>NC_136060.1:121704182-124490586 GCF_964261635.1 Lissotriton helveticus | reverse complement strand
TCCAATTTGTGAGATACCCAATGCAAGAGCCCTGCTCGTATCATTCACTGGAATAGGCTGTTCGGTACTGCTTTCATTTTGTAATTCTTCTAGTATGGCCAAGAGTTCTAAGTTCTGGATATTAATGTCTAGAGACTCTAGAGGTTGAGTTCCTCCACCAGGGGTATTTCTTGGCCTCTGTTCCCTTTGTGCTTTCTGTTTGAAGAATTTCCACAGCTTCAGTTTTCGAATAAAAAGGAACAGATCAATGCACGTTGTGTATATTTATAACGGCTTGTGGGACAGAATGTTAGTCCTAGTTTTAAAACATTTTGTTCATCGGAAGTTAGAACTCTTTTCGAGAGGTTGATGATAGTTACATCTTCCGTTACTTCCTGGTCGTTCGTACCTTCCGATTCCTCAGCTGTCTGGTACCATTTCCTGTGTTTCCCCCCTCCTTGTTGATGTGTTTTCTGCTTGTAGATGGCTCCGGTGGACGGCCTTTCCCCCCCTCAACCATGATTGACGGATGAGGTTGAATCCCTCACGAAATGAAGGTTGAGCTCTTGCCGTCTGCCTAGTGCCTGTGTTCTCGTCTTCAGATTGCTCCGCACTAGTGAGGTCTGACTCTGAGGTCTCCCTGGCCTCGGTGGCCCTCTATATATATATATATATATATTTATATCAGTTAATAAGGAGAATAAACGCCTACTAAGACTAGCACCATAAAACGTCAACATACTGAATTAATACTCAAAAATACCCTCAACAATGTTGAGCAAATTCTGAATACCCTGCATCATCATGACCTTTGCATTTAGTAAAGTCCACATTTGTAAAGCGCACAATCACCCGTAAGGGTCTCTAGGCGCTGGGGGCCGTCGGGAAGATTAATCGAGCTATTGCCCAGAGTCACATGGTGCTGGGCTAACCTGCCGCCGGAGCCGGGGATCGAACCGTGGTCCCCAGATTCCAGCGTCAGTCGCCCTGGCCGCGGCGCCACACCTCATTTGAGTCGGGTCCTGGTGCCCTGGGAAGTACTTTTAGCATTGAAACACAACCGGAACAGCAAGCTGGAAGACAATGGATACATAAGCAGCACGTCAGGATAATGCCCACTATAGCTACCAGGAAAATTAGAATCTTCCAATCTCACGTAGTGAACAGGCCCCAGAACCAACCCGTAAGGGACCAGGTACCATTCTCCTGATGTATCTCTGTAGCTATCTTATGGAATTTCTGTATGGCAATGTACACAGTGGGGGCGTGATCAGAATTGTAAACGCAGCAGCTGCTACCAATGACGCGACAGGCCCCACCCGATCAGCTAAGATAAAGTCTAGAAGCATCCGGTTCTGAAGGACAACAAGTCTTGTGGCCTGGACCTCTACTGTATTATTCGTCAATATTACCGCTGTTATATTGATAACCCCTTCTACTACCCAAGTGAGTCGTCTAATATTGAGGCTGTTAACCATAGGGCCCCAGAAGGGTAAAATGCCTTTAATTGCATCGGTAAAACTGCTGTCTGATCTATGTCTCGGTGTTAATCATCCTTTTAACTCGGGGGGCTGAAACACCTCTGCGCTGTAGGCGATGATCTTTGTGGTAGTTGGGAGGGGCTATATATACTGGGAGCAGGAGCTAGGAAAGGTAACATCGCCCAGACCAGCCCTCAGGGAGCCACACATAGCCACGGGCTCCACAGACAAAATAAACATTAAGCAGCGGAATCAAGGGCGGACTTTTGGATAACCTTAATGCATAAGTGGTGTTGCATCGGCTCTCCCTCACCTCTATGTCTCCTGTCCCCTGAACACAAAAAGGGGCCATTACATCCACCACTGCCAGAGGGATGGGCTTATCTTCTATGACATTACAAGCTTGGAAGGATTGATAATACTCTGATGCATTAAATTGCGAGAATTTTTCTCATTCCATCTTTGACCAATTCCCCCTCTTTCCCGGGTCTGATGCCCGGAGACAGGAATTCAAGAACACCAGACTAAACTGTTCACTGCCAGGGGAAATGCCAGATGGGACTCTACAATGAAAACGCACATTCATTGTCAGGGTGCGAAAACTAGTACTTTTACGTTCCAGGGTGTCAGCTTGGGGGAACGAGCGGACCATACTAAGCAAAGTGAACCACCCCTCGCAACTATTAACATGAGACAGAGGCATAGGCAACAAATTCTCACTTTGCTGCATTACAGAGGGTAACAAACCAAACACCCAACATTTTGTAGTATTATAGGCAGCATGGGTTGGTGCAAAGTTTGGATGAAAACATTGTCCTTATAAGACTTCCGATGTTCTTCCTTGTGGGGTGCTAAGGTGACAAAAATATGCTCAGGGGGGCAAGTGTAGTACTTATCGAAGCATGCACAGGGTGTTTCTCTTCAAGGAAAAACATCACACCAAGTACCAATATCAGGGAAAGCAAAATTATTACTACATACGCTACCTTACTCTTCATAGACCAAAAGGACCAAATAGGCCCATTTGGACCGGGACGTGGAGCTGCAAAAGGCTGCACCTTTTTATGGATAGGGTCACCAAAGGGATATATTTTATTGTACAGTGGAAAAGCCTTACACTTGGGACCAAGCTGGAATAGCCACAAAAGAGCCAAAATCTATCTAATGTTCATCGGGCGTTGGTGCTGTTAAGCATCGGTGTTCGTCCTGCTCGGATTCTGTCCCACGTAGCAGGGCAAAAATATTCTACCTGGAAACACAGTTCTTTGCCCCGATCGGTGACTGTCCGAGAGGTAAAAGAAAGAGGACTGACCCAGTCTCCTGCACCCTAACCTATTTTACACACCATAGGCAGGGTGAGCACATCCTAGTCTTCAGCAATGCAGTCCATCCCTAGTCTTTAGTAAATACAATCAATCCCTGTTCGCTAAACTGTCCCTACTGGTGCATCAGTCTTGTGGTGGAGGCATAAATTGTTCCTCAGTGCTCCAGGTACAGCAGGGTTGGGAAACAAAGGGTCGGGTTCAAGGGGATCAGGAGGCAAGGGTTCAAATGCAGTCTGATCAATGGATTGAGACTCAAATGGATGTGGCACAACCTCCGGTGGACCAACAGACGGAGACTCCTGGGTGGTCTTTATTTCGGGTGGCACCGCCTCATTCAGCACAGCCTGACTTTCTTCTTCCGTGGGTGCAAAGGTTAGGCGGGTGTCAGAGAAAGGGATGAACTAAGGTACTTGCTCTCCTTCACAATCCCCGATCCCATCTGCAACTCATTGGTCATAGGGCAGGGGGAGAGGAGCCCTTTTTGTATGGCTGCTGTGAATCCAGTTCTTCTGACCGTCAACTTTTACCACTGTTCTGGTGGCCAGAAGGACCTGGAGAGATCCCTTCCAGCGTGGCTCCAAGCTGCTTTTCCGTGAGAAGTTTCTGACGAGGACCCAATCGCCCGGCTGTATCTAAAGGCCCCGGTCCCTCCGGATGGGGCTGTACGACTTCCGATGAATAGAGCGGAGACTTTTAGTCAACTCGTAAAGGTGATCTTTCAACAGAGGATATTCAATGTAAGAAAATCTGCGGGGCTGCGGGACGCCCCAAACATTTGCAGGGCGGCCAAACACGACCTAATAAGGGGAAATTCCTGTCCTAGTGTGGGCTGTGACCCTCGCAGACATCAATGCTAGGGGTAAGCCATCTGGCCATTGCAATCCTGTGCTCTCTTTAATCTTGGCCATCTTTAACTTGAGGGTTCCATTGTATTTCTACACAAGCCCATCAGACTGAGGATGGTTTGCTGCATGGATCTTCTGTCGAATATGCATCCCCTCACAGACCAACTGGATTACCATAGCATTAAAGTGACTACCATTGTCACTCCAGATCAAACGGGGCAAACCAAAGCACGGGAAGAACTCTTTCAAGAGCACCTTCACCGTTGCTAGTGTGGAATTCTCTTTGGTGGGGTAAGCCTCAACCCATTTGCTGAATGCACAGACAACCACCAGCACATATTTCAAGTTGTTGACTCGTTCCATTTTGATGTAATCCATCTGGAGAACCTCGAAAGGGAAAGAAGGCGGTGCAAAACTGCCAACGGGAGTTGGGGTACCTTTCCCAGGATTGTGCATCAGACAGACCATGCAATATTTTACTAAGTGCGCTGAAACTTTGGGAATATTGTTGTTCTGCCACACAGGCTCTAGTAACTTACAGATCCCCTTCGCACTAATGTGTGCGGGTACATGTGCCATAGTAACCACAGGGAGCACATATGCATCGGGCAGCATCCATCTCCTTTTTCCAGACAAATCCATCCAACATCCATCCTCATCCATCTCAGCTGTACTCTCCTGCCATATTGCCAGAACCTCCATTGTGGCCTCACTTTGAATCTCTTTCACATTATCCAGTGTGTCCTCAAACATTCTATTGTCAGGCACCCACCCCGCTTGCCCTGCCACAAACATACTCTTCATCTTAGACTGCGCTGTCTGATCTGCAAATGAATTCCTCCTCCCAACATCATCTGTTATCAAGATGTGTACACTACACTTTATCACTGCCAATTTTCCAGGGAGTGCCAGAGACGAGAGAGTCTATGGATCAAGGGGCCATTCTGTATCTTTGAACCGTGTGATGTTAGAAACTCTCACTATGCCCAGAGCCACACGAAATTATGAGCCACTGCAAAGGCGGACTGGCTGTCAGTGTAGATATTCACAGCCAGTCCCTCGCTCAGCTCACAGGCCCGGATAAGGGCCACTAACTCCGCCGCTTGTGCTGACCTGTGATGTCTCAACTACAGTGCATAGGGTGGTGATGGCATCAGCAGCGGTTGCCGTACCATCTGGTAATTTTAAACAAGAGCCATCGACATACAGTTCCCCTTGGGGTTCAGATAAGGGAACATCAGTCAGGTCTACTCGTCCCTTCGTCTCTTCCTCCATACCGAAAATGCAATTGTGCACATCCGCTTCGTCACTCTCTGAAAGGGATGGGTAGTAAAGTGGGTGGGTTCAGAGTGGTACATCTTTTGATGGTGACCTGTGGTGCAAATAGGGTCAATTCATAGCCAGTCAGACGTGCACAAGTAAGGTGCTGTGTCTTGGTTCTATTCAGAAGTGTGTCCACAGCATGCGGGACCATAACTGTGAGATCAGTATCAAGGACGAGCCCTGCCGATTGCCTGATAGAGACAGCCACGGCCCCAGCAGCTCTCAGACAGCTTGGGAGATCTCTGGCGACGTTATCAAGCAAATCATAAAAATATGCACATTGCCTTTTGCTTACCACCAAAAGTCTGTGTTAAGACAGAAAGCGCGCAACCAGCCGTCTCGTGTACATACAAAACGAACAGCTTCTGATACTCAAGAGTACCAAGAACAGGTGCAGAACAAAGAGCTGCCTTTAGCTGTTCAAAAGCAAGCTGGCAATCAAGCGTCCAAGGGAGGGGCTCATGCACATCTTTAGTAGTTAGTAACAGTAGGGGCTTTGTTAGTAAAGTGAAGTTGGGGATCCAGTGGCGACAGTATGAGGTTATGCATATGAGAGTCTGCACATCCCTCTGCGTCTTGGGAATAGGCATCTTAGTAATGGTAGAAATGCATTCAAGTGATATTCTCCTTCCTTCCTTCAACAGTAGGTGACCTAAATAGGTGACCTCCTGTTGACAATATTCAAATTTCGAAAGGGTCACTTTATGTCCTTTGCTTGCCAAATGTAGCAATAATTTCACTGTTGCGTCTTTGCAGCCTTCTTTCATACCAGAAGCAATTAGCAGATCATCCACATATTGCAGTAGGACATTCACTGAGGGAAGGACCAGGGAGTCCAGTTGTGCCTTTAGAGCTTGACTGTACATACTGGGACTACCAGCATAGCCCTGAGGAGCCCGACAGAATCTAAAGCTTCTGCCGGCTAGAGAGAACCCGAAAAGGTACCTGCTTTGTGGGTGTATTGGAATGCTGAAAAAAGTGTTCTTTAAATCAATGACAGAAAAATATGTGGCAGAGGGCGGGATCATTGTCAAAAGGGCAGTGACATCTGGAACAACCAAAAGCGGTAGACATAAGGGGGAGCATGAGGGTGCCCTCTTCAATACGGGCAGAATAGGGCTGTTGCACACATTCCCATTTGTCTCTTCCACCACTCCAGATGCAACAAAATCCTGTATAATCTGCAACAGCGCCTTCTCTCCAGTCTTAGGTATTTTGTACTGCGGAAAACGGGGTAAAACAGCATTCTTTCTCAATCTAATAGAGACTGGGGGAATCTGCAACAGACCCACATCTGTGTCACATGTGGCCCATAATGTAGAAGGTACCTCCTTAGACTCTGCAGGTAGGGGCTCATCCTTTGAAAAACACTGCTTGAAAATCACCACTCTGGGTCTGATTGTCATGAAGACACCATCCGGGGAGCAGGAAATAGTGGCGTGTAACCTCTACAACAAGTCCAAACCCATCAAATTCTCTCAACAATTAGAGGTCAATAAGAAGGGTGAATCCACTGTGAAAGAACCTATAGTCAGAGCTAGTGGCTTGGAGATGGGAGTCACAACTGGTATGCCTGTGAAGCCTACAGAGACATTATTTTGGCCAGACAGAGCTGCCTCGAGGACCAGTGAACGAGAAACAGAGCTATTAATTGCGCCTGCGTTCACCAAAAACGTCTTTGTCGAGCCCTGCAGATCAACAGTAACATATGGTCCCCGCTGATCCACTGGGATCTGGACTGGTCCCTCACCCTGCCCTTGGCTGTCTTAGCCGTGGGAGAATCCCGTCACCCTGTCCAAATCATAATCAACATGGTAATACTGTTGTCCATCGGGTCATCAAAATAATTCTGGCTAGACTGACCCGATCGCTCATTCTCTCCTCGCCTATATCGCCCATCCGTGCTTGCGCTCACCCAGTCCCCTGTATCCCCTTCCACGTGGTGCCTCCACTCTCTTTAGTAGTATCGGACATTCACTAAGCCAATGCCCTACCTACTTACAATGCACACATTGGTTCGGTCCAAAGGGACCGGTGTTCCCGCTAGCACAGGGTAACTGCCATGACGGACCTATTCCCCTGCCCCATCCGTTTCTGTACCCCCTCGACACCTACTGCAGCAACACTTTCGTCTTTAGGTCCTTATTTTTCTTCTCTGCTTTCTCTTTATCCTCATTCTCTCAGTGCACATAGTACTGGGCCATACTTAGAATGACCGACGGGGAGGATACGTCCATGTGCTCTCCGAAGCCTGCAACCGAGTTTCAATCTCAGGAAGCAGGTTCGTAATGAATCTGTTAACAAATAGTCAAAATCTTCCCTCCACTCCTGTCTACTAAAATCCCAAAACACCCCTTTCGAATATTGTGAAAAAATCAGACACACTTTCATCTTTCTTCTGGCGGCATGCCGTCAGCTTGTCCCAATCCACCCTCCTTGGTTGGATCAAAGAGTGCATATATGTTATTATTCTGCCCGGTAAAGCTAGTATCTCAGCCTTAGGCTTCTCACCAGGCTTCCGCTCTTTGACCCAAGTCTTACTCTGATCCCATTTACCCCCTAGCTCCCCTGCATGGTCCTGCATATGCACCTGCCACCAGATACCAACTGGGACTAGCAATCCAAAAAACATTTCAATGTCAGCCAGGGTCATCACTGTTGAAGACGCTGCCTTGGTCAACTCCTTATACTATGTCTTTGGATTCTTCCTAGGGTCGGGTAACTGAGTCTTAAGCATCAAAAACCTCACTTCTTTTCCAAGGAGTATAAACCCATTGCTCCTGGAAATGGGCCTCCACTCTCTGCCTAATAACATTATTCCTGTCCCGGAGCGCCGGTATTTCAGAGTGATAAATGGGATGCACCACCCTCATGGGGAACTGGGAAATAGCAAGCAGGCTTTGTTGGACCAATCTTCCATGGTATCTAATCAGGGTAGCAACATTACTGAAAACCTCATTGGGTGCCATCCCAGCTGCATACACTCTGTCTTGAATGTCGTAAATATTTGCAGGGCCACAGCGTTGAAGCACTGCTCTCCTAACCCAATCAGAGTGACCAACAGTGTTTAAGGGCATGCTGCTGCACAAACGACTCAAAATCCTTCAGTACACTCCGCACATCTTCCACACAATAAATTGTATTCTGGCCCATTGAGAGGCCTGGTCAGCCACCATCTTCTCCACATCACTCACATCAGATCGCATTAACACGCTCCCAAGTCTGTCTTTAGAAGCCTCCCGGTCTCCTCCCATTGGACCCCTCGCCGGTGTCCCATTGATTGACAGATGTGAGGGAGGAAGTTGAGTGGGGGTTGCACTCAGAGAGGTCCCGGGGCTAGGGAATGGGGAAAATAATGGCTGGGAGGTAGGGGTGGTGGAGAGGAACAGAGAATAACCAGGGGCACCAGATCCATCATGTTGGCCTGTTTTTCCGGCAACCGCTGCTGGTGTGGACAGAGAGAAAAACGAAACTGCTCCATCCGGAGCAACAGAATCAGGGATGGCGAAAACAGAGAAGGCAGGACGGGGGGCAGGTGGCGCTGCCGCATATGTACCTTTTGGGGCGTAAGGAGGTGGCGGTTGTACACCCAAAAAATCCTCCACATTTTCCTTTTGCAAGCAGTCACAACAAGACAAATTCTCTTTTCCTACTCAACAAGTCACCTACTCCTTCCCGTCCCTCCAACGAGATGAGGAACAAAGAACAACTCGTCCACCGACCGTCCCTATTCTTCAAATCAGACTCGGTGCCACAAGTGCCGAACATTAACCAAACTCCAGGCTTTTTAAAAGAGCAATAAATCAAATCACCAAGTTGCCTGGCAGGGTGCCAACAGACACCCTGTATTCCCCAAAATGGTCCGCAGGCCCACCAAACTCACAAAGAGACTAAGACTGGCCTCTTGTCCATATTCAAATTACTCCAGACGCGCCATATTTCCCAAGAACCAAAACAAACTCACCTGGTACTCACAGGTCAAACAAAGTTATTCTCCACTGCCGAGTCTCCAGATCAAACGGTCATCTCCCAGGGTTTTGCCTTTCAGGACTCCAGACAGGGCGACTACTGGATGAAGAACCGCCCGATCAGACAGGTGGGTCAGCTGTGAGAACTAAGCTTGATCATGTGGGGATCCCTAATCTGCCTATCTGACCCAACGCACCCCTCGCCCTCCACACCTGGTTACGGGTGAGGATGGGACGCCCCCGAATGATGGAGTACCTGTTTGGGCACCGAATGAAAAAAACGACTCAAAAAACAGGTCATTTGGGTCACTCAGGACCACCTCTATGCCTTCCCAATAATGAAGAGTCGGTCACACAGAGGAGAATACAAACTACTAGTTTATTAGTAATTGCATTGCAACAGAGCCCAATCCGACTTGTCTGCTGGGAGGACAGCCAAGGGACTGACTCCCCCCAACTCGAGGATAGCAATCCTTCAACGGTCCGCCCAGGCAGGAAAATTCCAGCTCAGACCAAATGGCATTTCAGGATTGTTTGTGTGTAGGAAGGGGAACTTCTTACACATAAACAATCCTACCCTGCACACAGACAGGGGGAAACGCAAGCTGCACCATATCCTTGGAAATATGGTGCAGCTTTGCATTTCTGAAGTGGCAGAGTGAGGCGTTAAGCCATGACGGCTAACGCCTCAATCCGCCACTTCTTTGTAAATATCCCCCCGAGTGTGTCCAAAGTGTGTACTTTGTATGAGTACCAATCATCACCATATTTCATGTGCTGTAAGGGAAGACACACCTACATGGACATCTAGCAGGTGGATTTTTTAGTGCATAAAACCTGCCCAGTGCAGGGTTATGATTTCTAGGCATATTCCTGCAAATCTGTCTGCACAGTACATTTCCAGAACAAAAACCTAGAAGAAATAGTTTTCAATTTCAAAAAGTTGGAAATCTAATACAGGATAATGCAGAATCTTCCAACAACATGATTCACAATATAAATATTAAAGCAATGTAACAAACGACAACGGTGAACCAAGCCACGATTTTAAAATGGGCAAAAGGTTTATTGTTCCCATAAGCATAAAACAATTGTATATATATATATATATATATCATTCTGATGAATTATATAAACTGTTACAATAGAACATTCCTGGCAATAATTTGGAATTCGATATTTACCAGCTTGGTTACTACTCTGTAATTTTAAAATACACCACAGCATTCACATGTTGTACTACAAAGGCAATCTTTCTTTACTGGCCCATATTGTTTGTGTTTATTTATGTTTCTTAGAGGAAATGTATTTCTATTTTAATGTTGCGGTTCTGAAAGGAAAGTATCACATTCCGAAAAGGAAACAAGTTTTTTCACCTAAACCACACTGCTGTGAAATTGAAAACTCAAGAAATATCATCAGTCAGACCAGCTTACAAACATTCTCAGCATGTAAGAATAAAACGGCAAACGGCGCCATGCCATGTGATGTAAAGAAATAATCTACCCGCTTTTAATAACACGTTTCAATGGATTGATTGAGACGTTTTTTAAAGTCCTTGTACTACGGCTTTAGAGTAGTACGTAGTGCATTGACATACAGTAAACATGGGACAAAAATAGTCCAATATTCGAGGGCAATCATTTGTCAAGAGAATTTCTTGGCCAACATCGCTCTACACCTGTCCATAGGATATAACATCAGTCTAGTGAACATCTAAAAAGTTCACATCTGTATAGGCTCCTAAAGCACATGTAATGCATAGGTAATACCCTCAGTAAAACGATTCAGAACAGGGGTCCCCAAAGTTAGCTCGGGAGCTACAGGTAGCTTGCCAGTACCTTGAAAACTGCTCCCTGAAGTGCAGTCCAGCACAGTACTTATTGCAGTGGGTCTACTGTAGACATATTGAAGAAGGTCGCTCTGTGAGAAAAGACAAGATTTTCTTTGAGTGTGTTAACCCCAAATAGAAAGTACATATTTGATAGAAAACCATGTATTTGAGAAACGGATGAGCTGATGTTTGAACAACAAAACGATTGAAAACCCAAAACATATTTAACCTGCCCTTTGAATGAATGTGCATATAGAGTTGTGGAGATTTGTAGCTTGTAGTATTTCCCTTGAGCAAGTGGGCACTTCCTGTCGTGAATGGTATGTCATTAGTCATATGGAGCCACTTTACTGTGATAAAGCTTTTTCTGACACTGCTATTAGTAGCCCCATCTTGTGCATTGGGATGGTTGTGTTCTACCACAATTTTACATATTAAATTTCGTCCAGAGAAAATATTGCATCCAGAATATAGACGACATGGCAGGGAGACTATTTATGCCAGCTAATTTACGTGCACAACATTACAAGATGATCTTTAATTTATATTAGACTCCTGCCAAACTGTTTAAAGTGGGGGGATCCACTGATGGCAAATGTTTTCGTTGTGGGTCTGATAAGGCTGATATAGTACATATTTTTTACTCATACACGCATTTAAATAGTTTATTTGGGCACATTGAGAAATTTTGGGCGGAGATATTGGGTGGAACGGTACGTCTTTCTAATGCTCATGTATTATTGGGGATAGATGAGGGAACGGAGAGGGACCAAGTGATGAATAAATATAGGTACCTGATATTTATGGCAACCGCAATAATAAGACTATGTATTGCCTCAATGTGGCTACAGAAGGATGCACCATCGTTTGAATTGTGGAGGGCCAAATTTTTAGCATCCTTCAATATTGAATATTGTTTATTTGCCCTGAAAGGCAAACGGAAAAAGAAACTCGGTTGCGAAATTTGGGGTCCAGTTATAACTTAAATGGGTGAATAGATCTCAGGGTTTCTTTTTTTTGTGTATTAACTAGGAAATTGTGTATTTTGAACCGCTGGCTGATGTATTCTTATGTGATTTTCTTTCTCTGTACGATCATGGATTAACAATAAAATCATTTTTTTTTTAAAACACAGAATATAGACTACCACTGTATCATAAAGGTAAGTATACATGGGCAGTATAGTCTTATTTACATTCTTAAGTCCTCATCTATTTATCTTGAAGATTTTGATAACTAACATTATGACATACATTCAGGTGCCCTCTACTAGTAATTCAGCAAGGTGTGCCCACTATTGTAATTTTCTCTGATGTAATTACTACTGCAACTGTAGTCTCATTCATCTGTAGCTCAGGACTATTGTCATCATCCAGCGGTAGCTTGTAATAGAAAAGGTTGGGAACCCCTTATTTAAGTGGCCTGTAAATCCTTTATTGGTGTGTGTGTTTTGCCGATGTTGGGTGGAGGATCCCGGACATATACCAAAAGATCCCTCTGTAGAGATCACATTATGTGATTAAGTTCACATTATGATATTTACATAAAGTTCTATGGCAGAGCAGGTGAAATTATATATCACAGAAGGTGGGAACGTGGGGGTAAAATCTATTGCAAAGATAGGTGGGAGAACACAAATCTTGAAGATGATACAAGGGAGTGAGAGGACAGTCTTGGGGGACAAGGCAAGTCACTTGGGAAGTTGGAAAGGAAAGTCCCGGTATACTGTATTGGTCTTGGTTTCTGCAAAAAGATCTAAATAATTAAAGCCTAGTGACCATCAACTGTTGCACTTGGTAAATATAAATTATGCTGAACTGTGTCAAAGGTAGAAGACAGATCCAGCAGAATGTGTATAGCCCTATTATTGCAGTCTGCATGGATTCCCATATATTCCCAGACCATGATGAGGGCTGCGTCAATGCCATGTCTGGGCAAGAAGGCGAATGGGCATGAATCAAGAAATAAGTTGGTCTCCATTTTTTTGGGTCTTGTGGAGGTTGCCAGTCAGTCGGAGTAATAAAGAGGCTATGTCTTTCTGAACGTTTTGGACCTTTTGAAGAGTTTTCAGAGGTTGGAATTGAGAGGATGAGGTACTTGATATGCTGGACAGGCAAAACTTTTCTAACCAACACAAGGACAACATACCACCTTGACTCCAGTCAAGAAGAACACTAGAATGGTATTTTTCTTTACTCACAATATGAATGACGGCAAAAAGGCAGTGACTATTCAATCAGCAGTGCCGATTAAAAATACTAAAAGAAATGGAATGGAAAACATACATAAAAAATATATGCCACGTATATCTGAGGTAAAGTGTCTAAATAATCATCAATTAAACACCTACATGAGTAAAAAAAAGTTAGTACGTTATTAATAAGTAGACTATTGATCTGAATAGATTCCACCCTACCCCACCTCCCAACCTTGAAGAAAAGAACACTATACTAAAATATTTTGGTCTTTAAAAATAAGATTTGCTCTACCCAGATACACATTACACCCAGGCCTTCTGAATTAGAGATTCAGAAAAGGGGGTGGTGATGAACAGAGTGCCTGAATTAAGCAGACCACTCTTACCCAGTCCAAAGATCAGGGCTTGATCCATCACCGTTTTTTAGCTCACTGCACCATCCCAGCTCAGAACTTGGCTATATGCAAATTAGTCTGTTCCTTTCCCAGTGCGTTGGGAACAGGGCAAACCAAACTACCAAGCCAATTCTTATACTGGGAAGGAAACAAGCTTCCGGGGACCGGTTTCTGCCATTTCAGGCGTCGTCGGCCCGGCTTGCTTGAATCCTGATGGTGCAATGAGCAAGGGACTCACATCTGAGTATACCCTTCCACGCTTATGGTGGACAAAATGATTCAGAAAAGGGGGTGGTGATGAACAGAGTGCCTGAATTAAGCAGACCACTCTTACCCAGTCCAAAGATCAGGGCTTGATCCATCACCGTTTTTTAGCTCACTGCACCATCCCAGCTCAGAACTTGGCTATATGCAAATTAGTCTGTTCCTGTCCCAGTGCATGATGGGAACAGGGCAAACCAAACTACCAAGCCAATTCTTATACTGGGAAGGAAACAAGCTTCCGGGGACCGGTTTCTGCCATTTCAGGCGTCGTCGGCCCGGCTTGCTTGAATCCTGATGGTGCAATGAGCAAGGGACTCACATCTGAGTATACCCTTCCACGCTTATGGTGGACAAAATGATTCAGAAAAGGGGGTGGTGATGAACAGAGTGCCTGAATTAAGCAGACCACTCTTACCCAGTCCAAAGATCAGGGCTTGATCCATCACCGTTTTTTAGCTCACTGCACCATCCCAGCTCAGAACTTGGCTATATGCAAATTAGTCTGTTCCTGTCCCAGTGCATGATGGGAACAGGGCAAACCAAACTACCAAGCCAATTCTTATACTGGGAAGGAAACAAGCTTCCGGGGACCGGTTTCTGCCATTTCAGGCATCGTCGGCCCGGCTTGCTTGAATCCTGATGGTGCAATGAGCAAGGGACTCACATCTGAGTATACCCTTCCACGCTTATGGTGGACAAAATGATTCAGAAAAGGGGGTGGTGATGAACAGAGTGCCTGAATTAAGCAGACCACTCTTACCCAGTCCAAAGATCAGGGCTTGATCCATCACCGTTTTTTAGCTCACTGCACCATCCCAGCTCAGAACTTGGCTATATGCAAATTAGTCTGTTCCTGTCCCAGTGCATGATGGGAACAGGGCAAACCAAACTACCAAGCCAATTCTTATACTGGGAAGGAAACAAGCTTCCGGGGACCGGTTTCTGCCATTTCAGGCGTCGTCGGCCCGGCTTGCTTGAATCCTGATGGTGCAATGAGCAAGGGACTCACATCTGAGTATACCCTTCCACGCTTATGGTGGACAAAATGATTCAGAAAAGGGGGTGGTGATGAATAGAGTGCCTGAATTAAGCAGACCACTCTTACCCAGTCCAAAGATCAGGGCTTGATCCATCACCGTTTTTTAGCTCACTGCACCATCCCAGCTCAGAACTTGGCTATATGCAAATTAGTCTGTTCCTGTCCCAGTGCATGATGGGAACAGGGCAAACCAAACTACCAAGCCAATTCTTATACTGGGAAGGAAACAAGCTTCCGGGGACCGGTTTCTGCCATTTCAGGCGTCGTCGGCCCGGCTTGCTTGAATCCTGATGGTGCAATGAGCAAGGGACTCACATCTGAGTATACCCTTCCACGCTTATGGTGGACAAAATGATTCAGAAAAGGGGGTGGTGATGAACAGAGTGCCTGAATTAAGCAGACCACTCTTACCCAGTCCAAAGATCAGGGTTTGATCCATCACCGTTTTTTAGCTCACTGCACCATCCCAGCTCAGAACTTGGCTATATGCAAATTAGTCTGTTCCTGTCCCAGTGCATGATGGGAACAGGGCAAACCAAACTACCAAGCCAATTCTTATACTGGGAAGGAAACAAGCTTCCGGGGACCGGTTTCTGCCATTTCAGGCGTCGTCGGCCCGGCTTGCTTGAATCCTGATGGTGCAATGAGCAAGGGACTCACATCTGAGTATACCCTTCCACGCTTATGGTGGACAAAATGATTCAGAAAAGGGGGTGGTGATGAACAGAGTGCCTGAATTAAGCAGACCACTCTTACCCAGTCCATCAGTTCATCACCACCCCCTTTTCTGAATCGTTCTGAATTAGAGATCATGGAATAAGCAATGTCCCCTAAGACACTAAGAAACACCCTGCTTCTTTAAACGTTTATGGGTCAAACAAAAAATCTAAATAGTACTTATAAGAAGTTGTATTTGAGGTGTCAGATCATATAGTATCACTTCCTTATGACTTTCCAGCATGATTTGTCAAATCAATGTTAACCTTTTCCAATCCAAAAGTATACCACTGGGAGAAGGAAGGAGAAGCTTCAGTGATCCACAGTTATGCAATACATATGTGCCAACAGCATTGGTGATAAATATGAAAGAACTATAGGGGTCAATTCACGAACTACATTTTGTAGTAAGTTTAGTAGCCCTACAATAGTACTACAAACGTTTTACAAATGCTATTTACAATCTTATGTGCCGACTTTACACCTCTGGCTCTGTGCAGAAATCTTCGCTCTGATTGCAGAGTCTACGCACACTCAAGTATACATTTTAGTAGTAAACTTGCGAGGGACAGCAGGGAGTGACTGGAAAATGGGAAATATTTACTACTAAATGGGAGGGGATTAGTGAGGAGTACAGAGGGATTTAGGAAGGAACATGCACCCACACACAAAAAATAAGCCCATTGCTATTCAGAAACTGCCCTTATAAAGCTACGACAGCCGAAAAGGGACCCAAAATGGTAGTACATTACACCAGCCGAGAGCTGATGTAGGCCCAGCACCATACATGGCAAAATACTGATACTTTGACACCCTCTCATAGAAGACAGTTGGGATAGGAGTTGTAAACCCTGTAGGAAATAATGTTACATTAAATGAAATTATTTAAAATAGTTACAAATATAAATAAATATACTTTGATGGTAAGAAAAATATCTAAAAGCAATGCATATTTATTATGCAATTATAAAATATTTTAACAGCCTTTTCTGAATTTAAATATTAATGGAATGTTAGATGTTAATAGAATTTACCTACATTACTTTTAATTAATTCTGAACATCATGTCTAATAATTATTAATACATAATACAAAATATTGAATTTTCCTTAGGTTGGGAATTTATTTTTAAACTTAAATTTTAAATTCATCAAAGCATTTTTCTTTCATTTAATATATTTAAATTATTAAATATTTCATTCAAAAAATTAAGTTAATAGTACTTTATTTCTTTTGTTCCACATATTTAAAAAATGTAAAATTGATTTACAATATTATTTAATATAAACATATGTTTACTAACTTTTCCAAGTGTAATAAACTTTTTAAATTTTCACTATACTTTATCACACAGAGAACTCTGTAGTTAGTCGGCGATGCCCTTAATGGCAAAGTACAGGAAAAAGTTCCCTATACTTTACCATCGGGAGATCCACATATGGTAAAGAATAGGGAAATGTTCTCTGTACTTTACTTTAAGGAGATCTAAATCCCAGTAGTGGAGATCGCCCTATGGTAAAGTATAGTGAAAATGTATCAAGCTCAATGAAGTTTATAAAGATATTTTTATATTTCAAGTTATTGTACATTAATTCTATATATTTATTTAAATGTAGGACCATAGGAAAATGTTACCACACTATTAACTTAATGTAAAAGGTAGAAGTGTGATCTGAAAATGTTGGTAACCTAATACCACATAATTGAGACAAAGCTAGTTCAAAGATACTGCATACCCTCATGTGCTCAACATCACATCACAGTTGTTTACATTCTGTCCGGAAAACAATCTACGCCTGCCAGGCAACGGAAAACTGACCATATAGTTCAATGAAAAACTATAAAGTCCGTTGACAGACACATTTATAGGCAAAACTCAATATGAATGAGAGAGAGAATGAGATTTTTTTTTTATATAGCGCATGGCTACCCTGAGGCATCCCAGCGCTTACAGCAGAAGGAACAGCGTAGGTCTTTAACAGTTTACGGAAGACGATATGGTTAGGTTCTTTCCATAAATCAAGGGGAAGGGAGTTCCACAAATTTGATGCATTATATGAGAACATGCGGCCTCCACTTCTGGCTTTCCAAATTTTTGGGATGGTGGCTAGGTATAAATGGTCTGAGCGAAGGCGTCTGTTGGCATGGTAGGGGCGGATAATGGATTGGTTAATGGCAGGACTTTTTCCCGGCCATTGACTTGTCTACTATACACATCGCCTTGAATTCGACTCTCTCCTTGATCGGGAGTCAATGGAGGGATTTCAAAGCTGGCTTTGCTGTTTGGAATTTTGGGATGTTCAGGAGTGTTGTGGCTGCCCAGTTCTGTACTGTCTGCAGTTTGGACAATGTTGCACATGGGGCACCTAAGTAAAGGGCATTACCGTAATCCAGGCGCGACAAGATGAGAGCCTGAACTATCAATTTCCTGGCCTGGAAAGGAATCCTCAGATTTCCATAACATGAAGCAGCTACCTTATGTACCTGAGTTTTAAAGGCTAAGTCCTGCTCTATCCAGATACCTAAGCTCTTTATCTGGGACTTGGGGGTGGGGACAAGGCCCAATGTATTAGGCCATATGGTGTTCAATTCAATGGGTGATCGGTTCCCCAGAATCATCAACTTCTTTTTTCCCCATTTTTATTTCAGGAAAGACTTATCCATCCATTTGGCGGTCTCTTCCAGGCACTGTCAAATATTGGGGGATGCGATGTTGGCCAGGTTGAGTCATAACACCACTTGTGTGTCATCTGCATAGGCCACTATGTAGACATCAAATGTCACCACCAGCTTAGCTAGAGGACTCAGGTTCGCATTGAACAATGTGGGGCTCAGTGATGACCCCTGGGGGACCCCACAGCAAAGAGGCACCTGTTTAGAGGCTACATCATAGTCGAAGACCTGAAAGAATCTATCGCTCAGAAATGATTAGAAACAGGCTAGCGCGACCCCGTTCACTCCTAGTCTCCTGAGTCTGTGGACCATGAGTTGATAGTTTACCATGTCAAAGGCTGCACTGAGGTCTAAAAGTATGACCACGGCGATGCCTTCGGCATCAACAACTTTTTTTGACTCTTCTAGGTGGGTTGACAGCACTAAGTTTACATGTTTTCGGCTATTTTACTGATCCCAGTGAGAAGAGATATTGGACGGTAGTTTCCCACAGAAACAGGGTCTAGGTCGGGTTTTTTGAGGAGGGCCCTCACCATTGCTTCCTTCCAGGGTGGGGGAACCACTTCAGAAGCAAAAGAGGCATTAATCAACTCCAGGATAGTAGAGGAAACAGTGTTGGCCACCTGTTTCAACATTTTTGGAGGTGCAGGGTCTTTAGGTGATCCGCTCTTTACTTGAGACATAATGTGATCAAGTGTTTCATTGTCTATCAGGGGGATTGAGTCTAAATGGGAGTCTATGCTGCAGGGACTTGAGTCTCTGAAGTGTATATGGTTTGGATTTTGTTGTAGAAAAATTCTGCAAGCTTGTCACAGTGTAGACCTGAGGAGTCAAGGGTTACTGGAGGGGGTTGAACTCTGAGGCGAGTCTTAGCAATGCGAAAGATCTCAGACGCGGAGTTACCAGCCAATAGATTTTTTTCTTCCTAAAAAGCAGCCTGGGATGATTTGATTTTGCCTTTGTATGCTTTTATAGCCTCCCTGTATCTCAGTTTGTTATATGAAGAGAAATCCTTACTCCATGTTCTTTCTAACTTTTTACAGTTTTATTTTAGTTCTCGAAGTTTAGCAGAGTACCATGGCATTCAGTTGCCACCTTTTTTTACCTGGATTGTTTTTGATGGAATAAGTAGATCTAAAGAATCCTGTATCCATTTGGTAAAATATTTGTTGGCAATAATGACTATAGAGTTTGGCGCTGGTTTGTTTTTTCTAACTCTGAGGTCCTTTGTTCCATTGATAACTTGGACCAGGGTCATGACCTTGTACTGGTTGGTTTAGCATGGGGTATGGTGTGAGTGAGGGTCCAGAGACAAGGAATGCAGAAAATGATTATTCCATGGTACTGGTATCGGATCCTCCCCTGATAGTTCCTTCACCTTAGAGAAGATAGTGTCTAATAAATGTCCTTTTATTTAAGTAGGTTTGGAAACTTTTTGGTGTAGCTGGCAGGCAGCAAGATCTCTCGTGATCTCTGCTGCCACCATCTGCAGGGGGTCATTGAAGTGCAGGTTAAAGTCTCCTAATACAATGAAGTTGGCTAAATATTTGCTGCATTGGCTGCTAAATCAGGCAGGGAGTGACCGAATTGTCCTAAAGGCTCTGGAGGTCGGTATATTAGTATACCGGATATAGTAAGTGAAGGAGTAAATCCTATTGAAAAGGCAAGATTCTCACAGTCCAGTATTGGGCTTCTAAAAGTGGGACAGGTTAAGTAATTTCTAAATATTATCACGATCCCGCCACCTCGCCCTGAACAGCAATCAAGCCTCTGGATGCAGTAGCCCAGGGGGAGGGTCTGGACAAGGTCTGGCTCTGACCCAGGGTGAAGCCAGGTTTCGGTTAGGAATAGGACCTCTGACCTTTCCTCATCCAAGAGGTTGGAGTTTCCATTACATGCTTAGGTAGTGACCTGCAGTTTAGCAGGAACATTTTGTATGGAGTGGGTGGAGGTCTATTTGGCTGTATCGCCATTGTTAATTTGAAAGAACAGTATGAGCAGTTGGTTAGACTACTATCTGGGTGGACAGAATGATGTAAACAGTTCTTCGTGGTAGGTTTGTTTAATCGAAGAAGCTTCTCTGCCTCATAGTGCAATATCTTTGGAATAGTAGGTGTAGGGGTCCTGGCCCCTGGCCCCGAACGGACGTGGACGGGCGCGCCCGCTGCGTATCCGTTCTGGCATGAATTAAGTAGTTTTGTGACCCGGAAGTAAGGAGGCTAATGGGTGGGGGAGCGTCCCTCCGCAACAACCGGTTGTGAGGCTGTGGCAGACCGGGGACCAGTGCTAAAAGTGCGCCTGCAGGAAGGAGCAGTCACCTAGTTAAAAACTAAATTCCAGAGTTACAAGTAATTTTTAAGAATAACAACGTCATTCAATTTGCACAGTTTATAGTCACACAATTCCTCATTAAAGATACTGGCTGTCTTAATCGGCAAGGTGTGCTTCAGCTTATAAAGATCTTTAACTAGATCAAGCTCATTTACTTTCACATTAGACAATTCAAGCAACAAGGCTTCAAAATGATTCCCTGTGATGCATGTCTAGGGTAGATAAGCTAAATAACACAACTCGGCGAGTCACAACATAGGTGTAGGTGGTAGCGGCAAGCTGTAAGAAACAAATTAGAGACACTAAGGTGAGCGGCTCTCATGTGGCTAAGGGTAAGGAGGCATAACTTCTCTTTTAAGCAGGAAATAGCCATATCAGTGATGCAAACACTAATTTAGCAATAATAAGAAGGGAGTGTGCCTTCTCAAAAACATGAGGTCAGAGATTAACTTAGAAAGCAGCTCACAGGAAAATCCATGGCAACTTTATTTCAGCTCTGTGCTCTAGGCATTATACGTGCAGACTCTTTAGGAAAACACTCAGGGTCTGATTACGATTCTGGCGGTCCTTGGACCGACACACTCGCTGTGGCAGTGTTCCGTCCACCGGATTACGACTCTCTGATACGTTCCGGCGGTGGTTCGCTAGCTGCGACAGGGAACCGTCATTCCCTGGCAGTTGCGCGGCTGGGTCTAATGAAATATGCTAAGCGGGACTGGCGCAGTCCCACCGATCATATTACGAGTTCCTCCACTGCCAGCCTTTTCATGGCGGTGAGCCTGCCCAAAAAAAGGCTGGCTTAAGGAAACTATAGGGGTCCTACATGGCCCCAGTGCTTAATTTGTAAAAAAAAGAAGTGCAGGTGCTGAGAATTTTTGCCAAGGAGGCCACCGCTCACGTCTTCCTCTGGTGAGTCCCACTTTCAACACTCTCACTGCCTCAGTCTCTATCTTCTAACATTGTTCTGTTATCTGTCACCTAAGTCGTTGCTCTAAGAGTCTATCCTCTCACCTCTCTAATTGCTTTCTATCACCTTCGTCACACCCTGTATTTCTGATTTGCCCTCTATTCATTTTAGCCCTGCCCTTTTTTCTCTTAACTTTTGTCCATGCTCTGCTCTCTCTCCCCTCGATCTTGGGTCTTTACTATCACTCTCTAGCAGTAATTAGCTGTGTCTCCATATTATAATTTGTCTGCTTTTGTTCCTCTGTCCTGTACTCCACATCCATTCATTCTATCTTCTCTCTTCTTAAAGCTCTCTTCTTCACATCATGGCTGCTTTCTCTTTGTATCTGATTTGCTCTCCTCCTTTTCTTCTACTTTGCTCCATTTTATCTCTCTACTCTCTTGTTGTTTATTCTCCTGTTTACTCTTGCTGTCTCTCATCTCTAACACTGCTGCTGCCTGTGACCCCTGTCGGCAGCCTGTACATGTCCCTGCTATTTTGAACTCTGCGTTTTCCAGTTGTCATTCCTAAAGAAGCAGAAGATGACGTGTTTTACTTTCTTACCTACACCGAGTGCAGAAACAAAATGAATATGCTTTTTTGCTTATATTAATCAGTCTGGTATAACTGGGTTTATTGCGGAACAGGCAGCTGCTTGAGCACAGCTGGTCATGTCATTTCACTGCTAGTGCTGCCTGCAATTAGTAGGTCCAGGGATGGCCATGGCATCAGCATCCACTGCTTAGCTTGCGGTGATCCTGCCTGCTACAGCACAGGCATTGTCCCCAGCAGTAATGCTGCCAATGCCAGTAAGTATGGCTGTGGTGCCTACTGGACTCACTCACGCTCAGGAATTACCATGCTGGGGTGCAGCACACATATTCTACTGGTGACGCCTTGGCGAACAAAAGTTGTGTTGGGCCACAGCCGCATCAAGCACATTGAGGATAGCAGCAATGTAGGGCTGCCAGATATGCTACTCTGGCTACGTAACAAGTGGAAAATCCACACTGACTTTAATTTATTCTTCCCCAAGAGCCCTCACTCCCAAGTTCCAAATGCGCTCTTGCAACTTCCTTGCCCCAATTCCGTTATGAGCTGTTATGAGCCAGCCCCCAGCTACAATTATTCAATGGGAGGTTTAGGCTCAGGCAGTGGCAGGGTGCAGCAGACTAGGGGAATAGAATGCAAGCCATAGTTTGTCGATGACTTCTTGGATTTGTGATCAGTGTGATGACATCATCACTAATGTTGTGAAACACAATCATGCCTGCCTGGACAGGCGTATGCCGGCCTGCCTAGGAACATTTACAATGCAATGTATGTTATTCTTTTTATTTTGAATTGAACAATTAATATTGAGACCACCACCTGCAGGTTCAGAAATTGTTCCCCTTGTGAAAGAAGTGCAGGTGCTGAGCACCTGAAAGCACCTGCTCAAATTAAGCACTGCATGGCCCCCATGCCCCCCGCCATAAGGATGCATTCAGGGGGCAAGATGTGCTCCCTTTCTGCTTGCATCGCCAGTTCCAGCATGGCATGCTATGCTTGAACATTTTTTGCCATTCCCATTGTGGTGCCCTTTTTCAGGGCCCCGCTGTGGGAAAGGAAAAAGTACTGTCCACCTGCATTAGTTGAACTCGTAATCATTCGGGTGGTCTTTGAAGGGCTTTGGCACAGCCATGCCAGCTGAGACCATGCGCAACTCCGCCAAAGTCACAATCAGCCCCATAGTCAGTCCCCAAGATATTTCTCCTCTTTTTGTTTTGAAACAGTACTTGAGGAAGCTTGCCTTCATGGCCAATTGTAGGTCTGTTAAGCTAATTCCGCTCAACTTTGTGCCTGAGAGCTATATCTGTGGAGGTTTGAAAAGGTGCAAGAAGTATTACATTTCATGAAATTGCAGGCTTTGCTGAGCTATCCTGGAAATGTATCGAGGCCTTACATTATTGCTTATGTTAATTTGGCCTCTATAACAATAAGTTAGTTAAGTAGAGAGGGATTTTATAGTTTTAATAGAGAATTGAAGCCAAAGCTTAATGATGCTACTTTTGCCATTAATGATTCTTGCTGATGTCAATGGCCTCCTCCTGCTTCAAGCCATATTCCAATATATTTATATTTCGTTAGATTTTCAATGTACTTCTTATCAAGATGCCATGATCCCAGTTTATCAATTCATCTGTTGAAGACCCCAATTTGTGGTTTTGTCAGGAGTGAGGAAGTTGATCAGCAGTCAATTATAGGTGGATAAGTCTTGATGGCATGTAATTCATGGGAGAGATCAGCAATGTACAGGTTAAATAGCAGTGGGGCAACACGCATCCTTGCTTCAGGACTGTATCGTGTACATTTTCTAAGAAAAAGATTGATTTGCTCCAAACTTTACTCTCACCCAGATTGCAGAGTAAAGAAGTTGGATGGCTCACAGGAGATGTTCTGGGATTTTCCATCCGGTCTGTTTTGCCACAGATGTTCTCTATTAACTAGGTTGATTACTTGCTAAAGTCAAAAAACACATATATAACAGTAGTTTCCTGACTCTTGTCTTGTCAATCAACATAGCAAGGCTAACTAAGTGCTCACTGATTCATGAAAATCTGATAAATTGAAGGGAATTACGTTTGATTTAGAGCCACAGGCTTCCAGATACTACAGCTGTAGGCCAGCAAATATGTTTGATTCAGTATCCAAGAGTGCTATGATCCTGTAGCTGCTCGGATCCAAAGTGAGGTCCTTCTTATAGACATAGAAGTTTAAGTCCTCGGCTTCACATCTGTGCATTAGCCACTGATATGTCATGCACAACCAGGTCCCATTCATAACCTTTGGTAGTTTGTAAACATTCCTTACACATATTTCTGAAACGAGCAAAATGCCATACACCAACATTATCTTACAATCATACTGCGGCTTGAACAGTTTGTAAGTGAGTCATCCATCTAATATATATTATCCAACAATGTATAAAGTCTTAGAACTTTCAGTGAACTTCTGGGAGTAAATATCTACAACTTACACATCTCCAGTTTATAGAGAAATTGTTGATAGCACTACTTAGGAACTCTTTCATGTCGTCCTGTGCACAGAAATCCACAGGTGAATAAAGTATTGTATGACTAAGTTTTAGTTTTTCTCACATATTTTTGCACCAGGGCTTAGATTTAAGTCACAACTATCCGTATAACGTCTGCTAGTAACTCTAGTTGTGCTGAGCCTCTGTTTGCAATCAAAACTTTACTGGTACTTAAACAGTGCACCATATAAAGTGTATTGTACTGAATTAGATCTGTCTCCAAGACTACATTGATTTTACTCCATACATGCAGAGATGTAAATGTAGTCAGTCTGTGCGGTATATGTGTGTGAACCTTTTACTACCAACTTTGTTTTCTGGTTTGGTTTACAGAGTAATTAGAGAAGAAATAGCTTGATTGATGGCATCAGTGTTGTTATCAATGATGTTATTTGAGGTGTCATTAGTGATGTCATCAATGATGTCATTTAATGAGTTACAGCTATCTCATTGAACTATACCTGGCAAATATTAGGATTTTTGTGTTTTTAAACGCTAGTTTTTGACTCATTTCAACAAGTAACTATAGAATTACATTAATCTTGTTTTTCAGTGAATTCCTGTTTTATTTGATCATATTGAGCCAACACCCTTGCTGCCCATGCCCCCATCCTGCCTGCCTTCCGTTTTCTGTCTGCGTACAGCTGCTCCTCCCTCCTGTCCTCTGTGGTCAGGTTGCTCACAATGCCAGCCTTCCCTCCATGGTCCATTTGCTGTCCCTGCCACTCTGCCCGTCTGTCCTCCTGTCTCCATCTGCGTATCTCAGCCCCATCCAGCATGCCCTCTGTGGTCCATTGTGCTGCCTTTGCCCATCATACCTGCTCACCCTGGTCAGCTTACAGTCCTTGACCCTAGCACCTGTCCCCTGACTTCCATTCTCCATGTGTGTGCCCCGCCTGTTCCCTCCCTGGTCTATTGTGCTGTCACTACCCTCCACTTGCCCTTCACTGCTCCCCCTGCGCCACCTGTCCTCCATGTGCATGCCCCTGCCCACTCCCTATTCTGTTGTGCTGCCAGTGCTCTTCATTGCTGGCACTACCGCATGCCCTGATTCACTGTTCTGCATGCGCTTGACCCTGCATAAGTCCCTCCTTAGTTTGTTGTGCTTCCATTTTCCCTGCACTGCAACTGCCCTTCATTGTTACCCCTGTCCCTGCACCATCCCTGCTCCCAGCTCATTATCCGTGTGTATGCTTCTGACCCATCCCTCTCTGGTTCCTTGTACTGCCACCGCCCTCTGTTGCTGCCCCTGCCTCCTCCTCCCTCATTCTCCATGTGCGTGACCCTACGATATCACTCCCTGGTCCACTGTGCTGTCACTGCTCTCCATTGCTGCTCCTTCCCCCTCTTGCTTGCTCCCAGTTCTCCATATGTGTGACCCTGCCCCTCTCTCCCTGGTCCTCTGTGCTGCCACTGCCTCTGTCTTTCCATTGTCCTCTTGCTACCCTGCCCTCTCCAACCATTCTCCATGCGGGTGCCCCAGCCCCCTCTCTCCCTTGTCAGTTGTGCTGCCACTGCCCCTGCGCTACCACTGCCCTTTCTTGCTGACCCTTCCTCCATTTTCAGAGTGCGTGCTGGTGTTCCTACACTCCTTGGTCTGTTGTGTTGCTATTCCCCCGGTTCTGCCATTGACCTATGTTGCTGCTCTTGCTCTGTACCCCTCCTGCATGCCCACCCCAGTTCTCCTGGTACATTCACCTGCACCCTCCCTCCCTGTTCTGTTGTGCTGACACTGGTACTGTGATGCCACTGCACTCTGTTGCTGCCCCTTCCTTCCCTTGTTCGCTGTGTACGTGCACTTCCCAATTTCTCCCTGGTCTATTGTGCTTCCACTGATTTTGTGCTGCCACTGCCCTCCATTGCAGCCCTGCACCCTTCCTTCTGCCTCTCTGTTCTCCATGTGCATGCCCATTCCCCCTCCTTCCCCTGCTGTTGTGCTAGCATTGCCCCTTTCCTGTCACTGCCCTCCGATGCTGCCCAGGCCCCCTCCCATCTCGTTGTCTGTGTATATGTCCTTACACGTCCCTCCCTGGTCCGTTTTTCTGCCCTGGCCCTCTACTGCCACTGTCCTTCACTTCTGCTCCTACCCCCATTTTCCATGTGTGTGTGTGTGTCCATGCCCCCTTCATCCCTGGTCAATTGTGTTCCCTCTACTGAGTTCCTGAGTCCTGTTTCCTGTAATAGCTGCCAACACATTCTGTGAAGAGCTGCAGCCAGCCAATTGAATGAATTTGTAGGGTTGGATTGGGCCTGGTCCTGAGGGACTGAAAAGGCTCAAGTGAGTAAAGGCTCCCTAGCCAATTAGAGGGCCCCAGTTTATAAAATGATGGTTCCACTGACCCCGGCGGGACTAACAGTCAAGATAAACATAACTTTTTTACCCCATATTGAACATGTTGAGTATCTCTTTAAATGTTAATTTCAAGACAACAACTGAATGGATTTACACCAAATACCAAAAGGTCCACTTCCTGAGTAAAGTTCTAACTTTTTGCCAAATTTGGGGTAATTCTGTTCAGCTGTTTTTTCTGTAGCTACTTTAGACTTTTCCAAATTGCAATTAACATAGAAGATTAACACGGTCTCTGCTTACCACCAAAGTCCTTTGTTAAGAAAGAAAGCGCACTGCCAGCCGTTTTGTGTAGGTACAATACACACAGCTTCTGGTAGTCCGGGGTACCAAGCACAGGTGCAGAGCAAAGGGCTATCTTTAACTGTTCAAAACCATGCTGGCAATCATGCATCCAAGGGAGGGGTTCATGCATATCTTTAGTAATTAGAAACAAAAGGGGTATTGTTAGTAAAGCGAAGTTGGGGATCCAGTGACGACAGAAAGAAGTAATGCCTATGAAAGCCCGCACATCCCTCTGCGTCTTGGGGATTGGCATCTTAGTAATGGTAGAAATAAGTTCATGTGGTAGTCTCCTTCCCTCCTTCAACAGTCGGTGACTTAAATAGGTGACCTCCTGTCGACAATACTGACATTTCAAAAGGAATACTTTATGTCCATTCTGAGCCAAGTGCAGCAATAATTTAACCGTTGCGTCTTTGCAACCCTCTTTCGTATCTGAGGTGATCAGCAAGTCGTCCACATATTGCAGTAGGACATTCCCTGAGGGAAGGACCAGGGAGTCCAATTGAGCCTTAAAAGCTTGACTGAAGATACTGGGACTTTCAGTATAGCCCTGAGGGGCCCGACAGAATCTAAGACTTCTGCCTGCTAGGGAGAACTCGAAAACGTACCTGCTTTGGGGGTGTCTTGGAATGCTAAAGAATGCTTTCTTCAAATCAATAAAGGAAAAATATGTGGCAGAGGGCGGGATCATTGTCAAAAGGGCAGTGATGTCGGGAACATCGGGGAACTGAGGGACCACAATCTTATTGACCTCGCGCAAATCTATTTCAAAATGGTAGACATCAGGATGATCATCAGGAGAAACCGGAGGGTGCCCCTTTTAAGATTGGGAGAATAGGGCTATTGCACACATTTGCATTTGTCTCGTCCACAACCCCAGAATCAATAAAATCCTGCATAATCCGCAACAACGCCCACTCTCCAGCCTGTGGTATGCTGTACTGGGGAAGATGGGGCAGGACTGCATTATCTTTTACTCTGATAGAGACCGGGGGAATCTTCAACAGCCCTACATCAGTGTCACCTGTAGCCCACAATGGCGTTGGCACCTCCTTAAATTCAGCTGGAAGGGGCTCATCCTTTGACAAACACTGCTTGGAATTCACTACTCTGGGCCCTATTGTCATGTTGACACCATCAGGGAAACACAAAATAGTCGTGTGTAGCCGCTTCAACAAATCTAAGCCCGTTAAATTCTCTCCGCAATTGGATGTCAGTAAAAATGGTGAATCCACTCTGAAAGAACCTATAGTCAGGGCTAATAGCTCAGAGATGGGGCTCACAACTGGTATGCCTGAGTAGCCTACCGAAACATTATTTTGGCCAGACAAGGCTGCCCCGGGGACCAGTGAACGAGAAACAGAGCTATTCATTGTGCCTGTGTCCACCAAGAATTTCTTAGCTGAGCCCTGCAGAACAGCAGTAACAAAGGGTCCCCGCTGATCCACAGGAATCTGGACTGATCTCTCACCCTGCCCTTGGCTGCCCTAGCCATGTGAAAATCCTGTTACCTTGTCCATATCTAAATCATCATGGTAAAACTGTCGCCCCCTCAGGTCATTGAAATAGTTCTGCTTGGATTGACCTGGCTGCTCCTCTCCTCCTTTATCTCTCCCATTTCCACCTTGTCCACACCTTAGTCCTCTGTATCCCTGGCCCTCGTTCTCCCTGTGCTCGTAATACTGTGCCATACATAATATGATCGACAGGGAGGATGTCGTCCAGGTGCTCTCCGAAGCCTGCAACCGAGTTGCGATCTCGGGAAGCCGGTTTGTAACAAATCTGTTGACGAACAGCGGAACTCCTCCATCAACCAACAGGACCTGTCCACTGAAGTCCAAAATCACCCCTTCAAATCTAGTGAAAAAGTCAGATACACTTTTGTCTTTCTTCTGGCGGCATGTCGTTAACTTCTCCCAGTCAACCCTCCTAGGTTGGATCAAAAAGTGCCCCATCACCCTCCCCTCCTTTTTCATACTCTGTCTCTCTCCCTCCCCCACCTCTTTCCCTCCTTCATTCTTTGTCTACTTCCCCTGCTCCTACCCCCTCTCCCCTGAATCTCCCCCATCCCTGCTCTTTCCCTTACGTATATGTCCTTATTGTTTTTCTCGACCTAACATGTAACTATGTAACTGTGCTCTGAAACTGTGTAATCTTGTAATGATGTAACCTGCAACTATGGTCTGATTCATGTAAAGCGCTCTGATACCTTCGGGTCTACCCAGCGCTATATAAAACCTTTCAAATAAATATACGTTATTATTCGGCCCAGCAAGGCTAGTATTTCAGCCTAAGGCTTCTCACCAGGCTTCTCCTCTTTGTCCCATGTTCTGATCTTGTCCTATGTGCCCCCAACTTCCCAACATGGTCCTGCATGCGCACCTGCCACCAGATATCGACCGGCACTAGCAGGCCAAAAAACATCTCAATATCGACCAGGGTCATTACTGTCGAAGACGGTGCCTCAGTCAACTCCTTGTAGTATGATGTCAGATTTTTTCTAGGGTCAGGTAACTGAGTCTTAAGGGACAAAACCTCACTTCTTTTCCATGGAGTATAAACCCACTGTTCCCGGAAACAGGCCTCTACTCACTGCCTGATAATATCATTTTTGTCCCGAATCTCTGGTATTTTGGGGTGATAAATGAGATGCACTTCCCTCATCGGGAACTGGGACATAGCAATCGGGCTCCTCTGGACTAATCTGCATCGGTATCCAATCAATGTGGCAAAATTACTGAAAACATCATTGGGAGCCATGTCAGCTGCATACACTCTGTCTCGAATATCGTAAATAATTTGAAGGGCTACAGCATTGAAACACTGCTCCCACAGCCCAATCAAAGTAGCTGACATGTGCTGAAGGGCATGCTGTTGCACAAACGGCTCGTAATCTTTCAATAAACTCCACAAATCTTCTACACTATAAATCGTGTTCCAAGCCCACTGAGAGGGCAGATCGGCCACCACTTTCTGCTCCACATACCCACATCAGACCGCATCAACACTCTCCCAATTCTTTCCTTAGCTGCCTCTTGATCGCCCCCTGCCGGACCCCACACTGTCGTTCCGCCATAAGACAAAGGCGAGGGGAAAAGGTGGGAGGAGTATGCACTCAGGGATGTTCCGGGACAGAGGGACAGGGAGGATAATGGTTGTGTGGTGGGCGTAGCCGGGGCAATGGACACATTGGATCGGCCTAAGATGTGTATAGCCGCTGCCGATGGAGCCGGGGAGGGTAGTGAAACTGCTCCATCTGGGATGTCGCAGTTAGGCGTGGGGGGCCCAGAGGAGGAAGCTCAGGGCAGGTGGGGCCCCTGAATATATGCGCCTTGTGGGGCATAAGGAGGGGATGGTTGCGTATCTAACAAATCTTCCTCGAAAGGGTCACCATGTTTGCGAGTGACATAAGACTTATCAAATTGCGACTTGAACCTCCTGTCAGCACATTCTATGCCCTTCTCTATCTTCTCTCTCTCGTACGCTATAGCCTTCTGCATTACTGTCTGTGTCTTTCATCTCCTGGCACCTTTCTCTGCTCTTATTCTCCTTTGTTTACCTTCCTTCTGCCATATTTGAAGATCATCGAACATCGACTGCCTACTTCTTTTTGCAAACAATTTATCTTGCAGGAAATTCAACTTTTGTTCATTGAAAGTACCCGTCAAAGGCCATTGCAAATCGGGGTTGTCTATAATATACTTGTGCCATAATGTACTAAACATAATAGGGCCAAGGCCGTATTTGACATACATGTCAAAATTTGGACTGCCTTCCAGAGCCGCAGGCGGCCTCTCTTCCAAACGAGCATCAGCAGAACAACAACAGCACCCAAAACAACAGAACTTGCTAAAACAAGGCATCTTAAAACAATGAGACGAAATTTACAATTTGTACTTAACAAGTCATTTACCAATCTTCCAGAAACCAAAGAGCAACCTGTCCGCAGACCGCACTAGTATTTGTTTTCCCTCCAAACCAGACTTAATGTAACGAGTCCCAAACGGTAATCAAGCCCCAGGCTTTTCAAGAAACAAAAAGACCAAATTACCAAGTCCCCTGGCAGGGTGTCCGCAGACACCCTGTATTTTCCAAAACGGTCCGCAGACCTACCAAATTCTCAAACAAAACACAGAGATGGTCTCCAGACCATATTCAAATTACTCAAGACGGCACCATATGTTCCAAACTCACCTGGTGCACACAGGTCAAATAAAGTTATTCCCCACTGCCGACTCTCCAGACCAAACGGTCAGCTCCAAGGTTTTCGCCTTTCAGGACTTTGGCCGACATGACCACTAGACGAGGAGCCGCCCGATCAGACAGGCGGGGCAGCTGCGAGAACTGAGCTTGTTCGTGTGGGGATCCCTGATCCGTCCGTCCGACCCAACGGAACCCTGACCCCACTGCCCGATTACGGTGGGTTGGGTCAACTGGTGGAGTTCCTGTTCGGGCGCCAAATGAAAGAAATTACCCGAAAAACGGTCACTCGGAACCACCTCTATGCCTTCCCAATAATGAAGAGTCGGTCAGTCAGAGGAGAATGCAATCCAAAATACTTATTAGTATTTTTACTGCAGCGGAGCCCGGTCTGACCTGTCTCCTGGGAGAACGGCCGAGCGACTGACCCCCTCTCACACAGTAATACCAATTATACATTTGTCACACCTTCAGGGGTCCGCCCTAACTGGAAGGGCCAGAGTGAACAAAGGAGGCATACAAGGATGAGCCAAGTTGCTGGGCTGAGTACATGCTATCTCGACCCCAAGGTCACTCGACTGGGGCTTACCATTCTAAGATGTGGGAACGAGCATATCGAGTTGCAAAAGTATACAACAGTAGATATTACATTCCTTGGTACAGCAGGGCTCCAGCCTTGAGAAACAGAAGGCGGGGGCACAGGAGCAGCTTTTCTGCGGAGACAAACATTATGAGACAGAAGCTCGATCTCAGCTACGAAACAAGATGGCGCTAATTAAAATGGCGCCATCAATGCTAAGTTTAAGGGTGTAAACGAACAACAGCATCACAAGCGAACATTTTGGGGCTTATGCAACACGGAAAAAACATTTCAAATCTAACAACAGATAGATAGATAGATAGATAGATAGATAGATAGATAGATAGATAGATAGATAGATAGATAGATAGATAGATAGATAGATAGATAGATAAATAGATTGAAAAAAATAGTGCATATGTACTTATGGTTAAGTCACACTTTTTATTGAAAAGGCATTTTTTATTTAATACAAACTTTGTCACCAGTCAATGAATCTTCACAAAACGTATCAAAAAAAGTACATCCACTTTGGGTTCTTCATGGCAATCTTCATGCAGATCCATCATGAGGGGCCTAAAAATAGGGAGAGGGGATCAAAACTGACATTTCCCGTTTTAACTCCCATAGGATTCTATGATCCTTGATACAGAAATACAAAGCTGAATGGATTTAAACCATCTAAATAACATTTTCCTCAAGTATGCGCCTTTACTTAAATAAATAAATAATTAATAAATAAATCTGTATTTGTAAAGCATGAACTACTCACCCATATGGGTCTCAAGGCGCTGGGGGCTGTGGTGGAAATTAAGTGAGCTGTTGCCTAGAGTCACATGGTGCTCAGCTGAGCTGAGCTGCCGCCAGAGCCGGGGATCGAACCGTGAATCCTGTGCTCCGAAGTCAGCTGCCCTGGCGGCTGCACCACACCTTTCCACTTTACTTGGTTTGGTGTAAACCCATTAAGTAATCTATAAGAAATAACCACGTCCATGTATTAAGTGTTCAAGGCTACGCATGAAGAGGTTAAAATTTAGAGCCATCTGCAGCATTACTTAGCTGAACTTCTGACAATTTGCAAATCCACGGAGGATTTGATGATCCAATAAAAAACTTAAAGGCACAGCTTCGGACTAGGGATATTTAGCTCCCACCGTGCATTGCAGATTTGTGACTCCAGCTCTGGATTCACAAATCTGTGGGTTTTTGGATTCATGAGCACCGATTGGCTGACCAATACCACAAGATAAGGCAGCCTCCCCCCTCTCCCCCCCCCAAGGAACTGGGTACTGGCTGGCCATCACAGAAATACGTCTGTTGTGGTTGATGCACCGAACACTGTGTTTGGAAAAATGTAAAAGACAATAGCCATAAGGGGACAGGTGAACCTACACTGACCAATGTGGGATGGGGGCTCAAAGGGACCACATTTTCAATAAACTAATTATCAAAAAAATGTGTTTTGTTGTGGGATTCACAAGTTCTACGCTAGGTGTTTATTGGACCCACCCGCACCTAAGCATTCATAAATCAAACATAGGATTCTGAAGTTGTGTAGAACAATGAAAAAGTATTCAATGCACTACTGCTTTGTTTGTCGGGAGCGCAGAGCCCTGGACATGTAGAGGTCATAGCCAGCTCCTCCTCCCCCCCGCAGGAGTCCACTTACCCCTCTGGTAAAAACATGTCATAGTTACTACAGAGAACCCAGGCTTAAGAGAAAAGGCGGTTAAGAGGGAGAAAGAGAGACACACTCCCGCAGGTTGGTTGTCAGGTGCTGTATGCCTTATATACAGCACAGGGCCTCAGAAAACAATCCTATAGGCGAGAAGACACACATTATTGAAGGAGGCAAGAGGTAAATGATAATATACCTTAAGGAAGTGCATATAGATTTAGCCAGTGCAAGTAATAGACAATCTGTAACCAGAAACTGGGGTTTACCAGGAGTCCCAGTCAGGAGCCGAACATTTTATGGATTGCCGCTCCAGCACCAGGAGACAGAGCCTTGTAAAGGGAAGGTAAGTGACACAAAATAGTGAAATGCAGGTAAAAGGTAAGCCACAAATTAGAAAACATAAGGAGATTGACTGAAGTGGATTGGGACAGAACAAATCTAATTATTTTAATAATGGAAAATGTACTTGAATGCTTGGGATCAAAATTCAGATATGTACCAGGAAGGACAAGATAGGCCGTAGGAAACCACAATTTTTCCCTAAACTGAAAGTTGGATGAGGGCTGTAGTGTCTATCAGTTAAAGACTTGTATCTTTCTTTTGCAAGTCTAAAATTATTTAATGGTAACATGTGGATGTTTTGTAGACCTTGCAAGAGGGTCTGAACTGAAGGGACTGAAAATGGTGACAAAACTGGAGGACTTATGTGGTGTTGGAGCCCAGAGAAGCAGAGAAAAGAGGAATAGCCTAAAGAATTATGGAGGGTGCTGTATGAGAATTCTGCTCGAGGTATACATTGTGCCCTCTCAGTATCCTTTGGATCCATTGTCTGTATATGAATAATTCATTTGAAAGCATCTCATGTACTATTTAAAAGTCTGATTTAGTCTCTCAGTTGGCAGTCAGTTCATGGTTAACATCTGGTAGAGATATAGTGCATGGCCCCCAACCGTTGAAGAAGAGCACTCCAGAATTTGGTAAGAAACTGGGATCCACTATCTGTTATGATGATTGCTGATAACCTGTGTAACCTCTATTAAGAATGTGATCACCAAAGAAGGAGTTGTGGCCATTTTGGAAAGGTGAATGAAGTGTGAACTCTTTGTAAGGTATTTGATTACAAACTAAAGTACTGCTTTGTCTTCTGAGGAGGTGAGTCAGTGATAAAATCCATCTGAATTTGGGGCCAAGATTAGCGAGGGGTGGGTAACAATTGTAATGTCCTTGATGCTTCTTTCAGTGATGTTTAACTTGGGCACATACTGCATATTTTTGTGCCTACTGCTCAATGTCTCTCCTCCTTTGAAGTCACCAAAAATGATGTGCTATACAATCATTCATATTTTGAATTCCTGGATGCCCTGCTACAGGGACTCGTGTTAACATTTCAGAATCTATTGTCTGTAATCCTTTCCAGGGATTAATAATTTCTGCGATAATAGTTCTTGACAGTCTTACCTACTTTGAGGATATTTCATAACCTATGTCTTCTGGTTGAGACTGTGATGAGTCTTAAGAAGCGTCTGAAAAATCTTTGAAAAGACTGTGGTGACACTTTTGGCAGACCTAAAATAGACAGAGGACTGTTAACTGATTGCATCACTTCCCCATGATGGAACAACACATCTAGTTTACAATTCCTATTTACAGGTGAAGAAAACATGTTTGACTGTGAGTCACACATTTATTTACGTGAGATACCCAAATTCCTTATGGTCTGTCCAGATAGGTCTACAGTGTTGTACCCCTCCAAATAAAGGCTGCAATGTACAAAGGCTTATTTTGTGGCAAACACCTCCCTATCATCGATGTGTAACTAACTTTGGCTGAATTTAGAGTTTTTTAAGAATAAGTACCCTGATGAAGGGCCAATATCTAAGAATCTTTCTAAGACAGTATTTGCCCTGATTGAGAATGCAGGCAATAAATTAAAAGATAAACCCCAGATTTCTAAAAATAGCAGATGTTGTGAATGCATCTTTTAACCACTGAAAGACAGTGCCTTATTCCATTTCCCAACAGAAGTGTACCTCTTTCTGTGTTAGTCTAGAAAAGGGTTGTACAATGTATTTGCAAAGTCTTGTATGAAATCTCTATATAAATTTGAACACTCCAGAAATAGTTGAATCCCGTTCACCTTTGGGGTGGATGCCAATTTCTTTCTGCTTCCACTTTCTCTGGATCCATGTGTCTTCCTTTATTACAGATCTGAAAGCTCCTACTTCCGAGACTTCCAAAAGGCATTTTTCTAACTTGATGAAGAGGGAGCACTCTCACAGCCTTCTAAGGATTTCCTTGACATGAGTACAATATGATTTAAGATTTTACAATAACACCAAAATGGTATACTAATAGAAAGTAATAATGTAAATATCTAGTATATCTCGAAATGCTGAGAAGCTGCTGAGGCAATACACAATTTGAACATCATTACAAATGTTTCGAAATGGCTATATTTAGTGTTGAAAGCTGTCTTTAACTCATCACCCCATCAAATCTATACAAGATTATAGACCCCTCCAAATCCAGTTTAGAAAAGATTTTTGTTGATTATGCCTGGCCTGATCATACAGAAATAATGACAATAATTATGAATTCCTGATTGTGATGTCATTAAATTCCCTATAATCTATGCAAGGTCCACATTCTCCTGCTAATTTTTGGTATGAAGAAACTAGGTGCTCCTGCAAGAGAAGTGCAATGGCGTATAAAGCCCTTCTGCAGATTCTTCTTTAAGTATTCATGAAATACCATATCCTCTTGCATCTTTAATGGATAAATTCTCGCAAGAGGGATTTTTGCTCTGGTAACCAAGTCAATTGTACCATCACCGGAACGATGGGGTGACAACTGATCTGCTCCTTTCTTGCTAAACACATCTTAGAATACATTATAAGCCACATACAATGTAATAATAGCCTTCTTCTTCTGAATGGAACAGCACATTAAATGTAGAGTATCTTTCAACCCCTTCCTAGGGTAATGGTTCAGGGTGCACCTCTGAGCTGAAAACGTAATGGTCTGTTTATCCTAGTTCATGAAAGGATTGTTTTTTTCTGAGCTACGGGGCTCCCAAAATGATGGTAAATGCAGGGGCCATCAAACGTAATAGATTCAAAGTTTCCATTGAACAGATCCAAACCTAACAAAGGCATCTCCCAACACACTTGGCCCAATAGCAGAGGTTTTTCATCTATTCCCACAATATCATCAGGAGTCTCCTTTGATTGTTTTGGAAGGTTTTGCTGTTTATGAAACTTTAGGCCCATGAAACATCCAGAAGCATCACAGTCACTTAGAGCCATAAGTATTAAGGTACCATGACAGGTAAGTACCTGAACGGGTCCATTAATGCAAATTCTTAGTAACAACAGGTCTTGGCGAATAAAATCCTAGATCCTTGTAGTGAGGTCCTGGCTGCAGCACCATTGTATCAGAATTCCCTAGCACAGATGCTGTGAAACATGAAGGAAGTTATCGCTGAAAATCCAAGAAGTCCGCTAACTCTCAAGCGTATGTGATGTTTCATGGCCTGATGGGACTTGTAGCACATTCTCTGACTGTGCACAACCTCAGTCAAGACAGTGCTCCATGATGACTCCTAGCCTTTTGTTTGCTGAAAGGAACTTAAAGCAAGTACTACTGCTTACCCATGCTTGAATCATACTAAGCAGTAAGATGTGTCTCTAGCTCTGCTTCCCAACACCTGGATGGTAAGAGGATAGGGGTGGCTCCTCCATGTGGGTGGAGGAGCGTCACCCCACTGCTTTCTCGCAGCACGAGAAGCAGAAACATAAAATGGTATTATAAATTCCATTTCTTGTTTCTGCTTCTCGCACTGCGAGAAAGAAGAAAGAAGGGTTTTATTGGGGCAGGCGGGTGGGCAGTCTTGATGCAAGGCAAGGGAGGAGTGGCTTGCCCACTGTTGTGGGCGCTGACTGTTTGGTCGGCCCTGGGCTGACCAAACCAGTCATACACACTCTCCAGTTTTCTCCATGTAGGCTGCATGCAGCCTGCATGGAGAAAACGGCCTGCCCATAGATGCCTATGCATCGGCGTCTCAGCCAATCACAATGCTCCCATTGCAGCATTGTGATTGGCTTAGGGGAGGAGAGGGAGGCTGCATGCTTCCTGGGACTCGGAGCAGAGAGAGAAGGAGACGCGATGCGGGACCAGAGGCGTATGTAAGTAAAAACATTTTTTAATTACTCCCCCTCCCCACACGACCCCTTCCTCCCACAACCCGTGAGTCATGCTGGCCACGGCTATAAGATGAGTGGGTAGTCCGATTTCACAAAGGTTCGAACTAGCTTGGGAAAAGTTCCCTGTTTCCATTTCATGATAAATCTGTTCAATTTGTCTATAATATAGTTAGAAAATGTATTACAAAATTAGTGTGATGGCCTGACATCAGGTTTAGTTCTGCAGTCATCTGACAAGAACACTCTGAATAGCTGAAAGACTGCTATCTTTTCAGAATAAAACAGTTGTTTAGTGTAACTCAGTTTGTCTTTATATTCCACTATCGCTTATTTATCCTTGATTCTAGATGGAGCTTCATATTTGCATCTCCATTGATGTTCTGTCTTAAAATAGTTTTTGCAGGTTTCAACTAGGTAGAAAAACAAGAGCAGAATGGCTTCACTTCATGATTAATTTAGCCTTATTGTATACTATATAGCAACACTATAATTTCTATGCATGATAGATATGCTGATGCTTCTCTTGACTGTCATTGGTATTTTTCTCAAATGAATAAGTCAAAAAAGGAAATGTGATGAAAAGAATTATTGTACCATCAATAACTTGCTGAAAAATCCAGATAGAAACCAGCAGAATATGCTAATTGTTAAGCTGGTATATGGCTAGTTTGTTAAATGTATAAAATAAAGTGATGGATGGGATTCTTGAATTTATCTTAGCCACTGGTTATTTATTTATTTGTATTTATTTTATTTTTTATTTTGGAAGTTTTCTATAGCGCTGGCCAGACCCGAGAGTATCGGAGCGCTTTACAACAAGATGAGGAGGAGACAAAAATACATGGTAATGGCGATGAAAGAGAGATACAGAAAAAGTTCAAATGGGAGCATTACAGAGTTCAGCTGAGTGTCAAGGGGGAGGCCGATTGAGGGAGAAAAAGTTCAAAAGGAGCCTTTACAGTTCTCTTGGGTCTTCACGGTGAGCCGATTGAGGTAGAGGGGACGAGGGAGCCTCAGGCGAGGCATGGAGGAGGAGGGTCACTCTTTATTTTGCACACCATGTCACCTCAGTTTGCATCCAGCTATAAGCAAATCAGTCTTGACACTGCTCCAATGAGAACAGTCCAGCCGAAACTGCCAAGCCAGGTAGTCCCTAAACCGGAACACAAGCAACTCAATAACTGTTTTGCCCTAGTTAGGGCTCACCAGCCGGATATTGCTTGGTTCCAATGACACAGTGTGCACGGGACCCATGCCTAGGCATACCCAGCGCACTTAGGGCGAAACACAAAAGTATGCAAAAATGTGATGGATGGAATGCTTGAATTAACCACTGGCAATTACTTGGGGCCGCATCCTAGTCCATCATTATTTTGCTAATCATGTCACCTCAGTTTGGACCCAGCTATATGCAAATTAGTATTGACCCTGCTCCAATGGAAACAGGCCAGCCCGAACGGTTAATCCAGGTCCTCCCTGAACCGGAATACAAGCAACCTACAGAACACCTAAAGTATACTTTAGTGTGTCACCCTAAGTGAGACGGGTATGCCCAGACGTGGGTCCTGTGCACACTGCGTCACTAGAACCAAGCTATACCTGGCTGATAAGCCCTAACTAGGGTGAAACCGGTGCTGGGTTGCTTGTGTTCCGATTCAGGGAGGACCTGGCTTGGCAGTTCGAGCTGGACAGTTCCCAGTGGAGCAGGGTCAAGACAGATTTGCATATATCTGTGTCCAAACTGAGGTGACATGACATGCAAAATAAATATGGCCTGGGATGAGTCCCCAAGCAATTACTAGTGACAAAGATGAATTCAAGCATTCCATCCATCCCTTTTTGTATACTTTAGATTGTTAAATTTAACACCTCCTTTCAACAAGTCACTGTAGTGTGCTCCCGAAGTACAGCCTCTAAAGTTGTCACTTCACTGAAAAATAATACACCTGGCAAAAGTGTTTGGTTACTTTATGCAAGATAATTGTAGAGATAAACAGACTATAAAGTGGCTACTTAAGTTTGCCATACGTTTTTGTTTCTTAGGTGCATGTGGGCAGGAATTTTAAGGCCTTGGCACACAGGTACTATGCGGTAGATGGCAACGCAGGATGCAAGGGTGTGCAGGGCGCAGCAGGACTCATGCAGGTGCAGGTAGCAGCAGTCCTTTGGGTTGCAGTGTGGGTGCATGGAGCTGCATCAATCATGCAGGAAGCAGCAGTACTTCAGGAGGCAGTGTGTTTACAGGGAGCTGCAGGAATCATGTAGTTAGCAGCAGTCCTTCAAAATGTAGTCTGTGTGCAGAGTGAAACACAATTCCTACTAGATGCAGGCTTAATACCGGGTGCAGGGAGCTGCAGGATTCCTGCAGGATGCAGACTGAGTGCAGGAAGCTGAATGACCCCTGCAGTATGCGGCTTAATGTTGGGTGCAGGGAGCTGCAGGAGACTGCAGTTCAGCTTTACTACAATATACAGGAAACAACACAAGGAACCCTCTTCTCGTGCCTTCGTTCTCAGCCGCCCCACCTCTTTCTTCGCCTCCTCAAACCTTGTTCACTAAAGCGCTTTGAAGCCACCTAGAAGATGCATAAACTACAATACAAGCACCCCACATATGCTGCCCTCACAGGAGCAGCCAAGCAGCCACACTATGGCGAACGCTCAAAGCCCAGACTATCCGAGCCTGAGACTGCGCCTACTCTCTGAATCCCGTCAATGGTGCCCTGGCTTCTGGGTGCTACATGCCCTCCCTCCCCCTGAGGGGGGCAAGGGGGCTGAGAGGAGGGATGAACATTTCATAAATCTGCCAGTAAATGAAGGGCAGTGGGTGAAACACCCTCTAAACCCCCACCCACATGCACACATTCCTTTATCCTGCCACCTCATTGCCAGCTTTGACCCTAAAGAAATCGCAATTGTCATCACAGCGAACATGTAACAGGCAGCATAGCTCAATGGGGTAATGCGACTACTGGTGAGATCGCAGTGGTGCCTAGAGGTCCCTGGCTTGAATCATAGTAGTGCCAACTTCATTCTGTGGTTGCTGAAAGGAGTACCAGTACCATTAATTTGGAAGTCGCCCACATGTTATTGTGTGCTCTGAAAGGATGAAAACTTGTGACAGTGAGTGTTCCATAAATAGCGAGCGCATGTTATGATTTATAATAACCTTTGCATGTAAAGCATAAAACAGACTGATAACCCAAGGGGCGCTGGGGGAGAGTGGAGCCAATCTATCATATTATGATAAAAGGTTGGCTCGAATGACTGATTCTCTCTCTGACTGACTGACTCTCTCTCTCTGACTGACTGACGGACTGACTCTCTCTCTCTGACTGACTGACTCTCTCTGACTGACTGACTGTCTCTCTGACTGACTGACTCTCTCTGACTGACTGACTCTCTCTCTCTCTCTCTCTGACTGACTTCCGGACTGACTCTCTCTCTCTCTGACTGACTGACTCTCTCTCTCTCTGACTGACTCTCTCTCACTAACTGACTCTCTCTAACTGACTGACTCTCTCTGACTGATTGACTCACTGACTGACTGGCTCTCTCTCTGACTGACTAACTGACTGACTGACTCTAACTGACTGAAATCAATACAAGTGTAATTTACAAACAAATGAATGCAGGTCATTTTAACATTTGTAGCAGCTTAAAAATAAGGTGTTTTTCATAACTTTCAGACATAACATACCTATTTTAAAAACAGTAAATAATCAAAGGTGCCTAAAGGACACATTTTGCTCTCTTCAAACTAACCTCAAATCAGCTTTGATAAATAATACAATGCAAATTTGCATCCCTCACCAGCACCTCAGAATCACTCTGCATCACAACAGCATCATTCAGTGTCTCCACAGCATCACTTAGCCCCACCTCAGCATCACTCAGCGCCACACAGCCTCATTCAGCGCCACCACAACTTCACTCAGCACCACCTCAGCATCACTCAGTGCCACCTCAGCACCCATTCAGCACCACCACAGTATAATTCAGCGCCATATCAGCATAACTCAGCGTCACAACAGCATCACTCAGCGCCACCCCAGTATCGCTCAGCGTCACCCCAGTATCGATCAGCGTCACAACAGCATCACTCAGCGTCACTACAGCATCACTCAGCGCCACCACAGCATCACTCAGCACCACCACAGCATCACTCAGCGTCACAACAGCATCACTCAGCACCACCACAGCATCACTCAGCACCACCACAGCATCACTCAGCACCCCCACAGCATCACTCAGCTTCACCACAGCATCACTCAGCGCCACCACAGCCTCACTCAGTGCCACCTCTGCATCACTCAGTGCCACCTGAGCACCAGCTCTGCACCCCCTGAGCACCAGTGCAGCACCACCACCTTCGCATGACTCAGCACCACAACATCAGTCAGCACCACCTAGGCATCACTCAGCACCACCTCAGTATAACTCGGCACCACCTCAGTATCACTCAGGATTGCCTCTGTACCAGGTCACCACCACCTCTGCGCCAGTACACCACCACTTCAGCATCCCTCAACAAGACCTGGGTATCATTCAGTATCACTTGAGCATCACCTCTGCACCTTCGCACCAGTCACCACCTCTGCATTACTAAGCACCACCTTAGTCTGCCCTTGGAATCTGGCAGCTGTTGATGCTCCCTTAGCATTCGTCCGCTGCTAGTGTTGTTATACAGGTACTATTTCCCAACATTCACCCTCCTGTTATTTATGCCCCCCATAACAAAAAAACATAACAAGCAACCATTGGGACAGGCAGATAGAAGTTGCCAGCATTAAAAGGACAAAAAAAACCTCAAAGATATTATTTATTGTTAATACTTTTTTAATATGGTCGTTCAGTTGTACAAAATGCTTTTTTGGTCATATATAAGGTAACAAAAATGCTTCTGACACGTTATTATAACTTTTCAGCATGCTGCAGACTTCTGTACAGCACAGCTTAAAGACATAGGCAAAGTCAATATCTCTGGCTAAACACTTATAAGATCCCAAAGGCGAAACCTATTGGCTATGCCAATGCTTGTTGTTTATTAGGTGCACGTGGGCAGAAATTGTAAGGCCTTGGCACACAGGTAATATGCGGTAAATGGCAACGCTGTTCTAGGTCGACCAGGCCCCCTCATGAGCCCGGAAGCAGTAATGCCGAGGTTCGCGAGCCCTGTGCACAGATTGGGTGGTCCGTGCACAGGGGGGCGCCCTCTGGCCGGCTGGAGCCGCTCGCTGCAGCTGCACACGGGGCAGGCAGCTCTCCGCCCTGCTCTTCATTTCGCACTTGAGTGCCTTCTTTGCTTTCTTTTCAGCTGCCCACTTTACATTGGCTTCATTACACCAGCGCTGCGTTTGTTATGCAAATTCGCAAACTCTGGGAAGTTTTTCTTTTGGCCTTGTCTACGTAAGAATGCCAAGAGGTATTCAAAACGTATTAGCGCAAATCAATGGGACCAATAAAAGCAAAATCTCCTTAGCAACATAATCTTGATTGCAAAAGGGGAGCTGGGAGCATTTAAGAGAACAGAGGCCACAAGAAATAGGCATTTGTCTGGGAGAACGAGGAACAATAACCAGAAGAGAGATTTGGAGACAATCTGAAATGAACTCTCGGTGAATAGTTACTCCTTTTCAGAACTGCACAATTGGCTACATTAAATCCATGTGTCCTTTTCTGCCAAGTAACATTGTATCATGCCGCTTTGTACATTGAAATTACAACACTGTGTGTGTTTTATCAATTTTCTTTTCTCCCAGAGGCGGTTACATCGTTTCTGAAGGAAGTGGCCCGGGAAAGCCGAATTAAACAGCTCGCAGCGTGGAACCGGCCAGCACGTTGTTTACACTCCTGCAAACGAAATAGTCTTGGAAAACTGTATATCACCGTATAAGCTTCAGAGTTTCCAGTGTGAACACATTTCTGTTCGTGCATTTTTATCAAGTGATTTTGGGCGCAATTAATGAAATATTATTTATGTACACATGAATGTAATACTAAACACCTTAAAAACATGATGACATCTTACGTTCATACGCTATATTTACGAATGCGAAAGTCCACTTTGCATGAGGTGAAATTCTGATATTAGTTGAGTGGCGGAGTCTGCAAAAGGTTGTAACACCCCCAAACTCAAGTTATAAGTGTAAGTCTTTCGGGCAGCTTTCACATTTGGGAAACATAGACAAATGTGCTCCTATCACAGGCATAAGCAAATGTGGCTCCAGGGTGAGACTGTGTGGGGACATTAGGCCTCATGTCCAAAGATTCCAAATAAGAAAACGTAAATTGAGAATAATAACGATGCACAATTTTTGATTTCTTATTTGGACTGTAGTAAAATTGATTCAGTAAAAGTGGTCAGAATTACAGAAACGATTCATCGGTATTTTGTGAACCAACATATGTAATAATAAGTTGGTTCACAATGCCAAGAATCATAGTGGTTCACATTTCAACATAACTCATCAGTGTACAAGAGGTAGATCAAAAGTTGCAGCCCACTACAATTGGCCATTATCACAGGGAGGGTGGCCTGCCGGTGTCAGTAGGCCATCATGTCTGTGACTGATTTTTCAATAAAGCACATTTTAAAAAAATGCAGCACATTATTTTTAAGGAAAAAAGGATGCATTAAAAAAATATGAAAAGTTACGCAAACCTATTTTAGGAGTAGGCAGTGGTCAACTCCTAAAAAAATGTTTCTCAACATTCACAAGGTGGAACAGGCCTCTGGGTGACCGCTTCCTGTTTGTGAATGGGAACTTTTTAGTTGGTGGCAAAATATTAATGATTTGCAACCAGATTTAATTTGAAAATAATTAGTGCATACTATAAGGAATAGGTATTTGGAAAGGGTGCCCTAATCACACCCCTTCTATATCGCAATTCCTAATGTTTTCCTAAACCATTTAACGCTTTGTAGAGCCTTTTCTGAATTGTTAAATGGATTTTTAAAAAAGGGGTTTAGCATCTGCAACTGATTTACAGACAGGATGATTTGTACTTGAGACCTATTCTCACATATTGTGTAGGAGAAGGAGTTTCTCCATAGTGAAATCTTTCACTGTAGTAATTTTTTCCAAAGTACTCCGTGAGCTATTGTGAAGCTTTGAAAAGTTGCAAATTTTCGCCAAATTGAAGAAAGCTTTTAACCTCACCCTGGGCCTTGCAAATTGCATGTACACACACCGCAGCAAACACATGTGGCAGGAAAGGGATCCCTGGGGAAATCCATATAAGAAAGCCTCTCGCAAATGTTGAGTAAGATGTACCAAGAAATTACCCCTTCAACCACTTGGCCACTTTCTGGAGATCAGGCTCAACAAGGTGTGTCTCCTTTAGACAGGTTATACGTATGTGTGTGCGATATGTGTACATTCTGTTCATTGGGGGAACCATCCCCCACTTCTTTCATGTACGTATACTTTATGTAGTGGGTGTACCTCTTCTAGAGTCCATTATGAAATTCGTAGTGGAGTCATGTCAAATCCTCGCACCTACTGGACCCGTTTGTAGCAAGCCATCCATATCGCTTTTACCTCCATGACAGTTACTAAGTCATTGGTCCCATTAAAAACAACCCCAATTCCCAAACCCAGGCTAAGAACAAACATTATATTTGCCATTATAGAACCAATATTGCAACCATAACCAAATATGTTACATTTCAGTATCAGTTACCATGATGGATAGTGGTGAAATGGTATTTACACTGTAGAGATAGCCTGTGGAGTCTTCCATGGCCGAACCATCATATCCGCAGTCCCCTTCCCCACAAGATGTGTCATTTTCACTATCCCTGCCTGCCCTGCAAAATGTATGCACCAACAGCCAATACTTGCATAGCTCTTTAGATAGGAGCATCTACTTGTACTAGGCCCATGTCTCCATTGCGTGTTCAGATGCTGTTGTCTTAATCAAGTCTTTACTTTACTGCCTGTTAAAGTCTAGGATGCCCACTTAACCTTCTGCCGTGCGTCTCCCTGGGATGCTGTTATTCCCATCACACTCCGGGGTTGCCCTTGGCCTGTGGGATGGCTATTACTTTGGAATGGAGCCAGGACCAGGCCTCACCTGTGCTCTGGAAGAAGAGTGTCTAATTATTCCCCACACCACTAAGTTTCGCAGGATGCAGGAGGGAGTCCTTTAGGCCCTTCCACTGCAACAGTTGTTTAAGCCCTATGACAGAACCCTGCTGCCTCTGTATCTCTGTTGTGTAATCAGGGTAAATGTTAATTGCATTGCCATTTAAGGTACAAGGGCTTTTGGTTCAGGACAGTTGGAGAGTCAAATATCTGTTTCTGTAATTAAACAGTCTGGATAAATGGGTCCTGGAACTGCACCAGGTGGGGGTTGCTGCCCCAGCAGTCACTATGCTCCTAAATCAAAAAGAACTTAGGGAACCTGCCTGCAAGTACTGTATTCACCAGTCACTCCTCTAAAAGCGGCTTCATATTTTTTCCCTCGAGCGTTTTGGCATCCCACCAATTTGAACAATATTACGCATAGAGCACTACTTGGCAGTTCCATCATTTCTACCTTTAGGGCCTGCAGCTGACCTTGAACCTCCATCATTGTTGGTCGCATTGTTGAAGTTAGGGGTACATTATTTTCAGCTCTTGCTATCAATTTGTTTATGATCAATTCACTTACAGGAGGTCACATACACCTACACCATCTGCCTGCTGGTGCTCCAGGCTGTTATTATAGTAAGGCCATAGAAGTGCCATACCTATATATATATATATATATATATATATATATATATATATATATATATATATATATATATATATATATATATGTATTTTTTGTCTCCATTTTTCCTCTTACACATTCCTACTAGAATTTATACTCTTTTTGCATATCCAGAATTGTATTTTGGAACACAACATTGTGTTCCACCTCTTTAAAGCATCTTGATCTCTTGCACCAGCCTGAATTCATCTGGCCACTATATAGCACGCTGCCTCCCTTGAGATATCTTGCAGATTTTCACCTGTGTTTCCCTTTCTTCCCCTTGATTATTTTCACATATACCTTGGAGTTTACCAGGAGTGGTAATTCTCTCAATACTCTCCAGATCAGGTATTCTATTCTGCCCGTAATCTCTCTCCACACCCGTCCATTGACGGTTTTCATGTGACCTTTAACCAGAGGCCAGTTAAAGTTCACTCCCTTGACATCAGTCTCAATATGGTGGCCATATTTCCTCCGATTTAACAAGCATAGTCTTTCTGGTTCGTTTTAAACAACAAGGGAACCCATTCGGTTATCTAGGGACCGTGGGTGGCTATAATTTTCAAACAACAGTGGTCCCCAAGAATATGTAGAATCAGGTTTTCAAATAAAACATAGTCCACAATGGGAGCTACATTGTCCACTGTCCAGCCGGACAGGGTATTTTATTTTCTTACAATGGAAAAAATATAAAGGAATATGAAAACAGGCACAGTCCTGTACCGTGTTGGGAACAAACAGGGAAGAGGGATTTTTAGGCAAGAAGGAGCATTATTGGCCACTTGTAATTCAGTAGAGGTTGTAAGTAATGCCTAACAAGTGCTAGACACAGCATGAATCAAACATAATAGTTAGGCTGTGAAAACACTTCAAACAAGTCGACGTTTCGATCCCTTATGCTCAATAATGTGGGATCATCATCAGGACTAACAATACATACATTTGCTTGCCTGGTATATACATTTTAACACACAACCGCCCATGTGGGTCGGTGGGGTTCAGGGAATAGTTAGTGTCGAGGTAGACACCTGGAATTATGTGTCTCCTGTTAAGAATTACAGGCTCTCACATTTGCTCCGCCTCGTTTTCAGTCCGAAAAATACTTGAGGGGAAAGTGGCCTGGACGATCCAGTGGTAGCTCAAACGAGTCTCAGGAGTGTGGATCCTCCGCGGCGTATGTTATCCCTGGGTGTTCTGCCCAATCGCAGTCACCGATTTAACAAGCATAGTCTTTCTGGTTCATCATTCACAGGTGCTACAAGTTTGCGGTTGAAACTCAGGCACCTTAGAAAGCTATATAATGCTCTTATTTCCATTCGTTCTTTTACTGGCCAAATTCCGGTGAGAGATGGAAAGCAACTCTGCACTTTTGTAAAGTAAGCAGCCACGGCCCGTGGAGGGAGTTACGGTGTGGCATTAAGGCGGGGCAGAGTGGGGGGGGGGGTGCTAAAAACCGGAGTATGGATAATTGGAGGTAAGTAAACAATTTAATTAATAAAACGAATTTCGTAGTGCGCACTGCCTCGCATTTTGCGATGCAGGGCGCGCTACGAAATTCGTTTTATTTATTCAATTGTTTACTTACCTCCAATTATCCATGTTCCGGTTTTTAGCACCCCCCACCCTGTCCCTCCCCCGCCCCGCCTTCCTGCCCCACTGTAACTCCCTCCACGGGCCGCGGCTGAAAGTAAGATCGCTGCGAGGTTCCTTTGTCCCCAAAATTTGATTCTAGGATTTTTTTTTTCCTTTAGCACTGGTACCCTTATAGCTTTCTTATGATTAACGATCATACCCGAGTCTGTAGCCAACTTATGTGGTGACACTATCATTAGCTCCTTCTTCCCCTTAGGTCACTTCATTGATCTTCTCATCCCTTGCAGATTTCTTCACATTATATGAGCTTTACTGGATCATGCTCTGAACAATGAGAACAAGGGCACTACCATATTACCATGGCTATATCTTCTGATTTCCATGCCCGTTTGGTTTTCCTCTTGGACCACATATGAGGCAAGTGCCTCCCTATGCGTCTCCTGGAGTCTCATGCTCTCTATTGTGACTCCAATTATTTCTCAATTTTATATGCTTTTGCTACACCAACAGTAACACTAGTCTGCATATATTATATCTCTTCTTTTTCAGACGCCTTTATCACGCCGTGTTTTTGATGGAAAACCTGCTAATTGAGGCCTTGTCCTGAACTTTATACACTCATGAAGATACCTTCCATGGATCTGAGATCATGATCATATATTAGATTTGAGTAGGTATTCCTCTTTCCCTGAATATCTCTCTCTGTGACTTTTCCGTATTACCTATAGAATGAACACCTAAAAATGGTCTATCTTCTTCTTCACACCACCTTCTATTCACTCCTCACCATTCTTTTAATTAAAGTTGGCATAATAATACACACTGAGGCACTATCTCAATGATGCATGTGGGTCAGAGGTCCTATGCACACATGAGCACCTCTGGGACACTTATGTTCCTCTGATCTTTCTACTTTCCCTAACCGTCCTTTTTATTGTACAGCCAGATTTCACCTGAGCTATCTAAGAAAACTGAAACCTTTCTTCGATACACCCAACCTAAAAATGGCAGTCCAGGCACCAGTCATATCTAGACTGGAATATGAATGCTCTACCCTCTCTGGTCTACCCAAGATCTCCCAGGCCCCATTAAAAGCCTGCCTCAATGCTGCCACCAGACTCCTAACAAGCTCAAAGAAATTCGACCAAATCTCACCACACCTGAAAGCTCTGAAATGGCTTTCTCTTGAGGCCAGAATCCAATTTAAACTGGCATGTATCGCTCGCAAGGCCCTATACACCAATTCCCCTGCATTTCTCGCCAAGAAACTCGTGGTATCCGGATGAGCCAGAAAATCCTGGTTTCGCCAGAGAACTCCTGCTCCAGCCACCACGCCTGCAAAAAAAAACTGTACAATCAGGCATTCTCTGGGGCCGCACCAAGAATATGGAACTAACTCCAGCCCATCATTAGAAAATTCCATCGCTGGCACACTTTAAAGAGGAGGCCAAAACCTTCCGAATGGGCAAATTCCTCTCTTAACTCTTGCATTGCAATCACCTCAGCGACCTTGCTCTACATCCTATTACTGCCACACCTTAGATGATCGGATGCTATCCACCCATCACCTCCGGGCATCCCACCCTGGGATCTGGGACCTCTCGTCCTGAATGTTCCCACCCCCTCCTAAGTCTTTTGTACACAACTTGTTAATTCTGTAAAGCGCTCTGATACCCTAACAAGTCAAGTTTGCGCTCTATAAAACACAAAAATAAATAAAATAAATAAATACGTTCTTTCAGAGACCCTCTTCTGTACTTGAATGTTATTGTTATGAAGGCCATAGAAGGGGCAAACAGGTTAAAAAAGTGCACATGATCACGGCCAAGAGTGAATTCAACAGGACGCTTGCACAGAATGCCTGTAGTGAATATTAATGCAGTTCAGTCACTGCTCATGCTGCCAACTGTTGTGCCAAATATCCCTTAAAGCTCCAGCAACGGCCTCCACTTAGTGGACCAGTTCACTGGGACCCTCTCTGAGGGTCCCGGAATCTGGTAGGAGGTCACCCTACATTACTCTTCCAATCGTCGTTCCTGCATCACAGGTTCACTCAGGTGAAAGGTCTCAGGCCTCCTGTGCCCAACAGAAGGAAGTTGATAAGGGGCCCCCTGACTTTACAGTACAACCATCCTGAAGGGCAGAGGGGCAACAGAATCACCAGCCAGCTGTGTGCACGTCACCCCACGAGCCAAAGCACAATTTCTTGTTAAGCCTCAGGGTAGGTATTAGGGTTTGGATAAGTCATATATTCAGGCAGGCAAACTTATATTGACTGATTTGGTTTTAATCTCTCCCTCAGTCACATAATCTTAAAGCCAATGCACCTAAATCATCACTTAACAACTGGTCCACTTGATCAATATAGTATTAGATATTTTCCAAATAAAACAGGGGCCTTGTTATATAATTATTATAAACAAATGGGGTAATCCAATCACTGTCTACAGACCTCAGTATAGCTTAGTATAAATAACAAATGGTCCTAGACTCACTTAGTACGCATCAAGTCAGAAACGTTCACACTTCAAGCACAATTTGTTGCTTGAAGGAATCGGCACTCTATAATTACTACATGTCAAAGTAACATTTTCAAACATACACCATGAGAAAGGGAGAGGCACACACTTTTTTCATAGGAAACTTTGTATTTTTAATTTTTAAAAGAACCACAAAGAAAAAAGGAAAATATCGAACATATATCAATTAGAAGGTTGCCAGGTGAAAAAAGGGGACTGTGAAGAAATAGTGCTCATGTGTGCAGCAGATGGGAAAAGAAAAAGACTTCAGAGTGAAGATAATTTGAACAGGAATGATTGCAACAATTTCACAGTCCACACTGGTTATTAGTAAAACATACACCAGTATATAATGGCCTGTCCACAATACATTCTTATGTCATCATTTTATACAGTTCTTTAGTTGCAGAGAGTCATCATCTGTTTGTTGGACAGGGAAATAGTAGAATATGGTACATGCCCAGATTGTGGGGTATGTGTCGACGTTTCGGCCCAACTTATTGCGAAGGGGTTAGTTAAAAACCTCCGCTTGCGGCTCTTCCTCAGGACAAGGGAAATGTGGGAGGCAACCTAATTCAGGAGCCTAACATTGGCAGACCCGGTCAGAACTCCCAGGAATGCATAGGCTGCACTGCAATGCGGTAATGAAATGCTTAGTAAAACATATAATCCGCTGCGATGCTTGAAGGGGTATCCAAAACCCAATACAAATCCAATTGTAGCTGCACCCGTGGTGCTTGCTTTAAGTGCAATAGATGCAGAGGCTCACAGTGTTCCCAAAATAGGGGAACCGATCGCCCTATTAAATCTTGGCGATGAGGGACTCCTCACCCGTCAGTTTCCTGCCAGACACCGACGGGTGAGGAGTACCTCATCTCCAAGATTTAATATTACAATTGGTTCCCCTATTTTGGGGCACGAAGATAAGCACTGGATTGGGCAGTATGTTATTGTGTCTGTTGTCTGACTGTTGTGTTCTGAGGTTTTGGCCCACACACTTCCTCACTTGCTTCCTCCCTTGCCCATACACATCCTGAAAAGCCTTAAAAGTTCTTGCCCCCTACTACCACTGGGGCCAATTGTGGAAGGGCTGTACTTGGCCAGTTTACGAAGCCCGCGTAGGATGGACCCAGAGGCACCATTGCAAATGACCCCAACCACCTGGCTTATGACTCAGTAGCCACTGTCTGCCCCGTGGCTCCCCAAAGGGGTCTGGACGCCCATCATAGTATCCAGAGAAAAGGGAGACCACAGATTGAAGGAAGTAGATCTTGCCAAGACAATGACAGCAACTGCAGTGTCCTTTGTAAACTGCAAACAATCATTCAACTTGTCCCTTACATCATAACCCATGACAGCATTGTAAAAGATAGGAATCATATACACATAAGAAATACATATTCATCTCTTATTGATAGAATTAAGAACATGATTCTTGGGTGCTCTTTTGTTCGAGAGGCCTTTAAGGCAGATTGATAGGAGGAAAGGCACATGCAGAATTTACTATACAGAGTAACACAGCTTGTCATCTTGCTCTCACGAACGAAACTGGGTTTGCAGCGCAATCATCTCAATCATATAAGTTTTGTAGCATTAACTGCCGCTCACTGCCAAAAAAATAGAGATCACATTTTTGACCTCCTCCCCTCTACTCAGCTTGACGCCCTGTTTTTAACAGAAACCTGGCTTCATGCCAGTTCCGGACCAGATGTGGCCAGCGCCCTGCCACCCGGCTACGTTATTGTTAGACAAGACAGAGACACGGGGAGAGGGGGAGGGTTAGCGATTATTTTTAAGTCCACTTACTCCAGTCATTTGGAAGCTCTCCCCTTCCCTGACTGTGAAGCCGCTCTGATCAAATTAGCGGTGTCCCCCCAACTGACATTGTCAGGAATGCTGATTTATCGTCCCCCCAACAAACCAACCCAGTGGCTACTAACCTTCGCGGAGCAAGTAGCTTCACTTGCTGTGAAGTCAGCCAATTTTACTAATTTGGGGGATCTGAACCTCCATTTAGAAGACACCCAAAACAGCGTAAGCAATATGTTTCTATCTGACTGCGAAGCCATTAACTTAATACTATGCAACCAAGGCCCAACCCACCAGGCGGGTCACCTACTTGATCCCATCATTTCTAACATCTTGTTTGATTGTAGTGTTCCCGCTCTTCCCCTCGACTGGCCTGACCATTTTGCCATTCATTTCAGCCTGGCCGCAGAGAGTGCTAAGAAAGCGACTTTTTCTGGCGCTATGGGCAATTACAGGGCCTGGACCAAGTTGAACATCCAGGCGTTTAATTCCTCACTATTGGCTAGCCGCCCAGATATGAAGCTAACATGTACTTCTCTCAATCAGGAAGTTTCCCACTGGTTGACCTCTAACATTAACCGCCAACTGCCATTATGCTCCAGACGACCTATTACACACCTCCCCCCGGCCCCGTGGTTTACGGACGACCTGAAAAAATTGAAGTCCAAATGCAAACATCAGGAGAGAGCCTGGAGAAAAACATACACTCCAAGCGACAAACTGACATATCGTTCAGTTCTTAGGCAGTACCATCGAGCCTGCAGAAAGGCGAAGGCCCTATATGTTTCGGAGACCATCCATAGTGCCACTAGCCGTCCGAAAGCCCTTTTTTCAATGGTGAAGAAGCTAGCTGGTTCAAATACTTCCCCTACCCCACCGGCTTTGGGGGAAACCCAATGCAATGAAATCGCCGACTTTTTCATATCTAAAGTCGACACAATCTATAATTCTCTCTCAACTGCTTCCACCGGGCTATTTCATGGCCCTGCAATTTTGGGAACTCATGGTTTGCCATCTTCTACGGCACAGGTTATGGAGTGGCCCCAGTTAGATCAGAGTTCGCTTAGGAACTGTATGGCCAGGGTAAATTCAGGTTCTCCCCTGGATCCTATTCCAATCGATATTCTTCGACAGCTATCACCTGATATACTCCTGATCATTCAAGAGCTCCTCAACTCCTCATTACGGGAATCCATCGTCCTGGATGAATGGAAAAGAGCTATGGTGGTTCCACTCCTAAAAAAAACCTGCGCAGACCCTAAGACGCTTTCTAACTTCCGCCCCATCTCTCTGCTGCCAATGTTCTCAAAGTTCTTGGAGAGGCACGTTAACACACATCTGACCTCCCATGTGGAGACTACTGGCTTCTTGCATCCATCTCAATCTGGGTTCCGTACCCACTTCTCCACGGAGACCACACTCTTGGGGGTCACTGAGAGCCTACGCTCTCGCCTCGGAGTTGGAAGCTATTTCCTAACGAAATTTGTAGATAACTGAGTTTTTCAGCGGCCACTATACAAAACAAAACCCTTAACGTATCCCACTTTGATAGTTTGCTCCTAAGAAAGCTACAATAGTTTATCAGAGTCCAGAGCGGGCCCACTGAGACAACACTCACCAGAATGCCGCAGACACCTACCTGCTGCTCCTAGACAAAATAAGGACTATATAGGATCATTGCCACATTCAGGTCTTTAGTTGATTGTTCTCTTTCCCCTGTTTAAGGGGAAGGGAACATAAGATGACCTCTATTACTCTTTCCCTTTTCCTGAAGCAGATAAAAAAATGGTGTATACCCCCTAGCTGGTCCCATCTTACATAGGAGCACTGCGAGTGGTTTGTAATCCATTGGAGGACATAGGTTCTCAATCAGAAATTGGTCGCTTTTTGTGATCACTAAAGCCTACGTGTCTAGAGAGTAGAAAGCCGTTATGAGAACGTTCTATGTTACTCCTTGTATTTTTATCCTTTCATAGTGTACTTTACACTGACATCACAACTCAAATGTAGGATTATTTACCCTCCCTACAAATGGGGATTTTTCTTATAATTGTAGGAAAGTTAAAGTGGTGGCCCATGTTGTAACTTGCTCATGTGGAAACAGAGCCAGTGGGTGTAGAAGGTGAGGTGTTTCCCACCTAGCACCTCTCCAAGGAAAGGGATGTTTGTTGAGGCATTCGACCCTTAAACAATAAAATGCTAGAGTATTCATACCACCTGTAGCACATCTAATATTAACTATCACTCTTCTTCAGGAATACTCAAACCCATAAACTCCACCATAGTGTCCTATTACAAGTCCATAGAAAAAGTCTCCTTACCAAGAAACTTCTGTTTTTCAGGAGAAGAAAGTAGTGAGGATTGAGTCCTTATTCATTAATCTGACTAGGCTGGAGCCAAGTGTTTATACCAGTGCATCTTCTATTGGCTCTATAGAAGCAATTTAATATTAACAGGGTTCCTTTGAAAAGATCCTGCACACTGGTCACTAGTGACAACATTTTAGAAAAAAACATGCAAGAGGGTAAAGCATAAGTGAAGATCTGAACTCCATTCTTTTGATCCAAGACCACATCCTCATGACCCCTTGTTAGTATGTTAGACATATATCATGCAACCATGGGTTCTTATAAGGCCAATCCATCAACTGAGTTATAATCAATCCCTTATCTCATTGAATATGTGAAACCCAGCTCTTACACGGAGAGCGTTGAACTTCCTCTTCCATATGGGCCCCTGCACTCACTTGAGGTCGCCTCTTAAGATGACAACATCCAACTATCCTCCATTGTTGAATTCCTTCTAGGAGACGTACTCAGACTCCTCCTCAGCATTGTCAATTAGTGTCCCAGCAAAGAACGTTTTCAGGCACCCTCAAGTAAGAGCAAATCCTGCCAATAATAAAGAAACTAACCTTGGACTCTGAAGACCTCATTAATTTCCACCCCATTAGCCACCCTCTAAGAGCTTCAAGGTAGCAGTCTCAACCCACCTCCTGGAATCAACCAATCCAGCCTTAGACCACGCTGTGGCACGGAGACACATACCTCAAATAGTCAACTATTCTCTCCTTATCAATGGAAAGAATGACCCCTGCCTTCTGATGCTGTCTGCTCAACCTGCCTGCAGCCTTCAAAAACTATTCATTATCGTGGATTTATTCAGACCAAGTAAATGTGTTTAGCTTTCTTCATCACAGGTTTGCAATGGTTCACCTACCTTGCCAGTCGCCAACTATTCATCCAGATGCCAGAAACTCCCTATCTCCTGTGGGATATACCTCCCACCCTTTTTCTTGTCATCTCTATATTGAGCCACTGGCATTATTGCTCACTGACAACACTGTGTGGAGAAGTGTGGCTCAATGGTTAGAGCGGCAGACCCTGATGCAGAGGTCTGGCCCGGACCAGGGTTCAATTCTCGCCTCGGCGGGTCTTGAGCTCAATTTCCCCGGACCTGATAATTCTCGCCTCGGTGCCTATTCTAATCATGGGTCCCACTCTGCAACTCTGGGCAATAGCTTGCTTAATCTCCACAACGGCCCCAACGGCGCTAGGATGCCTGGCTTCACCTTGGGGGTGCCCAGGAGTGGGCACTTCACAGGGAAAGGCCAGGAAGGGTTCCACAGCGGTATGTGTTCAGCGCTCTGAGATCCCTTCAGGGGTGATTCGTGCGCTATATAAGCACTACTACATTTACTGTTGTCCACCAATATGAGGTTCTGTGATTCTCAAACGAGACTCCATTTTGTTCTAATTGTTCGTGACGCCATTTTGTGTTGCCCTCACGTAGGCCCGTGGAGGTAACCGAACGAACAAAGTTGCATGGGCTTCGTTGTTCATGTACGCATTAACTAGACCTTTTCTGACTTATGAGTGAACTGCAGGACGCTGACCCCGTCACCTGAAACTGACCCTTTGCGAAGCCAATTTCCCTGGCTGATCGTTGTCTGAGATTGCCAATCAATGTTTAGGATATCGTTAACTTTAGTGCCCTTGTACATATTTTATCCTATTCAGCATCTGAACTGTTTCTTTTTCTTATGACTTTTCATTACATGGGTAGTGCTTTCAATTATGGGTTTGTCCGGCTTGTGGAAATCGAATTTGGGACATTCCTAATAATTAACTTGTGGGTTGGTACAATGTAAATCGAGTTTTTATGATGTAATAATGTGTGGGAAAATGTATTTCATTCGTCAGTGTTTGTCGCAGTGGGTGTGCATTTATAATGAGTAAAACGTGGATAAAAAGTGATGTCTTGCTCTATGAAAATTGAGCAGTCCCCTGAGTTGTACACCGTGTTGTATTGCTGGGATTACTGTTACAAGCTGCAGCTAATAAATTTGATCTTTGACGCCATCCAGAAGTATTTTATGTCTCTGTATACCAAGACAGGTGAATCCGAAGACTTTGGGCGTGCCCCTGGCACCGCTGGGTTCTAAAACACGGTTCTTCAGCTGGCGCCCAACGTAGGGCTCGACTTCAGCGGTACCGGTCCAAGCCCGAGGATCGCGAGGAGCCCCATGAGGAAAATCTGGAGGAAGGACGCCACTTCATCGACCCCTGCATGTCGACGTGGACCGAAAGTGTTTGCTGCGAGGCTTCCCGCTTTCCGACGGCTACGAAGGACTGCTGCCCTGACTGTCGCCCTGTCTTGGACCCTCGATTGATGAATTGTAGAGCGAGACGATAGACGGTCTTCTGGTGGCGTGACAGATATTTTGGTTAAGTATAAGTGGGTCGCTCCCACGACTTTGTTTTGTGTCTTGATTGATTCGGTTATTGCAATAGTCGAAGCCGAGGGGCTCGTATATTTACGAGTGTATTGATAGTTGATAACCCCTTGAAGTTTGAAGCTAGATTAGTGAGCTATAAGATGCCTGGTCTTAGCAAATTTAGGAAATGGTTTAGTTGTGGTTGCAATAGGGATTCCCGATTGGAGGATTCGTGTCCGATACCTCCGGTTGAAACTCCGACTTACGAGCACTATTCAAAACAAGGAGTAGGTCCTATCGCCTATAATGAAGTATGGGTTCGCTATACGAAGAAAGATGGAATATTTTAGATAATCTGGAAGTTGTGCTATTTAGGAAGAAAGCCCGGCCGGCGATGTTTGATTCTTTCCGCCTTTGGCGTAAGAAAGCCAAACAGCGAGAAATTAAACAAGCAAAGAGAGATAGGAAAGATAAGAATATGTCAGTACTACAAGCTGCTCGGCAGTTTAAGGAAGACGAAGAAGATCGTGCGAGTGAAGTCTCAGATAGACAACGTTGCATGGCCATCGATACATGTTATCCAGCCTTGCCGCCTTCCCTTTCAAAAGTGACTGAAGACCCTGAAAAAGATCCTTTGATCTCTCATTTACTGAGATTACCACACCCTTATGTGCAAGGTGCTACTGCACCTCCATTACCCCCGGTTGTTGCACCCTTTGTTGTTCAGCCCCCTGCTGTTGTTCAGCCACCCGTTGCTTCGCAGATGGTTCTCCCTCCTACGGTGCAGCCCCCTCTAGGGCCTCCAGCTTTGCCTCAAGCTCTTGTACCTTACATTCCTGTATCTCCGACTCCTGCTACTTCTGTCCCTACGCCTCTGTCACCTCAAAAAATTCTTTCTCCTGTCTTTATGGCAACTTCTTCTCCTTCTGCTCGAAAACGAATGACTGAGACTGTTGCTCGTCTTTTGTCTCCACTCTTTAGGTCACTGAATATGACCCCTGTTTTGGAACGTAAGCAGAGTCGTAGTCAGTTTCCTGGTCCCGAAGAGCGGGCAGTGTTGGATCTTTTGGCTCGTAGATGGGTTTTAAATGCTTCTAGGTATAATTTACAAGCAGTTATGGATGTTTTTTTACAGTGGGAGCCGCCTAAGCAAAGGTATGTTTTTGTGTAATGTGTACTTTTCTCCGTCAGGAATGGGAAAATAATGAGTTGGGTCCGATTCCGCAGGAAGTGCTTGATGTTCAGTCCGAATTTGCTAAAGGGACGATAGTGGAGTCTGATGTTGAGGAAGCGGTAGAGACGATACTTGTTTTTAGGTCCAGGCTTCCGCCTCAGACATTGTACGAACCTGATTCCTCTGTTAGGAGGAAAGTCAAGCAGTATCCTATGAGAGAAGTTCCCCCTGTATGGAGAGAGGCAGTTGTTGCTAATGCTAATTTGGGGGTTCAGGCTGCACCGGCTCATTTTCAGCGCGTGTGGGTACATGTTCCTTGGAAGAGAGCTGAGGTCTTGGCACTTAAGCAGACCTTGCCTGACCCCCGTAAGAATCCTGCTGGTTATTACAAGGAGTTGTCTCAGACAGTTGATGCGTGTGTTATGAATTTAACTGACATAGATATGTTGATGGGTAATGTCGTTCCTCAACCTTTGTGGGCGAAGATCCGTCATGAGGATCATGCACCAGAATTAGGAGATATATGGGCTAATATTACTGCTGCAGATGGTCGGCAGGTAGGAGGTGCCAAACCTGAGCCCTTGGTTGCAGAATTAACTGGTAGGATTATTAATTTAATGAAAACTATGATGCCTCCTTTACGAGTGAATTGGGATAAGTTAGCAGCATGCAAACAAAAGAAAGACGAGAGTGTGTCTGATTTCTTCACTAGGTTTGAGGAAACGTTTATCGATCATAGTGGTCAGGACATGAGCACTGAAGGTGGTCAAAGGTTGTTCGTGGACAAATTTGTTTTTAATTTGCTTCCCGAACTTTCTAATAAGTTAAAGGACTCTGAGAGTTCATGGGCTGTTTCTTCGTCGGCCCAGATATTGGCTACTGCACAATATTATGAGAATAGGGATAAAGATGAGAAGGATAAAGTAGAGAAGAAGACTAGAGACCTAAAGACGAAAGTTCTTTTGCAGCAAGCTTATCCGCCTCGTCTGAATCAGCCTCAATTTCAGCAATCCCCACAGTTTCAGAGATTGATACAGAAGCCCGAGTTTTTCGCTCCGCGATTGCCGCCAGGACCTAATCAGTGTGCTTATTGCAGAGAAGAAGGTCACTTCAAGAGTAGTTGTCCGATCTTGTTACAGCGTGCAAATGGTGTATCTGGTCAGAGAGGTCGTGGTGGTTTCCAACAAGCTCCTAGAGGTAGGGGACGTGGTGTGTTTCCCCGGAATGAGCGTTCCTTTCCCCCTCAGAATTCTACGAATTGTTTTGACAGACAGAATGTTCCGACTGTTCAGTCTGCCCAGTACTACACTGATGACTATTGTGTCGAGAGTGAGAGTGCTGGTTATAATGATAGTTAGGACAGCCATGGGCAAAGCGAGGGAGTAGTGTCAGTTCCAGTAGACCAGAGTGGACCTTATGTTGAAGTGATTACATTAGGTGTGGCAGAACCTTTTCTTTTGGATACTGGTGCGGCAAAGAGTTCTACTATGCACTCTAAACTTCCTGGCGCACCTTTGTCTGGCTTGACCAATGTTTCAGTAGGATTTTCTGGCACCCCAGTTCGTAATCCGTTTTCTAGTCCTTTGCCCCTTTCTATTGGTCCTTATGAATTGGAAGCTCCCCTTATTTTAACGACTGGTTGTGGTGAGAATCTGTTGGGTTTGGACTTGCTGAAAAGATTGCACGCGACATTACATCTTACGATGGGTAAGAAAGTGATTTCCCCGATGTATTTGTCTAAAGATTGCCTTCCACTGGAATTGCGTTCTCTTCCTGATACACTTTGGGCTACAGGTCCCAATGATGTTGGTCTCTTGCAGATTCCACCCTATGTTGTTTCCCTTAAGTCAAATGCTAGGCTACCTCGTATTCCTCAATATAAAATATCTAGTGATGGCGAGAGAGCTCTTTTAGCGATTATTTATGATTTGGTTGAGAAGGGTGTAGTTGAAGAAACGAGAGGTAATGTGTGTAACAGTCCTGTTCTGCCTGTCCTTAAGCGTACTGATGCTTCTCAGCCTCCTGTGTATCGGTTTGTGATCGACCTTCGAGAGGTCAATAAGATTGTTGTGCCACAGTTTCCTGTTGTCCCGGATATCACTGCTTTGTTGACTCTGATCCCTGTTTCAGCTGCTTGGTTTTCAGTTATCGATTTGAAGAATGCTTTCTATAGTATTCCGATCACTGAGGAAAGTAGAGATATTTTCGTCTTCTCTTTAGGAGGTCGTAGCTTCCGGTTTAAACGTGCTCTTCAAGGTTATTGTGAAAGTCCCTCCATCTATAGTCAGGCGTTGAAAACTCAGCTTGATAATTTGGTGTTGCCTTCTGGTGCTACTCTTATCCAGTATGTTGATGATCTGCTGGTCGCTGCTGATGACGAAGAGATTTGTAAAGGAGCTACTCTTTCCTTGTTACGACATTTGTCTGACCTTCATCATAAAGTGTCACCTTCAAAGTTACAGTATTGCCGCCAAGAAGTGACCTATTTAGGTAATCTCTTTTCGAAGGAGGGAAGACGATTGACCCCAGAACGAATTCAAGCGATTGCCTAAATGACTGTGCCATGCACACAGAGAGAAGTGCGTGCCTTTTTAGGTATCACCTCGTATTGTAGACAGTGGATCCCAAATTTTTCTTTGTTAGCAAAACTCTGTTGGCGCTTTCTCTTAAAGATACTCCGTATCCTCTCCCTTGGTCTGACGAATGTCAGAAAAGTTTTTCTGAATTACGTGATGCATTGTGTTCTGCTCCGGTGTTGGGTACCCCGGACTACAGTAAACCTTTTACACTGTATGTACACGAGAGAGAAGGTTGTGCATTGTCAGTGTTGACGCAACGATTTGGAGACAAGCAGCGCCCATGTGCGTATTTTTCAGCTACGTTAGATCCGGTAGCTAGGGCTTTGCCGAGTTGTCTGAGAGCTACAGCGGCAGCGGCTGTTTCTATTCGACAGTCTGCTGGTTTGGTATTGGATAATACGTTGATTGTGATGGTCCCACATGCAGTGGATACCTTATTGAATAGAACGAAGACTCAACATCTTACTAGTGCGCGTTTGTCAGGTTATGAGTTGACGCTTTTGGCTAGCCATGTGCACATCAAAAGGTGCAATGTGTTGAATCCAGCTACGTTGTTGCCGATTTCTGTGGAGACAGATGTTCAGGAACAGCATAATTGTTTTCTCCGGACAGAGGAGGAAACAAAGGCTAGAGTTAATTTAAAAGATACTCCTCTTTCGAACGCTGATGTTACCTTATGGGTAGATGGTTCGTGTTTTAAGCTTTCGAATGGAGAGTCGACTGCAGCATATGCTGTCACAACTTTACATACAGTTGTTGAAACAGCACGTATAGCACAGAATTCAGCGCAAGCAGCAGAGTTAATAGCATTGACTAGAGCATGTGTGTTGTCAGAAGGAAAGCGAGTGAATGTTTATACTGATAGTCAGTATGCGTTTGGTGTGGCGCATAGCTTCGGCCGCTTATGGAGAAAGAGAGGATTTCTTACTTCTCATGGTACGAAAATTCAGCATGGGCAATTGGTGAATGAACTTCTTGAATCACTTACTTTGCCAAAGCAGATTGCAATTGTGAAGTGTAGTGCGCATAGAAAGGTTGTGGATGATGTGGGTCGAGGGAATGCGTTTGCGGATGAAGTTGCGAAGGAAACGGCGAAGGATATGACGAGTCGAATGTATGTTGCGGGCCCTGCTAATTGGGTTATGGCTGGTGGAATGTGTGAAGACACAATAGAAAGCGTGAAGTTGATTCAGGCTGAAGCTACGGAAAAAGAAGTGACTGTGTGGAGAGAAACTACGGATATGTTGGATTCGACAGTTTGTTGGGTTGAGTTGTCGGAGCACAAGCGATGGTTGTTGCCTGATGCGTATGTGCTCCCAGTGGCCACTATGGCTCATGGAATGGCTCACATTAGTTCGAAAGGGATATGCAAGTTGTTGGCTCCAGTATGGCAGAATGCTGGAATTCCTAAATGTGCTGAGAATTTGGTGAAGCATTGTATGATTTGTCTGATGTAAAATCCGGGAAAGGGAACCCCAACTCCAACTCCAGCTGGTCATTTTGCGCCTCCAACGTATCCGTTTGAAGTGATACAGCTAGATTACATTCACATGGAGAGATGCAATAACTTAAAGTATGTCCTTGTGGTTGTCTGTGCCTTTTCCAGATGGATAGAGGCCTATCCCCTAAAGGATAATACTGCATTGTCTACAGCCAAAGTTTTGCTCAAAGAGTATTTCCCTAGGTATTGTTTGCCGAGATTGGTATGGAGCAACAATGGAAGTGAATTTGTGGGTCAGATCATGAAGAAAGTGTGTGCGGGTTTGGGTATCAATCAGTAATTTCATGCTGCAAATCACCCCCAGTCCGCTGGACTTGTTGAGTGCTATAACGGCACTCTGAAATTGAAGTTAGCTAAAATACAAGCGAGCTCTGGTCTTACATGGCCAGATGCCTTGCCATTGGCCCTTTTGTCAACAAGGACGACAGTACATTCTCGTGTGGGACTTAGCCCATATGAAATTGTTTTTGGTCGTCCGGCCAATGTTTGGGGTGTGCCAAGGCCTAACAAATACAGTGATATTGAGTACCCTATGTTGGTGGATTACTTACATGACTTGACTGCTAAATTACGTGTTCTCCTCCAACAGGTCTATGACAGTTTACTGACAGCGACTGCGGATCCAAGCCAAACAATTCAACCTGGTGACTATGTGCTTACCAAGAACTTTCAACGAACTAAGAACTTGGAGCCAAGGTGGACTGGACCGCGTTTAGTATTGTTGTCGACTCGGACTGCAGTTAAGGTAGCTGGTAAAAAGAATTGGGTACATGGTACCCATTGTAAAAAGGTTCCATTGCCCTTGCCGTATGACAAGTGGGTGCGGGGAGGTATAGCTGATTCTGAATGTGAAAGAATTCCTAGATTCGTACCTTTTAGTGACGCACATTTGGAATGGACTCAGTCAGAACGTGCGGACAATGAAATTCTGCAAGCTGCTGTGCCACCGCATTTAAGATTGGACACAACGGATCCGGAAACACTCTTTCAAGAGCAAACTGTGCCTAGCAGAGAGCGCTACAACCTAAGACAGAGAAAGGACAAATAAATGGACAAATAAAATTTGAATTTTTGTTGTGAGTTACACCCTTTTCAGACAAGAGACTATTTTTCTTTTTCGAGTCACCATCCGGACTCAGCTGCAGGGTCGCGGTACAGCCTTAAGGGGTGAGCCGCGAATTGACGAAAGGTCTGTGGTTCTTGGTCATTAGTACGATCTTGACGCAAACTTAAGTGAAGAAGGTAATAGCCGTGAGCAGCACATTAGAGGATGGAGTCTTTTGGATCTGAAAACGGTGTTGAGAGAATTGATTCTAAAATGAAAATGTGTACATTGATTCGTAGCAAATGTTTTTTAACCACTTGGACGCTAGCGGTTTTCCCGCTGTGCGCTGGGATTTCAAAATCAACATGTTGAGTGACGAGTTCACCTTGTCATCCGCACAGGGTAGGTAATGCTGATGACGAGCTGAGCTCGTCATCAGCATGGAAGGTGTTAATATTGTGTTTCTTGATGTTTTTGAATATTACATTGGCTTGTGTGGGTTGGATTGTCTATATTACACAACAGACGCTTGTACCTACGTCCCAACCTACTCTTTCTTTTCCTACTGTTTCTCCGTATGAATTTCACACGTTGCCTGAACATGAGCAGACACGAAGATCAGAATTTGTTAACAATTCATTTATACAGTTGTTGCATCAGCATCAGCTAGTAGTAAATACCACGAATTGCTGGGTATGTGGTCTTATGCCGCATACGACAGATAAGGGAATGCCATATTTGGTTTTGCCTTTTTCGCCTAATGGGTCAGTGTGGGCACTCCAAGCAATGTTTATTTATGCGAATGAAGCATCTCCTTTACGTTCCGTCAAAGATAATGCAAGTAATAGGGAATAGTAGATATGATCAGAGATATTGATGCGTATAATGCTATCCCTAAGGATGAAGTACGAGCATATATTGGTTGGAACAAGACTGGATATAGCATTAGCCTGACAGAGAAGGAGAGACTATAAAAAGGTCTCCCCCTATTTGGGTTGTACCCCACCGAGGTCATTTTTGTCTGCAAGGTAATGGTCAGAATCCGAGAGCTCAGCTTGGTAAGAGTGTGTGTGTTCACACCTATATCTATGCATCCCAGAATTCTCCACCGTTCGGGCCAGCTAAAGGCACATATTTTGTTTGTCACGATAGAGCATACACATGGTTGCCACCTGATTTCTCAGGCACATGTTATGTGGCATTTTTGCTTCCCCTACATACACTGCTGTTTTCAATTACCATAAGACAAGATATGGTAGCGGTGTCATCGATGCGAGAGATACTGTCGCACAAGAAGCTGGAGACTTCTTTAGGGTTTCGTGCCCTTTAGGGGTCCTATGGCCAATAGTAGGAATACTCGACAGCTTACGAGAGTGGTTGAGGCCACTATAAATGAAACTGCAGGTGCTCTTAGCAATATTACAGCTGAGCTTCAGGCGGATCGTCTTATGACGTTACAAAATCGTATGATTTTAGATATTATACTTGCAGATAGAGGTGGGGTATGTAAATTGATCGGGTCTAGTTGCTGTGTTTTCATACCAGATAATGCCCCGACAGTGTACCAAGCCATCTTGAAGTTATATAAGTCCGCTGAGTCTATACATGTAGACGAAGGGAACTGGTCATTGACTGGATGGATTTGGGGACTGTTGTCCAGATGAGGATGGAAGATTCTGATGTTCCTTGGTATGGCTTTAGCTATCCTTTTCTCGTGTTGTTTGTGCATCCAGTGTGGTCCCGCCATTTGTAGTCTTTGTGCTACGATGTGTGTGAGAAGACCTGTCCCAAGAGAAACGAAGGATAATAAGATGATGCTACAGCAACACCTTGATGACCTGATGAGAATAGACATAGACCTGGATTCAGATTGACATGAGTTTAGGTTATTGCCTACGTAATGGCAAAAGGAGGTCTGAGGTTCTGTGATTCTCGAACCAGACTCCATTTTGTTCGAGTTGTTCGTGACACCATTTTGTGTTGCCCTCACGTAGGCCCGTGGAGGTAACCGAACGAACAAAGTTGCATGGGCTTCGTTGTTCATGTACGCATTAACTAGACCTTTTCTGACTTGTGTGTGAACTGCAGGACGCTGACCCCGTCACCTGAAACTGACCTTTTGCGAAGCTAATTTCCCTGGCCGATCGTTGTCTGAGATTGCCAATCAATGTTTAGGATATTGTTAACTTTAGTGCCCTTGTACATATTTGATCCTATTCAGCATCTGAACTGTTTCTTTTTTTTATGACTTTTCATTACATGGGTAGTGCTTTCAATTATGGGTTTGTCCGGCTTGTGGAAATCGAATTTGGGACATTCCTAATAATTAACTTGTGGGTTGGTACAATGTAAATCAAATTTTTACGATGTAATAATGTGTGGGAAAATGTATTTCATTCGTCAGTGTTTGTCGCAGTGGGTGTGCATTGATAATGAGTAAAACGTGGATAAAAAGTGATGTCTTGCTCTATGAAAATTGAGCAGTCTCCTGAGTTGTACACCATGTTGTATTGCTGGGATTACTGTTACTAGCTGCAGCTAATAAATTTGATCTTTGACGCCATCCAGAAGTATTCCGTGTCTCTGTATACCAAGACAGGTGAATCCGAAGACTTTGGGCGTGCCCCTGGTTTCTAAAACCCGGTTCTTCAAATACGATGACAACTCAACAATACCTTAAAGTCTCTTCAGCTACCATGGTTTAGCTCCTAAAAACCTACTACGAGCAAATACAGAACTAGATTCCAAGCACCTATCTAAAGTTCAACTTAACAGCTCCTTAAATCAAAATTTCAGTTTTGGCTCTCCAACATGAACCTAGAGGGATTCATCACCAGCTGAACTCACATGCAAAATCCCTTGGATTCACGCTCAAAACAACATACCTTTAAAAGCATATCACTAACAAAAGTAAGGCAGTTTGGGCCAGCTCTCCATGAAATGGGAAATTATTCCTCCCTAAAACCGATTTGAGAAAACTAGTGCAATCTCTCACCCTGTCAAGCTGAGATGGAGTCAATTTCCTGCTTGATGGCCAATCATGCCTACCAGTATCCCATACAACATAGCACAACTCGGGTGGTACAACCAAACTGCTCTTTAATAGCATGAGAACCCAGCTTATTCGAGGTGGTTTATCACCAGGGAAATTACTTGGTGGTCCGGGCATTCCCAGAGGTATAAATCCTCCCGGCAGAAGACACACAACTTCATCCCTCACTGCATGTTGCAGTACAACATGGCTGTAGTGCTGTCCATGAGCACCTGCATCAGCCTTCCTTAGATAATGGGCAAGATGGGCTTCAAAGCCAAGCGGATCACCCTCTCCTCCAAAAAACTGATGTGGAGTTGACTATCTGCTGGAGACCAGAGGTGTCTAATCTCTACTTCTCCCAGATGGCCACCCCAACACAGAAGGGATGCATCTGTCACCACCACTGTCACATTTATTTGGGGAAGGGAGAGGGGCTTGCCACTGACACAATTACCAGGGTAGATCTTTTGCAGTCTTTCTTGTAATCTGGATATAATCAACATATTCCCCTAGTGCTGTGCCCACTAGGACTTAAGGGCCCCATTGCAGAACTGTATGTGGCACCTGGTATGTTTGGACTGTAGGATGCAGGAGGCCAACAATCCCAGCAGCCTGGGAGTCATCTGCACTGAAATCAAGAACACAGGCTGAAACTTCAGGATCATAGTCATATGTCCTGGACTGTCTACTATGGGACAAAGGCAGGAGCGTATCCTATCCAGAATAGCTCCAATCAATTGGAAAATCTGCAATGGCGTGAGGTCTGAGTTCGGCAAGTTGATACTAAACGTCAACAATGGTAGGAGGTTCGCTGTCATCTGGAGGTGGTTGACAACTGCATGGGGCAAGCATGCATTCAGAAGCCAGTCTTGAGGTAGTGGAAGATTGGTACCTCTGACCTCCAAAGGTGCCTGAGAATACAGCTATCACTTTTTTTTAACCCAGAGGGGCTCTTGTGAGGTCAAAAGGGAGTCCTGAGAACTGAAAATGCTCCTGGCCTAATGTCAGTTGCAGATAGCGCCTGTAGGCCTGAAGGATGGCAAAATGGATATAAGCATTTTGTAGGTACATTGTTTCCATAAAGTCTCTGGGGGTCTAGGGCTGACTTAGACCTGAGCTAGCGTGAGCATTGTGAATTTTACCTTCCACAGGATGGCATTGAGTTGGAAAAGCTGTAACATCGGACTGGAAAAAATCGGAATATTATTTGGGGAGATGAGCACCCACCTAAAGGAATAATCATCACCCTTATCAGGGTGAACCCTCAAATTCACTAACTTAACCTTAGCTTAACCTCCTGTTAGCTATGTCACAGAGCAGACTGGCTTAACTTAGGGCAATGTGTAATGCAAATATGCAGTACCAAAACAGTACTGCAGTAATAAAGTAATAAAGTCAAAATGAAAAACAATAAAAATCCCACACTAAATTAGAACAATAGATTACATTGTAATAAACAAAACAACACCAAAATGACAAGTATCCAAAAAGGGGTACCGAAGATATGAATTTTTAAAGTTGTAAATAGAAATAGTGCCAAGAAACACATAGTGCCAAACCAGGACCTAGGCACAATTTGAAGTTGACAAGATACACCAAGCAAGTCCTGGTAAAAGATTTCACCTTCTGGTTTAGTCCTATAAATTATAATCTAGCAAAGGAGAACATTTCTTTTTTTTTAAGTTTGAGTTTATTGAAAACCAAACAGATAAAGAACAGCATTATAATAAGTATAATATATTTCAGTTGAAAATAGAGATTATTAAAGACTAAAGAAGTACAATGGTCATCATAAACATGCTTTATGTAGAACAGGAATACATTAAAAAAATAACAGGAGAACATTACTAAAGCTCCTCAGGACCTCATCGGAGGCACTTAGAAAATCACAGGGTGCCAGGAAGAGGCCAACAGGAAGGTCCATTCCAGGTTCATTTGCCACTGGTCTGCTGGACAGTTGTGGGACAGGCCTCTTGTAGCTTGTTGAATCCCTATAGCTTGCACTAGAGATCAGCCCTATGACCCTTTGAGTCCACTTCTTTGTCCTGGGCGCAAGAGGGAGCTGGTCGAGTACTTCATGGCTCCTCCCAGGCCACACACAGCAGGACCAGTCCTATTCTTTTCTTCCTCTGGTACAGAAAGTGCTCTGAAGTGGATGCCCAGAGATGCCACATTTATGCCTGGCACAAGCCAGTGTGTTGGAATGACTCCTGGGCATGGCCTAAACAAATGGGCCAACTCTACCAATTTTAGGCATTTTAAAGATGGCGAAAGTGTTCAGCCACACTAGACATGAGCTCTGAGAGCTTGAGCTGTGTGTGGGGAGTGTAATATGGTAATCCTAGTGTCCACCCATATCTAACACAACAATCTAGTTTGAAGCAGTCACTTCTTTTAAAATAAACCCGAAGATATTAGTCTGGTAGAACAGAAACAGAGTTTTCCACCAACCAGACAGACAATACATAAGAATTACCCTAGCATCCTGTTCCTATCTTTTCAAGTATGGCCCCAGTAATATATGTAAACCCAGCATACCTATCCAGAAGGATTTGACACTGTAGTGTCAAAAAGGATGCCCACTCCTACTTTGCCTATCCTGTGAGGATCAATGAGTTACCTCTGCCCATTCAGGTCAGCAGATTGTTGCTCCATGAAGGCATTTCACACCTTTTTTACACCTATTGAAATGCACATTTTTGGTGGGGAGAAGTTGGAAAGGAAATTCAAATTAGCCTCCAGGAACCTCGGGCAGGAGAAAGGTAACTCTCTTAAAGTTACTTTTCCCTAATATTTACTAAAAATCTGACTATCATTCAATTGGATTTTTAATAACTATTAAACATAGTTGTTTGAATATTTTTTAGCTTGCCCCATCGCTAACATACAGTATTAGTATTTAAATCTCTACTCTGGTTTTGTAGAGGAACAGCTAGGCTTGCTACAGTGATAAATAGCTTTTGGGTCCTAGTCACTGTAAGGAAATGTTAACATTAAATTTCTACATGTCGTACTTTTAAGTATCATGCATCCTGCTTTATGAAGTATAAGGTCTACATGGGGTGACTCATAACTATATTAAAGGAAGGTTTTGACCGATCAAAAGGGTTAATTTTGACAGGTTGAATTGCAGTTTTTATACTGCTACAGTCAGGCTATACTAGTAGTCCAGATGCCACATTTGCACTGCCACAGTAGTGGATGGCACAATATGTGCTGCAGTCCACTAGTGTCATTTAACTTCCAGGCCCTATGTATGCTAGGGACTTATACGTAAGTTAAATATACCAATTAGGAATATGCCAATTCAACTAAGAGGGAGAACAGGTACTTTACGTAGCAGGGGCAAAGTACATAGTTATTAACCAGTAAATATATAGGGGCCAGCAAAATGTGAAAAATCACAGGTGACCACACAGAAAAAGGTTTCCGTCCTACTTTGGCACAATGAAGTAGCAGGAGTAACATTCTGTTTTTACTTCAAGGCCAGAACTCTTTAGAGGGCCCATTTAACTAAAAGAGCCTGCAATTCCAGCTCCAAGATGGACAGATGGTCCTCCATCAACAACTCTGATGGTGGTGAAGGTGTGGTGGTTTGGAAAAAAAAGGGAGTGAATAGCACCGATGTACAGTTTGGAGAACCCTCTTGTCTGAAGTGATGGCCTGCAACCCTGAGACTAAGAATCAAATAATGTCTCAGACAGGATCACTGTGTGCCAGCAGCGACACACTAAAGCAGTTTTGCGGCTGAAATTGTTGGTGGAATTGTCTAATGGGGTCCAAAAACCAAAATAACATGTTGTGGTACTGCTTTCCTTACACCTTTCCAGATCTGAATTTGATGCCAAAGAGGTTAGAGCCATGAACATTCCCGGAGAAGATCAAAATACCTCATCCAAGCATGGTGCTGAAGTGCCACACTGATACTCAATGCTTGACCTGAGCAGACGTTCATATCAAGCCAGAATGCATTTTGAATTTCGCTGCATTGCGATTAGCGACCACCCTGAATAGCTTGAGCGAGGGACACCTGAAGGTCACCTGGAATTTCGGGTAAAATCTGCTCCACCTTGTCCCAAAAGGGCAAAGGACTGGCAGCCTATAAGACAAGTGGCATTCAATGACCTGAGAACAAAACTCGTAGAGGTGAAAATCCACTTGTCAAATGTCTCTCTTCGTTTAATCCACAATCCAGCGAGGAGGTAGGAAAGGCTTGGGATTGACTTTACCGGTAGACGTTTGTACCACCAAACTGTCTGGTGTCAGATGTTATGTAAGAAAGACTGAGTTACTCTGCGCAGGATGATGACGATGAGTGACTTGCCTATTAACAGGTGGAACCAACTTGGTTTTGCCCAAGTGTCCAAAACGGTGCGCATGAGGGCCTCATTAAATGGCAACAGAGGTTCTCTAGGGGCCTGACTAGGCTGACATACCACAAAACATTGGTCTTCACCCCATAATAGGGACCTCTGGGTCTAAGAATTCTACTGCCCTTCATAATATGACTGCGAAGGAGGCACTTCCTCTGAAGCAGGACGGGGGAGATAAAATGGCAGAGTTTGGAGAAGTACCAAGACTACTGGCATCTTGTAGCAGTTTTCCTAATCATATTGTGGGATATAATCATCCCCTTCATCATAACTGTTATTGTGTGAGTCAGAGGCAAAAAGATTAAGCAAAGTTTGGGCCCTTCTCAAAAGGGCAATTTGTCAGAATCGGAAGGAGTGCCTGTTGGAATCAGGCGCTGTCCTGCTTGAGGACATGATGGATTCTGCTCTGAGTTGGATAGAGGATTGGACTGCAAATCCACCCCCTGCCTCAGTGTCAATGGAATTGTAGAACCGGCTTTTGGAGACCCCTCACCACTAGGAGAGTCAAAGCCAGCGGTGCAGGGGACACCTTAGAATCTACGGGTTCTTCTTGCATAAATCATACATTACCAAAGAGACCAGGACAACCAGCCGTGGAGGGAGGACAAGTTATTTATAAGAAGGAACTAAGGACAGGATCCCAGAATGGTACAAAGACAATTCTACGGAGACTGCTGCTTTACTCCGCAGCCTACACATATTTATAGCGCTAGTCACGCCCATTTGCACAGTACAAGTTCCTTATTCAGATAAGTTCCTCATCTGACAAGTTCTTCGTCAGTCTTGGGTGGTGCAATCTTGGCCAGGGGATATCTGTCTCTGATTGCACAATGTACGCATCCCCGTGCTTCCTTGCCCAACTGGTGTGGTCATGGGGCACAGCCTCGTGCTTCCTCTATCAGTTGGTGTGGTCACAGTGCACATCCTCGTGCTTCCTCTATCAGTTAGTGTGGTCACAGGACAGTTGGTCGTGACAGGCTGAGTTGCCAACAATGGACAGGATGTGGCTAAGTCTCTGGCACAACTGGGGGGGTGAGGCACACAGGCAGCTTCTTGGAATCGGCTCGACCACAAGGAGCGGGGAGGGTTGTGCAAGTTTCAACAGGGACGTGGAAAGCAATTCTTCACCAGGTTGCCGAGAGCATGGCAACACAAAATGGAGTCATGTGGGTCATTTTAAAATACAGTTCAACAGAAAGGGGACAGACGCTAGACCCGGAGCCGGTGCTGAACCCTATATGAGTTCTAGGGGTACAGATGGTACGAGGGCAGACATGCAGTGGAAGTCCAACTGGAGGCTTCTGCAGATCCATTAATGTGTCCAAAATAAGCGCAGCATAGCCTCTCTGAAAACCTCTAATAGCTGCGATGTAGCTGATGGATCGGGAACTTAGAGTGCATCGGGACTAGAAACAGAATCAGCTCCAATGAAGATCGGGAGTGAGACCAGGAGGTACGTTGATGACCTCGCACCCTCTTTAGAGTCCAAGAGTGGTGGGAAGGGGACGATTTCAGCTTTGACTTCTTTTAATTTCTCTGTGACTTACTCGAAGACATCGACCTTGATGATGATTTGCTAGGGGAAATACTTTGGGAATGGGACCTTCCTTTTGACTTTGAATGGTCATGGCATGGAGTCTTCTTTAATTGTTTGGTGTTGTAAAGTTTGGCCTCACGATCCCTTATGGCTTTCTGATCTCATTCATCTGGGCACAGGTCCTGGAGTCGTGCTCCGACCCAAAGGACTGACATATTTGGTAAGGGTCTGTCATAGACATCTTATTGAAAAAGTCACTACACGGATTGAACTCTGTTGCTTTAGGAGCTGACATTTTCCCTTGCACACTGGTAAATGTTTTAAGATAATTAGGGTCTTGAAGACCTAAGAGAAGCTATAGTTCTGAAGATACGGAAAGCCCCCCCCCCCCCCTTACCCCCCCACGATACCTACTGGATGCAGTAGTACTGCTGTGAAGGTTCTGGATGCAGCCTGGGGAATATTCACATAGTGTGGAATCTGCATTTACAAGTATCCATCAGAAAGGGACCTACTCAAGTTTCAAAGATGGTCTACTCTGGCCTACCTTTTCTGAATCTCAGAAGCAGTGTTCAATAAGGGAGCCAGTAGCTGTTCTTGTCCCTTCACCTCAGAAGCTACATTGTCCTTGAGCAGACAGATAAGTGCTCTGGAGAAGAAGGTATATGCTTTGGTTGCTGGACAACTCAGCCAAAGGAGCATCACTGCCAGTCTAGTCTTATTTATCCAACAACAACAGTGTGTATTAGTAGTATCCAGGTCCCCCAGCCCCTTCCATTCCCCCAAATCTAGTGCTAATCAGAAAATGCAGGTTCCTCTAGATTTTGGGCATAAACTAAACATAAGGCTAATGCAAATGTTAGTCAAATTGTATTACAAGACAGGAGGATCAAATTATGCAGTCTTTCTTGCTTTATTTTAACAGCAGCCAAGCATGAACTACATTTCCCACAAAAAACAACAGAGCTACTGGATGACATCACAATGGGAACAGCCAATAGGACGTTGAGTAACCAGATAACTAACTTGACTATGAACAGCAATTCCTCTTTTCTTGCTGCTCGCAGTCAAGATAAGTACTTATAAATAATTTTCAGTGTTTTATTCAATATTTACTATGACCATGTATATTTATTATTGTCAATATATTAACCTTACTTGTGTTTGATAGTTTCACTTTTATCATCCTCGTGCGCTCTTGTTGCTCGCTTCCTTCCGTTTGCACTACGCTCTCGTAACGGTTTTTCTAGTCTGCCACTATGGGATGCATCTGGTTATTTGCTCTCTCTTTGTTCCTAAAAGAAGCTTCCTTTCTCTCTTTTGCATGCAATCACTGTCTAGAGCCGCTACTGCTCCACACTTGTCCGCAGCTAAAGTCTCAAATTTCGTAACACAGTATCATTGCTGTGCTCTGCCCTGAGGCACAGCCTTCCGATTCTCTACCCCCTGTTATTCAGCAGAGGGAGTGTCTTTAGTTAGCTCCCCTTTTCTTTGGGTTCCCCCCTCTTCCCTCATTGCCTCTCCCCTTAAAGGGGATTTACAATTTAAAGGGCGCTTACTTTTTATTCAGAATTTTAATCCTTTCTTTCCATTTTTATAAATAGGTTAAGTATGTATTTAGTTTTTTCACTGACAATTGTTTTAAAGCTTGACTCGCAATGTCTGAAGAGGAGGAAACACAACTTTTTAAGGATAAGTTGAAATCATTTATTAAAGATTCTGTTCAACAGGCTGTTTAAGTATCTCTGCCAGACATTTCCAAAAATCTAGAATCCTCAATTTCCAAAATGTTTTCTTCATCCAATGAATGCCCTATGAAGGGCAAGAAACGTACAGCTACCTTCACTTGGTCTGCATAAGGTGTTTCAGTGAAATTTGGCCCTCCCACCTGAGAGGTTTCTATGTCTTCCCCTTCACACATATCCCAGTTATGAGACACTGATGATGATGTGTTGGGTAACAAAGGGGATATGGATGGATCGTCTGATCCTAATAATGATGAGCCTCCAGTGAAAAGGCAGAAACTTTCTCCCGATGACGTGGTGGTACTCACTCAATGTCTTTAGAACTTGTTGATCACCTTGGTGAAACACTGTTTAACCCTTCTTATTTCCACCACCCCAACTCTACTGAATGGTACCCTTCAGATCATATAGTGGATAACATTTCCTCTTACTTGCGTAACCCTTTTGAGCCAAAACACTAGAAACAAGTTGAAATCTGAGTGTCTCAGTCCTTCCCTACACAACATTGTCACAGCCACCCCTATCATTGACCTAATATATTGATGTTCTTCACAAAATTTGGTAAAGACTCCAAAAAAGGCGTAGACAGAGCCTGGTTCACTTGTCAGGAGAGAATGCTGGATTTGACGGGTCCCCTCACCAGAAATTTGGATCTGATGAGGAATCAAAGATTCGCAAGCCCCCACATCTCCTTCAACCATACCACCGAACTCCACTGGACCGACCACCGCTGCATCCACTTCACCTTCAAGAAACCCACCACGCACCACCGCACCCAACAGATGCCTCACCGCTGCTGGAGCAAAGTCACCGAAGACCAGCTAACCACCACCCTCGCCCAGAGCCCACCAGCCGCCAATACCGACCCCGACACCGCCGCCCGCAACCTCAGGCAGTGGATCAACGACTGCGCCAACACCCTCGGCCCGATCAAGAAACCCTTCAACAATCATACCAACAAGAAAGCCAGCTGGTTCACTGAAGACCTCCGGGCCTCCAAGCAAACCTGCCGAAAGCTGGAGAAGATCTGGCTCCGTTAACGAACACCGGACAGCCATGCCACCCACAAGAATGCCACCCGCAGACACCATCACCTCATCAGATTCACCAAGAGGGCCTCCTTCAAAGACCGCCTAGACAACAACGCGCACAACAGCAAAGAGCTCTTCAACATCGTGAAGGAACTCTCCAACCCCAACTCCAACACCAACGACGTCCCACCCTCGCAAGACCCGTGCGACTCGCTGGCCACCTTCTTCCATCGCAAGATCACACTCATCCACGACAGTTTCAACGCCACGACCGCCCTGACAACCACTGAGACCTCCGTCCCCACGACCACCATCCGCACCAACCGCCTGCTCTACTGGACCAACATCAACGACTATGACACCATCAAGATCATGAACACCATCCACTCCGCATCTCCGTCAGATCCAAGCCCACAACACATCTTCAACAAAGCCAGCACATCCATCGCACCCCATCTCTGGAAAGTCATCAACACCTCCTTCGAGACAGCAACCTTCTCTGAGAGCTGGAAGCATGCCGAGATCAACGCCTTACTCAAGAAACCCAAGGCGGACCCCAAGGACCTCAAGAACTTCTGACCCATCTCCCTGCTCCCGTTCCCGGCAATGGTCTTTGAGAAGACCGTCAACATACAACTGACCCGCTACCTCGAGGAGAACATCCTGGACTCTTCCCAGTCCGGGTTCCGCAGCAACCGCAGCAACCACAGCAACGAGACTGCCCTCATCGCCGCCACCGATGACATCAAGTCCCTGCTGGACAGCGGAGAAACAGCGGCCCTCATCCTCCTGGACCTGTCAGCCGCCTTCGACACGGTCTGTCACCACACACTACGAACACGCCTCCACAACGCTGGGATTCAAGAGAAAGCCGTGGACTGGACCACCTCCTTCCTCTCCGGCAGGACACAGAGCGTCCGCCTTCCCCCCTTCCGCTCCGAAGCCAACGAGATCATCTGCGGTGTACCCCAGGGCTCATCTCTCAGCCCAATCCTGTTTAACATCTACATGGCACCGCTCGCCCACGTCGCCAGTCGGCACGACCTCAACATCCTCTCCTACGCCGATGACACCCAGCTGATACTCTCCCTCACACCAAGGACCCCCACACCACCAAAACCAACCTTCACGAAGGAATGAAGGCCGTTGCTGAATGGATGAGGAACAGCCGACTGAAGCTGAACTTGGACAAGACGGAGGTCCTCATCCTCGGATCAAACCCTTCGGCCTGGGACGACTCCTGGTGGCCAACCGCACTGGGAACCGCTCCAACACCCACCGACCATGCGCGCAGCCTAGGGGTCATCCTCGACTCCACCCTCTCCATGACTAAACAGGTCAACGCCGTCTCCTCCTCCTGTTTCAACACCCTCTGCATGCTCCGTAGGATCTACAAGTGGATCCCCACTGAAACGAGAAAAACAGTCACCCAGGCCCTTGTCAGCAGCAGGTTGGACTATGGAAACGCCCTCTACGCAGGAGCCTCGGCCAAACTCCTGAGACGGCTCCAACGCATCCAGAACGCCTCTGCACGCCTTATCCTTGACATCCCTCACCGCAGCCACATCACACCCCACCTGAGAGACCTACACTGGCTCCCGGTCAACAAGAGGATAACCTTCAAGCTCCTCACCCACGCACACAAGGCACTCCACAACACCGGACCAACGTACCTCAACAGACGACTCAGCTTCTACACTCCCACCCGCCAGCCCCGCTCTGCCGACCTCGCCCTCGCTACAGTCCCCCGTTTCCGAAGAGCGACCTCAGGTGGCAGATCGTTCTCCCACCCTCCCCATCCACCTACGGCAGACCCAAGACCTGCTGACCTTCAGAAAGCTCCTAAAGACCTGGCTTTTCGAGCAGTAGCAGCATTTCCCACCCGAGCGCCTTGAGACCCTCACGGGTGAGTAGTGCGCTTTACAAATGATATGATTAATTGATTGATTGAAAGATGAAAGGCACTATGCTTGATCCAGAGACACTTTCCAGGTTGGGCCCAATGGGCTATTTGTATTATGAACAACTTAAATGCTCATATTTCTCAGGATAGAAGGAAAATTTTACTGCTCAAAATTGACTCCAAACTTGGTTCTCTTGCTTCTGAGAAGGAGGGTCCCTTGGCTAAGGGACTTTTGTTTAGCGAGTCCTTTATCAGGGAACTGGGGAAATACATCTCTACTTTTGCTACTATGGACAAATCCCAGCTTTCCCTAAAAAAGATTTTCTCCTCTCGGTTTTCGCTATGGCCGGCAAAAATAGAAGTCGCTCTACCGGCCGCTATTCCGGGGGTCAATACCCCAACAGATGCTCTTTCAACCAGCAATCTGAAGTTCATACCTATTCTGGATACAAGCCTCAATTCTATTACTGTCAATCCAGAGGTTATCACTCCAGGGGATATAGAAACAAAGGAGAACAATACTCAGGTAAGAGTTTCCAATTCTGGTCTTCCTCTCATTGGAAGCAGATTGGCTCTTTTTCATAATGTATGTTTTTCTTTCTCCACAGATCTCTGGATAATTCAGTCAGTTCATTATTCAGTTTCTTCTTTGCAAACAAGCTATAGAACCAATCTTTTTTGATCCCTCAGGTTTTCTCAGCACCATTTTTCTGGTTCTGAAAAAGAACACAAATGTTCAACTTGTCTTAAATCTCAAATCCTTCAACAACTTCGTAGTGTGTCATCATTTCAAAATGGAGACTATTCTCCATCTCTGAGATATTCTCATTCAAAACAATTGTTTGGTCAGACTAGACCTTTAAGATGCTTACCACACTGTTACGATTCATCCCTCTCACAGAAAATATCTCCAGTTTCAATGCGGGGATTCTTTTAAACGTTACAAGGCTCTTCCCTTCGGACTGTTTTTAGCTCCTTGGTGTTTTACCAAGATTCTCACCTTGTTGTTGCCTTTCTCAGAGCACAAGGAGTACAACTAATTATTTACCTCGATGACTTTCTTATCATGGCCCAGGGCGAGTTTCTCCTTCTTTCTCATTTGCATCTTTGCCAAGATCTTCTTCAGGTTTTCTTATCAATACACAGAAGTTGGCTCTAGTTCCTGCCCAACAGTTGGAATCACTAGGTTTCCTGATAGACACATCTTGCTCTATCCTTCAGCTTCCTCAACACAGAGTGACTTTCATAAAAAAGGAGATTTGTCATTCATTAACTCTTTCTCACTTTTCTCTCAGGTCTCTAGCCCAGTTAGTAGGTCTGCTACCTTCCTCAATTCAGGCTATCTTTGTCTGGCCCTCTTCACTATCGGGCTCTTCAAAGGTAAAACATTTGACATCTTCGCAAAGGTCCCGCCTATTACAAGAATCCAGAGATGAACTCCCTTGGTGGCTGTCTCAAGAGGTGCATGGTCTCAGAAGAAGTCTTTCTTGCATATCAATAGTTTAGAGATGCTGGCAGGTTGTTTTGCCATCCAGTGATTTACAAACGAAAGAGTGCTTTGCACCATTCTTCTAAGAATGGACAATCTGACAGAGGTCAGATATTTCAATCACCTCTGGGGTACAAGGTTTAAGGTTCTGGCAGATCTCACCTAACATCTTTGGGAGTACTGCTTACAATGAAATCTCTCAGTCAGAACAGTTTATCTTCCAGGGAACTTAAACGTAATAGCAGACTGGTATTCCAGACACTTTCAGGAGTCAAGCGATTGGCAACTGCACCATTCAGTCTTCAATTGCCTCTCTTCCGCAGTATGTCAATAGATCTTTTTGCCTCTCAACTCAATTGCCAACTATCTTTCTTTTTCAGTCAAAGACCGAACCCTCAGGCTTTGGCTACAGATGCTTTTCTGCAGAACAATGTCATACATTCACCCCAGTACAGAGATCTAGGCCTAAACCCATAGTGTTTTTGCTCACCATGCCTTTTCAGATGGGACCCAGACATATGCAAATCAGTCTTGACCCTGTGCCCAATGGAACAGCTCAGCCCGACCTGCCAGGACAGGTCCTCCCTGGACTGGAAACAAGCATCCAAGGACCGCTTTCAGGCTTTCAACCCTCATCATCCAGGATAGCTTGACTCCAGTGGCATGGAGAGCACGGGACCCACGTCTGTGTATACCCATCCCACTCGGGGTGACAAATGTAAAAAGAACAATTGATGGACAGAATGCAGAACAATGTCATACATTCTCCTCTGAAAACCAGTCGCAGGATGCTTGTTGCCGGTCCAGGGAGGACCTTGCTTAGCAGTTCGGTCTGGACTGTTCCCATCAGGCCCAGGGCCAAGACTGATTTGCATATGGCTGGGTCCAAACTGGGGTGGCATAGTGGGCAAAAAAACAATGGATTTAACCCACATCTCTTGACTGGGGGAGAATGTTTGATAAGTTCAGCATTCCGTCCATCATTTGTTGCAGTTCCTTCAATCATGGCCTCAAACTCTTCTCTGTGCCTTTCTCCCCTTTCTTTTAATTGCACGAGTCCTAGTCCAGACTCGCAGACAAAACTCTTCTCTGGTCTTCATAACTCCATTTTGGCAAGCACAACCTTGGTATCCAACTCTATTGGAAATGGCTTCAGACTTCCCCGTTTGGATTCCTCACCTTCCCGATTTACTGCTCAACCCTCTGCGTCATCACGACAACATGACTCAAGAAGGCTCCCTTTTTCTGATTGCCTGAAGAACCCCAGGAATTTCGGAAGACGCTATCAAGCACATTCAACAATCTTGGGCCCCTGGTACTTCAAAAATATACAGATCAGCTTGACTTGCCTGGTGTAGCTGGCATATGGACAAGAATTCATACTCCTTTTCAGTGGATGTAACACTAGTAGCTCATTTCACAGGTAATTGTCTAAAAACCTATGTTTCTCGTACTGCAGATTTGAGACCGCCCTCTTCTAATCAATTGCTCATCTCTTTCCAAAAACCCCATAAACCTGTTTTTACCACTTTAGCTCCATTCGATCAAATGGATCATATCCTTAGCTGGAATTAACATTGATTCTTTTGGTGCCCATTCAGCCAGAGGAGCCATAACCTCATGAGCTTTCTGGGCAGGTGCTAGTTTGCATGACATCTTTAAATCTGCAGATTGGTCCAACGTAAATACCTCTAAAGCTTTTTCTTGTAAACCAATTTCACATGCCTCCGTTTCTGTTACAGCAATGCTTTGAACATGCTTAATATGAGCCCGCTGTCTTGTAATAAAATTTAGATTTTTCTAGAGGTGGTGTTAGAAGGGCTATATTTTATTAAAGTCGTGGAGGCAAATATTATCCCACCACTATTTTTATTAACCCTCCCTGGTTTCTTTTTTCTGCAGTATCAACACCTTCTTCCAATGTTGCTTCCTCCTAATCTGGCTGGGATACTTTCTCAAACTCAGGATGTTAAGTCTCTCAATGGATCGTTCTACCTGAGTCGCCTTCATGCTCTGCACCTTCTTTTGGACTGCTTCACAGACTTGTTCCGGAGTTCCAGTATATGTCTGATCAGCATAGGGAAGTAGCCCAAACAGCACCAATTACTACTTTCAGAGTCAGGCACCCTCTCGATGGAGTATTTGCGCAGCAGGAGATGTACTTTTCGCATCAAGATAGATGCGCTGTCTGTTGAAAATCACTTTGGTGTTAGGGGAATGTTAATGCTACTGGGCACTTATAAAGCGCACGGCTACTCCTTGGAATGTCCCGACGCTGAGAAAGAGAACCAGTGACCAAGCAGTACAAGCACCCACCTGACAGCTGCATTACTGTGAGAAAAGCCAGGTTTTTAAACCTTGCCTAAAACTGAGGAGATCCTGACGTAAGTCTGGTGGCAGGCTGTTCCAAAGCTGAGAGGCTACCACCTGAAAGGAACAACCACCCAGGGGAGAGCGAGGGAACCTAGGAACTATCGAAAGCTGTTGGCTTGAAGACCTCAAAATTCTAGGTGGAACATAGCGCTGGATTCTGTTTCTTAGGTATGAGGCCCCTATATTATGGGAGGCCTTATAAGCCAGCACCAGGGCTTTGAAATGTGTCCTCTTGCGCATTGGAAGCCAGTGCAAGGACTTCAGGTGAGGGGTCATGTGTGTCCTGAGGCCCACCATGAGTATGGCTCTTGCAGCAGCATTTTGCACCACCTGTAGTTGGCCGAGAAGATAATCAGGGAGGCCTAAATACAGAACATTAACATAATCAAGGCGGGATATAATCAATGCTTGGACTACTGTTTTCCTATGGGGAACCGGGAGTAGTGGAAGGAAGTTCCTCAACATTTTCGGTAGGCCAAAACATGTGCCGGCCACTGCTTGGACCTGGGACTTCATGGACATGTCTGCGTCCATTTTCACCCTGAGGTTCTGAACAGTTGTGGCTGGATTTCCAGGGGGGACATATTCTCTGGCCACCATTTGCGCCATCTCTCACCCGGGTTGTGACCGAACATGTGCCGGCCACTGCTTGGACCTGGGACTTCATGGACATGTCCGTGTCCATTTTCACCCCGAAGTTCTTAACAGTTGTGGCTGGATTTCAGGGGGGATATATTCTGTGGCCACCATTTGCGCCATCTATCACCCGAGTTGTGACCTCCCCCCCCCAAAAAAAATCGGATTTTTCGGAATTGCACAACAATTGGTTCTGTTTAAACCACTCGAATACCTCTGACAAGTAGATGTTTATCTCATTCCCATTCAGGGCCACGTCCTTACCTCAGGTGAACAGTAACGGAGTATCATCGGCGTAAGATATTACTTTAGCGCCGTATTGTTGTGCCAGAAGCTCCAGGGGGGCCATAAACACAATAAACAAATGAATGAATGAATGAATGAAAGATAGGCTATTTGCATCCCTGCTGCAAGAAACAAGTGGAGTGCTTTGCAGGATCTGCCCATCATAGATGGATAGTGAGTGTTTCCAAAACAGGAGCACTCCCATCCAACTGTAAAGTTAGATTGCTCTATATACATTTCCTGCATAGAATCTACCACACTCTTGAATCTTTATGCAAGCTATGTCTAAGAGACAATTCATATTGTTCCATATACAAGGCCCTGAATGCTGGATTCCTACACTTGGATTGGCTCTGCTCATGGATAGCTGACTTTTGGTAACAGGTATTGCATGCCGTTTCTGCAACAAGTGTGTCCAGGTACCAGGGACGCAAGTCATAACATTACTGGGATAGGTAGCGAACATTCAGGTAGGGGTCTATAAACGGATAGCTGTGATGTTACTTATGGCCAAGAGAAGAGGAGCAATGCACTGGAGATCGGGCTCCGCCCCTAGGATTAAAGACTGGCTATGAGACGCTGCCTACTACAATGAACAATTAGAGGTCTTCTGGAAGATGGTGTCGGCCAGGTCCAGGTGCCAGGCCATCTGAGTATACCTTCAAAAGAGAAAGAAATGCTGCAGCCTAATGATGGCACAACAGTTGAGAAAGCAAGATGCATCTGCTGCATGTGTGGGGTTTGTCTAATATTTAAGAGGTGGGTTTTAAGGTGAAGACTATATCCAGGTGTCACTTGGACCCTTCAGGGTGATGGTGTGTAGTGAATGTGCCTAGGCCATAATCCTAACACACATACTCGAGTTACTGCTCTCATGCTGGCATACAATTAGGTCATGTTTGTATGAAACATGTATGTATTACCAGGAAAGTCCTGCTATATGACACACATCTTGTGCAACATCAATCAAATAGTCAGATTCATAATTATTTACCCTGGTCACGTATGCCTTGCTTTCTTTAATAATTCCAATCAATTCCTATAACTATAGTAATTTTTCACATCGGTCATTTATGTAATGTTCTGGGTTAGCTTTGTGGGCAAAGGTTCGGCTGTTTTAAACTGCTATTCAGTTCTTCTGAACATATTGTTTCATGGTGGTATTCTTCAGTGGGTTAAGGGAGCACAGAGTTTCATTCCTTAAATATTCCATAGTACAACTCCTGTTAGGCCAGAAACGCTCAAAATCGCCATCAGTTCAGTGTACTTTATAGTTGTGGGCTGAAGGCTAACCAATTTCTTCAGTCAACTGAAACACCTTATTCGGTCTGCTACATTTCTTCATTTCTACTACCTCGGTATTAAAAATAATATGATTCCATCCGCTATTAAAATAGGAGCATGAAATATAGTTTCTACTTCTTGTACTTAATTGAGCATTTGAATAGCTCGTAATATCTCTATGTGGGGCGCTGAAGCACTTAACCTGAAAGGATAGCAAGCTGTATCATGCAGAGTGTGAGGTTGGGAGGGTGTTGAATTGTTTTGAGCCTAAATGGGAAGTGTTTTCATGAAGTGTGTGATAACCACCGAGGTGCGGTTATTGAGTTATGGGATGCAGAACTGGCAGAGTGATGGGTGAGGGTATGTGAGAGTTAGATACACAGATTATAATTATAGTAAGGACCAACTAGCTTAGCCACAGTGGAATGCTGTGTGCCCATACCCCAAAAAGGAGGGTATAATCAGAGAATGCCGAGTAATCCATATGGCGATATGCGTCCGGCACAGATGGTGCTGTATGAGCAAAAGAATACCAAACGGGGAATAATGAGAACTGGTGTCAGAAGCAGTAGAATGGCACCATTTTATTTTGTTATGTATACTATTTATTTTACTTTTTAAAGGCAGGGATATTGCCTACTGCGGAACATATAAACATCATGAAGGAGGATGGAAGTGGAAGAACTATCAAGGCTGGCAACCTCAGCAGAGACTACACAAACTTAAAATGCCCCATATTCCACCTACTCCGGCTTGTGTTGGAAGTGTATCATATAACCACAACACTCAATCGACTCCCTTGACAGTCAAATACATGAACAGCATTTTTATTCGAACCTTACACTAATTGATTCATTATTCACGGTATAAGATATGACCGATTCTTTATTGTTTCTAGAATTTCAGTGATTTCTGTTTTTGGTGATACCTTCTGCTTACAAATGTCATTGGCATTTGTTGTGTTGTATCCATTATAGAACATTGTCTGATTACATACAAGTGATGTTTCTAAAGGGCTTGAAAAATCTTTTGCTCTTAAAAACACGAGTTACTCCTTAAGCAAACAATATATTGAATACAGAATTTCCCAGAAATTTTTAGAAAATAATTTCGTAGCTGTGTCTACCATCCAGCATCTTGTATCATAAGACACTGATTAAGTTACTGATGATACTATACGATTCATTATTCACGGTATAAGACACTGATTATACTATACGATTTATTATTCACGGTATAAGATATGACCGATTCTTTATTGATTCTAGAATTTCAGTGATTTCTGTTTTTGGTGATTCCTTCTGCTTACAAATGTCATTGGCATTTGTTGTGTTGTATCCATTATAGAACATTGTCTGATTACATACAAGTGATGTTTCTGAAGGGTTTGAGTAATCTTTTGCTCTTAAAAACACGAGTTACTCCTTAAGCAAACAATATATTGAATACAGAATTTCCCAGATATGTTTAGCAAATTAATTGCGCACGTGTCTACCATCCAGCATCTTGTATCATAAGACACTGATTAAGTTATAAAACATTAGTAGGTATCATTATAAATCCACAATTAACTATACAGTATTTTATTTTATTTTTCAAAAGGAGTGTGAGACATCAATTCAAACTCCTGCACTGAGATTCAATTATATGTTGAATCTAATGCATTTAGTATGTTCTGATGACCACTCAAGTTTTACGGTTTATATATTTCAACATCACCAATTCAGTTCCATGAAACTCTGTGCGATTTTGATTCCTGTAAAGAGCTTGTAATGTACATATTGGTTTGTGTCTGTCTAAAGTATCTTTCGTAATATTAAAAGCAACAAAGGTAATTTCTGAAATTGAATACCATTTTTTCATCACCATTTTCAAATCATTATCTATTACTTTTAATGTTCCCAGAACATTTTCGGTGTTTGTCTCTCGACTTTTCTTAAGAGCTTATGCTGTAGTTTTACTCGTCATAACCATTTCAGTTAATGCAGTCAAATCATGTTGCATTCTTTTTTGTGGCTTTGGACCTTAAAGTAAAACATAAACATGCAGGAAGTAACATTTCTGATCCTTGACTTTCCCTCCTTTAAGTTTCCCTGATAGACTTTGTATAGCTTTATTTGGTCATAAAACCTCTCAGTGTACCCATTCAAAAATTCAAATGAATAAACCATCTTGTGCCTTGAAATATTAAAATGTGGGCACGTTCCCCACAATCCGAACTGAGCAATTGTCCCACAGCTGATACTGAAATGTTGTTCTTGTTGCGTTTGACATACAGAGGTACCATCAGCTTACCGATTGTAGCAGAACATCTGTTTGCAGTTTTCCACAGTGAGATGAGGATCAGCGCTATACACTGAAGAAAGTGGTTTCAGTTTTGTAGGTAGACTCTTTACAGCGTCTCAATCCTATTCACAAGAGAAAGAACTTGGAGGGAAGATGTTATCTAAATAAATCAAGACTAAATGTGCGCAGGACTTGGATAGTCTTTAGTGTTCCTAAAAAATTATATTTAATTATTTGCAAAAGACACAATCTTGCAGAAGGGTGGCTATCAAACTATTAAGACCGACTTCTCCAGTCATTATGTTTATTTAATTTCGTTTAGCATTTTAATTGTTGCAACTGTATTCTTTATTTCTGGAATGTATTCTCCATGCAACAGTCTCACAAGAAATACCGCTATAATAACCTAATTGACAGTGACATTTTTAGTTGAATTTGTATTATGAAATTAGACAAAACAACAATTCGAGCATTTTATAATGCAATTATCCTGTCATTCAATATATTCAGCATATAGGAACACTGTCATTTCCCATAGCACTGGTGGAAAGGGTCGTTTACCATATTCTTCAATGCATCAGGTGGTGTTGGCACATGATATCAAGCATTGCTGAAAGGGCGACCAAATATCTTTGGGGCAGGAGATCTCTGGAAGTAGTTTGTGATAGACCTCGTTTGTCTTTGCAAGAAGTAACTTCTGCAATCCTTTGCTTTTTCTTGAGTGCACCTTCGCAACCCCAGTGTTTAGCCACCAGGTGTTTGGCTAGAACTACTATGGCTGCAAATTTGCTTTTGGTATACACCCACCCCCAACACAGCGACCAATGGTGACACCAGGAGTTTTGATAATTTCCAGATTCACATTTATCACTTCACTCCAAAATTCTCGAACCCTGTTACATCTCCACGCCAAGGGGAGAAACTTGGCCTCCTCTATTTTGCATCATTTGCAGTGTGAGATATCTCTTAGGCCCATTTGTGTGATGTCAGAGGAGAGTAATATATCCTACGAGTATATCTGGAGAGTAGTAAGCGCAATCAGCTAATTGTTAGGAGTTTACAAGTTAGGGAGAAGCAGTATTCCCACATATCCCCAGTGAGAGGGATGTCCAAATCAGAGTCCCAAACAGATCTGGCCGGGCATTTACTTGAGGGAATCTTGGTCTGCATTCTTCAATATAGGGCCATGATCAATTTTTTGTGTTTTAGCTGCGATCAGCATCTTGAGTGGTTTAAGGCTATCAGGCTCCTGGGTGAAAGTATGTCTGTTTTATTTGCAGATTATTTTTAGCATGTGATGCAAAATATGTTGTTGGGACGGAAAAGTCCTCTGCGTGGTAAAGGACACGTACCCTTGCCCTGAGTGCCCAACAGGCTGAAGGTAATCTGGTTTAAAGTTACATCCGCTGATACTATTTTTTTGTAAAAAGGAAAGTTACAACGTTAACACACCTTCACATTACACGTGTTGTGACAAAAATTCATGCCGGCAGAACTACATTAGCACATGTCGAACATCTCAGTTTCTGATAGCTTTAAAGGAGCAAATAGATATAGAGACAAAAAGTTCCAGTTACATTGCCAAGTAGGATTTTAACTTAAAGGGAAAATATACTTAAAAAACGGCAGTGTCACTGAGAGTTTAGACAGGTATAGGGCTAGTCACACCTCATAAATTACTACGATTTCAAATTCTCGCCAAACAGCAATTTTCAAAAATTATGAGTGACATAAATCCAAATAAGTGTACAACAAAGTGAAAGGATCAAAACACACTGCACGGTTAAAATGTGGTATGACCAATACTTCCTCCTAAACCAAAAGCTGATTGCAGAGGCATCTGTGTTACATAAAAAATACATAATCAACGTGCCAAATAAGGAATGCAAATTTGATAAAACAATGATCAGTCAGGTTCCACCCTCATTTTCAAAGCTCAGTATCCATGACATGAACTAACCTCTAATGTTAGACAAAAGAGTGTAAACGTATCAACTAGAAAAGAGGGAGAGGAGAAGAAAAAGAGATACTCAGGGTTAAGACGCTCAATCAATAAGCACATGCAACTCCTCGTCCTGATTGAGGTATCCCGGATGCCTGCTGGTGAGCCAAATTATGTATTCGGATTCCTTTTTTTCCAGAATGCGCTCCCCGTCACGACCTCTCATGTGAGTTCCAACTCTGTCAATTCTAAAGAATGAGATTTCATGTGCCTCTGGCATGCACCTGATGACAATGACGTGCAACAGGATAGCTAGGATCTTTATTCTGTAATGCACGCCAATGTTGTAGTATCCTTTTCTTTACTGGAAAAAACATAGTGCCCACATATTGTAATCCACCTCAGCTGACCGGTTCATAGATCAAAAAGTCACTGTTACAATTACTAAACTTTTGGATCTTGACTTCTCTACCAGTTGGTAATGTGTAGGTTTTCTTGTTGGTGCTATGAGAACTTGCCATGTATTGCCCACATTTAAAGAAACGTTGTTGCTCCCTAATCCATGAAACCGATTGTGCTTGTTGTCTCACGGGGTAGCTGTGTGCCAACGTCTTTCAGTGGCCTGCACTTTCTAAAGGTTATAAGGGGGCGATGGGTAATCAGATCCCCAATAACCTGGTAAATCTAATAAGGTGCCAATGCTTGGCTAGTACTCGTCTGAGAGACATGCCTAGGATAGACATGCAGCCTAATAACATCAGGCGTCTCAAGGGTACGCAAGACGGGTTGGATTCCCATCCCAATGCTCAAACTATAAAGATGACCGCCAGCCGCTTTAAGTCAATCAATTGCGTCCTGATTAATGTCAGGTCAGTAATAAAACATAAAACCGACCGGGAGTACCTTATTCAACTTGAAAATCCAGGCCTGATTTTCCTAACGGAAACATGGGCAAATGACACGAGTCCCGCTTCGCCTAGAGTTGCTGTCAGCTCCCTTCCCGCTCCCGAAGGACTGCATTTCCCAGGAGCCAAAGGTTTGCCCTCACCTGCATCGGATTTCGTCAAGGCGCTACTTAACATCTCGCGGAACCCGCTGCGCGGGTCCCGCTTCGCCTAGAGTTGCTGTCAGCTCCCTTCCCGCTCCAGAAGGACTGCATTTCCCAGGAGCCAAAGGTTTGCCCTCACCTGCATCGGATTTCGTCATGGCGCTACTTAACATCTCGCAGAACCCACTGCTTGGGACGCGTGAGGGCGGGCGCCGGGAGAAGCCCGGGACAAGGGCGGGGCCGTCTGTGGCCGTCCTAGGCCGAAGGAGGCCGGGTCGGGCCACCTCCCTTGGTTCGTAACTGAAACACCTGTGATATCCAGGACTGGGTATAAAATATTGACTTTACTGTTGTTGTCGGCTTGCCCCTTATTGATATTGACATTAGGTTGGGCTATTCAACAAAAGGGTGGATAAGGTCTAATGTATTGTATCGCTTTTGCCAGTCGACCGACTTACGTTCATTGTAGTCAAATCTGGGGGGCGTAGTCAGGGAGCATTGCCTTGCTTTAGCTTATTCGATGATATTGAGTTGCTAGGGGGTTGTTGTTTTATCATAACCACCTTTTGTTATGCCACCCGTTCACTGCGTAGTGGTTTAGCAAAGCTCGCACAGAGTCAAAGCTTGGTGATATTTTAGTGTAGGTATTATTAAGGCATTATCCAATAATTGGATAACAAAATGAGCAAACAGAAATGCATAGCGGGAACTCTGGATGGCTTCTTCCTACGTGCTGAATCACTTATAAGCCATGAGATCGCTCTCGTGGAAAAAAGGTTGTCCTTGGATCCCTTAACCTTACATTCATATAAAGCTCTTAGTCCATTAGCTCGCACAAATTCCCCGCAAGAAATTCAAAGCGAGCATATACCATCCCCTGTGCATACACCAGAGAGTAGAGCAGTGGAACTCCCTCAAACTATCAATAAAATTCAGTTGGTCTGAGAGGTATCTTTAACTCCCCCGATGGTGACTAGACAGAGGGGGGCACGGAAAAGGATTCAGGAAAAGAGCAAAGCAAAATCTATGTCACAAGGTAAAAGGACATATAATAAAAAGGGAGGAGTGGGGGTGATAAAGAAGCCAGCGAGTAATCAGGCAGAAACAAGTGATAATATAAGTCATGAAAGTAGATCATTTGGCACACAAACTGAGATGGTCTACTCTCCGCCTCCTACCGGTGCTGATAGTATGGTGAAGTCGTTGGAATCTGTCGTCGCTGACATTTTTAAATCCACCCTGCAATCCGTCCAGGTGCAAATAAATAATCTTATGGCTTCTAGAATAAAGGATTTAGATGATCAAATCAAAGGTATACATCAGGCGATAATGGAATTGGATGTTATGATTAAAAAGGGGAAAGATATTTTCGAAGAAGGTGCCAAAGTACTTGTGGATAAAACACTAAGTGAAGCCAGAAATAAAGAAGTGATCCCAAGCAGGACTATTATGGCCCAGACAGGATTAGCTTCCTTGCTCGAAACTGTTGTCCCTAGAGAAAGAGCTTGATCATCAAATGAGACTGAATCTCAAACTAATGTCCCTGGTCTAGGTGGTAGAAGGTCTGATCCAGTACCAGGGAGATTGGATTATTGTAGTATCAGCAAATTACCAGTACCTATACCAAGGCCTAGTGATTCTAATGAAACCCTGAATAGTGATAACTTAAGACTACCTCCAGCCGCATTCCCATATGTTCTAATTTTAACGGGCGTACCTGCATTAAGGGGAGAGCAAACAGAAACTAGGCTTAACCTCAGGAATAAGGTTGTGGACTGGCTCCAAAAGTATAAAGGATTCAGCCCACAAAAAATGAATGAGATTATCATGGTCCGTAGGGTAGGCTGGGTGGGAGAGCAAAAGAAAGACATAGATGGGGACTGCATAGTTGTACATTTTAATCGTCCTAATACAGCCGGCCACCTATTGAGAGTATGTTATGAGACCCAGAAGGCTCGCACTAACATTCATGTCCTCCCACTGGCATATTTCTACATACCAACTAAGGAGGGAGTGAGTAAGATGTCTGTAACCCCTCCCCCTCTTCACATCTCCAGTAGATTCTGGGGCTTACCAACTTTGGAGATGGTTGATTGACTACTCCCAATAACAACTTCAAGTCATGGATTAGAGGTTGAGAGGGAATACAGTGGGGGTAAAGAGCCTAATGCTTCTCAACTAGAAATTGATGTACAGGTGCTGAAAATGGAGGAAATAGGAATAGTCGTTCAGACGAGACAGGAACTGCTGTTAATCTTAGGTGTTCTAGGAGCCTCAATTAGGGCGAATAACGGTACTATTGATGGTACAAAAGATGTGATTTTAGATGGACAACAGATAGATAGGATGGGCTGTATACCATCAAACCTAAAAATAATATCTTGGAATATAGCAGGGCTTATGAAAAATCGCTGTGACCTGAATGGAGTAACTACATAGACACTAGTGATATTTGCTTCCTACAGGAAACTTGGGCGCTGGGCATGCCGCACAGAGTTGGATATAGGACTTACAATATTGATGTAGTACCCTCAGTTAGAGGTAGGCCCTCTGGGGGACTCACAATATGGGTAAAGGTAACTCTGGAGATCCGCATAATATTACTAGTTATTGACTCAGTGGATATACTTGGCCTGAAGGTTATTACGAAAGAAGGCAGGATTCTCTTCCTATTTAATGTTTATAATAGACCCTGCAGTCTATCTAAGGAGTCTCCGACATTGGAAAAGTTGGATAGTTTCTTAAACAGTTTGGAGGAGATTCAGAGTATGATACTAGGTGGAGACCTGAACTGTAACTATGTGCCAATTGTGGGTCTCGGTGATGTCTTTGATGAAGAGGACAGGGCTAACAATATTCCACTCTTAGTTAATATTGAGGCGGTGCGTTGTACTGCCCTGGCAGTCCAGATCATGAGGTTGTCGATTGTATATGGGCTGAGGGCTTGCAACAGTCGCCTCCCTTCAGGCTCCCAAAAGGCCCCGACCTTTGTTAAGAATAATTCCCAAAGTAAAATTGATTACATCCTAGCATCTTTTGATGTCTGGCCATATTTGATCGACCTAGAGATTATGCCCAGGTTTGAAAGTGACCATCGCCCACTTCAATTGTTAATCGTTTCTAGTTTATTCTCCAGTGCTACTGTAGAGAACGAGAGTTCTGAACTGCTAAGCATAAATAATGATGCTCCATTGTTAGTAATAATAGACGATCGCTCAAATACTGGAACATGGAGAAGTGTTAGCAGGCATTTACTTGCTCTTAGCAGATACGTTCTCCAGTTATATAAGTTTATCAGCAGGGGATAATGTTTTTATCGATCTGCAGAATGTTTTTTTTTAATCGTTAATACCATACGTCGCAAAAATGCCTAAAAAACAATGTCAAAAGAAAAATAGTTTAGTAGACAGAAAACCGTGGTATGGTATGGATTGCCGTAATGGCAAGGCTAGACTTGTAGAGGCAATAAAAAGTAAATCATCGGAAGAGATCAAGGTGGCGAGAAAAAAATACAAGATGACCCAGGCAAATGCCAGATCTAACTGGGACGATGAAAGTTGGTCGAATATGTTAGTGTCAGCAAAGAATAAGGACCATTTTGGGTTTTGGAGACTGGTGGCAAACGGGAATCATATAGGAAGAGTGGCTCAGGATGTGTTCCTTGATGAACAGACTTGGGTAGACCATTTCTCTTATTTATAAAGCCCCAGAATACATGGGGTCAAGGGAAAAGGATCTGCCCTGGCATACCCCCTTGTGATTGCATTTTAGAGTTTGTCATAAAAGAAACTGAGCTAGCTATTAATGCAGTCAAAAATGTCAAGGCACCAGGCCTAGATAAAGTCCCAGGCGACCTATACAAACACGAGATAAATGTCTGGGTGCCCTATATTAATCATTTATGTAATATCTTAGTAGCTGGTGCAGATTTTCCAGATAGTTGGAAGGGCGCGGAAATTGTTTTAATTTTAAAAAGGGCGAAAGGAATGAGCCATCCAACTATCGCCCAATTAGTTTAATGGACATTTTACAAAAAATATTTGCTAGGCATAATTTAATACGTATGAACTCTTAGATGGAAGAGAACTCTATACTTACTAAGTTCCAATCTGGTTTTAGGAGTAGAATAAGTACTATCGATCAAGTTTTTAGATTTTGCTGCCTCTGTTGGAAGTATGTTTATTTAAGGAAAGGGCATATTTACGTTGCATTTGTAGACCTTAGGGCTGCATTTGATTTAGTTTCTCGAGATCTTTTATGGGATTCCCTGTATTCACAGGGGCTGCCGGTCTGCTTACTACAACAGATCATAAGGTTACACGAAAATAATTATGCAAGAGTGCACTGGGGACCAAACGGAGAACTGACAAAAGCTATTCCGATAATGCGTGGAGTCCGCCAAGGGTGTGTGTTGGCTCCTACGCTTTTCTCACTGTTTGTCAATGACATTCAGCTCACCTAGAGGATTGTAATAATGACTCCCCTAAGTTGAATGGAGAAAGGGTCCCAGCCCTCTTATTTGCAGACGAGACAGTTTTAATCTCGCAAACACCCAAAGGTCTGCAATCCCTTTTAAACTCATTCCCACTTTATTGCAATAAAAAAAGGCCTGGAGATTAATACGAAAAACCCAAATGCATGGCCATAAACTCTCACAATACCATCAAGGGGAATTTATTTTTAAATGACCAAAAATTAGAATTAGTATCGAATTTTACCTACTTGGGAGTTTCTCTAGATTCAAATATTTCGTGGAAAAAACAAGCAGAGAAGAGTAAAATGATTTTATCTCAGAACACCTTACCAATCTTAAAGAAACACGAGGCGAGTCTTAGCAAGGCAGTATCCCCAGCAATAGAAGTCTTTAAGTTCAAGCCCCAGGCTGCAGCGCTATATGGCGCTGAAATATGGGGGTCCATAGCTGGGACGGCTTTTACGAATAGTGAAAACAATTTTTATAGAAGTCTCTTGTAGTTACCCAAACGTACTCCATTACTACCTATAATGTTAGATTTAAATACGAAGCGCACAGACCATTATGCAATCCTACGGCCATTATCCTTTTGGGTGAGACTCTGGAGAACACCAGAGCTCGTAGATTATAGAGTTGGACTCCGAGAAATAATGAGACTGGATCTGCATAATTCCAATGCATGTTGGAAACATGTGCGAATATGGCTATGTAGAATCGGGCTGTCACATTTTTGGGAAGAGACCTTAAGTCTGACACAGACCTCAAAAAAATTGGTGAAAACAAACTTTTGGGCCTATATAACATGCCAGTCCAATGGCCATTCTGGTGGATCAATGATAAGCAGTTTCTTGGCTTTCAAGGATGTTCCGTACTTTGAGGACTTTTTAGATGTCAGCCCACCTTTGGCAAAAAGCCTATATATGAAATTTAGGTACGGAATTCTGAAAACCAACATACCTTTAGCAAGGTGGTCTAGTTCAAATGGACCAAAAACTAGTGAGCTATGTTCGAGGTGCCAGAATTGTATTAAAGAAGATGAACAACATATCCTCTTCTTGTGTGCAGCTTACGAGATGGCCAGGAAAAGATGGATTAAGCCTCTGTGTAATGCTATAGGTGTGCGTTCATACAAGGAAGCGCATAGGTCCTAAAAAACGGACACTAGACAAGTGATCGTCTTTGGTGTCAGTAGATTCCTATTGGCAATAAGCTTTGTTCGCAAGAAAAGGGGCTTGGCCTTATAAGTGAACAGTAATGCCTTCTAGTATTTTGTACTTGTACCTGAGGTGTTTATTGCAATTAATCAAATGGTTGTTATAATTATGAATTCCACCGATAATTTTAATATTGGAACTGTTCAAATCAACTTTATATAATGTTTATTATTTTATAATATTGCCTTCTTCATTAAATTATGGATTTTATTGTATCAATTTCCCATCTGCACACAACTATCTGTAAATCTACTTATTCTTCTATTTACAAATGTGCTATGCATTGTTGTTTTTTAATGTATCTTTTATGGCTTAAATGCGCCGAAATAAAGATTTAAAAATAAAAAAATTAAAAATAAGTGACATGAGTAATCCTGACTGGAATTATGTAGTTCCCTCTGACTATTTTGTCACCAACATGGACAGGACTGGGTCAAAGGGGGGAGGGATTGCCTTAATATATCGAGCATGTTATAAGGTGAGAATGACACCAGAGCCACTATTGGACGCAGAGGCAATGTTTTTAAGTATAAAACTAAACAAAAAGGAATGTTTCCAAGGAATTTTAGTTTATAGACCCCCAAGTCCTAGGCTATCCTTCATCACTACGTTACAAACTTGCATGGAGTCCTGCTTCAATGTGGACTCCTTTACTCTGTTAGGGGATTTTAATTTTCATCTATAAGCGATGAATAACCCGAATACCTCAAGTTTAATAGACAACCTAGCCAGTTTTGGAATGATGCAAATTGTACGGAACCCTACTCATCAGGCAGGACATACCCTGGATGGCATCTTTACTAACAGTGCCCACAATGAAGTGACTAGTTCGCTGCCTTTACTTTAGTCCGATCATTATGCTGTCAATTTTATTATTAACATTTCCAATAATAACATGTGCCGTAGAAAATGACCCCCGCTGAGCAAAGTACGTGCCTGGAAGAAAATATCCCAACAAGAGCTAACCACGGCCATGAAAGCTAATCCGACTTGCAGTGCAGATCCTAATCAGGCTGCCACGGAATTTAATAACTGGGTAATCCAGGCAAATAATCCACTAGCGCCGAAAGTGAACAAGACGGTTAAGAAAAGACTGGTATCCTACCCTTGGTACTCAGTAGAGCTACACACAATAAAAATAAAATGCAGACTCAAGGAACGCACCTGGCGATCCTCCTATAGCTCAGAGCATAAGATCGAATATGGCTTAGCTTTAAAAGAATACAAGGGAGCAATAATATCAGCCAACACAGCTTATTTCACATCTAACATTTTAGAAGCTACAAACTCCCCCAAAGAACTGTTGAAAACAGTAACAGCTCTGTCCCGACGTCCTAGAGACTCGGTCTTTGCCCATGACCAAGCCTTTTTGGATAACCTTGCGGTTTTCATTCAGACAAAGGTCCAAATGGTCTATGAGGAACTTCGAATTTCAGCAGAGGCTAACAGCGCAAACCCTCTAAAGACATGGGGAAAAAAACCCTTGCCAAGGCAATCTGACTCAATTTTCAAGTCTGGATGGAAAGCAAGTGGTAGACCTACTTTCTCTAACCAAGTCATGGCCTCCAATCGACCCCTGCCCCCCATACATTTTACATCTAGCTAGGGATGATGTAGGCGCATCACTGACTCCGCTACTAAATCTAGTCATAGGAAAGGGGATTTTTCCGGAAAAATGGAAAATGCCCTGTATTAGGCCTATTCTTAAAAAAACATCACTTGACCCTCTGGAGGCCAAAAACTATCGACCCATCTCATGTTTACCTCTGCCTTCCAAGGTCCTGGAGAAAGCCATTAATTTGGAACTGACTGCCTACCTTGAGGACAATAACATTCTCAATTCCACCCAGCATGGATTCAGAGCTCGGCACTCTACCGAGTCAGCTCTGATAATGGCTACAAAGGAGATACGAAGGGTGCTGGACGAGAGTGGTAGGACGGTCCTAATATTGCTAGACCTCATGGCAGCCTCTGACACTGTAAACCATACAGTGTTCATAAACAGGCTGCAGTCCGTGGGAGTCAATGGCAAGGCCCTGACCCTTCTCACCTCTTTTCTCGACTCCAGGGAACAAATAATTTACTGGAAAGGTCTGAGATCCGGACGGTTCACCTTCCGGGGTGGAGTCCCCCAAGGCTCGGCACTCTTGCCCACCTTGTTTAACATCTATGTAACACCATTGGCAAGACTAATTAAAAGTCATGGTCTGGCGTTGGTTTCGTATACCGACGACACGCGAGTGGTAGTGTCGGTTACTCAAAATAACAGGATGTTAGCAGAACGGTTCCGTGACTGCCTTTCCTCTGTGATGTCATGGATGAACGGCAACTTTTTAAAACTCAACACCGAGAAGACAGATTCTGGAATTCGGCAAGAAACCTTCAATCTGGAACCAGTCTTGGTGGCCCTCTGAAGCCGGAACATGTCCGCAGCCGGCGCTAAAGGCCAGAAACCTCAGTTTTCTCCTCGACAAAGATCTCACTTGGGCTCCCCAAATAAACCAAGTGGTCTCCGCCTGCTTTTTTACACTCAAGATACTGGGTAAAATTCTTTCATTCATTCGGTTTCCACTTAGGAAAACGGTGGTAGGCGCCCTTATTTTATCGAGGATCGACTATTGCAATGCCCTCTATCTGGGCGCTGGAGGGAAACAACTCAGCACACTTCAGTTACTCCAAAATGCTGCAGCTCGAGTGTTGTATGGCCTATCCAAGCATCACTCCACCTCGGCCAGCATCAAACTACTTCACTGGCTACCGGGGAAACGTCAGGTGGAGTTCAAAGCCTTATGCCTAGTGCATAAAAGCCCTCTATGGAGGCGGGGCAGAAGACGTACAATCATTATTCCCCGATACATCCCTTTGCGCTGCTTAAGGTCTATGGACACTGGGCTGGTCCTTCCTCCCAAGTTGAAAAGGGTCAGTTGGGGAGGCAAACGTTTTTGCTTCTTGACAGCTAAATTATGGAACTCCCTCCACGTCTCGCTCCGACTTCAGCCCTCTTGCACCATCTTCAGGAAAGTTATTAAAACTAGGCTTTTTAAACAATGCTAGGGTCAGTACAGCTCCCAGATCACACTACCCAGCACCAAGACGCCCCAGCATAAGTTGCGCTCTACAAATACACTCAGTCAGTCAGACTTGGCTCACTGTTAAAAGTCGTGATGAGTCTTATCTGTCTTCCTTCCTTTTATCTCCGATTCGGTGTCAATAGGCTAACCATGCGGACACCCTCAACCTTCTCACAAACTGCCATGAGGACCTTCCCAGGGTACCCTCTGGCTTTACTCTTATACCATTTTGGCCAGCTCTATATTAAATGTTTCAGGGGTGCTGTTGTTTCTTTTAGCTCTGAGCAACTCCCCATAGGTAATGCTCCATTTAAGTTTAGGTGGGTGGTGGCTGTAGGAGTGTAAAATACTGTTGCCAGCCGTGCTCTCAAGGAACCATGGTGGTTCTGTGCGTCTTGAGTGTACATTTAAGGTTCAAGTCATTATCTGCAATCTTAATGAGAAATGCATCTAATAACTCCTGCTGACCATCCCAAATAAAAAAAAAACAGATCGTTAGTGAATTGTGTGCAGAAAGGCAGGTGTTGGGTCCAATTTTCATTAGTCTCTGTCCAGATGTATTGGGCCTCCCACCACCCCATAAAAATACCTGTGCATCTGGGAGCAAAGCAATTTCCCATGGCAGTCCTGGTCAGTTGCTTAAACCATTGGTCTTCAAAAAGGAAAAAATTATGCTCAAGGCCAGATCGAAGCATGCTCCGAAGCATCATGGAAAGGCCATATACAAATATTGGTTTATCTCTAAAGACGTATTTGCAGGCTCCTATCACCAGATCATGCTTAATGCAGGTGCACAGAAACACCATGTCTATGGTAACCAAGATGCCATGAAATATTATGTATTTTGGTAATAAAATCCATACTGTCTGTTCAGTAAGTTGGTAAGCTGAGGTCGTAGGGGCAAAGACCGAAATACAGGTATATAGAGGTGTTCGCTAAAAGGATGTTATTGGCAGATATAATGGGCCTGCCTGGTGGGTCTGTGTCCTGTTTATGAATTTTCGGTAACATATAAAAACACTGTGGCCTAGGTTTTTTGATCATTAGAATTTGAAATTCTGCCACATCCACATCAGTTGTAAAGCAAAGTGCGGTATTGCGTAATAATGTGTTTGCATATTGTTATAGTAGACTTGTAATAACTTCCTGACATCTCTAACTGCCTTCTGGCCTCGTGTTTGTACATATTTACATACCACAGGACAACACGGTCACCCTTGTCAGCGGGCTTGATGACAAACGTGGTTGCTTTACTCAAAGTGACAAGGGCTAGTTGTTGCCCTAGCATCAGGTTCTTAGCAAAATCATTACTGCTAATCGTCCACACTTGTAAGAGCTCGTGGGTCACAATCTCATGGAATGTGTCAATGATGTCATGAGGGGTTACAGGATTACATTCCAATCTTGGTCTCAAGTAATTCCTGCTCGCTTTGTCTATTTCAGTCTCCAAATTACAAAACAGATCTTGCTGAGTCTCCCAATCTTTACCACCATATTCAAATTCTCTCAATGCAGCCAGGCTTTCAATATCAACAATGCAAAGGTTAACATAAGAAGAATCTTACAATACCAACGACATTGTCGCATCCAATCCTGAGCTTCTCTTTTTGTAGAGTAAAAAAGTTTAACAATGTTACTTTCCTGATAAACAGGAACACATATATACAAGTTCTCGAATAGGCAAAATTTGTGATAGGTCACAAAGATAACCCTAGCTGCAAAAGGGAACGTTCATCATTAATGAGTTCATGGGTGGATAAATTATCTGTTCTCATCCATTATTTGTTCCTCTTGTTTTGCGGTTTATTTCTTCCATGCAGCAAACTTTCTTTTTGCACTTGTGCCTCCCGCCTTGATTTTCCTCTGTCGTTGCCTCCTTCTGTTCCTCTTGGCGCAACCAAAACAGCATGTTCTTGATGCCATTATAGGACTCTGTCCCTATTTCCAGGTGAAATACATTAGAAATAGTATATGGGGACACAGTAGAGGTAGAAAGAAGTGAATGCATAGATCATGCAAACATCCCTGCGATGGGCACTCCGTGTTATGGTTCGTATGAACACAGACTCCTCTGGTTTCAAAACTATATTTATTTAAAGTTCAATCATTGTTATTTTCACAATATATATCTTTTCCGTTTCACAAAATTCTTTTACACCAATGACTTGTTATCCCAATAGTGCTCCAATGCATTTCGGGCTCTCATAGCCCTTTCTCAAGGAGCCCTGTAAATTAAACGGTGATATTAATCATCTAAGTAGCCCCTGGTCAAAAACAAATATATACAGCAAATATTTCAACATCAATGGCATGACAGTATTAAATTGGTAGTCGTGCGTGGTAAATATTCTGAAGCAGATGCCCAGAAGAAATGTGCCCAAAAGAGATGTGAACAGAAAGTTACAAGAAGTGATGGGGTGTGGTGACAGAAAGACGGGTGACGTGGTAGGCTTAAAACGGGGTAAACGAAAATGGCTTACGTCATGCTTGAGTCGATAGGTTCGCCGGTGCTGTAAAAAATTAACAGCGAGGGTGAGTGGTTGATGATAGCGGTTTAAGGAAGAGAAGCTGGGTGAAATGCGGGTGAGCCCTACTTACTCAAAAGATTGTCGTCATTCGTTTCAATCAGTTTCCATAAACGAGACGTCTAGATCGGCTTCCAAAAATGTGATAATCCGATTATCTTTTGTGTTTAGTTCCACTAACGCTGTTTCTAGATCTACCTTGGTTCCTTTCCACATGAAAAAAAGATCATCTATGTATCGCACATAACACACAACTCACATGGAATATAAGCACCTCAACTCGTACCCCATTCCAAGATGGCCGACCCGTTTTGTTTTCGCGACATACGGAAGTCCTCCCTCTATTTTCACCTTCACCCTCCCCGATCACCACGCTGTGAAACTGGATGTTATTTTACCACTTGTGGCTCACACGTCCATGCTAAACCTCCCATGAACACATTTTTGGAAGCCGATCTAGACATCTCGTTTATGGAAACTGATTGAAACGAATGACGACAATCTTTTGAGTAAGTAGGGCTCACCCGCATTTCACCCAGCTTCTCTTCCTTAAACCGCTATCATCAACCACTCACCCTCGCTGTTCATTTTTTACAGCACCGGCGAACCTATCGACTCAAGCATGACGTAAGCCATTTTCGTTTACCCCGTTTTAGGCCTAACACGTCACCCGTCTTTCTGTCACCACACCCCATCACTTCTTGTAACTTTCTGTTCACATCTCTTTTGGGCACATTTCTTCTGGGCATCTGCTTCAGAATATTTACCACGCACGACTACCAATTTAATACTGTCATGCCATTGATGTTGAAATATTTGCTGTATATATTTGTTTTTGACCAGGGGCTACTTAGATGATTAATATCACCGTTTAATTTACAGGGCTCCTTGAGAAAGGGCTATGAGAGCCCGAAATGCATTGGAGCACTATTGGGATAACAAGTCATTGGTGTAAAAGAATTTTGTGAAACGGAAAAGATATATATTGTGAAAATAACAATGATTGAACTTTAAATAAATATCGTTTTGAAACCAGAGGAGTCTGTGTTCATACGAACCATAACACGGAGTGCCCATCGCAGGGATGTTTGCATGATCTATGCATTCCCTTCTTTCTACATTAGCTATAGCGTAATTGGACGGTTACGCCACCTGCAGGAGCACCTTTAACTCAAACTAAAGCATCTAAAAAACTTAAACAACTCAATAAGTTTCTTTTATCAACTTCAAGCTGTGCACCACGCCTATCATTTTTTTCACGACACAGTAGAGGTACCCTGACCCCATGGATGGGAGTGGGTGTGGGGGGTCGTAATGAGACCCCCTGAAGAGGAAGTAGCTAAAAAATGTTTTGGGCCATTTGGTGAATCCATGGATCCACTGCACCGCCTGTAGTTGCGCAAGGAATTTGTGGATCCCAAAAAATGTTTACAAAAACACACACACACGTACACTATACAAACTCCACACACAATCTGTACCTCGCTCTGACATACACACAACACACACTCAAGTCATATAGACCCACACACAGTCACTCCCACCCCCCCCCCCACACACACAACACATTTCCATATATATTCCATTGGATACACATACACAATCACACTACACCCACCCACACACTCAGTCACATGCACACAGACCCACACATCCACACTGACACATACACATCCCACATGTTCATTCACCGCAGATTTCAAAAAAACATTTTTTTAAAGCAGACACATACAAGTACACCACACACTTCTCCACACACAATTTGTGCCTCACACATACACATTCAGTAACACATACACAGCCACACAACCCGTCTCACAGTCACACACACCTTCACACATACAATTACACTCACACACACAACCACGGATAGAATTCATTTAGAAACACTCACACTTTCACTTGAGACACAGACCAACAGGCACACCTACACAAACCAACATACCTCCACACACAGACTTAAACACACCTCATCGCACAAAAAAACACATACCTATGCACACCTCCACAAACACCAACACACATACCCATGCACATCTAAACACACACCTACAGATACCCTTACACACATTTCCTGTTGTGCACCCACACAACCCAACACATGGTCACACATTCAAACACACACTACTCACACATACACATAGAACCAGATACAGCCCGACACATTCAGTCACAGACGCACCCACACATACACTTGAGACACAGCAATATGCACACTTTCTCACTCATTCCCTCAAGTGCTTAATTTGTGCCAGTGCTTCCCGGTGCTTAGCACCGGCACTTATTCCTGAGGGCAGGGTCTTCAGTTTACAGTGTACCTGAGAACAATATCTGCTTTGTAGTGCGAGTTAACGGTCTCCTCCTCGCACACAGACCATTAGAAACAGCTGGTGAGGTGAGGTTCTTGCCTCAGCTCAGCATAAGTAAAGGATAGTAGCACTAGTGGCCTACACCCGTTACCAATCAAATGCTGCATTCCTGCTTTATGATAAATTATGAGCCTGGCCCCTCCTTGACCTAGAATCAGAAGTGTTTCCACCTGAGTCGAGCTGACAAATGCAGATTAAGGTCATGACTTTCGCCCCGCCCCAGCATACTACGCAGCTGAAGTCATTCAACAAATGTGTCGCACAGCACCGGGCCTATAATTAAAAAATACTAAAGGCAGTAAGTAATGATTTCATGTTTGTTTCGTAACATGTCTGTTCCTTTAATAGTTGAGGTACGTCACATGCTAGGAAAAGCGTCCAATCATAGGCGAGGGACCAGTGTTCTTTTGCAAATTCCACTGTAAATGATGAACTGCCGCCATACAATCCTTATTGCTGGGCTACCCGACCGAGTCACGGGTGATGATGAATAATGTGGCTTTATTTCGTAGCACATTAATTGAACTATTTAGAAAAGGAAATCCTTCTGGTCTTGAAAAGAAAACAAATAGGTTTTAAATGGCCAGTGATCAATAAAATTCACTTGAAATAAAAAAAAAAATGGCCAGTGAAAGAGACATCTGTATACAGCCCGGCACAGGTCATGACAGAAGCCCTGCTGAATGCAACTTCACAGAGATCTAACATAAAAAGCAAAATGTAAGTTTCAGTCTGACAGAAAAAGAAATAAAAACTGAACTAACAACATCAGTCTTCAAACTGGTAAAAAAACGACTTGCACACAAATGTTTCATAAACTTTTATTACCAGATAAAAGAACAAATATACAGTCCTGCAAGACGTACGAGAAGCAAATACATTTAAAGAACACTTTTTCAAAGAGGCAGCTGTGTATTTCCCTAAAAGCAATGTCACTATTAAACCTTGCACTAGTTAAAAAATAAATTTTGACCAGCAGCATTATTGCTTTTTTAATAAACAAATTGTGATCTACGTAATGCTCAGATGTAAATTGTACTTCTGCGCCGTTAGGCTTACACTTAGTTCAGGATAGATGACGCATAATTAGTAATTGGACAAAACATCTGAGAGCATTCTGGGGACAGTATGACAGATGTGTGAAATGCAACTCGGAAAGTGTTGGTATTTACTATTCCAGAGTACCTTCTTACTACAGAGAAGTGCTGGTACTCTCCCATTAAACATATTAGACGCCTGCTGAGAGGTGCAGGTACTCTCATTTGAAAATTAAAGAAGTGCAGATACTCGGTCCCTGAAAGTACCAGCCCATTTAAAGCATCGAAAGTAGCTTTACATGAATACACACACATTTGTCAATATGCAAGTTGCACAGTTACACATTTGTTTACATGTGCGAAAATGGGGTTCACACAACTTTTCTTTGTTTCATGGGGATGCTGATTTTCCCGTTAGACAATCCCCTTCTCCTACACCTCACATATTTTGGGATTATTCCCACTGCAGTGGGTCTTTGGAAAAACAATCTACTTCTTCCTCAACGAGACTAAATCAATGTTTAAATGTACCTTTGTCAATGCCTGCAAACTTCAAAGTTTGTGGGTCTTCACATCATTTGCAAGGCACTCTTGCCATTGAACGTCCACTCTCCGGGCCTCTACCCCAGATTAGGGGAGAGGATGTGGCATAACAGCCAGCGCTGCCTATTTTGCACCTAGGGAACCAGATTCGTGTCTGGGCGTCGGCTCACCATCCTGTGAATATGAGCAAATCACGTAATCTCCCCGTATCTAACAAAATGAATGTGTCTTTGTGTAATATTACTTGCGCTCATGTAAAGGGTTTAAATACCTTTGCGTCGAATTTGCACTATAGAAAACTGCAAAAAACCAGATTGATTCACAAGTCATATTATAGGAGCTATTAATATTACTAGTTGATGTTTGAAGAAATAATTTAGATGTTCGCCCTGGGATGAGATTTTTGAATTATTAAGGTAATACTGTGAGGTAATTATCTATTATTGTTTCACTGTGTGTTTTTTGTGCTGCTGACGTTGAGACTTGGTGGTGCCTGGTTTGTCCATGAAGTACTGATGTTGGTCAATTTACAAGTTTATTGATGAATTTGTCTATGAGGGCCTTTAGGGAGTACATGAGGCTTGGGAAGAGCACTGCATTTGGCAGTAGCATTGAATATAGAGTTCTGTTTTCGGTCTGACTTTGCGACGATGACTTAAGTTTGCCACACTCTGGGCTACTTTGAGTATCACAAGGTTTTATGGTGCAACGGGGTTCCTTCAGGTCTTTTAAAGTTGAGGATGAAAAATAGGGGAGTATCTGTTTTTAGTGTTCAACATGCTTGATTCACAATAGGCCATTAACCCAACTTGTGTTTAGCCAGCATGGTGGTTTATATAACACTACTAGACCTCTTTAGGGGTGTATGTTACTTTTTCTAAATATCAGATGATGGATTACAGAGTCACATATTGAGACTTGATTAGTCTGTATCATGTAGAAAAGAAGACCAGTGATCTGGATGCATAGAGGCCCCAAAATCCTCAAGATATGTGTTCAAATGTATTACTTGTGGATCTTGGCAAGGTCCAGTAACAGATTGTTGAAAATGGAGTTCTTCAGTTTAATCAAGCTGGCTTTTTACAGGGATTCTGTACCAAATGAGAAGAGAAGCAAAATCTAATATCTTTATGTAGCATTCCTTGAGCTCGCCCAGGCTTTCGATTCTGTGACTCAAAACAACTGTTGTCAAAATATGGAAAAATTGGGGATTGACATGGGTTTTGATATCTTTAATTGGGATTTTGTACAATAATACCTCAATAACTGTACCCCTGGCCTTGAGAGGGGATTTTGTTATTCTCAATATGACAAGGAAGGGGGTGAGATAGTGATGCTCGTGGGCTTATGTCCTATTTTTTTCTCTACATCACTGAATTTTTCCATGGGGAGAATGACGGGGTTAAGGATGTGTCCATGTAAAGGAAAAGTGTATGCCCTCTCCATGCAGATTGCACAGCCCAGGGTCTACATTAAGGATTCAGTGAACTGTTCTATTCTGTGCTGCCATGCACAATTAAAGCTATGTGCAGAACGGGACAGATTTAGAAGAGGCACATTTTTACAGTGGGCAACACTGTGAGATGTGTGAGATGTAGACAGAGAGGATTTAAAGTGGTATTAGATTATTATACATTTTTCCGTTGTAATATTTCTTCTGAAAAAATCTTTCAGGATTGGTGGGTATCTCAATTTTTGTTCTACGCCAGTAGAGTATGTGGGTGGCGCCAATACAGTAAGTGGGTAAAGCCAATGGATGAAGTGGGTGGAGTCTGGGGAAGTGGATGTGACCTCCTACAAAAAGTTGAGCACCTGAACTTAATATTTTACAAATTAAGCATCGATTCCCTCCCTCCCACACCCACCTATCACCCATTACACATACCTTCTCACTCTTCCCCTTCCATTCACATCCACAACCCCACACATCCCTACACACACCTCCACAAACATTCCCTACCTCACACAGACACTCACACAAAAACACACCCACAGAATTCCACACACATTCTTTTGCACACACACAACCACAACACACTCTGTCTCCCACAGATGCAAACACACCCTACATGTTTACTCACACAAACGTACATATACAGTAACACACACAGCTACAATGATATACCCTCTTGCACTAAAAACATACACTTAAGACACACCAGCACACACCTCCACAAACCTTTACACATATTACCTCCTGCGCGTGCACACACACCTCCACATGCATTCGCTTACACACACACACACACACACACACGAATGACCAGTCACACATACACTACAAATACACTGCCACACACAGCGACCTACTTAGATACAAATATACAGACATACTTGCATATATATGAACATGTACTGTGCTGTGAATGGTCATTTAGATACACTCCTGGCAAACCAAAGCGGATATTGCTATGGTAAGTGGACCTTATCCTACGGTCTTGGGGAAATACTGAAATAGCTTTGTTGGCATGTTTACAAGTTTTCTCAAGCTTTGGACAAAACTGAGTTGGCCACTGTCACTTCTGCCTTTAATGTATGCTGGACTACACATAGGCAGTACGAGGAAAATAGCCATCAAATATGCCAATGTCTCCTTCATTTGGATTTCGATTCAAACCTGTGAATGCCCAGATCGTTGCCGCCGCCGTGCACAATCATGAGGTCGAGGCGCTAGCAATTCGAAATGTTCTCAATCATAGGCAACAGTTAATGCCATTTCATACCTCTGTGGCCAATTCAAGTATTTTCCACTTGGGGGAAATCAAGATCCGCAATTTCTACCATGCTCTCTGGCCCAGAAGACAAAGCTGTGGCCCACAATCAAAATTCTTAACCATGATTCTGGTAAGCAGGATCACGACACAGGAGAGGTCAGTAGCAAAATGAGAAATGTTCACAAACAGCACAAGTGCTGCGAAGGATCCACAGATTCCAATACATAAGCGTCACTTAGTGAAGCTTGCATTTTGGAAATCAGCTGATACAGAGCGCATCTAGCACAATATCTGAAGATGGCTTACATATTGGTTGAACCAACAGTGACTGTTCCCAGTAAAACATTTGGAAAATGCTGCAATGTGATTGGGTGCGAAGTTCAAGCATACAGATACATATACCCTATGCATAACCTTGACTTCTTGAGTTTATCTCTGGTTCGTGAAGAGATCAACCATCTTTTGTGTCTGGTTTTCAAAATGTGGTCATTTGAGTGAGGTACACATCTCTTCATTCATCAATTTGAACCTATAGCTAGGGGTGGGCGTAGTTCGCGAAGTAGCGCTACGCGAAGCTACGCGAAGTGCACTTCGCACTACGCGAACTTCACGTAGCACTACGCGAGCTGCGTAGTAGCATGTTCGCACTGTGCAAGATGCGTTTTCAATGATTGCACAGTGCGGACAAGCATCCGGCACTGTGCAAGCATTGAAAACGCATCTTGCACAGTGCGAGCTGTAGTTTTCTGCTGCTCGAGGAGATTATTACTCGAGCGGCAGCTTTCTCAACGCGAACAGGTAGTTTCTCATTGAGAGCGGTCGCGAGCATGCGCAACCACTCACAATGAGAAACCTGACCTCCTCGCGTTGAGAATCTCGCCAGGATGTCATTTTGCTTGCTCGCGGTCGCGAACATGACGTTCAGGACCGCGAACAAGCAAAAAATGAGCACTGCACTACGCTACGCTGCACTACGCATGTTCGCACTGTGCTACGTGCCGCTCGCGTAGTGCGAAGTTGCAAAAACTTCGCAAACTCCGCGAGCGGAGCGTAGTGCTTCGCCCAGGCCTACCTATAGCTTGCTTTGCAGGTATTTGTATTTACTCTACATTTATAACACTTTGGAAAATGTGCATATTCATATATTAAAGTGTAAAATATTTGGAGAATGGATTGAAATGTTTTATAAACTTGATAAATGCAGGAGGATGTATCTGATGGATGTGTTTATATATATATATATATGATTAAGATATGTAATTTCTGTATTTCAATAGATGGTTATTTACAGGAAAACTTCAGTAGCACTTTAGATGATTAAGCATATGCTAACATGATAACACTTTTGTTGTCTTTCAATAGTTTGTTAACTTTGAGTTATAGAAATATAAGTGGATTGTTTATCAAGATTCTTTCTGGATATGATGTTTACATGATTTTCTGTGCAATATATTATGTACTTGTATATTATTTCGCAGGTTTATGTTTTTGAAATTTAACTATTTAGTAGACAAGTTTGCTAAAGAGACATATAGCACATCATGATAGTTTTAACACTGCAAACTGAATATGTAGAATAAGGCTATCAGATAATTTCCTAAACAAGGTACTGTGTAATTCTAATATGACATGTTGCAATGAAAAGATGGAATACTTTCTGTAATGGGGGACCAGACTCTCCCTGAAAAGCTGAGTTAAGGGCGAAAACAGACTTTAGAAGAGGCTTAAATGAGCAAGGATGTCTGTGGTGGGTGACTGGCCTCTTTATAGCAATAGGTCTGTTCAGGGTGACAGAAGAGGCTTGGCCAAGTAATAGGCGATGTCAGTAGTGGGGATGTAGAAAATATAGTAACCTTCTCAGGGGTCCCACTGATACTTGGTCCTTTTAAACCAACAAAGAAGAAATTGGCACAGAAGCTGAAATATAAAAGAACATCTTTATTAACCTCAAATGAGTGAGACTACGTCACACAGAAGCCTTAGAAACTGAATGAGGCAGTCTGAGGAGTGCAGAAAACAGAGGCCTTATATATGCTTAGGGTTACATAGTCATCAGCAGACCAAGGGGCAGTCCTGGCTCATGTAAACATGTAAAATGACAAAGATGGGCATACAAGATCTGCTTGCTCAACAAAGTGGGAGGAGAGTTACTTCTCCATACAGCAGCAAAAATAGCCTGACAGTTATACTAGAGAAGCAGGTGCATTCTACTAGCTAGGCCCTTCTGGGCATGTGCGAAGGTGGAAGATGCTAAATATAGTTCGCTTCTAGGCAGATTACAAGATCAGTCAACACTGAGGGAGGACCAAGCACAAGGCAAGCACGTGGCAGCACATGGCAAACAAAATGGCTGCCAGAAATACAAAATGGCTTTCAGCTCATGCTAACAAATCCCTCCAATATTTAACAGGGACGGGCCAGTCCCTGAAGAGCTCTGCTTTGGTAAAAAGCTGTAAGTAGAAAAGCCTTAGGCACCTAAAGGTGGAAGGATGTGATGGTGGACTGGCATCTTACTCAAAACTTTTGTTCAGGGAGCAAGCTGCATGTAGAGGAGGCCTGCACAACTAATATGTGATGTTTCTGGTGGGGAACCGGCCTGTTCGTAAAGAGGTCTGTTGAAGGTAAATGCTGTACGTAGAAGAGGCTTAGCCAACTAATAGGTGATGTCTGTAGTGAAAGACTGGTTCGTCCGTGAAGAGCTCTGTTCAAGGTAAAAGCTGTATGTAGAAGAGATTTAGCCAACTAATAGGTGATGTCTGTAGTGGGGGACTGAACACTTCCTGAAAATGCCTGTTCAGGGTGTAAGCTGTATGTGGAAGAGTCTTGCCCAACTAATAAGTAATTGTTTATGGTGGGGAACTAGCTTATCTGTGAAGAGCTCTGTTCAAGGTAAAACCTGTATGTAGAAGAGGCTTGCCCAACTAATAAGTGGTATATGGGGTGGGGGCCAGGCCTCTCCCTGAAAAAGCACTGCTCAGGGCAAAAGCTCTATGTAAAAGAGGCTTTTGGCACCCAATAGGTTAAATGTGTGGAGGGGGACTGACCTCTCCCTGAAGAGTTCTCTTCAATGAAAAAGTGTATGTAGAAGCAGCTTTGCCAAGTAATAGGTGATGTCTTCGGGGGCACTGGTCAATCCATGAAGAGCTCAGTTGAAGGCAAAAGCTATAGGTAGAAGAGGGTTGGTCAAGCAGAAGGTGATGTTTGGGGCAGGGGAATGGTTTCTCCATAAAGAAGCTTGTTGAAGGTGAATACTGTGTAGAAGATGTTTGGTCAACTAAATGTGATGTCTGGGATGGGGGGAACTGGTGTTTCGCTGAATACCTCTACTCAGTTTAAAACTATACGTAGAACAGCCTAGGTCAACTAATATGTAATGTCTCTGGAGGGAGACTGGCCTCTATGTACAGTGCTCTGTTGAAGGCAAAAGCTGTATGTTGAAGAAGCTTGGCCAACTAATACGCAATGTTTTTGGTGGGCGACTAGTATGTCTGAAGAGCTCTGTTTAAGGTAAAAGTAGCATTTATAAGAGACTTGCCCAACTAATAGGTTATGTCTGTGGTAGTAGGCAGGCCTCTGCAAGAGGAGCTCTGTTTAGGGCGTAAGTGTACTGAGGCATTGGTTTGCCCTTCAACAGCTCTGCACAGGGAGACCACTGTTCCAGTATGTGGCGTAGATAATACTACACAAAGAGTTTACCCTGAAGAGAGGCAACCACGGCGAGCCCAGTCTTACAACACATATCTGCACTATTATGTAGCCAAACAAACACTTCACATAGACAAACCAGTCTCTTGGTAAAGTTATGTCCCATTATGGGGCCAAGTCGTTATTTTACTCTGAAGCTATCTCTTCAACAGTCCAGTCCTTCACCACAGTTGTCCCCTAGGAGTTGCTGATGCTTTTTCTACATACAGGTTTTCTCTTGACTGAGGTCTTCAGAGAGTCCCCAGTTCAATACCACAGCAAAGTCTAATCATGCCCAATGAGCTACTGCATATAGTGTACAAAGTGGTACTGAAAAACACCAGTGCGTGTCCTAGTGAACCATGATTATAGTTCCAAGGTCCAACTGTAAACAAGTATAACTCAATACAGAACGAGTTATGGCAAAACCACTGCTTTACACACAACTCCAATTAGTTGGGCAAGCTCATACTACACATAGATATACCCCTGCAGTGAGCTGTTTACAGAGAGTCCAGTTTTTTGTCACATCTAAGTAATATTAGAAGTGCAACTTTGTACTACATACAGCTGTAAACCTATAGTGAGTTTGACATTTAAATGGAAGTACGTCTCTACACAAAGTCTCAGTGTGTGGCTTTGGCCATACTGCACCAAGAGCTACCCCTGTATATAGCTTTTCACAGAGAGGCCAGGGCCTTAGCACATCTAAGTACCATTATATGTCCAAACTACAACGACATACAGGGCTTCCCTTGGCCATGCTCATGAAGGACAAACCAGATGCTTGGCACAAGTATACTTCATTATGTGGCTAAGTCCCTACTACATACACCTTACACCCGTCTCTTCACTGAGAGGCCAGTCCCTCACCACAGTCATCCCCCATTCGTTGAAGAAGTTACTTTAACATACAGCGTTTAAACTGCAGTTAAAGATAACAAAATAATATTATTATGATATAGTATTTCATTTGCAAAGGTATAAATACTTTATAAAAAACATTTATTTTCTATTGTGCCATCTTTACTGTGTAGACTTTCAACTTCTTTGAAAACGCCTACTAAAAAGCAGAAGAGATCAAAGAATAAACATACATGCTATTACAAAGCGAGTGAAACAGTATCCCAAAACCATTGAGAAGAAAAAAAGAATGTTCGTAGGAGTACTAAACTATTTCAATATTAAGAAAAACAACCAGAGTTAGTGGTGAAGGTGTAAGTGAGAATGATAGAGCTTCCAGATTGAAAGTAGGCCAATAGGAAACCTCAATATTTCAGAATGTTCTGAAAAAGAAATATGACCATTCTTTTCCAAGAAACAAAAAAAATCAAGGAACATCAACAAAAGTTCTTTCGCACAGGGGTAGCACAGAATGAACAGCGAAATTCTGCTTAGAGAGAACCTGAATATTTCTGTGACAGAATATGAATGTTGAGGAGGACTTAGCGAATGGTGCGGTGGGAAATGGGGTAGACTTCATTACATATCCCAATAAAAGTGAGTTTGAGTACATTTTGATAAAATATGACCATACAGATGAGGCACAACAAATAGGTAGGGATAGTGCTAAGTTTATGTTATTCAAAGATTTGTCTGTGCATAGAGAACAGTTTCTCCTGTGTTTGATCTATGTTGTCACCATCCATAAATCTCAAGGTTTAAGTTTAATGTTTTCAAAGAGGAGAGGTGTTATGTTGTACTGTCACATGTTACACCTCTTTCAGGGCAGAACCTTGCAGATTTTGATGAGAGCAAAGTAAATAAAGATAGCTTATGTGTAAGAGAGTATAACTGATTGAAAAATCTGCATGCTCCTCATCTGGGTCAATACCTAATCTATGAAAAATGTATCAGCTGTCCCAAATGGAAGCTTAGAGAAATGTGTGAGGAGAGGAAGGGACAGTAAGTGAAGAATATAAAACAAAAGGTGTTAAAAAAAGGTGAAAGTGGTTCATGTAGCAGAATTGGTTGGATGGCAGTTCTCTTATGTATTTGGAGCTGTTATTGCAAAGTAGTTCTCAATGTTCTATTTATGTTACCCTCCACTGACTGAGGGGATTTAACAAAATAAAGACAAGCCATTATGTAGAACACTGTCAGCTCTCCTGAGGACGGTGTGGTGCCAAAAGAAGGCTTGTCACTCTGAAAAAGCTATAGGTGACTGTGTTGATTATATCTACGGGTGTCGCACAATTTATTGTACATTTTCGAGAAGATGTCCAAAAATCTGTTAAGATAGTGTTAGGCATTCTAGAAATTGTGCAAATGCCAATAAATGATTTCTTTGGAATAAGCTACTCATGACAACATGAGTGTGACACTTTTCAGCATTCCATAACAACTCACATTCACTCACAGCAATTTGTGTATGTAAACATACCAGATTACAAATGAGTGCCATTTGACAAATCAATAAAGAAAGTTGCACAAAATAATGTATATCCACACTGTGAAGCAGATATGTTATCAAATGTAATTGTTGATCGCAGCAATGAACGCTTCATCTTAACACTACGAAGATGTAGAGCAGAAGCCCCCAAAATCAAAACTGAAATTTCCAGCTTTAACCCCTTGAATGCTGCCGCGATTCCGCTCCCGTGCTGAAGATTTCAGAGCGGGTGCGGTCATGACAGCCCCCAGCCGTCATCAGCACACGAGCACTGTAGTTCATGACGGCTGGGGGCCGTCATCAGCATGCAAGGGGTTAAAGCTGAGCAGATTTAACTTTCATGGAAAACATACACTACAGTCACTATCATTTTCCATGAGGAAGAAAGTACTCAATCAGGTCATTACACAGTGTACTTGAAAAATAGATCTGAATGGATAGAGCGTAATGCCTCTTGCCTAACATTTAAACAGAGATTACCATGGAAATTACCAAAATCCTTTCTAATTTTTCTTGAACCAAAGTTCTAGAAATTAAGTGCAGTCAGTTTTAAAGATAGGTGGTCAAACAAAAATGTTGGGTATGGTCTTTAAATATGTCGTCATGTGCCCTAGCAAGGGTAGCAACCACTTTAGGCCATGACTTTTTAATGGGGTTATGGCTCCATTATGGTATCACCTTCTGTAATTTATAGTTTTAAGGAAAAGTGTGTGGAAATGATGTGTGAATGTTCAGTGGTCTTCACTTTCTGTTCTTTACAATTTATAATCGGACATGCAGAATATTAATGCTTTTTTTCAAAATCAACATGATTCTCCCCCCAATAGTTCAAGGACGACAAACATTTCTTTGAAATCTTGACAGTGTTGGGTATGTTTGGCTTTTTATCCTTGATATGAGAATCCACTCAGGGTGAGTGAGAACACGGTCAGATAACACAAAAAGGCATCTTTTTAAGTATATTAATAGTTTAATTGTAATGCTTATTACTACACTTGCGATAAATAAAAACTTTTAGAACCTGCTTTGTAGGTATGAATAATTGTATCTAACCAATTGATTTATCTAGGAAGAAGCGGACCATAGTCTTAGTAAGATGTTTTTCAAACTTATAGGACTTCTAAAAGTCTCTATTACTCCCACTCTGTTCAGGAGGCAATTCTTTATGCAACACATTTACTCTTTTCTTACTCATGGTATGTTACATGAGGATCAAATACCATCTACAGTGTTCACATCGTAGAGTGCTTTTTACAGACAGGTCATTTCTTTTGTATAGATAATCCCCATGACATATTTAACCATTTTTATATATATAATAATAATATTGATGCTTGTAAAGCGCGACAGCTACCTCAAACAGAGGTGTCCCAGTGCTGTAGTAGCAGACATTGCGCGCAGAGGAACCAACGCACTAAAGCCCAGGCCTAGTCAGCCTTGAAGAGGCATGTCTTCAAGGCTTTTCTGAAGTAGATCTCTGATTTGGCCTGGCGAAGGATCTCAGGAAGGGCATTCCACATTGCAGCCATTCTCACTGCGAGTGCTCTGCCACTCAAGCGTGCTTTCTCAAAGCGGGGGCTGCCAAGCAGAATCTGAGAATTTGATCTCAGAACTCCATTATGTTTGTAACTGCAAAGTCTTTGTTTGAGATACCCAGGGCATTTCCCATTTAAGGCACGATAGGCCAAGGTCATGGCCTTGAATTAAATTACTTTAGCAACTGGGAGCCAATGGAGTTCACGTAAATGCGGAGAGACATGGTTCCGAAACGGAATGCATCTGTCAAGTCTCGCAGCCGCATTCTGAATCATCTGAAGTTGACAGATGGAATATTTGGGAAGGTCGAGGTATAAGCAATCAGCATAATCAAGCCTAGATGTCACTGTAGCATGGACCACTGCCTTGCGACGGTCTTCCGGTAGGAAGTGTAGAAATTTCCAGAGGTTTCTTAATTTACTAAGTCGCAGAGACCAGTTGAATTTGGGCCGAAAAAGCGAGATCAGCCTAAGTTTCTTATGCTAGTGGCGGGTGAAGGCGGTGGCCCCATCTCTGGTGGCCACCATAGATCTGAAGCTGGCACTGGGTCCTTTCCAAAAAACAGTACGTCTTTCCCGCATTGAGTTTTAATTTGTTGGAATTGATCCAAAGTGCTATGTTTATTTATTTCAATTTTATTTTTATTTATTTTTGGAGTTTTATATAGCGCTTGCAAGACCCGGGGGTATCAGAGCGCTTCACAACATACAAGTGAAAACATAAGCAATAAAGTATAATTGGAATCACAAGGATATTGGGTACCAAGAGTAACGAAGTCATTGTCCGGAAGCATAGAGGTGGTGGTTGAGGAGAAATTCTTTTAGTTGCCTCTTGAAGATCGTGAAAGAGGGATTCGTCCTGATGTGAGTGGGGAGAGAGTTCCAGATTTTTGGGGCATTCCCAGAGAAAGAGCAGGAGAGGGCTTTTTGTTTATGTCTTTTTGGGGGGATTAGGAGGAGTGAGTTAGAGCTTCTGAGGTTTCTTGTTTGTCCAGCTTTTGTGAGTTTGGCGGCGAGGTAATCCGGTTTGCCGGTGTGCAAGGCTTTATGTGTGAGGCAGGCCGTTTTGTAGGCGCAGCGTGCTTCGATAGGTAGCCACTTTAGGGCCTGTAGAGTAGGGGTGATGTGGTCAAATTTCCTGGTCCGTGAGACCATTCTTGCTGCAGCGTTTAGGGTGGCTCTCAAGGGGGCTGTATGTGCTCTAGTTGACCCAGTTAGAGTGGCATTGCCGTAGTCAAGTCTGGAAAGAACTAGAGATTGTTTTGCAGTTTTTAGGTCCTTGGGGGATATGAAGGGTTTGATTTTGTTGAGGAGTTTTAGGTTGTAGAGGGTGCCTTTAGCCGTAGATTTGATGTGAGAACTCATGTTGAGGCTTGGGTCTAGAGAGATCCCTAGTGATTTGACTGAGTTTGCTGGAGTGAGTTTGCAGTTTAGAGCGGTAAGGTGGTTTAGCCATTCTTGGATCTGAGCGGGTTGCTCGTGATTTGAGAAGACAAGGATTTCGTTTTTTTCTTGGTTGAGTTTGAGGTGGTTGAGAGTTAGCCAATGTTCTATTTGAGAGTGGAGTTTAGGCGGAGGATGTCATTGATGGAAGAGACTTCGAGGTACAACTGGGTGTCGTCAGCATAGAGATGATAGTCGATGCTTGCTTGTTTTAGAATGGCGGTGAGTGGTTCCATGTAAATGTTGAAGAGTGTGGAGGAGAGGACTGAGCCTTGAGGAACACCTCGAGTTGAGGGAGAGGTGTCGGACATTGAGCTTTTGATTTTTATGAGTTGTGAACGGTTATGTAGAAATGAGGAGAACCATTTTAGGACATTGCCATCAGCTCCTACGCGTTTTTGAAGGGCGTCTAAGAGTAGGTTGTGGTCAACCGTGTCAAAGGCAGCTGATAGGTCGAGGAGGACAAGTAGGCAGCATGTGTTGGAGTCAAGAGAGTTATGAATGTCGTCTGTAATGCTCAGTATAGCGGTTTCTGTGCTGCAACCTTTTCTGAACCCAGATTGGTGTGAATCGAGTAGGTTATTAGCTTCCAGGTGGTGGTTCAATTGGGAGAGAACAGATTTCTCTAGGATTTTGGCTAGGAAAGGGAGGTTGGTGATGGGCCTAAAATTTTTGAGGTCATTAGGGTCGGCCTCAGGTTTTTTTAGGAGGGGGGTGACTTGGCCTAATTTGAGGCAGTCGGGCATCAGTCCATTGTTTAGAGAGCTGTTGATAATCTTTCTCAACAGAGGGGTTAGGTTGAGGTTGAGGTTGAGGTTCTTGGCTAGGGAGGTGGGTAATAGGTCTGCGAAATGGTTGGAGGGTTTGGAGTTAGCAATCACATTAGAAATGTCCTCTTCGGAGAGGGGGATGAAGTCTTTCCATTGCTTGGGGGAGGTGGGGGGCGAGTTTGGGGGTCGATGGAGGAGTGGTCTCGGCTTCAGTGAGCGTGTTGTGGGTTGGGGATGGGAGAGGTTTCATAAGGTGTGTGGATATACTCTGTTGGGATTGGGGCTGGTGGTCTAGTGAGAGCTCAATTTTGGCGATTTTGTCATCGAAGAATTTAGCCAGATTGTTACACTGCAGTTTGGAGGCAGGGAGGTTAGCCTTGGTTCTTAAAAGCATCTACTGTCTGCTCCTGAAAGGGGAAAACCAACTGGTTGTAGTCAGCGAAGGAAATCGCTTTCACACCCCAATCGCCAATCAGAGAAAAGAGCGGAGGTAGGTAGAGATTAAAAAGTAATGGGCTCAACAATGAGCCTTGCGGGACCCCACACCAGAGATGTTTAGATTTTGATTCGTGCAGATAAGAAATCAGCCAGTCCAGCACCTTACCCCCAAAACCTGCTTCTTGCAGTCTATAGATCAATATGGCATGATCAACAGTGTCGAAAGCTGCAGACAGATCTATAGATACATACATCTACATGAAGTCATTACCAGTACTGATCAACAAATTTCACCTCACGTGCTATAACTATGCAGATGACGCGCAAATACTCCTTCAACTGGAATGCCCCAAAGACATTGGAAAATCACCAATTTTCAGCTGTCTCAGAGCCGTGGATCAGTGGATGACCTGGAGCCATCTCAAATTGAATGCTTCAAAAACTGAAATACTCACGTGTGGCGATTGGAAACATTACAACCCACTTGCCGCATAGCCTGATGAACTGGGATCACTGCCTAAAGTATCGAAGGAAGTAGGAAACTTCAGAATGACCATGGACTCCAAGCTGTCGATGAATGCCCAGGTGGATAAACGAGCAAGATCAAGCTTTGCTATCATAAAAACGCTGCAACAAATTTTCCCTCATTTGGGATTTCCGCACAAGGTCCAAGCTACCATCTCCCTTGTTCTGTCCAAACTCGATTACGCCAATAGCCTCAACCACGGATCACCTTTAACAACCATGAAAATACTACAACGGGATTGAGAACTCTACTGCAAGAGTACTCTTGCATATCAAACCGCGAGAACACATCTCCCCTGCCTTGAAAGCCCTGCATTGGTTACCGGTTATACAACAACAAATAATATCTGGGGGTCAAAGAAAGGAGTCAGTAAGTCTAGCAGGAAAGACCATTACACCAAATGCATACAAGACAGTATCAGTGAGAAATAATAGTTAGTGAACGGTCAAGTCAAGACTCAAAAGTACATGGAGAAAAAACTATTGTTCCCATCAGAAGCCACACTGTACCACCCTTATTGTCATCATTTGGGATCTCCTTACCCAGGAGACAAGATGGCCGGTTAATAATTACCGTGACCGAGAAGTGATGTGAGGGCAGAGCAGAAGGGTATGATAGTGGCTAATGACAAAAGCAGTGTATAGTGATAGGAGTGAAAAAGTGAAGGGTAATTATAAAATTAGGTGAATTGGGTGGAAAAAAGAATTTTTATTAATATCCCCCAATCCCTAAGATTAAAAGGCAGGTGTGGGTGCAGGTTTTAAATAATAACCGCACGTAATGGTGGTCGACATGTTTCTGCATTTCACAAGAAAAGATTTTCTAATGCATTCCTCAGGACCTAAAAAGGTACACTACTGCTTTGTAAATATAAATAAAGTAAATAATAAAGATATCACCTGGACATCCAGGCGTACTCAACCGTATACCTTCTGTGTAGGTTGAGAGGCTTCACCCCACCTGGCTGCAGCGCAGGTAAAAGGAGCACCGCTCTCTCCGTCGGTGTCTCCGGGCAGTCTTCAGTACTGCTCGGAGACACCGACGGAGAGAGCGGTATACGGTTGAGTACGCCTGGATGTCCAGGTGATATCTTTATTATTTACTTTATTTATATTTACAAAGCAGTAGTGTACCTTTTTAGGTCCTGAGGAATGCATTAGAAAATCTTTTCTTGTGAAATGCAGAAACATGTCGACCACCATTACGTGCGGTTATTATTTAAAACCTGCACCCACACCTGCCTTTTAATCTTAGGGATTGGGGGATATTAATAAAAATTCTTTTTTCCACCCAATTCACCTAATTTTATAATTACCCTTCACTTTTTCACTCCTATCACTATACACTGCTTTTGTCATTAGCCACTATCATACCCTTCTGCTCTGCCCTCACATCACTTCTCGGTCACGGTAATTATTTACCGGCCATCTTGTCTCCTGGGTAAGGAGATCCCAAATGATGACAATAAGGGCGGTACAGTGTGGCTTCTGATGGGAACAATAGTTTTTTCTCCATGTACTTTTGAGTCTTGACTTGACCGTTCACTAACTATTATTTCTCACTGATACTGTCTTGTATGCATTTGGTGTAATGGTCTTTCCTGCTAGACTTACTGACTCCTTTCTTTGACCCCCAGATATTATTTGTTGTTGTATATTGAGTCCGGGGCTTATATCTGGTTGGTCGGTAAACCTGCCCTTAGACCCTCCCTAACTTTTTGTTGAATTGGTTACCGGTTGCCAGAAGATCCTCGTTCAAGCTGCTTTGTATCACCCATAAAGCAATACATGGAATGGGACCACTCTTCATCAGGAATAAAATCACCAAACACATTCAACAAAGGAACCTCCGCTCTAAAGGAGCCTCAAAATCCCACCATACAAGAAAAAAAAAACATGGGTGGCACATACTTCTCTGTTCAAGCAGCCAAACTATGGAACTCTTTACCCCCAACATAAGGTCCACCGACAACCACCTTATCTTCAGAAAACTACTCAAGATTTGGCTCTTTCCCACATAAGCACCATACGCAAACAGAAATTTACAGCATATCCCTCTGTATACAACCATTTTTTTCACCATAGATATATACCCACCTTTGTGTATTACTTTGTATAAACATGTAAAATAATTATGTTGTTGAGAGAAAAAATAATAAATATATAAAAATCATCTTTGGTCTACATGTACATACTTCCATTGTGCATCTATGCACCTTCCATGTACTTGGATCTGTGTGTCTGTTACTTTTCTCATGAAAAAGCATATCCAATGCACTACCCTATTTCTCATCCTGTGCCTCTATCATATCTTTAATCTACATATATGTACCTCCTTTATGTATCTATATACTTTCAATGTAACTATGGATCTATATATTTATCACTTTCTTCTAATTTAGCATTTCCAATGCACTACCCTATTTCTCAGCCTATACTTCGCTCAATATATCTTCTAGCCCAACCCTCTGACTAATCTCAAATTTCGTCTACTACTCCTTCCAATGCATTACCCTATCGCTCATCCTATACATCAATCAATATATCCTCTACATCCACTCTCATTTATCACAAACCCCATACCACTACTATGATTGCCAAAATAACCCTTTCTAGACTCTCTCCTACTCTACCCCTCCTTGCATCATCTGACACGTCTTTTACTATACCGATCCCCTAAAACAAACCTTTCTAAACTCTTCCCTCCAAAACTCCTTTTTACTCGTCAAAAAGCCTCCTCCTACTGCTAAGACCTAAAAAAAGAAAAAATCCTTCACTCTTTTATCCCTCCACTATCCTTTTCAATCGAAATAACTGACTAACATGTTCACTTCTCAAATTCCATATTAAACTATACTAATAGACTACTCAAATAACTGAATAACATATCCACTACTCAAATTACTGCCAGAAAAGTAGTTCAACACCCATCAGGAGTAACAAGTGCTAAAGGAATGCACATCTTTCTTCCCCTTTTATCCCTCCGCTATCCTTCTCACTCCAAGTAACTGACTAATATCCACCACTGAAATTACTTCATATTTCACCATATTCACCACTAATCCTTTGTAGGCTTCCTGAATAGCGTGCGTCAACAAAGCACTATATAAATACAAACCTTTGTCCTCCTCTATCCTTCTGCTATCATTCCAAATCCAATTACGTGAATAACCTATCCACCACTTAAAATGTACTTGCATGTTTCACTATACTAATTCAACACTAATCCTCTATGGGTCCTCGAGTAGTATGCTACTCGCCGTAAAAGCGCTTTGACGCCTGGTCTGGGGTAGTAAACGCTATATAAATGCAATTACAATACAATACATATGACCAGAGAAAAATAAGGTTTGAAGGCATCTTTATGCTGATTCACTTTCAGAATGAATAGAACTGCTGTTTTTTGCCAGCCCGAGATATCAGAATGGGCCAGTACGTCCTAAAAATAGCTTGCCTTGACAAAATTTGATTCACCATTGCGAGTGACCAAGTAGCTATTTCAAGGCCTGATCTATATTTCAAAATTAAAGATTATGCACTATTCAAACATAAATCTTCTGTATCAGAATGATGGTAATTATTACAGAAATCTCAGCATTCATAATATAAAACAAGGTGAAGACTTGAAATACATTGAGCACTGTACATCACGCATGCTAGTTGCTCTATTAGTCTAGTCCATACCTAATATCTACTTATGTTATTAATGTCACTGTTACTGTATTGCCTGTATGTAATTAGAGTAACTTATTTCTATGTCAAGCAATACAAGTATCTTCGCATACAATAGAAAGACATCAGGTCTGGTGTCAGATAGAAATTAGCATGTAGCCTCTGCAATCAGGCCATATGTCTGTCCCATCAACATAATAGGCTCTCTTTATATGTTCTCCTCCAATTGATATGCCTTGTGCAGCTTCTCCATCATCGCTCCAGAACATCAGTAGCATTTTGTTACAGAAGTATTTAGAAGGAATGTAAATGTTGCCATTAGTATAACCTTTCAAGCCTCATCATATGTAGAAGGCCAGGTGTCCTTGCAGCTCTGATCATTGCTCTAAGTCCACATTCTTTCAGAGAATGGAAAATGTTGGTTCCCTGTATTGTTAGTGTGACAAATGTCAATGTGCTGCTCTGAAAATAATAAGGCGACCTTGTAAACACACTAGTAGCATTACTGTTCAGAATATTTGGTTTTGAGGATCTACACCCAACACATACACCACAATCAATCAATCAATCAGGAGTTTGTTAAAGCGCGACTACTCACCCGTAAGGGTCTCAAGGCGCTAGGGGTGGGGGGGGGGGGGGGGGGGGGAGTAGGGGGGTGCAGGTTCCAATCCATCAAGGAGGGGGTCTGTCGAAGAGCTAGGTTTTGAGGTTTCTTGCGAAGATGGGGAGCGATGTTGTCTGTCTGAGGTGGAGCGGAAGGGCGTTCCATGCCTTGGCCGCGAGGAAGGAGAAGGAGCGGCCTCCCGATCTGGTCTTTCTGGTGCGGGGGACCACAGCGTAGGAAAGCTGGGCTGATCGTAGGGTCCTTTGGGGTGCGTGGAATTTGAGTCGGCTGTTCAGGTATGCTGGTCCGGTGCCGTGGAGGGCCTTGTGTGCGTGGGTGAGCATCTTAAAGGTGATTCTCGCCTCGACGGGGAGCCAGTGGAGTGTGCGCAGGTGCTGGGAGATGTGGCAGTGTTTTGGCAGGTTGAGGACCAGTCTTGCGGCGGCGTTCTAGATGTTCTGTAGCTTGCGGATGAGGTTTTTGTTTATTCCGGCGTAGAGTGCGTTGCCGTAGTCGAGTCTGCTGGTGACCAGGGCGTGAGTGACTGTCTTTCGGTGTTCGAGGGGGATCCATTTGAAGGTCTTACGAAGGAGGCGGAGGGTGTGGAAGCAGGAAGATGAGACAGAGTAGATCTGGCGGTCCATTTTGAGCTCGGAGTCCAGGATGATTCCCAGGTTGCGTGCGTGGTCTGTGGGGGTTGGCGGGTTTCCGAGGGCGGTAGGCCACCAGGTGTCACTCCAGGCGTCGGGGTTTGGGCCCATGATGAGTACTTCTGTTTTGTTGGTGTTTAGTTGTAGGCAGCTGTTTTTCATCCATTTGGCGACGGCTTCCATGCCTTCTCGAAAGTTGCGTCTGGCGGTGTTGGGCTCGTTGGATAGGGAGAGGATGAGTTGAGTGTCGTCTGCATATGACACGATGTTGAGTCCGTAGGTTCTGACGATGGGGGCAAGTGGAGCCATGTAGATGTTGAAGAGCGTCGGGCTGAGGGAGGAGCCCTGGGGGACTCCGCAGGTGATAGGTGTGGGGTCCGAGAGGAAAGGGGGGAGTCTGACCCGCTGCGTCCTGCTGGAGAGGAAGGAGCAGATCCAGTCAAGGGCCTTGTCCTGGATTCCTGCATCGTAGAGTCTGCGTATTAGGGTGCGGTGGGAGACTGTGTTGAACGCCGCTGATAGGTCGAGGAGGATGAGGGCTACTGTTTCTCCTTTGTCCAGTAAGGTGCGGATGTCGTCTGTTGCGGCGAGGAGGGCGGTTTCCGTACTGTGGTTTTTTCTGAAGCCGGATTGGGAGGAGTCGAGGATGTTGTGTTCTTCAATGAATGTGGCGAGTTGGCTGTTGATGGCTTTCTCGATGACTTTCGCTGGGAACGGGAGCAGGGAGATGGGTCTGTAGTTTTTGAGGTCGGTGGGGTCCGCTGAGGATTTCTTTAGGAGGGGGTTGACCTCGGCGTGTTTCCAGTCGTCGGGGAATGAGGCGGTCGCCAGGGAGCGGTTGATGGTTTGGCGGAGCATGGGTGCGATGGTGTTTGCGGCTCTGTTGAAGATGTGGTGGGGGCAGGGGTCCGTGGGGGCCCCTGAGTGGATTGACTTCATTGTCTTCAGTGTGTCTTCGGTGGTGAGGGCTGTCCAGTCATCAATCGCTGGTTTCCGGGAGTTAGTACTCTTGTGTTAGCAATCAGGCCTGGCTTGTGTGTAACATGTATGTATAGCCAGGAAAGCCCTGCCACATATGTCAGTTTGACTGCATAACCACAGGTTGTGCCTTAGTATTCTCCTAGCGTGACACAAGCCTGATGCGGACTGATATTGGCTTGGAGTCAGAAATTGGCACCCTGCACACTGAACCAGATACTAGCATTTACAGGGTTGGTACTGGCATATAATGCTTTGGTGTGGACCATCTGGCTGGAGTGGCGGTCAGGACTAGTTTTGTTACCAGCACAAAAACGGGTCACAAGGGTCAATTAGCGCTTGAGAGGTTGCTCTGGTTCCCTGGGGCCCAAAGGTACACCAGAAGGAAAATGTGCAGCATGTCCTACTTAAGAGCTGCTATCTGATGCTGGCTCGATAATGGTGTGGGTGATTTGGGGTGCACTCCAAATGCAGGACTGGCTAAGAGTCACAAGACACCAGAACCTTTGAGTGATACCCTTGCAACTTCTTACCAGACTACAAGTGGTGGCCTAGGGATGAATCCTACTTAGCTTTCATGCTTCTACTGCATATTGGTTTACTTCAACTTATTGGTAGACTTCGAGTGGGCCCGGGACACTAAGGGAGACCGGCCGCATAACTGCCATCGAGAACAGCCTGTAACTTGCAGTAGGACCTCTGTTGCGAAAGCAAAGTCTTCTTATGCTCAGTAACGTAAAGCATTGCCTCTTGCTCTCAAATTGCCTTCGGATGCACTTATTGCTTAATATCAAGTCATGACTGAAGCCCAAGAACCGTAGGCATACAGTGCAGGCCCATGACAGACATCACATTCCTGTAGTTTGTGGCACAGTTTGAATCCTATCATTTTAGGGGGAGACATCATCCCTAGAACATGGTCTTAGAGCAACATTTGGATTAACTGCAAAACTAATAAAATTGGGAGTGGAGCGCCAGATTCGCACTGGATGGCATAGAAAGGAATCCCCATCAGCAGGTTGTTATCGCAGCTTCACTCAATCAGTTCTGGGGTGGTATAAAGTCACTGGGAGCCATATGGCACAGGCGTGTGGGGAGCATTGCTGACAAAACCTCTGAATCCCCACCTGAAAATATTTTAAAGGTAAAGAATCTGTATGGCGATATAGTATCCATCAGATGCTGTGCACAAACACAAGAAGAGGAAGGAAGGACATTGAATAAGAAGCAACTAAATGAAATCGACAAGATAGCCAACCAAGAATAAGCAACAAGATGATCCAAAGCCCACATATGTCTTAAAAACAGACATCTTAAAGCCGTAAGTGAGGCTTGAAAATGGTAGGCTGACAAGGAAGTCTTTTAAGGGACTGAAACCAAGCAAGTTGCAGAAGTACTCCGATGCCATAAACCGTTGGGAGGGGTTTGGGTGTCTGTGTGTGTGTGTGTCATCAGAACTGAAAATGGCACAAAATGGCAATCATAAATAGAGGATAAGAGATGTCCAAGCAAGGCCTATTTGGCATAGAACAATAATAATACGAGCATGATAATTTAGTGCACTGAAACTAGCTATCAAAGATGAACCAATAAAAACAAATAATCGACAATTGGAAGTTTCAAATGTGCAGAAAAAGAACTCTGCTGTTTCAAAACCAACCAGCTTCTCATACAATGAAAGAAAGACTTGGGCAGAGAGCGCATCAAGAGGCAACGCCTTGATGACATGTGATCCAACTGAAATTTATATTTGTTTGTGGAATCGCTGCAGCTATGAGATTTATAAGAATGAAGGCAGGGTACTCGTCATATCAGCAGATGGATTACTAAACGAGCGTCGATGTGCAGGTAGAGACAGTGTTATTACATACCCATCCATAACCATGTTAAATGAGCTAAGAGCTCTTGAGCTTAATGCATACTTGACTGGTAAGAAGGAAACTGGTCCCTTAGCACAAAACAGAAATAAATTATAACAACTGTCTTTTGAGCAGAACATGTCAATATGAAGAATGATTTAGGCAACAAGGGAAATCCATTTTATAGATACTTTTTATTCAATTTAAAATAAACGATAATACAAACGTGAGTTGTTCGTAATCACAATAAACCAGTTAGGATTGGGTATATATTCACTTCGGAGTATGTTATAGTCTCAATGTGATTAACAGGATAACAAACAAAAGTAAACAGAAGAATTTCAAAGACATCAAAATGTACAATTTTTCTAAACTCAACAAATATACTGGAGTAGAAATAAAAGCAACAGCACTTTGCAAGTGTAAATATTTAGCCAAATACAGAATAAGTGTAAACCAAGAACAATGCATCTCAAAAGAAAATTTGTAAACTTTCTAGCTAGTGCCTCCTGTCAAAAAAACTATGGAATAAGGACAAGTGACTTCACTGTTAATGGTGAGAAATTAAAGAAGATGCAATGTTTGGTTGATAAGAAGTACACGCATGTTTTCCAAGCACCCAAACGTACAAGGTTAAAAAAACAAAAGTAGACATGTGAAGAGGAAGTTTATGTTTGTAGTGGTGTTAAATGTATGGCTACATTGAATATTGCGCAAAGCATATTTGTTTAAAACGTTTTCACATTGTTGCTGAACAGTACTGCTGCATCACCAGGAGATTTCAGCAAATTTTTTGTATTATTACAGACTTTCAAGCATAACATACAAATGGATAACCAATTGTCCATTAGGCTACTAAAATACATGGAGATACAGCTTATACAAAAAAGATTGCTATACACAGAAATAGAACTGGCCCGGCCCAAGCCTACATTACATAGCCACATCTTTAATAAAAATGCTTGAACTGTGTGCAATATATACAGTTTACACAACCTACCAAAATCTAGGATTCAAAATATATCCATTGTCCAATTTATTTCTAAAGGTCTCATCTGCATTACTGCAGTTACCCTGTTAAAACGTTAGCTTTGTGAGATGCTGTATGGCTTCTGTCAATGGAAAGACATCTTTACCAACATTTCTCATCCACCATTTTCCCTACGACAGAAGACAATACAAGGAATTACCTTTACTGGCTGTTGTGTACCAATAGAAATTGCTGTACTACTCTCTACACAAGAGATGAACGCCATCAGTGGGAAGTAAATATATGAGGTGTCAAGAAGGAGTTAACCTGGCCAAAGAGAACTATATCAAGTTGTAATCCTAGTGCAAGCCTGGAATCTTCAGTGCTAGATACCAGGTTTTGCAGGCCAGCAATTCCTGTTCCATTAAAGACTGTTTACCTTATTTTAAGTAGAACCGACGCAGAACCAGCTGACGGTATCCCCTTATCAAAGACTAGATTCCAGATGTTGTGATATTTTTTGCCCCAAAATATTACTTACCAAAATGTAGCTCACTACTAGTGACTGGTCGGCACCAAAATCAAAACATTAAAGTAAACATTCCGAAACAAAATTAATAAAAATCCCATGATAAAAATTTAATTGCAATAGTCCCACTTCATCAAACGGATCCTCAAAGATCTGTAATTCCTTTAAGTGCATGGAGATGGAGCAGCACGTTTACTTAAAGGCTTCTTCTGGCTGCTTACTTCCACAGGTAAGATATATGTGGCCAAATATTATGTGCATCAGAATTCATTTCCATTAGGAACATTGTAGTTATCTGTCGTTTTGCATAAAATCAGACTTAGACACATCCATGCTTTGGACGATCTATTAAAAAAAGACCACACAACTCTGTAGAACCAATGCTATGTCACCACCAGGAGAGCACCTAGCAAGGCACCATTGGAAAGACAACATACTTGGAAAAGTCTCTAGAAATTCAGGAATATGCTAGTCTGGTCGAAAGATTGGAGTCTTTGGTAAAAATTCTATGAGAATGACCTGAAAAAGAAGAATTTAACACTATATTAACACCTTTGTCACACATCTTAATTGTAGAAAACATGCATATGCAGTATCCTGACAAACACGTTTAAGAAACACACAAAAGTAAGAAAGCACAGACCAAGATAGCATGCATAATAAACTAGAATAATTAATTTGGAGACTATTATGAGATCAGATCTGTCTGCACTCTATGCTGTTGAACGACAGCTCCCCAGTGTTCCTGTTTTTTCTCAGACGCCTTCAGACTATAGCTCCGACCACGTTAGATTTGGGTGGTAATTTGTACAGATTTAAAGGGAAGAATACTGTTCCGAAACGCACGGACACCGAAACGGTTCTAGGTACTTTACTGAATTATATTCACAATATATTTATTCTTCACTGGTGCTAACACCGCACTGCTGTTAAGCAAGTGTAAATTGAACCACAAGTTTATTAAAAAACGTGCTTTGGGCCAGGGCCGGACTGGCCGTTGCGGGCACCGGGCAATCCCCCGGTGCGCCGCAAGGGTGGGGGCCGGTTTTGGGCCCCTGGGGGCGATTTTTGTTACAGGGTCGTTTTTCCAGCATAGCTGCAAAATCGGCCGAAAATTGGCCCCGGCAAAGAGCTCGGTCGCACCCCCAACCTCCACCACGGGGGCCAGCCGAGCACTTTGCCAGGGCCAGTTTTGGTTTCCAGTCCTGCCCTGCTTTGGGCACTTAGGTCTTTGATGCATCTGAAATGCTAACATCAAACAAGGTACGTATAAGTAAATGTTAAAATAGGCAAAGAAGGGAACTATTACAATTAAAGATGTTGAAATCCTTGAGCAACTGAAAAGGATAAGGAGAAATAAGTGGAAGGGGTAGAAATTGAGTGAGATAAGAAAATAAGAAACAGAGGAGAGCGTTCGGTCTTTTATAAATCCATCAACTTTCATTTCCTCTTTTTTTTTAATTAGTTTTGCAAGTATTGTCGATGGACTGTTCACTTAAGTAATCCTTTGATACTTTTATTTAGGATTATATTTTAAAAGCAGTCCATCTATGCATCTTTCTCCACAAACTGCACACCAAGTTGACCTTCGAATACAAAAGCTACAATGGAGCACCACAGTTCAGAAAAAAGAATACAGAAATCTGTATGTTGAGACTGACTGCCTTAAGAGCCAATTTCTTCACAGATATGAGAGATATCCTGAGATACAGGCCCGAAAGACATGACGCGTTTCCACAGATTACATCATCTTTGAAATGTTTGTTGTAAAAAGACTCCTTAGCAAGGATAAGGAGTAAACTGGATAGACCTTTGTGCCTTCCTAGGCCAGGCCGCCCCCACGCTCCTACTGCTGCTCGTTCCTGCCTCCTGTGCCTCCTGTGACCTTCAGGCGCTGCCTCCTGCATTTCTCCTGCATTTCTACCGCTGCAGGCGACCCAGCCGCCGCCGAGCCGCCCGCACTCGCGTCCCCGCTTTCCCACCGCTGCCTTCCCTGCGGCCCCGCCCCCCACCAGCCGTTTGGGCAACCCGCTCCCGCCTCCCAGAGGACCCTCCCTCCCGGCTCCCTTCTTAAGGGCACTCTGCTCTACATTCGGGAGCGACCATTGTGCCTTCCTAGGCCAGGCCGCCCCCACGCTCCTACTGCTGCTCGTTCCTGCCTCCTGTGATCTTCAGGCGCTGCCTCCTACATTTCTCCTGCATTTCTCCCGCTGCAGGCGACCCAGCCGCCGCTGAGTCGCCCGCACTCGCGTCCCCGCTTTCCCGCCGCTGCCTTCCCTGCGGCCCCACCCCCCGCCAGCCGATTGGGCACCCCGCTCCCGCCTCCCAGAGGACCCACCCTCCCGGCTCCCTTCTTATGATGCCTCCCCGCACGCGCAGCGGACGCGCCGATTGTGAGCCGAAGGCGCGCCAAAGGCAAGCCCGTCGGTGCCCGTCGGCACCTGGACCGCGCCCAGCGCCGGAACCCCTGGCCCCCACCGCCGAGGCAAGACTACACGACAGACCTACGACGCCGCAACCCTCCACGCACTCAATGCCGATCGGAACCCTGACTGCTACCGCGCCACCCCGAGGCGCACCCACGGACCCTTCGCCTGCAGAGCCTGCCGATTCACCTGCTACCGGACCTGCACCACCCCCACCGAGTCCATCACCAACAGCAAGCACCTGAAATGCATCCTGCTCAACACCCGCTCCGTCCACAGGCACGCCGTAGAACTCTGGGACCTGCTCAACGCGACAGCGCCTGACGTCGCCTTCCTCACCGAAACTTGGATGAACGCCTCCTCAGCGCCCGACATCGCCATAGCCATCGAGGACGGCTACAAGATCACCCGAAGGGACCGCGTCAACCAGACGGGAGGAGGCGTCGCCATCGTACACAAGAACACCATCCGCATCTCGACTAACTCCGACGAAACCCTCACCACCGCAGAACACCTGCACTTCCAGATACAAAGACCACCCTCAGAGGCACCCTCATCTACAAACCACCGGGACCACGCACACAATTCAGCGAAGACATCGCAGACTTCATCAGCCCACACGCCCTTCCCTCCGTCCACTACATCCTCCTAGGGGACCTCAACTTTCACCTGGAGAACAACAACAACGACAGAAACACCACCGCCCTGCTGGACAACCTCGCCAACCTCGGCCTCAAGCAACTGGTGAACACCCCCACCCACTACGCCGGCCACACGCTTGACCCCGTCTTCTCATCCAGCAAGCTTATCTCCTTCAGCCACGCCACCGGACTCCACTGGACAGACCACAGCTGCGTCCACTTCAGCTTCAGAAGAACTACGACCCACCACCACCCGCAACAGGTCCCCTGCCGATGCTGGAGCAAGATCACCTCCGAGCAGCTCACCGCCTCCCTCAGCCAGAACACTCCAACCAGCACAACGGAGCCCAACGAAGCAGCCAACAACCTCACCAAGTGGCTGACCGCCTGCGCCGATGACCTTGCACCACTAAAGAACCCTCCCAGCAGACCCGGCAGCAAGAAAATCCCCTGGTTCACCGACGAACTCAAGGAATCCAAGAAGAACTGCCGCACCCTCGAGAAAGCTTGGCGGCTCAACCACACCACAGACAACAGGACCGCCCTCAAGCACGCCATCCGCAAACACCATCAGCTGATCCGCGCCACCAAGAAGAAGGCACTCAAAGAACGACTGGACAACAACACCCACGACAGCAAGGAACTCTTCAACATCGTCAAAGAGTTCTCCAACCCCGGCGCCGGAAACAACGACATCACTCCCTCGCAAGACCTCTGCAACTCACTCGCCTCGTTCTTCCACCGCAAGATCGCCGACATACACAACAGCTTCGACGCACAGACCACGCACCCTAACACCGATCCAGAGCCCGCCACCACCACCCTCTGCAACTGGACCCCGATCAGCACCGAAGACACCACCCGCACGATGAACACCATCCACTCCGGATCACCAACCGACCCGTGCCCACACCACGTCTTCAACAAAGCCGACGCCACCATCGCACCCCATCTCAGAGACACCATCAACTCCTCCTTCCACACCGCCACCTTCCCGGAGAGCTGAAAGCACGACGAGCTGACCGCCCTCCTGAAGAAACCAACGGCGGACCCCACCGACCTCAAGAACTACCGTCCCATCTCACTCCTTCCGTTTCCGGCCAAAGTCATCGAGAAGACCGTCAACAAACAGCTTGCCGCCTTCCTCGAGACAAACGGATCCCTCAACCCCTCGCAGTCCGGGTTTCGGGCCAACCACAGCACCGAGACCGCCCTCATCGCCGCCACCGACGACATCAGAACCCTGATCGACAACGGGGAAACAGCGGCCCTCATCCTCCTGGACCTCTCCGCGGCATTCGACACCGTCTGCCACCGCACACTAGTGAAGCGCCTCAACAACGTCGGAATCCGAGAGAAAGCGCTGGAATGGATCATCTCGTTCCTCACCGGAAGAACCCAGAGAGTCCGCCTCCCCCCGTTCAGATCCGAGGCCACCGTAGTCATCTGCGGCATACCACAAGGGTCTTCACTCAGCCCAACCCTCTTCAACGTCTACATGAGCCCCATCGCACGCCAGCACAACCTCAACATCATCTCCTACGCCGACGACACCCAGCTCATCCTCTCCCTCACCAACGACCCTACCACCGCCAGAGCCAACCTACACGAAGGGATGAAAGACGTCGCCGACTGGATGAGAAGCAGCCGCCTTAAACTGAACTCAGACAAGACGGAAGTCCTCATCCTGGGATCATCACCCTCCGCCTGGGACGACTCCTGGTGGCCCCCGGCCCTGGGCACCGCTCCCAAACCAACGGACCACGCACGAAACCTGGGCTTCATCCTGGACTCCTCCCTGTCAATGACCAGACAAGTCAACGCCGTCTCATCCTCGTGCTTCAACACCCTGCGCATGCTTCGCAAGATCTTCAGATGGATCCCCACGGAAACCAGGAAGACCGTCACCCAAGCACTCGTCACCAGCCGACTAGACTACGGGAACACCCTCTACGCCGGAACCACTGCCAAACTCCGAAAAAGACTCCAACGCATCCAGAACGCCTCCGCACGACTCATCCTTGACATCCCCTGACACAGCCACATAACCGGACACCCGATAGACCTGCACTGGCTCCCCGTCAGCAAGAGAATCACATTCAGACTCCTCACCCACGCGCACAAGCTCTCCACAACCTGGGCCCCAAGTACCTCAACGACTGCATGACCTTCTACACGCCCACCCGCCAGCTACGATCGACCAGCCACGCACTCGCCACCGTACCACGCATCCGCAAAGCCACTGCCGGAGGAAGATCCTTCTCCTACCTGGCAGCCAAGACTTGGAACTCCCTCCCCACCCACCTTCGGCGAACCCAAGACCATCTCTCCTTCAGGAAGCAGCTCAAGACCTGGCTGTTCGAGCAGTGACCCACCCTTCCCCCAGCGCCTTGAGACCCGCCCGGGTGAGTAGCGCGCTATACAAATGTCGTGATTGATTGATTGATTGATTGATAGACCGTAGTCTGCTTTTATGTTGTAGGGCTATCAACACAACTTTGAGCGCACTATGGACGTAAATGATTCAGCTCGATCTTAAGTGTAAAAAAACAACTTTCAGGGGAGAAGGAGAGACAGTTCCATTTGAGGACAATCTGAGTGACCAATCAATTTTATTTGTTTCAGCTAATATGCCATACAAAAATAGGTCCAACAATCAGGTAAATATTTAAAAGGTAAATACATCATTTAAAGTTGAAGAAAAAGTTAAAATCGTATCTCATTAGTTTCTAAGCAGAGAAAATACAAGATGCAACCGGAGAAAATATATTTTGCAAGTCACTCCTTCGGCACAAAACCAGGGTCTATCTACAGGATCTTAACCACATGGCTGCTGCACATGCTCCTCTGCTGTGCTGGACAGCAATAAAAACGGGTGTGGTCAGCACAGGAGCACTGTACTGCAGGACGAGCTGAGCTCGTCATGAGCATGGAAGGGGTTAAGGTATTCTTCAACAAGCATTAAAAACGACAAAAGGTCTCGCCTTTCATTAAGTTAAAGCCATTTGCTTTGCTATACAATACCTATTGCATTTTCAATGCTTGTTATTTTTTTATTTATGTCTTGTCTGTCCGCGCTCCTCCCCTTGCCCCATCACTGTATCAATACACAGGCTGCTACTGGTGTAAGGAATGGAATGGGAAGACCTGGAGTCGGAGTACTGTGACTGTTGTGTTAGATACTGTTGTTACAGTGTATTTTTATGTTGTGTTGACAAAGTACACCAGAGCTTACACAGCATAACACAATGAAATACTACACACCATACAACTACATAACATCACACAACATACCACATAATAATAACGTACGACCCTATAACATATCATGCAATTCCAATCTAACCTGTTCACAAGAGCCCTCTTACGCACGTAAAACAGTTCATTTCGAAGAAAGTGTGTATTTGTGAGTCACTTTTTCTCAATGAACCTTGGTCAAAAACACAACTCAAAACTCAAAATGCAAGTCTGAGTCAGCAACAAAGTAATACAAAAAATGAGGCTCCGACTTCACCTGTCACCCTGACAGACTCCCCCTCCCTCCTGCCCAGGACCTGCTACTGTGAGAAGAGACCCCGCTCCCCACCCCCACTCGGCGACCCCACTCCGACCCTCTACCTGCAAAGTGTGGTAAACGGATTATTCTAGTCGGGACAGCAGGTCTAACCGTCGCTGCTGCGTGTGCATGATGCTGAGCACCAGCATGGCGCCTTGCAGCCCGCTCTACAGCGTCTTGCAGTACAGACCTCGTTGCCCAGTTCTGAGGTTCTAAGGCGCTGTCCACCAACCCAGAGGCCTAAAGCCCGTCCTCGGAGCATATAAGTCCTGCTTTAAATCAACACTAGTTGCTGGTACATACGCTCTGCTGTGTTTTGGACTAGCAGCTAGAAGCCCGTTCAAACGCTCTTTGCTGCTCATCTGGTCTAATAGTTTAGCAGTGACTCTGTGCCAGGATCCTGGCTGGCGAACTGGCAGTCTCCGCCATAGACAGGCACCCTTCAGACATCTTCAACAATCATAGACACCATCACCACAAAGAGCAGAAAATCCTTGGCAGCCACAGGGCAGCCGCGCTGGCAGTTTGGTAACTTGCACCAAAGGCAGAGCAGGCAGCAGCTGGCAAGTGCGGGACAAACATATCCGGAATGCACAAAATGTGCAGGAAATGTGCAGAATGCGCGGGAAGACGCGGTTCAGTCCCTTTTAAATTCTCCGACAACTAACTACCCAATAAAAGTAGAACAAAGCACATACTAAATGGTGAGGATGTGGCCTAACGGCTAAAGCTCTCGACCTTTGACTCTGAAGAACCTGGTTCGATCCTCGGCAGGGACACGCAACATCCTACGATTCTGGGCAAATCACTTACTTTCTCTTACAAAACAAGCTGCATGCTGCGTGTAAGCAACAAATAATCCCGGGTGCGCTTAACGTTTTAAATCCTCGTGTCCCTAGTACTGCTGGTCACAGCAGACAGCACAAAAAAACTGTAAAAAAAATAAACACACCCTAAACGCGTTAAATTCTCGTGTCCCTAGTACTGGGGTTAAATTAATTTAAAAAGCGGCAGCAGCCCAAGTGAAATAGACTAGAAACACTGGCAAAACACCGACCGTAAACAAGCTGATCGCAGCAAAAACACAGAAGTGGATGCCTACTTGTGCCCCGAGGGAACTGCAAGACAGCTGATCCCAGAAAAAAGACAGAAGTGGATGCCTGTTTGTGCCCCGGGGGAACTGACAGCAAACATAAAGCAAAGCACACGCGAAGCGGCATTTTCGTTGCTATGGCAACAAAATGGCGCGGGACTGTCCACAGTGCCTACGGACACGTGCATGCTGTTTGCTATGGACAAATGGCAAGAGCAGCCATGTTTGTCCATACAGACGCGTGCATGAAAGCCCTCGGCAAATTGATCCCAAAAGGTATTCGCAATAGCGAGATTAGCACATGCGCTGCTTTCGCCAGGCGAGACCTAAAAATGGGGTTTGAAGGAACTGCTTCCTTGAACTAGAGATTTAGAACAGAGCAGCATAAAATTAGTTCTCTCGTTCACCAAGTTTGCAATTGCAATATTCTGAGCTGTCTTTAGTGGTGGACCCATTTTTTTTTAACACAAGGTAGAGCTGAAAGAGTTTCTAGAGTAAATTTTATATTAAGACTTATTTTTAGCTCTGGTGCTAACTGGCCCATATAAGGTTCATAAGTGCTTGAGGATTTGACTTCCAAATACGATAAAGTCAGTTTCCTATTACCAGATGTTGTAAGGGTGACCATAAAGTCTATTTCCAGATGCTGATTTTTAATTTGGTGCACAACTGGATTTGGTCATTAAACTCTGGGTAATCAAATAATCAATCAGGTAATTCCTTGATCTCCAAGGAACATTTGACACAAAGCAGCCATTCTATTCTGAATGACTGTTTTTTTCTTGACGTCAAGATGTGTTTTAGATAAATGTGGACCCCAGGATACGTCCATAATCTACCTGCGAGCTCAATGTTGGTTATCCCCAATTTTAAATGTAGTTCTTCAATCGGAGTACCTTGTATCTGCATCTGCCATAAAATGCGGTTCTCGTTTTTTTTGTAGCTGGGGAGCTTGTCTATAGCTCCCGAATTCCATTCCATACAAGGACGCAGCTACTACTACGTTCATGTATACTTGCAGTATGCATTTTACTGACTCACCGCCAAAATTATTCTTGCAGCACAATATGGCTCTGGCATTCTGTCTTATTTCTGTAGCTTTCTTCTCCAATTGCCTCAAAAGTTTGTGGTTGAACCAAATGCCTACATAGTCAAAGTTATAAACAAGCTCCAAGGCTTCTTCTCTGGCATGGACTGTTTTTTTTTCAACAGTGTTCAGATTTATTACCAAGATTTTATTTTGATGACATTGATGTTATGTTTTTTAATATCACAAAAACGTTCTAAGCCCTTCAGTAAGTGCAGTCATGGCCGCCTCTGTTTCTGCCAGCAATACTACATCATCTGCAAATAGAAGGAGGGAGACAATCCTAACTCCCATCACTTGAATGAGTAGGTTCAGATCCAAAAGGATCATTCTCATATCATTTATATAAAAATCGAATAATGCCAGTGTTAATACACAGTCTCAATTGGACTCCAATTGGTATTGAGAAGTCTGATGTACATCCCTACTTTGGATCATATCTGACCCTAGCAGTAGTCTTATGATGATGATGTTTTAAAGCATACAAGAGGCTAGAACCCCGTATGTCTTATCTTATCGTAGACTCAAAAGATTTCTATTGATGGAGTCAAATGCCATTTATTGATTTTCTCAGTGTTTTGTATTTGATACATGTGAAATAGTGGCATCGTCTGTGTTGGAACCGGGTCTGCCGGCCTCCTTAAGGTAGCATGGCACCAGCTGGAAGGCTAAGTCTCGAAGGCATACATGACATGCTTGCATCACACTATCTACAACACCCCAGTGCAAACCCACCAAAAACAACACCACACCATCTGTCTGATAGAATAGAGATTCACTTTATATCTATACTTGGTGAAAGAATAAAGGAATTTTGAGAGAAAACATATTATTCAAGCAATTAGTCCTTTGAACATTTCCTTTTAGGTTTTTACATACGTTTACCACATTGCTCAATACACTTTTCCACAATATTTTAGACACCTGGTTCTTAATTACATTTAACCTGGCAGATGATAGGAATAAATAACACTCCTAGTTCAGTGGTGAACGAATTCCCATTCTCTTCAACCAGTCACTACATCAAAGGTTCCTTAGAACATACATTTGTCCCATTAGTTCATTCAGAGATAACCTGGGATTCTCGTTTTATCAACTTCTCTTTCAACTTAAGTTAGATGTAGAAGGCATTCATGTTAAGCACCCAGAAGGTTACTGAGTCAAGGGATGCTAACACTTTCTTTTGTATGCCTGCCTTGAATAATTACTCGGGAGATCGTACTTCCAGAGAGGGGGGGAGGGGTTAGGATGTCACTCACGTTCTTAATCTGTGAGGGTCAGAAAGGCTAGAAATGGGGACTGCCTTGGAAGACTAGTTCTTAGTTACTCTGCTCCGAGTCTATCCCCTTCTTAGACTTCCCCTCCCTGGTTCCCGAATACCTCAGGCCAACCGGCACTTGCGCGGAGTGATTCTGGGGCGGTCCGCAGCCGATCTCTCCCTCCTCCCGCTCAGGGCTGGCTCTACGCCTGATGCGGGAAGAGGCCACTGCTGTTCCGCTGGGCGTGTTCTCCCGGAGGCTCCTCAGCAAAAGGGGCCTCTGTGCTCTTCGATCCTCGTCCTCCCCGGCCTTCCACAGGGCCGCTGCCGGCTCTCGCACTCCAGGGATCTTCCAGATTAGCTGAGAAGTACGGAGACACGCCGGGCGGGGGTCCGGTTGCCTAGCAACCCCGCCCTGTGTGTCTCTCTCTCTCCTCACGCTGGCGACGCCTCGTCTTTACCTCACGCTTGGCGCGGAGCTCAATTCAGCGATTTCCACAGCTGATTTCGCGGTGCAGTGACACCGGCAGCCTCGATGCCCAGTTCCTCAGCAAGGTTGCGAATGTTTGAAAAAAGGATGGGGAGGTTTCACGGGCCCAATTAACAGCAACTCTGAGGGATTTGGGCCACAACCCCTGTAGTGTAGCTCCTATTTTCCCCAATAGGCTCTGCGCATTGGAATAGTACCTACAGCAGTAAAGGCCTAGGCCAGACGTTAACTAGGTCTACTACTGTCGATACTAGACTTAATTTTTGGGTTTGCCAGCTAAGCTCAGAGTTCGCTAGAAACTTTCTCGAATGTTCAAGGAAGGATTAACTTCCCTGATTAGACAAGAAGGGATTTAGTTTCTGACAACCATAGAACATGACAACTTTGCTCTCCCCTAATCAAGAGTCAATCTCAAGAGTCGTGTGAGCACAAGGCAATTATTTTACTCAGTCAGTACGTGCATTCTTAGTCTCATCAGAATGTAGAGAAAAGGAAGAGACGGGCGTGTTCAATAAAAGATGTTATTTATTGATCAGTCTCTTTTCTCGTACAAGAGAAATGGATCGATATTATTGCGATACTTATAGTTAAGTAAAGTGCATACATTAGAAGCAATAGTATAAAATAATACTGTAAAAACATTGATATGGTTTCTGAGCCATATGATGTTTAAAATGATTAAAATATATTTACATACACATATACATTTGACTAAACGTACTCAACTGGTGTTTCTAAATACGCCTACCCCGTGTACCTGACCTAAGTCTAATACGTGGGCGGGAATAGAAAGTTACAGTTTAAGTTAAGTTTGTTTTTGCCAAGTGAATAACTAAAGAATTCTCTAGGAGGGGTTATTCAGTTCTGTACCTGGAATTTAGGATGAATGAGGAATGGTATCTCTTTCTCTGCTCTCGATATTCCAGGCTGCCTGCGAGGGCTGCCCAGAAGCGCCGGTGCTGGGTCTCTCGGCTTGAGACAGCAGCGCGTCTCTCAGCGCGTCAGGAAGGCGGGGCTGCTGCCTGCGGGGTCTGCTTCGGCTTTCTGCTTCGGCAAGTATGGCTGCTCCGTCTTGTCACCACGCGTGTGTTTTGCATAGGGCAAGGTCGGCAATATTTATACCTTAAAGGTGCCGGGATTGACGTAAGGATGGACATAGGTACGTCAATAAAGATGTCATACGACTTGCTCGTTAGCACATTCTTTACTAAAGTTCTCTGTGAAATCAAAACAATGGCCGCACGGATTATCCAGGTTGTCATAGGTTTGATTTGTTATGAGAACGTCGTATGCCTTATCAGGGGCTGGAGGAATATCGCTTGTCTAATTAGATCTCAAGCGTTATGACCTAATCAGATAACACGTTCCTGTGCCGTAGTGTGACTGCGTCAGATAACGGTATCTGCATCATGGGGGATTTCTTGCCTCATGGGCTGACTGTTAGTTAACTAGCTAGTAAGTTTAACCAGAATAGGGTCAGGAATAGGGGGATCGATTCAGAACCTATAGAAATACACGACACCCACTCCACGTTAACTATGGTCATATCTACTAATCTATGCATAGTATAACATAGTACAACATACTATAGAGTATAGTGTATACCTTACCACCCCAAAATACATAAATGCATTTTGAAATTTTCAAATATACTGGAAAATTGCAGTCATATATATTGTATGCACTTAAGCTATGAATTAAATGCAAAAGTAAACACGCATTGTTATGCATTATTGCTTGTTGGTATATGAGAAATACACATGAAATGGCTCTTAATATGGCTATACAGAAAAAAAGTCGAAACCATTTCATCACATAAAATATATTGTGAACATACCAGTGGGCAGCTAAAGTCTATATAAAGTCTATAAAGTATCTAAAAAAATAGAAATCTTAGTTCTCTAGGAATAGTTTCTTACTTTAAGCAGAAGATCAGTGTCCCGGGAAAAAATATATAGAAAAATATTTTAGGGGCTTGCTGAAAAAAGTTGCTGTCTGTGAACTGGATTGTAATTGTTCATGTGACTTTATTTTTAAAGTTGAAGGCCGAATTCAGGGAACGCCGTGTGCGAGTTTACTCAAAGGTCTCTATTTCTGTTCCGGAGAGAACATCATATCATTCAGGCTTTCGAAAAAACTGTCAACAGCTTCATGGGAAAGTTCCTCTAAGTCGGAAATAGGGGTAACCATGCATTGGTGCGCATGATTGTCTCCATTGACATTCTGATTTGCATTGCTGACAGAAGGTCGTACCTGTTCGATGCTGCTTTCATCTTGAACTTCACTACTCTTCAATCGCAGTGGTGAAGATTCCAGGAATGCCGTCATCAGAATTGGCAGCCTTTGAGGGCAGCACAGTGCGTGAACCTTGGTAGGAACCAACAGTGTATCTGCATCCACCGGCGCATCCGATTGTAGCGTCAGACAGGTGTCTAACACGCATTCTTCTCCGCATAGCAGACACCTTAGTACAGGTAAAACACACCTTTGCCACATTGGTCGAAATGATAGAAACCAAGTCATGTTTAGGTCTCTAAGCCGGGAGAGTCCCAGGATTTTTGATATCCGGTCCCGGTATCCAATGGCTAGGATCGTATCTTCCATTGTCGTGAGATTTTGTTCTGTGACATGGGTTGCCATAACGAAAAATAAGGACCAGGAATAGGATTCCTGCAATTAGTCCTAGGATCAGGGGAAGTCCGCCAAAAATCGAATGGACGAAATCTGGAAAAATACCCAGTATGGCTTTGAATGGTGTTAATGCCATCGAAAATACTGTCTTAAATACCTTTGAGACCCCAGTGGTATCAGAAATATTTAAGATTTCGCTCAGGATTTCCGCGAAATGTACGGGGGAATTGGTTGATAATAATGTATGTATCTCTGCAGTCGTCCTTGCGACTTGTAGATCATACGTTTCTTTAGATGACGTGAGCCTTGTAGGCGTCTGAAGAAGCACTGTTTTCATTCTGCTTCAAGTGTCTATTCGAATAGAAGTAATTTTCAGACCGGGCCATGCCCTTGCCTCCCTGTCTGGAAAGGAGCTGGGGAACAAAGAACGTCCACAGCACTTGACCTTCGCCGTCGTAGTGACGAGATAAGGAGTCCCGGGCATAAGACTACAGCATCTGCGGTCTACAATAAGAATGTAACTCCCATTATAGAGTCTTTGAAAGAATGGTTCTATTTCAGTTGCAGGTGCGCCTTGCTGGTGACATGAAAGGTTGTATGAATTCCCTTCACAGGCTCCGTGCAAACTAATACCGTTACACAGAAGCGTGCCGCTTAGTGACATAGCACAATTGTTGCCACTAAGAAACACTTTCTGTCCTTTGTTACTGACACATGCATGTGAATAGGGCAGGTTCCAAGTTGTTTTAAGGTACCCCTTTCCCAATTTCTCGTACATGCCAGCCTGTATATATTTTTGGCAGTATTGAAACCTGAAGGTTGAGATTGGAATATTTATGATTCCGTGGATTATCCATTCACTGACAGGTCGTTCTGACATTGTCATTGGTAATCTTTCTAGTTTTTCAATGCTCAAGATTGTATAATCAGCACCCTTCTGCGCCATACCGATTTGTCTATCAGTAAGGTTAAAGATTTGGAATAGTGACGTAGTGTTGATTAAACGCCAAGGCACGTAGCCTGAACGCAGATTTTGTAACGTCCAGCCAAGCTGTACGATAGAACGCAATTGTGACTGACCATGTTGTAATAACAGTAAGTCTTGCGATAATATATCGATTGCTGAAGACACAATGCTGTCCAATGAAAAAATTCTGGAGGACAGAGTCATTAACCCATTGTCCACTACAGAAAGTGATTTTTCCAAATTAATACGGTCAATTTCCCGTATTCTTTCTGCTGTCTCAATTTGAGTAACCTTCCAGGCCTCATTGTATGCTGCATATACAGAGGCTGCTATGAAACGCTTATGACGCTGTTTGCGTGGTCCCAGTATGAAATCACGCAAGTCAGCACCATCAGTAAGTAAAGTTAGGTGTTGCTTAATTTCAGGCAGTGTGGAAGTTTGTAGCCATTGAAGGCATAATTTGCCCACACTGTAGGTTGTTATCATCCCTGGGTGATGTCTTTGGGGATATCTAGGGTCTGGCCTGTTCATTTTGAAACCCTGTGTTTTATTCAGGAATCTATCTTGACAGTTATTTGTATCTGTGGGCCAGATCAACCATTGTTTCCAATCAGGATGTGTTCTGTTTTGGTTAAGTATATGGTTTATGTCTATATCACTGTTATTGCTAAACATTGTTGGCTTTGGAATAGACAGGTTATTTAAATCTTTGATTTTTGCTAGGCCAAGACAGGTGGTTTGTTGAACGGTGTCATTTAAAAATATCATTTGTTCTGGGATCATGCAGGCTCTAAACAAAGCTTCTAAACCCTGTACTTGCCATTCTTTTGTACCCCAAACACTTTTCAAATCAACATTTTTGTCCCAATAATCAAATCCAAAGGTATTCATTTTTTCAAAGAAAGAATCTGAATATATCAATTTTGTGTTGGTTATCATGGTTTTCATCCCTGTCTTGTTTGACAATTTGTAATAAAATGTTTCAGCATTAGTTATGTTAAAACCTGAAAAATATGAATATTTGTCATAAACGGTTCTAGAGCTCCCTTTTGGAGGTGTAGCACAATGTTCCCATTGATTATAATTTAAAACATTTCTAGGTTGGGCAGATTTATGCACGAAATGGTTACCATAATGGTTATAGCAGTACATGCTGTCATAATTTGTAGAACCCTGCAAATAATCATGTTTTGTAAATTTAGCAGACATTACTAAGTCAGACATCATATTGTTAATACTTTCAAAGTCCCAATCATCAGCAAATGAGTTTGGTTTTGCAAAGTCACTCAAAGAGATCTTAATTTGGTGTGGATATTTCAGGATCTCGACCGGACCATAAATTTCATAGTCAGTGTTGTCCCAGGCTACCCCACCAGGTATTGGAATTGCTGTGAAGTTGGCTGAAGAAAGTTCTGAAGAAAGTTCTCGTTTCTCGACGTGTGAAGATGTGTGTGGTTTGAGGACCAAGTTGATGTTCTGACTTGCTGTGTCCATTTTAGCATATTTTCCCTCAATGAAGCGTCCCAAGGTAAATACCATGATGAGCCAAAGTATGAGGATAAATGCACCAAAACCCACCCAAAATTCAATCCATGGAGAGATCAGATATGTTTCTTTTAGTTGTTTCAAAAGTTCCTTCGCTTTGTCTTTAAAGGATTTTGATGATGGCTGTGTCTTTTGTTCGCTGAAACCGTAGGAGGAATCATCGAAATTGATGAAGTAACCGGATGCAGTTCTGTCAATTGTTCCAATTGGTTCAGGATTTTTGTTTCTTGCATTTTCACTTGGAACTTCATTGTAGGTTGGCGTGTCTCTGCTAAATGTCTTTATTTGGGTTTTCAGAGGTCTTAGTTCTATTGCATTGTTGCATAGTCCTTGTTGTTCTTCTGTAGGCGTTTCGAATGTGATGAGCCTCTTTGATAGGACCTCTGTACTGGTAGCAAACCTTGGTGTTCTGCTACTTATTGGGAGTCCACTTGGCCTACTGTTTGTTATCGGCCACATGTTGTGGTTTTACCAGGTCGATGGATACAACTCGGTTCTCCTTTTTACCAGCAAGTGGCGGTAGTACAACTGATCTTGTCCCGTTGACAGACAATACAGGAACTGCTTTTCTGTAAGAAGGCCCAAATTCCTTCTTTACCGCGATCTTCTCCCTGACTAGATCCCCGACTTTTGGAATCCAGACAGGTCTTGCTGGGACAGGTGGTGAATCTTCAGTGGTCGTTGGCTGTTCTTTCAACTGTATGTTGCTCAGGTCTTTTCTTGTTTTGTTTAAGTCCTGCAAAATAGCCAAACGGTCTTTGACATCAAAGCTTTTTTCTGTTACCACTGAAGTCTGACTATCAAGGTCAGAGATCAACATCCTAGTTCCGAATAATAATTCGTACGGACTGAATCCCTTCAGAGAATTTCTTGGCAAGTTATTTAGACTACGTTGGACACTTATTAGATGTTTGACCCACCCAGCTCCCGAACCTAATACCTTTGCCGTTATAGATTGCTTTATGTCACGGTTTTTTCTTTCAACAATTCCGTTCCCCTCAGGGTGAAATGGACAAGAGTACCGCAATTGCACGCCCATGCTGACCATGGCCTCCTTATAAGCCCGAGAGCTAAAAGCAGGACCATTGTCCGAATGCAGAATGCCAATTGCGTATGTGCCGATAAAGACCCGCAAATCTTTTATAACAGTTCTGGCGTCAGCCGTTCGCTGGGGCCACATCCATATGAATCTCGTGCATGAGTCCACTGCGACCAAGATATATTTATAGTTACCGTCCCTTTGTAAGGGACCACAGTGGTCTAGATAAACACAGGCTAATGGTTTATCCGAGATTAGAAGGGGCGTCTGTGCTGGACGTCTCACAGTTGATACTTTCATTTTTTGACATATTTCACATGCTAGAACATAGTTCCTTGTTTGTCTTCTCATTTGCGGCCACCAGTATCTCTGTTTTAATAATGATACTGTGGCTGAGACGCCAGCATGGGTAGAAGCAAGCCCTTCGTGTGCCGCTATTATTAGTCCTAATCTGTGTTCCATGTTTGGAATTGCCCTATCCCCCACTCCAGGGATTTGAGCAAAAGGAACATTGTTTTCATCTGTTATGTATGAGTACTTTAATGGAAAGCCTTTAGGGAGTGGCTCTATCGAATCCTTTTCAGAAGCGCTGACAGCTTGTAATATTTCGCTGTCTATTTTTGTTTTTGACCGGGTGATGGCAGCTACGGAAGCCGTTTGCACAGCTGCCTTCGCGGCCTCATCAGCCAATGAATTCCCTGCAACGTGAACGCCATCACGTTGATGACTCAGTGTATGTACCACGTGAGTCTTTGGTAGTTCTTTTTGTAAAAGAGCTACTTGTTCCCATAGCATTTTATGCTTGATTGTGCCTCCTTTCGCATCCTTGAAACCATTTTGAAGCCAGATCTGCAAGTATTCATTGTAAGATTGAACGCAATAATACGAATCGCACACTATGAGTGTGGGGAATTCTCGATCTGTATTTTCAAGCGCCATCTTGAATGCTAGTAATTCAGCTCGCTGAGCTGTGCAATCTCCTAGAGATTGGGTCTTAGTTAGGGTTGGTTTAAATTTCCCTTCGTGCCAACGACCTTTAACAATCGCGCACGCAGCACTGTAAGCTTGTTTACCCCCTACTGCGGGTTGTGCTGATCCGTCTGTATATATTATACAGCCGTATTGGTCTAGAGGCAGAATTTCGGTTGGCAGAGGACATTCGAATTCATATTGTAGAAATTCTTGTGTTTTTAAGTAAGGATCAAATTCGTACACCACGTCTGTTGCAGCAAGAGAGTTCGCCCATTGTATCCATCTCGGATGGAGTGCTTTCGCATTTGGAATGCTTGCCTTTGTTACCGCCTCTAAGGCTGGTATTGGTGTCACGATTATTATTCGTTTACCTTGTGCCAGGGCTCGTTCTTTTGCTATAGCTGTCTGTGTTGCTGTAAGAATTTTTTCCGTTGGGCTAAATTTCATTTCAGCCTTAGTGTACAAGTGCGATTTAAATGCAATTGGTACCTTATCTCCCTCATTAGAGGTCAGGTATGTGAATCCGCATCTCCCTGGGATGACTCGGATCACAAGGTTGCGTGTATTATCACGGGTTTCTAATTTTGTTTTAATTAGCATGTCTGTTTGTAAGGATCTCAAAATTTCTGTGTGTGCTTGAGTCCAACTGGATCTTTTAAAGTCTGGTTTAATTAGATCATAAAGGGGTTTGACCCTTTCTGCGTAATTTGCAATATATGTTCTTCCGAAATTTAGGAAGCCTAGAATTGACTGTAGGTTTTTTAGTGTTTTAGGAGCTTGGATTACGGCACATTTCTCTAGGAAATTGTCTGCCAGGCTTTTGCCTTCACTTGATAACTCATATCCTAAGAATAGGACCGTCAGATGGGCAATTCTGGACTTTTTGAAGTTGAATTTGTAACCCTCTGCAGCGAAACCAAGTATTATGGTGTTCACTCTTTTCAAGTGAGTCTCCAAGTCATCATCTGTTAAGTAAATGTCATCGACATAAGATAATGCTTCATCATCATATAGTTGTAGTAATTCTGTTACTCTCGCTGAGAATACCCCCGGGCTGTTCTTGTACCCCTGGGCTAACCGACAGAATTGTTTTTGAGTGCCATTTACTGAGAATGCAGTTAAATATCTGCTCTCTGGTGCTATGTTTTGACAAAAGAATCCGTTGGAGATGTCCAAGGTTGTTTTGTATTTTTTGCGCACTATGTTATTCATTAGTGCAGCACTGTGTGAGTTTTGCACTGCAAAAGTTTTGCAACATGTGTTAAGGTGTCGGTAATCCAAAACTAGACGGTACGAATTGTCTGGTTTGGAGACCGGAAACAAAGGATTGTTCATTTGTGAGGTGCAAGTTTCAATCACCCCCTGGTATTCTAGCTGATCTAGTATTTCATTTACTTGTTTTTTAGCTTCTTGCTTAATTGGGTACTGCCTTTGTGCAGTAGGTTGTGATTTTAACTGGATTTTGTGAGGAGGAGAATCCTCATCCCATCCTACATGATTTTTATATAAAGCAGGTGCTAAGGCCACTGCCCACTTTCTAGCAAGTGTGTATTTTTTATGAATCGGTATTTGATTCGAGAAGGCAGGCATAATTACTTCTTCGCCATGAGGGCACTCCCTGACAAACTCTGGTGGCCAGTCTTTTTCAGCTAGAAGGATGTCATAGCCTTTGGATAGGTTATCCCAAAATAGTCCCCTTATTTTCCTAGTCTTATCTCCCTCTATACGTAATGTTATCTCGTATATTTTGTGGGGCTTGCTAACTCTGGTATCTGCAGTTTCCACTTGAAGGTATTCATTCGTGTCCACTGTCTCCAGATGATCCATAAGGACTTTGCGAGCTATGCTCACCTCTGCTGCGCTGTCTAGCATTGTCTGAGCCCATTCTCCGTTTTTCAGTTGTGTCCTCAGTATTCTCGGCATTGTTAACTACCTTGATACTGGCTACCTTCTTTTTTGGAAATTGTGATTTCTTTTTCAGTTGAGCAGGTTCCTTGTCTTTGGACTTGGCGTGCTCTTCTGATCGTCCTCTTCTTTCCGATTTCTGCGAGGAATTCTGAAAAGATTGAGAGGGACGTGTATCAATGTCTTGATATCTATCAGGTTTTTTAATATTATCCCTATTTCTAAGGTTATATCTATTCCCAGAGGGTTCACTCTGAGGTGACCTTTGTCTCGGGTTTGGAGATTTCTCTCTTCGCCTAGGAGACCTTCCTCTGGACTGGAATTTCTTTTCTTTTGGATTGGATTGTTTGTTTCCATCCCAGTTCTTTTTTGGTGAATTATTATTATTATTAAAAAACATTTTTTCTGGACTTGTAGTCAGTTGCGGTTTTACTGGTATTCCACCTAGACTATCTCTGCCTAGTTCTTCATAGGATTTTTCTATGATTCTGGCAATTTCAGCTGGTTGGTCTGCTATATCTGTCTCTTTTAACCTCTGGCGGATCGCCACGTTTGCTGCTTCACCCTTTATGTTGGCTAGTAATATAGCCGAGACCTGCTTGAAGTCTTTTAGTAATTTCATACCAAGAGTTAAAGCAGGTTCTGGACCATATTCATCTTGAATTTGTTTTAGCACATCTGGTATTACCGAAATGGATGGAACACCGTGCGTTTTTGTGTAGATGGAAGCAAAGACTGTACCCCAAGTGTCACAGTCCTCAATGTGTGGTGCGATTCCCATTGGGAGACATATAGTCAGAATTCTGTGTTTTTCCAGCGGGGTGGTGTCAGGAAACACCGCCTCTATTTGGGTAATTTTCTGTGCCAACCAGAATGGTATCTGTTCCCGTTTAGCTGGAACCTTACCTAGGCAGGATTGGATGTTCTGTGGTGTAATTTTATTTGTGTTCCCCTGGTGAGGGGTCAGCTGTGGAAGTTTAATCGCTGGCTGAATTGTTGAAGTCCGCATTACATACTGAACTAATTGTCTGTGAATTTTTAGTAGTTGTTTTAGCTGTATTAACAGCTCTGCTGCAGGCATTCTTTCGATGTCTGGATATGGTGTGTATCCGGCTAAGACCGGCCACGTTGCTCCTGGTCTTCCTAAAGGACCGAGCCTTGTAATGTGATTATTATGTTTTAGGGCGCCATCAAATAAGAGCAAATGCTCTTGGAATTTGAGTGGTACTTCCACCTCCTCGAAAGGAGTGTACTCGTTAGGAGGTTCCTCTACTTTGTAATAGTGGAAGTACTTTGTTACAGCATTTGCTGCTGGAAAATGTATCCATGTATAGTATACCTCTGTCTGCCGATATTCGTGTGCCTCGATTACGAATATGACAGTCCATTTTCTATAAGTTTTAAGGTTATAGATCTTCTTTTAATGACCGGAATGAGTATTATATCCGCGTCTGCTGCTTGCATGGTAGCATCAGCATCTGCTATTTCAGTAGCTAATCTAATTGCCTCTCTTTCTCCATCACTGTCTCCCATTTTACTGACAGGATGGTATTATTTTTATTTGCAGATCAGGTTTCTTTATGGAAACAGAGATTAGATGCACAATATTCTGGAACTGTTTTATCCTTCAACGTTGACTAGACCAAAAACCATACATAGGAGTTCCCTCCTGCGAGGTTTTGGAGGATATAATAACCTTTCACCCACTCCAGACGTCTTTGGAGTATTTGGAAAAAGGGGTCTGAGTGAGAAAGCACGACTGAGTTACTCTAAATGTCTTACGTTAGTTTTATCGCCCTTTCCAAACGCGTTGGGCGCCATGTAGTGTAGCTCCTATTTTCCCAATAGGCTCTGCGCATTGGAATAGTACCTACAGCAGTAAAGGCCTAGGCCAGACGTTAACTAGGTCTACTACTGTCGATACTAGACTTAATTTTTGGGTTTGCCAGCTAAGCTCAGAGTTCGCTAGAAACTTTCTCGAATGTTCAAGGAAGGATTAACTTCCCTGATTAGACAAGAAGGGATTTAGTTTCTGACAACCATAGAACATGACAACTTTGCTCTCCCCTAATCAAGAGTCAATCTCAAGAGTCGTGTGAGCACAAGGCAATTATTTTACTCAGTCAGTACGTGCATTCTTAGTCTCATCAGAATGTAGAGAAAAGGAAGAGACGGGCGTGTTCAATAAAAGATGTTATTTATTGATCAGTCTCTTTTCTCGTACAAGAGAAATGGATCGATATTATTGCGATACTTATAGTTAAGTAAAGTGCATACATTAGAAGCAATAGTATAAAATAATACTGTAAAAACATTGATATGGTTTCTGAGCCATATGATGTTTAAAATGATTAAAATATATTTACATACACATATACATTTGACTAAACGTACTCAACTGGTGTTTCTAAATACGCCTACCCCGTGTACCTGACCTAAGTCTAATACGTGGGCGGGAATAGAAAGTTACAGTTTAAGTTAAGTTTGTTTTTGCCAAGTGAATAACTAAAGAATTCTCTAGGAGGGGTTATTCAGTTCTGTACCTGGAATTTAGGATGAATGAGGAATGGTATCTCTTTCTCTGCTCTCGATATTCCAGGCTGCCTGCGAGGGCTGCCCAGAAGCGCCGGTGCTGGGTCTCTCGGCTTGAGATAGCAGCGCGTCTCTCAGCGCGTCAGGAAGGCGGGGCTGCTGCCTGCGGGGTCTGCTTCGGCTTTCTGCTTCGGCAAGTATGGCTGCTCCGTCTTGTCACCACGCGTGTGTTTTGCATAGGGCAAGGTCGGCAATATTTATACCTTAAAGGTGCCGGGATTGACGTAAGGATGGACATAGGTACGTCAATAAAGATGTCATACGACTTGCTCGTTAGCACATTCTTTACTAAAGTTCTCTGTGAAATCAAAACAATGGCCGCACGGATTATCCAGGTTGTCATAGGTTTGATTTGTTATGAGAACGTCGTATGCCTTATCAGGGGCTGGAGGAATATCGCTTGTCTAATTAGATCTCAAGCGTTATGACCTAATCAGATAACACGTTCCTGTGCCGTAGTGTGACTGCGTCAGATAACGGTATCTGCATCATGGGGGATTTCTTGCCTCATGGGCTGACTGTTAGTTAACTAGCTAGTAAGTTTAACCAGAATAGGGTCAGGAATAGGGGGATCGATTCAGAACCTATAGAAATACACGACACCCCCACAGGCTTCACCTTTTTTCAGAGGTCAGATTAGAAGTCTTTTCCTCTCACATTGCCTCTATTTGCCACGGCACTACCCATACAGATTCCTAGGGTCAGGGCCAGGTTACTTCCATCAGATGTTGAGGAAATTTCGTTCTGCTTCAAGAATGGCCACACTAAGCTTGGCTCAGGCAGATCGCACCAGCCGGGCCAGATCAGCAAGAAGGAGGGCAGCACCCCCACAGACTAGTAGCCACTAAGAGCAATCACAGCAGCTCAAGTCACAATCCCCCTCCTCTACAGTCTGCACTCCAGTCAGCCCAGTCATGACAAAATGGCCGCCCAGTGTTCTCCCTTATATACCCTAAGGCCCAGGCCACTAGAGTGGAGTGGAAGGTTCTGGAACTCTCTAATGCTAACTTATGGGCCAGAGCTCTGAGGAAATTTCTGATAGGCGTCCATCTTAAGGACTCCCACCTTCCACCATTTTAGAAGGGCGCACCTGTGCCTCAGCACTAATTAGTAGTGGTGGAGCACTCGGAGATCTAAAGCCATACAAAAAGGGGTGGTGAACAAAAATTATGGGAGGCAGAAAGGGGACAAAAATAGGGGGAGACCAACCAAAAGCTGACAGGTCTAACAGTCTGCTCCATGGTCCAACCTCCATTTCTGAAACCAGCTTGGAGGCTCAAGAGAATCAGATCACTTTCAATCCAGTCCTGGAATAATTCAGAAAAGGTTTCCTTGAAACGTTCTTAACTCCATTCAATAGTGACATTGGATGATAATTCTCTGGAACTGCATGTAAACCTTTTCTGCTGCTCTCAACAAGCTGGAGATCACCTCTACTTTCTCTGCTGCAATAAATGCAGTTTTTAGGAGTGTGGCCAAAATGGAATATTCGATCAGCAAACATCAGAGGGAACTTTGTCCGGTTCAAGGCTCTATGGGCCATAAGCTGCCCTGATCACTTCATTTTCAGTCAATTCTAAATTGAAAACTGTAGTTTAACATTATTTCATTTAATATCCTTTGTCATTTTCTGGTTTATAAGAACTTGAGGCACGGTATAAAGAAAAAAAGTGTTTCAGCAATCTTTCAGGGCAAATTCTTGTGAAGTTTGAAGAAGGGCCGTCCTAGCCCCATCTGACTAAGTACCAACATTTTTTAGCACTTTTATCTACAAAAAGATGACGCTATGTCCTGTGTTTTTGTCACAATTGCCTATTTTAGTGTTTTAATAGAAGCTTATAGGCTTTCCTTCAGTCCCTGAATATTTCTTCTGCCATTATATTTAGAAGGTTTCTTCTCAGAGCTTCCTTCAATACCCATTTTTCCATTAGACTATAATCCCCATACTATTCCAGCTTATTCACATTAGTTTTTACATGGTTTCTAAGAATGGTATCCTTTTGCCTTAGGTGGGGCACCAAGCTTATCAGGGTCTCAAAAGAATACAGGGTTTCTGCTGCCATCCCTGCATTTTCCCCTAGGTTATGGATCGATTTCAATTTTTTCCTTGAAGGCCTCATCTAGATTAAAGTTTTGAATAGTCATACTAGGTGGTTGCCAACTTATTCTATCATGTCAAGACTTTATTGCCATATTACGGGATGTCAAGCTGGGCTCTATGTAACGGTGCATGTATTTTGGGACCTGCATAAGAAGTATTACAATTAAAGGATCATGATCACTTTCAAATTCACATGTGTGTCACTGACAAGGTGCCATCGTTCAATGCTAATAAAAATATAGTTGATCTGGCTTGCACAATTATTTCACTGTTTGTTTCCCTGCTGGGGTGTCTGATATAGTTACTTTCTCTCCTATTTGGTGGTGAAGGGCAACCTTCAAATTAGTTAAGTCATTTACAGCTGCATAATTAAAAGTGGAGACATTAACAAATCCAAAATTCACTTTAGTGTTATACCCGTTGTGTTTTAAATTCTGTTTCTCCAATTATTCCGGGATTCAGTGGTATAAATCCTCTATGCTTGTGGAGATTTGTATGCACTACTCCGCAAACGCATCTTTACTGGCCAGGATTTCTCTTAACAAGATGTAACTAGACCATAAAGTCTCTGTAGGCTCAGTTTGCTTACTCAATCTCTTTTCCAGGGATTTCACCAATAGAATCTTCTGAGCATACACGTTTCAGACTTGGATATATCTGAATTTTTTCAAAACGTTTTCCTCTTCAAGACATCATAGCTTCTTCTAGAAGAAGGGCCCCAGTATGCCCCTAGTGCTGCGCCGATCTGTCCAGGTCGATATTGAAGACGAAATTAAGGTCATCTTCCCATCTTATCCCCCCAAAATCAAAACCAGCCAATTCTGGGAGGCTATCACCTCTGCCACAGCTCGCTTGAGAAAGCGTTCCTGACTATCACTGGGGGCACACAAAGAGGCCAAAGTAAGGTTGAAGTCTGCCAACCTCATCCAATATGCTAACAGTCTCTCTTTTATGTCAGGCAATTTAGAGCCCACAATGCCTTAAAAGGAATGGGAAACGAGAATAGCCACCTCATCAGTTTTTTTAGCGGCGGAGCACAAAAACTGTTGAAGGAAGCCCCAAGATTTAAGCCTGTGCCAAGCTCCAGGTACCAAATGTGTCTCCTGCAGAAGACAAAGGTCAGCCCCAGTCTGCTCCAGGCTCTTTAGCGGGCTCGCCTCCTTCATTTCTGCGATATTAAGCATCAGCCTTAGGAAATGCAGCTGATGCAATTTCCCCTTCCATCGTCAGACTAAGTGGAACCGGTACCCCCAGGAATGGGAGACGGTGTCATCTTGTCCAACACAAGATGGCCGCCGGGTAGGAGCTCTTGGTCAGAGCTCCGAGTGCTTGGGATTCCAATTCTGGATTTAATCCCTGTTAGCACCCAGCATCCCGGGCATCTTGAGCTACGCAACTGTAAAGTAACTACCTCAACTACCTCAAGTAACTGGAATATTATTTTCATCACCCTTACCTGGCTGGCGGTGGCTGGAGCATCTGAGAGTCAATCATCTCCACGGAGGCTGTGATCGGCGAGGCAGAGGACCGAATCGCCCCCGCCTTTGCCGGACACCGGGCTGCCCCTGGCCATCGGAGGAGCCTGGGACGGACGTTTGACTGCCTGGATCCTGCTGTGGCGCTGACTGGAGACTTCAGGGGGTCCCTGGTCGCAAGCTGGGACCGTCGCAGGAGAGGACAGAGACACCCCCATCCTTGTCCAGACTCCCGGCTGCCCCTGGACATCGGCGGAGCCCGGGACGGATTCCCTGTTTGCCTGTAGCCCGCTGGGAACTGGCGGCGCCTATGGACGACGAGTGCCCGCTGTGAGGGACTGCGAGGGAGCTGCTCTGGCATCGGAGGCGTCCGGTACGTCCGTGAGCACCGCCACCGGCACCGGCCGGATTCTGGCCCGGACTTCTGCGGCGCCCATCAGAGAGGTGTCGTCAGGCTCTGGGGGGTCGACTGGAGCTTGCCCCCATCTGCATCGGACTGCGGGAGCTGGTTGCGAGCGGGAGTGTTGCACCGCTGTTCAGGGAACTGCTGGAGTGGAGCCCTGAGGCAAACGGCGAGGCAAGCGGGAGACACACGACATCGCCTATCGAGGCGGGAGGGGCTGCAGCTCAGGAGCTCTGGCCGCCTTGCGGGCAACAGCGAGGTTCCCTCGGCGGATGTGACTCCCTGCGGTCCCACCCCCCTGCTGCTGCCGGGACCCTGGGAGCAGACCTGCGGACCTACAGACGCTGGCGGGGATCATCGAGGTTCTCCGGACGTGCATGGGGACACACTGCGGTCCCCCCTGCTGCTGCCGGGACCCTGGGAGCAGACCAGCGGACCTACAGACGCTGGCGGGGATCGAGGCTCCCCGGACGTGCATGGGGACTAGCATGCAACCTGCCAGAAGTTCATGCTCACCGCATCTTTCACATTTCACATTTTGCTTAGACCCTCGATGGTTGCAAAACGCGATGTCTGCAAAACTTCACTGTCAACATTAAGGGACCGACTGAGCAGAAAATATCTAAAAGGTATTTAATTCACATCACTCGCTTGCTCACATTTTTTAGACCTCTTTTGTTCAAAATGGCAGGGGTCATTAACTGAAACTATAAATCTCCTCCTGTACCTCCAGAGGCCCACAAGGCTCCTCGACATAACTCCTCCACATAGGACCACCAAAATAGAGATAAGACTCCCTCCCAGCAAGCTAGGAACTGGGCTTACTCAAATAGAATGTGAAACTGCCCTTCCCCGCTCTCAAAGCAACAACAACAAACAGAGGACTACTGTCTCTATCTCCCCTATTTGGCGGCCATTTTAGACTGGTCTCTCTCATTGGCGGCCATTATGGACTAGTCATTTTCACTATTTGTTCATACCCTAAGAACTGGCCATTTTAGACTAATCTCAATTACCGCGCACTTTACATAGCCTTGTATCTACACCTTCTTGTGATAGAGTGTCTGCCTTTTATTGCAGTATTGTACTTCTACTTGGTTTTTGTTTTTTTTGTACATTTATTATAACCTGCACTCATTTCACTTTTTTTATGCTCCTGTAATGCACAGATTGCTACCTCATATATTCTACTTTTTTTTTTTTTAACATTTTTTTATAACCTGCACTCATTTCACTTTTATTCTCCTGTAATGCACCGATTGTTACCTTATATATTTTTGGTTGCTCACTAGTGTCACTTTTGATTCATGTAACTTACTGTTGCATTTGTATTTTACTCCAGTATATCGTCAGTATTATACTTCTACTTGTACTCTGTACATTTCTGCAACCTGCACCCATTTCTCGTTTTATTACTGTAATGCACCGATGACTACCTCATGTATTTTGGTTCCTCACTAGTGTCACTTTTGCTCCATGTAACTTATTGTTTGCGTTTATACGTTGCCTCCTAGCCGCACCTACCAATACCGCCATCCCAACATGGATCCCATCGGCAAGCACACATATAAAATCAACTGCCCACCCGCAATCACCAAAAAAGCCGCTAAACGCTTTAAACACAACTTCCTGAGGTCCCACCCTGAAACCCCCTTTGCAGACACCTACTTCTCACCGGTCAATGGATCCCTGAACACTGATATCATCTTCCACACCACACGCAGAGCTCAATGGAGAAAAGCGTTCCTCACCTTACTCACCGTCTCCACCACCAGGAAATCCGCTCATGGACTAACACTCTCCATCACACCATCCCAACTCTTCCCAGGCAGAACCACCATTACTGTCTACAATAACGGGATTGTCCTAATCCAATCCACAGACAGGAACCTGGAACTACTAGACAACCTGTTCCCCACTTTCAAAGAGCACCTCTCCAATCCTAGGACCCCCACCCATATCACCTCCAATCCTATCACCCCTGACTTCACAGCCCCCACCCACAACCCTTCTAACCTAGTTCAGCCCCAGAACAACACGCACCTCACCTCTACCCCCAGCACCTTAGTCAAGCACCCACCTGCTGTAGCTACCCCACACTCCTCAATCACAGACACAGATCTCTCCCCCACATGCACCAGCCGCACCCCCACCCCCTCTACCAACACTCGGACCTCCACAAACACCACTCCCATTCCTTTCACCCCTGACTCCACAGCTCTCACCCACAACCCGTTTAACCTAGTTCAGCACCAGAACGACACGCACGACAAATCCCACCCTTTATCCCCCCCATTCTCAGTCCCCACTACCACCCTCTAATTAATGACGCTGAACACACCACCTCCATTAATTTAACTCCCCGGCCCCAAAAAAGGGCCATCTCTAATCCCATTTCCCCGCCCATTCTCAGCCCCCATTACCCCACCTGCACCCCCATCACCACTAACATACACTCATCCTCCACCCTGGTCTCTCCGCCTACCACCAATGCCCTCACCTATACCACCAACCTCCTCCCTACCTGCACCCCCATCACCACTAACATACACTCATCCTCCACCCTGCTCTCCCCGCCTACCACCAATGCCCTCACCTATACCACCAACCTCCTCCCTGCGTCATCCACACCCATCCCTCCCAAACCCTCTATCCAACACGGTCACGGACGCCACGGAGCCCTGCACGAACACCAGCCCACCCTCCCACCCACACGCTAATCCCCGGGTCAGTCACCCACCCCGGATTTCCATCCCCACCACCAACACCTATCCCACGCTGGACAAGATTATGGCCACCCTCCTCCAGCTCAAAGAAGACATCCACATCATCAAAGAACTACTCCTCACACACCCCAGATACCCCTCACCCACCACCACCAACACCCCTCCAAAGAGGTCCCCCACCCTCCCGGATGACTCTCCCACTCAACACCCCCCACACTGGACCTCAATCCCTGTTCACAATCGCAACAACCGCCCCCGTCGCCCCTACAACCCTCTCTCGGACCTCGACACACTCACCCTCCTTCGCTCCTACGACCCAGCTCCCCTAAACCACACAACCACCACACACCTAGCCATACCCAAGATACACTCAAATCCCCTTAGACCCCCCACATTAAACTACAGAATCTCCATCCCTAATAACCTGAGAAAAGTCCCCCTCTCTCTAGAACCCTCTACCACCCCCGTCACACCCCGTCTCAAATGCACTCTCCTCAACTGCAGATCAGCCTCTAGACACTCCTCGGCCATCGCTGATCTCATCTTAACATTGGACCTTGACCTAATCATCAGGACTGAAACCTGGCTAACTGAATCTTCTACACCTATAATGGACATTCTGGTTCCCCCCAACTACCACATCATTAGACTTGACAGGTCTGGCAAAATAGGTGGTGGAATCGCATGCATATACAGGAACAACCTCTCTGTTCTGAAAGTCACCTCCCCTTCCCTACCCTCCCCAACTTCCTGTGAATACATCTGCCTCGATATTATCAGTGAGGGCAAATCGATATGCTCTCTTCACGGCATTTACCACCCACCCGGGGACAACCTTACCTTCTCCCAACAAATCATGGATATGATCTCAACCAATTCCGGACGACAGCTCACCCAAATATACCTTGGTGACTTCAACCTCCACTGGAACGATCACAAAGACGCGGTGGTGAACAGTCTTAAAAATTTCCTCAACGCCCTTAACCTCACCCAAATATGCAACAGCCCGACCCACGAGAAAGGCTCTATACTCGACCTTATCATCTCCAAAGAGGACTCTATCCAACTTGAATCTATCCAACCCTGTGACTGGTCAGATCATCATATTGTCACATTCTTCATCAATGAAAAAGTTAAATTTAACTCGGTTCAATCCTCCAAGCCCAAAGTCTGGAAAAGAGACCTGAAAAAACTCATCCCAAACTCTTTACCCCCTAACAGCTGTAACCTCTTACTTCCTCCTACCGGCATTACGGACGTCCAATCCTTGACTGACCACTATCTCAACGCTATGACCTCAATAATTAATGAGGCTGCACCTATGCAGCTAAAAAGAGTCTCCACAAAAATTTCCAATCCATGGTACGACGGGAGTCTCAATGAGGATAGAACGAGCCATGCGAATGGCAGAGCGCACCTGGAGATCAGCTCCCTCTGCACTGCACCTAAAAACCCTGAAGAAAAAGAGAAACGCCTACTTCAGGAAAATAAAACGCTCAAAATCAGACTTCTTCAGCCTCCAGCTCGACCAAGCAAAAAACCGTCCGAGAAAACTGTTTGAGCTAATCAGAACACAATCCAAGGAACAACCCCAACCACTCAGCACTATGCGCGAAGCACCCTCCTGCGAAGACTTCGCTTCTTTCTTTATCCAAAAAACTGACAACATAAAGAGCGATCTCCTCATTGACGCAAGCCTTTACCCCAAATCCCACTGCATAGCACCCACTGAAACAAAAACCAATGCTACATGGTCATCCTTTTGCACCTACTCGGAAGAAGAAATTGGCAGACTGCTCAACACCCTGAAACCATCCAATCACCTCACGGACCCCCTTCCTGCGAACGCTGTCAAAGACTTTACCCCTTTGCTCCTCCCACTCTGGACTAAAATTATTAACAGCTCACTTCAACAAGGAACCATCCCTGACTCCCTCAAAGTTGGACAAGTCACACCTTTAATAAAGAAACCTACAGCCGACCCCTCTGATCTAAACAATTATCGTCCCATTACCAATATTCCCACTCTCGCAAAACTGTTGGAAAAATGCGCTCAACTACAATTGACTAAACACATTAATCAGTTTGATCTCCTCAACCCCCATCAATCAGGCTTCAGAGCAGGACACAGTACAGAAACTGCTATGACGAGGCCATCGAAGGTTCTAGGCAGCCCCTGCCAGTGCCCTTTGGTGCACGTTGGAGTCTCTATGGTGGTACTGGATGGCGAGCTTCTCTAAACGCTGCAGCGAGACTCATCACTGGGTCAAAAAAACACTCACACATTTCCCCTGACTTGAAAGCCCTGAACTGGCTGCCTTTTGAAGCCAGAATACATATGAAAATCGCCTGCATGACGCACAAGGCTGTACACCTGAGCTCCCCCGGATACCTCGCTCAGAAGCTGACAATTTCTGGTGGCTCAAGAAACACTAGAGGCACAAACAATCTTCTGCTAAAGCCTCGAAGATTCCGGAAGGAAAAAACTTATAAACGCTCCTTCTCAGGAATGGCACCCAGGATCTGGAACTCACTCCCTCCTGAAACCAGGCTCATCTCCTCCACGACACTTTTTAAAAAAGAAGTAAAAGCTATCCTCATGGCTAAATTTACTTGAACTATCACTGTGGATTCTTAAAGACTCTGCACCAATCTGTACTACTTGTTCGATTCCTTTGCTAATTTGTATTACTTGTATTAGCGACTCACCTGATTGTCTATGCTCCCACTTATTTGAACTATTAGCATTATTGATGTTTCTGTTTGACTATGCTCCCTCATGTACCTACCCCACCCCATTTATTACCTATAACTACACTATGCCTAATGGACTGTTATTCACTCTCTTGTTCGTACCCATTCTTTGTAAAGCGCTCTGATATCTGCAAAGATCTTGTTCGCGCTATATAAAACTTTCAAAATAAAATAAAATAAAATCTGTTGGAAGGCATTTCTGTAGGGTGAGGGCCAAAAGATCTTGAAAAAGTGTCGGCATATGCCCAGAGAATGGCAAAGGAATATCAGAGCGACAGGCATTTTCCTGTCACGGTGGGCCTACTCTTTGGACTCTAACAAGTTGTATGTCTGTATCAGCTGGTGCGTCGAGGATCTCGTGAACAGGGCACTCACATAAGCTGCAATGTCTGTACCTTCCGTTTTAGTTGGTGCTCCTCAAATGCGGAAGTTGTTTCTTCGCAATTGGTTCTCAAAATCCTGTGCGTGTGCCTGCAGGTCAATCTGTTACTCACAGAGGTGTTTTACCTCCTATTGAAGCTATCTAAGTTCCTCGTCTATGGTGGATTTATGGTCCTCAAGGGTTAATACTCTTGTTTCCCACCTCCGTCATGGCACGGCGGACATCTTTCAAGTCCTGAGGAAGGTCATTTTTTACCATCTGAAGGTCTTCCTAGAGGGAGACAAACAGAGCCTTTAGGAAGGATCTTGTCACCTGGTCCCTTGCAGTCATCTCTGTCTGCCACCTACTCCAGCTGAGGAGGAGGTGGTTTCCCTGATGAGCCTCCGGCCGGACTGAAAAGCATGTCCTCGAGGGATATCTCCTTCCTCACTCGAGCCGCTGTCATGGTCACCAAGTTATAGCCACCTCTGTCCTCTCCGGTCATCAAAACTGCAGGTTGTCATGAGTCTGTCCCCTGGGGATGAGAGATCCCAAGGTGTGGAATAACACCTAGCTACCTGACTGCACTCGATGCAGCAGCATGGCCCAGCAGCGGGGTGCTCCTCATTTAGCCTCCCCACTTTTGCCCCACATTCAACAGCACAAATCCTCTGGACTGGGTACCTCCTGTGAGTGTCCCGTCTGGTGGAGAGGCAACAGACATGACACTGATATGTGGGTCTAGTGTTAATCAATCGCTCCCCGCAGGGCCCTCACCTGTAGCCACTCATGGGAGGGGCAGAGTAACAGTCAGACACCAGGACACTCGCACCCACCCCCCACCTCAGACTTCAGGGCCTTCGTGTATCACTGGGGCAGGTTTTACATGCAGTCCAACCTGATGATAAGTCCACACTCAATTTTACAGGGGCTGCTGATCTCGAGTCAGGACCCTGTTAGCAGCAAGCAGCCCAGCATAAGCACTCCTACGGCCAACAGGACGCTGGCTCAAGAGCCGGAAAAGTAGTGCAGTGCCCCTGATATCAGCCTGCACCTTTCTTCATGCGCTACGGGGAAGCACTGGCACCGTGGTGGATCGAAAGTTGCCAATTTCCATCAGCAGTGATCAATGTGGGGAGCAAGCGACTCGCCAATCTTTACTGTAGTCACAGTCTGTTATAGGCCTGAAGCATGACATAGGGCCAGAGACTCTGACGGCACTTTACTCGGTCTAAGGAGGGTGTCTGGCAGTAGCGCATCATATCCCGCCTACGGCCAGGTGCTGCATTGCAGTGCCTTCCCTTTCACCATGGCAAGCCTCCTGTCCCGGGTCTATAGGAGAGCACTGGCACTAACGGAGAAGGGGGTGGAGGGAGATTGTCAGGTGCTTGCCGGGGACGTCTGTTCAGAGGAAGAAGCAGCAGACTCGATGCGGTCAGGCAGGCTTTGTCAGGTAGTAGAAGTGCCCTCTGATGCCACCAAACGCTCCCCACATGGCTCTCACCATGGGCTTCGTGCAGCTGGTCCCTGCGATGTTGTTCAACATATTGTTAGAACCAGGGGTGGATTGGCAGTCGACCCCACCAAGCTCTCAGCCACTACCTGTTCGTGCAGCTGCTTCCTGTGGTGATCCTGGAACTTCCACCGGCCCTCACAACTGGCTCTGGCAGCTGTCCTCACATGCAGGGCAGTGCGCAGACAAGCTTAGTCATGCTGCGACTGCCGCCATCTTGTGCCTTTCCCTGGAGGCCATCGAAGGTTCTAGGAAGCCCCTGCCAGTGCCCTTTGGTGCACGTTGGAGTCTCTATGGTGGTACTGGATGGCAGGCCCCGATAGCAGCAGGCAACGGAAGGACGGGAAGGCATGTCCAATCCATCTGCCATATTGTATACGCCTCCTTCCCACCTTTTAAAAAAGATATATATATGTAATCACCATGTCAATTACTTCCCTCAAATTTTTTCCCCTTTAATTTACATTTTTTTAAACTTTGAGAGTGTCCAGCAGCTGCATTCTTTCTATATAGGTATTTTGACAACTTTTTATTTGTTTGTTTCTAATTAACTACGTTCAACATCTTGGAACATATAAATGAATACAAATAAATCCTAGTTTTTTGCTTTGAGTGACACTCTGAGGACAGCACTTTGGTCAATGCAAAATTGCCACTTTTATGCTGTTTCTTGAAATACTTTGGGAATTTGTAACTTTCTTGAAATGTTTCTAAAACTGGAGCTAGAATAGTAAATAAGCCTACTGGACAATTTTGAGGGAAGTTGCACTTTCTCCTAACAGTCTAGGATAGGTTTTAGAATAGTAAATTTGACATCGTGTTGTCCAACACGCCCACTGCTACTCTGAGCGGGCAACTCAAAGTAAAAAACACAAACGTGGTGTCATGACATAGGGTGCCAGTTTGACTTTTATTGGCTGATGTGGTCAGAAGCACTGACAACAAACACCTTTTTTCAGATACTGAAAAGTATAGTAAGTCGCAAAGCTAAAATGTTGACTGAAGCCTTTCAAATGCTTTAAGTATTGGCTGTGCTGCGAGTTTTTTCAAGGATCCCTATTAGATGGGTGCAACTGAAGAGGACCTTCTTCATCTCCATGATACGTGGGAAGTGACCCAGGAGAAAGAAGCAAAGTCTATTTCTTGCAGGGTTTACCCTTTTCATTGTGGGACATCCAATATTATACCGTATTTCGGAATGTTGCATAAACCAACCCTCAATGAGGTGTTAAGGAGCCTTGCGTGGTTTCTCTCTCTTTTGCTATGCTATGGTATGCTCTCACGTGGTCATAGAAAAGAGACCGCATGAAAATAGTAAGCAAAAGAAAACTTCCCGACTTTGATATCCTTGGTTGTGATGCGCATTCTAAACTTGCATTCTGAAAATGCCACTATACAAATAGAACTCTTTATCATCAAGACTGAAAGTTGCAAATATATTCTTGTAAAAAAAGCTCTAAACATAAAAGAAAACTAATCTAAATCTTTATACTATCACATACAGCAAAATCGCAAAATCACCACCCTCACACAAACCACACAAAAAGGATCCCTGGCAGGATTGGGCTCATCATATCTATTATATTGAATCAAGACCTATAATCATTGTATTAATCTTCACTGACCAACTGCAATAGCAACATTCTACCATGATTGGATGCGGCCAAACGGCACCCAGATCACGAAAGAGCTAAGAGGCCATACAAACGGCAAAAGTATGCTTTACAAATGCTAATAACTTGGCGCAAACAAATCAACATTCTTTTACCCCCTTTGAAAATATGCTGCATTAGCCATACGGTAAGGAGCTTGTAGAACTGAAAGTGAAAACACCTATAAGAGACAAACCAATGGCTTACATCAAATCAGAACAAAACGCCGTTTTATAAAGATGCAAAGGGCCTGTGGCAATTTTTGAGAATCTCAAGAGAAATGCACAACAGTTGTTGGCTAATAAGCTGATAACTGGCATTTAATTCTCTACATTTTACAAATCTGTGCATAGTGCAACAATGTAAGAAATAGCAGTGGATCTAGTCGTTGTTGCAATGTTGTGGTTGAAATATCAAGCTGTATAAATATCGCATACACATTGACTACTACTGTATCATAAAGGTAATTGTGCAATTGAGAACAGTTAATCTATACTTTCCCATAGATGCTTACTTTAACAACAGGATGGCAGTTAGGGGGACACAAAATGCGCATAATTTAGTTTTGTGTAATTCTACAAGATTTTGGAAAAATTATGCAAAATTATATTCAATGCAAATCTGACATTTTGCGTTGAAATCTGTTTTAAAAAATTTCGAAAAAACATCCATTCGTTTGCGTTCTGCTTGTTTGTGTTCTTTTGATCTCGCAATAGGATTTTTACCCTAACTGCTTGTAATTAAGTGACAACTAATAATTCTGGGGCTTTTTAGGAACAATCATCATAACGGGAAATGCTGGAAATTACGCTGGAGTACCAAAAATTTCACCTAGTGGTAATTAATATTGTAAAATGCTAAGTCCATACTTCGACGACAATATTAAGGCATGCATCTGTTATGAAGACCATGTTTGCTTTCTAAGCCTGAATAAACATCATTGATATCTTTACAGGAAATATTTAGTAAATTATTCATATGACTTTGAAACAGAGAGAGACCTCAATTCCAAGCACCCAAGCTAGAAACCTAACAGAGAGAGACCTCAATTCCAAGCACCCAAGCTAGAAACCTACATGAAGGGTGCTGTCTTTTCAGCTAAATACAACAGCGGAAAGCAAAATATGTATTAGGAAGTCTAGCAACAATAACTTACTGTGTAATCACCTTTTCCCTCAGTGATCTTCTTTAGTCTACCGTTCTCACCCAGGGCAAAAAAACGTGTCAATGATTGGAGATTAGCGTTGAAAAATAACTTTGCTTTCCTATTAAGGGCTCTTTGGCCCCTCTAGCGTTTAACAAACAAAGCTTTTCAAAATGTAAGTTAAGCCTTTCAATCAGTTGTGAAATAATTGCTCGAATGGCACAATGAACAATGACCACTTTGAAATAATTAAGAAGGACTGTTTTTTCAAGCTATCATGCTACTTTTATAGAGGTCACCTTATCTGAAATTTGCTTTATTAAAATAACCTCATGAATGTGGAATGTTTTAATAATAATTCTAAGGGGAAAAAAATATTTTGGTCAATAATGAAGACATACGACCTCCATTTCTACAAATACCTGAACCCATACATTTTCTTAGATCTATCAATTTCTACTGAAGGCATTCTAATGAAATCTCTCATCATCATAAATTAACATGTTTGATATAATAGACCGCATTACAAAGCCCTAGAGCATTCATCCCTTTCAATGACGATGCTCGGTACAAAGGCTGTACTTGAGAAAAAAGTCTTTTATGTTTAAGGGTAGAAATAGGAGTGCACAGCATTCAATGATAAAAGTGAAATGTTAACAGAGCAAAGCTTATTTGAAGGCAATTTTGAACCATTAAATGTAGTTTTAATTGAAATGTTCATGCACTTTATGGCGGTTGCATTGTTTCAACGAATAAAACAAATCTTGTGATTAAAAAGTGTGAAGGCAGCTTAAATGTCACAAACTTCTATTATAACGGTAAAAGGGGTTAACCATTTAAACTTATTAACGACCAGGGGAGAAGCCATGGCATCTTTAACAACTCTGAGAAGCTAATACCCAAGCTCAGCTTCAAAAATGCTTCCTAAAGGCGATCTTCCTTAAACTAAACCTTTCAACTGCTTCCACAAGAATAAAGAAAAAATAACAATAAAAAAATCGAGGTGCCAACGATATAAACCAATTCCAAGCTGGTCTTCAAAAATCACAAACCATCTTGAAATGATGGCTGCAGCTACAAATAGCAGTTTATTTGCGGATTTCCTTTGATAAAATATTTTTTTTAAGTAACAAAGCTTTTTACGTACGGTATTAGACATACTATCGAGCCAGTGGGGGCGTGCAGCTGATAAAACCTAGAAGGGGCACTATTTCTGAAACTCCAGCAGCTTTGGATAAAAGGTCTGTCCCATACTTAGATATGGCCGCTTTATAAAATGCTAATCAAGTCTCCGACTTGCTGCGTAACCAAAGTTGTGATTCTTCTTTATACAGCATCAAAAATTTCACACCCCATCAATGCACGCCTGAAGCCATTTTATTCTGGCAATTAATTTATTATTTTTCACAGCACAGTGAAGCCTTGTTTTCAGGTCATTCATAACTTTATAAATCAGCTCGGTGCATGAGACTGGGCATCTGCAGAACCGTAGAAAATCTTTCCACTCTGGCGATTAAGCGTTTGACACCTTGGCTGATTAATAATAGTGCAAAGAATGAGATCAGAAGCAAAATAAATGGTCATTTAATAGAGAAACTCACAAAACAGCCCTTTAACTTACATATTCCATCATGTTATTCGTTTCACATTTCCTTTTGCTTAGTCTCCAGTGCAAGCACAGCTGGAAAGGAGGGAGAGAAGAAAGAGCAATGAGGTCTATTTTATGGAGCCATACAAGCCAGCCCATTTGTCCACCTTTCATATTTTCTACCCCAACAAAAGCATCTGTTTCCATACTGTGCAATTCAGAGCCCAGCAGTACGAAGCTGCTCCCCGCGGCACTCACCTTGTGGTATAACCTATTGTTTTCCCATTCTAGTAACTTCTCAATCGATCTTCGTGTCTGCAAGACAAATGAGAAATCATTTTACTCCTCACTGCTTTTCGAACAACTGTGTTTTGCAGCTGCTTTGTGTGAAAAGGGGGAGAGGTGAGGGACAGTGACGGAGTGCAGGGTGGTCTGAGGCAGAATCAAAGCTTCTTGGGTGTTAAACAGTAACTACGAAATAGATCATTTGATAGGAAGGCAACTAGGTGGCACAAACGAAAGAACATTCCCACTAGTGTTTTCCGTAAACCAAGTAAGTCCCATACATCTGTAAATGCTTCTAAAACCAACAATGAACAAGATATTACAACTATTTGATCATACGCGATTCTGTCGCTATAAATATCTGTTCATTTTGTTCTTAGAAGAGAAGACTGAAAACTGTTAACTGAGAAGTACTTGTAGAATCACACGTCACAATGGAGTAAACACAAATAAAATTGTATTTAAAAAACGGTTCAACACGTGACATTTTAGAATGTGTCAAATTACAGAAAAAATTACAAATGAAATAAAGCGAAACCCCTCGTAAAAATACACATTTTGAAGTAAGCATATAAGCGTTGAGGTCGATATTTAAACTGCGACTCTTTATGTAGGGTTAAAAATAATAATAATAATAATAAAACCTGCTTGTGGACCAGCATTTAGTTAGGCGTAAAACACGGAAACAATAAAACCTGCTTGTGGACCAGCATTTAGTTAGGCGTAAAACACGGAAGTGGTGGTCCTCTTAAACCATCTAGAACAACGGGTCTCCTTTACCCCTGCCTATTGTGTATACTGGAGGCCATTCATGGGCGCAACCTTAGTAGTACCTTACATAAGGTGGGCTACTTGGGAGGCTGGCGTGCATTCACAGATTTGTGTTAATCAAGCTGGGATAATCAATATTTTACCATCAAGAAGTATGAATAGAATACAGCTGCTACAGGAAACCGAACGCTACTCATTCGCCAATGACTCCTCGTGGCTTAACTAATTGAGCTAGAGCCAGGAATGTCAGTGAGTTGGTAATGTCAACAGTACACATATCCGCACTCCCAAAATACTAAAAAAACACATGGCAAACGCAATAGTCAAAGGCGCTGTAAAGACGGCTTTAGCTGCTATGCATTTAAGAACGCCCAGTTTGTATTTCAGCCTGGACCTGGGGAATGTTCCAGGCACAAGGACACTTTTTATAGTTAGTCATTAAACTCACATATGTCAGATGTGACTGTAAAAAACACAAGCATTTGCAATGCAATAGGTCTCGCAGTTAGGCGAGTTTAAGCTATTGGCATTGTAAATGACAGTGCCATTTATGTATGTTTTTAAAATAAAAACAAAAATAAAAGGCATTGTTATTTGCAATGTCAATAGCTCAAACTCGCGTAAATGCGAGACCTATTGCATTGCAAATGCTGGTTACACTTGCTAACACGGTCTGTGCATAGGTTGCACCTCATGGGAAACGGCCATTACAACGCGGCCGTTTCCACGAATACATTAACCACGCATGCATTACAACGCATGCGTGGTTAACACGAAAGCCTTTACCACGCATATCTTTACTACGAGGTGTGTAGTAAAGGCATATGTGGTAAAAGGTTCAAAATAAACATGGGGGGCTTGGGGGGTCTCCCCCCCCAATAAAAACCTCACCTGAAATAATCGTCATCGTTTAAGAGGAAACGGAAAGAAACTTCCGTTTCTTCTTAAGGACGTACGACGTCACCACACATGAATTCCGTTGTAACGCATGCGTGGTAAAGGCATGCGTTGCAACGGAATTCGTTGTACGAACATATAACCCACCTCATTAGTACCAATTCAACATCCAAATATTGTAAAAAGCAACATAAAGGTGACAAGGCAACCTTTGCCAAGGGCCTTCCACTACATAACACCATGGTAGGTATGTATGTATGTATGTATTGTGCACTTGTATAGCGCAAAATCCTGCCACCCAAAGGGTATCCTGGCGCTTTTGACTCCACTGAAACCTATACGCAACACGTTTTAGCCAGCTCTGGGGAAGAGATGAGTTTTAAAAATTTTCTTGAAGGAAGACAAGTCCTCCAAGCTCCTCAAGGATAGTGGAAGGGAGTTCCAGAGCTTGGCAGCTGTAAATCCAAATGATCGGCCCCCCATTCGAATCCTGTTAATCCTGGGAACCACAGCCAGGTGTAACGAGGATGAGCGTAGCGGCCTCGCTGCGTGATACCAAAGGAAAAGGTTCCGTAACATTACTGGGCCTTGGTCATGTAAAGCCTTAAAGACCAGGCAAGAAGATTTAAAAAGAATTCTCTGATGGACTGGGAGCCAGTGTAGATCTCTAAGTGCAAGGGAGGAGGAAGCAACGCGAGGCCTAGCAAGGGCTTATTTTGCGGCCATATTTTGGACACGTTGCAGTTTGGAGATCAGGTTGCCAGGAGCCCCCAGAAGCAATGCGTTGCAATAATCTATCCTACTAAGGATAATGCCACGCACCACCTCTTGTCTAACCTGGAGTGGCAGCAGGGGGAGAATTTTCCGTAGCAAACGAAGTAGCATCATACAGACAGAGACAGTTTTGTCGACAAAGCCGTTCAGCTGAAGGTTGGAATCGAACATCACTCCAAGGTTACGGGCAGAATCCACCGCCACAACCTTACCTAATGAGGAGGACGGCCAAAGATCAGTCGGCAAAGCGCGTGGGACGCGGTCCGATGAGCAATGGAGAACGTCCGTCTTGGAGCTGTTAAATTGAAGCGAATTGTTCCTCAGCCATTCGGACGTGGCTGTCATGCAACGCTGGAAGGTATCTGAGGACACCGCATCTTTGCCTTCCAAGGAAAAGATGAGCTGGGTGTCATCAGCGTAATTGATCACTGAGATGCCAAAGGATTTGATCAATTTAACTAAAGGACACAGATAAAGGTTGAACAATATGGGGCTGATCGCGGACCCTTGCGGGGGACGCCTTGTCCCACTCTCCTAATACCTGAGCGAAAAGGTGGTAGGGCCACCACCTGATGCCTGTTCTGAAGATATGAAATCAACCAATTCCTTGCCAAACCAGCTATCCCGGCCTCCTCCAACCTGTTGACATGGATGGAGTGGCTGACCGTGTCGAACGCGGCCGATAGGTCGAGCAGCACTAAAAAGGCTGCTCGACCATCATCGACCCGCGATCGAAGTTTGTCCAACACGACCACCAGTGCCGACTCCGTGCCATGGGCTGGCCGGAAGCCGAACTGGGCCATCTCCAAATAGTTGTTACTTTCCAAAAAGTCGGAGAGGGACCGGGTGACCAGTTTTTCCATGATCTTCACTGGAAAAGGAAGCAAGGATATTGGTCGATAATTCGACAAACAGGTGGGGTCTAGCGTTGGCTTTTTTAGGAGAGGGGAGACCACCGCCAACTTCCAGCTGTCAGGGACCACAGCTGATTTAAAGGACTAAAGACAGATGGAGTGTAGAGGGGAAAAAAGTTCATCCTGAAATAATTTCCAATAACTGTGGGGCAGTGGATCCAAAGGGGAACCAGAGTTCACTCCGTTTGCTAGCTTGCAAAACTCGTCCAATGAGGGAAGGGGGAAAGACTCCAACCGTAAACGGGAAGTATGCTCATCCCCCTCAACAGAGGCAGGGGAGGGTGGACAGGCAATCACAGGCTGAGGGACGTATATGCCTGAAGGAGCAAGGGCATTTAAAATGTTTGCAATTTTATCCTCAAACGCTCCCGCTAAGGAATCACAGAGTGATTGTGAGGCTGGAATATTATACGCCGCGCACTCGGGCTTAGAGAGGTCATTTACTATTTTAAATAAGGACTGTGATTTATTCGTTGCCTGTGTCAACGTGACCTCAAAATATTTTGCCTTAGCACTTTTGATTTGGGCTTTATATTCAAGCAATGCAGTTTTGTATAGTGACTTAGCATTCTCGGAATATGACCTCCTCCACACCCTTTCCACCTGCTTACACTGAAGTTTCAGTTGAAATAAGTCAGGAGAATACCAGGGCTTTGCGGGTTGGCGCTTGGCCTTAGGGTTCCGTATCGGGACCAATATGTCCAGAGAGCTGGTAATTTGCTGGCGCAAGCTAGAATAGCTTGCTTCAGCATTTTCCATCAAATGGAAAGTCCCGGAAAGGAGGGGTGGGGGTTCCGAGTAATGTAAGAGCTTTGACCACTGTCTCTTCGCAGTAGACTTCACTCCATTCTTGCCGAGGGACTCTACAGGGAGGTAGAGGGAGAAGCAAAGTAGTGCGTGGTCTGTCCAGCATTGAAAAATTATTTCCCCGACTGCCACCGAGAGGCTTCAGCAAAGATCAAGTCCAATACATGACCCTTCGTATGGGTCTGGGACAGCACCAGCTGTTGCATCTGAAGGTTGTCACATGCCTGGCACAGTTCTCTATATGCTGTGCCCAGAGACCCATCAGGCCATAGATTGAAGTCCCCGAGAACAAAGAGTCTCGCATGCGAATTAGAGAGGTCATATATTAAGTCTACCAGGTCTGGTAGTTTAGACGGTGCAGAGCCCGGTGTTCTGTAACAGAGCAGTCCGGACTGTACAACCCCTTTATGCCCTTTCATCGAGAAACCCAAGAGTTCAAACCCCTGGACCGCTTTGACCTCGAATAGAGAGAGCGCCAATGAGTCTCTGAAAATAAGACCAATTCCTCCGCCTCTACTCCCTACCCTCGGGCAATGCATGATTTTATATCCCGCTGGACAGGCCAGTCCAAGTTCCACATTGCTGTCTGCTCGTGTCCATGTCTCGGTTAAAAAAAGCACATCCAAAGCATGGAAGTCTATGAGGAGTGCTATTTCAGCGTGATGTTTACAAAGTGAGCGGATATTGAGCAGGCCACAGGACAATGCGTCTGATTTTCCCGAGTTGGTTCTTGACACTTGGCTGGCCAGGGGTTGTAGCTGTATTAACTCAGACCTGGAGTATGTGACTGGAGATGAGGAGGTACGGGCAGCGTGACTTGCACCGGGCACGACCGGTGCGCGAACGGGCGCAAACGGGCTTACCTTTGGCGCACCTCCGGCGCGCCTACGGCGCGCCCGCTGCGCGTCACCGCTGCGTGCTTGAGGGTAGCACATCTTATATGGCCGTTAAGCGCGGGATTCCTGCCAGGCCGATCTCTGGCCCCACACCCAAGATGGCGCCCGTAATTCGGCACCTCCTGGCTATCCACACCCAAGATGGTGGCGCGAGCATCGCAATGAACTTTCCAGGGGATCCTGAGTTCTAAATCCCGCAAAGTGCGAGTGATGGCACAATTATAATGCAGGTAAGACCTGAATATAACCCCAGGCGAATTTTCCAGCGCGAGAGGATAACTGCGTTCTAATCGCGCAGCGCAATAGAGCAAGTGCACGTGAAGCTAAGTGATTTAAAATAAGGCGTTTTAAAAAGAGGCAGCACGAGAGCAACAGCAGCAGCTGCGCGAGCGTGTGGTATCAAGTAGAATCTACCTGAGACTGAAGAGATATCCGCTTAAATAAGCTCTTCAGAGCGCGGGATTCCTGCCAGGCCGATCTCTGGCCTCACACCCAAGATGGCGCCCGTAATTCGGCACCTCCTGGCTATCCACACCCAAGATGGCGGCGCGAGCACCGCAATGCGCTTTCCAGGGGATCCTGAGTTCTAAATCCCGCAAAGTGCGAGTGATGGCACAATTATAATGCAGGTAAGACCTGAATATAACCCCAGGCGAATTTCCCAGCGCGAGAGGATAACTGCGTTCTAATCGCGCAGCGCAATAGAGCAATAGTGCAAGTGCACGTGAAGCTAAGTGATTTAAAATAAGGCGTTTTAAAAAGAGGCAGCACGAGAGCAACAGCAGCAGCTGCGCGAGCGTGTGGTATCAAGTAGAATCTACCTGAGACTGAAGAGATATCCGCTTAAATAAGCTCTTCAGAGCGCGGGATTCCTGCCAGGCCGATCTCTGGCCCCACACCCAAGATGGCGCCCGTAATTCGGCACCTCCTGGCTATCCACACCCAAGATGGCGGCGCGAGCACCGCAATGCGCTTTCCAGGGGATCCTGAGTTCTAAATCCCGCAAAGTGCGAGTGATGGCACAATTATAATGCAAGGTATGGCAAAGAGCAGACAGGCTTAACTTAGGCCGTTGTGTAAAGTATTTACGCAGCTACAAAACAGTAATAAAGTCAAAATGGAAAGCAATAAAAATCTCAAGATGAATGAGTAAAACTTAATAAACAAAATGACATTCAATAAGTGAAGCCACAGAAATGCACCTTCAAAGTATTAAGTAGGAATAGCAACAAGAAGTTAAATGTGCCAATGATAGTCAATAGTCACAGTTAAAAAGGCCAGTCTTATGACCCTTTGAGTTCACTTCTTTGTCCTGGAAACAAGAGGGAGCAGGTCCAGCACTTCAGGGCTCCCCTCAGGTCACATACAGACCTGTACTCTTCTTCCTCAGGGTCAGCAGTGTTCCGAAGTGGGTGCCTGGAGGTGATCCAATTAAGTCTGACACTGGCAAATGGGAAGGAATGACTCCTAGACATGAATGCAGTAAACATTCTATGGGCAACCACTGGCCACTTTGGGTATTTTCAAGATTGTGAAAGTCACCGGCTTTGGGTGTGTGGTTGTGTGTGTGCGTGGGGGGGGGGTGAGGGGCTGTGCTATGGTAATTCTAGTGTTCTCCCACAAGGAACACTAAAATTCAGTTTGATGAAGCCAATCTACCCACAATAAACGCAGATAAAAGGCTGGTAGGACAAAAGCAAGATTCTTCAGCAACCAGCCAGTGGCTAGACAAGAATTGTCTTGGCATCCTGTTCCCTTCCTTTGAAGTGCTACACATAGTTCAGCAGGCCTGTCAAGCAGGGTTCAGTCAAAAGGAGGCTCACAACCCATCCTGCATATTCTGTGAGGTTCAGAGCCTTCATATCTGCTCATTCAAATCTGCCTATTAAGGGAGATATCTAGTCAGTGACACTGACCATTTCAGCAAGGGGCATACTGTAAGAGCGTTATATTTGCAGCATTATTTACAACAGAATTTCCCCATGGTTGAATGAGGAGTGACGAAGCGCGAGTGAGTGTGTAATAAATACATATATAAACACATCTTCGACGCAAGCCACAATTTAATTCACTCAAACTCGATGTAAGAACCACACCTGACAGAGTTCGCCAGAGAAAATCACTTTTGAATGCATAACAAATGTTTTTTTCTTGAGCACTGCATTCCAGAGATCTTCCTATCCACTGATGCAAGCTCTCATTTTAAACCTGGAATAGAGGCAGACACTGTTGTGCAATGTGTAATCATCCTCTACTTTCTCAGTGGTCAGAAATCATTCATGCAACACAGTTTGTTTTTTTATCCATTTGGTGTCTATAAGGAAATGTGTTCATACAGAACGCCTAAATCTCTTGTGAAGTAAGCGGCAGATCACGGATGCTTTAACCTCTAAGTATGGTCTACACCTGGATATTTTCTGGATATTTTCAAAGACACATTTCACAATTGTAGTTTTCATGCTCCTTTCCTTGGGACATCGGCGATTGAATAATTCTTCTGTGCACCTTCAAACTGGAGTAGATATACAAGAAATCAGGGTTTTACAAAGCTGGTAATGGGACCCACCCCTCCTTCCACCTTTTCCGATACCCCACTCAAATACAAATTCAACTCGATAATTCGTTCCTTCACTGTGAAAATGGATGCATCATTAACCACATGAATAGCACTAAGCAGCCTACGACAGTCTCACACTTTGCCATTCATGGATGCAATTAAAACTAGACTACACCACCAAATTCCTTCAGTTAACACTCCTGTGACTACGTCCCATGGTGCAAGCCATATAATGCAGTAAACAAGTAGGCATCTGGGGCTAGACCTCTGGCCACACACACATATAAAACACCGGTCTATCAACAACAAAACATAAAATGTCCTCATGCTGCCTACTACTCATCACAACCTAAAAAAAACAGGCTTTGGGCTGCTATGGAATGGAAGGCACTGAATAGGACTAGTGCGGTGAGGCCATAACACTAACAGAAATTGCACCACAAATAATACAATGTGACACAACAAACATAATAAATCTTACTGCTACCAAAACATCTACCGAAATGTATATAATATTCAAACAAGACAACAATTACATCACTAATCCAATGTCAGACGATGCTACAGGACAACGAGGAACATTCAATCTGTAAACGGTGCCCTTCTCGTCACAGAAAATGGCTACTCCTGCCGTTGTAGACCCCTGCATTCTGATCACTCCTAGCATTTGAACAAATGCAAATGATACTTATGCTCACTTTACTACTATTTATCTAGCAGAGATCAACTCGCACAAATGTGTACTGCAAGATGCCAGAAGCTACTAGTGAATTGGTGCGTACTCCAAGGATCGATCCGATTTCTAGTGTTCTAACTTCAAAACATGGAGATTGAGTTCTTCAAATTTACGAGGAAATCACAATTAAAAGTACAATGGTGATTTAAGACTTTTAGTTGGAAGTCTCCACAAACATGGACATAAACTGGCTCAAAGATTGGTTCATTTAAAACAGGCTGTCCAGCACCTACCTTAAAACCAAACAACGAAATACCACATTCATTCACATCACGAAAGGACCAAGGAAGGTCAAATAAAGGACTGACAGAAAAACATTTGCACGGACAAAAGTCAAATCTCACAAAGACGGTCTATAGTCTGGTGTCTGTTGTCACTTGTGCACAGAATAAGATCATTTTGAATTGGACTTTAGAACCATCAAACAAACCATGGTTCTTACCTAGCCCGATCGAGGCAAAACTACCTGCCAGCACCCCTGACTCTTCCCTGTGGCCATCCAGCAAACCTATGCTCAAATGAACGTGGTAAAGTGGCACGGTTAAATCGCTTGGCACCACCTGGTTGAAACCAGGGTAAGATGTTTCACCAAAACTTGGAGGCAATATTCAGGTTTGTGAGGAAACTAGGATCCAGATCAATTGATACAATAATTAACATTTATACTGTTCCTAGTAGTCTGACGATCATACTTTGTCATATGGAAGTAAGCCGGACTCCTCTAATCCATCTTATACAAATTTCACCAACTTTATTATGGCACTCGTTATGGGCAAAGGATGAGCCGACCCTTAATCGTGCTATAATATTGGGACTGTATGAGCCTTGATCATATGCAGAAAATACCAAGGCTAAGCTACATAAAAAAAGCAGCTAGAGCCAGAAGGGAGAGTGGACTGTTTTTACAACCCTGAACTTTATTGTCAACATTTCGAAAACCCAGCTGAAAGGGGATCTTTTTCTATTTTAAAGGAGAACAGGGTGCGCTTGGAGACTGTGAAGAAGAGCGTAGCGGACGGAATATCTGCCCCCAGTTTGCTCTGAATGTCCAGAGGCTGATCCTTCTTTTTAATTTTGCCACTTGAAAAGGTTTTATCTTGTTAGATTCAGGTTTAGCATTACACATTTGTTGGTTTCTTACCCCCGCAAGGCGTACTGTGACACTAAACAAGATTAATCTCTACAGCAGTTTGTTTACGGAATTTAGTTGGGTAATGAGGATTTCTAGATCGCTAGATGATGAAGTATATAGGTTGATTAATGTATTTTGATCTTAATTTTAGAAGTTTATGGTTTTTTTATCATGATCCCTGAAATGTATGTGATACGCACGTATTTATTATTGGTAATTTTTAATGTTTTTACTGAAATCGTTATATTGTGTACTTATTCATTTTTTCCTTTTTATTTTTATGGCATTATGCACTTTACTTATTTCCGAGTGGTCAAAAACACATGTTTGATGTATTGGAATTGTTTTTATATTTAAGATCCAGAAGCCTATGACCTGATCCTGTCCTGTGGAATGTGATTTTACCACAAAGTCTACATTGTTTATAACTAATTTTATTATATAGTCTGTTTTTTACATTCTATGTTCTCTTTTATGGTTGTGAAAAGAACCGAATAAACAATATGTGAATGACTGACAAGTACATTTGGTTGTATTTTCTGTTTAAATCTGGACTACCATGCTGTGAATTTTACTGTAAAGGGCATTCATTGCGAGATACACAACTTGAAACTCTAGGAAGCAAGCATGTTACACTCCTTCCCGATCTGATGACTGAACAGAATCACAGCTTAACCACCCCTGAACTGGTTTCTTGTCAAGACGTGGATTTGGTATTGAGTGAATGTACAAAGCAATCATCCTCAGAAGTCTTGTTATAGTCCTCATTGTTGGAGAGTGAAACACCTAGTAAAGAAGAACTTGACCCTGCAATGGCATAGCGTTACCATTGTTGTGGCAATTACGTTTCTATATTCTGCTCCCAGGAGTCATTGGTCTGTGAGAGGATTTTTTTAATGTTAACTGTTATGGCCTGTTTTGGTAATAACAGTACAACTGTTTGTTTCCGTAATGCTAAAACATTATTCAAACTCCTTTTCACCAGCCAATCATCCAAGTATTGCTGCACATGTATGGCTGAAGGACTTAAATGTGCGACTACGACTGTAAGACAATTTGTGAGCATCTTTGGCTGCAGCCTTTATGCCGAAAAGTAGGTCCATGAACGGATATTAAACATCCAACATGATACCCTGAAAACACTTGATGAGATGGGCCTATTTTTATGTGAAAGCGCACATTTTTTTTGTCAATCACTGCCAGAAAACGGTATCGCGCCAATAATGGTATGACCTTCTGTATAGTTGTCATCTGGAATGTTTGCATCATTCTATTTTTTTTTTACAATTTGTAGATCCAGTAATGGTCGTGAACTCAAACCCTGTTTTGGTACCAGGAATTCTTGAGGAAGTAAAATATGGATTGCTTCCATAAATAGTAGCCCCATCTACCTCTTTTTTGGAGTACATGTATGGGATATTGCTTGTAATTCTGCCGGTTTAGTTTTACATTTAAATGAATGTCTGTTTAAGGCAATTATTGTAGACAGCAACAGTTAGCTAGCCGTGTCCACAGAGTCCAGAGCAGATGTTTATGAAATTCTCTTTTCCTCTTTGACTAGATATTCTTCCCTCTTAATACTCCTCCGAGAAAGGTTGCATTAAATCATTCCTTGGCTCCCACTGCTGGCATTCATACGTTTACAATTGGGCATTGGAATTAGCAATGACCGACTGTGTAGTAGCCAATCTCTCAATCTTTTTTCACCACTGCCTCCACAAGCTTACTAACTCTGTCTGTAGGATGGCCCTTAAATGATACCTGTTTGGGCTCACTTTCTTGCAGTTAAAATAATCAATGAATCCAGGTTGACATGAGATTTTATATATTGTGGAACCCCAGATGAAGGTTTATACTGCTTTACAAAAAATTCTACCACTGCTTCCTCCATTTGTAGCCCATCATACCTGCTCGTACAAGGTGATGTCTTCTGATGGCAAAGCTCTAGGGGGGGGTCATTTTCCTGAGAATAAGCCATGTCTGCGTTCTGCCACACGGGCTTCTCTTTCTCTAGAATGTTCTGCATTTCCTCCTCCTAGGTACTGTGATCTACAGATATACCTCATCTATATTTGTATCCCGCCATTCATCATCAACATTAAACTGAATTTCATCCTGCTCTGCCTGATGTGTGAGATATTACCGTTTCGTTTCGAACCATCATGGGCCTTTTAACTCCTGCTAGTCTATAAAAATGATATGAGGCAGAAGCCTTCTCAAAAGACTGCTTCTTTTTAATCAACTCTGTCAGCCCGGCACTGCATGCCTTTTTTTCATTTGTTCTGCTTTGACAATCAAAATAACTAATGTGGCTCAATGTGTTTCATTTTACAGTCTTTTCTTAGAAGGTCGATACTTTTGCTTCCACTTACAACTTTCTATCATCTTCTGAAGTCGGGTCGGAGGCCTTTGGTTTGGACATGGAAAGACTGGATCCTTCGACATCCCGCTAGACTGGCTTATGTTTAGGCGTGGAGTGTACATTTTATCTTTGATCAGCAAACCTAATTACGTCAAGTGGATAACCTGAAAGCTGTGTCTTTTAGTTCCAACCCCACTTCTGAGGCATTGCAGTTTTAAAGTCATTAGTGTTACTCTGAACATTGTTTGCAGGGACAGATTCATGTGGGTCATGTGCGGATTGGTCCTCCACCTTGAATCTGAATTATGTCCCCCCTGAGCCTCTTATGATGCCTCTAAATGAGGTTCTTCTGTAAACCTCTCCTTTACAGCAGGGTCTTTTTTCTGCAAAGAGAGAGCTGATTTTCCGACATTCCCATTTCTGTCTAGTCAGCCAGATCACTTTTGTTTCATGTTTTAGTGTTTTTGGATGAAACCGTGATTAATTGAGAGGGGGGTAAGTACCCACCTCAAGTAATAACCACAATTCTTTTCAGTGTGAACCACTAAATAAATCTGAGCTCAACCCGATAACTACGGCACAGTGCAGAAAGGCTTAACTTAGAGGCAATATGGAAAGTATTTACGCAGTTCTACAACCGCACAAAAAGTTGAAATGCAAAACAATACAAATCCAAAACAGATTAGAAAAAGAGTAAAATTCAATAAACAAAATGAGAAAAAAATCAATAAGGGGAACCGGAGATATACATTTTAAAACTTATAAGCAGAAACAACGCCAAGTAAGAAAGAGTGCCAATGATACTCAATGGTCGTGGTAGAACAACCTACAAGCAACTAAACACTGGCGGCAATGGTGTGCGGACCAGATGCACTAGCCAGGTTCATCCTGGTCAAAGATGGTACCTCCGACTTTAGCCCTTTAAGTGTCAATCTACCACAGGAGTAAACACTTTTAAAGTACTCCCAACCCTCTCCCCCCCAAACCCACCAAGGAGGTACTTAGACACTTAAAGGGTGTCAGGCAGTGGCCACAGCAGGGTCCTGTTCAGGTCCAGTTGCCACTGGTTAGCTAGGTAGTTGAAAAAAAAGTAGAAGGCCCTTGTACCTTTTTGTGTTCCTGCAGCTTTAACAGGTCAGAATATGCCTCTTTGTACTGGGCAAATAAGAGGAAACAGGTCCAGTCTTTTAGCTTCTTCTCTGGACGCAAACACCAGGCTGAGTCCTCTTCTGATCTTCCACAGGCCCAGGAGAGATCTGAAGTAGGCGCATAGAGAGGCCACATTTGTTCCTGGCACAAGCTTGTGCATGAGAATGACCTCCTGGGAACAACCTAGCCAATGGGATAAAGGTTACCGGGGCTAACCCTACCCACTTTGGGCATTTTCAGGATGGCGAAATTGTTTTGGCATTCCATTTCCCTCCTTTGGAGTGTGCTCCAATGTCGTATGAAAAACCACATCAGACCGGTCAAGCAGGTCATTGACATTCCAGTAGGATCTGACACTGTGATTTCAACAATAATCCCACTGAGATAGAGCTGGTATGACTGTAGGGACAAAAGAAGGGTGCAGGGCTGAACATAACCTACATATGCTTGTGACAGGGTAGGCCTTTGAGTTAATCAATTCCTTGGGCCCAGCCAACAGGCTGTCCTCTTAAAGGTAAAACAACACTTCCCAAGACATTTTGTCACTGCGCTGGGAGCAAGTTCACACCTCATCCAGACCAACTAAAATGCTAATTACAAACGAGCAGAAGGAAGAGGGCAAAATGCATATTTAGCTTCCTATGACTTGGGGCAGGACAAAGGTGACATTTTGAAGACATATTTCCAAAATATGTATTACAAATCTGACTTCAACACTGAATTGGGCTTGTAATAAATATTTCCAAAATAACATTGTAATTTTAGCTATTTCCTATGCAAACCTAATGTCTTTTAAACTGGATATTGTATCCCAATGCTTTCTTATGTACAAGTCAAGAGTGAAAATAGCTTTGAGGTACTAATCACTATTAGGACATGCTTAATATTAACCTTTGTATGTCCTACTTTTAAATACAATGCACCATGCCTTAATGGGTAGTAAAACTTACATAAGCGTGACTTAAAAACATTTCAAAGATGGGCTTCGGCCTGTAAAAAAGGGGTTATTTTGACAGGTTGTATTTGCAGTTAAAAACATGCACAGCCAGGCTACAGGGGGCAGGCCTACAGTCATATATAATTTGTCACTATAATGAATGACACAAAGGATGCAGCAGTCCACTTATCACATTTTACTGGCCCTGGGTACACCTTGGTACTATTTACTAGGGACTTCTCGGAACGTTAAATATGCCAATTAGGTGCATATGAATTTTATCATGTTGAAAGGAGGAGCGCGAGCACTTGAGCACTGGTTAGTAAGCAGCGTAAAGTAAACAAAGTTATAAAAGCAAGAAAAGCATGCGTCAGACAAAAAGGCAAGAAATTCCAGGGTGACTCTGCAAAAAAGGGCAAATGCCCAACAGCAGTCTGCTCCCTTGTGGTCTTTTGGAACAAAAGGCACACAAACATACACCTCGATGTTCGTTGTTTGAGGTGAAAGTCTGACGGCAGTTTGGAGAGAGCTTAGCGTGGACATGTTCTTTAAAATGGTATTATTTTTTTAGACTTGAAGATAACTTTCTCCATATTCCTTCTCCGGCCTGATCAAGGATCACAGTAAAAATCCAAGTTTCCTTGAATCGCTGATCACTCAACTGGCTTTGATCCCATCTGTTCTGATCTCAGACTCTTCTTCCTTGACTGTTATCTATCCCTTGGGAGCTCTCGAAGAACACCCCGGAAGCAACCAGCACAAAATAGAATTTAAAAAAGGGCACTATGGGGTTACAGTCTGTCATAGTTAATTTAATTTAATTTAATTGCGGGTTTATATAGCGCTAGGAATCGACTCCCGGAGGAGTATCTCCACGCTTCGACCGCTGGGGAACCCGTCCTGGCTCACCCAGAGAGATGGTCCCTGATGGGTATCTCTAAGGTGCGACCAAGCATCCCCGGCGGTCTGGGGGGCCGTTGTGAAGATGAGGCAAGCTGATGCCCAGAGTTGCAGAGTGTGGTTTCTGACTAGAGTAGGCACCGAGGCGAGAATTATCGAGTCCGCTGACCCTGGTCCACGACCCTGCCGCGTCGGGAATCGAACCCTGGTCCCGGGCCGTTCTCTGCTTACGGGTCTGCCGCCTCTAACCAGTGAGCCACACTTCCTGACCCAACCACTAGATGTCGGGATAATGCATTGCCTGTGAATCTAGAAGAAGTTCATCCTGCTAAATATATGTATCCCCAATATGGTATCATTTTCAAAAAGGTTCCTTTTTGCACTCAATAACACAATTGGTGGTAATTATAACATACCTTTTATTTTACTTCAAATTACCATAACTGTTCATCTATTTTCCACAAAGTTTAATTACTTTTTCAATAATTTGAAAATAAAATGTGCACTTATGTAATTAATCATATCAGACAAAAACATGAAAGTAGGTAAAGAGCAGTCTCATTTTTTTTGTTCTGCCCATTTACTACACTGTAGCATTATGCCACTGATGGTATGTGAGGACTGGCCCAGCCAAAAAATGGTCCGGGTAAAAAGACAGGCAGGTAAATTGCCTTAAAAAATTACTTTGCATTAGCTCCAAATCCTTCAGTGTCTGAAGACAAATCAAAGTACTCTGAACTGGGATTGGCAGATGTTCACCACAAACGTGAGAAATTGCCTGCGTTTTTAACAAGTAGACATGGCAGTAATTTGGCCTGGAAATCAAACATCTCTTGTAGCAGGGTATGGTATTGAGTTACCGTACAAAGGTTGATTAGCTTCTTTTTTTTATCTTACCAGGAAATAACTGGAGTAGACTCTCTTCATATCTTATGTGGTTTGGCGCTGTCCCTCATACACGTTTATCTGGTAGCTTCAGAATGCATGGGTTATTTTATTAAGAAATGGCAGCAGACAATTGTCTGGCGGGAAGTTATCTCACTGATCTTTATTTATTTATTATTTATTTTATGGTTTTATATAGCGCGAACCAGACCTGTGAGGGTATCAGAGCGCTTTACATGATTGAGGCGGTGAAATACAAAGGGCATAGGAAGGGAGGATATCAAGGGTAACAAGGGTTATGTACATTATGTAGGAAAAAAAACAGAGTTAATATACAAGAGGATAGGAGGTCCCAGCTCCCGGTTGGAAAGCCCAGAGGGCCGGGAGGTATCATCCGGGAAAGCCAAGGATAAAGCAGTCATGGTGGGCGGTACAAGGTTGTAGAAGATATTGTAATGTGGTCGTTAGGCAAGGTATTTGCCCATGAGGAAAATGTTGGTCTCCTTTTTGAAGCGTGCAAAAGAAGACAGTCTTCTGATGGTAGGCGGGAGAGAGTTCCATATTCTTGGAGCGGCCCCAGAGAAGGCCCGATTGTAGGTTTTCTCTTTCAGGAAACAAGCTGGTTGGAGCAGGAGGTCTCTGGCAGACCAGGAGTTTCTGGCTCCACCGGATAGTACGAGTTTCTGGACAAGGAAGGAAGGGGAGTTATAGTATAGAGCCTTGTGAGTAATGCAGGCCATCGTAAGTTGGATTCTGGCCTCGAGAGGGAGCCAATTCAGGGCTTTCAGGTGTGGAGAGATGTGGTTGAATTTCCTTGAACCGGTTAGGAGTCTGGCGGCAGTGTTGAGGCAGGCTTTCCGTGGGGCCATAGAGTTTTTAGGCAGACCTGCAAGAGTAGAGCAACCATATTCAAGTCTAGAGAAGACTAGTGCCTGGGTTGCCATCTTTAGGTCGGGAGGGTCGAGGAAGGGTTTCAAGTTTGTTAGGTAATTCAGATGAAATCTGGCAGCTTTAGCCATCGAATTGATGTGGCCATGCATGTTCAGACTGCCGTCTAGGGTTATTCCCAGGGATTTTGCAGAGTCCACAATGGTAGGAGAGCAGTTTAGCGCTGTGATGGCCTTGATCCATTCTTGGATGTCAGGATTGGTTTTGGGTGGGGAGATGAGAAGAAACTCGCTTTTTTTGCATTAAGTTTGAGCTGGTTAGAGGTGAGCCAGTGGACAGTCAGTTTCAAGGCCTCATTCAGGGTGAGAATGTCCTTAGGAGTAGAGATTTTTATGTAAATCTGTGTGTCGTCAGCATACATGTGGTAGGCGATATTGGCGGTGCGTAGCACCTCTGCGAGAGGTTCCAGGTAAAGATTGAAAAGAGTAGGGGACAGGGTTGAGCCTTGAGGGACTCCCACATTGATCGGGGAGGGGGCGGACAGGTTGCAGTTAGTTAGGATTCTCTGTGAGCGATTCTGGAGGAAGAACCTAAACCTTTCAAGAACGGGGCCCTCCAGACCCATCCTGAGTTTGAGGCGTTCAAGGAGTGTTTCGTGGTAGACCGTATCGAAGGCCGAGGATAGATCTAGGAGGATAAGGAGACAGGTACTGCCTTGGTCCAGGGCTTGAAGGGCATCATCCACAATGTGGAGGAGGGTGGTTTAGGTGATGTGTCCAGGTCTGAATCCGGATTGGTAGACATCCAGTAAGTGGAAGTTAGTGATGTGAAGGCTCAGTTGCTGTTGCACACATTTTTCAAGAACTTTGGCTAGGAGTGGGATGTTGGAAATAGGTCCATAGTTTTCAAGGGAGGAGGGATCCAGTGTAGGTTTTTTTTTAAAATGGGGGCGACTTGGCCAGCATTGAGAGAATCCGGTATCGATCCCTGTACGAGGGAGACGTTGATTATTGCAGTACAGGAAGGGATGATAGCCTGAGAGGCGGAAGCTAGGCAGTTAGAGGAGAGAGGGTCATTGAAGTGATTGTTCGGGTTAAGGGAGGAAAGAATTTTTGAGACGGAGTGGTCGTCATAGATTTTGAAGCTGGACCAATGGGCATGGTTCTTGGTGATGTCTGGGAGGTCAACGTGGAGGGAGCCAATGCAGTTAGGGAGAGAGTTGCAGATACACGTTCGATACCTAAGGCAGAGATTTTGTTGCAGAAGTAGGAGGAGAATTCTTCGCAAGATATTAGCGATTTAGGGGTTTCTTTAGAAGTTTTTGCTAGTTTGTTGGATTGGTGTTTGACCAAGTCGAATAGCTTGCGAGGCCTATTTTTGGCGTTATCTAATTCTGTTCTGAAGAATTCTTTTTTCGAATTTAGTATTTTCCTATTGTAGGCATTTCTGGCCTGTCGGAGAAGCTTTAGGTGGGTTGCTGACGGGTGTTGTTTCCAGTTACGTTCTGTCTGCCGAAGGGATCTCCTCTCCTTGTTGAGGGATTCATCGAACCAGGGATTCCGGTCTTTGGTCTGGGTTCTTTTAAGTTTTAGCAGAGCGAGGTCATCGAGAATGTTGGCAATGATAGAGGAGTAATGTTCAGTGAGGCTGTGGGTGGGGAGGGAGGTCAGTCTCACAGCGCGCTGCCAATTGTCCGTGATCTAGGTTTTTGGAGTCTCTAACCCATGGGTACTCACAAACTTTCTGCCGGGGGCCAAAATTACAGTGTGGGTTGTGGCTGAGGGCCGCACCAGTAGGGGCGGGGTCAGTGGGGGCGGGGCTAGAGTAAAAAAATCAAACCTGTTTCAAAACATTAGACAATGTGAGAATGCTATATTTCAAAAGCAGATGTAACTACAAAGAGCACATCTTAAGAGGCATTGCATAGCTCCATACACACTTTGACCCCAATTCCATCAGTCTCTCTCTCTCAGTCAGTGTCTCTCTCTCTCAGCCAGTAAGTCTCTCCATCAGTCAGTCTCTCTCTCTGTCAGTCTCTCTCTCTCTCTCTCTCAGTAAGTCGCTCAATCAGTCGCTCTCTCTGTCAGTCTCTTTCTCTGTCAATCAGTCACTCTCTCTGTCAGTCTCTCTCCCTGAGTCAGTCAGTCTCTCTCCCTGAGCAAGTCTCTCTCTCTCTCCGTCGGTCTCTCCCTCTCAGTCAGACTCTCTCTCAGTCAGTCTCTCTCATAGCCAGTCAGTCTCTCTCTCTCTCTTTAAATATCAGTATTTCTCTACTATTAACAGACATGCAGCAGAACCTAAAAATAGATTTTTAGATCGAACTACGGCGATATTAACACATAACTGACATGGATTGCCTGGTTACAGGGCTTTTAGTGGGATGAAAAACCTGAGGGTTCTCTCAAAGGGCCATGACCGATAAAATTAAGGGGTTGGCTTAAAAACAAAAATCTTTGTTTAGCATAGTGTGCCACCCTACTGGTATGTTGCGGTTTGTCATTGGATCCAGATAATCAGATATAACCAGTAACATTAACGTGCAACAAGTCAGGACTATTGGCTTTGCTAATAGTTGTTAGTTGCATGAGATAAATAAGCAACAACTATGGCTTTGTTGTATATAAATTAGAAGATTGAAAATGTGTCAGTTCTGAAAAGATGAGACTGTGAAAGAAGTAAAACCAGTCTATTTGAAATTACATCAAAATCTTTGTGCAATGATGTAGCTACTGAGATGAGATTTTTTTTCTTCACCCAGAGGGCGAAAATGGAGACCCCAATAGTTAGTTGCATAAGATAAATAAGCAACAACTACAGCTTTGTTGTACATAATATGTAACATTGAAAATCCTTCAGTTCTGAAATAATGAAACTGTGAAAGAACTTAAACGAGCCTATTTGGAATTACATCAAAGGCTTTGAGCTGCTGTTGAGTTGAGATTTATCTAAGGGCGAAAATGGAGACCCAAGTGGTTGTTAGTTGCATAAGGTAAATAAAACTATGGCTTTGTTGTATATAATATTGTAAATGCTTCAGGTCTGAAATGATGAGACTGAAAGAATGAAAACATGTCGATTTGAACTGACAAAGGCTTTCTCAGCAGTAGTGCTGCTACCGCGTTAATGTATATATATATTTTTTCCACCCTGAAGGCAAAAATGGTCACAACAGCACCATTTTTTAATTTTGAAGACACCTTATAATAGTCTAACTTGATGCTTGTTGCATTATTTGCAAGCCATATATTTTCAAGACTCCTTGCATGGGCTCTTAAAGCCAGAGAGCCCACTCTTATCTCCCTCTCCCTGTTAATTTGAGGCTCGCCTACCTCTACTTCATCACTCGAGTTCACTCAGTCCATCCGGAAGTAATATCAGTGAACTGCAAATTAGGAAATTTATTTTCAGTTAATAGTTCTCTCCTCGAAGAATATTTTGTGTGGCAAAGTGTGTTGGTGCTACTAATGTTTCATGGTGCTACTAATGTTTCATGTTGGTACAAGGACCCTGGATTATTCGGTCTTACAGTGTGTATGGCTTAGCGAAGACTAACCCTGCAGGGTTTTTGGACAAACAACCAGGCAGGACAGGCACAGTGATGAAAAACTCCCCAATGAAGATTTTATCACTGAGTGTTTCGATTCAAAAACGACCAATGCTAGCAGCCTAAAATATAGTGACATGGCCGATCTTTACCATTCAGGGGAGCTCAGGGTGAGGAATATAGGCTACATAACCCCACATTCCTATCTTCCTGTTACATAAGATAAATAAAACTATGGCTTGAGACTGAAAGAATGAAAACATGTCGATTTGAACTGACAAAAGCTTTCTGAGCAGCACTGCTACCGAGTTAATATATATATTTTTTTCCACCCTGAAGTAAAAAATGGAGCCTCCGACAGTCTAAGCATCTGCTTTAAAGCACCTGGCCCACCAAAAGCCCCGCCGGTTAACTCCTTGAGAACGCACTTGCATAAAAAGTAAATTTAGCTAATAATTAACTCACAATTGGTCACAACAGCGCCATCTACTGTCGCATTCACGTAAATTAATCTGCAAAACCACTCGCAATAAATAAGGGCAGATAAAGTCCTGCCTTCTTTGAAAATCCCGACCTGTAGTGAACCAAGCCAATGACCTCACAGGGTCAGATGAGGGCGGGGGCCGCAGATGAGCATGGGAGACACGACTTGTCTGCGCATGCCCCTTTGACCTCTTCTCAGCAAATGCGGCCCCCGAGGAATCACAACAGCAGTAATGGCGCTGAGTCCCTGACTGCTGTTGTTTTCCATGGGGGCCGCAAGGGAAGGTCTGGCGGGCCACAAATGGCCCGCGGGCCGTACTATGAGTACCACGGCTCTAACCCATTGTTTGGGGATTACGGGTTGAGGTGTCCATGTCTTGTGGGTGCCAGGCAGCAGGAAGGAAATAGCGTGGTGGTCGGACCAGTCACAAGGGTCAATCGAGATAAGTTTGACTGCTGATTCTTTGGCGATGATCCAGTCTAGAGTGGCGCCCTTCGTGTGAGTAGGGAGTGTGCAGGCTTGGGTAAGGGCTTGGTCGGTCAGGAAGTCTCTGATGGCATTGACCTGCGGGTCTTTTAGGTCGTTCCAGTGCAAGTTGAAGTCTCCAAGGAAAATGATATTGGAGTTGGGGGAAGCCTTGGTTGTGATGATTTCCATAAGATGGTCAGTGAAGGTGTCATTTTTCCCTGGGGGTGGTAAAAAATATGAAGTCTACACATTTGGGTGTTGTTGTTGCTAATGGAGAGTGCAAGGTATTCAAAGGAGTCAATGGGATCACCCGGAAGTTCTGTGGCAAGGAGTGACGAGCGATAAATGCAGGCAATGTCACCTCCTTTTTTTTGTTGCCTGTCTAGTCTTACGATTTTATAATTGGATGGGACTAAGAGGTCTAAGCAGGGCGATGAGGATTCAGTGAGCCAAGATTCCGTCAAGATCGCCAAGTCCGAGTTATGGCTCAAGATGAGATCAGTGACGTCCGAGGCATGCTTTACTGCAGAACGGCAGTTAATTAGGAGCCCGGATAGATGGGGGTCAGAATGTGTGTCGTGGGTAGGTGCAGAGATGGGTACTATCGCTAGGTTGCTATTGACCACTCCTCTGAAGCGGATAGTAGAGGGTCTGTTGGGGTTGGCTGTAACCGTGCGGATGGGGAGTTCGTCATTAGGGTCTAAGGGGCGAGGGATTGGCAGGGCAGCTTAGTAGCTTGAGTGGAGGGCTGCAACTTCGTCCTCTGTGAGGTCTAGAGGGCTAGACGCGATAGGAGTAGAATTGTAGGAGAGGAGGAGAGCCAGGAGTTCGTCCTCCGATAGGTGGCAGGGCTGCTTGCGGGGGCGCAGGTGTCTTAGGGATAGCGGTAATGGGTGAAGGAGGGGCTCGGAGTAAGGGGGGGGGATAGAGCTCTGCGAGAGCTTGAGATTCGAGCAAGAGAGTTCGGTGAGGTGCAAGAGTTTCTTTAGATCCAGGATGGCGTTGTGGATTTATTTATTTTTATTTATTTTATTTTGAAAGTTTTATATAGCGCGAACAAGATCTTTGCAGATATCAGAGCGCTTTACAGATGAAAAGAACAACGTGTGAGCATATAGTATTGGGGTGGGGAAGGTACATGTGGGAGCATAGACCACCAGCTACATCAATAATGATACAAGTACAAATACAGGTACAAATAATTGATAGCGTAAACACTCAGGCAGGTCATCAACACGAGTCATGCAAAAATGCAAAAAAGGTCAGTAAAACTGAATGAAACAGCGTCTGTAAATAACATCCCCAGTAATAATTCAAGTGTATTTCGCCATGAGAATAGCTTTTACTTCTTTCTTAAAAAGTATGGTAGAGGAGATGAGCCTAATTTCAGGGGGGAGTGAGTTCCAGATCCTGGGTGCCATTCCAGAGAAGGAGCGTTTATACGTTTTTTCCTTACGGAATCTTTGGGGCTTTAGCAGGAGATTGTTAGTGCCTCTAGTGATTCTAGAGCCTCCGGAAATCGACAGCTTTTGGGCGAGGTATCCGGGTGAGCTCATGTGGACAGCCTTGTGCGTGATGCAGGCGATTTTCAAATGAATTCTGGCTTCAAAAGGTAGCCAGTTCAGGGCTCTCAGGTCAGGGGAAATGTGTGAGTGTTTTCTTGATCCGGTGATGAGTCTCGCTGCAGCGTTTAGAGAAGCTCTTATGGGTGCCGTGGTAGTTAGGGGGAGACCGCAGAGGGCGATGTTGCCGTAATCTATTCGAGGGATGACTAGAGCTTGTACCGCAGTTTGGAAATCTTTGGCTGGAAGGAAGGGTTTGAGTTTCCTTAAGGTATTGATCTGGTAGTTCGCCCCTTAAGTTGCTTTGTTGATGTGTTCCGGCATGTTGAGGTTGGTGTCAAGTGTTATGCCTAGAGATTTTGCTGAGTCTACAATGGTGGGATGAACATTGAGTGCGGTTAAGTGTTTAAGCCAGATTTGAGTGGTAGTGATCTTCGCAGGAGGTGAGATCAAGAGGAACTCTGTTTTAAGAGCATTGAGCTTGAGATGATTAGCGGCCAACCATGCTTGGGTGCTTCTGATCGTTGAATTCAAGAGCATAATGTCTTTGGGTGATTGTACTTTGAGATAAAGTTGGGTGTCATCGGCATACATGTGGAATTGAACATTGGATGCTTGTAGCAAGGTGGTGAGAGGTTCCATGACTAGGTTAAACAAAGTTGGGGATAGGGAGGATCCTTGTGGGACGCCTAGCGATACCGGTATTGGAGAAGACATCAAGTTGTTACTCTTGAATTTCTGCGTTCTGTTGTGTAGAAAGGACGTGAACCACTTGAGCACAGTTCCAGATATACCCATTCTTGTGTTTAATAGATCAAGTAGGTTCTCATGTTTGACGGTGTCGAATGCAGAGGAGAGATCCAGAAGGATAAGGAGGCAGGTATCGTTTTGATCTAGGATTTGGAGGGCGTCGTCAATTATGTGTATCATAGCAGTTTCTGTGCTGTGGTCCGCTCTGAAGCCTGATTGATGAGTGTTGAGTAGATCAAACTGATTAATGTGATTAGTCAATTGGGTTTGTGCGCATTTTTCCAGTAGTTTGGCAAGAGTCGGAATATTGGTAATGGGACGGTAATTATTTAGATCAGAGGGGTCGGCTGTAGGTTTCTTTAGTAGAGGTGTGACTTGTCCAACTTTGAGGGAGTCGGGAATGGTCCCTTGTTGAAGAGAGCTGTTGATGATTTTAGTCCAAAGTGGGAGGAGCGACGGGGTAAGGTCTTTGACAGCGTTGGCAGGAAGGGGGTCCGAGAGGTGATTGGCTGGTTTCACAGTGCTGAGCAGTCTACCAATTTCTTCTTCCGAGTAGGTGGCAAAGGATGACCATGTAGCATTGTTTTTTGGTTCAGCGGGTGCTGTGCAGAGCGGTTTGGGATAGAGACTTACGTCAATGAGGAGGTCGATCTTTATGTTGTCTGTTTTTTGGATAAAGAAAGTGGCGAAGTCTTCACAGGAGGGTGCTTTGCCCAGAGTACTGAGTGGTTGGAGTTGATCCTTGGATTGCGATCTGATTAGCTCAAACAGCTTTCTCGGGCGATTTTTGGCTTGGTCAAGCCGACGGCTGAAGAAATCCGATTTTGTGCGTTTTATTTTCCTGAAGTAGGCATTTCTCTTTTTCTTCAGCGTTTTTAGGTGCAGTGCGGAGGGAGCTGATCTCCAGGTGCGCTCTGCCATTCGCATGGCCCGTCTATCGTCGTTGAGGCTCCCGTTGTACCAAGGATTGGACATTTTTGCGGATGCTCTTTTTAGCTGCATAGGTGCAGCTTCATTAACTAAAGAGGTCATAGCGTTGAGATAGTGATCCGTCAAGGCTTGGACATCCGCAACGCCAGTGGGAGGGAGTAATATATTGCAGCTGTTGGGGGGTAGAGAGTTTGGGTTGAGTTTTTTCAAGTCTCTTTTCCAGACTTTGGGTTTGAAGGATTGAACCGGGTTAAATTTGACTTTTTCGTTGATGAAGAACGTGACAATGTGATGATCTGACCAGTCACAGGGTTTGATAGATTCAAGCTGGATAGAGTCTTCTTTGGCGATGATAAGGTCGATGATAGAGCCTTTCTCGTGGGTCGGGCTGTTGCATATTTGGGTGAGGTCAAGGGCGTCAAGGAAGTTTTTAAGACTATTCACCACCGCGTCATTATGATCGTTCCAGTGGAGGTTAAAGTCACCAAGGTATATTTGTGTGAGTTGTCGCCCCGAATTGGTGGTGATCAAATCCATAATTTGTTGCGCGAAGGTAAAGTTGTCCCCTGGTGGATGGTAAATGCCGTGGAGAGAGCATATCGGTTTGCCCTCACTGATAATATCAAGGCAAATGTATTCACAGGAGGTTGGGGAGGGTAGGGAGGGAGAGGTTACTTTCTTGACAGAGAGGTTGCTCCTGTGTATACATGCGATTCCCCCACCTTTTTGACCAACCCTGTCTAATCTGGTGATGTGGTAGTTGGGGGGAACCAGTATGTCCAGTATGGGTGTAGAAGATTCAGTTAGCCAGGTTTCAGTCATGATGATGAGGTCTATGTCCAGTGATAAGATGAGATCAGCGATTGCAGAGGAGTGCCTAGAGGCCGATCTGCAGTTGAGGAGGGTGCATTTGAGACGGGGTGTGTCGAGGGTGGAAGGGGGTTCTAGAGAGAGGGGGACTTTTCTCAGGTTACTAAGGATAGAGATGCTGCTGTTTTGCGTGGGGGGTCTAAGGGGATTTGGATGAATCGTTGGAATGGCGCGGAGGGTGGAGGGTATGTTGTTAAGGGGAGCTGGGTCGTAGGAGCGGAGGAGGGTGACTGTGTCGAGGTCCGATAGTGTGTTGCAGGTACGATGGGGACGGTTTTCCCGATTGCGAACAGGGATGGAGATCCAGTGCAGGGGGCGTTGAGTGCGAGAGTCAGCCGCCCGAGTGGAGGTCCTGTTAGGAAGGGTGGAGCTGGTGAAGGCGGGTGTGGGGTGTCCGGGATGTGTGCAGAGTAATTGTTTGATGATGTGAATGTCTTGTTTGAGCTTGAGGAGGGTGGTGGGTGAGGAGTGACTGGAATGCGAGCGGAGTAATTGTTTGATGATGTGAATGTCTTCTTTGAGCTGGAGGAGGGAGGCCATAACGTGGTCTGATGTGGGATTTGTGTTGGTGATGGGTATTGGAGGGTTGGGGGAGGATGACATAGAATGGAGGAGGGTATTGGTGGTAGGTGGAGAGTGCATAGTGGAGGATGGGCGTAAGTTAGCTGTGATGGGGGCGCATGTGGGGTAATGGGGGGTGAGAATCGGGGGGGGGGAGTGTCATTGTATGAGGTTCTTTTTTGCGGAGGCGGAGTTGAATTGATAGTGGCGTGCTCAGAATGATTAGTTAATGTGTGGAAGTGGGGGCTTCGAGTTGGGGGGGATAACGGGTGGGGATTGTCTGTGTGCGTGTCGGTCTGGAGCTGACCTCGGTTGGGCAGCTTGTGGGTGGAAGCTGTGTTGTCATGGGTGAAAAGAATGGGAGTGTGGGCTGGTGACAGGGGGGAGGGGGTACGGTTGGTGAATATGGGTGACAGATGTCTGTGTTTGAGGGGTGTGAGGTATCTACCGTAGGTGGGTGTATGTCTAAGGTGCTGATGGTAGAGGAGAGGTGCATGTCCATTTGGGGCAGAGGTATGCTAGAGGCGTGGTAGTTGGGGGTTGTGGTGTCAGGGGAGAGAGGAGTGTGAGTGGTATGAATGGAGGTCAGGGTGTTGGTGGGACGGGAGGGGGTGCAGCTGGTGTATGTCGGGGAGAGATCTAAGTCTGTGATTGAGGGGTTAGTATGAATGGGTGTCATGGCGTTGGTGAGGCTGGAGGGGGTGCTGCTGGTGTATGTCGGGGAGAGATCTAAGTCTGTGATTGAGGAGTGTGAGGTCGTTACAGTAGGTGGGTGGACGACGACGGTGCCGGTGGTGGAGGAGAGGTGCGTGTCGTTTAGGGACTGAGCTATGTTAGCATCGTTATGGTTGGGGGCTGTGAAGTCAAGGGTGATCGGACTGAGTGGGGTCCGCGGATTGGAAAGGTGCTGTAAGAAAGTATGGAACAGGTTGTCTAGTAGTTCCAGGTTCCTGTCTGTGGATTGGATTAGGACAATCCCGTTGTTGTAGATAGTGATGGACGTTCTGCCTGGGAAGAGTTGGGATGGTGTGATGGAGAGTGTTTGGCCATGAGCGGATTTCCTGGAATTGGATACGGTGAGTAAAGAGAGGAACGTTTTCCTCCATTGGGCTCTGCGTGCGGTGTGGAAGATGATATCAATGTTTACGGCACCATTAACCGGTGAGTGGTAGGTGTCTGCAAAGGGTATTTCCGGGTGGGACCTCAAAAGGTTGTGTTTAAAGCGTTTAGCGGCTTTTTTGGTGAGTGTGGGTGGGTAGTTGATTCTGTGTGTGTGCTTGCCGATGAGCTCCATGATGGGGTGACAGTCAGTAGGTGTGGGAGGGTGCTCAGTAATCGCTGGTTGCATGGAGTGAGAGTGACACTAGTGGGCAGCCAATGTGTATGCGGTAGTAGTCAATGCAACCAGGGATAAGATCTGTATTGGGTGCGTATTGCACCGATGTAGGGTGCACAGTAATGCTAAACTGGTGCAGAATACAAACACTTACACTAATACCCCCAATGCATGCAACAACAGATGCACAGATGTAGAGTGCACAATAATGATAAACTGGTGCAGAATGCAAACACATACACTAAATGTGTAGGTGTTTGCTTGGATGCTCAGGTAAGTATTTTCCTCCTCCTGGGGTGCCAAAGGTAAAGGAAAATTTAAACAGAAATAATTGTTTATAGGATTGGAAACTCTACCGTCCCACTTTTGGTTTAATTTGGGCACGCGTTAGTGAGAATGATAATGGCATTTAATATTGCCCCATGATCCCTGTCCAAGTTTGTCCTCCACCTTGAGCCTTAAAAAGACTGAACAGGCGGCGACTATAGTGGCTATCTCCAAACCAGGCAAACCACCTGAAGAATGCTCCTCTTACCGCCCCATCTCGCTGCTTAATGCAGAGGCCAAAATTCTGGCCAAACTCCTAGCGACGAGAATCTTGCCCCATTTACCGTCTCTTATACATCCGGATCAGTCCGGATTTATGCCACACAGAAATACGGCATTAAATCTACGCAGACTGCACGGAGTACTGGCCAGGGCGGAATCGGACACATCACAAGCAGTGATATTAGCCCTTGATGCTAAGATGGCTTTTGATCTTGTAGAATGGACATACTTGTTTGAGGCACTGTCGCGCTTGGGTTTTGGGCCCCGCTTTATTGCATGGGTCAGATTGTTGTACACTGACCCGGTAGCTCGGGTGGTTGCCAATGGACATATCTCGCGGATGTTCCCACTAGGGAGGGGTACAAGACAAGGATGTCTCCTCTCGCCGTTATTGTTCGCGATCTCGCTGGAAAACCTTGCCACTCTTATTAGAACCTCGCCCCTACTCAAGGGCATATGCTGGAGGGAGGGTTGGGAGGACCGGCTGTCCCTGTATGCAGACGACATGCTGATATACCTAACTAATCCGGACAGCGGAGTGCCAGCCCTATTACATCTCTGTGACACTCACGGCAGAATATCCGGCTATACACTTAATTGGAGCAAATCGGAATTATATGTTCTGAAGGGGCAGGTTCCGGCCCTCGGCGCGGGGTGTCCTCTGAAGATAGCGGGTTCGTCGTTTAAATACTTAGGCATTCAAGTTACTAGTGACCCCGCGGAATTCATGGACAAAAATCTGAAGCCCCACTTAGAAAGGCTCAAACAAGATGTTAAATTTTGGTCGGGACTCCCGTTAACGCTCTTGGGACGAGCTGCACTTTATAAAATGATGGCCCTGCCAAGATTTTTGTATGTCCTTGAAAATACACCCTACCTGGTAGCCCCTAGGTTCTTTCAAAAGGTTGCTACATTGGTTTCTAACCTTCTATGGGGTAACCTCCCCATCGCCCAATCCAAACTGCATAGAGGTTGGTTTGACGGTGGTATTGCCTTACCCAACTTAAAATTGTATTACTGGGCAGCACACCTTAAACCCATCAACCAATGGCTCCATGCTTCACAAGCTGAGCCAGCATTCCAGGCTGACAGGGGGCAACTAGGCACTAACAGCTTATTGGCTCCATTATATGACCACCGTAAAATTCGCACCTTAGTGGGACCCACCAAACTACCGGTGACGCTCTGGCATACAGCGATGGCTGCCCTGGGTTGGAAGGGGAGGATCACCAAGCTGACTCCACTGTGGGACTCTCGAGTCCTCGGCCACATGAGGAACAGCAGGGGGTTCACACACTGGGACACTATAGGGATATCCACGGTGGGCGATCTTTGGGACAGGGGGGGGGGTGGTGCCCTTCAATAGACTGAGAGAATTATACGAACTCAGCGAGAGGGAGCTCTACAGGTACATGCAAATACGACATGCAGTACTAGCGGCTCTGCCCATAGACACTGACCTGCCCGAATCTTCCCCGCTGGAAGATCGCCTCCTCACTGAATTTATAGTTGAACGCGCAACATCTCTTACCTACCGCAAATTACTCAACAACTTACCAGACCCAACGCTGTCCTTAAAGGCGAAATGGGAGGGGGACACTAGTGAAATGGACAAACATGAGTGGAATGAGGCACTGGCGGAAGTGGGCATCTCTGCACGGCTACGGCTAGTGCAACTGAAAATACTACACAGGGTGTACTATACAAGAACAATGCTACATCGTATTCACAGGATAGAACACCCTTACTGCCTTCATGGGTGCGGGGAGGAGGGCACGTTTTTTCACACCATATGGGACTGCCCCCGGATTCAGGAATATTGGAAGCAAATATTGCGAACAATCTCACAAACACTAGCAATAACGCTGTTGCCTGAACCGAAGAGGTGCCTTCTGAATGTATGGGAACCTACGGATCTCACTAGACACGGGAGACTCTGGGTTACAGTAGGATTGATGGTAGCAAAACGTGATGTCGCACAACGCTGGGGAGTGGCAGAAGTGCCGACCAAGTCACAATGGTGTTTAAATATGGATAAGGTAATGATGACGGAGAGGGCGGTGTACTCTAGCCGTGCCTGCCCGGGGAAGTGGAATAAAATCTGGACCAAATGGAATATATACAGAGGGGAGATTTGCGACCCCTTGCCGGAGGACGTCCAGGACGAATCAGATGAGGAAGAGGAAGAGGGCTAGTGGAGTGGGTGTTTTGTGAGGGGGGGAGACTAGGGATTAGGATAGTGGCCTTCTACTACGATGCCACGCAGGATTGACAGGGGGGGGATTACATGAAGCGCCAGCTCAGAGGGTTATATACTTGACCACAACATGACCCTCAGGGGCTGTATCGAGAATGGGGAGGAATCTGAAATGAGACACCTTGGTGAGATATTTACGAATGATCAGTATTGCTCTATGAATGACCACATTCTTGTTCCTAACGGTTATTTTGGTTTGTTGTTGTTCATAAAAACTGGAAAATCAAAAACCATTACTTTCTGGAAAATGCTGCTTGTGCTGTACCTCTTCATTGCAGCACCTATATTGTTGTCTATACTATGGAAAATTCTACCAGAGACTTTATGGTGCTGTATTGTGATTAACAACCTGCTATAGCGGCCAGCCCGTTGGGTTGTAGGCATTCCGCAGTGTAATTTAATGGTGCAATAAAGGTTTTTGAAAGAAAAAAAAAAAAGACTGAACAGTCTGTGCCAGCCCTAGTAGTGTATGTGTTCGTCTTGACAGACTGTAGAACTTTGCTGATTTCCTCACACAACATCTTGTCATGAATCAGAATATCACCAATCTATTTTGAACTTCAAGGCAGAACTTGTACATTCATATCACAGCTGCATCGGAAAACATATCTTTCTTTAGTGTCTGAAGTACTGCCTGGACTACGGCTATTTTAGTTGCTTACTTGGAGACCAACTTATCTTCTTTAATATTGAATTTTCTTCAACTCTTTATTCTGGAGGTTGGTGTGCTGGGTAAATAGGAATATTATATTTCAAATGTAAAAATGTAAATTGATACTTGTATAGCGCACTACTCACCCGCAAGGGTCTCAAGGCGCTTGTACGAATACCGCTGTGGAACCCTTCCTGGCTCTCCCTGTGAGGTGTCCACTCCTGGGCACCCCCAAGGTGGAGGCCAGGCATCCTTAGCATTGTGGGGGCCGTTGTGGAGATTAAGCAAGCTATTGCCCAGAGTTGCAAAGTGGGACTCCATGATTGGAATAGGCACCGAGGCGAGAATAATCAGGTCCGTGGAATTTTGAGCCCAAGACTTGCTTTTAGAAAGGACTTGAAGACATGGCTTTTTAGGAAATAGTCCTTGTATTTCTTTTACTGTTGTGTGGTTGCTTTTTATGCTGTTCCTTTCTTTGCCAAAGCGCCGGGATGCTCCTCTGGAGTTGCCGTGCGCTATAAAAGAAATAAAGTAACATAACATAACATAACAAGACCCGCCGAGGCGGGGAATTGAACCCTGGTCCCGGGCAAGACCTCTGCATCAGGGTCTGCCGCTCTAACCATTGAGCCACACTTCTCCATATATTGATCACAGTTCATGAATTCCTGTCAAAGTTTTAGGATGGTTTTTGCACCACGAAGTCACAAGCGACCATGGCAGCTGAACCTCTGTGTCTTGGTCTTTCTTATCAGGTGTAGGTAGGCCCCCTGGTTTCCTCTGGTTCACTGGCAGCCGTCCGGGCAGTGTGGCAGTTGAGGGGAGCAGTTATTATGCCGTCCTGTCCTTATAAGGTGGACTTCTGTGAGGATGTTCACTTTAGTATTTTACTGATTGCAGGAAGTGCAGTGCTATAGCGCTCGCATGATAAAACCAACAGTGAGATTATACATTCCTATGATGTGGGAGTTATATAAATAACATATTTTGTAGCAAAAGATGAAACTCTGGTTTTCTGTCTTTCTGAAAACATTTTCAGACTGCAAAGCAAATCCCAGATTTGTTAGTGTGCGTTGCTAAATCCTTATCTAGCATTTAGTTTGCTATTAATCCACACAAATTACTACGGGTCCTCTTAGACGTTCAGTGTATTAACTCCGACTTGTGCTATAGAACGTCTTTTTGTATATTTTATTAAATGGTTGCACGTTCCAGCCGCTATCAGACTGGGAATTTATGCAAAGAACTGCCACATGCGCTCTATTGTTCTGTGCAACAGAGAGGAGGAGCTAAGCTCCGGGTCTCATGCTCGTGGAATAATCTTTTAATTACATACCATTAACAAGCATTTACAATGCAACGGTTTCGCCTTTGCAAAAGTTAGAGCTATTGGCATTGTAAATGACAATTTTTTTATTTATGTGTTGGTTTTGAAAACAGATAAATAGATGGCATTGTCATTTACATTGCCAATAGCTTAATCTCTCGCAAAAGTGAGACCTATTGTATCCTACTGGACGAGCTCAGCAGACAGCAATTACTTGCAGACGAGGTCTATAACACAACAGTGACACTGCTAAATCCAGCGCTTCACAATAGAAACAGAAATGATACATGAGAAGATTATGAGTGAACAAATTACAAAAACAGACGTTAAGTTACATGAGGCAAGTGGAATGATGAGTCAGCCACCACGGCATCATATAGTGCAGGGGCAGTGTGATACTGGTGTTGGGGCACTGGCACCATGCAGTGCAGTGGGGAAAGCCAGTAAGCCACTAATGGTGAATGGGTTCTGGGATCACAGAGTAAAGGTGATACTGTAGTAATGGTGAAAGGATGCTGACACCATGCAGTGCGGGGGGACTTAATGTTTGCACAACGGCTGCTGGCACTATACAGTGCTTAGGTAGTACAGTAACAGTGCAGGGGTTCTGCCACTAAACAGTGCTGGGGAAGTCAATGCTTGTTTCAGGGTGCCGCAACGGATGGTGCACGGAGTCGGTGTAGAAGCATGCAGGGGTGTTGGAACCTACAGCCAAGGAGGAGTTAATTCTAGAGGACACTATACAAGGACGAGGGGTGGTATGCACTATACATGCTGTGCCAAGGGAGGCGTAGTATTTGCACTATACAGTGCATGGGTGGTTGTAGTGGGTACACTGCACGCTGTGAAGAGTGGGACATTGTTTGGCAGTAGTGCGGGCGCAGTGCGGAGTAGTGTAGACACGGTGCAGGGGCACGGACACCATACATAGCAGGAGAGGGCGTTAATGCCGGTGCAGAGACCGCTAGCCTCCCCGGTGAGACAGTGTCCGCGCGCAGGCGGCTCCCCTCGCGGGTCAGTGTAACGTGACGCAATCCCCTCCGGGTTAATAACTATTTACAGACTATGATGCGGTTTCATTGCCTGCATGCAATATTAAGAGCTCGCATCTCTCAGCCGAAAGGCCTCATATGGAGTCAAATCTATTCCACGGATCTCGGTGAGGTATTACAGACTACAACTGCCCTGGCGCTGCATTCCTGCGAATAAAACCAGCATATAAATCCTGCCGATTTCCAGGGCTACGAGTGAAACTCGATCCGCGGAAAGGGAAGCCGAGGTGGCGGGATATAGAATTCCATGCCGGTTGGTTGCCTGACACATGCGGGGCTTTGGGAACGTGTACCCTGGGGGCATGTCGTGCATCCCAATGGGAATACGGGTGTATTCAATCTCTTCCAGATTCAATCAGGTCTTTGCAGCGACCCTCAGAAAATAAACAGCCCTCGGCATCTGTGCAGTGAGCACCGGCGCCAACTGAGCAGTGTTGTGCACCGAATACGGGGAGGGGTGTACTGCTTGGAATTGGGCACTGAATATGGAGGTGGGCTTACTGCTCAGGAGTGGGTAGACTGCTCAGGGTTGTGCAATGAACACTGGGTATTGGCTTTTAAGGAATCAGCAATGAGCGGGGTGGCGGTAGATGCCTGATCGGGACTGTGAATAGGGGCCGGGCGGGGGAAGGCAGGACAGCAAGCACGAACAATGGGGGGGGGGGGAGGGGGGGCAGGACAGCAGCAAGCACTCACAAAAAACAAGCACATGCAAAGCAATGGAGGGGGGTGGGAACGGAGACACGGACAGCGGGAGGGGGCGGGGGAAGGCGGGACAGCAAGCACGAACAACAGGGGCAGGACAGCAGCAAGCACTCATGAAAAACAAGCACATGCAAAGCAATGGAGGGGGGTGGGAACGGAGACACGGACAGCGGGAGGGGGGGCGGGGGAAGGCAGGACAGCAAGCACGAATAACAAGGGGGGGGGGGGCAGGACAGCAGCAAGCACTCACCAGAGGACGACTTCTTCCAGCGGCGGTCGGGGTAAATGGTAAAATAAAAGGCTGCCAAAAAAAAAAAAAGTACCGCCCACCGCCGCAATGACGTTCTACAAGGGGCAGAGAGGGAAACAAAATCGCCGGAACGCCCACGAATCGCCTCGGACAATGACGGACGCCTCTCTCTTCCAATGGCTAGCCTCCATTTATGGAGCTAGCCAATGGAAAAGAGAGGCGGGACAAAGCCACATACTGTTCTCAAAAGATTTCGCCTGCGCGAACGCTGCTGCGTAGCGGATCGCCAGGCGACACCTAAAAACTAATTTACAAAAGTACAGATTTGCATGTTGAAGGTCTGGTTGTATAACTACAGGTTGCACCTTCGTTATTTCAAGAGCGACACAGGCTTGGAGCCCGCTGATGTTACTTAGGGGTTCGAGACTGGTCTCACAAAGGGGTCTAGTACCGGCAGAGTTGCCCCTGGTAAGGGCATGGAAGGAACAAGTGTGGGCCAACAGGCTAGAGTGGAAGTCTAGGCAAGCTTTGAAACCGGCCCAGGAACAGGGCCTGCGGGGAAAGGTCAGGGGAGGACCCAGTGGTGGAAGGCATAACTAGGTGGCCCCTGTGGCTCTGCAGTGCTCACCAGCAACAAAAGGGAGCCGGTAGAGTATGTACAATTTGCAGCATAGCCTTCTAGTAGGCTATTTTCTCCAGGGTTGGTGACGGCCGAAGAAATTCAGGACGTGCTCAGGTGAGAACTGACCTTCAGAGTGACGCACGTGCAACTTCCTGACAGACTTCCCATGGCGGGATAGAGAGGAGTCCCACTTGACTTTCTTGAATTCAAAGCAAGTTTTCGATTCGGACTTCTTATTGCAGGGCAAATCCCATGATTTTGAGCGTGGTCAGAAATTCTGTATCAAAATGTACTTCTTCTTATGCTCAGCAATGTAAAGCATGAGAAAGAGATGCATATTTGGATATCATAGAAAGGGCATAGATTCGGTTCTGCTTCTTGGTTGGATTTGAATGGCAAACAAGCAGCTCACAGAATTGTACTCATCAAAAGCAGGTAAGTACATCATTTATAGACCACCCAGGATCAAGAGAATGAAATCACAGGAATGCATTTGATTTCAGATAGTCATATTAAACAGTTTTTAGAGTCAACCCAGAAGGGATGTAGGAAAACTATAAGCAAATACTGGTAATAAGCATCCATATTGATGACCCAACGGTCCGCTCCATCCAAGAGCAGGAGTGAATAAACCAGAAACTAGCACTAGATATAGGCAACCATGGCATATGATCTACATTGTCTCGCCTAGCACTACAGGTGATCAAGCCATAGGTAAGCACTGAATACAGGAAGGTGTGGTAAATAATGACATGCACAGGTGGAGTGGCCATTGCAAAAGGTCTTTAGAGACCAGGGGAGGCAGAAAAGCAACGAACATAGGATGGATGGATGGGTTTTTATATAGCGCAATATCACCGCCAGGTCTCAAAGCGCTTTGCATTGGGAACCCGTCCTGGTTTTTCCCTGTGAGATAGCCCCTACTGGGTATCCCCAAGGTGAAAGCCAGGCATCCCGCCGCAGGGGGCCGTAGTGGAGATTAAGCAAGCTATTGCCCAGAGTTGCAGAGTGTGAACCTGTGATTCGAGTAGGCACCGAAGCGAGAATTACCGAGTCCGTGGACATTTTAAGCTCAAGACCCTGCCGCGTCGGGAATTGAACCCTGGTCCCGGGTCTGATCTCAGCGTCCGGGTCTGCCTCCTCTAACCAGTGAGCCACACTTCTCCACTTATGCACATATATGCTCTGGTTACAGGCAGTCAGTGTCGGAGGTCACTTTGAGACATGCAGATGGTATGGTACATGAATATCATAAATAAAGTATAGTCTGGTAGACATATTGTGCTGTAAAAATAATTTACAAAAATATTGCCCCAGAGGAGTCTGTAATTGACACACAAGCAGACCACAGTGTCCACTGCAACCAGGGTAAATGCGCTATAGATTCCACCCAGAAGTGACAGAAGAGAAACTCCCTTCATGGACTGTTTAATAGCAGCCATATTAAACGGCATCTAAATTCCATCCTGAAACAGCCTGGTAGTGGGTATCTGGCACTCCTGAGTAATGGCGTTGGTTAAATATTACCCTTATATTCATAAATGCATCTGCTTATTTGAGCATGATATGTTGATTACCGAGAGGACAGTGTCACATGTTACAGATTAGCAAAATATTTTTAAGGCATAAATCTATGTTTTCTAGTTTTTCTGGCCTAGGGCTTCTACTGTGTAACACCGGAATTATTTTCCAGATAGTCGGGAAAAAATACTTTTTTTACCATAGCATTCATCTAGTTTTTGCTTTTCCTTAGATACTATATTTCTCCAACTGTCTGTAATTGGATTACTACCTCCTCCTACTAGTTCATGTGGCTCCGTTTTTTGTACTTTTCTCAGATCAATTAACGAGTCCAGTTGAGGGGCTGCTGTACTGCTTAAAGCCAGGCCTGGTCAATCGTGTTGACTGCTAACTTGGAGGAAGAGGATGAGCATCATAAATGTAGACACAATCTTTAATAGTCACAATGATTGGCACAACATGTAGTGTATCTGCAGTGCAAATGTTAGCAGAACATAGAAACATTAATAAAGATCTCACATCTCTTCATTTTAGTTCCCCGTACTGAATCTTAAACCTATACTGCATCTAATCAGGTACCTGCCATTAAAACGTTAACATTTTTTATTCTGTTAACTAGAATACAAAAAACATTTGCTAACCTATATGCCCACCAGGTATGTATACGAATCCAATACCTGTGTGTTTGTCCTAAATCAGCCTGCTATACCCACTTGACTAAATATCTGTAGTAACCTATGACTTACTATACTAGCCATTTTCTTCTGGCTACCTCGTATTCAATGAGCCTAGTTCTCAAACATGCTGTATCACGTCATTTTGTGACAAATGACACATTGGAATTACACAGTCTGTGGAACACAACCCTACACTTGAATTCCTGCTAGTAATCCTCAACCAATATTGGTGGGGATCCAATTCCACTGTACATTATATGACATTGTGTTTTCGTCAGGCCGCTGGCCTCCTCTCAAAAAGTCCTTCCACTCAAAAAGATATCTAAAAGACCACCCAGTTATCTGAACGCCATCACCGAGTGCCTGTGGCTGCCTCTTTACAGATGTCTGTATGTAACAGCATCAGTAACCCAGTGCTGACTCCATTCCAGGGGAGAAAGGCCACATAAGGGAGCACGGTAGGGACACCATAAGCCTCAGACCGTAGTTGGGCAGACCACCCGCACCCCCATTGGGGTCCCTTTTTAATTAAATGAGACTTGGGAATCAAGGCAAGCTTCAGGGTGTGACGCTTGCACCAGATTTGCAAATTCAGTAAAAATATATATATATATTTATATAAAAAGGAAAGGTGTGGCCAAAGGCCTAGCACTAAGGGCAAACCCTTGGGCATTGGCCCTGCGCTCAACCCCGATGTGCATAGCCAAAGGCTCAGCACAACAGGGAACCAGCTTGTGGCGAGTTAAATGAAGGGACTGTCAGCTCTAGTGCTCCGACTGTAGAAAAGAATTTTAAAAACATTTGGATTCACAGAAAAAAGTTAAAAGCAGAGTATGGTTCCGGCTCAAAAGTGACAAACCATTGAAATTCACCTGTGATGGTTAATATCGCACACCGCAAAAGCCATATTTTGTGGCATCACCCCTTCTCAAAACACTCATTGGCCAACGCTATAAAAACCCCAAAACAGTTATCAGGAAAATAATATAGTGGCCTGTGCGAGTTATGCTGTGTGTGTGTTTTTTTTTTTAACTATAACTGGAAATATTATGGCTGTGGTTCAAATGAACAAAAACACTGAAACTCACCAACTATGGTGTGCAACGCATGCACCATACGCCATAACCTATGTGATTATATATATATATATATGAGAGGAAAAACCACTTTACTGGAAAGCAAGTCACGAAGACACAGAGGGGATCATTTCAGGAGACACCTTTATTCACGAGTACAGCTTGGCATGATGCATTTCGGCATATCCGCCTTCTTCAGACGCCGCTGTTACTGCATCTTATCCTTCTCCCTCCTTTGTAATTCCTCAAGCGCTCCCATTGGTGGGAGATTAGGTGACCCAGCTGCGAGAGGATCCTGCAGTCAAATGTGAGCCTACAGTTCCCAGCATGCATCTGTTCAGGTAAGTGCGGCATCTGGATCATTGCTGAAATGTGCTTCGCAAAGGAGGGGCCGTGTAGCAGCAGGTAAGGACGTATTGAAAGTGTTAAAGGGGCTCCCTCCAGTCCCCTACGTCCGAGCCTCAAAATAAAACCAAACCGGGCTGTGAGGTGAACTGTAATCATGCTCACCTCCCGTGCAGTCACAGGCTGACATTGGCAGCAGCCACTTGCGTGATTGATTCTTGAGGCAGTCCTGGGACTATCAATCCCTTGATACACACAGTCCATTTGCCAGACTTTGCCCAGGACACTTGCAGGACGGGTCCTCGTTTCGCGCTGCTGGCAAGCGCGACAAACATGAGAGGAAAAACCACTTTACTGGAAAGCAAGTCACGAAGACACAGCGGGGATCATTTCAGGAGACCTCTTTATTCACGAGTACAGCTTGGCATGATGCATTTCGGCGTATCCGCCTTCTTCAGACGCCGCGGTTACTGCATCCTATCCTTCTCCCTCCTTTGTAATTCCTCAAGCGCTCCCATTGGTGGGAGATCAGGTGACCCAGCTGCGAGAGGATCCTGCAGTCAAATGTGAGCCTTCAGTTCCCAGCAGCAGCATGCCACATGAAATGGAACTCCCAGCGTGCTGAAGGAGCGGGGAATTCCATTTCATGTGGCATTTATAGACTGAATCGCAGTGCCTCATGATTTACATCAACCCACTGTGGTAGTAATTGGACTTAAAACGACTGGCACGACAGCGCCCACTTGGGATGAAAAAGTGGGAACCACAAGTACCATCATGCTTAAGTGCATACGCCCACAAGGGCGGGACTTGGATTTTATACAGGTGTCCCTCGCTAATGCTGTTGCTGCTCAGTTACTCTGCCCGTGAACAAGGACATGGTTTGTCTGAAACGCGTAGGGCTTTGATGTTAGGAACGAGACTGCGGCTTTGTGTCAATGTCCACGAATTAAAAGATGCTATTCTACCTGTATGTGGCGTCTTCAACTGGGGCAACTCTTTTCGTTTGGATATATATATATATATATATATATATATATATATATATATATATATATATATATATTACACACATACACACAGATAGATACACCGAGTAGCGGTTGCCACTGCATAGTTATGGTTGGGAATAACTTTTGATTGGAGAGACTTTTTTACCTGCAATTTTGTTTCCCAGAGGACACAGCTGCACAAAATGTGTCACTATTTCACAGGGCTCGAGTTCGGGTACCACACGGGTGGACGGCGCCCCCCCCACTTATTTTACGGGGTTGACGCCGTTTCCCCTGCCAAACACCTGGAGTTCACTCTTTGCCCTCTCTGGGACGAGCTCGGAGCTCCCAGCACGCTGCTCACGTGCTGACTTCTCAGATGCAATTGCATCTATGGGGTGAGCGAGGGGAGGCAATGAGCCGGATGGTACAAGCCACCCTTCGTGACGTCACTTCCTGTTGTGACGTCACTTCCGGTGACAGCGTCCCCCCACTTCTTTTTTTAGGACTTGTGCCCTGCTATTTCTGTATTTTCAGGTAAGGTTCAGCATGCCAGTGCGCATGCAGTTTTGTAAAAGAGAACATGTTGAAGTGGTTTAAAAATGTGTTTTCCTTTTTAGCTTGCATAGAAAAGTTTGCTCATCGCTACAGCAAAAACGCATGAAAGGATTTGAGCCAAACTTGACATAGGTGTAGAACTTCACTGAAAGCGTGCTAGTCAAACTTTAAATCCATTTAGTGCTTTTTAGGAAATTAGAATTACAAAAAGATGTAGGATGGTCTTGAAAAGGTTAACTCTGTTTTCATGGTTAGTTAAAACTGAAAATGGGTCTAAATATACGCATTCTCTTAACCATGTTAGAATTTTTAAAGACTTGATTGGCTGCTGAAAGGGAGAATTTGCCCTGCACCATCCTGAAAAATACAAAAATCTAATTTACCACCGTAAAATCACACATTTGTGTTTGCCATTTTGTATTCAGAAACATTCAGATTTCCTACTTTGCAATTGTGAGAAAAGTTTCAAATTCTGGAATTCAAGATTTCCATGAAGTTTGCAAATTGTAACAAAACAAAAAGGTTAAACAATCAAGCCTATGGTCGAGTGAAAGCCCTGGTAGATTGCACACATGGGTGTACGCAGCCCATGCGGCGAACCCGCTTTAACCATGGCCAATAGGGTGGCATAGGTACATGGCCAATATATGCAGTTTTAAGTTATGGTATGCAACGCAGAATGAACACCATACCTCGCACCCAAACGGCGGGGGTGGGTGAAGTGGATAGGGGGTGGGTGGTGTGGTGTGTGTGTGCGTCATCTATAGATGCACCGGGGAGGCCATTTTATTTCTGGTACCTCAGGAGTCAGTTGATATTGCTGGACTGCTTACTCCCAAAAGATATACCAGACTGTGGCAACAAATAAGGAAGGCACAGGCAGATGGTGAACAGTGAAAATGGAGGAAGATGCGGCATAATATTAGAGAATGGGGCTAAGGGTAAGAAAGGTTTAGTAATGTAAAGAAAAGTATAGGACTGGTAACTGACTCACAATATTGTACTCATTTGCACTGGAAACTATCCAACTCAAGAGGCTTCGTAACACTGTCATTTTATGCAACCCATATGATATTTTCTTACTGATGTGTACATTGTCTTCATTCACAGGCAGAACAAAGTTTTATGACCTACTCCTAAATCCTCTTCTTACTCTTCCATCAAGCAATAAGCATCTCTAAACACACACTGCATTGTCCTCGCCTCCCTGGCAAGATCTTGATCCCTGAGACTGTCCAGAGAAAAATGCATTTGTTTGTATGTACATTTTTGCATGTATGTCTTATCTAGAGCACTCACAAAAAACGGTTACAGCAACTTTCTCTTGAGTGTAAGATCGGTGACTTTCAGCTGAATGGTCCACGCCTCCGAAGAAACAGCTCCAACATTTTTTTGTTTACCTCAATCCCTTTAAAACCATCTTCCTGTACCTTACTTGCACTTTGAAAACAATATTTCTCTGGTTGTATTAATTTGCTGACAACCACACTCTTATTGAGTTTATGATCATTCCCTTTTCTTCAGAGCATGAGTAAATGAGAGGGCATGGAAAAACAAAGCACACCAGGTGTTAAGATGTGTGACAGCTGCAGGCGCTAAGGCACTGTGTGCAGCTACAAACATGCACAACAACTTAGTGCAGCTGCGGCACGTGCGAGTCGAACAGAATGAATATGCCACTAAACAAGTCATCCTTGACTGAAAGAAAGACTGTAAAAGTACAGCAAAAAGAAAAATCTTTCTTCTGTAGAAAAAGCCCTAGAAAAGTGAAAACATTAATATCTTAAACATGGTTGTTTTAGTCTGTCGTGAACAAATGAAAACCTAAATTTTCCACAGTGAGCGGCTCAATTGAAAGCAACGCGCATGTTACATTTCTTCAAAAGAGTAAGGAATTTTCATGCACTTGGGAATTACTGTTCACCATTACTCGTGACGTTTTCTCGATTGTTTCAAAACTATAAAAGTTCAGAAACATCAAAAATGTGCTGTGCCAAGTAACTACCCTCATCGCATCCATTTTCTAAGGTCAGCCTCTTTTTGCTCTGAAAAAGATGCCCTACCCTTGCAACAATGATGCGCAGCCCTTACTTGTTCCTTTGTGAAGACAGTCTTTTAGAGACTGTTCTCCTTTTAGATGAAAATAGGGCAGCAGTTATGGTCACACTTTTTGTTAATTTAGTTGCCAGTCAGCTCCAAATCAAAAGAAAATAAGGCTGCGGAGTGTAATTAACATTCAGTTCAGTCGTTGTGTCCCTTGTCTAGCCCCTGAGCTTTGTTAGAATTGCCATCTGAAGGCTGAAGGCTGTAGGGAAATCGATTTGATTCTAATCGCACCATGAAAAGAACATGATCTAACTGCTTTCAGCCCTCCGTAAATCTGTACGAGGTCTTTAGCACAATGCAACTTCCAATTTAAAAAGCACTGAATGTCTCGTCAATGACTCTGTGAAGAAAAAAGAACAAGAAGCAGACATAAAAATTCCAATAGTTGTTTAAGCATTAAAGTTCATTTGCATCACAGCGGACGTGAAAGGGGCTGACCTCTCAAACCGCCTCTCAGGTCTATGAAGTCGTAGCCTTGACAAGCCAGCATTGAAGGGGCTCATTGACTCTGAAAGGCTACTCTGTCAATGGCGAGCAGCGGCAATGGGCTCGGCGCAGCGCATGCATCTGCCTGCCCACCCGTCGCTCGACCAATGGCAGGCCCGATTCAGGAGCTTAAATCTACCTTGTCTTTCCCCTAATACCTTTAGAGAATAGATTAAGATCACTATACAAAGTTTGCGTCAAGGTTTCAAGTTTTCCTGCTCATTATGAAACGAAGTGAAAAGCAATGTACCCGGGCACCGACCATTTTTGTGGGGCCTTTCAAGGAACATTTTAATTGGCAAAAGCATTCCTTTGTGCTTTCCCCGGCCTACCTTCCCTTACCAAATAGCACTCAGTCAAAATGCGTGTTGTTTCACGCCATCTGCGCTAAATATTCTAATCATATGTAAATATTTAAAGGGACTGCAGTACTTGCAACAAAACTTTTGATACATGTTATACATTCTAGCTCTTTGTGAGAGTGTAAAGGCTCACTCACATGCATCTCTCTCTGCCATTACTGATGTGAGAATCGAGTAAATCATACGCCTTGTTTCACAAGTACAACCCCAAAGCTGTACACCAAACCCAACAACCAAATTAATTGTAGCATACTAGGAAACTACTCAACCTCTGCTCGTGCAAAGCTAAGAGAAGTAACAATGTTAACAAAACTCTAAAAATTGCAAACTATCACTTACGTTATTCGTGAAAAATTGGAAGCAAACCACGAATGTTTAACAACCATGAGAAATTCAACGCATGTGATAGAAGCGGTTTCACCTCAGAGAAGAAAAGTTATCCCTCGCTCTGGACAGAGGAGAAAGGCGCGCTCGCACGTGCAGGTTTATCAATCACCGCTCACTTGACATGGCGCTGATTTACAGAGAGGAGCAGGTGACGAGGCAACACCCTCAAAGGATCGTCGCTGGAGTGAAACACTTTCAACACACAGCCGAACGCACACTCAAACTCTTGACTGTGAGGACATGCCACAAAAATGACACACGTCTAGCATACTCGATAAGATAACGGTGGCTAGGCGCCTTATTTATTTTATTTTTTTACATAAAATATAAAATAAAACCATCGCAGACAATAAAACCGTACATATTAGCCAACTACAGCACATTCCAATGATCGCGACTTATATTACTACTCTCCTCTCTTGAGTGGATGAGTTTTAGAGCTTGAAGTAATTTAATTATAAGTTTATAGCTACATCAGATATACTTAATGTGTGATAGTACAAAGAAACCAAACACAAGGAGATGATGGACGGAGCACTGAAACTTTTCAGACACTCATCTCCATCATCGTTCTTTAGCCTACTTCACCCCCTGAAGAGTTGTGAAACTGCTCTGAAAGTTATGCCATAGATATTTTGACAAGATAGCTTATGTGTGAGGTATAGTGTGCAGCTTAGCTAAGGTTAGAACCATTTGGAAGGGCTCAGGAATTTCATAGACTTAATAGGGACCAGGGTGAAGCTTGCCTATTTATGATTGAGATCAGCGAAAGAGGGCCTTTTTGATCCCAGGGCACACTCAACCATCCTGACTCCACTCACAAGGGTAATGAAGCTGCTTCCAGAACCAGTTTGGGGTTCATTACCCTAGACACACCCCTACACACCCCTGGGTGCACGACAAGCTGCTGACTTCGGGAGAAAAGTTCCGCCATATTTATTTTCCCTCAGAATGGAGTACTGTGGGATAGTTTGTAGTAAGCTTCGCAGTAAAAGGGGTAATGTTTGTGATTGGGAACTTCTACCCAATGGTTAGGGAGTGTTCAGGAGTCAACCACTACATTAAAGTAGTACCTCCCTCTCAGCTACTCTGAACACACCTGGACCTGTGGAATTTCAGTAGAGGAATACATCTGCTGTCTGTGAGATGTGTTGTGACCTGAAGGGCTTGACCAGCACACATTTGTACATACTACTGAGAAGTGGACTCCAAGTGACGATTTGATGACCTATGTGGTTACAGGGTCATCAAAAACTGCAAGAGGCCTTTTCCTAGAATGGATAGTTGTCCAATGGAGAATGGACAGTGGCTGGACTGACCGGTTCGCCTCTGCTAGAGAGTCATGGAAGCCTTAAAAATGACCAAGAGAAACTGGGGCAAAAAGAAAAAAAAAGTTGCCCAGCTGGAGGTATTTGAGCTTCAAAAAGAGACTAAGACCCAATGAAGAAATCTTGGCAGGAGGAAGGTGCAAAAAGTATTCAGCCAGTGAGAGGACTTCAACGAGTGCAACATTTGATTTTTCCTGCTTGGAGGTCTTCTCACCAAAACCAATAGCTCAAGTAGAACCTCTTCCAATAGCTATATCACTTCAAGAGGACTTTGCTGGGTACAGGCTTGAAGATTGCCCAACATGAGGTTTTCTAATTCTGTAAATAAAAAAAAGACTAAGATAGAAAGTACAATCTTTGACTAGGTAGCAAGCCTAAAGTGCATCATGGTCAGTGTCAACTTCTTTTTTCCTGATTAAAAAGTCTCTATCTTTCACAATTGGTTGTGGGTTTCCTTATTTTGCAGTGTTTTGACTTGCTAATTTTTCAGATTCTGCTCAATACGCAACACATTTCCATTAATTTAAGTCTGTCTGCTTTGTGTCATAGCTACCTGGGTGAGCTCAGGCTTATTTATTGGAACAATGTGTTTTACCTGACAAGATTTTGAACTTCTTACTTTGGAAGGACACAAATCTTCAAACAATAACCCATTTTCTTACAACCAAGAAACAAAGATTAGTGCTGCAGATTCTATGGAAGGAGCAGCAGAGAAAAAGAGAGACTGGAGTCTAGGGCATGGACTGTGCAACCAACCTTATTCCAGGAGGAGGAGATGCAAAGTAACCTGGACCAGGAGCAGCTGAACTTTAGGCAACTGTGAGGGACATATATCTTAGCTAGAAAGAGGAGGTGTAGAAATTACAACAGAAACAAGGCTTCACTGTTGAAAAATACCCGAGACTAAAATGGATTATCTAGGTTGGCATGTGATCTTGGTCACAACAACACTGTTTAAATTCTCAAAACATACCCTAATTTGTGAGCAGTTACACATATAATATCTCCCATTGAGAGACCAATCAATAACCTTGGACATTTCCACCCCGCCCTACCATATACAAGCAATATCTCACATATTTCAAAATGGTGCCAGAACTTAGCATTAGATGGTAGGGAAATGGTTTCTGCAGCTACACCATAATACGTGAAAAACAGATATTAACAGATAAACAAAAGTACTGTCAGCCTTAAAACAGGCTATATATACTTTGGGAGTCCTGGATCTTTCAAATGACTGACCTAGCAAGCCGAAACAAAAGCTTAATAAAACAGGAAAAGGATAAAACGAAAAGCACAAACTTCAACAAGGAACTACAAACTTTGAGGAATACAGCAGAAGTTAGCAAAAAAGCCTAACTTTACCAGATACATAATGCATGACTAGAGTAGAGAATACACAATGTAAAGAACAGAAGCAAACTCTTTGTTCTTCTAACCCAGCAAAGAAACCAAACTTTCAACACATTAGGTAAACACATGTAACAAATTATTGGTGGTTACAAGCTCTCTCAAGAACAGGTAAAGGTTATCATTTGCATAGAGGTGAACCCTGATGCCTGGTACTTTTCGGCACCCACAGGTAAAATCCCATCTTCGATCATAGTACTAAATGGAAAGCTGAACTAGACTATCAATAAATTTACAAAAGAAAAACCTAATGACTTATGGAAGTTTGCAAATTGCTGTCACCAAGAGAAATTGAATTTTCCTTCAGAGTTTAGTAACATATGAGCAACACACGGTGGTCTCCTCTTGGTGAGCCTCATTCAAGTTACAGGAGGCAATGAAGATTGTGAAAAGTATTTCCAATATTTCTCAAAATGGTAACTATACTCAACTTGCTTTCTTACAAGATATGAGGAGTTTTGACTGTAAAATGTGAGGGTGAGGAATGATAGAGAAAGAAAAGGGATTTTAGTGGATGTGGTTATAATAGAGGGCATGCAAAAGAGATCAGAAGGAATTAATGCAAAACAAGATTTCAAGAAGGAAGATGGTGACTTTATAGAATCATTTTGGGACCCGGTAAATAAGTTTAGGTTTAGAAAGGATAAGCACACTGTATACATTTTAATCATGAATGTATATAATCTGACTACATAGAGTACAAGTTTAAAAAAAAAAAAAAGAGATCAGGCAAGTGAGCTATGGCCTTAATGTCAGTAACCTCCAAAATGAAACCACCTTGTGCCACAATGTCTTGACAATAATATCAAATAATACACATTTCAATCCTAGAACGCATCCAGCTCGCAGTGAGCAAGACAAATACAGGCCACTCTGGAAACGGAACAGAGAATGACCCCTCCTTCACCCATCGCAGCACAATTACTAAAATCTAGCAGGACAGAAATAAGTTATCCTGCAATGGTGGAGGCAAATAAGCACCTAGGTGGGACCTAATGCCACCACAAATATGGATGAAGGGGAACGATTACATGTGCAAGTCGAACTGCAGGGTGGGGAAAACACATGATTCCAACAGAAAAGAGCAGAGAAAACAATACCATTGCAGAGGGAATATAGGTCAGAAATGTTATAGCAGCGATAGACGCCTACGGCACTAGTGGAGCATATCTGTCAAAAAACAAACATTATTGGTAAGAATATCATTATGAAGTGGCACCTCTTAAAAGGCAGGATAAAGGTTTTGTAGTTAATTGAACCCGCGCAATCAGCAGCAGACATTTTCAATCCATGGAATCCCATGTCAGACCTGCAGGCTAGTGACGATAGCTAGATACTGATCTTCTTAGTCACAATGGCATGGATAAAACGATCCATCACGTTCCCTTCAAGAGTGGAAAAACATGCAAAAAAGTCTGGTTATCAAAATCAGCCTCGGAGGTAACCTTCCTTACCCATTATCCTTTCAAAAAGTAAAAACATTTTTTGGTAAAAATTAATATAGACTGGCTACTGATTTTCGCCACATTAACCAGGCGCTGACACCATCATTTAAGTTTCTTGCCGTATTTTCTGATAGCAAAAATGGTTTCCATTAAGTAAAACTTTCACTCTCCTCAACATTGTAAATGTGTTTTTGGAATGCCCTCCCACAAGAGTCGTGTGACTCCCCCATTGTATCTCATTAAGTGAGTCAGAATATGTTACATGGCTAGACAGGTTTGACGTTATTCTATATTATGCAGATTACATACATTCTGTGGTAGCAACAACATGAAGTAACAGGTATGGCCTGTACAGTGGGCTGTAAAAGTTAAAAGGCAGACTTTTAGTCAGAAAAATCAAAGCACTGGCTTATTAAGAGTCACTTTGTTGAAATTAGAGAATACATTGGATGGAAATAAAACTATTCATTTGCTGAACTGCCACTGCTCAAAGTGAAGTGTCTTCAGCATTTTGGTTTTTCGAGGCCCTTCATATCCTTTATAAAAGTTGGAGAAAAAAATCACCCTGTCTTTCACATGTTAATGCAATTGCCATTTCTTTTCACAATTTCCACATACAAACGTCATATATAGCAACATACTGTACTCAATTCCTGACTTTTCCTCCCTGCAATACTCAAACATCCAGGCATGCATGGTCGAGGGTAGGTGTAGTAGACTCGTGCTCCTGGCAAAAATCCTCGTTACAGTGCGGGCAGCCACGCAATAGCTTATGAAGCCCATTGAACAATATTAATAGGTAGGAATACTAGTGGTTACCATGAGCTGGCGCCACCCTCAACAAAACACAAGGGGAACCGCTCTACCACTTATTTCAATAGGAGTAACTTATTCAGAATCTCGCACTTACAAATAACTTTTGGTCCTGATGAAGCGTCAAGGATCGTTTGGACCACCATAAGGCGTGAAACATGTCGATCTTTTAGTTACTAGGGTACATTATTACCCCACTAGTAACAACAACCTACGTTTTTTTTTCTATTCTGACAGGGCAACCAACACATTAAATAAATATTTTTGGTATTCCCTAGTCAGTTTTAAATACTCACACACTCACTCACTCTTCAGGACCCCTCTTAAGACTCACACCCTCACTCATCATACAGTGAAATAAAAAGATCTCTGCTAAAGAGACCCTTTGGGGGACCCATAGGGCATTGTAGCGCAGGCCCTACGAGGAGCAATGCCCAATGATGAAGCATGACATCCCCTGGGATATGTGAGGGCAACAAGAGACACAACTTTCTCATGTTGAGAAAATAGAAACTAGAAACTCATCTCTTTACTTACCCGATCTTGGGACACTAGTCGTGTCTCAATAGGAACAGTAACCCAAATCTTGGATTAATTTTACTACATGGAGCACAAAACTGGACCTCAACTAGCTCCAAGTCCCCCCCCCCCCCTCTTCCTTGCTCGATATACTCAAACATTACACAGTTAATGTCTAATTCTGCTACTGTTCCTTTAGAGTCTCAGCCGGTGTGTGAGGCTCACGGTGCCTCTTTCAGTCAGTATTCTCTTTTGCAAGATATCGTACAATAGAGGTCAGAATTTGTGTTGCTTAAGGTTAAGTCTCTAGTACATGATGCCATTTGTAGTGGCTGTTCTCCAACTCCAAGTCATCGTCACTCATCTTTTTCCCAGCAGCGGGGATATGCCCACAAGTTACCTACTATGGATTGGTAAATTTTTTACATAGCCTTATAGTGCTGTTAGGGGTTCTACTTTTAATGATGACTCAGTTACCTCATTCACTATTCTGAACAGCTGGTTCCAATCAATACAAATCAATGGATATTCCTAGGCTAGATGAAAAAAGAAACAGCCTCTGGGGTATTACATCATGCATAACCTGTATTATACCTACCACTGTATTTAAACGTAAGTGGTGTATGAAAATGACTGATGAAGGAATTTGTAGAGTCTTAATTTATATACCAGAAAATAGACAACCTACTAGGGTCAGTGCGATTCTCTGCAGAGCTTGGAGACATCAATGCGGACCAATTCCCTTGCGGAATGTGTGAATACAGGGTTCGTCCAGCTCTAAGACTCCATGTTGCAAAATTAAGCAATCATACAAATCCCTTTAGATGAGGAAGTGCCTCATGAGTGTGCATGAATTGAATGCTTTTTTAGCTGATCATTACATGCGAGAAACTTGCCTATCAAAGTGCTCAGCAATATTATTTATACACCATTACTTTCACGCTACTAGGGTTTAGGGTCACTTGGCCTGATGAAAGCCATTTGACCCTGTTTGGCCACTAGACCTTTCTAGGTGCTGGAGTTCTATTAATTACTCCACTAGTTCCATCTGTCTTGTTTTAATCATTCCACAACATACCATAATAAGTACTATTTTGGGTATTCTTGAAGGCAATTTTATTTCACTAACCTACACTACCCTGCCTACCACAAAAGAGCTCCCATGTGGTTCAAGGATGAGCACACCCAGATACTGCCAGTATCTGGGCGAGGACTATAATGAAGCATGCCACTGGCATTTCCAGTGGGTGAGTCCTTTTTATAAAAATAAAAAATCCCTAGGAAATAGCATGAATGAGAAAGAATCACACAGACCCTAGTGAGTTCTCTCTTTTGTGGTATATTGAAACAGCTAGAAGTGGAGGGAATCCACTTTAGAAACTTAACTCCCCTTTCCTGGACTTGGTGTATTAATTTATATCTGTCATTTGCCAAGACTTCTTTTCTTTCGTTTTTGCTGCAAGTCTGTTAGTTGGTGTCCCAAATAATGCGACAATTTGTCCCTGGCCCTACTTGTCTCGCCAGGTATATCCATCATAGGTTATTATACATTATAGTGTTTGTCCTTTTAGGGGTCGTCTCTGAGGCAAGGTGACTGAGCACCCCCCAGTCTTTCGGCATAGGGAAGGCCTCTATAAGGGGTTCCCACAATCTGACATATAGGAATACATCAAGGGGTATTGAAAGCCCCTTCTGCAAATATTTAGCCAATGGGGGAATCCCACCTATGAATATAGTTTAATTTAATTTAATTTAATTTAAAAAGTATTTGTTAAGCGCAACGTTCACCATGCGGTTTCTTGGCGCTATGGAGGCAAACTTTAGCAGTGACACAAACAAGACTAGAGATGACAGGGAGGGGAAGGAATTACATTGGGAAAGCTTGGGTAAAAAGAAAAGTCTTGAGCTCTTTTCGGAAGGCAGGGTAGTGAGTAGCCGAACGTAAATGGTCAGGAAGGGAGTTCCAAAAGGAGGGTGCCAAAACAGAAAAATTGGATCCACCCCATTTCTTACGTCTGTATCTGGGGACTTGTAGGAGTGATTGGGTAGATGACCGCAACTCGCGAACAGGGGTGTATTCTTTGAGTAAAGAAGAAATGAAGGCCGGAGCAGTCCCTTGGCGTGCCTGGAAGACCATGCAGCCAGTCTTAAATAAGGTTCGCTCCTTAACAGGCAGCCAGTGCAGTGCTTTCAGCAGGGGGGTGGAATGATGGAAGCGAGAAAGTCCGTGGATCAATCTGGCCGCCTGGTTTTGAACCAGCTGGAGCTTCTGGAGAATGTAAGCCGGGATGCCGTTGTAAAGGGCATTGGCGTAGTCCAGCCGGGAAACAACCAGGGCGGACATGATTAACCTGAGGGCAGAAGGAGAAAAGAAACGGGAGACAGAGCGGATGGTGCGGAGAACAAGAAAGCAAGAAGATACAACAGAACTGATTTGTGAGTGGAGGTTGAGATGGTTATTGAGTTTGATACCCAGGGTTTTAACTGAGGAAGAGGGTGTGGGAGGGGGTCCCAAGGGGGAGGGCCAGAAGAGGGAGTTCCAGGGACTGGATGAACCACCTGTAAGGACCAACTCTGTTTTATCAGGATTCAACTTCAGATGATTGTGGTTCATCCAGTCCCTGATAAAAATCATAGTAGACTGAAAGTTAGAGATAGAATGAGGAGAAGAGGAAAGGTTGAAGATAAGCTGGAGGTCATCTGCGTAGTTAAACACAGTGACCTCCAGCTGTTGAAGGGCAAAAATCAAAGGATGGATATAGAGATTGAATAGGAGGGGAGAAAGAGAAGAGCCCTGAGGGACACCACAAGTGAGTTGGAGTTGAGTGGCCGAGAAATCCCCCAGCCGAACCGCCTGGGTGCGGTCCCTCAGGAAGGACGCTAACCACACCAGGGCTGGGCCCTCGACCCCCGCCGCTCCGACACGGGACAGTAGGATGGTATGATCAACCGTGTCGAAGGCGGCGGAGAGGTCGAGGAGCACCAAGGCCTGGTTGTTGTCATGGTCCATGCCCTCCCTGAGATGGTTCAGGGAGGGAAATATAGGTCACCAAGTGTGGTTGTATTTCTATCCTGCAGTTCCCTTATGCTAGCTGGTCTAGGGTTTCCTATAGGTTCAATATGTTGTGAATACATCATTGTTACACCAGGTATATGTGCTAATTGAGACCATGCCCAAACCTTACAGTGGACACTATGCATGTCAATATATTTTCTTAAGGAAGTTTCAGGTATCACCTTAGTCAGATTGTGTGTAAACCCCAAACCCAGTTCTAGATCTCAGTGCGGCACCTGTCTACTATTGCGAAACCAAAGCATGGCAAACTTCACTTGGGCTACGAGATAACACACTTCTAAGTGTGGTACATTAAAATCTTCCTGATCGTATGGTCTTTGGAGTATCATTCAACTAATGCATAGCTGTTTACTGGCCCACATCAGTCTGATCAATGGGGACTGGAGTGGATCGAAAATGTGTGGCAGTGGTATTGAAATATTTTCAAAGAAATGAAGCAGTTGGGGAAAGATCACCATCTCAATTATTGAGATTCTACCTGACATGGTTATAGGTAGTCACACCCATCTTTCTCCATGGCTCTACCAACATTTTCACTTACTCGTACTTTCAGTTTTCACTGGATTCCAATACCCAGATGTCTAACTGGCTGTCTTTTTGCCACATCAACTTAATCTCAGGGCAGTTGTATTTTCAGTGAGAGGCATCATTATCGATTTGGACTGTATATAGTATATATATAATTCTCCTTTTCGGAGTTTTCTTTCAATGCACCTAGTCAGATTTCAAAGAGCTCCTCTGGGCGGGAGAATGTGCTCAATGGCAAAACTAAGGAACACTCTCCCGAGGGGCCTGCAAACTGAAGCCTCAAAACGTAGGTTTAGAAAGCTGGGTAACACTTTTTACTATGTAACCAGTGGCAGTTTTCCTGGTAAATTATTCAATCACTGACACAGCATCAAGATACATTCAGGTGAATGTTAGCTTTCTATAAATGCTTTTGAATAAATAAATAAAATATAACACTCAACCAGCAGTGCATGGCCATCAGCTGTGCATAATAGGCACTTTGTCTTCCATAGCTCATTCTTGTTATATTGTGCCATCCTCCGGAACAACACCGGTAATCACAATCTTTGCCATGCATAGTTGCAATGTGAAAAGCGGGGTCTTTTAACTTATTTTTGGGTCCAGTATCTTCTATTTTGAAACTGCCACATTCTCCCTGGAACTAGGGATGATGCTGCAACCCCTTCACAACCACACTTCCACTTTTTTCAGGACGCAGTCTTTAGTGCCCGACATCTAGAAATGGCCGCCACAAAAATAAATTCAGTTGTTATCAGCCAATTAGTTGGCCTTAATCCATCTTCCAAAGGCTTCCGTTTCATTTTCAAATGTATTCATTTCTAAGAATCTGGATCCACAAATAATCCACAAATTATGATAAGATAACACAGTTCTCTGGCTGATTAACCCATCAAAGTTTACCCTATGGTTTACCCTATACTCAGAAACTACTGAACTGATTTACCCAAACCACTCAAATGTACTATTTGGACTAAAGTTCTAGTTTCATGCAAAGGTTGATATGAAAGCATAATGTATAAGCAAGTAAACGTTCCTAACAGTTAATATGGAAAACCCAACCTTTATTCCACTCCCTTCAACTATGCCCACATCTTCAATGGATTGGCACTAAAAGAACATTCCAAAATGGATCCGGACAGAGGAAGTGAGTGTGAAATTTTGAGCAAATTCGTCAAATGGCGCTAAAGTTATAAGCCACATGCACAATGCTCACCATTGGTATTTTATAGGATGAATCATATATAGTCAAAACATCACTAGTCTTTCTCTCTGGTGGATCTTGAATGTCTTCTTTTGTGGAGGCTGTCCTCATTATCTCTGCACTTCAACTGCCTAGCTCAGCACTATATCTCCTTGACTATTAGCAGACAAATAACATCAGAGTTAACTCTTGACATGCGTCCATGTGGAATAAGTTGTAAAGGCCCTTTGATTTCAGGTCTGAGGTGGTCCAAATCCAAAAACTCAAATAACGAATCACAGGAAGAAACGCAAATACACTTTATATTTTAACAAACATAAGAAAGTCGCATACTGCCATAAAATTAAACTACTGTACAGTGTACAGATTACTCTCCACCTCTACACATATAAAACAATTATGGCATTAATGCATTCCCCACAGATATGCCAGACTCTGTTAATCCAAATTAAGGGCAAATTATTCACCCCAATAAAACAAAGAAATAGCACCATTCTTTGGCATCCACATTCAAATAGACAACACAATAGAACGATTAAAGGCAGGATGAGACATCGTTTTTAAAGTTCACCAACATTAGCACTTATTAAGTAGGAATTTCAGAGAAAGTAATCTTTACTAACTAACCATAAACAAACAACTGGTCGCAGAAATCCCAGAACGGTAGATGTCAATTCACTAAAGTGCCAGTGGCAGCCTAGTAACATCATGTACTCTTCAATTCCCATAATCAAAACAGGTTTGATCACATGCTTGTGGGAGGCCAGTTTGCTGCCAAAACTTTAACGGAAGGGCAAGGAGTGGAAATTTATACACAAGGTTAGGGATCCCGGATGGGGACCCTAGGAGGGTAGAGAAGTCCTCAATGAAGAGGATGGAAGGGATAAATCCTCCCTTGCATGTGTTAAAAAAACAAAAAGTATTCCCTATGGAACTAGGCTGGTTCCTTCGGAACCAGAGAGGACATTGAGGGGTGATTGGTATGCCAAAAGGCACCGCACCCACTGCTGTAGGTGGGAAGGGAAAAATACCCTTTTTCTTTTAATAACCCTCACTCACTCTGGTAGAGACATGCTTCATCATTGGTTTCACCCAAACTCCTAAAGGTCGGGGGGCTCAACCATATTTCAGGGAGCACTTATGAAGATAGGGTGCATGGGGGCGCAACTTTAAAGATAAAATTCCTCACCCACTCCAAAAGCATCCTTTATTAGCGGGGTGGGATGGAAGGTTAAAAATAGCAAATGGGACTACAGGATGTAATGGTCCTACGACCCTAGAACACCAACATGTTTCAGCCCTTACCTAACGGCCTATTTGAGGTTCTGGGCTTTTGTCAGGGTGGGTAGCAAAGAAGTCACTTCCCCCGAAGACGCGAGTAACATGTGCTTGCAATTTGCATGCAGAAGAAATTAAAGACAGGCGTATACTTGCCGCAACTGTTGAGGGAATTACCTGTAAGAAAGAACATGGTATAGAAGTCCAGGCTGTAGTATATGTTATCATGCCAATAGTCGGCGTACCGTTGCAGTGATACACCACAGTGCAATCCTCAAGCAATAGAAGTGACAATTAACCATATTCTCATCCTCAGCCCATAATATAGGTACAACCACAAGTGTCTATTTTGAGGAGTATGGTATGCAGACAGGTCGCCCTTTGATCCTCAGAACCATGATTTCACTTTCCCATCTGCCACAAAAAGGGTAGGGGCCCTCTTTGATCTCCTCTTCCTCACTTTCTTCGTTCTTCTCTTTCTTGTCTATTAACCTTTATTATTCTGCTGGTTTCTGACCCTGTCAGTACACACATCGTATTACCACTAAATCCATTAGGTGAGGGCATATTTACTTTATCTTGAGATGAAAAAAACATCGGTTTCTACCTGAAATCGATAAATCACCAATACTGAAATATATAAAGACGATGCATCTAGACTTCAAATACAATTAAAAACATGGACGTCGATTCCGATCCGGTAAAATGCGCTCCGAATGGTCGTACGGAGAGTTTTTTCCCCGTACGAATCGTATCCGTAGACGTCCCGTACGTACGATGAAGTACGATCCGTACTAGTTGCCGAACTCCGTACGAGTCGTACAGGACTCCGTACGACTCAAATCTCCATACGAATCTCACTCGGAACCCGCTGTACGCGACATCGCGGCACGTTTTTACGACCCAGCAAGTACGATTCGTGTCGGGTACGCGCCGTACGACCCTTTTCCTACGGGAGCCGAAAACAGTCGTAAACGCAGAGTTCGCGCCGAAACAGGTACGGAACGCCCCCCCCCCCGGGTACGGCGCGTACCCCCCATGATCGCAGGGGTACGCGGCGTACCCCTCTGGTCATGCGGGGTACGTGCCGTACACCCAGCGTACATGGGGTACGCACTGTACCCCATGTACAGTGGGTGTACGGCACGTACCCCATGTACGCTGGGTGTACGGCACGTACCCCGCATGACCACAGGGGTACGCCGCGTACCCCTGCGATCATGGGGGGTACGCGCCGTACGGTGTGTAGGTGATTGTGCGCTTTTCCGTACGAATCGACGTGTACCGTACGAATCGCGTACGGGTCGGCCGATCGGGATCGGAATCGTCCGGTCGTACGGCGTCTGTACGAGTCGTACGGAAACGGCTCCGGATACGATTCGTACGCCGGATTATTTTACCGGATCGGAATCGACCCCATGGTGTCAAGGTCAGAGAGAAAATAATAAAATACATAACCAAGAGAGCTGCTTGGCTGGATCAGTCCCAGTAGTCCTAACGTACTGTTTAGCCATATATTTTACAAATAAAAGACTACGTTTGAACTCTACAGAAAAAGCAGAACGGGAAAAAAACAAAGCGTAAACATCAAAAGCTCGAGGCAGAATGTGAGAAAGTCATAACTGAGTAAAAAGAGAAGTATAGTAAATGGCAAGGTTGGCTTGAATTTTCAAACAGCCCCAGTGCAGTATATTTGACCTCTACTATTGAAAATGTAGTCACAAGCATGCTATATTTCTTCAGACCTGCAAAACAGTGTATTCTATTAGCTTTTGAAAACAGAAATTATTACACTGGAGACGTACACATCAGTTTAAAGTAGCTTTACAAATGATTACTGACGTCAATTGATATTTTACATGTAAATTCAACTCTTAATTTTCAAAAGGGAGAAAGTTTACAATGATTAATTAACATTCCATTTTGTCACAACAACAGTTATCATAAAAACAGTGATGGTAACATTTTGGGAACGTTCAGTAGTTTCTTGGTCTCCAATTTCAAAAGTTCATCATAACAATAGATCATTCCGGAAAAGTAACGTGTGTATGTCATTTATTTAAGGAGAATATTTGTGTAATTGTTGTAGTTGACTTTCTGGCAATAAGAAAACTATTGCAGATCTCCAAGCTATATGCAATACACATGAACCATGCAAGAAACAAAGCTCTGAAATTAGGTTTCTAAATCTCCATGCACAGATTATAAAGAAATAACAAGAACAGGTCAACTTACTCTCTTACTGAGACAAACGACAGGCCACATACTGCAACCTAATGTACAGCAGCAACACAGACAGCCACAGAGAAGCCACCGAACATTTACTGGAAGGCTTTTCTTTACACAACTATTTACTCTGTTTATGCTGGCTTTGAACTCTTCTGGTGCAACCTGAGAATAAAAACAGTAACCAAAATTAGGTCCACACCACGTGCAGTTTATACCAGACCATCCCAGTCCAAATATTAAAAAAAGATTTTAAAAAACCATGACACACACATAAACGGATTTTAAATGTGAAAGGAGTACACATTTATTAAAGCCAATTCTAAAACGCTTAAGGCCCTCCATTGTTATCCACATATCAGCATTCAAGTTGAAGTAACATTAAAAAGATATTGCAAATTGTTTCACTAGCAGACGCTGATTAGACTCAGCTGGGCAGACCATGGTTCTTTTGAATAGACACTGCAGCGAAATCATTAGATTAGTACTTTTTTTATTTTTTATTATTTAAGTAGCTAGTATTTGTCTGCAAGTATCTTTCCGCTAGGAAATCTAAAAGCAGCCAAAACAAGCATTTGCAATGCAATAGGTCTCGCATTAGTAAAGTTTGAGCTTGACAACATTTTTATTAACGTTTTGTTTTTGAAAATAGCAAAATTAATAGCTGTCATTTACAATTCCAATAGTTTTAACTCGCAAATGTGACACCTATAGCATTTGTAATGCAATATGCGTTGTATTTACGTGACATACATGTATTGATATTACAAATAACAATGGCTTTAAATTTTTTTAAATAATTAAAACTTAAATAAAAGTTATTGTAATTTATAATGGCAATAGCTTAAACTTTTGTAAATAACTTTTGTGAAGATTACTACTTGTAATAATGCAGTATTTCACGATTGCACTCTGAAGTGTAGAGAAATATTGTAAGTTTCATGGCAGCACTTCAATGCATCATTGGCCATCGCCGCAAAAAAGCAGAAGAGAGAATTATTAGTGAAAGGAAGTAGTGCTGTAGAAGGCAGCACACGACCGATCATCTCGCCACCATCCAGTGGTCCTAATCTCTGCAAGCTTCACACCTGGAAGGGGAAGCAGGCGCCAACAGGAGCCAGAAGCACCTCGCCACCATACACTAAATAGCTTCCACTGCATGCGTGCCGTGCCGCAAATGTTAGAAAAGCAAACAAATAGAAAAGGAAGGCGGTGGTCACTATGTTTGAAGGTATAGCCGAGGTAAAAGCAATGATGTAAAGGCGGCCGCCGCCTTTCTTTTCTATTTAATTACGCCATTGTTAAAGTTAAAGTGCGGCTTTTTACCGATGTTGAAAAGAAAAACAAAGGATGAAAAAAAGAATTATTTAAAGTAAAAGCGCGACATTTCAGTGCTTTAAAAAAATGCATTTGTTAAGGCGCGCAACGCTTGCTAAAAAAAGGCAGTTGCGGGATAGCATGTCCTGCCTGCAAAGGTATGTCATTTAAAGAAAACAAGCTGCACCCAGCCCTGGACGCCCGCCTTCGCGGGTCACTCCGGGCTTCTCTCTCTGCTGTACTGTTCCTGCACTCGCAACACCAAGCATGGGAATAGGCTCCTTACGATGCCTTTGATGGGTGTGGAAATCGGGCGGCAGCTCCCTGCCCTGCTGTCCCTGCCTGCCTGGCACCACTGTCGTCTCCGCCGTTCACAGTGTGGCACCACTCAACTCAGCCCTGGAGGTCCCTGCCTCAACCGCCCCAGTTGCAAATCACCCCCACTGCGGCCGTTGCCTCGAGGTTGCAACGCGGACAGCCGCAAAGACCACGAAAAGGGAGGGTCGGAGTTCCTATCCTCTATCAAAGGCCCAGCAAAGGTCCAGTGGCTCCTATGGGCGGCAGCGAGCACAGCCCAGATGTCGGAATGCGATCAAGATTGTCCCATTGTACATTGCACAGTCAGAGTTAATAACAAGTAAAATAACTTCACTACGCAGCGCCTTCTCTGCTGCACAACCCGTGGTTTAAGAGCCACCCTGCCTCTACCGCGTCACGTCGCGTTGCCAACTGCATGGCCTCTGGTTCGCTGCGGTCCCGTGACCACGCGCGCACAGTCATCTCCCCGGATTCCTGTGCGCGCTCTTATCAGCCGTGGTGGTCGCTGTGACTGCGACAGACTCCCTCCCGTGGAAAGAAGCTGCCCGAGGAGATTACCTGCCGAGAGAGGCTGCCAAGTTACACCTGGCGGCCGAGGTCTTCGCTCCTTCAGTACGATGGTGGCTTAAGAGAGGTTGGGGGAGTGAAAGAGGTTTTGAGGCAGCAGCTTCAGTAAAAAATGACGGGCCTGGATCTACTGTTACTGATGGTTATTGCATCTGCTAGATCCACCCATGCCCCAAAAACTGCATTACATCTGGTGGGATGCTTAGATCAGCTGCGGAGGTAGTCAGTGTAGAGACAGCTGTGTCCAGAAGTAGCCTGGAAATTTCCTGTAACGTTGAATAAACTGTTTGAAGGGGATGCCAGGCCCAGCAAGCAGGCTATAGAGGGGATGGTTTTAAACATTTCAAGGAGGTGTTGGCTTCGTTGACTAATAGCAACCGATTGCCATTGACAGACATTTCAACATGTCAGGCTTCGACATCCCCAGAGAAGCCGGTGGACCACATCCATAGGGAAGACGGAGCGCAAATAAAGATACAGATTACAGAGCACAAAATTAAAATCAAGCTCCAGCTCTAGTTTGCCAGTTCATTGGGGTGAGGCAAAGCATACTATGTCAGAAGTTAGGTTTCAGATAATTGAACAAGTGATATCCCAACCAGGGACTGACAATACAAAGAAACAATTGCAGAGAGAAAATTACTGGATTAAGTATTTGAATACTATGATTCTCACAGGTTTAAATGACCGTTTAGATAGGAGTTGCTTTTTATAATTGAATAACGGTGAGGTGATTTTTTCGTTTTGAATTTTTTCGTTATTGATATTTTGACTAGACAGCTTGATCTAGTTAACACATCAACACAGAACTTTTATTTCATTACGGGTTATGCACAGATGAAGCACTTTATTGTTGTTTGTATTCAAGTTCTCGAGTATTGAGTTAGCAGGCTTAACGGTTAATATTGTACAGTTCCCATTGACATGGGTCAGATTTCATGAACATGTGACGAGGATGTTTTATATCTTACATCTTATAGAGTATTGGTCAGATCGCGGGACTTGGTGTTTCTTGTAGTCTTTTTAGCATCCACTATTATCTGACAGTTACATTTTACCATTCACCCATCGGGTGAGGTGGCAAAATAGGTTTGTTTTGGTATTAGTCAGCCTTTTAGCCACACACGCAGTACCATAGATGCCGGCCTAGGAGCAATCATCCTTAATATATGATCGCACAGTATCTCCAATGTGTAACTGCACACATTGCAGCTTTTGTTTTTCAGAATAGTAAACTTTCAGGATGGTTTGATTTTGCACTATAGTTAGCACAACTTCACATTTAGTTTAATATTGGGTTGCATTTATACGAGTATTCACTCAGGCTCTGATTGGTTTTATTTCCAAATATTTTATGTTCTGAGTACATCAGTACCACTTGAAATTAAATGAAAAATTGCACTTATATAGCGCGTAACTACCCGGAGGCCTCGCAGCGCTTTAGACTGATTACTGTGTCGGGCCACCGGGTACTTCAACACGCTTTTGCAAACAAATACGTTTTTTTACTTGTGTACATGTTTTACATACTCGTGCTAAGATGGCGGCTAGGGTTTTGATTTTTCAGTTCCATTTCTATTGTGATGATGTGAGAGGCTAAACTGCCTTGTACACGTTACGGAGGATAGAATACGCACTGACTAGCAGCATTCATCCGGAATAACAGCGTGACGGTTTAGTCAGTAAGTCGACACAAGGCGGAGAGTTTTTGCCTTCGGTCAGTCGTACATCAGGTATAGATTAGTTTACATTTGTATCATTTTCTTTGCAGGATTCCTCTCATGTTTACGCATTGGTTATACATGAGGCACTTTCTCCCATTCAACGAGGTAAACGCGATTATCAGCACTTTGTATCACTGAAGCGAGGCATATGGCCATAGTGAAACATTCAGACAAGATTTTCTTTGTGTTTCAGGTATTGGTTCCAGGAGCACGGAAGGCGGTTAGCCATTGTACATGTGTGTCCTGCTTTATATCGGGAAGGTGAGCAATGTTTGAGTCAATATACGGATTGATTAATGCGTTTTTCTAGGACATCATTATCGTATTTGAACATTACGATACTTACCAATCAGGTACTCACTTAGTTTATTAGGACCTAGGGGTCTATCCGGCACACTGGGTGTTTCTGCACTTTTTTCCACCATGTTTTGAAACACAGCTATTACGACACAAACTTATTGGGGTTAAGGTGGGGTTATTAAACTCTAAAAGACAGATGATTCTTTTGGACCTGTGGATATAAGGGCGTTCCATATTATGTTGCAGGCTATTCAATGTATGGGTAACTGAGGATTGTAGCTGATGTGTTATCAGCAATGCATCGGGCAACAATATAAAATTAATGTGATTTATAAGACGTGAAGTCACTAGTAGAATTGTTAATATGTAAAACATAATTATGTATTGATTGTATACTCATTGTTTGTGGTTATGTTACGGGTATGATTATGACCAAGGTTTGAGAATATGTTTTGATAATAAGAGAATAATTGTTGAATGACAAACATGGTTGAATAATTTTTTAAGGATTTAGTAGAATCTTGATAAAAATTGAGGGGTTCAGTTGAACCCACTGAATAGTGCACAGTGCATTCAAGTTATCCTACGTGTAATAGCTGCTTCCACATCCAAGGGTGACATTATAAAGTGATGGCTGTGCCCATGGATCGAGGCACTGTGTCTTCAGAATTTAGATCACTCTTCAAAATTTGTGTGAAAGCATTCACACCATTATTGACCTGATCTGTAGGCACCTCTTCATAGAATCAGTGAGACGGATGGTCAGTTTTGTTAATTCTCAATTGGCTTGGACATATTGAATCAGGAGTCCTGTAGCGGTAGCCGTGCAGTGAGAAAACTGTCAAAAGCAAGAGTCTTGGACTCTCAGTCTGAAGGGTTTGTGTGAAAGCATTTTGTTTTATTTTTGTATAGGGGTAAGGACCACTTGACTCTCCAGTGAAGGGTATGACAACAAGAAGTTTGGATAATACAGGGAAAGACTGTGCACTCAACTAATTTGTCTATGAACTGCTGGGCCAAAGAAAGGTTTCTTCCAGGCAGCCAGTACATGCTCCCAAAGAGACTTATTGAAAGGCAGCATAAGGCGCTGAAGCGGTAGACACGGGCTGCAAGATTTCCATTAAAATGTTAAATTTGGCTCAGCAAAACAGAAGGTCGACAACAATGCTTCTGCTACTTTTTGAAGTTTCCAAAGTGAACAAAAGATACCTCCTTAGAAAGAGGGTAAGATGAGTAATACATATCCTCTAATGGAGAAGTGTTCAAACCATTTGCATTTTTTAAATTCAGGTAAAGTCCAGGATCAGTAAAGGGGAGGAGATTATCAGCCTTCAAATTCTCGTTCTCTGTATGGCCGTCCGTATCAGGCATGACAAGAGCATTGGGTTTAAACCTCAATTTTTTTTCCATCAGGGCAAATCTCAGTGCCCTAGAAAGAGGCTTCGCCAACGGCTTCTCATCAAAACATGCATTTACTTTGACTTTGCACTAAGTTAATGTTAGCCAACCATGAGAATTTCGAAGAAGAGGATTTTCATTCCTATGGCACTTTGCATTTTTTTGTGGGAAGATATTTTGGAATGCCATTGCCTGTAAGGAGAACTGCCTGAAGGAGAAGGGACACTTCGGTGAATCACTTCTACCCTTAGCCATAAAAGCTTGGCCTCCTCTTACCCAATAGAGTTTGAGTGTATTAAAGAACACAAGTGACATGCAGACAAGTTGTGTTCATATTCAAGACACCATATGCAGGGGCCAGGTAGAACCACATAAGGCATCTTTCTAAGGGCATCTGCGAAAGGGTTTAAACCCTGAAATGATAGGAAGGAACATTTGGCAAAAAGCTGGAGGACATTTGAGAGCACAGACATAAGCTCTAGACCAGCATAGATGAGGCATTGAAAATTAGGAACTGGAGCCAGCCCACCAGCTGAAACTTAAGATCCACTATGATTGTCACATCTGATAGAGGCAGGGTCATGGCTGAGGCCAAATGATGCCACCTTGTGATGCTGAAGAACTACTGCTGGGGAAGAAGATACCAGATCCAGCCTGGCATTTGAAGGACATTCAAATGGTGAGGAACCTGGGGCAAATGCATCCATCATAACACAATATAAATATGAGTAAGCATAGTAAAGTGAAAAAGAAACAATAACGGATCAAAACAGACACGTTTTTAAAAAACGAATTACCATAACACTTTAAGTCCTATACATAAGAGGCATTCCAAGTGTGGTTTCAGTTATATTTGGAATTGGACAGCATAGTGTCAAACCTATGTTTGAGATGGAATGTATGTGAGGTAGTGTGTATGAATGTTCCTTTTTTGTCTCTACTCGGGGGTTGGTGATGCTAAGACTGTTTTACATGAAAATGTCATGTCACAACTATGTAATATTGTCTGCAGATGTTTAACACATTGATTTTATATTTAAAAGAAATGTAAAAGAAAGTATAAAAATATTCTTGATAAAACAAAGAAAATAAATAATTAATGTGAATATTTATAAACATGGTTATGTTTTTGGACTTTGTTGTTGTTTAGCCCATATTCAGCCCATGTTGAATTTAATTTCAGTTTGACAAAAGAAATATAGGTCACGAGAGAGCTCATTCAGATTGTGCTGGCTTACAACATTATCATCACCACCACCCCATCTTATGATGACATCGCTGATGCAAGTGCAGCACCTTCTGGTGCTGAGCGCTGGAGTGTGAATCTGATACCTCTCTGGCACACAACACCATACCTCATGTGACTGCTCCTGCCGCTGTACATTTTTGGTATTTCTGGCAAGAGCAGCAGCAAAGAGGATGAAGGACCGCACACTGTGATGGGCCCACTCACCCAGCCCCTTTTCTGGAGCTAAGAGACTGCGAGCACAATCTATAATTCATTCTAAGCGATATCTAACATGGACTACTTTCTAGGCCAGTCTCCAATGTAAAATGGGAATGGGCACAATGTATACATTTGTGAAAAGCCACTGGTAGGCCCAAAATATATATGAAACTTCACAAGCAATTAATCCAAAGCAACCAATGGTTGACCTGGAGCCCTTCCCATTATATTGATGGCATTAGACTTAGACATTTGTTGCCCATCAGGGGTAACAAGCGCTATATAAATAAAAATCTTTTTTTCCTCTTCTATCCTTCTGCTATGCTTCCAAATCCCAAAAACTGAATAACCTATCCACCACTTAAAATGTACTTGCATGTTTCACTGCGTAAACTAGTGTATACTAATGCAACACTAATCCTCTATGGGCCCCGGAGTAGCATGCTACTCGCCGAAAAATCACTTAGACGCCTCGTCAGGGGTAGTAAGAGCTATATAAATGCAATTACAATACAATACAATTGTGTTGAAGTTAGCTCTGGCCCACCATTAAAGCTGGAGCAGAAGGAATACAATTACCTTTTACGCATCGGTTTTAGGGTCCTTATGCGTACTCTTAACCCCTTCAGTGCTGATGACAAAGCCAGCTCGTCATGGGCGTTACCTGCGCTACGCGGATGACGAGCTGGCTTTGTCATAAACAAGCCATTTTTTTTTCAGCGCACAGCGGGAAAACGCGGTAGGGGTTAATGAACAGAATGGCAAATTTACTACATTCCTTATGTGAGAAGTCTCAACATGAGAGAAAGTTATAGCATGTTTTCAGATATTTCAGCCAAATGATTTTTCAGTGGTGCTTGACCCACTTGGGTTTCTGGCTACTAGGCAGTAATGCTTTGTAAAAATATAAACTGATTTCTAGGTGCAGTTTGCAAATCCCTGCAATGGTAAACTCTGAAGTGAGAGTTGTGCACTGGAGGTTCCCTTTACAGCATAATAGAGAATATAATTCAATAAGCATTGCACTGACAGCTTGTAGCCATTTCTACATGTTAAGGCCATAACTGTATGGAACAAACTACCTAGGCGGTAATTCTAAAATATAGAACAATATTGAAAGGACCAGCACTAATGGAGAACAGTTTCTAAGTAGTTACAAAGTTTATTACAGTCACATAAAAAAATACATGTATCATACATCAATAGCTAAAAATATACCTTCCGTGGAAAGTAAACATACATCAATTATGTCATAAAAATTCGTGAACATAAAGGAATAAGTTGTGTGTCGACGCGTTTCGGCGACCAGCGCCTTTCTCAAGACAGTATACAACTTTCTAAAGCAAAAGACACAATGATTCACGACACAATGGTTAGAATTTCGACACTGTGGGGATCCCATGTGATTCTTAAAACCGAAATTACCATTTCTGTTTGAGAGTGATTCTAATCAGCTAAATTTGCAGTTCTTATATCAGAAACGGGTATTCGAATACTTCAGCAATTTGGATACTTAGGTCTTTATTACCAAGAATCACGGACTGCCTGCAAATGGAGCTCCAGTGAGTGGCGTTGCGTGGGTGAGTGAGTGGCGTTGCGTGGGTGAGTGAGTGGCGTTGCGTGGGTGAGTGAGTGGCGTTGCGTGGGTGAGTGAGTGGCGTTGCGTGGGTGAGTGGCGTTGCGTGGGTGAGTGGCGTTGCGTGGGTGAGTGGCGTTGCGTGGGTGAGTGGCGTTGCGTGGGTGAGTGGCGTTGCGTGGGTGAGTGGCGTTGCGTGGGTGAGTGGCGTTGCGTGGGTGAGTGGCGTTGCGTGGGTGAGTGGTGTTGCGTGGGTGAGTGGTGTTGCGTGGGTGAGTGGTGTTGCGTGGGTGAGTGGTGTTGCGTGGGTGAGTGGTGTTGCGTGTGTGTGCATCAGCTAAGCCAACCAAACGTAAATATTCTGCGTGCAGTGGAGCGCGAAGGGCAGCACGAAGAGCAGCACGAGTCTCTAATGTAAAATAAATACGCTGTGAGTAGTGAAGCGTGAAGGAGACCTCGAGCCTTCAAACTGAAAGGGAAAAGGTGCGAGGATCAAAAAGCGACGAATATCTCATGCTGGAAACACATTATATGAAATGCTACTGCTGCTAATTAAATATAAATAAAAAGTGTTTAGGGAGTCACGGCTGCCGAGAGTAACAAGGCAGTGCTGGGAGGGGGGCTGCGCACCAACTGAAGTGCTCTGGTTGCACGGCCTGCGGCCGTGTGAAGTGATAAGACTTTGAAGTATGTCACGGCGCCTGAGGGGAGAGCAGAGAGAAGAGAAGGCGACATGCTGTGACGGAGGTGTGAGAGGTCTGGCAGGGAACAGATGGCCTGGCCGTAAAGCAGGGGGCGGGGCAGCGCTGGGGAAGCCTGTGGGAGGATGATTGATGCATTTGATGTGGAGAGGGAGGAGAGCCTTTTGCGAGCCTTGTGCTGGAGAAATGCTGCCTGGTGCACCTTTTGTTAAGTAGAGTCTAAAAAAGCATTTTAAATGCACTAAAGATTTATCAAGTCCCACTCTTGAAAGGCGGAGTGCTGCTACGGGCTGGGGAGGGGGAGGAGAAATGAAAGGAAAGGCTGTGTTTGCGGGGAGAGAGAGGAGAGGTGCTGGTGTGGGAGGAGTGCTGCTACGGCAAGGCTGTGTTTGCGGGGAGAGAGAGGGGAGGTGCTGGTGTGGGAGGGGGGAGGTGCTGGTGTGGGAGGAGTGCTGCTACGGCAAGGCTGTGTTTGCGGGGAGAGAGAGGGGAGGTGCTGGTGTGGGAGGGGGGAGTTGCTGGTGTGGGAGGAGTGCTGCTAGGGGAGGAGAAGCCCTGGCCGTGAATGCTCGTGCATGTTTGCTCACGTGATTCACGTGAACTGCAAGAAAACCGCGGCTGAAAGCCCTTTGGTTTGACGAGGATTTTGCCGACTTGAATTCTCGCTCCGCTCGATGCGCATGCGCGCATCGATAGGTCGCGAGACCTAAAAAGGTAAGGGAAAATAAATCAATAAATAAAGGTCAAACAACCCAGTATCCTGATATACTATAGGGAGTACAGAAGCTACTTATACTTCAATCAGCATTTTTCACTTTGTAGACTGCAGCAAGTGAGGTTATGCAAAAAAAAGTTTTATTTATTTGAGCGACTCTCATATGATGACTTCTCGAATAATGCACATAACCCATAAGCTAAATTATTTTTAGGATGACCTCAGAGCCACTCACCTTTCCAGTTAATGAAGATGGAAATTCTGCTTCAAATTTGTTGCTTAGTCCAAACCTAAAGAAAACAAACGCATGATTAAACTATGTATGATTAAAGTTATATAGATAAGTACGAGTTTCTTCTATTTTACCATGTTTTGCCTCATATGATAGTTTTTCTACGAGATTCACCAAATGTTTTCTTACCCCCCCCCCCCTTTTCTGTAACTCTTTGCTATTTATTTCATAGGCAACTCCTTACTTACATTCTATGTATATGTGCCTTTATTTGAATATTGGTGCTATCTGAGACAATACTTAGAAAGGAACACCTATCTGTTCCCAATATATTACTGTCGATTTTTCCATTGTACCATGTATGATATTGGTATCGAAACTCAATAAAATTATGTTTAAACATTTTTATGTATGATTAAACTATGCATTGCTACCCAACTGTTCTAATAAAGGGTGCTTTCCTATTTTTATCGTATACATTCATCAGTTTTGGTTTACAGTATAAGCTTTAATGGCAGCGGATGAGTAACAAAAAGAATTCTTCCTCATCATAAAGTGCTAGTAAATTGTGATACCCTCAGGGCAAGCATGGGGCTAACAGTTCACTGTACTAGCACGATCGGTGCAAACTCACTGAACACTTTCAAAAGCAGCATCTCTCATTTTAGCTAACCATGTAAACGGACTGCGAACTATAGGTCAGTGAACTCCCCCAGCAACGCCACTCTCACTTGAGTTACATACTCAAAACATGACACATCATATGTAGGTAATAGGAGATATTATACCCTTCAAAACACTGACCTTCCGGGCAGAATGATAAGTCTCTTGGGAGAAATGGGAGGGGAAAGAGGTATTAACACAACCCACCTTGTTAATTTTTGTGGCATTATATGTACCATGATCCTGTGATCCTATGGTACTCTCAAATACATGGATTATATGTCCAATGATCCTGTGAGCCTATGGTCCTCTCAAATACATAAGCAAATGTATTTAGTTTTGAACTTTGATGAAGGAGCAGTTCTGTCTAGAAACCAGAGACTAATAGAAATTTAAGAAAAGGGAACTACCAACCATAAATGCACGTTAACATACCCTCAATGTACCACACAGACATATAGGGTAACCAGCAATCACAAGCTTCCTCTGTTCTGTATGTCCATTGAATTCTAAATCCACCAGCTCACCAGGAACTTTCTTGTCATCTGCTTCGCCAGTTGTACCTTAAGGATGCCCTGTTTCCACCATTTCAACCCATTCCTGTTAGTGCTCTCAGAAGATTGTTTCCTATCTTGAGGACTAAGTAGACTAATTGAGGCCAACACTACCGTCAGAGGAACTCTTGTCTACAGACGGACCTCTTCCCAGCTTCTGCGACGCCCTCTCAGAACTCATCGCCTCCCTGGCAATAGACTCCAAGCACTACATCCTCCAATTCCACCTCGACATCCCCACTGACACCAACTCCGCCAACCTCCTGGAAAGTATGAGCAACATCGGACTCACGCAACTGGTCATTAGCCCCACACACTGTGCAGGATACAACCTGGACCCTATCTTTACAGCCAGCGACAGACTCAAATTCAGCCACATGCTGAACTCACCTGGACAGACCATAGAATCGTCCACTTCTTCACCGCAGGCTCAGCACGACCCACCCCCAAATCCCCCCGTCCACTGCAGATGGAACAAAATAACCGAAACCCAAGGGACAACTCCCCTCAACACAACCAGATCCCACACCATCAGCAATATTAGGAACAAAAAGGAGCTCGAGGGGGTAACAAAAAACAGATCGCCCACCACTCACAGATTCCAAAACAACAATTGACCTCTTTATGGGTGAATGAACTGCTCCGTGCGCCCACCATGCATTTAAAGTGACACAATTTTGTGTAACAGGACAGCGGTTATATATGCACCGTCTGCTCTAGGGTGACCTGAATCACCTAATACTCTTAAAAACCCAATGTGTCTATGCACTCTCTCTCTCTCAAGGTATATCTCACCCTATGGTGTGAATGATAATTTACAAAGAAAAAGGTGCGAAAAAGTAGCAGTGCCTCACGGGAGTAACACCATAGGAGTTTGCAGACTGGTTCTTGTCTACATCCTCAGGTTCTCATCATTAGCATCTTCCAACTTGTAAACAAAATAGTGATAGAAGGAAAGAAAAAGTAAAAAGCTCAGTGTGGTGTGTGTGTGTGAACCCTCTAAGGTGTATCGGGATCTGACATGAAAACCCACTACTCCTAATCTAAAAACGAGCTATACAACCACTGGCTCTATTACTTTATTCCTTGCTGTGTGATTGCTGAATTAAAAACCAACATGTTTCATTGCCAATGTGATCTTACGGCAATTTTATCAGGGCAAGGGTCAATTTTCCACACTTCACCAATTTTTTGTCTGTTTTTTTTTATACCGGAGAGGTTTTCTTCATGGGAATACATGCAACTTCTTGAATGCGAATGTGTACCACTCCACAAACGCAATGTTCATCACATTTACTGCTATATGTCAGTCGTGTCTACGTGAGTGACCGGCGTTTGCTCAACTCCTCTACAGACCAACGGACCTCCTTCCCAGCTACTGCAACGCCCTCACAGAACTCATCACCTCCCTGGCAAAAGACTCCAAGCACTACATCCTCCAATTCCACCTTGACAACCCCACTGACACCAACTTCACCATCCTCCTGGATAGTATGAGCAACATCGGACTCACGCAACTGGTCATTAGCCCACACACTGTGCAGGATACAACCTGGACCCTATCTTTACAGCCAGCGACAGACTCAAATTCAGCCACGCACTGAACTCACTTGGACAGACCACAGCATCGTCCACTTCTTCACCGCAGGCTCAGCACGACCCACCCCCACAACCCCCCTGTCCACTGCAGATGGAACAAAATAACCGAAACCCAATGGACAACTTCCCTCAACACAACCAGATCCCACATCATCAGCAACCTGCAGCTAGACGTCCAAAACTTCTCCGACTAGCTCTCCAACTCCGCCGACACAATTGCACACATGGAAAGGCAAAGTTCATCCCAGAGCTTCGCGCCTTCAAATAAGAGTGTAAACGACTGGAGAGACAGTGGCGTGCAGGCAGGATCCCCTTAGACCTCACCACCTTCAAGCCTGCCCTCTGCAAATATGACCACCGCCTCATGGAAGCCAAATAGGATGCCCTCACCAAGTGCACAGAAGCTAGCACCAATCACACAAAAAAAAAAAACTCTTCAGCGTCAAAGAATCCTCCTGCCTGTCTGACACAGAGACCATGATTTGATCTTCTCAAGCTCTCTGCCACTCCCTGGCAAACTACTTCCACAACAAGATAGCAGCCATCTACAGCAACTTCGACACACAGCCAACCGTCCTCAGCCACCTACTGACACACACAGACAACTTCAACTGTCACCTCATCAACTGGACACCAATCACCATGCCAATCACCACAGCAATCATGATCTCCATCCACTCCAGAGCACTGACTGATCCCTGCCCCCACCAAGCCTTCAACCTGTGACAGAAGGAAATCAGCAGGGCATCACAGACATCCTCAACATATCCATCACCACGGCCACCTTCCCCGACGTCTGGAAACACACAGAGGTGAAACCTCTAAGGAAGTCCTCCACAGACCCCAGTGAGCTCAAGAACTACCATCCCATCTTGCTGCTCCCCTTCCTGGGCCAAGGTCCTGGGGGAAGCCATCAATCACCAGCTCACGGACCACTTGGAAGGTAATAACCTACTCAATGACACCCAATCCGCCCTAACAGCGGCAACCAACATCAGATCTCCTTTAACCCTAGCGATACAGCAGCCTCTCAGCGACCTTCAACACCGTATCCCAACACACCCTCATCACCAGACTCCACCACATCGGCATCAGAGGAAACGCCCTCAAGTGGATCACCTCCTTCCTCACAAGACACACAAAAAATCCGCCTACCACCCTTCACATCCAAAACAAAGAGCATCATCTGCGGAGCCCCACAAGAATCCTCCCACCAGCCCTATCCTCTTCAATGCCGACATGACTTCATTGGCCGACATCACCCGCACCCACGGACTCAACACCACCTCACATACGATGATGACACCAAACTCATGATCCTCTCTCTCACGGAAGACACCGCCACCACCAAACTAAACTTACAGAAACGTCATGACCAACGTCGCCGACTGGATGAGATCCAACTGTCTTAAGCTGAAGAGTGATAAGATGGAATTGCTCATCTTCGGGAAGAATATCTCCCCACTGGATGACACATGGTGGCCCACTGCACTCAGACTCATCTACCTCCACGAACCACGCCCTCAACTCCTCCATTCCTGGACAGCTTGCACTCCATGAAGTGCCAGGTCAAAGCAGTAGCCTCCTCTGGCTTGCACACCATCCTCATGCTTCGCAAGATTTTCAGGTGGATCCCCGTCAATACCAGGAAAACAGTAACCCAAAACCTCGCCACCAGCCAATTGGACTACAGAAACACGCTACGCTGGCACAACCACCCCATCTCCTCAAACGACTAGACTATACAGAACGCCTCAGCCAGACTGATCCTCATCCTTCCCAAACAGACCATCATCTCCCCCCACCTCAGAAGCCTCAACTGGATCCCCGTCCACAAGAGATGCCAGTTCAAGATGCTGACCCACTCCTACAAGGCTCTCTACAACATTGGACCCGCCTGAATTAACCAGCACATGCCCTTCCACCAGCTGACCAGAAAAACTCTGATCCGCCTTCCTCACACACCTCCCCCATATTTGGCGAAGCCACAGCGGAGGTCATTCTTTCTCCTTCCTCACCGCCAAGTCCTGGAACAACCTCCCACTCCACCTCCATACCACCCCTCACTAGCAGAATACAGGAAGGAACTCGATACCTGGCTCTTTGTATAAGGCTCTCCACTCCTCAGGGCCAGAAATACCACTGGATGATACGTCGTACTTTATAACAAAGGATTGACTGATTCAGTCACGGAGATCTAGGGACAGTGTGGTTTCAGCCATAGCACTCCCATACTTTCTTCCATTACCTATGCCTCAGCCAACACAAATACACAAGTAAGATAGATACCCTCTCAGCAATCGTCTTAACCCATCATCTTCCTTAAGCGATACTTCTGGCTGGTGACATCAAAGGCTTTTTTTTTTGCTGTTTCTACAATATCACTCCTTTAGGGGGATGTTAATGCAGAACTAATGACATTGATGACCAACAATCAATGTCGATTATCCCGCATTGTAGACTTATTTGGGTGGGGAGGGCAGCTTTAGGCTTCAGGGGGTGGTGTTTGGGATAGATACAAGGGTATCCTCCCTGGTTTTCCCTACTCACCCTGCAGCCCAGCAGTACGGCACTTAAGGTTATAGAGAGGAACAATTACGGCCACCGCAGTGTTTCCTGTGCTGCGCTCTTTTTCTGCTCTAAACATGCCTTTACATGATCAACTGTTAGTGGCAAGTGCTATTTTGGCACAGAACAAGAATTCCTTTGAGGATGCACTGACATATCTGTAGGAATTACTTAAATGGCCATACATATGAGGGGGTGTCCATGGTCTGCTGATGTACTTTGTGTACGATGTGTATGTTTGAGAAGTAGAAGAAGAACAATGCCATTTTGAACAGTTCCATCATTACAAATGCTGCGTTTGTTATAAATGTTTCAAACATACTAGCTGTCACAGCTTTTGAACAAGTAAGTGTGTTAAAGTTGGGCCCGTATTTTGAGTTGTGTCCTTTTTAGGCCTCGCCTGAGCCAGCGCATGCGCTGCACTTGCAAGACTTTTAGTAAGTGGGCTTTAAAAAGCTCACCACACGCTTTTGCTTGTGGCCCAAAGCTTGCAGTTACATGTACAGTTACGCGCAGAGGTGCCATCTGGCTTTCCTCTCTCGTTCGTCATGGCTCATTAAGCGCATCGCTCGCCACTCGTCAGACGTGCCCCCCCCTTTTTTTTTTTTATGCGAGACGCGCGCACGCATGCACCACTCGTGTGATTGTTTTCTTTTTGTCCACTCTCCCGCTTTCCTTTCCTTTAATTCCTCTTTTTTTTTTTTTTTAAGTAGCACAGCATGCCCTTACAAATGGCAGTTGCATGGCTCGCGCCTCTATTTTTCATTATTAATTTTTTAAGCAGCGCAGCCGCCTTCTAATCACCAACATAGGCGGCTGCGCCTTGCTTTTCTTCTGGGCAGTTTGCCGAGCTGTAAGTAGCATGCACCTTTAATTTTAAAAGATGCCAAAAGTTGGGATTTGTGGCAACATCCACGCTGCTGTCCTATCTCCACTGTGTGTTAGCAATAAGACTGCAGGTGCAGGTTTGATGCGCTCCTCCTGAAGCCGAGCACATGCACAGCCAGGGAACAGAGAGCGCGCGTTATCCGTAGTTTGCATTTACTTCACAACAGTTGCTGCAAGAAAAAAGCCTCGCACTATGGGGGGCACTTTCAATTAAGTGGTTGCATCTGAACGAGTACTATCAGTACAATCGTTAGTTGCCAACACTCATACAATGATGTACATGTTTAGTAAAGCTTTGAACACTCAATCATTTACAGCCCCCATTTGTTTTCACCGCCTCGTCTGCATGCTAAGTAAACACAGGGCTTCTACATGGATACAAACCCCGCTCATTCCATTGGTCCTGTAACTCGAAGCACTGCCACACTTTTCCACCGGGTGCCTATTAGAAGCTGCACTTCGTACTGTTGCCAGCCGCTGCTGAGCCTGGTAGCGTAGGGAGCTCATGGACTGCTGGGAGTTCTCGTTAAGTGATGTCATCGCATTTTTCTTAAAGTTGAAGGGTGCATATGATCACTGGCCTGCTGTCTATATCGCTGGATTCTTATACCCACAATGTTATTATGCAGTTTTATGTAAAGTGTACTAATGGAGCGATTTACACGAGCTTCAAATTACATTACACAAGGTCAGATACATATATTTTTTAAACAAACGTGGAGATTATGTGATTTGCTCAAAATCACTAGACGATGAGCATAAGCTAGGACTCAAACCTGGTTCTCCGGTTCCCAAGTCAGCAGCTTTCTTGCCAAACATTGTTCTGCCTGCAAAATAAACGTGCAGTGCTTGCTTTCATCTGCAAAGTTTAATTCTATGCTCCATTTTAAAAGCATCTGTATATTGTGTACATTGAATTGCGCAGATCAAGAATTTTCAAACTGCAACCAAGCCATTTATCAATCTGCATTTGTCGTACCACAATGCAAGATGGAAGTTTGAGCTATTGGCATATTATTATTATTTGCAACACCATTAGATTAAACTTTCAGTTATGCGAGACCTACTGCATTGAAAATGCTAGTTTCTTTTTCTACAGGGCAAAGGGAAATCTGTCATTAAGCCTAGTGAGATGGTCCCAGTTCTGACAGTAATCCTCAGATAGTGATGGTCTTCCATTCCATTTCCAGTTTGCTAGGATGGCGATCATCCTCATTTCATAATGGCCTTGTCCCCTTATGGAGAGCCAGAATTTTCTCCCTGACTCTATTTCTATGGTTTTCAGAGAAGGTATCCTTACCATTCTTCAACATCTCTGGGTTTGGTTTTAGAAAGGCCATTAAAGGCTCTACTTGATAGACTTATAATCAGAGTCCTGATGGTTTACATCTGGGATGCTACCAACAATATTCTATGAAAATGGCAGTTGTTTTGGAAGATGGTACTACGTACTATGAATGTCACATCTGGTGAATCAAATGTTTGCTTGAGTCAATAAATTCCTGCCAAGATTAAATATATTTTTAGTAGATAATTTGATCAGCTCAAAAATGGATTCTCAAAAGTACCTCTACAAACAGAATTATAGTCCATTCTTGTTCAAGATCTAAATGCTGTCCAACTAAATTGTACAATTGACAATCCCACTTTGAGCAGATGGGGGACAGAGTACAAATCTTCAATTGCCTTGATTTTCAATATCCACTGGAATCTCTATGGTACATCTACATTCATGGTCGGAGCGAGGCAGAGGTTTGCAATATTACTCCTCTTGCAATTACAGGAATCCAGCAGAAACGAACATACTTCAAGGAAAGGTTGGTTCTTTCTAGGTGAGGGTATGCACATCTGTCTTTGGAGGCGTTTGATCATTTGACAGGTATTCAACTAATGAAGCCCTACTCAGGAGAAATGTGGATACCAGTCCACCATGTTGTTTTCACCATATGCTGTTCTCATCTTATGTTGAAAGAACACGGTCATCAATTGTTTGGCATCCACCAATATAGGAAGGACTGTAAATGAGAAGTCATTCATTATTGTACAATCAAGGTTTCCCCATCATTTTCCTTAGATTTCATGCCAAAGGTCCATGGGATAGAGCACGAATGTGGGGTATCCTAAACCGGTGTGAGTGAGTCCTCATGATTTACATAGGAAATGAGAAGACATGAATAGAATAAGATTAAATATTCTGATCCTAATTAAAAGGTTGGATAAATATTTTTCCATATGTGAGAGGCAAATCAGTTGCCTGTTTAAGGGAAAAGATCTGCTTCTTAAAGACTGCAACAAGTTAAACAAAGTGAGTACCGATTTTTATGCATCAATACAATTATTCAACATTGACAAAGCAAGCGCAATGATTAAACCTGTGGCAACCAAAACCAAGGCTCAGTTGATGATTGACACTACTATAGCACCAATGGAAGGTGAGAACTTATAAAATACCAAGGTTCCAACACCTTTTTAGGTTTCGCCTGGCGTCCGCTGCGCAACAGCGTTCGCGCACGCGAAATCTTATGTTAGAACAGTTGTTGGCTCTGCCCCGCCTCTCTCTTCCATTGGCTAGCTCCATAAATGGAGGCTAGCCATTGGAAGAGAGAGGCGTCCGTCTTTGTCCGAGGCGATTCGTGGGCGTTCCGTACATTTTTTCCCTCTCCGCCCCCTTGCGATCGTCATTGCGGCGGTGGGCGGATGTTATTTTTTTTTCCGCCAAGGTTTGTTTTTGGCATTCCTCCGAAGATGGCGCCCGAAGAACAAGCTCCGCATCTCCACAGCAGAGCTGCCCCCCTGGGTAAGTTGGTGCCTCCTCCGCCCAGCCCGCCCGACCTGTTGCTGTTTCGGACTCCTACTTCCATTTCCCGACAGTGACTTCATCTATCTATGTACGTACGGCGGCAAGACGGGTGGCATAGGGACAACGCCAGTGCCTAAGTATCCGACAAGGGTGCGTCGGAAGAACCAGGACCCTTCTCAGGGTGTGTGTGGAAGTCCGAGGCCAGGAAGCTCCCTTAGAGTGTTACGTTCGAAGAGACCAGCAGAACCCCCCAGGCTACCTATGCCACAAACTCAGTGTAATGGCAGGCCTTCAAAACGGGAGACAGCACCGGTGTGTTGCTTCTAGCTTTGTAGTCATGTGGTCCTGTTTGGGGTTTCCGTGGCATGTGTTTGACGTTGCAGCTTTGGCAGCACGGTCTTTGGCGTTGCACAAGGACGCAAACGATCACACAGTTACGAGTTACGATGAGGGCAGTTCGTTATGTTATTTTGTAGCATGCAGACTATGCATTTTATGGCATTGGCTTCATTCTATCACAGACTGCCTTACTTCAAAGTAAGGCAGTGAATGGGTGAGCATTAGCAGTACCTTACCGTAACACAACTCCTCCCCCATCCCATCAGTTGTTAGTTAGGTGCCCCTGATGAGTCTTTTGTCCCTTGCTCTGCATTCCTGCAGATCTGTCTTTAAGAGGCCGGTGTTTGTTGGTCTGAACCTCCTTTGCCGAAAGCGTGAGGCAAGGCGATGAGCATGGGTAGAAAGATAATCGAAAAGGTATCTTCTTAGTCTGACAAAACATCTGCAAACGTGACCCGAAATGGTGGAATGGCAGTGGTCGTGATTGGGCTGGAGAAAGTCTCCGCGGTTTTCACAGTTGCTATGGAGAGGGGATCCTCAAATGCAGCACAAAGGAATCTGGAAAAGGATCTCCACTGAACCTTAATGGTGCTTCCGCTTCGGACTGCAAGGGTGTGTGTCTCCGGCTGATTAGCTCGCTGCAGCCCTCAACTCTCAATCTTTGAGAGATTGGCGGTGTGTGTTCTGCATCGCACCGCCCTCGTGGCCGCGCCTGGCCAGTCCCTGACTCGTGGCCGCGCCTGGCCAGTCCCTCACTCGTAGCCGCGCCTGGCCAGCCCATCACTCGTGGCCGCGCCTGGCCAGCCCCTCACTCGTGGCCGCGCCTGGCCAGCCCCTCACTCGTGGCCGCGCCTGGCCAGCCCCTCACTCGTGGCCGCGCCTGGCCAGCCCCTCACTCGTGGCCGCGCCTGGCCAGCCCCTCACTCGTGGCCGCGCCTGGCCAGCCCCTCACTCGTGGCCGCGCCTGGCCAGCCCCTCACTCGTGGCCGCGCCTGGCCAGCCCCTCACTCGTGGCCGCGCCTGGCCAGCCCCTCACTCGTGGCCGCGCCTGGCCAGTCCCTCACTCGTGGCCGCGCCTGGCCAGTCCCTCACTCGTGGCCGCGCCTGGCCAGTCCCTCACTCGTGGCCGCGCCTGGCCAGTCCCTCACTCGTGGGTGCGCCTGGCCAGTCCCTCACTCGTGGACGCTGCAGGTCAGTCCCTCACTTGTGGCCGCTGCAGGTCAGTCCCTCACTTGTGGCCGCTGCAGGTCAGTCCCTCACTTGTGGGCCCGCCTGGAGGATAGGGGGGGGTCAGATGAAAAGAATTGAAGGGAGGAGAACAGTGAAGTTCACACCTGGAGCAGCAAGAGAGACAAGGAAAGGGGAGAAAAGAGAGGTATGAAAGTCGCATTTAATCCATTGTGGCAGCAGTTCACTCGGATCTGCAGGGGACGCCATCATTCTTGCACAAGCACATGCTCTTGTGAAACACCTGGGGAGTGTGCCCGTGCCTGTCTGAACACGACATGATGTAAGCACCGACCACGCAGGGGTAGCAGCCTCTGGCCTCTGGCCGGTTTGGTCACTCAAACATTATTGGAAGCCTTTAAATTAGTAACCCGTGGACAGGCCTTATCGCTGACATCTGGGACAAAGAGGGACAGGCATAAAGAAATCTTCGATGTTGAGGCAGAAATTCACCAACTAGAACAAGAGCTAGAGACCTAAGTTACACCAGAGGTACTCCACTCACTCCACCTCAAACAAGATAGCTATAGGGACTTAGTGACCAATAAAGCCAAAACGCTAGGGAGAGACAAGATGGGTAGAATTCACGAACTAGGCGATAAAGCGGGGAAACTCATAGCCTGGCTTGATCAAAAAGAGTGGGCTAGCAAGATGGTCCTGGTGCTTCTAGATGCCAATTTGACTCCCATAACGGATCCCAGGCCATTGCCAATCACTTTGCGGATCACTTTCATACTATATATACATCCATAGCTCCATACATGGAAGAGGACTCTACCGAACTGCTGAGAAAATTTTCCCTCCACACTATCGGTTGGTGACCGCAACTTCCTCGATAGTGCCTTGACTACAGATAAAATAGCGTTTGCGATAAGATCATTGAACTCCAGTAAGGTGTCGGGCCCCAGTGACATTCCCATTGAACTCTATAAGCTTCAACCAGACAAATTAGCTCCATATTTAAAATACATGTACGAGGATAGCCGAGAGCGGGGAGTATTACCAGTAGATCAGAGGGTAGCTACCATTGTCACCATTCATAAAAAAGGCAAATTCAGATCGGACTGTGCATCCTACCACTCTATAATTCTGGCCAAGCTACTGGCCAACCATTTAGTGAAAGTAATTGGGGATCTTGTACACCAGGATCAATCTGGCTTCATGCCACATAGGAATAGGGCACTGAACCTGCGCAGGGTCCATGGTGTTTTGGGCAGAGCGGCCACTATTCAAGAACAAGCGATAATTGTATCTCTAGATGCCACCATGGTATTCGACACAGTGGAATGGCCCTATCTTTTTGCAGTACTCGCAAAAGTAGGCCTTGGTCCAGGCATCATACAGTGGAGTCGCCTCCTTTATAGTGGGCCTCTAGCGCAAGTTGTGGTCAACAACAAAAAATCTGACACATTTCGGCTTAGTCGTGGGACCTGCCAAGGATGCCCTCTCTCTCCTCTATTATTTGCTCTGGCCCTGGAACCCCTTGCGCCATGGATCCGGAGAGATCCAGTTATACGCGGATTGCGATGGTTCCCTAACTGGGAAGATCGTACTTCCCTATATGCCAATGACGTACTATTATATCTTGCATCCCCCAGGCGGTCTCGGATTGCAGTCCTCGATATCCTAGCCATATTTGGCAGGTATTCCGGGTTCAGCATCAACTGGCAGAAATCACTCCTCTATGCCCCTAAGGGAGGCCCACACACGCCATCGCGAAATTGCCCAATACATATCACCACGGAAGGTTTCAAATATTTGGGAATTTATCTCATAAGACACACCGTTATAACCATAACCTTGTCCCTCCATTGGGGGGCAGAGCTAGCCGAGCTGCGGAATGGCGGCGCCTTGAGCGAGCTCCTTTGGGAGACCAGCATAATCATCCTCATCCTACACACGCGACACTGTACTGACCCACAAAAACCACTGGCACCAACTACGAGCTGTGTCCTCCACCTCCGCTGCAAGTTAGAGGGTGATCGGATGTGCGGTGGCGCCGAAAACAAGATTCTTTGTCACTGAAGCCTGCGGAGTGTTGGGCCTGACTGCACACCGGCCCACAGTGCGACACCGGCCGCGACGCACGGCACGCACGCCGGATCGTGACCGGCTGACCTGCCGGTGAGGAGAGAAGGTGGGAATTTGATCTGCCGGCGGGGCGCGCGGCAGCATTGAACAGCCCGCGCTGAAGGAACCTGACAGGTGCGGGCGCGAGACAGTTGCGCTGCCCCACACCCCGCGGATGAGCTGCTGACCAGAGGTAGCGAGAGGGCTGGCGGGACCGGGCCCACTCGGGCAGGAAATACCGGAAGGCTGGGGACACAGGGATACGCGGTACGAAGGCAGTGGTGAGCTCAGCCCCACAACACTCACCTCTTAAGATAACAGTAAGTCCCTGAAACCAGGCCACTGGACAGTCACAAGGCCCAGAAAATCTACGGCCTAGTCCCATTTGAAGGCGAGCGCTAAGAAGTAGGCGCAGAGCCTCGTAGGTCCCACAGGCATGGGTGTAAGCAGCGGCGAGTGATTAAGGCCGTTGGTGAGTGGAGGGAGATAGCAGGATATGCTGCCAATACAGGGGAGGGAGCGAGAACAGAGTGGACACCGCCTATTGCGTAGCTGCGGAGCTCTCTCCCTCTGCTCAGGAATCCGCAGCAGAGATTACCTAATAAACGGCCATCCATGAGCCACACTAATCTCCAGGTGAGGAGCAAGCGGAGTTGGGAGAATCATACCTTGTGAATAGCGGCACTTATATTGAGACGCCACCAAACTAGGTAATAGCGTAATCTCGCTGCTCACATCTTCACACTGCTGGCCGCTGACGATACGCTGCACTCTGGATCAGGGGGCAAACCATAACTACAGCGACTGTTGGCGCCTGAAGCCTATTGAGACGTGCTTAAAGATTGGGGACCTATAAGACCGCGCTGCACCCCCTACGAAGTATCCTACCTAACCAGATATACGCGCAACTACCTTGGCCACGAAGTTCGTCCTCCTGCCTGCAACGGTGAGGATCTGGTTGCCCCGGTGCAAAAATGGGGAAACCGGATAGGAACCAACCGAAACTTACGTTTGACCACTCCAGGAAACAGGTGGAACAGTCCGGAGAGGACCAACAAGCTAACCCACCTGCGACCCATTCTATGTTCCAAACCATTCAAACTGCGTTGACAAACATCGATGGCAAAATCGATACTCTCACACACAGGGTGGACCGTATGTCTGAGAGATTGGACAGACACACTGAAAGAATAGATATGGCTGAACGCAGGATCTCGGATGTAGAGGACGTCAACAATCAGATTACGACTAAACAATCCGGGATAGATAAACAACTAGCAGCGCTATCTGCGAAAGCCGAGGATTTAGAAGCCAGATCCCGAAGAAGCAATATCTGCCTGATGAGTATTGCGGAAACCTCAAATACGGGCCCTATGGAAAAATATGTAGAGCAGCAGCTAATCACACTAATGAGCAGAGACACTTTTTCAGACGTTTTCCTGGTTGAAACAGCGCACCGGTCCCTTGCTCCCAAACCTCCACTAGGTGCTAGGCCAAGACGCATCATAGCTAAAATACTGAATTATAGGGACAGGGATGCGGCACTGCGTAAAGCACGAGAGCTAGGTGCACTTTGACATGAGGGTATGGATATTGCGATTTATCCAGATTTTACGCAAACAGTGCAAGAAGCGCGGAAAAAATATGGACAGGCGAAACAGAAACTTCGTGAACTACAGATCCCCTACGCCATGCTGTACCCGGCCAGACTCAAGATCACATACGATGGAGCCATGAAGATCTCCAACGAACCAAAAGACGCCATGAAATATCTGCAACAGCGGAAGCCGAAAGGCGAACGCAGGAGATCACTGCGAGATCGACCTACAGAGCGAGAGACATTGTCTGATGTGGAATGATATACCTCTTCAGAACTGGACATCTTGAAATAGTAATGTGTGATCTTTCCTCTCAGACTAGCCTGAACCTCCTGAGTCTCTCACAGAGGCTACGATGAGCTGTGTCCTCTGAGCAACTAAGAAGAAGACGTACTATCTGCTGATCTTCTACACAACGCACCACAGATGGGGCCTGAAGGCCGAGTTGCAGATGAACCACACAGATAAGTGACTAATGAAGGGACTGTCTTTATGAAAAGGGACTGGGTTAACTTGGAAAGGTGGAATGGACATGAATGTTTTTAATAAGTTTTATTAAGAAATGTTATGCTATTAAGTAATAGATACGGGGTCAGTAACTGTTGCGGTGTATAACCAGGATCTCACATGGCCTCCCCCTTTGCTTACTTAGCGAAGGGACAGAGATTGGCAGCTTCCGCCCACTTGTGTACACAACACTTGGTTAAATTCCTCAGGTTTTGTTGATTTCTAAACGGGAGGGAGGGGGTGGGGATATGGTAGTGTCGCAGGGGAATGTCTTCGTTGTTACAGAACTGACGGAGTGGGAGGGGGACGGAAGGGGGGGAACATTAAGAAAACCACCGGGCAGCTGTGTCGTGTATTTCTATAGGTTCTGAATCAGTCCCCCTATTCCTGACCCTATTCTGGTTAAACTAACTATCAAGTTAACTAACAGTCAGCCCATGAGGCAAGAAAACCCCCATGATGCAGATACCGTTATCTGACGCAGTCACACTCCGGCACAGGAACGTGTTATCTGATTAGGTCATAACGCTTGAGATCTAATTAGACAAGCGACATTCCTCCAGCCCCTGATAAGGCATACGACGTTCTCATAACAAATCAAACCTATGACAACCTGGAAAATCCGTGCGGCCATTGTTTTGATTTCACAGAGAACTTTAGTAAAGAATGTGCTAACGAGCAAGTCGTATGACATCTTTATTGACGTATCTATGTCCATCCTTACGTCAATCTCGGCACCTTTAAGGTATAAATATTGCCGACCTTGCCCTATGCAAACACACGCGTGGTGACAAGACGGAGCAGCCATACTTGCCGAAGCCGAGAGCAGAAGCAGACCCCGCTGGCAGCAGCCCCGCCTTCCTGACGCGCTGAGAGACGCGCTGCTATCTCAAGCCGAGAGACCCAGCACCGGCGCTTCTGGGCAGCCCTCGCAGGCAGCCTGGAATATCGAGAGCAGAGAAAGAGATACCATTCCTCATTCATCCTAACTTCCAGGTACAGAACTGAATAACCCCTCACAGAGAATTCTTTAGTTATTCACTTGGCAAAAACAAACTTAACTTAAACTGTAACTTTCTATTCCCGCCCACGCATTAGACTTAGGTCAGGTACACGGGGTAGGCATATTTAGAAACACCAGTTGAGTACGTTTAGTCAAATGTATATGTGTATGTAAATATATTTTAATCATTTTAAACATCATATGGCTCAGAAACCATATCAATGTTTTTACAGTATTATTTTATACTATTGCTTTTAATGTATGCACTTTACTTAACTATAAGTATTGCAATAATATCGATCCATTTCTCTTGTACGAGAAAAGAGACTGATCAATAAATAACACCTTTTTATTGAACACGCCCGTCTCTTCCTTTTCTCTACATTCTGATGAGACTAAGAATGCACGTACTGACTGAGTAAAATAATTGCCATGTGCTCACACGACTCTCGAGATTGACTCTTGATTAGGGGAGAGCAAAGTTGTCATGTTCTATGGTTGTCAGAAACTAAATCCCTTCTTGTCTAATCAGGGAAGTTAATTCCTCCTTGAACATTCGAGAAAGTTTCTAGCGAACTCTGAGCTTAGCTGGCAAACCCAAAAATTAAGTCTAGTATCGACAGTGGTAGACCTAGTTAACGTCTGGTCTAGGCCTTTACTGCTGTAGGTACTATTCCAATGCGCAGAGCCTATTGGGAAAATAGGAGCTACACTACATGGCGCCCAACGCGTTTGGAAAGGGCGATAAAACTAACGTAAGACATTTAGAGTAACTCAGTCGTGCTTTCTCACTCAGACCCCTTTTCCCAAATACTCCAAAGACGTCTGGAGTGGGTGAAAGGTTATATCCTCCAAAACCTCGCAGGAGGGAACTCCTATGTATGGTTCTTGGTCTAGTCAACGTTGAAGGATAAACAGTTCCAAAATATTGTGCATCTAATCTTTGTTCCATAAGAAACCTGATCTGCAAACAAAAGACATAAGCTTCCTGTCGGTAAAATGGCAGAGAGTGATGATGAAAGAGAGGCAGTTAGATTAGCAACTGAACTCGCAGATGCTGATGCTACCATGCAAGCAGCAGACGCGGATATAATACTCATTCCGGTCATCAAAAGGAGATCTATAACCTTAAAACTTATAGAAAATGGACTGACACCTAGAGGTGGCACAGTCATATTCGTAATCGAGGCACACGAATATCGGCAGACAGAGGTATACTATTCATGGATACATTTTCCAGCAGCAAATGCTGTAACAAAGTACTTCCACTATTACAAAGTAGAGGAACCTCCTGAAACGTACACTCCTTTCGAGGAGGTGGAAGTACCACTCAAATTCCAAGAGCATTTGCTCTTATTTGATGGCGCCCTAAAACATAATAATCACATTACAAGGCTCGGTCCTTTAGGAAGACCAGGAGCAACGTGGCCGGTCTTAGCCGGATACACACCACATCCAGACATCGATAGAATGCCTGCAGCAGAGCTGTTAATACAGCTAAAACAACTACTAAAAATTCATAGACAATTAGTTCAGTATGTAATGCGGACTTCAACAATTCAGCCAGCGATTAAACTTCCACAGCTGACCCCTCACCAGGGGAACACAAATAAAATCACACCACAGAACATCCAATCCTGCCTAGGTAAAGTTCCAGCTAAACGGGAACAAATACCATTCTGGTTGGCACAGAAAATCACCCAAATAGAGGCGGTGTTTCCTGACACCACCCCGCTGGAAAAACACAGGATTCTGACTATATGTCTCCCAATGGGAATCGCACCACACATTGAGGACTGTGACACTTGGGGTACAGTCTTTGCTTCCATCTACACAAAAACGCACGGTGTCCCATCCATTTCGGTAATACCAGATGTGCTAAAACAAATTCAAGATGAATACGGTCCAGAACCTGCTTTAACTCTTGGTATGAAATTACTAAAAGACTTCAAGCAGGTCTCGGCTATATTATTAGCCAACATAAAAGGTGAAGCAGCAAACGTGGCGATCCGCCAGAGGTTAAAAGAGACAGATATAGCAGACCAACCAGCTGAAATTGCCAGAATCATAGAAAAATCCTATGAGGAACTAGGCAGAGATAGCCTAGGTGGAATACCAGTAAAACCGCAACTCGCAACTGACTACAAGTCCAGAAAAAATATTTTTTAATAATAATAATTCACCAAAAAAGAACTGGGATGGAAACAAACAATCCAATCCTAAAGAAAAGAAATTCCAGTCCCGAGGAAGGTCTCCTAGGCGAAGAGAGAAATCTCCAAACCAAAGACAGAGGTCACCGCAGAGTGACCCCTCTGGGAATAGATATAACCTTAGAAATAGGGATAATATTAAAAAACCTGATAGATATCAAGACATTGATACACGTCCCTCTCAATCTTTTCAGAATTCCTCGCAGAAATCGGAAAGAAGAGGACGATCAGAAGAGCACGCCAAGTCCAAAGACAAGGAACCTGCTCAGCTAAAAAAGAAATTACAATTTCCAAAAAAGAAGGTAGCCAGTATCAAGGTAGTTAAAAATGCCGAGAATACTGAGGACACAACTGAAAAACGGAGAATGGGCTCAGACAATGCTAGACAGCGCAGCAGAGGTGAGCATAGCTCGCAAAGTCCTTATGAATCATCTGGAGACAGTGGACACGAATGAATACCTTCAAGTGGAAACTGCAGACACCAGAGTTAGCAAGCCCCACAAGATATACGAGATAACATTACGTATAGAGGGAGATAAGACTAGGAAAATAAGGGGACTATTTTGGGATAACCTCTCAAAGGGTTATGACATCCTTCTAGCTGAAAAAGACTGGCCACCAGAGTTTGTCGGGGAGTGTCCTCATGGCGAAGAAGTAATTATGCCTGCCTTCTCGAATCAAATCCCGATTCATAAAAAATATACACTTGCTAGAAAGTGGGCAGTGGCCTTAGCACCTGCTTTATATAAAAATCATGTAGGATGGGATGAGGATTCTCCTCCTCACAAAATCCAGTTAAAATCACAACCAACTGCACAAAGGCAGTACCCAATTAAGCAAGAAGCTAAAAAACAAGTAAATGAAATACTAGATCAGCTAGAATACCAGGGGGTGATTGAAACTTGCACCTCACAAATGAACAATCCTTTGTTTCCGGTCTCCAAACCAGACAATTCATATTGTCTAGTTTTGGATTACCGACACCTTAACACATGTTGCAAAACCTTTGCAGTGCAAAACTCACACAGTGCTGCACTAATGAATAACATAGTGCGCAAAAAAATACAAAACTACCTTGGACATTTCCAATGGATTCTTTTGTCAAAACATAGCACCGGAGAGCAGATATTTAACTGCATTCTCAGTAAATGGCACTCAAAAACAATTCTGTCGGTTAGCCCAGGGGTACAAGAACAGCCCGGGGGTATTCTCAGCGAGAGTAACAGAATTACTACAACTATATGATGATGAAGCATTATCTTATGTTGATGACATTTACCTAACAGATGATGACTTAGAGACTCACTTGAAAAGAGTGAACACCATAATACTTGGGTTCGCTGCAGAGGGTTACAAATTCAACTTCAAAAAGTCCAGAATTGCCCATCTGACGGTCCTATTCTTAGGATATGAATTATCAAGTATAGCCTGGTTGACAATTTTTTAAGAACTAGAAGAATTAAAAAATCTAAAATATGAAAAGACGTATCCTCTGCCAATCGACATTCTGCCTCTACGACATTACGCCTGTGTAATCTATACAGACGGACATGCTCAACCCTCCGTTTGGGGAGAACAAGCATACAACCCCACATGTGAGATTACAAAAGAAGTGTGGCGCGGAGGTATATTAAGACCTCTATTAACAAAATCACACTCAGTAGAAACTAATTCAGAACAACAAACTGAAATAATAGCTTTGAAAATGGCGCTAGATAATGCGGATCGCGAATTCCCGACACTTATAGTGTCAGATTCATATTACTGCGTCAAATCATATAACAGCGATTTGCAGACATGGATTCAGAACGGTTACAAAGATGACACAGATGCACCAATAAAGCAGAGACTGCTCTGGGAACAAGTAGCTCTTTTGAAAAAAAGAACTACCAAAGACTCACGTGACTCACTCACTGAGTCATCAACGTGATGGCGTTCACGTTGTAGGGAATTCATTGGCTGAAACAGCCGCAGCGGCAGCCACTAAATCGGCTCCCGTAGATCGAAAAAAGCATACATTAAAATACATTGACGGTGAAACATTGCTGGCGGTGAAAACGTCATCAAAAGGCGACTGCTCAGCGTTACCGATCAACTATCCACTCAATTATACATACATAAATCGATGCAAACTCCGTCCCTTTTGCTCGAATCCCTGGAGTGGGGGATAGAGTGATTCCAAACATGGACAGGAGAAACTTGTTAATCGCAGACGCACACATGGGCGAGGGTCACAGACACCTTAAATTAAAAGATTCTCTGGAAGAATTACAATCACGGTACTGGTGGCCAGGCATGAGCCTGCACTACACCATGTTTGTAAAAAACTGCCCAAACTGCAACAGAGATCGCAGTGGGGAGAGAAGCAGTTTAATACCTCGTCGTATCAAGGCAGATAATATTACCAGCAAAAAGAATGGCTTGCGATTAACATATACAGGCTAGTTTCCACTTATAATGTAGATCACCAGCACTCGGCTGACGTCCGGACTATTATACAAGATTTGCGAGTCTAAATGGCATATACGCTAAGAGCATGCTACGTTCGACCATTGTTTTCACTCAGGCAATCCAGCCTGGGGGGGAAACATGGCCAAATGAGCACAGCCCAGCGGGAATCTTCTCACTTCCTTCCTGAGGGTACGGGATGGTGTAAAGAAAAAACCAAGGCAGAAAGCAATCTATATTGGAAAGGATATTAGGTTCGGGAGCTGGGGGGTCAAACATCTAATAAGTGTCCAACGTAGTCTAAATAACTTGCCAAGAAATTCTCTGAAGGGATTCAGTCCGTACGAATTATTATTCGGAACTAGGATGTTGATCTCTGACCTTGATAGTCAGACTTCAGTGGTAATAGAAAAAAGCTTTGATGTCAAAGACCGTTTGGCTATTTTACAGGACTTAAACAAAACAAGAAAAGACCTGAGCAACATACAGTTGAAACAACAGCCAACAACCACTGAAGAATCACCACCTGTCCCAGCAAGACCTGTCTGGATTCCAAAAGTCGGGGATCTAGTCAGGGAGAAGATCGCGGTAAAGAAGGAATTTGGGCCTTCTTACAGAAAAGCAGTTCCTGTCTTGTCTGTCAACGGGACAAGATCAATTGTACTACCGCCACTTGCTGGAAAAAAGGAGAACCGAGTTGTATCCATCGACCTGGTAAAACCACAACATGTGGCCGATAACAAACAGTAGGCCAAGTGGACTCCCAATAAGTAGCAGAACACCAAGGTTTGCTACCAGCACAGAGGTCCTATCAAAAAGGCTCATCACATTCGAAACGCCTGCAGAAGAACAAGAAGGACTATGCAACAATGCAATAGAACTCAGACCTCTGAAAACCCAAATAAAGACATTTAGCAGAGACACACCAATCTATACTGAAGTACCAAGTGAAAATGCAAGGAACAAAAATCCTGAAGCAATTGGAACAATTGACAGAACTGCATCCGGGTACTTCATCAACTTCGATGATTCCTCTGACGGCTTCAGTGAATCAAAGACACAGCCATCATCAAAATCCTTTAAAGACAAAGCTAAGGAACTTTTGAAACATCTGAAAGAAACATATCTGGTTTCTCCATGGATTGAATTTTGGGTGGGTTTTGGTGCATTTATCCTCATACTTTGGCTCATCATGGTATTTACTTTGGGACGCTTCATTGAGGGAAAATATGCTAAAATGGACACAGCAAGTCAGAACATCAACTTGATCCTCAAACCACACACATCTTCACACGTCGAGAAAAGAGAACTCTCTTCAGAACTTTCTTCAGCCAACTTCACAGCCAATCCTATACCTGGTGGGGTAGCCTGGGACAACACCGACTATGAAATTTATGGTCCGGTCGAGATCCTGAAATATCCACACCAAATCAAGATCTCCTTGAGTGACTTTGCAAAACCAAACTCATTTGCTGATGATTGGGACTTCGAGAGTATTAACAACATGATGTCTGACTTAGTAATGTCTGCTAAATTTACAAAACATGATTATTTGCAAGGTTCTACAAATTATGATAGTATGTATTGCTATAACCATTATGGTAACCATTTTTTGCATAAATCTGCACAACCTAGAAATGTTTTAAATTATAATCAATGGGAACATTGCGCTACACCTCCAAAAGGGAGCTCTAGAACCGTGTATGAATAATATTCATATTTTTCAGGTTTTAACATAAGTAATGCTGAAACATTTTATTTTAAATTGTCAAACAAGACAGGGATGAAAACCATGATAACCAACACAAAATTGATATATTCAGATTCATTCTTTGAAAAAATGAATACATTTGGATTTGATTATTGGGACAAAAATGTTGATTTAAAAAGTGTTTGGGGTACAAAAGAATGGCAAGTACAGGGTTTAGAAGCTTTGTTTAGAGCCTGCATGATCCCAGAACAAATGATATTTTTAAATGACACTGTTCAACAAACCACCTGTCTTGGCTTAGCCAAAATCAAAGATTTAAATAATCCGTCTATTCCAAAGCCAACAATGTTTAGCAATAACTCTGATACAGATGAAGAGATAGACGTAAACCATATATTAAACAAAAACAGAACACATCCTGATTGGAAACAATGGTTGATCTGGCCCACAGATACAAATAACTGTCAAGATAGATTCCTGAATAAAACACAGGGTTTTAAAATGACCAGGCCAGACCCTAGATATCCCCAAAGACATCACCCAGGGATAATAACAACCTACAGTGTGGGCAAATTATGCCTTCAATGGCTACAGACTTCCACACTGCCTGAAATTAAGCAACACCTAACTTTACTTACTGATGGTGCTGACTTGCGTGATTTCATAATGGGACCACGCAAACAGCGTCAAAAGCGTTTCATAGCAGCCTCTGTATATGCAGCATACAATGAGGCCTGGAAGGTTACTCAAATTGAGACAGCAGAAAGAATACGGGAAATTGACCGTATTAATTTGGAAAAATCACTTTCTGTAGTGGACAATGGGTTAATGACTCTGTCCTCCAGAATTTTTTCATTGGACAGCATTGTGTCTTCAGCAATCGATATATTATCGCAAGACTTACTGTTATTACAACATGGTCAGTCACAATTGCGTTCCATTGTACAGCTTGGCTGGACGTTACAAAATCTGCGTTCAGGCTATGTGCCTTGGCGTTTAATCAACACAACGTCACTATTCCAAATCTTTAACCTTACTGATAGACAAATCGGTATGGCGCAAAAGGGTGCTGATTATACAATCTTGAGCATTGAAAAACTAGAAAGATTACCAATGACAATGTCAGAACGACCTGTCAGTGAATGGATAATACACGGAATCATAAATATTCCAATCTCAACCTTCAGGTTTCAATACTGCCAAAAATATATACAGGCTGGCATGTACGAGAAATTGGGAAAGGGGTACCTTAAAACAACTTGGAACCTGCCCTATTCACATGCATGTGTCAGTAATAAAGGACAGAAAGTGTTTCTTAGTGGCAACAATTGTGCTATGTCACTAAGCGGCACGCTTCTGTGTAACGGAATTAGTTTGCATGGAGCCTGTGAAGGGAATTCATACAACCTTTCATGTCACCAGCAAGGCGCACCTGCAACTGAAATAGAACCATTCTTTCAAAGACTCTATAATGGGAGTTACATTCTTATTGTAGACCGCAGATGTTGCAGTCTTATGCCCGGGACTCCTTATCTAGTAACTACAACGGCGAAGGTCAAGTGCTGTGGACGCTCTTTATTCCCCAGCTCCTTTCCAGACAGGGAGGCAAGGGCATGGCCCAGTTTGAAAATTACTTCTATTCGAATAGACACTTTAAGCAGAATGAAAACAGTGCTTCTTCAGACGCCTACAAGGCTCACGTCATCAAAAGAAACGTATGATCTACAAGTCGCAAGGACGACTGCAGAGATACATACATTATTATCAACTAATTCCCCCGTACATTTCGCGGAAATCCTAAGCGAAATCTTAAATATTTCTGATACCACTGGGGTCTCAAAGGTTTTTAAGACAGTATTTTCGATGGCATTAACACCATTCAAAGCCATACTGGGTATTTTTCCAGATTTCGTCCATTCGATTTTTGGCGGACTTCCCCTGATCCTGGGACTAATTGCAGGAATCCTATTCCTAGTCCTTATTTTTCGTTATGGCAACCCATGTCACAGATCAAACTCTCGCGACAATGGAAGATACGATCCTAGCCATTGGATACCGGGACCGGATATCAAAAATCCTAGGACTCTCCCGGCTTAGAGACCTGAACATGACTTGGTTTCTATCATTTCGACCAATGTGGCAAAGGTGTGTTTTACCTGTACTAAGGTGTCTGCTATGCGGAGAAGAATGCGTGTTAGACACCTGTCTGACGCTACAATCGGATGCGCCAGTGGATGCAGATACACTGTTGGTTCCTACCAAGGTTCACGCTTTGTGCTGCCCTCAAAGGCTGCCAATCCTGATGACGGCATTCCTGGAATCTTCACCACTACGATTGAAGAGTAGTGAAGTTCAAGATGAAAGCAACATCGAACAGGTACGACCTTCTGTCAGCAATGCGAATCAGAATGTCAATGGAGACAATCATGCGCACGAATGCATGGTTACACCTATTTCCGACTTAGTGGAACTTTCCCATGAAGCTGTTGACAGTTTTTTCGAAAGCCTGAATGATATGATGTTCTCTCCAGAACAGAAATAGAGACTTTTGAGTAAACTCGCACACGGCGTTCCCTGAATTCGGCCTTCAACTTTAAAAATAAAGTCACATGAACAATTTCACTCCAGTTCACGGACAGCAATTTTTTCAGCATGCCCCTTAAAATATTTTTCTACATATTTTTTCCCGGGACACTGATCTTCTGCTTAAAGTAAGAAACTATTCCTAGAGAACTAAAATTTCTATTTTTAGATACTTTATAGACTTTAGCTGCCCGCTGGTAGGTTCACAAATATTTTATTATGTGATGAAATGGTCTCGGACTTCCTTTCTGTATAGCCATATTAAGAGCCATTTCATGTGTATTTCTCATATACCGATAAGCAATAATGCATAAAAATGCGTGTTTACTTTTGCATTTAATTCATAGCTTAAGTGCATACAATATATATGACTGCAATTTTTCAGTATATTTGAAAATTTCGAAATGCATTTATGTATTTTGGGGTGGTAAGGTATACACTATACTCTATAGTATGTTGTACTATGTTATACTATGCATAGATTAGTAGATATGACCATAGTTAGCGTGGAGTGGGTGTCGTGTATTTCTATAGGTTCTGAATCAGTCCCCCTATTCCTGACCCTATTCTGGTTAAACTAACTATCAAGTTAACTAACAGTCAGCCCATGAGGCAAGAAAACCCCCATGATGCAGATACCGTTATCTGACGCAGTCACACTCCGGCACAGGAACGTGTTATCTGATTAGGTCATAACGCTTGAGATCTAATTAGACAAGCGACATTCCTCCAGCCCCTGATAAGGCATACGACGTTCTCATAACAAATCAAACCTATGACAACCTGGAAAATCCGTGCGGCCATTGTTTTGATTTCACAGAGAACTTTAGTAAAGAATGTGCTAACGAGCAAGTCGTATGACATCTTTATTGACGTATCTATGTCCATCCTTACGTCAATCTCGGCACCTTTAAGGTATAAATATTGCCGACCTTGCCCTATGCAAACACACGCGTGGTGACAAGACGGAGCAGCCATACTTGCCGAAGCCGAGAGCAGAAGCAGACCCCGCTGGCAGCAGCCCCGCCTTCCTGACGCGCTGAGAGACGCGCTGCTATCTCAAGCCGAGAGACCCAGCACCGGCGCTTCTGGGCAGCCCTCGCAGGCAGCCTGGAATATCGAGAGCAGAGAAAGAGATACCATTCCTCATTCATCCTAACTTCCAGGTACAGAACTGAATAACCCCTCACAGAGAATTCTTTAGTTATTCACTTGGCAAAAACAAACTTAACTTAAACTGTAACTTTCTATTCCCGCCCACGCATTAGACTTAGGTCAGGTACACGGGGTAGGCATATTTAGAAACACCAGTTGAGTACGTTTAGTCAAATGTATATGTGTATGTAAATATATTTTAATCATTTTAAACATCATATGGCTCAGAAACCATATCAATGTTTTTACAGTATTATTTTATACTATTGCTGTTAATGTATGCACTTTACTTAACTATAAGTATTGCAATAATATCGATCCATTTCTCTTGTACGAGAAAAGAGACTGATCAATAAATAACACCTTTTTATTGAACACGCCCGTCTCTTCCTTTTCTCTACATTCTGATGAGACTAAGAATGCACGTACTGACTGAGTAAAATAATTGCCTTGTGCTCACACGACTCTAGAGATTGACTCTTGATTAGGGGAGAGCAAAGTTGTCATGTTCTATGGTTGTCAGAAACTAAATCCCTTCTTGTCTAATCAGGGAAGTTAATTCCTCCTTGAACATTCGAGAAAGTTTCTAGCGAACTCTGAGCTTAGCTGGCAAACCCAAAAATTAAGTCTAGTATCGACAGTAGTAGACCTAGTTAACGTCTGGTCTAGGCCTTTACTGCTGTAGGTACTATTCCAATGCGCAGAGCCTATTGGGAAAATAGGAGCTACACTACAGCTGCAGTTGGGTAGATAGTACATGTTTGTGCTATTCATTTACGAGCCTCATGTTCACACATGTGTTCATTCAGATTCATTTTTATGATATATGGCGACAGATGTAAGACAAGTTAGAACGTTAACTTTGTCCTGGAATGTCCGGGGTCTGCACAACGCACAAAAAATACGCAAAGTAATTGCCTATCTAGACAGACATAAAATTGATGTGGCGTGTCTCCAAGAAACACACCTCACGCCGCAGCGAGAGACCAGAATAGGATATAGGTGGCCACAATATCAGTTAGCATCCTCTTACTCAAATTATGCACGGGGAGTGCTGGTTAAGCGCACTACTCAGTTTACACTTACACATGCAATTACTGATGATCAGGGCAGATACGCAATTCTGTGGGGTTCATTTGCGGGCACAGATCTCACGATTATTTCAGTGTATGGCCCCAATGTGGATGACCCATTTTTCTTTGACGATATTTGGTAAAAACTCAGGAACATTCAGCCCACAGCCCTTATATGGGGTGGGGACTTTAATACATGCTTGGACCCCACACTGGATAATCATCAGGTACAGATAGATATGGCCGACTGGCAGCCAGCTCCCTGTTAGAGGGCTTCAAGGACTGGTCTTTAGTGGATGTTTGGAGGGAGAGACACCCTGGGCACTGGGAAGGAACGTGTACCTCAATGATACATAATACATGGTCACTATTAAGACTATTGGTTGACTACACGGGAGGTTAGTACCTCGGTCAAGACGGTGGAACACTTGCCGAAAACGCTATCGGACCATTCCCCTGTTCGACTGGAACTGGCTATCCCCACTCATACTCCCAAGCAGTTTACATGGAGACTCCAACCTTCTGCATTAAAAGATCAAGTCTTTCGAAGTGAATTGAGGCAAGCAATACTGGAATTCTTTCAAATTAATGTCGGATCAGTAGGCAGCACTAGGTCCCTGTGGGAGGCCTTTAAAGTCACTATACGAGGTCACTGTATTAGTAAGCATGCGGGGATCCTTAAGGATATACAACGACTGTTGGGCATGGTAGAAAGGGACATTAAGACTCTAGAAGAAGAATACACTAACACATTGAATACATCCCTCCTAGCAGATATACGGAGTAAAGTGGACATGTATCAAGAGTTCGGACTCGGAAATAAAATACCTTTCGAAACGACACGCGGCCAGAACATACGGCGAAGGGGGCAGACCGGGCAGAAGCCTGTCCAACAAGATAAAACCTGCACACGCTACGGCACATATAACGCAATTCACAAATACACAGGGCGCACTGACTTATGACACCCCCTCTATTCTAGATACCTTTCTGAACTACTACTCTACATTATACACTACACAGACTGTAAACGCCTTGTCGGCTATACATGAATACTTAGATGATATCGGGCTGGCATGGCTCTCAGACACACACAGGGAATACCTCAATCATCACATAACAGAAGATGAATTTCGGGAAGCGATTAACTCGCTACCGAATAATAAAGCCCCGGGACTAGATGGTTTGCCGGGCGAATTTTACAAAGAATTTAAGGACCGGTTGATTCCGCACCTGGCTCAGATGTATGATGAAGCGTATGAAGAAGGACTTCTTCCAGAGATGCTACGAGAGGCGCTGCTGATAGCCCTCCCTAAACCGGGCAATGACGCCCAAAAATGTGAGTCCTATCGCCCCCTGTCACTCATAAACATAGACGTCAAAATTTTGGCAAAGATCATTGCGACTAGAATACAACCATTATTGGGCTCACTGGTCCTGCCAGATCAGGCGGGCTTTATACCCACTAGGTCCACGACGCAGAACATACGTACTATCTTTGCTCTATACCATAGCCTTGACCAGGAACTGCCTGCTGCAGCCGCATTATTGGATGCGGCAAAGGCATTTGATTCCGTGGAGTGGGAATTTATGTTTACGGTCCTGGCACAAATGGGATTTCCACTCCCATTTATGAAATGGATAGCCCTATTATATAATGAGCCCAGAGCTAGAGTGCGTATTAACGGTACTACGTCACAACCTATTGAAATAAGTCGAGGAACACGACAGGGATGCCCTCTGTCCCCTATCCTCTTTGCGCTCACTCTAGAGCCTTTAGCGTGCAAAATTACCGGCACCCAGAAGCAGCACTACAATTCAACCTTCGCCCCGTAGGTATCTCACTCTACGCAGACGACATGGTGCTCTACACTAGATATCCGGATGTGAACTTGAACCCACTGATCAGAGAGTACATTAAATTTGAGAAATACTCGGGACTTAGTATTAATTGGGACAAATCAGTGGTGATACCCTTGACTGCTGAGACCCCGCAACCCAGGTTAGATTACCCACTACAATGGACGGCTGACCCGGTGAAATACCTGGGGGTCTGGATACATCGTGACCCTGAGGTAGTAATTAGGGAAAATTATGGAGTGGCCATGACCAAACTAGACGACCAAATCGAGAAATGGATCAAGTTGCCTCTATCGCTAGCAGACAGGATTGCCCTTCAGAAAATGGTCATATTGCCCCGCTTTTTATACCTCTTTTGGAATATCCCAATATGGCTCACACAAGCCTTCTTTACTAGACTCCGTACAGCACTACAGCGTCTAACATGGGCTGGGAAACAGCCAAGAGTAAGTTGGAAGACACTCACGAAGCCATATCACCAGGGTGGCTTTGCGGCCCCCGACTTACAGCTGTACTTCTACTGCGCACAGGCCCAACATGCACACTATTGGACACAACCGCACTCTCATATACCACATATAGCAGTAGAAACGGACAGCGTTAATCCTAAACCCTTAATGCACTACATATCAGACCCCATCAGCTGCTACCCTAATGATTCTATACACCCGGTAAGGTGCACATCCAGTGCCTGGCACACTTTCGCGTTGAAAGAGCGGAAGCTCCAGCCCTATGCTCCGGCGCTTCCGCTGGCCCACCATCCCAAAATATCGGTGACGCAGGAAACAAAGATGAGATCGGCGCTGGGGACTTATGGGACTTACGACACTAGGTACACTGTTCCCGAACAATACTTTCACATTGTTCAACAGCCCTTCCCTATGCGCACATCAAACGCCACTAAAAATGTTCGCTTATTTAAGGTTACATGCAGAGCTTAAAGACTTCTATGAATCCTTCCCGGCTGCACCGGAGACGTTGCGATCCCTGCAGATACTGTTGACTGCTCCCACACGTAAGAATCTAGTTACACGCTTATACACAGCTTCCCAGAATGAACAAAACCTGGGATCTGATCGCTCTCTTCAGAGATGGGAAGAGCTTCTAGGGTAGGCAATATCGGAAGACGACTGGGGCTATAGCTGCGCTCAATTACATTTACTCACATCAAACTGCAATCTGAAGATCATCCACTTTAAGTTTCTGCACCAAACGTATTACACACAGGTCAGGCTACACGGATACGGCCTAAGAGCAGATGATAACTGCCAATGCTGCTCCACACCAGGGGCTGATTTTCTGCACATGGCATGGGCTTGTCCCGGCCTGTATAACTATTGGCAAGAAGTGACAGCGGCGCTTACTAACATGTTGAATGAACAAATCCCGAACACACCTCTAGTATGCTTACTAGGTATATATAAACTCAAACTGGCCAAAAGACGAAAACTGCTGGCAGTAGCACTGCTGCTTGCGAAGCGGCGAGTAGCCATTAAATGGGGCAGCAAGCGCCCACCGAGATTTAAGGACTGGATAACTGATCTCCTCTACTGCAAGGAAACCCTAAGCGCTTACGCAGAAGATATACCTCAAGCCTCCAGGCCCAAAGACTTTTGGCAACCACTGGTTGATTATTTACAGCAAAATGAACATGACTCATAGTTAACATACGAAATACGATGCACTGTTGAGAGAGTGAGATTGTTGCCACGTGGGGCCCCGCTGGTATAATACCATAGAAGTGACAGGACACATTGCTCTTTGAAGTGACCAGGAGATGTAATAATGTATGCTTACTTGATTGTAACTGTTTGGCATGCAGCCAACAGATCATTGGGGTGGGAGCAAAAACCCACGTTGGCAATGCCGTTGTGGAACTCACAAATGCTAGGGGACTTGTGGCAATCAAAGGGATTTGATAAATGGGAACTAATTGGGATCTTACGTATCAGAGACCTGTGGAACAAGGGTGAGGTGAAACCCTTTGCCACGCTTCAACAACAGCATATGTTAGAGGACTTCGAGCGTTTCCGCTATGCGCAGGCCAGTCACGCCCTTCACTCGCTTCTTCCAAGGGATTCCTCCCTTCCGGAGGCCTACCCCCTAGAAGATAGGTTACTTGATAGTCACCTACCCGAAAAGACCAGATCATTAATATATAAGAAGCTGATAAATAATATGAACAATCCCCTCCTCGCACTGCGGGACAAATGGGTGAGCGATGGCATTGACATGGATGATGAAGAGTGGCAGGAAGGAGTGTTCTCCCCGAAAATAGTCGCAATCCCAGCACACCTCAGGTTGGTGCAACTTAAAATCCTTCACAGAGTTGATGTCATGGGACCTCAATTGCTACGTATGGGAGTCTCTGAGGGAGGGAATTGCAGAAAAGGGTGCACAGAGCTAGGCACATATCTCCACATACTCTGGGACTGTGACCATATCCAAGCCTACTGATGCAAGATACATGAAGTGTTTGGTGAAGTGTTGGCAATCTCCCTCCGCCCATAGGTGCCTTCTAAACATCTGGGAACCCACAGACCTCAACACATATCAAACGCAGTGGGTCACACTAGGGCCAATAGTAGCAAAAAGAAATATCGCACAGCGCTGCGGAGCGGCACAGACGCCCACGATTGTGGGCTGTAAAAAAGAAGATCTCGATTGGTGCATGTGCACGGAAAAAACAGTCTATATATACCGTGGATGCCCCCGAAAATGGTCCAAAATTTCGAGCCCCTGGAACTCTTATCGAGGGAATATATGTACCCTGCCACGTCGTATCAAGGATGAACATGCCCCCACTCTGTAACATCCAACGAACAGTAATGCTGTATTTGTGACTAAATGCCTGTCTCCATTGAATGCACACAAGCTAATGCCATTGTATTGTATGTTTTTGTCGATGATTGTTAATAAAAAGATTTATAAAAAAAAAAAAATTATAATTAAATACTACACTTGAGACATATATTGTAAAGAATGTGCGTGAGAATGAAACAACTTATAGGGTTTAACTCAATCTAGAAAAGAAGAGATGAGCATGGACCAAGAGTGATTCTTAGTTCTAATCAGGATAGAGGCGGAAGCTTCAATAGGAATCATCCTTGCGGCTCAAAGTGAAACGGAAAAATGTATGAACAATTCAAAATTAAATAAAATAGAAGGGTGAGCCAATGAACGCACTAGGTGCTGAAGCGTGTATCTTCTCAAATAAGTTTGGAAGTGAAATCTTTTCAACAGGTAGACAGTAGAATAGAACCTGCGGCCCTTGTCTTGCTAACATGTTCCCTGTATACAGAGAGCTCATGGTGATTCCTGCTTGTGTGACAATATCTGGGTGAATTACATTATGCAAAGAGTTTTCAAGTAGTAAACTTTAGTTGGTTCATGACCGGAAAGGGATCCGCTCTCTACATCTTATAGGTTGTTTGACCTGATATATTGTTTAAGTACACCTACCTGCTCACTCTGAAATAACTCTAGAAAAGGGATGCTACTAAGCGGTTGCTAAGAAACACCCAAACAGGTTCAAGTGATCTCTATTGGTTCTAAAAATGAGAAGCTTCAATAGGAATCGTTCTTGCAGCTCGAACTACGTCGGTAAAAATGTATGAATACGAAATTCAAAAAAAGGGTGAGCCAATACTCCCACTAGGTATGAAGCATCTATCGTCTCAAATAAGACAGAAACATTGAAAAAATAAAAGTTTGGAAGGGAACTCATTTCAACAATTAGACAGCAGGATTGGACCCGTGGTCCTTGTCTTGTTAATGTGTTCCCTATATACAGAGCGCTAATGAGGATTCCTGCTCATGTTAAGATGAAATTCCTAGCAATAATTCTCCCAGTTACAACGTATGTGTTTCCAAGAGGATGGATAACCTATTCAAAGACATACATAGTTTAAAATAAATTATATTGCCCATAACAAATCGCTTTGTCAGTTTTAAACTAGTAAGAACGTGTTGAGATACTCACAGGAATAGTACAAATCGCTTATAGACCAAACGTACATCAACTTGGGGGTATCAGAGCGCTTTACATAAGGTTCCACAAAAATTACAAAATTACATCAGTTACACGTTACATCAGTTACTAGAAAAACATTTCAATATATATATATATATCTCTACTGATGCAGAGCACCTGAATCGAGAGACCAATCTCAGGTTATCACCGACTAATATTCTAACGATCGTTACCTCTCACAGTAAGAATAATGGTATAATCACAATAAGACTAAAACGAGGAATATTTCAACACGTTAGGAAAACTAGTTCTACTTTCAAAGTAAGGGGACTCAAGCTCACTTCTTAGGGCATGATAGTACGAGCATTAGGTCAAGTGTGCTAAAGCTAATGTTTGGGATACAACCACCTAAACAGCTGTAAGAATCACTTCTGTGACAATGTTGCATGCTATCAAGCCAGGACTAGCAAACTGGGGGATGTCACAACAGGAAATTTCAAAAGTTGACCTCATGTTATCCACCATTATTGAGTCATACTGAACACTTACTGTTCCTTCAAGAATGGGAACCAGGATGCTTTTTTTCTAACCCAATACATTTGGCAGACTGATAACTATACGGATATTGCAAAGCAGAAAGCACAAGACAAAAAATATATAGTAAAAGATGCAAATATATAGTTTGGAAAACCTCAAAAAAGCGAAAATGAAGCATAGGTATTACAATGAGTTGCTTTGAAAACCTCCTTCAACTCATAACAGTTCTTTCAAAAACTGCTGTCTTGGTGTCAGATATCTAAGGTCAGTCACAAGTGGAGTAAAAACACTTCAAGAAAAATATCTGAAATGATAAAAAAAAACTTTTCTTCGTGATAGTTAAATGGTGATTGGTGGTCATAAATGCCCATCAAGCAGAGTCAAATATGTTGTGTGCCAGCACTCTACATTACAATGCAGTACCGAAAGGAAACTAGAACAGTGATAATCTAAATTGTTTAAGAGATGAAAAAAGGTTTCACTTATTTCTCTTAAGAACAGAAAAAAGGTAAATTATTTAGAAGCAGAGGCAATCGTCCTTCTCGACATAAAGGCAAACTTTCAGCATATGAGCTAAATATCGACTACTCTTCCTCAAAAAGTCACTGCTTTTCATTCAAAAGGAAAAGTCACTGGGTCACATGCTTGATAAGCTTGCTCGGAAATGCAACTTTTAACATTGCAAATAATACCACTGACAGCGGAAATCACCTGAAAGTACTGCATTAAACGACTTGAGTGATTTAAAGTTTGTCATCGTGTTTTATACTGTACCATTAGGGTTATCTATCTTGTTGGGCTTTAGGAACATAAAAAACACAGAGGGAGCAGAGTAGACCAATTACGATTATTTGAAAAGCCACGTTTTTAAAATAACATTAGAAAAGCCAATATGTCTTGCTTTGCCAATGCAGAAAAGAGAAAGAAAAAAAAATGTTTGTGATGATGCAAACGCATGCATGCATCACGTGTATGTCATGATGGTGTAGCAGCCATTTTCTTTTTCTTTTACCGTTCCAAGATGGCAGACTTGGGTAAATGGTAAATGAAAAAATATATAAAAGTAGCGCAAACGAGTATTATTTAGAAAGCAGTGACCCAGCAGCAAATTCCCATCATCGGACACTTTAAAAAGAAAGAAAAACATTAAAGGAAATATCGAAAAAAATAAAAGTAGAACAATAATGGTGAGGTTGGAGCAACAGCTGAGCCGGTGGGATGGCACAGGAGTAATTAAATGTCATGCCGAGCTGAAGTAGCGGGGACATTTTAGTATTTAAAGCATGTAAAACTATTAAAGCTGTCCGTGTTTGCAAGTAAACAAAGTAGAACTTTCTGACTTCAAGAATAAGGAGGTAAAATGATGGTCTGAAGTGCAGGTCCGAAAATTCTTTTTTTTTTTTTTTTTAAATCTCAAGGGAGGACTACGTGGTTGGAGAAGCTAAATTCAGTGGACAGATGTAATTAAAATCAATTAAATGACACCATCACTAATAGATGTACACCAAATGTTTTATGGCTCAATTTAGGGATGGGGAATCTGTGAGGGACTGGTACTGACTGTTTATATTATATTTCCTCTAATTCAAATGAAAATCGTCCTAATATTATTGGTGCAGGAGCACTTTAACAAACTATTAAGTAAATAAATTAAGGCACAGTACATAACAGAAAGAACAACTAGGCTTCTTATAGACAATCTGGCAAAAAGTTCACACAAGGTAGTTTTTCACAAAAAAAATAATTAATAGCCTACTGCCACTTAAGAAAAACATGTATTTGCGGAAGAGCAAGAAACAGGTGCGGAAAGCAGCAAACGCCCCGTTTTGAGATCTCCATTATACATAGTCTGTTCCATGAAAGATGGCTAATTACAAAATAGAGGTCTAGCAATAAAAGGTGAAGTGTGTTATTATTATACTACACAAGAAGCTGCCAAAAAACGCATATACGTTCTAACGAAGTGGCTGATAATAAAACTACCAAGCATGTGCAAGGGGAAGAACACTTAAAACAAACGTTATGAGTTTCTGGAAGCTGTCATTCCAGAGGCAACAGCTGAGCCTGGTGATGGACTGTTACGTTCGGCAATTGCAAAATGGACATACTTTTCCCCAGGGTCACTAAGATTTTTCAGGATTTCCGTTTAACCAGCATGAGTCATGAAACGATAACGAAAGAAAGCTATTAAAGCAATTCTTTTCTCCAATCAAGATTCTTATGCATGGGTAGTAACATTGGTCGAACCTCAAATAACCCTGACCAACTCGTCCTCCTACCGACATGGCACGTAAACCAGAAATCATTACAGCACATCTGTTCCAACAGCAATTGTAAGGCCATGAAAAAGATAAGACGCAAGGGGACACAAGAAGGTAGGGATAAGAGGGCAAGGATGATGAATAAATCTTGGGGGGGCGCAAGGGGAACTCTTTAGTTAGCGTAGATGTATACAGAAGTAGAACTGTCCAATCCTACACACCCTTTGCTACCAATTATTGTAACTTTTTTTCCCCTTAAACTTTATTAGTTTTCAAAGGTAAAGAATAAAAGCCTGACATTGTCATCATCACATATGGCCGCCAATCGAGTCGGAAGGCTAATAGAAGATTCAGTTTACAACAAAAAAAAAAAACAAGCAAAACATGGCCACAATTCTATACACGAGTCAAACAAGAAACAAGGATAGTGGTATAACACTACCAATCAGCTAAGGGACCTATAACAATTGATTGCCTTCTATCCTAGAAATCAGAAATACATTAACCAAAGAATAAAGGTAATATGAATAAAATCAATGTAACATGAATGGACGGGAAAGTAGAGAGGTTCAGACATGACGAATAGGGAATGTGATATTGGGGCATGCCTAAGAATGGTGCTGGATATTCAGAAGAGTGAGGAACATTAAATCTGGAAGAGGTTGGGTGCTCTTGTAAGAGTGGGTTAGGAGAATAGCAGAAGGCCACGGGAAAGGAATTGCACTAGAAGTCCCCATATATAATCAAAACTTTTCCGGGTATCTGCAAGAATGTCAGCCATACGCTCCATCAGGAGGCCCTGCCATAGGAGAGCAAGCCACTATGACATGGAGGGGGCATCAGATTTCTTCCATGCAGAGGCAAGGACTATCTACGCTCCACCCAAAAAAAGCCAGTGGATAGAGCGATCCCATGCAATTAATGTTTGAGGGACAGGTCTCTGAGATCTAGCAGGACGAACGAACGCTCAATTGCAAGGGACTGAGTAACCCAGCAATGGTTTGAAGTAGCTGGAAATATTTTTTGCAGTTTTGCCGGGTGCATATCCCAGTCATAAAGCACTTTCTGGTGAACATCTTGGAGCCCTAGTGAAAGGTTAAACCTGGAGCAGTCATTCCAGAGTGTAAACCACTGCTTATCAGTAACGGGTATCCCCAATGTATGCTCCCAGAATAAAATGTGGTGGGGAGTACAGCTGCAGTGGAGGACACCAAATAGCCTTACAGCCAGAGCGGTCGACCTCGAAGCTGGGGAACCGGGTTCGTGTCTCAGCAACGACGCTCAACATCCTGTGAGTCTGGGAAAATTACGTAATCTCCCTGTGCCTAACAAAAAACAAGCATTTGCAATGCAATAGGTCTCGCATTAGGATTGTTATTTACAAAGCCAATAGCTTACACTTTCCTAATGCGAGTTCTATTTTCTATGGCAATGCTTGTTGGTAGCAAGCAAGGACAGTGCTGTTGTGGTGCTGAGTGATGATGTGGTTGGGTTGAGTGAGGTGGTGGTGCCTGCGAGTGACGTGGTGGTGCCTGCGAGTGACGTGGTGGTGCCTGCGAGTGACGTGGTGGTGTCTGCGAGTGACGTGGTGGTGTCTGCGAGTGACGTGGTGGTGTCTGCGAGTGACGTGGCGGTGTCTGCGAGTGATGTGGCGGTGTCTGCGAGTGATGTGGCGGTGTCTGCGAGTGATGTGGCGGTGTCTGCGAGTGATGTGGCGGTGTCTGCGAGTGATGTGGCGGTGTCTGCGAGTGATGTGGCGGTGTCCCAGAGTGATGTGGTGGTGTCCCAGAGTGATGTGGTGGTGTCCCAGAGTGATGTGGTGGTGTCCCAGAGTGATGTGGTGGTGTCCCAGAGTGATGTGGTGGTGTCCCAGAGTGATGTGGTGGTGTCCCAGAGTGATGTGGTGGTGTCCCAGAGTGATGTGGTGGTGTCCCAGAATGATGTGGTACTGCTCGCCTTGTTCTTTAAGTTATTACTCCACTTAAAAAACATAACTAAAAAACATTGGCATTTACAAATTTCAATAGCTCCAACTCCAACAAATGATAGACCTATTGCATTGCAAATGCTTGTTTTTTTAGTGAATTCGCCTAGCGCTCGTCAAATCTATGGTTTACAATCATTTAAGATGAAATACAGAAAGCGGACGTTTATCCTGCATTCAAAATATGATTACAAGGCAGAAAGAAAATGAATGTGGTTGACGGAATCATATCACATATGGGGTTGCAATTCATGAATGAATTCATTAATTCGAGGTGAGGTAAATTCTCAGCATTCGTATGCAATGACGGTACGTGACTGAAAATTAATGCATCTGATCTGGCTATGTCAGTGACAACGATAACAGACTTTAACAACGTCCTTATGCATCTTAGCAAATGCACGTGCATGCTCTAAGTAGCAAACGCAGGCAGGCAGGCCCACAGCGTGGCTCTCTGAGCTGAATGCCGGTCCTAACACTTGCGGCAATTAAAGGCGTCCGAATTCTGACAGGGCGAGTCAGTCCATTAGCCGTCCAAAGCGAGCGGAAATGAGGAGCATTATCCGTGTTGTATGTCTTTGGCTTTTGTTCCACAGCTACAGTTGCTCTCCTGTCGAGCGCAGCCTTACGATTGACCTCACGCAGAACACCTCCCGCTGTTAGGCGCTTCATAGATATTCTGTCAAAATTCATGAAATGGTTTCATTTTATTTAATATTTGTGGCAGGCCCCGTGCACAAGACGAGCTGTCAGCAATTTAACCTATCCCTATTCAAAGTAAACCGTAATCGAAAGAGCTCTTGTCGTCCCCTTTAGCTGAGTCAGTCACATTTACAGTAGTTATTCCCAATAACCTGGGAAAGTAGGATGTGCTTTTAACATACTGTTTGTTAAAGAGATCGCAGCAGAAACAAAACCGCATTGCAAAAGAGTGACGGCATTGTTGGCAGCTGATGATATTGCAACAAAAGTGCCCCTGTCGCTATATATGTGAAAGCGCCGCAGGGGGACTAGTAAGCACAATAATAAAATGAGTACGTAAGCGCGGTTGCTATGCTAAAGCAGGCGCTATGTGCTGTGATCTGGGAGAGGAAAAATATTGAGATGCGCGTCTGACATTGTTTAAGTTGAAAAGCAGCGTGCGCAGCCCGATGCTTTCAACACAAGTGGGAGAAAGAGGCTAGAATTGCCTACCTTTTAATGAAATAGGCAAACCCAGCCAGGATGCAGGTTTGGAGGAAGACGCAAATTCTGCCGTAGTTGGAGGCATGGCAGATGGAGTGTTTATGGTGACGTTAGCCATGCCAAATAGCTGCGGCGCCAGTATGGCCGTGAGGCAGCCGAGGCTGCCCTGAAGGAGAGAGGCGTGCTAGTGTGCATTTTGAGGACGCCTCCTCCATCTGTGGCGAGGGACAGGACATACCCTCCTGCTTACGCTAACAAGACTACCGAGTGGCGTGGGAAGGGCTCTTAATGCGAAGCAAGGGGGGGGGGGGATTCGGGAGAAAAAGAGCTTGAACGAGGATGCCAGGGCGTGCAAAACAAAAGAAAGTCGGCACTGCTTTATGCCTGGGTGTTGGGCCACGCATAATATGAAAGACAGCAGAGAGTTGAAAAGTGACCCCATTGCAGAAAGCATGTCGTGCTTGAAATGGGAGAAACCATAAAAGAAAATAGTGCTTACAGAGTAAATAAGCCATACCGTGTAGCAACCAAAGTAAACAAGCTCTCTGCATTGCTGTGGGTCGGGTGGGGGAGCAGCAATCTTTGATGTCTGATGGTGGTGTAAGAGAGACAAATGCTGGTGTGCGAGGCTCCCTTTCAATTCGGGTGGGGGGTCGGGGGAGCAGGGGAGCGAGCGAGTGGAAGGGAACGAGCATGGTGGTGTGCGAGTCTTCCTTTCAAGTCGGATGGGGGTGGGCGGGCGGGGGAGCAGGGGAGCGAGCGAGTGGGAGGGAACGAGCATATGGGGTGTGAGTGAGAAGTGAGGCCAAGCGTGCACTGGCGAAGCGTTGCGCTTGAATACCTCACATGCATTGGGAGGAATCCGCGCTTGGTCAAGAGTTTGTTTCCCCTACTATATGCTCTCGCTATTAATCCCTGCTGGATATAATAGCTCGACCTAATGAATATGTCCTCATGTAACAAACCTGGTGCTCATGTAAAGCACTCCGATACCCGATGTCTCGGGTCTAGATCGCACTATATAAAACTCTTATAAAAAAAATTAAAAAAATAGGGAGCCAATCTCTGGCTACTGCTAATCGTAAAGCTGATTTTCAGATGTAGCGATAACTCTCCATTGCCAGTAAGTTAAAGTCACAACAGCCGTTCTCAAATGTCAGTATGTTCCACCCATGGAATAGGTCTGACATGGTTAGGCATCTGCTCTCCTGCCATAAATCAAAAGGCCCGGCATTAGTGCTGCCTGCAATGCCGCATTATAGTGGATAGGTGTGCAAGGAGAGGGGAACGGCGCCAAGCCATTTAACCAGGTTACACTGTCCCAAACTTTTGATGTATTGGCAGTCTGGGTGCTTAAGTAGCAATTTTGTGGGTGATCGTGTTTGGATTTTCACAGTACAACCCAGATTGTCCTGCCCACTACTACTCTGTCCATATGGAGCCAATGTTTGTCAGATTCGTTGAGGGACCATTCAGATGTGACTCATAGATGAGATGCTTTATAATAGGATGACAAGTCAGTCAAGGCTAAACCACCAACATCTTGAGGGAGCGTAAACAATTTATGTGAAAAATGGGCCCTGCGATTTTGCTAAATAAATGTTATCATGGAGCGGGTAGTAGAGAAAAAATCTCTACCCATCTCTATAGGAAGCCCTTGGAAGAGATCAAGGATGCAAGGTAGCACTATCATTTCGACCGTGTTAATGCATCCAACCCAGTCAAATATAAAGGGGCTCAACGTTTCAAGACTGTTTTTAATTGGCGTAATAAGGGAGAGCAGTTTGTTTTATATAAATCAGTCACTCTGGGAGTGATCTTTATTCCAAGATAAGTAATTTCTTTTTTCACCGATTGAAAGGAGGAGGCAGCCGCTTATTTCGCCATCTCTCCTTGTGGAACGGTCATATTGACCAAGAAGGATTTATGGAGATTAATATTAAATCCAGCTATAGATTTACAGTGGTGAAGTTCAGCCTGTAGGGCTGGGAGCGGTGTCTGTGGAGAAGTAAGAGACAACAGGCTATCATACGCAAACAGAGACATTTTGTGTTCAACTGAGCTGAGGGAAAGGCCATAAATAGAGGGCATAGTTCGTAACTTTGCAGACAGGTGTTCAATGCTGATGGCAAAGGGCAAAAGGGGAGAGAGGGCATCCGTTCTCATTTCTCAAGGTAAATTGAAGTATTCAGAGACCGTTCCATTCACTAGTACCCTAGAGTGTGGGCCTTCATAATTGGCCTGTAACATAGTAATAAAATGGTCTTGAAACCGATACAGCAAAATGTGTGAGAAAGGAAGGATCAGTCTACTCGGTCTAAAGCGTACTCTGCGTATGGCGTCAGTAGAATCGTTGGGATGTTCTTTTCTTGTAGTTTTCTCAATCACGCGGACCACTAGTCTTAAGTTGTCATGGGTCTGCCTCCCTTCAATAAAGCCAGATTGGTCCGGAAGCATCAAATCTGGTGTAATATCCTCTAATCTATTGGTGAGTACTTTGATGTATAATTTAGCATCGAGATTAAGTAGGGCAATTGGCTGATAGAGTGCGCAATTTGGGTTTTTTCCCTGGCTTTGGAATCAACGAGATTAGGGTCTCTCCCGTTGAGGGAGTTATTTATTTAAGAAGTTTTATATAGCGCTAGCTCCACCCGGGGGTGTCAGAGCGCTTTGCATCAAAATATTTAAGGAAAGAAACAGAACAATTGATATAAAATAAAGCATTTATACGTGGTAGATAAAAGAGTCAATTGAGCAATACAGACAATAACAGTATAACAGTGCATAAGGGTAGGTTCTGTGGACATAACGCAGGAGGGATTAAGTATGTGTGAAGGAGAGAGAGAGGGGGAAAGTTAGGATGTAGAAGAGGGGTGGAGGAGGGGTCAGGATGGGGAAGTGTTGGGAGTGAGGGGGAGAGCCGAAGTGTTTAAGGGAGGCGGGGTTGGTAGAACAAGTATGGTAGGAGAGGGATTAAGTACCCCAATATTTGTTGAGCATGTGTATTTGAAGGCCTTTTTTTAAAACTGATATAGGAAGGGGTACATCGTAGATCTTTGGGGGGGGGGCATTCAAAATGCTGGGGGCCTTTCCAGAGAAGGAGCGTGACTGAGATGATTCTTTTGTTTTTTGTTTTTTTTTAACAGTGGGGGACTGTCGCCCCCCACTTTCTGCTTTTGCTTTACTGGTTTTCGACTTAGATGTGGTTGTGGGCCTGCTAATCAGACCCACAGCCCAGATGCACTCTCTAAATTCACACCATGTACTCTAGGTACAACTACCATTGGGAATTGGTTCACCTTGTCAGCCCCTGTAGAAGTGTACCCTAGGTACTCAGAGCATAGATGTAACCAAGGCCTACCAGGGGCTGCAGCATGTATTATGCCACCCCTGGCTGGCCACTCAGCTGGGGCAAGGTCGTGTAATCACCCCTTGCTTAGGTATAGTACTCCTATATCTACCCTTATATATAGACACAAAGTAACCTATAAGTCACTCCTGTGGCAGGCCTTGACAATCCTGGAGGCAGACTGCTTGGTTATGTGTGAGATGGTGCTCTAGCATGAGCTGAGCCTGTCTGCAGCTTTCGGAACCATGTCCTTATAGCTGTTCTATGATATTGCCATACCATATACTCTGAAGTGCATTACGAACCTCGCGGTTAAATGCTAACTTTGGTTTGGCTTTATCTAAATATGTCGTGTAAGGTGTCATACGCTTTGGAATACTACCCCCTCGCCAATTCTGGTGACGGGGGTAGCATTCCAGCCTTCTAGAGGGAGAAGACATGTTGTTGCGGACTATCCCAGTTAAAGTTAACCAGAGCCCCAGGGTCACAAAATGGACGCTGCTGCCACAGACACAAGTCTGACCTCCTGCTGCTGGGAGTCCTTCCAGTCACGGAGGTTTGGACAATAGGTTTCCTGCCTGGAGAGGTGCGAGCAGCACTCCAGACAGGACTTTGTGTATTGGGACAGGGAGGGCTGAATAGATTGAGACACTGCCTGGGGCACACTAGGTGCTCCATGCATACCCCAGTTCAAACCGTTTGCTGGGGCACGCCAGCCCCAGCTCTGGCGCGAAACTGGACAAAAGGAAAGGGGGTGTAACCACCCCCCTTCCTGGTCCCACCCATAGGAGGGACCTAGACAGTAATCCAGCCCCTTTTAGTTGTATAAAGGTAGGAGCTGAGTCCTGAGACTTTAGATTAATCCTGAATCGAAACTTGACACGAAACTCTGGACCTTCGACATTCTGCTGAAGCTGAAGACTGAAGAATCTCCCTTGTGGCCAAGGAGTGACCACCCTGGGCAACCAGGCACCATCCAGCAAATCAACGGCTTGCTTTGTCGACGCTCCCGCTGGGAGCCGAGCACAGAGCCTGACAAGACCCAGACTTCCAGACCTCTCTGACCCTCTCTTCACGTCTGCAGCATAGCCGAGATCCGTGGAGGCGACGAGACACGCGGGACCGGACATCTTGAAAAGTCTGCAACTTGCTAACTGTGCAGCTCCTGAGGTATCCTCGAAGCTGTGCACTGGGGATTGAGAAGCCCCGAATCCGAGCTCCACCTACACCGAAGATCAGCCCTCCACACTCCACGAGTTCTGCATGGGGCCCTTCTGCTTGTGTTCTGCTCGACGTGTTGTCCGGTTGCTGGCCCGTTGGCTAGTAGCCTCTGTGACTACAATCCTTTTGAACCAACTCGCTGGTCTGGTTGCTCCAGACTGGCCCTTGCCTCCCTGCAAAGGTGAGGCACCTCAGAAGCCTTCTTTAAATCCTGCATGGGTTGCCTTTGCCAAGGCTTGTTGACTCCAATCCGGCAGTCGACCCCTCCATCTGCGAGAACCTTCGTGGGACAGCTCGCCTCCAGCACCTGGTCGTCCTCGACGCCTCCTGGTCCGCGTGGCTGAAGAGACAAGATTCAAGACAGCACCGGATTGCTCCTCGACGTCGTCTGGTTCCTACCTGGTTCCACCCGGTCACTGGCTAGTGACCCAGACTCTGTCCCCTCTGCTTTCAGGTCCTCTTCATCCTCGATCCACCCTTGGATCCACCCAGACATCTTCCTCCTGGTCACCTGCAGCATCTTTCTTCACACGCTCCATAGACTTCAACGGCGAAACCCGACATATCTTCACACCTATGCACCCGCTTCCTGTGGGTGAGGTAACGCGAGTATTTCGGTGCTCTTAAGGGTATTGACTATGCAAGTGTCTAGGTTTTTAGTTGCTTCCTCCTAGCTAAACCGGAAGTGTCCTAAATCCTTCTTTATCTAACTTCTAAGTTCCCATTGACTTTACATTGACTCCCGCGTGTGTGTAAAGACACTGCACACGCCACCTGTGGGCCTCCTACTTATAAACTAAGGTTCAGATTGTGTAGCCCCAGCGATTCCCTAGGCCTTTCCTTTTCTCGTGACGTGGTACTTATACAACTTTCTTAATATATGGTTTGCTTCGCCCCTAGGGCCTAACTGTAAATTGTGCAACTTAACGTATCCTGATTAAGTAACTTGTTATGTGCTTTGGCCTCTGTTCTCATAAAGAGTTCAGAGGAGTGTGTTAGTAAATAAATACATATATATTTTATATATATCCTGTGTGGTGTCCTTTCATTTGATATTCATGTGGTTACATATGGTAAAACAGCTGGCTTTACACACCCTCAAGAGTCTTTTAGCCTAAGACTGTTCTGTCCACGCTACCACTAGGATAGCTAGTCTATAAGGTTGACATATCACCATAAGGGTTGTTTGGACTGGTGCAAGGTGATCACTAGAATAGTGATCATCATATACCAGGCCAACTTCTCACATTGGTGTGCAGCGGTTGGGATTAGAGCTTGCTGTTGTTTTACCACTTGTAATCTTGAGATATAATTTGAAAGATCACATAGGTACCTATAGGTAGATATAAAAACAAGTCTCAGTATACTTAAGTTCTACTGAACTTAGCTGTTGTAGAGCCTGGGCCTAGCACACCCTGACTACAACTCCTAGAAAGGTTCTGTAGGAAAACAAATAGTGTAGATAGGTGCAACACCACACCTCACTAGAAAACATGTCTCAGACAGTGAACCCCAGTGGTTCTCTGCCTGCAGAAGTAGATCCATTGAGGACTGCTTCGAGATATTAAGCCTTAGCCTTCCAAGAATTGAGACAATTGTGTACTTCTAGAAGGCTAAAACAGGGTTCAAACCCTACCCTCAAGTTCCTGGTTGAGCTCTTAGAAGAGTATGATGCTCAACAGCCACCTAAGACAGGTGACACAGGTAGTGCAGATTAAGTCTTTCCCTCCTCAGGTGATAATGCTGATACTCCAGTACCAGATGAGGAAGAAGAAGAGGGGGTGGAAGAAGATGATTCTGATCTTGAGACAAACTGCCAGGTCCCAGTCAGAAGACTTAGCCAGGCTAACTTAAGCATGCATGGGAGTCAGTATGGGCAGCCCCCATACAGGCCCCCAAGTGGGCTTATCCAGAGGCAGAGGAGAGGAAGATCCCACTCTAGGGAATCTCTCCCCTCATGCTTCAAATAGCTCTCATGGCCCTGCTCAGAGAGGGATGACTTCCCCTCAGAGAAGGGAACATGAGGCAAAAATGAGAGAGGCTGCTCTAAGGATTGAGAGGCAAGAACTAGAAGTTGCCTTGGCCAAAGAGAAGATTGCACGTGCTAGAGAGCATAAAGAGAGCGGGTTAGAACCCACTGGTGGCAGCAATATCCCTAAGGATAAAGATAGGTCCTATGAGAATAGACACCTAAGCAAGATTGTGCCCCCTACAAAGAAGGGGATGACATCCACAAATGGATAACTGCTTTGGAGAGAGCCTGCAAAGTACAGCAGGTACCCCAAAGTCAGTGGGCAGCAATCTTATGGCTCTCCTTTTCAGAAAAAAAGCTCCTCACAGTTAGCTATGGGGATGCTAACAACTACCCTGTCCTGAAGAGTGCTTTGATTGATGGGTTTGGCCTAACCACTGAACAATATAGGTTGTTGTTCAGAGATACCCAAAAGACACAGACTCAGGACTGGACTGATTTTGTTGATTGTGCCACTAAGGCTCTGGAAGGCTGGTTATTGGGAAGTCAAGTTAAGGACTATACAGGATTGTATAATTTGATCATGAGAGAGACTTAACAATTGTCAAAATCAGTTATTGCATCAATACCCGATTGACTCTGATCTGACCTCTCCCCAAGAATTGGGAAAGAAGGCAGACAAATGGGTCAGAACCAGGATTAAGCAGAAAAACCAGAACCAGGGGGGTGATCAGAAAAAGGCAGACCAGAAGGGTAATGAGCAGAAACAAAAAGACCAGAAGTCTTCACCAGGCCCCCAAAAGGCACAGGGGGAGGGTGGCTCCAAAAGAACAAACAGAAACAAGAAGGTCCAAAGAAGCCCTGGTGTGGATACTGTAAATCAGTCTCTCACTGGTTTAGTGAGTGCACCAAGAAGGGCACAGCACCAACCACTATTGCCCCTAAGGCAACTGTTCCCCCTAGTCCAGCTGTTAGTGGTGGTTCCCAGCAAAAGGGTGTAGTAGGGTTGACCCTGGGAACTGAGGTGGACTCTGGCCTAGTCAGAGTACCGACTCTGGCTGTTCTTGTCTGTGATGGGGACATAGCAATATCCTCTACTGTAAGTCCCAGTAATCTGAGCAAGTACAGGCAGACACCTTTTATTATTAATAAGATGGCTCAGGCCTACAGGGACACATGTGCCAGAGTCACCATGGTGACACCTAACTTTGTGGACCCTGAACAGATCATACTAGATGAGACCTACCTAGTGACCAACGCTAGCAATGCCACCTCCTCCCATAGTATGGCAGTTAACTTCTCCTGGGGAGGGGTAACTGGCCTAAAAAGAGTGGTCGTGGGTTCAGACCTTCCAGGGGTCTCCAAACCGGTCCTGGAGGGCCGGATCCATGCCAGATTTTTAAAATAACTACATGTATCTAAATGGGGATATGCACAAAATCTGGCATGGATCCGGCCCTCCAGGACCGGTTTGGAGACCCCCTGCTGTAGAGTGTGTTAGGTAATGATCTTGAAACCTCAGTTTGGTCTGAGGTGGAGTATAGGACCCATGCAGAAATGCTGGGAATATCAGCACATGTCCTTGATGTGACCAGGTCACAGGCCAAAAAGTGCTTACCTGAACAAGTGCTGGATCTTAGAACAATAGACCAGACACTACCCAAGAGAAAGAGCAAGAGGGTTAAGGCAGTGCCTTCCCCCCTGCCTCAGGTTGAGGATCAGCCCTCCTAGGAGGATGATTCTGAGATCCAAGAGGGAACTGTCCTAGAAGAGCTTGAGCCTGATCAGGTTGAGTTTCTTGTGACAGGGGGACCCTCAAGGGCAGATCTGAGGCAGGCACAGTTAGACTGTTCCTCTCTTGAATGCCTCGGACAACAGGCTGCTGCTGACCCCTCAGACAGCAGGCTGCTGCTGGGAATGCTCAAGGTACCCATAAAGTGTATTGGGATGATGGGCTTCTTTATTCAGATGCTAGATGTGCTTCCAGGAGGTTGGTTATACCTCTGCAATGTAGGGGCTTCCTTCTTACCTTGGCCCATGATATTCCCTTAGCAGGACACGTGGGCCAGAACAAGACTTGGGACAGGCTTGTCCCTCACTTTCACTGGCCCCATATGTCAGAAGATACCAAGGAGTTTTGTCACTCCTGTGTTACCTGCCAAGCCAGTGGCAAATCAGGTGGCACAACAAAGGCCCCCCTCATACCCTACCTCTGGTGGGGGTACCCTTTGAGAGAGCGGGGATAGACATTGTTGGACCAATGGACCCCCAAACAGCATCTGGGCACAGATTTATACTGGTGGTAGTGGATCATGCCACCAGGTATCCAGAAGCTATTCCCCTGAGGACCAGCAGGAGCCCTACTTGGAGTTTTCTCCAGAGTAAGGTTTCCAAAGGAGGTTGTCTCTGACAGAGGAGCAAACTGCATGTCAGGATATCTAACTGCAATGTGGAAGGAGTGTGGTGTCAACTATAAGTTCACCACCCCCTATCACCCACAGTGCAATGGGCTTGTGGAAAGAATCAACAAGACCCTCGAAGGGATGATAAAAGGGTTACCTGAAAAGCTGAGGCGAAGATGGGACATCCTTTTACCCTGCCTTCTGTTTGCTTACAGAGAGGTCCCACAAAAGGGGGTTGGCTACAGCCCTTTTGAGCTTTTGTTTGGGCATCCTGTAAGAGGACCCCTATGTCTTGTGAAGGAAGGATGGGAGTTACCTCTCAAAAAGCCCAAACAGGACATAGTGGACTATGTACTTGGTCTCCGCTCCAGGATGGCTGAGTATATGGAGAAGGCTTCTAAAAACCATGAGGCCATCCAAGAACTTCAGAAAGCTTGGCATGACCAAAGGGCTGTGCTGACCGTGTACAAGCCAGGACAGAAAGTGTGGGTGTTGGAGCCAGTGGCCCCAGCAGCACTCCAGGACAAATGGTCTGGACCCCATACAATAGTTGAACAGAAGGGAGATGTCACCTACTTGGTGGACCTTGGGACTCCCAGAAGCCCCCACAGGGTGCTTCATGTCAACAGACTTAAAGCATTTGTCGACAGGGCAGACATGGGCTTGCTCATGGCTACAGATGAGGGGCAGGAGGAAGAGAGTGACCCTCTCCCAGACCTGCTTACTCAGAACCGTAATGATGGGTCAGTAGATGGTGTAGTCTTTGCTGACAGCCTCTCTGAACATCAACAACAGGACTGCAGACAAGTTCTTCAGTCCTTCAGACATCTGTTTTCCATGACCCCAAGTCAGACAAGCTGCTGCACCCATGAGGTGGACATTGGTGACAGTCTACCTGTCAAGAGTAAAATCTACAGGCAACCCGACCATGTCAGGGACTGCATTAGGACAGAGGTCCAAAAGATGTTGGAGCTGGGAGTTATTGAGCCCTCAGAGAGACCTTGGGCCTGTCCAGTAGTCCTGGTGCCAAAACCTCACACCCAAGATGGTAAGAGAGAGATGAGGTTTTGTGTGGACTACAGAGGTCTCAATGCTGTCACTAGGACAGATGCCCACCCCATCCCCAGGGCAGATGAGCTCATTGATAGATTGGCTTCTGCCAAGGTCTTGAGCACATTTGACCTGACAGCAGGCTACTGGCAAATCAGATTAGCTGAGGATGCAAAAGCCAAGACAGCATTTTCAACCCCAGGAGGACATTATCAATGTGTGGCAATGCCCTTTGGTTTGAAAAATGCACCTGCCACTTTCCAAAGGCTGGTGAATCAAGTTCTCACAGGACTGAATGACTTTTGTGCAGCTTATCTAGATGATATTGCTGTCTTTAGCTCCACCTGGGAGGATCACCTGGTCCACCTGAGGAATGTTTTAGAGGCCCTGCAAAAGGCAGGCCTCACTATCAAGGCCATAAAGTGGCAGATAGGGCAGAGCAAGGTTGTGTACCTGGGCCACCTGGTAGGTGGGGGTCAGGTTCAACCACTGGAGAGCAAGATCCAGACCATCAGAGACTGGACTCCTCCAACCACCAAGACACAGGTCAGAGCTTTCTTGGGCCTGTCTGGATACTACAAGAAGTTTGTTAAAAACTATGGGTCCATTGTGACACCACTGAATGATTTAACTTCCAAAAAGATGCCAAAGAAAGTTCAGTGGACAGTTAGCTGTCAAAAGGCATTTGATGACCTGAAGCAGGCCATGTGTACTGCACCTATTCTGAAAAGTCCAGATTACTCCAAAGAGTTCATAGTCCAAACAGATGCTTCTGAGTTGGGTGTGGGAGCTGTACTTTCACAACTGAATATAGATGGTCAAGACCAGCCCATTGCTTTCATAAGCAGAAGGCTGACCCCTAGAGAGAAACGTTGGTCAGCTATAGAGAGGGAGGGCTTTGCTGTGGTTTGGGCCCTGAAGAAGCTGAGGCCATACTTGTTTGGCACTCACTTCAAGATTCAGACAGACCACAAGCCCCTCATATGGTTAAATCAGATGAAGGGTGAAAATCCCAAACTTCTTAGGTGGTCCATTTCCCTACAGGGGATGGACTTTATAGTGGAACATAGATCTGGGACTGACCATGGCAATGCAGATGGACTCTCCAGATATTTCCACTTAGAACATGGAGACTCAACTGGTCAAGGTTAGTTTAATGTCCCTAAGTAAGGGGGGGGGTTGTGTAGGAGAGTAGGGTCTGCTTCCTATGGTCAACCCCACTTTTTGCTTTTGCTTTACTAGTTTTCGACTTAGATGTGGCTGTGGGCCTGCTAATCAGACCCACAGCCCAGATGCACTCTCTCTAAATTCACACCATGTACTCTAGGTACATCCACCATTGGGAATTGGTTCACCTTGTCAGCCCCTGTAGAAGTGTACCCTAGGTACTCAGGGCATGGTTGTAATCAAGGCCTACCAGGGGCTGCAGCATGTATTATGCCACCCCTGGCTGGCCACTCAGCTGGGGCTAGGTCGTGTAATCACCCCTTGCTTAGGTATAGTATTCCTATATCTACCCTTATATATAGACACAAAGTAACCTATTAGTCACTCCTATGGCAGGCCTTGACAATCCTAGAGGCAGAGTGCTTGGTTATGTGTGAGATGGTGCTCTAGCATGAGCTGAGCCTGTCTGCAGCTTTCAGAACCATGTCCTTATAGCTGTTCTATGATATTGCCATACCATATACTCTTACGTGCATTATGAACCTCGCGGTTAAATGCTAACTTTGGTTTGGGTTTATCTAAACATGTCGTGTAAGGTGTCATACACTTTAGAATACTACCCCCTCGCCAATTCTGGTGACGGGGGTAGCATTCCAGCCTTCTAGAGGGAGAAGACATGTTGTTGCTGACTATCCCGGGTAAAGTTAACCAGAGCCCCAGCGTCACAAAATGGACGCTGCTGCCACAGACACAAGTCTGACCTCCTGCTGCTGGGAGTCCTTCCAGTCACGGAGGTTTGAACAATAGGTTTTCTGCCTGGAGAGGTGCGAGCACCACTCCAGACAGGACTTTGTGTATTGGGACAGGGAGTGCTGAATAGATTGAGACACTGCCTGGGGCACACTAGGTGCTCCATGCATACCCCAGTTCAAACCGGTTGCTGGGGCACATCAGCCCCAGCTCTGGCGCGAAAATGGACAAAGGAAAGGGGGTGTAAACACCCCCCTTCCTGGTCCCACCCATTGGAGGGACCTAGACAGTAATCCAGCCCCTTTTAGTTGTATAAAGGTAGGAGCTGAGTTCTGAGACTTTAGATTAATCCTGAATCGAAACTTGACACGAAACTCTGGACCTTCGTCATTCTGCTGAAGCTGAAGACTGAAGAATCTCCCTTGTGGCCAAGGAGTGACCACCCTGGGCAACCAGGCACCATCCAGCAAATCAACGGCTTGCTTTGTCGACGCTCCCGCTGGGACCCGAGCACAGAGCCTGACAAGACCCAGACTTCCAGACCGCTCTGACCCACTCTTCTTGTCTGCAGCATAGCTGAGATCCGTGGAGGCGACGAGACACGTGGGACCGGGCACCTTGAAAAGTCTGCAACTTGCTAACTGTGCAGCTCCTGAGGTATCTTCGAAGCTGTGCACTGGGGATTGAGAAACCCCGAATCCGAGCTCCACCTGCACCGAAGTTCAGCCCTCCACGAGTTCTGCGTGGGGCCCTTCTGCTTGTGTTCTGCTCGAGGCGTTGTAGGGTTGCTGGCCCGTTGGCTAGTAGCCTCTGTGACGACAATCCTTTTGAACCAACTCACTGGTCTGGTTGCTCCAGACTGGCCCTTGCCTGCCTGCAAAGGTGAGGCACCTCAGACCTTGCTGGTCTGCACCAGAAGCCTTCTTTGAATCCTGCGTGGGTTGCCTTTGCCAAGGCTTGTTGACTCCAATCCGGCAGTCGACCCCTCCATCTGCGAGAACCTTCGTGGGACAGCGCGCCACCAGCACCTGGTTGTCCTCGACGCCTCCTGGTCCGCGTGGCTGAAGAGACAAGCTTCAAGACAGCACCTGATTGCTCCTCGACGTCGTCTGGTTCCTTCCTGGTTCCACCCGGTCACTGGCTAGTGACCCACACTCTGTCCCCTCTGCTTTCAGGTCCTCTTCATCCTCGATCCACCCGGACATCTTCCTCCTGGTCGCCTGCAGCATCTTTCTTCACAGGCTCCATAGACTTCAACGGCGAAACCCGACATATCTTCACACCTATGCACCCACGTCCTGTGGGTGAGGTAACGCGAGTACTTCGGTGCTCCTAAGGGTATTGACTATCCAAGTGTCTAGGTTTTTAGTTGTTTCCTCCTAGCTAAACCGGAAGTGTCCTAAATCCTTCTTTATCTAACTTCTAAGTTTCCATTGACTTTACATTGACTCCCGCGTGTGTGTAAAGACACTGCACGCGCCGCCTGTGGGCCTCCTACTTCTAAACTAAGGTTCAGATAGTGTAGCCCCAGCGATTCCCTAGGCCTTTCCTTTTCTCGTGACGTGGTACTTATACCACTTTCGTAATATATGGTTTGCTTCGCCCCTAGGGCCTAACTGTAAATTGTGCAACTTAACGTATCCTGATTAAGTAACTTGTTATGTGCTTTGGCCTCTGATCTCATAAAGAGTTCAGAGGAGTGTGTTAGTAAATAAATACATATATATTTTATATATATCCTGTGTGGTGTCCTTTTATTTGATATTCAAGGGGTTAAATATGGTAAAACAGCTGGCTTTACACGCCCTCAAGAGTCTTTTAGCCTAAGACTGTTCTGTCCACGCTACCACTAAGATAGCTGGTCTATAAGGTTGACTTACAACCATCACCATAAGGGTTGTTTGGACTGGTGCAAGGTGATCACTAGAATAGTGATCATCATATACCAGGCCAACTTCTCACAGGGACGAGAAGGAGAGTTTGTGCTTCTCAACATCTGGGCGCAGCCTGCTTTAGTGAGTTTGTTGGAGAGGTAAATTGATGTCTTTTGATAAAGGGCTTTGTGAGTAAAGCAGGCAATTTTATAGGAGGATCAGCCTTCAATGGGCAGCCATTTGAGGTCCTTGAGGGCAGGTGAGATGTGTTCAGAACGCTTACAGTCAGTAGTTAGTCTGGCCGCTAAGTGGAGGACAGATTTGAGGGGGGCTAGGTGAACTTTGGGTGTTCCGGAGAGTAAAGTGTTTCCGTAGTCAATCTTTGAAAGGACAAGAGATTGGATAACGGATTTGAAAGCTTCGGCTGTAATGAACGGTTTGATTTTTTTGAGATGTCGGTGTTTTTTATATGAGTTTTGAGAGCAAGCTTACTGTTGATGGTGACGCCAAGAGATTCAACTGATTCGGCGAGGGAGAGAAAGCAGTTAAGGGCATTAAGGTCAGCGATCCATGCTTGAATGGGGAGAGGGTTGTTTTTAGGAGAGAAGAGAATGATTCAGTGTTGTTTGGATTAAGTTTGAGATGGTTGTTGAAGAACCAGGATTGAATTTTGGATAGGGCAGTGTTGAGGTGTACGATATCAAAGTGGGGTTTGATTTTATAGTATAGTTGAGTGTCGTCAGCATACAGGTGGCAGTTAATTTTGGCTTGTTGAAGTGTGAGGGGTTCCATAAAGAGGTTGAAGAGGGCAGGAGAGAAGAAAGATACTTGGGGTACACAGAGGGAGACAGATGTGGGGCTGGAGAGGCAGTTTTGAATTTTGATTTGTTGGGTTCTATGTTGGAAGTAGAAGCTGAACCAGTTAAGTACAGTGCCATTGAGGCCGAAATGATCTTTGTGTGCATTGAGTAAGGTTGAATGGTTAACTGTGTCAAATGCAGCAGTAAGGTCGAGAAGGATGAGGATGCAAGTCTCCCCCTTATCCAGGGCGAGGTGGATGTCATCGACAATGTTAAGCAGTGCAGTTTCAGTGCTGCAACCTTTGCGGAAGCCGGATTGTAGGGGGTCAAGCAGGTTGTACGTGTCAATGTGCTTATCCAATTGAAGTAGGGCACATTTTTCCAGGGCTTTGGAGAGTAGGGGGAGATTGGAGATAGGGCAGAGGTTGTTAGGGTCATATGGATCGACTTTGGGGTTTTGAGGGATGGGCGTGATTTGTCCGAGTTGGAGGGGAATAGGGACACATCCCGTGGAAAGAGAGGCGTTAACCCCTTCGACGCTCATGACGAGCTGGGCTCGTCATGAGGTAGCCTCCCAGCACGCTCATGACGAGCCCAGCTCGTCATGAATAATGGGTTTTTTAAAACATGAGCACAGGAGGGGAATTTCGCTAGCGCTCATGTGGTTAATGATATTGGTCCAATAAAGGACAATGATGTGCTTTAGATCTTGGATGAGAGCGGATGGGAGTGGGTCTTTTGTGTTACAGAGTGGGAATCTGCAATATGGATAAAAGAGGTCATTTAAATGAGGGACTAAATCTGTACTGAAGGTTTATAGACGTGGGTGTTGAATCAGTCAGGGCTAGGTGCTTTTTGGAGTGCGAGGGTGTCTATAGCTGTTTGCACCTCTTCTCTCGTTATGGGGCAGCTTAAGCTCGGGAAACTTGAGGCAAGACAACTTCATCTAGGTAAGCTAGCCGTTCTTCAGTATCCCCAGGATCTGAGGTATAGTTTTTTTGTAGAAATCTCAAAAATACTGAGCTTTCCCTTCCTGTGTATGCTGAATATCTCCAGGGCCTTCTTTTTCCTGCTTAGATCTCAATTGTCTCACTAGGAGTGAACCAATCATATTGCCCTGCTCATAGATAGTCTTTAAAAGACATAAGAGAGCCAATCCCACTCTTTTGGTGTATATAGCTTTGATTCTTCCCCCTAAGGCTGTGACTTTCCTCTGGAAGAGAAGATTTGGTGGGGCTTTATGTGCTCCTTCAGCTTGTAGAAGTTCAGCTTCCAATGCTACTCGTACCTTGTTTTTTTGGTGTGTCAGGATGGTCATCAGAGACAGACATTTTCCTTGAATGACCGCCTTGAAGGCGTCCTAGTTCGCTGAGCAAGTGGTATCTGGGGGTCCATTCAGTTGGAAATATTCTCTGATGGTTTTACGAAGCTCGTCTCGGAATAAGACGATCACGTGTAAGTATGTTAGGAAACAGGTGGAGCTTGGAGGGTGCCAATCTAGTATCACGGACATGGGTGCATGATCTGACACAGTAATGGGATATATAGAAGCGGGTGAAACAGTACGTCATAAGATTTGACTGATGAAAATGTGGTCAAGCCTGGAGTAGGTACGATGAGAGAGGGAGAAGAAGGTGTAGTTGCGTGTGTTGGGATTTATAGCCCTCCAGGCGTCTAGTAAGCCTAGCTGGCGGAATGCCGGTTTGGTATTTTTTGTAAAAACCCTGACCTGTGTCCTGTGGGGATGACAACTGTCTAAGTTAGAATCCCAAATGAGGTTAAAGTCAGCAAGCAATATAATATCCCCCCAGCGAACCCATCCAGGAGGGAGAGGAAGGAAAGGAGAAATTCAGATTGACCTGAATTTGGGGTGTAAACCATAGTGATAGTGAAAAGACAGCTTTTGATAAGTCCCTTGACCATCAGAAATCTTCTTGCTTTATCAGATTTGCTACCCGTGATTGAAATTTCACTGAGGAGTGGAAGAGCAGGGCGACTTCATTGTCTTCTGTGGTAGGAGAGGATTTGCATATTCGGCGGTATGATTTGTGGTGCAGTCTGTGAACTTTGTTCTGCTTGAAATGTGTTTTTTGGAGGGCTATGGTGTCAAGGCGTCTATCAAGAATATATTTCCAGAGTTAGCGGCGTTTAGTGGGAGAGTTCAGCCTCTTCACATTCCATGATAAGGTGTTAAGTACAATATAAGGGTTTAAGACGTGTGAGTTCTATAGGTCACTTTCCATAGAAGCAAAAGGGGTAACCAATCGACTCTCCTACCCCCATTATTGGTGACGCCACCCAGTCCACCCTCAATCTGGAATTAAAAGAGAAAATAATGAAACAAGCAAAAAGAATTAGGGAGTTTGCACTCCCTCTGAACTAGCAAGTCCATCTGGAATTCAAATTGTGCGGGCACAACGGACACCAACCTGCCAAAACACCTCAGAGATTGCATCTAATCATCAAAAAATGACCGATGCTCTGGCAAAGGCTACGCAATCTGTGCAACATTAGCTAGGGTAAAGGCAAAAAAGATGGCATTGAGGAATAGTCCACAACAGCCATTCGTACGGCATGCAAACCATTGTTTCGGAATAGGAGGAAGGGAAAGTTAAAGCATGAGACAGGAGTAGCTCTCCCTCAGAATGCAAAATTGTCAATTGCAAAAGACAAAAGTACAAAGATATATGATCTAGAGTTAATTTCTTTCAGTCGCATCTTCCTATCCTCTGTGACCACCATTGTTCCTGAATTAGTTTTATCGATGGGATCCGATGAGGATCCCTCGCCTCGTCAGTCAGGGCCAAGAGGCGCAGGTAAATAAAGAAGTTGCAACCTCCAAATATGTTTAGTGATGAAGCTTATTATGAAGCTCAAAAGCGATGCCAAAAGGATAAGTCCACTGATATTTTAACTAATCTAGTTATGGAGCTTAGCTTCTGTTACCGGTTTAAATTAATTGCCAGTGTTGTGCTAGAGTAGGCTGGGCAAGGTCTTGGTAGAGGAACATGTCGCTCCTTGAAAAGAGTGTGTGTCTCGCCTTTGAGCAGCCTGGAGGATCAGTTCTTTTGTTTTGAAAGAGTTCAGTTTGGCGAGTATATCTCTAGGTCTCTTCCCTACGCTTGAGAGTTGTGGGCCAACTCTATGTACCATCTCCAGCCATACCTCCAGATTGTCGGCGCCTAGCATATCAGAAAACAAGTCAACAATGAAGGCCTCTAGATCAGGGCCCTCTGCTCCCTCCTCCAGGCCCCTAACTCAGATATTGTCTCGCCTAGATCAGTTTTCTAAGTCTTCGCTTTTGAGAAGAGCTGTTTGTAACCGAGAGTGAAGATGTTCCATATACACTCTATCGGGCTTCAGTGTTATTCCAGGTCTTGATATTTCATTTGTAGATCTAGTGTGCGCGTTCTGACTGAGTCGACATCCACTTGGAGGGAGAACATATAGGAGTTAATATCGGCTTTGAAGGACTCAAAAGAGGCAGCGATGTTGGCCTTGGGTTCCTCTCCAAGTTTCTTCTTGAATTCCCATAGGGAAGAGAGGAGCTGGCGGTTGGTTAAGGCCACTGGTGCGTCATGGGAGAGGTCAATAACCGGTGCATCATGGGGTGAAGTAATTAGACACCCTGTTAATCTAGGTTTTCTTTGGCAGCATGTAGGCGGCTGAGGCTTGCAATGTGAAAAGTCATAGGGGAGTAACAGCCATCGCAAGAATTGCCCAAAAGGTCAGGGCTGCAATGTTTTGAGAGTATTTGATGGATCACTTGTGCCACAATTTATTCGGAGTGTCATGGGAGCATACGGACGGAGCACATCTAGAATGTCCCCTTAGCTGGGAGCTGACCCCCGTCCTGCATAGGCCTACTCCACCTTGCAGAAAGGTCACATTTTCTCTCACCTTACTCAAGGAACCTGCGATCAATCCAGTGTCATAACAGGGTTCCCATCATGGGAGGGAAATCTTCTTCCGCATGGTCCCATGTGTGGTGGCCTGCGGAATTAGGTAGCCTGCCTTGTCCAGCGGTCTCGGTGCGCAACTTGGGCATAACACTCGACTCAAATCTCTCATACCTGCCTCAAGTCAGCAAGGTCTCTACCAGATGCTTCAGCGTATTGAGGGTTCTCCGAAAGGTATTAGACCTCCTCCCCATGGACTCCAGGAAGACCATTGTCCATGCCCTAGTAACCCCCCATCTGGACTATGGGAACGCCTTGTTACTGGGATTGAGCAAAAAGGGGCTCCATCAGCTCCAGTGTGTCCAGAATGCCGCTGCACGACTTGTGCTCAAGCTTCCTCACAGATCCTCAGGGAAATCTGCCCTGTCCAAACTTCACTGGCTCCCCATCAAGGAGCGAATCAAATTTAAAGCATTATGCTTTTCCCATCGCATCGCTCATGGCACAGGGCCTGATTATTTAAAAAGCCTTCTTACAATACACCGCCCCTCCAGAAATCTTAGATCCTCTGGGGCTATGCTGTTTAAAATCCCTAAAGTCACCAGAGCCAGGATGGGTGGTTGTTCGTTTGGTTATCTGGCTTCTAAGAGCTGGAACGAACTCCCACTCGAGATCCGTATGGAGCCCTCTGAAACTAGGTTTCGGGGAAAACTGAAAACTCTCTTATTTCCACGCACTTAAACCGTTCGCCCCTCAGATGGTTCCCCAGCTATCTCTTCCCTAGCGTCTATGCAGTTTTCAGTGCGGGGACACTCTGTTCTTGAGTAACCAGGCGCTTTACAAATGGCTTTAAATTAAATTAAACACAGGGAACGCAAGTCTTCCAGGAGCGGTACACAGGCTCAGCGGGCCACTCCTAACGAGCCGGAACCTGGTGCAGGATTCCCAGATGCCATCTTGCTGTAGGCTGAGGGGACAAGGCTGGGAAGAAATAGCAGCTCCCCCTGCTAAGGGACCGCACACGCTCTCCTTATCCCCCTTCAGGTAAGGTGTACATTGTTGAGGATTGCTTCTCCCATAAAGGGCAGTTGGGGGCCCTGGGGCATTTCAGTCTCGCCGACATGTTAGTTTTCACCGTCGCTATGCTGCTGCAGGCCACATAGTTGAGCCATTGCAGCACAGTAGAATTTCACCAACAGAGGGGTTGAAACGGAGCACTTGACACACCGCTCGGCTTCCCCCCGTTGTTTTCATTCCGTTGGAGGTTGAAAATCAAATGGATGACATCAGATTATGATAGATCTGAAGGGCATTTGGCGAAGCCTCTGTGGACCATGGCCACGATAGATGGCCACACAACACTTAATGTAATTGTTTGCAGCTGCTCCTGCCCTCCACAATATGTCAAACATGGACTAGAATATAATGATCTTAACCACTGTTTTATTGCTCTATTGATGCTTTATAGACAGGACTAGGCTTACCCAACCAATGGCAATAAGGATTGTGATTTCCATCACGCCAAAAGTGGGGGGAATCAGGGAATCAATAGGGCATCTAAAGACAGATGAAAAGCAAGTCAAACAGAATGTTATTGAGCAAATTAAAATAATTAAAAGATCTATTCTAAGCAAAAGAAAGATACACACAAGGATAACTTTATTTTTAAACAGTCAGACAGTAGAGAGACAATGGGATAGGAGACTTGTGGGGAGAGGGGGAGCTCAACTGGTTCCGCAGCAAATTAAGGCATGAAAAGTGAGAACAGTTATTTCTGTTCCATTAAACGACTCGGTTGTATTTACACAGCTTTTATTCAAACTTCCTTCTGCCTGAAATTGGTAGAGCCAAGAAAATGGTAATTGACACCTACAATTACTGACTTTGGAGCCATTTTCTCCTAAACCAAAAGTGAGTCTAGAGGCCTGTATATTATTTTTCACCAAAGGGCTCACCTGGGTCTGTTTCTCCCCCACATCAAGAGTGATGTTAAAGAAAAGGACTGCAATACTGCCAAAAACAAATAGAAATGCTAATTAGCCATGTAAGCAGCCTGAAGTATATAATTTGTTTCACATATGACAGCAGGAAAACTAGAGCTTATTTGGATAACAAAAATGAACCTGGAGCACATGCCTACAATTAGTTTGCACATGCAATTCAACAACAGTATAGCCAATATTTCAATTGAGGGTGTCCTTTTTGACACAATTTTCATTGGAAAAATATGTAATTAACATCAACTTGGGATGTAATGCATTGTAAGATGTGTACCGTGGGAAAATACATGAACTTTAAAAAGAAACGGTCTTGGATGCAAGGGTTTTTTTAATGAAATACGTAAAGTGGATTTAGCCAGTGTTAATTTGCTAACTAAAATATCCAGAAAAGTAAAGGGAAAGGAAGAGTACTTGTTAGACAAAATACAATTAAGCACTCATGATAAGGTATAGCAAATAGGCTCTTGAACAAGGAAGCAACCTTAAAAAAATAGGAGCGTACCATGAGCAGATTGTTTTCCTGATGGCAAACAATTACGAAACAAGAGATTTTTTATGTAATACCACACACACCTATAATGAAAAGAGGATGGGATCAGTATGATGGCTCCAGCAACAATACAATTGTAAATCAGGTTATGAAGCACAAGTCTTTACTATACCTCTACCAAGAAACCAATCCAACTCGAATTTTAGAACAGGGCAGTGTCACAATACTACCGGAGCATAAACAAAGCACATGTGCAAGTAGTACAACCATTGGGAGAAAAAGTGCTGAATTTTCCTCACCAACTGGATGTCAAAAATCCTTGACAAATGCAACTGAATGCTTCAAGGCAATTAACAAGTACAACAGATATTTCAGTTGTCAAGAATATAGCCTGAAGCTCATTTGGCAATAGCACTAAAACATAAGCCAACAGTTTTCCTAAGTTTGGCAAATTTCAAATAAAAACAAGGTCTTATATTACACTTCACAACCAGAACTATTTCTTTCAACAAAAGGCTTTGACCAAATCACCCCAAACACAGAGCAGTTTACACTTGCTAGCCATCTAGGCATAAAACCCATTCAAAATACACCACCTTGTAGATGACGTTATGAATGAGAAACGTGCTTATTTCTGAAACCTAGGCAATATCTTAGGCAGATAAAGAACCAAGAGCAATAACTCTGTACTTAGAAGTACCAAAATTCATAATGCCAAGAAAAAAAAATAGACTTGCCAGGAGCAGCAACTGCGTTCTGGCACTCTTCTCCTGTTGGCCTAAAGCCCAAACCCTTTCTTCTGCTATTAAGACCTCTTTTAAAAGCCCAACTTTCCATCCGTTTCTCAAAAAAGAATGCGCTCATTGCTGTTTCTCACATAACTGTCCTGACCTTTTTAAGAGTCTAAAATCTCTGCATTGTTCACACATGTCAAAAAGTGCTTGGCCTAAGAAAAAAAAAAGACAAGCCATGTGGCACCCTACATCTACCTCTGGTGGAAGAGGTGTGGCGCAGCGGCCAAGGTGCCTGACTCCGGACCACAGGGTTTACGGTTCGATCCCCGTCTCTGGCGGCAGGTTAGCCCAGCACCATGTGACTCTGGGCAATAGCTTGCTTAATCTTTCAGACGGCCCCAGCACCGGGACATCTCTCTGGAGGTAGCTGCGCACTTTACAAATGCTGGCATTTACATTTATTTACATTTTACCAGCAAAGAGTTGAAATAAATTATTAGTACTGGGTAATCCTGCGTTCCATCAACCCGAGAATAAGGAGAGCCATTTCAAAGTGCCACATGTTCTAGCTTTCCACAAGCCATCCAAATGGTGGCACAAGTACTAAACATCATAAACAGGAAAAAGAGAGAGAGAGAGAAAGACTAATCACTCATCTTCCCTCGACTATATCTACCAAACAAGAGCGAGTACTTGTTTGTCTAACTTAAAACCCTATGGAGGCTCTCACTTACAGAACCATAGGGGGGTAGGGACCGTAAGGCTTTTTTTAAAAAAAAAACATCACTCACCAACCTAGTTGGTGACATGCTTCATCTATGGGTTCCCACTCTGGAAACCGAATGCCTCCCAGGTGTGCTTCAACACCTGTTTACAGCAGAGCTGGTTGTTTTTAGAGAAGTGAAAGTGCAAATGATTTAAAAGTGACTCAAAGTCACCTTGGAGACCTTGGGCAAGTTTAAAAAACAGTGTTTTGGGTACCATTTGAGGTATCAATGGTCTCCTGTACCCCTTAATATGGTCAACGTGTTTTAGTCATTTATCCAAGTGCCCAGAAGGGTCCATATGGCTTTCGCCAGGACCGTCTCAATCACTGCATGCACACCAATACATGCGTAGGTGAGCTTTGATTCAAACTCACCATTTTATTTAGGTTGCCTTTAGCATGAATTTCCTGCAAGACAATATTAGTAATAGAAAAATCATGGTTAGGCAAAACTTTTATATGAAACACAAGCAGTACCACATCGGGGCACAACATAGGTCATACACTATGTTGCATACATGCTGGAACCTCCAGCATTAATTAGACTTTCTCCACCGCATTTCAATCATGCTGTGCGTGTATTGTAGGTCTCTCTTCAGGGTGTATAATGGCTGTGTGATGTGTTTTTTTTAAACAGGGTGTAGTGCCTGAAATAAAACATACTTTTTGTGTAGTACTTCTTCACAACATGGATCGCTTCTGGGGGGGTAGACCCTGTAGTAACACTCTAAGAAATATGCTTACAGTGTTGGTTAATACTTGAATCAGGTAAAAAAAATCCTGTAGGAGACCCATACCCCCCACCTTAATCGATCAAGGTCTCTCACCCTCTGGTACACCTAGATATCCCCTTCCTACAGTCTGCATGCTAATCTGGACCTGGAAGTTTTGTTTTTTAAATACCAAATATTCATGGCATGCGCAATTTCTGAGGATGCGCCAGCAGTGTTTCTGAAGGATAATTGGTTCTTTAGGTACTACGTGCCTATATTCTCATCAGGGGTGTGGAATTTAATCAAATATCTACTGGTCCATGGGACAGGTTGCTTCATAAATCTACTTGTCCTGTAACAAAATCCACTTATCCCTTTTGTGCCATGTAATGCTGTGACAAATTATGGCAGCAATCTCATTACATAAGAGCTCCGAAATAGCTTTTCTGATTATGTCAGGGCTCCTTCTATAGTAGGGTTTGAATATTAACAATTCCCTTATGTTGCCAAGTTGCCGCAGATCGACATACTGGTGCAGAAGTTAATGATAAGCAACAGTTCCAGGGTTGGAATGCCCTTTTGAGACTGTGCAAACCTACTAACTTGCATATTTTAAGGGTTTTCCCCAACTATTCTCTAATCTTTTCCCAAACTGAGAAAGGTTAGAAATGTACTCCTGACAAAGACAGACATAAAACTTCTTCGAGGGTTGGGAAATAAGTGGTTGGAGGGAAAGTGAACTTGCAAACACTCAGAATTTGGCATGAGCAAATTTACATCTGCATATTTGCTCATGCTAAAATGCTGTTAAACATTATCTAGGTGTAACATTTCTTGGCCTACTTCTGTAAAGTTTTGTGAATTCACGAAAGTTGTATATCTGCACTTAGTGCAGGGACATGAGAGCACTTGTGAGACTTTATTTAATAATTGGGCCCCTAATTAGGTCTGGCTTTAATCATGACTTTGTGTTTATTAAACTTCTGTCTCGCTCTGGCTATCGGCTAGCTTTATTGTGAGTGAGCGCATTCTGTTCTTTCACAAGGAGAATAATTGACACAGTCGTTTTGTTCAGTGCCAGGAACTGCTGTGGCAATGTGTGCTTTTTGAGAGCAAAACAATTTTTGCTTTGGCCAATATTTGTTATAATGAGGAGGGCCAGGCAGCTCCCACGCCAATAAGGCTTTAGAAAAACCATGCCACAACAAGTCACGCATTGACAAAACCAATTGGCTTTACCACTGCTTGTTTATTTTTTGTTTCCCGTAATCTTATTAAAACTGGTTACACTGATTTTCCATTATGAATATTTTTGGGAAATACTAGCATACATCAACACATTTTACTAAATGATGCTGCATAAAAAGGTACCTAAAATGTTACAGTAGTTTAGCAAAATGTTTGCATTTTTTGTGAACATTTTATTTGGAAAGCAAAGAATCATCAATCTTGCTTCCAAGCTCATGCATATATTTGCATCTAATCAGAGAGCATTCTGGAAGCAGTATGCATAGCATCATATTGCTAAACATTGAAAACATGTGTGCACATGTTTATACTGGAACCACTGTCAGTAGTAGTCTGAGCTAACAACATGTACTTAGATCGCTTACCCTAATAATAAAGGTTTTGCATTAATGAACCATGAATACAAGTTTGAACAGCATTAACATATAAGCACAAATATTACGTTAACTGCAGGCAAGCCTTGCCCTGATCCATAATGTGGTACTGGAAACTGGCAGTCAAAGGGTTTGTGATGTAGGGGGTTGGGCCTACTTGTCCCAAAGACAAAATACACATGAAAACTTGTTGCCCTTGTCCCCAAGCAATATGTGCTGGGCGTTGGGTTATTGGAATTCCACACCCCTCTATGATTGTGCATTAGAAGGCAGGGTCGTGGCTGTCTTCATTTAGGCACTATTCATCTATGAGGTGCACCTTCTGATAGGACGCGGCCAGGCTGTTATCTAGTTTAGGGGTTTGATTGGCTGCCCCCACGTGAGACTGGGGTGGTATGATTGAGCGCTGGAGCGACCAGCTTTTGCTTTATGCCTGTCTGTCACAGTGCTCGAGTCTTTCGTGGAAATTTGAAGGGTCTTTTTGGATTCCTTTTTGAGAAGTGGTTGTATTATTGACCCGTGTCCTGATTCTGGTACTTCTCCTGACAGCAAGACAAGGTTGAACACCGGCTTTAATATACTACTACACAATATAGGATCTGTTTCTTCATGGCAATCAGGATCCCAATGGGATCCGGGGATCGAAAACTCTTGCTTCTCAATATTAGTGAAGTTATCAATTCTATTGATGATGTCTTCCCTTTGTTGACAAACAGATGTGCTTCAAATGTTCTTTTGCCCCAGCTTGTGTAGTAAAATGTAATATACTTTTCCCACTTATCAGATGGAATATCATAATTAGTTGCCGGCCTATGTGATATTGAGCCAGTCCCCACTAAATACCAGAACTTTTTTGTGTCTTTTTACTCACTTATTTTTTGTAGTTCAGCCCATTTCATATTAGTCTTCCCCGTTTTTATCCCCCTTACTGTTTTCCTGTATGTCGCTTTATAACGTTGGATCGTTCGATACTTAGTTGAAAAGTTCATAAAAGTTGCATGGCTCTCCTAAATTGCCTCATTATAGTTGATATTTCCCTTGAAGACTTGTAGGTTTGTCTTTTTAAGCTGAGTACTGGCTCGGGTTCCTTGGAGCACATAAGATATATATATTTTTTATTTTGGTGCCACATTTCTTTCCATATGCTATTCTATTCTTCCCATTGAGTTTACTGCACTCTTCCAGCATCTCTTTTCACATGGAGCAGTTTCCTAGCGTTCCGACCTGGACTGATAATTTGGCATTCCAGACTATCTTTTTGTTGTTTATAGTAGTTAAGTTGGCAGGTTATAGAGTGTAGCATATGAAAAATCGAGCATGCATATCTTAATGTAATGGCCTGGGGATTATAGTCACTTTTCTCACCAGAGATAATTTCATAATTTTCACTCATGTGAAAAGAAATAAAATGAAACAGAGAAAAATCTTTGGTAGGACTTGAGTTTGTCGAGAGGAACATCTTCCTTGCTAGCTGATCATTTGGGAAACAACTATTAAGACAATGAAGGCCAGATTCCATTAAAGAAAGGTCTAAGAAATTTTAATTTGCACGAATTACTTCTCACTTTATTATAAAAAAATACGGGCAGAGGAATTAAAAACAATGCATCTGGTTCTTCTTTGGAGGTACTCAATTGTGAAAATACTCCACGGAGATCTTCGTTGAAGTCTCCTGTGACAATGAAAGGATGGCCCCTCCTGTGCTCTATTAGATGTTCTAGCTGGTAAAGGTTGCTAAGTCAATCCCAGAAGATGGCAAGTAAATGTCCATAATGTACAACCATTCATTCTTATAATTACCCGCCCTACAACCAGGATTTGGTTGGAGGAAGATGGAATCTCTTTGCATCTTAGTTTACACTTGCTAATTAGCGTAAGTAATCCTCCTGGTGGGTGACCGAATGTGGCCTTTTTCTCGAAGGTGGAAAAGTTGGATATGCTAAAGCATTCATCTTCCCATAACTCTAGTAAGGATACTATATGGAACTTATTTAGAAAAGAGGTTAAATTGTGCTTTGAGATTTTCAGGTGGCGAAAGATACCCACAATATTTCAGGAACAAACCTGTATGGATTGTTGATGGTTGTCTTTTGGAAAAGAAACATAGATAGGTAGGGTGCTCTGACTGTTAAGCACATTGTTCTAAAGTAGGAGCTAGTGTTATTCCAAAATATTCACCCAGCTGTGCGAACATATGCGCATATTTAGGTTTCACCATCTGTGCTAAGAGGTCGCCCAATTCCCCTTTTTCTTCTTTCTTGTCACAGATCTTGCACGCAATTTTGTCTGTGGCCCAAGTAGCTATGTTGAGCTCAATATTACTGTGGTTTCAGAGAGAAAGTGAACTTACACAAGGTCTGCTGAGGTCACCGACCTGAGATTTAGCAAAGAAGTTATTTTTAGAAGATTTGCCCGATTCAAAATGCCTTGAGACCCCGTCAACTGATAGAGGTTTAAAATCCAAAACATGGCTAGCCGTTACTGGGTTACTACTGACTTTGGGGAAGTGTGCTCCTTGATTTCCGGAACCTTAATTCAGATCATTGTGTAATTGTATTTCGGAAGTAGTAACAGGAACCAGTACCTTTAACCTGGGGTTAGGCCAGAGCTGCATTGGAGAGTGGTCCGGTTCCCTAGGATGTACGAAACTGAGGCGCTACAATTATCCTTTACATCGGCCATGAAGGGACTTTGCATAACATTTTTATTAACCAGCATTACAAATCCATCTGCCAATCGGCACAAGTCCCTCATAGGGGGGATGAGTACTTGACTTATTGCTGGCTCTGCGTCCTTGATTAACTTTGCAACTGTGCTGTTAGCTGCATTTTGATATCCTTACAAGAAGTTGTTGTTGGTTTATATTGTTCAGTAAATTCATCTGATGTTTATTACGTAATTTCCGAGATTCCTTCTGAATAAATGCTCGTTGTATTATCTGAAACTTGTTCAGGACCTTCCAAGGATGTTTGGATCTGCATTGATAATTCTCATGTGTTGCCAACATGTTGCGATGACTGTTGGATTGGCTGTAGTTAAAGCGTTTCCAGCTACTACTTGACTAAGTTAATGCTAGGCAATAAGCAGCACTAAAGTTATCCTTGCTATGAAGGAATGAGAAGCACTTGCTGTGAAGCATAGTAGCTATACTTAAATGATTGTTAACCGGCCTTTGTGAAGCAGATGGGGACTCAGTATTGACCCTCATTATGTTGCTTGAAAATCCGAAATGATTTTTGCACCCAGATTGACTGCTGACAGTATCTGTGCCCACCTCTTTAACCTTTACGCTTTGCGGGTATTTATTTAGTCTTTTCAGTTGTTGTTTGCTTACATAGGTTTATGAGGGTGCTTTTGGGTCATTTGGGTTGATACTTTGCGCTTCTTCTTTCGTGGTTGCTGCAATCTACTCCTCCACGGATAAATCAAACAATTTTTGCAATTTACTTAATCTTGTAACACACTTGTGCTTGATATCAAATTGCTCAGGGTTATTTCACAGATTTGAGTTGGTGTAGTGTAATCCTGTGCCATGCAGTCAATTGAACTGGTTTCTTTTTTTCCTTTTCTTTTTTTTAATTCACAATATAGATGTTATTGTCTGGGTGATTACAGAAAATGTAATACAAGTTAAGGGTACCTCCAAATCTACAATCTTTTTCTCCAAGGAGTTTATCATGTAAAGGGTGTTGACCACTAAACTGATAACATGTGTCATGGCTTCTGTATTATTTAAAAAATACTCTACAGATTCAGAGTTCAGGAGAGGGCATTAGAAACTGCGGCCAAACAGGGTGTAGAACTTCGCAGGGTTCTTGTTGCAGAGACACTTGGGCTCAGGTTGCAGCTCACCAAGGGGCTTGAATGGAATGCAGAGATTTTTTGCGCCCACTGATGGAGCTCCAGGTTCACGGTCTTGGTCCCTGGCAGTAGTTTTCATAGTCCAGTCTTCACACTCTATCTCACCGCAGAATGGAATTTGAACAATCTTTCCAGAATCAAGATCCCTCTTCCATGGTATTTGCTACAGTCATGTGAATTTTCATGTCCTCTGAAGCCCTGTTGTAATAGTTATAATGTATAGCCTCCAAAATGTCTTTCAGTTTACTCTCTGCGTCCTTTTGAGCAATCGTCCGCTTTTCTCCAGTGTCTCGTTTTACAGCAACAAACTGGGAGTTTTTCATATCACGTGGACCCACTTCAAGCCCAGTTAGGAACACCCTTAAGCTCCCAGTGATCAAACTTCCAACCAGGTGAATAGTTGTCCCTTAAGTCAGCACGAGCACGGATGTTAACATTGCGCAGACGATTCAGGTACTCTCTACACTTCTTGTATAAGGCCTCTTTATCTTCTTCTGAAAGTGTGTTCGTAATTCCGAAAGGGATTATGATGACCTGTACTGAAGCCACTCTAGGAGGTAAAACAAGGCCCATATTGTCTCCATGCACCATGGTCATTAAATGTTTCATTAATTCAGATTTTACTCTGATTTTAAGCTGGAGTATATATTTCTTGGGGGGAGCTGTAGTAGGCTAATTAATTCATCAATCCTCTGTGTAGTTTAATTCTACGACATGCAGCCAAAATAAATTGTTTGTTATTAAATACGTTTTTAAGATGGAGCAGACCTTTGTTGGGAAGAGGTGCTGTAAGCTAATTAAGCCATCAATCCTCGTGAATTTAGAAGTGCTCTCCATTAATATTGAGAGTTGTGTGTCCACCTTAATTAAGGTTTGTTGAGGGAATCCCAAGCAGTTTAATTTTTTGGATTGATTTTAATAGTGTAACCTGCTTACTAACAAGGGCTGACTGGAATTCTATGGCCTACCCCATTTTTGTAAGAGTGGTGTTAATTGCTACCACAGCGGAGAAAACAGGATAAACTGGAGGGGTTTCTAAATCATTTTCAAATAAATAATCTTGACCTGAAGATTCAGAGACTGTTGCTCTGGCCTTTTTTTTTATGGAAAGGACTGAAAGTTAGTTTGATTTGTCGGAATACTAATCGGTTCCATCAGCAGATCTGAACTGTCGCAAGAAGCCGCTAGCTTCGTTTGTAACAGGATTTAAGTTTTGGCCAGCAACTAGTTTAAGTTGTTGAGAGACTCGGCTATTACTCGATGTAGGGGCCAGCGTATCCTGGAATAGAGACTCCAAAATCTCCTCTTTCCAATAAATTGAATCTTTTTCAGCACCTGAAAGGTAGAAATCCGATATATCGAAGACTTTATGCACCTCAGGCTGTGTGATCAGTCGTCCTTGAAAATGAGATCAGGATCTTGAATCAATATCAGTACAAGATTTTATCCTTGGGGTACAGGATTTCCTTGTTCCTCCAGAGTGCCCGATCAATGATGCACTTCCATTGTTAGAAGAATGCTTTGAAATGTTACAGATAGACGTTAAGATTAATTTCTGCTTTAAGCATGCCAAGCTGTCATGTGAACCTTGTGGCCCAGATTTTAATTGGTAGTGCATTAAAGTGAGGTCCTTCTATTGTCTAACTTCAACTGTTTTTTCTGCTACTACGACATTACTGTCATCCGCATGCTGAGGGTGGTCTGTAATTACATCTGGAGATACCCACTTGCTACAGACCTGCGAGTCTGGCTGTGGAGCCTATGCTCTATGGCTGTTGCTCTTAAGATCGGTGTTATCGTGGTGTTGTCATTCCCGCCTTAAAAGGGCATAGTTTTCCAGTATTCAGGAACCCCCAGTGTCCTCTTCAGCATGACCAATAGCTTTGAACCTTGGGTTGAGTTAGAATTGACAGTTTTCCGCAACATTTGCTGGCGTGTTTTCATCGTGCTTTCCCCATTTCTGGACATCACAGAAATTGAAACAAAGGATTCAAGATATTCCAAAATGTCCTGGAGTTAACAATATCGATACTTTGGAGTGCAATGTTTCTCCAATGGTTAAATTAAGTTGCATTGCGTTGATCACAGTCTATTTCTTTGATTTGAGCTCTATGTGTCCAGATATCCAGGTATCCAATAAAATCAATTACGCCAAATGGGTTGTATACTGCACGTGCCCCAAATATATATGTATTTTTTTTAAACTGCATACTTACAAAAGGCAGAACTATAGAATATGTCAATGCTTGCTCAAAATTATGCGCTCATTGGTTACAAAAAAAGTTACCCATTTGTGGAGGTATATTGATGGTTCAGGAGAGGAGTAGCGCTTTGACAAGGGTCTGCTGTGGCTCAGGATGTCTAGCAGACGTCTAGCACTGCTCCAAGACAGAGACAGCCCACTGCCTGGATGAATGTCTCATCATAAATGGATCAATGTCCTTAAAAAATGAACAGTACCATCAACATCTGATGTTCCGTTCACAAGCTTTGACTGCCATTTCCACCTTTAGTTCAGTAAATGCATACACAGACTACACTGCTTGATAAGGCTTGGGCATTTCATTCATAATAGTGCGCCAGTCCAAGGCGAACCTGTTGCCCAGAAATGTAATTAAAAATCTGATTCTTTTGACTCGGTTGGGACCGTAAGCACTGGGAAGTTTTAAGTTTCACCCCGAGGTTAACTGCAGTCAGTTTAGACACGTTTCCACTGACATTTTTTCCTACGGATACGAATTTTGGCAACCCCGTTTGACCATTGTTACTTTAGGATTAGTTGCATATAATTTTTATTTGTATTTAATAACTTAGAACCTTACATGTTATTTCTTTCTTGGTTGCTCTTAAATCAATTTTGCTGTGCCTTAATGATGACCTGATAAACTACAAAGTTCGAAACGCTGTGGACGCTTCTCTGGCTAATCGGGAATAAGCATTTGTTGCATAATGTTCCAGTCAAAATACGGACAAACCATATTGTATTGTTATCCCTTTGACATTGTTTTTTGTTTACACTGGATATTACTTTATATGTGTTAGTTCTAGTGTAACACGGTGAGCACAGTCAGTCAACATATTAAATATTGGTTTTCAATAACATTCTTTGCTTTGAAGAAATTCTCTATTTTTCTTGGTTTTTTTCTTGGTTTAAATGTGTATGTTGAATTGAACACTGAACCATTGGGGTCTTGATATTGCTTGATAAGTCATGGCAGATCAAATTCACGGTAAAAGGAGTTTTGTTTTGAAAATCCTATAAACATGTTCAGGTTCCTCCCCCTGGAGGATGAGATCTCACTGAATAGAGCCTTTGCACACTGAAGGCAAACACAGCACACTGTGCACCTTACCCTGTGTCTTTAGAGATTCAGTAGGCGACAGTTCGGTCTAACTAATTCGCCATCTTACATCGTAACCCCTGCAAGAATAATGTGTAGGCCTAAAAAGCCAGAGGATCTTTCAGTCATCACATTTGGGGAATCACTTACAGGGCAAGTAAATATTTTGCAACCAAATATATACTACCTGTAAGCAATGAGTCAATTTGTTAAAATTATTAATGTTAAAGTGACGTGAATGTCCATTTAAATTAGAATAAATGTATGTCATATTCATTTATTTATTTATTTAGTGTGTTTTGTATAGCGCGCAGCTATCCCAACGGGGTGTCCCGGCGCTTCTTGCTTATTTGCTGAGTCTTACACAGATGGGTTTAGCAGAAGAGGAATGTTTTTAGTGCTATGCGAAATGGTAGCTCCTCCTGAATCATTCGAATAGAGATGGGCAGTTTGTTCCATTAAGAAGTTGAACATACCTGGAAGGTTTTTCCCCCAGATCGAACTTTTTTGAATCTAGGGGTAGTCAGCAGTCCTTTTGAGTTGGATCGGAGATGTCTGGTATTGCTGTAAGGGCGAAGGCTGGAAGAGAGATACACAGAGCCCTTTCTTTTGGTTGCTCGGTGAGCCAAGGTGAGGGCTTTAAATTCTAATCTTTTTTGGACTGGCAACCAATGTAGCCTACGTCGATAAGGCGTGATGTGCTCACGTAGATAGAGGCCACAGAGCAGCCGAACTGCAGCATTCTGGACTGTCTGAAGCTGATGTCAGAGGCCAGAAGCAAGTCCAAGATACAGGCCATTGGCATAATCCAAATGGGATGTTATTAAGGCCTGGACAATGATTTTCCTGGTGTTACTAGGGAGAAAGTTTTTACATTTTTTAATCATCCTGATTTTTGAAAAACAGGCAGCAGATACCGTCTGGACTTGGCTATGGAAGGAAAGGTTAGTGTCCCATCTGATCCCCAGATTTTTTACTGTTTCCTTAGGTGAGGGGGCCGCACTTAGATCCAGTGGCCACCAGAGGTTTGAATCCAGAGGGGAAGGTTGATGGAAAAAGAGAACCTCTGTTTTTCCTGCATTCAGCCGAAGGAGATTGTTATCCATCCAGCATGCGATGTTTCGAAGACAATATTTCAGTGGGTCAAAAGTGGTCTGGGTGGGAGTGTCATAGGAAAACAGAAGCTGAATGTCATCAGCATACGAGGTTGCCTTGATTCCTGACTGAGCAATAAGCTCAGCCAGGGGGGAAAAATAAACATTAAGCAAAAGGGGACTCGATGAGGAGCCCTGAGGGACTCCCCACTTTAACGGACGGCTATTGGAAGTGTAGGGGGGGTTAAACACCGCCTGTGTCACGGATAGATAGAAAGGAGGATAGCCAGTCCAAGGCCTTACCTTGCATGCCTATAGATCGAAGGCGGTCAAGCAGGACGGGGTGAGAGACAGTGTTGAATGCTGCCGAAAGATCAAGCAGCACCAACACCACTCTCGAACCCCCAGCAAGCTTCCATCGTACGGAATCAGCATCTCTATTAAGGCAGACTCAGTACTACAGCCTGGTCTGAATCCATGTTGCGAGTCATAGAAAAGGCCATTGGTTTCAATATAGCCTGCTAATTGTTGATGGACCAGCTTTTCAAGAACATTGGCTGGGGCCGGCAACAGGGAGATGGGCCTGTAGTTAGCTGGTTCATCTGGGTCTGCGTTGATTTTTTTTAGAATAGGAACCAATTGGGCATGTTTCCAGGAATCCGGAAATATACGTGTCCTAAGTGAGTCACTCCAGATGCCATTCAGTAAGAGGTTAAGGAGGGGGGCCAGTGCTTTATACTGTTTGGCCGGCCACGGGTCAAGTGGAGAACCTGACTTGCATTTTGCGAGTTCTGTCATAGAGCTATCTAGCGTGATCTCCTCAAATTCTGAGAAAACAGGGGCAGATACTGGATAATCTGTGGGTTTTTCTTCAGAATCTGGTTTAATACCGCAGGGAAAGGTGTCATAGATGGTTGCAATTTTTTCTTCGAAGTAATCAGAGAGGCGGGTGCAGAGGGACTGGGAGACCGGGGATTGACTTTTGAGGGCCATAGGGTCAGTAAAAATTCTAACTGTATTAAAGATTTCCCTAGTAGAGCCTTGTGCTTGATTAATTTTCTCTTTCAAGTGCTTTCTTTTATGGACAATTATCTTCTTCCGGTATTCATTAAGGGCTGTTTTGTATTTCTGTTTCCCATCTGGGGAGTACGAATGTCTCCATTGTCGTTCCAGAAGTTTGCATGCAGATTTGCACTTGCGTAGTTTGTCAGAATACCAGGGAGCGGAGGGGGCGTCTCGAAAGGTTTTAATAGGCCTCATAGGCGCTATAGAGTCGATGGCTGATGAAATCCAGTTGTTAAAATTAATCAGACAGGTGTCCAGGTCAGGTGCATCTTTAGGGACGGCGGTAGGGAGATGTTTGACTAAACTATCTGGAGTGATCTTACATAGGAATAAGATGCAATGGTTAGAGATGCACACTGAATAAAAGAGGGGCCAAGAGGAAACTCTGATTTACTCCTCAGACAGCAAGCACACAGTGGATGTAGTTCGCTCCCCTTCCACCTCCCTCAAGAACATGATGAGTATGTATCAATATATAACAATGCTATGTCACTCGGTATCTCTTCAGGAGACCCCATCTTCAATCTTGGGGAAGAGTAGTGCCAAATGCACTTTTAAAGTTCAACATACAAGCAAAATACATCAGAGGATTAGATTTTTCAGGGCGGAGGTTATCTGACTAGATGAAGGCAAACCAGTTTGAAATGGCAGACTGATGCTTACAAAAATAAGTTTAGAGTGATATGTAGTACAAATATATCTCTCAAGAAGCCATGGCAAAACTAGTACTGGTAGTACCAGGATTACTAAATTTCCAAAATTGGCGTAGTCCCTTGTTGGTGACTATGTCTTTAAGGGTAAATTACATCACATTACATAGGGCAACCTGGTCAATTAAGCAGAGTTGTTTGAGAAGTGATTTTGCTGCTCTGGGTTTCAAACAAGCTGAAAAGCACAGCTAAAACCTAAGGTTGGTGGGAAAGTCTTTATGTGACGGGTTAGGGAGCCTTAACTCAGGTCTACATTAATACATTACTGGAAACCTACACCAATGTAGATTGTCTCAGACTGTATATCTTCCCTTTTAGCAGAAGTTCACACATACTTTTCATGTCCCCTGCATATATGAATGAACCTAGTTGTCAGATCCTATTTCCCTGAAAAGATAATATATATTAACCATTTAAATTATAAGCCTTCAGACACAGGGCGCTAGAGGACTGCTTGCACTCCAACATTTAAAAAATGTGTTATCCCTAGTTAATGAGAACAAGAAATGGTCAATTCGGTCATTGCTATCAAGTGTTAAGCGCAGTCATGGCTTTAGGGATTGACATCTGAAATGCATAGGCTGCAAGACGTGAGCAACCCATGAAGTAGGAAGTGACAGGATCACTAGTTGTGATGGTCATAGTTAGTAAACATTTAATAACAAACCAGCCGGCCTGCTCGTGAAACTCTGTACTTTCAAAGACAGACAGCTACACCCACACCAGCTGGGTCAAAGGTCCACAAGATCAGTTCCAACAAGCATTGTCAAAGCCAATAGGTCTCGCATACACAACAGTTTTTTGCTTTGCCAATGTGCTTTGCCATGTTGTCCGTCAGCGTAGCTGCTATTCAGCATGGCTAGAAAAGAGTGTCTTGGAGTGTCATAGAGTAGAGTGTCATAGAGCAGAGTGTCCGGAGTAGAATGTCGTAGGGTGGAATATAGCAGCGTAGGGTGGAATATAGCAGCGTCGAGTGGAGTAGCGGAGAGCTGCAGAGTGAAGTGGTGTGTAGTGGAATAGATTGCTGTGGAGTAAAGTGGAGTGATATAGGCTGGAGTGGACGACTGCAGTGATGCATAGTGGCGTAGAGTGAAGTAAAGTATAGTGGAGTGATGTAGAGTGGGGCAGTGGAGAGGAGTGTCATAGAATGAAGTGGTGTATAGTGGAGTAGAGTGCCACAGAGGGAAGTGGCATAGAGTGGAGTGGCGCAGACTGTCAGAGCGGTGTAGTGTGTTGTGGATTGGTGGGTCCTTATAGTGGAATGAAGTGGCACAGAATAGATTAGCATAGAGTGGAGTAACAGAGTGACATGGCATGGAGTGCCATAGAGTGGAGTAGGGTGTCAGAGTGGTGTATTGTAGAGTGGGATGGCCTAGAGAGGAGAAGTTTAAAGTTGGAGTAGAGTGGCTGATAATGTGTGAAAATCGGCATCACCTTGTGTGTTGATCCTATTACAATATTTGTTGCCACAACACATCAGAATAGCAAAGCAATGTGCTACATTTGTACTTCCCTAATTCCGATATATTCTGAAATGTTTGCACAGTTAATTTACTGGCATTTAAATGGTGTTGTGTGCTAGAAAAAGCATGACATTCTACAGCATGTTACATAAATCCTCTTACTTTGCAGTCAGAGCTAGAAAAGTAAACACCAACCTCCCTGGGAAAACTGAGCCTAACAAGTTATACTATTAATAGTAAAGAACACTGACCAAAACAAACAGGCTCCTAGACAGAACATTGTTCCTCACAGGCATGTGCCGAGCAGAGCTAAGGAGAATCAGTCAAGAAGAAAGATATGACGCATGAATGGTTTCAAAGAAATACAGCACGTGTATTGTTTCCTGAACTAGCATAGAAGGGAGATAACTGAAAACACACGTACTATCCTGAAGTGCCTCGAAAAGTTTTTTTTTTTTAAGATTTCCCAGACAGCAAACAGTCATGGAAGAATACAAGGAGCCAGTCACCAAAGTCGGAAACTGGCTATAATACACGGGAGGGACTACGACCTGCTAGACAGCCTAAAACAAATTAATCCAGCAAATAAGAGAGCAAACAAATGTGAGTTACAAAACACACAGCCAATGGTCAGCAATGGGCGGAATACATTCTTAGGGAATCTTTCAGCATGTCCCCAATAGGTCTATGCAACCAACAGCTGCTCTATATTGTAGGCTTTGCCCTAAAAACTTAAATACCAAAGTACAGTGAGCCTCTGAGAGGGACAGTAGCAGAAGGAATGAATCAGCCATAAAGAGAAGACCGTATCAGCACCAGTCTACATTACTCGAACCAGTGCTCTGTGGTCAGTTTAAAAGTGCTCGCCACAAGGACAGCTGCAGTAGTCAGGAGACACAAGTCACACACACTATACTAGTCTTAATAGGCTAAAGTGAAATGAAACAACACATTTGACTTTGGAAGGGGGAGGCGTTCGGGGAGATGACTAAAGTTTATATCCGTGTCACAGCTTGAATCCCAAGGACTTCATTAACATACTTCACCCACATGCATACAAATCTAGAGAGCATAACATACATATTTGTTTGTCTTCTAGTTTCAAACAATCTAGAGTGTCCTGGAAATCAAATCTTGATTGCGAGTTATCACTGTGCACTAACAAATACAAATATGTAAGATACACTTTACCGTTCCATTTTATCGTCATTCACACTTCCTTCCCTTCCCTCCCCCACTCCTCTAAATATAGTTCAGGTCACGCCAACCATCTCTAAAACCCCAAGAGTTCGTCCTCTTTCCCTCTGTATCCACAAACTCGCCACTCAGCCGTAACCTTCTATCCAGTAACCCTCTTTTCTCTTACACAGTGACGTGCCCGGATCCCCGCACCACCACGGGGTCGGGTTTGTACTTGAGCAGTTGCTCCTCGAGGGCACGCTCCTCGCTGCCTTCTTCCTCCTCCTCGTAAATCTCGTCGAAGTCCGCCATAGCGACGGTACGGTGGCCTCAAGCAGAGTGTGAACAAGGGGTAGCAGCGCAAGGCCGCCGGATGGCCCTGCCTCGCCTTGCCTCCTGCTCCGCCATGTCTGCGGAACCTGCAAACAATAACATCCTGCGCCGCCGCGTCACCAGCGAAACTCCGGCAACGGCGCGAGCTGGGTCGACAGCAGCGCAAGTCGATGACGTCACGGATACAGCGGGCGCGAGCTCTGACAGGGGCAGAAAGTATCAACTAAAGCATGGAAGATGCAGTTAGTCAGCACCTTGGACAATTCCACGTTTTGCATCCGATGCATTAGACTAGAGTGTAAGCGAGATTACGGGTCACAGACAGACCCGTGCTTTTCCCTTGACAGCAGGTGCCACTTGTCTAACTCTACACCTTACTCGGCTAGGACTGGACCAGTGGCGTCCCTAGAAGTGAACTTTAGGGGGAGAGGCACACATTTGGCAATTGCAAAGTGTGTGCGTGCTTGTAGATATATATATATATTACAATGATAAAAAACATTTGACTTTGTATTAATTAATATAAATATACTTATTATATATATATATATATATATATATATATATATATATATATATATATATATATATATATGTGTAGTATTCCATTCCGTACTTTACTCTCCACTTATTCCTGTACTTCCCTTCCCATGTTCTATTCAGAATTGTTTTGGTTCTTTCTGCCTGGGGATTCTTAGGGATCCTTGGGAGTGTAATGTTCTACTAATAACAGTTACAGCTGTGCATCTATTCGTGGTGGTTGTGTAAGCTGTCTCCTAAGAATAAACTGGATCTAACCATCAAGAAGTCTCTTCCTGATTACTACATATTCTGGCGACGATCGGGATATCAAACCTGAAGCTTAACAGGACCCGTATATTTTCCTCATTTTTTAAAAAGGAAAATCCAGTTTGGAGACAGCGTTCACCGTTTGCAGTGTGGACTCATTTAAGGTACTTTTAAAATTCTTTATGTGTTAAACTATAACACCAGCGGCAGTATTTCTTACTCGACGTGCTTTGATTGCACCTGCGGCCGTTTCTTTGTATTTTGCGCATTTTCCCTCATATTTGGGAATTCGAGCAGTCACTCGCTCACAACCTATTGGATTTCATCTCATATCTACTCTGTTTTCCCTCCGCGTGAAATCCCCGTTCTGCTGGTGTTTTTGTGACATTTTTGGCTTTCCCTACAACTTTATTGTGGAAGCGCATCTTTCAAAAAGCACACGAGACTCACCTTTATCTTCGCGTGCACTCCACTCGCTGCCGGAAGCCCTTCACCACGCTCCTGGATCAGACGCGTCATCCGCACTCTCCGCCTCTGCGTGTACCACGTCATTGGACAACGTCGTTCTACGCACAGCGCTGCGTTCCAGCAACCATCTTAGATCACCATGACAACAGTCTCCGATCCGAGTCCCGTTTTTTTTTAATGCTTTTTAACGCCACAGTTATTTATGTAATCCAACCCATTCGTATCGATTATTACCACAGTTATATATGTACCTTGGCTTATTCTGTTCCGTAATTTACATCCTGGTTGCAGTTTTGTTTACAAGGGAACTGTATTGAACATCTTTATTCACAGAGAAGGTATTCCCCTTTTCCAGGCTATCTTCAATGCTATTATTGTACAACTATGTTCTGACAACTTATTCAACCAAATAACTGTGACCTTTATTTTTATTTTTCTTTATTTTGGTATTTTTAATATTATTTAAAAAAAAAAAAAAAATGTCGAATAACATAACTTCACCTGCACATTTCTTACCTTCAGCTGGTGATCCCAAAGTAGAATGGGACCTTTGGTATCCAACCTTTTTAGCCTATGTAGATGTGGTAGAAGAAGATGGCTGTTCCCCCAAAAGGAAACTCGCTTTATTAAAAAATTGTCTAGGTGGTGCCGGTCTCAAAGAATTGCAAAGTCTACCACCTATTGATAATACTAGTGCAGGTGATGTAAATGTTTTTGAAGTGGTTGTTAAGCAATTAAGCACCAGATTTGGAAAGAAAATTAATACAGTGATGGAACGTTTTAAATTTTATTCTAGAATTCAAAAAGAAGATGAATCCATAGAAACCTATGTAGCTGCTCTACGCACTCTAGCTAGTTCTTGTTCCTTTGAAACTATTGATTTTGAACAAGTCTTAAGGGATCAAATCATGATGCGTACTAAGAGTAAAAAGATACAGGAACGTTTATGGATGGGTACTGAGTCCTCTCTTAACGCTGTTCTAAACATTGCCAAAGGTATTGAGCAATCGGAATTGTTTGTTAACGAAATAAGAGGCCATGAAACCAAAACTAAAGTAACTATTCCGGAAGTTTCCTTAGTCAGGAATCCTCCAAATTACAGGAAACCTACCTTCAATTCTACTAAAAGAGACAATTTCAGCAGAGATAATAGACCCTTCCAAAGAAAGTCTCCTATAATTTGCTATAGATGTGGCGCTAATGATCACGTGGGAAATTATAAAGGGTGTCCTGCTTGGAACAAAATTTGCGTCAAATGCAAAAAGTCAGGTCATTTCACCAAAATGTGTAAGTCCTCGCAGAAAGTTAATTTCTTATCACATGAGGAGTATGATGACTGTGAACAACCGTCTGAAATTAATACGATGTTGTGTGTTGGTGATACTGAGTGCAAAGGTTTTCCCAGTGACATTATTCTTATTAATGGTGTAGAAATCTCCATGCTTATCGACTCATGTGCCTGGTACACCATAATTGGCAAGGATGTCTTTAACAAGTTTTGGTCCTCAAAGGAACTTTTACCACCTGATATACATCCTGGAGGGTACACAGGGAAGAAAATAGGCCTTGAAGGTTATATGTGGGCGGAGATCAGGTTTAAAGATAGAACTACTAAGGGGAAAGTTTACGTCTCCTCGAAAGGGGCATCCATCTTATGCTGGCCCCATCAGTTTGATTTAGGAATCAAACTTGATCCCAATGCCTCTCCCCCTGTCTATGTCGTTCCTCCAGAAAATGACTTTATTTCCCAATTAACAAAAGATTTCCCTTGTATTTTCAATGATAATTTGGGGGTTTTCGCTAATTTCAAACACCGCATTATACTTAAGGAATCAGCTGTTCCTGTCCGGCATAGGGTCAGAAATGTACCCTTAGCCTACCGTGATAAATTAAAGTTAATTTTATCAGATCTAGTTTCCAAAAAGATCATCGAACCAGTTGAGTCATCCCCATGGGTTTCGCCCGTTGTTTTATCCCTCAAGAGCAACGGCGAGCTTCGTCTGTGTGTAGATCTCCGCAGCCTAAACAAGGAGATCTGGATTGACAGACATCCCTTACCCCACATACACGAGCTCATTTCCACTCTTTCTGGCGCCTGTGTTTTTTCCACGCTAGATCTAACCAGCGCTTACCATCAGGTAATTTTACACGAAGACTCTAAATTCTTAACCACTTTTATTACACCTGAAGGTTTATTTCAGTATTGTCGTATGCCATTCGGCCTAGCTAGTGCAGCGTCCGTCTTCCAACGCCTCATGAAGACAGTACTAGAAGGATGTGAGGGTGCTATCGCCTTTCAGGACGACATCCTAATACACGGAAAAATTTTTGAGGAGCACGATAAAAATTTGGTAAAAGTTTTGAAAAGTGTGCAAGAATATGGGCTGACACTTAAATTATCCAAATGTAAATTCAGACAAAGTCAGGTCGAATACCTCGGCCATGAGATTTCAGCCCTGGGGATCAAACCTAAACTCAACCATATCAAGAGTATATCCAAAGCCCCTGCTCCCTTGAACAAAGATCAACTTGTTTCCTTTCTTGGTCTTACAGAATTTTATAGCAAATTCGTCCAAGATTATGCTTCCAAAGTTCATCCTCTCAGGGTGTTATTGAAGAAGGATGCGAGGTTTGTGTGGAATAGCGATCAACAACATGCTTTTGAATTACTGAAACAAGAAATTATTAATGCTCCTTTTCTAAGACCTTTTGATTTAGACAAAGAATGTATAGTGTGTGTTGATGCAAGCAATGTTGGCTTAGGCTCAGTTTTAATGCAAAAAGACAGAGGTGAAGAGTACGTTGTGTCATATGCTTCAAGAACCTTGCGGGGCGCTGAGTTCAATTACTCCACAATTGAAAAAGAGTTACTAGCTTGTACCTGGGCCTCTGAACATTTTAGGCAATTTCTTTGGGGAACCAGGTTCCGTTTAAGAACCGACCATAAACCTCTAATTAATATGCTGGCAGCTGGTGGTGGCAGGACCTTAACAGCGCGACTAGCACGTCTTGCAGCCAAATTACAAGAATTTCAATGTACTGTTGAATATGTTCCAGGGCGGTTAAACGTGCACGCCGACTGCATGTCCAGGCTACCTTTAATCAATTCTATATTTTCTAATAATTGGAACAACGAATCAGATGTTGTCTTTAATATCGATGATGTCAACGATCATAGTCCAGCTAGTATTTCTTCTAGTATTTCTGAAATTGAGTGGAGGGAAGCTATGACGAATGATTCTAACCTTGCTTCTTTAACTAGACATTTACAATATGGTTGGCCTCAAGAGCGATACTTATCTGGGGACATCCTTTCTTTTTTCAAGGTAAACGATGAACTTATGTTTGACCAAGGTTTTGTTTTTCGTGGCGATAAAATCATTCCTCCCATTTCCTTGAGAGAAAGAATTATTTCCATGGCCCATGAAGGCCATATGGGCATGTCTGGCACCAAAAGACGCATCCGCGAGTTCTACTGGTGGCCTGGTGTAGACAGAATGGTCGACAAATGGGTTCGTTCATGTTCCCCTTGTGATAAAAGTGACAAGACTGTTAAACCCTTGTCTGTTGCTACTTCTCCCATTGAATTTGTCTCTTGCCCCTGGAAGAAATTGGGCATTGACATAATTGGACCTCTTAACTTGTTTTCCCACCAAAATGTGTTTGGCCTGGTCCTTATCGATTATTTTTCCAAGTGGCCAGAACTAAAAATTGTCGACAAAGTTGGCTCCACTCAAATTATTCAATTTCTTGATGAGGTTTTTTGTAGAGAAGGGATTCCCGCGGAGATTGTGTCGGATAATGGTCCGCAATTTATAAGCAATGAATTTTTGTCATTCATCCAGAGGTGCGGCATCGTGCACAAAAGGGTGTCGAATTATAATCCACAAGCCAATGGTCAGACGGAACGCTTTAACCGCGTCATCAAAGAGTCTATTCAGCTGGCCGTTAAAAGCAATCTAGACTGGAAAAAAAACCTGCGTTCCACCTTACTGTCTTATCGCACTTCACCAAACTCTGTCACAGGGTTTTCACCCTTTGAATTGCTTAGAGGCAGAAAGCCTGGTTCCAAACTCCTGCCCTGGTGGATGAAAGTTAAGATACCTGCTGATACTTCTATAGATCCTGTTTGTGTAAAGGACAGAGTTTTGAGATATCAGGAAAGAATGAAAGCCAATTTTTTGTCCACTAAAAGCTCTGGTCAGAAGGTCAGGGTGGGTGATTTTGTCCGCGTGAAATTAGGCAGAGCTTTTGACAATAAGTGGAAAAAGTGGTCAGACCCTTGCAAGGTTATTGAAGTATTTTCTAAGGCTGTGAGAGTTGAGGATGGAAAAATATGGAATTTTAGAAGGATTTCACTATGTAAAAGTTTAGATTCTTCTAATACTGAACCCTGTTCTGCACCATCCTCTTCTAATAATCTTACCACTGCTAAGCCTTTGTGTGATCAAAATGATGCATCTTTTTCTCCTTTGTTTAACTCTTTTGACTGTGAGAACCAGAGTGTTGATCGTGTTGTTCCTGTGCCTGGTAATTGCAGTCCGTCCATGTCTGACAATAGCAACCAGATCACTGAACCACCTCCTAGCCATGTCGAAAATCCTGTTAGTGAAAATTTTCCCATATCTTGTCCTGTAATTCCTAATGATGATTCTTCTCTTAGGAAAAGCATTCGTGTGAAACATACTCCTGTAAAGTTGCATGATTACTACCTTTAAGTTTTTTTTTCTTGTTTTTTTTGTTTTTTTTCAGGGGGGAAGGTGTGTAGTATTCCATTCCGTACTTTACTCTCCACTTATTCCTGTACTTCCCTTCCCATGTTCTATTCAGAATTGTTTTGGTTCTTTCTGCCTGGGGATTCTTAGGGATCCTTGGGAGTGTAATGTTCTACTAATAACAGTTACAGCTGTGCATCTATTCGTGGTGGTTGTGTAAGCTGTCTCCTAAGAATAAACTGGATCTAACCATCAAGAAGTCTCTTCCTGATTACTACAATATATATATATATATATATATATATATATATATATATATATATATATACAAACATAAAATCAGCTCTATTCATTAAAAGCAGAACAGCGCTGCTTTACAGTGAAAATGAGTTAGACAAATGAATGTGTCTGATAAGGTGCAGTTCTGTGTGACCTCATGGTACACTGAAAAGGCTGTGGTATTATGGCCCAAGGGAGGACTAGAGAAAACAGAGCTAGGGCACAGGCCCCATCTGCACAGATTCCTTCAGACCTGATTCACGTGTGAGACGCACAATTTTAGAAGCCAAAAATGGCTTTATTTTAGCTAGGTCCTGCCTAAAATTGCCTCTGCTTCTACATATTCAATGAGGAAAATACATCACCCTGATTTTTTTTTTTAATCTCTCACTTTCTAGTTTTAAAATGTTGGTATGTATTCATCTGGTCCCCTAAAATGTCCTCTGCTGAGGAACACCTGCCCTGTCGCACACTTGGTACAAACCAGGTGTTATGTAGCAAGAGGGATAAATAAACACTCCCTGTCTGTAAGGCTGCCTGGGTTTAGATCACCTAACCAGAGACTAGACTGTCTGTTCATGCACATAACATCCTTGCATGTTGTGCCAATGAGGAGAAGTTCTCTCCTCAGCCCACCCCAAAACAGCCTGCTGAAAAAGACTCCAGAATGCTAGCCAGTTATCCAGATGCAGGACCGAACCCACCATTGCCATGTTACCCCAGGGACGGTCGGTGCATGTGGAGCAGCCACCGCGATCGAAGAAGACGCAAATAGATTCTCTCAAGGACTAAGGCCTGTGCCACACTGCATTCACAATGGGCAGCCCGGGAACCTGAAAAAAGCTGATGTGAGACTGTTACATTTTACATAGTCCCTGTTAGCCCCTTTTCTCCTTATCCTGTCCTTCCCCTCGTGACCCGTCTCGTGTTTAGAACATGGAACCGTGTACCTGCGTTGTACATCTTTGGTTCCATGTTCCACACAACAGTTATTGCTTCCTTTGTGCTACAAGTGGATGTATTGTGCCACATCTATATTAAATTAGGATTTTACCTACATTCCTGGATCTTCTCTTCATTACAAATGGCGACAAGGAAAAGAAAATTTCGCCAGTTACATCTCCATAGCGGCACAGGTACAGCAACATTTTCCGAACTTTTCTGCATACTCCTGATAGATTCTACGTATTCTGGAACCTCGTCTCTGATGGCTGATGATTCTCGTGCTGTTTCTCTTAAAGCCGCAACTTCATAGCCTCTCTGGTGTCTACTTTCTCCAATTTTGTACATTTTTGCCGTCCTCTGGACCAACGGATATACAAACAGGCCCCAAGCTTAGAACCCTACCTTGACTTTATTCAGAAACCCAAAGATAGGGCTCTTTACATTCAGTTGAGGTTAGGCACATTACCTGTCCGAGAATTCACTAGCATTTGGAAACCCCCGTACCAGATCCAATCATCCTGTCCCCACTGTGATGAAGTAGTGGAAAGCGTCCCGCACCTTATGTTCGCCTGTACTGCTTATGTAAAGCCGAGGAAAAAATGGTTAGTTCCGGTTTGCTGCCAACTAGGAACCAGGAACCATTGTGAGGCCCTGAGAATATTACGCACAGATACTAACACTACTCTGGTCTGTGGGGTGGCCAAATTCCTCAGGTGGTCATGGGTGATCCGCTTGAAAAAGTTATGTGTTGGATGAAGTTTACTCCCAAACTGGGTTTTAACTCTATATCAAAGCTCTGATCATTTAATTCAATCTTAAACAATATGTACTGTATATTTTTTCTTTTAATGATTTGATGGTAATTGATTTTATAACTATGTACTCTCCTCTTTCTGGATGAATAGCTTTTTACTGATTGTATAAGAGGGGAATACGTTTTATCCTGTTGTGTTTTAAATTTTGTTTTTAATTCTTTTTAAAAAAACAACTTGGAAAATGCTTTTATGATATTTCTATATCGAAATAAAGCTTTGATGACACCTGGTTCCCTACAGTGACGTTGTTGTGTTTTCTTCTGCTGTTGCCTGGACTATGTCACAGAGTCTCCTTCTGTTGCTTGGATACCGATCTGTGTATGACGCTGACGCTGTTCCTGTTTACTCCATGGTTGCGTCCTTCATGCCATCGCGCTCCTCATGCAGACCACGTCAGACGTCATCACTCCAGCGGCCATTTTGAAGCGACCACATCTACAACATTTTCGTCTCAATTGCCGCAGTTCCTTGTTGAATATTTAACCCCTTAAGACATCGTTTTCTCATGGCTGAATTGGTCGGTGCAAAACTTTGAGGCTTATCTTGAAGCTTTTCTTAGCTTTCCTTGCACTGCGGTGAGCAAGTTCATTTGGAGTCAGGTAGGAAGCCTGTTCACTCTACGGTGAGAGGCACACCTTTTCGTTTGTCAATACAGAGACACTGTAACTTTATTTTACCTTGTCATTGCCTGTCCATACTTCAGTGACAGGCACACCCTGTTAATTTTCCTTATCTTGCTTTCACATTAGCTAACTTTTTATGGTGATAAGCTCAACTTTACTTACTATTGGCGCAAAATATTTCCGTATTTTATTTCTTGCAAAATATTCCATTGCTTTAATTAATTATTACTGTTAACACGTGATTGTAATACGTTTTATTCTCCTCTTGCTTTTTTGGTTCACCTACGCTGTTTCATTCCCGTATTGTGTAGTTTTTATATACTTTATTGTCATACTCTTATACAATGCAATTTTACCCAGCCAGCAAGTTTTTTACAGAACAAAGGAGAATCTCGCATTCCGTGGACTAGATGGAAAGAGGAATTTTTCACTTTTTTAAAAGCAATAGACGGAGAGCGTGTGTCAGCTGAAAGAAAAAAAAAGTTCTCAATTGCTTAGGGTCTGAAGGACAAGTAGTGTACAGAACTCTTCCTCCTCTCAGGTCTGGGAGTGATCACAATGTTTATGATGAAGCGGTTTTACATATTGAAAGCCGATTTGAACCAACAGTATTGCCCTTAATAGGTTTAAGTTTTATACTAGAGCCCAAGAGGAGGAGGAAAGTTTTGACGAATTTTTGACTGCGCTCCATGCTCTATCTTTGCATAGCAATTTCGGTTTGATCACGGATGAGGGGATCAGGGATCAAATCATTGTTCATATAAGAAGTAAAAAAGTTCAAGAGCAGCTTTGGATAATGGGAGACCCTAACTTAGAGACTGCTATTAGCATGGCCAAAGCATTAGAACAATCAGATAAGTGGATGAAGTCTCTCAACAAAGAAGTCAAATCTCCTTCTTCTAGTGAAATTAATAGTATCACCCCTGGTAACTCTACGAACTCTCACAAGCCTAACCACAAGAGTAATTCCAACACCAAAAGTTTTTACTGTTACAGGTGTGGCAATCCTGATCACCTAGCCTCCTTTCCTCATTGTCCTGCCATTGGGAAAGAGTGTAGTAAGTGCGGACGTGTGGGCCATTTCTCCAAGATGTGCAAAGATATTAAAAAAGGCTCTTCTTCTTTCTCCAATCACTCCAAAGGTAAAGTTTCATGTTTATCTCAAGATATCTCTCTATGTGAGGACTTACAGGACAACTTAGAGACTGGTATTGTCGTTTCCATACATGGTTCATTTGATATTTCCAAAACTGACAAGATTGATCCATCTAAATGTATGGTGTCTATCCTGGGGAGGAAACTTGAATTCATGGCAGACTCTGGTTCGCCCTGGACCATTATCACAGAAAGATACTGCTTGGAATCTTTTGGAGATATTATTGATTTGAACTCTCTGTGCAAACCAGACATTAAAGCAAGGAATTGTGATGGTTCTAAAATTGATTTTATTGGTTTTAAGGAGGTTTTAATTGAGTTCTAAGGAAGTATTGCTCTGATCAAACTTTATATTGTCTTTAAGGGCGTGAATGTCCTAGGATGGCGTGACCAAGCCAAGCTTGGCATTGTGTTAAACCCCAGGCAGAAAGAACCTGTGTCTGTTCTCGCCATTACTCCTACTTCTGTTGATTTTTCTACCATGTTCCCTGATGCATTCTCAGAAAGTCTAGGGAAACTTAAGGACTTCAGACACATGATCAAACTTAAGGAAGGTGCTGTACCTATCAAGCAAAAACTTAGAGGAGTTCCCATCAGTATTAGAACTGAATTAAAAAGAATGTTGGATGACATGATTGAAAGTGGTATAATTGAGGAAATTGAGTCATCCGAATGGGTTTCTCCCATTGTTGTGGCCCAAAAGCCTGATAAAAGTCTTAGACTGTGTGTGGACGTGAGAGCGTTGAATGCTAACTTAGTTACTGATTGTCACCCTCTTCCCAATATTAACGAGATGGTATGCATGTTAGATGGTGCTTGTATTTTTTTCACTCTTGACCTTCGTTCTGCGTACCACCAATTTGAGCTCACGAAGGATTCTAAACATTTCGCTGCATTTATCACACCTCATGGTTTATTTCAATTAGGAAGGATGCCTTTTGGCCTAGCATCGGCCGCATCGGTGTTTCAAAGGGTCTTATACCATATTATTAAGGATGTCAGTGAGTATGTCAAATGTTTCCAGGACGACATTCTTATATTTTCCAAAAATGATGATGATCATTTATGTCATGTTAAGGAAGTCTGCCAGAGATTGAGAAAGAGTGGGTTGACACTTAAAGCTGGGGAATGTCAATTTTTCATTAATGCCCCCTCTCCTGACCTCAGGGAGAAACTACTTTCTTTTGCAGGACTCTGTGAGTACTAAAGCAAGTTTATACACAACTTTGCCACCAAAATGGAGCCTCTCAGAGAGTTGACCAGGAAGTCAACTGAATTTATTTGGTCGGATAAGCAGGAAGCTGCTTTTAAGGAAATTAAAAATGAAATTGTAAATGCTCCCACTCTCAAATCCTTTTGTTTAGGGAAAAAGTGCATCATTAGGGTGGATGCCAGCCTTTATGGTTTGGGAGGAGTTTTGAGTCAGTGTTGCTGTAAGGAAGAGTGGTGTGTAGCTTTTGCTTCAAGAACTCTTTCGGCTACTGAGAGAAGGTATGCTGTCATAGAGAAGGAGTTACTGCCATGCATTTGGGCCATTAAACATTTTCGAAACTATATTTGGGGTAACAGATTCCTACTTAAGACTGACCATAAACCTCTTGTTGGAATCTTATCTCCGGGGGGGGGGGGGGGGATTTCTACGGCTCGTATTGCCAGACTCACACCTAGATTACAGGAATATGATTTTGAAATTGTTCACGTTCCTGACAAGAGTAATGTAACTGCTGATTTCTTATCAAGGCTGGTTTTGTGCCAGTGATTGTACTTCCCATGTTGAGTGGGATGTTGACATATTTGCTACCACCAAAGACTTTATTTCTGACGAGTTTGTGAGTGTGTCTGAATCTGAGTGGGTCACAGAAATGGGTAGTGATGTTTTATAATAATATCAACAACGAGAGAGAGAGGGAAGAGACACTCTCAGTCCCCCAGATTATTTTCATTAACAACAGAAGAGTGTCTGCACAGGGAAAAGCAAGTATCCAGCACAGGATATCGAGAGAAGAGAAGAGAATCGACCTAAGTAGGGATCACTTAGGGATTTTTGGGAAGCCCTCACTCACCACCCTGGGTGGTGACATGCTTCATCATCGGGCCCACCAGGAGAAGCCGAATGCCTCCCTGGTGTGCTGCAACGCCAGATTACTGCGGAGCTGGTTGTGTGACAGTAATGTGAAAAGAATGTGAATTTAAAAATGCCAGCAGGCTATACCATGCAAAAAACTTTATTCCGTGGTTAGCTGGGCATAGGTTAAAATCAATGTGTCGGGAAATTTACCAACTATTGTGTTGGGTGTTTTCCCCTTTACAGTGGGGTCAACATGTTTCTGCCCTTATGTGTATTGATATTACGGGGCATTCGTCAGGACCATGTGATCATGTACCTCGGTGGTATGGACGCGCTAAGGCCCACCCTAGCCAGAGGACGTGAAAGTTAAAAATAAAGTCTAAGTGTAAAAAGTAGTGCAAAAAACAAACCAAAAAAGTGGTGGTTCGCAAAATTGTGCGAAACCTGTGGTCTGTAAAGGAATGACAAACACACATAGAAAACAACAAGGATGGTTTTAGTAATTGGACTGGAAAGTATTTTGCAAATACTGATCTCTGAGTTCTGTGCTGAGGCCGTTCAGACGCATGCCTGTGGAGAATAGCCATATTTTATGCCTAACGGGGTGTTGATGTGAATCAGGCCGTGGCTGGGCATGCAGTTGACAGAGGGGTGCTATGTCGAATAATATAAGCCTATATATCACTCGTGATGATGGGATCAATGTGCCCAAATGGAGGGCTGGTGGAAGGGAGTAGCCCAAGACAATACCAAAAATAACAAATAAATAACACAAAGTATAAGAAACATAAAGAACACGGCAAATTTCTCACTTGTTAGTTAAAAGATCCACACTTCATGGGTCTCGGGAGGGGGGTGGTGGCAACAATGGCACACCCTAGATGGGATTACAATAGACAGAGACCTGTTAAGTACGAGGAGTAGCCAGAGGCAAGTTACTTAGCTGTGCGCAGATCACGCTTGCCAAATACAATCAAGCCTTACGCCCCCAACGATAACTAACAAGTGAGAAATTGGCCGTGTTCTTTATGTTTCTTATACTTTGTGTTATTTATTTGTTATTTTTGGTATTGTCTTGGGCTACTCCCTTCCACCAGCCCTCCATTTGGGCACATTGATCCCATCATCACGAGTGATATATAGGCTTATATTATTCGACATAGCACCCCTCTGTCAACTGCATGCCCAGCCACGGCCTGATTCACATCAACACCCCGTTAGGCATAAAATATGGCTATTCTCCACAGGCATGCGTCTGAACGGCCCCAGCACAGAACTCAGAGATCAGTATTTGCAAAATACTTTCCAGTCCAATTACTAAAACCATCCTTGTTGTTTTCTATGTGTGTTTGTCATTCCTTTACAGACCACAGGTTTCGCACAATTTTGCGAACCACCACTTTTTTGGTTTGTTTTTTGCACTACTTTTTACACTTAGACTTTATTTTTAACTTTCACGTCCTCTGGCTAGGGTGGGCATTAGCGCGTCCATACCACCGAGGTACATGATCACATGGTCCTGACGAATGCCCCGTAATATCAATACACATAAGGGCAGAAACATGTTGACCCCACTGTAAAGGGGAAAACACCCAACACAATAGTTGGTAAATTTCCCGACACATTGATTTTAACCTATGCCCAGCTAACCACGGAATAAAGTTTTTTGCATGGTATAGCCTGCTGGCATTTTTAAATTCACATTCTTTTCACATTACTGTCACACAACCAGCTCCGCAGTAATCTGCCGTTGCAGCACACCAGGGAGGCATTCGGCTTCTCCTGGTGGGCCCGATGATGAAGCATGTCACCACCCAGGGTGGTGAGTGAGGGCTTCCCAAAAATCCCTAAGTGATCCCTACTTAGGTCGATTCTCTTCTCTTCTCTCGATATCCTGTGCTGGATACTTGCTTTTCCCTGTGCAGACACTTTTCTGTTGTTAATGAAAATAGTGATGTTTTATGTCAACACATCTTTGAATGTTTGAAGATAGGTTGGCCCAAAGATAGGTTTGCCACGGCTGATATTGCCCCTTTTTGCCAGGTGTCAGAAGAAATTGAAGAAAGTTGTGGTCTACTCTTTAAAGCGGGTAAGGCCATTCCCCCTGCCTCTATGCAGAACAAGATTTTGTTGCTTGCTCATCAAGGACATCTTGGTATGTCCTCTATGAAACGTCTCATCAGGGCCAATTTTTGGTGGCCCGGTCTTGATAAAATGGTCGATAGAACTGTTAGAGAATGTTCTGATTGCATCAGCAGTGACAAGATGCTTAGACTTTCTTCTGATCCTCTTAAGCCTGTGCCTTGGCCTATGTTTCCCTGGCAGAAGGTGGCTTTTGATATATTTGGTCCCTTCAATCATTTACCTTCTAATGCACGTTTTGCCCTGGTGATGATTGATTATCATTCAAAGTGGCCAGAGGTGAAGTTTGTAGCGAATGCCACTTCACTAGTCATTGTCACCTTCTTCAAAGAAGTTTTTGCATGTGAGGGGTTTCCTGAGGTTCTTGTAACGGACAATGGAATTCAACTCACGTCACAGGAGATGGAAGGTTTCCTCCATAATTGTGGTATCAAGCATGTCACCACATCTCTGTACAAACCAAGGGAAAATGGACAGGTGGAAAGTTTCAATCGGGTTCTTAAAGATAGTATTGAATCTGCTTGTAAATCCAGTGTGCCTTGGAGAGATGTGGTAAGAAAGAGATTGTGGATGTACCGCAGCACCCCCCATTCTGTTTCTGGGGTGAGTCCTTTTAGGCTCCTTAAAGGCAGAGAACCCATTTCTGATATCTGCCCGTGGTGGATTAAGAAAGCCAATAAAAATGTTGATAGCCTTGATCCTAACCTTGTGGCGGAGTGCATAGAGGCCAAACAAGATAAAATAAAAATTTTGTTTAATGCTGGTATGAAAGTGAAAGTACCTGATTTTTCTATTGGAGAATGGGTTAGAATCAAGAAACCTGGTTTCTTAATGAAAGGTGTTTCTAAGTTTGGGCATCCCATTAAAATTGTCAAAGTCTTCAAGAACAGTGTTGTAACCCATAATGGGAAGTTATGGAATGTTCGGAGAGTCGCCAAATGGAAGCATCGTGAGTTTGGTGTGGACAATGAAGATGTTTTGCCATCATGTGGGGGTGACCACCAATCAGTGGCATCAAGAGTCCAGAGGAGCAATATACCTAGTGTTTTTCCTGCAAGATACTTAACTTAATTGTTTGTTCTTTTCTTTTCTTTTATTTCCTCTTTTCCTTTTTGGTTGTTAGGGGTGAGATGTGTTACATTTTACATATTCCCTGTTAGTCCCTTTTCCCCGTATCCTGTCCTTTCGCTCGTGACTCGTCTTGTGTTTAGAACATGGAACCGTGTACCTGTGTTGTACATCTTTGGTTCCATGTTCCACATGACAGTTATTGCTTCCTTTGTACTACTAGTGGATGTACTGTGCCGCATCTATATTAAATGTGGGTTTTACCTACATACCTGGATCTTCTCTTCATTACAGAGACCAGCTGTCCCGATTGCTTGACTGAAGAGCAGAGGCTGGTGGCAACTGGCATATAACAGGAGAAGTTCTGTCTCCAGTGCCACACACCACATATGCTAGTAAGTGCGAGACCAGGCCAGAACAGGCAACAATGTGAAGTGCAAAATATTGATAAATGCATTCAAAGGCTGAGGATTTTCCAGGTAGGACCCCTGGCAGCCAAAAAAATGTATTCACAGCAAAGCACTACACGTGCCACTGGCGTCCTGATAAAAGTCACCATATCACATAATAGAAACATAAACAGCAAGAACAAGAGAATGGGGGTTAGATCACGTGCGAAACGCTGCACTGAATAGACGCTGGTGGATGCAAACCTTACCAACTGAATGGAGTCCCACACTGGGCCCCGCACCTGACTACAATATCAAACTTCACAGATGGCAAACATGCATCACAATGCTGCCTGCGCCGTCCAGCCATTCATCATGCTCTCAGCACCACCGTCAGGTGCTGCAAAGTGGAAAACGTGGATGACAAACGTTGTAAACTACTTCGCTGTCACGAAAGAGACCAACCATGCAGTGAAAAGGTCCATCCTTCTGACTTTGGTTGGCAAAGAAGTACATAGGAAGTTCCTGATACTGTCTAACACTGGCCACCTCACAGACAATGCAGTCCAGGCATCACTGAAGGCCAATTCTGCAGCCAAACAAGCCAAGATTACAAGTGCTTCATACTATACCATGTAAAACAAAACTCAATGGAATTCATAGACAGACTCTATGACCATCTCCGTGCTCAAGCAAGCACGAGTGAATTTGAAGATGCCGTTGAAGAGATAAAAGCTCAAATAATTTAATGGTGATACTCTTTGCACCCAAGGAAGTACATTATGCGCACTGCCAGAATGCCTCTGGCGAACATGCTACACTTGAGGAAATCCCAGGAACTAACAAATGCACATGTTGCCCACATGAAATCTTCTCTGGATACCAAAACTATCAAGACTAAACTGAACGAACCAAGAGCAGAAGTACATACAGTCATCAAGTAGAACGTGAAGAAGAAGTCCACAAGGCCCAGCAGGTACTGTGGAAACTAGCAGCACCGAGGCTGGCAGTTCCCAGCCAAGGAAAAGCATGTGCTTGCTGTGATGAAGTCAACCATTTTGCCTGAGTATGCTGGTCTACAGGGACACCAGAGAAACTACCCACCTCAGAGAAAACACCATCCTATCTAAAAAGATGGGTCCTGTAGGTGCAAGCCAAGGAGAGCCAAGAAACATTTGAATATTCAGATGACACCACATCTTCAGATCACAAGCTCATTCTGATATCGGTAGTAGAAAATGCAACAGCCAAAAAACACAAAGTTGCACCCTCAATGGAAGCAAATCACCCACAGACGACGAGTTATGAGCTTCATTGACAATGGTGCAACTGTGTACATCATGTCAAGTGATGACTTAAAGAAACTGCACCCCATACTAGCCTTTACATCAACCAATACCCGGATCTACGCATATGGGAGTTCCTCCCCATCCTACTTGCAGGGGTGTTTAACACATAAGTAGCACATGAAGATTGTTCTATATTGGCCTAGTTCTTTGTTACCAAAGCAAAGGGGACTGCTCTTATTAGCCATAGAGCAGCAGAAGCTCAGAGACTCAGTTGCACACATGTTAGAAAAGTATGGAGACATTTTTAAAGGAATTGGCTGCCTCCAGTGGGGACAGTAAAGTCGATTGTAGACTTGTCACTACAACCTTGTGCTCTGCGACACCGATGAATACTACATTGGATGAAGAGCTGAACAAGTTGGAAGAAACAGGAATTATTGAGAAGGTCGAAGGACTCACACTCTGGGTATCCCTGATAGTGGTCACAAGAAACCCAAAGCAGCCTGGTGAAGTACATATATGAGTAGACATGAAAGTGCCAAATAAACCGAGTCAAAGTGAACATCATATCACACCAATTGTAAGCAATATCATTTCAGAAAACAACGGTGCCAGGGGGGTCTCTAAGATTGATTTAAAATCAGAATACCGCAATATGAAGCTTCATAAAGGATCTGGGCATCTCACAAAGTTCTTCACCCATGTGGGAATAAGACACTATCATCACCTAAACTTCGGCATCTCGAGCACCATCGAAGTGTTCCATAATTGCATAACAGAGGTGTTATCCATGTTGGGTTGTGTGCACAATGTAAGCAACACAATCTTGGTATATGCCACATCAACAGACTAGCATAATGAGAGACTCTGATTGCTTCTAGAACGGATCCAGAGCAGTGGCCTTACACTCCACAGAGCAAAGTGTGAGTTTCTCACTGACAACATAGAGTCATTTGGGTATCGTTTCTCGGAAAAAAGACAACGTCCAGTCCCCAAGAAAGTGTTAGACATTCAGCCATCACGAGTGACCAACACTTGCAACAACCCGCTCACTATCTCTAAAGTAGCACTAGCAACAAGAGAGGACAACTGCCTAACTCTAATCAAAGAAACCCTCAAATACAACAACTGTAGGGCTGTGCTCAAAGGCCAAGTAGGCAGCATGCCTGAGGTAAAGTCACAAATCCTGGCATTTGACAGTGTACGAAATGAGCTGTCCCTAGCCGAAGAAGGGGTCATTCTTAAAGGTGACCAGATTGTCATTCCAGCACCGGTTGAACAGGCCATCAACATCTGCCTGCAATGCCAGGTGGTAGGCCAGGTTGACCTGCTGGCACACATCCAGTAAAAAGACCTCCAGAACCAACTGTGGGTCCGCCTGAGCACTAACTTTTATGATGCCACTAAACAATTAGCACTTATTAGTCATGGTCGAAGACTACACCAGATACCCTAAAGTAGAAATGGTAACAACAACCTCAACGAAGAGACCATACCAGAACTGGAGAAAATGTTTCCATCACATGGGTTATCATAAGAATCAGAGGAGACAGCGGACCACTATTTCAAAGCCAAGAAATAGCTACTTTGCAGCCCTGAATTTTAAACACTGCAAGATCATTCCAAAGTGGCTGTGACCCAAAGGATAAGCAGAAAGGTTCATGGGAACCATGAACAAAGTGCTTTGGATTGCAGAACTGGAGGGGGGAGAGAAGACGTAGAATGGATGACCTGCAAGTCCCTCTGTGGATATAGGAACACTCAAAATGCATCAGCGAAGACTTTACCTGCAGCCCTGATGGTCAGGAGGATAATAGCAGATACCATCATAAGTCATCCCTTTCAAGTAGCCTAATTTAAACCAGACAAAGACGACATAGAATGGCGTTAGATATAAACATGGGAGCTGTGAACAAATGCTAGAAAGCAAAACAGATAAGTGAACCCAGGTGGCACCTTGAGGAGACGGTCTCTCCCCACCACACAACAGCCCCCCTTCTAGAGCCATTGGTCTGCTGGGCTTGTGATCCAAAAGCAGTCAAGGATATTTTTTAAATATTAGTCCCATAGAATGAGCGAGTATTTTCTCCTTAAAGATGTGTTGTTTTTAATTAAAGGGGACAAGCTATTGATTTTACAGTACAGATTTCAAAATATGTTTCCCAAAAACAAGAGTCTGTACATACACTTTGAAGACAAACTTGTTAAGCATTGTACTATAGCAAAATCCTCAACCTTGGATGGCAAAACACATTAGGTAGTATTATCGATAATATCACAGGAAGTGCCATCACATGACCCGTCTATGACACAGGAAGAGACATGACATAACCTTTAAAATTAAAAATATACTACACTGAACGACCACCTGGAAGCTGATATCAGAAGAGGCTTTATTGTCTAAATGGATTAGAAACGTAGATAATAAACGTAAAATTATTAAACATACAACAAATGTCGGTAAACTAGATTCATTACTGTTTATTTCACTAAATAACAAATGATCAGCCCTTTGTTCTTCTCTTAATCCATTGTTAATAGGAGTTGCAGCATAAACCCTTGACCATACACTAGCAGTTTTAATGGCACTAATTACACCTAAAAAAAACTCACATAAGCTCCTAGAAACCAATCCTTATCTTGAGTATTTTTTCAGAAGCATTTTCTCTCCAAAGGATGAGGAAATGTAACAGTAATTTTAGGTCTTGCTTATCAGACATCTTTTTGCAAACTATAGATGAAAACCTTTTTGTTGACCATACCAGAAACTTACAGTGGGCTTGGAGAATGCTGACTGCATACCATTGGTTGGCTTTCTTGTCAATCTCATTTGCTTTATTATTCAACAGCTTTCCTTCCTCTTTTTGCGTTTGTCTCTCTCCTGGACCATATTGTCTCTTTAGAATCCTTCTTTTTGGCTGACTTGTCCAATGTAGGGAACAACTTTTTTCTTTTTCTTCCAGCACTCCATGAGTGTGCATAGGTTTTCGATCTTTCTCCCTCGTGTGGTGCTTCCCTCCACCAAACCTCCCCATGAGCTCCATGTTGCTCCCTCATCCCTCTCCTCAGGCTCTCCCATTGCTTTTCCCATCCTTCCCTGGCTTTATTATTATCCAGGTCCAGCCTCAAATGCCTTCGCTGCTCCCTTGCCCACTGTTGGCTCCTTATTCCTTGACCCCCAGCTGCAAGTACATTGTATTTTTTAATAATTATTATTTTTAAGATGGCCTGGCAGCTGCCAATTGCTACCGGGCTACCCCTCAGTACAAAAAGCTATTTTGCTCTCCTGACATTTTTTTTTAATTTATCGGTTCAAATGTAGTCCACTATTTTGGATTGGCAAACAAATAACACACTCAAGTGGTTAACCTAGGTGCGCTAATACTTGGTGATGCATGTGCACACATATATCATCATGAGAGTGCTCGTGCTTGTGATAGTATGTGACCACCTGCTGCTACCGTGACATCACACTGTTTTTTGGCTGATGCTACACAGTATCCATAAAAAGCATTTTGCTCTCTATCAAAGCAGCATCAGCAAAAGCCATTGACAAAGCAAATAGATCACAAAGGCGTGCCCTATTAGCTTTGCCAGTGTTTGTTTTAATATTTTGCAGTATTTGTATGATGTTTCTCTCTGGATGAACTGTGCAGTTGTATATGATTTTTTTGTAAATGGTCTACAGAAGTTAGTGTTGCATGTATTTGGCTTGGCTTCTTATTTAAGATATTGACAGAATGCTTTTTACCTCAACTTCCTTCTAAGCTTACTGCTAGCCCTCTTCCCGTTTGTCACAGACCACCCTCTCCCACTCATACATCCTTCAGCATTTCCTTTTCTCCTCAATCTCCACCATTCACACTCTTCTGATTTGTTCATTCCCCTTTCACATGCACACACTCATAAATCTTCCCCCACCATTCAACACTTCCTCCCTCATCTTTTTCTTCTACTGCCATTCCCTTTTCTCTGTTCCTCAACACTCAGCAGTACTCCTTTCCCTCACCTTTCATAGTTTTTCCTTCTTAAACTATCCTTCTCTTTTGGTCCTACCTAATCCTCATCATCTTCTACTCGGCCTTCTCTCGTCAATGTAATTGCACAAATCCTCTTTTGAAGTACACTATTCCGGGGCGTGGCCAAGATGGCGGCAGAGTAGGTTGTGCTTTCTAGTCCCTCCGGCGCCGTGAAACTCATAGCTTTGTATTTTTGCCCTGAAAGGTTCCCTTTCTTTGCCAAACGACGGTGTCCTGTGCCCTGGAGTGGGTCAGCGGTGGTTTGCGACCCTGATTTTCGACTGGGGGCCGGCAGCGGAGCTGAGACGCGGGGCGGCCTAGGAGAGAGAGGCGCCAGGGGAGCCTCGTGGCCAGCCGGGAACAGAATCCAGTGAGCCCCTGCTCAGAGCTGGCTGCCCTGCGGCGGCAGAGTGACCGGAGGAGGCGGTTGAGGTGCTCAAGGTACCCCGGGTGCGGCGGTTGGGCGTCCTGTGCCCGGAGCAGAGGGGGCAGCGCTTGTAACTACGAGCTGCGGAGAGGCACCGCTGGGCACCCGCGGCAGGAGCGGAGGTGATCGGAGGCCCTGAAATCGAGCCCGGCTGCCAAAGCTGGCTGTCGCCTGTCAGAGGAACTGCATGCCTCGCGGCAGGTGGTGAGGTGCGGGACGGAGATTGCCGGGGCGGCCAGTAGATCGGTCCGCAGACCGGCGGACGGCACCAGAGGTTGGTAGGAGGCCGGCGCTGCGGAGTGAAGCGGTGAGCCTGGCCTAGAGGGGAGCAATGCGGCTTGAGCTGGCGTGTGCGCCCGTGCCTGCAGCCTGGAGGTCTCGGTAGGCCTACGTCCTAAGGAGCACCAAGGAGGCCTGGTGGGCACGGCAAGGCCCCATTCCCCAGTCATAGCACTAAGCGCGGCGGAGTACAGAGCCCGGACGGGGGGGGGGCAGGCCCTTGCACCACCTTCCTTACAACCCGCGCTGCAAGAGGTGAGGTGTTGGCAGGAGACTGCCTGAGCAGCCAGTAGATCGGTTCGCAGATCGGCGGACAACACCAAAGGTTGGTGGTCGACAGGCGCTGTGGAGTGGGGCGGTGAGCCTGGTCCGGAGGAGAGCAGTACGGCCTAGTTTGGCATGTGCGCCCGTGCCTGCAGCCTGGGGCCTCAGTAGGCCTACATCCCGAGGAGAAGTGCGGAGGCCTGGTGGGCACGGCAAGGCCCTATTTCCCGCATTAGCGCCGAACGCGGCAGAGCACGGAGCCCTCGATATCCTCTCCCTTGCAACCCTCATTACTGCCTCCCGCCTTGAACCTCGGCTTTCCTCACGGTGGGTGCAAGGGCAATTGTGCTGGTCTTCCCGTGCTGGAGGACGGTTGAAGTGATCAAGGAGAGCGTATTGGGCAGGCCGCTGCTGCCTTGGTGGTCCATCTGCGAGACGATAGGGCTGCGACCGGAGTGTGCCGTCTGTACCTGTTGAGACCGGCGAGGTGGGGGTCGCAAGAGTGCAGTAATTCCTGCCTGGTCCCTTGCCCCAGAAGGACCTGATTGACCGGGTGTGGCACGAACACGCTGGCCGCTGTGCGTGGACTGAAGCAGTGTACCCTCCGCGACGGCAGACTTGATGGGGGTGCTTGGACGTTGGCTGGAGCTCCCTCCATTGTTGCTCTGCCTGTGAGCTCCCTCGGGTGACAAAATGGCGGCGCACAGGATCAAAAAGGACAAACTGCCGAAGGAGAGCGCTCAGAAAGCTGCTCTATAGCCAGCCTCGCCGACAAGTCCCCACGGCGGGATGACACCGAAGCGCCTGCAACCAAAGCTTTCATGTTAGAGTTATTTGCCGCTATTAAGGAGGACATTACTGAACTGCGCTCCCAGCTGGCGTCTGATCTGAGAGAGATGCGGCGAGACGTAGATGGTGTGGGGGAGCGAGTCGCGACACTGGAGGAGCATGATCTGGGGACGGCGGACGACATACTTCGGCTTCAGCAGGACATAATGCGTCTGACGGAGCAGAACTTGGACCTACAGGCCCATACTGAGGACTTAGAGAATAGATCTAGGTGGAATAACATCTGGATCAGGGCGGTCTCATGGAAAGGCGAGGGAGCGGACCTGCGGAAATATGTAGAAGCTCTCTTCCGGCACATCTTGAACGAGGAGGACCTGCAAGAGCTTCAAATGGACCGAGTGCATCGTGTTGGCCTGCCACGGGGTCCCAAGGGCCCTCCACCTGATATATTGGTGTGTATACACGATTTTCAGCTCAAAAAACGGATTCTCAGGAAGGCGCTCGACCTCGCTCCCCTTCAATTTCGAGATCACCACCCCATGCTGTTCCAGGACCTTGCGGCCTCTACTCTGGTCAAACTGAGAGATTTCAAGCCTGTCACTAACTATCTACGGGAGCATGGTGTCCCCTACTCATGGGGGCATCTGTTCAGGCTTATCTTCAAATGGAAGGCCAAGCTGATCCAAGTCCGGTCTCTAGAGGCGGCCCTCGACATCTTGGGTCTCGACCGTCCCACTACCCTGACTGAGTCCAGCGGCTCACCCAACAGACGACGGCGACGTTCCACGTAATGGCAGAGGTTTGGCAGGCCGGCATCGGTGACGAAACCTGACCTGTCAGTAAGCCTGCAGGAGAGAGGAGCGGTGGTGGCTTCTGTGGCGTTGGTGACGGACGCTCCAGGGAGCACGTGAGAATCGGACTCTTCGCTCGGCCCTTACAGGACCTACAGATGGCACCGGAGGAGACTGCTGACAGGATCTAGATGAGTAGTATTTTCGTGTCCTTATGTGGGGAGGTGTCCTGTATCAGGAACTGGGTGGAAGGTGGGTTGGATCCATGTTCCCCTGCTGTTGGGGCCTGCTTAACGGACTATCGTTTACTCCTTTTGCTTACTTTGTTGGGTCCTGTGTTTATGGGGTTTCCTTTGTTTTAGGGTAGGGGGGTGTTGTGGGCGGGGGTGCCCGGGGTGGGTTGGGGGCTCCGCATCAGCTAAGGGGGGTTCTGAGTAGGCCCTGGAGGGTCTCACATCCATATGCAGGGGGCCTGAGGGGGGTTCTTTGGAGGATTGCAATGTTTTGGCTATGCAGGGTTGGTCTAGGCGCAATATTAGGGGTTAGTGTTGCTCCTCTGATGGATATAGAACTTTGAAAGTGGTGAGTCTCAATGTTCGGGGACTCAATAGCCCGATGAAGCGGGCTGCGATCCTATCCCTTTTAGAGAAAGAGGGCGCAGATAGTGATGTGTGCCTCTTACAAAAACACATCTCCTTTCTAAGGATGTCCGGCGCATGCGAGAAAAGCGCTTCCCTCTGCAGCTCTGGTCCTCTGGCCCGAAAAAGAAACATGGGGTTGCGTTACTGTTTTGTGCCCGTATGCATTGTAAAGTGCTTTCCCAGGTAGTTGACATCAGAGGGAGGTTCCTGGCTGTGCGGGTGCAGTGGGGAGGGACGATCTTTACGATAGGGTTGATTTATGCCCCTAATGCCCAACAAGAATCCTTTCTGCGTTCAGCTCTCGTCCAGGTACTGGCGTCCCCAGATGCACTGATTTTGGTGGGTGGTGACCTCAACCTTGTGATGGAGGGGGGACTAGATAGATCGGAACAGTGGTCAAGCCATACGGGCGCTTTGTCGCAGGACGGGAAGCAGTGGCTTGCAGAAGGGGGACTGCATGATGTGTGGCGCGCCCAGCATCCCCAAGAGCACGATTACACCTACTACTCTGCTGCTCACAAGACCTATGCGTGCCTAGATCACTTCTTAGCTTCATGCCCCTTCTTGCCTCACTTGTCTGCTGCAGATATCACACCGCGCTCCCTCTCCAATCATGCGCTCATATCCATAGAGGTATCGTTTAACGGCGCCCGGCTGCCTTCGGCCGGCTGGCGCCTTCGAGACTCCATGCTACACTCTGACTCTGTGGTGATGAAGATTTGTGACACCATTACTCACTATCTAGCAGAAAATAGGGTGGAGGACACTCCGCTGGCCTCGATCTGGGAAGCGCTGAAATTAGTGGTAAGGGGAGATTTCATAGCGCTTTCGGCAACATACGCTAGGCTGCGCAGGGAGAAGCGAGCGGAGCTGGAGGGAGATGTACGGGCCTAGATGTAATACACAAGAGAACCAGGGCGCCTCGGGTAGGGAGAGAGCTCGAGACGAAAAGACGTATGCTCAAACACCTGGATCTTGACAGGGCGGCACATGCACTACTGCGTTACGGCACAAGTTTTTCCTCTGCGGGGATAAGGGGGCAAGATGCTTGCACATAGGCTCCGAGCGCGAGCGTAAGCGCACACAATTCAGGCAATCCAAGATCATCAGGCGTGGACCCACACCACTGACGCTGATATTGTTAACACCTTTCGCCACTTTTACCAAGCGCTCTATCAGAAGGAGGGAACGGCACATGAGAACATACAGGAGTATCTTGCATCCGCGGGTATTACACCTTTGTATCAAAACTCGGCTGAAGCGCTGGACGCTGAGATACGAGTGGAGGAGGTTATCTCAACCATTGCGCAGCTAAAGCTGGCCAAATCGCCCGCGCCGGACGGGTTCTCAGCTATCTTTTACAAAACGTATTATAAGGAGCTGGCTCCTATCCTGACTTGTCTCTTCAATTCTTTCCTTGACACCGGGGTGGTCACTCCCTCCATGACTGAAGCGGCCATAACGGTCATTCCCAAATCAGGGAAGGATCCTACGGAATGCGGCTCTTATAGGCCGATCTCACTCCTCAACATTGACGCTTAAATATTTGCGGTGTGTTGGCTGCGAGGCTTAGCCCTTTGATGGACGGTGTGATCGACCCATATCAAGCGGGGTTCATACCAACTAGACAAGGGGGTGATAACACTAAGAGGTTGCTCCACCTACTCGACCTGGTACACCGCTCCGGGTCGCAAGCCTTCCTGCTTTCTATCGATGCGGAGAAAGCATTCGACCTCGTCGACTGGAGCTACATGTTCGAGGTACTACGGGCTTTTGGGATAGGCGATAACTTCCGGTGGTGGATTCAATGCCTCTATGCGGCTCCTACTGCGGTGGTGCGGGTGAATGGGTGTTGGTCTGCCCCCATCTCTATCACTAGGGGGACGCGGCAGGGGTGCCCCCTATCCCCACTGCTCTTTGCGCTCTATATGGAGCCTTTCGCCCAGCGCGTGCGCTCCCACGCTGATATATCATCTGTATGCGGACGACGTCATCTTGGCTCTAACTTACCCCCACCCTTCTCTGTGATGTCTATCCGCGGACCTCTTGGCCTTTCAAAACCCAGCAGGGTTTAAAGTCAATTTTTCTAAATCGCAAATTCTGAATATCTCGGTCCAATGGCTCCAATCGGACATCACATACTTGGGTATACGGCTGGCCCGACCCTTCCTAAGACCCTCTCCTTGAATTATTCTATATTGGCTGAACAGGTCACCAAGACCCTGGCTGACTGGTCCCGCCTTAAATTGGCCTGGTTCGGGAGGTTGGCCGCTATCAAAATGACGGTGCTGCCCCGCATTCTTTATCTTTTTCAGATGTTGCCTTTGAGCCCGCCGCCGGGCATGCTGTGGAGACTTCAGGCCCTCCTCAATAAGTTCTTATGGAACCACAAGAGGCCTCGTTTTGCGTTTGCTGTGACCACTACTCCGAAGGCTGCTGGTGGGCTGGGTTTTCCGCTGCTTGCTGCATAGTTCCAGGCATCCTGTCTTAGGTACATAGTTGAATGGAATAGGCCTTTGTCCAGTAAGCACTGGAACTTTATGGACCAGTCGGTGGCTGGCTGTAATAATTTGCGGGAGCTATGGCTACCGCGTAAGCATACGGCATGGGGTTTGTATTCCTCCCCGGTGACTTCGCCGACACTCAAAGCTTGGGATCAGTTAGCTCTGCGTAAGGGATGGACGTCCTTCCCCTCCTCAATGACACCCATAGTAGATAACCCAGACTTTCCGTCGGGTTGTGCATCGCCGGTCTTCCATCGCTGGTGAGAGGAGGGCTGTAAACGGGTGGGTTCGCTCTTCGATCTAGACGGGTTGATTCCGTTTCCCACATTGCGCTCGGAATATTTTCAGTTGCACAAGGAGGACGCGTTCTACCATGCACAAGTGGCACATTGGGTGACCCAACCGGCCAACGTAGCACTCATGTCGCGGCCACTCACAACCTTTGAACGTTGGCTGGTATGCAAAAAAGATGACCGGAGTCTTATCTCAGAGCTTTATGCGATGATTCTACGCGGCCCGCGGAAGCAACGTACCAAAGCGCTGGTCCGATGGGAGGTGGCGTTAGGGCGTCCCCTGTCGACCAAAGAATGGGAACATGTGTTCTATAGAGCGCAGCACATGACATCTAACACTACTGGGACTGAATCGGCCTACAAAACAGCGACCTACTGGTACTACACGCCTGCGCGCATTAAGATGTGGGACAAAGCGAAGTCAGGCCTCTGCTGGAGGGGTTGTGGGATGTCCGGGACCTTGACCCATTTGTTATGGCGATGCCCGAAGCTGGAACGCTATTGAGCTACAGTCCTTGACGAGCTAGATTCTGCTTTTCAGATTACACTTCCTCGGCTACCTGAACATACGCTGCTGGGGTACCCCATTCTAAATCTTTCCCTTTGCGCTCTCTTAGGGGGCCGACAGATTTCATTGGCTTTGCTAGCTGCACGACAGGTCCTTTTGGCTCAGTGGGGTTCCCTGGCGATACCTGATTCTCGAGAATGGATCCAACGATTGTAGCATACCCTTGCAATGGAGCGCCTCTCCTAGGGTATAGATGGGAAGGGCTCAGAGTATGCCAGGCTCTGGGGTCCTTTTCTACAACTTCTGTCCAAAGACCTGTGGGAAGTGACATGCCCGAAGTACTTGCAAATCTTGCAACTTATACCCCTGGAACCCGTGGGGGCCACACCGGACACTTGAAAGACCATTGCATGCAGACGGACTGAGTGGATTGATCCGTGGGGATAGTTAAGATGTAGAGATGCTGATGCGGAGCAGGGTGGGTCTGGGAGGTGGGGGGGAAGGAAGTTTCAGATGGGTTCAGGGCTAGGGAGGGGGAGGGCTTGTTTTTCCTGTCTCCTTCTGTTTTTTCCTTATAAAATGGTGGCTATGAATCAGGTGGGGCGGTGGAGTTTCTCCATTTACGCAGGGTCGACCTCCTAGGTGTAGACCCAGACGCTGTGTCTTTGACCTGTGTATCCGCCCTGCCGGCAGGTTGATGTAGGCAGCTGGGCTGTGTTCTGAGATGTCCTTGCCGCATAATAAAAATGATTGATTCTGAAGTACACTATTTCCATCTTCCTTGCATCACCTCTTCTTTCAACCTTTTTATTCACCACAGCTCTCTTCCTTGCCTGTTCTTCATCTTCCTGTGCATATCTTTCCATTAAATAGCATACAATTCTTCCCCTTCTCATATTCTACCCTTTGGTCCTTTTTTTCTCACTTGTTGTCCCTAAAACATCCTTACTTAAAACAACAGAAACTGCAGGCTCCCTCCTCATCCCTACCATGTACTAAATGGTAGTCGTATGCCCATTATGATAGCAAAGCTTTGTGCTCCTACCCAGGTCACAGAACTTGCTATGCATCCTGCACACTTGGGAGGGACCTAAGTCTCTACACACACATTAGAGTAGCGTGATAACAGAGTCAAAATAAAAAGTAAACAGCAGTTTCATATACAGTGGGAACTAAGGGCAGAGGTAACACCCATTTAATATGCAGGGGACCGAAACACTCACCCATTTATACTCCTCTCTCATACTTATGTTTTCCTTCACCTCTTTTCTCAGTCATGCATAAGCTTTTATTCCACTGTTTTCTCCACTGAATATATCCAATCTCCTCATCATCCACTTATTTTTCTTTTTCCATAGACATTTTCATTTCTTCTCTTTACATCATCCCTTTCTCTTCCAATTGCCACACACTGTACTTCTCATAGTCTTTCTTTCTCCTCTGCTCCTTCTCTGAGAATAAATCCTTAACAACTCTGCCCTTCTTGGCTGTCTCACTCTCAAGTGTCTGCTTTCTCTTCACTACCTACTTCTTCCCTTCATGCACATCATCCAAGAAAGAATCAGATTCACCATTATTTTAGTTGCTGTACTCAAGGATAGACATTTTTGTTGACAATAAGACAACCAGTTGACTTTGATGCTTTTCCCAATCTATGGTCATATAGTGCAAATCTAACTGGCATTTGATACAGTCAATCATGACCTTCAGATTGACCGTCTTGAATCCTTAGGAATTAGGGGAGCAGCCTTAGCTCTTCAAAATTCTTCTTGTCTGAACGGTAACAATTTGTATCTCTAGAGGAATTTGTATACGATCCCTTTGTTCCCCCATGTGGAGTGCCACAAGGATCCTCCTTAAACCCCACCCTTTTAAACTTATATGTCACTCCACTGGCTAGGCTTATAAAGTCGTTTGGATTCTCAGTGATATCCTACAGTGACGATGCTCAGATTGCAAGGACGTGCTGGTGCTGCGGTGTGTTTGGTGAAGTGTCTTTTAAACTTGTGTACCGTACTTTTATTTTAATTCCACCTCAGCTGATTTAGAGCTGCGCTGCCACTTTTATTTCTCCTCGCATTTGCCCTCTTACCTTTCTGTCGTCGCTGTGCCGTTGGACTCCCAGTTTCACCACAAGCTGACTACAAGCTCTATTGATGTGCAGGGAGCCCATTGGCCGCGACACTTGCTAGGGGCTATTCACTCACTTCCGGTTGAAGGAGGTGAGCGGTCTAGCGCTCATACCTCCTCCCCTTCAAAAGCAGGCGAGATCAGACACGCCTTGGACGTGCTGCTGCTGCGGTCTGTTTGGTGAAGTGTCTTTTAAACTTGTGTACCGTACTTTTATTTTAATTCCACCTCAGCTGATTTAGAGCTGCGCTGCCACTTTTATTTCTCCTCGCATTTGCCCTCTTACCTTTCTGTCGTCGCTGTGCCGCTGGACTCCCCGTTCCACCACGAGCTGACTACAAGCTCGATTGATGTGGAGGGAGCCCATTGGCCGCGACACTTGCTAGGGGCTATTCACTCACTTCCGGTTGAAGGAGGTGAGCGGTCTAGCGCTCAGATCTCCTCCCCCTCCTTATAGGCCGATGCTAACCCGGACGCGCAGCGGACGCGCGCAGCCAGCGGGCGCGCCGATGGCGCGCCTAAGGCAAGCCCGTCTGCGCCCGTCCGTGCCCGGCCGGGACTAGGGGCCAGTCCCCCTGCTCGTTGGGCCTCTACTTGGAGGTATTCGGTGGAAGAATTGCACACATTGCGTGGCACAGGGCCCCTCACAATGCCTATACCGGTTATTCACAATTTTGAATGCCCTAGGCAAGCGCAACCTCCCGCATGCTTCCCTGTTACTGCTTCACTGCCCCCTGAGGACTTGGGTTCGAGCCTCTCACTAACCATCCCATCCCCAGACAGGTCGGACGGAGGATGCGACAGGTTGTCAATCTGGTATCTTAATACCAGGTCGCTGGTTAAACACCGGGTCGAGATATTCTATCTGCTCGACACTGTCAGACCTGACATCCTCCTCCTGTCCGAGACCTGGCTTACCATAGAATCCTCTCCTGATATCCTGACAGCCATTCCTAACGGCTACTATGTCCTTCAAGCCAACCGCCCCCAAGGTAAAATTGGAGGGGGGGTGGCAGCAATCATCTCCCACTCCTATAAGTCTAAAGTGCTGATTATGCCTCCTATACCCTTTGATGATTTCCTCCTTTTCAAACTTGAGTTGGAAGTCCTCCCCCTTACCTTTGCCCTATTCTACCGCCCCCCCGGCCTGGCTACTAGCTTCCTGCACAACTTTGGTAGCATGATAGCTGAATTAACAATTAATCATGCCAGCACCCTTGTGGTTGGTGATTTTAATTGCTGGCCCAATGACCCACATGAAAGTACCCTTACTAAAGAATTCACTAACCTGCTAGCTGGACTCAACTTCTCCCAGTTCATCCAAGCACCCACCCACGTAAAAGGCCACACCTTAGACCAGGTTTGGTCGCTCAATCAGGACATTTTTGATGTACAGATTTCCCCATGTGCCTGGTCGGACCATTCTCTCATTTCCTTTTCGGTTCCCAAGTCTAAGTCCCTAGCCACAACATCCTGTCCCTGCAGTCCCTTACTCAGCCGTAATTGGGGCAGAGTTGACCTTCCATCGCTCTGTCTTTCCCTTGCAACTACGATCCCTCCACTCATCAGAGAGGCTGGCCTCCCCCTGCCTGTGGATGTACAGGCTGAAACATTCATAACAGGCTGGCTGCTGCCCGAGACACGTTTGCCCCCTTAAAAAAACTCAGGACCAAACGCCCTCACGACGCTCAGCGTTGGTTCACTACTGACCTTGCCAATTTGAAGCTCGCCCTTCGACAAGCGGAGCGCAAATGGAGGACCTTATACTGCCCCGACAAAAAACTGGCCTTTTTCATGGCCTTGAAAGAGTACAAAGCCGCCATTCTTGTGGCAAAAACTGAGTATTTTTCTCAGAAAATTCTCAATTCCTCAAATAAATCTAGGGAAATCTTTCAAATAGTCAACGAGCTTGCTAAACCTGATCGGGTCACAATGCCCCCCCCCCCCCTCTGTCTCAAACTCTTTGTGACTCGCTGCAAAACTACTTTGTTGAGAAGATAGAGCTCATTAAAGCAAGTATCCCTAGTTCAGGCCCGGGACCTGATTTTAGTGACCCTCCAACCAAACCTGCTCTTCTGTTGAATTTTCCCCCAATTACCAGTGAGAATTTTCCCCTGCTTCTCCGCAAAGTTCGCTCCAGCTCTCCTTCTGACTGCTGCACAGCTCATGTCGCGCGGAAGGTATTTCTCGACCTCCCGGAGACCCCCTCTCTTTACTCAATAACTCCTTCAACCTGGGTTTGGTCCCCAGCTCCTTCAAATCAGCCATTGTCACACCTATCCTGAAAAAACCTGGTGCAGGCCCTGCATCTCTCTGCAATTTGCGGCCCATTTCCCTGCTTCCATTCTTGGGTAAACTACTGGAGGCCCATGTCTCCAGCTGTCTCAGCTTGTTCATCGAGAGCTCCAAGTTCTTAAATCAGCACCAGGCAGGATTCAGACCCCAACACTCTACAGAATCTGTTATGGTGGCTGTTCATGAAGAACTTAGACAGGGAGCGGACCGTAATATCTCACAGACCTTGGTGCTCCTTAATTTGTCGGCGGCTTTCGACACCGTTGATCACTCCATCCTTATTCAACGGGTCGAGAACGCCGGCATCAGGGGCACCGCACTTAGGTGGCTCGCCTCCTTTCTAAAAGATCGCAAGCAGGCGGTTCGCCTAGGCCCCTTCAAGTCCGAAACCAAGGACCTCACTTGCGGGGTGCCCCAGGGTTCCTCTCTGTCGCCCCTATTGTTTAATCTTTACATCCTCCCGCTGATCGCCCAACTGAGAGAGAAACCAGTGGTCATTTTTAATTATGCGGATGACATGCAGCTCATCTTCAATATTGACACCTCCCCTTCCTCAATAGAGAACTTCCAAAGTACCATGATGTTCATCAGCAGCTGGATGCGCGTGAACCAGCTCAAGCTCAATCCAGTCAAGACTGAGCTGGTGCTTACTGGACCACTGAACAACCCTAGGAACCCCGGCTTCTGGCCATCCTCGCTGGGCGAACCTCCCTGCCCAGCGAGCTCGGTCAAGAGTCTCTGAGTTACCATTAGTAAGGATCTGTCCCTGAAGCCCCAAATTAAAACTGTGGTTTCAGCCTGCTTTTTCCATCTGCGCCGCATTAGGAAGATCAGCAGGTTCCTTACTCGTGAGGCCTTGGATCACATCGTGCTGGGCTTGGTGATGTCTCACATTGATTATGCGAATTCCCTCTACATCGGGATTCCTCTCTATCAGGCCCACCAACTCCAGCTTGTTCAAAACCAGGCGGCCAGATTGATCTTCCCACAGCCTAAACACTGCTCTGTGAAACCTCTCTTGAAGAGTCTGCACTGGCTTCCAATAATCCAGTGCAGCCTCTTCAAGGTCGCCTGCCTTACTCATTTAGCCCTGGCCAACCAAGGTCCCTCCTTCATTGGCGCCCTTCTTCGCCGCTATACCCCCTCGCGAACGCTTCGGTCAGCTGGCCTTAACCTCCTTGCCACCTGTACGTTCAAGCGAAAAAGGATCGGGGGTTTGAGATTTGCCTCACAAGCACCCCTCCTGTGGAACTCCCTTCCTCCTGAACTCCGTCACATTCCTTCTTACCCGGTATTCAGAAAGGCCCTGAAGACATGGTTGTTCGTTCAAGCGTTTGATTAATCCTTCTTCTGCACTGCTCTCTGCTAATCCGTCCCTAAGCGCCAAGAAGCCGTTGGTGATCGTGCGCTCTATAAATTCCTTTTTCATTCATTTCATTCATTCATTCATTGCTATCTCAGTGCCAGCAATCCCGATCATACTCCAGCTACATTTTATGATTTTATGCTACATGTAGGCAACTGGATGAACACTAATTGCCTGTAACGGAACTAGGGAAAGACCGAGGTTCTCCTGTTTAGAAAAAACACATCGTTCTGGTCCCTTAGCTGGTGGCCCCAATAAATGTGAGCATTGCCAACATCAGTCGAAAAAAGTGAGAAATTTAGGGATTCTATGTGACAACAAGCTGACATTTGAAAGCCAAGTCAACTCGGTAACATCAGCTGCTTTTTACATTCTTAGGACGCTTATGAAAATACTCCCATTTATTCCTAAGGACCTGCAAAAGACTGTGGTTACGGCCCTCATATTATCCAAATTGGATTACTGCAATGAGCTCTATACAAACATAGCAAAAACTCCTTTAAAAAACTGCAAGTATAGAAAAATTCTGCAGCTCGGTTTCCATAAGGAACCCCCAAGCATCTGTCATCATCTTTGTCACTTAAAGAGCTACATTGGCTACCCATAAAGAAGCACATTGCTTTTAAGACTTTATGCATTGCCTTTAAAGCACTTCACAACTTAGGCCGTGATACCTTACATGCAGCTTACCTTGGTACATCCCCTCCAGGCCACTGTGTTCATCTGCAGCCAAGAACGTAACTGTTCCTATCCTAAATTCATAAAATCCCTTTTGGAAGGCAGACGTTTTGTAACCTGCATGGCCAAACTATGGTAGGGTACCTTTTAAACTAAAGGAAATGACAAACCTTCATCAGTTCAGGAAAGCCCTAAAAACCTGATTGTTCAGCCAATAGTTTTGGCCATCGCCTTGACAGTTCCCCTCATATGACTGAGCCTCATTTCCTTCTTTACTTAGATAAAGGCGTGCCAAGATGCCTCCAGGCAATCACGCGCTTTATAAATATATTTTTCATTTTCATGTGGAGTGAGAGGTTGTTCCATGAGTTAGGATCAATGAAAGAGAACACTCGCCCATCTCATCTGGTTCTGTGTATGCATGGTATGTGTGCCAGTAGCAGTCCTGAGAAGGAGGTATCTGGGTGGTTGGTGGAAGGAGATACGACTGATCAGGTAGGTGTGGCCTAAGTTGTGTAGGACCTTGCATGTGTGTGTAAGGAGTTTGAATTGATTTCTTTTTTAATCAGGAGCCAGTGTAGTTCCCTGAGGTGTGGTGTGATATGGGTTCTGTGTGGGAGGTTGAGGATGAGTCTGGCTGCAGAGTTCTAGATGGTGTATAGCCTTCTAGTGAGTGCTTGGTGATCCCGGTGTAGAGGGTGTTCCCATAGTCCAACTTGCTGGTGACTAAGGCATGAGTGACAGTTTTTCTAGTGTTGCTTGGGAGCCATTTGAAGATCTTCCTCAGCATCTGCTTGGTTTTGAAGATTGATACATTGACAGCGTTGACTTGTGCGGTCATGTCCAGTTTGCTGATGATTATTCTGAGGTTCTGGTGTTGATTCTGGGTGTGGGTCCTTGTTCAACCGACTACCAGGTTGAGTCCCATGGTGAAATGTTCTTCCCGTAGATCACTACTTTTGTCTTGTAGGTGTTGAGCATGAGACAGATGGCTTTCATCCATTTAGCAACTTTGGACATGCAGGCAGTGAACTTGTTTCTTGTGTTGGAGGGCTTGTCTGAGAGGGAGAGTATGAGTTATGTGTTGTCTGCATAGGAGAGTATGTTGATGTTGTATGCACGGATGATGTTGACCAGAGGTGTCATATATTGTCAGGGCTCGAGAAAACAATCTCGGAAACCTAGGTCCCGCAACCTTCAGTGCGCAGCCCTAATATCTGGTGGTCCGATTTCGAAGCAACACTCCACATACAAAGGATTGCGGGTGATTGTGGCCCGTAATAAGGTGATGGGTTGTGCCCGCCTAACATAAAGGAATGCCAGGAAAATTGCCGGTCTAGTTTCTCGTGTTTGAACCCTGGTGCGAGAACTGAGCAAGCTGTAACGCTTGCCGGCTGAATTACAAGCCGCGCACTTCATCAACGGACGTGTTCTTAGAGGATTTAGTGCGCAGCATTAGTCAGAGAGTTATGGTTTAGAGAAGTTATTGTGCTAGATTTAGGCATAGGGTAAAGTGCTCTTTGTTTTCATTGGATAGTTAGGTGTTAAGGTTAATTAAGGAAATTTCCTTTAGTCTCTGAGTCCGGAAATTAAGGCAACAAGAGATTGATTCCGGAAGATTTAGTTACTTACCTGATTCTTGGCAAAAGCCCAGCGGATTCCGGAAATTCTTCTGCAACCGAACAGCAAGTACAATCCAGAAGCATGAGAAAATGAGAATTAAGAGTGAATTGAAATTGGTGTGAGGAAGTGAATACATTACATTGCAATCTATTCTCTATCAATAGGGTTCTAGAATAATTTTTAAAGAAAAGAAACAAAAAGAAGAGAGAAATAAGAAGAGATGCTAAGACCAAAAGCTTAAGGGGTAAGAAAGAGCAGCGCAGTAAAGGCCATAAGAGAAGTCTAGGGAGGGATTAGAAAATGTTATTAATGGTGTATTTTCTAATTACAGTTTTCCTCATAAGAAAAAGAGAGAGCGAGACTAGTAAAAGGCTGAAGGCAACAAGAGCGTGAAGAGTAGAGCACATGAGGAGAATCAAGACAAGTGTTGGCAATCTCTTCTCTGTCCCCATCGCCTTTACCCCGGCCGGATTCACGCAACCATCTGTACTAGGGGTTATGGGAAGGTCGACAGGGGGGATTGGGAAAATATAGCAGTTTGCTCCTGAGAGAGAGTCGGAACCTGAAGTGAGTACCTTGAGCTCTGACAGAGTGAAGTGCCCATGCATGGTTCTCTCCTGAGCAAAATGGCTGAAGGTCTCAACCTAAAATGTTTGGGAACATTTTGGAGGTAATTCAACAAGAATTGATGGCTGTGAGGGAGGAGAATAAGGTAATTAGGCCAGAGATGGAGGCTACTAGAAGGGAGACCTTAGAGTTAGCAATGCAACTGAAGAGAGATGAGATTAGGGGCAAGTTTAACTCTCCCCCTACAGGAACCACAATGCTCAGCCCTAGTTCTACATCTAGTTTAGGGTACACCACTCAAATAGTACACTCTTTGGCTCCAATTATTCCCTTGGCCCCTCCTGAACCGTTTGGAGGTGACCCACAAAAGGCTCGAATTTTTCTTACCCAATGCTCATTGCACTTTATGTGGTGACCTACCGTCTTTCCTGATGCTCAGTCGAGAGTTGCCTTTATACTTTCATACCTTAATGGAGATACTGCATCCTGGTCCATGCCTTTGGTAACTCAGGATGCCCCCATCTAGTATAATTTTGAGGAATTCAAATAGAGGTTTATATGAATTTTTGACCGAAGAAAAAGTTGCACAAGCAACAGACAAGGAACTGTTAGAATTGAGACAAGGGAATCGAGAGCTTGTGACCTATTTAGCACAGTTTAATAAACTTGTTGTAGCAACTGAGTGGCCAGAGTGTAAACAAGCCGCCTTGTTCTATCGGGGTTTAAAAGATGAATTGATGCCCTGGCACAAATTCCCAATCGTCCTACAGATGTATCGGCCCTTATTGAGTTGGCTCTGGAAATAGATTATCGACTTACTGCGAGAAGAGGTGAGAGGAGAAGAGAATTTCAACAGAGCATCCCTAGGTTTGATAGGGCTAAAACAGATGACCCCAGATCACAAGAGAAAGGGGGTCGCGTTGATCCATGCAGATCGAAATAATGAGAGGGCCACTTTCCAAGGAAGAATGGGGCAAGCGCAGAATCAATAACCTGTGTCTTTATTGCAGAACCAGTGAACACTTCGTAAAAGTGTGTCCAAAGAAACCAGAAACCTTCAAGCAGGAAAACTAGAGGCAACACCAGAATGAGGAGTTGCTGTAGTGGATGCAAATGAAAAAACAACTCAAATGACTCACCAAGTCACAAATACCCTGCAATCATCCATGCCACATCTTACCTTAATCCTGACCTTGAAATTCCGAGAACATACTCTTCAAGGAGTAGCTGTGATGCTGGACTCTGGCGCGACTGGACACTTCTGCGAACTCAAGTTCGCCACTAAGGTTGGCTTGAAGGCTATTCCCAAGGAAAGAAGTGAAGCTGTAAGAGCTGTGGACGGCTCAAATTTATCATCCAGACCAATCATCAGTAACACAGAAGTTGTGGAACTCCACTCTACAGAAGGGCAACTTGATTGATGCTCCGCAGTTCAAAATCATCTTAGGACTCCCTTGGTTAACAGAGCATAACTGGAGTGAAAGGACTATGAAATTAGATTCAAGCTATTGTTTGGAGCATTGCTATTGTGAGAAAACCGACATTGAGAAAAGAAACCCAGCAACCTTGTTGTGTGAAAACAAAATGATGGTGTGTGTGGTGAAAAAGGAAAACCTACCTGTGGAATATCAGTAGTTTGCCGAAGTGTTCAGTGAATCAGAGTCTGAGAAACTTCCACCCCATCGTTTGTATGACTGCAAAATTGACCTGGAACCTGGGGCAAATCTTCCTTGCAGTTGGATTTATGCACTTACCGAGGCTGAAAATCTACATTTAAAAGACTACTTGCAGAGATACCTCGAACGTGTTTATTCGGCCATCGCAGTCCCTAGTTTCCTCACCTTTGTTTTTCATCCCAAAACGCGATGGGGACTAAGAACTTGCATTGACTACCGTGCCTTGAATAAAATAACCATTACGAATTGTTACCCGCTACCATTGAGTTCAGTGCTTCTGGATCAATTGAAAGTGGCAACAATTTTCACGAAGTTAGACCTGCAGGGAGCATACCACCTTATCAGAGTGAGAAGTGGGGACGAGTGGAAAACGGCCTTTAAAACTAAGTACGGCCTACATGAATACCAGGTCATGCCTTATGGTTTATGTAACATGGTTTATGTAACGCCCCTGCGGCCTTTCAATTTTTCATAAACAACATCCTGAAGGAATTCTTGGACCAATGCGTAATCATCTATATTGATGAAATTTTGATCTATTCATCTTCGGAGGAGGAAACTCAACACCACGTCAAAGGAGTCTTGAAGTGTCTGAAGGAAAATAACTTGTACGTCAAGCTGAAAAAGTGTGCCTTTGTAGTAGAATCCATAGATTTTTTGCGATTTGTAATTGCGCAAGAAGGTCTCACGATGGATGCCAAGAAAATAGAGGCAGTACTCAACTGGCCCGTGCCCACATCAGTAAAAGAAATACAAAGTTTCATTGGGTTTGCGAACTTTTATCGCAGATTCATTAAAGACTTCTCTTTGAAAGTCTCGCCCATTACTAAATTGTTACGGAAGGGCGTCCCTTTTCATTGGACTACTGAAGCTGAAGAGGCCTTTCAGTTTTTAAAGAACAGCTTTACTACTGCGCCCATTCTGTTGTACGCTGATCCCACACAACCATTCTATCTGGAGACCGATGCTTCCGAACAGGCGATTGGAGGAGTGTTATCACAGAGACACAAGGACACCGGGCAACTGCATCCTGTTGCGTACTATTCAAGAAAACTGCAGTTGGCAGAAGTTAATCACACCATTTCTAACAAGGAGCGCCTCGCTATCAAGGATGCATTTCAGGAATGGCGACACTATCTTCTAGGTGCTAGGCATGTAGTCACGGTGTTCAACGATCATAGGAATTTGCAATTTCTCAAATCTGCCAGAACCTTAACAACCCGTCAACTGCAGTGGTCATTGTACTTCGCTGATTACAATTTGTCAATACTTATTGGTGTGGGAGAAAAAATTGAAAGGCGGATGCACTATCTGAAAATTGACACGGATGGAAAAAACCTCCGATTCATGAGCAAAGAATAATTCCTGAAACCAAGATTATCGGCGCCACAGTGGAGAATTCAATTGCAAAAGATGTTAGAAACAAAATTACTCAGGAGGAAATGCAAGACTGGGACCAGAAAAATCCAGTTCAAGAGATCCGGGATTCACTGACATTTCACGCCCAACCCTTGTATCTTCCTACTCAGGAGCTTCAACAAAAAGCGATTTCTGATTGCCATGATATTCCTTTGGTCGGTCACCCTGGAATTCATCGTACTGAAAAGTTGCTGAAAAGACAGTTCTGGTGGCCAGGACTCACCAAAGATATTCGAAAGTTTGTAGACGGCTGCCAGACTTGTGCTACAGTAAAGATGGATAGGAAAGCTCCTTAAGGCCTTTTGAGACCCCTTCCAACACCTCCTAACCTCTGGCACACAATCATGTTAGATCTAATTGTTGATCTGCCTTCGAGTCATGGGTTTAGCTCAATTCTGGTGTTGGTAGATGCCTTTTCAAAGAGGGCGCATTTCGTCGCTTTGAAGGGGAATCCCTCAGCAAAACAATTAGTCACCAAGTTAAACCAGAATCTGATCAAAATTCACGGAATCCCTAAGGTTTTACCCAGGGTCTCAATTCCCTTCACATTACTGGAAGGCTTACTTTCAGAAGCTGTGAGTAGAGTTGAGATATTTCACTAGTTTCCAACCACAAACCGATGGCCAGACTGAGAGGGCTAATCAGGAATTAGAAAAATACCTTAGGTTGTTTCTCCTTGATCAAGAGGGCGAATGGCCAGACCTTCTATGGACTGCAGAATTCGGATAAAATAATGCCAAAAACGTGTACACTGGCTATTCCCCCCTTTTCTTAAATTATGGAAGGCATCCAAATTCAATAGTTTCCCAGTACCAGGAGCTCAAGAATTAGTCCAGAACTTAAATAAAGTACATGAGTCTGCCACAAAGAATTTAACGATAGCCAAAGAATGTTATGAAAGACATTCAGACAAAAAGAGAAGACAGGAACCAGATATGCAGAAAGGAGACAGGGTTTGGTTAATAACACGAAACCTGAGACTAAAAGGGAATAGGAAATTCCAACCACGCTTTGTAGGCCCATTTTCTTTGGATGAGAAGGTTAATCTAGTAACCTATAGGTTAAGACTCCCCTCACGATTGAAGATACATCCAGTTTTTCAAGTTTCCTTGCTAAAAAAAGGTGTTCCCATACTTAAAGGAGTCAACACACCCAAAGCCTTTTTGGTAGATGAGCAAGAGGAATTTGAGGTAAAGAGAATCTTAGATCCAAAGTCTGTGTGGGGGAAAAAATTCTATCTTGTGGAATGGAAAGGCTTTGGTCCAGAGGAAAGATCTTGGGAGGAACAATCAAATGTCCATGCCCCTAGGTTACCCAAGGCCTTCCATCTACAATATCCTCACAAACCCCAGCCCAGAGGCTGTACCTTGCGAGGGGGTACTGTCAGGGCTCGGGAAACCCAATATCAGAAACCCAGGTCCCGCAACCTCCAGTGCGCAGCCCTAATATCTGGTGGTCCGATTTTGAAGCAACACCCCGCATACAAAAGATTGAGGGTGATTGTGGCCCCTAATAAAGTGATGGGTCGTGCCCGCCTAACATAGCGGAATGCCAGGAAAATTGCTTGTCTAGTTTCTCGCGTTTGGTCCCGGGCATGAGGACTGAGCCAGCTGTGAAGCGCCTCGGCTGATTTACAAGCCGCGCACTTCACCAACGGACTAGTGCTGACAGATTTAGCATGCACAGTTAGTCAGAGAGTTATGGGTTAGAGAAGTTATTGTGCTAGATTTAGGCATAGGGTAGAGTGCTCTTCGTTTTCGTCAGATAGCTATTTAGGTGTTAAGGTTAATTAAGGAAATTTCCTTTAGTCTCTGAGTCCCGAAATTAAGGCAACATGAGCTTAATTCCAGAAGGTTTAGTTACTTACCTGATTCTTGGCCGAAGCCCAGTGGATTCTGGAAATTCTTCTGCAACCGAACAGCAGGTATAATCTAGAAGCATGAGAGGATGCGAATTAAGAGTGAATTGAAATTGGTGTGAGGAAGTGAATAAATTACAGTGCCAACTATTCTCTATAAATAGGGTTCTAGAAAAGTCTTTAAAGAAAAGAAACAAAAAGAAGAGAGAAATAAGAAGAGGTGCTAATGCCAAAACATATGAGGTAAGAAAGAGCAGCGTAGTAAAGGCCATGAGAAAAGTCTCGGGAGGGATTAGAAAAGGTTATTAATGGTGTATTTTCTAATTACAGTTTTCCTCACAAAGAAAAGACAGAGTGAGACTAGTAAAAGTCAGAAGGCAACAAGAGCGTGAAGAGTAGAGCATGTGAGGAGAATCAATACAAGTGTTGGCAGTCTCTTCTCTGTCCCCATCCCCTTTCCCCCACCTGTACTAGGGGTCGTGGGAAGGTCGACAGGTGGAATTGGGAAAATACAGCATTTTGCTCCTGAAAGTCAGAACCTGAAGTGAGTACCTTGAGCTCTGACATATTTGTGTTGACGAGGGTGCAGATGAACCTTGTGGCACTCTGCAGATGAGTTTGCCGGCTTCCTAGGAGTAAGGTGCCAGGCTTATAGCTTGTATTCTATCTGTTAAGAAGGAGCAGATCCAGCATAGAGCAGGTCCTTACATAACAAACTTGTGTAGGTGCCTGATGTGGTTGGGGTGTGAGGCATTATCAAATGCCACAGAGACGTCCAGGAAAATGAGAGCTGCCGTGGTTCCTCTGTCAAGGATAATGCGGATGCAATCTGTGGAGGCAATAAGGGCTGTTTCTGCACAGTGGTTGGGCCGGGATCCTGACTGCAAGGTGTCGTGGAGCTGGTGGTTGCTGAGGTGGTCAGTAAGGAGCTGGCTGATTACTTTTTGTAAACTCTTTGCTGGGTATGAAGGAGGGAGAAGGGTCCATAGCTGGAAAGCGTGACTGGGCAGTGGATGGTTCCTTGAGCAGGTGTATGATGGTGGTATGTTTCCAGGTGTCCAGGAATGTGGCTAGGTCGATGGAGGCCTTGAGAATGAGTGTTAGTGCTTCCGTGATCTCTCGGAAGACTTTGGTGAAGGCGTGGTCGGTCCAAGGGCCAGATGAAGCCCACGAGTGGATGGGCTTCATGGGGGCAGTGATTTTGACAGTGGTGATGGCAGGCCAGGAAGTCCAGGTTCATTCATCAGCTGTGATGGGAAGTTGAGTTGCAACAGTGCTGGGGTCCGCTTGAGGAATGAAAGTATATTAATGTGATTTTGTTACAGAAAAATTCAGAGAGCTTGCTGCAAAGATCTTGTGAGGGGGTGATGTTGCTGTAGGCAGTAGGAGTGCTGTGACATTTTTTATGATGGTGAAGATTTCCTTGCTGCTGTTAGTGCTGGCATCAATGCGATGAGCAAGAGCTGTGCACCTGGTGTTCCGTATCTGCTAGTGGTAACGTCTTAGGGCTGATTTGAGGAAGTCTTTGTCTATGATATCTTGACTTGTTCTCTATTTGTACTCCAGTTGCTTGCAGTGGTATTTCATCAGCCTGAGTTCCTCTGTGTACCAGCTGACCTGTAGTTGTGCTCTTGCCATTGAGGTACACTTGAGGAGAGCCAGGTTGTCAGTGCATGTGATGACCAGCTGTTGAAGTTTTTGATAGCTTTTAACAAGAGAGGATATAGCCTTGTGGTTAGAGCTGTTGACCTTAAAGCTGGGGAACCGGGTTCGAGTTTCGGCAACAACGCTCAACATCCTGTGATTCTGGGCAAATCACTTAATCTTCCCTTGCCTAACAAAAATGAATGTGTCCGTCTGTAACAAAACTGGTGCTCACGTTAAGCGCTCTGATACCCGATGTCTCGGGTCTAGTTTGCGCTATATAAAACTCTTTTAAAAAAAAGTCACTGGTGTGCTCAGGCCTGTGCTCAGAGAGGCCAGAAACCCACTTCTCTTCTGAACTGCTTTTCCACCTGCTACAGGCGGTTGCAGTGGTGGTAGGTCTGCGATGGCGCAACATTGGTATGCTCAAACTGACAAGGGTTTAGTCTTTCCAGGTCCCAGTTGCTGGCTTGTTGACTGTGATGTTACTGATTGAGGAGAAAATCCAGTCCAATAGGTGTCTGGCGGTGTGGGTGGGTTTGGTAACATGCCGGGTAAGGTCATGGCTTCTGAGGTTTTCTGGAATGGCTGTAGTTTGGGTTGATGTGGTCTCCTTGGTGAAAGTTAAGATCTCCAAGGAGGATGAAAGTGCTGACTTTGATGATGAGTTACAACAAAAAAGAACCTGGATTCCCACTTCTTATTATTCAAAAACCACACTATATTCCTTTGGTGGTTAGGTTTTTTGTTCAGCCATTTATTTTATAAGATTTATTTTTTATTTTAAAATGGACTTTCTTCCATTCTCAGAGTCACATACATTTCATACAATACAAAACATCACTATACAAATACACAAACGTAATAACCAAAATTGAATTGTCAAAAATCACAATGCTATAATCAACAATCGATCAGTTTGTAAATTACAATGCCTATTTCTCAAAAAACCAAAGATTCCCAAACAAATTACTTCTGAATCACAATCAAATTACTTCTTGTGAGCTAGGTGGATATATGTGTAAATTTTATGAACACGGTTTTATTTCCAGTCATAAATGACACAATTATGAATCAATGCCGATGCGTTTCCAGTCACGCCTATATTCTTCACGGGGCTTTCATCAGGGCTTTTTACTATAGGCAATTGTTGAATGATCTACGAAGTAAAAATAATAAAAAACTAATCAGCACCAGTAAGTCAAACCTTTAACCTACTTCTTATGGACCATTAAGAATACTTATCATACCTTCTTTGAGGTTCCAAAGTCAAGAATAATGCTAAGATTCCAAAGTGTGGTCAACAGTCAGCGGCCATCATTCTGCAAGAAACAAAGTTCCTGTTCATCCCGATGCCATTTTTCTACTCTGTTTCATGCATTTATTTGGGGGCAACATCATGTATCCTACCTTCAGCTGACTTCAATCATAGCGTCTTTCCACGCATTATTTCTGCCAAGAGGCGCTGGGGTCAATAGATAGGAGTCACGGGCCGGGTACAGTTCTAATCGAAAGAAAACATGCCACTATTGTTTTCCTTTTCTTTATCAAATTGAAAACAGGCGGATTTCACAAGATTATCATTAAGCTCTTCCTACCTGTGTAGCAGTCAGTTAATGTCTTGGACTCGACTCTTTTCTTAATTTTCTTGTCGGTCCTGTTCACAAAAAGTTGCAAACTACACATTAGTGTGTATACTTCTTTTCCGGTGTACTATTACCCTGTGGCCCCCTACCAGGCTCCTCACCTCTCTCTTTAACGGTAACTGGAGTAGCCGGTCCCCGTATCCAATGTCTTGGTTGCAGCCGATGTTTTAATCGTTCTCCTTTTTAAGCGGGTTACTCGCTGTGGATTTAGCGAAACAATGAATTAGCTACTGTTTTGCCCTAATGATTCCCGCATACTCGCATTTTTCGGCGTTTGCTCTTACCTGTAACAGGTTATGTCGAGCGAAAGCTTTAGGCGTCTCTTCCTCCCGCAGCGTGTAAGCTGTTGGCCCGGAAGCAGGAGTTTGTATCTGTCCCAGAGGCCCGGGTTGCTGGGTAATGTAGTTTTAAGGCAGCTATTTGCTGTGACCGCATGTAGATTGCCGCCGCTTAGGCTGAAACTGATTCAGAAAAGGGGGTGGTGATGAACAGAGTGCCTGAATTAAGCAGACCACTCTTACCCAGTCCAAAGATCAGGGCTTGATCCATCACCGTTTTTTAGCTCACTGCACCATCCCAGCTCAGAACTTGGCTATATGCAAATTAGTCTGTTCCTGTCCCAGTGCATGATGGGAACAGGGCAAACCAAACTACCAAGCCAATTCTTGTACTGGGAAGGAAACAAGCTTCCGGGGACCGGTTTCTGCCATTTCAGGCGTCGTCGGCCCGGCTTGCTTGAATCCTGATGGTGCAATGAGCAAGGGACTCACATCTGAGTATACCCTTCCACGCTTATGGTGGACAAAATGATTCAGAAAAGGGGGTGGTGATGAACAGAGTGCCTGAATTAAGCAGACCACTCTTACCCAGTCCAAAGATCAGGGCTTGATCCATCACCGTTTTTTAGCTCACTGCACCATCCCAGCTCAGAACTTGGCTATATGCAAATTAGTCTGTTCCTGTCCCAGTGCATGATGGGAACAGGGCAAACCAAACTACCAAGCCAATTCTTGTACTGGGAAGGAAACAAGCTTCCGGGGACCGGTTTCTGCCATTTCAGGCGTCGTCGGCCCGGCTTGCTTGAATCCTGATGGTGCAATGAGCAAGGGACTCACATCTGAGTATACCCTTCCACGCTTATGGTGGACAAAATGATTCAGAAAAGGGGGTGGTGATGAACAGAGTGCCTGAATTAAGCAGACCACTCTTACCCAGTCCAAAGATCAGGGCTTGATCCATCACCGTTTTTTAGCTCACTGCACCATCCCAGCTCAGAACTTGGCTATATGCAAATTAGTCTGTTCCTGTCCCAGTGCATGATGGGAACAGGGCAAACCAAACTACCAAGCCAATTCTTGTACTGGGAAGGAAACAAGCTTCCGGGGACCGGTTTCTGCCATTTCAGGCGTCGTCGGCCCGGCTTGCTTGAATCCTGATGGTGCAATGAGCAAGGGAGCTTGTCTCCTTTCTGGTGAAGAATTGGCTTGGTAGTTTGGTCTGCCCTGTTCCCATGATGCACTGGGCCAGGGACAGACTGATTTGCATATAGCCAGGTTCTGAGCTGGGATGGGGCAGTGAGATAAATAACGGTGATGGATCAAGCCCTGATCTTTGGACTGGGTAAGAGTGGTCTGCTTAATTCAGACACTCTGTTCATCACCACCCCCTTTTCTGTATCGTTTTTGGCCACTATAGGTGTGGCAGGGTATACTCAGACATGAGTCCCTTTCTCACTGCTCCATCAGGATTCAAGCAAGCCGGGCCGAAGAGGCTGAAATGCCAGAAACCGGTCCCCGGTAGCTTGTCTCCTTTCTGGTGAAGAATTGGCTTGGTAGTTTGGTCTGCCCTGTTCCCATGATGCACTGGGCCAGGGACAGACTGATTTGCATATAGCCAGGTTCTGAGCTGGGATGGGGCAGTGAGATAAATAACGGTGATGGATCAAGCCCTGATCTTTGGACTGGGTAAGAGTGGTCTGCTTAATTCAGACACTCTGTTCATCACCACCCCCTTTTCTGTATCGTTTTTGGCCACTATAGGTGTGGCAGGGTATACTCAGACATGAGTCCCTTTCTCACTGCTCCATCAGGATTCAAGCAAGCCGGGCCGAAGAGGCTGAAATGTCAGAAACCGGTCCCCGGTAGCTTGTCTCCTTTCTGGTGAAGAATTGGCTTGGTAGTTTGGTCTGCCCTGTTCCCATGATGCACTGGGCCAGGGACAGACTGATTTGCATATAGCCAGGTTCTGAGCTGGGATGGGGCAGTGAGATAAATAACGGTGATGGATCAAGCCCTGATCTTTGGACTGGGTAAGAGTGGTCTGCTTAATTCAGACACTCTGTTCATCACCACCCCCTTTTCTGTATCGTTTTTGGCCACTATAGGTGTGGCAGGGTATACTCAGACATGAGTCCCTTTCTCACTGCTCCATCAGGATTCAAGCAAGCCGGGCCGAAGAGGCTGAAATGCCAGAAACCGGTCCCCGGTAGCTTGTCTCCTTTCTGGTGAAGAATTGGCTTGGTAGTTTGGTCTGCCCTGTTCCCATGATGCACTGGGCCAGGGACAGACTGATTTGCATATAGCCAGGTTCTGAGCTGGGATGGGGCAGTGAGATAAATAACGGTGATGGATCAAGCCCTGATCTTTGGACTGGGTAAGAGTGGTCTGCTTAATTCAGACACTCTGTTCATCACCACCCCCTTTTCTGTATCGTTTTTGGCCACTATAGGTGTGGCAGGGTATACTCAGACATGAGTCCCTTTCTCACTGCTCCATCAGGATTCAAGCAAGCCGGGCCGAAGAGGCTGAAATGCCAGAAACCGGTCCCCGGTAGCTTGTCTCCTTTCTGGTGAAGAATTGGCTTGGTAGTTTGGTCTGCCCTGTTCCCATGATGCACTGGGCCAGGGACAGACTGATTTGCATATAGCCAGGTTCTGAGCTGGGATGGGGCAGTGAGATAAATAACGGTGATGGATCAAGCCCTGATCTTTGGACTGGGTAAGAGTGGTCTGCTTAATTCAGACACTCTGTTCATCACCACCCCCTTTTCTGTATCGTTTTTGGCCACTATAGGTGTGGCAGGGTATACTCAGACATGAGTCCCTTTCTCACTGCTCCATCAGGATTCAAGCAAGCCGGGCCGAAGAGGCTGAAATGCCAGAAACCGGTCCCCGGTAGCTTGTCTCCTTTCTGGTGAAGAATTGGCTTGGTAGTTTGGTCTGCCCTGTTCCCATGATGCACTGGGCCAGGGACAGACTGATTTGCATATAGCCAGGTTGTGAGCTGGGATGGGGCAGTGAGATAAATAACGGTGATGGATCAAGCCCTGATCTTTGGACTGGGTAAGAGTGGTCTGCTTAATTCAGACACTCTGTTCATCACCACCCCCTTTTCTGTATCGTTTTTGGCCACTATAGGTGTGGCAGGGTATACTCAGACATGAGTCCCTTTCTCACTGCTCCATCAGGATTCAAGCAAGCCGGGCCGAAGAGGCTGAAATGCCAGAAACCGGTCCCCGGTAGCTTGTCTCCTTTCTGGTGAAGAATTGGCTTGGTAGTTTGGTCTGCCCTGTTCCCATGATGCACTGGGCCAGGGACAGACTGATTTGCATATAGCCAGGTTCTGAGCTGGGATGGGGCAGTGAGATAAATAACGGTGATGGATCAAGCCCTGATCTTTGGACTGGGTAAGAGTGGTCTGCTTAATTCAGACACTCTGTTCATCACCACCCCCTTTTCTGTATAGCTTAGGCTGAAACTGGCATTATTTTTAACCGGTTTTAGCTATACTGTGGCTAAGATCATGAATGGTTGCCACTGCTGTAGTTACCACACTTAACGTTTTGTTTGGAAAAGGTCAAAGGAATATAGTGTGGTTTTTGAATAATAAGAAGTGGGAATCCACGTTCTTTTTTGTTGTAACTTGTACCTTAGGTCCTACCTGGTTCCTGTCATTGGGCCTAACCCCTGTATGCACCGACTTTGATGATGAAGCACCCGCTCCAAATGTCTTAACAGGAGAAAGGTTCGGCCTCTAAACAGTAAGGCTAGGCCCATATGACAACAACACCACTACAAATGCCAATACTGTTTTCCACTTATTACCCTACTTACTTGTTCAGTCACATCCGTGAGTCAATGTCAACCAAGAAAAATTAATTTCATTCCTTTCATTTATTTTTCAATTGATATTTGTTTTTTCTTTGTATCAGAAAAATGAATGTTTTAAATCACACAAATTTCATGTCTGCAAACCACACCCACAATTTACAAATTTGTACAACATATAAAACAACCATATTTGGACATTACCTAGAAACAAAACAAAACAAAAAATCACAACAATTTTCGAAAATTAAATCAGATAAACATGAAAAAATTACACATGAAAAAATTACATACACAGAAAAATTATTGTTTTCTTTCCGATTTGACTATACAATGTTAGATTCAACAGTGCCTAGTTTTCTATATCCCTCTATGTATACTAATTATTTCATTAGCTTCATATAGTATCTCAGACACGGGGAATTTCTCTTTGGTAGCACTTGTTGAACGAAACTACGTGGTCGACGCGTTTCAAACCTAGGTGTTATTAGATCCGGTTCTCATCAGGACCAATAGCTGTAAAATGACAATGCCACTATGTTACAATATTATACACGGACCAACATCAGTCATAAAACGGCACCACCAAGTAATCCTCAGTTACCTCTGTTATGATTATGAGCGATCAGCCGAACTCCTTTCCAATATTTTTATCTCTCCACAACTGATTTCCACCATCGATACTTCAACCATGAGGGGAAGAGAAGAGAAAGAGAGGGGGAAGTCAAAAATCTGTCCCAGTAGTCGTTCTATAAGCCTTTTTTTCTAAGTGTGTAATTGTGCACCTACTCGTGTGTTTGTATGGGGGGGCGCATTAGCCGCCATCCTCGCCGTAATAACAGCTCCTGTAGGGCTGAAAAAACTGCAGGAGAATATAATCTACTCTGTGCAACAAAACTAACTTGGTTCAACAGAAGCCAAAACATGTGCATCACGTACCTTGTGTGTTTTAATGTCACCACACGTCGTGATTTATGACCTGCAAAAAGAATTTAGACTATTGAGCATATGGCAATGTTGCATATGTGCAATTGCTCTCAGTACCTTATACACTAACGTAATTTTCACATTGAAATCCATAGTTCAAAATGCTAAAAAACGTTTGTCCCTATTAGTCGATACTCATCGTTGCAAATGATTGTAACTATAAACATTTCCGGCATCTAGCATGCGTCAATGGTTCAAAACCTTCTTTCCACATGATAGTCTATGATTCGCCCGTGGACTGTTAGCCCGTACTTTTCATTTGTGCGTTTAATACGCAACGGTGTTTCTGACTTTAAAGGCTTTTCTTAGAATCGTGAGCGGCAATTTGGATACTTACTTTTCTTTCTCTTCGTTGAGCGCTATGGATGGCCGTCCGCTCTCCTAACAAATCAGGATGCAAGGTGTATGTGAAGCCGCTTTAAAATTAGAAAGACTTGAGTCATGGCTTTAGTGTAGTGGTTCAAGTGGAATCAATTGGTCCACGCATATTGGAGTTATTGACTTTTGACGTTTGGAGTAGTGTGGCTCACTGGTTAGAGGCGGCAGGCCTGAGAGCAGAAGTCAGCCTGGGACCAGGGTTCAATTCCCGACGCGGCAGGGTCGTGGACCTTGGTCAGCGGACTCGATAATTCTCGCTTCGGTGCTTACTCTAATCAGGGGTTCCACTCGGCAACTCTGGGCATTAGCTTGCCTAATCTCCACAACGGCCCCACCAATTCCGGGGATGCCTGGCTCCACCTTGGGGACTCCCAGCAAGGGACCATCCCACAGGGAAAGCCAGGACGGATTCCCCAGAGTTATACAGCGCTGGGACGCCCCGTTGCTGGGGCAGCTGTGCGCTTTACAAGTATACTACATTTACATTTACATTTACGTTTGTATGGTTGATGTATTTAGAGTTTGTCTATTTTTCTATTCATTTTTTGTTTTTGGCTAATCTAATTGACTATGACTGAACAAGATGCATTTGCATATAGTGAGGGCCACATCCAAAAATTAATGAACGCACCCCCATTGTTTTCCTCGGTATCACTAAGTGATACTGCTAAAACACAGAACGAAACAGATAAACTTACGAGATTAAAGAAAAAACAAATTAGGACGGAACTACACGGCCATTATTTATTGCAACATCTTAAATCAGGTACTATTCTTGGTGGTCTCCAGATACGAAATATTCCAGTAATATTCACGGAAGCTCCATTGTAAAAGAAAGGATACAGCTGCATTGAGACTAAGTGCAGCCGAGATCTTTTAGTTCTAACTATTGAGACAGCAAAATGGATTTTGAAACAAGAACTAATTGAAATCGTGAAATTAGAACAAGAAATAAAAGACAACCAAGCAATATTGGATGCAAAAACTTTATTGTCGAAAGTTGAAAAAGAAATAGCGAAATTTAAGGACTATATAATAAACCACATTTGAGAAAGATAAAAAGAACTTCTCTCTGGATACTACATACCCTTACTTGCAGGTGGATTTTTATACAAGACAAGAATCACAGAGATTTCTCTCTGAATACCAAGGCAGATCAAGAGACAAATTCATCTATTTTTTTCGGACACCTCGTCATCATCAGGAGGAGAATCAGAAAAAAACGAAGGTAGATTGAACTCTTTCAAACCTAACAGGAAGGGACACAACCAACCACAACCAAATTCTTCTTTTCCCAACAGAGGTGTTCCTTTTTTAGGAAGAGGCCAAACGAGGCCTCGCGGCAGAAGCAGGTACCCCAATCAACCATGGAAGATGAGAACCAGGCGCCAATATTACTAAACGTAACGACATCATCAATCTTTAACATTTCCAATCGCCAACTAACTTCAGCTGAAGAAAGTTTACTTAACAAAGGATTGTCTTATGTACCAGCTAAAAACACAGACTTTGTAAAAATGAAATCTGAAGTGATTGCATTTCGTAGAAAATTACGACTCAGGACTTTTTCTCTGGAAAATTCAACTCCGATGCCTAAGGAAGTTACTGGACTAAGAAATAAGTCAACGTTCTGTCCACCTACAAATAAAATACCGAAAGAGGTACATACCTTTGAAAAAACGGTTTTATCCGCTATTAGCAATCAAGAGAGAAAAAGGAATTTTGTTAAATACATTACATAATCAGAGAAAGATGCTATTACAAGTCTAAAGAACGCCACATCGATTGTAATAAAGCAAGCCGATAAAGGCGGCTCCATAGTGGTTTGAAGCACTCAAGACTATATCATTGAAGTCAAAAGACAATTGGACGTCAAAGAGTGCTACAGAAAAATCGATAAAGATCCTACAGTAGAGATCCAGAATGAGCTTATTCCAATATTAAAACATGGACAAGAGCAAGGATTTGTGGGCCAGAAGGAATTCAATTTTTTGAATAATAAACATCAGAGAATTCCACTTCTTTAAATTCTTCCCAAAGTCCACAAAAATGCAACCCATCCACCCAGGAGACCTATAGTCTCAGGGTGCGAACCGATCTTAGAGCCAATTTCAAAATATGTGGACTTTTTCCTAAAACCGTTTATGGAACAGGTACCGTCCTATCTTCAGGACACCACAGATTTTATCAACAAAATCGACAAGGTCAAATTTACACCTGGGCAACAAATCTTGGTGACATTGGATATAGTATCCCTTTATACTCAGATCCCTCAAGAAGAGGGGTTAGAAGCAATACAATCATTTTTGGAAACAAGACCACAACCAACCAGAGTACCAACTGACTTCATCATGACATTGGCGAGCTTTTCATTGCGAAAAAATGATTTCAAATTTGAGAATGATTTTTATTTTCAAATCAAAGGATGTGCTATGGGATGCCCTTTTGCTCCAGAACTGGCTATTTTGTACATGGCAAAATTTTAAGAGAAGTTTGTTTATAACAACAACCCATTTACCCATAGTATATCTGATTAAGTCCGATATATAGACAACATATTTATGATATGGACCGGAAATGAGGAAACTTGACTTCAGTTTTTTGAATGGTTAAACAATAGGTCTGCTGACATTAAGTTTAGCATTATTCATGTACCACGAAGGATGACATTTCTGGACGTGGAAGTGTACGCTTCAGAAGGAGGTTTGGTAACAACCTTATACAGAAAAGAAATGGACCGGAATAAATCCCTACATTACAACAGCCACCACCCAAGGAGCCTAAGGGATAATCTCCCTTATGCCAATTTTTACGGATAAAGCATAATTGTACATTCAAAGATGAATATTACTTTCATGCCAATCAGCTAGCTGAAAGATTAAAAGATTGGAATTATCCTAAAAAATTACTGAAACATGCAATGAACAGTGCATGGTGGACGCCAAGGGACGCACTATTGGAAAGAAAAGAGAAAACTAAAATGGACCGTTTGGTATGTGTCACAACATTCAGCCCCAGTACCAACTTTTTGAAGAAAATCATCTGCCAAAATTGGCATCTGGTCCAACATTTGGACGAGACATTGAATCAATATCCATTATTTGCATTGAAGAAGGAGAACAGTGGTCGTTCAAGCATCCCTTCCAAGAATTGGATCGAGACAAACATTATGGGAACAATTGGGTCTACCCCCAATTAAGGGTCACCACAAACGTGGAACATGTATATGGTGCAACCAGACAATGAAAGGTTCTGTTTTCTCTCATACAAACATAAATTGGAAACATGACACCTTCACTAATTGTAAATCCAAGAATGTGGTATACGGGATCCTGTGCCCATGTCAAAAACTCTACATTGGGAAGACAAATCAAGAAATACGGCAAAGAATATCTCAGCACAAATCGAGGATTCGAAAACAAGTACTGTCTGCACCGTTAGTCAACCATTGGATCCTTCACAATCACGTAGAACAGGATCTGCGCTGGACAGTGATTTCCAAGTTGGAATCTGATCCACAAGGAGGAGACTTGGAAAGACGACTCATACAGAGAGAGGCATTATTGATTGTGAAATTTGATACAGCAGTCAATGGTTTAAATGAACTATCTGAAATATATAATCTTTGATGAGTGATTCCCAAATGGTACATTAAACCTCGTGCATGAAATCATACATGTGATTTTTCGAAACTCTTGTAACTATTTCATCAGGTTCATTTTTTACATGCCATAATTCATATATAGCCTTGAACATCCAGGCTTCCTACATGCTCGTAGGGGTGGAATAATACAAATGCAGCTTATGGAAAACGGCTAGAAAACTACGTTTCCCATCAACCCTGGGATCATGTGACAACAAAGAAGTTTGATTCCCTCGGAAACACACCTGATATAAAAATAAACTTTTTTAATTCCCTTTTCAATGCCCAGAATAGTAATCATTGCATGCTGTAACTTATACACAGCCTTGAAACCCAGGCCCTTTACACGTTCGTTAACATTTTATCGTCAGCGGCAGATATACTACAATTCCCATCAACCCGGAGTCCATGTGACAAACAGGAAGTTAGATGTAAATCGACTCAGACGTGCTGATTGTTGCATCCCGATTTCTTAGGAGAGCGGACGGCCATCCATAGCGCTCAACAAAGAGAAAGAAAAGTAAGTATCCAAATTACCGCTCACGATTCTAAGAAAAGCCTTTAAAGTCAGAAGCGCTGTTGCGTAATAAACGCACAAATGAAAAGTACGGGCTAACAGTCCACGGGCGAATCATAGACTATCGTGTGGAAAGGAGGTTTTGAACCATTGACGCATGCTAGATGCTGGCAATGTTTATAGTTACAATCATTTGCAACTATGAGTATCGGCTAATAGGAACGGACGTTTTTTGGCATTTTGAACTATGGATTTCAATGTGTAAATTACGTTAGTGTATAAGGTACTGAGAGCAATTGCCCATATGCAACATTGCCATATGCTCAATAGTCTAAATTCTTCTTGCAGGTCATAAATCACGACGTGTTGTAACATTAAAACACACAAGGTATGTGATGCACATGTTTTGCTTCTGTTGACCCAAGTCAGTTTTGTTGCACAGAGTAGATTATATTCTCCTGCAGTTTTTTCAGCCCTACAAGAGCTGTTATTACGGCGAGGATGGCGGCTGGTGCGCCCCCCCCATATAAACACATGAGTAGGTGCACAATTACACACTTAGAAAAAGAGGTTTATAGAAAGACTACTGGGATGGATTTTTGACTTCCCCCTCTCTTTCTCTTCTCTTCCACTCATGGTTGAAGTATCGTTGGTGGAAATCAGTTGTGGAGGGATAAAAATATTGGAAAGGAGATCGGCTGATCTCTCATAATCATAACAGAGATAATTGAGGATTACTTGGTGGTGCCGTTTTATGACTGATGTTGGTCAGTGTATAATATTGTAACATAGTGTCATTGTCATTTTACAGCTAATAGTCCTGATGAGAACCGAGTCTAATAACACCTAGGTTTGAAACGCGTAGACCAAGTAGTTTCGTTCAACAAGTGCTACCAAAGGGAAATTCCCTGTGTCTGAGATACTATATGAAGCTAATGAAATAATTAGTATATATAGAGGGATATAGAAAAATAGGCACTGTTGATTCTAATATTGTATAGTCAAATCAGAAAGAAAACAATAATTTTTCTGTATATGTAATTTTTTCATGTGTAATTTGTAATCTATTTTAATTTTTTTGAAAATTATAGTGATTTTTTGTTTTGTATTGTTTCTAGGTAATGTCCAAATATGGTTGTTTTATATGTTGTACAAATTTGTAAATTGTGGGTGTGGGTTGCAGACATGAAATTTGTGTGATTTAAAGGTGTGATTGAAAAAACAAATATCAATTGAAAAATAAATGAAAGAAATGAAATTAATTTTTCTTGGTTGACATTGACTCACGGATGTGACTGAACAAGTAAGTAGGGTAATAAGTGGAAAACAGTATTGGCATTTGTAGTGGTGTTGTTGACTTTGATGATGAAGGGCACGACTAAGTCCATGATGTCGCTGGTGAAAATAGTGTAGTGTCCTGTTGGTCTTTACACAAGTGTTTCACACAGGGAAAGGTTGGCTGTAATGCGTATTTTGAATGTGAGGTGTTCCATGTTGCTGCTGGGGATTTCCATGTAGGTAGTGCAGCTAATGGTATCTTTGAATATGATGGTGACTCCACCTCCAGGCTTGTGATGACTGTGTTGCCTAATGATTTTGTACTCGACTGGCATGGCTGTAGTGAAGTCCTGTGCTGCTGTGTAGTTCCTATAGAAAATATACAGGATCTGTGTGTTTAGACAACATACACTGTAGGATTGGTGTCAGACAAACTCTGATCGCAGCCCTGGGTATGTTGGCCCTTTTTGTACCAACTAGCTAATAGTGCCACTAGAATCTCCTCTTATCAAGGAGAGAATAGTTCTTGGCACCCATCGAACATGAAAACACTGATCCTTCAGGACCGTGAAAACAATATACTACCTTTTGCTCAGTCAGTCATGCTTTGCTTAGTCTGTCTCAGAGAGCTACACCAAATAAACAGGCTGAGCGTTTTCAATAATCATTTATTGAACAGGTGTCATTCTGATGTAAAATAGATGTGCTACAACAACCATTAGACAGTATAAGATGTAAATGATTAACAGTATTATAAAGGTAAAAGGATGGTATAGTTCTACCATCTTACTAAAATCATGAATACATTCAAGTATATAAAACACATGATAAAAGATGCGTACTCCTACGATGCCTCCCTAACTAGATGTACGTAAGTGTAACTAACATGGGTGCAGGTGTTAAGCCAAGAATTCTTCTCGGAGTTGGTCAATCCCATTACCTGAAATGTGGGACTATGGGACCCCGTCCTGGTCTCAAGTTGGACAACCCGCGAGGGATGTTAGACCACTGCAAGCTGGAGTATCTGCATGCAGGAAACTCAGCATCTCCGGTTAGTGTGTCTGACGAGAAGTCTCGGTCTCCTCTGTCTATCTTAGCAAGATGTGATGTATATATACCCATAGGTCTCCCCAGGGGTCCTACCTTGCTGGATTACTGTGTCGGCCTAAGGATGTCGCTGGGCATGAACTTTATACATAGATTTTATACAGGAGATGGTAGTCCTGCTGAGCTTCCAAGAATCCTCATGCATAATGTATGAGATTTCGAACTAGGGAAAACCTGCGTTCTGAATGCAGTGTAATATCATAGCTCTTAGAGGTTTTTAACTTTTTCTTTCTTAAAATTTTAAAACTCCTACTGCATTGTTTGTCACTTTGCTGCACTACTCCACATTCCGCACTGCAGCCGATTAGGAGCTGCTGGGGGACATAGGAAGGATTTCCCTGTGCAAACACTAGGCGCCATCTTGGGGGGAATCGGAGTCAGAGGGCTAGTTCTTCGTGCACCACATGCCCTCAGTGCATAAAATGATTCCATCAGCTCGTACGCGCAAGCGCGCCAAAGGCAAGCCCGTCTACGCCTGTCCGCGCCAGACCGAGCTGGGAGGCGGGAAATGCTGTCCAACTCGCTCCTAAGCCCCTGACTGATGGTTTCCTCTCCTATGCCGGAGAAGCACTGCAGGAGATAAGAACTATGGTTTCTAATAGACAAGATGTGATAAATATCTGTCCCACTAAATTACCAATAGTATTAGAAGGACCGGTAACATGTAATACTTGTAAGTTTCAGTGCTATTCGGGGGGCTCTGCCCTAATGACAGTTCTGATGATATTTTGCTAACGCATAGTGGGCCAAGCTATATCTTATGTAATGTTAGATCCCTGGTAAAACACTCTATTGAAATCTGGTATATGCTGTCCACCTACTCCCCAGATATATGCTTCTTAACAGAAATATGGCTAACCTCCTACAACTGTCCTGCGATTAACTTAGGTATTCCTGATAACTATAAGTTTATTCATCTGGATAGAGGGGGAAAGCTGCGAGGGGGTATCGGGCTAGCTTTTAAAGATCACCTTAAAGTCCAATGGTTGTCGACAATTAGCAACAACACAGTGGAACTGGGTATTTTTAGGGTTTCCATGTCACCTACTGAGACTTGGGGTGGAGCCTTACTCTATCGCCCACCAGAACCGAAATTGAATTTTGTCAACTGTTTGACGGAATTCATAGCTATGCAGGTCCTGGTCTCCAGTAATTTTATTTTACTGGGAGATTTTAATTTTCACAGAGAGGATCTGCTTAACCCAGATGTCATTTAGCTGACTACCAGCCTGCATAATATGGGTTTACTGCAACAGGTGTGTGGTCCCACCCATAGGGCTGGCCACACGTTGATCTTGTCTTTACAAATATGGAACATTTGAAGTTCCATTTCCCGTGTACTCTGATATGGACTGATCATTATTTGATTTTATTCTCATGCCCTCCCAATACTGATTCTTTCAATTGGAAGCCTTCCTACCCTCAAAAATCACAAAGGGGTTGACCTTGGCAGAAGCTCATGTTGGAAGCATTCAAGGAGACGTTCCCACTCCATAACAAGGGATTGTAGACAAGGCTTACAGGAAACCTAGTGGTGGAGGAGTGTGGCTCACTGATTAGAGCGGCAGACCCTGATGCAGAGGGCTGGCCTGGGACCAGGGTTCAATTCCTGACGCGGCAGGGTCTTGAGCTCAAATGTCCGCGGACCAGATAATTCTCGGCACGGTGCCTACTCTAATCATGGGGTCCCACGCTGCAACTCTGGGCAATAGCTTGCTTAGTCTCCACACCGGCCCTAATCGCTAAGGATGCCAGGCTTCACCAGGGGGGTGCCCAGGAGTTGGGCGCCTCACAGGAACAGGCCAGGACGAGTTCCTCAGCGGTTTATTCAGCGCGGGGACACACTGGTAAGTGTAACCATGCGCTTTATAAGCTTCACAATTACAATTACAATTACCTCCGCTATGCTGGTCGGATTTAACTTGGCTTTGACACAGACTCTGGATGTAGTCATCCCTGAGTGTAATAAGAAGCCTGCTACCTGACGAAAAACGTCCCCATGGTATTCAGGTGATCTAAAAACTGACAAGTCTACATGTAAAGCCTTAGAGAGACAATGGAGAAGAACTAAAGATGAGGCAGATAAACAAAGTTATAAATGAGCCTTATCTCACTATCATCAACAAAATTAAAAGAGCTAGATGCTCTTATATACAGCAACAAATAGAACAAGCTGGTAATTAATCTAAGGCACTGTTTGATATTGTTAAAGATTTTGCTTTTCCTCAAGCATGCAAACAGTCATCATTAGAGACGCAGGAGCTCTGTGACTCTTTAGCGAATTATTTCCAAAATACAATTTCACTAATCTACGATAATTTTCCTATTAGGAGCACTAATTATAATAGCCCTACTGGGGATTTTGATGCCTCCATGACAGTGCATGGTTGTCATCTTAAGCACTTTGTAACCATCTCACTGGAGGATAGAAATCATCAGCTTCAGATAGCAAAATCTGGATCACCGAGTGACATATGTTTTCCTAATACAATGGCACTTCTTTCCTCTGCCTGTGCCCCATTAATTCAGGAAATTTTTAACTCCTTCATCATGACGGGTTCTATTCCTACTGCCTGGAAGGAAGCCTATGTAAGGCCAATCCTTGAATAATTACAGACCAATATCTTTGCTACCTTTACTGGGGAAGATATTGGAAACCCATATAAATAAACAACTGAGCCATTATTTGGAGTCCAACAATATCTTGGACCCCTCGCAGTCAGGTTTCCGCCCGGGCTTTAGTACCGAGACCGCCCTATTGGCGGTTACGGACTCAAAGTCAAACCCTTGATGAGGGTGGATCTGCAATTCTCATCCTTTTGGACCTCTCCGCAGCATTCAATACTATTTCTCATCGACTGCTTGTGGAGAGGTTACGAGAGTGCGGTGTTGAGGATCTCACGCTGGAGTGGCTAAAGAGTTTTCTGGCAGATAGAGGGCAAACGATCATTTTGGGCCCGTTCAGGTCTCAAAAATTCCTGCTAGATAAGGGAGTACCACAGGGCTCCTGCTTGAGCCCTACTCTCTTTAATGTATATATGGCCCCATTTGCTAAGATTGTTCGTCCTTTTGGGTTTGAAATTATATTGTATGCAGACGATACTCAGCTGATTTTTCGGATTGGATTGAATCTAAATGAGGAGAGACTGCGTTTTTCGGCAGGAATGTTGGCCATCTCAAACTGGATGACAGATTATTGCCTTAAACTTAATCCAGAAAAAAACGAGTTTATGCTTCTGGGAAGAACTAATAACTTCAATATGGCCGATTGGTGGCCTGCCCAGCTGGGGATAGCTCCTAACCCTTCATCCTCAGTAAAGAACTTGGGAATACAACTGGATGACAAATTGACTATGAAGGACAATGTACAAAACATCACAGGCTCCTGCTACTATAGTCTTCGTCTACTCCGTAGAATTATTCCATATCTACCAGTGAAACATCGCAGAACGGTGGTTCAGGCGATGGTGGTGAGTCGCTTGGACTACGGGAACACCTTACTGACCGAAGTAGGAGACACCTTGGTAGCCAAGCTTCAAGTTATCCAAAATACGGCAGCAAGGATGGTCTTAAACCACCCTCCAGGCTCTCCATCACTCCCCCTGCTTAGAGAGCTTCACTGGCTTTCAGTGAAAAAGAGTTCATTCTTCAAGGTCTGCTGCCTCACTTTTAAAGACATCAATTTAACAGGTCCTGATTATTTGCAAAAGAAACTTTGTAAGCAGATTTCTTGTTGTAACCTAAGATCAAACGCGTTGGCTCTGTTGAGGATTCCTCGCATTCGGCGTACCCGTTCTGGTGGCAAAGCTTTTCATATATTGCCCCCAACAATTGGAATTCTCTACCGGAGATGTTGAGTAAATCTACCTCTTATCTGGTTTTTAGGAAACAACTCAAGGCTTTCCTATTTTAACTCTTTTTGGCTCGGATATATCACTTTTTACCTCCGGTTTTCTCCTTAAGTAAGCACTGAGATGCCCCCGGGTGAGTCATGCGCTATAAAAGAGGCCAATAACATAACATAACATAACATAACATAACATAACATAACATAACATAACATAACATAACATCTAGGTAAAAGGTCATAACCTTTAAACCATGATGTAGGGAGAGAATGTAGGTGAAGGGTAATGAGTTTATTGAGGCCTATATTATGGTACCTATATGGAATATAACAGTGCCGAGATTGGGGTTAGCTATATTTCTGTGAGAAAGAGCAGGTCTGGAACGTGGTCATGCAGTAGGTACCATATCTCTGTGGAGTGTTTGGTGAGCGAGCGGGTGTTGAGAAGCATGCATGCGAGTGTGGCATGTTGTTTTGCAGGCGTTTGGTCTATGTGCTCCCAGAAATTCCACCCTTCGTCTTTGGTTTTGTCAGACAATCTCTATCAAAATGTCATTTTTTCCAAAATACATGAATTACCTGTTTCATCATATGTTTTCTTTTTCCTCTTTATGAGGTGAGCGTATGCTCCATATATACTCACGTTCAGCATTAGTGTCATTGTTATATACTTGGTTTTATGATGCCCTAATCAAGACATGACTATCTCTTGTCTTCCACTTACACCTCCTACCTAAAAGACAATGATCTAAACATAACAGAAGGTTTATTAAGTCCATACAATTATCAGGTTGTAGATGAATGTGATCTAAAACATCTTTGAGCTTATCCTTCAGACTCTTATAAAATGCACAACTCTCATTCTTTTGGGCCAGGGCGTTTATGATGCTATTTTTTTCAACAGTTGCATTGTTCATAACAGAAAGTGTCTCATGCTTGCATATCACTTCCAGTATGGCATTGAATGCAAGGTCCACTGTGCTTTCAGCCACATGATCATGAGGCGTGACTCTAGATGTCTCCACAGATGTAAAACAAAATACCACATTTGTGCAAACATAAAACTTTTGTGGGTATAGAAAAGGCTCTCCACATTTTGCATGTTAATGACTAATGATTTTCTAGTCTAGGTTAGGTGGCAAGAAATGTTCTAGAGGAGACTCTTTCCCTTCAGGTTTATAGTAATACAGTTAGTTGTCTAGACTCAAGGTTGTCTAAGGAGTCACAGAGTTATTCTGTCAGATGTATACCAGATTAATTGTCATCCTTGAGTCTTTGTTCAGGCAGTATCTCAAGTGTTGTTGCAATAGGGTGTCTGAGTGCTTTTGGTTTCTCTACTACATGTCTTTTTATTCCTGTGACTCTAATGTGACTCTAATGCGTCCAAGGCAGTCGTTCTTCTTCCATCTTTTCTATGAATGTTTGTAATATGTAATTCCATTTAGTTGCTGTGTCAGCTCTTTCTTTGTCCCTATTCATCTCCATGTGTGAAACAGTCTCAGTGCAGCTTTACATTTCTCTTTTCCCTTTTCCAGATTTTTTACGCCATGCTGATTCCGCAAGCACAAAAAGCTAGGTCTATAAACCTTGTAATAGTCTTTCTTTGGGTTAGGGGGGAGTTGTAGGAGGTGCACCTTGGGTTTCATAACTCCACCTCCCCCTGTTTCTCCCTCTATGCTGCCTAATATTATTTTCCATTAGACGGTAATGATCGGGCAGACACATGCCATATTCTAAATGTTTACATTTTGATACCTGCATCCGGCATTGGAGGCCTGGAATGTTTTTATAGCACTTTGTGGGTGTGAGGTAAGCCCTAATTAGAATCTAACATTTCTAGATTTTGTTTGGTGTATATCTAAGAAGCAGTGCCTATTCCTCTTTGTTCTATTTTCTACTAATACTGATGAACCATGCTACCCAGACATTTTCCCGGTTGCTGTTTGTCATGCCAATAAGTCATTCATATATTATTGTTGCCACTTTCTTGCCAGTGCACAAAATAAGCAGTAATTGCAGAACCATATTTATAGGCAGTTCTAAGTTATACTCCTCCCAGATTGAACATGCTGTTCCAACAATCTTCTGTACAGCCGCGGTCGGTAGTGAGAGTACCTGCCGGGTGGTGACATGGAGAGGGGCAGGGTGATGGGTAGTAAACTATGGATTGTGGAGGTTTACAGGTAAGTAAACATATAAATAAGTAAAACTAATTTTGTTGCGCGCACTGCATCGCATTTGGGGATGCAGTGCATGCTCCGAAATTCATTTTATTTATCATGGGTACACACCAATCTTTCTGAAGACAGTTGGGTAGAAACCTATTATCAACACTAAGCTACGTTAAGAATCTTATCTTTTCAACATATTTCTGTTTTGAATTCTTTAATAATTAGGAGATCTGAGCATTCTTTTAAATTAGCTTCAACCCTCCTGCACCACCCCATTGCCCCCCTCAACACCCGGTCCACCCACTTGAACTCTCCCAATTTCATGTCCTTAGGTTAGTTCCACCATGTATATATGAATTACATGCATTGCCTCCCATCCACATGACATAACAGTCTTACACAGGTGACCTTTAACCCAGTAGCTGACTGCTGTCTCTCCGACACCAGGCTCTTATACCATATCTTAATCCCTGTACCTGACAAACACAAAACATGTCCCCAGGCATGGTAGATTTATTCTGTACAAGGGTCACCACTTTTCTCATTCATGGCCAACAGCCAGCTGCATATGCTCTTGTTGTTTTAGAAAAGGATAAGCAGGGGATTAGCGAATGTTTTCAAAACATATCAATTCTGGAAAAACCCCAGAGTGACCATTTTAGTATAAAAGACTCTCTCTCCCCCTTACCAAGGCAGAGGAAGAATTCCTTCCAGGCTGGACCGAGACTCTGCAGACTGATCCTTTGACAGACAGAGACCTGACATCCGTCACGGGGTGCCATCCTTGACACAAAGACAGGGTCCTTCATTCAGAACCATCTGGTGAGGGGTTAGCACTTTCCGGGGGAGTTCTTGGCTCCATTAGATTCCATTAAGACATATCCTTGCACTTACACATACATGCTTCACCTACACCTCTAGGCTAGGCATGGTTAGGTAGGATACGTATAGCAGGAGTACACCAATGCTATTGTTTTATATAATATGCTTTTATTCATCTTAATCGCACTATGGTAGAAATGTATCTACTTTACACGATATTGGTACAAGTGATTACATTTGTCTGCTCCTGTCTTTTGATTGTCGCAGCTAACATGTTTCTTACTAGACTGCCACTTGACCAATAAATACTTATTGAAACAATTCCAACTATCATTCTATGTATTTTGAGAAACGCAAGCACAAGTGACTTAATGAAGGATACCGTATTGTTTCCACGATACCTGAGGAATCAGGGTTGTCATGTTCAGTGGTTGCCAGAAACTACCTACAACACTGTAGAATACAGGGGGGTCGTGGCACTGTAGAGCTAGCAGATCTAATGGCTTACTCATCCTGCGGGGGTGTCCAGAGTCTGTCTTCACACCAAGCCCTCAGTGTAGGTCATCCAAAACACGCAGGTCCTGGGGGGGTCCTAGGAAGTACATGACACCAATCTCCATTCTCCACCTAGATGCTTCCAATTCGCCCAACTTTCTCCCACTCCAGCATTGTGTAATCTGTCAAAGATTGTCTAATGTGCTATCCTGTTCAGAAGCTCATTCCCTCTAGGAAGTATTCCTCACTTTTCACTGAACTTGCTTCTGCCGGCATATTGGTTGGTATGGTGACTCTTCTGTTGTCAGAATGGCTGGTGTGAGACCAACGGTTTGATCGTTGCTCAAGTGTTTTTGGAATAAGGCCCTCATATTGTGGTATTGTATCCATAAATGGTACACTGTAATATTGATCTTTATTTCCCTGTTTGAAAATGCAAAAAAAGAAAAAAACTTCACATACAGATGTAGGGTTTTGGATCAATTGTTACATTCCTAGTCCTCTCTGGCCTCCATCAAGGTCCCATTCCCACCACTATGTAATTTGATATGAAAGTTTGAAGTCTATTGGGGGTATATATCATGGATGGTACAGGACAGACAATCTGGGACACAGTTGTGTGCTACACAGGCCGATATGCAGCTCTAGGCAAGTATGTCCCATAAATGGCATCTCAGTCTTTCCAGGACCGGCGCTCCCAATAAATAGTCATTACCTTAACTTCAACCCTGCACGCTCTTTTGGGCATTAGAGGCAGTGAGGCATTTGACATGAGCAGCTCCTCTTCTGGCGGTGCATCATGCCCCAGAATGGATAACTCTCCTCAATCTATAGGTGTATGCAACAAGACAACAAAGCTTCGTATTTGCTTCTTGGGCTCAGAGCTATGTGGAGTCTGCCACTTAAGGCCCCTCTCTGCTGCAACTATTTAGTGCTCCACAGTCAGCCAATATGTTGGCAGTCAGGGTGTCCACTAGGATTTCTTTCATCTGGTGTTCTAGGCAAAATCACATTCCTCCTTCTCAGCTAATATGACCCTTGCATAGTGCACCCTCTCCTCTCTCTGTTCTGTTTAGTCCTGAGGTCAGTACCCAACTTGGTTGGCTCCATCCTAACCAACAACTAATGTCTTCCAACAAGAATCCACCATGCTCACCCCTCAGCAGTCTGCCTTTGTTTTTCGAAGCTATCCCTGAATCTGCAGGTGATAGAGCGCGTGGGACCACTAACTAAATTTTACCATACTCACCTGGGCCCATAAAAACATTCACACTTTGACCTAGTAATCCTGCGTTTCTATTTACTTACAGTCTATCAGTACTTTGAGTCCTTTTAGGGCTTATACCTGTAAACCATGACTTACCAATCCTTGTCACCTTTGCTATAAGCCCTAGGGATCGAATAGGGAGTTAGAATAAACAGGCAGTATTTAAACAGTTTACCTTTCCTGTAATAACCACAGACTCGGGGAAAATTTTAAATGCTTTATTTGTTGCAAGTTTAAGTGAGTCTTCATCCAAGTTACAGAGACCATCAATATCATAAGTAAAAATATAGAGTATATATATAGAGTTAGAATATAGAGTTTTCAAGAAATAAGAGTAACACCTTTAAAGATTGGTACCTGGGAAGGGTGAGAAAGAAAAATAGCACTAGGACATACCACATGGATTATATTTACCTAGAATGGTGCAAGGACCAATCCTGGCCACGGACTGGGGCAAAGGACAAGGCTCACAACTAACCAGGTGCCCACGGGACAAGACAGGTGCAGATCAGGACAGGTGACCTCAGGTAAGTGCAACGCCAGCATCACACCCCTTTCTCTCAGTAAGCCAATTAGTACCCCGACTAGGTAATCGATAATTTCCCCACAAACACCTCGAATTTTCTGACAGAGTGCTCCGCCAGCACCTCTGCTCTCGATCTTCTATAGTGTGCGTTGGGTCAGTGACAGGTCAGCTATTCAGACAAGCCGGACAATTTCTCTAACTAAACCTACCTTAGTTATACCATTTCTAGGGCAATATATCACCCCTAAATGTTGCAAATCTATGTGTTCCCCTTCAGTGATTGGTTGGAAAGACGAGGAGAGGTCATCACACCATACTAGGATGAGATCATTGTTCATTAGGCTGTAGTGATCAAGTTCCCGCCCATAACTTTATTTTCTAATTGCTTTATTCAGCCCACCATTAATATTTCATTTTATTATACAATGTTGTTAAATTTTGCAAGTTGTCTTCCTTTTCCCAGGTCATGGGGTGAGGTTCCCATGGGCATCGCGGGTAAGACAATCTTTGGCACGGTTTCAATGCCACAGCCCAAGGTCTTTGCGTTCTCCCAGCACATGCGCGGTGCATATTCAAAATGGGGTTTTAAGTCACCCCTCATGTCCAAATACGAGCTAATAACAAAGTCAAAGAAAAACATATTAGAATACAAAAATAAATGAATGCACTGTATACCACTTATCTCTACTCTAACCCCATTACTTTATTTTAACTTTTGCATTAATAGTTAAGCAGAATGAACAGGCTTAGTACAAGTAGCAGCAAAAGCATTAGCATGTGAGGTTTGAAGCAGCCATTTCTGGCACTAGTGCGCAGAAGCAAGAAGTTCCCACCAAAAGCAGAGGTACGTCACACCACGTAGATGTGGCAGACACATGAGCAGTAAATTTCCCACGTTTTCGGCGGCCATATTAAGACACTCGGGTTACTGTTAGTAAAAGCACATACACAAGCTTCCCCAGCTTACTAAATATGTTGTGAAATGCAAATATTAATGGACAAAACAAGTTGATTAATATGTTATATGTTATTTTGAGAGTGTATAATACAAGCAAGATTCTGTACCTGTGAAACCTTGCTCCATCACAGGCATCAAATATGCTGAGAACATCACTTCAAGAGATATTTTATTCATGGTACCCAACAGAAAGATTAGTGAGATGTGTCTTATGCCATAAGCTGCATGCTTTGCCCGTGGAAGTTTCTGACTATAATAGGTTATTTTCTCACAATCGTTTCTCCCATGCAGTCACTTTGAAACTCGGGCTGTAAAGTCATACAGCATTAGTGCTACCTGAAGGTGGATCCTTTTGAGCATCTTATCATTTCTGAGGACCTTGTGGACTCCCGAGCATTACAATGAAATGAAAATGCTCTCCTTTGACGATGTTCAGTAGTCCAGCAGGATTTACAAGTTCCAGTGCAAACACAGGAGTTGTGGAGGACTTGTTGGCACAGTGATAGGTCAGTAATGTCATTACCAACATATACCTATGGCCAGATTAGAAACTGCTTAGATTTCCCTGGAGCATAGTTTTCTAGTATGATCAACACACAGTCTCTATCTAGATCATAGCCCCTATCCATCAATGTGCTCTCCAACATATCTGTGACTGTTCAACACACAGTGCCCTTAGTTACTCCTGAACATTTTATGGATGACCCAACATATAGATATTTTATTGCAAAACCAATCACATTTTAACCCTACTCCCACAGCTTTTTATATGCACAGTCTAAAGTAGCATTCATTGTATCTCACTTGAAAGGCACGCTGCCTCTTGGGTGGTTCTGTTGGCACGAGACGGTGGGCCCGATTCACAGAACTAACTTAAGACAAAATCCTAAGTTTACTACCATTTTGGTATTCACAGAAGGCACTTACTCCTTTTGGTATTCACAGAAAGGCACTTACTCATTTCGGTATTCACAGAAGTTAGGAGTCCTAACTTTAGGACTCTTAAATGCCTTCTGTGAATACCAAAAGTCTTAAACTTAGGATTTTTCTCAATTTAGTAGTAGCAAAGTTAGGACTCCTAACTTTAGGACTCCTAAATGCATTCTGTGAATACCGAAAGTCTTAAAATTAGGACTTTTCTCAATTTAGTAGTAGTAAAGTTAGGACTCCTAACTTTTGGACTCCTAAATGCCTTCTGTGAATACCGAAAGTCTTAAAATAAGGGGTTTTCTCAGTTTAGTAGTAGTAAAGTTAGGACTCCTTACTTTAGAACTCCTAAATGCCTGCTGTGAATACCGAAAGTCTTAAAATTAGGATTTTTCTCAATTTAGTAGTAGTAAAGTTAGGACTCCTAACTTTCGGACTCCAAAATACCTTCTGTGGATACTGAAAGTCTTAAAATTAGGATATTTCTCAACTTTACTAATACTAAACTGAGAAAAATCCTAATTTTAAGACTTTCGGTATTCACAGAAGGCATTTAGGAGTCCTAAAGTTAGGACTCCTACCTTCTGTGAATACCGAAATGAGTAAGTGTCTTCTGTGAATACCAAAATGAGTAAGTGCCTTCTGTGAATATGAAAATGGTAGTAAGTTTAGGATTTTGTCTTAAGTTAGTTCTGTGAATCGGGCCCAATGACTCTAATTTGTACAATTGAGACACCTTATTCTCATAAGGAACTTGGGAAAAACATATTTGACCAAAAAGCTGTCACCCTGTCTGCCGATATGCAGAGGCTGGACTTGAGACATCCAGCTTAACCAGCTACCCTCCATTTTAAGTAATTCATACTTACAGACCCGGGTTAGTTTCCTTGAGATGGAAAAAGCACTGCTGCCTGCCTGACTACTGGGAAGTGTGGTTACATTTGTATGTGCTTTATGATTCATTGCACTGCGATTGGAGAGCGTATTACAAAGTGGTAGAATGCAATGTAAACCTTGCTGCATCTTTTAGACAGGCTTGGATTGGCAAACCGGGAAATCAGACACGGGCGATGGGCCTGCTGCAAGGCCATTTGGTGGGCCATTTTTAGAGTGGACTAAGCAGTCCAATCAGCCAGGGCCATCCCCGTCTCCACTGCAAGTGCACACCAGAAAAGGTTGTTATTACAGCCTTTGCATACATATACTGAGTCTGACCCACCTCAGGCCAGCTCACTGTGAGAATTAGAATGGTGATGGGCTGCTCCCTCTGTCACAGCATGAGGTGTCACCGCCCCTGGCACCCTCCAGATGTGACAGACGCCTCAAGGAGCTGCTGATGGGAAGCCATTAGCACTCGCTTTGCAGAGGACAGGGGTAGGGAGGAGGGCTAAAAAGTTAGGGTAGTGGGGGCTGGTTAGTGCCAGCGAGGGAGCCCCTTAGGTTATTTGTGTCCCTCTACCCTCATGGAAGGGGGGGGACATAACGTAGTCTCTGTTGTTCAAGTACAAAAAAATGAAGGATTCTGGAATGGAGACCACTTTTTTTGGGAAGGCCCTGCCTAATTGTAATCCCAATCCAACACTGTTTTTGAACATCCGATCCGCATAGCAATGAGACTGAACTGATGCAAGGGAGTACCCCAGTACTGATGATGGTCCAAGCCACGATTGAGAGGACAAAACATCAACAGTCCACCTTGACTGGACAATGAATACATGAATTTCTTGCAGTATAATTCATTTTTAGGTCAGCCTGGGAAGTGCATGCACTGCTCTGTGGCATGCTGTATTGGATTATGGCATTGAGCTCCAAACTCCCCGCCCATATTCGTTATTGGCTTGTGTCATTGTCCTTCATAAATGCTGGCTTCTGTTTCATTAATAGGCTTGTTAGTCCCTCCTTAGTATCGCCTTGTCTTCATTTGTAACCGTCCATGAAGGCTGGCTCTTTTACTTTGATTGTTACACACCATACGTCTTTTTTACTGTGTAAGTACTATTTTCTGTAATGAGTTTCTCCTACAGGCTTTCCTGCAACATGCAGCGTGCCCTGCACGCTTTCACTCTCCAAGCAGCGGGGACAATGGCGGCCACTTCTTTGAATAGGTCTCGGATTTATAAGAGTTTGAGCTATTAGCATTGTAAATAACAATGCCTTTTATTTGCTTGTTTAATGCTTTTTTAGATACTGACGGTTGCCCAACAGTGTATTTTATGTGTGTTTTCTATGTTTGTAATGCTTTGTCCACCTATAGCAGGCTAAGTTAGGTTGTACTCCATTTTCTATGACTTTAAAAACGAAGTAAATAAACGTTTGCTGCTATTTCTGTAACACTTTTTTAGCCTTCTCCTTGTTGTCTTTTTGACTTATGTTTATGAAGCAACCATTGCCCAAATAATCTTTTAGTTGAAATAATAAAAGACTAGATAAAGCGAAGCCTTCAGAGGTATTAATAGTATTTCGATAGCCCTATCAGTGAATTGGGTAACCCTGTTATCTTGGTCTGCAGCTGAAGCGCAGCACAAGAGGGTTCAATTAGCAGGGTGGGGCTGGGACAGCAAACAGGCCTGGGCATCAAAATAAAAGTGGCCCCCTTTAGTGAATTAGATAGCTAAAAATGGTTCACGTTTGCAAATTCGGGCAGTTTTGACCTTGTAAAGAGTAAAGTGCAAGTGTTTCGCAAATATGGAAGAATGTATGTATTGTGTGCTTACTGCAGGCAATGTTTGTTTTAATAGTAGGGAAATTAACAGTAAAACAGCCCCACAAACAGCCAAAAAAATAGGCCACACACTGACCTGTCAGACCAGCCCATCGGGCACTGCCTGATTGCCCTATAGGCCAGCCCTACCCTGTTCCTTCAGACAATCGGAAAGGCCCAGGCACAAGACATGCATGTCCTGAGCAGACTCTGCAGATTTTTAACTGGGCACAAATACTCCCTCAGACATGCCAATGACTGCTGTAGAAATTGCCTAAGACAAGTTGCATAAATATTTGTATGGTGAATCGTGTGAAGTAACCCCAAGGTAACCTTTGGAATCTCTGAGAGCAATGTGCTCAATAATGGGTATGTAGGGGAACTGAATATTTTTTATTTTTTTTTTATTTTTTTTAAAACCTTTATTGTGCACAAAAGAGAGAACAAATACGGGCCTACAACCATCAGGCCGGCCACGAAACTTTAAGCACAGGTGCGAGCAACGCGGTCCCACAGCGGCATCAGGCAAGATAGCAGCAATCAGTAGCAGTTGCATTGAATAGAGTCATGTCGCCAAGGAAAAGGAGTATTGAAGGTTACATTTTTAAAGTTGTGAAGAAATATAAATCAGTGAAGAATAAAATCAAGAAGATCTGAGTCCAGACATTAGTTACACAAACATGAGCAGGCAGCATCAATTGAACAACATTAGGAAGAACACCCCGTCAATATGGCAGTACCATACAAAACAATAAGAGCTGCAGTCCACAGTTACGTACTACCCTCAGCGCCACCCACTCCCTACTAACCTCTAATGCAGACCCAGAACAGAAACCAGAACAAGAAAGCGCAGAAATTAGAAAAATAAGGCCCATAGAAACTAAAAAGGAAAATTAAATCTACCCCCCCACCCTGCAACAATCCGGAGGCTACGGCCTACCCCCCCCCCCCCCGGCAAAGTGCCTGTCGCCCAGTAAAGAAACCCGAAATACAGAGAAGAATAGAAAAGAAGAAGAAAAGATAAGAAAAGAAAGCTATCACACTTGAAGCATCGGGAGGAAGAAAAGAACAAGCTAGTCTATCACTCCCGAAAAGAAAGGAAACGGGGGAGGAGGAGCCCCAACATTAACAAACTCTCGGTCCCCCAGCCATGTATAGCCCCCAGCATCGAGTGAAGCAATAATATCAAAAAACACACCACCAAATGAAGAATTGAAACAGATGCACCCCGGACCCCGAGCCAGTACTTGAATGATCACCCCGTCCATATGGGCCATAGCAGGATACACCCAGTCACACCCCACGTGCGAAATCACCAGAATGAGCAACAGTAGAAGAACAGACGTGGGGAGCCACGACCACAATATTCGCCAGAGAGGAGGCACAGTACGAAACATAACAGTAGTCCAACAAGAGTGAAGCCCCGGAGACCTCCATCTTTAAACCGGTCGCGAGCGACCACTACACTATGACGCCCAGCAAAAGCCCTCCCCAGTCAGGACAAAGGGACAAGATGGCCGCCGTAATGAGAGTGCAGACAAAGGAGAGCAAGATGGACGCTACCCTATACAAATAACCCCCATGTCACAATAAGCTTCCAGGACCAGCCAACAGGAACCAGAGAAACGTGGCGGAGCCGATATCCAGCAATAAATCAGGGTAGCCAGTGTATGACGCCGACCGTGCCATTGACAAAGGTCGCAACACCCGAAGGGTGCCTTTATTGGAAAGCAAAACAACCACTAACTATAATAGAGACAGACGGGGGAAAACAATCTACATCGTAAATATAAGCCAAGCAGCCAGTACGTACCACATTCTAACCCCAATCCCCACCCGGCAAGACAGTGACACAACCAGGAACCCGCCCAACCCTGTACCGATTGTACACGCTCGGATACCGCCGACCCATTAAACATCCTACACCCCAATATCAATTACCAGAGAACTTCATCCGAGATATAATCATTGGGGAGAGACAGCAAAGAATACCCAGTGTCCCACACACATATCAAGTCTGTCTTAGCCTCCACCCGCCAGTATATGAATGCGATCAGGGGATCGTCTAGCCCTGGCCCGATCTAGGAGGCACTTTGGAACCCAACCAACTTGGCAGTTCACTGCAGTCCGCCTCGACGTGAAAACATGGCCGCCTCGAGGATGGGGGAGGCGCACCATCGTTGAGGGAGCTTCGCCTGGCCCCCGTAGATAGTAGTCCAACAACAAAATGTACTTCCAGAGCGTATAGATGACAAAAGTCACTGAACGACGAGACGGAACTAGTCAAGGAAGGAGCAGGGGACAGGGCAGGAGAACAGGCTAGCGATGCACTGCGCAGCCAGGGCGATACACGAGGCAGACAGCCAGGCGAAGAACAAAGGGGAAACACTGTTGCAACAGCAGTGTCGACGAGCGGCAACAAATCTTCAAAGGCTCCAGCATTCGTTCCATCGGTTGACACAATAGTAACAGGAGGTAGCGAGGGGCTGGCAAGCTGCAACGAAGTCAGACCTGGGACCTGTCGGGAGTGAACCCCTTGCGGTCGGCTCTCAGCAGGGATACATGCCTCAAGTTTCTCAAGCAGCACAGCATAGGTACGCCGCATCTCCGACCGTACCTCATTCAGGATATTCAACACCTCCCTGTAGGTGCAGTCCGGCTGCGATACTCGAGGTTCTCCAGCCTCAGTGGAGGGCTCAAACACGGTTCCCCGTACCAATGCACACGTGCCACCCCAGGAAGAGGTCCCAGCGCCATCTCCACCCCGTTGGTGATCAGGCATCGCCATCTTAGCAGCAGTCCACGGGGTGTTGGGAGGGGGGAGAGACGGGGGTCACAGTCCCCGACAGGGAAGTGGATGTTTGCCCTACAACACTCTACACCCCCTCCCGTGCGCTGCATAAGCAAGGGGCATCCGATGGTGCGGCGGGCAGCCAGGGCAGTTCGAGCTCACCGGCTATCAGCGCAGCTGAGAAGAAAGCAGACCGGCATCATGGCGGCCACAAACAAAGGAATCCGTGTGAGCCCTCACATATGCGTGCCGGAGCTGCTCCGTGCGATCTCGGCAGGACAGTGAGCGCAGGGCACGGGCCAGGCTGTAGACGGGCGAAAACACTCCTTCAGTACAGGCAGCCACCGCAACAAAGTATCTCTTCGAGACTGGCGAGGTCCGGCAGGCTCCAGGGAGCGGGCGGAGGTCCGGGGCAAAGACGATCCTCCCAGAGCTCGAGACTCCGGGCGGGCTGAGAGGTCAGAGGGACACCGTCAGGATCAGCTCCGTGTCCCGCGTATGTCGGGCGAAAGAAACCCCAGGATTACAGGCAGGATGTAGGCGCGGGTCTTCAGGGCCGGTGGAGCCGAGCGACCACACGTCCGTTCAGGTCGCCATCTTGGCTCCCAACCCTCGGGGAACTGAATATTACGTGTAACATGAGGACAGGAGATGGCTGCTGACCCACCCAATGATTTACTTGCAAGCCATGAGATGTAAAACAGCAAACCGCTATTGTATATGTTGTTAACATTAGACAAGTTACTACTCTAATCACACTCGGTGTGGGAGGGATGGTGGGAGAAAGTGCGAAAAATGCTAAGTTGTAAAAAATGGTTCATGTGTACAGTACTTCTTCTCCTCATATGGGAGAGCTGTACTGATTAGAAGGAGACCAGAGGTCCTCTACATAAAAGAAGATGCTGTATGGGCAACAAGATGGGGACCCACTAACTTACCAATGTGTCCATTCATCAAACACATTGCAACTTGTCTACCTAGAATCACTGTCTGGCTGGCTGACCCAACAACGCTTGCTCCTGTGCCGTTGGGGCGGAGGGAGTTGAATAATTGGGGACAGCCGGATGTATGGCATTGTGTCTGATCACAATCCCCTGTTGCTGAGGCTGGAGTGTGGGGGTTGCTCACTTGTATTGCATCATTGTGCGTATACGGTATGGCACTTCAAGGTGTGGCCTTAAATGGGGCAATTAGAGCAGGAGTGATTGATTACTGTTGCTGAGGAGAGTTCATAGTGGTTATTAGGATGATTTTTACAAAAACCACGTATGGACATGACAGGTGCTTCATAGAGAGGCGGCCAGTTAGAAATTGAAATGAGAACATTGAAAGCAAATCAGTGTCTGACCCAACACAAAACTATTGCACTGCAAGAAGGAATACAGAGCCATATTATAAAGATGACTTTATCATGATTACTGACACATACAGGCACATGCATCAATATTGGCTTTTGCGATTTCTTAATTGCGGTTTTTAAGGAATCGCAATTATAGAATCGCAAAAGCCTATGCATGTAGAAATTGCTTAAAAAATAGCGATTTCTAAACATTCCTTAATTGCGACTCGCAAATTGCGAGTTGCAATTGAGGAATACCTCCCCATTCATTGCTATTGGCCTAGAGGCCCATAGGAATGAATGGGAAGACATTCTCAATTTGCGATTCTCAATTAGAGAATCGCAAATTGAGAATGCAATTTCAATTTCAAAAGGACACCCTGTTGCACCCCTGAAATCTGCATATGAGTACATCTTGCACACGCACATGCACCAAGGGCATGTGTGTGTAAAATGGAACTTTGAAAAATGCACTTTAGTGCAATTTTCAAAGTTTTTGCAAATTACCATGAAGTTCAACTTCATGGTAATTTGCGCCCCTTAGCAGCGAAATCACTACTTCAAAGTGGTTCTTGCATTGAATTTGATTCCTTAATGCAATCGCAATTTGAGAACTCGCAATTAATTGCAAATTCTCAAATTGCGAGCGCCTTGGCCCTTGATGCATCCCAAAAGCTAATTTTGTGCTCGCAGATGGTTAATTTTTGCGAAACGCACCGTTTGCGATCGCAAAAGGCTTTGATGCATGTGCCTGTATATAGCCAAACATGATGAGGGGGATATGGCAGGCCATCTCCAACAGGCATGCACATCTTAAACTGATGTTCAGCTGTCTCCTCTGATGGTGCTGAGAATGATGGGTGGGACTAAGACCCATCACAAAATGAGATAAACAGAATCTTTGTACAGTGCTACTCCCTCTAATACACTGCCCTCTTGTGCCTCATGCAGACGAAGAGCGTCCTAATTTAAAGTAGGCAGTTTTGAAAACATTCTCACCTACTCTAAGTGAAACATTGGACATCCCTGTCACCCTGTCTGAGTTTCGAGAAAAGCAGCCATTAAAGGACCATCAAAAGGAAAGACAACAGGCTCAGATGGGCTATGCCAGGAACGTTTAAAGACATCATGCATTTTTATGCTGTTATATTATTGCCTTGCATTTTATGTTATTGTATTATTGAATTTTCTTAACATGTATTATTACGTTTAAGATAGTACTTCTTGCTATCTTTTACTCCGTTTCTTATTCTGTTACTTTACTTTTGTTGATGTAAGGAAAGAGGATATGTTATAGTGTGATTTCTCGTCTTCTTTCTTTACACCAATACTCTTCCTTCTGTTCAACCTGAATGACTGGAGAATGTTTGTATGATGACACAGAATGTTGGTTTGTGGGCTTGGTGAGAGTGGCAGTTGAAGATGAGAGGCTGAGCAAGCAGGGAGGCTGATCCTGGTGGGGCTATTACAGCTAATACTAGAACTTACCATCTTATTACAATCTACCATCTTTCTATTTACCTGAACTGGATTTAATAAAGTACATCTTGGAACCACCACCTTGTCTACGATTTGGACTTCTTTACTTAGTACACTGGCTACCCACCAACCAGACCTACATGGCCTGGCCAACCAAACGTTTTCCTCTCGTTCATCACAAGGAGGCCACAATAGTGGTCATGTGCCAGCTGAATCATGAACCTTTAGATAACATGCTTTTACAACCACTATCTGTCCTAAACCTCAATTGCAAGAGACTGGAAAAAATTGTCAATACCTTCTGACTGCACAAACCTATGTAGACTTTTCACTTGCAAGATGTCGCTGTGAAAGATCACTATTTACTTGTACATGGAGGTCTTCGACAACTTTTGGTGGGATTAGTTAAATAAAGCGATCTGGGCCATGGTATTCCATAGTTATGTACTAGATTGGGTCTAGCTGTACATTAATTAATTCATGGCTTACATGCAGGCTGAGTTAATCATTTCCTCTTCATGGTGGTTGGAAAGGACATGCCAAGAATGTCCTCTTTAAACGTATTCTTCGTGGTTTGTTTGGAGAAGAAAGAACATTTAAATAGAGGCACTAACTTATCTACAAAGTGACATAATATGTTGTTTGATGTGGATGTTGCCGTGTCCAAAGCAGGATGCATGTTAACTGGTCATGCAACTTCCAACCTGCCTTGTAATGACAAACAACCACTTTAAAATATAAAAGGGTTCAAATCTATCGTATGGATGAGGATATAATATTCAGTAACATATTTAAAAATATATATGTTTATTTGAAACAGTGCCTCCTGTCTGTAATGGGTGGAGCGGTGCTTTTGAAGATAGTCATGTTGCCACGTCTCTAAACTTATTTGATCAATATACCCGTGATTCTATCATGGAAAATCTCCAGATATTTGAGCATGGACAACATGATATTTATTGAACACCTGAAGAGCAGTGACAGGAGGAAAGTAGCACTTGGTAAGTCCATGCTACCAATATCTGATGGATGGTTGGATATACGTGATTATGAGATATAATATATAGCAGTTCAATTGCAGTGGCTGGTAAGATGCCACACTGGTGCCAAATGATGAAACTCAGACACTCGAGTTGGCACGTTGGGCAACATTGACAGCTGAGGCCTTGTTAGGGGATCATTTAGACATTTCCACATCGGAGTACTCTCTCTGCCAAACTCTAAATCAGGGCCTATGTCTTTCATGCATGTTTATGCTACGTTAGGTGCTCTGTATTGATTTTTGCCAGCCTCAATAATGCCAAAACATTTTTCAGTCAGGATGCTAATTGGGTACCACTTTTTGAGTAGGTGCCTTAGACAAACTAAGATGAACAAAGAATAATCCCAAGACATTGCAATCTGGTGTCTGCCTAAGCTTCAAGAAATGTTATGCATACCAGCTTGAGGACCTGGACTAATGCAGGAGTCTTTCAGAGTGTGGCTTTGTAAGGCATGGGCAAATTCCACATCTTTCAAAGGCTTTTGTAGACATACAACACACTTACAGCTCAGTTCTTAACATATGGATCGATCATGTGAGTGGATACCATAGCATGGGATGAGATACAACAGAGTTCTTGAGGCATGCAGTAGTACATTTGTTACTGATACTACCAACTAGGAGGACGGAATAGACTACTATTGATGACGTGTGATGCCCTGAAACAGGATGTTTGTTTCAGGTCCAGGGAGGAATTGGCTTGGCAGTTCAGGCTGGACTGTTCCCACAAGGAACAGGGTCAAGACTGATTTGCATATGACTGGGTCCAAACTGGGGTGGTGTAGTGAGCAAAAGAATGATGGATTAAACCCAGATCTTTGTGACTGGGGGTGAATGTTTTCATTGTCCAGCATTCCGTCCATCAATTGTTTCTTTTGCTACTATCTCGAGCTTTACAGGGGATAGCAAACATTAAGTTAAAGTAAGATAGAAGCAAATTGATGACCAATATTTAAAAGGAGCTAACAGAAGCTGAAAGGGGCAATATACATTACAATGTCAAGAAAATACCTTTTTAAGTTACTAGAACTTAACTATTTATATTGCACTTACATGACCCGTAAGTGCCACAGTATGGTCTATCACACCAGACCACAGTTCAGTGTGTGGGCTAGAAATGCAGACTTCTTTCACGTGGTGAGTGAGGTAATCAGTGCTTTTTGGAGAGAAGCGTCTCGAATAGTGTCAGAGCACATTCAGAGCCCATTGACAAGTTGAACACACTACTGCCAAAACTTGCCTATTGGGATTAATAAAAAATAGATCTGTAAGTTTGCTGATTTAGCCCCTGTGATTGCGAAACAACAAATTTTTGTTATTGAGAGTCTTATTGTTTCAATCTATGGATCATGACTATTAATGAAGATTAGATAAAGAGTTTAAAACTTTCCCGAGTCTGTGGTTATTATATGAGTGCATATGTTATATTGCTACCAAATTTTAATCTAACTCCCTGATCCAATAGGTTACAGGTACCAGTGACAAGGATTGGTAAGTCAATGGTATATGACCTAGTCGGTAAAATATCTGGTAGTTAGAGCGTAGGCTACCTGACTTAAATGTGTAATTGATTATGGGCCCAGGTGAGTATGGTAAATTTGTAGTCGGGTGACCTGCGCGCTCTATCAGACAAGTTGACCCCACTACTGCCAAAACTTGCCTATTGGGATTAATGGCGAGACCAAAAAAAAATAGATCTGTAAGTTTGCTGATTTAGCCCCCTGTGATTGCGAAACAACAAACAAATGTGTGACTGAAATCTCCAGAGTACCGATATTCTCTTGATAGCTAGCAGAAGTGTTAAAATGTGCAGAGGGGGAGAGCTCTGATTCTAAGGATTTACCACAGCCACGTCTTCAGATGCAATACTGCTTGAGCTAGCAAAGAGATAGACCCATATGGGCGAACGTGTATAGGAATGGACCAAGCCATGATGATTTTACAATAGGGTATTCTCCATCACACGAATATGATAACCACTGTTCGCAACGGGAAGGGACCTGGTGTTCTGCTTCCTCTGCCGAAGTTGGTGTTGTCCATAAACAATATATACAATACAGCATTGGTACTTAAAGGTCACAACCACATCACACACATAGACAGAACCCTTCTAGAGTACAACAGAGAGTCACACAGATACATTTGCTAAATTACTGTATTTAATTGGCACAGATTTCATTCCAGTATATGGACATGCATTACTTATAATTACCATTATAATGACAAATGGTTGGTATCAACTTCTCTTAAGGTAATGTAAATGCATATTGTTTTCTAAAACTGCTAATGAGTATTAAAAAGACTTAGAGAGAATGTGGTTCACTTTGCAAGAGGAAGCACTTTAAAATTTAGAAAGCCGTATTGGGTGGATAACTCAATAACCAATAATCTGTGTAAGTGCTGGAAAATCATACAGTTTAAAGGACGTTACCAAATGAGATATTACAAACCTACTTGGAGGCATAAAGTATAATTCCCCTTATAGTAGTCAGTTTACAGACTTATTGTGATAAATCAAAGTAAAATAAACAAAGGATGTTGAAAAGTCGACATAATCAGCTAAGAGCTAAAGCTCCAAGACACAATTGAAAAGAGAAGAAGCGAAAAGTCATAGGAACAATCTTCAATCAATCAATCAGGGATTTGTAAAGCGCGCTACTCACCCGTGATGATCTCAAGGCGCTGGAGGGCTGGGGAGGGCAGCTCCAAATTAAGCCAAAGAGACAGGTCTTGAGGCTCTTCCTGAAGGTGTGCAGAGTGGAGGAATGTCTGATGTTGAGCAGGAGCACATCCAGGTCTTTTCTGCAATGTAGGAGTAGGTTATTCCACTCGCTCTGGCTCTGTGGATGTGCGGGGTTTCGGTGAAGTTGGCAGATCGCAGGTTTCCCTTGGGCACGTGGAAGGAGACTCTTTCGTTGAGGTATTGGGGTTCGATGTTGTGGAAAGATTTGTAGACATGAGTGAGCAGCTTGAAGGTTACTCTCTTCTCGACGAGGAGCCAGTGGAAATCTCGAAGGTTCTTGGTGATATGTCGAGGGATGCAGAGGACGAGTCTGGCAGTGGTGCTCTGGATAGTCTGGTGTTTTTGGAGCAGGGATTTGTTGATTCTGGCGTAGAGGGCGTTTCTGTAGTTGAGTGCGTGGGTTTTTCTGGATTCGTCGGGGATCCATTTGATATTTTATTTCACCTAAATACCCTGAACATAATATGACAGTACATTAGCACAATTATTCCTTCATTAGTCAACAGAGCACACAATCCTCTTTTTGTGATGATAAGGACCATGAAGCAAAACAAATGTCAATTTTAATGATGAAGGTGGTTTCTCAAGGGTGGCTCCTCCTCTACGGTGGAGGAGCAAGCCTATGTTCGTCTTGGCCAGGTCCAGGTGTCTGAAGCAGCGCAGTGTCTAATGCTCCCAATTCTCGCTCTATCCAGGCTAATGAGTTGCGCAAATCTCGTAAGACTCCAGCGCTTTTGGATATACACGCTACTCTCATGTAGGCCTTCAAAGCCTCCTACAGCACTGCAACAGTGTCCACCGAACCAGTGTTAATGGTGAAGTAGTCTCCTATCGCCTCCCGCAGTTCCTCCCGAAATACGTCATCATCAAGCGCGCGGCTGGGGAACCTCCACTGCCTTTCATAACCCTCAGGGCATGGTATCCCCAAATTTAACAACACCGGAGAGTGGTCTGAGTATGTTCGTGGGAGCGTCCTGACTGCTTGGCACCAGCTGGCCAACTCAGGCAAAACCAACCAATTGACCAGTCTAGTTCACGTGTTATGACAGCTGGTGTAGTGAGTGAAATCAGTGCCGTGGGGGGTTTGCATCCTACCTATGTCAGTGAGGGAAAAATGTTTGCTAAGTGAGCCCAGTGCTTTTCTCGCTCGTGGTTTGGGATCTGGGGCGCTAGATGTGGTGTCACATGACATATCCTGGACAATGTTAAAATCACCAACCAGTATCAGGGGAACCTGGCCTAGCTGCGCAAGTTTGGAAAGCAAGGAGTAATAAAAATCGGGGGAGTCGACGTTGGGGCCATATATACAGACTAAGGCTAATTTGCGACCCAACCAGGTACCCAGCACAATAACATATCTGCCTTCGCTGTTATGGACCACTGAAACCAAATGGAATAGAAGTCGTTTATGTATGAGTATAGCAGTGCCTCTGGCATAGTTGTTATAATTTGTAAAATATCTGTGCGTACCCCAATTCGCAGCAAATCGGGACTGATCAGTGGGGGGCAGGTGAATTTCTTGTAAGAAAGCAACATTTACCTTGTGATATATCAGATACTGCGTTACCTGCCTCTTCTTCCGGGTGTTATTCAGGTCTCGGACTTTCCAGGTAGCAAAAACCACCTCCGAGGGAGCATTATGTCCTATCTGTGCCATGGGGGAAGTGTGTATTGAATGAAAAGCAACCTCACATACTTATCACAATCGGAAATCTGTGCTTGTAAAACTGAGCCAGTGCAGTTAAACAGTGTATCTCCCATTACCCCCTACCCCCACCCAGCCTCCCCGCCCAACCAGAGAGGCAAAACCATCATTAACAAATAACAATGCAAAACTAGTTTTTCCACTGTAGTAATGAAAAGAAAACAGGGATAGTACTTGCGAAATTCACACAACAATCTTAAGGTGATCACCATGAGGGGTGGTGGCAGCGCCCATCAGCAACGACGTGGCAATTAACATATAGTAGAAATAACTGAATTAACTAGATCCCTGCAAGGTTGAAGACCCCACATGTAACAATACCGGGTAGTCAGTTCAGCCATGACCAGATCCTGTAAAGAGTTCCAAACTGGCATCCGAGCCATTTTGAGAAGGGGGTAGTCGGTCCTCCTCAGGAAGTTTGGAGCCCTGCCATACTGTCTCACCCTGTTCCCTCGCCAGTCGAAGGGCAGTGTCGCGATCTCTGAAATTCATTACCCACGCTATTATGGGTCTGGGCGGACACCCAGGGTTGGGTCTCGGGCCCAACGATCTATGAGCCTGTTCGACCACAAAGCCTGCGGTAAAGGCCTCCCTCCCAAACAGATCTATCAGGATATTTTCCACCAAGGTGTCCATGCCACCAATGGCTGTAGACTCCGACACAACTAGAATTTGCACGTTGTTTCGGCGGCTGCGCGCCTCCAAATCCTCATTCTTAGTTGCGACTTCTTTGAGGATGCGTTCCATTCGGTCGAGCCTTTTCAAGGATTGCGCCGTCCTGTCTTCTAAGTCTGAAGTGCGAGATTCCACCACATCCAGCCGCCGGTCGTGGACCTGAATCTTTGACCCCAGCTCCGCCATATGTCTGTCCAAGTTGTCAAACCTCACATCCAAGGCTCTAAACCCAGCCCTCATTTCTTGCAGCAGCGAGCCTAGCTGAGTAGTGTCCCCCTCTGGCGTGGCATCCTTCTGGCCACCTTCAGCCATAGTGGCAGTGTGGTCTTGGGCTGTGTCGGAGACCTTTTTGAAGGGGAGAAGGTGCTGCTTAGGATCTTTGCAGCCCATTCCGTTGGTCCTGCCACCTAGTACTCAATGGGCCCATGAAACGCGTTTGTTCAGTTTGCGGTGGCAGTGCGGCCATGCATGCCGTAATGACAGGATTAGGAGCCGGATGAAACTGAGATCACAAATGGGCGGAGACCCTGGCCGGGGCACGGGAGGGAGTCCCCGCGCAGAGCGATGAGTAGCAAAAATTCAGACAGGGGAGCCTCGCAAAGTCCAAGCTCAGGAGCTCAAGCAACGTGCAGCAGACAGGTGTCTCAGTCCCGATAGTGTGGGGGAAGAAGCGGGCATCACAACACTAGTGCCCCTTGTCAGGATGTGTGCAGCTGGAATGGAACAGTACAGGAGTGTCCCTTAAATCCGTGCGGTTCTGATATGTGGCAATGGGGCAGACTTGTAGCACGGCTGGTCTATTACTGCAGCAGTCGTAATCAAACTCAGGTGTGCGGGCCCAGATCGGGGACCTTGCATGTCTCAGGAGCCCCTTGTCAAGATGTGGGTAGCTGGATTGGAGCAGTACAGGAGTGTCAAATACGTCCTTGGCGTGCAGATATGTGGCAATGGGGCAGATTAGCATCAGGGCTGGTCTATTGTTGCAGCAGCAGTAGGCGAACTAAGATGTACGGGTCCAGATCGGGGAGACTGTATTTATCAGGAGCCGAAATGTAGCATCCAATGTGGCAGAGATGGCAGGGCACCGTAACAGGGGAGGAGGCGGGCAGGGGCGCCACGCGGGCCGCAGCGGAACAGGAGCGCAATCAGGAGGGACGGGGGGGCCCCAGGCGCTGCGGTGTAATCGCGCCCGGTGTAGTCGCGGCGGTAGTGCAGGCCCTGTCCCCACGCACCGCCGCAAACAGCACCTCCGTGAACACTCTGCACTCACAAGGTCACGGGGGGCAAATGGACCTCCTGAAACACAGGGGCGCCGAGCAGGCTTATGCAATGCCGCTCACTGCCCTGGTGCGCAGCCCGCAACTCACCGCACTCCGGTAGCGACGTCAGGCACCTGGCAGGGTCCCCAGTCGCAGCTGTTCAGCCAGATGTGGCCGCCATCTTATTATCCGCCCGCACTATGCAAAAGTTCAGCAACTCGCCACCGATCTGCATTCCTCCGGTTCCGCTCGAGGAGTATAGGGCTCAGGACCCGTTCCGACGTCTGTTGATGCCCCTACCCGGGACTATGGAGCCGCTGGAGGCTGGGAAATCTCACATAGGCCACATCGTTCGGTGGACGACCATCTTGGTCTTCGGCTTGGGCACGCCCCCCCTAATATGAATAGTTAGTTGAGATTTTTTCAGGTGCATTAATCACACTGGAATTAATCTTAGGTGATATATCTATGAGTGGTACATGTCGGTTTCGTGTACTTATTATTTGTGCAATAGTATTAGATTATTAATATCCTTTTTATCTAATATTAATCTGTTTTATTTTTTTATTTTTGTAACTTTGTAATATGTGTCACTGTTTATTTTTGTCTGTACCAAGAAAGACCTCCCATACCTTTCACCTAACATTTTGTTAATGTTTTTTTATTAACCCCTTCGATGCTGGTGACGGAACCGTTCCGTCATCAGTCACGGTTGAGCTGTGCTGATGACGGAACGGTTCCGTCACGACTGCGCCCTGTTCTGGAATGTCCAGCACAGGGCGCGGCTACGGCGCCGCACGGAAGCGGTTAATATCACTATGATTTATACTTTTTCATAATGTGAATACCCATCACCTACTTTCCTTGATGTTATACATATTTTTTGTGCTGTTGTTACTCCTGCCTTATGTTGTACTTTTCCCTCTAATCACTACTTCTGATATTTGCTTCAGGGTCTTTTTGTTATGCCCCAATGTTTATGTTCAAATAAAGCTACGTCACCATCAAGCATTTGGTGCAAGCTCTGCTATAGCCCTCGCTGAACCCCTTGCAGCATATTATGCATGCTACTTCGCTGGGTGTTTCCATGCAGTGAAAAGCTAGTCATGTTATGCCCATTATTCGCTATCATGTAATGATTCCTCCACTTGCATTACAAAGTAGGCACAGGCACCTGTTAGATACAGCCCTCATCTTTCCCAGTCACCACTATTGAGCCAATTTATACCGTAGAGCACTGGTTCCCAAACATTTTTGACCAGCTGCTCCCTTGACCCATTGGCCATTGCCCGTAGCTTCCCACTGTTACTTTTTTAAAGGGTGGGGGGATGTAAGTCCAGCCTCTGGAGTACTTGCATTTTTCTCCCTGAAAATAATTGGGATGAAGCTGATGAAGGTGTTATAATCATATATGCAGGGTGTTTCGTATAACTAAGGCTGCGCCTCTAATACAATATTCCCAGTTACACTTCTTTGGCCATGCTTTTTCTAGAGCACCCTCTTCAACATTTGTATCCCACTTACAGTGCTAGATAGCACCCCTATGCATGTAGGCCCCATTGCCAAAGTGTTTCTGCACTACAAGAATATTTGCATGCATTTCCGTTTCCACCCATGTCATACATGCCAACACACCTGTCTCAGTAGGGTGACTCGTGATTTTTAAACCCCGTACAGCTTTATTTTTTCTGTCCCCTCCCTAAAATTGCCTTCAAATCAATGCAAGTAAAATTAATTCCTCAGATTTCTTTTAAACGTCCCTCTTTCTGGCTTCCAAATGTTGGCATTATGCTATATATGGTGTTTTACTTCCCTGTACTTCAGGAGAGAGCAGGCCTGTCTGGAAATGTGTGTGTACTGAAAGAAATGGGTACTGAATGTACCTATGATTCAAGTACAAATGTCAATACTTCATAATACTTAGTGTGTTTAATAGAAAGGACAACTGTATTTTTCTGATAACTTGCATTGGTGTAAAATGCATTTGGAAAAAACGATACTATTAATGAATCTAACAAAATAAATCAGGTATCTTCCACTTACTTTGGGAGAGTTCGAATGTGGGGATCCAGTGAAATACGGAGGTCATCTCCCTCGACATGCCATCAATTAAGCACTATGTTTACAGCTTTAGGCATGTCACTTACAAATCATCGACATTATGCATTTAAGTCTAATTAGTTTAACTGAAGCGAACATCCCCATCAACATTAAATGCATTAAAGTGCTCGTGCGAGGCTACCCTGGCTAGGTTTGATGGCTCCCCAGGGAGCCACGGCGCACAGTTTGGGAACCACTGCCGTAGAGGATGATCTTTACTTCATCAGGGCAATGGAGAAAATTACTTCATCGCCCTGACGGAGTATCCATCCTCTGAATTTAAAGATGTCGGCTGGCCCAGAGGACATCTCTTTACATTGGCCAGAATTACCCTCACAGCGGTTACTATCAATTTATTGAAAGTTTAACAGACAGCTTCATCAACATGATAGTACCATCCATCAAACTTTTAACCAGTTTTATTATTTTGAAAAACAAAATCTCAAAGCTGGATTTTGTTTTTGAAAAAAAAAAAAAAAAAGAATGCCACCACACCATGGGAGATGTCTCCTGAGGTGCAGGGGTAATTTCACAGTCTTCAACTCCCCTTCCCGCCAGCGGATAGTGATAACTGCCCATCTGAATTCCTACTCTAAATTGGGCGGGCGATCAAATGGCCAAACCTCCGATGGTGTTCAATCCATTGGGCCGTCGAAGGTGTGTCAGCGGCAGAGATGAAGTAGACTCTGTCACTCACATACTGAAGTTACACCTGACTCTAAATGAAGAACCTCAGTTTGGTGGAAAAGATACTCTGTTGCTGTTGTGATGGAGTATGCTCTCTGCCTAACTCTAAATTAGAGCTGAAGTCGTGCATGCATGCTGATGCTACATTAGGTGCTCTGTGTTTATTTTCACCAGCCTCAATAATGTTATACAATTATTCAGTCACAAGCGCAAATATGACTAACTCTTTCTACTCAGTAAGGTCACTAGAAGCCTATGGTGGGAACTGCCTTTTCCATTATGACAAGCAGCTTTGTCCACAAGCTGCCCCTCTATGTTCCAGTAATACGACAAATGTATTTTAGGCTTCTTCTAGTTCTCAATGCACTTTTGATTTCTTCTCGTGGACGGTCTTTGGTACTCAACTATATCTCTTGGAATGTTAGCGCTTTCTGCTGTCCTCTTTTGCCCATTTATTATGTTCCTTGTCAGCTGATCAGGATGTCATATGTAGGAGTATGTATGTGTGTACCATCCGAGAGTCTGAGGACTAGCGTTGTTTATTCTCCTGCGAATGCCTCTCTCATTTGTCTATAGCTGACTTTGCTCTATCAGATCTAGTTCCACGAGGTAGCTGCCAGATGTTGGTCAGTTGTTTATTGTTATTTCTTGTTTGGGTGTGTGCATAGATTCCCCCTTATAGGTGCATATTTTTATTTTGGCTAAAAGCACCCAGACTGATCAATCTGCTTTCAGTGAAGGTGTGCCGATGATGATGTCAGTTAGTATTAGTGTTCTGGGGTGAAAGTAGCAGAGTGCAGGCGCTATATTTAGTTAATGGCAGGTTAGCTCTAAGTATAGAAAGGTAAAAAGGGAACATTTGAGGGACAGGTTTAATATACATTTGGATGGCATTGCAAAAAGGAAAACATAGACAAATCAAATGAGGTCATCAGAAAGGTTAGGGAGATCTACCAGTCCTTTAGTGTGTCAGACACTGCAGAGAAACACAGGAAACATTCTGCACCATTCACAAGTGTGTCAACGCCATATTGCCCCTCCCATCCAACTTGTCCCTTCCCAGTAATCACATATGACTTCTAGTTTGCTGCACTGCAATCGTTTTTATGGATTCAGTTAAGAACTAAAGGAAAACAAAAATTACAAACCCTCAACCCTGCCCTCACAAACGTCTTTTCTGCATCGCTGTCCTTGCTGTGTTATACGTGCTTGTGTGACTGGGACAAACAATTTGCAGAGGTCTGTCAAACTTCTGTTTTAGTCTGTTACTAATCTCCATCATCAAGTAGTCTAAACAACTCTAAAAGAGGGTAGAGGTAGGTGTACGTGTGTACAGTACGTGAGCGCATGCTCATTATACCCATAGTTGCATAGGTTCTGTCCTTCTGGATATCCAAAGTAAGCAGGGGTGGCTGGTGACATTTGAAAGTGGTGAGGCGTAAAATTATTGTCGTACTGCACTGAGGTGAGCGAGCGTAGCGCACGAACCCTAACAACCTACGGGGGGTTTTGAAAAAAGAGTGGAAAAATGGTGCATTTTCAAGCAAATTCGACAAATTAAAATAATAATAGTACATTTAGATGACCTAGCACATGAAGTCAAGTTGGAATAAAGTAATTAGAAGTAGCAATGAGAAGTAGACCTTACAACATGTAAAATGAAGTTTCCCTTTAAAGTCCTTCCTAAATTGAGTAGCACTCTGACTTTGACATCACCCCTGAACGAATGCACGCGCAGGAGAAGTGCCAGCTAAACAGGAAATGCCCACCTTTTAGATTTATTGCTCCAACGATAGAGCTCGGAATCAGTAGTGTTTTTAAATAATTTTTCTCACAATGAATTAAAAGCCGAATGCGGTAAAATGTAATATAGATCCCCAAATACAGTTAACGGTGCACACACTAAAATGATTAACTCAGCACAGCCACGACCTCTATACCAAAGCACCCAGTCAGGGGGAGTGGGGGGGAGGGGGGAGAGGAGAGGGAGGAGGGGGGGTCACGCGGGGGACCAGGTTCCGGGGAATGAAATAATATGAAGTAATTTAATTTTAAAAAGTAAAGGAAACTTACCTTATAGCCGGTCCGCGCCATCTCTGCTCACCGACCCCTTGGCGCCTCACATCACGCACGTATTGGAACTGGCAGCCCCTCGCAGCCAATCCTGGCACTTGGGGCACAGGTTTCTCTTTGCCCGGAGCACGCCCATTAGGAGCCCAAAGGGCTCCTAATGGGCATGCGCAAAAAAGTGCAAACACAAGTGCGCATGCGTGGGCACGGGTAAAAAATTCACCCTCCGTCCCCACTCATGCGCACTTGTGTTGCTTGCCCTGGTGACATGACATCATCATGTCAGTCAACATGACACCACCCCGCCCACACCCTTCAGATCTGAAGGGGGTGGGCGATGTGATGTCATGCTGACTGACATGATGATTGGAATGTCAGTTCTCCTGAGGCCCGCCTGCCTTGGTGTCTGCGTATTTACTTTGAACTGTGAACCGCCGAGGGAGCTGCGGGCAGCTACGCCCCCGCGCCCCAATGGACGCACCGCTCCTGAAAGTGGTATCCTCTGTGGCAGGCATACTTCGATTGCATTGCTTCCTTTCTGATGTAAAGATTATTTTCAATTCCACCCCCCCCCCCCATGCTTATCTTCGTGTTGGTTCTTTGTTATTTAACACTGTCCCAAATTGCCACTGTTGAGGCTGGTTTCTCTGCTTTATTGGAGCTACAGGTTTTGCCATATCTCACCCCTGCATTCAATTCTATCCTGCCTATCTGCTCTGCCCAGGATTGGCCACAACCAGCAACACAGTAGAATGTGCATGCACAAGAAAGCAAAAATGGAGGTCCCTTATTGATGTTTGCGGAAAAACAACAACATGCACCTATTAAACAAATACAGCATCAAAGAAATGTTCTAATTGTAACTCTGGTTCTCTCCCACTGCCCCTTCTCTGCGTCTCTGGCACTGAGGTCCCTAGAGAAAGGGCGCATCCTTGTCTTTGACACTGGGAGTTTGAGGAAGCACTCAGAGCTGTAAGCCAGACTCATTAAAAGTAAATTGCGACCCTAGACCCTGCCATCCTAAATGACCCGCTCCTTGAAGCATTGAGACATAAGTGGGCTGGAGAGCTCTGATAAGGAGGCTTCAGGACAAGCGGCAGAAGAGGTTTCAATGGATAGGAACGCGGGCTCAGGGGTTCACTGTTAAACACCTACAGGGCTACCAAGCCCTGTGGAAAACTGTGGCAAAAGATGGGTGGCATCTATTGATGGAAGTATTTCTTTTATCCCAGTCAAGGAATCTGCAAGCCTAGATGCAGTTCTTTGTCTGAATGAAGATCTGCAACTCGATAGACAAAGCCGCATGTCTGTACACTACTATAAGATAAATTACAATTTATAATTTTATTAGATATAATAAGTGTCCTGCTTACATTACTAAGTCAATTTTTTTGTTGTTGCAGTTTTATATAGCCCGAACTCGACCCGAAGGTGTTGGAGCGCTTTACATGAGCACCAGTTACGTTATGCAAGGACACGTTCATTTTTGGTAGGCACGAGGAGATTAACAGCCACATGCATCAAAGTGCCCATTTGCGATTTCTTAATTGCAAAAATTAAGGAATCGCAATTAAGAAATCGCAAATTGGTATGCATTAGGAAATCGCACTTTTATTTGCGATTTCTTATTTTTCCTTAATTGCGATTCACAATTTGCGAATCGCAATTAAGGAATCCCTTCCCATTGATTCCTATGGGCCAAAAGGCCCATAGGAATGAATGGGAAGACAATCTCAAATTGCGATTCGCAATTAGCTAATCGCAAATTGAGATTGCGATTTCAAGGGTGCAGGGGTGTCCAGAGGACACCCTGTTGCACCCCTGAAATCAATCTATGCACATATGTTGTGCACACACATGCCCTAAGGGCATGTGTGTGCACAACATGACAGTTAGAAAAATGCACAAAATTGCATTTTTCTAATTTTTCGCAAATTACCATGAGGTCCAACCTCATGGTAATTTTTTCCTCCTAATTGCGAATTCGCTATTTTTTTAAGTGTCATGCATTGCATTTAAGGAATCGCAAATGGCGATTCCTTAAATGCAATCGCATTTTTAGAAATCGCTAAAAATAGCGATTTCTTGTTAATGCATCCCAAATAGTGATTTAGGAATCGCAAACGGCCGAATTTTGCGATTCGCACCGTTTGCGATTCCTAAATCCTTTGATGCATGTACCTGTTAGTGATTTGCCCAGAAACACAGGATATTGAGCCGACACCGAGACTCGAACCTGGTTCCCAAGCTCCAAACTCAGCAACTCTGGTCGTTGCAAATATGAATGTGCAGCTCATATATGTAAATTGACACTTGTATAGCGCACTACTCACCCACAAGGGTCTCAAGGCACTTTTACAAATACCGCTGTGGAACCCATCCTGGCTTTCCCTGTGAGGTGTCCACTCCTGAGCCCCCCAAGGTGGAGGCCAGGCATCCTTAGCGTTGTGGGGGCCGTTTTGGAGATTAAGCAAGCTATTGCCCAGAGTTGCAGAGTGGGACTCCATGATTGGAATAGGCATCGAGGCGAGAATTATCAGGTCCGCGAATTTTTGAGCCCAAGACCCACCGAGGCAGGGAATTGAACCCTGGTCCCGGGCTAGACCTCTGCATCAGGGTCTGCCACTCTAACCATTGAGCCACACTTCTCCATATTACACTGAGAGGAAAGTGTAAGTCAAATTAAACATACAGGAAAGGGAACGTTCTAAAGATATTTTTTACGGAGGTAGGATGAATTGACTTGTTTATTTGATAAAAGTGTGATATTGCAGTAAACGAAAGAAAATGACAATTGGTACATTAACACGATTGATACATTGAGCAGAAACTTTGCGCTTTTTTATAGATACTTGTTTTGTTTGCTGCTCCTTCAGTGATTGGCCAGTTAGGAACAACTGGGTACAAGCTGAAGTTGGACCGAGCAGGTTAATGCCACCAGCCCCTGCTGGAAAGGGATGTTACGAGCGTCAGAATAAGGCTATGCACACTCGTTTGCCTCTACCCTAGCAAACCAAACTGGTCAGGGCTAGAGTCGGGGTACCACGGGGGTGGATGGCGTCCACCCACTTATTTTACCGGGAGCTCGATAACTGGAGCAAATGGAACCACACATTCACTCTTTGGCCTCTCTGGGGCGAGATCGGAGCCCATTCAGAACGCTGCTCACGCGCTGGCTTCTCTGATGCAATCGCATCTAAGGGGTGAGCGAGAGGAGACAATGAGTCTGATGGTGCAAGTCACCTTTCATGACGTCACTTCCTGTTGTGACTTCAGCGTCCCCCCACTCCTTTTTTAGGTTTCGGCTGTCGAAAGCTGCGCAAGCAGCATTTCGCACAGGCGAAATCTTTAGTCTAGAGTATGTGTGTGTAGTCCTGCCCCTCTGTTCCATTGGCTAGCTCCATAAATGGAGGCTAGCCATTGGAACAGAGATCCCCTCCCGCTGTCCGTGTGCCCGTCCCCCCTCCCGCTGTCCGTGTGCCCGTCAATCTTATGCACATTCACTGTTTGGCCTCTTTGTTTATCTGCCCCTCTCTCCTCCCCAGGCCTCCATTTCTCGTCGTATGGACTGGACTGGAGCGGCTTCTATTGAAACCCTAGGGCTTTGATTACCAGCGTAATCCTTTGCCCCCTCTCCCCCCCGCCCTCCGAGATCCACGTTTCTTTTTAACACTACACAAAACAGCCTCCAAGATTGCCACTGTGTAGAGTCATACAGCATGGCCTGATGTCCTACATGTGTTGCTTCAATGCGCACTCGGTCGGTGGGAACTTGCAAACTCCGCACACAGCTCTCAAGAACGAAGGCATGCACACTCCCTCACGAGCTGCTGCGTTGGTGCTCCCTCGCATCTTCAGCAGGCAAAATCCTACGAAGACACCATTCCTGGGCAATTGCCAAACTCCAGAGCAGGCAAGAAAGCAAATCCAGGCATGCCAAGTAAGCACAAACATGGACAAGTTGGCTTCTGGCAGAATGGAAGATCACTGCTGTGCATCAACAAATACTTGCAGCTAAACCGCTGCGCAGGTCACCCACAACACACAGAGTAAGTCCGCTAGTCGCCAATGTGAAGTAGGCAGACTCCGTAATTAACCTTTACTGATTACAACCACGATTACAGTCTTTAACCACTGAGTGTTAGGTAATATCTTACAGAGTGGAAGACTGCTGGACTTCAGTTGCTGGTATAATTCAAGGTGTCCATAAACAAATTATGAGCAGTAAAGAGGTGCTATAGAGCAAAGGCTAACCCTCCTCTGATACAAAACTTTAAAAAACTATACAGCCCAACTTGATTGGATCAATCTAACAACCCGTCCATTAGCCGAAGTAGAAAAGAATACTTTTGCTTTAAAGAACTCTCACCCACCAGGGGTACCCCGTAGTGGCATGCTTCATCATAGAGTTCACTCCTGATGCAGGCATGGATGGAGGTATTTTCGGTAAGCAGGCCAGGTGGGAACGTTGGAGTCTGTGTGACTAAAGGCACGCTTTTTGCCAATTACCTATGGAGCACTTTTAAATGCTGTTATATATAGCAATTTATGAACACTAAATAGGTGTTTAGGTGTGCTTGACGTATGTATGTTAAATTCATCAGTTACGTCAGCATTATGGAATAAGTGTGGATTGAGCATTTGGGAACACAAGTGGCAGAAATATGTTGACCCTAAGAGGAAGTAGGGGTTACTAGAGCCCTGGGACTTCCTAATTTTTCCTGTTTTTAATCATACTGGCTGCTAGCCAGATTAAAGTGTTAGGTGTACCAGGCAGGTATTTTTAAAGCTTAACCCTACCCCCACTCAATACCCTATTCCTTTTCCAACAGTGCTCCCATGCATCTCATAGGTTGTAGCACGCCTCGTTCTGCAACGGCCGGGAAGGAACTCTCTGATGAAGAATGCCACCAAGGCGAGCACTGTCACCCGCCGCTGTGACATGGGTTGCATGGCGACCACTGTCACCCCTTTGACGCGGCCGACATGGCGAGCACTGTCACCCACAGAGTAGTGAGTGCAGAGTGACTAGGGAGTGCTAGGAAGTGCAGAGTGACTACGGAGTGCTAGGGAGTGCAGAGTGACTAGGTAGTGCTAGGGAGTGCAGAGTGACTAGGGAGTGCTAGGGAGTGCTAGGGAGTGCAGAGTGACTGCAGAGTGCCAGGGAGAGCTAGGGAGTGCTAGGGAGTGCAGAGTGACTAGGGAGTGCAGAGTGCTAGGGTGTGCTAGGGAGTGCAGAGTGACTGCAGAGTGCTAGGGAGTGCAGAATGACTGCAGAGTGCTAGGGAGTGCTAGGGAGTGCAGAGTGACTGCAGAGTGCTAGGGAGTGCTAGGGAGTGCAGAGTGACTAGGGAGTGCTAGAGAGTGCAGAGTGACTGCAGAGTGCTAGGGAGTGCAGAGTGACTAGGGAGTGCTAGGGTGTGCAGAGTGACTAGGGAGTGCTAGGGAGTGCAGAGTGACTAGGGAGTGCTAGGGAGTGCTAGGGAGTGCTAGGGAGTGCTAAGGAGGCTAGGGAGTGCTAGGGAGTGACTAGGGAGTGCAGAGTGACTAGAAAGTGCAGAGTGACTAGGGAGTACTAGGGAGTGCAGAGTGACTAGGGAGTGCTAGGGAGTGCAGAGTGACTAGGGAGTACTAGGGAGTGGAGAGTGACTAGGGAGTGCTAGGGAGTGGAGAGTGACAGCAGAGTGCTAGGGAGTGCAGAGTGACTGCAGAGTGCTAGGGGGTGCTAGGGACTACAGAGTGACTGCAGAGTGACTGCTAGGGAGTGCTAGGGAGTGCAGAGTGACTGCAGAATGCTAGGGAGTGCTAGGGAGTGCAGAGTGACTAGGGAGTGCTAGGGAGTGCAGAGTGACTAGGGAGTGCAGAGTGACTAGGGAGTGCTAGGGAGTGCAGAGTGCAAGGGAGTGCAGAGTGACTAGGGACTGCTAGGGAGTGCTAGGGAGTGCAGAGTGCAAGGGAGTGCAGAGTGCAAGGGAGTGCAAGGGAGTGCGAGGGAGTGCAAGGGAGTGCAGAGTGACTTTCTCCTTAGGCCTCCGTGAGCGGCTGTGTTGTGTTCTTCGCTACAGTTTCTCTTTGCCAAAGTGCCGGGACGCCCCCTGGGGTAGCCGTGCGCTATAGAAGAGCCCTAAACATAACATAACATAACTAGGGAGTGCAGAGTGACTAGGGAGTGCTAGGGAGTGCAGAGTGACTAGGGAGTGCTAGGGAGTGCAGGGTGCTAGGGAGTGCAGAGTGCTAGGGAGTACAGAGTGACTAGGGAGGGCTAGGGAGTGCAGAGTGACTAGGGAGTGCTAGGGAGTGCAAAGTGACTAGGGAGTGCTATGGAGTGCTAGGGACTGCAGAGTGAATGCAGAGGCTAATGGCAATGTAAATGACAATGCCATTTATTTATCTGTTTTCAAAACCAACACATAAATACAAATTTTGTCATTTACAATGCCAATAGCTCTAACTTTTCCAAAGGCGAAACCATTGCATTGTAAATGCTTGTTTAGGACTTGTGCCCTGAAACTGGTCCTGTCAGCTTCTGGCCGCTGGACTTCCCTCTCCCTTTAAAGCCAACATGTACTTTTAACCTCAGAATCCTCGCCATGTCTTGAGTAAACAGAGTGGCATTCTCCACCTCCCACGCTTGCCTTCACTTCCTACGAGGATTTCGAATGAACTGACCATGCAAGCAATTTCTAATTGAGAGTCATTCCATGTACATTTATCTGAGGTGAATATACTGGAAATCTGGCATAGATTCGACCCGTCTGGTCAAACGTCGGAAACAACTGCTTTAAAGCCAAAGGAAGGACACGCAGCCAACCAGAGGGAAGAGGAACACATGACGAGAAATATGTAGGGACCATGCAGAATGTAAGGATACCCTTGTCAGGCGACACAAATGAATCATGTGGGACAATTGTGTGCTAAGAAAGGTTCAAGATCAACAATAACCTCCTTTACCTGGAAGAGGCTGACAGCCATCTAACCAAGTAAACAACCGTCAGCCAGTCAGAAGAAAAGCGCAGCCCAGAGTGCAATCGCAAGTGCTTACTTTGTGCCGGTGTCAGGTGCTGACCACTGACACTCACTTATGGGGACCAGGACTTATTTTACACCATCAGACGTTGGCCTAGACCAACACAGATAAATACAAGTAGAAAGGGTGAAAGAAGGAGAAAGTGAAAGGTAAGAAAATAGTGAGAAAGATGAGATTAAAAAGAAGAACCTGCTATAGTGAGATAAAGAGGCAGGACGTGTAGGTTGGTGGATATAGAGGCCTAAGATGGACTCCGTCATTATAATCAGCAACCGTGGCCTTCAGCAGTGTAAAAAATATCACTGGGCACCTCGCTCAATTTTTCTTTTAACACATTAAGCACTGGCCTTAACTCAGAATGCTGCACGTGAAATGAAGTAATTTCAAATTGCAATTATAAAATTAAGACAAGGAGGTTGTGGGAGAAAAAGTGCAAGGAAGCAGGAATTGAGCACTTCTGGTTAAAGAAAGAAATTGGACGAGACTGTTCATTCATCATGGGGGCAACATACTGAGGGACACCAATGTCTTTATTCTTCTCTGCTCTTGTCAGACAGTTCACAGGATACAAGAAGAGCACATTATATGGCTGCAAGTGCAACTGGTGCTCATGTTAAGCGCTCTGATACCTTCAGGTTAAGCTCACGCTAAATACAACAACAACAAAAACACTGAGAAGAGCCTGCCTGCTGCACTGACGGCTGGTGGTGTGTGTGCCTGGTGGAAGTGTGCACTGACGGCTGGTGGTGTGTGCTCCTGGTGGAAGCGTGCACTGACGGCTGGTGGTGTGTGTGCCCGGTGAAAGCGTGCACTGACGTCTGGTGGTGTGTGTGCCTGGTGGAATCGTGCACTGACAGCTGGTGGTGTGTGTCTGGTGGAAGCATGCACTGGCGGCTGGTAGTGTGTGACGGCTGGTAGTGTGTGTGCCTGGTGAAAGTGTGCACTGATGGCTGGTGGTGTGTGTGCCTTGTGGAAGAGTGCACTGATGGCTGGTGGTGTGTGTGCCTGGTGGAAGTGTGCTGACGGCTGGTGGTGTGTGTGTCTGGTGGAAGCGTGCACTGACGGCTGGTGGTGTGTGTGCCTGGTGAAAGCGTGCACTGACGGCTGGTGGTGTGTGTGCCCGTTGAAAGCAGGCACCGATGGCTGGTGGTGTGCGTGTGCCTGGGGAAAGCGTGCACTGACGGCTGGTGGTGTGTGCCTGGTGGAAGTATGCACCGATGGCTGGTAGTGTGTGATGGCTGGTACTGTGTGTGCCCGGTGAAAGTGTGCACTGACGGCTGGTGGTGTGTGTGCCTGGGGAAAGTGTGCACTGATGACTGGTGGTGTGTGTGCCTGGTGGAAGCGTGCACTGATGGCTGGTGGTGTGTGTGTCTGGTGGATGCGTGCACTGATGGCTGGTGGTGTGTGTGCTTGGTGAAAGTGTGTACTGATGACTGGTGGTGTGTGTGCCTAGTGGAAGCGTGCACTAATGGCTGGTGGTGTGTGTGCCTGGTGGAAGTGTGCACTGACGGCTGGTGGTGTGTGTGCCTGGTGGAAACGTGCACTGATGGCTGGTGGTGGGTGTGCATGGTGGAAGCGTGCACTGATGCTGGTGGTGGGTGTGCCTGGTGAAAGCGTGCACTGACGGCTGGTGGTGTGTGTGCCTGGTGGAAGCGTGCACTGACGGCTGGTGGTGTGCGTGCCTGGTGGAAGTGTGCACTGACGGCTGGTGGTGTGTGTGCCCGGTGAAAGCGTGCACTGACGGCTGGTGGGGTGTGTGCCTGGTGGAATAGTGCACTGACAGCTGGTGGTGTGTGTGCCTGGTGGAAGCGTGCACTGCCGGCTGGTGGTGTCTGTGCCTGGTGGAAGTGTGCACTGTTGGCTGGTAGTGTGTGTGCCTGGTGGAAGCGTGCACTAACGGCTGGTCGTGTGTGTGTGCCTGGTTAAAGCGTGCACTGACGGCTGGAGGTGTGTGCCTGGTGGAAGCATGCACCGGCGGCTGGTAGTGTGTGACGGCTGGTAGTGGGAGTGCCTGGTGAAAGTGTGCACTGATTGCTGGTGGTGTGTGTGCCTTGTGGAAGAGTGCACTGACGGCTGGTGGTGTGTGTGCCTGGTGGAAGCTTGCACTGACTGGTGGTGGTGTGTGTGCCTGGTGGAAGTGTGCACTGACTGCTGGTGGTGTGTGTGCCTGGTGAAAGTGTGCACTGATGGCTGGTGGTGTGTGTGCCCATTGAAAGCGTGCACTGACGGCTGGTGGTGTGCGTGTGCCTGCTGAAAGCGTGCACTGACGGCTGGTGGTGTGTACCTGGTGGAAGTATGCACTGGCGGCTGGTAGTGCGTGATGGCTGGTACTGTGTGTGCCTGGTGAAAGTGTGCACTGACGGCTGGTGGTGTGTGTGCCTGGTGGAAGCGTGCACTGACGGCTGGTGGTGTGTGTGCCTGGTGGAAGCGTGCACTGACGGCTGGTGGGTTGTGTGCCTGGTGGAAGCGTGCACTGATGGCTGGTTGTGGGTGTGCCTGGTGGAAGCGTGCACTGACGCTGGTGGTGGGTGTGCCTGGTGGAAGCGTACACTGATGGCTGTTGGTGTGTGTGCCTGGTGGAAGTGTGCACTGATGGCTAGTGGTGTGTGTGCCTGGTGGAAGCGTGTACTAATGGCTGGTGGTGTGTGTGTCTGGTGGAAGCGTATACTGATGGCTAGTGGTGTGTGTGCCTGGTGAAAGTGTGCACTGACGGCTGGTGGTGTGTGTGCCTGGTGGAAGCGTACACTGACGGCTGGTGGTGTGTGTGCCTGGTGGAAGCGTTCACTAACGGCTGGTGGTGTGTGTGTGCCTGGTGAAAGCGTGCACTGATGGCTGGTGGTGTGTGCCTGGTGGAAGCATGCACTGATTGCTGGTGGTGTGTGTGCGTTGTGGAAGAGTGCACTGACTGCTGGTGGTGTGTGTGTCTGGTGGAAGCGTGCACTGATGGCTGGTGGTGTGTGAGCCTGGTGGAAGCGTGCACTGACGGCTGGTGGTGTGCGTGTGCCTGGTGAAAGCGTGCACTGACGGCTGGTGGTGTGTACCTGGTGGAAGTATGAACCGATGGCTTGTACTTTGTGTGCCTGGTGAAAGTGTGCTGTGACGGCTAGTGGTGTGTGTGCCTGATGGAAGCGTGCACTGAAGGCTAGTGGTGTGTGTGCCTGGTGGAAGGGTGCACTGACGGCTGGTGGTGTCTGTGCTTGGTGAAAGTGTGTACTGATGACTGGTGGTGTATGTGCCTGGTGGAAGCGTGCACTGACAGCTGGTGGTGTGTGTGCCTGGTGGAAGCGTGCACTGACGGCTGGTGGTGGGTGTGCCTGGTGGAAGCGTGCACTGATGCTGGTGGTGGGTGTGCCTGGTGGAAGCGTGCACTGATGGCTGGTGGTGTGTGTGCCTGGTGGAAGCGTACACTGACGGCTGGTGGTGTGTGTGCCTGGTGGAAGCGTGCACTGATGGATAGTGGTGTGTGTGCCTGGTGGAAGCGTGCACTGACGGCTGTGGTGTGTGAGCCTGGTGGAAGAGTACACTGACGGCTGGTGGTGTGTGTGCCTGGTGGAAGCATGCACTGACGGCTGGTGGTGTGTGTGCTTGGTGGAAGTGTGCACTGACGGTTGGTGGTGTGTATGCCTGGTGGAAGCGTGCACTGATGGCTGGTGGTGTGTGCCCGGTAAAAGCGTGCATTGACAGCTGGTGGTGTGTGCCTGGTGGAAACGTGCACTGGTGGCTGGTGGTGTGTGCGCCTGGTGGAAGCGTTCACTGGCGGCTAGTGGTGTGTGTGCCTGGTGGAAGCGTGCACTGATGGCTGGTTGTGTGTGTGCCTGGTGAAAGTGTTCACTGACGGCTGGTGGTGTGTGTGCCTCGTGGAAGCATGCACTGACGGCTGGTGGTGTGTGCCTGGTGGAAGCGTGCACTGACGGCTGGTGGTGTGTGTGCCTGGAGGAAGCAAGCACTGCCGGCTGGTGGTGTGTGTGCCTGGTTGAAGCAGGAGCATTCACAGTGATAGAGGACACAAATGAAACTGACGAAGAGGAGGGGGAAAAGGGAGGGGAGTGCGAGCAGAGGAGCATGATTCACATCTAGAAGACAGTGTGTGTGCCTGGTGGAAGCAGGAACATTCACAGTGATAGAAGACACAAATGAAACTGACGAAGAGGAGGGAGAGAAGGGATGGGGAGTGCGAGCAGAGGAGCAAGATTCACAGCTAGAAGACACAAATGAAGCTGACCAGGAGGGAGGGGGGAAAGGGAGGGGGGTAGTGCAAGCAGAAGAGCCTGATTACAGCAATAAAAACACAGATGGCAGCTGTGCACGTGCAAGAGCTCGTGAACGCAAGCTGTAGGCCAGCAAAAGCCTCTGGTGGCACTTTTAAAAGCTACTTACTAAATGTCTCGAAGAGACAGTGCATGCGCTGTCTCAGGCGAGACCTAAAAGTGAAGGAAGTGCTTGCACTTCCACTGGTGAGAAAGTGGGAAAAGATCAATGGATGCAAATGGGAGGGAGGCAAAGGAAACGCCCACGCTTTTTAGGAGCAGACGGGCCAGCTGAGACATTTTAAGTATTCTACATTAAAACACTGTGGTGTTTAAAGAAAAACCTATAATAGTAAAGTCACAGTTGCACAGTTCTCCCTCCCTCCTGCTACAATTCTGACAGTTTATGGTGGCAAGGTATGGCGTGCACTCTATGTTCATTGTGGTTTTTCTTGGTTATCAGTACTTGTAGTCAATGCAGTGCAACATTCACTCCAGCAGTACATTTTACACTACATGCCAGGTGCAATTTTAGGCTACAGCCAGGGACATTTAATCAAACCTGTTTATAGTCTGATATCCTCATGCTGTGACTGGTACGGATATATTAACAGGCGCATAAATGTGGGGATAGGCGCCTGAAAACAAGCATTAGCAAAGTCAATAGGTCTCCCCTCTGGAAACTGATTTTTAGTTTGGCTATACTTGGCTGTACTTGATACATTTTCATATACAACGTAATTTACACATCTATATGGCTAACTTTAACACGTCTCTAATACTTATATATATATGTACAAATTGCATATCCCAGATGAGCCTTCTTGCAAGGTAATGACTGGTCCCAACTACTTGTTCTGTCCCCCTTCTTACCGGAGTGACCTTTCGCAGGAGGCCTGGTTGCCCATGAGAATACTTCCCTTGGGCACCCCCTATGCTCTCACATACTACCTCTCAGGGACTGCTGTTATGCCATACGTGGCGCACATGCACCTGCGGGGTGATTGGCCGAAATGACCTGCCAGAAGCGAAACTCCTACCACCGCACCATTCAGCTCCCGGTGTGTGATGAGAGACCACTGTCCCCCACCAGGCATCCCCCTTAATAAAGGGATGCCTAGTAAGAGATGGAAAATTGACCGACCAATCATGACCATACCGCCACAGGCCAGTATAGTTGACCGACTATCTGGCCCCCCTTCTGCCTGCTGACAGAAGGTCATGCCATGACCCTTGCCCCTAACATCCAGGCTAGCATGTTTTCTATGAAATACTCATTGCCCTGTTTAGAGTGGTGGACCCAGTCCTGGAGAAAGATCTGCTCACCCCGAATGCATCCATGTCCAATCGTCTGCAGTCTGGGAGACCGAAACAGTCTATCAATTCTGTTATTGATTCTCTTCAATGAGTGATACATCACCCAAACCAACTCCCCATTGAAACCTGTGGATCATGTGAGACCAAACCAACACTGCCTGAGGGCATTTCTTGGCCAACCAACCAATTTCCGTGAGCAGTGCTTCGATCCCTACTTTCCTACCCAGGTGCACCAGGTCATTACCTCCCAAATACATTATTACCATGGTGGACACTGAAGAAACTCAAATCTTCATTCTCAGGGGTCTCACTAAAACAAAAGAAAAATCTGACTCACGAGCTGGAATATAAAAAGAACATTTTTATTAAACTCAAATGAGTGAGACTACGTCACACAGAAGCCTTAGCAACTGAATGAGGCAGTCTGCTAGACTGGTCTTACTTCACATATTATATATTCTTTATCCTGCCCCAGGCATGTAAGGGAGTTGTACCAATTACATTCCTAAACAAATGGAAAATCTGGAGCATCAGCAGGTGAGTAGCCTTTGGGATTTTAGCAGGATATGGGCAAAACATTATAATTACATAGTTCACAAAGGTTAATCTGATTTAGATGGCACTGCAGGGCATGGCGTGATTACATGTACAGTATCCCAACCCAAAAGTTAATCATTAGGAATGTCCCAAATTCAATCTCCAAAAGCCGGACAAACCTATAATTGAAAGCATAACCCATGTAATGTCAGAACATAAAGGAAACAGTAATAGATGCTGAACAAGATAAAACATGTGCAAGGAAACTAAAAGTTAACGATGTCCTGAACATTGATTGGCAATCTCAGACAAAGATCGATCAGGGAAATTGGCTTTGCGAGGTCAGTTTCAGGTGAAGAGGTCAGTTTCTTACAGTTCATTCCAGAGTCAGAAAGAAACCTTAGTTAATATATACATGAACTCAGAAGGCCAGGACACTTGTTCGCCAGGCTACCTTCACAGGCCTACGTGAGGGCAACACAAAATGTTGGCACAATATAAAATGGAGTCAGTCTCGAGAATTACAGAACCTCAGACCCTCCTTTTGCCATTACGTAGGCAATAACCTAAGACTCATGTGAAACTGAATCTAGGTCTATATCGATATTTATTAGGTCGTCAAGGTGTTGCTGTAACATCATCTTATTATTCTCTACTTCTCTCGGGACAGGTCTCCGAACACACATAGTAGCACAAAGACTCACTTCTGGTGGACCATTTTTGGATGCTAGAGGCGGAGCCACTTCCTCTTCCATGGCAATTCAGTCAAATGAGAACTTAATTAAAATTTACTTTATACAATTGCACTGGAACCGCTTGTGCAACTGTGCCCAAAGTCCGTTCAAAGCGTCTCTGGCAGGCTTCTATCGTCCATCAAATCTGCTTCCATTGTCTTCTTCCGCATTGGGCCTATCAATTCAGGCCTCTTCATGAAAATAGCACTGCTTAGTTGGAGTGCCCTCCTGGCAAACACCCACAGCTCACTCGAAAGTCTCAATGTCTCAAGGCAGTGCACCAATATCTTTCCTCTGCGGCAGGCACTACAGATACCATGCTCTTCGGTGGTCATGGGTGCAGATCACATCGTGCAGACCCAAGTACTATTAATCGAGAGAGAGCAACAGACTTTCACGCTCAGCAACACTTTCAGGCTCTAACACTCACTATTCAGTGTCAGAGGACGCTCGGGCCGCTGTTTCATGGGTACCACAAATGTAGTGCCTTTTGCCAACCGTAGATCCTCCGGTGCACTGCCATTCCGTTGGAGCAAAGGAAAAGGGGGGGTGGCCAAAACTCAGGCCAAGGGGCTCAAGGGACTGCACACTGTCAGAGGTTACCAGCACATGACAGGTAGAAAACTGAAGCCTCAAAACAACAGAGATCCTTCTCTTTCGCTCTTTTGCACTGAAACTCATGTTCTGCGTTGGACAGGCCTCCTTCTTCTCTGGAGTCCACCGCCGTCTAATGAAGCAAGCACGATGCTCTGGAGATGCAGTTGATGAAGCACCGGCAATCGCTGTCCAGCTTTGTTACTTTCTGGATGTTGAGACTGTAGGGCCAAGACGTCCGCCTCTCATCTGTAGCTATCATTGATGGGAGTTAGGATTCGTCTTGATCACCGTTCTGCAGCGTATCATTCTTCCTTTGACTCTGGAAGATCCCGCAGAACCTAGTGATGTAGGAAATGTGACACCGTTGTTAGTTTTCTTCCAAGTAAAGAAAAACAATTCCTAGTATTTAACAAGGTGACTGCAAGCAGGTGGCCTGCAATCTTTGAGGGAGTGGCCATACGCCATGGGATTACTCTAGAATGCACTGTTACTCTCATGGGATACAAAGGCCAAGACAGTGCTTCTAGCTTTTTCAATTGGGTACTTTCTATTATCTTCTGTCATCTAGGGGTAGATAGCTACAGGGGAATTCTATCTGCATGTATGTCTTCACACACAATAGCATTGTATAATGGGGTAAACATTTCTTAAAATACTACATCTATGTGCTCCTACAATTCTTATCTAGAACATATCAAAAAGGGAAACGTATGAAACAACTTATCAGAGGCATACAGATATCTCCCTTTAACAATGGTGTATTAGGTGCATGATGCAATACAGGCTAATGATCAAAATGTGGGAACAAAAGACAAGGACTAGAGAGTCCTAGTATTTCCATGATTAGAACACATCTGATCCCACCAAAAATTAAAGCAGCAGGAACAAAAAGGTAAAAACCAACTAAAATAGGCATTGTAATTATGCCATGTTTGAAGAAATAAACGTAAGGTATCTCCTATTGAGGTGGAAAACTTGTCTTACTATAGTATCAAGTCAGTTAACCAGTCCATCACTACCCTGACAGTCAGACTGGAAAACATCATAGAAGGCCTGAAGAAAATTCTTGAAAACCAGTCTGGTCATACAAAAGGGAATTATACATAATATGGGGCTCCCTGGTACATTGCTGCAGTCTGGAAGTGTGAACCTGAACAATACACCGATTATAATAATAAATGGGCTGACTGGTGAAAGGAATACGGAAAAGGGAAATAGAACTAGGACACAGCTAAAATCCCCAATAACTTGGCACGATGCGACATCGGTCAGGGGAGAAAAATAAAAATCTATAGGAAGAACAAGAAATTACTTGGGTGGTAGTCAAGCATGTGACACAATACCAAGAGTATGGGTGATACACAAAAATCAAAAATAGTTTCACAAATGTTAGCTCTACCACTGGCCGCTAAACCATTTACGGTAACCTCAGCTAATGTTCCAGTTCCTTCTTCAGGGAAAAAATGAAACCTTGTTTCCTTTATGGTACAAAGCCATACATTACTTAGAAAGCAGAACAAAACTGACTAATGTAATATAGAAATTAGGTCACCATGTACAAGAGTCACAGATCTATAATTTATCCTTACGTCCAATCAGGATACATAATTCTAGGGCTGCCTGTTCCTTAAGGGAAGGGGGCAGTAACGTGACTAACAGCAGGTGACACACTTTGATCCTGTATATCTCTTTTATTTTTCTTCAAATACCATTATAGCCAAATTTGACATACACTGATGAAGTGTTGTCTGTCTTGTTCACAGCATGAAAATATCATATCTGTGAAATTTAGTGTCAGAGCAAATCTACCCAACTGTTGTGCAGTGATATGCATCGTCATGTATATCCCTTCACAACACAGGTAAACTTGTAATAGTATCAAAAGCAGCAACATAAAACAAAAACATGCAAAAAATAAAAAAAAACGCACATGTCAAGCCATCAGATATACTTGCTGTATATCAAGCACAAAAAGCATAGACAAAACAATAGCATATATAAATGAGCGGTGACGCACAACACCATGTCATGTACTTTTATGCACTGTGAACCTGCAGCCCAAAACCCAATATTCGGGCCTGCTTAATTTGTCAGGTTTAAAATCCTCACCCCCCGTTTGACAGCAAATCACCAGTTAGTGGAGATTGGCTGTCAAACACAACTTACTGTGTCTCTTCTGACACACAGGACCAGCAGGAACAATTCATAAAAGGATAAAATGCAAAAATATGTAAAACGCACGAACATTTCTTTTCAAAAGAAGTCATAATAAAAAAAACACATCTTTTTTCAACATACTGCTGACACTGCACATAACACACAAAATATCAGCTGTAACCAACCATCTTTTGAAAACATGCTAAACCACCTTAATTTTGACTTTCCAAAAATAAAACTCTTTCACAGACACTCTGCGTGTCCCGTGCGCCAACAACCTTTGAGGCCCTGTTTTTCCAAACAATGATTTCTCTATCTGTTTACACTTACTCCTAACTCCCACCTCACTGACCTTAAGGTCAAAATCTGCCTTGCGGGTTCCTCAGCCCTCTCCCTCTTCCTCACTCTGAGGCTGACAAAGACAAAAAGCCTTCCCAACTCTTTCTAACCTGCAATAACCAACCCTATTTAAAAACACATGATATATATATTACTCCTGTTAGGGGCTACAATTTATTCATTCTTAGATTACTAAAACATTTACTGTGAATAATTCGCAGAACATAATAACATAACATACCAGCTTTAGAACAAATGTTTGCTACTACCCTATGCAATGGTACTCATTTCAGCAACCTTAAATGGATGAACGTCTCAGTAGGTCCAACTAGAGTTAAAACCTTCAACCCTGATATTAAACTCAAACCTCTGCACCAGGCACATTGACTCACTGAGCCATTAAAAGCAACCCCAAATGGGAACAACCTGCAAATTTATATTATACCTAAATGTATGCATTTACTGAAGCCTAAGGCACTTTAAAGCTATTTTAAATGGCAAGAATGCTGTTTGAATAAGGACAATGTTACCCAAATTCGACTTTGATATTTGGGGCACTTAACAATAAATATCCTATAATTATGTTACATATTAATCATCCTCAGAATGTTCTTTACAGATTACAGAGATTTTACATTACACATATCTCATGTAAATCCTTAGAAAAATGAGTTTTTTAAGCCTGCGCTAAGTGAAATTCCATATGCTAATGTCCTCATTATGCAGTGCAACACAACTTAAATTGAATTATAATGCTAGGAGGTCACATTATGAGCATTAAGCTTCATGAATAGTAAAAAACAAATTTTGTAGCACTTATTTTTATTAATAATTATTTTGTAGTGTAGTTCCTATATTCCCAATAGGCTCTGCGCATTGGAATAATATATTCAGCAGTGTAGACGTAGGACTGAGGTTATCTAGGTCTCTACTGACTATATTAGACTTAAGGTTTGCCAGCTAGCTCAGAGGTCACTAGAAATGTTCTCGAATAAACAAGGAGGAGTTTAACCTCCCTGGATAGACAAGAAGGGATTAGCTTCTGACAACCATAAAACATGACAACTTTGCTCTCCCTGAATAAGAGTGTATCTCTAGAGTCGTGTGAAAACAATAGACAGCTATTTCACTCAGTCAAATGTGCGTACTTAGTTTCACCAGAATGCAGAGAAAAGAGAGACGGGCGTTTTCAATAAAAGGTGTTATTTATTGAGCAGTCTTCTTCCTCATACAAGAGAAATGAATTGCCACGATTGTAATACTCATGGTAAAGTAAAGTGCGTACAGTAAAAGGAGGATTATAAAATAATACTGTAAAAGCATTGATATGGTTTCTTAGCCATATGATACTTTAAAATAGATAAAATATATACATACTCATATACATTGACTAACCGTACTCAACTGGTGCTTCTAACTACGCCTACCCCAGTGTACCTGACCTAAGCCTAATATGTGGGAGGGAGTAAGTAAGTAGCAGTTTAAGTTAAGTTTGTTTTGCCAAAAATCTCACTCAAGAATTCTCTGTAAGGGTTTAGTCAGTTCCGTACCTGGGTAATAGAAAGCAGGAGGTCTTGTATCTCTTTCTCAGGAGTGGATATCCCAGTAACCCGCGAAGGTATCTAGAAACACCGGAGCTGGATTTCTCGGCAGGAGAAAAGACAGCGTCTCTCTCAGTGCATCAGGGAGGAGGGGCAGCGTCCGTGGGCTCTCGCATCAGCTGGGCTCTCGGGCAAGTAGATAGCTGCTCTGCTCCAGAATCACCACCGTGTGTTTGCTTAAGGCAACGTTGGTATATTTATACCTGAAAGGTGCCTGGGTTTGACGTAAGGTTGGACATACATACATACATTTACATACATAAGACGTCAATAAAGATGTCACTAAGAACTGGCCGTTCTTACAGTGCTTTACAGGAGTTCCAGGACGAAATCAAAACAAAAGCAAGGGGGATTTCCCAGGTTGCTGGAGGCTTGGTTTTGTTTAGAGAACTCAGTGTGCTTACTAGGGGGCCGGAGAAGTAGCCTTGCTTAATGTGACAGCATGTGCTACGACTGAATTATGGATATGATTATTATGCCGTTGTATGAACATTATTGATTATAGCCGGACAAGGGCATAAAATAGGAATATCGATTCGGGTTCCTAGATAAAACACTACACCCACTCCACGAATTAATGTCCATCATTACTAAAACTTAAGCAATAGTAAACATAAAAGGTGCATGTGTATACCAACCCACCCCAAAATACATTTTTGCATTTGAAATGGTGTATGCGAAATACATGAAAATGATTATAGGTACTGTACGCTTTTTAAGCAGTGTAATCATTCATTAAAAAGGATGCATATATGTATCGGCATGAATGATTTGCGAAATTTACACATGAAATGGCTCTTAATACAGAAAAAAGGGTGGAGACCATTCCATCACATATAAATACAGTTGCTGTAAATGTGCTAGAGGCTGACGTGATATATTGTCTTTAGAGTTCCTAAAATAGAAGCTCTGTTCTCTAAGAATAGTTCTCCTTCAAGCAGAGTACATGTGCCAAAAAAAAGGTAAATATTTTGGAATCGGAAAAATAAATAATTTCGCTTTCAGGGGAGAGAGAAAAAATATAGTTCCAAATATGTTCAGTAGCTTTTGTTTATCAAAGCCGAAGGCCGAATTCAGAGTTCAGGGAACGCTGTGTACTAGTTTGCTTAAAAGTTATTCTTTTTGTTCGGGGGAAAACATCATTTCAGACAGACTTTCAAAAAAGTGGTTTACCGCTTCAGGTGAAAGTTCGACCAAGTTGGAAAATGCTGCAACTGTGAAGTCATGAGCATGATTGCTATCATCGATGACAGGATCAGCAGTGCTCACAGAAGGTCGTAGCTGGGTGATGTTGCTCTCATCTCGTACTTCACTACCCTTTAATCGCAGTTGTGGAGTCTCAAGGAATGCCGTCATCAGGATTGGTAACCGCTGGGGACAACACGATGCATGAGCCGTTACAGGACTTAGCAAAGTATCTGTATCCAATGGTACTGCTGATTGTAGTGTAAGACAGACGTCCAACACGCATTCTTCTCCGCATAGCATACATCGAAGCACAGGTAAGATACAATTCTGCCAGATGGGTCTGAATGAAAGAAACCAGGTCATATTCAGATCTCTTAGCCGGGCTAATCCAAGGACTTTAGTTATGCGGTCCCTATAGCGTATAGCTAGGATCGTTTCTTCCATCATTGCTGGAGTCTTGTCTGCGTTTTGGCTTGCCATAACGAAGCAGAAGTATCAAAAATAAAATGCCTGCTACGAGTCCCAACAGGAGTGGTAGGCCGCCAAAGACAGAATGGACATAATTTAGGAAAAATGCCCAGAACTGTTGTGAAGGGTGTTAACAGTCCCGAAAAAATTGTCTTAAATACATGTGGGATACCGCTCGTATCAGACATATTTAGGATTTGGCTTAAAATTTCTGCGAAATGTAGGGGGCAATTTGTTGATAAAAGGCTATGTATCTCTGCCGTTGTCCTTGCGACTTGCAGATCATACGTTTCTTTTGATGACGTCAAGGGCACAGTTGTCTGCAAAAGGACAGACTTCATTCTGCTTAAAGTATCAATTCGAATAAAAGAGATATTAAAAAATGGCCAAATATTTGCCTTCCTGTCTGGAGTGGTGTTTGGAAACAATACTTGCATACAGCAAGTGACCATGGAACTAACGCTAACTAGATAAGCTTTTCCTGGCACCATGCCACAACATCTGTGGTCCACTATTAGAATATAGCTCCCGTTAGAAAGCCGTCTAAAGAATGGCTCTATTCGAGTTGCAGGTGTGCCATGCTGGTGACATGAAAGGTTATTTGAAGTCCCCTCACAGGCCCCATGTAGGTTAATACCTTGACACAGAAGTATACCACTTAGTGATCTTTTACAATTATTACCACTAAGAAATACATTCTGTTCCTTTTCACTATAACATGTGTTTGTGTAAGGTAATTTCCATGATGACTTAATGTACCCTTTACCCAACCTTTCATACTGGCCTGCTGGTATATATTCTTGACAGAATTTAAATTTGAAAGTTGTTATCGGAATAGTTATTATTCCGTGTATTATCCATTCAATGACAGGTCGTTCTGACATTGTCAATGGTAATCTCTCAAGTTTTTCAATGCTCAGAATTGTATATTCCGCTTCTTTCTATGCCAAGCTGATTTGTGTATCAGTAAGGTTAAAGATAGAGAATAATGACGTTGTGTTGATTAAACGCCAAGGCACGTAGCCTGAACGCAGATTTTGTAACGTCCAGCCAAGCTGTACAATAGAACGTAATTGGGACTGACCATGTTGTAACATTAGCAAGTCCTGCTCTATTATATCTATAGCAGACGATACAATACTGTCTAGTGAATATATTCTGCAAGACAGAGTCATTAACCCGTTGTCCACAACAGAAAGTGATTTTTCCAAATTAATACGGTCAATTTCCCGTATTTTTTCTGCTGTTTCAATTTGCGTTTCTTTCCAAGCTTCGTTGTAAGCTGCATATATACCGGCCGCTATGAAACGTTTTTGACGCTGTTTGCGTGGTCCCATTATGAAATCACGCAAGTCAGCACCGTCTTTAAGTAAAGTCAAGTGTTGCTTAATTTCTGCCAGTGTGGATTTCTGTAGCCATTCGAGGCAGAGTTTTCCTACACTGTATGTTGTAACTATCCCTGGATGTTGTCTCTGTGAGTATCTAGGGTCTGGCCTGGTCAATTTGAACCCCTGTATTTTGTGCAGGAATCTATCTTGACAGTTATTTGTGTCTGTGGGCCAGATCAACCATTTTTTCCAATCAGGATGTGTTCTGTTTTGGTTAAAAATATGGGATACGTCTATCTCAACATCTGTAGTGCTATTATTGTCCGGTGTTGGCTTTGGAATAGACGGTTTGTTTAAGTCTTTAATTTTGGCTAGGCCAAGACAGGTTGTCTGTTGAATGGTATCATTCAAGAATATAATTTGTTCTGGGATCATGCAGGCTCTAAGTAATGATTCTATACCTTGGACCTGCCAATCTTTGGTACCCCAGATGGTTTTTGTTTCAATATTGTTTTTCCAAAAATCAAAACCAAATGTAGTCATTTTTTCATAAAATGCTTCTGAATAGATTAATTTAGTGTTTGTCAGCATTGTTTTCATTCCTGTCTTATTTAACATTTTGAAATAAAAGGCTTCTGCTTCACTTGTGTTAAACCCAGAGAAGTATGGGAATTTCTCATAAAATGTTTTCAAACTGCCTTTTGGTGGAGTTGCACAATGTTCCCATTGATTATAGTTTAAAACATTTCTAGGTTGCGCAGATTTATGCAAATAGTGATGTGCAAAATGGTTGTAGCAGTACATTTCTTCATAATTAGATGAACCCTGCAAGTAATCATGTTCTGTAAATTTTGCTGACATTACTAAATCTGACATCATATCATTAATACTTTCAAAGTCCCAATCATCAGAGAATGTGCTCGGTTTTACAAAGTCACTCAATGAAATCTTAAACTGGTGTGTATACTTCAAGAGCTCGACCGGGCCATACATTTCGTAATCTGTTTTGTCCCAAGCTACCCCACCGGGTATTGGATTGGCTGTGACATTCACGGATGATAGTTCTCTTTTCTCGATGTGAGATGACTTGTGTGGCTTTAGGACCAAGCTGATGTTCTGACTTGCTGTGTCCATTTTCCCTCAATGAATTTTCCCAAACAAAGAACCATGATGAGCCAAAGCAGGAGGAAAAGTACACCTAACACAATCCAAAATTCAATCCATGGAGAAATCAGATAGGTTTCTTTGAGTTGATGAAAGAGTTCTGTTACTTTGTTTTTAAAAGATTTAGTTGTTGGCTGTTCTTCAGGCTCGCTTGGATCCTCAGAAAAGTCATCGAAATTGATGAAGTAGCCAGGTGCAGTTCTATCAATTGTTGGAATCGCTTCCGGATTTTTATTTGCTTTTGGAATTTTCTTTGTTTCATTAGCATAGTCTGTGGCTACATCGTTGTAGACAGGTGTTTCTTGATGTACTGTTTCAATTTGGGTTTCAAGAGGCACAAGTTCCATGGCATTATTGCATAGTCCTTTTTTATTCACTGCAGGTTTATCAAATGTGATTAGTCTCTCAGTTTGAACCTCTTGTATTGTAGCAAACTTTGGTGTTCTGCTATTTCTTGGGAGTCCACTGGGCCTACTACTTATTATCGGCCACATGATTGTGGTTTTACCAGGTCGATGGATACAACTCGGTTCTCCTTTTTACCAGCAAGGGGCGGTAGTACAACTGATCTTGTTCCGTTGACAGCTAAAACAGGTACTGCTTTTCTGTAAGAAGGCCCAAATTCCTTCTTTACCGTGATCTTCTCTCTGACCAGATCCCCAATCTTTGGAATCCAGACAGGTCTTGCTGGGACAGGTGGTTTCTCTTCAGTGGCTGTTGGCTGCTGTTTTAGCTTTACGTTGCTCAGGTCTTTTCTGGTTTCATTTAAGTCCTGTAAAATAGCCAAACGATCTTTGATATCAAAGCATTTTTCTTCTAACACTGAAGTCTGACTATCGAGCTCCTGAATGTGCATTCTAGTCCCGAACAATAGTTCATACGGACTGAAACCTTTTAGAGAATTTCTTGGCAGATTATTAAGACTACGTTCGACACTTGTTAAATGTTGGACCCACCCATCACCCGTACCTAATACCCTCGCCGTTTTAGATTGCTTTATGTCTCGATTTTTTCTTTCCACAATCCCATTTCCCTCAGGATGGAAGGGACAAGAGTACCTCAATGCAATGCCCATGCTGGTCATGGCCTCCATATAAGCTCGAGAGCTAAAAGCAGGACCCTGCTCAGAATGTAGCATGCCAATTGCGTATGTGCCGATATAGACTCGCAAATCTTTTATAACAGTTCTGGCGTCAGCCGCGCGCTGGTGTCTACATTTTAAGTGAATCTAGTCTTAAATAATATACATAGGGACGCATGTTTCCTGTTTAATCATGCGTATAGATCGCCTTATGCTTTCTATTAGGTGTTCTGGCACTACTTCGGCCGGTTCGCCACTGCCATCTCTGTTGCAGTTTTCACAATTTTTTGCAAATTTGTGATTATCTACGCTCATTCCCGGCCACCAGTATTCTGATTGTAATTCTGTCAGAGATTCCTTGATCCTTCGGTGCCCTAGACCTTCACCCATGTGTGCGTCTGCTATTAGCAAGACTCTCCTGTTCGTGTTTGGAATTACTCTATCCCCCACTCCAGGGATTCGAGCAAAAGGAACGGAGTTTGCATCGATTATGTATGTATAATTGAGTGGATAGTTCACGGGTAATGCTGCACAGTTGCCTTTTGAAGACGTTTTTACCACCAGCACGGTTTCCCCGTCTATGTATTTTTCTGAACGCTTTTTTGTGGCTACGGAAGCCGGATTAGTTGCTTCCGCTGTGGCTGTCTCAGCCAATGAATTCCCTGCAGCGTGAACGCCATCACGCTGATGACTCAGTGTATGTATCACGTGAGTCTTTTGTAGTTCTTTCTTTAAAAGAACTACTTGTTCCCAAAGCGATTTTTGCTTAATTGTGGCACCTGTGTCATCTTTGTAACCGTTTTGAACCCATTTCTGCAAGTCATTATTGTAGGATTTGACGCAGGAATGCGAATCGCACACTATTAGTGTCAGGAATTCGCGATCGGCAATGTCGAGTGCCATTTTTAAAGCTATTAATTCAGTTTGTTGACCTGAATTATTTTTTACAGATTGTGACATTGTTACCAGTGGTCTCAATTTACCTCCGTGCCAACGGCATTTGACAACCTCGCACGTAGCGTTATAAGCTTGTTTTCCCCAAACTGAGGGTTCTGCATAACTGTTTGTGCATATTACGCAGGCGTACTGTTGTAGGAGCAGAATGTCGTTAGGCAGAGGATATTCTTTTTCACATGTTAGATATTTCAATTTTTTCATTTCCGGGTCAAAATAGTATTTCACTTTTTCTGTAGCAAGAGAATTTTCCCATTGTATCCATTTTGGATCTAATGCCACGGTAGTTAAATTACATGGGCTTGTTAATGCCTCGAAGGCTGATTCTGCTGTTAAAACAGTAATCCGTCTGCCTTGGGCCTGGGCTCTTTCTTTTGCTACAGCTGTTTGAACCGCATTTACAACTTTTTTTGCGAGACTGAATGTTTTTTCAGCTTGTGAGTACAAGTGTGATTTGTATGCTATTGGTACCTTTTCTCCCTCATTAGAGGTCAGGTACGTGAATCCACATCTTCCTGGGATGACTCGGATTACAAGGTTGCGTGTATTATCGCGAGTTTGCAATTTTGTTTTTGCTAACATGTCTGTTTGCCATGATCTCAAAATGTCTGTGTGTGTGTGTTTGAGTCCAATTGATTGGTTTAAAATCAGGTTTTATTAATTCATAGAGCGGTTTAACCCTCTCTGCATAGTTTAGAATATAAGTTCTTCCGAAATTCAGGAAACCTAGTATTGATTGTAAGTTCCTCAGCGTTTTAGGTGCTTGGAGTACAGCACAGTTCTCTAAGAAATGGTCTGCTAGGCTTTTGCCTTCACTTGATAATTCATATCCTAAAAACAGGACAGTTAGATGTGCAATTTGTGACTTTTTAAAGTTGAATTTGTAACCCTCTGCTGCGAACCCAAGTATTATGGTGTTCACTCTTTTCAAGTGAGTATCCAAGTCATCATCTGTCAGATAGATGTCATCGACATAAGATAATGCCTCATCATCATACATTTGTAGTAACTCTGTTACTCTTGCTGAGAATAATCCTGGGCTATTCTTGAACCCCTGTGGGAGTCGACAGAAATTTTCTGCGAGCCCATTATTGAGAAAGCGGTCAAATACCTGCTTTCAGGTGCAATGTTTTGACAAAAGATTCCATTGGAGATTTCTAATGTTGTTTTGTATTTTTTGTGCACGATGTTATTCATTAGTGCTGCACTGTGTGAGTTTTGTACTGCAAATGTCTTGCAAGATGAATTAAGGTGTCTGTAGTCCAAAACTAGACGATATGAATCGTCTGGCTTGGAGACAGGAAACAAAGGATTGTTCATTTGTGAGGTGCATGTTTCAATCACCCCCTGGTATTCAAGTTGATCTAAGATCTCCCTGACCTGTTTTTTAGCTTCTTGCTTAATTGGGTACTGCCTTTGTGCAGTTGGTTGACATTTTAATTGGATTTTGTGAGGAGGAGAGTCCTCATCCCATCCTACATGAGTTTTGATTGATTGATTGCTTTATTTCGATATGCACATATCATAAAAGCAGTACAAAAAATAAAAACAGCATGTCGAAATAAGTAAGACTGTACATATAGTGTGAGAATAAAAACACGCTAGGTCAGCATAAATTAGATAAAAGAGAATTAAATTGATGTGGACAGTCTTCTAAGTCTAATCAACCAAGCCCATTTTAAAAACTTAGCAACAGCACAAACAATGGGAGGGGCTGTATTGGTTAAAAGAATCCGAAGTGCAACGGAGTGCTGACGAGTCCCCAGTTCTCTGCAGATGGGACCAAGCCAACGTGATCTGGGGCGACCATAGTCCGGGCATTCAAAAAGAAAATGTGGCACCGTCTCGGGCTTATCCTGGCAAAAAGCACAGAAGCGTGATGTGGGCTGGGCTTTATTCCACCTCGAGCAGAGGTCGGCCAAGGGTAAGGTTCCTAACCGAAATTTAATATACAAGGACCTATCCATAGCAACTGATATAATGTCCATGTATGGCTCGTACATGGCAGCGTCTTTGAACAGCAGAAAAGCTGCGGTGGTTTTGCAGTGCTGCTGACTTCTAAAGCGCTTCACACAAACCCACTCCCCCCCAAAAAATTTTACGGTCTTCTTTGGAGGAGCGGAGTGACTATGCCAGCAAGAGTCCAAACCTAGTTCCCCTAAGAGGTGTTTTATATCCTTCAGCCATTTGATGCTACGCCAACCATCAGAGTGCATCACCTCTGCCAAGCCATTGGCATAGGATTGTAGCTCCGGAGCCCTCCACAAGCGTGCCCAGAGCAGAAGGGGTCGAAGCCGAGCCTGGTCCCTTATGGCTTTACAGCCAGTGTCCATGAGCACTGGGATGGTCGGGCTGCTCGATGGAATGGCAAGGAGATCCTTGATGAATTTATTTTCAGCCTTGCTCAATGAGTCAACATTGCCCAAGCCCCACAGTTCCGATCCATAGAGTGACGCAGGGACCGCACGTGCTTTGTAGATCTCAAGTATAGGAGCAACACAATGTTTTGTAGAGTTATTGAACTCCTTAAGAAGGGCGCCCCCCACCCTTTTGTGGGCCAATGTCATTTTGTCAATGTGGGCAGTCCAGCTCATCACGTCATTCAGTCGGATTCCCAGGTAATCAATTTCTGCCACTCTTTCTAGGGGTATAGAGTTCAGAATTGGAGGGCGGCCGAGTTTGCGAGGTGGGTGCATAACTAGGTACTTAGTCTTGTCTACGTTGATGACAAGGCCCTTGGTGGTACAGAAGTCCTGGAAGCGGTTCAGCAGTGTCTGGAGACCTTGGGGGGTTTTGGAGATGAGGAGGGTGTCGTCGGCGAACAACAGAGTTGGAATTTTTACTCCTCCCAAGATGGGAGCGTCTGATGGTTCGCCCAGTAGGTAATCTACCACCCCGTTAATGTAGAGGGAGAATAAGGTAGGGGCCAAAACACAGCCCTGTCTTACTCCCCTCTCGACCCTGATCTTATCGGTCTTTTCCCCATTCAACCCCCATCTAACCTGGGCATAGGTGTTGGTGTGCAGGTTAATAAGGAGGTTTAGTAAGTACGGGGGCATCCCTAAACCGTGAAGCACCCTCCAAAGTTCCTCCCTTGGTACCAGGTCAAAGGCAGTCTTAAGGTCAATAAAGGCCAAGTAAAGACTGCCTTTGCCCAGTACCACCACCTTCCAGTGTAATAACAAGAGCCTGAAGACCTGTTCAATAGTTCCTGTACCTGAACGGAACCCAGCTTGCATATCGGACAGGATGTGATTATCGTCCACCCATTGGGTGATCCTCCCCAAGATGGTTTTCCCAGCCAATTTCTGGCTTGAATCTATTAGGCTTATGGGCCTATAGTTCCCCGGTAAGTCCCGACTGCCCTTTTTGAAAATGGGGACCACCTCCGCACCTCTCCATGAGTCAGGCACAGGGCCTCCCTCCATAATTGCGTTGAGGAGTGCAGAGATTAGTACCCCCCATTCTTCCGGGTAAGCGCGGAGGATATCCCCCGGTAGGCCATCCGGACCAGCTGCTTTCAAAGGAACCAAGGTTTTGATCTGCTTTGTTACATCCAAAGCAGAAAAAAGTTCCAAGTCACGGACTAGAGTAAAAGGTGGGAGTTTAAAGGAGTCGTTAAGTGGACCTTCGACAGCAGAATAAAGATTTTGGAAGTGGGAGAACCAAGTCTGGGCGTTGATGGTACACGTCCTCCGGGAATCGTCAGGACGATTCCTTTTGCCCACCATGTCCCAAAAACCTTTGGCATCTTTCCCACGACTGGCAGCCAGGAGATCCTGCCAGTAATTAACCTCCCACTCCATCCTTGCATTTTTTTGGCAGAGTGCATAGTGTCTCCTGGCCTCCCTAGTCCTAGACGGTAATTTGGACTTGACTGCCTCGATGAGAAGTGACTTCGCCTCCCTACACTTCTGATTGTACCAGCCCTGGCCCGATCGTGAGCTTGGTTTCCTTCTACTCGGGTGAGCTGGAACTACAAAGAGGTCGCTAATGGCCTGAATTATGACACAGAACCTGGGTGCCACCTCCAACAGCCCTTCCTCTTGGCAATCAAGATTGACCAGGGCTGAGACAAGAAGCTGCCTAATGGCAGAAGTTTTCTCCTCCGAAAGAGCTAGTTTCGCCCACTTTAGCCGTCGGCCACAGTTTGTAACCACTGACGGGTCCGGGGCGGGGTTACAAGGAGATCTACTCACAGTGCTATTGAAGCACCTGTGGGACAGGGTGAGGGACAGGAGATTGTGGTCACTCTCTACAGAAGGTACAATTACCATGTCCTCCACCAGGCTCCACAGGTGTATGTCAAGGAGAAAATAATCAATCCGTGACATGTGCCCTGGCCTGTTGTAGGTGTGGGCCCCTGCTTTGTCGGACCTAGTCCTGCCGTTGGCAGCTCTAAGACCAAACTCCATAACTAGTGAGTTGATCTGGAGGGCCACTTCTGTCCACTTTTTAATAGGACTAAGCTCGAGGGGCGGAATCCCCCACCCATTATCATATTCCTCTTGGTCTGTTAGGATTTCCAGGTCCAGGGGCTCGAAAGTGCAGTTCAGGTCACCTGCCAACAAGGTACAAGACCTTTGAGGAGATGAGCGGAGCTGGGCTTCCAGACAAGCTATTACTGGGGATTCTCTTCCCCCCTTAGTGCCACGGGCATAGATGTTAAAAATGTTTAGAATGACTCTGCCCTGGGAATTTCTCAGCAAAATGTTTAGGAGGTCAGGGCAATTAGTGTCCCGCTCCTCCACCCTGCAGTTGAGTTCTGTGGCTACCCAGATTAGTAGGCCACCCGAGGGGCGGCCCCTGCCAGTTGCACTTTGTACTGCCGGCAAAAAGTGGGTGGAATAGCCCGCCTTGTGTAGGGGCACCCGACTCCAGGTTTCCTGGAACAGGCATATGGAGTATTGCTCCACAAGCTCGTTCCAGTCCGGCAGCGCTAGCTTCCTCTCGAGGCCCGCCACATTCCAGCTGAAAACCCTAATCTGGGGGTCCGTTACAGCCGTAGTGCTACAATCCTCGACAGGGAGTGGTAAGTCCGCAGCACCCACACCAGGGGGACTAGCCAGAAGATTATAGGATGCCCCAGTCTCCCCCTTCCCCTCCACAAGCTCGGCCGTAGCCTGAATTTGCGATGAGGAGGAGGAGCCATTGGTTTTAAGGTAAGGTGTTGGCTCAGCAATAGGGCTTGAAGCCACAGCAACCTCCCCAGGAACAATACTGAGTCAGCAACTCCAGGGTCCCCAGTTCGGTATCACATGAGTTTTATATAATGCAGGAGCTTGGGCTACTGCCCACTTTCTTGCAAGTGTATATTTTTTATGAATTGGAATGTGATTTGAGAAGGCAGGCATAATCATTTCTTCGCCATGAGGGCACTCCCTGACGAACTCTGGTGGCCAGTCCTTTTCAGCTAAAAGGATATCATAGCCTTTGGAAAGGTTATCCCAAAATAGACCCCTTATTTTCCTAGTCTTATATCCCTCTATACGTAATGTTATCTCGTATATTTTATGAGGTTTCCTAACTCTGCTGTCTGCAGTTTCCACTTGAATGTATTCATTCGTGTCCACTGTCTCCAGATGATTCATCAGGATCTTGTGAGCTATGGTCACTTCTGCTGCGCTGTTTAGCGCTGTCTGGGCCCACTCTCCGTTTTTCAGCTGTGTCCTCAGTATCCTCAGCATGTTTGACTATTTTAATGCTGGGTACCTTCTTTTTTGGAAGTTGTAATTTTTTACTTTGATGAGCAGGTTCCTTGTCTTTGGACTTGACGTGCTCTTCCCTTTGTTCTGACCGTCCTCTTCTTTCCGATTTCTGCGAGGAAGTCTGAAAAGATCGAGAGGGACGTGTATCATTATCTTGATATCTAACAGGTTTCTTCAGATTATCCCTATTTCTAAGGTTGTATCTTTTCTCAGAGGGCTCCCTCTGGGGAGACTTGTGTCCGGAGATCTTTCTCTCCGCCGAGGAGACCTTCCTCTGGACTGGAATCTTTTTTCTTTGGGAGTGGATTGTTTATTTCCATCCCAGCTCTTTTTTTGGAGTGTTTAGCTTATTTTTAATAAATATTTTTTCAGGATTTTCAGTTAGTTGGGGTTTTACTGGTTTCCCACCCAAACTATCTCTTCCTAGTTCTTCATAGGATTTTTCTATGATTCTGAAGTTCAATTGATTGTTCTGCTATGTCTGTCTCTTTCAATTTCTGGAGGTATGTTATGTCCTCCGTCGCCAATTGAACTAATTCTCTATATGCCTTTGTTAATTCTTTTATTTTAACTAAAAGTTCTTCACTTGTCATTTTTTTAATGTCTGGATGTGGTGTGTAGCTGGCTAGAACCGGCCACGTTGCTCCTGGTCTACCTAGTGGACCGAGCCTGGTGATGTGATTATTATGTTTTAGGGCGCCTTTAAACCAGAGCAGGTGCTCTTGGTATTTTAATGGGATTTCCACCTCCTCGAAAGGAGTGTATTCATACGGAGGTTCCTCTATTTTGTAATAGTGGAATTCGTGTGTGACAGCATTCGCTGCTGGAAAGTTTATCCATGAATAGAATACGCTGTCTGCCGATATTCATGTGCCTCAATTACGAATACGACTATACCACCTCTCGATGTTAGTCCATTTTCTATAAGTTTAAGAGTTAGAGTTTTTCTTATGTTGACCGGAATGTGTATAGCATTCGGGTCGGTCTGCAGGAGACTAGTGTCATCCTCTAGGAGACGAGCTGCTATTCTAGCTGTTTCCCTTTCGTCTTCACTTTCTGTCATTTTTACTAACAGAAAAGTTTTTGTTGCAGATCAAGTTTCAAGGAAACAAAGATTAGGTGCACAATATTTTTGGAACACTGTATCCTTCAACGTTGACTAAACCAAAAACTATACATAGAAATCTCTTCCTACTAAGTTTCGGCGGATTTTTAACCTTTTACCCACTCCAGACGTCTTTTGGAGTATTTACGGGAAAATGGGTCTGTGTGAAAAAGCACGACTGAGTTACTCTAACGTCTTGCGTTAGATTTATCGCCTTACCAAACGTTGGACGCCATGTAGTGTAGTTCCTATATTCCCAATAGGCTCTGCGCATTGGAATAATATATTCAGCAGTGTAGACGTAGGACTGAGGTTATCTAAGTCTCTACTGACTATATTAGACTTAAGGTTTGCCAGCTAGCTCAGAGGTCACTAGAAACGTTCTCGAATAAACAAGGAGGAGTTTAACCTCCCTGGATAGACAAGAAGGGATTAGGTTCTGACAACCATAAAACATGACAACTTTGCTCTCCCTGAATAAGAGTGTATCTCTAGAGTCGTGTGAAAACAATAGACAGCTATTTCACTCAGTCAAATGTGCGTACTTAGTTTCACCAGAATGCAGAGAAAAGAGAGACGGGCGTTTTCAATAAAAGGTGTTATTTATTGAGCAGTCTTCTTCCTCATACAAGAGAAATGAATTGCCACGATTGTAATACTCATGGTAAAGTAAAGTGCGTACAGTAAAAGGAGGATTATAAAATAATACTGTAAAAGCATTGATATGGTTTCTTAGCCATATGATACTTTAAATTAGATAAAATATATACATACTTATATACATTGACTAATCGTACTCAACTGGTGCTTCTAACTACGCCTACCCCGGTGTACCTGACCTAAGCCTAATACGTGGGAGGGAGTAAGTAAGTAGCAGTTTAAGTTAAGTTTGTTTTGCCAAAAATCTGACTCAAGAATTCTCTGTAAGGGTTTAGTCAGTTCCGTACCTGGGTAATAGAAAGCAGGAGGTCTTGTATCTCTTTCTCAGGACTCGATATCCCAATAACCCGCGAAGGTATCTGGAAACACCGGAGCTGGATTTTCGGCAGGAGAAAAGACAGCGTCTCTCTCAGTGCGTCAGGGAGGAGGGGCAGCGTCCGTGGGCTCTCGCATCAGCTGGGCTCTCGGGCAAGTAGATAGCTGCTCTGCTCCAGAATCACCACCGTGTGTTTGCTTAAGGCAACGTTGGTATATTTATACCTGAAAGGTGCCTGGGTTTGACATAAGGTTGGACATAAGACGTCAATAAAGATTTCACTAAGAACTGGCCGTTCTTACAGTGCTTTACAGGAGTTCCAGGACGAAATCAAAACAAAAGCAAGGGGGATTTCCCAGGTTGCTGTAGGCTTGGTTTTGTTTAGAGAACTCGGTGTGCTTACTAGGGGGCCGGAGAAGTAGCCTTGCTTAATGTGACAGCATGTGCTACGACTGAATTATGGATATGATTATTATGCCGTTGTATGGACATTATTGATTATAGCCGGACAAGGGCATAAAATAGGAATATCGATTCGGGTTCCTAGATAAAACACTAAAAAATTTCATAATTAATAATTATTTTTAATAAACCCAATCATTTTTGATAATTTCACATATAAAAGCAAGCTGCATCCCTTGCCTATCATTTTAGACGCATTCATTTATAAGTCTAAGCACAGAAGCCTAACTTGAAACATGACAAAATTTGGCGCCACATTTTTTCTTTCTAAAAAGGACAATTTTTATTTAGCAACAGAACCAAGAATATGCGTACAAAAATGCTTAAAGAGAGGAAAACCCTTAATTGAAATGTCTTCCTGTAATACAAAATAATGAACCTTAGTTTTGGAACCTTTTGAAAACAACATTCCGAAATGCAAAGATTAACCCGTGTTTAACTAAAGGTAAAGTCCTGGCTTGAGTAAATATTCCTGTCTATTCTGTGACCTACAAAGACAACAGCTATTTGCTCAGTGGCAATAAAAGCTCTCCTCTCAGTATTGTAACATGAGCATGGTGGCGGTCTTTTTTAAACTAAGACATGTTAATGCATGTTCTATAATATGCGTCTGAGTTCAGCAACATTTTTTTTTTACTTCAGCTGAAGTGTTTGCCTGTTAATATCTAATACAATGTATGCAAGTAAAAAATTCTATAAGGTTGTTTTTCTACAAAACACACCATTCGTTTTTGAGGCCTTTTTCATTCCTAGTGAATGTGAATTTTAATTTTCTTTTTTTAAGCATTTGGACATTTTACCTAATAGACTGAAAACATCAAGAAAAACCACAACCACACATTGAGCTATTTTCAGACATAAACAGAAAGGGGTCAAACACTCAGGACACACAATATAGCGCGCTTTAGCCATTTTATTTCGTGAATAGCGCCATCGCTATTCACTTACAGAAGTTGCACTAATGGGAAAACCACATAGACATTTAAACACACATTAAACCCACAAATCAATACTCAGGACAGAAACAAAGGACAGCCCACAGACTCTACTTAAACCAAACCATTTGTAAATACTAGTTGTAAGTCATATTTACAAGAAACGCTTCTCAATAATGTTCCAAAAGACTGCAAAAACAGACTGCTGTATATCCAAGAAGCCAAAATACACTCAATTCACTAGCTTTGGCTGGCAGAACACCAAAAATCGCTCTGCATATCTTCATTCATAAAATTGCGCAGAACAAAGGATCCTTGTTTTGTATTATGTTATATTTTAATTCCCTGTGGATACAAAATCACCAAGGAAGAAATATGTTTTTAAATCTAAACCTATTTAGATAGTCCCTCTAGGGAGCTGGCTAATTTACTTCACATCACACTATGGTACCTTCCAAAAAAGCAACACATTCTTCGATGTGAGCTTGAAAACAGGCATGCCAAAAATACTGCAGAATATGCAAGTATTATAATCAAAGTAGTGCTTAATGTACTTTTCGTACGTGCACCATTCACCAAAACCAGATAGAGAAAAATCTCCTCATTACCTGCCTACACAAATTGCAATTCGCATATACAAACCTATACAAATCCAAAGTTGGCCAACACAAATTCCAAAATTCCAAAGCTATACCAAACAAATAGTTGTCCAAATTCTAACTGCCAAGTTCTAAATGACCTAACGGTCTTTTTTTTTTTTTTTAGAATACTCACGCCAAAAAAGATTCTCAGTGAGGAGTGACATCATGTGGAGGATCAAAATCAGGAAGATCAGATATATACTGGGCTGCAGAGACAAAGAGTCTCCAGAATCCCTGTGCACAGAGTACCTCCGTAGTAGAGTCTTGTCCTGTCCTCCTCAGTAGATTTCAGTCTCCTGACAAGATCACTCCCTCAGAAAGTCACTTCTCTGATGAAGCCCACGTTGGCTGCGCCATTTGAAGAAACTCAAATCTTCATTCTCAGGGGTCTAACTAATACAAAAGAAGAATCTGACACAGAAGCTGGAATATAAAGAAAACATTTTTATTAAACTCAAATGAGTGAGGCTACGTCACACAGAAGCCTTAGCAACTGAATGAGGCAGTCTGCTAGACTGGTCTTACTTCACATATTATATACTCTTTATCCTGCCCCAGGCATGTAAGGGAGTTGTACCAATTACATTCATAAACAAATGGAAAATCTGGAGCGTCAGCAGGTGAGTAGCCTTTGGGATTTTAGCAGGATATGGGCAAAACATTATAATTACATAGTTCACAAAGGTTAATCTGATTTAGATGGCACTGCAGGGCATGGCATGATTACATGTACAGTATCCCAACCCAAAAGTCAATCATTAGGAATTTCCCAAATTCAATCTCCAAAAGCCGGACAAACCTATAATTGAAAGCATAACCCATGTAATGTCAGAACATAAAGGAAACAGTAACAGATGATGAACAAGATAAAACATGTGCAAGGAAACTAAAAGTTACTGATGTCCTGAACATTGATTGGCAATCTCAGACAAAGATCGATCAGGGAAATTGGCTTTGCGAGGTCAGTTTCAGGTGAAGAGGTCAGTTTCTTACAGTTCATTCCAGAGTCAGAAAGAAACCTTAGTTAATATATACATGAACTCAGAAGGCCAGGCCACTTGTTCGCCAGGCTACCTTCAGAGGCCTACGTGAGGGCAACACAAAATGTTGGCACAATATAAAATGGAGTCAGTCTCGAGAATTACAGAACCTCAACACCACCTGAGCCCTAGCCAACAAGGCACAAAACAATTACAAAACTGAGGTAATCACAAACCCCCTTGTCCATGCAGTGTCACTTCAAAGCCCGCCTGGCAGGCCCTGTCCGTGAAATTTCCTGTGAGAAAATGTTGTTTCAATCTGCTGACATATGAATGACCTATGATCCAGACTTTTTCCTTGCCTGGCCCCCAGGCGGGGACCTGGAGTGGGTGATGCTATGATGACCGGCGGAAGACGGGTAGGCCCCTCCCCCCGGAGGCACAGGATGTGGAAACTGCGAGAGATTGAAAAAAAAAACAACCATTAGCCTCTTAAATATTTATAGCAGGTGTAAACGCACATATTGTTTGTAACAGTCGGAAGACCAACGCCCTATTCTCTGAACTTCATGTCCTTGCAGTCCTCAAGCCGTGGCTTCAGTGACTGCCCCAATCCTGAAGGAATGGGTACCAAATTTGGATGCGTCTTAGCCTGCCGCTGCCAATGCCAATACTCTTCCAAACTGCTTACAACTGGTACACGTAAAGTCCCAGGCCAACAAACTACCGGGTGCTGCTCCCACAAACCACCCCCTTACCTCCCTTCTCTAGGCAGCAATCATGACAACAAGACCCCCACGGCCAGAGCCACTCCCACTCCTACTGATCCAGTCAGATGGGGCAGGTGTGTATTCCTCTAACCCGCGTGGCTCCTGGCAGTGGTGTGGTGTCTGTCAACAAGGAAGGGAGAGAAGAGATGTCCCAGCTGCCGCTCCTCACGCCGGTAAAAAATGCTGGCCAAATTCCTAAATTGAAGAAGAATCCTGAAAAACAAGAAACAAAGAGTTTAAGTTTGATGACCTCCGTCGCGTAGACAGAGGCGTGCAGTTGTCCAGAGGGAGGCGGCGAGGAAAAGATTGAGCTGCTGCTCCGCGCTCCTTTCAGAGGAGCCTCTAAACCAACACCGGTTTGAACAGGTCCCGGCAGGATTTGGGACCCGCTCTGCCCACGTTGGCCCTGGAAGTCCTTCTAGTGCTTCTGGGGCATGCTACAAGTGACCAATCACTGCTCGCAGTGGTTGGGAGCAGCCACGTCTTCGGCCCGCAAATCCTGCACCCGTAGGAGAAGCGTCCCGGGGACTGGCACAACCGCCATATTTGCGGCGTGCCTGAGTTCCCAGTGGCGCCTCTGGATTCTCTCTGCACACCAATTAAAATGTACAAGGAAATCAAGTATGAATTTTATGGAAATAGGATTCTGCCAAGCAAGCACTCACCCTACTTAGGGTGAAACACAGCAACATCTTACCAAAGAGTACCTTCTTAGTATTTGCACAATGATTTCCATAGATAAGGCTGACAGGTTGAGAGATAGCTATAGACGATATTTGAATGTTTCTTAATCATCAATATGATTTGGCCTTACAGGAAACCTAAATGATTGGTCTCAGGGGAAAATAAGGTATTCAAGACTAAACAAATACAAAAGTAGGCCTCAACTTTCCAGGAAAATAACAATCAATTGATGAACTGAAAACAGTTGTTAAAAAATTAAGAGCGTCCACATGAATTGAGATCCATGTTTAATGAAAGGGTGGTGAATTGTTAGGGTAGGCAGATTAGGGTGGTGGTGGCAAGAGTGGTTGTGGTAAGGGTGCTGGTGATGAGGATGGGGAGGGTGCTGATGGTAGTGAGGTGGTGGTGGTGTTGGTGAGGGTGGTGGTAGGGTACTGGTGGTTAGAATGGTGGTGGTGATGAGGGTGGTGGTGAATGTGGTGGGGTGGGTGGTGGTGGTAGTTAGAGTGTTGATAGGGTAGTAGGTGTTGTGGTAGGGTAAGGGTGGGGTTTTAGGAAGTTGGCACTGAGCGTGGTGAAGGTGGTGGTTGTTATTGTGGTGGCTAGTGGTTAGGGTGGAGGTGGTAGTTAGGTAGGGTGGTAGTTCGGGTAGGGTGGTGGTGGTTATGGTTGTGGTTATGGTAGGTTGTATTAAGGGTAAGGCAGTTGTTATTAGGGTAGGGTAGTAGTGAAATTAAATGAAATGAAATGAACTAAAACTTATACCGTGCAACTTTGCCCGAAGGCGTCAAGGCGCCTCCAAAAGAATCATAAAGGCAAAATCAAAAATATAGGGGTAAGCTTTGACAAAGAGCCATGTCTTCAGGGCCTTTCTGAAAGTTTGTATTGAAGGCAGAATCCTGATTTCTAAGGGGACAGTATTCCACCATCTAGGAGCAAGATTGGAAAAGGCTCTGCCTCCCCACTTGGCTCTTCGAACTCGGGGAACTGATAGGAGAAGCTTCATTGAGGAGCGGAGGTTCCTGGCGGGGACATAGGGAATCAAGAGATCTTTTACTCCTCCAGTCTCTTTTCTGTTCAGGGCTCCGAACACCAAACAGAGCACTTTGAAGGAAATCCTGGCATCAATTGGAAGCCAGTGCAAGGATTTCCTGGCGAGAGTTGCTGAAGACCTCCTAGGTAGGTCAAGTACGAACTTCGCCGCTGCATTTTGCACCGATTGAAGTCTTTGCAACAGGCATTTATTAACTCCCGCGTATAGGGCATTACAATAATCAAGCTGAGATGCTATCAGTGCTACCACGGTTTGTTTCCGGGCTTGCATAGACAGGTAATGCTTAATTTTCCGCAAGATTCTAATAATGCCCCAACAAGTGGAGATGGTCCTCTTGACTTGATGACCCATGTCAAGGGCCGGGTCAATCATGACCCCCAGATTTCGTGCTACAAGGGTTGGAGCCGGGCAAATCCCCAGAGATAAAGGCCACCATTCCGTCGACCAGATGTCTTCCTTCTCGCCGAACACAAGGATCTCTGTCTTTTTGCCGTTTAGCCTCAATGAATTGTCAATCATCCATTTCGCGACTGCCTCCATACAGTGTCTAAACTTGGAGGCAGAAGAGCTGACAGGCTGGGCGAGAGACAGCAAGATCTGAGTGTCATCGGCATAGGTAACTACCTCCATCCCGAAAGATCTAATAAGCCTGGCCAGGGGGGTCACATAGATGTTGAACAGGGTCGGACTTAACGCCGACCCCTGTGGGACCCCCACTTCACCGGCAGGGATGGAGATAGGAACTCCCCCAGCTTCACTCTCTGTTCCCTCTGGTCCAAGAAGGAGGCCAACAAACTAAGAGCAGGCCCCTCCACCCCTATCTCCCTCAGTCGAGATGTTAGGACGAAGGGAGACAGGGTGTCAAACGCAGCTGTGAGATCTAACAGGATCAGCAAAGTACTCACACCCTTATCGACTGTGGTGCGGATGTTATTGAGCACCACCGTCAGGGCCGATTCCGTGCTTTGACCCTTTCAAAATCCATGCTGCGAATGATCCAAAAGACCAGAGGTTTCCAGAAAGGATGAGAGATGCTGGTTAAGATGGATTTCCAGCATCTTTGCTGGGGCTGGAAGCAACGAAATGGGGCGAAAGTTTTTAAGCACCTCCGGGTCCAGGGACGGCTTCTTCAAGAGTGGCTTCACCACCGCTTTCTTCCATTGGGAAGGAAAAATGCCATCCCTCATAGCCCTGTTCATGATCTGAAGTAGAGGGGGCAGGAGAATGTCCTTACACTGTTTAAGGAGATAGAGAGGGCAGGGGTCAAGAGGTGAACCGGACCTGGTCTTGGCCAAAAGGACATCCAATTCCTGTAAGGAAAGAGGGGGAAAGCTAGACAGCAAGATCGAATTAGCAAGTCTAACAGACCCTGGGAGGGGAGGGACCTGAGAAGTGGGAAAAGATGTTGGAACCCTTTGAAGCTCTAGGGCCGAAACAATATCAGCAATTTTGACATGAAAATATTTGGCGATATTGTCGCACAGCTGTTGCGTGCAGGTAACAGGGTCAGGGGTCGTCAAGGTGGTCAGAGAATCCACAATGTTAAAAAGCTCTTTCGGCGACGTAAGGGCCATGGTGAGGTTTGAGAAGTACTCCTGCTTAGCTCTTATGACCTCAGCCCTATATTCCCTCAGAAGGGTTTTATGGATTTCCCTATCCTGTGAGTTCCCACTAGTCCTCCATAGTCATTCCTGCTTTCTACAGCCTTGTCTTAATAATCTTAACGACTCAGAGTACCAGGGGGCCGACGGCCTTTTTCTGGCTGTGTAGCGTAGGGAGGCAGGTGCAAGCTCATCCACGGCAGCAGAGGTGGCGTTTTCAAACCTCCGTACCACGGACTCCCTGTCCTCATCCATAGAAATTGCCATGGTGGAAATTAGGGGAGCTAATAGCTCATTAGTTATCCTCCTCAGATTTCGCCTGAGTTCCATTTTGCTGGGGCCTTTCGGGATATTATTAATAGGAGTGGTATCCAATTTCAACAGGACAGCAAAATGGTCTGACCAGGGAGCGGGATGGGGGCATCGGTGGTCAGGCGCCTATCATTCGAGAAGACGCCATCCAACGTATGGCCCGCCTGGTGAGTGGCACCTTTAACTAATTGCTGCAGACCACAGGCCGATAGGGTGTCTAGGAGAGAGAGAGTTTATTTTGCCTCTAGATTATCTAGATGGAAATTCATATCTCCCAAGACTGTCACATACTCACGGCCAAAATAAGGTTCTAAAATGCTAAGCAAATGCTGACCAAAATCTACTCTAGGCCCCGGAGGTCTATATATAAGAAAGCCCATAAACGGGACAGTATAAGATGAATTAATACTGAAACCGCGGTGTGGGCACAATTAAGGTGCAAGTGTGTGGAAGTCGATTTAAAAACAAGGTTTACAATTAAAAGAATTTAACTCAAATACAAAACGGGATATTTAAAACAACACAGCGCTTTAAGCAAAGCGATTACACGCAGCAATGGGTTGCCTAGTCTAGTGGAGGTTAGGGTTGTGGTGGTTGTGGTTAGGGTAGTGATGTTTGTTAGAGTGATGGTAGTTAGGGTGGTGGTAGGGTAGTGATGGTTAGGGTGCTAGTAGGGGTGATGGCAGGGGCTTGGTAGTGGCATGAAGGTGTGGGTAGGGTGGAGGTAGGGTGGTAGTGGTAGGGTGGCGGTGGCAGGGTGGTGGTAGTGATGGTAGTGAAAGACTGGTTAGAGTGGTGCTGTTTATTGTGATGGAAGGGGCAGAGACGGTGGTTAGTGTGGTTGTGGATAGGGTGGTGGTTTAGGTGGTGGCAGTCATTAGGATGGTGGTTAGGGTGATGCTTGTGGTTATTGTGGTTGGGGTCGGGTGGTGGTGGTGGGTAGGGTGTTGAGGATTAAAGTAGTATGGTAGTGGTGGTCAGGGTAGAGTGGTGGTGGTTAGTGTGGGGTGGCAGTGGATAGTGTGGTGGTGAAGGTGGTGGCGGTTACAGTGGTGGTGGTGATGGTAAGGTATTGGGCGTAGTAGTGTTAGGGTGGTGAAGGTGATGGTGGTTATGGTGGTGGTTAGGGCAGGGTGGCGGTTAGGGGAGGGTGGTGCTTAGCATAGGGTGGTGGTGCTTAGGATAAGGTAGGATAGGGTGGTGGTGCTTAGGGTATAATGGTGGAGGTTAGGGTAAGGAGGTGGTTGTGTTTAGGTGTTACTGTTTATTGTGGCATGGTTAGGGTGGTGGATAGGGTGGTGCTATGGTGCTAGTGGTTAGGGTGGTGGTAGGGATGGGTTGTGGTGGTATGCTGGTTAGGGTGGTGGCATTTAGGGATTTGGTGGTTTGATGGTTGCTAGGGTGGTGGTTTCGGTGTTGTTGTTCTAAATAGGGGGCACACCATTTAAGTAGATTAAAACATAGTCAATGGCTTCACATGGGGCTGACGTCTAAGGCACAGCCTATGCTAAGTCGCTTTAAGCGAAGGAAACCCGTTTTTGCAGGAAACTTTCAGGTCTGACTCATAGTACATCCCATTTTATTTGTCTCGACGAGCTAGACCTATTTTACCTTGAGGATATAATCCAAGTGGCGCCTCTTCTTTTGTGGCTATTCATTTGATTTAATAATATAGCTAAGCTATCACAGGAGATTTTTTGTGACTGTTTCAAGTTGAATGCCATTGATAAATTTCCATGGCTGGATGTTTCCCAGAGATTGGCCACCCTGACCTTTTTGATTGCCCATACAAAAAATCTGATATAGTTAGCGTCAAAAGATTATTTATTACACAAAGGTCTTCAATGAGAGAAAAAACTGCACTCGTCAATACATCTGTTTAGTCTTACTGGCCAACTTGTAATTCTATAAGGTTAAAGTTTTATCGTGACTTTGTACCAAATGCTTATGAACGGAATATGTTATCCAGTTTCAGAAGTTAAGTGATGCATTATTTACTTTCCAGTCCAATGGACTGTGCTTACTAAATCTATCATATTTTTCACCATGATTAGAGCAAAACTAACTGCGATGCACTTTATTTTGGTGATTTATTTAAATCTCTTAGGGTCAGATACCTTAAGCCATTGTTGCAGGAACTTACTTTTACTAATTGGCATGATGATTTCTTATATTTAAAAATATCATCCTCTACTGTTATTATTTATACTATTTAAAGGTTTTTTAGGAAGAGTATCTAAGATATAAATGGTAATTTTTCATCTTTGTATATGCCATTTCTATTTATGAATTGATTTCTTATTATGGTTAACACATAACATTTTATTGAATGGAATTGAATTGAAGTGAACGAGCATTTATAGATTGTACTCTACAGAAGATAGGTCCATGGAGACAAGTGAATGTCCAGGTTAGATAGAGGAGGGAAATAACCTGGTTTTTAAGTGCTCCTTATAGTTACGTTGTTACGCATGAACCAGTGAGCACCGCAGAACTAAAACAAATAAATGATAAAGCACTAATAACTACATTATTAAATAAATATTTAATTAATTTGAATATATATCATTTTATTACCATTATTTTTCTCAAATATAAATAAAAAATAAATTTCCACATAAATGAACATATTATTATGCATGAATAATTATTAAAAGTGATGTACAGAATGATCTAACAGTAATTTAAGTATAGTTAATAACATTGATTATTACATTAATCTAAAAATGGAAAAAAGGGTCTTAAAATAGTTTATAATTAAATAAAATATGTGCTATTTACATTTGTTTAACATTAAGTTATAATTATTTATATTTTAAATAATTTAGTTTAATTTGACAGTATTTCTTTTCTTTTAGGGTTTTACTTAAAGTCCCATACTCCACTGATTTCCTTGGGCAGATGTTGCAGTACCTGTGGTTGGTCATGTGTGGTGCTGGAATTCAGCTCTGAGCTGAAGTAATTAACTATTGGGTTGAGTCCCTTTTTGGCTGTAGAAACTTAGAAGTGCAGTTTGCGAAAAGCAATGGGCTTACTGTTCTGTGGGTGGATACATGTCCCTCCCTAAACATCTTGTAACTGCTCCTTACTCCTCCCCTCCCTTTTAGTTGTAAATATGCCCATTTTCCAGCCACTTCCCCATCCCTCCCACATTTACTACTAAAACATATACTTACGTATGTGGAGACTCTGCATTTGGGGCGGGGATGTCTGCACAGAAAAAAGATAAGAGAGGTGGATGTGCAAACTCCACAAGCAAGCTAGTGAATAGCGTTTTGTAGTACTACAAAACATACTACAAAATGCAGTTTGTGAATAGTATTTAGACCAATGTCTTTCTTTTTAACTCACCCTCACAAACCCACCTACCTGGTCAAAATGTCATTGTTTTTGTAACACTTCGTACACTGGGTTAGAGTTTTCCTAAACATTGCCTTGTCCTGCCCCACATGGCAGGATTTACTATCTTTCCCTGGCATGTCTCAACATACTACCCCAAGAAACACCACTATGCTCTAATAACCCTCCAATATGGTATTGTCCAATTCTCTCGCCTCACGGTCTGGCTGGGCACAGTCCTGTCTCCCCACAATTTTTCTGAAGATACTCCTACTGCACCTTGTAATTTCAATTACCTTCCTTCCAATTAGTGACTGAAACAATATCTCACTTCCTCGTTGAATAACCCTTAGTATGCCCCATTCTCTAATAATTCTCAGCATTCTCCTAACTTAAACGTGGAATAAATGCACTGATGGTGTGGGTATGGGAAATGTTGATTTAGAAGAATATTCTGTGACCACCTTTCACCAGTTAGCATCTCATCGATAGCTTTCAACTTCAACTTAGCAGTGACAAGAACATGTGAAAAAATAGGGATGGCAGTGGATGAGAGGGAAATGTTACTTTGTTACTTTCTGTGGATGCCTTGAGCACTCTACATAAAATTACTAGGGGGCATATGTATCATCCGTTTTTTTAGTTGCAAACGCTGCGATTCGCAAAAAAGCAGCATTTGCGACAAAAAATTCGGAAAATGCGATGTATGAGTGAAATCGCATTGCAAAATTAAGGAATCGCAAAATTTGCGATTCCTTAATTTTGCGTCAGCATTTAAGGAATTGCAAATTGCGAATCCTTAAATGCTATGTATGAAGCACCCAAGTTGTGCGATTTCTCATTAAGAAATCGCAAATTACCACCAGCTTGAAGTTGGTTGTAATTCGCGATTTCTTTCACAAATGCCATTTGTGAAGGTGCCATGTGGCGCACATACATGCCCTTAAGGCATATATGTGCGCCATATGCACACAAATGTAAATTTCAGGGGTGCATCAGGGTGTCCTTATGACACCCTTGCACCCTTGAAATTATTCTCAATTTGCAATTCTCAAATTGCGAATCGCAAATTGAGAATAACTTCCCATTCATTCCAATGGGTCTCCTGGCCCATAGAAATGAATAGGAAAGTATTCAAACGAATTTCTTTGCGCGCACTGCATTGCATTGGGGGGTGCAGTGCGCGCAACTAAATTCGTTTGATTTATTTAAATGTTTACTTACCTGCAAACCTCCATTATCCATACATTACTAACCCCCACCCTGCCCCTTCCCCTCTCCACGTCACCGCCCCGGCAGGTACTCCCATACCGACCGCGGCTGCCTGCATCTGCTTGCGCTCCTTAGAAAAGAGGTTGACTCCTGGTTGCAAGGAAGCAGCCACTGTCCGTTCTTTTGTTTTGACGCTATAATGCTGGGTGTCTTCTATGTAATTGTGTCTCTATAGGCTGTGCTGGAAAGTAGGGGGAGCACGCCAGATCCCAGTTCAAGCAGCTAACTTTTGTAGGGAAATATGCTGAATGTGTGCTGATGTCGTTTTCTGACACCAGGACCTAATTCAGTACTGCCTGCACATTATGTGCATTCCGAATGGTGCAGCAACCTGTAGGCAGCAAAGGGGCTTTCTTATTTCCACTAACAGCCAGGCACAAACAAAAGCCCAATTTAAAGGGCCATCAGACCTTCCTCTGTTCCAGCATCATCCATGCTGGCAGTCACCTGAAGCTGAACACATAGATACTACTGAGGGAAGCAAAGTCGCACAGTTTATCACCACACAAGTACTTTAGAGAAACTATGACTTGGAGGCAAGTTATTCACTTTGTTCAATGCCCCTCCTTAAGATATGCATATGCACTATAAGAATGCAAGATTTATATGTGTGTATGATAATTATACTTCCCAGTGTAGGGTGGCAGAGCACTTTACATCACACACAGAGACAAAACATCATACAAGTATGTAAATCAATGTACAGGAAATGTTACTTAAGACAATGAGGGTTATAAGGTGTAGAAGTCGCATACTGTCCATAATGTAACATTATGGCCCAGACAACCTAAACATTTTCGTCGTGGTTACCCAACTTTTTTAGAACAGCCACAATGCATAATGTTAGTTAAGTTTTAAAAGGCCACACGAATCAAATTTCTTCTCTCATTTGGAATCTTTTTATTGCTTAGCTTCAGCAGGCTTCCCTTCCTTTCTTGCGTTACCTCCTCCCTGGAGCATGGGCCAAGTACATTTGTTCTTCCGCCGTCTTTGATCTTCCTAGTCATTTTGCAACACAATCTTTTAAAATGTGATAAGCATTTCAGTATTATTCCTGGACATGCAATGTGCTTTACTGCTTTTAACTAGGGGTGGACAGAACTCACAGTTTCACTCTGCAAAATTCCATGGAGTTACATGAAAACTCCACAAGATTCTGCAGAGTTCTACAAGCAGCTGCAGCTCCTCCAAGGGAATGGAGGAGCGCCACCCCCTCCCCACCTAGCTGCAGAAAGCTGGAAAAATTAAATGGCAATAAAAAGATTTTATTACAATTTTATTTGTCTGGCTTTCTGCCAAACAGAGAGGGCAGGGCAGGGCCAGTGCATCATTGCTGCTTAATGACAGAAATGAAGAGTGGCCATTTCACTGTGAATTGCGCATGTTGGTTTGGCCGGCTAAATTATTACGGCCAAACAGACATGGGCAATTTAACCTCTCCAACCTAGCAGTCATAGACAGCCAGGTTGGATAGCAGGTACAGGCTTTCAGCGCTCTTAGGAGTGCTGAAGCAGCCTGCTCCAGTCAATCAAGACACTTCTCTCATTCAGCATGAGAGTAGTGTCTGGATTGGATAACGAGCTGCGAAATCTCATGCTGGAAGAGTCTGGAGCCGGCCAGAACATCGAAGATGTGCTGCAGGCTAAGAAGGTAAGTGAAAGGGTTTTTTAACTTTTTTGAAATGTAAATGTTTGTTTTATTTTTTCATTTTGAAATGTAAATATTTATTTGTAAGTTTAATTTTACTTATCTTGACTCACCATTTTTGTGGGTAATTGCGATACAAAAGGGGTTGATGGACGGAGCGTTTGAGCAAATCAAACACTCACCCCCAGTCAACTGATCTGGGTTTAATCCATCACCGTTCTTTAGCCCACTCTGCCACCCCATTTCGGACATGGCTATATGCAAATCAGTCTGACCCGTGCCTCATGGGAACAGTCCAGCCCGAACTGCCAAGCCATGTCTTCCATGGACCGGAAACAAGCATCCTGGGACCGGTTTCAGATTCATCATCCTCATCAGCCAGGCTATCTTGAATCCATTTGCATATAGCATATAGCCATGTCTGAACTGGGGTGGCAGAGTGGGCTAAAGAACGGTGATGGATTAAACCCAGATCTTTTGACTGGGTGTGAGTGTTTGATTGATTCAGATGCTCCATCCATCACCACCCCCTTTTGTACCACTGTCTGCAATTGGGCAGAATTGGCACGTCGCACTGATTTTCAGTGCCGGGAGCTTGTTCCTTGCTGCAAAATCAGTGCGAATTGCACCACATGCGCACCAAAGAGGGCTGCTTCTTTGCTGTAACTCGAGTAGATCTTCTACTCGGATGGCAGCTTCCTCACCGCAAATGGTTGCAACTGCCCGCATTAAGAAAATCCCACTGGGTGCCATCCTAGAGCCCGATAATCAGGCTAGGGGACACCAGTTCTTGTGCGCACTCACCAACTTATTGCTGGCGAGCTGCACGCTAGAAAAAACTCCGCCACGCAGCAGTTGGGGGAGTTTTTCTGGAACTCCACATTACAAGCATAATGTGAAGTGGCTAAAACTCTGCAAACTCTACCGGCGGAGCAGAATTTATCGCCCACCCCTACTTTTAACACAGTCATATCGCTCCTATTTAGGTTGCTTTCACCCTATCTGCCATCTCTATTGACACTTCAGTTACTTACACCCACAACTGTACTACTCTATGCCACTCTGCTCTGTGCTACTCCAATCAAGGCCTCCCCACTTCACTCTACGCCACTCTACAAATCTCAACTCTATGCCACTCTACTCTACAGCACTCCACTCTACGGCACTCTACATTACTGTATGCCATTCTAAGGCACTACACGTTGCTCATTGCCACTCTACTATACTCTATGGCACTCCTCTCCACACCACTCTGTTCTACTGTACTCCACTCCCCTGTTATCTGTACCACTCCACTCGACAGTACTCTACTCTACGCCACTCCACTCTACCCTAAGCCACTCCTCTCCACTCTATACAATTCTATGCCACTCTACTCGAAACCAATCTACTCTGTTGCACTAAACACTGCACCACTCCAATCTACTCTACGCCACTCTACTCTACACCATGTTCCTCTTTTAAATAGAGGGACAGATCTTTTTTAACTTGTTTTTAGCTTTCTTTTAAAAGTTTCTTACTGTGATATTGTGTCGAAGGCTACTCATTTTACTGAGTTGCCTGTGGGTTTCCACCAGAGAGGTGCTATTTTTGTCACACAGGCTCTAGTTGTTGGAAGCGGCCTCACTACCTGGGCTAGGCTGCGGATGTGCACCAGCTTTTAAGTGGCTGTACAAATATTTTTAAACATTGTTTTTAGCTTCCTTTTAAAGGTTTCTTACTGTAATATTACATGAAGGGTGTGGAGGGCTACTAATTTTACTGAGTTACATGTGGGTTTTTCTGTATTTTTGCACTTTCAATACCACCACAGAGTCATCATTTCAGTCAAACTCCACTCTACTGCCAGCCACTCTACTTTATGTTACTTTATTTCACACCACGCTGCACTATTCCACCCAACTCTTTGGCACTCTACACTTCACTACTCTATTCTACACCACTTCACTCTTCGCCACTCCATTCTACTCCACTCCAATCTATGTTTATCCACCCTGCACCACATTACGCCACTCTACTCCATTCTAATCTACTCTACTCCATTTTAAGCCACTTTACGCTATGCCACTCCACTCTATTCTATGCCACTCTAGTCCACTCCACCAAATGCTAATGTAAGACACTCTACACCACTCCATTTTATGTCACTGTATTCTACACCGCTCAACGCTGCTCCACTTCCCGCCATGCCACTCTACTTTATGCATACCAAGCCACTCCATGCCACTCTATTCATTGCCACTCTGTCCCCGTGCACTCTATTCCACACCACTATGCTTCACTACACCCCACTATTTGCCAGTTAACTCTATGCCACTCTACTCTGTGCCGCTCCACTATATGCCAGGCCACCTCACTCTATGCCACTCTACTCTTTGTCACTACATGCCACTCCACTCCATTCCACTACTATGCACCACCAAACTCTACACAATGGCACTCTACTCTCCTTTATGGCAGTCTATGCCGCTTCACTTCACTCCACTCTACTCTACGCCACACTACTCTAGAACATTTCACTCTAAGTCCTTTTGCTCTACTCCCCACCACTCTACTCCATTCCTGCCCACTCTATGCCACTCTACTCTACGCCACTCTACTCTAGACCACTTCACTGTGTGCCACTCCACTCAGTGGCACTCCACTCTAATCAACTTTACGATACTCTACTCAACTCTACTTTACTTTAAGCCACTATATGCCATGCCACTCCATTCAACAAAGTGTCATTCTATGGCACTCCACGCCACTCCACTCTAACCACTCCACACCACTCTACAATACACCACTGTACTCTAGGTTACTCCACTTCCCTCTATGCCATTCCACTTTGTGCCATATCACTCTATGCCACTCCATGCCACTCAACGCCATTCCATGCCACTCAATTAAATGCCACTCTACACCAGTCTACTATTCGCCACTCCACTCAACTCTGTGCCACTCCACTCCACACAATGTCACTCTATGCCACTCTTCTTTAGTCTATGCCACTCAACTCCTCTCTACTCTAGACCACTCTACTCTATGCTACTTCACTCTAAGACACTCCGCTCTATGCCACTCTAATGTACACCACTCCACTCCACTGTCACAGCTGCTGCGAAAGCACCAACCCTATTATGACTTAGAAGAGTGCTCGGATACGGTCTAGTCTATTTTGACTGCATCCTGTGCGTCGGCTGGCCACACCCATACCTGAAGTTTGCAGACTTTGTGAACTTAATGGTTGGGCAGCTAGTACAAAATACTCTTTGTCACTATACTCCACGCCCTGCCACTCTACTTCACACCACTCTACTCCTTTCCACTCTACTCTATGCCACTCTCCCCTGCGCCACTCTACTTGACACCACTTCACTTTTTGCCACTCACTCTACACCACTCACCTCTTCTTCACTTTATGCCACTCTAATTCTCTCTACTCTATTCCACTTTATGCAACTCTACGCCACGCCACAACACTCTATGCCACTCCTAGGCACTCTACGCCCCTCCACTTTATGCCACTGTACTCTATGCCACTCCACTCCACTTCATTATATGCCACTCTACACCACTCCATGCCACTTTATTCTACACCAGTGTATGCCACTGCACTCTACTACATGCCACTCTACTCCACTCCATGCCAGTCTATTCTATGCTACTCTACTTTACACCAGTTCACTCTACTTTACCCAACTCCACTCTATGCCAGTCCACTCTACTCTATGTCACTTCACGCCACTCCACTTCATGCCACTACACTCTACTCTACACCACTCTACTCTATGCCACTCCACTCTACTCTATGCCAGTCCACTCCACACAATGGTACTTCATGCCACTCTTCTTTATGCCTGTCTATGCCACTCCTCTTCTCTACACCACTCTACTCTATACCACTTCACTCTAAGCCACTCCACTCTAAGCCAATCCACTCTAAGCTACTCTACACAATGCCACTCTACTGGATGCCACTTTAATCTACGCACTCCCATTCACTGTCACAGCTGTCGCAAAAGCACCAATGCAACCATGACCTGGAAGAGCGCTCTAACCTAGTTTGACCACATCCTGTTCGTCAGCTGCCACACCCATGCTGGAAGACCGCAGACTTTGCGGTTTCTGTGTTCAGGCATGGCTAACGGAAAAGCCATGCCTGGAAGCCAACAACGTACCTGCTATTTAATATACTCACCTTCATTACTTACCAAAGTTTTGATGTCTGGTGAAATCATTCATTTTCTGGGCTCTTTATCATGCTGTCAGCCCGTCCAGGTGGCGTGCCATTTGTTTGAAGTGCTTGTCCCCAACCTCATCTCCTGCCTCTCAGGGAGTCCTAGAATTGAATCATTTATTCCAGCGACTTTACTGCTCAGTTGAAGGAACTTGGGATCTGAAAAAGAAAAGTAAAATACACTTTTCCAACAGAGGGACTGTTGCTTCAATTTGGTAAGGCACATGCATTATGCTTGATGTGGAGAAACACTACCATCATGAAAGTCTGTGATTGGGAATCGCCTCTTTCAAAGTTTCTGAAGTTCCTAAAAATATTTTGTTAAATGCACACAGTTTCCATGCCATAGCAAGCAATAAAGAGCAGCCCGCATCCAGAAGGACCAGACTAGCGTGAATGCTAATTTCTCTTCTTTTCCTGCACTACCTCTTTTCCCTGAGTTCTGGCAGTGTCCACGTTCTCTCCAAGTTCTTAACCGGAATTTGGACTTAGGCAGTGGTTGGATGGTGTTGGAAACTATCTTCTGGGACTACATCTTGTTCCCATGGGATTGCACTACCCAAACAAAACTAAAGAACAGGTGCATTAACATTACACCCAGTCCACTCTAAGCCACTCTTCTCTATGCCACTCTACTCTATGCCACACAACTTTTAGCCTAGCTGAACAGCAGATATGCTGCTGTACAACGTGGCTAAAAAACATTGGCAAAGCAATAGCTCTCAAATAGGCGACACCTATTGGCTTTGCCAAGGCGTGTTTCATTTCTTCAGCTTAGCTCAGTATACAGCCGATGTAATCAGAACAGATATGCGGTACAAAAAATTTCAACTCCAATACTTGTTTTATTCTGAACAAATGTATGTTTGCTTGCAGTGTTGCAACACTGTTGTTTCTCTACTCTCTCTCTCTCGCTTTTAGAGTTGAACCTGCAAGAGCATGCACTAGTTTCACCTGTTGTTCTCCACCGTGGGATGTAACAGGACATCCATCACAACCGATGGCTAGCAGCAACAAAGGAAAACAGTAGTGAAACTTAAGTACAATTCCTTCTAGTTCAGACCATAGTTTGTCGGCTAAAAAGGTACACAGGAATAGCATATAAAGTAAAGAAGATCAGAACATAAGTACAGATGGTCATTAAGTTGCCTCTATATGACCAGAAACACAGAAACCAGTCAGAACAAAGGACCAAATTTGGAGTTTGATGGACCGGATGTCTAAGCTTAAATGCTGCTGTGGTAGAGGCTCCGCTTCTTACCACCCTCCAGGAGGCCACTTGCCATGTTTATAGTTCGTAACGCTTTAATTGGGATTTTTTACATTTAGTTTTTTTACGAAAGTGCTTTGGCTATCACAGTGGGAGCACTATGTTATGGCAACTTGCCTGTCATTATTTCAGCTCTGAAGAAATAGGGGTTTTCTTACTGCAGAACACAAATTCAATGTCCGGATAAGCAAGAGGTTTTCTACCTGCACATGGGGCCTTTGATTATTTTTCCTTCCTGATTGGCATGGCAAGTCCTGGAAAAGAAACAAAATACACAGGAAGGCCTGTCTTAAATAGGCGTTCTGACTCACTGAAGCTCGCAGCTCTGTGGTGCATAAGCCATCGCTAAAAGGCTCCATAGGAATTAGCCACCTGAAGCTTCACTGTAGGAATCCAGTCAGTTAACCCACCTCTAAATGAAGCTGGGTGAATGTAAGTCTAGTGAAATGGATAACCACCATTTACAGCAGTTATCTGTTTCCTCCACACACTAAGGGCCACATGTACGTAGGTGTCATTTTGCAATTTCCTAATAGCGAATGTTTGTGATTCGCTGTTAGGAAATCGCAAACACCTATGTACTAATGTGTCCTTGATACATTTAGTGATTCCAAATAGGGTCACAATTTGCCTACCGCATTAATATTCATGCGGTAGGTCACAGTTTGCAACCCATTGGGAATCGCTAAAATCAGAGGGATGGTAGCCTGTGTTTGCTTTCAAATAAAGCAACGTTTTTTTTAAAATGCCACCTGTTTTTCTGTAAGGAAAATGGAATGTGTTCCAAAAAGAAAAATTAAATGTTTCAGTTTCATTTTCTAAGAGCAGACAGTGGTCCATGGGACCACTGCCTCCTCTTAAAAAAAATATTTGCATGCATTCACGAAGGGGGAGGGGTACCCCGGGGACTCCTTCCCATTTGCGAATGAATGGGTTACACCTACTAGCACAAATGGCGACTGAAAAAAAAAATGTACATTTGGCCCTAAATGACTCTTTTCCTCACTATCTCTCCCCTTACTCCCAACTCACTTCTTTTGACTTTTCTCAGTCTTTTACTTGTGCTTTCACGCTAGTTTCTCCAACACATTCCCACACACTCCCACCTTCTCACACTCTACATGTTTTACTCCATTCAGCTCCTGTGTTTTGCCTCTTTAGACAAAGGGGCCCTGATTCACAAAGGTAAACGACACCTTTGCGTGCGTTTACAATTGTTTGCAATTCACAAAGTCATTTTACGAGTAGTATCTTTATGACTGTGGAGCCTGCACACTCGTGGCGGGGACTCCGAACATTAGAAGATAGGCAGTTGTAAAGATACTACTCGTAAATTGCTTTGTGAATTGCAAAACATTGTAAACTTACACAAAAGGGTAAAAGTACCTTTGGGAATCAGGGTCAGGGTTTTCAAGCATTCTAAGGTGCTCTTTGGCATTTTGCTACTTTCCTATTTGTCAAAACCTTCCTGTCTTCCTCCAATGCACTCATTTTTACTTTCCCTTTGTATTTCCAACAGAATGAAGTGCGTTGGTATGGTAGAAAGGGGCCATTAAAATGACAACAAAGAACAACCACTATTCTACTACTTGTCCCTTCACATGCTTCTATGGAGTAACTGCTCAGACTCCAGTATAAGAATGTAAATATGTTTGCTGTTAACTGTAACCTTCCTCTGCAATATTTTCTTGCTCACACAAGACATAAACGTTTTGACACAAAAATCAGCTTGCCCAGCTGAAAACTGTTTACAATTTTGTTTGCTACTGACAGCCATATATTAATTTTCCTGAGCTCATATAGGCAGCTGATTGTTCGAACTTTGTCATGTGATTATCAACTGTACATGTAGTATGGTATGCATTTGAGCTCCATCTTCAATCAACGAGCCCTGCTCCATTGCTGATGTATGGGGGATTCTCTTGTTTTCTTTGGCTGGGAATCACCAACACGTGGCCAGATTCACTGATTGGAGCTGGACTGGACCTCTGAATGACAACTCCAGGCACCAAGATAAGATTGAGAATTCTCCATGAGGAGCTTGGGTGGAGAACGGCTGAGTGTTTGGCATCCCAATTAAGTCAGTCTAGTGTGCTTCAAGTTTGAATTGTGAGTCTGCTGTGCTTATTGACTACTTATTAGGTAAAACGCCAAACGGAGCGAAGGTGGAGACGTAATTATCTGTCCATCGACAGAGAGCTATACATTGCTGCGAGGAAAAAATATAAAGATGCTATCATTGCAGCCAAAGCTCTCCACATTTCGGAAAGGATCCTCACCGCTCATAACAAATCCCAGGAAATTTTTTCAATCATGAGGGAGCTTACATCTGATGCAAGGACTCTTCCGTCTCAGACCCCTAAGCAGGAATCTTGTAACGCATTAAATAATTTCTTTATCGAAAAAATTGCCAAGATCAGGAATACGATTCCTTCAGTCCTCCCTGATGACATGCCAGCTTCCCCCCCTGAAAACCCGCTCTCCTTGCTTTCCTTCCCTGCCCTCGACCCCAGCACTCTGGCCAAACTCGCTGCCAGAATCAAATCTGGCTCACCCAATGACTGTTGTCCTCCCTCTGTCTTCCGCGACATCTGCCTGTCCATACCGGACTGCATTTTGCCCTTATTGAATGCCTCACTGGAGACAGGAGTAGTACCTAATTCCTTCAAGGAGGCTGTTCTCGTGCCCCTACTGAAGAAGCCAGGAGCTGACCCGGACGACCTTGCCAACTATCGGCCCATTTCTCTCTTGCCCTACCTATCCAAACTCCTGGAGGCACATGTCACTAGCTGCTTATCTGAATTCATTGAGCGCTCTAACTTCCTCGAACCTAACCAGGCTGGGTTCAGACCAGCCCATTCCACCGAGGCTGTGATCCTGGCAGTCATGGACATGCTTAGGGCTAATGCCGATAGGGGGACACCACAGGCGCTTGTCCTGTTGGACCTGTCGGCTGCGTTCGACACGGTGGACCATAACATCCTTATCCACCGTGCCGAGCAAGCCGGCATCCGGGGTCTGGCCTCTGCCTGGCTCAAATCCTTCCTGTCGGGCAGAATGCAGGCGGTCCGGCTAGGCCCCTTCACAGCCGCACAGGTTCCATCTATCTGCGGAGTGCCTCAGGGATCTTCCCTGTCCCCTTTGCTTTTTAATCTTTATCTTCAGCCGCTTATCTTTTCTTTGAAGAGGTGGAATATCACCGTCTTCAACTATGCAGACGATCTGCAAATCATCTTTCCGCTTAACACCCCCAATGCAGCCCTCGATTGTCAAGCAGCGATGCTACACATCCAACACTGGATGAACTCCCACCAGCTCAAACTGAACCCGGGGAAGACCGAGTTAATCCTTCCAGGAAACAGTCTTACTCACTGGGGCCCACAGTTCCGGCCAATAGAGCTCGGCTCCCCGCCCGCCCCGGCTAAGTCAGCAAAGAGCCTTGGGGTTATAATTGACTCGGATCTTTCTCTCAAGCCCCAGATTGGTGCGGTTGTGTCCTCATGCATGTTTCAGCTCAGAAAGATCAGGAAAGTCTCCCATCTCTTGACACCAGAGGCCCTGATACAAGTTCTGATTGCCCTGGTGCTTTCCCGCTTGGATTTTTCAAACTCCCTGTATTACGGCCTACCTAAATTCCTCCTTAGTAGGCTCCAGATTGTACTGAACCAAGCGGCAAGGTTGGCCTTTAAAACCCCAAAGTGGCAATCTGCGAGACCCCTACTTCACAGACTCCACTGGCTGCCGGTGGAGCAGAGGACTGCATTCAAGATCGGCTGCCTGACCTTCAAAGCTGTGTTCGGGATCTCCCCTGCCTTTCTCAAATCACTGGTCATTCCCTACCGTCCGGCACGTAATCTTCGTTCCTCCCATCGCCTCTTGCTAGCTGTCCCTGCTACCAAATAAAAAAAAAACGGCGGTCGGAGATTCGCCTACCTAGCACCCGTCCTCTGTAATTTGTAATTTGATACTTGTATAGCGCACTACTCACCCGCAAGGGTCTCAAGGCGCTTGTACGAATACCGCTGTGGAACCCATCCTGGCTTTCCTTGTGAGGTGTCCACTCCTGGGCACCCCCAAGGTGGAGGCCAGGCATCCTTAGCGTTGTGGGGGCCATTGTGGAGATTAAGCAAGCTATTGCCCAGAGTTGCAGAGTGGGGACTCCATGATTGGAATAGGCACCGAGGAGAGAATTATCAGGTCCGAGGAATTTTTGAGCCCAAGACCCGCCGAGGCGGGGAATTGAACCCTGGTCCCGGGGTAGACCTCTGCATCAGGGTCTGCCGCTCTAACCATTGAGCCACACTTCTCCACTGGAATCAGTTACCCCTCCCTCTTAAATCTGCCAATTCCCTTCTGGCTTTCAGAAAACTTTTGAAAACTCACCTCTTCTCACAGACTGGCTAGACCCTCGTCTCTCCATCTCACCAGCACTCAGCCAGCGCCAGGAAACCTTTCGGTGTCAGTGCGCTATATAAGTCTCCCCTAAGATAAGATAAGATAAGATAAGATAGGTACTTTTTTATGTTATGTTAGTTATTAGGGCCGGTGGTGCGTTAGAAAGACAATCATGATACAATATCCTTGAGCAAGGTCCTTGCAACGTGGATCTAGGATTGTCTTTGATCCCCCTGAGCCAGTAAGAGCCGTATGAATGACCTGTCATCAACAAAAGCCCATTTCATGCTGCTGTAGCCTGGAATATTGAGTAGGAAATATTACTATACCTTAATATTGTAGCCAAAATATCAAGGCCAAAAATATTGACAGGTAAGTGCGTATAGAGAGGTATAGATTTACATATTCTAAACTCTGCAGATACATACCTTGAAGATGAATATGTCTTGAAAAGTGCATAGTTAGGCATAGAAAGTCTATATGTACTTATCTGTCAATATTTTTGTCCTCGATATTTCCGCTATGATAATAAGGCATAAAGATTTTCACTACTCGATATTGAGGATCTAGCAGCCTGATTCATGTACGGGCCGTTTTGCGTGTCCCTAATAGCGATCAATAGCGACTCGCTATTGAGGAAACGCAAAACGGCATTCATGTACTTTTCGGAGAAAAAATAGCGACTCGCATGCGGGCGCTAAAGCCGTTAGCGACCCACAAAAAACGCAGAATAATCGCTATTTCCGGCTACCTGCGATCGGGATTGCAACTCGCAATCCCGATCGCACGAGATTGCGCTCGCAATCCCGATTGCACGGGATTGCGAGTCGCATTCTCGCGGGATCTGGAAAACGGGAAGACGCATTCCGAGCACCGTGATGACATCACAACCAGGAAGCAGCCAAATCCCACCCCCAAACACCACAGTGACGCTATCAGTCGACTGTCCACGACGGAAAGCTGCCACCAACCCGCCGTTTGCGCATCCCGACCCCGCCGAAATAGCGACCGCTATGTCAGACGACCCGCAGCCCGGACCCAGCAACAGCGCTGGCCGAAAGCGCAAATTGAAATTTTCAGAACAGGAGCTGGAGAACCTCATAGAGGTTGTGGTGGCCAACCACGACCAGCTGTTTGGTGCAAACTCCCGGAGGGTCCCAGAGCAGGAGAAGAGGAGGATCTGGGTGGGGATTGCCGCAAGCGTGAACTCTGTGGGAGTTGCGGACAGGTCCCTGGAGGAATTAAAAAAGCGGTGGTACGACCTCCGAGGGCGTGCCAAGGAGAGGGTTGCGGAGCGCCTTGGTGAGGCATCAGGCACCGGAGGTGGTGGCCCGACTGTCCCACCCAACACCCCCCTGGAGGACCGGGTAGAGGACACGTTGGAGAGGGAGGCGTGTGTTGGCGTCACCCCTCTGGACTCCTCCCGCCCCACCCAAGACACCCAAGGTAAGTGGCATGCGACTGCGACCCTGTCCCCTATGACCGCCCATGACCAAATAGGCTCACTCATTGGCCCTTAGTCATGCCGTGCATCAGGAAATGCCCTGAAGCATTGTGGGAGACGTAGTATGTCCACAATGTAGTACTACCACAATGCGGCCCGAAAGGTTCCAAAGTGCGCAAATACACAGCCACCCAGGGAATGACACCCAGCATGCATGTAACATCTGCACGTCTGACAGTCACATGCACCTAATGAGTATCCACTTACCCTCACAGGTGCAGGAGATAGCAGCGACAGTGAGAGGCTGCTGATCGACGAGGAGGCCCAGGAGGAGGAATCCCTACCTGCTACCCAGCCACCAGCCCCTGCGCCAGCGCCAACACCAGCAGCCAGGCCACCCACCTTGCCTGCTGCATCCGCCTCAGGCCCACCGATTGCCAAGGCCAGGCCACCCACCTTGCCTGCTGCATCCGCCTCAGGCCCACCGATTGCCAAGGCCAGGCCACCCACCTTGCCTGCTGCATCCGCCTCAGGCCCACCGGCTGCCAAGGCCAGGCCACCCACCTTGCCTGCTGCATCCGCCTCAGGCCCACCGGCTGCCAAGGCCAGGCCACCCACCTTGCCTGCTGCATCCGCCTCAGGCCCACCGGCTGCCAAGGCCAGGCCACCCACCTTGCCTGCTGCATCCGCCTCAGGCCCACCGGCTGCCAAGGCCAGGCCACCCACCACACCTGCCGCACCTGCAACACCAGCTGCTGCAAGACCTGCAGCTCGTCCACCACCATCTGGGCCAGCCACATCCGCTACACAGCGGCCGACCACCAGGAGGGGCAATGGCCACTTCCACGCATGCATGAGTGTGGAGCGGCGCATGCTGCGTTTACACCAGCGCCAGTCGCAGCAGCAAGGAGCCATCCAGCTCCAGCTGCAGAAGATCGGCCGCAATGTGGCGGGAGTGGGCGAGAGGGTGGACCGCATGACGGCGGCCATTGACCGCATGACGACGGCTATGGAACACAACACTGCAGCGCTGGTGAAGCACCGAAGTGTTGCTAGCAGGCGCCACCACCAGTTGCTGAGCCGGCTGTCCACCTACAGCCGCTCCAATTATGCCTCGGCAAATGCCACCACCCTGCTTGCGCGCCGCTCCTTAACCCAGCAGCACCAACTCGTCCAGTGCTGCGAGGATATTACCCGCGTGCTGGAGCATTTGACAACCGCGGTCACCGCACTGCACGCACCTGTGATTCCGGCAATTGTGGGGGGTGATGATGCTAGTGAGGGTGCCTCTAGTGTCAGCAGCCACTCTGCCACGCAGGCCCCCCCACCTAGGCGCAGCGCAAGGGCTGCCCCACCTCCAGCTGCCCAGGAAGAGGAAGAGGCTCCCAGGCGCCTGGGAATTGTGCGCCGGAGGCGCCAATGACATTGTGTCAGGTACACAGGCGCAGGCTGAACTTAAGCCTGCCATGGAGCGTCTCATGCAGTATGCATGAATACTGCTTTTTGTATATAGTTGTTACGAAGACCCATTTATTTTTTTGTGATTCAAACAAATACATTTATTTTGGTGCACACATACGCCTTGTGTAATCATTACAGTTTGCATGCAATTGTGATATGTGGGGTGGGGGAAGGGGGTGGGCTAGAAATTGTTAGCTGTGATGTGGTTGCGACGTCTGTGGCCTTCAGCTGGGTTCTCCCCGCGTGCATGGTGCGCATGTGCTGGTGGCCGGTCGTCCCCCTCAGATTCACTGCCTGAGATGTCAACTGGTATCCGGCGCTTGGTTGCAATGTTATGAAGCATTGCACAGACAGCCACAATGCGGCAGCACGCTGCAGGACTGTAATACATGGCCCCACCTGTCTTGTGCAGTATACGGAACCTGCTCTTGAGCAGGCCAAATGTCCTTTCAATACAGTTCCTTGTCCGGATGTGCGCAACATTGTAGCGGCGTTGCTGAGGTGTGGCAGGGTTGAGGTAAGGGGTCAGGAGGTATTCCCGTAGGGCGTAGCCACTGTCACCTGAATGAGAGGAGCAGATGTTGATTGCCTGTGCAGCGCAGTTACTTCATAGCAATGTGACATTGTCGACAAAGTGTACTTACCAAGTAGGTGTCCTTCCCCAAACTCTCCCCTGATCAGTCGTGTGTGGAGTCCGCTGTGCCTGAAGATAAAGGAGTCATGGGTACTCCCTGGGTACTGGGCCACAATGTCAGTGATGATGGTCTTGGCATTGCAGACCATCTGTATGTTGAGGGAGTGGTACGACTTCCTGTTGCGGTACATATACTCCGTGGCAGCTGGTGGGCAGATGGCGACGTGGGTACAGTCTATGCAGCCAAGGACATGGGGAAAATGGGCAACATTATAAAATTGTAGTTTTGTGAGGTCCAAATCCTGTTGGCTCGTGGGAAATGTGATGTGCCGGTGGAGCTGGGTGAGCATGGCGTCAACAAAAGTGTGGAGGCAGCGTGACATGGTGGGCTGGGAAATCCCCCCAGCAGCGGCTACTATGCCCTGGAAACTGCCGGATGCCAGGAGGTGCAGGCTGCACAATACCTGCACATGTGTGGGCACAGAATTGTTTCGCCTTGTTGGGTGCTGCATGATGGGGTCGAGTTCTTGTATCAGCCAGGTGATCATTTCCCCATTCAGCCTGTATTTAGCATAAATCTGTTCTCTGGTTTGCCCCAGCAAGGTGACCCGCTGCCGGTAAATCCGTGCCTGCCTCATGCGTCTCCTCCGTGCTGCTCGCTGTAGCCTTCGCCGCCTCACCACCATGTACATCCCAGGCATTGTGGAACGCCTATTGCTGCTGCTGAATGTCCTTATGTGTGATTGGTCAGGCCTGGACCTGTTGGTGATTGGCTAACAGTTTTTCAAATTTTGGTTAATCATGGCTTTTATGGTTACCACCTGCTTTGAGTTGTCCTTAAATTGCGCCGCGCTAATGTGCGATTTAGCGATTTTTCGCTAATGTATTTCTTTCATGAATGCCGATTGAGACAATATTGCGTTTCGCTATTCAATTCGCAGATTCCGTGGTTGGTCGCTATTTCATTATCGCTAATGCTCGACTTCCCGGAGTCTGCGACTTTTACAGCGTAATCGCTATTCCGGTCGCTATTATTTTTTAGCGATTTCGCTATTTCGTACTTGAATGCCGATTCCGTGTTTTGCACCCGCAATTGCGTTTTCGCAGCCATTGCGGGCGCTATTTCGCTTCATGAATCAGGCTGTAGATCCTTTATACCTTATTCATGTGTATGCTATTTGATCATCTGCAAAATCCTTTGAGTTGCCTGATCTTCTCTTGCACAAATTAAATGATCAGTGAATTGGTCACTTCTTAGATACACGTTTGTCACCCCATTCCCAATCGTGTGCCTATTTCTTTGGGTCCAATTGCTGACTAACATGAATAAAGTTGTTGTTTTAGAGTCTTTAAGTGTTTGCATGTCATTGATACTATGAATATTTCACACCAAACCATGGCAAGTTCTGTCTTCCTCGTGGTCTCAATAGGCTAGTGACGTAGGTTGTATTTTAATAGCTGATATCATGGAGATCAGTTAGAACCCAATACAAACGCTTACCCACATACCACACTGTCCATTGTGCCCCCAAGTGAAAGCAGGAATCCTCACAGTTATTAATGCTCTATTGAAAACAAGGTTTTTGTACCCACTGATAGCAACCGCACGCTCCCCATTCTACCTAACAAATTGCCAGGCTGTTTTGTACAGGATCGGCTCGCCATGCTCCTGCATTACCAAGCTTTTCTACTGTACCAAATCTAGGAATCATTCTGTCATGTATTTTGCCCATCAAGTTGTTGATCTATGTAATGTTATCAGACCAGATGGCAGTGCGATCTTCAGCAGATCAGAAGTGAAAGTTCAGAAAGAAACACAAATAGAGAGTTTTGAGGGATTGTCATGGGTGGATGAGGCACAGAGAGATTATGTGTGTACCCTTAATTTTGGAACTTCAACGTGACTGTGCTCTTTTACAACTCATCTTTCTCTTTCAAAATTTTGAAGTAAAACCTCAGCCATTGTTTGATATATTTAGCTTAACAAAGGTATTAATCTAAACAAGAGTCACATTAGTACCAGTTACCTTTCAACACGACGGCTTGGCTTTTCTATGAATTAAAATCGTTTTAGACTTATCGGTCTTGATAAAGTCCAGTTAGTCTGAAACAGGTGTCAGCTGTTCATCTTTCTCCTGTGTCACATCAAATTAACACCTGTACCATTGTTACTACTTTTGAGGAACAATAAATGTAATTTATGGACTTAATTACAGGCCGCAGACACACTCCACATTAATATGTGCCACTAATTTTGGATTTATTTTGCGATGTGCTCCAACCATTCATGCATGCTTTTTTGTAGTGGGTCCCTAACTCTTGTTGAGCCCACCTATAACAAGTAGGTAGCAGGTTGTTATTTTGGGGTGTCAGAGCACCTCATTTTTGTTCATTAACATATTTTTTTATATACTTACTGCTCTCTCATACTGACACACACATTATAAGGATGTGCAACGATCCATACTCACAGTTACCAATGTAAACGTTTATAAAACCATGCAAAATGCCAAGCACTTCTTAAGCCACAATCCTTCCTGAATTTGTGACGGGACAGCTTTCTTTGCCAGTAGAAGGACAGAAATCACCACTTCTCAATCCAGCTCTTTTTTGCGTTTTCTAACTCTCCATCAAAGCTTGAGGTCATCCCACTGGTCTGATGTGTGGCATCAAAGATATCAGTGTAATCCTCTGGAAGGCTCCCGATCACTGCCCTAATCATAGATGGGGTCAGTGGCTTCTACTTTCCAGTCCAGCCTGAGGACTTCCTTAAGTATTTGTGGTTGGGATCTTCTACCTCCTGCAGTACATCATTAGTCTGTTTTTTCTTTTTATATCTGTTGCCTCCCCTTTTGTTTAGTTTGCTCTCTCGCTCTATTTCATTTTCTCCTTCTTTTATTTTCATGTCCCTGTCTGCTTTTTATTTCTACATGCAACCTGCAAGTCTGAATCTGCTTCTCTTCTGATCAGGTCCTATGAGAGCTCACTCCACCAGGTAAGTCCTCCTTCCTACAGTATCATGTTGGTGAAATGTGTGCTCTTTGATCTGATGACACGTATTGATTCCATGACAAAAGGTAGCCTACAATGCATCTCTCTCGCTTAAACCCTATCCACCATTTTCCCCAGTAGAGAGCACGGCCTTCCGAGACAGTCCAAGCATCTGGCCACGCATATCTCTGAATGTGGATGCCTGGTAATTAGCACCAGAATCAAGGAGTTTGGTCCATTAGGACTTGGGGCCAGATGTACGACCCTAAATTGTATGCACAAACGGGTTTGCGGCCCATTTGCGCATGCAAAAGTTCACAGGGCCATGTACAATTCCTAAATAGCGAGTCACAATTTATCTGTGACTCGCTGTTTAGGAATTGCGAGTTGCTATTAGGAAGGGGCGTTCCCTTCCTAATAGCGTCACCAAAGACATGAATGAATGTTTTGTGGCCGCAAAACACTTGCAAATTACCACCCTCTTCAAAAGGGTGGTAATGCACTCGCAAAAGGGAAGGGGTTCCCAGGAGACCCCTTCCCCTTTGCAAATGCAGGGACAACTGCCTGCCCTTAAAAAATGAAATGAAAACGTTTCATTTTTTTTTTTATGCATCCCATTTTGCACAATGGGGCTTTGCGGGGGGTGGCCGACCGGAGGGAGGCTCGCCCCCCCCGGGGAATTTGGGGCTCCGGGAGGAAGGGGAGGGGAAGCATTTTAAGAGGACACAGGAAGGGAATGGTTAGTTGGGATGGTCGGCGGGTTTGGGCTGCTTTTGAGCTGGGTGGGGATAAAACCGGCCATTTTGGGTCACTGGTCACCATTTTGATGGGACAGTGACCCAGCAGCCGGGGCGGTGAAGGGTTTTTTTGTTGTGGAGACTTTAGTATTAGTGCTTACTTGGAGGGCGATTGTTTTCTGTCAGGCGTTTCAGGCGTTTCAGGACAGCGGCGGTGTGTGGAGTGGTGCGGGTGGTTTCCGGTCTGGTTTCCTGTCGGTTGTCAGCAAGGGCCGGGCTGTGGTGCGAGGAGGCGGCGGTTTGAAGAGAGATCCCTGTCATGGCGGCGGACGCGTTCGGTGATCCCAGGGTGCAGGAGACGCTGCGCTTACTGGAGGAGGCGGGCAGGACCGACCTACTGTGCAGTGGAGTGCGGTTAAGGCCACCGCGGCGTGCTGCTGATGGCGCCGCGGCGGCTGTGATTGCATGTGACCCGCCGAGGTCGCGTGCGCGCAAGGGGGAGGGGGCGGGAGCAGGGAAGAGGGCGGCGCGCGGTAGCGGCCCACAAGCGGCTGGTGCGCCGAAGCGCAGGAAAGCTCCGGGGAAGAGGCGCGGGCCAGGCAAGAAGGCGCCCCTGGTGTTTGTGGGGGATGTCGTGGGGCTGGGGGAGGCTGGGCATGACGGGGGGGCGGGGGGGGAGGGCCCAGGAGGATCGGTTGTACACACGGAGGATGTGAATGTGGGGGTGGGGGGAGGGCACGAGGGGGGAGGGGCCGGGGGGTTGGGACAGACGGTGGTGCAGGCAGGGGGGGGTTGGAGGGGGAAGGGGGCGAGGGGCTTCTGGAGGGGGCGCAAGGGGGACCAGGGGGGGCAGTGCAGGGGGGTGTGGAAGGGGCTGGGGGGGTGTCACCACTGTTGATTGAGGATACTGAGGGGGAGGAGGAGGAGGAGGGGGGGGTTTGGGGGGGGGAGCGGGCAGGAGGCGGAGGAATCGGAGGAGGAGCAATATGACCCGGCAGGCGGTAGGAGTTCACCGCGGGGTGGGGGGAGGGGGGTGATGGGGGGAGGGAGTGCACAAGGGGGCAGGAGGGTGCAGGTTGGGGGTTGGGGGATGCGACGGGGGGCGGGGGTGGACGGAGGTGGGGGGAGGTTCCTGGAGGGACCCAGCGGAGAGGAGGGTAGTTTTGAGGGTGCGGGGGGGGAGATGGGGGGGGGAGTTGCGTGGTTGGGGTGGGTGGGGGGGTATGGGTGGGGGCGCGTGGGGCGGTTCGGGCGGGGTTGGAGGCTGGGGGTGGGGAGAGGGGGGGTGGGGGGGTCGACCGGCGTGGCGGGGAGGACATTCTGCGGCGGGGGGAGAGGCGGTTGGGGGGGTAGTGGAGATGGTTTTGCCCCGGCTTGCTGGACTTCCCCGTTTTTCTCTTGGCAGGAGCAGTGGGGGAGGGGCTCGGGTGAGCAGCATGCGGCTCCACCCCGCCGAGTGGATGGGCCGGCTCTGCCTAGTACGGGCGGTCGCGCTCCAACGAGGGACCTGGGGTGGTCCGAAAGAAGATGGATGGACAGTAGCTCTCCAGCGCCCCCCTCCCGATGGGTCGATCCGGCCGCCGGGGGACGGGGATGGAGCAACGAGGCAGCGGTTTCTTCTTACCAACATGAGGGTAGACGGAGAGTGAGTGTGGACCTAGGAGCCTTGATGACGGAGTGTAGGGCCAGAGCAGGGTTGAGTAGGGTATCTACGAGTCAGATTGTGGTGGCAGGGGCAGGGAGTGCAGAGCTGGAGTCGGAGGAAGAGGGGGAGTTGCGGGAGGCAGGGGAGGTTTGTAATGTTGTTGCCAGTGTTTTGCAGGATTGCCCCCGGCAAGTGGTGCCGCGAGTGACGGCCCCCCCTGAGGATCTGGTTAGGCGGCGGGATCCGGTGAGGACGCCAGCCTTGACGCCAGGTAAGACCAGTACGGGGTCGGGGAGTGGCTTTGGCACGCCTCGAGGAGGCAAGGCGGGAGGTGGTGGTGTTGGAGGACACCACGTGTCGGTTGGGACGGATGCGGAGGGTGGGGATACAGTGAGACTGGTGAAAGGTAGGTATGTGATGGATGCCGGTGTGTGTACTGAGGCGGTTTGCGGGTCGGCGGGGAGTGCGAGGTCGAGCGGGTCCGCTGGTGAGTTAGTGGCGGCGAGTGTCGGAGCGAAAGGGAGCGGCGAGGGTCTGGCTGCGAGCGCGGCAGTGGGGACCGCTGGGATGGACGGGGCGTTAGGTGGTGCGGCTGCGTCGAGTTCCGGGGCGAAAGAGAGCTGCGACGTTCCGGTTAAAAAACTGCCGTACATGGGTGTAGCGAAGCCGTTGGGGGCTCATTTGTCATTGGCGACCAGGGAGAAAATATGGAAAGGGGAGTATGTCGAGATCTTTAGGTTGCTTCACCGGGAGTTGATGGCCAAGGAAGGGTCTAAGGAGGAGGAACAGGAATTGGCACGGCGGCCGAGGGTGCCAGTTACTATTGAGAACTGGTCGGCGGCGTTCTTAATCTATGCGAGCGTATACTGCGAGAAGTACCCAGACAGGGCAGTCGCACTGTTCAAGTACATGGACGTAGTGAGGAGGGCGCAAGTGACTTACGGTGGCAATGCGTGGTCACATTACGACGAGGAGTTTAGGGCGCGTATGGCGTCGGATCCGGAGGCTAAGTGGGGGGAGTTGGACGCGGACCTTTATCAACAAACAATGAGTGGGGCGAAATTTGGCCGCACTATTTACACGGCCAGTGGTTTGCCACTGGCTTCCACACCCTTTTCGGCTCGCCCCACCCGTGGGGGGGTGGGTCCGGGGGGTGCCGGGAGCGTCCAGAGTGGGGGGGCCTGCTGGGATTTTAACAGGGGTTCCTGTCTCCGGCAGACGTGCAAATTTAGGCACGAGTGCTCCTCTTGTGGGAAACGTTGCTGGGGGCTTTGGGGAGGCCCCTCACAGGGTCAATTCCCGGCTCCCGGGCCCGGTAGGGGTAGAGGGGGGGGAAGGGGGGGTGCGAGTACCTTGGGAAAAGGCTCGTACTCCGGTTAGGCTGGATCGGTTGGAACCTCTCTTGGAGGTTTATCCGCGGGCGGATGATGCGTCGGTGCTGCGTCGGGGTTTCAGGGAGGGTTTTCGGTTGGGGTACGAGGGTCCGCGGATTGCTCGTTGGGCGGAGAACCTGAAGTCTGTGAACGCACACAAGGGCATCGTCCGGGAGAAGCTTTTCAAAGAAGTAAGAGAGGGGAGGATGGTGGGACCTTTGGCGGTGGCACCTTTGGAGGATCTGATCATTTCACCCATTGGTGTGGTCCCGAAGAAAGAGCAGGGTCAATTTCGCTTGATTCAACATCTTTCGTGGCCGGAGGGCGCGTCGGTGAACGATTTTATATCGGCAGACTTGGCGTCGGTGTCCTACTCGTCCGTGGACGTTGCGAGAAAATTGGTGACGACGGCGGGGCGAGGGGCGCTCATGGCAAAATGCGATGTGAAATCGGCATTCAGGTTACTACCGGTTCATCCAGAGGATCATCAGTTGCTGGGAATACAGCTGGACGGGTTGATTTTTGTTGACAGGGCGCTTCCGATGGGGTGCTCTGTGTCATGTGCCTTGTTTGAGCGATTCAGTTCTTTCTTGCAGTGGGCCTTTTCCTGGCGCACAGGCTCTGAGGCGATTACGCATTATCTGGACGACTTCTTCCTGGTAGGTAGCCCCGGTTCAACGGACTGCCAGCAACAGCTGAGTAGTTTTATGGACCTAATGAATTACCTGGGGGTGCCTTTGGCGCCAGAGAAGACACAAGGGCCCAGCACGGTGCTGTCGTTCCTCGGGATAGAGCTCGACTCAACGGCCATGGAAGCACGCCTGCCGGAGGACAAGAGGTCGGCGATGGTGGTTCTGGTGAGGGACATGTTGGCAAAAAGGAAGGTGTTGGTGCGAGAGGTACAGGTGTTGCTGGGGCACTTGAATTTCGCGTGCCGAGTGGTGCGGGCGGGTCGGACTTTTTGTCGACGGTTGGGATTGGCTTTGTCTGGGCTGTCAATGCCTCATCACCACGTTCGGTTGCCGGCGGGCGCGAGAGAAGATCTGTGCATGTGGTTGGCTTTCTTGGAGAGATTCAACGGTGTTCCCATGGCGCCGCCGGAGGAGTGGGAGTGGGACGTGACCATGTCATCGGATGCGGCGGGAGTCGGCGGTTTTGGACTCTACTGGGCGGGCCGGTGGTGCGCGGAACAGTGGCCGGAGCAGTGGCAGGCGGGGGGGAGAAGCATTGCTTTCTTGGAGTTGTTCCCGATGGTGGTGGCTGTGACTGTGTGGGCGCGTGAGTTGGCGCACAGGCGCGTGTTGTTCAGGGTGGACAATATGTCGGTGGTACAGGTGGTGAATCGGCAGTCTGCGCGGGAACCTCAGGTGCTGAAGCTGATGCGCGTGTTTGTGTTGAGGTGCCTGGAAAACAATATCTTGTTTCGGGCACAACATGTGCCGGGAGTGGACAATGACATTGCGGATGCTTTGTCTCGACAACAGTGGCAGAGATTCCATGGGCTAGCCACGGAGGCGGAGGCGGTCAAGACGGAGGTGCCGGAGGAGATGTGGTTGGTGGGAGAGCGCGGGTCGTTCGATTGGTGAGGTCGTCCGTGGCGGTGTCCACATGGAAGAGTTACGAACAGGCTTGGCTGGAGTTTCTGCGTTTTGGAGCAGTAAGGCAGCGGGACAGGTGGCGACGGGAGGAACAGGTGGTGCAATTCATGTTGGGGTTGATGGACAGAGGTTTGGCGAGAGTGACCATTGCGGGTAAGCTGGCGGGTGTGGCGTTTATGGGCAAGCTTTGGTGGGGCTATGCTCCCTCGGCGGGGGAATTGGGAGGGCGTCTCCTGGAGGGTTGGGAGAGAGAAAAGGGGGCCCGGATACGGCAGAGGCGGCCCATTACGGAGGCAATGTTGGAGGGGTTGTTGAGTCGGTTGCCGGGGGTGTGTAGAGATCAGGAGGAGGCGGTGCTGTTCTCTGCTTTGATGTCGTGGTTGTATTTCGGGGCCTTTCGGGTGTCAGAGTTGGTGGGTTTGAAAGGACAGGCGGGTTTGCTGTGGGGGGACGTGGAGTTTCGGGGAAGGGAGGTCGCGGTGCGGCTCCGACGTTCCAAGACCGACCAGCGGGAGAGGGGCACGTGGGTGGTACTGGGTCCGGGGGCCAAGGAGGCGGTGTGTCCGGTGGAGTGGGGGAGGCGGTTGGCGGCCGGTGGAGCGCTGGCGGGTGCGGAGGTTTTGGACAGGGGAGAGGCGGGACGTGTGACGGCCGCGCAGTTGTTATGGGTCCTGCGGCACGCCCTGCGGTCTATGGGTGAGGATCCAAAAGACTTCGGGATGCATTCTTTCCGCATAGGGGCGGCGACGGAGGCGGCGCGCCGGGGTTGGGGGAAGGAGGACATAAAGCGGTTGGGGCGCTGGAAATCGGATTGTTTTAAGACATACGTCAGGTTGAGAGAGGTAGTGGTGGAATGAGAAGGTGTGGACTTGTTGCTTACATGTGTCTCTTTTCAGGTGCAGTGGCAGGGCCTACGGCGGCGGCGGTGTCCATTTATGTGGTGGGACATTCTTTTGTTAAAAGAGCAGAAAAGGCCGAATGGGAGAAATGCAGGAGCCTTAACCTGGAATTAGATGAACAGTTGTTTAAATGCCATTGGAGAGGAAAGGGGGGAATGCGTTGGCACGAGTTGGTGCCGGTTTTAAATAATGTTGTTCGGGGAGGGGTGTGCCCGGATGTTTTGGTAGTTCATCTGGGTGAAAACGACCTGGTGCAATGTAAGGGTTTGGCCCTGGTAAAGCAAATGCGGAGGGATATATTGGAGATTAAGAGGCAGTGGGCAGGGTGTTACATTATCTGGTCTGAGTTCGTTCCGAGGAGATGCTGGAGGGGGCGGTGAGGCCGGGGGCGATTGACAGAACCAGGAGGAAGATCAACAGGGAAATGAGGGCCTTTTGTGAGAAGGAAGGGGTGGGCAGGATGGAACACCCGGAGCTGACGTATGGAGCTATATATTTTTTCTTGGAAGATGGTGTCCATTTGTCTAGATACGGGATGGAACTGTATGTGGTGCAGTTGAAGGAGGCGTTGGACAGGGCGATAGGGGTGAAGCGGTATCCGAAAGTGCAGAGGTCCTAGGGGGGGGGGGGGTCGAAAGCGGTAAAGGCTTTCGAGTGGCGCTTTTCCCTAGTATAAGGGGGGGGGTAGGATAGGAGGAAGGAGATTTACTGGTTGGAAGGGAAGGAGGGTACAGAGGGCAGAGATAAAAACATTGAGCCAGGAGTTTGTGTAAATGGCAAGGAGTTTTATGAGGTTGTTGGGGAACTGTTTAGGGGTGGGGGTGGGGGGATTGACAGTTATGTGCATATTTAGTTAGGCCTAGTTTTGTGCGGCAAAGGCCAAGGTTGGGGTATGTTCAGGATGCACCTGTTTCCAATAAAAGCGGCCTTTAACACACTATATACCTGTGTCCGGTCGGTTCTTCCCCTCCCCGTCTCCCGATGGGCCCCAATGGGGCTTTGCGGGGGGTGGCCGACCGGAGGGAGGCTCGCCCCCCCGGGGAATTTGGGGCTCCGGGAGGAAGGGGAGGGGAAGCATTTTAAGAGGACACAGGAAGGGAATGGTTAGTTGGGCTGGTCGGCGGGTTTGGGCTGCTTTTGGGCTGGGTGGGGATAAAACCGGCCATTTTGGGTCACTGGTCACCATTTTGATGGGACAGTGACCCAGCAGCCGGGGCGGTGAAGGGGTTTTTTGTCCCACCCTCCCTCCCTGTTTTATACTAGATAGGGTTGGGGGGGGGATACAGTAAGGGTTTTTGTTGGTTTCAGGTGCTTTCTGTGGTAGGGTTGTCGAGTGTGTCGCTAGGAGCAGGTGCGGGGGTGGTTTTCTTTGGGTTGGCGCTTTTCCCTAGTATAAGGGGGGGGGGGTAGGATAGGAGGAAGGAGATTTACTGGTTGGAAGGGAAGGAGGGTACAGAGGGCAGAGATAAAAACATTGAGCCAGGAGTTTGTGTAAATGGCAAGGAGTTTTATGAGGTTGTTGGGGAACTGTTTAGGGGTGGGGGTGGGGGGATTGACAGTTATGTGCATATTTAGTTAGGCCTAGTTTTGTGCGGCAAAGGCCAAGGTTGGGGTATGTTCAGGATGCACCTGTTTCCAATAAAAGCGGCCTTTAACACACTATATACCTGTGTCCGGTTGGTTCTTCCCCTCCCCGTCTCCCGATGGGCCCCAATAAGTAGCACAAGAAGGAAAGACTGGAGAACAATTTTAAAGCATTTGCTTGTTTAGCATAACCGTAACCTGCATCTGCTGCGTTTTCTTCCTCAGGCTAACCTGGCATCCCCAAATGTGTGCACCTCCAAGCCTCAGCTGCCCTGCAGTCGAGCACACAAGATGCAAAAGTTTACTTTTTTGTTACTCTTCAGAACTAACTATTAATTCTCATGCGCTCAGCTCGGTACCTGTTTATTATTTTGGTGTGTAATAGGATATGTTTAGAATTCTGTCTTGTAATGTGGAACCTTACTCCGTTATGGATATATGGGGACACCCATGTCAGTGACTGACTCACTAACTATTGATTTGTTTCAATAAATAATTTCTACCTCGACATATTAGATATTTTTCATGCTACAAAAGAAATGACATATTCCCATTTCACCTTCACTTTGTGTCCTCTTGACTTGAAGAAGACAATCATTTCCCTGACACTGCTGTTATAAAGTTTCTCTGGTTACAGCCTGATCCATTAGGACACCATCGGTTGCGGAATTACCTCTAATCGATCACCACTGTTTGTTTCTCGTCACTCCATTTGAGAACCACTATCACGTACTTGAACATGAAATTATTTTTGATCTACGATTAAGTCATATTTATGGCATAAAAACCCACAAGACCAGTTGCCATAAAAATGTTTTCTGTAAATCTGCAGCAACTTGTATTTTATCTGTGCTGCAGCAAATAGATACAATAAAAAAGGATGCTCTCTGTTTGATTTGTTTATTACAAGCCATGAGAGTGTTCCGTGACCCCGAGGAAGGGGCAGTTCGTGTTCCTTTAAAAAGTCGAGGAACTCATCATTGATTTGCAGTGCCCACGAAACATACACTAAACAATACTTTGACTAATGCACGCACAAACGCCCACACAGGTGACATTGGCTGCATTAATGTGAAAGGTCCGAACTTCCAGACGTTGTCACTCTTTTCTTCATTACCTCAAAAATGTAACTTATCAATAATAAAATAAACAATTTATAAATCCCTCCTTTTCCTAAAGCATCCTTCACACCTGAGCCATTAGGTCCACTCTACGGGGCAGATTTACAAGCCCCTTACGGAACTTTTGCGTCATTATTTCCATGTTATAAATGACGCAAAAGGGGCGCATGGGGCTTGTAAATCTGCCTCTATGTACACACCTCTCCAGGGTGAACGTCCTAACCCATTTGAGTCACCGAGCTCTTACTCTGTTGAATATAATTCTTCCATTATCTTGTCCGCACACAAATGCAGCTAACATTTTCCCCATAGATGCTATTCTCCCATTTACCACATTTTTAAACGCACATTTATAACAACTCTTCTAAACAAAAGTCTGCCACCATTCTTGGTAGCCACCACAAAATATTTATTTTTTCACTTTTTTACTTCTTTCATTTCTCCACCCTGAACTTCCATATCCCATCGGTTTCTCAAGCCTACCACCAGCCTTCGAAATAAAAAGGAGAATAACACAAAACTGTGCTTGTCTTCCCTGCATTCATTTTCTAACCATGCATTTTGGCAAACTGCTGAGCAATATTGAATGCAGCTTTAAAATGTTCCTGTCTGCTGCAATGCCAAAACTATGTCTTCAAAAGACAGTTTTATTTCAGACAGAATACTTTTATGGGCAGGAATGTGTGTAGATGATCTCAGATGTATTACCATTGGCTCATTTACCAGCATGAAAAGCAGTGATGGCAAGCAGTGATGGCATACGGCATTTCTACCTTCCTCCTCTGATTCCAACTTACTCTTAGCGCTAACCATTTCCATAATGTCTTATTGCTCCAAATTTGTTGCGACTGTGCTGGTTCTTCAAACCTATTGCCAATTGCAACTTCCTCCATTCTATAGTGCTCATTACCAGAAACATCCATGTGTTTCTTCTCTTTCCTAGTCTCCTGCCATTCAATGATGCAATCATTTTCCTAAATCGACTTTCTCTGGATTTCTTTCATGAATCAGGTTGCATCAGACCCTGTATCTGATGTCCTGTTCTCTTAGGTGGTCCACTTTCAAGTTAAGCCCCGACAATTGTTAGGAGTCTAGCTGAAAAATGGCATTTCAAGTCCTATCCCTCTTTTACTACTCTGGTGGCAAGCTGCAGAAGACAGATCACTGCCACCTGCTTATTGGTGAGCCATCTTAATCCCTGTCTCTATCCTCACACCCTCCTCGCCTCTAAAGCATCCTCTCACGCTAGTGCTCACATTTCTATTAGTAAACACTTTGCTTGTGCTGCCCTCTCCATTAGAACACTGTGCGTCCTCCTGTCATTAGCTCCTCTAACCATATTTAGGCCAACTTTCTTTCTTCCTTCCTTCCTTCCTTCCTCCGTTTCTTTCTCAGGGACCTCCACTGGGGGGTGTGCCACTGTCCCTCCATAATGTTTACTGCTGGGGCATTTGACTGTAATTAGAATGTTGGAAACTCTTAAAGCCATCTGGCATGTGGGTGGCAGTCTCAACCCAACTGGTCAGTGTAAGTACTCTGCTTTGGCGTAACACAGGCCCATGCAGTCCCTGAAACAAAGATGGGTCCACAGCCTTTACGGGGCACCCACCCTTCAGGGGGCCACCACTGAGCTAAAGACCAATACATATCTGTGAGATATGGACATGGACATGGATTTTGGGGGCCGTGGGCCAAATGTATTTTGGGGGCCTGTTTGAATTTATGATCTTTCAGCTCTTTCATGCCCTCTTTGGCCAGGTCACTGACAGTGCACAGGCACACTCCTCCAAATTCTAAATGTGTTTACATCTAATATTCAGGGATAGTGATGTGTGTTTTCAATATTAGAATACAACAGCAGCTCTCTAATATTATTGCAAATAATCTCAGTGACACCCTCCCATTTCTCATTTGAGGTCCTGTTTTGATCTAAAGTACTTTTTTATGGAGGTTGCATGAAATATAAACACATTTTTCTGCAAAATGTCGGTAATGGACTCTGCAACATCACCCACATTCAAAATTAAAGGAAAACAGTGTTTGAAACAGTCTAAGAATTATTCGAAATCATCAGGGATAGACTCTCTGCATAACAGAGATGGCTCTATCAGGAGGCCCCTGAAATGCTGGGGCCCTGGGCCAGAACCCCCTTTGCCCATGCCTTAAAACATCACTGGAAATGGAGGACTCGGGCCCCTCATCGCAGGGGGGAGGGTCATTTTCCATTACACAACTTGCGCTCTGCACCATTTCCTGGTGTCAGTATCACACTGCAGATGGCCATTATGATCACTGCTTCATGCACCATGAGAGCCAACCCAGCTTAAAGTCAAATACTCCCACAAACACACACTTGCAGTACTGAACGTTTGGTATTATGAACACCCAAGATCTTAGCCACAGGGATGCTCCAATTGCATCTTTTGTTATTCTCCCTGTGAACTGGAACATGCCTGATGATGTCCTGGTGCTGTTCCCGTTTCTCTTCGAGTCCTCTGTAGCAACCCTTGTGAAGTTTTCTGTTTCACCCATTGCCAACATAGGCTTGATGCGTCACACAAACCCACTGTTAGCTACATTAAAAACTCCTTCCTTTCTACAAGTCAGGGATCAAGCAGGTAACCAGAAAGTGTGCAACACTCGAAAGCTCTGTACTCACATGTAAGCTTACATTTGGGTCTTTTTCGTGTGTATATGTATCACGGATTGCCACTGGAGCTTAACTGCACCCCTGGCACCTGCCTTCTGGATCCTGGCTCATTGTCTTGAATGCTGAAGCCTGTCCACAGTCATGAAACCCATACAAAGCTGCTGCATGCTCTTCCTTACATCTCATGCCGCGGCACTTGCTCACAATGTATGCTGGAGGCGCTGATGGCTATGTCTCGCCAGGTTCCGTGCTTTGTCTTACCTGAATTGGCTGCTGTGAAACCAAGATGGTCCCCGTTGAGTGACTAGTGAATAGAACGACGCGAGCCACAGGCGAGCCCCAGAAAGACCTTCTGGCCTTAGCTCACTCAGGGTGTTACTATTTATTTTTGCGCACATTCTCCGACACCCTCCCTTAATTACCTGCTTGCATGACTTCTCTCCCCACACTTCGCATACTCCTGCCTGCCTTCCACACTCCTCTACGCAAGAAAGCTAGCAAAGCTTGTCCTGGAGACAATTACAAAGGGTGGACAAATGCAGCAACCATCACCAAAGCCCAAGGCCCAGTGAAAGCCACCTTTACCTACTCATTAGCTCACCAACATTTCCCTCCTTTTTGTGCTAACAATTACCACTTGACAGTACCCACCCCCCTACCCCGCTTCAACTGATGAAGGAGCCACCCTCTTTCCTCTAAGGGGACCATCTCAAGCCGGCCTGCCCCCACGGTGACAATATCACTCACTGCCCTTGTTCTGGGCCTGGAAACCTCGGATTCCGGTGGGCAGTGGAAATGGAAGCGTTCCCATAAACTCCCCTTTCCCATTCGGGCGCAAATCCCTTTCACTCCGCCCCTCCCCTGCCTGCCGCGGCCTCCCCCCGTAATGAGATTCTTTTTAGGCCCCTGAAGGCTGCCTTTTAATGCTGCAACCTCATCTTCGGGTGAACCCGGGTTTTTCGACCATTACTACTCCGTTGTTAACATCCAAATCCTGCGCCCTTGAATGGACGCGTCTTGCGCCGCTCCGGCTGAATGCCTTGCTCAGTCCATATAATTCCAGCCCCTTTTGATGTGCCACAATGAGCGTTACGCCCAAAGATTGTCTCTTTGGACAGATCTTACAACGCTTGGCTTCATGTTTGGAAGGGGGACTGACAGCTAAGATGTCGAGACTCCCACGCCTCGGCCCCTGCTCAGACCTGCGAGGCTTTTCTCTCGCTTTCTGCCAGGGCGAAGAAAGGTTTGTGGCAGCCTTAACGCAGCCTCAAACCTCTAATGCTGCAGCCTTTCAGGGGCTCGTAGGAACAGCGTGCACCCAAAGCAGGGACCAGGCTGTCCAAGTCCCACGGGCTGCTTCGGGAATTGTAGAATTTGTGTATATTTATTTGAAATCTGTGAAATTAGCTCACTGAGGTAGTGTGCCGTGTGGTCAGTTCTGTGTTATCTGCAGGTCACAATGTCGAATCCTTCTAGGAACCGAGTTAGTCTTGCAAAGATGATGTCTTTGAGACGGCTAGTAATAACACCTGCTTTCTACAGCAGCTACGAGGCATCAAGTGCACTGTGAAAACATGTAATATTAATGTTAATGTTTAACACTCTGATAAGACAGTATCTAGATGGTAGCTAGACCACCGAGCATTAACCATCTTACAGCATACAAAAAAAAAAAAACATTCAGCAAAATAAGAAGCGAAAAAAAGTTCCACTATCTCCTAGAACAAGAAGACAAACTAGAGATATCATCTAAAGGCAAGAGAGGAGAGGCACTGAAAGTAGCAGGCATTTTTACAGTACATATTTGGATCATTTCAAATGTGTGTGTTCACTTAACTTGAATAAAGGTCCCGGCTCCCTCAAGGGGAACGCATTCAGGAGGGCTGGGTCATAGTGCAAATGCATCAACGTACAGCACCCCCCCCTCCCCATGAGCATTGGTACTGGGGTGCAAATGGAAGGGAGTGGGGTGGAAAGGGTCTCCCACCTGCATTGCAGCTTCCCTAGCACAAATAGGGCCCGATTCACAAAGGGTCTCCGCAGTGGTGAGGAAGGCCCCGCTGTCGTCACTGGCCTTCTGCAATGAGAAACTGCAATGCGGAGGTCCCGCCACTACTGCGGGGCCTTTGCCGTGAGTGCGGAAGCCCTTTGTGAATCAGGCCCGTACAGTGAAGAGGGGAGCTAGGAGCATTTATCTGTCAATAAGTGTTGTTAACCCTGGCCGTATGCTACCCACATCCCTTGACCTCTCTGACACACCAACTTTATTGTCGGCCTGTCTGCACATGTGCAAATCAGTATGCACACGAGCAACACATTTTGCTCAAGCCCATTTACATTTTGCAACTGTGGCCATGCACAAAAGGTTGCTTTGGGTACGGTGAGTCGAGAGGCTTGTGAATCCGTCCCAAAGTTTTTCAGAGCAAAACAAAGTAAAACTTATGGCGGGAATGCTTTATGTAATATCAGCCACAGGTAACCACTCTGAGCCACATTCCAGTCCATCATTTTATTTTGCTTACTGTGCTACTCAAGACAGAGTAACTGTATGCAAATCAGCCTTGTTCTTGCTCCAGTAAGAACAGTCCAGCCCAAATTGCAAGAACACGCCCCCTCTGAACAGGAACACAAGCAACCCCAGATGGGTTACCTACAGCTAACTGATAAGCCCCAATAAAGTCTATACAGGTGTGAGGTTGTTTGATATCCCTTTCAGCTGGTATCCGACCTGTCATTTTGTTGATGTAAAACAATGATGGTATGGAAAGTGTCTCAGAGTAGCAGTAGCTGATTTTAATTCAAGCATGTGAAATCAATAAGGACTAGCCTATTTGTGAATTTACATAGACTCAAGACTGTAAGACATGTTGCAGCGGAGCAGGTATGTTTCTGAGTGTGCACCCAGAAACATACCTGCTCCGCTGTATTCAGGCCTCGAAGCACACCCGGGACACACTCGGTGTCACTGGGTGGGCCCGATGATGAAGCATGCCACCAACCAGGTTGGTGGGTGAGGGCTTCATGAACAAACAAAAGGGTTTGTACCCTGTCTTACAGTCTTGAGTCTATGTAAATTCACAAATAGGCTAGTCCTTATTGATTTCACATATAAAACCCTGGGGATACGGACTAGCTACCTAGTCCTCTCTCTCTCCTTTGATAGTGATATATATTAATTCAAGCATACCATCCTTCACCTTCTCCGCGGTCCATGGTGTTTATACCTTTCTAAAGAAGAGCCTGGGCTGAGTAATCCTAAATGGAGTTGAGGGAGACGGAGAGGGATGGATGAGGGTGGCACAAAGTCAACCCATGAAAAAAGATTAGTCTGAAGGGTCATTCCATTAAGTTAATAATCATAACACAACTAGTTATTATCAAGCAAGTGGGCATTATGAAAGCTTTGTTGGTGATTGTTGGGAATGCAGCACTGGATAAAGGGAACAGTTTTCCGCTTCACTGGATGGCAGCTTTGAGATTCTGCAGTAGTGGTCATGAAATAAGTTATTAGGACTTAGGGTAGAATTACTTATCTGACATTTCCTCATTTCAAAATCAAAATAAAGATTGTCTGGGCCACAAACAGTATCTCTGTCAATGCCCCATAACACATACAAGCAAGCAAGAACACACATGTCAAACACTGGCTTCATGAAGTGTGCATTTACTATTCTAGATCATATATGCACGGGAGCAAAATAAACGTTTTTCCACTAAAAAATTTCAAACTACACTTTTAAGCACTTAAAAAGTAAAACGTGATAGAAAGTTAATAGGACCAGTCCTCATAAAGCTCCCACCTTCACGCAGACAGAGTTTGCCTGGCTCAGTATTACAATGCTGCACTCCCCTGCATTTCTTGGATGTCTAATAACGTTCCTCTTTGATAACTCTGTTCACATTCATTTTTTCATTACATTTCATGTCGATTGGTCGAGATGGGCCACATTTACAGTGGAACTTTCCCATTATAAATATAAAAGGAACATTTGCTAGAACAGCCTTGCCCAAACCTCACCAGGAAAGCAAGGCTTTGTTCAATTTAGATTCATTTTGTGGTTTGGTGTTGATTTGCAGAGTAACTTTTAACAAGTTAGAGAATAAAATGAGCAAAGGAGTTAAATGGTTCATTTTAGTGCTATCTGTGCCATTCCATTTGACACCAGAACTGATTGGAGAACTGCATTTTCAAACATGATTTTGACCCTTATTGGCCGAGAGATGAATGTGTCATTCAGGCAACATCACCAGGAAGGGAGAAAGCAGAGCCCATTGGGCAAGAAAGTGCACTCACTCTCAGAAAAAGAAAGCTGGAAACTGGTACTAGAATTGTGGGTCCATCAGCCCAAAATTGAGACTTACAGCATGCAAATATTACAGAGAGAATAATGGGGTCTCAAATATTTTACTGGTCCTCGGTCGGTTCTCACAACAAAATTCATGGCTCACAAATTAAAAAAAACGAGTGCCACAATATGAGACGAAGAGGTCATTTAAAATGAGTTACATAACTATATTATAAATAACAAAACCCCAAAATCAGACTGGAAAAAATGCACTTTCAAAATGCCATGGTTAGCCTGTGTTAACATATGAAAATTCTCAGAATTATTTGGTCAGCAGTGGAGACATATCATACTCTCACCTACACTACGACGTAAAGAAGAATGAATTAGGAATGTGTTAGGAGGTAGTGACCATAACTTTACTGGCCAAATTCAGAAGCTTTTAGTGTTTTTGTATTCCAATTTTACCATTATAGTTTTGATGCGAGTTTCCAAGGGATATATAGACCCACATGCGCACTCTCTTTCTCTGTCTTTTCACACTTACCCTTTTTCCTCTCCCTAACATTAATAAGAGTTATTGTCACAGCCCTATGCAACTTTTTTTCCATGAAATTGCAGGAAACCTCCGCTTACCCTCATAAAAGCGAAATTTATGATTATTCAAATGTAGGGGGCTGGGGCTGGAGCGAACACCAAGGGAGAAAGAGGGAAAATTAATATTGCAGCTGTTCTGCTGATTAATGAGAGATAATTGCTCACGAAAAGTCACCCCTGTGGCATGTTGTTGTCTCCTGGGGCTTTGTTCTTTTGCACTATTATTGAGGGACTTTCTTGAGGACTAAGCGGTTCTTTTCAGTTTTGGGGCATTCAGTGGGTGTTGCCTGGTTACAGAGAATGGAGCAATCCCTCTCTAGATTGGGTAAGATGTGCCACAGACAGCAATATCACAATGCCACTGCGAGAAAGGGATGGATACAAGTTAACGACGCGCTTTCAATGCAACATTAATGGCCCTGTTCACGCTTTTATAATGACCTCATTAAAGGCAGCCGGCCGGGTGAGTCCTGTCTACTGTTTGTATTCACTTCACACACACAAAACCCAGCTTTTGAGCTCATCCAACGCGCGGGAAGTAATAAGAAATCAATGTTAAATTAACAAACACATTGCACCGCGCCCAGGCAGGGAGCGAGCGGAGGTGGGCAGGCTAGGCAGCCTGCAGGACGGGCTGGTACCCAGGCTGACACGCCGTGCAGAAGAGCGCGCATTTATGCAACACTTGCCTGCTCCTGCCATGGGACTTCCACATGGGTAGGATTAACAGTGCCCTTCAGAGAAATAATGTGAACTTTTAAGGCCCTGTGCGCTATGATGCTGGTTTACCCGTCAGTCACCTTCCTTTTCTCATCTGACTCCATGGATGTATAGCGCCCTCGATATAATATAATGTCTGCATGCCCTGCTCTGTGCCCTAGCCAGCTATAAACATTTTTCTCTGTCTCTTCTTACCTACTCTGACTTTTTCTTGCTTTTACTCTCTCCCTAGCTTACTTTGCTTCTTTATGTCTCTAGCTCCCTTTTCCTTCTTCTCTTCTGCTCAAACTGTCTTGTCCCTTGTTTTTAACATCTCTACCTCTTTTCCTCTCTAACCCTCCTTTTTCCCTTTCCTTCCTTGACCCTCTGTTTTATTATCTTTCTGCTCATTCACTCACATCTTAGTGCCTACAGGCTTAGTTGATATGATGATCCATGTAAATCCCTAAATAAATTAATAAAATATATATGACTGTACTTATCTACATGTATATATACTTATCAAGAGCACATTCATTGATGTGCCAGAGACTTTCACTTGTTCTCTCTTCTCCCCATCCCTACACAAAGCTTTCCAAAGCGGCCTTTTGACAGCAAGAGCTATAACAAACAAGAAATCAAATAATATAAAATAAATGTATCTGGTACAAGATTCGACCGATTGGCAGCACTTCTAATGTTCTTTCTGAACCGCTCAGATGAAGAGGGGGCAATTTCGTTACTTTCTCATTTGTTACACTGTCTTGAGCTAAAGACAGACAAAGCTACGCTCTGTCTCCCGGAGCAGAATGAAGGGAATCAAAGGATTTTCCCTTAAAAGGACTAATTTTCTCCTTGAATTATGAAAGTAATGGCTAGGTAACAGGCTGTGCTCTGTACCCAACCGCTTAATACCTTCTAAATCCTTCCACGTGGCCCGACTAGTAGTGGCAATTAGAGCTCATTATAGGCTCATAAGAGCTCTCATTTCAGGGATTACTTAATGGACAATGAAATCTTATTGGACAGAATTACTGAAAAATAAAAGTGTAACGAGGCCGATGTGATGTGGGCGCGCGCCTTGCATCATTCCGCCTGGCCTGGAATAAGATCTTTGCCATCAAATGGTTGGGTGATGCCTCTATTTTTTTCATATTTATTGCACATTTGTTATTATAGCAATTACTTATTACAGGTGTGATGTGTGCGTCTCTTTGTGTCACGCACCACTGGTATTAAAGAGGATAATTGTGTGTGTGTGTGTGTGTGTGTGTGTGTGTGTGTGTGTGTGTATGAAGCATAATTGGCTGTTGTAATATGGCCCAATATTGCCATCAAGGAGCTGTGGTGCCATGGTAAACCACAAGTCTGAGCAGTTTGAAAATGTTGTCAGATGCCAATATTGGCCCATACTACCCATTACACATGTTGCCCATTATGTTTTTTTGTTATTACATGTTTATTTTAGGGCACTTAGGTTTGCCAAAGGTTTTTTTTTCAAACACAAATATGTCTTTTTACAATATTAAGTGAAATACTGGACAATATGTTTGGTTCTTGGCAGTGAAAACGAGGAGGAAAATAAATTATGTACTCAAAAATGTTGAATTTTATAGAAAACACCCATGTCATTGTCTGTCCTTAGAAGGGCGAGATTGGTTAAAGCTGTTCTCTTCAAGGTGCAGTTTACAATGTACAGGGACTTGAATTATAGTGTTTAGAAGTAGTTTACTTGTTATGCATAGATTGTTGATAAAGTAATGGACAGTGGTCAGGGCCAGGGTAATTATATGATTAGGGGATGGCGCATTTACTGCACAATTATAGTTTCAACACACTTGCCACATAATTTACCTCATAATTTGCAGATCCAACAGCAAATGTTTCTAACTCGATTGCATGAAAATAATTCAGCAACAGAATATACTTCATAGTTAATTTGCTCATTCTTGCAGCATAATTTAAATAACGTTGCCACATAATTGGGTCATCCACTGCCACATAATCCAAGTGCCCCGACAGTGATATCACTCTGTCCAGTGGTTTTGGGCTGTTATGATGTCTGATTTATGTTGGACTCGCGTTAGATCGTCTGTTCATCTTTGGTCATTCGATCCCAAACGAGTTCATGTTTAAACGGACTCCTGTGCTGGAGATTAGCACGCCATGTTTCCGTTCGGCGGCATCACTCGGAATGTGGAAACGAACGGCCATTTCAAGCCTGAACAGCTCCAAGGTGCAGAGTTTGTGTTTCGCAAAGGGTCATTACCGCAATCAGTCTGCACCGCAACCGGCTCCTTCTCTGCTTTAATCTTGCACGCGGGTCTGCGCGGGGGCACTGTACGTGTTGACTTAAGCCCGGTGATTGCGGCCCTTGGTGTTAAACCTGACCTGCCCCGGCTTTAATTGTTGTCACAAGACGCTGGATTAGCGCATTGCTGGAATAGCTGTCTGTTTACACTCCAGAGCGCCGCCGCCCGGTAAACACTTTCTAATGGACTCCTGAACACATTCGGATTGTTCAATAACCGGACTAAACTGCAATTCATAAAACTTTAATTGCTCTACATAAATCCCGAGCACCCGAAGGACCAGGGGAGCCCCCCTCGAGGCCTTGGCTGGGATGGGCAGCGCTGTGCGGAGCAGACAGTGTCCATCATCCACCACTCAAATTACTCTCATATTTCACTATACTAATTCACCACTAATCCTTTAGGGGTTTCCGAAATAGTGTGCTACTTGCCAAAAAAACGCTTCAACACCCCATCAGGGGTAACAAGTGCTGTATAAATACACACCTTTTTTCCCTCTTCTATCCTTCTGCTATCCTTCTCAATCCAAATAACTGACTAACCTATCCACCATTTAAATTACTTTCATATTTCACTTTACTAATTCAACACTAATCCTTTATGGTTTCCGGAGTAGAGTGCTACTTGCCAAAACAGCGCTTTGATGCCTCGTCAGGGGTAGTAAGCGCTTATATAAATGCAATTATAATACAATACTATCTCTGGCGCACACCAAAACACAGAAACATACAGAAGTCGACATAGCCACTGAAATGTTGCGCATAAAGATACCGGTGCACGAACATGAGGATAGGGGCACAGAAACAGGCGCATGTACCAAACACATAGAAAGATAATGACATACACAGAAGTAATTGTCATTTCAAGTGTACAGTGTCTAAAGGCCCATTACGACGGCCGAAACGGATTAACTGACATGTCTTGAACAGTTTACACTGTTAGATGCTATACACACACACACAAACACACATGCACACACACACACATGCACGTGTGTGGTTAGATATTGATGCATACATAGATATTATCCATCACAAACTGGGGTTATGGCAGAGAGAGATGAACCCATGCGAGGGGCAATCATTGCAGTGCACCCAAAAATCTGAAACCTGTTTTTAAAGCAGGTACTCAGCCACCTAATCAATGCAGCAGGAGCCGATGCTGGAGGCAGCCGGTTTAATATGATATGCAGTAATGAGAGCTATCCAGTAGCGGCTCCTGGAGGGAGTGCTGCGGGGCGGTGAGGCGGGGCAGGGTGGGGGGAAGTAAACTCCGGCATACAGCTGACCGAATTTAAGTACATAAATAAATAAAACAAATTACATTGCGCGTGCTGCAACGCCATTTGTGTTGTAGCGGCTTCAATGTAATCCGTTTTATTTATTTATTTATGTACTTAACTCCGGTCGGCCGTATGCCAGAATTGACTACCCCCCACCCCGCCCCTCCCCCGCCCGCCTCACCACCCCACAGCACTCCCTCCAGGAGCCGCTACTGGAGATATCTCTGCCATCCTGATAAGTCAGGCCACCGATTCATCTGTTCCAAAAACAACCTTTTTATAGAACTTACCACAGGACAATTCTATTGAATGCCATGCACACAGTCCATACAAGCTAAGGTCAAACCGCAATAACCACTCACGTATGCATACGCTGTCAGCGAAAGGTAAGGACAGGCACAGATAGAGATTAAAACGCAAAAGGGGGGCAGGGGAGATTTAAAGACCTGCGGGAGGTGAATCTGCAAATCCTTATATTAACTAACCCTGGGCGGAACACTACGCTACGCTTGCGGAGTGTGCGTAGTTTGCGCAACTAAGCACTACGCGAATTGCACGTAGCACAGTGCAAAAACGCGTAGCGTAGCCGGCATTTTTTGCAAGCTCGCGGTCCTCACCGTCAAGTTGGCGACCATGAGCGAGCAAAATCACCATCCCGGTGAGACTTTTCCCTCGTTCGCAATCAGCAACATCAAGTTGCTGATCGCGAGAATGGAAAATAAACCTCCCGGCGAGATTCTTAACACGGGCAGGTCAGGTTTCTCGTTGCGAGTGGTCACAGATGCTTGCGACCGCTCGCAATGAGAAACTATCAGTCCGCGTTGAGAAAGCTGCAGCTCGAATACAAATCTACTCGAGCGGCAGAAAACAACCGCTTGCACTGTGCAAGATGCCGTTTGCAATGATTGCCCAGTGCGGACAAGCATCCGGCACTGTGCAATCAGTGCGAACAGCATTTTCCCTACCGAGTTTGCGTAGCTACGCGTAGCGTGCGTAGTGCGAAGTGCACTTCGAGTAGCTACATGTAGATCTACTACGCGAACTTCTCCCAGGGTTAATATTAACCACAAAATAAAAGAGAGAGAGAGAGAGAGAGAGAGAAGAGAGAGAAGAGAGAGAGAGAGGGTGTACATAGAGCATGTGGAGTAATTTTATGGACGAGTTCCCTCACCCACCAGAGGTGTATGCTTTATCATAGGGAACCTCCTCACACCGTGATGCGGAGCTACTGCAGGTCCTTCCCACCATCTCTTGAATGCCCCCGTCTCACCATTTCCCCAATTAGCCACTATGCAATCTACCACTGAAGAAAACACTGGCCCCCTGGCCTCCTGGCCTCTGCTCCCAACCACATTCTTAGAACACTAACTTAACACATGGCTGAGCCACAACAGCCAGCCACACATGCGGCGTGGAAGTTTTGAGGTTAAGCGTAAAATATGTATAGCGCAGTCCATGTAGCCCAAGGGCTGAGTTTGTCAGTATTTTGGGTGCTTTGTTTATGAGCCCAGAACCCTCAGTCTTACCCAATATGAGGGAAAGGACATTCACGTGGGCTGCTTGGGTGTGTCTGTGTATGAATGTCAGCCGGGGCATGTGAGGACTGGCAGAGTATAACTAACATATGGTGGCACCACTGCTTGACAGATGATGGCCTTTCTCGAGCTATGATAACATTACTGGGCACTACGGTTCATAAATGGGCATGTAATAGCCATCGGGGCATTTTGGAGTATACAAATGCATTACCTGGCCTAGGATTGCAGTGTCTCCAATATGATCACACCTTTTCCTCTTTTACTTTTTTTTCAAATGAAGGTGGTGATGCCTAGAAGCTTCCTCCGGAATGTTCTTCTGACCTCTAAGACTTTCTGTTTGTTTCTGATTTCTTTTTCCATTGTTGCAGCCTGCTCTTTTTACTACTTCCAAACTGGAGACATTGGCCTCTGCCTGCCATCGCTTTGCCTTACCTCGTACCATTCATGTGACATTACTGCGCTCAGATAAACGCAAACTGTTGGCCAGTGACAGGGAGCAATGCCGGTGAATTAACCACACAAGTTACCCAGCAAATGATGATGTCATAACAGGACATATGATTGCACTGCCTGGCAAATGATGATGCCGCTGCTTGGCATATGATGGAATTGCTTGCCATACAGGCAAAACTGGGAATAAAATGGCCATCTCTGTCATATGAATTGAATACTTCCAATCAACAAAATGTTTTAAGTGCTAGGTCGACCCATGAGCACAAATACCAGAAAAAGAACATATGATATCAATGTTATTACAAAGAAGAGTTTAAGAGATGAAGCAAACCGTTAGCTAAATCTAGATTTATTTGCAATGTTTCTTCAATGGGCAGTCAATGGGTTACAAAGGCAAGGATAAAGTGTGGAAAGGTCCACCCAGAGAGTGCATTTTTTGTTTTAGTATTATATTTGGTGGTCTGCAGCTTTTCACTGGGATTTTTCTTATGGTGGAAATTGGTGGTCGTATCTTCCCAATGAACTGAAAGCCTAGCATAGAATGACTATTCTCAGACACAGACACAGTCGCTGTAAGATGGTCATCATTTCCCAAAGATTGTCATTTCTGGCAGATTTCATTTCAAATCAGAGGCGATTTGGTCTATGTTTTAGTTGCATCTTTACTATTCTGGAGGACAGAGACTAAATCTAAGCTTCAGTCCTTGACAAAAAATCATGTTACCCTTGGAAAATAATTTTATTTTTCTGTACAATATATAGATTCTAGGATATTTTCATAAGTATATTAGAAATGTAAAATGTCAATGCAAATGTATTCTTACTTTGAATAAGAGGCAATTGCACACAACCTCTTTGCATTCCACGAAATATTTCTTTTATGCCCATGTCAAGTATAATTCGTTCATGACCAAATACACCAGGCATCTTTTAGTAGGATGTGATAGTAGTTTGCAGGGATTGGATTTCTTTTCTTTTTTTTAAACCTGGTTAATATAACTGAACACTTTGCTCTTTGGAGGCAGGGATGGGCACAGGTCATGGCAAGGAAACAAGGCTTTTGGGTTTCCCTTTCAATGAGGCAGAGATTGAAGAAGAGGGATTCTGCAGTCTCCTTATGCATTCTGATAGGGGGCTAGGTTTGTTCACCAGGGAAGCCTAAGATAATAATGATAAATGATGGCTATCCTATGGCTTTACTTTGATATGTGAGGTTGAGTCTGTACATCTGAGACTGAAGCTGTTTCTGACATAATGTACTGTAATTCAGACTTATTTATCAATATTAGTACACATGACAAGGAGTTGAAGTGCTTTTCAGATGGACGGCACCCTACTCCACGGAGCCCACAGTTGGTTTGTAGTGTTACATTTAAGTGTTGCAATTAGTTGTATAAATGTAACATGTTTAGAGTGGTATACCGGTTAGTTGCATGCAGTTTCTAGTCTGTAGGAAAGTTAGCTGCTGTTATTTATGCAGATGCTTTAGTTATGCATCGGACTGCATTTCTAATATTTTCTTTGAGATGAAAGGGAATGGGTGGAAAGTGAATTGATCGTTTTGTTTAGCAGTCCTGGCAGGCTGTGTTTGTTGGATGGCCGAGTGTTGTCAGAGGATACAGTTTTGCGCATTTTGGCAGACAGGGTCAGTCAGTGTTGTCGGAAGAGCTCAGTAGGATTTACTTTGAACATCCAGCAGTGTAGGCTAGAAGTAGAGATGGACTGACATGGATTCAGTTGATTCTGGGGCACTGGTATTGGAGGTTATGCATAAACATGTGAGATTTTAGCTGCCCGTGTAAGGGAAAAGTGAATAACAGTACTTGATGATCAGCACAATTAGTGAATTTGATACAAATGAAAATATGGTAGGGGCAACACCTTCAATTGACAGTGCTTACAAACAACAGAAGTGTGGTATTATCAGACACATACAAACAGACTGCTATCATTATTGTGTCAGCTCTTCAGTCCTAGTCAGATTACACCAGGTGTGTCTGCTTCTAGAGTTCGAGTCACGGGTAGGCTCTGGTCATTTCTAACACTAAATGGCAAACTTTCCTTTTTGCCTGATGTTACAGAGGCATCTTTCAAGGAGCCTTCGATCCAGCAGACTTCGTAATCACAGGACTGAAAAAAATGACCACCCCACCCTAAACTATCCACACTAACTTCACCTTAGTTGAGCAATGCTTTTCAAAGCCTACTGCTTCATCTTCAAGCTTGGCACCCGAAGGAAGTCATGGCTGCTTAGCCAAGAACTTTGCTATCTGTGTGCACTGAAGAACCACCATCAACCATGCATGTACCCGGATCAAAATACAGAAATGTTACAAAAAACAGTGTTAATAAGCTTTCTTTGTGTATGCGCCAAACTCTGGAACACATCATAAATAGCTCTCAGATTAGCCTTCTTAGTTCTACAATTCAGGACAAAGCTAAAACCCAGCCAGTTTCAACAATGTTCTATTTACACATACCGGACATGCAAGAATGCATCACAGATCATATTGTGGCGACAACCCCCAATGTAAATATATATGGTTATCTATTGCATGAACATGACTCTTTCTCTCTCTCTATACAGTGATCCCCACAGTGGCCCTCTAGTGCTATGCACATTACCCACCTGACCCTGAGGGCAAGCAAGCACTCTATAAACACTCTATATATGAATGGATATCGGCAACTAATGGTACACATACGTATATAAATAAACATGGATAGGAGATATTGGCACACTGACAGGTAGATATGTGCATGTACATATGAAGATCTTGGCACGTTTGGGAAAATTCGCACAGGTGAGGAGATACTGACACATATGCACTAAGAATACCAACAAAAATACTGTAATTGCCATAAACACATAGTTAACACATTCACACCCAGATGCTGAAACGCATCTAGTTAGACATGAAACACACATATTGAGATGCCGGAACACAGACACAATGATATTTACTTACTGGCATCCACAGTGCACACACAGATATAGTCTATTGTCGGGGATCCATGCAGAGCTAAGCCACACATTACACCTCAGTGAGGAACGTCCGTCCAAGCAGCACAGTAACTACCTGCTAACAAAAGTTCCGAGAAATAAAGCATATCCCAGATAGTACTTGGCCACCAGAAAAAACAACAAATAATGTCAACACATATTATCCGAAGTTGCCCTTTCCCTCACTACTTGTAATCTTTTCCTAGGACATCAGCACACCTGCACTGAAATATATAGTGAACGATGATCGTTGGTAGATGACCACTTTGGACTATATTAAACACAAACATGTTGCAGTCCCTTAAATTCATTATATTCAAGGTTTTCTAAGGTGGTCATAAGGTGGCTCTTTAATAGCACCTGGTACATAAATATTTTTTTTTAAACAGAGAAAAGTGTGTATTTATATACACAGAGTAGGACACACGGTGTCAGACTGAAAGACAACCCAGTACATTTGATTGTTGCATGCATACTTGGGAAGATATTGCTGCACAAAGTAAGTATCTATATGTTACGTAGATATGAACATGAAATAGAGAATTAGATATTGGCTAACAAGGGGGTAAACATTGGTGACAATGATAGTTAAAGAACATGTAGTTATACAGATAAACTACAAATAGGTGATGAGGTGCACTTGGAAATTATTTGTACACCTTGGTAAAATACCCGGCCTCTCTGACATGAATGAATGGATAACTATTAACTCTAAAAGTCACAGCTACCTGGCTGAGGTAGCCTGACGCTGAAGACTGCAGAAACCAGAAATAAGGACCTGAGAACCAGACCCCAATGATTGTAATAAAGAGCAAGGCTTTTTAGCCTTTTGGAAAAATGCAAGTGGTTTAGGATACCTCTAAAGAAGAGAGGCGCTGAGTTCCATCTTTTAGCTGCTAAGAATAAAACAGATCGGCCTTACGAGCATCAGCCCACAACAATGGATTTTTCTATGCAAAAGTATTGAGAAAGGACTTAATACTTTGGACCAATGGAACAGCTGTGGCTAAATACTTAATTATCAACAAAAAAACTGTATTTTTGATGATGTCCGCTATATGAAAATATAAAATGTATATGCATGTAAATGTAAAAGGTATAGGTGTTTCTAGAAATGATGGTTAAATCCCTGGAAAGTATCACAGTAGTGTGCTGTCTGTCCCTATAATGATACTAGAAACTATTTGCCTTGGGTAAAAACGTTAGAAACAAAAAACTGACAGGTATTCGCGCTAGTGACACTACCCCTCTAGACATGCGCGTTACAAGAACCATATGCGCATGCGCGGAGTATCACTTAGTCGACGCATGCGCTTAAATATACCCCGCGTTCAATAGGGTAGTGCTCGGAAGAACGCCAAAATATTGAGATAGCGGTTGGCACCCTTCGGCACAGGACTCAGCGGTGATTAAGTAAGTGCAGGCATCTTGACAGATACGTCCGCTTTTCCCTCCCCTTTAAAAATACGCTCCATGATACAGGAGGGTTTAATCTAATCTTTTACCCTGGCGTGTATTATTATTTTTCTGACTAGCTCCCGCCCTGACGCCGCCACACGAGTTAACTGGACTACACATCGCGTAACGTTTCCCTCCATGGAAACAACGCCTGGCTTAAGGAAATAACACGGCCACGGTAAAAAAGACTAAATAGATGGAATATTTTGTTTTACCTAAAACAACTAGGCATATATGTTATTTAAATAGTTTCCACTTGTTTATAGATGACCTTCTGGAGACGGAGACTTCACATGTAAACAGTATTAGTCTCTCCAATTTCTGACGTCTATTGTACAGACACCGTGTAAGTCCCCATTCTGATTTCTCTTGGGTAACACCACTTTATGAACTCTAACATTTTTCTTAATAAAACCATCTTTCTTTAAATTTTAGAAAGTGTGATTCATCATACCGGCAGAATTAATTTCTCCACCGCTTTTGAATTACTGTTGAGAAACTTCCTTAAGTGAGTTCACTAGCATGAAAAAGCGCGTAAACTAGTTTACACTTGATTTTTCAAGTTGTACTATTGCAAATTGATTTTGTACAGCTTATAAACCTTTTTTTTTAAAAACGTATAAATAACCTTGTTTTTCAAACTCTTTGAAAAACGATTTTGTGTAGCTTAGGGCTGCTCACCCTAGTCAAATAATGCTTACAAATTGTCTAAACTATAGAGCTTTGGGAGTATTAATTAATCTGTTGTTCACTCTTGTGCAATACCATAGGACTAAAATTAATTTTATTAACAATTTCAGGGAAGCTCACGTCCTGATGATGATCTAAAATACTCTAGATCGAAACGCCGTCGACAAACTCAAGGAAAACTCCCCTATTTTTCATTGTATATATTTTTTGTGGGAATAACCTTGTGGTGACATCTTTGTATATAAATGTATATAACTGTTTTTTAATATATTTGTTCACTAAAGTCACTTTGAGCACTTTTTGTCACATATGTGAGCACCTGGAAAAGGAAGTAATTATCGTTATTTTTGGTATAATATTGTAATAAAATTTACCTATATGGTACCTTGCCAAGACTATCTCCCTGAATTAATTTTATGAATTAATTTCATAATCAAAAGTATCCTCCTCAGGACCCCTTGGGGCCACTAAAAACCATTGTAATTTTTGCAAATGATAGTTAAAGAACATGTAGTTATACAGATAAACTACAAATAGGTGATGAGGTGCACTTGGAAATTATTTGTACACCTTGGTAAAATACCCGGCCTCTCTGACATGAATGAATGGATAACTATTAACTCTAAAAGTCACAGCTACCTGGCTGAGGTAGCCTGACGCTGAAGACTGCAGAAACCAGAAATAAGGACCTGAGAACCAGACCCCAATGATTGTAATAAAGAGCAAGGCTTTTTAGCCTTTTGGAAAAATGCAAGTGGTTTAGGATACCTCTAAAGAAGAGAGGCGCTGAGTTCCATCTTTTAGCTGCTAAGAATAAAACAGATCGGCCTTACGAGCATCAGCCCACAACCTGAGCATCACCTTATAGGCAACATGGCTGATCACCTGCCCTGGTGACCCACAACCACAAATCAGTGCCCTTTCTTGTTGTCAATTCCCAGTCACAACATAAACGGCTTCTCGGCCCAACACACCTGAACATCACCCCAGAATATAAAGCAGCTAGTCATGTGAATGCCACCAATCCATAACTGAAAATGAGATTTCCCACCTCCAGCCACTACTTATTTACTTCTCCAAGGAAGTCTCCTGACCTAGCCATCCTTTTTGTAGGCAAAACAAAAAAGTGGAACAGGAGGAATGAATATCTGGAAATTTCTCTAATAGGGGACTGTAAATTCTCCTATATTGTGAACACTGTCCACTCATTCACTATTGTATAAATGTAAATACCAACACATATCCTTGAAGATGTGATTACGTATTTTATTTATCGTAATTAGAGGGAATTATTTCTTTCTAAGTTTTCATAAATTTCAGATTTACATTATACACATAAATACATACATATGTACACAAATATATGCAACAAATAAACAGAATACATACAATGAAACGTAATCACAAAGTTCCTTTTCGCCCAGAAAAAATTATTAAAGCAAAAACTGAGTGCCCTCCTATTAGTTATAGGAAGTGCACTTTGAGGTAGTCAAGCACAATCGGTTCGGTTAGATGTAGAACCAATGTGTGAGGATTGTGTCAATGAATAAAATTCCACATGGTTTTTAATGATTTGGTTAGACTCCTCTTTGGGTAAAGTGTCAGTGTGGTCACGTTTCGGCCTTCCGACCAATCTTGGCCTCCTCAGGACAGGGTGATTCAAGGACTTATGCCACACAGATCTGGACGAACCCTTTGTGTCACATCGCCATGTGAAAGATACTCCAATGCGATAAAGACGCCTCTCGGGGGACACTGCCTCGAGTAGCTAGATCGGTAATGAATACTGTGATGTTAGTACTTAAAGAATTCTTCTAGAGCGATCCAAACACTTCACAGGATATCCAACTCTCGAAGCGGCTCACCAGCCCTTTTGTAGGGGCAAACAAGGACAAAGAAAGCTCATATTTGGGTCAGGAAGAACCTAGGGGCAAAGTCCCTGCTTCCCAAGTAAGCCACTCATGTTATGTGCATCATACACCCTACGCCATATCTACGCTCAGATGCAATCTCACACTACTCATGCATATCTAACACCAAGAACCTTATTCCCATCCCTCTCACTAAATGCATAGATCACCAACAATTCAAACACTACAACTCATGTTCATAAATGCACACTCCACAGTCCTCCAGGCACCCTACATCTTAGATATCACACAATACAAACTGGCTCACATCCATAACCACAAACAGCTGCATGACAGAATATCGAGCACAAAAATCATAGTTGGGCCAAATTATCATAGAAAAAAAATTGAGGACCAAGATAATGAGAAAGTAAGTTTCTATATGTAATTATAGATTTACTATTTTTAATTACGCATCTACATACCTTGAAGATATATGTAACATCGGGATACATATATATGAAGTTAAGTATAGTGATTCTATTTTTATTTATACAAACTAATCTTCACAACATTTTGGATTTCGATATTTTTGCCATAGTGTGGCCCCACGATATTCTGGAGCCAATATTCTGATGGAATATCCCACAGACCTCTTAGGAAACCTTATCTACAGAATACTGTGTAAACCACAAACACACAACAGAAGGAGGGCTTTCCATCATCCACAAATCCATCTAGTTGTACACCCTAAGCCAATAGCAACACTGAAAACATCTGAGCATCTTACCTAGCACGTCCCACTTTCAATACCTCCACATGCAAATGACAGGGCTTCACCAAGGAAATTACAGACTAGCCCACCTCTAGCTTCATGCAACACACCGAACTATATTCCTCGGAGGCAGGAACTACCCCAGAGGCTCAAGCATAAAGAAACTGAGACTCCTCAAGACATTTCTAAACATTCTGGGCTTCAGGCAGAACATCACCAGAACTACCCATTCCAAATACAACACTCTCAACCTCATCATAATGTCACCCCATCACCACAACGTAAGCTGTTGTTGCCACAGTATTGGAACAATCATCTTGCTAACCCTGTTTGTCTTTTGCAGGCCACACCAAATCATAGAGGCCAAAACAAACAAGAGATTCAAATATACTAGTCTTTCAAAGACTTTCCTATGGCTTACTTCAAGAACAACTTATCAAGTTTGCCTCCACCCAGTAGAAAAATACTGAGATTCAACACAATCTTGAGAATACACAACAGCTCCAAAAAAGCATGTAGATACTAAGGAACGTTCGAAAATAAGATACTCCAAACTCTTCAAACATTGGGATTCCCACAATCACACCGAAAACGAGTGCCTAATTTTTGCACATTACAAAAAATAATGTAGATGGACCACAGTCAAGGGCAACATCACTTGACTCAAAACACTCTGCTTAATAAGTAGACAACACTCCAATAGAATAAAGCTCTCTTAAAGACAAAGACTGTATCAATACACTGCTATAGCTTTCAATTCAGTTCAACAACAAGTACAATGTTGCCAACTATATTTTCACAGAATAGAAATAGAATAACCCATATTGACAACACGAAACAGACAACATATGCCCACCTCCCTACCCCCTAAGAAATGCCCCCGAAATTGGTAGAAGCCAGCAAGCCTCTCTCACATGATGGCCTTACTGATATATTGGGCTCAAGACCACTTGCTTCAGGTGACATTTTGACAGCCATCCTCAATGGATAGGTGCTCATGCCCACAAACATCACCAGTGCTTCCCTCAAACACTCTTACCAGATGAACACAAAAGAAGGTAGATCCTCTCCCTTCTGACTAAAAAAACATTGAACTGTTGCATCACCCACCCTCCATTCATCAGAAAAATCATTGAGAAGCCAGTGTCCCTTCCATGCCAGACCAAGATAAAAAAGAACAGCCTCCTTCAATACTACCAATCAGTCTTCAGGCCATCTTGCAGTACTGAGGTTGCAGTTTGTCACTGAGTCCATGATGCCATTCTGATCACAGAAAAGAGTGCACCTGCCTTTGATCCTTCTTGGCAACTTTTATTATTGTCAGTCACTGAGCACTGATTCAAATCCTGGCGATATGCATGATTTTGCCCTGCTCCATGAGCTCCCAGGGACCACAAAGTCCACTCTGAAAAAACCTATATTTAGCAGCAACTCTCAATAAAGGCCTGTGGAAGTTATTCCCAGTGCTTTAAATGGGAAAGAAAAGTGCAGGTGCTCACCAAATTGAGCTATGACCGAGGGGCTGGGGAGAGGAGGCGGGATTAGGTGTGGGGCCAGTGGTGGGGCTACTGGGAAACATATACTAGGAATCAAATCTTTTCTTGGCTTGAGCGATAACTGATACAATTCTGTAATATATGGCTTGAGAAGTGTGGTGCTGGTATAATTTTCAGGGTGGGGGTGCTGCAATTAATGTTACATCTCTGAAGTTATTGTGAAAAATCCAAGCATCACACATAAAACAAGTGTAAGAAAGGAGCTACGTCCAGCGTAAAAGTGTTAACACTGTGGTATGTAACTTGTGGTGCATGGTGAGGTAGTGCGCTGTCATTTAGAGACAACACATTTTCCTTTAACATGACCACTAAATTTGCACATACATGCAGTTTTACTAATTAAACTATACAGCGCACCAATGATCATTTGTTAAATTTGGTTCCAGTCTGTGGCATAGCTAGTGTGTCCTGGTCCTTAGTGCAAGGAAGGAAACTGTCCTGTGTTCAACCTGAGAAAATGCAGCAATAATCTGGGTTCAGTGGGCTCTCTAAGCCTCTGTGCCACTGCACCTGCTGCACGTATGGAATCTAGGTCACAAGTTCCAGAGATTATTTATCTTTTGTGCATTATCAGTAAAGTATCATGCTTATTTTTATCCTATTAAATTCTTCCATGGCACTTCAGTATTACAAAAGAACTGCTTCATTTGTCATTTCTAAATTTCCAATTTTTAAATATTTCTACATTTAACTGACAGACTTTTATGTTTTGTTGAGTGTTAATAAAAAAATGACATCCTACAGATTTTCAAACATTCTCTCACTCTGCAGTCAGAGAAATAAAAGTAAACCACAAACTTCATGTTAAAAGAATAACAAGCAGCCATGTGTCAGACCTATTGCCTGACATTCAACAGTCCAGACCGAACTGCCAGGCCAGGTCCTCCCTGGACCGGAAACACGCGTCCTGGGACCGGTTTCAGTGTACGTCACCCTTCACCAGTCAGGCTAGCTTGAATCCAGTGGCACAGTGAGCAAGGGACCCATTTCTGGGCATACCCATCCCACTTAGGGCAAAAAGTGCTACAGCAAACAAATGATGGACGGAATGCTGACAATGCAAACATTCTCCGCCAGTCCTATGCCACCCCAGTTTGGACCCAGCCATATGCAAATCAGTCTTGACCCTGTGCCCCATGGGAACAGTCCAGACCGAACTGCCAGGCCAGGTCCTCCCTGGACCGGAAACAGGGATCCTGGGACCGGTTTCAGGGTACGTCACCCTTATTCAGCTAGGCTAGCTTGAATCCAGTGGCACAGTGAGCAATGGACCCATGTCTGTGCATACCCATCCCACTTAGGGCGAAAAAAGTGTTACAGGAAACAAATGATGGACGAAATGCTGACAATGCTCATATGATTACCATTCCTTTGGGAAATCCTGACTTGCTGCAGGTAGTACCGGTACTCTCCTTGGGCACGGAGAAGTTCCAGTACTCATGGGGGAATAAAAAATAAGTGTTGGTACTCAAAACAGTGACTACCGGCCCATTTAAACCACTGGATTCACCAAATCACACAGGCCTGTATCATCTTCAAGAACAGGTGCATCATATGCAAGGCCAGTAAAAACAGCAATCTTGCTTACCAGCACAAAAAATAACTGCTTTAGGCTGACAGCGTCACACTAAAAGGGAGGTCATTGCAAGACTTAAAGTAAAGCTAATAAAAAAGTTAAAATCAGAAGCCAAACTTTTTCCATCTATGTGCCCAGTATTCAGACACATATTCCTGGCAACATCAGAACTGTGCCAGCCCCCCTGCCTTGACTATTAAATGGTCTTGAATACTTTTTAAAACGACATATAGTATTTTTTTTTAAGTAAGTCAAATTTTTTATTGTTTTTGGTTAATTAAAACCATTACAAAAGTACACGTTAAAAAGATTTCATACGTATTAAGACAAGAGAAGTGCAATTCTAAAAGCTTAAAAGTCTCTAATGTAAAAGCACCTACGTTTGGCTTCTTCTGAAGTGGTTCAAAAGTCTGTGCTCAAAGTTTTCGGTTGTGTAGGCTGAAATTTCCTCATGTGGTACTTGCATTTACCCGAAGCGCAGCTCTTCTTTGCTTGGATTCTACTAGGGACAGGAATTTCACTAGCTTTCCATTTAGCTGCGGTTCTTTGAGTCAAAGCATGCAATCACTGCCTGTCTCCTGGTTCGAATCCCTCATTCGTTAAAATGTGCTTTAAGTAATCCTAACCTTTCCTCCTTTAGTTTGATGCAGGAGCACATTAGATGTTCCATGTCTTCAGTGCCATTTCCATACAGTCTGCATGTGTTTCCACATTTCTCCCTCTGCCAAGGTGGAAGGTGCGGGGTGGCTGGCAGGATTCCTAGCCTGTATTTTAGACATTTTTATTTGGTCTTCTTGGAGTACCCCATGTTAAAGTAGGAATGTGGCCCAAGTCATTTGTAGCCGCTCAGAGCCATCCAGGCGTGGCCCCTGCGAGCAAAGGCAGCTTTATTGTCGACAAGGGATATTATTTTATTACCTTTTTTACTACTTGCTTAAAGAGTGAATGGGTAGTTTGAATTTCCCATAGATCGACTAGCCCAGTAGTAGCAAGTGAGTCCTCCAAGTACTTTCTGGCCGGCGAGTTGGATATGTTACAAAATTCTAGTCAAAGCTGATGGTTCAGTGTGTTCCGGGGAGAGTTCTTAATTTTGTGCCAGCACATTATGTAAGAACCTTGCTTTGCCAAGAGTCGTTTAGTTATGCTGAACTCCAAACGTATCTGTGCAGGTGAGGCGTAGGTTGGAAGGCTAAACATAACTCTATAGGCCCTGACAATGGTGGTGTCCAGCAGTTTTGCGTCCCTGCTCCTCAGTGCCTCGCTGCCATAGGTGATGGAGGATAAGATCTTGGCTTGGGCTACCCGGAGGAGAGGTGAGAGGATAGGTCCTGTGAGCTTTGTTTTCAACTGCCTTAGTGTTATTGCTATTGCCATCCCATTCCTCCTGATAGCCTCAAGTTGGCGAGTTGACCGCCCTCATCGATGGTTACATCTAGGTGTTTGTAGGCTATATGATCCATGTGCAGCACTCCATTGCTTTCTAGCTATGATTATGCTATACAAGTATCCTCAGGTACAAATATACAATTAGGGAGAAGAACATGTCCGACTTTATGCTTCTTTTGGAGTCAAGCAATTCCCTAAATAGAAAATGCTAATAAGAGGGAAGAAAATGGATAGGAATGCTTTGTCTTATACTTTTATGTAGCCTGGAACCTTCCTTTCGACTATTTTCTTACTAAAGCCCCCCATTAAGAGTGGTCTGGTGTAGGACGCACTATTTAGTGCTCCATACAAAATCCATCTCAGATGTCCAGATTTTTTTCTGGTGCAATAATTATCGTCTATAATGAGATGTGCACGCAAAATGGGGCATGACGTGTAGATTTGGGTGTTAACTGCAGCAAAATCCTCATGTCCCAGAAGTTGCAGGGTATATTACCCCATTAATGTTGGCAGGCCTGTGCTGTTGAAATTCACCTGTGGGAAATTACGGGTGCAATGTTTACCTCAGAGTTCCAGTTGTGTACAGCAACAAGCGTCATTGCACAAACTGGCTTTTATCAGGCCACTAAGTAATGAGGCCCAAAATGACTATCAACACCCATATCGTTTGTTGTACATATTTACATATTTGTGATGCACCTATATGGCCAAGAAGACCAACAAACGCAGTCTGCTGAACTTGGAAGTTTTCTGATGTGCCCCAGCCTCCCCTGTTCCCGGGGAAGCCGTGCCACGCTTGTGCAGAGGCCCAGTCGTATGTGCCCCGTGAAGAGATTCGTTTCAGTACCTCTCCTGGCAGGCACGACTGTACAGTGAGTAAGTGAACGGAAACGACACTACTTTATTCGCCAGCAGTCTCTGTAGCAATAAATTTGGATTTTTTTGTTGTTGTTTTGTTAAGTTGGCACTTGGGAGGACGCTCACGCAGCAGCTGCCCTTATAATTTATATGCAGGGAGTTGGGGAATTACAATTACAAACCGTACACTTTGAAAAGTGCCCCAGCCCCCTGCACGCGCTTGTTTTGTTGGCTCAGACAGCCTATGGGCAGGCGGAATGTGTGGCTGCGAGTTGGGTGAGGTGCTCCTCTAAGCCGTCACGTGCTGAACAGCCCCCCTCCCCCGTGCGCACCCCTAGGCAGGGCAGGCACGTGGGGGCCGCCGGGGCCAGCCCTCCCCGGGACCCCTTTGTGCAGTCATACAACATAAAGCACCTCCCGAGCCTGCGGGCTCTTCAGATGAAGCTCTCGCCCGCCTTTGAACAGAGATTTTGCGACTGCTCGGAATACAAGATGTCCCGGTCCTTCTACGTCGACTCCCTGATCATTAAGGACTCTTCGAGACCCGTGCCCGCCCTGTCCGACCATCACCACCACCACCGGCACCTCGGACAGGACTTCCTGCTGCCCCTGGGTATGACCGCCCCGGCCTCTGTCATGGCGCCTGTCTGCGCCTCCCGGAAGAGCGGCGCATTCTGCGTCTGCCCGCTGTGCGTCAGCGCGCACCTGCACCCGGCGCGCGGCGGCCTGCCCCTGCTCAAGAGCCACTACCAGGGCGGCGAGGCCCAGTACTGCCAGAGGGGCGCTCCCCAGCAGCAGAGCCCGGGCCTGGGCCACCCGGGGCACGCGCCCGCCTACAGCGACCCCCGCAGATACCACTGCTTCTCCATGGGTAAGAGAGCACCTGCGCGCACTGCTCGGTATGATGATAACAATGAATAGTAGCAGTAGTATTGATGTCATTATTTTTTGTGTTTATTATAATTAAGAGTATTGTCCCGGTTACATAGTTTACATGTCGTGCAAGCGAGAAAAATCGTGTAGCCTTACCATCCTATCATTTATCTTTTCTGAATTCGTTTGGGAGTTATGTATGTGTTCTACCAGATTCAGTTGCTGGCGTGTGGGTTTTACCTCTACAGTGATGCCGCGGAAAATGAACATCGTTCTCCAGTTGGTCGCAGTTTTTATTTTCGTATCACCTTTATTATTATGACCTTTCTGGTTTTATTGAACACGCATGGTAAAACGCCCCAATTCCCCCAAGCAGGTGGATAAAGTAGAAACCATTTGCAACTTTGTCAAACTGACATTTCCAGTAGGGTAATCATATTCATATCATACATACAATTCAGAGTTCTTTTACCACCCGACAAGTCAGTGATTTCTTATCATTGGGGCCTTGAACCTACCATTTCTTTATATGTAGGAAGCATATGTAGTACTTTTCACTCTTGTTTATGCCGGTATGATTGAGTGCTCATCTGTTCTCCGAAAGTGGCGTGCCCACGCAGGGCATCTTGTTATGGCATCCCCTAGCATTAGAATAACTTTGAGGATTGTGAACACGCATCCCCTAGCATTAGAATCACTTTGAGGATAGTGAACACGCATCCCCTAGCATTAGAATAACTTCTTCGAGGCTTGAAAACACGCATCACCTTACATTAGGATAACTTTGAGGATAGTGAACACGCATCCCCTAGCATTAGAATAACTTCTTCGAGGCTTGAAAACACGCATCACCTTACATTAGGATAACTTTGAGGATAGTGAACACGCATCCCCTAGCATTAGAATAACTTTGAGGATAGTGAACACGCATCCCCTAGCATTAGAATAACTTTGAGGATTTTGAACACGCATCCCCTAGCATTAGAATAACTTTGAGGATAGTGAACACGCATCCCCTAGCATTAGAATAACTTTGAGGATTTTGAACACGCATCTCTTAGCATTAGAATAACTTTAAGGATAGTGAACACGCATCCCTTAGCATTAGAATAACTTCTTCGAGGCTTGAAAACACGCATCACCTAACATTAGGATAACTTTGAGGCTTGTAAACACTGCTCTAATTGAAGATTGAAATGCTGAGGCTGTCGCGGCGCAGTCTTAGCAAAAGGGGGTGGCGAGATTCCAGCACCTAGGAGAGTACCCGTGCTGAAGGGAAGCCCCGAGGCACCAGACCGCAATATAACTCCGTGTTATGACACCGTAAAATGGCATTTAAGTAAGTGTGGAGTCTTAGAATGCTGTCATTTTCATAATGACAGCGAGCAACCGAGAGCAGCGCTGTGCTCCAGCACCGAGGAGAGTGCCTGCCCTGGATTCTGTCTGTGAATGACCCTGTGGCTTTCAGTCATACCGCTCTCTCTTACTAGCCGGGATGTTTAGAACATTATTCCTTGAATTCAGTTAAAAAAGCGCAAACCTGCAGCATTTACGCTTAATTTGTAAATGGCACAATTATTGTTTTGGCGCTATTTTTTCTTTTTATAAAGGAGATTGATCCATGTCTGTCCACCAACCACCGACCTGTCGGTCCATCGGCCGGTCGGTGTGTTCCTACTGCCTGCCCATCCCACTACCCAAAGGGGCTAACTCCAAGTTACTTGGAACTGGTTCTATTTTCGGAGAGCCCCCTAATGTTCTCCCTGTGGAAAGGCAGAGTCCCCTTATGTTGTGTGGCTTGAAGTGAAGAGAAGCACCTGTTCAGAAGGTGTGCTAGGACGCGCAGGCGCGCGCATGGTTGAGGTGCTTTGCGTCATTGCTAAGTGTGTGTTTTATGCGGTCTGACGTTCACGTAAGTGGTGCCTGGTTGTAACGCACTGTCTCTCTTCTTCCCTGTGTACAGGAGGCAGCCCTGAGGCCGGCGCGCTGCAGGCCGGGAAGCGGATGCGCACGGCCTTCACCAGCACGCAGCTGCTGGAGCTGGAGCGGGAGTTCTCGTCCAACATGTACCTGTCGCGCCTCCGTCGCATCGAGATCGCCACCTACCTGCGCCTGTCCGAGAAGCAGGTCAAGATCTGGTTCCAGAACCGCCGCGTCAAGCACAAGAAGGAGGGCAAGGGCGGCCCTCGGGGCTCCCACGGGGGCTGCAAGTGCGCCGCCGGCGGCCAGGGCCACTTCTCCCGCTCAGAGGACGAGGAGTCCCTGTCCCCAGCCTCGGTGGGCGAAGAAAAGGAGGTTTCCCCTCTGTGAGGACAGTCGCCACCTAAGCGTCTCCCCAGGCTGGGTGCAAGAGGGGCTGAACCACTACAGGAACCATGGTGCTGGCTGCGCGCCCTTGGACGTTGGCCACAAGCAGGGGCGCCTGCCCACCCCCAATGGTGTCCATACATAGACTTGGCCCCTGCAAGCGGGGGGCCGTTCTGAACTTAGACTCGAACTCAAAATGGACATACTCTACTCGAAAGCACTATCCACATCCCACCTTCCAGAAACCCCAAAGCGACCTTCCTTTTAATACACCCCGCGACGTTTTCATTTCCCATTACTAATATTTTACATTTTTTATACACAGAGATACATATTGCAGGATAGAAAATATGTCGAAATGGTTTAGATGTGGGTAGGATCTGCCCACCTGTACATAGTTCTAAAAAGCTACCTTTTCTGGGCGCTGATTCGTATGTGAATAATGTTTTATATAAAGTTTATATTTATATTTATTTAAATAAAATTAAACCATAAACCTCGTGTAGCGGCTTTATTCTAGACGTTTGTTGGGGAATAATTTAGTAGCTCCCCTGTGCTGTATTCACATGAATTCCGTTATTTAAACGCAGAAGTGCGATTTTTGCTTTTTTAAATTGACGAAAAAAAATTGCCCTAAAAGAGCGAGAACCCGAAATACTAATACAGTACAGAGAAGATGGCATGCATATACGTAAGCCTCAATATATTGTGGGTTGAATACCCTTTTGGGTAGAGTTCAAATTGGGCTGAAAAGAAGACACAATACAATGCAGGCTCGAGGACACGTGCTGCTTGGAGAAGTAAGGGGGGTGTTGTGCGAGAGTGAAGAGTGGTACTGAAAGCGATGCAGGTGCTTGTAAAACAGCCCTTCTACAAGTACGTAGAAAAAAACATGACCAGCTACACTGGGATTCCATGTCACGAGCCCCCCAGTCTCTCCCTCAAGGTCACGATGACAGACTTACTTTATAATCTGTTAAATGGGCACTCTTTTCTCTGTTGTTTGTATTTTGCAAAATATCATTGGTCGAAAAAGTACAACCTTTAGGTACACCACCCTTGGCCATGCTCACTCTGGCACCACATACATGTTTTCGGAACTCTTGTGTCCGCCTAGGGTTCGAACATCACAAATCGTGCTTGAAATGTAGCGCCCCTCGCGCCCTTCACAACCAGGACTTCTGACTCGGGGCCCTACAGCCCTCCTCAATAACTTACTTATTCTTTCAGGGGGAACCATGGAAAGCTTTTCTTCCGACCCACGCCATATGCACACTGAGCTAAACTATTTTGCGTATATTTCTCCAATGGCGTGGCGTGTTTGCGTCGATAGTTCTGATGCCACATTTGCTCAGGCAGGCAGACGTTGCTTTGATTGGGTTGTGCCACAACACCTGTGCTGTGTGCGTGTGGCTTTGCAGCTCTACCCCTCTGCTTGGAAACACTCGTGTCTGGCGCAAGTGTTCCTCTGCTTTCAGCTGCTGCGTCACTGATATAAGGTGAAGAGTAGCGCAGCAGTGAGAGCCAAGTCACTCACATACCAAACAGTGGCACAAGTAGAATCTTTATTGTCCTTTAGGAAAGCGCCAAGGAATCAAGGAGCTGAGCAAGCACGTGTCACCTACGCAGGGACTGGACTTATCGCAATGTCTGTGGGATTCACCCCAACCCAGAGATAAAACAGATGCGAACTTGTGCCATTTCTAACCAAAAGATGCCCACACTGAGGAAACAACACCACGTCCAAGGGCTTTCTTTTTATTTCTGCCTCGACTTCTCCGCTTCTGTATCTCACTCTTTAGTGCTTTATCTTTTCCTTTCAATGTATTTCTTGGACTCGCTCGTCCACTTTATTCTAGCATTCCTTGTTTTTTCTTTTCTTTTTCCATAATTTTCTTTTGTCTCGATTTGAATTTCCTTGCCAGTTTATTTGTATTCCCCTGTATTCTTTATTTCGTTCTCATTTTATTATCCGTTAATTCTATTGGAATTCATTCTATTGGAATTCTCTTTCTTTCTTTCTTTCTTACTTTCTTTCTTTCTTTCTTGCCATCTGGGTTTCCTTTTTATCTGATTTTCTGTTTTTCCCCTTTCACCACATTTTATTCATGTCCAGTTCGTACTCTTGCTTTCTCTGATTATCTCCCTCGTCTCTGCAATTTGTTTTCACGTTTTTTTTTAATCAAACACTTTTTTAACTTGTTTCCCCTTCTTTTTGTTGACTGTAATCCTACCCTGTTCTTCTGCAGTCTTAATTTCTCTCTATTGTTCGGATTTTAAATTTTGTGGTAATTTCTAACAAAAACCATCACCGTGACACCAAATGTAGACTAAGGCAGTGATCTTAGGCAATATAATGGATTGACATCTCCTCTGAACGAGACCAAAAGGGCAGAAAATTATGATTGTTGAACGATTATTTCATAGCCTGGATTTCCATAGAGAGTATCAACTATTCCCATTTCACCAGACACCCAAAGGGACAGGTCACATAGGGGTCCACCCCCATGGGTGCGAGGATGTGCTGGCCACATAGGGAGCCATTACTGTATACTACTGCTAACCTGGCCTGCACTCTTAAGGCGTAGACATTAGAGAGAAGACTGCGGACACTCAGGGAACAACCTTCATAGAAAAGGCCTGCTGGGTATACAAGGAACAGTCTTCAGGGAACATCCCTTGCAGACTCTTCTGGACGCACATGTGACAGTCCTCAGGGAACAGCCCTTGTTGGCTCTGCTGGACACACAGGGAACAGTCCTCAGGGAACAACCCTTGTGGACTCTGCTAGACGCACAGGGAACATTCCTGGTAGGCGAGGCTCTGCTGGGTACACAGGGAACAATCTTCAGGGGACAGCCCTTATAAACTCTGCTGGTCTCACAGGGGACAGTCCTCAGGGAACAACCCTTGTAGGCTCTGCTGGACACACAGGGAGCAGTCCTAATAGGCAAGGCTCTGCTGGACACACAGGGAACAGTTTTTAGGGAACGACCCTTGTATGAGCTGCTGGAAACACAATTAACAGTCCTCATAGGCGAGGCTCTGCTGGGTACACAGGGAACAGTCCGCATAGGCGAGGTTCCGCTGACTACACAAGGAGCTGTCTTCAGGAAACCACCCTTGTAGGCTCTGCTGGCTGCACAAGGAACAGTCTTTAGGCAACAACCCTTGTAGGCTCTGCTGGCTGCACAAGGGACAGTCTTTTAGGGAACAACCCTTGTAGGCTCTGCTGGCTAGACAAGGAACAGTCTTTAGGGAACAACCCTTGTAGGCTCTGCTGGCTACACAAGGAACAGTCTTTAGGGAACAATCCTTGTAGGCTCTGCTGGCTACACAAGGAACAGTCTTTAGGGAACAACCTTTGTAGGCTCTGCTGGCTGCACAAGGAACAGTCTTTAGGGAACAACCTTTGTAGGCTCTGCTGGCTACACAAGGAACAGTCTTTAGGGAACAACCCTTGTAGGCTCTGCTGGCTACACAAGGAACAGTCTTTAGGGAACAACCTTTGTAGGCTCTGCTGGCTGCACAAGGAACAGTCTTTAGGGAACAACCTTTGTAGGCTCTGCTGGACACATAAACAGTTGTCATAGGCAAGGCTCTGTTAGGTGCACGGGGAGCTTTCTTCAGGAAATAACCCTTGTAGGCTCTGCTGGATATGGGGAGCAGCCTTCAGAGTATGATTTTGCTGAACACAGTCGGGGCTGGGCAGGACACCAAAAAAACGGACCCAGGCAAAAACGTTCAAACCAGCCTTCGCTGCATAAGGGCATGGCACTCATACAATTGGACCACGGGGGCAGGGGGGCATGGGTTGGGTCATGGCAATCCATTCCACTCTGAAAGCAGACCCCAATCCTGCAGGCCACCAGGAAAATGCCAGAATGACAAAATGGCCAGTCTGGCCAGGAGCACACACGTAGCACCACCATAGCCAATGTTCTGCCGGGCACATAAACAACAACCATCATAAACAAGCATCTCTTGACTACTTGAGGAGCAACCCAGAAAAGCAAGACTCTGCTGGGCACATATTTAACCTTCATAGTAGAGGCTCTCCTGGGCACATATAGGACAACCAAAATAGACCAGCCTCTGCTAACTAATTAGTGCCCAACCCTGAAAGGCAAGGCTCTGTTGGGCACATATAAAACACCAATCATAGGCAAGGTGTGCTGGCCACACACAGAACTACCAGGGTTAGACTGAGTCAGAAAATAGCCCATGGGACCAACATGAAAGTGGGCCTCACTAGTGAATTAGGTAGCTAAAAAGGGCCCATGTTTGCAAAATAAGACCGTTTTGAACTTATATAGACATACTGTATAAATGTTTTGCAAAGTGTGGAAGACTGAAAGGATGTGGGCTTGCTGCAGTCAATGTTTGTGGTAATATCAGAGAAATCTACAGTAGAAACCGACCCACCAGACCATAAAACGGGCCCACAAACAGCCAAAAAACAGCCCACACACTGACTTATCAGACCAACCCTTCAAGCATAGCCTGATTGCCCTATAAATTACTCCAGCCTGAATATCATGAGCAGGGTTTGCTCAGCACATTGGAAACAAACTTCATAAAGAAGACTTTAGGGAGAGGGAGTTGGCCTATCGGCTAGTGCGGTCGACCTCGAATCTGGGAACTGGGCTCGAGTCTCGGCAATGATGCTGAACATCCTGTGATTCTGGGCAAATCAATTAATCTCCCGTGCCTAACAAAAAAAAATATAAAATTAATGTATCCTCAAGTAACGCAACTGGTGCTATGTAAAGCACTCTGATACCTGTTACCATTACCATCGGGTCAAGTTCGCGCTATATAAAACTTTAAAAAAAAGACTGTGGGACACATAGGGAAAAATCCACATAGGTATCACTCGTTTGTACACATAGGGGATCCCTTATAAGCAGGTCTGTGTTCGTCACATAGGGAACAATAGACAGAGGTATTACTCTACTGAACACATAGAAACATATCCTATTGGGAAGGCTCTTCTGAGTACAGAGAATTACTCCTCAGGGACCAACCCTCACAAGAAAAGCTGTGCTGTGGACATAGGTGCAAATCGTCATAGGTAAGGCTCTACAAGGCACACTGGACACAGTCTTCAAAGGCAAGTTTCTGCTGGGATCATAGGTCCTAATGCCCATATGAAAAGCTCCACTCGATCAAAAAGAACTATCTTCATCAAACAACCCTCATAGGCAAGGCTCTGTTGGGCAACCAGGGAATAACCTTCATAGTCATGCCTGTGCTGGGCACCCAGGAAATCACCCTCTTGGGCAAGACTCTGTTGACTACAAAGGGAACAACCCTCATAGGCAGGGCTCTGCTGGGCACACCGTAAACAATCTTTATAGTCGAGGCTCCGTGGTAGCATATGGATCAACCTTCTCAGGCAAGGCTCTGCCTGGAACACATTGAACAAAATGTCAAAGGCAAGGCTTTGCTTTGCACATAGTGAATAACCATCATATGCAATGCCCATCAGGAACCAAGGAACATGTTTCACAGAGAAATGTCTGCTGGTCAGTTAAAGAACAAACCTCTTAGGAAAACTATCAACCACTGTTCAGCAAGCTCAGCAAAAACACAGCCTGCGCACAATTCGGAGATCACATAAACACTAACCATGATACCAATCCAGTTTTGAATTATGTTGTAGCATTAAGAAAACCGTCTTGCACCATTCTGACTTCGGACTAAGATGACCCTGCATCTTAATAGTGTTGTAGCTCTCAGCTGCCTTCAACACCATCGACCATACCAACCTCACCCACACTGGAAAAGACCTTCACTGGCTCTCCTACCTATCCAACCAACAACAATTTGTTCATATGACTAACTCCAAATCTCAGATGATTCATATCATCCGAAGAGTCCCCCAGCATCTGAAATCCCTACATGAAGCCACTTGGGGCTTACATACTGATAAAAGCATCAACATTCACCAATACACTTACATCACATTACTATAGTTGGAAGTTTTTTCCGTTTCGGATGTCCAGTTCATCAAACACTGCCTTCACCCCCTCCAGGCCTAGATGTCCAGCACCAACATGAAGCTCAGCCTTATCAGAACTGCATTCTTGCTTTTTGCCAAGAACAGTAAGCAACATCTAATCTACACCTGGATCAAAAAGTGAACCTGGGCGGATTTGAGTCACAACTTTCACTTAATGGTAATTCACTCAAAATCAGTATGGACACAGACTGCAACTTCAAGGTACCCACTCAAGAACATCAAGAAAGTCTGGTACCAGATTTCTGTACAAAAGAAAGTGAAACACTTCCTCCCACAAAGCAACTTCAGAACTGCTGCTCATCTGGAAGGTGGCCCCTCTGTGCTCCACAACTTCTCTGACTACACACTGACTTTCTCTAATATCATCCTATATGTTGCATCACTCCTCATCAAGAGCCTGAGGAAATATGCAAAAATCATCACTGCCTTCATGAAATTCAATTGACACCTCTTATCAGTCCACAGCCTCAACTACGAAGCAACCATGTATGCACTCTGACTCTCTAGCTGGGTGTGCATGACATCTGGGGGCTGCTTGCATATCCACAGACAGGACACCATCAGACTGGAGATTAGGAGGTGCAAAAAAGATAAATCCAAGGCAGCAAGCCTTCTCTCTCTATTCATCCAGGATCTAGAACAACCTCTTCATATCCAATAGGACTGCCCTAATGCTGCTAAAATATACGAAAGAGATGAAGAAACAGCTTTTAACAGAACAATACAGTAAGAGTCCTCTTTTTAGTACAAAACCCAGCTATCTCTCCAATCACTTGTTTACCATACCTTTGCCTTTGGCCTGTATTACGATCCACTGCCTTTCAGCTCAGTCTATAGTGCACACGTACTACATGCTCACATACATACATACAGGAGGCACTGCTGCGCATAAGGGAAAATATCTCATAGGCACCGCTCTGAAGGGCACACAGGTAACAATACTGTTTGAAAACCCTCATAAGCAAGGCTCTGCAGGGGGCATATGGAACGATTCTTATAGGTAAGGGTATGCTGTCTAGATAAGGAACACCCCTCAGGGGCAGCAAGGAAAGACAGGAAACACTCCCATGAGCAAGACTTTGTGGGGCAGACAAGAAATAACTCTCGGATGAAAGAGTCTGCTAATCACTTAAGGAACAAATGTCACAGGCTGGGCCCCTGTGGACTCATTGGCAGCAACCTTCAGGAAACAACACTCATAGGCAAGGTTTTTCCAGGTACACAGGGTCAACTCCTCACAGAAAAGGATATGATGGGCACAGAGCAATACTATTTTGTGAGAAGGCTCTTTGAGCACAGAGGAAAAATTCCTCATAGGCAGGGCTGTGCCAGACACATAGGAAACAAGCCCCAGAGAATGCCTGTCATAGGCAAGTCTCTGCTGGACACCTAATGAAACATTTTCTTGGGTATGCATGATTTGCTGTTTTCATAGGGAGCAACCATCAGAAGTTAGCCATTTGCTGGGCACATAGACAACTCTCCATAGGTTAGGGTCTACTGAGAACACAAGGAACTCTCTTCGGTGTGAAGGCTATGCTAGGCGCATACAGAATGACCCTTAGAGATAAGGCTGTTGGTGATCTCACAGGAAACAATTCAGTCCTTATAGGAAAGGTCCTGGTGGGCACATGGAGAACAATCATTAGATGGTAGGTGTGCTGAGCACATAGGAACAATCCTCAGATGTAAAGCTTTGTTGGGTGCATAGGGAACATTTCACTGCCAAACATTAGTTTCTGGACATATAAGGAGGACATTTCTGCTATCCACCAGAAATGTAAATGTAATATTTGACTACTACCTAATTCACAACACTATAATTGCACCAACTCCTACTCAGCTGTGCAGAGAATGCCGTGTCCTCATTCACAGAGGCAGGTTCTGCAGACATTTAAACCTACAGTACAAGCTTATTAGTAGGGAAAATCCTGGAGTGTGTCTGATTTTATATATCAGTAAGATTGTTGGTAGGAGAGACAATATGGATGCTAAAAGTGGTGGGGCAAGAGGATTTAATTGGGAAGGTGATGATTACCCACAAAGTAACAACTCTATTGGTACTCCCAAAACTCCACAATTAATGTACACACCATTTTGCACATATAACGCATCATTTATAGTGGGATGCAGCTGTAAAATTGAGTGGAACAATTTTATGCTTTTTTTTTACTACTGTGCCCATGATAAGGGTGACCCTATCTAGCACTGCATTGGTTCAATTGTGTTATCTGCAGTGGCGGCCCATGCAAGTAATCATGGTGAGGCAGTGGGGCAGGAGCAGGGGGGTGAAAGTGACAAACGACATGATAGGGAATGTAGAACGAATAAATAAAAAAAATGCTTCTCTTGCGCTCGCTGCATCTCCGACTTGTCGATGCGAGAGCGCCAGGTAAGTGTTTTCATTTATTTATTTATTTTACATGCCCTATCCCGTCGTTTGCCACATTCACCGGCCCACCTGCACACCTCCCTATTGCCCCATCACACTTCCCTGCAAGGGCTGCCACTGAATATCTGACATATCTCCGGCTATCATTTGGTAGTAAAACAGATCTCAAACATTGTCAAAGTAGGAGAAAATGGCTCCTTCAACTCGGCTCCATTGTGAATAATATGCAAGAGTTTTGCACTTGATTTAGCCCAGGACTCCTAAGAACAGTGCTGGCGCCAAAAAAGGTTAGTGTGTATATTGGATTTTAATACATACTTAAAAAGTTATTGGAAAGGCCATTGCCAACCAAGGGTGTCTCAATTTGCGACCTGCCAAATGACGATTGGTTAGGTTAGTCATTCCGCGACCCCCGCAATTCCTTATTTTGTGAACTGATCTATTAGTACACAGGTCAGTTCGCAAAACAAAATAGTGATCAATAAAAAATTGGCATGCAGTTTGCAACCACTTTCATGGTAAACCTGGCCCCATGTTTGGTTGTCTTTGAAAATTAACACTTAATTTCAAGTTTCTCAACTAGTTGTTTTCTCATGAAGGATGTCAGGGATGGATGAGTGTAGCAATGGCTAATATTACCAGGAATGGGGACCATCAGATTCCATGGAGATCAGTGTATATGTTGAAGCAAACATATTTGGAGAGAGCCTCAGTTGCAAGAAATAATATTAGGTTTGTGAACGATATGCTTCAGAAATATTTGGTGACCCATGCTTGGAGCACACGTCATATATCAAGGGAAACCATTATCCGTTTGTTATCTAGTTAATAAACCGACATACATGTTTGGTTGTATGTTACAATATCAAAGACGAAGAGATGGCTGGAGCACTCCTATGTGAGTCAAAAGTTTAGTTAATTTTGTCAGTTTTACTTGCGTGTAATAGAGTATCGCCTTCTGATTGTAGGCATGACAAAACTATGAAAAAAGCGCTTGCCAACGGGGAAAAAGTCCCCTGGTGCCACATCTGAGGTTTCTTTTTTAGAAGTGGGCCCAATAGCAAACGATGAACCAGGAGGGAACAGGGCACCATTAGATACAGAACCAACCACGTGGAAGGAAATAACCCGAAGTCAGAAGAAGTAACCCGGGAAGTGACTAGTTATCAACATATAGAAACATGAATTGAATAAAATTCAAATTGACATCTTACAAAAAGGGACTTCTTTTGTCCATATTTACCATTAAAATGAGTTAGAACAATAGGTAAGCTTTTTCAGATTCATGAGGACCCTAAGACTCTTCTTTGAAAATGTCATTGGGGATCAACACCCCACAAAAAGGAAAGCACCTTGATGGGTTTAAACCCGAAGAGTGTTATTATGTCACCCACTAGCCATAAGATACTGGATTTATTTGGGGTCATCATAAAAAAAAGATTACTGAGTGATAAAAAAACAAGAGAACGAAACACTCAAACATGAGTACCGAAGAATGGGGATTCATCAATCAAATTGCACTGAGCCCGGAAATCATATGCTGCAAAGCAGACAATGGAGGTTCTTTAGTGATCATGGACAACTCATTTTACATTCAGAATGTCAATGATCATACTTTTGATTCACCACCTACATCAAACTTGATCATAAACCCACCGGTGAATTTAACAAGGTCTTGAAGAACATAATCGACTCAGCCACACACAAGGTAACCATCACATAAGAGAACAAACAGTAGCCTATGCAAGTTAACCCTAAGATTCCTAGCATGTATATGCAACCCAAATTTACAAGGATCTGGGCACGCCTCCATTTAGACCTATAGTTTCTACAAGAGAATCCATTTATTAACCTGTATGTAAATATCTCGATCATTACTTACAACCATCAGTGCAAAAAATCATGGATTTGAGATTGGAGAAAGACTGCAACATAATACACAGTACCATTGACGTAAGATCACTGTATACCTCGATACCCCATGATCTAGGTATGGAAGCAGTGGAATATTTCCTGATAGACACCAACCTTGAGGAAAATCTAAAAGTCTTTTTACTCAAGCTCTTGCATTTCACACTATATCATAGTTACTTCTTGTGGAATAATGAATACTTTTTGCAATGTACCATGGGAAACTGTGCTGTCTATGCTATACGAATCACTTCATGCATAAGTGTGAATTGGACAACATCCTTACTAAATACCATGGCAGCACAATCTCATTACCTTTCGGAGGTACATTGATGATATTTTTAGACTAAGGAAGGGATTTACAGCTAAATTGACAATGGTCATTGATGAGTTGAACACAATAAACGACAGAATTGGCTTCACCTACGACATCAGTGAAGATGACATTACATTCTTAGGTGTACTGGTAACCAAAACAAATGACTCACTTGAGACCAATGTTTACAAGAAGAACATGGACCGTAACAACCTGCTACATTTCAATAGTTTCCACCAAATTTCACTTAAGGTTCATTTACCATATTCTCAACTGCTTAGAGTAAAAAGGATAGTTTCCAACCCGACACGTTGAAAGAAAACAATAACAACATGGTGGAAGTGTTTAAATCCCGAGGTTGTCCAGATGTTATCCTTAATAAAGCTAGTAAAGGGGCCCGGAACAAGACTGGAGCACAACTCTTGACACGTAAACACACTCAAGATGAAATCAAGAGAATGGTATATGTCTCGAAATTCTCAGCCAGAAGTGTAAAGCTTAAAGGAATCATTTTGAAATACCGGCCTAAGTTGCAAACTGAGACTGACTTCAAATGAATCTTTTCTCAGCCTCCTCTTTTCGTCTATGAACAAGGGGGAAACATTAAAGAATTAGTAGAAATCAAAGGAGGCTTTAAAGAAAAGTCAGATTACAAAGGTACAACCCCTAGTTTAAATTGCAATAACTGTAACAACATAATATGAGGAAACATTGTCACCCAGCCACTGAAAGGCACAATAATCAAGCAACACACTATCGCTGTTTGTGACTCAAAGAACGTGGTATACTTATTGAAATTACAGTGTGGTCTTGCATACATTGGGAAAACCGAATGCAAGGTTAAAATTCGAGTCAATGAACACAAATGTAACATCTGCAAAAAAACACCAAGTCTACCGTGGATTCACACTTCGTGACGCATGGCCACAACATCTGCCTACAGGTTCATGGTACTGGAAACAGCATGATTACGAGATGGAGTAGACAATCAAAAGCATCTCCATCAAAGAGAAACATATTGGATCAAGAGACTGGACGCATTAATCCATAATGGTTTGAATGACCATATTGAATTATTAATTGGGAAAATCAGATTGTATCTTGCCACAACACTCTTCATTTCTCTAATTGTGAGCACAGAGACAATATCTGTGCTTTTAATTACTCGCTGGTTTTAACATCACTTGTTTGAATATCACTTATCAAATCAACTGGAGTCACATTATATACACCATCTGGTTTACATCATTACATGAAGTTGGTGATGTGAAGGACTCTGAGCTCTAATATCCATTGGACCCCTTAAGACATGATTCTCTTTTCACCTTTCTTTTACCCCACAGAGTTTAATATCCCCAGATGAAGGGCATCCAGCCAGAAACGCATTGGGATTGTTAAAGCTCGCAAACTCAAACATTGATTTGCATATCAACAGGCATGTAAATGAATACAATTGGAAGGCATTGCATTTCATTGTTCTGGAAAATAATTAAAAAGGAAATTAATTAAAAAACGAATCAACTATCTCTTAGAATGTATATTTTCTGTTTAATCAGACAAACACGTTCATATCCCCTTCCCGGGATAGAAGTGGTGCGACTAGAGGATCCTTTTTTTGGGAGGAAGCGCATGTTTCATAGAATATCAAGGACCATACATCAACCAGCAGAATATCGTGATGTTAAGTAGATGTAGGCAATTATAGAAAAACTATTCTTAACTTCACATCTATGTGCCTTGAAGAGATATGAATCAGCAAAGTACAGATATGCAGAATCAATAATACTAAAGCTATAATTACCTAACTATATTTACCTTCAATGATATTCTATTAGTTGATATGTGGTCACCATATTTTGCCATGTTGATATTTAGATGTTGCTATTCTGGTAGTACACCGCGTGTTCATTGGTACCTTATTCTAGGAGATAGACTAGTGTACTGAACAAACACGTGCAATCACAGGCCTAGGAAGTTCTCAGTTATGGATCCCACCAATCCCCTTTTAACTCAACAGCATCAATGACATGGCTGAAACCTCTTAAGTTTGGGTACACATGGGTCATGTTTATTTTAACAAGACATAACATCAAAACAATACCTTATCATCCAGAATTTCAGATCTGCTAGAAAAGATCAACAATTATCATGACATTATAATATTCAAATCTTATAACGTGTCACAACTAATGATACACTTCTAATGTGGCCTAGCCGAGCTGCAAGATGGCCGCTCGCTAAGGGGGCTCTGCTGGCTGGATAATTAATCCATCATTAATCCTGGCTATTGGAATTACCTGGTAGACGTAACTAACAAATATTGATTGCGGACAAGGCCCTGCATCATACTGTGAAATCCTGAATTCAAGGGCAGCTTGATAACTGAGCCATGGACAGCGGACTGAATCGGGCACGGCTCGGGCCTAACCCGCGGCCTGTGACTCCAGAAACTGAGAGGCATACCAGGAAGCCAAAACCCACTTCACTGGAGAGGTGCTCCGGTATCTGACCCATGGAGAGATTCAAGGTAGCGACAATGGCAGTAGGTGGAGTCCATGGCCGGTAAGCTTCCCACTCTCCCCGGCCTGTGTTTACTGTGCAGCCCACTGGAGAAGGAGTGGCAAGAAAGCTCTGACACAGCGATAAAACCAAAAAGCGCTGCTGCCATAGAATTGTACTTTACTGCGGCTGAGGAGTAAATCTGAGAAAAGAATCTGCAGCTTTATTATGCATGGATACACTGCGGAACAGTTCGCATCCTGAAGCGCGTGGAGTGGGCCGAAGCTTACCAAGTCAGATATGAGCGTGCCCTCTTGGAAAGGCATCCTGTGCTGCAAACAAAGTAGAAGTGAGGTGTCTGTGCCGCGGCCTGGCGCTGGTCCCAGCATGGTGGCATAGTGTACTGACAGGGGTGGAAGTCTTCAAGGCCTTGGAAAGTGGCAGACTCGGCCAGCATTACATAGGTCATACTGGTGGGCAGCACGGACGGGTGCAAATTCACTGGATCTGTCTGTGAGGCACGGAAGTAGGTCTGCAGACACTGATATAACACTGCAGTTAGACAAAGTGGCGTGCGTGGGGACACAACACTGCTGAGGCACAACCCAGCCTGGATATTGGGCTTGGGGGAAAGAAGATCCGTGCGTGGGCATATACCTGTGAATGGGAGTGTACAACTCTTCTCGCAGGCCACAATATCCCCTCTTGGTGAGGCGTAGTGCTGCCCGAAAGAATCATAAGAAGGGAGCCCAAGAAGCATAGAGCCGGCATTTGCAGGTTAAGCTTGAGCTAGGCAGACACGCAGTAATGCAGCAAAAATTGATATATGCAAAGCTTGGGCTGACTGTACACCGTGCAATCACCATGAAAACTGGGCTCTGGCTGACCTGTGGAGGTAATATCTGATCAAATACGCAGCTGTGGGCTCAAACAAACAGTCTTGCGGACCGCTGCACAAAATTGGCAAAATGGGAAAAAATGATGCCAAGCAAACAAAACTACCATTTGAGAATAAAAGACTCACCCGCACGACAGATGTAGGGACCGAGCAAGAAGCTGAAACGAGCCCTAGAGAAAAGCCAGAGAGGCAAGATGATGACCTATGCAATATTCTTCTAGAAGTAAAGACCAGCCTCAAAGTGATAGATACAAAGTTAGACAAGCTAACCGCCCAACTAGACCAAGTGAGTAAGCGTGTAGATTCACACGAAACCCGCCTAGATCAACTAGAAAACAGCATGTCACATGCGCACGACTACCATGTCGAATCAAAGGAACAATTCCTGCAAATGTATAAGGTTTTACAAATAATCAAAGCGAAAAATGAAAATTTAGAAGCCCGCTCTAAACGAAATAACATCCGCATCACTGGCATACCGGGAACTACGGCAATTCAAAAAATGGAGCCTTATGTGGAAGGGCTGCTCAGAGACCTGTTTGGTCTGAGCTCACTGCGATGCTTATTGTTGAGAGAGCACATCGATCACTGGTCCCCAAACCTCCAGTCTGTGCCACTCCTAGACCAATACTGGCTAAGATCTTAAACTATTGAGACAGAGAACAATTTTACGCCTAGCCAGGGAAAAAGCGGTACAAAAGGGGGTGGTGATGGACGGAGTATCTGAACCAATCAAACACTCACACCCAGTCAAAAGATCTGGGTTTAATCCATCACCGTTCTTTAGCCCACTCTGCCACTCCAGTTCAGACATGGCTATATGCAAATCAGTCTGACCCTGTGCCTCATGGGAACAGTCCAGCCCGAACTGCCAAGCCATGCCTTCCCTGGACCGGAAACAAGCTTCCGAGGACCGGTTTCTGGCATTACAGCCGTCTTCAGCCTGGCTTGCTTGAATCCAGTGGCAAAGTGAGCCAGGGACTCACGTCTGAGCATACCCTGCCACACTTATGGTGGCCAAAAGCGGTACAAAAGGGGGTGGTGATGGACGGAGTATCTGAACCAATCAAACACTCACACCCAGTGAAAAGATCTGGGTTTAATCCATCACCATTCTTTAGCCCACTCTGCCACCCCAGTTCAGACATGGCTATATGCAAATCAGTCTGACCCTGTGCCTCATGGGAACAGTCCAGCCCGAACTGCCAAGCCATGCCCTCCCTGGACCAGAAACAAGCTTCTGGGGACCGGTTTCTGGCATTACAGCCGTCTTCAGCCCGGCTTGCTTGAATCCAGTGTCAAAGTGAGCAAGGGACTCACGTCTGAGCATACCCTGCCACACTTATGGCAGCCAAAAGCGGTACAAAAGGGGGTGGTGATGGACGGAGTATCTGAACCAATCAAACACTCACACCCAGTCAAAGGATCTGGGTTTAATCCATCACCGTTCTTTAGCCCACTCTGCCACCCCAGTTCAGACATGGCTATATGCAAATCAGTCTGACCCTGTGCCTCATGGGAACAGTCCAGCCCGAACTGCCAAGCCATGCCTTCCCTGGACCAGAAACAAGCTTCTGAGGACCGGTTTCTGGCATTACAGCCGTCTTCAGCCCGGCTTGCTTGAATCCAGTGGGAAAGTGAGCAAGGGACTCACGTCTGAGCATACCCTGCCACACTTATGGCGGCCAAAAGCGGTACAAAAGGGGGTGGTGATGGACGGAGTATCTGAACCAATCAAACACTCACACCCAGTCAAAGGATCTGGGTTTAATCCATCACCGTTCTTTAGCCCACTCTGCCACCCCAGTTCAGACATGGCTATATGCAAATCAGTCTGACCCTGTGCCTCATGGGAACAGTCCAGCCCGAACTGCCAAGCCATGCCTTCCCTGGACCGGAAACAAGCTTCCGAGGACCGGTTTCTGGCATTACAGCCGTCTTCAGCCCGGCTTGCTTGAATCCAGTGGCAAAGTGAGCAAGGGACTCACGTCTGAGCATACCCTGCCACACTTATGGCGGCCAAAAGTGGTACAAAAGGGGGTGGTGATGGACGGATGGATTAAACCCAGATCTGTTGACTGGGTGTGAGTGTTTGATTGGTTCAGATGCTCCGTCCATCACCACCCCCTTTTGTACCACTTAGCCAGGGAAAAAGGCAGTGTCACACACCAAGGGTACAACATATCCTTCTAGCCGGATTTCACACCAAGAGTTCAGGCAGCCCGCTGTGAATTCATGCCTGCTAAATGTCTCCTGCAACAGGCGGGGGCTGCCTATGTGCTACTCTATCCTGCAAAGCTGAAGGCAACATAGGAGGGTTCGGTGCACTACTTTACAGATGCAAAATCGGCCCTCAAATTCACTCAGCACATTGGCAAACGGAAAAGCTATCCTACCCATGCACCACGGGAGGCAAACAAAGCTGCACTGAGCGACAACAAGTAATAACTGGCAATTGAACTGCACCAGATAAGACTTTCCTAAATTGGCCGTTCTTGGAAAGGTGGTTAAGGGGTGTGAACTGGGCATGGGGAGTCGAATAGAGTTGGCTCTCTAGCACACCTGCATGTTCGCACAAAACAAACCAATATAGCCCCATAGCTAGTATCTCATAGTTCGGCCACCTGCCACAAGGCGGGGTAGTTAGCTGGTGACCCCATGCCCCCGGGAGATCTCTCATTGTGTTTTTCAATTGTTAGTAAGGTAAATAGTTATATGGGTGACGGGGTGGGCTTAAATACACAACCTGATTGGGGAGTTGGTGTGGGAGGCGGGAGGGTAGGGAAATTGTTTTAGTTATTTGGAAGCAGATTAAGACAAACACACTTGCCATCGACACACAGATGACTGTTGAGACATGCATTGCACAGATTAAGTACATCATAACCCTCAGACACAATCACATAGGGTCAATACCTTACCGAGACAGAAGGGGATGGCAAAAGCACTACAAGACACCAGGCAAAGTAGTGGCCTTGTAAATTCTCAGATGAGATGACAGCGCACACATTCTTAACCTGGAACATTCGGGGCTTAAATGATCATAGGATGGCCCGCCTCATCCAATCTTATCTTGCTCGACATCGCATAGACATATGTTTCCTTCAAGAAACACACCGAAACAGTACTGGCTCCAATAAACCGCACCATAAATGATCGGGATAGATCTACTTGGCCTTATACTCAAATTATGCTAGAGGAGTGGCCATATTCGTATGTAGGGGAATCGAGTGATCGACACACCAGACACAGATATACCAGGAGGAGAGATATATTATAATACAGGGCACACTTGGGGGCCTCAAAGTAACTATGTTTACGATATATATGGGCCAAATACCGACTCCCCAGACTTTTTTAATGACGTGTGGGCCAAAACTGCCTCTTTGGAGGAGACACCGTCAGATGGAGCGGCCTCTTTAATATCAGACTGAATGACTTCGCTGACAGAGAGGGCGCATCTCGGAGTCTACACGCCAAAGCTAACTGAACACTACATACGATTATTGTCGATAATCACCTTGTGGATATTTGGCGACAGCGCATTGTTGGAAGGAGGGAGGGCACGTGTATATCTGCACAGTATAATGCGTAGTCCAGTTTAGATTTTTGGCTGGTCTCGGGAGACGTAGCGTCCTGGACAGAAGACATTGTGCATTTACCCAGAACTCTCACAGATCACGCTCCCTGTCTCTTAAAGGTGAGGATCCCAACATCACCCAGCCGGGAATTCACCTGGAGACTACCTCCCCATGCTTTATTAGATGCAGCATTAAGGAGGAAATACATGGCAACATCATTGAATATTTTACAATAAATCAAGGCTCAGTATCCTCCTCTTCTACTCTGTGGGAAGCATTTAAGATAGTTATTAGAGGGAAATGCATTGCCAGACAAGCCGGAGTCCTAAAATCTATCAGACTGACAATTAAGAAATTAGAATCTGACATACGTGATTGTGAACTTAAATACTTTGAAACAAATGACTCAGCCCTTCTGGCGCATAACAGGGAAAAAATATCAGAATTTGAAAATGAAGCAACCAAGGAGGTAAAATTAATTGGGAAATATGCATCTGCTAGAAGATAAGGCGAGGGGAACCGGCCGGGTAAAACACTTACCAATACCCTTAAAACTTCACACAGTGCACCATATATAACTATAATACTTGATGATGAAGGCAACATAGTCAGAGGATCACAATAGATTCTTGAACATGTGACGAAATTCTATGCCTCGCTATATACCGCTAACGCTATAGACGTAGAGGACAAGCTCACTACATACTTAGACTCAATAGAATTACTATGGCTCAGCAGGGCACACAGGGACAATATAGACAACCCGTTCACCAAGGAAGTAATTATACAGGTCATAAATAGCCTACCAAGTAATAAAGTGCTGGGGTTGGATGGGCTGATGATGTCATTTTACAAATGCTATGCCACAATACTCGTGCCCCATCTTATAGACATGTATCAGGAATCAATTCAAAATGGAATCCCCCCCCCCACTACTAAGGAAGCGGTAGTACTAACGCTACTCAAGCCAGGCAAAACACAGAATCAATGCGACTCGTACTGACCCCTCTCACTTATTAACATTGATAATAAGATATATGCAAAACTGTTAGCAAATAGATTACAACCTCTACTCCCCTTAATTGCCTGACCGGATCAATAGGGGCTCATGCCCGGCATATCCTCTTCTACTCTGTAGGAAGCATTTAAGATAGTTATTAGAGGGAAATGCATTGCCAGACAAGCCCGAGTCCTAAAATCTATCAGACTGACAATTAAGAAATTAGAATCTGACATACGTGATTGTGAACTTAAATACTTTGAAACAAATGACTCAGCCCTTCTGGCGCATAACAAGGAAAAAATATCAGAATTTGAAAATGAAACAACCAAGGAGGTAAAATTAATTGGGAAATATGCATCTGCTAGAAGATAAGGCGAGGGGAACCGGCCGGGTAAAACACTTGCCAATACCCTTAAACCTTCACACAGTGCACCATATATAACTATAATACTTGACGATGAAGGCAACATAGTCAGAGGATCACAATAGATTCTTGAACATGTGACTAAATTCTATGCCTCGCTATATACCGCTAATGCTATAGACGTAGAGGACAAGCTCACTACATACTTAGACTCAATAGAATTACTATGGCTCAGCAGGGCACACAGGGACAATATAGACAACCCGTTCACCAAGGAAGTAATTATACAGGTCATAAATAGCCTACCAAGTAATAAAGCGCTGGGGTTGGATGGGCTGATGATGATGTCATTTTACAAATGATATGCCACAATACTCGTGCCCCATCTTATAGACATGTATCAGGAATCAATTCAAAATGGAATCCTCCCCCCCACTACTAAGGAAGCGGTAGTACTAACGCTACTCAAGCCAGGCAAAACACAGAATCAATGCGACTCATACTGTCCCCTCTCACTTATTAACATTGATAATAAGATATATGCAAAACTGTTAGCAAATAGATTACAACCTCTACTCCCCTTAATTGCCTGACCGGATCAATAGGGGTTCATACCCGGCAGAACTGCAGTGCACAATCTTTGCACCTTTTTTTCGGTGCTTCACTACTTCTATCCCTAGATGCCTACACTGGCGGTGCTATTGGATGCCACAGAGGCATTCGATTAGCTAGAGTGAGAATATCTCTTCACCATCCTAGCTAGACTAGGACACAGCCCGCTCTTCATAAAGCAAATTAAAATGCTTTACTCACAATCATCAGCCCGACTGCGAATCAATGGACTACTCGCGTCCTCATTTAACATCACTCAAGGCACCAGGCAGGGGTGTCATTTATCACCCCTCCTATTTGCCTTAACCCTGGAGCCACTCGCCGCTAGAATCAGACAGCATCACAGGACGAGAGCGCGGGAATTTTCAGCGCGTAACCTGATTATATCACTTTACGGCGATAATATCACGTTATATAAAAGGGAGCCCGAGGAGACCCAGTGCTCCCTGAACTCACCAGATTTGGGGGCTTATCAGGCATACAGATTAATTGGGCTAAGTCTACACTTCTTCCACTCATGCACTCGACTGGACCATTTGACGCTGAATATCCGATATCCTGGGTTAGCGGTCCGGTCAAATACCTGGGAATATGATTGAGTTGTGACACACAGGAATTATGAGACATGAACATAGGGTGAGTGGTCAACTGGCTAGAGAGGTAAATAGCTATCTGGGCTAAACTCCCAATATCCCTAGCTGGCAGAATTGCTATTGCTAAAAGGATTGTTGTTCCAAAACGATTATATATATTTGTGAACCAACCATAGATATTAACTCAAACATTTCTGAAGAGGCTGTGATCGCTAATGATCTCTCTAGTAGGGGTGGGCAAACAGGCACGCGTTTCTTGGGAGGGGCTCATGCTTCCAGTCGTACAGGGCGGTATGGGCGCATCGGATATATCACTATATGCTTACTGCGCCCAGGCTCAGTTTTTGCACCATTGGCTGTATCAGCGCCATTTTATTTTATTTTATTTATTTTAAGGTTTTGTAGAGCGCGTAGTAACCCTCGAGCATCCCAGCGCTAGAACCAGAACTCAGGAGTGGAGAGGGTCGGAAGGGGGTCGGGGTTTAAGGGAAGAGAAAGGTCTTCAGAGCCTTCCTGAATTGGAGAAGATTAGGTTCAATTCTCAATCTCCGGGGAAGGTTGTTCCAGTGTTTGGCCGTATGGACCGAGAAGCGACGTCCTCCGGACCGGGCTTTTTTGACTCTGGGGACAGTAATGAAGTTCTCTCCGCTTGAACGGAGGGCCCTGCTCGCCTTGTAAGGGATGATGAGATCCTTGAGGAGGGGAGGGCCTTTGTCATGAAGAGTCTTATGGGGACGCTTTCAAGCCGGGTTAATGACCTAAAATTCAACCCAGAACCCGCCAGTGTCACCCTGAGCACACCCGAACACACCACATGTATGGACAGAACTGAACCGCTTATATGGCGATAGCTCCACCTATGCACAGTCTTAACGTTAGGATAAAGACGCTTTGCTATCTAGACCCGTAAAAAACACACATAAAAATGATAGATATGTGTGGACCTGGGGATCTCGTAATGTTGATTGCACGCACAAGGAGATATATTCGGTCTTGCTTCCATTTGTTGTTGTAGTTGATTTTGTAGATAAAAAGGACAAACATATGGTATATGTTATTGTAAAACTGCTAAGAATAAGACACTTTTAATGATTTTAAATGCCAATAAAAAAATAAAAAAATAAAAAGAAGATTATTAGCCCCATTTGACAGTGGAAGCTGACAGAGATGCCCCAAGACCCTTAAATGTGGCAATGTATTAAATGCACAGGAGGTGAAATACCGAAATAAACACAAATGAAACACTGCACAGGGCCTGAGATAGGCTGCGTATTAGAGGAGGATGCCCGATCTTATATGCACCTTCCAATACACTTACACAGAATCAACAGCTACCCCTGTTAGAAGATAAGGGAAATGTGGGGAGAGCACTAAAACTAGGGCTAAACACATTGGCAGACCTCTACCCTAATGATACTTTCCTGGCACCCCTCCACCCAGTCCAGATACGTCCTCCAGACTCTCAGACGTATTGTTCTATTATAGCATGAGAGGCACATGCTGTAATACTTTCCCGAACCCTCCACCCACCTAACCGCCCTCGAACAAATGTTGACCAATGAATCTCCATGTAAACTTATTACTCGATTGTACAACACAATGCAACGGTCATCTCCGGTGACAAAGGTTACTGTGCTAGAGGGATGGAATTCAGAACTAGAGGTGCCCATCTCAGAGGCTCAATGGAACTTCTGCTGTGGCCAACTAGAATTACTTTCCCCTAAATGCAAATTAAGACTAATACACTTTAAATTCTTAAATCGCCTATATAGAACCCCAATCCAACTTCACTACATGGGACTCACTGCAGACGCGAACTACTGGAGATGCGGAGCCTCGCACACCTCCTTCCTACACATCACATGGGAGTGCCTGATGATGGCCACCTACTGGATTGAGATGTTTCAAACGATCAGCAAAATACTAGAAACAAACATAGAACCAACACCTAATATACGGTTGTTAGGGTTTGTTAAAGAAGCCCCTATGGCAATTCAATGGCTTCTGGCCATGCTCCTCCTTCTGGCGAAATGCAGAGTTGCCATGCACTGGGGAAAGCCAAACGCTCCTACCATCAAGAATTGGGTGTTTGATACCACATTCTGTCAAGAACAACTGGGCACGTTTAGGGAGCTGATAACCCCTGCGTTCCCACCCAGGGATATATGGGGACCCTTTCAAGCCGGGTTAATGACCTAAAATTCAACCCAGAACCCGCCAGTGTCACCCTGAGCACACCCGAACACACCACATGTATGGACAGAACTGAACCGCTTATATGGCGATAGCTCCACCTATGCACAGTCTTAACGTTAGGATAAAGACGCTTTGCTATCTAGACCTGTAAAAAACACACATAAAAATGATAGATATGTGTGGACCTGGGGAATCTCGTAATGTTGATTGCACGCACAAGGAGATATATTCGGTCTTGCTTCCATTTGTTGTTGTAGTTGATTTTGTAGATAAAAAGGACAAACATATGGTATATGTTATTGTAAAACTGCTAAGAATAAGACACTTTTAATGATTTTAAATGCCAATAAAAAAATAAAAAAATAAAAAGATGATACACTTCCAGCTAATAGCTCCATCTCATGAGCTCACCCACATATTTACATCAATTTCTATTTCTGGTTGCAGGATAGGTTACATAGCACTTCCATTTTCAATCACCTTCATCCGGGAGCACACAGGTGAAACTACCTGCATCCTGAGGGGCAGTCACCGACCTCTGCCCAATCAAACACCTGCCACAGACTCACTCCTCCCCACCACCAGCTAATGAGGGAGATGGGGTATCCCATGCCATTTGACCAGGAGCTACAGCCCCTCACCCTACACTGCTGAGTGAAATTGTGAGACTACATCCCAACCCGGTGCGAAATGACCTTGCAGAATGAAACCTGTCTGACCCTCTCAATGCTGTCCTAAAAATGAAATGCTGAAGACAATGGCTTAGAATCCAAGATAGGTGTTGATGTGGCCTGCTAACCCGCCACAAGAATGACGGGATAGCAGGCCACACATTTGCCCTCCATCCCGACTGAAAGGGATGCTGTAAACATCCAAATAGTCTCAATGAATACCTCTGTGACTATTTCTGAAAAATAATCCCCATCCCTATGGAAGACTTTCAGCATCTTGTGAGGGATGTGCAATTAGCGACCCTTTACTGCACATAATTTGGCCATTTCTGAATTTGAATTTTTGGTCCTTTGTTTGCAGGGGCAAAGTGGGTGCACCAAAGATGGTGCTGCCATAAAAGGCCCCCTTACAACAACAGGAGCCTCACTGATGTGCACATTGTGTCACTCACATCCTCCGTCTGTCTACCCAGCTAGTCTTGCACGAGGTGGACAGCTGAAAGCACATCCGAACTCCCTGTGTGACCCCTCCTGTGCCCTGCTCTAGGTCAAAGAGTTGCGAGAACAGAGGATGCGTCGAGATCCACATGGAGCACCGGGCATAGCGCCGCGACCCCCTAACTGAAAAAGCAGTCATATAATATTCCGGTTGCTATGAAATTATTTATTTTTTAAACAGGGTTCTGGCACCAAGGAAATGATTTGACACATAACTCAGTGATTTCAACTAATGTAGGATAGTGTGGTTTAGCCAATTTGGGGCAATTTTCAAACGTATAAACTGTCACATTGCAGTGCTTTTAGCGATCTGCACACATGTAGGGATAAAACTGTGGTTGTTGAAGACTTTGGTTATCAGTTTTGTCAGAGTTTATCTTTGTAATTGAGCCAATATGCATGTGTTTGGTTTCCATTGATTTTGAGACCTTCACCAATGAAATACCCTTTGAAAGCTTGGAGACTAATCATTCCTATGTCAGGATTTCCCAGATTGAAAATTGAAGGACTTCCAGAAGCACTTATGGTGAAGATGCATGTGTTCCCCACTGACGAGAATGGTAGGTACAGTTGCAATCTAGTGGCTGAGTCAACTTTGCGCAACACCAACTAACATTAGTTATTTTCCAAATTAGATGGCTCAAGGGAACAAGGGAAAAACGGCCACTCACGTCCCCAAAACCCTCTGTAAACAAGAAAAATGTTGTCAAAACTCAAACTCAAAACCAGGACCTAAGAACCTACCATTCTCGATAAATGTTGTCCCCGAGCACAGATCAACAATTATCAATATTTTCAGAGAAGAAAAAGAAGAACCAAATCCAAATCTTTCTCTTTCACGGTTCTTTAAACAATTCCTTTTTATTTTCTTTTTTCTTTTGTCTTTCTCTTCAAATTATCAGAAGATCGCCATTTCAATTTTCACAATTCGTTCAGTTCACGCAGAATGTAGCCAATAAAACAGAAACAATGCCAACACGTGTTTCGTCACGGGAAACAATCACCCGATGACTTCTTCAGGGCATAAGCGAATTTCCTTCACAGGTACACCAATGTCATTCCAAGATGTTATCTATTACTCATATAGTACTATATCATTAGGTTCAGTTATTCTGCACATGTAATAATCTATATCCTTCATCGGTTCATTCAGTCACTCATTGTGACTCCACAAATCAAGAGTTTCAAAGGTAATGATAAAATTATGTTTGGAGAGTACTCCCTTCAACATCAATTCGGGTTCCGAGAATGTAATCATTAGAACCGAGGCACAAGAAATCAGAAAGAAACGCACAAAAAACGAAAAGGGGGCAAGGTAGAAACACCCTGACCCCCTAGGCCTGCTCACGGGGTCCCTCAAGGACCCCCAAGGCCCCCTCAAATTTATTTATTTTTTTTAAATTGCGGGATGCGCGTAGGATCCGCGCATCCAGTCGAGAGAAAAAAACAAAGCGCGGGTTCCTGCGCTTCTTTAATAATTAGCCCCCGGGTGGGCCAAATCCCGGGGACAGTCTTTGATTTGTTATGGGGGGCACAAAGGGGCCCCCAAACCCCGGGTACCGCCACCCCCCCGGGCTTTTCAAAATTATGTGCGGGGGCTCACAGCCCCCCCTGCCCCAGGGACCGCCACCCCCCCGGGATTTAAAAATAGATGGGTGGGGGATCCAAGGCCTCCTAAGCCCCGGGGACCACCACCCCGAGGCTTTAAGAAAATGTTTGCGGGGGGCTCACAACCCCGCGCAGCCCCGGGGACCACCACACCCGGGGCGTTACTTTTAAACATGGGGGGGCATCCAAGCCCCTCCTCAAGCTCCGGGGACCGCCACCCCCTGGGGCTTTAAACAATTGAAATTGTGTGTAGTGGGGGGCACACGCCCCCGCTGCCCCGGGGACCGCCAACCCCGGGGCTTATTAAAAAAAAGAAATCATCCTGTGTGGGGTCTTGAGCCCCCCTACACGCCCCGGGGACCGCCACCTCCCCGTGGTACAAAGTATTTAAATTTGGGGGTCTGTTAAGGACCCCCAAGCCCTGGAGACCACCACCCCTGGGGCTTTGTAAATGTTGGGAGGGGGGGCACGCAGCACCCCTCCTGGAGCCCTCGATGGCCCTGGGGACCACCACCTCCCGGGCTGGCTCCTGCAGTGTCCTGAGGTGCCCCTCCCCAGGACACTGTAGTTTGCTATGGCAGGGAGGGAGCCTTGCAGCTCCTGCCCTGCCATAGCAAGCTGCTCTGGTATTTGGACAAGAGAGCAGGAAACCTTCTATCTCTTCCAAATACCAAAGACGATTGCCTTTCCACACGGGGAGCTGCATCTTAGCAGCTCCCCATGTGGAAAAGCAATACCGGCTCCCACAGGACGCGGGGAGCCGGCGGGACTCTAGGGGGTCCCCAATCCCCCCATGGTCCCCAACGGTGAGGGCCAGCCCCGAGGGATGGGGTCCACGGGGCCATAAGTGGCCCGGGAGGGGGGCCACTGCTGATGATGTCACATATTACAACATTCATGACATGGTCAGTGACATCACTGATGACATCTCAAATGACATCACTGATGACATCATCCACGTGACGATACACCTCATCATACACTAGTATAACCTTTCGTCACTCACTGTAAAATACAGAGTACCATATTTAAATCCATTGACACACCGATGCAAGTTTCTAAAAAACCACTCAGTGATTCCTAGATCTATACACACATCTAATCACTTACTTACAGATTCACTCATACATGCAGTCAATGATCAATAGAACACTAACAAATATACTTATACACCTATATCGACATTACACAGCAGCACACATCCTATTCACTTATAAAGTCATCCTATTCACTTATGCAAACAATGGATCATACTTACATTTACTTAGCTATACACTTATACAAACACCACTTTATCTATTCATATAGATAGTAAATTATACTTAGTGTGTTATAAAATCACTATTACAAGTATACAGTTATCTATACAGTCACGCTTTAGCAGTACACTAAGACTCGCTAAATTTTCTAATTACAGGAAAAAGTATCCCGATTTTTATCCTTTTTCGGTTTCTGAAAATCAACCCTGCCCATCTGAAAACCACATGTTGACGGGCCTCCAATTTCCATCAGGTAACACTCTCCTTCTATCACTCTACAGTGTATACATGGATAGTAGTGTCCTCGTGTTCTACACAATTGGAGAGTCCTAATAGATAACGGACTACATGACAGTCAGTTACAGTGAATCCCCTTATACATAGTTCTTGTTTATATATTTCAGAATTTACCTACATCAAGTCCATCTTACTGGAGAAAGCCACTAAATTACCACCTCAAGACAAAGTAGAAGAACATCCACCATCCACGTCCGCGAAGGGTATCATTATATACAGAACATTTGAGGAAGTACCTTTATTCATTCACAGGTTAGCAAACTAATTGGGAACCTAACACAAGCAGTCATTTTTAAAACATTTAAGTTATGACAGCTCATACACTTACCTGGACCTCTTTTGAAAATAAACATTTCCTCTTTTTTCAGAATAACTACTGCGTCTTAATTTTAAAGACCAGAAGAGTTCCATATCCCTCATAACTCGCTTGCCTCTATAGACTCAGGTATCCACATAATGTTTCCTTGGGTCTATATCTTGTTGATAATAGTAATTTTCTTATTCCAACCTGAGTACTGTACTGCAATTCTTCTCTTTTTATCACTTTACTCTCTCATGCATAGCCACCCATGCCATTTTTATTAACATTGCTGCCTTCATACGGTCTAAATATAGCCCTTCTTTGAATTATAGCCCTACTCTGAACTACTTTATATACTTTAAACTATATTCACCTGTTTCTTTTCTCTCTTTTCTCTAAGGCACTCCATAGTTCTTTGTTCATAAAAAATATCATATTTTTTTTGTCATGCCAGCCGATGTTCAAGTCCATATTGTTACTGTTGTTAAATTGATTTGCAATAATTGTCAAACTATAGGACAGAATAATAGAGATATTTTTCTTATTTACCTGCAGGAATCTGTGGCTCGATTCCCCAGAAGAAGGCGCTGGTATTGTAGTGTAGTTCCTATTATCCCAATAGGCTCTGCGCATTGGAATAATATCTTCAATAGTATAGACCTAGGGCAGAGGTTAACTAGGTCTTCTACCGACGATATTAGACTTAAAGTTTTGTGTTTGTGCCAGCTAGCTCAGAGTTCAGTAGAAACTTTCTCGAATAGGCAAGGAGGATTTTAACCTCCCTGGATAGACAAGAAGGGATTTAGTTTCTGACAACCATAGAACATGACAACTTTACTCTCCCCTAATCAAGAGTGTATCTCTAGAGTCGTGTGAAAACAAAAGACAACTTATTTTACTCAGTCAGTTCAGTGCATTCTTCGTTTCACCAGATTGTAGAGAAAAGGAAGAGACGGGCGTGTTCAATAAAAGATGTTATTTATTGATCAGTCTCTTTTCTCATACAAGAGAAATGAATCGCTATTATTGCAATACTTGTAGTTAAGTAAAGTGCATACAGTAAAGACAGAATTATAAAATAATACTGTAAAAGCATTGATATGGTTTCTGAGCCATATGATACTTTAAAATGGATAAAATATATACATACATATATATATTTGACTAATCGTACTCAACTGGTGCTTCTAACCACGCCTACCCCAGTGTACCTGACCTAAGCCTAATACGTGGGCGGGAGTAGATAAGTAGCAGTTTAAGTTAAGTTTGTTTGCCAAGGGACTGATTCGAGAATTCTCTGCAAGGGGTTATTCAGTTCTGTACCTGAGATCTAGAATGATGGAGGGCTGGTATCTCTTATCCCGGGTCTTGATATTCCAGCTGCCTGCGAGGGCTGCTTGGAAGCGCCGGAGCTGGATTTCTCAGCAGGAGAAAGGCAGCGTCTCGTTCTCAGCGCGTCAGGAAGGCGGGGCAGCACCTGTGGGCTTCGCTCTCTGCTGGGCTCCTCAGCACGTCTCGCTGCTCCGATCTCGTCACCACCGCATGTGTTTGCTTAAGGCAATGTCGGGAATATTTATACCTGAAAGGTGCCGAGATTGACGTAAGGATGGACATATATACGTCAATAAGGATGTCATATGAACGGGCTCGTTCGCACATTCTTTTGCTGAAGTTCTCGGTGAAATCAAAACAATGGTTATGGGAATTTCCCAGGTCGCTGTAGGTTTGATTTGTTTTGAGAACTTCAGGGGCTGGAGGAATATCGCTTGTCTAATTAGATGGCATGCGTTATGACCTAATCAGATAACGCGCTTCTGTGCCGTGGTGTGGCTTAATCAGATAACGGTTTTTGCACCGTTAGATTGCTGCTAGTTAATTATTAACCAGACCAGAGTCAGGAATAGGGGAATCGATACAGTACCTATAGGAATACATCACACCCACTCCACGTAGACTATGTCCATATTTACAAATCTAGGCATAGTGAAACCAGTAGCGTTTGTGTATATCGTACCACCCCAAAATACATTCATATGTATCCTGAAAATGTTGAAACATAATCACATGTACTATCACGTGTACTATATGCACAAGCAGTCTAATAATGCTAAACATATAACGCATATTTCTAAATTCAGCATGAATAAATGCAGAAAAAAAGTGCAAAACCATTTCATCACAATCATAAAGTTATGTATAATAGTGCTAGAGGATAGCGAATGTCTCGTGACTACCTAAAATAGAAATTTAGTTCTCTAAGAATAATGTCTACTTTAAGCAGAAGATAAGTGTCCCAAAAATCGTAAATATTTTTGAATTGGGAAAAAAGGTTCTTGCAGTCTGAAAAACTGATGAGAACATTTTTTAATATCGCTTTTTAAATGTTGAAGGCCAAATTCAGGATGTAGGGAACTCCGAGTTCTAGTTTGCTCAAAGTTATTCCTGCTGCTCTGGTGAAAACATCATATCATTTAGACTGTTGAAAAAACTGTCAACAGCTTCTTGCGTAAGTTCCACTAATTTGGAAAAGGTTGTTACCATGCATTCATGAGCCTGAGCATGATTGCCTCCATTGATGTTTTGATCAGCATAGCTGACTGAAGGTCGTACCTGATCGATGCTGCTTTCATCTTGTACTTCACTACCCCTCAATCGTAGTGGTGAAGTCTCCACGAATGCCGTCATCAGGATTGGTAGCCGCTGGGGGACAGCACAATGCATGAGCCGTTACCGGACCCAACAAGGTATCTGCGTCCATTGGCACATCCGATTGTAGTGCCAGACAGGTGTCCAACACGCATTCTTCGCCGCATAGCAAGCACCTTAATACAGGCATAACACAACTTTGCCACATTGGTCTAAATGAAAGAGACCAAGTCATGTTCAGGTCTCTAAGCCGGGATAGTCCAAGGATTTTAGTTACCCGGTCCCGGTAGCCAATGGCTAGGATCATTCCTTCCCTTGTCGCAGGTGTTTTGTCTGTGACATGGTTTGCCATAGCGAAATAACAGGATCAAAAATAGAATACCCGCTACTAGTCCCAAAAGGAGTGGAAGTCCGCCAAAAATGGAATGGACAAAGTCTGGAAAAATACCCAGGATGGCTTTGAATGGAGTTAAAGCACCCGAAAACACTGCTTTAAATACACTGGAGACACCAGTGGTATCAGAAATATTTAAGATTTCGTTCAGTATTTCTGCGAAATGTATGGGGGAATTAGTTGATAATAATGAATGAATCTCTTCTGTTGTCCTTGCAACTTGGAGATCATACATTTCTTTTGATGGCGTGAGCCTGGTCGGCGTCTGTAGGAGCACAGTCTTCATTCTGCTTAAAGTATCTATTCGAATAGAAGCAATTTTCAAATCGGGCCATAACCTTGCCTCCCTGTCTGGAGAATCGTTCGGGAACAAAACTCGTTCACAGCACATGACCTTCCTAGTCACGGTTATGAGATAAGGTTTTCCGGGCAGCAAACTACAACATCTGCGATCTACTATTAGAATGTAACTCCCGTTCGAGAGTCTCCTAAAGAATGGTTCTATTCGTGTTGCAGGTGTGCCTAGCTGATAACATGAAAGGTTATTTGAAGTCCCTTCACAGGCTCCATGCAAGCTAATACCCTTACACAGAAGTGTACCACTTAGTGATCTTGCACAATTATTGCCACTGAGAAACACTTTCTGGCCTTTATTACTGACACATTCGTGTGTATAGGGCAAGTTCCATATTGACTTAATGTATCCTTTACCCAACCTTTCATACTGGCCTGCCTGTATATATTTTTGGCAGAATTGAAACTGGAAAGTAGTTATCGGAATATTTATTATTCCATGTATTATCCATTCAATGACAGGTCGTTCTGACATTGTCAATGGTAATCTCTCAAGTTTTTCAATGCTCAGAATTGTATAGTCAGCACCCTTCTGTGCCAAACTGATTTGTTTATCAGTAAGGTTAAAGATATTAAATAATGACGTTGTGTTGATTAAACGCCAAGGCACATAGCCAGAACGCAGATTTTGTAACGTCCAGCCAAGCTGTACAATAGAACGCAATTGGGACTGACCGTGTTGTAACATCAGTAAGTCTTGCGATATTATATCGATTGCTGAAGACACAATGCTGTCCAGCGAATATATTCTGGAGGACAGAGTCATTAACCCATTGTCCACCACAGAAAGTGATTTTTCCAAATTAATACGGTCAATTTCCCGTATTTTTTCTGCTGTCTCAATTTGAGTTACTTTCCAAACTTCGTTATAAGCTGCATATATAGAGGCCGCTATGAAACGTTTTTGACGCTGTTTGCGTGGTCCCAATATGAAATCACGCAAGTCAGCACCTTCTGTAATTAAAGTTAGGTGTTGCTTAATTTCAGCCAGTGTGGGCGTTTGTAGCCATTGAAGGCAGAGCTTGCCCACGCTGTAGGTGGTTACTATCCCTGGATGTTGTCTTTGAGAATATCTAGGGTCTGGCCTAGTCAATGTGAACCCCTGTTTTTTGTTCAGGAATCTGTCTTGACAGTTATTTGTATCTGTGGGCCAGATCAACCATTTTTTCCATTCAGGATGTGTTCTGTTTTGGTTTAATATATGGTTTACGTCTATCTCATCATCTATAGAGCTATTACTGTTCACTGTTGGCTTTGGAATAGACGGTTTGTTCAAATCTTTGATTTTTGCTAAGCCAAGACAGGTAGTTTGTTGAATAGTGTCATTCAAGAATATAATTTGTTCTGGGATCATGCAGGCTCTAAACAATGATTCTATACCTTTGTACTTGCCAATCTCTTGTACCCCAAACAGTTTTTGCTTCAATATTATTGTTCCAGAAATCAAACCCAAATGTATTCATTTGTTCAAAGAATGAATCGGAATATATCAATTTTGTGTTTGTAAGCATGGTCTTCATACCTGTCTTATTTGTCAATTTGAAATAAAATGTTTCTGGATTACTTGTGTTAAACCCTGAAAAGTATGAATATTTATCATAAAATGTTTTTGAGCTGTCTTTTGGAGGAGTAGCACAATGTTCCCATTGGTTATAATTTAAAACATTTCTAGGTTGAGCAGATTTATGTAGATAATGGTTACCATAGTGGTTATAGCAGAACATCTGATCATAATTAGACGAACCCTGCAAATAATCATGTTCTGTAAATTTAGCAGACATCACAAGATCAGACATCATATCATTAATACTTTCAAAGTCCCAATTATCAGCAAATGAGCTCGGTTTTACAAAGTCACTCAATGAGATCTTGAATTGGTGTGGATACTTCAGGATTTCAACCGGACCATAGATTTCATAATCAGTTTTGTCCCATGCTACACCGCCTGGTACAGGATTGGCTGTGAAGTTCACTGAAGAAAGTTCTCTTTTCTCGATGTGTGAAGATGTGTGTGGTTTAAGGACCAAGTTGATTTTCTGGCTTGCTGTGTCCATTTTAGCATATTTTCCTTCAATGAAATGTCCCAAGCATAGTACCATGATGAGCCAAAGAATGAGGATAAATGCACCGAAGGCTACCCAAAACTCAATCCATGGAGAAATCAGATAGGTTTCTTTCAGCTGTTGAAAAAGTTCCTTAGCTTTGTCTTTAAAAGTTTTTGTTGATGGCTGTTTCTTTGCTTCACTCAGGTCTTCAGATGAATCATCGAAGTTGATGAAGTAGCCGGATGCTGTTCTGTCAATTGTTCCAATTGTTTTTGGATTTTGCTTTGTTTCATTAGCAAAGTCTGCAGTTACATCATCATAGGTTGTTGTTTCTTGATGAAAAGTTTTAATTTGGGTTTTAAGAGGTTCAAGTTCCATTGCTTTGTTGCATAGTCCTTGTTGATTCACTGTAGTTTTTCCAAATGTGATCAGTCTTCCAGTTTGAGCCTCTGTATTCGTAGCAAACATTGGTGTTCTGCTACTTCTTGGGAGTCCACTTGGCCTACTGTTTGTTATCGGCCACATGATTGTGGTTTAACCAGGTCGATCGATACAACTCGGTTCTCCTTTTTACCAGCAAGGGGCGGTAGTACTACTGATCTTGTCCCGTTGACAGACAAGACAGGAACTGCTTTTCTGTAAGAAGGCCCAAATTCCTTCTTTACCGCGATCTTCTCTCTGACTAGATCCCCGACTTTTGGAATCCAGACAGGCCTTGCTGGGACAGGTGGTTTCTCTTCAGTGGTTGTTGGCTGTTGTTTCAACTTTATGTTGCTCAGGTCTTTTCTTGTTTCATTTAAGTCCTGTAAAATAGCCAAACGATCTTTGATATCAAAGCTTTTGTCTTTAACCACTGAAGTCTGACTATCAAGATCTTGGATCATCATTCTAGTCCCGAACAATAGTTCGTACGGACTGAACCCTTTCAGAGAATTCCTTGGCAGGTTATTTAGACTACGTTGGACACTTATTAAATGTTTGACCCACCCAGCACCCGAACCTAATACCTTTTCCGTTATAGATTGCTTTATGTCTTGGTTTTTTCTTTACACCATCCCGTATCCCTCAGGAAGGAAGTGAGAAGAGTCCCGCTATGCTATGCTCATTTGGTCATGCTTCTCTTTAAGCCTGAGGGCTAAAGGGAACACATTATTCAAAACGTAGCATGCTCCTAGCGTATATGCCATTATAGACTTGCAAATCCTTGTATAACAGTCCAGGCGTCAGCCGAGCGCTGGGGTCTACATCGTAAGTGAAAATTAGTCTTCTTATGTTAATATAACGCTTTTTCGTGATGGGTACATTCTTATTGTTGTTGTTTTTCTGGAGCGAAGTGCCATGGCAATAGTCCTCCTCGCTCACCACTGCGATCTCTATTGCAGTCTGGGCAGTTTTTTACAAAAATGTGATGATGCAGGCTCATGCCTGGCCACCAGTACACTGATTGTAATTCTTCCAGAGAATCTTTTTGCTTAAGGTGTCTGAGACCCTCACCCATATGTGCGTCTGCTATTAACAAGCCTCTCCTGTCCGTGTTTGGAATTACTCTATCCCCCACTCCAGGGATTTCTGAAAAATAATCCCCATCCCTATGGAAGACTTTCAGCATCTTGTGAGGGATGTGCAATTAGCGACCCTTTACTGCACATAATTTGGCCATTTCTGAATTTGAATTTTTGGTCCTTTGTTTGCAGGGGCAAAGTGGGTGCACCAAAGATGGTGCTGCCATAAAAGCCCCCCTTACCACAACAGGAGCCTCACTGATGTGCACATTGTGTCACTCACATCCTCCGTCTGTCTACCCAGCTAGTCTTGCACGAGGTGGACAGCTGAAAGCACATCCGAACTCCCTGTATGACCCCTCCTGTGCCCTGCTCTAGGTCAAAGAGTTGCGAGAACAGAGGATGCGTCGAGATCCACATGGAGCACCGGGCATAGCGCCGCGACCCCCTAACTGAAAAAGCAGTCATATAATATTCCGGTTGCTATGAAATTATTTATTTTTTAAACAGGGTTCTGGCACCAAGGAAATGATTTGACACATAACTCAGTGATTTCAACTAATGTAGGATAGTGTGGTTTAGCCAATTTGGGGCAATTTTCAAACGTATAAACTGTCACATTGCAGTGCTTTTAGCGATCTGCACACATGTAGGGATAAAACTGTGGTTGTTGAAGACTTTGGTTATCAGTTTTGTCAGAGTTTATCTTTGTAATTGAGCCAATATGCATGTGTTTGGTTTCTATTGATTTTGAGACCTTCACCAATGAAATACCCTTTGAAAGCTTGGAGACTAATCATTCCTATGTCAGGATTTCCCAGATTGAAAATTGTAGGACTTCCAGAAGCACTTATGGTGAAGATGCATGTGTTCCCCACTGACGAGAATGGTAGGTACAGTTGCAATCTAGTGGCTGAGTCAACTTTGCGCAACACCAACTAACATTAGTTATTTTCCAAATTAGATGGCTCAAGGGAACAAGGGAAAAACGGCCACTCACGTCCCCAAAACCCTCTGTAAACAAGAAAAATGTTGTCAAAACTCAAACTCAAAACCAGGACCTAAGAACCTACCATTCTCGATAAATGTTGTCCCCGAGCACAGATCAACAATTATCAATATTTTCAGAGAAGAAAAAGAAGAACCAAATCCAAATCTTTCTCTTTCACGGTTCTTTAAACAATTCCTTTTTATTTTCTTTTTTCTTTTTTCTTTCTCTTCAAATTATCAGAAGATCGCCATTTCAATTTTCATAATTCGTTCAGTTCACACAGAATGTAGCCAATAAAACAGAAACAATGCCAACACGTGTTTCGTCACGGGAAACAATCACCCGATGACTTCTTCAGGGCATAAGCGAATTTCCTTCACAGGTACACCAATGTCATTCCAAGATGTTATCTATTACTCATATAGTACTATATCATTAGGTTCAGTTATTCTGCACATGTAATAATCTATATCCTTCATTCGGTTCATTCAGTCACTCATTGTGACTCCACAAATCAAGAGTTTCAAAGGTAATGATAAAATTATGTTTGGAGAGTACTCCCTTCAACATCAATTCGGGTTCCGAGAATGTAATCATTAGAACCGAGGCACAAGAAATCAAAAAGAAACGCACAAAACACGAAAAGGGGACAAGGTAGAAACACCCTGACCCCCTAGGCCTGCTCACGGGGTCCCTCAAGGACCCCCAAGGCCCCCTCAAATTTATTTATTTTTTTTAAATTGCGGGATGCGCGTAGGATCCGCGCATCCAGTCGAGAGAAAAAAACAAAGCGCGGGTTCCTGCGCTTCTTTAATAATTAGCCCCCGGGTGGGCCAAATCCCGGGGACAGTCTTTGATTTGTTATGGGGGGCACAAAGGGGCCCCCAAACCCCGGGTACCGCCACCTCCCCGGGCTTTTCAAAATTATGTGCGGGGCTCACAGCCCCCCCTGCCCCAGGGACCGCCAACCCCCTCCGGGATTTAAAAATAGATGGGTGGGGGATCCAAGGCCTCCTAAGCCCCGGGGACCACCACCCCGAGGCTTTAAGAAAATGTTTGCGGGGGGCTCACAACCCCACGCAGCCCCGGGGACCACCACCCCCGGGGCGTTAATTTTAAACATGGGGGGCATCCAAGCCCCTCCTCAAGCTCCGGGGACCGCCACCCCCTGGGGCTTTAAACAATTTAAATTGTGTGTAGTGGGGGGCACACGCCCCCGCTGCCCCGGGGACCGCCAACCCCGGGGTTTTTAAAAAAAAGAAATCATCCTGTGTGGGGTCTTGAGCCCCCCTACACGCCTCGGGGACCGCCACCTCCCCGTGGTACAAAGTATTTAAATTTGGGGGTCTGTTAAGGACCCCCAAGCCCTGGAGACCACCACCCCTGGGGCTTTGTAAATGTTGGGAGGGGGGGCACGCAGCACCCCTCCTGGAGCCCTCGATGGCCCTGGGGACCACCACCCCCGGGCTGGCTCCTGCAGTGTCCTGAGGTGCCCCTCCCCAGGACACTGTAGTTTGCGATGGCAGGGAGGGAGCCTCGCAGCTCCCGCCCTGCCATAGCAAGCTGCTCTGGTATTTGGACAAGAGAGCAGGAAACCTTCTATCTCTTCCAAATACCAAAGACGATTGCCTTTCCACACGGGGAGCTGCATCTTAGCAGCTCCCCATGTGGAAAAGCAATACCGGCTCCCACAGGACGCGGGGAGCCGGCGGGACTCTAGGGGGTCCCCAATCCCCCCATGGTCCCCAACGGAGAGGGCCAGCCCCGAGGGATGGGGTCCACGGGGCCATAAGTGGCCCGGGAGGGGGGCCACTGCTGATGATGTCACATATTACAACATTCATGACATGGTCAGTGACATCACTGATGACATCTCAAATGACATCACTGATGACATCATCCACGTGACGATACACCTCATCATACACTAGTATAACCTTTCGTCACTCACTGTAAAATACAGAGTACCATATTTAAATCCATTGACACACCGATACAAGTTTCTAAAAAACCACTCAGTGATTCCTAGATCTATACACACATCTAATCACTTACTTACAGATTCACTCATACATGCAGTGAATGATCAATAGAACACTAACAAATATACTTATACACCTATATCGACATTACACAGCAGCACACATCCTATTCACTTATAAAGTCATCCTATTCACTTATGCAAACAATGGATCATACTTACATTTACTTAGCTATACACTTATACAAACACCACTTTATCTATTCATATAGATAGTAAATTATACTTAGTGTGTTATGAAATCACTATTACAAGTATACAGTTATCTATACAGTCACGCTTTAGCAGTACACTAAGACTCGCTAAATTTTCTAATTACAGGAAAAAGTATCCCGATTTTTATCCTTTTTCGGTTTCTGAAAATCAACCCTGCCCATCTGAAAACCACATGTTGACGGGCCTCCAATTTCCATCAGGTAACACTCTCCTTCTATCACTCTACAGTGTATACATGGATAGTAGTGTCCTCGTGTTCTACACAATTGGAGAGTCCTAATAGATAACGGACTACATGACAGTCAGTTACAGTGAATCCCCTTATACATAGTTCTTGTTTATATATTTCAGAATTTACCCACATCAAGTCCATCTTACTGGAGTAAGCCACTAAATTACCACCTCAAGACAAAGTAGAAGAACATCCACCATCCACGTCCGCGAAGGGTATCATTATATACAGAACATTTGAGGAAGTACCTTTATTCATTCACAGGTTAGCAAACTAATTGGGAACCTAACACAAGCAGTCATTTTTAAAACATTTAAGTTATGACAGCCCATACACTTACCTGGACCTCTTTTGAAAATAAACATTTCCTCTTTTTTCAGAATAACTACTGTGTCTTAATTTTAAAGACCAGAAGAGTTCCATATCCCTCATAACTCGCTTGCCTCTATAGACTCAGGTATCCACATAATGTTTCCTTGGGTCTATATCTTGTTGATAATAGTAATTTTCTTATTCCAACCTGAGTACTGTACTGCAATTCTTCTCTTTTTATCACTTTACTCTCTCATGCATAGCCACCCATGCCATTTTTATTAACATTGCTGCCTTCATACGGTCTAAATATAGCCCTTCTTTGAATTATAGCCCTACTCTGAACTACTTTATATACTTTAAACTATATTCACCTGTTTCTTTTCTCTCTTTTCTCTAAGGCACTCCATAGTTCTTTGTTCATAAAAAATATCATATATTTTTTTGTCATGCCAGCCGATGTTCAAGTCCATATTGTTACTGTTGTTAAATTGATTTGCAATAATTGTCAAACTATAGGACAGAATAATAGAGATATTGTTCTTATTTACCTGCAGGAATCTGTGGCTCGATTCCCCAGAAGAAGGCGCTGGTATTGTAGTGTAGTTCCTATTATCTCAATAGGCTCTGCGCATTGGAATAATATTTTCAATAGTATAGACCTAGGGCAGAGGTTAACTAGGTCTTCTACCGACGATATTAGACTTAAAGTTTTGTGTTTGTGCCAGCTAGCTCAGAGTTCACTAGAAACTTTCTCGAATAGGCAAGGAGGATTTTAACCTCCCTGGATAGACAAGAAGGGATTTAGTTTCTGACAACCATAGAACATGACAACTTTGCTCTCCCCTAATCAAGAGTGTATCTCTAGAGTCGTGTGAAAACAAAAGACAACTTATTTTACTCAGTCAGTTCAGTGCATTCTTAGTTTCACCAGATTTTAGAGAAAAGGAAGAGACGGGCGTGTTCAATAAAAGATGTTATTTATTGATCAGTCACTTTTCTCATACAAGAGAAATGAATCGCTATTATTGCAATACTTGTAGTTAAGTAAAGTGCATACAGTAAAGACAGAATTATAAAATAATACTGTAAAAGCATTGATATGGTTTCTGAGCCATATGATACTTTAAAATGGATAAAATATATACATACATATATACATTTGACTAATCGTACTCAACTGGTGCTTCTAACCACGCCTACCCCAGTGTACCTGACCTAAGCCTAATACGTGGGCGGGAGTAGATAAGTAGCAGTTTAAGTTAAGTTTGTTTGCCAAGGGACTGATTCGAGAATTCTCTGCAAGGGGTTATTCAGTTCTGTACCTGAGATCTAGAATGATGGAGGGCTGGTATCTCTTATCCCGGGTCTTGATATTCCAGCTGCCTGCGAGGGCTGCTTGGAAGCGCCGGAGCTGGATTTCTCAGCAGGAGAAAGAGAGCGTCTCGTTCTCAGCGCGTCAGGAAGGCGGGGCAGCACCTGTGGGCTTCGCTCTCTGCTGGGCTCCTCAGCACGTCTCGCTGCTCCGATCTCGTCACCACCGCATGTGTTTGCTTAAGGCAATGTCGGTAATATTTATACCTGAAAGGTGCCGAGATTGACGTAAGGATGGACATATATACGTCAATAAGGATGTCATATGAACGGGCTCGTTCGCACATTCTTTTGCTGAAGTTCTCGGTGAAATCAAAACAATGGTTATGGGAATTTCCCAGGTCGCTGTAGGTTTGATTTGTTTTGAGAACTCCGTATGCCTTATCAGGGGCTGGAGGAATATCGCTTGTCTAATTAGATGGCATGCGTTATGACCTAATCAGATAACGCGCTTCTGTGCCGTGGTGTGGCTTAATCAGATAACGGTTTTTGCACCGTTAGATGGCTGCTAGTTAATTATTAACCAGACCAGAGTCAGGAATAGGGGAATCGATACAGTACCTATAGGAATACATCACACCCACTCCACGTAGACTATGTCCATATTTACAAATCTAGGCATAGTGAAACCAGTAGCGTTTGTGTATATCGTACCACCCCAAAATACATTCATATGTATCCTGAAAATGTTGAAACATAATCACATGTACTATCACGTGTACTATATGCACAAGCAGTCTAATAATGCTAAACATATAACGCATATTTCTAAATTCAGCATGAATAAATGCGAAAACCACACATGAAATGGCTCTTAATACAGAAAAAAAGTGCGAGACCATTTCATCACAATCATAAAGTTATGTATAATAGTGCTAGAGGATAGCGAATGTCTCGTGACTACCTAAAATAGAAATTTAGTTCTCTAAGAATAATGTCTACTTTAAGCAGAAGATAAGTGTCCCAAAAATCGTAATTATTTTTGAATTGGGAAAAAAGGTTCTTGCAGTCTGAAAAACTGATGAGAAATTTTTTTCATATCGCTTTTTAAATGTTGAAGGCCAAATTCAGGATGTAGGGAACTCCGAGTTCTAGTTTGCTCAAAGTTATTCCTGCTGCTCTGGTGAAAACATCATATCATTTAGACTGTTGAAAAAACTGTCAACAGCTTCTTGCGTAAGTTCCACTAATTCGGAAAAGGTTGTTACCATGCATTCATGAGCCTGAGCATGATTGCCTCCATTGATGTTTTGATCAGCATAGCTGACTGAAGGTCGTACCTGATCGATGCTGCTTTCATCTTGTACTTCACTACCCCTCAATCGTAGTGGTGAAGTCTCCACGAATGCCGTCATCAGGATTGGTAGCCGCTGGGGACAGCACAATGCATGAGCCGTTACCGGACCCAACAAGGTATCTGCGTCCATTGGCACATCCGATTGTAGTGCCAGACAGGTGTCCAACACGCATTCTTCGCCGCATAGCAAGCACCTTAATACAGGCATAACACAACTTTGCCACATTGGTGTAAATGAAAGAGACCAAGTCATGTTCAGGTCTCTAAGCCGGGATAGTCCAAGGATTTTAGTTACCCGGTCCCGGTAGCCAATGGCTAGGATCATTCCTTCCCTTGTCGCAGGTGTTTTGTCTGTGACATGGTTTGCCATAGCGAAATAACAGGATCAAAAATAGAATACCCGCTACTAGTCCCAAAAGGAGTGGAAGTCCGCCAAAAATGGAATGGACAAAGTCTGGAAAAATACCCAGGATGGCTTTGAATGGAGTTAAAGCACCCGAAAACACTGCTTTAAATACACTGGAGACACCAGTGGTATCAGAAATATTTAAGATTTCGTTCAGTATTTCTGCAAAATGTATGGGGGAATTAGTTGATAATAATGAATGAATCTCTTCTGTTTTCCTTGCAACTTGGAGATCATACGTTTCTTTTGATGACGTGAGCCTGGTCGGCGTCTGTAGGAGCACAGTCTTCATTCTGCTTAAAGTATCTATTCGAATAGAAGCAATTTTCAAATCGGGCCATAACCTTGCCTCCCTGTCTGGAGAATCGTTCGGGAACAAAACTCGTTCACAGCACATGACCTTCCTAGTCACGGTTATGAGATAAGGTTTTCCGGGCAGCAAACTACAACATCTGCGATCTACTATTAGAATGTAACTCCCGTTCGAGAGTCTCCTAAAGAATGGTTCTATTCGTGTTGCAGGTGTGCCTAGCTGATAACATGAAAGGTTATTTGAAGTCCCTTCACAGGCTCCATGCAAGCTAATACCCTGACACAGAAGTGTACCACTTAGTGATCTTGCACAATTATTGCCACTGAGAAACACTTTCTGGCCTTTATTACTGACACATTCGTGTGTATAGGGCAAGTTCCATATTGACTTAATGTATCCTTTACCCAACCTTTCATACTGGCCTGCCTGTATATATTTTTGGCAGAATTGAAACTGGAAAGTAGTTATCGGAATATTTATTATTCCATGTATTATCCATTCAATGACAGGTCGTTCTGACATTGTCAATGGTAATCTCTCAAGTTTTTCAATGCTCAGAATTGTATAGTCAGCACCCTTCTGTGCCAAACTGATTTGTTTATCAGTAAGGTTAAAGATATTAAATAATGACGTTGTGTTGATTAAACGCCAAGGCACATAGCCAGAACGCAGATTTTGTAACGTCCAGCCAAGCTGTACAATAGAACGCAATTGGGACTGACCGTGTTGTAACATCAGTAAGTCTTGCGATATTATATCGATTGCTGAAGACACAATGCTGTCCAGAGAATATATTCTGGAGGACAGAGTCATTAACCCATTGTCCACCACAGAAAGTGATTTTTCCAAATTAATACGGTCAATTTCCCGTATTTTTTCTGCTGTCTCAATTTGAGTTACTTTCCAAACTTCGTTATAAGCTGCATATATAGAGGCCGCTATGAAACGTTTTTGACGCTGTTTGCGTGGTCCCAATATGAAATCACGCAAGTCAGCACCTTCTGTAAGTAAAGTTAGGTATTGCCTAATTTCAGCCAGTGTGGACGTTTGTAGCCATTGAAGGCAGAGCTTGCCCACGCTGTAGGTGGTTACTATCCCTGGATGTTGTCTTTGAGAATATCTAGGGTCTGGCCTAGTCAATGTGAACCCCTGTTTTTTGCTCAGGAATCTGTCTTGACAGTTATTTGTATCTGTGGGCCAGATCAACCATTTTTTCCATTCAGGATGTGTTCTGTTTTGGTTTAATATATGGTTTACGTCTATCTCATCATCTATAGAGCTATTACTGTTCACTGTTGGCTTTGGAATAGACGGTTTGTTCAAATCTTTGATTTTTGCTAAGCCAAGACAGGTAGTTTGTTGAATAGTGTCATTCAAGAATATAATTTGTTCTGGGATCATGCAGGCTCTAAACAATGATTCTATACCTTTGTACTTGCCAACAGACTGCTTGTTGCTTCGCTCGGGGATCGCGTCTTGCCGCCATTACCTGGTGGAGGGACCCGCCAGACACGCCCACCGCGGCTGGCCACGTCCCCCCCCTCCCCAGTGCTATAAATCACGCTCCAATCGCCAGCGCTTCACTTATACTCTGAGAAGCACTCCTGAGGCGGAAAGCCGGGAGCAGGCATTGCTAACCACTTGTGACAATTTTATTGTGTATTTCTGTGATTTTAACTTTTGTGCACTTTAAAAAACGCTTGTATCTCCTGACTAGAGCTTAGCAACAGACTGCTTGTTGCTTCGCTCGGGGATCGCGTCTTGCCGCCATTACCTGGTGGAGGGACCCGCCAGACACGCCCACCGCGGCTGGCCACGCCCCCCGCCCTCCCCAGTGCTATAAATCGCGCTCCAATCGCCAGCGCTTCACTTATACTCTGAGAAGCACTCCTGAGGCGGAAAGCCGGGAGCAGGCATTTTTAACCACTTGTGACAATTTTATTGTGTATTTCTGTGATTTTAACTTTTGTGCACTTTAAAAAACGCTTGTATCTCCTGACTAGAGCTTAGCAACAGACTGCTTGTTGCTTCGCTCGGGGATCGCGTCTTGCCGCCATTACCTGGTGGAGGGACCCGCCAGACACGCCCACCGCGGCTGGCCACGCCCCCCCCCCTCCCCAGTGCTATAAATCGCGCTCCAATCGCCAGCGCTTCCCTTATACTCTGAGAAGCACTCCTGAGGCGGAAAGCCGGGAGCAGGCATTTTTAACCACTTGTGACAATTTTATTGTGTATTTCTGTGAATTTAACTTTTGTGCACTTTAAAAAACGCTTGTATCTCCTGACTAGAGCTTAGCAACAGACTGCTTGTTGCTTCGCTCGGGGATCGCGTCTTGCCGCCATTACCTGGTGGAGGAACCCGCCAGACACGCCCACCGCGGCTGGCCACGCCCCCCCCTCCCCAGTGCTATAAATCGCGCTCCAATCGCCAGCGCTTCACTTATACTCTGAGAAGCACTCCTGAGGCGGAAAGCCGGGAGCAGGCATTTTTAACCACTTGTGACAATTTTATTGTGTATTTCTGTGATTTTAAGTTTTGTGCACTTTAAAAAACGCTTGTATCTCCTGACTAGAGCTTAGCAACAGACTGCTTGTTGCTTCGCTCGGGGATCGCGTCTTGCCGCCATTACCTGGTGGAGGGACCCGCCAGACACGCCCACCGCGGCTGGCCACGCCCCCCCCCTCCCCAGTGCTATAAATCGCGCTCCAATCGCCAGCGCTTCACTTATACTCTGAGAAGCACTCCTGAGGCGGAAAGCCGGGAGCAGGCATTTTTAACCACTTGTGACAATTTTATTGTGTATTTCTGTGATTTTAACTTTTGTGCACTTTAAAAAACGCTTGTATCTCCTGACTAGAGCTTAGCAACAGACTGCTTGTTGCTTCGCTCGGGGATCGCGTCTTGCCGCCATTACCTGGTGGAGGGACCCGCCAGACACGCCCACCGCGGCTGGCCACGCCCCCCCCTCCCCAGTGCTATAAATCGCGCTCCAATCGCCAGCGCTTCACTTATACTCTGAGAAGCACTCCTGAGGCGGAAAGCCGGGAGCAGGCATTTTTAACCACTTGTGACAATTTTATTGTGTATTTCTGTGATTTTAACTTTTGTGCACTTTAAAAAATGCTTGTATCTCCTGACTAGAGCTTAGCAACAGACTGCTTGTTGCTTCGCTCGGGGATCGCGTCTTGCCGCCATTACCTGGTGGAGGGACCCGCCAGACACGCCCACCGCGGCTGGTCATGCCCCCCCCATCCTTCGCACGACCTCTACTATATAACATGAGTCCCAACAGGAAGCGCAGCGGGCGCGACGATTGCGCGCCGAAGGCGCGCATAAGGCAAGCTCGTCTGCGCTCGTCCGCGCCTCGGCAGCGACTGGAGCGGATTACGAAGCTCGGGCCTTCCAAAACACTTCTGCCCATCCGCTGCTAACTCGTGCGTCCTTACTCCGACTCAGAGACTTCGCTCACGAAGGCCATCTATCCTTCTCAGACACTGCCTACCCTTTGCACGACGTTGCCTGTAAAGGTCTGCTGCTAGGCGGTCTGCTGAACGTTAGATCATTGCCTAAACACGTTAATGAAATCTCCCAACTTATCAACAACCATCACCTCGATGCACTATTTCTCACGGAGACATGAACCCACTCCGACTGTAATATTGATTTGGACTGGGCCTGTCCACAAGATTTTAAAATATTGCATCTTTCCAGACCCAAGGGTCGAGGTGGGGGAGTCGGTATCATCTACAGAGCTTCCTGGTCCATAAAAACCCTTGACATGGACCCAGTTGCAGGCACGGAAATATTCGGCCTTTCTATCAACTGTCACTCTGGAATCACCTTCACGGCCATGATATGCTACCGTCCCCCGGGAGCCTTCAACTCCATGCAGCAAAAGTCGCTTTTTACCACCATTACCAATATGGCCACCACTCACAACAAGCTGATTATTCTGGGCGACTTTAATCTCTGGCCAAACGGCAGCCTGGACTCTGCCCTGAATAATATTTTACTTTCCTGTGAAGGTATGGGACTATCCCAGCTAGTCAATAAACCCACACACACTGCTGGGCACCAGCTTGACCTGATCTTCTCCTCACCCCAGCTAGTATTCCTGAGTGATATACTGCCCATGTGCTGGACCGACCATGCACTTATTAAATTCCACATAGCCGGCGGCAGAGCCAACAGGTCGCCACTTAGTTCCTCTCGCGATTCGCTGTATAGAGATTGGAAAGTGTTGGACAAACTAAGACTGACTGGCCCCGTATTCAATGTGGAGAATAGTTTTTCCACCTTGCAGTCGGTGGAGGACAACTATACGGCCCTCTGCACACTGATTTCCAACACCGCGGATTCTCTTGTCCCTCAGAAAAAGAGTAATCCCAAGAGAAGACTACCAGCCCCCTGGTTCGATGACTCATTGAGAGCTCTTAAACTAGCTTGCAGACAATCTGAGAGAAAATGGAGGCAAGGCTATACTGATACTAATAAATCTATCTGGAAAGACAACCTCCGGGCATATAAAATTGCCATAGTGCAAAGTAAGGCAAACTACTTTTGCTCTACTATTGCCAATGCCCCCAATAGCTCGAAAAGCATCTTTCAGATACTCAAAAATTTAACTCACCCAGAATGTGCCACAATTACTCAGCCTCCCACTCACGCTCTTTGTGACAGTCTCGCTGTTTTTTTCACTGAAAAAATTAACACCATTATCCATAACTTAAAGGCTCCCCCTGCGCTGGGATGTTCCAACAGCCTGGGAGCCATCACCAGCTCGCAGGACTTGACTTCCTCAGGCCCCATCCCTATGGCCAGGCTTCGGGAATTCCTCCCTATTCCTGAATCCGAATTTGAAAGACTGGCACTCGGAATTACCTCGGGATCCCCTCTCGATCCCCTCCCTCCAAAAATTTGGAAAAACTTTGGATCAGAACTCTTTGGCACTTTGCGACGAATATGCAATTATTCTCTACACTGCGGATATGTACCAACCCCCTGGAAACAGGCGCTTGTTACCCCGCTCTTGAAAAAGCCCTCCTTGAGCCCTGACTGTTTATCTAACTACCGACCCATCTCCCTCCTGCCATTTCCTGCAAAAGTGGTCGAACGTTGGGTAAGCTCTTGTCTTTCCACGCACCTAGAACAGAACAACCTCTTGGATGAACTCCAATTCGGTTTCCGTCCTGCTCACGGTACCGAAACAGCAGTCTTGACAGCCATGGAGGACCTTCTCATGCGTGCAGACAGGGGCCAGCCAGTAGCATTGATACTGCTGGACCTGTCAGCCACATTCGATACGGTCAACCACGGGACGCTGTTGGACAGACTCCGCGAGGCAGGTGTGGAGGGCACGGCCCTGTTGTGGTTTCATTCTTACCTGCAGGACAGAAGACAGGCTGTTTCCCTCCCTCCATTCCAATCCGCTTTTGCCTCAGTACCTCAGGGAGTTCCCCAGGGCTCCTCTATCAGCCCCATTCTTTTTAACGTGTATCTTAAACCACTAATAACGTTAATCAAGTCTTTCGGGATAACAACGATCAATTATGCTGACGACACCCAGCTCATTCTCTCATGGGAGGGAGAAGGCTTTATCCCCTTAACCTCCTTCCATGACTGCCTAAGAGAGACGGCTGGGTGGTTGCACAGGAACTCCTTACAATTTAACTCCTCCAAAACAGAGGTTCTGTACTGTGCGGGAAATTATATTTCTCGTCAGTTCCCGAGTGATTTCTGGCCTCCGGAATTCGGGGTCAAACCACTGCCAGTTACCTCGGTCCGCAACCTGGGAGCCACGCTCAATAATAAACTGAACATGGACACCCAGGTCGCCAAAACAGTGGGGACGTGCTCAGCTCTTTTACGTTCCTTGCGTAAAATTATGCCACTCCTCCCCTCACAAGCTCGGGCGATGATAGTCAGGTGCACTATACTTAGTCGCCTTGACTATTGCAACGCTCTACTTCTTGAGTCCCCAATCACGCTGTTAGACCGGCTTCATAGAATTCAGTCCGCCGCCGCTAAGCTAGCTCTTGGCTGGACGAGGAGATCCTCGGCTTCGGCGGCCCTGGCCGAGCTACATTGGCTACCTTTGAGGCAGCGGGTGGCGTTCAAGTCCCTCTGCATTGTCTTTAAAGCGCTGCATGGACTTGGACCCAGACCTGTGCAAGATATGTTCTCATGGTACACTCCCACCAGAGCCCTGCGTTCTTCCTCAGCATATCTGACAAAAGTGCCCAGATATTACAAAGCTAGAACGGGGGGAAGATCATTTCGGGTCGCAGCGGCCAAATTATGGAATAGTCTGCCTATCGACATACACCAAATCCCTCAACTCCTTCCCTTTCGGAAACGGATTAAGACCTGGTTGTTCCCCTAATTATCCTCCCGCTTGTTGCCCGCTACCAGCTATCCTTAGTTGAAGTATTCTCCAGCGCCAGGAAGCCTGCAAGGTATCAGCTGTGCTATAAAAATTCTAAAAATAAATAAATAAATAAATAATCTCTTGTACCCCAAACAGTTTTTGCTTCAATATTATTGTTCCAGAAATCAAACCCAAATGTATTCATTTGTTCAAAGAATGAATCGGAATATATCAATTTTGTGTTTGTAAGCATGGTCTTCATACCTGTCTTATTTGTCAATTTGAAATAAAATGTTTCTGGATTACTTGTGTTAAACCCTGAAAAGTATGAATATTTATCATAAAATGTTTTTGAGCTGTCTTTTGGAGGAGTAGCACAATGTTCCCATTGGTTATAATTTAAAACATTTCTAGGTTGAGCAGATTTATGTAGATAATGGTTACCATAGTGGTTATAGCAGAACATCTGATCATAATTAGACGAACCCTGCAAATAATCATGTTCTGTAAATTTAGCAGACATCACAAGATCAGACATCATATCATTAATACTTTCAAAGTCCCAATCATCAGCAAATGAGCTCGGTTTTACAAAGTCACTCAATGAGATCTTGAATTGGTGTGGATACTTCAGGATTTCAACCGGACCATAGATTTCATAATCAGTTTTGTCCCATGCTACACCGCCTGGTATAGGATTGGCTGTGAAGTTCACTGAAGAAAGTTCTCTTTTCTCGATGTGTGAAGATGTGTGTGGTTTAAGGACCAAGTTGATTTTCTGGCTTGCTGTGTCCATTTTAGCATATTTTCCTTCAATGAAATGTCCCAAGCATAGTACCATGATGAGCCAAAGAATGAGGATAAATGCACCGAAGGCTACCCAAAACTCAATCCATGGAGAAATCAGATAGGTTTCTTTCAGCTGTTGAAAAAGTTCCTTAGCTTTGTCTTTAAAAGTTTTTGTTGATGGCTGTTTCTTTGCTTCACTCAGGTCTTCAGATGAATCATCGAAGTTGATGAAGTAGCCGGATGCTGTTCTGTCAATTGTTCCAATTGTTTTTGGATTTTGCTTTGTTTCATTAGCAAAGTCTGCAGTTACATCATCATAGGTTGTTGTTTCTTGATGAAAAGTTTTAATTTGGGTTTTAAGAGGTTCAAGTTCCATTGCTTTGTTGCATAGTCCTTGTTGATTCACTGTAGTTTTTCCAAATGTGATCAGTCTTCCAGTTTGAGCCTCTGTATTCGTAGCAAACATTGGTGTTCTGCTACTTCTTGGGAGTCCACTTGGCCTACTGTTTGTTATCGGCCACATGATTGTGGTTTAACCAGGTCGATCGATACAACTCGGTTCTCCTTTTTACCAGCAAGGGGCGGTAGTACTACTGATCTTGTCCCGTTGACAGACAAGACAGGAACTGCTTTTCTGTAAGAAGGCCCAAATTCCTTCTTTACCGCGATCTTCTCTCTGACTAGATCCCCGACTTTTGGAATCCAGACAGGCCTTGCTGGGACAGGTGGTTTCTCTTCAGTGGTTGTTGGCTGTTGTTTCAACTTTATGTTGCTCAGGTCTTTTCTTGTTTCATTTAAGTCCTGTAAAACGATCTTTGATATCAAAGCTTTTGTCTTTAACCACTGAAGTCTGACTATCAAGATCTTGGATCATCATTCTAGTCCCGAACAATAGTTCGTACGGACTGAACCCTTTCAGAGAATTCCTTGGCAGGTTATTTAGACTACGTTGGACACTTATTAAATGTTTGACCCACCCAGCACCCGAACCTAATACCTTTTCCGTTATAGATTGCTTTATGTCTTGGTTTTTTCTTTACACCATCCCGTATCCCTCAGGAAGGAAGTGAGAAGAGTCCCGCTATGCTATGCTCATTTGGTCATGCTTCTCTTTAAGCCTGAGGGCTAAAGGGAACACATTATTCAAAACGTAGCATGCTCCTAGCGTATATGCCATTATAGACTTGCAAATCCTTGTATAACAGTCCAGGCGTCAGCCGAGCGCTGGGGTCTACATCATAAGTGAAAATTAGTCTTCTTATGTTAATATAACGCTTTTTCGTGATGGGTACATTCTTATTGTTGTTGTTTTTCTGGAGCGAAGTGCCATGGCAATAGTCCTCCTCGCTCGACACTGCGATCTCTATTGCAGTCTGGGCAGTTTTTTACAAAAATGTGATGATGCAGGCTCATGCCTGGCCACCAGTACACTGATTGTAATTCTTCCAGAGAATCTTTTTGCTTAAGGTGTCTGAGACCCTCACCCATATGTGCGTCTGCTATTAACAAGCCTCTCCTGTCCGTGTTTGGAATTACTCTATCCCCCACTCCAGGGATTTCTGAAAAATAATCCCCATCCCTATGGAAGACTTTCAGCATCTTGTGAGGGATGTGCAGTTAGCGACCCTTTACTGCACATAATTTGGCCATTTCTGAATTTGAATTTTTGGTCCTTTGTTTGCAGGGGCAAAGTGGGTGCACCAAAGATGGTGCTGCCATAAAAGCCCCCCTTACAACAACAGGAGCCTCACTGATGTGCACATTGTGTCACTCACATCCTCCGTCTGTCTACCCAGCTAGTCTTGCACGAGGTGGACAGCTGAAAGCACATCCGAACTCCCTGTATGACCCCTCCTGTGCCCTGCTCTAGGTCAAAGAGTTGCGAGAACAGAGGATGCGTCGAGATCCACATGGAGCACCGGGCATAGCGCCGCGACCCCCTAACTGAAAAAGCAGTCATATAATATTCCGGTTGCTATGAAATTATTTATTTTTTAAACAGGGTTCTGGCACCAAGGAAATGATTTGACACATAACTCAGTGATTTCAACTAATGTAGGATAGTGTGGTTTAGCCAATTTGGGGCAATTTTCAAACGTATAAACTGCGATGATGCAGGCTCATGCCTGGCCACCAGTACACTGATTGTAATTCTTCCAGAGAATCTTTTTGCTTAAGGTGTCTGAGACCCTCACCCATATGTGCGTCTGCTATTAACAAGACTCTCCTGTCCGTGTTTGGAATTACTCTATCCCCCACTCCAGGGATTCGAGCAAAAGGGACTGAGTTTGCATCGATTATGTATGTATAATTGAGTGGATAATTGATCGGTAGCGCCGAGCAGTCGCCTTTTGATGACGTTTTCACCGCCAGCACAGTTTCACCGTCAATGTGTTTTACTGTACGCTTTTTTGTAGCTACGGAAGCCGGTTTAGTTGCTCCCGCTGTGGCTGTCTCAGCCAATGAATTCCCTGCAACGTGAACGCCATCACGCTGATGACTCAGTGAATGTATCACGTGAGTTTTTGGTAGTTCTTTCTTTAAAAGAACTAATTGTTCCCAAAGTGCTTTCTGCTTTATTGTGGCACTTGTGTCATCTTTGTAACAGTTTTGAATCCATTTCTGCAAATCGTTATTGTATGATTTGACGCAGTAATACGAATCGCACACAATAAGTGTCGGGAATTCGCGATCGGCATTATCTAGCGCCATTTTTAATGAAATTATTTCAGTTTGTTGTTCTGAATTATTTTCCACTGAGTGGGGTTTTTGTAAGTAGAGGTCTTAATTTACCTCCGCGCCACACTTCTTTTACAATTTCGCATGTGGCGTTGTAAGCCAGCTCTCCCCAAACTGAGGGTTGAGCATGCCCGTCTGTATATATTACACAGGCGTACTGTCGTAAAGGCAGAATGTCGATTGGCAGAGGGTATTCTCTCTCATATTCTAGATATTTTAATTCTTTCATTTCTGGGTCAAAATAGTATTTTACTTTGTCTGTAGCAACAGAATTTACCCATTGTATCCATTCTGGATTTAGTTCAGTTGTCGGTAAATTACATGGTGTTGTTAATGCCTCAAAAGCTGATTCTGCTGTTCTGACTGTAACCTGTCTACCGTCTGCTTGGTATTTTTCTTTTGCTACAGCTGTTTGAACCGCTTGAACAATATTTTCTTTAATGCTGAACCTTTTTTCAGCTTCTGTGTACAAATGTGATTTGTATGCTGTTGGTACCTTCTCTCCCTCATTAGAGGTCAGGTATGTGAATCCGCATCTTCCTGGGATGACTCGAATCACAAGGTTGCGTGTGTTGTCACTTGTTTGTAGTTTTGTTTTAACTAACATATCTGTTTGTAAAGATCTCAAAATTTCTGTGTGTTTTTGAGTCCAATTGATTCTTTTAAAATCTGGTTTTATTAGATCATAGAGAGGTTTAATTCTCTCTGCATAATTTATAATGTAAGTTCTTCCGAAGTTTAGGAAGCCTAGAATTGATTGTAAGTTTTTCAGTGTTCTAGGTGCTTGGATTACAGCACATTTCTCTAGGAAATTGTCGGCCAGACTTTTGCCTTCACTTGATAGTTCATATCCTAAAAACAGGACTGTTAGATGGGCAATTCTTGACTTTTTAAAGTTGAATTTGTAACCCTCTGCTGCGAACCCAAGTATTATGGTGTTCACTCTCTTCAAGTGAGTATCCAAGTCATCGTCTGTTAGATAGATGTCCTCGACATAAGATAATGCCTCGTCATCATATGTTTGTAGTAATTCTGTTACTCTCGCTGAGAATAATCCTGGGCTGTTTTTGAACCCCTGGGGCAAACAACAGAAAGTGCATACAGTAAAGACAGAATTATAAAATAATACTGTAAAAGCATTGATATGGTTTCTTAGCCATATGATACTTTAAAATGGATAAAATATATACATACATATATACATTTGACTAATCGTACTCAACTGGTGCTTCTAACCACGCCTACCCCAGTGTACCTGACCTAAGCCTAATACGTGGGCGGGAGTAGATAAGTAGCAGTTTAAGTTAAGTTTGTTTGCCAAGGGACTGATTCGAGAATTCTCTGCAAGGGGTTATTCAGTTCTGTACCTGAGATCTAGAATGATGGAGGGCTGGTATCTCTTATCCCGGGTCTTGATATTCCAGCTGCCTGCGAGGGCTGCTTGGAAGCGCCGGAGCTGGATTTCTCAGCAGGAGAAAGGCAGCGTCTCGTTCTCAGCGCGTCAGGAAGGCGGGGCAGCGCCTGTGGGCTTCGCTCTCTGCTGGGCTCCTCAGCACGTCTCGCTGCTCCGATCTCGTCACCACCGCATGTGTTTGCTTAAGGCAATGTCGGTAATATTTATACCTGAAAGGTGCCGAGATTGACGTAAGGATGGACATATATACGTCAATAAGGATGTCATATGAACGGGCTCGTTCGCACATTCTTTTGCTGAAGTTCTCGGTGAAATCAAAACAATGGTTATGGGAATTTCCCAGGTCGCTGTAGGTTTGATTTGTTTTGAGAACTCCGTATGACTTATCAGGGGCTGGAGGAATATCGCTTGTCTAATTAGATGGCATGCGTTATGACCTAATCAGATAACGCGCTTCTGTGCCGTGGTGTGGCTTAATCAGATAACGGTTTTTGCACCGTTAGATGGCTGCTAGTTAATTATTAACCAGACCAGGGTCAGGAATAGGGGAATCGATACAGTACCTATAGGAATACATCACAGTATAGCGCCGAAACGCGCGTCGGAATTAATCTTAATCTCGCCACACCCTTGAGAATATGAAATTATGCACTGTCTGAATAATGCAACTTTTAATGATGTACTTTTTTTATATTCATTTAATGTATACTGTATATTATGATTGAACACCTAATGTACTGCATTTTGAGATACAAATATTTTTTATCTTGCCTTTTTTAACATCATTTTCCTCTGTTTTTAAAAAAAATACAATAAATCAAGAACTTTTGCATTTAGCTTTGTTTGTTTGACAATTTACTTGCTAGGCCTATGCATGACATATCTATGTATTGTTTAGACCGTCTAGGGCGATACCTACACACCGATGTCACATATTACATCATTCATGACATGGGCAGTGACATCACTGATGACATCACTGATGACATCTCAAATGACATCACTGATGACATCACTGATGACATCATCCATGTGACAATTAAATACACCTCATCACACACTAGTATAATATTTTTCACTCACTGTAAAATAGAAAGTTCCCTATTTCAAACCATTGACACATAAATAGTATTTTCTAAACACCAAGATTCAGCGCTTCAATAAGGACTCTAAGTGATTTTATTTGATTAGACTTGTGCATGTGGTGCTGTGCCAAACTTTGGAATATTCTCCACTACTCTCTACTATTCACTCTCTACTACTCCGCTACTCTCTAATACTCACTCTCTACTACTCATTCTCTACTACTCTACTACTTTCTACTACTCTCTCTCTCTACTACTCACTCCTTACTACTCACTATCTACTACTCTCTACTACTCACTCTCTACTACTCTCTACTACTCACTCTCTACTACTCTCTCTCTACTACTCACTCTTTACTACTCACTCTCTACTACTCTCTACTACTCACTCTCTACTTCTCACTCTCTATTACTCACTCTCTACTACTCTCTCTTTACTTCTCTCTACTACTCACTCTCTACTACTCACTCTACTACACACTCTACTACTCACTCTCTACTACTCACTCTCTACTACTCTCTACTACTCACTCTCTACCACCATATATATATCTGTAAGCGTGCTCCGGCGCGCTTACGTTACGGGTTTTGTTTGCGCTGCAGAGCCGATACGTCACGGTTATGCGACGCGTCATGAGGCGTCTCACGTGGCTACGTGATACGTCACGTAATAAAGAATATATTTTACAGATATAGATATTAGCTTTTAAAAAACCAATGAAACTCACTGAAAAAACCATAGGTAATAGACCGTATATAGTTAGGAATTTGCATTTACAAAACCTTGAAAATTCACTGAAAAAACCATAGGTTAGAGACCATATATAGTTAGCTGGACATTTTATTGACATAAAACCAATGAAATTCCATATATAGTTAGTTGCACTAACTATATATCGCGCACCCGCAATCCACTGCTGATGATGTCACATATTACATCATTCATGACATGGTCAGTGACATCACTGATGACATCACTGATGACATCTCAAATGACATCACTGATGACATCACTGATGACATCTCAAATGACATCATGACACACCAATACCAGTTACTACATACGCACTCACTGATTCCTACGTCTACACACACATTCACTCATTCACCCATACAATCACTCATACATACAGTCACTCATTATTACAACACTATCATATGCACTGATACACCTATGCAGACACTCACACACTGCCACTCATCCATGGAGTTACTCACACACCTAGTCAGTCCTGTAAAGAATCAATCACACTTCGATTTCCTCATCTATACAGTTAAACACAGAACACCATACTTTTTCACACATATACTAACACATACTTACTCTCTTATACAATCACTGATACAAGTACACATTGATATGCACAGAGTCACACACCTCCCAGCCAGCCACACACACACTCAGTCTTTCATACATCCACTCATTCTTCAATATGTAAAACATATTTAAACTTTTCAAAAACACACAGACACTAGATGATGTCATCAGTGATGTCATCAGTGATGTCATTTGAGATGTCATCAGTGATGTCATCAGTGATGTCACTGACCATGTCATGAATGATGTAATATGTGACATCATCAGCAGTGGATTGCGGGTGCGCGATATATAGTTAGTATATGGAATTTCATTGGTTTTATGTCAATAAAATGTCCAGCTAACTATATATGGTCTCTAACCTATGTTTTTTTCAGTGAATATATATATACATACATATATAAACATATATAATCTGCATATCTATATAAATACACATATAAATGCATGCATACATATACATATATGCATACATATGCATGTTATTTACATGAAATTTTGAAAAACACTAATAAAAGCAAAGCTAAAAAGCCACCTTATTACAAACAGAATGGCTTTAACTTAAATGAGGGCGAGATCTATTGCATTTTCAATGCTTGTTTACTTTGGTTCCATCAAGAAGGCATTCAGATGTGTCACACATTTGCCATAAATTCTGAATGTTAGCACTCTAGTTGCTCATTAGATCACTGTAGTAAAGCTACTGCTCACCAGGGAAGTCTGCTGCTGGTATTCAAAGTGCATGTTTCAGTCTGCATGTCAGGATTTGTTTAATGAAATAGAAGAGGATTTGAGAAGTCAAAATGTGCCCTAATTTTTCTTTTTTCAGCACTCCCCCTCATTTTGTTCCTCTGCAAATTAAATGTTTTAAGTGTTACCACTTTATTCCAATCAAGATGTCTTCAAGTGTGCCATACTTTTGTCATAAGTAAGATTGTTAGCGCTCTAGTTGTTCTTTAGAACACTCTGGGACATTCTGTCATTGGGCTATGCTTGGGCTACATCTGGAGGATATTTGTGCTACATTTGGGCTCTTTTGTCTCTGGTGGCCATCTTGGGAGACTTATTTGTTATGAAGTTTCCTAATTTCCTCATTTACTGCAGTCTCCTCAGTAGGAAATACTTTCAGTTTTCTACTTTGATTCCATCAAAAAGGCATTCAGATGTGACACACATTTGCCATAAATTCGGAATGTTAGCACGCTAGTTGCTTATTAGATCACTGTAGTAAAGCTACTGCTCACCAGGGAAGTCTGCTGCTGGTATTGAAAGTGCATGTTTCAGTCTGCATGTAAGAATTATTTAATGAAATAGAAGAGGATTTGAGAAGTCAAAATGTGCCCTAATTTTTCTTTTTTCAGCACTAAACACAATTTCTATGGCAAAACGAACCCCCTCATTTTGTTAATTTTTAAATGAAATGTTTTCATACTTACCACTTCATTCCAATCAAGATGGCTTCTGGTGTGCCATACTTTTGTCATAAGTAAGACTGTTAGCGCTCTAGTTGTTCTTTAGAACACTCTAGGACATTCTGTCAATGGACTATACTTGGGCTACATCTGGGTGATATTTGGGCTACATTTGGTCTCTTTTGTCTCTGGTGGCTATCTTGGGAGACTGCATGTCAGAATGTTTTAATGAAATAGAAGAGGATTTGAGAAGTTTCTCAAAATGTGCCCTAATTTTTCTTTCTGTAGCACTAATCATACTTTCTATGGCAAAATATACCCCCTCATTTTGTTCTTTTTAAATTAAATGTTTTAAGAGTTACCACTTTATTCCAATCAAGATTGCTTCAGGTGTGCCCTACCTTTGTAATAAGTAGGACTGTTAGCGCTCTAGTTGTTCTTTAGAATACTCTGGGAAGCTGCAGTAGAAACCAAAGGAATCAACTGACAGTCTCTGTCCTTGTTGGATGTACATGTTTTACTGAGAATGTCAGACTTAATTCTCACATGACTGAGAAAGATAATGTGAATTTACAGAAAATATGCTTTCAGTTTAGCTTATAGATCCCCTTCCAAACCACTGTGGGAAAAGCATGAGATAATAGTTTTCTTTCAAACATGATTCATGATATCCTAGTAGAAGGCTTTTTCACATGGTAAAATCACCTTAGAACACACCACAATTCCTAAAATGAGTATGGTACCATCAACAAATGATTTATAATGGAACTAAAGTCCTAAAACCTTCTATTAACTGCAATGTTTTTAATGAGGTGCTATCATGTATATTGGTCCCAAGATGGCTGCCAACAATTCTTGGATGAAGTGCTCACAGCCAATTAGATCTCACGATGAGATGTGTGGTTAGGCTCCGCCCAGATATATAAATTTTTTCATATTTGATTTTCTCAGGAACTACTGGAGGGATTTACACCATTTAACCAAAAGGGCGATCTGCGTACCAGATCCTACCATTTTCCCAGATTTGGTGTAATTCCGTTCAGTGGTTCGGGCTGTAGCCGTGTCTAATCGTCCTATGGAAAATAACATGGGGAAAACACGTTTTGGGACTCCCCTTTTTTCTCAGCCCCCACTAGACAAATCCCCCCAAAACTTCCAGGGAAGCAGCAGAGCTGAGCGGGCCATCTTCTTTGAGAAATTCGCGAAGATTCATCAACCGGCGCCAAAGTTATTCCCAATTGAATGTTGCGGATTTCCTATGGAAACTAGGTCCTAACTATAACTACCTACTGGCGACCGCCAGTAGGTAATACATATATATATATATATATATATATTGCCGTTCCACTCTTCTCTCACCCGGACTTTCATCCAAAATGAAAAGGACTCACGGGGGCCCTTTGAGTTGATTTAACGACAACAAACTCACACAGCAACAGACGTGTTTCGGGAAAACCCTTTTTCCATGTTTACTGAAGCGCCGTGTATACATGCTTATATTATATGTAGGAGAGGAGTTACATGAAGAAAAGGAAAAAAGAGGAGAAAAGAGAAGAACAATACAAGGGATGGAGATTAACAGATTATAAACGATAATATCCCCCAAACCAATGTAAGTGTTTCATACCATTTGTACCTGATTCAGCTAAGTATATGTAGGCATGCCTCTCCTAAATTTAATGACTATTCTATTTTTTTTACTTGATTCTTCTCTCCTTCTCTGACTTCTTTCCTGTCATTTTTAAGATCTTTCTGAGCTTTTCTGAGAATGTGTTTTTTCCACATGATGAACTGCACTATGAGCACGCTTGTATATATATATATATATATTGTAACTTGTTTGAGGCTAAAGATCAGACATGTAGATATGAAATGTAAATATATTATGAATTGGATTAGACCCTTTTACTTTTGGCCCATTCAGGGCGTGATAGAGTGAAATTTGCATTTTTGTTTCCAGCTCCAGTTATGTATTGGTTTTGCACATTTGCGGGCATTATGACATGATCAATTTCGTTCTGATTTCTGAATTAGGTTGGTTCTGCTATATTATGTTGCACCAATAATTTGTTTGTTTGTATTTATGGACATTCAAAGATGGTGCTTGTTTTTGATGTGCGAAGACGGGGACGTAGCGATTTTTCTTTAGTCCCTTGTTTATTGTGTCAATAAGGAAATTGGTGTTTAAAAGCATGTCTACGCGGCGCTTCGGTAAACATGGAAAAAGTTTTTTACAGAAACGCGTCTGTTGCTGTGTGAGTTTGTTGTCATTAAATCGACTCAAACGGCCCCCGCGAGTGCTTTTCATTTTGGATGAAAGTCCGGGTGAGAGAAGAGTGGAGCAGCAATTGATATGCGGGAGCACCACCGCATTTGAAGCACCCACCTGCGAGTGCCCCACTTTGGTGTTATGTATGTATATATATATATATATATATATATATATATATATATATATATACATATATATATATAGGTCAAAAACGTACTTCGCTATGACCTCTGCCTTCTCAAAGGTGGCGGGCTACCGGCGAGGTCGCGAACCTCCAAAATCCAGCAAACACTTCTCTCTGACATAAAGAGAATGCACCGAGCCCCAATTTGTTGTTTTCAGCACGTATTTATTTCAAACGAAATGCGGCAAACAACACCCGACGCGTTTCGAAACCCGTAGGTTTCTTGGTCACGGGTCAGATTGGAGTTTACCATGGTCACATGATAAATACAAATCACATTTCAGCATAATCAAAAAAGGACTACAGCGGCTATACTTTCTTTAGGTAGAGAGACCACCATTTTGAAACGGGTTAATAGCTTGTGAAAAACAATGAATCTCATATCAACATTGTTAAATAGTATCTCAACATAAAAGATAATATCCACAAAATTTATTCATCCCTTTCCTTAGTCATGGAATGAGTTCAGGTCAATGCCAAATACATATATAATGAAATTAAACATTATTTTGCAGGAAAACCTACATGGCACAAATATGTATTGTGATTCAATTCCGCCCAAGTGGGCAATAATGGCATCAACACCATAAAATAGAATAAAGCAAAACAAATTTCGCCCAAGTGGGCAAATTATTGATTTCATTCTTGCATCCAAGTCCATATATCACCCATACAGGTGGTCTCAATCTGCATAGTGTTCAACATATAGCAAAAAACGCCGTCTCCTAAAATAAATCAAATAAGTGTATCAATATAAAATTCTTAAAACCATGTCATAAACACAAACTTGTTGAGAGGCAACATAATCCGTCTTTAGAATATTTACAAAATTATAACATTCAGCAGTTCAGGTAATAGTTACACATCTCAGTCGAGATGGACTGATAACTCTTCATCCTTATTGAGACCCCCTGGCTGTACCGTTTCATATTTAATAATAAAACGTGATTCAAGCCTACGTAGTTCTTGTAATCTATTCCCTCCTCGTTCAGAGTTAGGGATTCTTTCAAGGGCACAAAATTTGAGGAGAGTGACATCTTTGTTATGATAATCCTTAAAATGTCTCGCGACCGGGTACTGTTTATCTTCATTGGCTATAGCTCGCATATGTTCTAATACACGTAGCTTGACCTGCTTGATGGTGCTCCCAATATAGGTAAGTTCACATGAACAGGTTAATGCATAAATGACAAAGTCAGATTTGCAGTTGAGGTGGACCCCTAAGTATTTATAAAATTTGTATTTATTATAGAATCATATCTAGAATGTTCAAGTATCTCCAACATGGAGATAAACACAATGCACACAATACTTTAGCAAAGAAACACAGCAAATAGCACGAAATACACAGTGGCCCCGGGGGGACCAAACCATATACTAAGAAAGTGGTATAAGAAGCATGACTAGAGTCAGGACGATGTTCAGAGGATGTAGAATTGCTGAGGACCCACAGGACCACCCATGGTAAGTAGATAGGGACCCACAGAGAGAGTGTGCAGTGTGGAAACACGACCATGTGCTCCATGCAAGTCTATGTGCAAGTAGCAGTTGGATTTTAAAAGATTAAGGACCCTTCCCAGTGGACCCTGAAGAAACCCTGTGGAAGACAGAAGGTTGAAGAGCCACCACACCCGTCGATGCCCAGTACCCTACACCAGGGGAGCCGGGTGCATACGTGTTAAGTGGTGTCAGAAACCGCTGTCACACCCAATGTAAGACTTGAAGAAAGTGCCGCTGCTGGAAGAGGAGAAAGTGTCTGTGGGAATCCAAAAGTGGATTCTTGGAGTGGAGTACCTGAAAGCAGAGGGGACAGAGCCTATGCCACTCAGGGGTGACCAGGAGACTTTGAAGAAGAATGCCCTCCGATGTCAGGTGCTTCAGGGTGGATGACGGTGACCTTGACTCCGCAGCTGTGAGGACCAGGCGATGCTGAGGAAGACCAGGACCCGGATACAAGCTGTCCCTTGACGGATGTTGAGTGCTGAGGGGTCGGTGTCTGTCGAAAGCACCAACAAGTCTTGGCAAGTGCAACCCACACAGGAAGTCAAGAAGGTGCACGGTTGGGACCAACAAGGTCCCCTACTCACCACAAGTGTCATGGCATGCCCCAAGCAATTAGGGGAGTTCAAGAGAAAGAAAAGGTGACCCTCAAATGGACCCACAGGCCGGAGGCACAGGAGTCACAAGAGGACCTCGATCAAAGGAGCAGACCACGGTGCCCATGAGGTGATGTGGCTGAAGATCTTGCTGGAGGAAGTTGCCGGATGTTGGGGCTACTTGGACCCCAATGTACTTATCGCAAAGTTGCCAACAAGCATTTGCACTTGTAAAAGTATGCGGTGCACAGGGGTTCACTTAATGCAGCCCCCACGAGGGTTTCTGACATCAAACTCGATGAGAGGACAGCTCGGGCCTCGGGAGACATAGGTAACTACCACCTGTGTTATTGAACCCTTCTGAGTCTGCAGAAGCTCAGGATCAGCAGACCAGTCTGCAGTGTTGAGGTGCCTGCAAATGCAGAGATGTTACTCCTTCACTTCAAGGGAGATTGCTTGAAGTGTCAGGGGGAGGTTACTCCCATGTCCTTTGTCCAGTTTCGCGCCAGAGCAGGAGCCAACAGCTCCCAGAACTGGTTTGAACTGGACTATGCACAAGGACGCCAAATGTGCCCCTAATGCAGACTTTTAGGCTCTGCTCGAGCTTGGCTCAGCAGCAGGAGGGCAGAAATGTGTCTCTGGTCGTCAACAACCATTTTATGCTGTCCGGGACTAGAAAGTTGGCACCAAGAACACTGAGAGCATAGTGGAGGGATCTTCCAGTGCTTGGAATCATACCCCCACACCCTTTACAGTGTGGGTGTATGATTACAACATGATTGATTCCAAACATGATAGGATTCGTTGCAGCTGTTTTTGAGATGGTCATTGTGTAATCACGCGGTGCCCCTCTATATAGTATATAGCTGCTTCATTGACAACCCGGGAGAATGGACTCCGTAGGCTGCAGGGATTCCGGCTCATTTAGGGGGCACCAGTGCTTAATTTGTAAAATATGAAGTGCCAGGGCCCTGACTAGGAGGCCACTGCAGCATGCACCACCCATCGCCCCTACAGAAACAAAAAAGTCCCTAATTGGTGGGGATATACCCTGGGGCGTGAGATAACCTGGCCAAAGGGCTTGGGGGTTATCTACGCTCACAACAGCTAGATATATGTCAACATACTATCATTCTATCATTCTAATAGCGGCCAACAGTCAGTGTGGGGACCCTATCTATATGAACACACAACAGTTAAAAGACTGTAATCTTTACCAGTGTAAAATCAACAATTTATTTAAAACCATACACAATCAATTTGCATCAGAAAAAACATTATACAATGAAATACACAATTAAAAAAAAAAACAAAGGTCGACGCGGCGTTCAGGACAGGGTTTTTGTGTTAAAAATATCTAAAAAGGTAAAGTTACAGAAACAAATCATCAATAGGGGCCTATTATACACTGACTGTTATGTTTATACTAGGTGTCACATATACTTTACATGCAAATCCATTATTTGGCATTGTAAGCTTATTACATAGCGATTCACTATCTAGAAGCACTCTGAACATTCTTAAACATATATTTTATAAGCAACGAATACCTGACTACAATGGTCATCCCTCTTTTCCAACTCTCTTATACAAAGATACAGAGATTCTTGTGTGTACATTAATTTCCTATGAACGCAACAGAATGAGTAACAGTTGCTGAAACATTCGCAAACATTAGTTGTAGCTATTTTAAATTAGCCTGGGCACACACACAACAAATGATCGGGCACCTTTCAACTTTGAGATGTATTTATATTCATAAAAATTTTTTGGGATATTCTTTGCTCAGCCCTGTGCCATTTCTTTGTGGGGATGTACTCATTCTTTAAATTCACGGTCTATATTTATTAATAAACACCTTTTGGATATACAACCTACCTCTACATTTATGGGAGATACAAAGCATATGTAGTTTCATAAGGATGCAGGTTTTTTCTATCTTTACTCTGCCACCCAAGGACTTATCTTCGTTGGCGGAAATATGTCAATAGTTATTCCACCTGAGGGGTAAATTGCAAAATTCAAATGTACCCAGCTTTATTATAAAATTAACCTGCTATGCTTGTTAACTAGTCTTATCATCAAAGGCTCATTACCTGAATACAGAATTTCCTATATATGGTCTTTGCTGTATCTGGGGCGACCACCGTATATCTTTTAGGCTTTGACCACATGTAACTGCAAGAGGACAGAAATACATAGTAGTTTTGGTAAGCATTGCAGAAAACGATAAAGAACCTCAGCCTTTTAGTTTAAGGACCAAAAAGTTTTTTTTATATAAAAACCACAGACTATACCTTTTGTGGTGTCTTCTATACAGAGCTCCAATTTCTCATTTGTAGGTAGAGGCATACGTTTTCTACTTTCCGTTTCCTTCTACCAGCTTGTAGTTATTTCCTTCCATTGGAGGTTTCTTAAGTTGAACTTTTTGTTTTTATCTGTACCCAAAAACAACGAGTCAGAGGTATAATGTTGTTATCCCTTGTCTTTCTAGCTTCATTAGCGACAGTCATAAAAGTTGGACACATTAATTGCAGAAAATCTAATCGATATTACAGTCATGTAATTGTTCTCGTAATTGGGGCGGGTGTCTTGTCGGTAGCTTTTCATGGCACATTATCCTTGCTTATCTTTTGGACTATTTTTCGCCCCTGCCATCGAAGCCAAAACAACTACTAACCATCTCTCTCGCCTGTAAGTGCAACAGTTCAGATTATTCCAGGTCCCCAAAGCTAAAGGAATGGCTGGGGAGGCAGGTATTAGCAATTTTAATGTATATTGTAGTCCTAAACTACCGTTGTTCTGCCCATCTTTTACATTAGATGAGAAGGGCCACCATGTGGTGGACTGTTCTAAGTATAGTGTTGACAATTAAGTGCCGGTGCTGAGCACCGCAAACCAATTAAGTGCCGGTGCTGAACACCAGAAAGCACCGGCTCAAATTAAGCACTGGGGACACCCTTTCTCTTAGAACCAAGCAACCTCCCTTCAGGATTGCAAAGACCTGCTATAGCGGTGACTTATAGGTTTTAAGTACAGTGACCCTTAGATATAGTAAACCTATTTCTTTAGTAAGTGGTTCATGCACTAACTTACACAGGCTGCAGTGGCAGGCATGTAGTTCCATTTTGCAAGGTCTCCCATGGGTGGCATAATGCATGCTTCAGCCAATGGGGACCTCTGGGGTACCTATGCCCTGGGGACCTTAGTACCATATACTAGGGACAGATAAGGGTACCCCAGTATCCAGTCTGGAGTGTACCTAAGTACTGAACCAACACATTTTTGGGAGAAAGCAGATAGACTGGGGTCCAGAATAGCAGGATACCAGTCAGACTAGTAAAAACGGCATCACATCAAGCAAAAAGTGGGGGTAACCATAAGAAGCAGATCCTACTTTCCTACATCGTGTAAATAGGAATGACACCCAAGGGAGAGAAACGTGCAATGCAAATACAGGCGAAATACACCCATACAGCGATCCCCTGACACAAGAGTGTGTAACAAAAGACCAAGAAATGCATGTCAACAAACCACTAAAAACTATAAAACATTGTATTGTCCCTAGTGTAAGGGTGTTCAAGCAACATAAAAAAATGAGCAAGCAGAACCCAAACTGTAATCCCACGTGTAAGGGATATGTACAGTCCAATGTAGCAGAGTATAATAATATGCTCTGTACTATGTAAACATCACAACCAAGCGTAAATGTGATGTATTTGCATTGCACGTTTCACTCCCTTACATATGGGATGGGAATGGGCACCAGTCCCATTGCTACGTAGTACATCACATGACAATTACATGGGGGTTGCCTAAATGGGTGTCATTCTCAGTTACCTTAAAAACCCTTTTACAGGGTATGTCTGTATGGGTTATAGTCCTATTTACATTATTTTCTGACCCTTAATGAGGTGGTAGTTTAATGGGTGTCAGTCCCATTTACACGGATTACATTAAAAACCCTTACAAAAGGGATGTCTTTATGGGTTATAGTCCCAATTACGCCATTTTATGTTATATAGGCTTAGAGTGATGTAACATACTTACATTGAGAAAGCTCAAGGAGGTAGGCGAAAAGGCAGTACGTGAGTACCATCACTAATTCTTTACATCTTTTAGCACATGAAGGCTGTCACTTTTTCGAATGCACTTTGAAAAATGTAAGTATTTTTAATAGCCAATATGAAGCTACAGACTGCTCATTTTTGATCTAGAGAGACGTGATTTAAAAAGATTACCTGACAGCACTCAGGGGCCTTTCTTTGATGTAACTACATTATGCACCAATGGGGTGTTTAACACCTAGAGAGATATATACTTAACTTTGAACCAAACTAGGAGAAACTGAATGAACCCAGTCTTTGAGTTTAAAATTGAAGAGGATGTGTGGGGTGGGTTCGCCTTCTGTACTCGGAACCTCTCGCCCAAATAGTAGTCAACAACAGGAAATCCCGTACATTTACGCTTAGCAGAGGAACTAGGCAGGGTTGCCCCCTTTCCCCATTGCTTTTTGCCTTAATGCTCGAGCCTTTACCGATGTGGATACAGAAAGATCCAGTCATTAGAGGCCTTTGGTGGACAGAGGACTGGGAGGACCGCATTTCATTGTACGCAGACGACATGCTCCTATATCTGGCTTCACTGGCGGCCTCCCTGAATAGGATATTACACATTTTCATAGTGTTTGGCAGCTTCATTGGATACAGGATTAACTGGGCTAAATCAGTAATTTATGTGCTTAGTGGGACGATGCAGGCACTACCTAAGGGATTCACTATACAAGAAGCGGCAGGAGATTTCAAATACTTTGGGACCTGAGTCTCCAAAGATAAGTCTCTCTTATATGAACCCAACCTGCTGCCCCCGCTGAAACAGCTTAGGAGTAATGTCCAGCACTGGTAGTCGCTCCCACTTTCCCTACTGGGGCAGGCCACCCTTTTTAAAATGATGTCTCTCCCTAGGTTTTTGTATGTCTTACAGAACATGCCACATTTTGTTTGGTTAGATTACTTCAAAACCATTGATGGGGCCTTGAGGGAACTCTTGTGGGAAGGGAAGCCGCCTAGAATTGCGACTTAAAAGTTGACATTAGGATGGTATGATGGAGGAATACCCCTGTCGGGTATTAAAAAATATTATTGGGGGGCACAACTCGCCGCAATAAATCTGTTATTTATAGGCCACAGGAGGATCCTGTATTTCTTATAGATAGATGGCTTCTCCCGGTGGGAGGTCTCGTAGGGGCACTATACGCCAACCCAGCTAAACTAAAAATGTCGGGACCCACGAGGCACGCGGTTCAAGTATGGCGCGGGGCCACGAGGAGTCTGGGTTGGGAGGGTAAGATCACAATGGCTACCCCTCTCTGGAACACAGAATTGTGGGGCAAATTGAGACGCACTCTTGGAATCGAGCGCTGGGATTTGATAGGAATCTCTAAGGTGGGGGACCTATGGAATGGGGGCAGAGTGATTCCCTTCACGCAATTACAGCTAGAGTATGACTTGGCTAAAACAGACTACCACAGTTACCTGCCGATCAGACACGCTCTGCTTGCGGTGATACGGCAGGGAGAGACTCCACCTGACTTCTCCCTACTGGAGGATGGGGTCTTAGACAGGAGTATCAGAGAAAAAAACGATATTGTTAATATACGAAAAATTAATAAACAATATGGCTGACCCCCTACTTTGACTTCAGCCAAAATGGGAATACAACGCCGCTGGTTTGGTTGATGAGGAGTGGCTTGAGGCCTTAGCCTCTCCTAGAGAAACTGCTATTTCCGCTAGGCTTAGACTTGTGCAGTTAAAGATACTCCACAAAATATACCTATTGGGACCGACGCTGGTAAAGATGGGGTTCAGTAACAAAACCGACTGCCTTAGGGTGTGTGAACAAGAGGGCACTTTTCTACATATACTCTGGGAATGCGCAGTCCTCCAGAGGAACTGGTCGGTGTTAACACAATGTATGGAACGGGTAATGGGGTATGACATTGACTGCAACATCAAATTATGTCTTTTGAATATCTGGGCCCGAAGGATCTGAGTACTAAAGAGAGAATATGGGTAACACTTGGGATGATGATAGCTAAAAGGAACATTGCACGAAAATGTAGGGCGTGGGAACCACCGACACTGAACAAATGGGGGAAGGACATGGATTTGTGGATGGTGTCAGAAAGGACGGTTTATGAATCTAGGGGGTGCCCCACCAAATGGACGCATATTTGTGGGAAATGGGACGACTATAGAGGGGTCTCTGCGATCCCCCGCAGCCCAGATGTGACACTGAGACAGATAACCTGCCATGAGAAAGGTTACTGCAAATTTCTATGTAAATATATGTGACTCTGAAATTGCCGTCTGACTTCGACCAAGTGTGTAACTCCAAGTGAAAATGATTGTATGATGTCTATCATATCTAATTTTGTTCTTAATAAAAAGTTATGATAAAACAAAATTGAAGAGGATGTTGTCTTCCTTCAATTTAATCTGGTTAGAAGACGTTTTCGGTCCACAAAAAATGATAATCAAAGTCGGACACTTAGAGGAGTTAAAAAATATATTTTACGCTTTAAAGGATTCTTTAAAACACTCCTTTTCTCCAACCAATGTTTACATTAGTTGAGCAAAGACTGAAATCTTTGTTTGATAATTGAGCTCAGAAAGACTCTGACATCCCTTGTTACAGATCCATTGCTGCCTGCCCCAAATTGATGGCTTATCAGTTGGAGAACAGGAGACACACTCACCAGACAACCCAGGCATCACTCACACAATTGGAACGGTGAGTCACTTCAATATGTAAAACGCATAGGGCAGCACCATAGAGATCCAGTAACGAGAAATGACAGGTGCACAATGGTAGATGACAGGGTGACCCAGCACAACAAGCACTGGCAAAGCCAGTAGGTCTCACTGTGCAGCAAGGCTAAAAGATAGAGGAAAAGCGTTGTTATGTAACCATTGCTGACCCCGTGGGGCAGTGGTCTGTTTTCTTGGTATGGGATGAGTCTCTGCCTTCACCCAAAAAGTTTAATTGTTTTATGTCTAAGCTGAAGTGAGCCGTGTCGGCCGCGTATGAACACAGTGCCAAAAAGTCCATGCAGAGCAGGGACTGCTGCGCCGCCTGCATCTCTGTAGCATCTTTAAACCCGGCGGTGTGACTTTTGGGTGCTTTTTTTCCTGGCAGGAAAGGAGGGGAAGTAACAAAGGGGGGATTGGTGGGGGGTGGATGGGGTAATCAACAATGGGGGAAGGGCGGACCGGACAAGCAACAATGCAGGATGAGGGTGCCGGGGTCAGGGCAAGCAACAATGTGGGAGGGGAAGAAGGAAGTGGGTGCAAGTAAATGAAGAATAAAATTACCTCTGAAAGCAGTGGAAGGACACTGGGCAATGAAAGCAGTACCTAGCTGACACACGATGACCAAAGAGAAGTAAGGAAATGAGAATGACGATGAAGCCAACCAATGGTATGCAGAAGACAGGCTCTAAGCCCCATGTAAGTAAACTAAACGCCTTACAATTGACAGCACATAGGCTGTCTCTGGTGAGACCTAAAGTGCAGGGTGTGGGGGGAGGGCAAACTCTTAAAGAAGTGAAAGTGTCAGCCAAACATACTGAATGGCATAAAACAACCAACAGTGCCCCTAAGACATTTAGGGGCACTAGGTTGAAGGCAGGAGAGTGTTTAAGGAAGGGGCGTGGATGTGCCCTACCTTTGTGGCTTTGTGGTTCACGGGTGGGTAGAGGTAAAGGGAGGTCATAGTGACTTGAGGGTTCTGCTCAGAGTGGGTAGAGGTAAAGAGAGATGAGGGTGACCTGAGAGTTCAGGGATGTTGTAGAGGTAAAAGGAGGTGAGGGTGACTGGAGGGTTCCTTTGTGGGTAGAGATAAAGGGGGGTGACAGTGACTTCGGGGTTCAGAGGTGGGTAGAAGTAAAGTGAGGTGAGCGTGACTTGAGGATTATCGGGTGGGCAGAAGTAAAGTGAGGTAAGGATGACTTGAGAGTTCAGAGGTGAGCAGAAGTAAAGAGTGGGGAAAGTGATGTGTGGGGTCAGGGGTGGGTAGAGGTAAAGGGAGCTGAGGGTGACTTGAGGGTTCAGGGTTGGGTATAGGTAAAGAGAGGGAAGAGTGACTTGAGGGTTAAGGGGCCAGTAGAGGTAAAGGGAGGTTTGTGTGATGAGGGTTATGGGGTGGGTAGAGGTAAAGGGAGGTGAGGGTGGCTTAAGAGATCAGGGGTAAGTAGAGATAAAGTGAGGTGAGGGTGACTTGATTCACAAAGGTAAACTTACACTTTGTGTAAGTTTACTTTTTTTGCAATTCACAAACTATGAGTTAATAGTATGTTTGCGACTGCAGACTGTCTTATTTCTTTATGTGCAGAGTTCTTCACCCCTATTATGGAATCTCCAGCATTGTAAACTCTCAGTTTGCAAATAGCAAGAAAAGTAGTAAACATACGGAAAAGTGTAAGTTTTTCTTTGTGAATCAGGCCTTAAGTGATTTACCCAGAATCACAAAATGTTGAGCCTACGCCGAGACTCGAACCTGGTATCCCAGTTCCAAAGTTGGCAGCTCTGGCCGTAAAGCCAAAGGTCTTGCTAATGGATTTTCTCTGTGGAATCATATGTGCTACAGTATTTTTTTCAAAAACTGTAAAGTGATTACTCCTTTTCAAAGAAAAATATTTTCTGCTCAAATAAAGGAATAAGCAGAAGGGTAGCAAGAAACATTACAGTCATGCTTAAATGCCACTAAAGACCCTAGCCAGAATGTAGAGAGCATAACAGATATGACATTTTATTTTATATTAGTAACAACTTGTTATCAAAGTTATATAGGAAATACTCTGAAATAGTGAACACACTGGTGAAAAAGTTAGATTGATAATTTCACCCTGTATTTATGGTATTTTTCATGTGTGTCTAATGCAGAGTTCTTTAAATGTTTTTACTCTGAGTCCCCATAACAAAATGTGTTGAAATCAGCCCCCCTTCAAAACATTATAGCAAGGACTGGAGGAGATGGAGAGGCAGGACTGAGTGCAAGGGGCTGGGCTTGTGAGATCAATTCAGGGATACTTTGTCTCTCAATCATAAACCATACTATAGGGTTTATTTTGATTCTGGGTGGAATTGCTTCTGCCCGACACCGACTCTGTCCTGGGATCGCCTGACCCCCTGTCGGCGGTCCAGACCGACTCATTTTGATGTGACCGAAAAGTGTTCGGTTGCATGATCCCTTACCTCGATTCGAGCTCTTGATATGGCTGTAAACTGGCTGTAACACAAGCTCCCATTGAGGAAAGGGAGGTACAATTCATCCCTGCACCCCATGGCAGGCGCCACAAGGTACTTGCCACAAGGTGCAGGGACCAACAGGGGGGCAGTATAGTTGCCCCCACAGGTTCCAACTGGAGGCCGTGCGCCAAAGGGGCCCCTGCTGGGGATCCCCAAAAACGCTTTCCGACATGGTTTCTATGTCGGTCAGGTCAGCATGGAGACCATGTCGGAAACCGTACATCATAAGCTCAAGGGCGGAAAGGCCCACCCTTGAAATTAGTGGCCGGCTTCCGACTGGCTGACGGAGGCCAGCTGAAATGCCCAGCCGGTTTCATTTCTGACCACCTCCATCATAATGAGGCGGTCAGAAAGGAAACCATGAGGTCCATTACGATGCGGACTTGAAGGATCCGACCGCAGCTCGAAGCTTTTACGTGCAACATCACAATTGGCCCCTAAATGTGAGACTCACAAAAGAGTGAATGCATTAAAAAAAACAAAATTGAATAACAAACTCTGCTCCCCATAATTGGGGGTGATGTGCGACCCTCAAGTTCGAGGGCCCTAATACAATAGTACCTGCTTCACTAATGATAGCTGCAGTTCTGAGTAGCACTCTGTCTTGAGTGCCACATTCACCCCTTCCCCACCATGCCTGGCCTCACTCCAATCATGCTCTCTGTCCCCTTCAGAAAACAAATAACTCCCACATGCTGTCCTCTCTGCCGTAAGGGTTCCCCCTGCTTTATTGCTTGCAAGGAATATGAGCCCTGATGCCCCTTTTGCAAAGGAAGACAGCCATAATTGTGATGCAGTGGATCCCTCACAGTCCTTGGCCCCAGTGCCACTGCACCAGCTTCACTAATGATAGCTACTAGCTACTTCCTTGTAAGTGGTCTGTTTCTACTGGCCTTTGTAATAAACATGGGCTCGGTCTTGCCCCATCCTCACAGGTGGAAGCAGGCAGGATCTATGGGGACCCATGTTGTTAGAAGGGGCGATCTCAGAGGGCCCAGTTGTGCTCACCCCGACACCCCCAAGACCCACCTCTTCCCCAGAACTTGCCGAGTCTTGATTGTGAGGTCCTCACCGGGGAGGACTTCGGGTCTAGGATCGTACACACGGAGCTCACACCACACTATGAACAGACACCACACCGTTGGATTCTAATAACAAGTTCTTTATATAAGTAATAGACGAAGGAAGCACTCTTATATACACGGTGGTCGAGGGACCATAAAGTCCTGGAGGATTCAGGAAGGGGGAAGCGGGACAGTCTTTTAGTCTCTGGGTCAGTACGAGGCGTACCCTACGCACAGCTCTCAATCCTCGAGCTGGGGGATACGGGATGATGGTCGTACTGGCTGCATCACCTCCGTCGAGTCGGCTTGGTCGTGATGGTGGTCTCGATGGTCCAGCCGGACCAGAGCACTCCTCGAGCCGCGACGAGGTCAGCAGGGCTCGATCTGGAGAAGTTCGTGAGGAGCCGCGACAGCGTCAGCAGGGTTCGGATGGTTGCAGGTTCAAGCTTGAGCCGCGACAGCGTCAGCAGGGCTCGGGTGGTCTTAGAGGTCGAGCCGCGACAGCGTCAGCAGGGCTCTGATGGATACGAGTTCAGCTCGAGCCGCGACAGCGTCAGCAGGGCTCCAATGGTTACAAGTTCAGCTTGAGCCGCGACAGCGTCAGCAGGGCTCCGATGGTTACACGTTCAGCTTGAGCCGCGACAGCGTCAGCAGGGCTCTGATGGTTACAAGTTCAGCCTGAGCCGCGACAGCGTCAGCAGGGCTCAGAGGTTCAGGATGAGTCTTCTTAGGGTCAGCCGCGATCAGATCAGCAGGGCTTCAGGTCCCAGATACCACTGCCCGCTAGTTGTCGGGCGGGCCCAGTTATAGTCCTTTTGCTCTTTGATCTCCGGACCCTCGCAGGCAGAGGTCTCCTGCCGGGGGGGCTGGTCGTTGGCGAGGTCCGGCGGTTGGCTCTTTGATCCCTTGGAAAGATGGGTCCCAGCGGGTCTGGAGCCAGCCCTCGGGGAGGCCAGAGGGGTGATCGAAACTGGCCCACAGGGGAGGGCCAAAGGTGTGACAGATACCAGACTCTCAGGGGAGGCCGGAGGTGCCATCGAAACTCCCCGGCTTATCTCACTCGGGGAGCCCTTTACCCCCCATCCGGGACTGGCGCGCCTTTGGAGTCTGGGTTTCGCGGGGGCCGGGGTCACGCTAGGCCCAGGGAGACAGGGATGTCGGGAAGGGAAGATGGCGTCCGGGCCTTGTGGGGCATGCAAGGTTTAGGGGCTCGGAGCCGGACGGGGAGCGGGAAAGGCAGGCCTGGTCGAGGTTCTAGGGGGATCTAGGCTTAACTGAAGTAGGACGACCAGGCTCGGGGTGCAGGCTTACGCTCACAGGGTGTGGAGGGACCGAGATGAACCACGCCACGAGGCCGGGTCCAACACATGTGCACATGTTTTTCTTAACTTTACAAAAACAGTTCCCATATTTTTTGTTAAAATAGTTAATGCAAGCCTGGAGGTGCCTCTTTATGAAATAAAAATGGCTCCTGTGCTGTGAAGCATAGGGAAGAACAGAGAGTTAAAGAAAAAAACAGGCCTTCTCACTGGCGTGCCTGCTACCTGAAAGAAATGCAACTGTTTGCAATTGATTAATCACCAAATGTAAAGGCTGCTTGGGAGCCAGAAGTAGCGTTAAATGATGGAGTCTCTCAAAGCTTCATAGTGACAAAGATTTTTTTTTTGTTGAGATAATGGAGAAGTGTTAACAGGTGTATCCCATTAATGGACACTTGTGGAAATGTTGGTACTGGGTACAGTCTGAGCATGTATACAGTTTGAATACATTTTACTAAAATATATACTTTGAAAGCTCTTGTTTTATCTTAAACACTAAGGGCCAGAATTACAAAGAAATCACGCAATGCAGCACAGCAAGTAAAGTTGCTGTGCTGCGTTGTGTGAATGGGAGTGGGCAGTAAAGCATCCGCAGAGATGTTGCACGGTTCTACTCTCTCCCTGCACAGGCACACTTTATATGCTGCAATGCAACAATGTAGATACTGTTGTGCCATAGTGTGAGGGATTTAGAAGGTGGTTCTGACCATCTGAGCCGCCGGGATTTTTCACTTTTTGAACACATAATTGTTGAGCTTTTACTGTGGGTGGGCCTCATAAATTGGGACTCACCCACAGGGAACTCATGATGAAAGAGACCGGAGTAAGGGGCACTGGACTGGTTACATGCAAACACGTGGTTACATGCATGTGCACACGTGTAGGGGCTGCGCATGGGAGATTGCTGGCGTGTGCAGCCCAGGAGCAGTTACAAATTGAATGGTGTGACAGGAATTATGCAGAGCTGGGTGGTGACATGGAATAGGCTTTATACAATGGAAAGAAACGTAAGGGGAAATCAGTGTGCTTTATGGTTTTCACTGAAGGACCACTTCATTATTCCCATTATGAGGATGGGGATCACATAAGATGGTTTCACTTCCCCAGGGCCTACAAATTCCAGATACACACTAAAGTCCACCGTAACGTAGGTGAGAAGTACTATTCTGCAGAGTTCAAAGGCATATCTGTACTGCTTTTGGGTCATCCAGAAATGTCATATTCCTCTGAGTCAGTTCGTAACCACACCCTGGCTGGGTGTGACCCTGCCAGGCTGGATTAATGACCTTCCTCCCCAGTCTGAGGCATCAGAGGCCTAGCACAAGGCAAGCATTCCAAGGGCAAAGGTCACCCATCCAAGAAGAGAAGCTGGGTGGAGTTACACGGTTATCCATCAGCAGCTGTCACCTGGTGCCAGGCACCAAGCTGCTCTGAGAGAAGGCAGCCAGGGGGAAGGGCTTGTCTGAGACAATGTGGCATGGGAGCCCTGGACAATGCCATCTTGAACTATCTCAGAAGCCTGGCCAGAAAGGAGGGAGCAGGGGCAGAGAGGTGATGTGTGGCTGCTTGATAGGGCAAGCTGAGACTTCCTGCCAGCCCCTCCAAATTCTTTAAAAAGAGCTTGCGCAGGAAGAGGAGCTCTCGGGGTGTGGTCAGCTGAGGAAGACTGGTACTGGAGCCTGGCACCATGGACAGCTGGAAGGAAGAACCTCCAGACTGTCCCAAGACCCTGACTTGCACCAAAAGGGGAGTCCAGCACCAGAGAGCCGAAGCCTGGGCCTTTGTCTAGGGAAAAGAGGGGCCCAGGAGGAGAGCCTGGCAAAAGGCCTGGTGCAGGGAGCCAGTGAAGACTGTGCTCTGATGAATTCACCCTCCCAGAGAACAGGAGAGCAAAAGAATGTGCTCCCAGTGGCTGGGGAGCACCACCAGGAGCAAGAAGAGGCCAAAATTGAGCAAATCGGCTGCCTGGGAGACATGATACGCCCCCCAGAAGGTAGGCCACCTCTGACCTTAGTGAGGACCGACAATGAAGCGCGTGGGACTCCGCCAAGGTTCCAAGATGGACAAAGCCAAGTTGGGGAGCGCTGTCGGCTCCCCGTGAAGTCACCAAAATGGGGTGCCAGGAGCCCACCCTGGATCCGGCGATAATGGAGGGTGGGAAGCACCGTTGTACTCCCTGCGAAGAGGACTCTGGGGTCTGGGATCCCAACTCTGGGCCCCAAAGCAGAGTTTGTTGCGCTCCCTGTGAAGATTACCAGGGAGCCTGGGATCCCAACTCCGCACCTCGAAGCCAAGAAGTGCCGGCACGCTCCCTGTGAAAACCTCCCCGGGGGAAGGTGCTCGGGACACCAACTCCGGGTCCCGGTGTGCCCCGCAAAAGCGGGGGAGTGCGGCAGCAGGAGGAAGGCGGGGGGAGTGCCGTCGCACTCCTCTGAGGTCCAGCCGGCTGGCGGGAGACTTTGTGTCTGCCGGCAGGAGCGGGCAGACCAGAAGAGATGTGCCGGCTCCCGAGGCAGCACGCAAGGGTGCTGGCCAGTCAGAGAGCTGGTGTGGGCAGCTGGGGGTGGGCTCCTCAAGCTGCCCTTCAACGTACCATGACGCGGGGTGCCCTGGTGGGACCGGGCCCCTGAGATGAGGAAGGAGCAGACGGGGTGGGCTCCCCATGCTGAATAGACTCACCTGGCAGCAAGGGGTCCGGGTGGAACCGGGCCCCCAACATGAGCAAAAGTGGCATGGGCCAACCTACGAGGGCAGAGTGGTTCTCCCCGAGCAGTGAGGGAGCTGCAGCTCTATTATTTACAACCGAGGAGTGCTTCGCCCCATAATGCCATGCAGGCCCGGACCAGCCTGCAAGCAAAAGCGGATCATTTTCTGCATGTGGTGGCCCCAGGAGGATGCGGTTACCATCAGGTGTGTGCCAAGGTGCAGGGGGTGCTGCAGGAGCAACTCAGTCTCCCCCAGCACGAAAATAGAAAGTCCCTCTTAAGTCTCTGGGGACTTGGAAGGAATAACCATTTAAGGGCTCAGCCAGTAGTCAAAGCATTCTGTGGCTGGAACTTTTGTTCTACAGCTGGGGGTGCATTAGGGACTGCACCACGGTATGAAGGTCTGAGTTCAGGATGTTTGGAGAAGGGCAGCCCCTGGAAGTGAAGAGGTGCAATTACACGAGAAGCGCATTTACCAATGTTATTTATATTGAGGAACTGAAAGTTACATGTGTAATGTGAAGTCATAAGCAAAGTGGGGTTATGTTGCCAGACATTCCTGCTAGGTTGTCTGACTGTATATGCTTAATCTTGTGATTTTAACTGTGATGCCTTTTAGGGGCTGTGATTGCAATGCATTACAACTGTTATCAGCTATGATAAGTGCCTCATTTAAAGTTATTTATTTAGAAGTTTTCTATAGCGCTAACAAGACCCGAAGGTAGCAGAGCGCTTTACAGTAAAAGGTGTGACAGGGTGAACAAAAAGACATGTAACAAGTAGAAGCAGTCATCGAAAGACAGTATTGGGGGAGGGAAAGTTTGTAACAGTGGGACTTTTGGTATGAGGATACATAGATAACACATAGTTCAGTGGGAGATCCTAGTTATCTGGGACCTAGGGAGCGGATGAGGAACAAGGATTTGAGTTGGTTCTTAAAGTCCGCATAGGACGGTAGAGTTCTGATATGCGGAGGGATAGAGTTCCATATTTTAGGGGCATTTCCAGTGAAGGAGCAGTCCGCAGTTTTCTTCTTTCTGGTTTTTGGAAGGATGAGCAGCAGGGAGTTGGAGCTTCTCAAATATCTGCTTTGGCCTGCTTTTTGGAGCTTAGTTGCCAGGTATTCTGGTTTACCGGTGTGGAGGGCCTTGTGGGTTAGGTAGGCCGTTCTGAAGGTGCTACGCATTTCCACCGGAAGCCATTCAAGTTCTTTAAGTGCTGGGGAGATGTGGTCGAATTTTTTGCATCCTGTGATCATTCTGGCTGCCGCATGAAGTGTTGTTTTTAATGGAGCCAAGTGAGATTTGGGGATACCTGTAAGGATTGAATTCCCATAGTCCAGTCTAGATAGAACTAGAGATTGTGTGGCTAGTTTAAGATCCTTGTTTGGAATGAAAGGTTTGATTTTGTTCAGCAGTCTGAGGTTGAAGAAAGCACTTTTTGCCGAGTTCTTAATGTGGTTTGTCAAGGTTAGTTTGGGGTCTAGGGTGAAACCCAGAGATTTGACGGAGTCAGTTGGCGTGAGAGAACCTTTAAGAGCATCGATCGACTTCAGCCACTCCGTGACTTGAGGGTTGTCTTCTTTGTTTGAGATGAGAAGGGTTTCGGTCTTGTCGGGATTGAGTTTCAGGTGGTTTTTTGTCAACCAATCTTGAACATCTTTTAAGACAGCATTAAGTCTATGGATGTCGTTAGGTGAAGAGGTTTCCAGGTAGATCTGCGTGTCATCCGCCTAGAGCTGGAAGAGGATGTTGGCATTCCTGAGTAGTTTGGCGAGCGGTTCCATATAGATGTTGAAGAGCTGAGGAGAAAGTACTGATCCTTGGGGGACACCCTTGTTGACTTGTTGTGTTTCGGAGGTGAAGTTCTTCAGTTTTATTATTTGCGAGCGGTTGTGGAGAAAGGAAGAAAACCAGTCAAGAACTACCTCGCCGAGGCCAGCTCTTACTTGCAGAGTTTTGATGAGGAGCTTATGGTCTACCGTGTCGAAGGCTGCGGATAGATCAAGGAGTATGAGAAGGCAGCACTTGTCAGCGTCAAGAGAACCGTGAATGTCGTCTATGATGTTCAGCATTGCGGTTTCTGTGCTACGACCTTGTCTGAAGCCAGATTGGAGGGGGTCCAGGAGATTGATGTTATCCAGGTGATGAGTTAGTTGCAGGAGAACGCAGCGTTCCAGTGTTTTGGCGAGTAGAGGGAGGTTAGATATCGGTCTGAAATTGTTCAAGTCGGTAGAGTCGAGGCCAGGTTTTTTCAGCAAAGGGGTGACTTGTCCCATTTTTAGACAGTCGGGGACCACTCCGCTTTGTAGGGAGCTGTTTATAATTTTGCCCCAGATAGGTGCTAAGGTGAGCTTCATTTTTTTGACAAGTGAGGGGGAATGGGGTCTGAGATGTGAGCTGATGGTTTGGAGGTCGAGATTAGCGAGATTATCTCCGTTTCCTGCACGTGGCGAAAGCTTAGCCAGGGGAGGGGAGGGGGGCCGGAAGGGAGGGCCTGAGGGATGGTCGTGTTGCTGATCTCTAGAGATAGTTCGATTTTTTGGACCTTGTCGTTGAAGAAGCTGGCGAAGTTGTCGCATAGTTCTTTGGACGCCTGTAGGGGTGAGGGCAGAGGCTTTGATGTTTGGTGTCTGATTATGTTGTAGAGTTCCTTGGGTCTGTTTTTGGAATTGGCGAGTGCCTCTCGGAAGAAGTTGGATTTCTTGTTTTTGATATGGTTGTTATACTTCTTTCGGGCTGTTTTTAGTTGTAGGCGAAGGATGGTTGTTGGGTTGTTTCTCCACTTTCTTTCTTTGGCTCTCAATGTTCTTCTTTCTGCATTGAGGTCCGAATTGAACCAGGTTCTAGACGGGGTGGCACGGCTTCTTTTGAGCTTTGGAGGAGCTAGATTATCGAGAATGGACACTAGCTCAGAGTTGTACTGGTCGATGAGATCGTTGGTCGAAAGGTGTGGAGAGTTGTCTGGGAGAAGAGAGCTTAGCTGCCCTTCTAGAATGTCTAGGGGGACTTGGGGGAGGTTTCTTGACCATTTGGGTGGGTCTTGGGGAGGTTTAAACGGGATGATGGGGTGATTAATGTGAAATAGGATCATATGATGATCTGACCAGTCAACGGGGAGTATGTGGTTGATCGTGATTGAATTCTTTTGTGCAATGATGGCGTCCAGTGTGGCTCCTTTGTAGTGTGTCGCCTCGGTGCAGTGTTGAGTGAGGTTGTTATCTGCGAGGAGGTTGGATAGCGATCTAATTAGAGGGTTGTGGGTTTCATTCCATCGGAGATTTAGGTCACCAAGAATTAGGTTTTTGGAATCGCCGAGAGCGTTTTGAGCGATCAGGTTGGATAGTTGGTCTCCAAACTCATTGTTTCTGCCCGGGGGGTGATAGAGTAGGTGGCAAAATAGAGTCATTGTCTTTGGTTTTGATGGAAACGGATAGGCATTCAAATGAGTTGTATTCAAAGGGGGAGGTTTCTGTGATGTTCCAGCTGTCCTTGTGGATGATAGCAACTCCACCTCCTCGTTGTTCTATCCTGTCTTTGGAGCTGAGGAGAATCCCGGGGGAACCAGCATGTCTAGGCAGGGGGGAGATGACTTATTTAGCCAGGTCTCAGTGAGGAACGCAACATCTATGTCGTGTGTAAGGATGGCTTCAGCTATGTCCGTTGCATGTAATGAGGCCGATCTGCAGTTGATTAGGAGGCAGTTGGTGATTCTCTCCTGCATGCTGGTTGTTTTGTCTTTAGCTTCTCTGGGTATGGCGGTGAGGACTGGTAATCTTTGACGTTTGAGGGTGAGTTGATCTTTCCGGTACCCAGTGATTACTTGTATTTTAGATTTAGGTGAGACTGAGATGTGAGAGTCGTAGGTCGTGGCTAGTAATGTTGCTTCTTTGTCTGACATAGGCGCTTCTGATCTGAGTGGTCTGGTGGTCAGGTGTTTTGAGCATGCTGGGATGTGAGATGAGGTAGTGGTCGGGGGCCTAGTCCATGGGGCTCTGGGGAGTTCAGATTTTTTGGGACTGGAAGCCAGGCTCTTGGGATAGGGATCGATTGGGTGAGCGTTGAGGGCTAATGTGGGCTCCTGGGTGATGATGTCGTTGGCGAGGAGGGGCGTTTGGGGAGGGGTGTTGGGAGGTTTGGAGGGATTGTATTGTGCATTGTGGGGTACTATGGGTCCCTGGGTGATGATGTCGTTGGCGAGGAGGGGCGTTCGGGGAGGGAGTTTAGGGGGAATACAGGCTATACCGAGGTTGAGGAGGATTTCAATTAGGCCTTGGGTGATGGAGTCGACCTTATTTTCCAAGGCTGTGAGCCGCTTAGATGTGGAATCAATGGGGGGGTTGTGGGCAACTGCAGTGGGGCCGAGTAGGTTGTAGTACGGGGGAGAGGGTTGGGAGATAGGGATCGGGGTAGAGGGCGGGGGTGGTGTGGGAAGAGGGCTGGGTGAGATGATGGACATGGGCGGGAAGGGGGGAGGGTCGGGAGGAGGATAAGACGGTGGAGGTTTGAGAGTAGGGGGGAGATTCGAGGGGCGGCTCGTTGACTGTGGGCTGCCAGTTGACCGGGGGGTGATTGTCCTCGGGGGTGGGAGGTAGCTATGAGGGGTGAGGTGGTAAGGGAGGGTGGTAGGGGGTGAGAGTTGGCTTTCCTGTGGGTTGTGGATGGGTGGGCGTGGGGGGTGGGATGTGGCGGGGGGGAGGGGAGCCTGACGGGCTATATGTGGATCGGGGGGGGTCGTGTCGCGGTCTTCTCTGTCTGTCGAGGGAGTGGACGGTGTAGATGCGAGGTGCGGCGGGGTAGGGAGGGCTGACTTGAGAGAGGGGAATAAGGAGTCAAAAGCTTCCAGGTTATCATTGTTGGCTTGTATGAGGACTGACTTGAGAGAGGGGAATAAGGAGTCAAAAGCTTCCAGGTTATCATTGTTGGCTTGTATGAGGACTGTGCCATTGGTGAAGATAGTCACGGTTGTATAGCCTCTGCCGACTGATCTGAGTGGAAGAATCGTAGTTAGTTTGCAGCTGTGAGCAGTGGAGGTGGTTTTGGCGATGAACATCCGCGTTCTAATTGTGGAGACCCAATATTCGGGTCTTTCTGTGTGGAATATTAGGTCCATCTTCATCGGTCCTATGGAGGTCGAATGGTAGATGTCAGTGATTAGGGTTTCTTCATGTTTGCGGATGAGTTTCTGCTTGAAAGTGCGTCGAAGCTTTGTAGAGAGGAGGGGGGGAAGATGATGGTGTAGGAGTTCCGACTGTGAGGTTTGAGGTGGGCAAGTGTTATTGGAGGAGGAGGGGGAGGTTGGTCCCGGGCCATGGTGAGGATAGGAGAGGGGGAGAGCCTGATGAGTTGCGATGTGAAGCTAGGAGCTTGGGTGGCCCAGAGTGACGAACCGAGGTGTTCCCGTAGAGTGTTGAGGTTGACGTTCCAGGCCGATGGAGAGGGTCTTAAAGCCCGTGTGGTACTGCTAAGGAGTTTGCGGGTGATCGGTGCCAATTGGTAGTTAGACTTTTGTAGATTAGCGTCTTGAGAAAGGTGTGAGATGGAGACTCTGATCAGGAGAGGACAAGCAGACAGCCTCCCAGACGTACACACCAACAGCCAGCTCCAAGAGGGGTCTGACCTAGCGCAGTTCTAGGTTGCTTGTTAATAAGCTCAAACAGTCATGATCATTCTGACAGAGTTGTACCCTGTCTGGCGTGAAGGTAAGCATTTGAGGTCTGCAGGACCTCCTTGGACATTTTTGGAGAAGTGGTAGAGGATTGTGGGAGAGGGCGTACCGTTGTCCCTTTGTTAGATGCCCCTCATGAGTTTCACAGTCATAACTCACTGTGAAGTCAGGCGATGTCTTCTGTGGCCGCCATTTTGGGGTCAGGCACAGGGTCGGCGGCAGTGGGCAGCAAAGGGAGCCGATGAAAGACTATTTGTTGCACTAGGGGTGGATAGGGCTGTAGCGTGGCGCCCCCGCCGTGGTCATTACCTTTTTCTATGTCTCGGGCGGCATCGGAGTATGATCAGGTCAGGCGGCGTCTGCTGTGGCCGCCATGTTGGAGACAGGCGTGGCGTCTGAGGCGAGGATGAGCATACAGCTTCGTTGATGGCGCTGAAAAATTTGATGGAAGGGTCGAGGCTATTGTTTGGAGCTCATTTGGCCGTCCATGCGCTTGTAGGCTGAAGGACAGCGACTCCGGAGGAGGCTCCGGTCAGGCGATGTCTTTAATGGCCGCCATTTTGGAGTCAGGCGCCGGGAAGTTACCGGAGGCTAGAGTCACAGGGCTCCGATCGTGGATTAAAGACCTGGAATTGATGGGCGGGTCCGCGGAGCTCTTCAATCTGGTGCCGGCGCTGGCGCTGGGAAGCTGGGTCCAGCGCCGCTCCGCATCAAGCGGGTGAGTGTCCTGGGGTCGCAAAGGAAGGCAGAGGGGCGCCGATCGCTGCAGAGCGAGATCGGGCGGCTGGACTCTGCTTTCCTTAGGCGGGACAGGCTTCACTTATCCCTCATTGTGCTTCGGTCGTCAGATCCTGGTGTTGGGCAGCGCTGGAGGGGGGCTCTGTTTAGGATGTTGTTTGTAGAGCCGGGAGCTCGGTTTCAAAGCTTGCTACCCCTGCGGCCATCTTGTCCTTTAAAGTTATGTCTAAGCATGTTTTCTTGCTGCGGACTTAGGTGAAGAACAACCCAGACTGTTAGCCCCTAAGATGTAGAGGTGTATACTTTATGGTCAGTAGGAGATGCTCAGTCAGTGTTACATGTAGGCATGATAGGTTTGCCAATTTTAAATGCTTGTTGAGATAAAGGGAGGGTCGCCACTGGGATAATGCCGGTGGGCAAGGCCCTCGCTCCACGTTATGTTTAACCCACTGCATTAGGAGGCAAGATGATGTGCATACATTGGAGTGATGGTACTAAACCACACAGCCCCCCTGCGGAAGGGGTGGAAATGTTATGCAAGATCACAAAGTAATTCCAACAGCTTATGTATATTTGTAAATTGGTGCCTAGTATTGAGTAGTGTGTGTGTTGAATAAATGTACCATTCCTTTTATAAAGCAAAGTACAGACTGGACAATCAATTAATTGAGTGTTATTTCTGCGTACTTGTAAATGGCGATTACTAGCCCACACCACCTCCCTTGAGTAAGCCTTAGACTGCTCTGCAGAGTCAAGCTCTACAATGGGGTGTTTGGTTCCCAGTGAAGGACAAATGTAGTCATGTTATTTGTGCAGGCCTCACAAGTACTGCCTCGTTTTCCAACAAAGGGTGCCTGCATGCTTGTCAGCATAGTTTGTGTGCAGTAAGGGCTCCCTTTGTGTACAAAAACTAGGTTTTAAGGCGTTGGCTTGGCTACTAGAGTAGTGGTAATTTATCCTAGGTTTTGGCGCCACAAGGGGATGTACACTTGTCCTAATTAGGTAATCAATTGTATTATATTTTAACGGTGCTACAAGGAGAAGAGAACCACTTTCCCTCTTCTAGTTAGGCAATGCCACAAAATGCTTGGTACTCCTTAGCACACGTTTAGTATTCAATGTTACTGACATATACAGGTGTTTCCACAATACAGTTAGCACACAAAATAAATTCTTAATCCTTTTGTTCAGGGTTGATTGTCGTTTATTGCAGGAGATGTCACAGCCGACACGTGTTTCGTCGTATTGGGGAATGTAACCCCCGACTTTTTCAAGGCTGTTAGAAAAATGGTAATGTTGTAGTACATTACTTCTGATCTTAACATTTATTCTCATCTTTTGTAATCAACATTATGTGACTTATTAAAGGATTTTGTGCTGGTGGTGTGATATTCGAATTACAACATTAATTGCATGATAAAGCTGTGCTTTTCAAGTTACAACATTTAGTGCATGCTTGTTTTTATGAAATAAAGTATATCCACTGTCTGTTTTTACTTTAACATCATAAGAAGTATGAGCCCATTAGAAACATGGAGAGACCGGTGAAAGTGTGATTAGCGTTATCTTGGGGATGGCATGCAAATTCTTTTCAATTATAATTGTGAATATTTTCTGTGCATATATTTGGTGGGTTCATGCATATTTAGGAACCATGCGCTTTGTACCTATTCTCCAACGTTTCTTTTCGTTCTGTATAAGGGAATATGGAGGCGGGTTGTAAGTTCAGGTTCGTCCTAATTGGTACATTATGTACAGCATTTCTTTAAGTCATAATGTATTGATAATAATTACTTACATTATTCGAGGTGATAATTCCAACCCTCAAAGGGTTTCTAGTGGGGTTGTCGTGGATGTTTTGGAGTCTTCATCAATATATTGACCAGAATAGTGGTCCAATATTCGCATGCTGTAAATAATATTTCAGACTATGTTTAGGCTGTAAAACGATATCCGTTTTTAATGTCACCAATTATAACGTATTTGGAAAGCCACATAGCGTATTTCTAGACTATCGTGTTTTAAAATGTACTATTCCCGAATGTTTAGAGAGGAAAGGGATTTATATATTTTCAACAGTGCTCCCCGTCTATTATCCTCGTGTTTATATCTGGACCAAGACACTTTCGTGCCTTTTATCTACTCGGTGTGTCCCACGGATAGTTACCCCGTGCCTATATATTTTACTCGAGTTTGACTCCCATTCGGGTCTGCTTCATAATAAAGTTAACGACTCAGTAATACCCGCACATCCTTGCACACTCCCACATAATTAACGTGTGGACTGTGTTTTGAGTATTTAGCGTTCTAAGTCCAGTCGCGCTATTACTTCCCTGCGGCTGCGATTATTTCTTACCTTATCGAAGATCTCTTCTTGGGAAATATTCGCCCTTCTGCTACATGTAAGTTGCAGCGCTTGTTTGAACGGTTGGCGCCATATATCTAAAACGGAAGTGTTGCTCGTTTGTTGTCATGCGTCACTTCCGATTCGGTTTTCACAGGTCTAGTCCCATCCCATTAGTTATTTGATGTTACTTTGGCGGCCATTTTAGACTGCCTATATATTGTAGTCAGAATGACCCTTTTAAAGGTTTTCTCTGACATTGAAGTTCTTGGAGCATGTATTTCACTTATTTACATAGATTTACGTGTCAATGCCTACATTAAAGATTTATCAATAATTCATGGTCAATGTATATATACAATTTATTTAAATAATTAGATTGATAAGAGTTATCAAGTATTTGTTGGATTGTAAACTTATTATACTTAAGGATGAATACCGATGATCTTTCTATTTAACTGCCATTCTTCAGTTGCATGACACTTTCATGGTTCTTTATGGTATTAAAAGTCCCTTTTTGTTTATGTGAGGGTTTCTAATTGGTTGTAGTTGATACTTAACCCTTTGGTGCTCCCCATCGTGTGTGTGAATTCTATGATTCACAGTGTTCCATACAAACTTTGTATTGGGCTAGCCTCTATTCTAACGATTTTCTCCATCCCAAATGGGCTCAGAACAGTTTTCAATGCCATTACGTGGCCCACACGCAAATTCAGCAATACAGGCATACCTTACACATATTCCATGTTCGTATATAGTACAAATTTTCATTTCTATATGTACATGATTATTCATTAGTTGTGATTCGGTCTTCATAGGTTAGTATAGTGTATTGGTAAGTTGTGCTTATGTGCCTAAAAAGTAATGTAGCTCCTGATCAATATTGAGGCCCAGTTCCACACTTTTAAGTGTCATAATCCAGATGGCCTCCCTTCTTCGTAGAGCCAATTCCCTGTTACCCCCTCTGGGGTGGATAGGTACATGTACAATCCCAAATATTGGATCAGAAGTAATGTACTACAACATTACCATTTTTCTAACAGCCTTGAAAAAGTTGGGGGTTACATTCCCCAATACGACGAAACACGTGTCGGCTGTGACATCTCCTGCAATAAACGACAATCAACCCTGAACAAAAGGATTAAGAATTTATTTTGTGTGCTAACTGTATTGTGGAAACACCTGTATATGTCAGTAACATTGAATAGGTTTTAAGGCGTTTCCGTCTTTGTATATGTGCTGTTAAATGCAACCCGGATGCAAAAGGGCCCAAAAAAAAGAGAAAGTAAAGATTTATCCTTGTACCACCTGCCTTAAGGAGGCGCAGCATTTTGGCACAAATCCACATCTGCAATTCTTTGTTGACAGAGATTTGCACCAACACCCATGGTGGCTGCATGGGAGAACCCATGCACTACCCATAGAACACCCCCTTTATGCAAAGGAATGCAAGGCAGCATGTAGCACAACTTTGCATTACTTTGGTAAACTATCCACTGCAAATCTTGACTTGCATTGGAGTGTAAATCCCAGCATAACACTTTGCATTGGGTTTGCATTACAAACGTAACGCAAACCCATTGCAAAGCATTACGGATGAGATCAGGAACTCCTTCTCCCAGGGGATGAAGGCAGTGGCCCACTGGATGGCATCTAACCTCCTGCAATGCAATGTTGCGAAAACGGAGGTGATGCTGTTCGGGGAAGCCAAAATCCTTTGGTCCCCGGACTGGTGGCCACAAGACCTTGGCCCAGTCCCTGAGCCTAAACAGGTGGTCAAGGATCTCGGGGTTCGTCTAGACCAGGACCTCTCTTTTAAAAACCATACTGCCCAAGTGGTAGGGTCCTGTTTCCACATAATTGGGATGTTGCGGAAGGTATTTCCCCTACTGCCGGACTCAACAAGGAAGACCCTGGTACAAGCCCTGATATTGAGTCGGCTGGACTACTGCAACGGGTTGCTCCTCTCAGCAAATGAGGGGGTTACCTCTAGATTGCAGGTTGTCCAAAATACAGCGGCCCGCCTTGTCCTTAATAAACCCCCTCGAACACCCTCTAAACCCCTTCTGACTGCGTTGCATTGGCTCTCTGTGAAACAAAGGGTGAAGTTTAAGGTATGCTGCATTATGCACAAGTGTCTTTTGAGAAAAGGCCCTCTATATTTGCTTAGCAAATTCTCTCCCTACGTGCCTCCACGGTCCTTGAGATCAAGTGAACAGGCCTTGCTGCAGATACCTAGAGCAAACAAGCATTTGCAATGCAATAGGTCTCGCATTAGGAAAGTTTGAGCTATTGGTATTGTAAATGACACATTTTTTATTTATGTGTTGGTTTTGAAAATAGCGAAAATAGCTTTGTCATTTACAATGCCAAAAGTTTTAACTTTCGCAAATGTGACACCTATAGCATTTGTAATGCAATATGTGTTGTATTTACGTGACTTAGATGTATTGATATTACAAATAAAAAGGGTGCAGTGTGTGTGTGAGGGTGCAGTGTGTGTGTGTGAGGGTGCAGTGTGTGTGTGTGAGGGTGCAGTGTGTGTGTGTGAGGGTGCAGTGTGTGTGTGTGAGGGTGCAGTGTGTGTGTGAGGGTGCAGAGTGTGTGAGGGTGCAGAGTGTGTGAGGGTGCAGAGTGTGTGAGAGTGCAGAGTGTGTGAGAGTGCAGAGTGTGTGAGAGTGCAGAGTGTGTGAGGGTGCAGAGTGTGTGAGGGTGCAGAGTGTGTGAGGGTGCAGAGTGTGAGGGTGCAGAGTGTGTGAGGGTGCAGAGTGTGTTAGGGTGCATAGTGTGTGAGGGTGCAGAGTGTGTGAGGGTGCAGAGTGTGTGAGGGTGAGTCTCCTGGGAACATAAACTATGGGAAAATGAATATTGGGAAACATTACATACGTGCAGGAGTTTGCATGGCAATATACAAAATAAAGAAACATAGAGGTAAATACCAGCTTTAAAAAATCCATTAAGTTGCTAGAGACGCACAGCAGCTGTGATTTCATGTAAATAAAATAAAACAAGTCACTGCGAACACGCTGTGTAGCCAATAAATTATATGTCTGCCCACAAGGCTGTAGTCAGACACCCTTTCATGCACAGGACTTAAGTCTCAAACAATCTCTTGCCAGTGTTGTCAAAGTCAGGACTAGCTCCCCCTGGATGATTTCTAAAGCAGGCCTTTTGAGTGTAAATATTGGCGCTGGGGGGTTAAGTGTCGCTGGAGATCCTTCAAATCTCAGGCAGGAATCCCTGCAGGGCTGGCTCCGCTTTTCATCCTTCAAGCGAGGCTTACATTACACATAGCTCTGAGAGGCTATTAGTTAGTTGGTGCGCGCTGCCTAACTGGTCTAATCAATGGTCAACAGGGGAGAGGCAGATTCTGTATCTAAAGGAAGTGTTCATATAGTCTGTCTGCAGGGAAAAAAGTCGAGGTGCTGCAGCGACATGTTCAAGATCACACAGTGTGCCTCTCTGATAGCAGCCATAGCATTTCCAAAACTGTTTTATGTTTAAAAAAATCTTAATGGGCGTAGGATGATAACATATTCAGAAGTGGGTGCTTGAACAATATATCCAAACTTTTAGCACTGAAAACATCTATGTGTGTTTTTAGGTGTTTTAGTGGAAGAAATAATGGATGGTGCTATGAACAAAGTTTCTGGCAAAGGAGTTAGCTGATTCTTCTAAAGTAAAGGGATTACATTCAATTACTTGCTGACAGTACCAGGCGTGGTAGCATGTCTTCATCCTTTGAAAAAAGTACAGTGATCGAATGCTGCACATAGAGGGCATAGGGTAGACCTGTGTGCCAGCATTTGCGAAATGTACCGTAATTTTACTCTAGCTTTACTGGCTGCCTCTGTGAGAGTTCATCTCCTTAGGTCTTATGAGCCGCGCATGTTTGTCTGGCCATTAGGATGAAAGCTATGCCAGAATGTCTGGGCAAAACATCACACGTTCAGCTCTTGGTACTGCACGCAAAGCCTGGGCGTCGATGGACTGCACCTCTTTGTCAGGGGTGTTAAAAATGTGATAGGTATACTTGAGGCTGTGTGCAGTAAACGTATCTTTTTATGCATTTGGAGGCTAAATAACTACAATACAGTGTGACAGTTCGCAGAAGGAGGGGTAAATGTACCTGTACTGCCAGCCTTTGCCACCGCTACAGCCAGTACCCCCTGGCCCTCGAGGCCCGGGGTCGCTCTTGTTCGGCAGCCCCAGAACCTCCAGCTTGTTCTCGGTGTCGCAGACCCTGACCGGGGTGGTCTCCCCCTGCATGGCGACTCCGTGGACGCTGACCACACTGCAGCCCCCACCCCCGGGAGCTACAGCCTCCCGTGGTCTGCTCCTTGCGGTCTCCTCCTCGTCCTCTTCATTCCCAGGGCCTCTACAGTACAGCAGCTCAGAGAAGGGTCCCGGAGGTAGGATATTGCCTCCTTTCCTAAGTCCGCCCCGGCTTGGCGAACTCTACACCCGCCTCCCAGGGAGACACAGGGAAAGCAGGAGGCGGGACAAGTGATGACACCACAGCCACTACGCTTCCGGGGCCCTGCAGAACAAACGCTGGGATACCCTTCTGAAGTCAACATAGCGCCATTTTGGTTAAGGAGCAATACATGAACAATAGAACCAAACAATACTAGAACGTCAAGGTTCAACGGGAAGATCAGAAACCAAACTTGAAAAACACCTTCTGTAAGAGTAAACTATTGAAAATAGCAGAAAACGCAAACTGTAATGGAAGCTACGAATGCGACAATGTGAGCGTAGGCATTTCTTAATATTCTTATATTATTATATTAAATCAATCTCCTAGATTTGTTAAAAAATATATACGATTTAAAATTGATATAGTACAAACCTAATACATATGATGACAAACATTATTGTTATTCCTATGTTAAAAGTCCTAGGAACATCGTGCGGTCTCCATTTAAAGATGGCCGCTTTTTCGTATTCACGCAGGAACATTTACAGACAATCTTCCGAAAGAACAGTCAGGAGGCGACCGCCTGCAGTGTGCAAAGGGCCGCTCACTCCGAAAACGGTTTGCTATTCGTAGACTCGCAGACCGAAAACTGCCATCACCTAAACATTTGCTGACATCTTAAACAGGTATAATTTCTCATTCTTTAAACTGCTACTACTACAAAAACAAAGGTGATTGGCCCATGCTGCCGTTTTTGCTGGGGCCACGACGCACCCTGCAGTTAGAAATGATAGCGGACCAGAGAGGGAGCATGTCTAAAAGGAGTACTGCCTCCTGATTGGCTGAGGAGCCGACGCGGGAATCGAAACTAGTGGTGCGCGCGCACCAGAGGAGCGGGGGCAAGGGAGCGCGAAGACGCCGAGACGAGGTAAGGGATGTGTGTGTAAGCGCCGGGGGTTCTCTGTGTATGTGTGTGCGTGCGTGCGTGTGTGTATGCGGGGGGGTTCTGTATGTATGTATGTATGTGTGTGTGTATGCGTGGGGGGGCTGTATGTGTGTTGTGCATGTGTTGTGAAGAGCCTGTTGATGCGCGCGACCTGATCCCGGCAGGCTGCTGCTGCTGCTGCTGCGTGCGCGTGACAGTCTGTTGTCCTCTCCGGCTCCCTTTGAGTCCTTGAAAGCCGGAATGATAACAATAGTCTCGCTCTGCGACAGCAGGCCTTTGGCCTGCAATCGCAGGGCGAGACCTAAAAAGGTGAGACAAGGGGACAGAGCACTTTCCATTGCGGGTCCCATGTTGTGGAATACCCTTCCACTTTCCCTGAGACTCTGCAATGAGCATCTCGCATTTAGGCGACAGCTGAAAACGTTCTTATTTTAAATCATGGAGACACAGCGACAGGTTGTTTATTTGCTTCTAGGTTGCCAAAGGCGTGGAGATACTCCTTCGGGAGGTGATCCTAGCGCGTTACAAACTCGCAAATAAATAATAATAATAATTAGTAAATCTGGGTCCTAGAGGGGTGGCGTGCAGCATTGCATTATGTTTGGGTACAATCCAATGCAAATCATGATTTGTGCTGGATTGTAAATACCAACACAACACTTTGTGAAGGTTTGCATTAAGTAACACAAACCTTAGGCAAAGTCATTGTAAATCTGGGCCTAAATCATTTTGCTGCATCCTATCTTATACTTTGTGTCATGCAATTTTTAAATAATTACACATTCACAGTGCTTTGTGCCACAGACAGTTTTTTTTTTATAGTACTGTAAAAACAAGAGTCACTATTTGTCACTGCACCAAGCAGGTTTCAATTATGAATGTATGACGTTACAACGCATGCATTCACAACGCATGCCATCACAACGCAACTTTTACAACGCAGATGCCATTACAATGCATGGCATTACAACGCATGGCATTACAACGCAGGTGCTATTACAAAATAAACAAAATTACTATTTTAACTCCAGGGGGGTGTAAGAGTAGGGTAAGTGTTGGAAAGTGTAGGGGTTAAAATTACTATTCTAACTCCTGGGGGGTGTAATAGTAGGGTAAGTGTTGGATAGTGTAGGGGTTAAAATTACTATTCTAACTCCAGGAGGGTGTAATAGTAGGGTAAGTTTTGGATAGTGTAGGGGTTAAAATTACTATTCTAACTTCTGGGGGGTGTAACAGTAGGGTAAGTGTTGGATAGTGTAGGGGTTAAAATTACTATTCTAACTCCAGGGGGGTGAAAAAGTAGGGTAAGTATTGGATAATGTAGGGGTTAAAATTACTATTCTAACTCCAGGGGGGTGTAATAGTTGGATAAGTGATGGATAGTGTAGGGGTTAACTTTACAATTCTAACTCCAGGGGGGTGTAATAGTAGGGTAAGTGTTGGATAGTGTAGGGGTTAAATTTACTATTCTAACTCCAGGGGGGTGTAATAGAAGGGTAAGTGTTGGATAGTGTAGGGGATAAATTTACTATTCTAACTTCTGGGGGGTGTAATAGTAGGGTAAGTGTTGGATAGTGTAGGGGTTAACATTACTATTCTAAATCCAGGGGGGTGAAAAAGTAGGGTAAGTGTTGGATAGTGTAGGGGTTAAATGTACTATTCTAACTCCAGGGGGGTGTAATAGAAGGGTAAGTGTTGGATAGTGTAGGGGTTAAATTTACTATTCTAACTTCTGGGGGGTGTAATAGTAGGGTAAGTGTTGGATAGTGTAGGGGTTAAAATTACTATTCTAACTCCAGGGGGGTGAAAAAGTAGGATAAGTGTTGGATAGTGTAGGGGTTACATTTACTATTCTAACTCCAGGGGGGTGTAATAGTAGGGTAAGTGTTGGATAGTGTAGGGGTTAAATTTACTATTCTAACTCCAGGGGGGTGTAATAGTAGGGTAAGTGTTGGGTAGTGTAGGGGTTAAATTTACTATTCTAACTCCAGGGGGGTGTAATAGTAGGGTAAGTGTTGGATAGTGTAGGGGTTAAAATTACTATTCTAACTCCAGGGGATGTAATAGTAGGGTAAGTGTTGGATAGTGTAGGGGTTAAATTTACTATTTTAACTCCAGGTGGGTGTAAAAGTAGGGTAAGTGATGGATAGTGTAGGGGTAAAAATTACTATTCTAAAGTAAAAGTAATTTAAAAAAAACTTAAATAAATTAAAATATTATTACAAAAATATAACTTAGTAATTAAAATGTTATAATTATTTTAAACAAATTAATTAATAAAACAAAAATATATATATATATATATATATATAATATATGAAATTAAAAGAAATTAAAAATAAACTAATATTAACTAAATTAAATACTTACCTATACTTACGTTGTGATGGAATGCGTTGTAATAGCACCTGCGTTGTAATGTCATGTGTTGTAATGCCATGCGTTGTAATGGCACCTGCGTTGTAAAAGTTGCGTTGTGACAGTTGTGATGGTACTGCGTCGTAAACGTTGCGTTGTGATGGTTGTTTCTCTTCAATTATGTGACTCCCGGGGCACACACACAGACATCTTCAGGAATTGCATAAAGTTAAGAGATTTCATCATGTCAGAGTGCCTTTGCCTTTTTGTGCCCTTTAGCTGCATGTAAATGAAGATAGCCTGGAAAAGCGCCAAATAAACACGGTAGCACTTCAAGGCCATCTTCATTTGCTGGTCTTTAGTGAGGCATTTGCGCCCTCCTGGGAAAGAGGCCATGGACCCCCAGGGGGGAGCACCCCACAGTTTGAAGACCTCTAGTCTAATGTCTGAGAGCTGCTGGAGGGTGCAATGGGTATGTGAAACCACTGAATTAAAGTGGATCATAATTTCTGGTATGTCAACAGAGTTGCGAGACATAAGACGAAAAGGTCAAACATCAGACAGACAGGTAGGGTTATTCCTGTGAAGAAGGCTTACAAAAGGCAGATGTCACTCGCAATTATCATGTTTGCTGCTGATCATCTGTTCACTGTTGTATTCAGTCTGATAGGAGCCTACTTAATGAGATGCCAGAATATTCTAACATAGCTGTAATCCCATACAGGCAGCCAGAGCCACGTGTGGCACCACGGACCGTATTATGTAAAGTGCCCAGGAGCGTAACAGATGTGTGCTCCCACCTTCTGCTCCCCCGAGGCACTTTGGTATTACAGAGTGGCTGCACGTACTTTTGCGGCCCCTCTGGGATACAGTTAGTGCCAGCACTTAGGTGCAACCGGTGCTATACTAAAGGGATGTTCCCTCATTTGCATGGGGGTGCGGCTCCATGATAATAAGGGAAACACCTTGTTCCTATGCCGTATAAAGGACATTGCTGTAGAAGCAAAGAGGTCGTGAGGAGGTGTACTAACTTTGCGCGACAGTCATGAGGTTAATAGGGCCTGTGCATAAATGTTCGTAATTTTTACATGTTCACAACTAAAGTTTCTTGCTCATTTTGCTTGATTGCTTGCATGCGATAGGGTACTCAGAAAGTGTTTTGCTTACAAATACATTTCTTTGTAGGCACATTATCATACTATCGTACATTTTATCCAAAGACCAAGTACACCTCGCAAACTGCCCTTGCATATATTTTTGTCTGTCAGAGATAGCTCTGAATTGGTAGAATCAACAATGACAACCGAATCTGAACTCAAGCACAGTGTGAATAAGTTTATAATATAAATTGCCCCAAGCCTTTGCTCAGCAGAAGATCATGTCCATGGATTGTTGTGTTCGCCCCATGCCTAAATACTACCCCACCTGAATCTCATCACTATCTTGCGATGGACGGCAGCCTGTTCTACACCTAACAGGCTTCTGGATGAAACCTGCACACAGGTAAATGGGGAGTGTTAGACCTGGCATCTTTTGGCGTGGTTTCCCCTGTCTTTTTGTCTCTGACCTCCTATTTTTTATTGTGTGCTACATTTAGTTTTTGCTGGTTTTAGGACTCTGGGCACTTTCTCACTGCTGACCAGTGCTAAAATGTTCCCCGTCTAAATTGTATTGGTGATTGGCTTATCCATAATTGGCATATCTGATTTACTAACAAGGCCCTGGTAAAGTGCACCAGGTGTGCTCAGGACCTGTAATCAAATGCTACTAGTGGGTCTGCAGCACTGATTGTGCCACCCATATGAGTAGTCCTGCAGACATGCCTTAGACCTGCCACTGCAGTGCCTGTGTGAGCAGTTTTAAACTGCTGTGTCGATCTGGCAAGTGCACCCACTTACTCACAGTGGACAGGGAGAGTGTAGACCACAGAAGTGGGGGACACTCAGTGTTTTGTAAAATACCCCTCACACACCAACAGGTCCCTTGGTGTCATGCTTCATCATCGGGGTCTTGGCACCCCTCTAACGGGATGTGGCGTGCTGCGACCTGCGACTACGCAGGAGCACTGATAGTATAGACTATGTGTGGTGCGTGTGATGGGAGTGGTTAGGTATTTTAAATGTGAGTGGTGGGGTATGGTGAAGGTTAAAAAGTACCTGGCTCGTAGCTATCAGGAAAAAATTTTATTCACTACCTCGGGCTGGTACTAATAAAAGAAGTGCAGTATGAGGTAATTAATTGTCGTAATTATGGACATTACCTCTGGTGTGCGTCGACATGTTTCGGAGCTTGTGCTCCTTCTTCAGGACGGGGGCACAACTTCCCCACCTTACTCACGTTTCTCTATTAAAAGTGTAAATAACTAAAAGTGAAGGATTATTTACAGTGATAAATTAAGGCTATAATGTGCCTACAGCGGTATTGGTCCATGCAGTTGCATGACCTGAAAGAACAAAACACAAAAAAATTATAAATTGGTTGCCCCAATTAGGCTGGCTCACACAGGTGCAGTCACCTGGAGCCCCAATGATGTATTGATCCTGTAAAGGAAAAAAGGACATACAAGACACACAACAAAAATGACACACACTGGGTTAAAAGAAGCACTATGGTCATACTCATTATGCAAGGTTATCTGGCTCCTTGAGCAATTCAAGAACGTCGGGGTAGGTTGCTAGATTCGTAATCTATGTGAACAAAAAGATGGTTTCAGTACTTTTTACTCACTGTTTGGGTAGAGAATGGTGATTTTGTTTGTTTACTCAATACTCACAGAATCAGGGTGAGATTACCTCCGTGTTACCCCTTACGCTGCTCCGCTGGTAATGGCTAAAGGAGTGCGCCCTATCTTATATATGCTCGAATTCCTTAATTGGTTGACTGGTGATAGGATAATTGTCGGATGTGCACTAAGCCCATACATGGGTGATCCGTTTACTGGCCAATTAAATGTCTCGCCTTATCAGGTATACGCAACGATTTTACCCGTGTTGTAGCGATGACGGCTCGTGAGGTGCATGCGCGGAAGTTGATTGAACTACGCAAGCGTTATGCCAGACCGTTACTTCAGCATGTAGAGGTCCGCGAGGCGCATGCGTGTTAAGACGTCTCTGGGCCTACTGGTAGCGATCTCTAATGCGCATGCGTTAGTTTTCAATGCGGTTACGCTACTCTTGGTGCAGCGCAAACGTACCTTTTAGTGAAAGTTCTGTATTCGTTATATTTAAATGGAAAACGATTTAAAAGTGCCTGTGAAGAGTCCTGGGCCACAACGTGAAAGATGGCTGGTAGTTCTAATGTACTCCGCAGGTGTGCTAATGTACAACACAGGTGTGCTTTGTTTTTAACACTGTAAGGGGAAATGTCAATTTCTGTATATTTTCATATATAAGTGGGGAAGGACAGTCGGGTCCTTTGAGTAACACGTTAGTGATGAGTCAGCAGAGGATATAGGGTTCATGGCCCAGATTACTGTAAATTCGACAAATGGCCCCAGGGAACATCATCATTTAGACCATGGGTATGAGTACCCAGACGGAACACCCATCGTTGTTCTTTCTGGAACAGCCCGGTTTCTGATGGCATGTTTTCGATTATGGTCCATCGCAAATCATTCACACAATGTTGTTTTTCTAGATAATGGGACGCCATTTTGGTGGTTGACTTTTTGCAGCGCACGTTGCTTTTATGTTCTCCCACTCTCGTTTTTACCGGCCTTGTGGTCATGGCTACATACTCTAAACCACATGGGCATGTAATCATGTATACGACATTCTTCGTATTGCAATTTGTGAATTGCCGCTGTTCCCATGTTGTACCATTACTGAATGTTAAGGTGTTGCTTTTCTGTGTAAGGTGGCAACTGCTGCAATTACCACAAGGAAAATGTCCTTGGAGTCCAATTGTGGTCTGCCTAGTTATGGGATTATGTTTGGGTCTCGTGTGGACCAGTATATCCTTGAGGTTTCTTCCTCTACGATGTGCATGCATCGGTTTCTCTAGGTCCAGACTGCCACAATTCAGTATCCTCCAGTGTTTGTTAATAATTCTGGACACTTCATTGGACACTGTGGAGTAGGTCGTGACGCATATTGGTCTTTTGTTTTCGTCTTTATCCTGTGGTTTATCTTCCAGGAGTGCATCCCTATGGTTGTTCTTGGCTCTTTTCATCGCCTTATCAATAGTCCTAGTGGGGTATTGTCTTTGTATCAATTTCTTTTTCAAGTCCCCAGCTTGTGTTTTGAACTGACTCAGTTCTGTGCAATTGCGTCTTAGTCGCAAAAATTGTCCATATGGTAGGTTCTCCCTTAGATGTCTGCGATGAAAACTGTCATATCGCAACAGGCAGTTCCTGGAAGTCGGTTTGAAGTGTGTGGTGCTCTTAAGTCTGTTATCTTCAGCGTAGATATTAAGATCCAGAAACACCATAGATTGGTTTGAGATGGTGCTTGTAAATTTTAAGTATACATTTTGGTTGTTTAGCCAGGTCACAGAGTTGGAAGCAGTTTTTGAATCACCGTCCCAGATGATGAAGATGTCATCAATATACCTTTTCCAGGTATTGATGTGGGGTCTGTATGGGTTGTCTGTATGCAGTATTTTGTTTTGCTCTAGGTGGTGGACATACAGTCCAGCTAGACTTGGAGCAAATGTACTACCCATACTGGTGCCATGGGTTTGTAGGTAGATAGTCTGGTTATACTGAAACAAGTTTTGTTGTAGTGCCAGGGAGATGCATTCGAGCACTAACCCGCGTGGAGTTTGGTACCTCCATGAGTTGGTAAACAGTACTTCCTCTATAATTTGGAGTGTTTCTTCATGTGGAAGACTTGTATACAGACTCTCTACGTCGAGGCTTAGTAGGAGTTGTTTTGTTGGATCAAAAGTTTTCTCCTCAAGTAGTTGTAGGACTGACTTTGTGTCCTTCAGGTAGGTGTTGGTAGACTGCACCAGAGGGCGCAAAAAGGCATCCGCAAACTTTGACAGTGGCTAAAGGATGGAGTCGATCCCTGATACTATGGGTCTTCCCGGCGGGTTGTTGATGTTCTTATGGATCTTGGGGATGCTGTAGAAGTATGGAACTCGTGGTAAGGGTTGTTGTAGAAACTCCGCTTCTTTTTTGCTCAACCAATCGTGAGCTAAACCCTCCTCTACCATGCCCCCAATCCTGATGCGTAACTTTTCAGTGGGGTCTTCCAAAAGGATTTTGTAATTACGTGGGTCCGACAGGAGGCGCAAACATTCAGCATTGTAAGCGTCTAGGGTTTGTAGAACAATGGCTCCGCCCTTGTCTGCCGGCTTGATGATTAGCTCCTTGTTGCTGGTTAGTTCTCTGATAGCTTTTTGTTCGTCGCCACTGGTGTTGTGGAAAAAGTTTTTATCCCTCGTATTTATTTTGTTAACCTCAGTGATGATAGCTTTCTCGAAGGTGAGGATTTCCACTGGTATTGTAGAGTCTGGAGGGGTGAATGTTGACTTCAATTTTAAACCAGTATCTGTTGTTTCTTTGAGTGGTGGTTTATCTTGAAAGAAAGCTTGTAATTTTAGTTTTCGTGTGAAGTCCTGAAGTTCTATGTTCAATTTGAAGATATCAGGTTTCTGTGTAGGCACGAAACCTAGTCCCTTGTTTAGTACATTCTTTTGTGTGTCTGTCAAGGGCCAAGGGGTAAGGTTGACCACTAAGTCCCTCTCTTGCTCGATGATGGCTGGTTCGGGAGGGATCCGGTCATGCTCCTGGTTGTTCGGGAGTTGGCTTGGTCCTGATCCTCCCATGCGACGGTATTGCCCTTCCGGTTTCTTCCCCGTGCTGCAGGGCGCGTGCCTAAAAAAGGTTGTTGTTGGCCGTAATATCCCTCATTGTAGTCAGGGTTCCACTGTGGGTAGTTCGGTACTCCAGGTGGGGGTCCATAATGGAAGGGGTTGAATTGTGGTGGGCCCATGTATTGTGGGAGTTGTGATTGGGATTGATAACCCCTCCATCCCCGTTGTCTGGGAAATTGTTGTCTCCTCTGTCTCCATCTTCCTCTCCGTTGTCTGGATCCTTTGTTGCCACTTGAATTCGAACCCGAAGATCCATTGTCCGAAACGTCACTATCAGCATCACTGTAGGAACTTTTTGGGACGTAGTCCGGTTTGGTGTAGGGATATGCACTCTCTGGTGTAAATTTTGCCTTGTCCTTGGTTAATTTGTTAGATTTGCTCTGTTTTAGGGTGAATTCAAAATCCGTCATTTGCTGGTTTTAATTCATCTGATGAATTTACACCAGAGAGTGCATATCCCTACACCAAACCGGACTACGTCCCAAAAAGTTCCTACAGTGATGCTGATAGTGACGTTTCGGACAATGGATCTTTGGGTTCGAATTCAGGTGGCAACAAAGGATCCAGACAACGGAGAGGAAGATGGAGACAGAGGAGACAACAATTTCCCAGACAACGGGGATGGAGGGGTTATCAATCCCAATCACAACTCCCACAATACATGGGCCCACCACAATTCAACCCCTTCCATTATGGACCCCCACCTGGAGTACCGAACTACCCACAGTGGAACCCTGACTACAATGAGGGATATTACGGCCAACAACAACCTTTTTTAGGCACGCGCCCTGCAGCACGGGGAAGAAACCGGAAGGGCAATACCGTCGCATGGGAGGATCAGGACCAAGCCAACTCCCGAACAACCAGGAGCATGACCGGATCCCTCCCGAACCAGCCATCATCGAGCAAGAGAGGGACTTAGTGGTCAACCTTACCCCTTGGCCCTTGACAGACACACAAAAGAATGTACTAAACAAGGGACTAGGTTTCGTGCCTACACAGAAACCTGATATCTTCAAATTGAACATAGAACTTCAGGACTTCACACGAAAACTAAAATTACAAGCTTTCTTTCAAGATAAACCACCACTCAAAGAAACAACAGATACTGGCTTAAAATTGAAGTCAACATTCACCCCTCCAGACTCTACAATACCAGTGGAAATCCTCACCTTCGAGAAAGCTATCATCACTGAGGTTAACAAAATAAATACGAGGGATAAAAACTTTTTCCACAACACCAGTGGCGACGAACAAAAAGCTATCATAGAACTAACCAGCAACAAGGAGCTAATCATCAAGCCGGCAGACAAGGGCGGAGCCATTGTTCTACAAACCCTAGACGCTTACAATGCTGAATGTATGCGCCTCCTGTCGGCCCCACGTAATTACAAAATCCTTTTGGAAGACCCCGCTGAAAAGTTACGCATCAGGATTGGGGGCATGGTAGAGGAGGGTTTAGCTCACGATTGGTTGAGCAAAAAAGAAGCGGAGTTTCTACAACAACCCTCACCACGAGTTCCATACTTCTACAGCATCCACAAGATCCATAAGAACATCAACAACCCGCCGGGAAGACCCATAGTATCAGGGATCGGCTCCATCCTTGAGCCACTGTCAAAGTTTGCGGATGCCTTTTTGCGCCCTCTGGTGCAGTCTACCAACACCTACCTGAAGGACACAAAGTCAGTCCTACAACTACTTGAGGGGAAAACTTTTGATCCAACAAAACAACTCCTACTAAGCCTCGACGTAGAGAGTCTGTATACAAGTCTTCCACATGAAGAAACACTCCAAATTATAGAGGAAGTACTGTTTACCAACTCATAGAGGTACCAAACTCCACACGGCTTAGTGCTCAAATGCATCTCCCTGGCACTACAACAAAACTTGTTTCAGTATAACCAGACTATCTACCTACAAACCCATGGCACCAGTATGGGTAGTACATTTGCTCCAAGTCTAGCTGGACTGTATGTCCACCACCTAGAGCAAAACAAAATACTGCATACAGACAACCCATACAGACCCCACATCAATACCTGGAAAAGGTATATTGATGACATCTTCATCATCTGGGACGGTGATTCAAAAACTGCTTCCAACTTTGTGACCTGGCTAAACAACCAAAATGTATACTTAAAATTTACAAGCACCATCTCAAACCAATCTATGGTGTTTCTGGATCTTAATATCTACGCTGAAGATAACAGACTTAAGAGCACCACACACTTCAAACCGACTTCCAGGAACTGCCTGTTGCGATATGACAGTTTTCATCGCAGACATCTAAGGGAGAACCTACCATATGGACAATTTTTGCGACTAAGACGCAATTGCACAGAACTGAGTCAGTTCAAAACACAAGCTGGGGACTTGAAAAAGAAATTGATACAAAGACAATACCCCACTAGGACTATTGATAAGGCGATGAAAAGAGCCAAGAACAACCATAGGGATGCACTCCTGGAAGATAAACCACAGGATAAAGACGAAAACAAAAGACCAATATGCGTCACGACCTACTCCACAGTGTCCAATGAAGTGTCCAGAATTATTAACAAACACTGGAGGATACTGAATTGTGGCAGTCTGGACCTAGAGAAACCGATGCATGCACATCGTAGAGGAAGAAACCTCAAGGATATACTGGTCCACACGAGACCCAAACATAATCCCATAACTAGGCAGACCACAATTGGACTCCAAGGACATTTTCCTTGTGGTAATTGCAGCAGTTGCCACCTTACACAGAAAAGCAACACCTTAACATTCAGTAATGGTACAACATGGGAACAGCGGCAATTCACAAATTGCAATACGAAGAATGTCGTATACATGATTACATGCCCATGTGGTTTAGAGTATGTAGGCATGACCACAAGGCCGGTAAAAACGAGAGTGGGAGAACATAAAAGCAACGTGCGCTGCAAAAAGTCAACCACCAAAATGGCGTCCCATTATCTAGAAAAACAACATTGTGTGAATGATTTGCGATGGACCATAATCGAACACATGCCATCAGAAACCGGGCTGTTCCAGAAAGAACAACGATGGGTGTTCCGTCTGGGTACTCATACCCATGGTCTAAATGATGATGTTCCCTGGGGCCATTTGTCGAATTTACAGTAATCTGGGCCATGAACCCTATATCCTCTACTGACTCATCACTAACGTGTTACTCAAAGGACCCTACTGTCCTTCCCCACTTATATATGAAAATATACAGAAATTGACAGTTCCCCTTACAGTGTTAAAAACAAAGCACACCTGTGTTGTACATTAGCACACCTGCGGAGTACATTAGAACTACCAGCCATCTTTCACGTTGTGGCCCAGGACTCTTCACAGGCACTTTTAAATCATTTTCCATTTAAATATAACGAATACAGAACTTTCACTAAAAGGTACGTTTGCGCTGCACCAAGAGTAGCGTAACCGCATTGAAAACTAACGCATGCGCATTAGAGATCGCTACCAGTAGGCACAGAGACGTCTTAACACGCATGCGCCTCGCGGACCTCTACATGCTGAAGTAACGGTCTGGCATAACGCGTGCGCAGTTCAATCAACTTCCGCGCATGCACCTCACGAGCCGTCCTCGCTACAACACGGGTAAAATCCTTGCGTATACCTGATAAGGCGAGACATTTAATTGGCCAGTAAACGGATCACCCATTTATGGGCTTAGTGCGCATCCGACAATTATCCTATCACCAGTCAACCAATTAAGGAATTCGAGCATATATAAGATAGGGCGCACTCCTTTAGCCATTACCAGCGGAGCAGCGTAAGGGGTAACACGGAGGTAATCTCGCCCTGATTCTGTGAGTATTGAGTAAACAAACAAAATCACCATTCTCTACCCAAACAGTGAGTAAAAAGTACTGAAACCATCTTTTTGTTCACATAGATTACGAATCTAGCAACCTACCCCGACGTTCTTGAATTGCTCATGGAGCCAGAAAACCTTGCATAATGAGTATGACCATAGTGCTTCTTTTAACCCAGTGTGTGTCATTTTTGTTGTGTGTCTTGTATGTCCTTTTTTCCTTTACAGGATCAATACATCATTGGGGCTCCAGGTGACTGCACCTGTGTGAGCCAGCCTAATTGGGGCAACCAATTTATTATTTTTTTGGGTTTTGTTCTTTCAGGTCATGCAACTGCATGGACCAATACCGCTGTAGGCACATTATAGCCTTAATTTATCACTGTAAATAATCCTTCACTCTTAGTTATTTACACTTTTAATAGAGAAACGTGAGTAAGGGGGGGAAGTTGTGCCCCCGTCCTGAAGAAGGAGCACAAGCTCCGAAACATGTCGACGCACACCAGAGGTAATGTCCATAATTACGACAATTAACTACCTCATACTGCACTTCTTTTATTAGTACCAGCCCGAGGTAATGAATAAATTTTTTTCCTGATACCTACGAGCCAGGTACTTTTTAACCTTCACCATACCCCACCACTCACATTTAAAATACCTAACCACTCCCATCACACGCACCACACATAGTCTATACTATCAGTGCTCCAGCGTAGTCGCAGGTCGCAGCACGCCGCATCCCGTTAGAGGGGTGCGAAGACCCCGATGATGAAGCATGACACCAAGGGGCCTGTTGGTGTGTGAGGGGTATTTTACAAAACACTGAGTGTCCCCCACTTCCGTGGTCTACACTCTCCCTGTCCACTGTGAGTAGGATTCCTTTTGTTTGAGTAACAGTGCCCGTGGAGTAAGAATCCTATCTCTATATCCTACCTCCCTTCTGTTGTTATTTTGTAAGTGCGCCCACTTGCCAGGTCCAAAACTTCCCTTTTAATACATGTTAGACAACCCAAAGGTAGGCTCAAGGTGGCCCCTTGAGCAGGGTGCACTGTATTAAAAAGGTAGGGCATGTGCTGTTGTGCATTACATGTCTTGGTAGTGAAATACTGCTAGTTTAGTTTTTCACTACAGCAAGGCCTATCTCTCCCATAAGTTAGCATTGGAACTGCCTTCCAATTGGGAATAGATTGAGATTTGGAGTTTGAGGTCTCTGGGCTCACAATTTAAAATCATCTTTTGGTAAAGTTATTTTTAAATTGCCTGTCTGTAAATGCCACTTTTAGAAAGTGGGCATTTTCTTACTAAACCATTCTGTGCCTCTGTCTGTCTGCTGAATTCACATGTGTGATTGGATGACAGTCGAGCTGTTTGTGCATTCACTCTAGGCAGTCACACAAAGAGAGCTGAGGAGTGCCCTGCATATCCTGCTGGCCCATCGCCAGGCTGATGAGTCTTCCTGAGCTAAAGTAGTGGGAGGAGTTGACACTTGCACCTGAAGAAGGCTGTTCTTGTCCTCAGGCAAAGCTGTCTCCACCCCCCTGGAGTGTGTCTGGAGCCAGGGCAGGGAAAGGCAGGGTTGTGTGCACTACAAAGACTTTCCTTTGAGGTTTGACTACTTCAAATTCAGTAATAGGTATAAGTACTGGACCTCTGACACCATATACTCAGAACACTTCTGGATTTAAGACATTCTGCCAGGAAGAAGAGCTGTGTTGCTTCCAGAGGGACTGATACTTTGCTGGTTGCTTTGCTGTGCTGGCCTACTGTTTGCTGCTTCTGTCCTGGGTGTGAAAGGACTGGACTTTGCTTTCTACATCCTGCTTCCAATGTTCTTCAAGGGTTTGAGTTGAGATTGCCTCCTGTTGAGAAGTCTCAGGGCCTTTAAATACTTTACCTACTAGTACCGGTGCTCTTCTGCTGAGATTCCTGCTTTGCCATGGGGTACCAAATCCAATTCCTGGGACCTTGGAAGTGAGTACTGGTGCAACCAAGAAGGATCTGGTACATCAACTTCAAGAGCGACTTCGGAGCCGGTGCTGGTCTTTGACACCACGCCGCTGCTCGCACCAGAGTTGTGTTCCCCGCTAGGTGCAATGACCATGACTTACAACGCAGGCCCCAACACCACAGCAGCAATTCCGAAGCCACGCCACAGCATGAGTCCTGAGAGCTGTATCACTGACGTCTGTGTCACCCAACTCCACTGCACTGGAAAACAGCACAAGCGCCTATGCTGAGAACACTTATTAACAAACAGGAGTGAATCTGGCCGGTGTTTAGAATAAAGCATAAACTACCTGCATTTTCATTTAGCAGCTGGGAATTTATTCCTTATTTCAACAATTATTTCAATTCAACAATTACACAATATTTATAGTGCATGGAACGAGCAACAATTTTTTAAATCTGTATGTACCGTGAAAATATTTACATGTGAACAAAATTATTTACACACTCAACATTCGTGGCCTTCCAATCATACAAAATACTTGCAAACACAAAAGTCAGTGGAACAATACAAAACCAAAAGACAATTCAATACACAAATACAAAAAATACAAAAAATACATGAAACCACGTGTTGGTCATGAATTAATAGGATGAATCCCTAGAGCTTTTGTAGTGAATTTTTAAATGTCTTTGTAACTGAATTTCTGAGTGGAAATATTCTTTTTAAAGAAATTGATACATCTGCTGATTCGTAACGCAAAAATTGTAGACCAAATACGTGGGAAGGTGGTCGACGCGTTTCGAACCCGTGTGAATTATGGGGTTCTCCTCAGGACCTGTATTGGTTCTGTGGAAAAATCAGAAAGGGGTACTTAGTCTGACAAACTAATTCAGAAAGAGAGAGACACTCACCCTGAGTCCAACCCGAGCCTACCTTTAGCAATTGAACCAAGTTTGCAATGAAAAGTCGGAAATTCAAAGTTTTTCACCAAGGTGCGCATTCAGAAGCTGTGAAAAAAGAAATAAAACACGCGCGCTTAGTTTCAGAACCTACAGAGTCTGGTTTGGCTGCGGAGCGCGATGGTGGTTGTTTACCTGCACTGCCGTCAGAAGCTGTGTAGTTTAACTAACCACAGATTTCCACCTTTCCCACGCTTCATTCACAGTGAAACTGAGGCGAAAATCAAACCCGCTCCGCGCAGCATGGATCAAACGCGCCCACACAGCTTCATTGCAAACTTGGTTCAATTGCTAAAGGTAGGCTCGGGTTGGACTCAGGGTGAGTGTCTCTCTCTTTCTGAATTAGTTTGAATAAGTACCCCTTTCTGATTTTTCCACAGAACCAATACAGGTCCTGAGGAGAACCCCATAATTCACACGGGTTCGAAACGCGTCGACCACCTTCCCACGTATTTGGTCTACAATTTTTGCGTTACGAATCAGCAGATGTATCAATTTCTTTAAAAAGAATATTTCCACACAGAAATTCAGTTACAAAGACATTTAAAAATTCACTACAAAAGCTCTAGGGATTCATCCTATTAATTCATGACCAACACGTGGTTTCATGTATTTTTTGTATTTTTTGTATTTGTGTATTGAATTGTCTTTTGGTTTTGTATTGTTCCACTGACTTTTGTGTTTGCAAGTATTTTGTATGATTGGAAGGCCACGAATGTTGAGTGTGTAAATAATTTTGTTCACATGTAAATATTTTCACGGTACATACAGATTTAAAAAATTGTTGCTCGTTCCATGCACTATAAATATTGTGTAATTGTTGAATTGAAATAATTGTTGAAATAAGGAATAAATTCCCAGCTGCTAAATGAAAATGCAGGTAGTTTATGCTTTATTCTAAACACCGGCCAGATTCACTCCTGTTTGTTAATAAGTGTTCTCAGCATAGGCGCTTGTGCTGTTTTCCAGTTCAGTTTGGCTCAGCCGTGCTGAGTAAAGAGCCAAGACCCTTGTGTGTTTTTTGGACCCAACTCCACTGCAGCACCTGTGGCCCCATGGTGTGACAGCGACACCACGAAGTCCATGCCTCGCTGCTTGAACTTCTGAGCCTCATCAACCTCGCATTGTCATAAGGGACCGCTGCCTCGCTGCCAACACCGCATCACCTCCCCTGTAACAGTAAGGAACAGACTCCTCATCTCCTATGCATAGCAGTAAGGAACAAACGCCTCACCTCCCCTGTGGCAGTAAAGAACCAATGTCACAACGGCTTCAACAACGCCTCACCTCCCCGACACCGTACAACATCTTTGTTTCTCATCCTTTTCTAAGCTACTGTAATCGGAATCCCGGTGGCTCCATAGCCGGCCCATGCTCCCTTGCGGCAGGCACCTAACTGTTGGATTCGACTCCATTAAGCACGCCATATAGTCCAATTTGGAGCGATTGTATTTCTAAGCGCTATACCTGCATTTAATCTTTGAAAATGTAATTTCTTTACATGTGTATATTAGACCTTTGTCATTTTGGTCTTGTTTGACTCAGATAAATATTGACTATTTTTCTAAACTGGTGTGGAGAACTTTTGTAGTGTTTTCTCTGTGTTACTATGTGCAAATACCTCACACATTGCCTCTGGGATAAGCCTCAATGCTCGTGTCACGCTACCAAGGGGTTGAGCAGGGGTTATCTTAGCTATTTGACTCCCTTACCCTGACTAGAGTGAGGGTCCTTACTTTGAAAGGGTTCAAACCACTGCCAATTAGAGATTCCATTTCTAACAGGGAGTTAGACCACTCCAAGTTATCTGGCAGAACCATGTTCACCCTATGTTCTCACAGATAGGTAGTGGTAGGTAGGGGTACAATTATAAGTATTCATATAATCAATGCAAGAATTTTAATGGTTGAATTAATTCTCTTTTTCACCATTCGTGTAATGCTGGTTACAGGTATCTGTTTCCTTCTACTAATCATTGCAGCGCACATATTTTACACAAGAATCCAATTGCTTCAATAAATGTTTGAAATGCCAATTTGTGTAATTCTTGTGTCTACCTCTGGCCATGCCTGAGATAACAACGAAAAGGAAGATCTGTTTCCACGATTTCAGACTTCATCAATTACCCTTATAGATTTACGGGTCCAGATGGCACACTGTGAACTAGTCAGAAACCAGGAAAACATATTCTGATTGTATGAATGGACATAGTTGCCATAGTTCTGATGCTTATGTTCCCCAAATGCAGAGTATTACTAAATTAGTAGGAACCGCATGACACCATGAAGAGGTGGAGCACAATCAGGACCTCTGGAAAGGGGAGTAAAGGGGGACTCATGGCCCCCCAACATCCCTCTGAAGGCGGGAGTGCAGTCACTCTACTGCACTCACATGCAGGGGGATCTCTGTCCCCCTTGAAAGTGCAGTCCAGGTGCCACCTGCACTGTAAAAAGGCACCCCGGTTCTGCAATCAGTGTAATAGAGCAGTAGCGGCTGCTCCTGGATGGGAGTGGTAGGGCAGTGGGGATGAAAAAGATTTAGTTTTTTTGAAAACCCACTTACCTAAAATTGTGCTGCCCGCTGCCTCTACACGGTCTTCATCATCTTCTCCGAGTCCGGCAGCAGGAAGCAGCAATGCAGCGTTGTGATTGGTCTGAGCGCCGTGGGTCAGCCTGTTGAACTGAATTTTCGTAGTGCCTACACAACTCCATTTTTGTGTTGCCATGGCCTCGGCAACCCAGTGCCACGTCTCTGCTAAGAACTTACACAAACCCGCTGCTCCTTGTGGTCGGGACAATTCCGAGAAATCTCTCGTATGCCTCGCCCCAGCTGTGCCAGAGACTCGGGTACTTCCTGACCATTGTTGGTAAATCCGGCCAGTCACGAACCAACTGCCCCGTGCCCACGACGAGAAAGAGGAAGCATGAAGCGATGCCACATGATCATGCCGGATGAAGCAAGGTATCACAAGGCCGTGCCACATGATCACGCTGAATGAAGCAAGATAACACGAGGCTGAGGACATTGTGTATACAGGGACAGATGTCCCCCGGCACGATCACACCACGCGAGGCTGACGGAGAACATGTCAAAAGAGGAACTTAAAGAATAAAGCAGAACTTGTATTGTGTAAATGGGCGTGGCTAGCGATATAAATATGTGTAATGCTGTGGAGTAAAGCAGCAGTCTCCGCAGAATTGTCTTTGTACCATTCTGAGACCCTGTCCTTAGCTCGAGCTAATAAATTACTCTCTTCCCTCCACGGCTGGTTGTCCTGGTCTCTTTGGTAATGTATGATTGATGCAAGAAGTAGGTTCAAGGCGTTTCCCTGCGCCACTTACTTGACTCTCCTAGTTGAGGGGGGGGGTGTCTCCAAATAGCCGGTTCTACAATTTGGCGCCCAATGTGGGGCATCTTCGGTGGTCGTCATCGAGCCTGGTGGTCGTGAGGAGTCCGTGATCGAACGCTAAGGGAGGCGCGCCACTGCATTGGCTGAAAATTCTCATAGTGGGGCCAAGGCCTCCGATTGCGTGACTACTCCCTCCAGTGGGCTACCCAACTGCGGCCCCGACTGACACCCCAGTTCTGGTTCCTAGTCTTTGGAGATCGAGATCCTTTTGACACCTGCCATGCGATGGAAGATTGATGGTCAGGTAAGAGTGGGAGTGGCCCACTTCTTTGGTGAATTGGTATCTTTTTTTTTGTTGGTATTTTGATTCAACTTTTGCAAAAGTCGAAGCCAAAGGGTAAGTACAGTTATATGCTGTAAATATTGGATTTTACCATTTGTTGTTTGGAACCAGGATATACGTCTAGAGATGCCTGGGTTTAGTAAGTTCCGGAAATGTTGTTGTTGTTGTTATTCGCAGGACTCCACATTGGAGGAATCTTGTCCGATTCCTCCTTTGGGGACCCCTAATCATGAAGTTTATGCTAAACATGGTGTAGGCCCGATTATGTTTTGCTCGCTTTGGCATAAGTATACGAAAGGTAATAGTTACAATGGCCCATATACGTTTAGAAGAGAAATTGTTTCAGAGAAAAGTTAGACCTGCAATGTTTGATTTTTTCGGGTTTGGCGGAAGGAGTCCAAGCAGAAAGAAATCAAACTCAAAAAGAATGAAGCTAAAATAATGCGTATGAATGTGATCCAGAAAGCCCAGACTCATGATAATCAGAAAATAGAAGAAGATATAGTAATACGTGACAGATTGCACCAAATGCAGATAAATGGATGTTACATTACAAAGAAGGTTCCCGAAAAGGCCTGGGACAAGGAAGATGACCCTCTTATGTCTTCTATGTTAAGCACCCCTCCATCCTATACTCCCGCCATATACCCGGCCATAGACCCTGTACAATTGCCTCCTGCCATTGCCCCAGTTGTTGCCCTTGCCAATGCCTTGGTTTGCCCGAATCCCCGACCATCTGTTTCCAACACCCCGACTATTCAGGACACTGTATCCATGCAAATACAGCCTTCCTTTCTCCCTGTCGCACCTTCTACCAGTTCCGTGACTACCCCTTCAACTCCTGCCACGACTAACCCTCTCCCTGTTGGCAACCATCTGACACCTTCCCCTAGTGCAGGAATGATAGCGAATGCGTGGTCAGTAGTCCACGATTATATCCCTTATGTAACTCTACCTAGGCCATCCACTCTCACACGACGCAATTTGCGCAGCCTGGTAGGTGATACTCCAGAACAACTAGCTATGAGCCAACAGGCCCATAGGTGGATGGAGAATAATGCTATATACACTGCCCAGGATATCTGGATGACGATAGATCAGTGGACACACATCCAACAGATTGATAACTTTTGTAAAATGTGCGACATACTAATCCAAATGTGGGAATATTTTGTAGAGTCAGGTCCACCCCCGGTTCTGTCTGAGCTTCGCCAGAGGGTTAAGAAGGGAGACATACAGGGCCCAGCACTATTATGTGACCTAATCACACTAGTGGCCTACAGAGACTCCTTGTCTGGTGTTGCGCTAAATAAAGGTTTTCCCATGAGGGAGGTACAGCCCGTTTGGAGGGACCGTGTTGTTGGCAGGGCTAGCCAACCTGAAATACCGGCTGGTTTTAGACAAATGTGGGTCCATGTCCCTTGGAAAAGGTCTGACGTGCTCCAACTTAAAAGCCAATTGCCTGACCCACGTAAAAACCCAGCAAGTTACTACAAAGAATTAACTCAGACACTCCAATCTTGCGTAATGATCCTAGCAGACATAGACATGTTAATGGGACAAGTAGTACCGACTGAGTTATGGGCAAAAATACGCCATAATGATCAGGCTGAATTTGGCCATACATGGAAAGATCTTGAAGAAGCTGACAGAGCTCGAACTGGTGGGGGGAAGCCCGACCCCATGATTCTAGCCCTTCCTGTCCAGATACTTACTGCCATGAAAAAGATATTGACACCTCACCGTATTAATTGGGACCGATTATCAGCTTGCAAACAAAAGAAACACGAAAGCGTATCTGACTTTTTCACATGATTTGAGAGCACTTTCACAGACTATAGTGGACAGGACAGGACTTCGGAGGGGGGACAGTGACTGTTTGTAGATACATTTGTGTCCAATCTGTTACCGGAACTTGGGACTAAACTAAAAATGTCAGAAAGTGCATTGCCCATCCCCACCCCGTCCGGCATTTTGACAATGACTCAGTACTACGAGAATAGGGAAAACGAAGAGCGAGACAGAACAGATAAGAAAACTAAAGACTTAAAAACGAAGGTTTTACTACAACAAGCATACCCGACCCCGATCCCGACCCAAAACAGAGATAACCCCCAAACTTCAGCAAATACTTCAGACACCTGCCCATGTGACTCCCCGCCCGCCGCTGGGACCTAACCAGTGTGCCTATTGTCGCCAGGAGGGTCATTGGCGCGATGAGTGTCCCTTGTTGGCCCGAAACCATTCTGCCTCTACAGACCGTTTCGCAGACCAACGTCCCCAGAGAGGACAAGGGCGAGGCGGACCTAGGCCCCAGATGCAAGACAGGCGGACACCTATTTTTGGTCGACACTGGTGCAACAAAAAGTTCTATTGCTAGGTCTAAAGTCCCTGGGACCCCCTTGTCTGGCACAAATAACATTTCTGTGGGATTCTCTGGTACCCCAGTATTCAGCCCCATTTCACAGCCACTGGAACTAACGATAGGACCCTACACAGTTGACTCCCCATTAGTCTTGACTTCCACATGTGGTGAAAATTTGTTGGGTTTAGATCTACTAAAAAGATTGCATGCGACCATATACTGTTCTCCCGATGGGGTTTACATCACTATGGGTCCCCCTACCACTAATCCAGTATACCTAGCCGCCCGAATCAAATACCCCGAGAGCTCCAGAATGTCCCTCCCAGTCTTTGGGCCCAAGATGATACTGATGTTGGCCTTTTGTCAATACCCCCTTTTTCAGTTACCCTGAAAGAAAATGCTCGCCTTCCCCGATTCCCACAGTACAAAATACCCAAAGAAGGAGAAAGGGCATTGCTCCAGATCATTTCTGAGCTTGTCAGTAAGGGTGTGGTTGAAGAAACACGAGTAAATGTGTGCAATAGCCCAATTCTGCCTCTCCTGAAATGCTCCGACCCTTCCAAGCCCCCTGTTTATCGCTTCGTCATTGACTTACGGGAGATAAACAAACTCGTAGTTCCCCAGTTCCCTGTGGTCCCAGATATCACCACCCTACTTACTATAGTTCCCCCGTCTGCATGTTTCTTCTCTGTCATTGACCTGAAGAATGCCTTTTTCAGCATACCAGTCGATGAACAGAGTAGAGATCTTTTTGGATTCTCATTGGCAGGACAAAGTTTTCGATTCTGCAGAGCTCCACAAGGATATACAGAGAGCCCCTCGATTTACAGTCAGACCCTCAAGGGCCAACTTGATTCCCTGACCCTACCACAAGGCACCGCATTACTTCAGTATGTTGATGATGTGCTGATAGCGGCAGACACTGAGGCATTATGTAAAGAAGTGGAGAAGTGTGGCTCACTGGTTAGAGGAGGCAGACCCTGATGCAGAGGTCAGACCCGGGACCAGGGTTCAATTCCCGACGCGGCAGGGTCTTGAGTCCAAATGTCCACGGACTTGATAATTCTCGCCTCGGTGCCTACTCGAATCATGGGTTCACACTCTGCAGCTCTGGGCAATAGCTTGCTTAATCGCCACTACGGCCCCCCCGCGGCGGGATGCCTGGTCTTCACCTTGGGGATGCCCAGTAGGGGTAATCTCACAGGGAAAGCCAGGACGGGTTCCCAAAGCAAGTGCTAAGAGACCTGTCGGTGATTTGGCGCTATATAAATCGAAATTAACATAACATAACAGAAGCTACGATGAAGTTGCTCCTACACCTGGCACAGTTCAATCACAAGGTTTCCCTCTCCAAACTACAATATTGTCGACATGAGGTGACTTACTTAGGTCATCTCTTGTCGAAGGAGGGACGCCGCCTCACCCCTGAACCAATACAAACAATCAGCAAAATGCCCACACCAAAAACAGAGAAAGAGGTACGTGCCTTTATTGGTATCACCTCCTACTGTCGCCAGTAGATACCCAATTTTTCTTTACTCATTAAACCTTTATTGAGCCTCACACTTAAAGATGTTCCACACCCACTCCTTTGGACAGACGAGTGCCAGCATGCATTTGAAGAACCGAAAACAGCCTTGTGTTCAGCCCCAGTCCTAGGCACCCCTAGTTATCAGAAACCCTTCACTCTTTTTGTACACGAGCACAACGGTTGCGCATTGTCAGTATTGACACAGTATTTTGGTGACAATGCCCCTGTGCATATTTTTCTGCAGTACTAGATCCCGTGGCCCGCGCACTTCCCAGTTGCTTGAGAGCAGCAGCTGCAGCTGCCATATCCATTCGCCAATCTGCTGGCCTGGTCTTAGATACCGCACTTACAGTCATGGTTCCTCACGCAGTTGACACTTTGTTAAACAGAACGAAAACCCAACATCTCACTAGTGCAGGTTTGTCCGGATATGAAATAACTCTCTTAGCCAGCCATATTACCATCCGACGCTGTATTACACTGAATCCAGCCACATTGATACCTCTTGATGATAGCGACACTAATTCAGATCCACATGATTGTGTCCTCCGGACGGAGGACGAAACAAAAGGTTGTGTGGATTTAACTGACATACCCCTCATTGACCCTGATGGTACCCTGTATGTGGATGGTTCTTGTTTTAAACTCCCTGATGGTAGCACGACTGCCGCGTACGCTATCACCACTTTACAGACAGTAGTGGAGAGTGAGAGAATACCTTACCAATCAGCACAAGCCGCTGAGTTGGTGGCACTAATAAGAGCGTGCGAACTTAGTGCAGAAATGGCCGTCAACATCTACACTGACAGCCAGTATGCCTTTGGCGTGGCCCATAACTTTGGGCGCCTTTGGACGGAGAGGGGATTTTTCACTTGCTACGGTACTAAAATACAGCATGGTCATCTGGTCACCAGATTGTTAGAAGCATTGACTCTCCCTTCAAAGGTAGCAGTGATCAAATGTAGTGCCCACAAGAAAGTGACCGATGACATAGGAAGGGGTAATGCATTCGCCGACCAGACTGCGAAAGAGACAGCCAAAGATGTCTCGACCCGCATGTATGTAGCGGGCCCCTCAAACTGGGTACCAGAGCAGGGAATGCATGAGGACACCATTGAAAATGTGAAAGAGATACAGGCAGAGGCAACCAGGAAAAAGCCCTCTGGGAAGAGCAAACAGGCCTGTTGAATGAAGACGGCTGTTGGACGGACCTATCTGAACAACAGCGATGGTTATTACCAGATGCCTATGTTTTACCAGTAGTCACTATGGCCCATGGCCCGGCCCACATTAGCGCAAAAGGTATCTGCAAATTACTAGCTCCAGTATGGCAACACAAACACATCCCAAAATACGCTGAAAGATTAGTCAGAAATTGCATGATTTGTCTGATGCTCAATCCAGGAAAAGGCACACCAGCACCCACAGGAAATTTTGCACCTCCATCTCATTCTTTTGAAGTACTCCAGATAGACTATATACAGATGGAGAGGTGCAATAGTCTCCGATATGTCCTGGTGGTTGTGTGTGCCTTCAGCAAGTGGATTGAGGCCTACCCCCTGAAAGACAACACTGCCATAAGTACCGCAAAAATACTGTTGAAGGAGTTCTTTCCAAGATTAGGAATGCCCAGAATTATCTGGAGAGACAACGGAAGTCACTTCACAGGGGAGGTAATGAAAAAAGTCTGTGTAGGGATGGGGATCAGACAAAAATTCCCGCCACCAATCACCCCCAGTCAGCAGGTTTAATTGAACGTCACAATGGTACTTTAAAATTGAAAATGGCAAAAATACAGGCTGACACCGGACTACCCTGGCCGGATGCCCTGCCCCTCACTCTCCTATCAACCAGAGCCACTGCACATTCTCGTACAGGACTATCTCCGTACAAAATAGTGTTTGGTCGGCCAGCAAATGTTTGGGGAGTGCCACGCCCGAAAAAATACTCTGACATTGAATACCCGATGTTGATTGATTACTTGCATTAATTGACCACTAATTTACGTCTCATTCATTGTCAGGTGCAAGATATCCTGCCACCCAGACCCAAGGGACCTGGTCACACCATCCTACCGGGTGACTGGGTATGTGTCCGCAACTTCCAAACAACTAAGAACTTGGAACCGAGGTGGAAACCGCCCCAGCAAGTGTTGCTAGCAACGAGGTCTGCAGTGAAGGTGGCAGGAAGAAAAAACTGGGTCCACGGCATGCACTGCAAGAAAGTGCCTCTACCGCTGCTATATGACCAGTGGGCCAAGAAAAATCTGGGTGACAACGAATGCGAGAAATCCCACGTCTTGCACCCTTCAGTGACGCCAACGTTTCCTGGGCTTCATCAGAACAAGAGGACAACAACATCCTGCAATCTGCCGTCCCTCCGCTCCTGAAGTTACGAGACACTAAACACACAGAACATTTGTTTACTTACCAAACGACACCTGGGTCCACCCGATACAACCTCCGACCCAGGAAAAAGGACTGAAGAGACGAGGGTCTCTGCCCTCTGCTTGACATGGTTGGACAATTCGCTGCAGAGCTGTGATACACCGGCGCAACTTTCTATTTCTATTCCATCCTGAACGGTCGCTCCCCCACGCTCCCTTGCTCAATTCATTTGCAGCACTTACACCGCAGCTGAAGCCCCTTGCACCCGCGACCTCCAGACTGCGCCTGGTATTGTAGCGCCAAACAGAATAATCGCGCTTTGTAGCTCTTGATTGTGCAGCGCTTTGGATACTTATTTGTCAGTCATTTGCTTAGCGCTTTGTATTTACCGCTCGAACATCATTGCTGTGTTGCGCTTTGGAGGCTGGTTGTCTTGTGAATAGCGCTCTGGGTGGAGGTGTTTTGTTGTGCCTGGGAGCCTTTGACTGCTTGCCTGTTTTCAGTTTCATTTCTGCCCTCCATTTTGGTGTTGTGATATCCCCTGGCCCGCCTCCACGATCCCGCCTCCCAGCTGACCCTCCCACACACGAAGAATAGACCCTCCTCAGCCCGAGCCTAGCTGTGACCGCCTGGATTCCATCCTGAACGGTCGCTCCCCCACGCTCCCTTGCTCAATTCATTTGCAGCACTTACACCGCAGCTGAAGCCCCTTGCACCCGCGACCTCTAGACTGCGCCTGGTATTGTAGCGCCAAACAGAATAATCGCGCTTTGTAGCTCTTGATTGTGCAGCGCTTTGGATACTTATTTGTCAGTCATTTGCTTAGCGCTTTGTATTTACCGCTCGAACATCATTGCTGTGTTGCGCTTTGGAGGCTGGTTGTCTTGTGAATAGCGCTCTGGGTGGAGGTGTTTTGTTGTGCCTGGGAGCCTTTGACTGCTTGCCTGTTTTCAGTTTCATTTCTGCCCTCCATTTTGGTGTTGTGATATCCCCTGGCCCGCCTCCACAATCCCGCCTCCCAGCTGACCCTCCCACACACGAAGAATAGACCCTCCTCAGCCCGAGCCTAGCTGTGACCGCCTGGATTCCATCCTGAACGGTCGCTCCCTCACGCTCCCTTGCTCAATTCATTTGCAGCACTTACACCGCAGCTGAAGCCCCTTGCACCCGCGACCTCCAGACTGCGCCTGGTATTGTAGCGTCAAACAGAATAATCGCGCTTTGTAGCTCTTGATTGTGCAGCGCTTTGGATACTTATTTGTCAGTCATTTGCTTAGCGCTTTGTATTTACCGCTCGAACATCATTGCTGTGTTGCGCTTTGGAGGCTGGTTGTCTTGTGAATAGCGCTCTGGGTGGAGGTGTTTTGTTGTGCCTGGGAGCCTTTGACTGCTTGCCTGTTTTCAGTTTCATTTCTGCCCTCCATTTTGGTGTTGTGATATCCCCTGGCCCGCCTCCACGATCCCGCCTCCCAGCTGACCCTCCCACGCTCCGCCCCCTCCACCATCCATTTATGTCAGATGGTCCCACGCGCAGCGTCCACGCGCTACGGCCGCGCCGAAGGTGCGCCAAAGGTAAGCCCGTCTACGCCCGTCCGCGCCTGGACCGCGCCCAGCGCCCGTCCCCCTGCTCTTTGCCGCTCCCAACCCCCCAGAGTCATTTATGATGCCGCTACTCTCCTCGCCCTCAACGCCGGACGCACCCCACTTTGCTGCGAAGCTACCCCAGGACGTACCCACGGCTCATTCTCCTGCCTCTCCTGTAAGTTCAACTGCGTCAGGACCCTCACCAAACACACTTCCTCCACACACAGCTCCGAACCCAACGACTTGAAATGCATCCTACTGAACACCCGCTCGGTCCACAGACATGCAACCGAACTCTGGGACCTAATCGACACTGCGTCACCTGACATCGCCTTCCTTACTGAAACATGGATGAATGCATCTTCTGCCCCCGACATCGCCATAGCCATACCGGACACTTACAAGATCATTCGAAAAGACCGCACCAATAAAAAAACTGGAGGAGGCATCGCCATCGTCCATAGAAACACCATCAAAATTACAACCAGCTCTGACGTCAATCTTGCAACCGCCGAACACCTCCACTTTCAGATCCACACCGACCCCAGGACCACACTTAGAGGAACACTCATTTACAGGCCCCCAGGCACCCGATCTCAATTCAGTGACGACATCACTGACTTCGTCAGCCCGCACGCCCTCGCCTCCGAGAACTACATTCTTCTAGGAGACCTCAACTACCACCTTGACAACATCCACGACAACAACACCACCACCCTTCTGGACAACCTGTCCAATCTCGGACTCAAACAACTTGTTGACACCCCCACTCACATAGCCGGACACACGCTCGACCCTATCTTCACCTCCAGCAAGCACATCTCCTTCGATCATACTACAGCCCTCCACTGGACGGATCATAGCTGTGTTCACTTCAGCTACAAAACAACCCTGACCCACAACCGTCTACAACCCATTCCCCGAAGAAAATGGAACAAAATCTCCACCGAACAACTCCTCACATCACTCAGCCAAAACACTCCCACCCTGGCAACGGACCCAGACCTAGCGGCCACCAACCTCAGGCAATGGATTACCCACAGTGCGGACGAACTAGCACCCCTGAAAAAACACCAGTCGAAATCATCCAGCAAAAAAGCTCCCTGGTTCAATGATGACCTTAAAAAATCCAAGAAGACATGCCGCACCCTGGAGAAGAATTGGAGAAAGGAACCAACTTCAGACAACATGGACTCCCTCAAGACAGCCACCCGCAAACACCACCAACTGATCCGATCCGTCAAGAAATCAGCACTTAAGAACCGTCTCGACAACAATTCTCATAACAGCAAGGAACTCTTCAATATCGTCAAAGAATTCACCAACCCTCCCGCAGCATCCAACGACATCACTAACTCCCAAGACCTCTGCGATGCGCTATCCTCCTTCTTCTACAACAAAATTGCCGACATCCACAACAGCTTCAAGAATACTCCCAATGACCAACTCACCCCACCCACTTCAGATCCCACCCCTCCAACTAACTACCTCAACTCCTGGAACCCAATCACCATTGAAGACACCATTCGCCTCATGAACTCAATCCACTCTGGCTCACCTTCTGACCCCTACCCCCACTTCATCTTCAACAAAGCTGACTCCATCATCGCTCCCCAACTCCGCGATGTCATCAACTGCTCCTTCGACTCCGCCACCTTCCCAGAAATATGGAAACACGCCGAACTCAACGCCCTTCTGAAAAAACCAACAGCAGACCCCTCAGATCTGAAAAACTACCGACCCATTTCCCTCCTCCCTTTCCCGGCCAAAGTCATCGAGAAAGCCGTCAATAGCCAACTAGCAGCCTTCCTTGAATCCAACAACTCCCTGGATCCCTCACAAAACGGCTTTCGAGCCAAACACAGCACCGAAACCGCCCTCATTGCGGCGACCGACGACATCCGAGCACTCCTGGACAACGGTGAAACAGTGGCCCTCATTCTACTCGACCTCTCCGCCGCCTTCGACACTGTCTGTCACAACACCCTCATACAACGCCTCAACAACATCGGCATACAAGGAAAAGCCTTGGACTGGATCATCTCATTCCTAGCCGGGAGAACACAGAGAGTCCGACTCCCCCCATTCTACTCAGAACCCTCCGAAGTCATCTGCGACGTACCTCAAGGCTCCTCACTCAGTCCCACCCTCTTCAACGTCTACATGAGTCCCCTCGCCTCCATCGCACGTCAACACAACCTCAACATCATCTCCTACGCCGACGACACCCAGCTAATCCTTTCCCTCACCAAAGACCCCAACACCGCCAAAAACAACCTTCACGAAGGTATGAAAGAAGTAGCCAAATGGATGAAACAGAGCCGCTTAAAACTCAACTCAGACAAGACGAAGGTGCTCATCCTAGGATCCTCCCCCTCAGCCTGGGACGACTCCTGGTGGCCTTCCGCTTTGGGATCTGCGCCCACACCCACAGACCATGCACGTAACCTTGGCTTCATTCTAGACTACTCCCTCTCAATGTCCAGACAAGTCAACGCCATGTCGTCCTCCTGCTTCAACGTCCTTCGCATTCTCAAAAAGATCTTCCGCTGGATCCCCCTCGAAACAAGAAAGACTGTCACCCATGCACTGGTCACGAGTCGACTGGACTATGGCAACACACTCTACGCCGGAGTTACTACAAAATTGCAGAAAAAACTCCAGCGCATCCAAAACGCATCAGCGAGACTCATACTAGACATCCCGCGCCAAGAGCACATCACCGGTCACTTAAAAAACCTCCACTGGCTTCCCGTCAATAAAAGAATTACTTTCCGCCTTCTTACCCACGCACACAAGGCCCTTTATAATCTAGGACCCGAATGCCTCAAGACCCGACTGTCCTTCTACTATCCCACCCGCCAACTAAGATCATCCAATCAAGCCCTCGCCGCAGTCCCGCGCATCCGAAAAACCACCATGGGTGGCAGATCCTTCTCCTTCCTGGCTGCCAAGACCTGGAACTCACTCCCCACCCACCTCCGCCTTACTCAGAATCACATCTCCTTCAGAAAAGAACTGAAAACATGGCTATTCGATAAAAAATAAACCCCTCCCTCCAGCGCCTTGAGACCCTCTGGGTGAGTAGTGCGCTTTATAAATACCTGAACTTGAACTTGAACTTGAACTTTCTAGGCCGGAGCTGATACAGCGGACCGGAACGTGTCAATAGGACTGACGGAATCACTGATCGGCGAAGCAATCACCAATCACAGGCAGCCCTTAGGGAAGACCACGTGAAGCAGACGATGAACAAAATGAACACTGAGAGCTTAAAAGGCAAAGAAGCAAGAAAACGAACATGCATAAAGACAATATGTGTCCCGTACCCCCTCTGTCTAATGGTACTACTGACTATATAACTGATTGTGGCCTGCATCGGGTGGGTGATTCATGCTAAAGCACCTAAGTCTCCTACCTCCACAGAGACACCTCACCAGCATGTGCCACCACCAACCCATGAGACAAACAGAAGGACAGGTTTCTTCAACAACACATTCATCCAGATGCTACACCAGCACCAGCTTGCGATGAACAAAACAAACTGTTGGGTATGTGGTCTGCTGCCACATACTTCAAGCACCGGGATGGCCCTGATTCCTGCTCCATTCTCTCGAACTGGCTCTGCCTACAGCTGGTACACTGTGTTCTTTGATGCATTCTATTCAGGTGACATAATCACGAGATCTGTGGGGAAGATCAGCAGCAGACAAGCATTTCGCCACATCATGGCTGTAGAAAGGCCGGGCATGGACAAAGACTCATCAGAGAAAAATGAGTATGAAAACCATCATGGGTCCTTTTTCCCCTCAAACATATACAAAGGTGGGGGAAAGAAAAGACTGCCACCCATCAGAGATCTCCCTGTCTCCCCACAACCCGGAAAGTACTGTGTAAAAGGCAATGGAACAGTGTTGGTAGGGCGAAGTGACTGCGCCTACACACTACAGCTGAATGGTTCGACTTCCCCAGCTCTGGTGTCTTCGCTGAACACATACTTTGTGTGTGGGAACAAGGCCTACACCAGGCTGCCAAAATCCTGGGCCGGCACCTGTTACATTGCATGGCTACTCCCTCCCACCTACACAGCTGATGCCACACACCACATCCAGAAGAGAGGTGTGGTTGACGCAGATGACACAGCTGGCCAAGAGTTTGGGGACTTTGCTAAAGGGTTCCTCCCCTTTTGGGGCCCTATGATCAACAACCGCAATCTGCGACACCTCACGAGAGTGGTAGAGGCCACCATAAATGCAACTGCTGGTGCCCTCAGCAACATCACGGCAGAACTTCAAGCAGACCGCCTCATGACTTTGCAGAATAGAATGGCGCTTGGCATTGTACAGGCAGACCGTGGGGGGGTTTGTACATTGATCAAGACAAGTTGCTGCATTTTTATCCCGGATAACGCACCAACGGTCTATCAAGCAATACAAAAACTGCATAAGATAGCTTCTGATATCCATCAAGACGAAGGATCATGGTCTCTGACAAGCTGGTTCTGGAGCTTGGTATCCCAGTGGGGATGGAAAATAATGATCTTTGTCGCTATCATTGCAGCCACATTGTTCTCTTGCTGCCTCTGTGTGCAGTGCATGCCCGCACTCTGTGGGCTCTGTGTGACATCCCTGACATCCAGACCAAGGAAACAAAACAATCGCACTGCCATGATGATGATGGAAAGAGAGGTCCAGGAAATGATGGACATTGACGTAAACGATGAGTAATTGTTGCCTTTGCATGGCAAAAGGAGGGAACTGTTGAACTGAATTTTCGTAGTGCCTACGCAACTCAATTTTTGTATTGCCATGCCCTTGGCAACCCAGTGCCACGTCTCTGCTAAGAACTTACACAAACCCCCTGCTCCTTGTGGTAGGGACAATTCCGAGAAATCACTCGTATGCCTCGCCCCAGCTGTGCCAGAGACTCGGCTACTTCCTGACCATTGCTGATAAATCCGGCCAGTCACAAACCAACTGCCCCGTGACCACGACGAGAAAGAGGAAGCATGAAGCGATGCCACATGATCACGCCGGATGAAGCAAGGTAGCAAAAGGCCGTGCCACATGATCACGCTGAATGAAGAAAGATAACACGAGGCTGAGGACATTGTGTATACGGGACAGATGTCCCCCGGTACGATCACACCACGTGAGGCTGACGGAGAACATGTCAAAAGAGGAATTTAAAGAATAAAGCAGAACTTGTATTGTGTAAATGGGCGTGACTAGCGCTATAAATATGTGTAATGCTGTGGAGTAAAGCAGCAGTCTCCGTAGAATTGTCTTTGTACCATTCTGGGACCCTGTCCTTAGCTCGAGCTAATAAATTACTTGCTTCCCTCCACGGCTTGTTGTCCTGGTCTCTTTGGTAATGTATGATTGATGCAAGAAGGACCCGTAGATTCAAGGCTTTTCCCTGCGCCACTGGCTTGACCTTCCTAGTGCGGGGGGGGGTCTCCAAAAAGCCGGTTCTACAAGCCTAAGTGAAGAACATGCGAAGTGCACATGATGCTTTGGCCGGCCAGAGAGCGCGTGCCAAAGCATCATGCGCACCTACAGAGTGCACTCACCACTCTTCCTCCTGCAGTACTCTGGAGCCCAGCTCCGCCCCAACTGAGACACTGCAGTAGGAAAAATAAAATGATAACGTTGCATTATTATCATTTCATTTTTTCTCTTTTAACTGCTTGGAGAGCAGTGGGGTGACGCTCCTTTGCCTTAGTGGAGGAGCCGCTGCTGTAATAGGGTGCTCTGCCCCTCTTTGTGGCTGCTGCACTTATTATTTTACTGTAACACAGCCCCTGTGAAAGATGGACTGGCTGATTGAAGCCTGGCCTACTTTTCACAGTGCAGGTGGCACCCAGCCTGCACTTTCAAGGGGACAGAGATCCCCTTGCAGGTAAGTGCAGTGCATGTTTGAGGGGCCATGGGCATCATAAAACGCCTGCAGGGGCCGAGTTCCCCGTCTTTCTTTTGTCTACTCCTGCTGCCCTACCTGAAAGCTCCCCACGTTGACGTGCTGCGGCCGGGCTTGGCTCTGCCAGAACTTGCCAGGAAAACCGACCGGCCGGGCTTGGCTCCGCCGGCCGGTCTACAGCCCCCAGCATCCCTAGGGGGGCTGCGACGCCAACAAACAGCGCGCCAGGCGGCGCATCATAAAACGCCTGCAGGGGCCGAGTTCCCCGTCTTTCTTTTGTCTACTCCTGCTGCCCTACCTGAAAGCTCCCCACCTTGACGTGCTGCGGCCGGGCTTGGCTCCGCCAGAACTTGCCAGGAAAACCGACCGACCGGCCGGGCTTGGCTCCGCCGGCCGGACTACAGCCCCCAGCATCCCTAGGGGGGCTGCGACGCCAACAAACAGCACGCCAGGCGGCGCATCATAAAACGCCTGCAGGTCCCTCGTCCCACGAGGATGCGCGCGGGACGCGCCGGACAAAGCCCGGACTAAGGGCGGACAGTCTAAGACAGTCCAAGACTGGCCACGACTGGACTGGGCCACACCTCCTGAGAGAAAAAACTAATTGCGTGGTGAGGTACTTAGATATTTCTGCCTCCTTTCTTTTTTGTCTATACCAGGGGGAAGCGGGTTGAAGTGCTTGTACATCTATATTGGTTACGGTCTTTAATACATTCCTTATAATTACTTAGTCGTTATTAGTCCCATAATGTCTAAACAGAAGACCCCAATTGCTCCCACCAACACCATGGATAATTATTTGGTGCAGGTGGTGGCAAAAATAAACAATGAGAGGAGGTCTTCCTTGGGTCTTAGCGCCTCACCAGCATCTTCAGAAGCGGGAAACTTATGTATGAATTTGACAGATATGGATGCAGGAAATGTCATAGATCCTCCTACTCAGCATTTTTCCGATGGTCTAGCGCTGAACGTTTCCGAGGCTTCAACTCCAGAAACAAACACTGATATTATAGTGGGGGATGACATAGATGCCTTCCAATATGATCTAGAGCCAGTCGAGGGTTATTTGCCTCCATTGGCTCCTGTCCCCGCTCCAAGAGTAGCCAGAGGGGACACTAAGACTCTCCCCAGAAGAGAAGGGTTGAGGTCAAATAGGAAAAGACCAGCAACTCCCCCTAGCAAGAGTGCTATAGAAGGAAAAGTGGGTGAAGTAAATGGGAGTACAGGTTGGGATGATGCCATTATAAAGAAACTCATGGGTATGTTGGATAATAAACTAAACAGGTTAATTAAACCATTGTTATCTAAAATTGATCACCTCACTGATAAAGTTAATAAATTGGAGACTCTTTTAAAAACTACCAATGATAATGTGGGGGAAATACCGATTTTGCTATTGGATAAAATCAACGAAAAGCAATCTATAGAAATTACATCTGGGGGAGCAGTAGATGTTTTAGCTCCCATTCAGATAACAAGATTAAATCCAGATATACAACCAATTAACCCTGCTGCCGCTGGCCCATCAGTTACCCCAGGCAAAACCACAGAGCCAGGCCCAAATCTAGAGACAGGTCCCGTAGAGCTAATTATAGAAGCGTCACCTTTGATTCTTGTTCTTGCAAATGTGCCACCCCTGAATGTAGGCCAGATCGAGCCACCTGAATTATTGCTAAACAAAGCACTAAACTGGTTGAGCAACAATATGCACATTTCTCCTTGGGGAAAAGAAAAGTTGACAGATGACCTGATTACAGCAAGACGAGTGAAGTGGATAGGGAATAAACCCAAGAAATTTGCGGGGGACTGTGTGGTACTGAATTTGAAGGGCCCAGAAGTACTACCGGAAATCCTGCTTAATCTATTCCCACCACAACGAAGAACGGCAGAATTAATACCACTTACGCTAGACTTCTTCTATAGTAGAAGAGGACTAGTGGCAAAGCCTAGTGTTTTAAGGACCAAGTGGTCTGTTGTGGGTAGCAGAAGTGCTAGGGATAGCTCAAGATGCGATTGGGGGCTACACCTGGAAAATAGATTTTCAGCCATATCCAACCTAAATGAGTGCGATTGACTCGCAAGGCATAAATATTCGCCAGCTACATTACAGTGAAGGCAAACCAAGGGAATGGTAGTTAACCTGGCACGCACAAAACTGTGCAAGCAGTCAATAGAGTCAAGGGAAACTCAAGATTCAAATTCTGGGGAGTTAGATAAAGACCAGTATGGTAGAAATAAGGCAAGGGCAGAAAGTGAGGTAGAAATGGAGGGTGGAAAAACAATGAGTATTGACCCTGTCGAAAATGTTGAGGACATGTGTTATTTAGGGCCAAATTTAGGAAAACCTCCCTTGACCCTCATCTCATGGAATATAGAAGGTATAATAAACAAGATATCTTCGCCTGAGTGGGGTGATTTTATTGACCAACATGACATTATCATGTTACAAGAAACTTGGTCTCTAAATCCAGTCTTTCGTCATGGGTATCTAAACTATTATATACCAGCAATTAGAAATCATATAGGACGTCCGTCTGGAGGTCTACTAATTTGGATTAACCAGTCGCTGAATTGCTCAATAACAGAAAGATCATCTCCATCAAATGACATTTTATCATTAATTATTAGATGGGACAGCGGCCAAGAATTGGCTCTGTTCAATGTCTATGCCAGGGGGGTTGGCGGAGGCAAATCCTCAGAAGTAGTAACTGCTTTAGAACATGATCTTGAATTGTTGGAACCTCAATCCCACATTATCATGGGTGGGGATTTTAATTCGACTTTTGAACCCTTGGGCGAAGAGGACAGAATTCTGTCCGAGGAGGAGGACACTAAGTGGGGAATACCGCAGTTGGAGGTGCCTGCCATCAAAAGATGGAGCACAGTGGCAATTCAGCTAAAGAGTCTCTGCTTCGCAAGAGGACTGAGAGCGGCAAATGGGCGCACGCCCTCTGACCTAAAAGGGAACAATACATTTGATAATGGACGCGCCTCAAGAAGAATCGATTATTTTTTAATAGATATAAGGGCATGGAGCAAATTGGTAGACATGTCTGTGGAAGCGAGAATGGAAAGTGATCACAATCCTTTGTGTATGACCTTCCACTCTTACCATAAGACCACAGATTGTGTCAACAAAATTGAGTGGGTAACTCAAGATGTTGTGTGTTCAAACAACCAGCGCCATTTGAAATGGAGAATGCTGATTGAAGATACAATGAGACTAGAGGACCTCAAAAAAGTAGTGATAGAGGAAGTAAACAACATCAAGTCCCATTGCGGGAATCTTAACTTCCAGGTCTACATGATGGAGGCACATAAAAACCTTTTCTCCAAACTTCAAAGCTTCTTTACCAAAACTGTAGATCCAAGAAGAGTTAACAAGCATTTACAATGCAATGGTTTTGCCTTTGTTAAAGTTAGAGCTATTGGCATTGCTCTTGACATTATTTTTATTTATGTTTTTTTAACATAAATAAATGGCATTGTCATTTATAATGCCACTAGCTTTATCTCTCGCAAATGACACCCACAAACACCCACAGAGAGCCCCCCCAAACACAGAGCCCCCCCACACACACACCCACACAGAGCCCCCCACACACACAGCCACACAGAGCCCCCCACACACACAGCCACACAGAGCCCCCCACACACACAGCCACACAGAGCCCCCCACACACACAGCCACACAAAGCCCCCCACACACACCAACACAGAGCCCTCCACAGAGCCCCCCCACACACACACCCACACAGAGCCCCCCAGACACACAGCCACACAGAGCCCCCCACACACACAGCCACACATAGCCCCCCACACACACAGCCACACAAAGCCCCCCACACACACCCACACAGAGCCCCCCCACACACCTTCTGGCCCATTATCTTTTCTCCTCATCAAAATAACTGCCACGCCCCTTTATTTGTTCTGAAAATGGTAGGTAGCAAGCCATTTCATATCTAGGGGCCTGTGGCTTTGAGAAGCGTCAACACTATTATCTCCGGGTCGGAACCATGAGAATCTCAGTGTAAATACTGAAAAGAGGTGATAGCGGCCATTATCATACATACCAAGGTTCGTGCAAACTCACATTGTGGTCCTCGTTGCACGAGTGCTATGCATCAGGCTTGGTGAAGTACCCGACCTAGGCGTGCAATATCCTAGAGCACTGAAGGGGCTTGCCCTAGTCCATCATAACTCAGGGCTGTATATGGTAGTGGTGGTCACCCGGTTGGGCTGCCAGACGTGGACACCAAGCTTGCTATGGGAAGCGGCTGGCAGGTGGTGCTAAAGTGCATGAGAATACCAGCAAGTGGACCTTGGCGGCAGTCATGCGCTGCATTGGGGCGGAGGGGACGAAGCATCCACCCTTAGCTGCAGGATCGCCTTTACTGTGCGGTGCCCTCTGCCCTACAGTCAAGGGGTCCCGAGTGTAGGGAGAAATGGCAGAAAACACTTGCTGGATGGCGTTTGCAATCAGGTCTTACCCTGCTTGTTCTGCTCCGGGAGGATAACTGAAATAAGATCTCAAGCTGCCACAGCGCGGTGCGCAGGCATTCGAAATGGGCTGGATGTTATCCGCCAAGGAGCTAACTAACATACGCACTCGCCACTCCTCAGCCCTTCAATTTTTGCAAGATAGTGTGTCCTCATGTAAAGTAACTGGTGCTATGTAAGCGCTCTGATAACTGATTCGGTTCGGTTCTAGTTCGCGCTATATAAAACTCTGCAAAAAAAAAAAGATGACCCCGGGGTAGCGTCCTCTCTTCACGTGCTTGAAATTGAAATAGAAGTGCAGGTACCCTGGGCCCCTGCCTGGGTACCCTGGGCCAGAGTGCCAATACTCTCCGAGTAAACATGTTAACTCCCTCTAGAGAAGTGCGGATACTCACCCTCGCAAAATAAAAGTAACCGTACACAGTAGAACCGCCGGGCCATGGAAGCACAGTTTCCCTTCACCTCTCGCAGGCCGGTGTAATGTAGCATTACGCCGCCGGTGAGACACCAGCACACACGAGAGATGCATCCCGGCCAGTGCAGCATATGAGAGGAGAATGACTCATCTCGGAGGGGGGGGGGGGGGGACGCGCGAAGCGAGGGAACCGCCGGGAGAGGTGAGCACCTAATTTAAGTCTGAGCTCCGCCCAGCACCCATCCTCCCTGGTTAGCTAAACTAACGCAAGATCCCGCAGGATGGTCGCAAACACAGAACTGACCCCGCGAGAACGTGGGATCCCAGAGCGGGCACGCACGGCGAACATGCGGGCCCCGTCGAGGCGTGAAACATACCTCCTCCACACGCAAGACGCGAGAACCTGCCTAAACTGCACGTGCTCAAAGAGCGAAGAGACCTCCGCTTCTCCAACTGAGTGTGTCTTGGGCTTACCCTGTCCCCAGTCCGCCTCCAAATGGTGTCTGCACCAGCCTTCATATAGTGCACAATGACGTTCGCAGGGAAGGGGGGGGCTGGTACCGAATGGCTGCGGGCGAGGCGCCTATGCTGTCCCAGGCGACACTCATGGACCCAATGATTGAGTGTCCCGTGTGAATGCACTGCCTGGAAGGACACAAAGGCAGAGGCTACCCCAAGCGCGGGCAGTGGCATCGCCATCTGTCCTCCGATTGATGCAGTGAGCACCTCTACTTGCGCTTTATGAAACCTGCACACATAACCCGTTTACTCCTGTGTTGTACCGCTTGCTACCTCAGTACTTTGTACCCGCACGGTTGACAAATGTGCTACCTGCCTCGCAGGTTGTAGAGCCGGCGACCCGCTCGGACCTGCTACCCCAGCGCCAGGGCAGGCAGCTCTTGTCGATATGCCACGCCATGATGCAGCATACCTATCGTGTTGGTTCACATGTAACAGATCTGTCCTCTTCTGAAGCGCTCTAACTGAGGCACATAACTTGCTGTGTGATACATCAACACCGACGCAGCACAGGGGCCCGTAGTTCACGTGCTTGTATGCTTTTGTAACAGCAGTCACTTACTTCCTCCTGTAACGTCTGGTTTGCTACCTCTTGTCTTTTGTTTGCTCTTGATTCGTGCACAAAGGGACATGTTCATGCTTCAATCGTTCCCCGCCTGGCAGCGCCCCATCGTATTGATGAGGCCCCGAAGCATCGGTCCAGACGGGCCAACCAGCACCCAGTCAAAATTGAGCGGGGCCACCTAAAAGTGTGATCGCTCCGCCGAAAGCAACCAACAGAGGTAGCCCGCGCGCTGTTCTCTAATATGTTGGCGCTCTAAAACTCACCAGAGCGCCAGGGAGGGTGGTGCTGGGAGCAGCGCTAGCCACGTGTGTTGAGCCCCGCAGCACCAGGATGCCCCAGTGATGGAGTTGCCGCCTTCTGCCCCCACATTGACAAACTGGCGGATGCCTTGCGAGAGGAGAGAGCATGGCTCCCAAACCAGGCAAACTCCCTGCTATCGCCGTCGTCGAAGTGTGCCACCGGATTAGGAGCGAAAGTTAATTTAGCTGCTCTGAGCCGGACCGCGGGAACAGCAAGACCAATGTGTGGAAATGGGAGCGGCGGGAGTAGTGAACTTAACAGCTGAATCCCGCCGCCCCCAACCAGAAGCAGTGGCTCGCGAGCCGGCCGGCACTTCCGGACCCGCACCACCCAGGGCCCCATATCTCGCTGTAGGGAAGGGAGGGGGGGAGGGTGGTATGGCAAGTTGGTGTGGGCATGAGCAATCTCACTTCCAACTCCGGCCCAGCGCTATGGGGGACCGGAGAAATATGATGGCCGGCTCACAGGTAGAGACCACCCCATATCACCCGCCCTAAACCACCAAACCGCCTGCGCGTGTAATAGCGTGCATCCACTGCCCCGAAACCAGGGGGATCCGGAGAGGCCGTACTGGGGAGATAGTCGGGGCACTAGGTAGTGAAAACACTGGATGTTTCCCCAGGCCAACAGCAAAGGTGTCGGCAGAACGGGTTATTATTAGAACACGAAATGAAACATGCTATGTCGGGAACCGAACCCTGCTATGCAAAGCGCCGGAGCGCCTAAACCACCAAACCGCCTGCGCGTGTAATGTCGTGCATCCACTGCCCCGAAACCAGGGGGATCCGGAGAGGCCGTACTGGGGAGATAATCGGGGCACTAGGTAGTGAAAACACTGGATGTTTCCCCAGGCCAACAGCAAAGGTGTCGGCAGAACGGGTTATTAGAACACGAAATGAAACATGCTATGTCGGGAACCGAACCCTGCTATGCAAAGCGCCCGAGCGCATCGTCCCAGACCCCGAGGCTACCCCAGCAACAAAGACACGGACAGCGGGATACAACCATGCAAGACCGGGACCATCGAAGAAATGAGGGAAAACAGCCATGAATAGAAAAAAAAAAGTACACGCCCACAGTGAACACGTCTTCATGACGTGAGCAGAAAGGGAAAAATTCTCGGGAACGCCCCTGAATCTGGTCCGGCCTTGACGGACAGATCCGGCTCCCAATGGCTAGCCTCCATTTATGGAGCTAGCCAATGGGAGGAGGGGGCGAGGAGGGGGCGGATACCCGACCCCACAGAGCAAAACATAAGATTTTGCTAGCGCATGCGTACTTCGTACGCATTGCCGAGGCAAAACCTAAAAAGGAACAACCAAGGCAGGGTTGGTACGACAAGAGCTGTAGACTGGCACGACATAACTTAAGTATTGAACTGAGAACAGGTAACTCCACAACAGTTAGGAAGGCGAGAGATACCTATAGATTGACACAAAAACAAGCTAGGAAACGTTGGGACGAAGAACGCTGGTGCGAGCTGAAACAGGCTTGCGCAGCCAAGGATTCCAAGCTATTTTGGGCCACAGTAAAATGGGACAGGGGTGGGATAGCTGCACAACCACATAACCATGTTGCTAAAAATGATTGGATTGAGTTTTTCAAACCACAGTATGCCCGCAATCCAATGTACACCTCAAATACCCCGCCTCCAAGTGTCTTTTTTAAACATCAAATATTCAATGAAAAAGACGTTAGTATGGCCTTGGATTGTGTATCAGGGGGAAAAGCACCGGGCATGGATGGAATCCCGGCAGATGTGTTTCTATCTGACAGGAACTCATGGTGCACTTACTTCACATGGTTGGCAAATGCAGTGGCTATGGGAGGGGAAGTGCCCGCTTCTTGGAAGGGAGCGGAAATCATCCCCATATTTAAAAAAGGTGACAAAACACAGGCAAAAAACTATAGACCCATCAGTCTCATTGATACAGCGCAAAAACTTATGGGGCGTTTAGTCCAGAATAAGCTGCAACAATGGATTGATGAAAAAAACATATTGTCACCTTACCAAGCAGGGTTCCGCCCCTTGACTAGTAGTGTCGACCAAGTCTTCTACTTCATAACAATTTATTGGAGAAATGTTATCTTAAAAAAGGGCACACTATATGCTGTCTTTGTAGACTTAAAAGCAGCCTTTGACCTGGTCCCAAGAGAAAAACTGTGGCAGACCCTGGCTGATGTAGGCATAAGTCAAGAATTGCTCACACTGCTAGTGCCCCTCCATGAAAACAACTTCGCTAAAATCAGATGGGGCAAGCAGGGAGAAGTGACTGAGCCCTTCCCGGTGGAGCGAGGGGTTAGGCAAGGGTGTGTTCTGGCCCCAACATTGTTTTCAATCTATATAAATGGCATTGTTGATCACTTGAAGAAATTCCCAAGTGACGCGCCAATTATAGCAGGTTCACATGTACCCGTATTAATGTTTGCGGATGATACGCTTCTACTTTCGCGTACACCGAGTGGTCTCCAAAAAGTGGTTGATGCCTTTGGTGAATTTTGTGATAGTAGGGGCCTTGAATTGAATACATCTAAGACCAAATTCATGTGCCTCAATTATCAGTCTACGTTTAGAGGGGTGATAACATACAAGGGCACCCCACTTGAGAAAGTTGATGCTTTTTCCTATCTAGGAATCATCCTGCAGGGCGACATGAAATGGAAATCGCACATCAATACGGTAGTACTAAAGTTTAGCCAACTAGCAGGGGTGGTTGCCCTTAAACACAGGGCTTCTCTGACAAAACCAGTAAACTGCGCTCTTGAAATTTATAACATAAAAGTACTGAGCACCTGTTTATATGGCTCCGAACTTTGGGGTTTCTCTAATTTGGGAGAATTGGGGCGAGCAGAAAATAGATTTCTTCGAGGGCTTGTAATGGCCCCACAGAGCACGCCCACAATCCCCTTGAAGCTGGACCTTGGTAGGAAAAATGTAGAGGACATTGCTCGGCTACGGCCTCTGTTGTATTGGAGGCGTTTGATGGTGACCCCAGAGCTAAGCCACTATGTAGCAGCATTATTAGACGTGGTTAAGTGTGATCGATTCCATTGCATTGTATGGTTAAAAGAACTGCGGGACACTCTTGTAAAGTTAAAGTTGGAACATCTGTGGGGTAACAGGGATGTGGCTTGCTTCCCATGGAAAACAAAATTGAAAGAATTGTATTGGGAGATGGTGTACTCAACAATGTATCACAAAGGATCCTTACCTAATTTGTCATCTCGCTTCTTGGACATTAAGTTGTTACCATCGTGTGAAGATTACTGGGACATAATTGAACGCCCGCACGATAGGAAACTATATTTCCAATTTCGTGTTGGGACACTCCCAGTGAATGCTTTCAAGAAACACTGGAACCCCCCGCGGGATGAACATTGTCATCATTGCAAGGACAAAATAGAGCACACCTCCCATTTATTGTTTTGTTGCCCTTTATATGCCAGTCCAAGGCGCAAATGGCTAAAGCCAGCTTGTTTAAATATTGGCACTCGTAGCCAATCGATCGCACTTAGATTATTAGAATCTGACTGCTCTACACCATTAGCGATTGTGGTAGCAAAATTTCTTGCCTAGGCCTGGGTAATCCGTTCCTGCTCAATATTGCTAAATGTAACATAATGAAGTATGGCTGCTATGTTCCAAACGCTCTTACATCTGAAATATATATATATTTTTTAAACTTTTTATGAATCGAGCATAAATTTTATATGTGTAAAGTATTCGACTGTCATTGTTTAATATGTTTTTTTTTAAAAAGTTTTTTAGCTAGAGTATTTATTGTATAGGGTAGGGATTGATGCTTTTATGACAAATGTCGAATAAAGCTTTGAAACTTGAACTTGGTATGTTATGTTATGTTATGTTATGTTATGTTATGTTATGTTTGTTATGTTATGTTATGTTATGTTATGTTATGTCATGTTATGCTAGGCTCCTACAGGTAAGTATATTATGCATATAATGCTATTCCAATCATACGATCTTGGCTTCTGCCACTGTAAAAATAAAAGGCTCAAATAAAGGTTGGTCAAGTAACACGAAACTGGGATTACAGCTAACAAACATCCTTAAATAGAGATTAAAATGTCATTTTACGATTAGGTCCGTTCTAAACCTGTTGCAATGAGTTGTATGATTTTCCCTTTTAATTGTAATCCTGAAACCAGGTTCATGCAGTACGGTCCAATCCAAGTTGGTGCAAGGAATATTTGTCGCCGTAGGTGATGTGACATTTTGATGGCCTTCCGCGGGAAATATGCCACAGTTGATGTCACCCTTCACCGCAGGTTGTCAGTCGTTAATTTGTGCTGTTGGTTGCAAGCGACATACACGGTGATATACGTTTAGGGACCAGGATTTATTTTTCATCGTCAGGCTCGGACTCACAACAGCAAAGTTAAACTTTATAATAATGTAAAAAGAGAAGAAGACGAGGCTCTGAGCACAGAAATCTCCCAGACTCCTTAGGCGCTTGCATCACCGCCTCTCCCCTTGTCGCAGTGTAAACTGCAGGGCTGGAGCATCGGGCCTGCACGTGTGCTCGCTCCGGCTGCAAGTGTCCCGTGTGCCCCGGAAAGTGGCTATTGGCGGGTGAATGGGGTGCTGACAATTGCAAGCTGTTTGTGGGCCGCGGCCGGCAGGGCCCGGGCTGGCGCGGGGAGCCCGCCGGGCCCCGCTGCACATTGTGCGCAGCTCGGAGGAGCAGACAAAGATGGATGGCGCGGCCCTGAAAGGCCAGAGGCGTCCATCACCGCGGCCCACAAAGGGCGCTGTCAGCGCAGACAAGAAGCAGAGCGCTTTGATGACTTTGTCCAGGCCTCGACGCTTGGCATACAAGTGACTCTCTCTCCTCCCCTCCTCAGACCATTAAAGTAGGCGAGGGGCATCCTTCCAGCCCCACGCCCTCCTCTCAGAGCGACACTGCAGCTTTTCTCCAGTACAACACGCCCGCTTAATGCGTTCACTTCCAGGTATGGGTCTGACACTGTGGTGCGCACTGCCCCTGTTGCAAATTGGTAAAGCATTGCCCGGGCGACTAATGTACCATGTGTCACTAATTAACATTGCATGGGAAATCAATACATCCATCATTCCTCGGTCATTCATTTTGAAGTTATACACCTTGAGCTGTGCAGAGTTCACATTTTGTACATTGATGCGATACACATTGTAATTTGTTTTAAATAGATATAGCATAAAAAATAGTGCACAAATGGTATGCAATGCGTGTGCAGCTGCCTACTTATGCAACACCAGAAATTAACTTGATGGTAATAAACAAGACTTCTTCAGTTCGGATCCTAATCTCCCTGTGAGACTGTTAACTATTGTTGCATGATATTCCTCGGCGTTTGTGCCTCGCCAACTAGACTCGAGCATATCTCTGGCGAGAAAAAAGGAGAACCAATTTGAAAGAATCTGCAAGTTCACAAGCTGTAGAAATATACTTGTGACTTCGAGGGCGGGATAAGGTAAAAGAAGAACATTGAGAGAGAGAGAAGGAAGAGAGACACAAATTTAAAAAGATGTTATTAGAAATAAAGAACTACGTAAAAGACAGTCATATAAAAACATGCACATCTGGAGAGTGCCAGAGATAACCAGAAAAGTGAAAGAGCTGTAAGAGGAAAAAGAAGTGATGGTGATGATAACACAACTTCCGGCACTATGCCCACGTTGGTGACGAGCCCCAGCCGGTCCGAGCTGCTTCACTCAGCCTCAGGTTAGATTTACTCGAGGCACCGTCCTCCAACCCCCTGCAGGGACATTCGAACTCCTGGACAGACTTGACGCTCCCTCAGAGGTTCCCCCCCTCTCTACATACCAGGTTTCCTCCTTCCCCCGGATTCTTCCCGCAGGAGCCGGTCCACCGACCTGCCCCGACAGCACCGTTTTCTTAAGGCAACCCGGTCCTGAAGATGATCCTGACTAACAACGATCGAAACGTCGTCGACCCCTCAGCTCATTAAATGGCGCCAGCCGCAGCCCGTGGAGGGAGTTTCGGTGGGGCAGAGAGGCGGGACGGGGGAGGGGCAGGGTGGGGGGTGCAAAATGCGATGCAGGGTGCGCTACAAAATTCGTTTTATTAATTAAATTGTTTACTTACCTTCAATTATCCATACTCTGGTTTTTAGCACCCCCCACCCTGCCCCGCCCCGCCTCTCTGCCCCACCGAAACTCCCTCCATGGGCCGCAGCTGAATGGCGCATCTCATACTCTGGCTCAACTGAATCATTCATTCTAATCAGACAAACTTTCGGATTGTTATTTGAGCCATGCCTTTGTTTTGATTCACTGTATATATTTTCACACTTGCACTCCTTGTGCCGTTCATGCTGATCACAATTGCCACTTGCGTCGCCACCCGTATGTCACTTACACATACCCTGCACCAAGTCCAATTCGGGTTGTTTTGTTATTTATTTTTGTACAGTGCTGCTACAACTGTATTTCTTCCCTTGTTTTCTAATTATATGATGCCATGAGCACATTCTAAAACGTATTAAGTCTCCTTGTTTCTGTGCACGTAATGCTTCTTGCATGCATGTGTAATTGTCTATACAATAATACCAGTTGGGATATTGTTTGTTTACTCCAATTACCTACCCTGGTCCCAACGTGGTTTAAGGGTCATACTCCTGTAGCTATCTACATGACAACTTGTACAGCATTCTATCATCCCAGAAGGTATCCTGATGATAAATAGATGAGGGTCTAGCGAAGGGTAGGTTTTAGTGAGGTTAGATGAAGAGCCAGGTATTTAGTCTCTTGTGGAATTGAAGGAGTGTTATGAAGGCTTAGACTTGTAGAGGCAGATCATTCCACGCTTTGAGTGATGAAGAAGACTCGGCTGCCAGATCCAGTTTTCCTTCTGTGTAAGATGTGTGCAAGTAGGAGATGGGGCAGAGCAGAGATGTCTAGAGTGTGTGTGAAGGCCTATGTTATGACATGCCTTGAATGTGTGGGTCAGGGTTTGAAATGTGTTCACTTGTGTATTGCTAGCCACTAGAACCCCTTCAGGTGAGGTGATATGTGTGCACGCTGTGGCAGGTTAAGAGTGATTCTGGCCATCCAGTTCAGAATGGTCTGCAGCCTCATGATGAATTGCATGTTGAACCCGGTGTACAGGGTGTTTCTTTATTCCAGTTTGGTATTGACTAGGGCATGTGTGACTGTTTCCGGGTGTTGATTGGAAGCCATTTGAAAATCTTCCTCAGCATCGTCAGGGTGTGGAAGCCTGAGTCAGTGACATTGTTGACTTGGCAGACATGTCGAGTTTGGAGTCGACAATTATCCCGAGGTTCATGGAGTTCTAGTTCTGGCAGCCACCAGGTAGAGTCCTACTGAGGAGGCTTTTCCTGAAGATAATAACCACCGTCTTGTCTGTGTTCAGATTCAGGAAATTGGATTTCATACAGTTAGTGATACTGGTCATGCATGTTGTGAACTTTTCTGGGTGCTAGGTGACTTGTCTGTCAGGGAGTGGATTAGATGCATGTTGTCAGAATAGGAGAGCACATTGATGTTGTGAAAGTGGATGAAGTTGAGCCTTGTGAGACTCCAGAGATGAGTTGGTGGGCCTCTGATGTGAAAGGTGCTAGGATCCTAGGGAGGATTTTGTTATTTTGGCTGGGGATCTGAATTGTAACTATGAGCCAATTTCGGGCCTAAGCGAGATTTTTGAGGAAGAAGACCAGGCAAATAAGATCCCTTTTCTTGGGAACTTTAAATCGGTCAAGTGCTCCATTTTGGCTCTTCAGCTGATTAAATTATGCACAGAGCACTTCCTTAGGGCTTGTAATGGTCGGTTACCATCTGACATCTTAAAAAAACCAACCTTTAGTAGAAATACTTACAAGAGTAATTTGGATTTCGTGATAGTCTCCATCCCTCTTTGGACGTATCTCATAGATCTTGACATAATAGAGAGGACTGAAAGCGATCACTTTCCCCTAAATTTGTCCTTAGATGCTGCACTGTTTAGTGATCCTTTTTCACCACTCTCATCTGAGGAAGGTACTGGTGATAGACATGAAATTCATATTAGTAATAACAGGAGATCGCTAAATTGGCCATTTATTTTGGGTCATAGCGATACTCTTAGTGAGATATATTCACTTTTTGCTGGGACTTTTGCATCATATTTGAGTTTAACTCCCGAGGAGGAAGCAAAAACTCCCTTCTTGACCATACACCAGGAGTTCTTTCTTAAATTAAAATTATTGGTTACCAAAATGCCGAAAAAAACCCAGCAGAAGACCCAGAATCTGTCACACAGTAAACCTTGGTACGATAGATCCTGTAGAGAGTCGAAGAGGGAATTGATAATTGCGATTAAATCCAAGTCACAACCAGATGTCCATAAAGCTAGAAACAATTATAAGATTGTCCAAAGGATATCTAAAAGTGCGTGGGAGGAAGAGAAATGGGCAGATTTGTTGTCAGCCGCAAGGTCACGCAATACGGTGGCTTTTTGGAGGTTGATAGCAAACGGGAATAAAGTAGGCAGGGTGGTTAAGGATACCTTCATAGATGAGCAAACCTGGGTAATTCATTTCACTAACTTGTATAAAAAAAATGAAGATCCGCACATAGTATCTAAAACAACAAGTCACGCAACTCCAGTAGATCCGCTTGTTTTTACCTTGGGGGAAACCGAGCTGGCTTTAAGCCAAGTTAAAAGTGGGAAAGCCCCTGGTTTGGATAAAATCCCCGGGGATCTTTACAAGCACGATTCAAAAGTATGGGCACCCTATATTAATTATCTGTGCAATAAATTATCATGTAGTTTAGAATTTCCTGAAAGCTGGAAGGGAGCTGAAATTGTTTTAATATATAAGAAAGGTGACAGGAAAGATCCCTGTAACTATCGGCCAATAAGCTTAATGGACATCCTACAGAAAATTTACTCACGCCATATTTTAGTACGTGTGAATAATTGGCTGGACGAAAATTCATTTTTGACTAAATTTCAAGCCGGGTTTAGGACAAAAGTCAGCACGATAGATCAATGCTTTAGATTCTGCTGCCTCTATTGGAAGTACGTAATGATAAAAAAGGCCCATCTATACGTTGCCTTTGTTGACTTAAGGGCAGCATTCGATCTGGTGCCACGTGATCTTCTTTGGGAAACGTTGAGTGCAGCAGGCATGCCAGATAACATAGTAGAACAAATTATAAAATTACATGAAGGGAATTTTGCGAGAATTAGATGGGGTCCAAACGGCGAACTATCCGGGAAAATTCCAATTGAACGGGGAGTTCGCCAAGGATGTGTTTTGGCCCCCACGCTTTTTTCTATTTTCGTAAACGATATTCCCTCATACTTAGAAAGATGTAATAACGATGCACCCAAACTGAATGGAGAAAGGGTTGCATCCCTACTATTTGCTGACGACACTATTCTGATATCCCAAACAAAAAACGGCTTGCAGACTTTATTGAACACTTTTAATGATTATTGTAGTCAAAAGGGGCTAGAGATTAATGTCAAGAAAACAAAATACATGGCCCTGAACCCAACCAAACCTGATAAGGGGTGTCTAATGTTAAAAGGAGTGAAGCTGGAGTCAGTGCCTCACTTCTCATATTTAGGGGTGACACTAGACTCCAACTTCACCTGGAAAGCTCAGTTGGAAAAAAGCAAATTAATATTTGCTCAGAATGTCAAACCGATACTTAGAGAGCAAAGCTTAAGCACTAGTAAAGCGGTGTTTCCAGTAATGGAACTTTTTAAATTTAAAGTCCAATCTTCCGTGCTTTATGGTGCAGAATTGTGGGGGTCTGGGTCTAACGAGACCTTCAGTGTCCAAGACAATAACTTCATGCGAAGCTTGGTAAGGGTTCCGAGAGGAACTCCACTAGTACCTCTGCAATTGGACCTTAATTTTAAAAGAACAGACCATCATGTTATTATCAAACCACTTATGCTATGGGTGAGATTGTGGCATGTCCCTGAACTACAAGCTTACAGAGAGGGGCTTATAGAGATTATGGCGCTGGACAGCCATAAAAAAATCCCATGGCTTAGACATGTTAGTTTTTGGTTTAATAACATAGGCCTGAAACATTTTTGGGAGAACCCTGACCTTTTACCATCTAACCCAAAACTAGTCCTGAAAAGGGCCTTTTGGTCCTATGTAGCAAACATGACTGTGAATCTCATAACTAGTGGTTCATTAGTTTTAAAATTTCTAAATTTTAAGGATGAACCGTTTTATGAGACTTTCATGGACGAAATAGAGCCTCCACTTGCCAAAACGTTATTTTTAAAGTTCAGATACGGAAATCTTTTATTAAAATCAACTTTGGCTCGTTGGGTAAGGAACCGTGATCCATCTTCCGAGGCATCGGACGAAGTTTGCTCACTTTGCGAAAATAATCAAATAGAGAATGAGCAACATATTCTTTTCTTCTGTCCCTTGTATGGCCAAGAAAGAAGAAGATGGATCAAACCAATATGCCTATTATTAGGCTTGAGATCCTACCGTCAGGCTCTGAGAATTTTGACTACAAACACCTCACAACAGATAACATTTAGTGTTAGTAGATTTTTACTTTCTGTTTGCTACCGCAGGAAAAAAATGGGTCATCAGCTGTAACCGAGTTTCCTTTATCTATGGACCTGAATTATGGACTTGAACTTGTTTTTATAGCACCTCTTAACTGAAATTGCTTATGAAATTACTGATGTGTCTTCCTGTCCCATACGATTTCTACTGTTATGCTCCAAGAGTCTTTCTACATGTGTTGCACAGTTATATAGAATGTTCTTAAATTTTTTTAACCGAAAGTAATTATCTTTTTTATTGAATTGTAATGTCTAAATTGCTCTTTGATGGCGTCAAGCCGAAATAAAGATTTGAATTGGAAAGGTGCTAGGCTGACTGACTGGGTCCTGCCAGTCAGGAAAGAGCAGATCAAGCGGAGCGTGAGTCCTTGGAATCCTATGTTTTGTAGGCGTTGGATGAGGATGGGATGGAAGAACGTGTAAAATGCTGCAGAGAGGTCAAGGAGGATGAGGGTGTCATGGCTAGGCAGCGATAGTAGAAAGGGGCTGAATACACTACACTACACGAATGAATGGCACAGACTACAACTCCCACAATCCCCAGAAGAGGGCCGGGGATCTTTATTTATTTATTTGGAAATTTTATATAGCGCAATAGATGCCTCAGCAAAGGGGCGTCCCGGCGCTTCAGGTCATGTCAACAGAGTGCAGAAGCTAGGCCCTAAGAGAGGAGGCTAGGCCCTGGGAAATAGGAAAGTTTTAATAGCTTTACGGAAGGACAGAAGGCAGTCTAAACGGCGGATCTGCACAGGCAGAGAATTCCATAATTTGGCAGCAAGGTACCGAAAGGATCGACCCCTAGCTCTAAGTCGCTTCACCTGGGGAACCGTGGCAAGGCAGTGCTCGACCGAGTGTAGCTAGCGAGTAGGAACATAGGGGATCAGTAGATTGGACAGAATCTCAGGAGAGGATTTTTTTAGAATTTTAAAGGTCAAACAAAGGGCCTTGAAATGAATCCTTCGAGGCACAGGCAGCCAGTGCAGGCGCCGCAAAGGATCCGTCACAGAGCACGTTCTAGGGAGCCACAGAAGGACTCGGGCAGCTGCATTCTGAACCCTTAATAGGCGCGTGACTTCCGCCTTATTGGCTCCCAATAGAAGTGAGATAGCGTAGTCCAGCCTGGACAAGATAGTTGCTTGGACTATCAGCTGGCGGGTGGGAGGGTCAAAGAAACCAAGCATAGGTCATAGGCCTCGGAGAAGACCGAAGCAGGAACCAGGGATCATCTTGGTATGCTCTTGGAAATTCAGCTTGGTGTCGAACCAGACCCCCAAGTTTTTTACTGCCGGCTTAGGGGTGGGGGCACCACCCATGGAATCCGGCCACCAATGTTTGCTCCAGAGTCCCTTATCTTTCCCCACCAGTAACACCTCTGATTTATTAGCATTGAGTTGCAAGCAGTTAGTGGTCATCCACTGCGCGACCGCTGCAAGGCCAGTCTGAAACTGCGCGGCGCCCCGAGTGTGATCTTCAGAGAGGGCCACCACCAGCTGAGTATCGTCAGCGTACGAAATCATGGTCAGGCCATGATCTGACCAGGATATGGTTATTAAAGCCCCGCCCTTTACACAATCGGGGCTTTTCACTCTGAGAAACTTCCTCTCGAGCAGAAGCCACGAGAGTTTGCAGCCGTCAGATTTTCTGCCCTGAAATTGGGTGATTAACAGTTTTCTGAAAGCATCTGATCATAAACTGCATTTGCGTGTCTGACAGACACTTGGATTTATAAGGAGAAACGGCGTTCAGAGCGGTGTGGTGCAGCAATCCTCGACCCTTGTATTTTTTTTTAAAACCTTTATTAACACTTCACATAAATACAAGCATGGGCCTACAACCATCCCGGCCGGCCGCTAGTCAAGTCGTAAGGTCAGCAAAGCAATATAAAAAGAAACAGTGGTCCATAAGCCGGGGTCAGGTAAGTATCCAGAATACAACTCGTATTTAAGCGTACAGCGTGATAAGCAGGAATTAAGAAGGTTAATTTTACAATGAAGAAAAATAAAACAGAAGAAAAATCAGAAGAAGTGCCAGACGATCACACATGATCCTACAATAGCAACATAAAACAGAAATCTGCAATGAGTGCGAATACACTTGAGGACACGGGGGCAAGGCAGACGAACCAGGATAAATGAAAACAACACTTACACGTCATGTCGAATCAGCACCCCAGCCCTGAAAAACAAAACAGATTGTAGGAAACATGAAGACGACGACACCCAGAAAAAGAAAGGCAAAGGGCCATAGAGACAAAGGAAGAACAAATAAACAACCCTCTTCCCCCTACCCCCCACCCTGCACCCCTGCAGGAGGCTACGGCCTACCCCCCCCAGCAGCGTGCCTATCGCCCTAAAGGAGAGACCCGAAATATAGAAGAAAAAGGAAGAAAAGGAAAGGAAAAAAATATGAAGAAGGGCCATCGATCAGACCACCCGGCCCCCCCCTCACCTATCACGCACAATATACAGCAGAAGCAACGTCAGAATAGCCACAGTAAGCAAGAATCATAAATTCAATCGGTAACAGCCCCGCGGAGTGTCCCTCCAAAACACCGTCTGCCAACAATGTGTTACATCATATCCTAAACGATATCATCCCTGGCCTTCTCTATCAATAGTCCCCACATACGGCCAGTCATCAATCGGCATACAGTACAGTGTGGTGGGTCCAGCCGAACCGGGCGGTCCGGGAATCGCCAATACTCCATGGGACTGTAGCGCCCAAATCCCAGCCAAGTACGCAGGGCGGAACTCCGTCTGTGGCCGTACCGACACCGGAAACATCCCCCAGGCAGAACAGAGTCTCACCAGCCAGGAGGAGAAGGTCACACAATCCGACAATTGTGGAAACGCCGCCGGGGCAACCCAAACTATGGATCGATGTTGTTTCTTCCGCCGCCGTACAGATAAGGGCCCCGACGGGTCACTCCCAAACACAACAGAGCAATCCAAAGCGGTTTCACGGTTCGGGTCTATCGGCGTCTCAACAAACGTAGGCGCAGCTGGAACGTTCATCACTGACGCAAAGGCGGGCACATCGGCGCTTCCTTGTGATGCATCCCTACCCATGTGGAGCGGCGGGACAACAATGGCGGCCATCCTCCTACCCAGATCCTGGGCGTCCCGGATCAGGGTCTTATGCAGAGTTGTTAATGCAGCCAAAACATCTCTGGACGTGGGCTCTCTCTCGTGGCGCCAGACCCCAGGACTCTCTCGCATAGCGGCTTCTCTGCCCGGGTGAGGTGTGCGTACGAGGGCGCTCTCCGCCATCTTAGCTGTTCCGGCCTCGTCCTTCTCCACCTCACCGCGGGACCGGGTCTCACATCAGGGAGGAACAGGATTCACGACGGGAATCTCACAAGCCAAGGCAGGTTTCTCAGCGGAGAGTCACCAAAAGGCTAAAAACTCCGCCGCACCCTGGGGGCCGCACGCTGACTCCGGGCAAAGTCGGAAATGGGCCCGGATACAACACCGGAGAGGGGGGCTAACAGTCATGCACCACCCGCGACCCAGCTGCATCACACTCCCCACATGGTTCTCCGCCAGTTGGGCTGGGTCGGCACTGTCGCCATCGGCAATCCGGTCTTCGGTTCCCTCCGGCCGAGTCCTCACCATCACCAGAGGCCGCTGTTGTTGCAGTCGCGGCCGGCCACTCTCCACACTTGAGACCCCGGTCCCAGCTCCGTGAAGGCCACAAAACAGTCGGGGACACTCCAACGGGTCTGCAGCAAGCAGAAGCCTCCAGAGCAAGCGGTAAGTGAAAGCGATCCTTCGCCTACATGTAGATATCGTTGCAGCTCAGGATAAGTGCCAGGATGTATGTGCGGGGTGAGGAGGCTCACGGAGCCGAGCGGTTACGCAGCCATCTCGGTCGCCATCTTGGCTCCTACCTCCTTGACCCTTGTTAAAACGTCTCATGGAGTTACTGAAGGCGTGTCCGTGTTTCGCTTGATCGGCTTCAAGCCTACGGACATATTTTTGTTTACTTCCAGAGCGCCTCGCGGTCACCTTTTGATTCCCTCGACTGCACTGTGGTTCTGCGCTGGTAGGGAAGTGAAGCCACCTATCTTTGTGAAGTCTCCAGAAATAATCCTCCACCCCGGAGATAGAGGCTTGCCAAAGGGCTCGCAAGGTAAAGAAGAACAGCGCTCTGGAGAGCGTGAAGGTGTGGAATACCTTTCTTTTTGTTATAGCTTTGTTGTAAACCTCCCGAGTGAGGTTATTGCCACGCTGGTAGAGGCATATGGAATTGTGATTAATACAACTCTCTGGCTACAATTGGAAAAAGCAGAACTATATGAAATGGTACCAGGAGATTGAGAGCTGCCCTAAAGGACGGACAGAGAACTATATTGTTCTTGTTTGTTGCTTTATTTTTTCTCTTTTGTGCCTTTTTCTCTTGAGAAAATCACTGCTGTTTTAAAATGTAAGTACATACACATAGGGGTTCTTGGTAGATAAGGGTACTACGCATAAGCAAAGGGTAACATTGTGTATATGTTTTTGTGTTTCAGTTACAGGGCTTCAGGGGTGGACTATAGAGGAGAGAGGTCTTCATCTTATAAGGACAGTCCTATTCTAAGTCAGACAGCGGCTACTTTATTGTTTCTTTTGTCCCTTTTTTCCCCTTCCCGTAAGGGGAGTTATCTGTGGAGTGTTATATATAGATACTCATAGGTATCTCTATTTAGGGGTAGGGATTAACTAGCTTCTACCATCGTTCCTGCTGTATCCGGCTGTAAGGTTAGTGGTTAACTTTACTCTGTCTGACAGAGGGCCACCATGTTTCATCTGTCCATGATCATGTGGAGGTTGTCAGTGGCAGCAATGAGGGCACTTTCTGTACTGTGATTGGGTCTGAATTCTAACTGAATGACGTTGAGTGTTGGTGGTTGTTGAGTTATTCAGTGAGGCATCTGTTGATGATTTCCCAGGGGAAATAACTAATAAAGATGCAGGGGCCTATGTTGGCCCCCGGAGCCCTGGGGACCGCCACCTCCCCAGGTCTAATACTTTGAAGTGCAGGGGCCACACAGCCCCCCACTCAGCCCCGGAGATCGCCAACTCCCCCGGGCTAATTATCTGAAATGTGGGGGGACACAAGGCCCCCCACTGCCTGGGGGAACACCACCTCCACGGGGCTAAATATACAAAAATGCGTGGGGGACTTCAGCCCCCCACACAGCCCCAGGGAACGCCACATCCATGGGGCTATATTTAAAAATGAAGTGTGGGGGGCTCCAGGCCTCCCACACAGCCCCCAGGACCATCACCTCTCTGGGGCTTAAATACTGTTGGTGGGGGGCAGCACAGCCCCCCTCGTGGAGCCGTAAATGGCCCTGGGGACCGCCACCACCCAGGGCCGGCTCCAGCAATGTCCCGTAGCGCCCACCCCCGGGACATTGTAGTTTGCTATGGGATGGCAGGAGTACTGCTCCCGCCATCCCATAGCAAACAAGTGCTCCACTTTTTTGTTCATAGTGGAGCATTTTGCTTTTTACCCCAAGGAGCTGCATCTTTTTTTTTTAAATAAAATACTTATAGAGTGCATGGCTGCCTCGACTAAGGGGCGTCCCAGCGCTAAAGTGAGATGAGAAGGGGTACATCCGAGGGATTAGAGTTGGGAAAAACGCCATGTCTTCACAAGCCGTCTGAAGCTTTTGTGGTCAGAAATGCTGTGGATATGTAAGGGAAGGGAGTTCCATAAGGTAGGGGCCAGTCGCCTAAAAGAGCGCCCACCAGATCTAGCTCTTCGGATGCGTGGAATGTGAGCAAGCATAAGGTTGGCTGAACGCAATGCACGCGGTGGGGAGTAGAGGGAGCACATGTCACTCAAAATATCTGGGCCTATACCAGTCAAAATCTTGTGCACAGTGCAAAGTACCTTAAAGTGCATTCGATGTGCAACAGGCAGCCAATGCAGACGAAAGAGAAGGTTAGAGACATGGCTGTACTTAGGGAAAAAAAAGATGGCACATGCTGCAGCGTTTTGAACGCGCTGCAATCGGTTCACAACAGCCTTATTAGAGCCAAGAAGAAGCACGTTACAGTAATCCAATCGCGCCAGTATGGATTATTGGATAATCAGCTGCCGATTTTGGGCGTTAAATAGACCGAGTATCGGTTTAAGACCGCGTAGCAGCCCAAAACATTTCCCTGTCACTGATTTGGCATACGTCTCAAAGGTAAGATCTTTGTCGAGTATAATGTCCAGGTTTCTCACTGCAGGTTTAGGGGCCGGAGGGACTCCAAGGGCTGGGGGCCACCATTCATTATTCCAGAGATGGGAATCTTTGCCAATCAAAAGGATCTCAGATTTCACAGAGTTCAGCTGCAAGAAGTTAGCTGTCATCCATTCTGCAATGGCCAGAATGTCTTCTTTATATTTCGCTCTGTCCTGGCTGGGATTGTCAGACAAGGTGATCACCAATTGGGTGTTGTCAGCGTATGACACCAAGGAGATTCCCCTTGCTTTAGACATCCGTGCCAGTGGACTTATGTATATGTTAAAGAGTGTAGGGGTCAGCGCCGAGCCCTGAGGGACCCCACAGCGCAGTGGATGAATACGGGAGGCAAAAGGAGAGGCTATCACTTGGAAGCTCCGATCAGCCAGGAAGGAAGAGAACCATGACAAGGCTGTATTACTAATCCCTATCTCCTCCAGGCAGAGGAGCAGGATTTCGTGGGAGACTGTATCGAATGCCGCACTTTGATCCAGCAGGACCAAAACTGAGGTCCTGCCAGCATCCGCTACAGATTTCAGTTGTTCTACCACCGTCAACAATGCAGGCTCAGTGCTATAACGTGGTCGAAAACCATTCTGAGAGTTATCAAGGCTATGATTAACTTCCGAGAAATTAGTTGGCGTCGAGTTCACATGAGCTCCCAGAATCTTAGACAGAAATGGGAGCAGTGATATTGGATGGTAGTTTTCTGGCTTGGAAGTGTCCAATGAAGGTTTTTTTAGTAGTGGGACCACCTTTGCTTGTTTCCAAGATTTTGGAATCACTGCCGAAGTGAGGGATAAATCCAATAGGTCAAGGCACTTTGGTAGGAGACCCTATTGAACTTTCCAAAAGGTGTCCGGTCTAAAGGGGTCATCTGGAGATCCTGATTTAATTTTAATCACTAGTCCTTCTAGATCTTTGAAGAGGATGTTGGGTAGAGATGTGAGCGAGACGGTCTCAGAGCAGATGTGCATATTCCTCTCATTGGTGTCATGAGTTCCAGTGTCATCAAAGTTATGGTAAATGGGCTCCACCTTCTTGAGGAAGAAATTTGCCAGCTCCTCACATTGTTGACTGGAGGAAATGATACTACCCGGAGCAGAGGGAGGAGAGACCAGATCCTTCAGGAGAGAAAAAATGGTTTTACTGCGATTGGTGCTAGTGGTGATCAGGCTATAGTAGTGGGCTGCTCTTAGCAGCTCCCTGGGTGTAAAAAGCAATGCTGGCCCGCGCAGGAGGCGGTAGGTGGCCGGGACCGCGGGGCTCTTCAGGCTCCCCACGCAGTTCCAAAGGATGGCCATGCCCCAGAGGATGGGGTGCCCAGGGCTGAAAATGGTCCAGGAGTGGGGCTACTTGGCCCACCTCCCTTTTTTTTCTAAAGAAAGGAATGGCCGAGCCCCAGTGGATGGTGTCCCTGGGGCCAAAATCAGCCAGGGGAGGGGGCCGCACCGCCCCCTTCCCTTGATATAAAAAAAGTGAAAGAAATGGCCAGTTGCCAAGGGATGTGGTCCCCAGAGCCAAAAATGTCCCGGAGGGGGCCGCTTGCCCCTCCCTTTAAAACAACAAAAGAAAATGGCCCTCCTCCTCTTTAAAAATATAGACAAATGCCTAGCCCTGGGGGATGGGGTCCCCAGGCCATATATCGGCCTCAGGAGGGGGCCACGCAGCCCTCCTCCTGTTTTATTTTAATTGAAAAATAAAAAATGGGTAAGGCCCCGGGGAACGGGTTCCCTGGGGCACAAATAGTGACAGCCAGTGAATGTAATCAGCGAGAAATAGTGAGAGAAAGACCAGCGACTCACCTATGTGGTGATGCTCGGTGGAACTATCAGATAGCTAAAGAGGAGATGGGTTATAGGCTCCCACCGTCACCTACCCAGCCGGACCTTGGGCAGTTTTCGCCTCGTCTCTATGTCTTATCTTCCTCCTAGCCCCTTACGCCTCCTTGCTCCATTCACCTTGTCCCCAATGTTCTTTAAATGTTTTTCTTGATACTTATGTAACTTTTAACTGATGTTAATTGCCACATTATGGTTCCTCATGTTAAGCACTCTGATTCCTTCGGGTCTAGCCAGTGCTATATAATAACTCATTAATTCAATATGTTCCCATTTAGTACTTTTTCTCTCTTTTCTACTTCCCTAGCTCCTATCCCCTCTCCCCTGAATCTCTCCCCTTGCCTGCTACTCTGCCTAACCCCCTGTGCTTTGTGCCCTTTGACTAAGCACTCCTTCTCCCCTTGTTGGGGAAAGATCCAATAGTTATACTCTGGAGTCTCAGCGAACCCGCTGAGAGAGTCCACTGCACCAAGGGAGCCACTCACAGCTGAGGTATGGTATGGCACCCCTTGCCAAAGCACTCCCTCTCCCCTTTCTGGGGAAGGATCCAGTATGTAGGCCTTGGAGTCTCAGAGACCCCTCTGGGAGAGTCCATTGCGTAAAGGGAGCTTCTCGCAACAGAGATAGGGAAGTGATACCACTTCCCCTGGGATCACAGCTTACTGGACTTTAGACGTTGCTTTGACTCATCTACCGGTTTGTGTCCCCATCGCCCTTCCCCTCCTCTTTCTATGCGGTGTCTCTCACCCTCCTCTCCTCTTTCCCGCCTTCATTATCTGTCTACTTCCCCTGCTCATCCCCCCTCCCCTTGAATCTCTCCCCTTGCCTGCTTTTCCCATTACGTATTTGTGCTTATTGTTTATCTCGACCTTACAAGTAACTATGTTGCCATGCTCTAATAACTGTGTAACCTTTGTAACGATGTAACCTGTAACTATGATCTGATACGCATGTAAAGCGCTCTGATACCTCTGGGTCTAGCCAGCGCTATATAAAATCTTTAAAATTCCAAATTCCAAAAAAGGGAAGGGGGGCCGCACTGCCCCCTTCCTAAAATAACACCAAAAAAATACAAAGCCAGCAAATCACTGCTGGCCTGCCTCTTTCTCCACTGCTCTGCAAACACGCCTCCTGGCACGGTGTTGGTTGGGGGATAAAGCCCCCTTCGCTCCTGAGAGTCCTTAGGGGACAACTAGCCCACATGTTACCTCGTTTATCTCCAGTAAGCCCCACACAGTGGGATTGCTGAGAGGTGGTCGGAGACCATGCCCCTTTTTCCACCACTCTGCAAACACACCTACCGGTGCACTGTTAGTTGGGGGATAGAGTCTGCTTGGCTCCAGAGTGAGCTTGGGGGCCAGGAAGCCCTCCTGGTACATCCTGTAAGCCCTACACAGTGCACTGCTGGTGGGCAATGAGGTCCCCTTACGTCCTAAGGGCCTCAGGACTAAAGTGAACTTAATTTCCCAAGCAGCAGTGCGCCAGAAGGTACGTTTGCAGAGTGGTGGAGAAAGGGGTGTGGCTCTGACCTCCTCTCAGCAATCCAGCTGTGTGGGGCTTACTGGAGGTAACAGGTGGGCTAGTTGGTCCCTAAGAACCCTCACGAGCAAAGGAGACTTCATCTCCCAGCCAAGAATGTGCCAGGAGGCATGTTTGCAAAGTGGTGGGGAAAGAGGGAGTGGCTTGCTATCAGAACTCAGTAATCCTGCCTATGGGACTTACTGGAGGTAATAGGAGAGGTAGTTGTCCCCCAAGGAAGTCCTTGGGAGCCAACTACCCCTCCAGTTACCTCCAGCAGTTCCCACACAACAGGATTGCTGAGAAGTTGTCAGAGGCCACACCCCCTTTCTCTACCACTCTGCAAATGTGCCCCCCAGCGCACTACTAGTTGGGGGATAAAGTCACCTTGGCTCCAGAGGTACCTTTGGGGGCCAAAAAGCCCTCCTGGTACATCCTGTAAACCCTATCCAGCGGAATTCCTGAGAGCTGGTTGCAGGCCCAATCCCCTTTCTCCACCTCTCTACAAACGCGACTGCTAGTTAAAAAAAACAAAGAAATTCAACAAAAAAAATGAAGGTTACAGAGATGTTATAAATAGGAATTAGCATTTAAAAAACCTTAGAAATTCACTGAAGAAAACAAAGGTTTCTAAGGTTTTTTAACATGTCAATTCTTAACAATATTGTCCCTTTAACCTATTTTTTTTAGAAAAAAAAATAAAAATAAAACAATAAATAAAATATATATATATATCTATATATATATATATATATATATATATATATATATATCCGAACCAACAAACTCCGGTAGAAAAAGAAGCCGACAGGCAGGGCGGTCTGTGGGCAGGGCACCGGCAGCCCTGTGAATTATCAAAGTCCAACACTTCCCAACTCCGGAAAGAATACCACAGACGCCTTGCAAGGATTGCAGGTAATTTATTCAAAAATGTAATGCTGCACCGCAACGCGTTTCACCTTTCGGCTTGATCACGCTAAGGAAGCTCCGCAATGTACACATTTAAATATATCGTGATAAACATAAACATTGAAAAGGGACTCAAAACCACAGTGAAATCAGTATCAGTGAACCACTTACTAACTTGTTCCGCCATTTTGACCTAGTGCACGGCGGGTAACAGTATCCTTAATGCTGCCAGCTCACATCCCAAACAACTGATACACAGTATCCCTTATGGAGAACTGTTACGCGCAAGACGTAATTGTAGCTCGGATGACAATTACCAGCTGGAAAAACAGACCATGATTGGTCGGTTTCTGGAACGGGGATACAGTCCTAAGAACATCCAGGAAGCATGTGCCAAAGTTGACACCATGCAAAGAACTAAATTACTCCACCCTGAAATTGAGGCCAGCGAAAAGAACACCTTACGGTTTATTACCAAGTATTCAGGTGGGGCTTCACAAGTGCGCAAAATACTACACAAGCATTGGCACGTGTTACTGACTGACACACATTTGGAGAAACACCTGAGTGTCAAACCTCAGATCACTTTTCAAAAAAGCAACTCCCTACGGGATGAGCTAAGTCCTAACTTGATAAAGGGCAGTCCTGGAAAACCGAGACCTGTTACAATAGGCTTCACTAGGTGTAGGAAATGTAAGGCCTGCAGCAACAGTGTGGACTGTAAAGTTCTCTCTATTGCAGGCACCAGGAAGACACTCACGATCAGGAAAAAGCTAAATTGTAACACCATGTATTGCGTGTATGCACTATTGTGTCCGTGCAATAGAGCATACATAGGAAGTACCATCAAATGTGCCAAACATCGTGTGCTGGAACACATGAGAGCTATAAGACATAACAACAGACAGTATCCGGTTGCACGCCACTTTTATGAACAACACTTCCAAAATGAAAAATTACTAAGAATGGTTGTGATTGATGAAATTCCAATAAACATACGTGGTGGAAACCGTAGATTGGCACTACGCAAACTAGAGTCCAAATACATCATCGACATGGAAACGATGATGCCACAGGGCTTGAACTCGAGTGAGGAATTATCGATTCATTTACGTTAAGAATCGAGTCAAACCTTTATGACTTAGCGTTCTCTCTTCTGCGTTCTCTCTTCTGATCTGAACAATGTGTGACACTTTTAAAATGTTTGTCAGATATGTATATAGTGTCAGGAATCAGTGTCACTGGCTAGTGACATGACAAATAGCAATGGATCTATTTCTGGAGTGGCCATTTATACTAATGGGTTTTAGCCAAGTGTGCTCGATTTTTGTCTGCAGCCGTTTTCTGAATTGTTTTTTAGTAACTTGTATATATGCTTTTGTGACTGTGTGATATTTTATTGTTTTTAGGTGATGGCACATTTTTGGTGAAGGTGGGACACGCCAAATGGACTTTGACCGGCGCCGCCAAACTGTTCAGTATACCCCTTTTTTTGATGCTCATGCCCACTGGGGCAAGACTTTTTTACGTTTCATGTTAAGCTTGATTTGTATGCCACGCAGTTTCTCAGCTATTCATGAATAATGATGGCCCACTTGGGCATTTACATATCTATATTCATACAGAATTTATGTTTGTAAACAAGTTGATTGGAAACATTTTTCGACTCTACTTTAGTAGTAGGCCAAACATCACTGTGAAATGCGGGCATAAAGTACTATTTGAACTGTAAATAGGGTGTACGACCACAGATTGTATATACTTACCATTAACTGTGACTAGGTCAAAATGGCGGAACAAGTTAGTAAGTGGTTCACTGATACTGATTTCACTGTGGTTTTGAGTCCCTTTTCAATGTTTATGTTTATCACGATATATTTAAATGTGTACATTGCGGAGCTTCCTTAGCGTGATCAAGCCGAAAGGTGAAACGCGTTGCGGTGCAGCATTACATTTTTGAATAAATTACCTGCAATCCTTGCAAGGCGTCTGTGGTATTCTTTCCGGAGTTGGGAAGTGTTGGACTTTGATATATATATATATATATATATATATATATATATACAATACTTATATCACACGCTTTCCTTTCACAATAACCTCCACCGTACGGAAGGGCACAGGAAGACAGCACCACACAGTCAGAGAGCACTCCAGGGTTTGCATCTTCTCTTTGTAATTTTTATTCTTTTTTTCATCGCATTTTCTAACTCAGCAAAGTGCACGTACATATGGAAAAACAGACCTTCATCCAGGTCAATATATATAAATACACAGTTACATAGAGAGAGAGAGCTGGAGACAGAGATAAGGAGGTCAATAGATGACAAATAGAAAAGGAGAGATTGATAGGGAGTGATAGAGAAATAGGAAGAGAAGTTAATAAGGAAAATGTTACTACACATAGAGATGAACAGCGACAAATTAACAAAGATAATTTGAGGCAGCAAGAATGGGTACAAGACAAACAGGAGTAAAGAAAGTGAGAGAGTGAAATAAGGACACAGGGGCAACAAGTGAAAGCGAAAGAAACAGAGACAGGGAGGATTCAAAAACATATCAAGAGGTGGCAAGAAGAGAAAGGTAATTTGGTAACCATGAAAAGGAGGGAGATAAAGAGAACATGAAAGAATGCAAACAAATAAAGGGAAGGGAGACTAACAAGAAGAAAAATAAGAACACGAATTAAAACATGGCAAAAAACCAGAAAATGGAAATAGAAAAATACAGAACTATCATAAGAATCTGAGAAAGATAAAGGGTCCAATTCACAGACTGGACAATGGATAGATGTAGTTTACTCTTGTGGTACTCCTCTACTACATTTTTGGAGCAGGCCACAAGTTAGAAGAGAGCGAGAGAGAGAAAGTTAGAGACGAGAGGTAGGTGGAGAGAGAGAGAGAGAAATTGTGAGACAGAGGGAGGAGAAATAGAAAACAGGGGCAAGAGAGGGTGAGTTAGAGGAGAGATAGAGAGGGAGCTAGATGGGGAGACGAAGAGAGCGAAAACAGATTGGGAGAGGTAGAGAGAAGAGAAAGAGAATGAGAGGCTGAGTTAGAAGAGAGAGAGATAACTTCGAAATAGACTGCTAGACCGCACTGTTGATTGTATGGTAAACAGTTACTTTAAATTGGCAAAATATGCGGTGATTTTTCTGATAAAGAGACGCTCTTTCTCAATGCACCCTAGAGAGCGTGTTTATCTATGCAGAGGTAGAAGATTGCTTAGAACATGTCTTGCGAGATGTCTTTTTTGGAGATATCATGTTTGTTCACGCGGCCCTCAGCAGCCCTATGATTTACGCCCGTGCAGGGCTTCCCTTTCTTGGCTCTTCACGCCTCTGGAATACACTGCCCGGGCGGCTGCTCGCAGGGCCGAGTGAATAGTCCTCAATGTTATTCTTCTCGCAGAGGCGGCGAGGCAGCCCTGCGCCGGCCGGCCCGGACATTGACAGCTTAGGGGAGTGTGGGGGGGTCAGTGCGTTTCTCCGAGCTCGGGGACCCCCGACCGCTGAAGCCCCCGAGGCTTTGAAGGCGCAGCCAAAGGGCGGCGGGAGAGGGCGCAGCGTTTAGTCACTGTTTCATTAGGCACTATCTGAACCTTGCAACATGTGGTCATTTCTGGGCCCGACTCAAAAGAGGGGATTACGGGGCCATTAGCTCGCGCTTAATTTAACTCGTTCTCTGAACGGATTTTCGATACATTCCTAATTGAGTGAGGAGGCAGGTGAAGTCTCAGTCCCACGCAGGCCCATTCACGGTGGGAATCAATGGGCCTCTTTCTAAACTCGCGCTGCCCACAATATATCACCAGGGCCAAGACATGCAATGAATATGCTGATTTTTTTTTTACATGATTAATGGAATTACGCCCTGCCTCGCAGGTGTGAGAGCAGGGGAAAATTAGACTGTGGTGAAATACGATTAGCAATGAAATTAGATTTTCATTGGCCATGTATGTGACATAAACCTAGTTTTAAGATGTCAAAACAAGGAAAGGGATGGCGAATACGTCGTTGATAATCAATCAGGGGCAAGTACTGCAGCTTCGTCGCCAAATAATAATAATTAGCAGACCCCAGGCTGCCTGTTTACATATTCTGCATCTGAGTAATATGAGGCATTGCCTCATCCAACAATAAGGCACTCTTAGGGTTTCCAGAGATTCGCAGTCCCATGTGAGAGAGATTGTTTATATAGGCAGTCCTGCTATTTTTTCCCATACTGGGATTTTAAATATGGCGTGTCTCATAATAAGTATGTGCCCATAATTTAAAGTACGTAAAGAACAAGTGCCTAAAAGATAGGGGAGCGAAGGAAGTATAAATCACCATGTAAGGTAAAGATATAGCTCTCTTCTAAACGATTGTTTGTGTAACACATACATAAGTTACAGTACTTTTGACAGATAAACACCACCATCAATGTTCGGGACCTAACATAAGAAACCTACACTGTATAATGACTAGATTCAATAATTAGTGCATTGTGTTAAAGTAATAAATCATACATCAGGTCACAAAGGAAATTTATACCTTGACCTAAAAGGGATTTAATCTGACCTCTTGAGGTGATGGCGGAGGGAAATGCCTACTAGCCTATAAGACGTGAAGCAGCAACCGCTGTGAGACCTAAGCCGGCTCTGCTTCCTCGGAGGTCCTGAAGAATCGCCTCTTGATCCACCTGGGCAGACTCAGGCGAGAAACATGTTGACCTTATTTTAGAACAACTCACTTTCCCTGCTTATTAGGGCCATTACATCCTGTATCAGCACCATACATATTTCTAATTAGGTGAGTGAGCTCAATCAATAAAGAATATTATACTGAACATCACTAGACCTATTTTAACTCACTCTCCGATAACACTCTACACACACCATTAGAACCCACACACCTCTACTTCAACATAAGGCTATAAAACGATCTCCAGCAAAGAACTTCCAGTGGGTGCTCATCTGGCATTGTAGCGCTGGCCCGATGAGGAGCTAGCCCAATGATAAAGCATGACACCCTTTTGGGTGTCTGAAGGCACTTGCTCCTATTGAAGCACATCCCCTGAACTGCAACACTAATATATCGCTCTCTCTTAATCTTGAGGAACTGCACACCCCGTTTACCTATAGATTACTGATTCAAGGAGCAAGTGAGTTGAACCTATCTATATGGTTCCTCTTTGTGTAGAATATTATCAATGATGTCATAAAAGATGTTATGAGTGATGTAATAAGTGCGGTATTTAGCAGTGCATGGCGAGAACATGCAGCACCTCTCTCCGGGCCGATTTTGGCCCCTGGGACCCCATTCCTTGGGACCTATACAAATATTAATGTGGGAGGAGAGCCACCTGGCCAGTCTCCCCAGGCTGAGTTTAGCCCCACGAACCCCATCCTCTGGGACCTGGCCAATGAAGGATGGGTGCCCTAGAGCCCACCCAGGGCACCCACTGCATCTTTGTTGAGGGCTGTATGGGAGCCCCAATGCCCTCGTGGTCCTAGTCGACTCCTTGCCTCCAGCGACAGCCCGCTCGCAGGGAGCTGCTAAAGTTGCTGCTCCCTGCAGGTCGGAGCAATATTTTCATCTGTTTCCCTGCCCGCTTCAGTGCAGGCAGGGAAACAGATGAAGAGTCCACGCAGGGAAATCACGATGTCCGCTACCCGAGGGACGTAGCTGGAGCCAAGGTCCCAGGGGATGGGGACCTCGGGCCAAAATCGCTCCCCATCCCTATTAGTATTACGGTCGGGCCCCCGGGATGGGGTCCTCAGGGCTGAAATCGGCCCGGCGAGGGGGCTGAGTGGCCCCCTTTTACATCACTACTGGGCCCAAGGATTGGGTGTCTGGGGTCAAAAGGAGGGGGGCCACGTTTCCGACTCCCAAACACTTTAAAGGCCTAGCCCCGAGGGAAGGGTTCCCTCGGGCTGAAATTGGTCGGAGGAGGGGGGCCACACGCCCTCCCTCCCCTTCTTCTATTTGGCTGGGCTGAGGGGGATGGGTGTGCCTGGGGCCAAAAGTGACCGATGGATAAGGGTTCTGTGAGCCCCCCTTCCCCAATATAATTAATAAGGAATTCCCCCTGGGACCTGGACCACCCGAGGGAGGGTCTAGTAAAACACGAGCACGGGAAACCGTGCTTGTATTTTTTGAAAAAAATTCCCACAGGTCCTCTGCAGATTCACAAGATAATTAAAAAATAAATAAACGTCGGATCCCTGTGGGACCCCAGCACCAGGCCTAGGGGTCAGGTTATTTATACCCTATTCCCTTCTCTTTTTTTAATGTTTTTTCTTGAAACTCAGCCGAGTTTGAGTCCCAAGATGGCTACCACCACTTCCTGGATTAAGTAGTGACAGCCAATCAGATCTTATTTTGAGATCTGTCCAATCTGCGAATGACTCGCATACCTAGATATACATAATTATTTTTTCTTTAATAACTCCAAATCTACTGAATGGATTTACACCAAATTATAGAAAGGAGAGGGGAGAGGAGTTTGCCTAACGGCTAGGGTGGTTGCCCTCGAATCTGGGGAACTGGGTTTGAGTCTCGGCAATGACGCTGACCATCCTGTGATTCTGGGCAAATCTCTTAATCTACCCGTGCCTAATATAAAAAATAAATGTATCCTCACCCAGCGCAATACCCGATTCGGGTCAAGTTTGTGCTATATAAAACTCGGCAAAAAAAATATAGAAAGGCTCTTTCTGGATCAACATCTAGCTTTCTGCGAAATTTGGTGTAATTCTGTCTGGGGGTTCTGGCTGCAGACGCGTCTAAAAACAATATGGAAAATTTGAAAAGGAAAAACATTCTGGGACTCCCCTTTGTTTTCGGCCCCTGCTTGATAAATCACCCACAACTTTCCAAACATCAGCTGAAGTAAGTGGCATATTAGTTTTGAAAATTTTCTAAAGATATGTCAAACAATGCCAAAGTTATTAGCAAAACCAAAAACAGCTTTTATTTGGAAACTAGGTCCTAACTATAATAACCGACTGTCAGTAGGCATATATATATCTATATCTATATATACATATATATATATATGTTGTTTGCAGGTTTGCCATGTTGCTTGGAGGCGCTCACAAGATACAATACAGGACTACCTTACTTGTTTAGGAGTCCTTTATTCCCTTTTAAAATCGGCAGCTATCTTGCACAAAGTCATTTTCTAGTCCTACGCGTTTCGAGGCTCCTGCCTCTTGCTCACGGACCTCTGCTCAGGATAGCAACAGCATCTCCGGGAATCACGTGTTGATATTAATTACCTGCCCCCAGGTGGGCTGGCTCTGGTGTCAGGCTGCAGGCATTGTGGAACGTGTAGGAATGGGGTTTGCCCCTCCCCTTCCTCGCAGATACCGGCTGTCCAAGGCTGTTTATTTTAATTAATAATGACGCTCCCCAGTGAGGCACTGTGAAGGAGATGCCGATTTTCCTGTTTACTGCGGGTATTGTTCTTCTGCCCCTCGAGATTCCGGTGCCTCGTGGAAGTCCACTTCACTTTCTGTGGCAGTGCGCACTCCACGACCGTGGCCGGCCGTAATAATTGTTTCCAGGTTTGCCATGTTGCTTGGAGGCGCTCACAAGATACAATACAGGACTACCTTACTTGTTTAGGAGTCCTTTATTCCCTTTTAAAATCGGCAGCTACCCGCAGTAAACAGGAAAATTGGCATCTCCTTCACAGTGGCTCACTGGAGAGCGTCATTATTAATTAAAATAAACAGCCTTGGACAGCCGGTATCTGCGAGGAAGGGGAGGGGCAAACCCCATTCCTACATTTTCCACAATGCCTGCAGCCTGACACCAGAGCCAGCCCACCTGGGGGCAGGTAATTAATATCAACACGTGATTCCCGGAGATTCTGTTGCTATCCTGAGCAGAGGTCCGTGAGCAAGAGGCAGGAGCCTCGAAACGCGTAGGACTAGAAAATGACTTTGTGCAAGATAGCTGCCGATTTTAAAAGGGAATAAAGGACTCCTAAACAAGTAAGGTAGTCCTGTATTGTATCTTGTGAGCGCCTCCAAGCAACATGGCAAACCTGGAAACATATATATATATATATATACATATATATATATAGATATATAGATCTATAACTATATTCACTGAAAAAAAACATAGGTTTCAGGCATGTTATAGTTAGGAATTAGCATTTAAAAAACCTTAAAAATTCACTGAATAAAGCTTAGGTTTCAGGGGCGTTATGAGTCATTTGAGATGTCATCAGTGATGTCACTGACCATGTCATGAATGATGTAATATGTGACATCATCCACAGTGGATGCGGGCGCACGAGTTATTGTTAGTAGAACTAACTATAACGGAGGAATTTCAATGGTTTTGTACGAGTGAAATGTCCAGTTAACTATAACGTCCCTGAAACCTATGCTTTTTTCAGTGAATTTCTAAGGTTTTTTAAATGCTAATTCCTAACGATAACGTGCCTGAAACCTATGGTTTTTTCAGTGAATTTCAAAGGTTTTGTAAATGCTAATTTCTAACTATGTCTACAGAGATAGGACATGTGAAGAAAGAAGAAAAAATGCACAGAAATAAATAAAAGTAATACAGAAAGAAGCAACAGAATTCAACAAAGAGGATGGAACGTGCAGGAAGAAAGAAAACGTGCAGAAAGAACAAACAGAAGAGCAGAAAGAAGCCTTGTTGCAAAATCATCCTGTAACCTCAACTTTTTCAGACGGGTAATAGTGGTAACTGACTCTGACTAACCTTTCCTAGAGCCAGTGCTATGTTAAAAGACACTTAAAATACAGTGAAAACACCTACATACACTAGGGAACACTATGCGTTGGCGTCTCCATGTGATTAGCATGACCTCCTCTATAAGCCTCAAGTATATAATAGGGCAGGGAGATTAAAACTACCTCTTAAAACGCCCCACAGGGCGTGTTTGCACATGTCACCTCAGGCCCTGTCCCCTCCCTTCTCCACTGCGTAAACGTGCCCTGTGGCCGTTTTAAGTTGGAAGATTAAGTCCCTTGAATCCCGAGGGTCACTAGAGTCCAACTAGCCCACTAGGTACCTCCAGTAAGCGCCACAGAGCTGCGTTGCAGAGAAATGTAAAAAGGGGCATGGCCTAGACCAACGCAGCGCAGTGGCACTTACTGGAAGCACCTGGTGGACTAGTTGGCCCACAGGGTCCCTCAGGATTTAAGGGGAATTATTTCCCCAACTCAAAACGCGCCACAGGGTGACTTTGCACAACTCAACCCAGGCCCTGTCGCCTCCCTTCACCACTGTGTAAACACGTCCTGTGGCCATTTTAACTTGGGAGATTAAGTTCATTTGAATCCTGAGGGTCCCTAGGGTCGAACTAGCCCACTAGGTACCTCCAGTAAGCGCCACAGAACTGCGTTGCAGAGAGGTGTAAAAAGGTGCAAGACCTAGAACACCTCTCTGCAACACAGCGCACTGGTGCTTACTGGAAGCACCTGGTGGGCTAGTTGGCCCCCTGGAGCCCTCAGGATTGAAGGGGAATTATTTTGCCAACTTAAAACACGTCGCAGGGCGTGTTTGCACACGTCACCTCAGGCCCCGTCCCCTCCCTTCACCACTGTGTAAACACATCCTGTGGCCATTTTCACTTGGGAGATTAAGTTCATTTGAATCCTGAGGGTCCCTATGGTCGAACTAGCCCACTAGGTACCTCCAGTAAGCGCCACAGAGCTGCGTTGCAGAGAGGTGTAAAAAGTGTAACGGCCTGGACCACCTCTCTGCAACGCAGCACAGTGGCACTTACTGGAAGCACCTGGTGGGTTAGTTAGCGCCCAGGGTCCCTCAGGATTGAAGGGGAATTATGTCCCCAACTTAAAACGCACCATAGGGCGTGTTTGCACACGTCACCTCAGGCCCCATCCCCTCATTCACCACTGTGTAAACACGCCCTGAGGCCGTTTTAAATTGGGAGATTAAGTCCCCTTGAATCCTGAGGGTCCCTAGGGGCCAATTAGCCCACAAGGTACTTCCAGTAAGCGCCATTGCAGAGAGGTGTAAAAAGGGGCACAGCCTGCACCACCTCTCTGCAACGCAGCGCAGTGGTGCTTACAGAAAGTACCTGGTGGGCTAGTTGGCCCACGGGGCCCCTCAGTATTGAAGGGGAATTATTTCCCCAACTTAAAACGAGCCACAGGGCGTATTTGCACATGTCACCCCAGGCCCCGTCCCCTCCCTTCACCACTGTGTAAACGTGCCCTGTGTTCGTTCTAAGTTGGCAGATTAAGTCCCCTTGAATCCTAAGGGTCCCTGGGCTCAAACTAGCCCACTAGGTACCTCCAGTAAGCACCACAGAACTGCGTTGCAGAGAGGTGTAAAAAGGGGCATGGCCTCTGAGCACCTGTCTGCAAAGCACATACTGGCGCATACTGGAGATACCTGTTGGGCTAGTTGGCCCTCAGGGCCCCTCAGTATTGAAAGATAATTAATTCCCCAACTTACAACTTGTCACGGGGCGCATTTGCACAAAGGTGAAGGAAGGGGGCTTGTCCTGAGGTGACATGTCTGCAAACACGCCCGTGGCGCGTTTTAAGTTGGAGAATTAATTCCTCCTCAATCCTGAGAGTCCCTGGGGGCCAACTAGCCCACCAGGTACCTCCAGTATGTGCCACAGAGCTGTGTTGCCGAGAGGTGTTCAGAGGCCACGCCGCTTTTTACAACACTCTGCAACGCAGTTTCGTGGCGCTTACTGGAGGTACCTGGTGGGCTAGTTTGAGCCTAGGGACCCTTAGGATTCAAGGGTCCTGCAGTGTCCCGGGGGTGGGTACCCCGGGACACTGCAGGTGCCGGCCCTGGGGGGTGGCGGTCTCCAGGGCCATCGAGGGCTCCAGGAGGGGGGCCGCGTGGCACCCCTCCCAACATGTACAAAGCCATGGGGGTGGTGGTCCCCTTGGTTGGAGGGTCCATCATGGACCCCCAATTATAATACTTAGTGCCCCGGGAAGGTGGCGGTCCCCGGGGCGTGTGGGGGTCTCAAGCCCCCCACACAGGTTTTTTTTATTATGAAAAAAATCACAAGCCCCAGGGAGTGGCGGTCCCCGGAGCTGCAGGGGGGCCATGAGCCCCCCACCAATCTTGTCTTAAAGTCCCAGGGGGTTTCAGTCCCAGGGGCTTGGGGGCCTTTGAGACCCCCACTGAAGAAATCTGAACTCCTTCTCAGGGTTCTCACTGATACTTAGTCCATTCCAACCAATAATAAAGAATTTGGGCATGAAGCTGAAATATAAAAGAACATTTTTATTAACCTTAAATGAGGTGAGACTACATCACACAGAAGCCTTAGCAACTGAATGAGGCAGTCTGCTAGAATGGTCTTACTTCACGTCTTATATACTCTTTATCCTGCCCCAGGCATGTAAGGGAGTTGTACCAATTACATTCCTAAACAAATGGAAAATCTGGAGGGTCAGCAGGTGAGTAGCCTTTGGGGTTTTAGCAGGATATGGGCAAAACATTATAATTACATAGTTCACAAAGGTTAATCTGATTTAGATGGCACTGCAGGGCATGGCATGATTACATGTACAGTATCCCAACCCAAAAGTTAATCATTAGGAATGTCCCAAATTCAATCTCCAAAAGCCGGACAAACCTATAATTGAAAGCATAACCCATGTAATGAAGAAACATAAAAAAGAAACAGTAACAGATGATGAACAAGATAAGGCAAATGCAAGGAAACTAAAAGTTAATGATGTCCTGAACATTGATTGGCAATCTCAGACAAAGATCGATCAGGGAAATTGGCTTTGCGAGGTCAGTTTCAGGTGAAGAGGTCAGTTTCTTACAGTTCATTCCAGAGTCAGAAAGAAACCTAGTTAATGTATACATGGACTAAGAAGGCCAGGCCACTTTGTTCACCAGGCTACCTTCACAGGCCTACGTGAGGGCAACACAAAATGGTGGCACAATATAAAATGGAGTCAGTCTCGAGAATTACAGAACCTCAGTCCCTCCTTTTGCCATTACGTAGGCAATAACCTAAGACTCGTGTTAATCTGAATCTAGGTCTATATCGATATTTATTAGGTCGTCAAGGTGTTGCTGTAACATCATCTTATTATTCTCTACTTCTCTCGGGACAGGTCTCCGAACACACATAGTAGCACAACGACTCACTTCTGGTGGACCATTTTTGGATGCTAGTGGCGGAGCTACTTCCTCTTCCATGGCAATTCAGTCAAATGAGAACTTAATTAACATTTACTTTATACAATTGCACTGGAACCGCTTGTGCAACTGTGCCCAAAGTCCGTTCAAAGCCTCTCTGGCAGGCTTCTATCGTCCATCAAATCTGCTTCCATTGTCTTCTTCCGCATTGGCCTCTCGATTCAGGCCTCTTCATGAAAATAGTACTGCTTAGTTGGAGTGCCCTCCTGGCAAACACCCACAGCTCACTCGAAAGTCTCAATGTCTCAAGGCAGTGCACCAATATCTTTCCTCTGCGGCAGGCACTAAAGATACCATGCTCTTCGGTGGTCATGGGTGCAGATCACATCGTGCAGACCCAAGTACTATTAATCGAGAAAGAGCAACAGACTTTCACGCTCAGGAACACTTTCAGGCTCCAACACTCACTATTCAGTGTCAGAGGACGCTTGGGCCGCTGTTTCATGGGTACCACAAATGTAGTGCATTTTGCCAACCGTAGATCTTCCGGTGCACTGCCATTCCATTGGAGCAAAGGAAAAGGGGGGTGGCCAAAACTCAGGCCAAGGGGCTCAAGGGACTGCACACTGTCAGAGGTTACCAGAACATGACAGGTAGAAAACTGAAGCCTCAAAACAACAGGGATCCTTCTCTTTTGCTCTTTTGCACTGAAACTCATGTTCTGCATTGAACAGGCCTCCTTCTTCTCTGGAGTCCACCGCCGTCTAATGAAGCAAGCACGATGCTCTGGAGATGCAGTTGATGAAGCACCGGCAATCGCTGTCTAGCTTTGTTACTTTCTGGGTGTTGAGACTGTAGGGCCAAGACGTCCACCTCTCATCTATAGCTATCATTGATGGGAGTTAGGATTCTTCTTGATCACCGTTCTGCAGGGTATCATTCTTCCTTTGACTCTGGAAGATCCCACAGAACCTAGTGATGTAGGAAATGTGACACAGTTGTTAGTTTTCTTCCAAGTAAAGAAAAACAATTCCTAGTATTTAACAAGGTGACTGCAAGCAGGTGGCCTGCAATCTTTGAGGTAGTGGCCATACGCCATGGGATTACTCTAGAATGCACTGTTACTCTCATAGGATACAAAGACCAAGACAGTGCTTCTGGCTTTTTCAATTGGGTACTTTCTATTATCTTCTGTCATCTAAGGGTAGATAGCTACAGGGGAATTCTATCTGCATGTATGTCTTCACACACAATAGCATTGTATAATGGGGTAAACAAATCTTGAAATACTACATCTAGGTGCTCCTACAATTCTTATCTAGAACATATCAAAAAGGGAAACGTATGAAACAACTTATCAGAGGCATACAGATACCTCCCTTTAACTATGGTGTATTAGGTGCATGATGCAATACAGGCTAATGATCAAAATGTGGCAACAAAAGACAAGGACTAGAGAGCCCTAGTATTTCCACTATTTAAAACCCATCTGATCCCACCAACATTCAAAACAGCAGGAACAAAAAGGTAAAAACCAAATAAAATAGGCATTGTAATTATGCCATGTTTGAAGAAATAAACATAAGGTATCTCCAATTGAGGTGGAAAACTTGTCTTACTATAGTATCAAGTCAGTTAACCAGTCCATCACTACCCTGACAGTCAGACTGGAAAACATCAAAGTAGGCCTGAAGAAAATTCTTGAAAACCAGCCTGGTCTTACAAAAGGGAATTATACATAATATGGGGGTCCCTGGTACATTACTGCAGTCTGGAAGTGTGAACCTGAACAATACACCAATAATAATAAATGGGCTGACTGGTGAAAGGAATACGAAATGGGAAATGGGACTAGGACACAGCTAAAGTCCCCAATAACAATGCGACATCGATCAAGGGAAGAAGCGGCAAAAGAAAAATCTATAGGAAGAACAAGAAATTACTCAGGTGATAGTCAAGTTTGTGACACAACACCAAGAGTATGGGTGATACATAAAAGTCAAAATAGTACACAAATTTTAACTCTACCGCTGGCCGCTACACCATATACGGTAATCTCAGCTAATGTTCCAGTTCCTTCTTCAGGGAAAAATGAAACCTGGTTTCCTTTGAGGAACAAAGCCATACACTACTTAGGACGCAGACTAATGCAATATAGAAATTAGGTCACCTTGTACAAGAGTCACAGATCTATAATTTCATCCTTAGGTCCAATCAAGGAAACATAAATCTATGGCTGCCTGTTCCTTGAGGGAAGGAGCAGTAACGTAACTAACTGCAGGTGACACACTTTGATCCTGTATATCTCTTTTATTTTTCTTCAATACTATTATAGCCAAATTGACATACACTGGTGAAGTGTTGTCTGTCTTGTTCACAGCATGAAAATATCACATCTGTGAAATGTAGTATCAGAGCAAATCCACCCAGCTGTTGTGCAGCGAAACACATCGTCATGCAAATCCCTTCACAACACAGGGGAACTTGTAATAGTATCAAAAGCAGCAACATAAAACAAAAACATACATAAAATAAAAAAACACACATGTCAAGCCATCAGATATACGTGCTGTATACCAAGCACAAAAAGCATAGACAAATTACAATAGCACATGTAAATGAGCGGTGACGCACACACTTCATGCAGCCCAAAACCCAATATTCGGTCTGCTTAATTTGTCAGGTTTAAAATTAAAATTACACTTTTTTTTACTTTTACACACCCTCCTTTTGACAGCAGAACACCAGTTACTGGAGATCGGCTGCCAAATACGACTTACTGTGTCGCTTCTGACACACAGGACCAACAGGAACAATTAATAGAAGGACAAAATGCAAAAACGTGAGAAACACACGAACATTTCTTTTCAAAGGAGTCATACAAAAACCACATCTTGCTTCAACATACTGCTGACACTTCACATAACACACAAAATATCAACTGTAACCAACCATCTTCTAAAACTAATGCAACATTTCTTGTTCTGTTAAATGAAAGCAACTTACATGGACATAATTTTTCAAAAACAGAAATACAAATGTATTATCCCCTTTTAGGCCCTGCTTTGAGCGAGGCCGCTCGGGAATGCACTTCTCGGAGACAAGGCCCTGATTTACTATGCTGCAGATGTCGACATACATGAAAGCCTAGCACAGTCCTCCAAGAGCTAAGAATAACACCTCAGCAGAACATCTGTTTTCACTTACTCCTAACCCCCACCTGACAGACCTTAAGGTCAAAATCTGCCTCGCTCACTCCGCGGCTCCTCACTCTGAAGCTGTCAAAGAAAAAAAAGCCTTCCCAACTCTTTCTAACCTGCAATAACCAACCCTATCCAAAACCACATACCATATATATTACTCCCTTTAGGTTCCACAATCCACTCCTATTCCCAGACTCAAAAACATCTACTATGAATAATTCGCAGAACACAACAACACAACATACCAGCTTTAGAACAAATGCTTGTTACCACCCTTTGCAATGGTACTCACTTCGACAACCTTAAATGGATGAACGTCTCAGTAGGTCCAGCTAGAGTTAAAACCTTCAACCCTGATATTAAATTCAAACCTCTGCACCGGGCACATTGGCTCACTGAGCCATTAAGAGCAACACCAAATGAGAACAACCTGGAAATTTGTATCATACCTAAATGTATGCATTTACTGAAGCCTAAGGCACTTAAAAAGCTACTCTAAATGAAAAAAATGCCGTCTAAATAGTCTATTTACCCAAATTCGACTTTGTTATTTGTGGCACTTAAAAATAAATATCCTATAATTGTGCTACATATTAATCATCCTCAGAATGTTCTTTACAGATTGCAGAGATTGGACATTAGACATATCTCATGTAAATCCTTAGAAAAATGAGTTTTTACGCCTGCACCAAGTGAAATTCCATATGCAAATGTTCTCATTTTTGCGGTTCAACACAACTTAAATTACATTTTAATGCTAGGAGGTCATAGTATGAGTATTAAGCTTTATAAATATTAACAAACGATTTTAAAAGCACTTATGTTTAAAAATTTTTTTTTTTCCATAATTAGTAATTTTTTTTTTAATAAAACCATTTTTAATAATTCCACATATAATAGCAAGCTGCAACCCTTGCCTATCATATGTAGACACATTCATTCATGAGCCTAAGCACATAAGCCTAACTTGAAACATGACAAATTTTTGCGCCACTTTTATTTAAAAGGACAGTTATTTTAATATTAGAACCAAAAATGTGCTTACAAAATATGCTTAAATAAAGGAAACCCTTAATTGAAATGTTTTCCTGTAATACAAAATAACGAACCTTATTTTTGGAACCTTTTTAAAACACTATTCTGAAATGCAAAGGTTCACCTGTGTTTAACTGGGAAAGTCCTGACTGAGTAAACATTCCTGTCTATTCGTGATTGCTTCGTGTTGCTTGCTTAGCGGCAGCAACAGCTGTTTCTTAGTGTTGCAAACGTGGGCACGGTGGCTGTCTATTTAAAACTAAAACTAAGACATTTCAAGTTTCAAAATGTGTGTGCAATACAGCAAAATCCAATGTATTCAGATGATGTGTTTGCCTGTTAATATCTAATACAATGTATCTAAGGAAAATGCTGTAAGTTTATTTTTTGCACAACACACAATTTCATTTTTGAGGGTTTTTTTTATTCCTAGTGAATGTGAATTTTAATTTTTTCTTTAAAGCATTGTACATGTACATAATTGCTTACTCAATAAATTAAATGGCAACATATAGCTATTTTAGCATATCACATGGTTCATTTCTGGATTTTCATTTAATTTCTGATTAATATTAATTAACTAACATTTTGCATAACAGACTGAAAACATCAAGAAAAAACCACAAACACACCTTTGAGCTCATTTCAGACATAAACAGAAAGGGGTCAAACACTCAGGACACACAATACAGCGCACTTTTAGTCATTTATTTCATAAATAGCACCATCGATATTTACTTACAGAAGTTGCACTAATGGGAAAACCACATAGACATTTAAACACACATTTAACCCACAGATCAATACTCAAGACAGAAACAAAGGACAGCCCACAGACTGTACTTAAACAAAACCATTTGTAAATACTAGTTGTAAGTCATATTTGCAAAAAAAAAGCCCACAGACCTTTATTTCCAAGAAGCCAAGATACACTCAATTCACTAGCTTTGGCTGGCAGAACACCAAAAATCGCTCTGCATATCTCCATTCATAAAATTGCACCGAACAGAAGATCCTTGTATGTATTATGTCCATATTTTAATTCCCTGGGGATACAGAATCACCAAGGAAGAAATATGTTTTTATACCTAAACCTATTTAGGTTTTCCCTCTAGGGGAGCCGGCTAATTTACTTCACATCACACTATGGTACCTTCCAAAAAGCAACACATTCTCTGATGTGCGCTTGAAAACAGGTATTCCAAAAATACTGCAGAATATGCAAATATTATAATCAAAATAGTGCTTAAGGTACTCTCCATATGTTGCACCGTTCAAATCTTATACAAAGTAGAGAAAAGTCTCCTCATTACCTGCCTACACGAATTGCAATTCGCATACACAAACCTATAAAAATCCAAAGTTGGCCAACACAAATTCCAAAATTCCAAAGCTATACCAAACAAATAGTTGTCCAAATTCTAACTGCCAAGTTCTAAATGATCTAATGGTCTTTTTTTTTTTTAAATACTCACGCCAAAAAGTTTCTCAGTCAGGAGTGACATCATGTGGAGGATCAAAATCAGGAAGATCAGAAATATATTGGGCTGCAGAGACAAAGAATCTCCAGAACCTCCGTGCACAGAGTACCTCCTTAATAGAGTCCTGTCCTGTCCTCCTCAGCAGATTTCTGTCTTCTGACAAGATCACTCCCTCAGATAGCCACTTCTCTGATGAGGCCCGCGTTGGCCGCGCCATTTGAAGAAATCTGAACTCCTTCTCAGGGGTCTCACTGATACTTAATCCATTCAAACCAATAATAAAGAATTTGGGCATGAAGCTGAAATATATAAAAACATTTTTATTAACCTTAAATGAGGTGAGACTACGTCACACAGAAGCCTTAGCAACTGAATGAGGCAGTCTGCTAGAATTTTCTTACCTCACGTCTTATATACTCTTTATCCTGCCCCAGGCATGTAAGGGAGTTGTACCAATTACATTCCTAAACAAATGGAAAATCTGGAGGGTCAGCAGGTGAGTAGCCTTTGGGGTTTTAGCAGGATATGGGCAAAACATTATAATTACATAGTTCACAAAGGTTAATTTGATTTAGATGGCACTGCACGGCATGGCATGATTACATGTACAGTATCCCAACCCCAAAGTTAATCATTAGGAATGTCCCAAATTCAATCTCCAAAAGCCGGACAAACCTATAATTGAAAGCATAACCCATGTAATGAAGAAACATAAAAAAGAAACAGTAACAGATGATGAACAAGATAAGGCATATGCAAGGAAACTAAAAGTTAACGATGTCCTGAACATTGATTGGCAATCTCAGACAAAGATCGATCAGGGAAATTGGCTTTGCGAGGTCAGTTTCAGGTGAAGAGGTCAGTTTCTTACAGTTCATTCCAGAGTCAGAAAGAAACCTAGTTAATGTATACATGGACTAAGAAGGCCAGGCCACTTTGTTCACCAGGCTACCTTCACAGGCCTACGTGAGGGCAACACAAAATGGTGGCACAATATAAAATGGAGTCAGTCTCGAGAATTACAGAACCTCAGCCCCTCCTTTTGCCATTACGTAGGCAATAACCTAAGACTCATGTTAATCTGAATCTAGGTCTATATCGATATTTATTAGGTCGTCAAGGTGTTGCTGTAACATCATCTTATTATTCTCTACTTCTCTCGGGACAGGTCTCCGAACACACATAGTAGCACAACGACTCACTTCTGGTGGACCATTTTTGGATGCTAGAGGCGGAGCCACTTCCTCTTCCATTGTGAACAAAAAGGGGATAGGTCCATATATACGTAGTGGGGGCTAGACCCTATATTAAATAGCGAAAAACACACGATGCCCACACCACAATTACTCGATAACTAGTTTGTAGGAATAAGAAGCCAATTTAATGTAACTTCCCTTAGACAGAGTTACTTTGTGTCCATTATTTTATACTTTTTTTGTTTTAAAAAATACATAACAGAAAAAGAAACATAGGGGCATATTACCAAGCAATAGCGATAATAATCGCTATTGCTTGGTTGGAGACAAAATGTTACCGCTGAGCTGTGGCGATTTTTACCGCAGATAAACCTTGGTATATCGCAAATGCGATAAAAAACGGCCGCAATGCATGAATATCGCTGAAAAGTCAGCGATATTCATGCATTACCGAGCTAATGCTCTTAGCCATGTTATCCACCTCCCATTGGATAACATGGCTAAGAACTGCTCAGGGCAGGTGTTAGCTTTTGGAGATATTCGCGCTTAGCGAAATATCTCCAAAAGTTGGTAATAGGAGATAGCGATGTTAGCGACTGTTTCCAGTCGCTAACATCTTGGCACGCCCACTTTGCATGTCATTAGTGATAAATATCACTGACATGCAAAGTGGGGCCCAAGATGGTCGATATCTCCTACTAGCTGTCGCTAACTGGTGTTAGCGACAGCTAGGTAATAGGGAGATAATTTTATCTCCGCTTTCTTGGTTTTTAAAGCCAAAAAAGCGGAGATAAACCCCTTGATAATATGCCCCATTGAGTTCTAAGATTTACAAGACTAAAGACACTTTGTACATACATTCAATACAAACATTATTTACACAAATTAATTACACAATAAAAAACATTTCTGCATCTCTGCATCAAACATTCACAACACAAAAAAAACAGTTATTTACAAGCACAACGTGAGAAAAACTAAGTTAGAGAGGGGAATATAAGCAACTTGATGATTTGTAAGCACTTGAATACTGGACCAGCCGGTCCTAGTATATTAAAGAAGATAATTAATTCCACCCCAACAACACTGCCGACGCGTTTCAAGACCAGGCGCAAAGTGACTGGTCTTTCATCAGGGCTGTAGAATCTTTGTATCTGAAAGATGCAAAGACAATGTTTTATTTAACTGGTCATACTGATTCCTTCTTTTCATTCAGTGGCGAAAAGTAATTTGAGGCTACATACCAATCTTGTTTAAAGGAGGACTTTGTGATAAAATCTTGGAAATGGTCCTGTTACTAATTATTGTGAAGGCCAAAAGGGGGTGCCTGAAATGATTTTCAGAGAATGTGTTTAAATTACAAATCGGCCAGCTCGTTTCTCCAATTATCGCATTCGGGTTGATGATTCAAAGAAAGAGGGGGCATACCTTGTTGTTTGAGAAATGCCGGAGTACGGCGGGTTCACCCGTGCGGCGCGACCATCAGCTTTAATTCTAAAACAAGGATGTGCAATGATATTACTGGCGGGGCAGTGGAAAACATTATGTATCGGTAGATATAATCTACCAAACAAAGGAGTTGACCTACCTTCCTTTGTTCTCGTATTCTCAATGGTGTGTAGTATCACGATCAACGTCCTGTAATCAAACAAAACGCGATCTTATAGATTTGTACAAACCTATATTAATGCAAGCGCAAAATGTATTGGAGCGATTTGAGAGAATACCTGCTTATCTGCCACTGCACGCCGCTTGTGTGGTCTACTTTCTCTCAATGAAAGATGGCCGCCGCACTTTTCTGTTTTTTTTATGCACGGAGGTGTATGAGTGCATTGTAGGAATTGTGGTCAATGTAATCAAAGCGCCACGCTCTGCGACAAAAAGGCACATACGGAAACGTCCTGTATAGGCCTCTTTAATGCTATATGTAAATTGAATGTCTGTACATCACTCGAGAGTCACGTTGGACTGCTCCCCATATTTGTTTGAATCGGTTTGGAAAAAATTTGTTTCGAAAAAATTAGTTTGATTCAAGTGGCCTGAAATTAAGTTTCCATTCTGTGCACGCCTCTCGGCCAGGGACCAAAATTGTTCAAAGTTTCATGAAATAGATCACAGATACCACAGTGCAAGCCAGGGATGTCCAACCGATGCAAGTCAGGACGTGGGGGTTACACCAAACAAAAGGGGGGTTTATATATGCGCTATTTCAGAAAGGTTATTGAGGCCAGTCTGCGCGCTATTAAACTTGAGGATGAGGTAAGTCTCTTTCTGTAACAGAACGCGCTCGACGTCATGGCATTTGGACTTTGAATTCGCAATGTACAGTACAGACCATTTGAACTCTTGTTCGTTGTGGCCTTTATCGCAAAAATGCTCCACCATTGGGGCAGGCATGACTTTTCTCTTAATCCGGGATCGGTGTTGGCTAATCTTTGATTCACTTGTTGGCTGGTTTTTCCTATATAAATTGTCTGACAAGGACATATGACCATGTAGACAACGTTTTTTGTTCGACAATTAGATAAATCTTTGTGTCTCCACTTTATGCCTTGGTGAACGAACTCGTCACCCTCAATTGTACTGGAGCAGGCATATGTCCTCACGTTGTGCTTGTAAATAACTGTTTTTTTTGTGTTGTAAATGTTTGATGCAGAAATGTTTTTTATTGTGTAAATAATGTTTGTATTGAATGTATGTACAAAGTGTCTTTAGTCTTGTAAATCTTAGAACTCAATGTTTCTTTTTCTGTTATGAATTTTTGAAAACAAAAAAAAGTATAAAATAATGGACACAAAGTAACGCTGTCTAAGGGAAGTTACATTAAATTGGCTTCTTATTCCTACAAACTAGTTATCGAGTAATTGTGGCGTGGGCATCGTGTGTTTTTCGCACTTCCTCTTCCATGGCAATTCAGTCAAATGAGAACTTAATTAACATTTACTTTATACAATTGCACTCGAACCGCTTGTGCAACTGTGCCCAAAGTCCGTTCAAAGCCTCTCTGGCAGGCTTCTATCGTCCATCAAATCTGCTTCCATTGTCTTCTTCCGCATTGGGCCTCTCGATTCAGGCCTCTTCATGAAAATAGTACTGCTTAGTTGGAGTGCCCTCCTGGCAAACACCCACAGCTCACTCGAAAGTCTCAATGTCTCAAGGCAGTGCACCAATATCTTTCCTCTGCGGCAGGCACTACAGATACCATGCTCTTGGGTGGTCATGGGTGCAGATCACATCGTGCAGACCCAAGTACTATTAATCGAGAAAGAGCAACAGACTTTCACGCTCAGCAACACTTTCAGGCTCCAACACTCACTATTCATTTTCAGAGGACGCTCGGGCCGCTGTTTCATGGGTACCACAAATGTAGTGCATTTTGCCAACCGTAGATCTTCCGGTGCACTGCCATTCCATTGGAGCAAAGGAAAAGGGTGGTGGCCAAAACTCAGGCCAAGGGGCTCAAGGGACTGCACACTGTCAGAGGTTACCAGCACATGACAGGTAGAGAAAACTGAAGCCTCAAAACAACAGGGATCCTTCTCTTTCGCTCTTTTGCACTGAAACTCATGTTCTGCGTTGAACAGGCCTCCTTCTTCTCTGGAGTCCACCGCCGTCTAATGAAGCAAGCACGATGCTCTGGAGATGCAGTTGATGAAGCACCGGCAATCGCTGTCCAGCTTTGTTACTTTCTGGGTGTTGAGACTGTAGGGCCAAGACGTCCGCCTCTCATCTGTAGCTATCATTGATGGGAGTTAGGATTTGTCTTGATCACCGTTCTGCAGGGTATCATTCTTCCTTTGACTCTGGAAGATCCCGCAGAACCTAGTGATGTAGGAAATGTGACACAGTTGTTAGTTTTCTTCCAAGTAAAGAAAAACAATTCCTAGTATTTAACAAAGTGACTGCAAGCAGGTGGCCTGCAATCTTTGAGGTAGTGGCCATACGCCATGGGATTACTCTAGAATGCACTGTTACTCTCATAGGATACAAAGACCAAGACAGTGCTCCTGGCTTTTTCAATTGGGTACTTTCTATTATCTTCTGTCATCTAAGGGTAGATAGCTACAGGGGAATTCTATCTGCATGTATGTCTTCACACACAATAGCATTGTATAATGGGGTAAACATTTCTTGAAATACTACATCTATGTGCTCCTACAATTCTTATCTAGAACATATCAAAAAGGGAAACGTATGAAACAACTTATCAGAGGCATACAGATACCTCCCTTTAACAATGGTGTATTAGGTGCATGATGCAATACAGGCTAATGTTCAAAATGTGGGAACAAAAGACAAGGACTATAGAGTCCTAGTATTTCCACTATTTAAAACCCATCTGATCCCACCAACATTCAAAGCAGCAGGAACACAAAGGTAAAAACCAACTAAAATAGGCATTGTAATTATGCCATGTTTGAAGAAATAAACATAAGGTATCTCCTATTGAGGTGGAAAACTTGTCTTACTATAGTATCAAGTCAGTTAACCAGTCCATCACTACCCTGACAGTCAGACTGGAAAACATCAAAGTAGGCCTGAAGAAAATTCTTGAAAACCAGCCTGGTCATACAAAAGGGAATTATACATAATATGGGGGTCCCTGGTACATTACTGCAGTCTGGAAGTGTGAACCTGAACAATACACCAATAATAATAAATGGGCTGACTGGTGAAAAGAATACGGAAAAGGGAAATGGGACTAGTACACAGCTAAAATCCCCAACAACAATGCGACATCGATCAAGGGGAGAAGCGGCAAAAGAAAAATCTATAGGAAGAACAAGAAATTACTCAGGTGATAGTCAAGTTTGTGACACAACACCAAAAGTATGGGTGATACATAAAAGTCAAAATAGTATACAAATTTTAACTCTACCGCTGGCCGCTACACCATATACGGTAATCTCAGCTAATGTTCCAGTTCCTTCTTCAGGGAAAAATGAAACCTGGTTTCCTTTGAGGAACAAAGCCATACACTACTTAGGACGCAGACTAATGCAATATAGAAATTAGGTCACCTTGTACAAGAGTCACAGATCTATCATTTCATCCTTAGGTCCAATCAAGGAAACATAAATCTAGGGCTGCCTGTTACTTGAGGGAAGGGGCAGTAACGTGACTAACTGCAGGTGACACACTTTGATCCTGTGTATTTTTTTTTTTTTTCTTCAATACTATTATAGCCAAATTGACATACACTTTTGAAGTGTTGTCTGTCTTGTTCACAGCATGAAAATATCACATCTGTAAAATTTAGTATCAGAGCAAATCCACCCAACTGTTGTGCAGCGATACACATCGTCATGCAAATCCCTTCATAACACAGGGGAACTTGCAATAGTATCAAAAGCAGCAACATAAAACAAAAACATACATAAAATAAAAAAAACACACTTGTCAAGCCATCAGATATACGTGCTGTATACCAAGCACAAAAAGCATAGACAAATTACAATAGCACATGTAAATGAGCGGTGACGCACGCACTTCATGCAGCCCAAAACCCAATATTCGGGCCTGCTTAATTTGTCAGGCTTAAAATTAAAATTACACTTTGTTTTACTTTACACACCCTCCTTTTGACAGCAGATCACCAGTTAGTGGAGATCGGCTGTCAAATAAGACTTACTGTGTCGCTTCTGACACACAGGACCAACAGGAACAATTCATTGAAGGACAAAATGCAAAAACGTGAGAAACACACAAACATTTCTTTTCAAAGGAGTCATACAAAAACCACATCTTGCTTCAACATACTGCTGACACTTCATATAACACACAAAATATCAACTGTAACCAACCATCTTCTAAAACTAATGCAACATTTCTTGTTCTGTTAAATGAAAGCAACTTATATGGACATAATTTTTCAAAAACAGAAATACAAATGTATCACCCCCTTTTAGGCCCTGCTTTGAGCGAGGCCGCTCGGGAATGCACTTCTCGGAGACAAGGCCCTGATTTACTAGGCTGCAGATGTCGACATACATGAAAGCCTAGCACAGTCCTCCAAGAGCTAAGAATAACACCTCAGCAGAACATCTGTTTTCACTTACTCCTAACCCCCACCTGACAGACCTTAAGGTCAAAATCTGCCTCGCGCACTCCGCGGCTCCTCACTCTGAAGCTGTCAAAGAAAAAAAAGCCTTCCCAACTCTTTCTAACCTGCAATAACCAACCCTATCCAAAACCACATACCATATATATTACTCCCTTTAGGTGCCACAATCCACTCCTATTCCCAGACTCAAAAACATCTACTATGAATAATTTGCAGCACACAACAACACAACATACCAGCTTTAGAACAAATGCTTGTTACCACCCTTTGCAATGGTACTCACTTCGTCAACCTTAAATGGATGAACGTCTCAGTAGGTCCAGCTAGAGTTAAAACCTTCAACCCTGATATTAAATTCAAACCTCTGCACCGGACAGATTGGCTCACTGAGCCATTAAGAGCAACACCAAATGAGAACAACCTGCAAATTTGTATCATACCTAAATGTATGTATTTACTGAAGCCTAAGGCACTTTAAAAGCTACTCTAAATGAAAAAAATGCTGTTTAAATAGTCTATTTACCCAAATTCGACTTTGATATTTGTGGCACTTAAAAATAAATATCCTATAATTGTGCTACATATTAATCATCCTCAGAATGTTCTTTACAGATTTCAGAGATTGGAGATTAGACATATCTCATGTAACTCCTTAGAAAAATGAGTTTTTTACGCCTGCGCCAAGTAAAATTCCATATGCAAATGTTCTCATTTTTGCTGTTCAACACAACTTAAATTAAATTTTAATGCTAGGAGGTCATAGTATGAGTATTAAGCTTTATAAATATTAAAAAACGATTTTAAAAGCACTTATCTTTGAACAAATATTAATTTTCCATAATTTGTAATTTTTCTTTTAATAAAACCATTTTTAATAATTCCACATATAATAGCAAGCTGCATCCCTTGCCTATCATATTTAGACGCATTCATTCACAAGCCTAAGCACATAAGCCTAACTTGAAACATGACAAATTTTTGCGCCACTTTTATTTAAAAGGACAGTTATTTTAATATTAGAACCAAAAATGTGCTTACAAAAAATGCTTAAAGAAAGGAAACCCTTAATTGAAATGTTTTCCTGTAATACAAAATAATGAACCTTATTTTTGTAACCTTTTTAAAACACTATTCTGAAATGCAAAGGTTCACCTGTGTTTAACTGGGAAAGTCCTGACTGAGTAAACATTCCTGTCTATTCGTGATTGCTTCGTGTTGCTTGCTTAGCGGCGGCAACAGCTGTTTCTTAGTGTTGAAAACGTGGGCACGGTGGCTGTCTATTTAAAACTAAAACTAAGACATTTCAAGTTTCAAAATGTGTGTGCCTACAGTAAAATCCAATGTATTCAAATGATGTGTTTGCCTGTTAATATCTAATACAATGTATCTAAGGAAAATGCTGTAAGTTTATTTTTTGCACAACATACAATTTCGTTTTTGAGGGCTTTTTTTATTCCTAGTGAATGTGAATTTTAATTTTATCTTTAAAGCATTGTACATGTACATAATTGCTTACTCTATAAATTAAATAGCAACATATAGCTATTTTAGCATATCACATGGTTCATTTCTGGATTTTCATTTAATTTCTGATTAATATTAATTAACTAACATTTTGCATAACAGACTGAAAACATCAAGAAAAATCCACAAACACACATTTGAGCTCATTTCAGACATAAACAGAAAGGGGTCAAACACTCAGGACACACAATACAGCGCGCTTTTAGTAATTTATTTCATAAATAGCGCCATCGCTATTTACTTACAGAAGTTGCACTAATTGGAAAACCACATAGACATTTAAACACACATTTAACCCACAGATTAATACTCAAGACAGAAACAAAGGACATCCCACAGACTGTACTTAAACCAAACCATTTGTAAATACTAGTTGTAAGTCATATTTGCAAAAAACAGCCCCACAGACCTTTATTGCCAAGATACACTCAATTCACTAGCTTTGGCTGGCAGAACACCAAAAATCGCTCTGCATATCTCCATTCATAAAATTGCACAGAACAGAGGATCCTTGTATGTATTATGTCCATATTTTAATTCCCTGGGGATACAGAATCACCAAGGAAGAAATATGTTTTTATACCTAAACCTATTTAGGTTTTCCCTCTAGGGGAGCCGGCTAATTTACTTCACATCACACTATGGTACCTTCCAAAAAGCAACACATTCTCTGATGTGAGCTTGAAAACAGGTATGCCAAAAATACTGCAGAATATGCAAATATTATAATAAAAATAGTGCTTAAGGTACTCTCCGTACGTTGCACCGTTCAAATCTTATACAAAGTAGAGAAAAGTCTCCTCATTACCTGCCTACACTAATTGCAATTCGCATATACAAACCTATACAAATCCAAAGTTCGCCAACACAAATTCCAAAATTCCAAAGCTATACCAAACAAATAGTTGTCCAAATTCTAACTGCCAAGTTCTAAATGACCTAACGGTCTTTTTTTTTAAAAAATACTCACGCCAAAAAGGTTCTCAGTCAGGAGTGACATCATGTGGAGGATCAAAATCAGGAAGATCAGAAATATACTGGGCTGCAGAGACAAAGAATCCCCAGAACCTCCGTGCACAGAGTACCTCCTTAGTAGAGTCCTGTCCTGTCCTCCTCAGTAGATTTCTGTCTTCTGACAAGATCACTCCCTCAGATAGCCACTTTTCTGATGAGGCCCGCGTTGGCCGCGCCATTTGAAGAAATCTGAACTCCTTCTCAGGGGTCTCACTGATACTTAGTCAATTCAAACCAATAATAAAGAATTTGGGCATGAAGCTGAAATATAAAAGAACATTTTTATTAACCTTAAATGAGGTGAGACTACGTCACACAGAAGCCTTAGCAACTGAATGAGGCAGTCTGCTAGAATTTTCTTACCTCACGTCTTATATACTCTTTATCCTGCCCCAGGCATGTAAGGGAGTTGTACCAATTACATTCCTAAACAAATGGAAAATCTGGAGGGTCAGCAGGTGAGTAGCCTTTGGGGTTTTAGCAGGATATGGGCAAAACATTATAATTACATAGTTCACAAAGGTTAATTTGATTTAGATGGCACTGCACGGCATGGCATGATTACATGTACAGTATCCCAACCCCAAAGTTAATCATTAGGAATGTCCCAAATTCAATCTCCAAAAGCCGGACAAACCTATAATTGAAAGCATAACCCATGTAATGAAGAAACATAAAAAAGAAACAGTAACAGATGATGAACAAGATAAGGCATATGCAAGGAAACTAAAAGTTAACGATGTCCTGAACATTGATTGGCAATCTCAGACAAAGATCGATCAGGGAAATTGGCTTTGTGAGGTCAGTTTCAGGTGAAGAGGTCAGTTTCTTACAGTTCATTGCAGAGTCAGAAAGAAACCTAGTTAATGTATACATGGACTAAGAAGGCCAGGCCACTTTGTTCACCAGGCTACCTTCATAGGCCTACGTGAGGGCAACACAAAATGGTGGCACAATATAAAATGGAGTCAGTCTCGAGAATTACAGAACCTCACTACCCCTATATTCATAAGCCCGGGGGTGTGGTCCCCGGGGCTGGGGGGGCTGTGAGCCCCCCGCATACTTTTTAAAAGGCTGAGGGGGTGGCGGTCCCCAGAGCTTGGGGGGCCTTTGAGCCCCACCACCCATTACTTTTTACAGACCCGGGGGTGGCAGTCCCTGAGGCTGTGGGGGCCTGAGAGCCCCCCGCACATAATTGAAAAAAGCCCTGGGGGTGGCGGTCCCCGGGACAGGGGGGGCCTACATAAACAATATTGCCCCTGGGATTTGCCCCCCCCCGGGGGCTAAGTACCAAGGTTTTTTTATCGGCAGGATCCACGCACCATGCGCAGATTTTCAGATTTTTAAAAATATATACTTTTTGGGGAGGGCCCTGGGGGTCCTTGTGGGATCCCCTAAGCAGGCCATGGGCGTCAGGGTATTTCTACCCTGCCCCCTTTTTGCGTTTTACTGTTTTCTTGTGCCTCGGTTGTACCAGGGCACAAGATGGCTGCCAACACGTCCTGGTTTGGAGTTTTCACAGCCAATTAGCATACAGCTTGTCTTCGGGAGGGTGCACGGATCCTGCACGGCCATAGATATATATGCGATTTTACTTTTAATTTTCTCAGGAACTACTGAACGGATTTACACTATTTAACAAAAGGCACAACTCTGAACAAAGAGCTACCTTTTTGCCAAATTTGGTGTAATTCCGTTCAGCAGTTCGGGCTGTAGCTGCGGCTAAAGGTTCCTATGGGAAATTGCATGGGGAAAACACGTTTAGGGACCCCCCTTTTTTCTCGGCCCTCGCTTGACGAATCACCCCGAAACTTTCAGGATAGGAGCGGACCGGAGCGCCCCACGAGTTTTGAAATTTTCGCAAAGATTTGTCATCCGGCGCCAAAGTTATTAGAAATAGAATGTTGCAGATTTCCTATGGAAAATAGGTCCTAAATATAACTACCTACTGGTGACACCAGTAGGTAATACACATACATATGTACATATATCTAAATATATATGTATATATATATATATATATATATATATATATATATATATATATATATATATATATATATATATATATATATATATATATATATTTAAATATTCAACAAACAACACTTCTCCCTTAGGAAAGAGCCCACACACAGGTAAGTTTCTGCTTCAAATTTTACTTCGGGGTTGCAAAGATGACAAGTGTAGAACTTCACTGCTAGCATGACCCCAAGCCTGACGCGTTTCGTGCAAGATGCACTTCTTCAAAGGCACAGTTACAAACATTAGTGAACCACAAATGCAACCATTTTATCTAATGTCCCGACTCAGTGGGTGTGGCTGACCGCTCGGCCTCCTGGATTTTGTAGTTGTCCATAGTGTTACTCCAGTGAGTTTGCTCAAATTAATGCAGTATTAAAAATGATCAATCCCAAGTGGGTAGCCGTGTAGTCTCACACCCTCAAATAGCGACTCACCGCCTCCAAGTTAAGCGCCTGTGTCAGGAATGTGCACACCATTGGGCATGCACACGGGCTGTTCACAGAGCAGGGCTTCTTTCACGGCCCGGACCAGCCGTGTAAATTCAACAAACAACACTTCTCCTTTACGAAAGAGCCCACACACAGGTAAGTTTCTGCTTCAAATTTTACTTCGGGGCTGCAAAGATGACGAGTGTAGAACTTCACTGCTGGCATGACACCAAGCCTGACGCGTTTCGTGCAAGATGCACTTCTTCAAAAGGCACAGTTACAAACATTAGTGAGCCACAAATGCTACCATTTTATCTAATGTCCCGCCTCAGTGGGCGTGGCGACCGCTCGGCCTCCTGGATTTTGTAGTTGTCCATAGTGTTACTCCAGTGAGTTGGCTCAAATTAATGCAATATTAAAAATGATCAATCCCAAGTGGGTTGCCGTGTAGTCTCACACCCTCAAATAGCGACTCACCGCCTCCAAGTTAAGCGCCTGTGTCAGGAACGTGCACACCATCGGGCATGCACACGGGCTGTTCACGCAGCGGGGCTTCCTCCACCGCCGGGACCAGCCGTGTAAATTCAACAAACAACACTTCTCCCTTACGAAAGAGCCCACACACAGGTAAGTTTCTGCTTCAAATTTTACTTCTTGGCTGCAAAGATGACGAGTGTAGAACTTCACTGCTAGCATGACACCAAGCCTGACGCGTTTCGTGCAAGATGCACTTCTTCAAAGGCACAGTTACAAACATTAGTGAGCCACAAATGCAACCATTTTATCTAATGTCCCGCCTCAGTGGGCGTGGCCGACCGCTCAGCCTCCTGGATTTTGTAGTTGTCCATAGTGTTACTCCAGTGAGTTGGCTCAAATTAATGCAATATTAAAAATGATCAATCCGAAGTGGGTTGCCGTGTAGTCTCACACCCTCAAATAGCGACTCACAGCCTCCAAGTTAAGCGCCTGTGTCCGGAATGTGCACACCATCGGGCAAGCACACGGGCTGTTCACACAGCGGGGCTTCTTTCACGGCCGGGACCAGCCATGTAAATTCAACAAACAACACTTCTCCCTTACGAAAGAGCCCACACACAGGTAAGTTTCTGCTTCAAATTTTACTTCTTGGCTGCAAAGATGACGAGTGTAGAACTTCACTGCTAGCATGACACCAAGCCTGACGCGTTTCGTGCAAGATGCACTTCTTCAAAGGCACAGTTACAAACATTAGTGAGCCACAAATGCAACCATTTTATCTAATGTCCCGCCTCAGTGGGCGTGGCCGACCGCTCAGCCTCCTGGATTTTGTAGTTGTCCATAGTGTTACTCCAGTGAGTTGGCTCAAATTAATGCAATATTAAAAATGATCAATCCGAAGTGGGTTGCCGTGTAGTCTCACACCCTCAAATAGCGACTCACAGCCTCCAAGTTAAGCGCCTGTGTCCTAAATGTGCACACCATTGGGCATGCACACGGGCTGTTCACACAGCGGGGCTTCTTTCACGGCCGGGACCAGCCGTGTAAATTCAACAAACAACACTTCTCCCTTATGAAAGAGCCCACACACAGGTAAGTTTCTGCTTCTAATTTTACTTCAGGGCTGCAAAGATGACGAGTGTAGAACTTCACTGCTAGCCTGACACCAAGCCTGACGCCTTTCGTGCAAGATGCACTTCTTCAAAGGCACAGTTACAAACATTAGTGAGCCTTAAATGCAACCATTTGATCTAATGTCCCGCCTCAGTGGGTGTGGCCGACCGCTCGGCCTCCTGGATTTTGTAGTTGTCCATAGTGTTACTCCAGTGAGTTGGCTTAAAATAATGCAATATTAAAAATGATCAATCCCAAGTGGGTTGCCGTGTAGTCTCACACCCTCAAATAGCGCCTCACCGCCTCCAAGTTAAGCGCCTGTGTCCGGAACGTGCACACCATCGGGCATGCACATGGGCTGTTCACACAGCGGGGCTTCTTTCACGGCCAGGACCAGCCGTGTAAATTTAACAAACAACACTTCTCCCTTACGAAAGAGCCCACACACAGGAAAGTTTCTGCTTCAAATTTTACTTCCGGGCTGCAAAGATGACGAGTGTAGAACTTCACTGCTAGCATGACACCAAGCCTGACGCGTTTCGTGCAAGATGCACTTCTTCAAAGGCACAGTTACAAACATTAGTGAGCCACAAATGCAACCATTTTATCTAATGTCCCGCCTCAGTGGGCGTGGCCGACCTCTCGGCCTCCTGGATTTTGTAGTTGTCCATAGTGTTACTCCAGTGAGTTGGCTCAAATTAATGCAATATTAAAAATGATCAATCCTAAGTGGGTTGCCGTGTAGTCTCACACTCTCAAATAGCAACTCACCGCCTCCAAGTTAAGCGCCTGTGTCAGGAATGTGCACACCATTGGGCATGCACACGGGCTGTTCACACAGCGGGGCTTCTTTCACGGCCGGGACCAGCCGTGTAAATTCAACAAACAACACTTCTCCCTTATGAAAGAGCCCACACACAGGTAAGTTTCTGCTTCAAATTTTACTTCGGGTCTGCAAAGATGACGGGTGTAGAACTTCACTGTTAGCATGACACCAAGCCTGACACGTTTCGTGCAAGATGCACTTCTTCAAAGGCACAGTTACAAACATTAGTGAGCTACAAATGCAACCATTTTATCTAATGTCCCGCCTCAGTGGGCGTGGCTGACCGCTCGGCCTCCTGCATTTTGTAGTTGTCCATAGTGTTACTCCAGTGAGTTGGCTCAAATTAATGCAATATCAAAAATGATCAATCCCAAGTGGGTTGCCGTGTAGTCTCACACCCTCAAATAGCGACTCACCGCCTCCAAGTTAAGCGCCTGTGTCCAGGACGTGCACACCATCGGGCATGCACATGGGCTGTTCACACAGCGGGGCTTCTTTCACGGCCGGGACCAGCCGTGTAAATTCAACAAACAACACTTCTCCCTTACGAAAGAGCCAACACACAGGTAAGTTTCTGCTTCAAATTTTACTTCGGGGCTGCAAAGATGACGAGTGTAGAACTTCACTGCTAGCATGACACCAAGCCTGACGCGTTTCGTGCAAGTTGCACTTCTTCAAAGGCACAGTTACAAACATTAGTGAGCCACAAATGCAACCATTTTATCTAATGTCACGCCTCAGTGGGCGTGGCCGACCGGCACGAAACGCGTCAGGCTTGGTGTCATGCTAGCAGTAAAGTTCTACACTCGTCATCTTTGCAGCCCAAAGTAAAATTTGAAGCTTACCTGTGTGTGGGCTCTTTCGTAAGGGAGAAGTGTTGTTTGTTGAATTTACACGGATGGTCCCGGCCGTGAAAGAAGCCCCGCTGTGTGAACAGCCCGTGTGCATGCCCGATGGTGTGCAAGTTCCGGACACAGGCGCTTAACTTGGAGGCGGTGAGTCGCTATTTGAGAGTGTGAGACTACACGGCAACCCACTTGGGATTGATCATTTTTAATATTGCATTAATTTGAGTCAACTCACTGGAGTAACACTATGGACAACTACAAAATCCAGGAGGCCGAGCGGTCGGCCACACTCACTGAGGCGGGACATTAGATAAAATGGTTGCAATTGTGGCTCACTAATGTTTGTAACTGTGCCTTTGAAGAAGTGCTTCTTGCACGAAACGCAGTACAAAAGGGGGTGGTGATGGACGGAGCATCTGAACCAATCAAACACTCACACCCAGTCAAAAGATCTGGGTTTGACCCATCACCGTTCTTTAGCCCACTCTGCCACCCCAGTTCAGACATGGCTATATGCAAATCACTCTGACCCTGTGCCTCATGGGAACAGTCCAGCCCGAACTGCCAAGCCATGCCTTCCCTGGACCGGAAACAAGCTTCCGAGGACCGGTTTCTGGCATTACAGCCGTCTTCAGCCCGGCTTGCTTGAATCCAGTGGCAAAGTGAGCAAGGGACTCACGTCTGAGCATACCCTGCCACACATATGGCGGCCAAAAGCGGTACAAAAGGGGGTGGTGATGGACGGAGCATCTGAACCAATCAAACACTCACACCCAGTCAAAAGATCTGGGTTTGACCCATCACCGTTCTTTAGCCCACTCTGCCAACCCAGTTCAGACATGGCTATATGCAAATCAGTCTGACCCTGTGCCTCATGGGAACAGTCCAGCCCGAACTGTCAAGCCATGCCTTCCCTGGACCGAAAACAAGCTTCCGAGGACCCGTTTCTGGCATTACAGCCGTCTTCAGCCCGGCTTGCTTGAATCCAGTGGCAAAGTGAGCAAGGGACTCACGTCTGAGCATACCCTGCCACACCCATGGCGGCCAAAAGCGGTACAAAAGTGGGTGGTGATGGACGGAGCATCTGAACCAATCAAACACTCACACCCAGTCAAAAGATCTGGGTTTGACCCATCACCATTCTTTAGCCCACTCTGCCACCCCAATTCAGACATGGCTATATGCAAATCAGTCTGACCCTGTGCCTCATGGGAACAGTCCAGCCCGAACTGCCAAGCCATGCCTTCCCTGGACCGGAAACAAGCTTCCGAGGACCGGTTTCTGGCATTACAGCCATCTTCAGCCTGGCTTGCTTGAATCCAGTGGCAAAGTGAGCAAGGGACTCACGTCTGAGCATACCCTGCCACACCCATGGTGGCCAAAAGCGGTCAGGCGTCAGGCTTGGTGTCATGCTAGCAGTGAAGTTCTACACTCGTCATCTTTGCAGCCCCGAAGTAAAATTTGAAGCAGAAACTCACCTGTGTATGGGCTCTTTCGTAAGGGAGAAGTTTTGTTTGTTGGATATATATATATATATATATATACACACACACATACACATATATGTACGTATGTATGTATGTGTGTGAGTGTGTGTGCATATTTAAATATACATATATATATATATATATATCAGGAAGTTGAAACTCCCCAAGTTTCACAAGCTTCAGCCACGAACTCAGAAGGAGCTGCCGGCAGCCACTACTATTCCCAGCACATTAGATTTAGTAGTTGCAGACTTTGACCTATTAAGAGACCTACAGGCATTGGAAAGTGGAGCAGGAACTTCCCAACAATATGGACAGCAGGGGATGGGTATGGAACAAGATTCAGGACAGGCATCGCAGGGATCTGGAGCCATGACCTGGAGGAATCCTGAGACCCCTCTAAAACAAAGTCCAAATTCACTCCAGTCACAGTGAGAGACTCCGTTGACGTGTTTAATGAAGTGGTTGTGGCCCAAATAAAAAAACTTAACATTATAACCAATAAAGAGAAAAGAAAAAACACAAATTGTGAAAGGAAGTATGGACAGTTGATGGCCAAACTTAAAAAAGAGGGGAAGACGGTCATCAGGAACTCGGATAAAGGGGAAAATATAGTACTATGGCCCCTAGCAGACTACATGGCAGAAGCTTACAGTCAACTAAACAACATTGATTGTTAACGTAAGAGCTCCCCCTTTAAATACAAAGCAATGCAGGACCAGCTGTCTACCAAATTATTGGCATGGAAAAGTTTGGGTTTGCTTAATTTGGAAGAATTTAAATTCTTAAGAAAAGACCACACCAAAACCCCTGTCATCTACTTCATCCCAAAGGTGCACAAGAACATTGAAAGACCACCAGGCAGGCCCATCATCTCAGTTTGTGATGGGCCCTTGGAGAATTTGACAAGGTATATAGATTTCTTCTGCAGGAACACGTCCATAGTTTGGAGTCACATATACAAGATACCAGTGGCTTCATACGAAAGATTTGCAATGTGGTATGGCAAGAAGGATATCAGTTAATTACCTTGGATGTTTCCTCTCTTTATACCTTCATCAGAAACTGTGATGTTATGAAGGCGGTGGAGTATTTTTTAGCCAGAAGACCCAGTGAGTACATGCAGCTCAACAGAATGCTAATGGGCATGTCAGTTTTTTGCTTGGAAAACAACTACTTTTTATTAAAAAAACAAATGTTTCAGCAGGTGCAGAGTGTTGCTATGGGGGCCAGCTTCTCCCCAAGCTATGCTTGCATGTTTATGGGTTGGTGGGAGGAGCTGGCCCTGAGGAAACAATATGAAGAAATCTATGATCTGATTATTGTATGGAATAGCACACAGACAGAAGCCAAGGATTTCATTACTCAAATCAATGTAAATAATGTTAATCTTGCATTTACATCTTGTATTAGTGACAGCAGTGTCACATTCTTGGATGTAAAGGATACAGTAGTAAATGAAATCATAACCACTTCCCTTTTTCGCAAAGAGACAGCGGGCAACTCCCTGCTCCACGCGTCTGGTGCACATGCCCCTCATTTAATTCACAGCATCTCCTATGGGGAAATGCTGCGGTTACGCAGGATTTGCAGCAATAACATAGACTTGGAAAAACATCAGTCGGATAGTAAGATACGTTTTCTGCAGCGGGGATATAATATCAAAACCATAGATGTAGCTATTTGTAAATCCAGGGCTTTGGCTAGGGAAGACCTGTTACAATATAAAGACCATTCTTGGAAATCCCCTGATAAAAGTCTATCTGCTTCTACTGAACCAGTAAGACTAATCCTCACCTTCTCTAGACAGGAACAGCAATTGTGCAAAATTATTCAGCGCAACTGGCCTATAGTTAGGGAAGATCCCATCATAGGCAGTTTTCTTCCCAGATTTCCTTCAATAACATACAGGAAATCAGTGTCTATGGCAAATGTTTTAGTGAAAAGTAGTCCGGAGCACAAGGAGGGAGAAGATTGGCTCACTGCAAGAAAGGGATTTTGTAAATGCTCCGATTGCAAAGCTTGTCTAAATGGAAGCAACAGAACATCTTATCTAACTGCTTTCAGTGACAAACTACAGATGATTAAATACCACCTTACATGTAGAACCAACTTTGCAGTGTATATGTTAGAATGCAGCTGTAAGCTGGCATACATTGGAAGCACAAAGCTGGTGGCACACATGAGGGTTCTACAACATACCAGGGCTAACAAAACCAATTACCCTAATTATCCGGTGGCCAGACACTTCAAAGAACATCACAAGAGCAACCTAAAACATCTCAGGTATTATGTTATAGACATTGTTCCTCCACCAAGGAAAGGGGGGGACCGAGAAGGGAAGCTAAGACGTCTAGAGACTCACTACATCCTCCATTTAAATACATAGCAACCAGGGGGATTAAACATGAGTGAGGGCCTTCATACATATCTTTAAACATTCCAGTTGAGTACCAGCTTTGATTACAACATGAGTTGCAAGCTGTCTTTGGATGATATCTTAGCTAACACTCACAATTGCAAAGGTTTCAGGTCAGGTTAGCGGGACGAATTGACAATGACATATGGTGAGATGAGTTTTTCTTTAATCTTCAATTTTTGCATCATTGGATTTTAATTATTGCACATTCCTGTTTCATCCATTAGCTGTGCATAACTGAGATATGATTGTTGTTTGTAATTTTGCACATTTCTTTCAATGACATTTTGATAATGAGGGTTTTAGATAGAAGAACATCTTTTTTAAGCACCAACAACGTATTTTATTGGGTTTTAAGATGAATGAATCATATTTCTATAATTATTTATGTATCTGTTTATCATTATTTATTTACATATTTATGAACACATATTTATGATTCTGGGAATCATTTGTCTCAGTACTGTAAAAACTTTACAACAATATACAAGTATTGTACTATTCAGTGCAATAGAAATGACGTCTTTATTTAGCACTAGCACACGGTAGGCACTAGTGGGGTATTTTCACATTATATTTTAGGACTTAATTATTTGAATTAGTACTTACATAGATCATGGTGGAGAGGAAATTAGAACATTGCAATTAAGCAAGAGATATTAACAATATGAATATGAAACTGGAAAAGAATACAGTTTTTATCATCCAGGAACAAATTTAAGGTACAATTTTACTTAAAATTATGTATTTTAATTGGGAACCCTTTCCAATCCAATATTTAAATGTATTGAAACAATGTTAAACTGTATGCATTTATGCATGAATTGTATAGTATTTTTTCTGTGTTTAATATTAATCAATTGCACTAGCACTTTAAAAGAAGGTTGCACGTAACGCAGTGCTGTCATGTGATCAAGGCAGGGATCTGCTAAAACGCGCCATGGTGGCTTGATGGTGTGCTGAAAAAATAAACAACTAGCCCATACCTGGGTCTTTGCTCGTTTGTTTTACTAAAAGAACGCTGAAGCCGAAGTTCGTGGCATATATATATATAATATCTCAGTGGCAGCTAGATATTGTTTGTCTTGCTAATAACTTTGGCACCGTTTGTGAAATCTCCACGAAACATTTTTCAATAGTGCTACTTTTTGACTACTTTGCGCATGGAAAGTTTCGGAGTGATCTGTTAAGCGGGGGCCAAGCAACTGGGGGGGTCCCAAAACGTGTTTTCCCTATTCATTTTTTCATAGGACACAGCTACAACCCAAACCGCTGAACGAATTTACTCCAAATTTGGGGAAAAACTAGATGTTGGTCCAGAAAGGGTGCTTTTCCTGATTTGGTGTAATTTCACTCCGTAGTATTTGAGAAATATTTCTCAAAACAAAAAAATGGTATACCTAGGGACCAGTAGGCTCTGTGGATCTGACAGATTTCCAGCTGAGATCTATTTGGCTGCCACTACATCAACCAGGATATGGTGGCAGCCATCTTCTGTCCAGAGGCCTAAAAAATGCTGACCCCTCGTCCTGGTGATGTGGTGGCAGCGGGACACTGCCGGGGCCAAACATTTTTATTTTTGTTTTTGATTTACCCCAGGCCCAGCAAATCACACCTTTAAATTAATATAACTTTATTTATTCTTTATCTACAAACAAAAATTAAACTACACAAAAAATGTAATTTGAAAACGTATACTTTTAATTTATAATTTACATATCACCTTGAAATTATTATAACTTGTGCACCTCCACACAAAGTGTATTCAACTCAGCAGCCACACTACATTAACTACACCTCGCACCTTCTCCATGCACTGCTAATGCCATTTTATGTTATCTCACTTATACCATCTAAAATGTTAGTATTTACAAAAATTCTTACGAAATTACAATTCAAATCTTATGTGAGAACACAGTGCATGGTAGAGTTGTGAGCAATAGTTAATGTAGTAGAACTACTGTGTTGAGTTCACTGTGTATGATGGTGTGTGAGTTATAATAACTTGAAGGTGCTGCATAAATTCTAAATTAAATACATAGGTATAAGTTTTGAAATTTACATTTTTGTGTAGTTTAAGATTTGTTTGTAGATATAGAATGAATAAAGTTACACTAATGTAAAGGTGGTGCATAAATGATCATTTTCAGGTGTAACTATAACTTAAGAATTTGTAATGTTTGTGTATTTTAAGTTTAGCTTGTATAGAAGGAATACATGAAGTATTCCAAACTATAACAAAAGCTTAACCTTTGATTTTTAATTGAGTGTCAATGTTTTTTATTCTCAATAAACATGTGCTTCAACTCATGGAGTTTATTGTCGTTGAGTGGAGTTTCATTAAGTGGAGTATGGGACAGTAGAATGCAGGAGAGTGTTGTACAATATACTGAACTAGAGTATAGTGTCATAGAGTGGCGTGGGGCAGAGAAGAATGTGACCTTGGAGTGTTGTACAGTGAAATCATGTAGAGTAGAGTGGTGTAGAGTGGAGTGGCAAAGAGTGGAGTGTTGTACAGTTGAGTGGGATACAGTGGAGAGGGGTAGAGTGGAGGGTTGTAGAGTGGAGTAGAGTGGAGTATCGTAGAGTATTGTGAAGTGGAGTAGAGTGGTATGGCAAAGGGTACAATTGAGCAATTTGTTATGTTGTGTAGTGGCATATTGTATAGTACAACGGCTTGGAGTGCACTAAAGCAGACAGGCATAGTGTAAAGCCAAGTACATTGGAGTGGCGTATTGTACAGCACAGTGGAGTGGTCTGTCATAGAGTGTTGGAAAGTGCCATAGAGTGGAGTAGACTGTTGTACACTGGGGCATAGGGGCAAAGATGGAGTAGAGGGTTGTACAGTGCAGTGTAGGGGCATAGAGTGGAGTACAGTGTTGTATATTGGCACAGAGTGTAGTAGAGTCTTGTAGAGTGGAGTTGCATAGAGTGGTGTAAAGCGTGGTATAGAGGGGTGGTGTATAGTAGCGTGTTATACAGTGCCATAGAGTGAGATAAAGTGTTATACAGTAGAGTAGAGTGGAGTGGGGTACAGTGGAATGGCGTAGCATAGAGTGGAGCAGCACGTTCTAGAGTGCAATGGCCTGGAGTCTAGTAGAGTGGAGTGGTGTAGTATACAGTGTAGTAAAGTGAAGTGTGTTGGACAGTGTCAGCAAGTGTCATAGAGTGGAGAACAGTAGAGTGACAAAAAGTGGATTAAAGGATCTTTCAGTTGAGAGGCATGGAGTAGAGTATAGTGTGGCAGTAGTAAAGGTTGAGTGGAGTGGGATAGACTGTCATACAGTTGAGCGGCATAGAGTACCATACGAGTGGCGTAGAGTGCAGTAGCGGAGTACAGTGGAGTACAGTGGGGTAGTGTCTCGTAGAATAGAGTATATTAACTGGATGGGAGCACCATAGAGGGTGTTGCGAAGAGGGTCATAGAGTGGAGTAGAGTATCGTAAAGTGCTGTAGAGAAAAGTAGAGTGCTGTAAAATGGCATTGAGTGGGGTATATAGTTGTACTTTGTAGTGCTATACTGTGGAGTATAGTGTGGTACAGTGGAGGGGTATAGGCTGTTGTTGAGTGGAGTATAGTGTTGTTGAGCGGAGCGTAGTGAATTGGAGTTGGGTAGAGCGTAGTAGCATAGAATGGAGTAGTTTACATTGGCGTGGCATAGAGTGGAGTGGCATACAGTGCAATAGTGTACAGTGGAGTGGTGTAGAATGGAGTGGCAAAGAGTGGAATAGCATAGATTGAATTGGGGTAGAGTGGAGTTACATCAAATTGAATAGCGTAGAGTACAGTGTCAGAGAGTTGAGTGGTGTAGAGTGGCATGGCATAGACTGCAGTGGCATAGAGTGGAGTGGCATACAGTGGAATAGAGGACAGTGGAGTGCTGTAGAGTGGAGTGGCATAGAGTGGAGTGGGGTAGAGTATAGTTGCGTACAGTGGAATAGCGTACAGTGGAATAGCATAAAGTGGAGTTGCATACAGGAGAGTGGCATAGCATGGAGTGGGGTACAAAGGAGTGGTGTAGAGTGGAATAGCATAGAGGGGAGTGGTATAGAGAAAAGTGGCATACATTGGAGAAGTGAACAGTATAGTAGCATACACTGAAACAGCGTACAGTGGTGTAGTGTAGAGAAGAATGACGTACAGTAGAGTGGTGTACAGTGGAGTGCTGTAGAGTGGAGTGGTGTCGTTTGGAATAGCATACAGTGGAGCGGTGTAGAATGGAGTGGCATTCAGTGGAATGGCGTACAGTGGATTGGAGTATCGTCTCACGACGTCTCGAGCGTAATCTCAGCAGTTAAGGAACATGTCGGGGAGAGGCGGAGGAACATGCAGCAAGAGATAAGGGCCAAGTAAGGGCTTTTGTAATCAGCCTATGGGAGCGGGGGAGGCCTAAGGGGTCACGGAGCGCAACCTCGCCTGTAAGCGCTGATGACCTGTGCACCACACAGGTGCAGGGCATGCGTTTCATGACAAGTGGATTGGCATAGAGTGTATTGGCATAGAGTGGAATGGAGTGATATATAGTGTAATAGAGTACAGTGAGTGATGTACGCTGAAGTGGTGTACAGTTGAGTAGCATGAAGTGGAAAAGTGTAGAGTGGAGTGTTGTAGAGTGAAGTTGTGTACAGTGAAATAGTGTACAGTGGAGTTGCTTAGAATAGAGGGGTGTACACTGGACTGGTGGACACTGGAGTGTCATAAAATGGAGTGGCGTAGAGTGTAACAATGTACAGTGCAGTGCTACAGAGTGTAGTGGCGTACAGTGGAGGGACATGTGGTGTAGTGACATAGAGTGGAGTGGTGTCTAGTGTAATAGCATAGAGATGAGTGGCATAGAGTGGAGTGGCGTAGAGTGGAACGTGTATGATGAACGGATGTAGATGTTATGTGGCAGGAAAATACATTATGAGGCGTAAATAGTACTTTTTGTTAGTATGTGTGAAAAGTGTAAGAAGGGTTAAAGTTATACATTTTTATTGTTGCTTCCAACCTATCATCACTTTATTTAAGTGTTAATAAGTAGTGAAATCTATTTATAAGTTTCAAAATATTTTCACAGCAGTTTAGGGAGAACTGCACATTTAAAAAAAATGTTTTTACATAGTGCTGTAATTTGTAAGTATTACCTCGGCATTCCATGGACTTTTTTATGAAGATTTAGATATGTCAAAAATAAAAAATACACTGCAGTATATTATATTAGTAAACTATAGGATAGTACAGGGTAGTTTTAATTTTTGATTATTTATATATTTTTTTTATTTATTTTAGGTACCACAGTGCTCCAGAGGCAGTGCTGTGGAACTACGTGCATTTTAAAAAAAGATTTACAAACTTATATCTTTCCCTACCGATTATCACTTTCATTAAGTGGTAATAGGTAAGAGAAAAATATCAAACCTAATACCTATAACTAAGGGTGAAATGCAGAACACAGCTAAAGTGTAAGTAAAAAGAACATTTCTGCCTTTTCTAAAGGCAGTCATTAATCATTCACATAATATCTTGTCATCGCTATGTACCATGGTACTTCCGCGAAATACAATAAAATTGCATGAAGATACTGCAACAACAGATATCACTAAATTAAATTGCCCTATAATTTAAGATGTATTTACCCTACTTACCTGTAGTACCCAAAAGGATCATCTGTGCACCATAATGTGCAATCCTGCCAAATTTCATGCAAATCCATTCACCCCCTTTCGTGCTACATGAGATACTAAAGTCCATGGAAAATGCATTGGTGGAAAAATGCATTTTGAAACCCCCCATTTATCTTTGCACTCCCTTGACCAATCACTGAAAAACTTTACACCCTTTGCCAATGTAGAAAAAATCGATAGCTCTGGAAAGTTTAGTGGACATTTAGCAAATGGGGGCAAACTTATTAACCACAACAGTCTAAGAAAATTCTTAATCCAGGTACTCCTAACTATAACTACAGAGTGGCTACCACCACTTAGTAATATGTGGGGTGTTGACGAATTATCCCCTAAAAAAAGACAAATATATATATTGTCACTGGTTAGTTATAGTTAGGTCACAGTTTCCATAGGAAGGACATTTTTTGTTTTGCCAATAACCAGTTGGCTAATCTTCCAAAAAGTTCTGGAAAAATGTTCATCCATCACTGCTCCAGAATAAGGGGGTCCCAAAATGTTTTTTTCCCATGCAATTTCCTTAGGGAATTGTTGACAGCGCTGCAGACAAAACAACTGAACAGAATTACACCAAATTTGACAGGGTCATATCTATCAAAGTTTTCCAACACCCTTGAGCCACGCATGGTGATGCAAGGGCAACGGAAAACCTACATGAGATTTACCAAGCCACGCAAGGCCACCCTGTGTGGCCCTGTGATGCTTGGTAAATCTGGAGTAACTCAAAGCAGCGCAAATCGCTGCCTTGTCTTACTCTGCTCCAGGGAGGAATGAAATGGGTGGAGCGTGGGTGTTGCCACACATCCACCCATGGATTTGATGCATTCTCAGATTTACTATGAGTGGTAGACCTGGGAATGCGCTGAAATGCTTCCCCTTCCCAGGCGAGGCTTAATGAGCAGAAATATCTTTAGTTCTCCTCGTTTTTTCCTATTTCTATGTGTGCTGAATTCTGTAGAACATGTAGACAGAGGAAAAAGCCAAAGGATCGCTTTTGTGCAGGAAGGTATAGGAAGGTGTTCCTTCCTGCACAAAAACAATCCTACCTGCAACGCAAGCACCCTTGCACCATAGTGCAAGGGTGCCTGCATTTGTGCTAGTCAGCCAAAAGTGTACCAGCAGAAGAAGAGAGCAAGAATTCGCCAAATCTTGATAGATATGGCACATTCCTGCCCTTTGCCTTTCACACAGTACAGTGCAGCAAGTTTTCTTACTGTGTTGAATTGTGTAAAAATGTGATAAATATGTCCCTAGATCTTTACCTAGAAAGCTTGCTTTTTTGTGATTTGGTGTAAATCCTATCAGTAGTTTTTGAGAAGTTAAGGCTCAAAGTTTATAGATATATTGACAGTTGATTCTGTGGGTGTCCTGCAAGATGCACATAAAAAAATTAGAGCTTTCCAATTGTCCATGGGGGCTTTTTTCCCATTAGCCACTTGTTCCTGCGGGAGCCAAACGGTTCCCTGAGAGCTTGAGCTATATTTGGCTTGCCGCAACAGTATCAGAATTGTTGTTGCCGTTATTACAGGATACATGGACTTGGTCCCCATGACTTGAAAAGAACAAGCATTTGCAATGTAATAGCCCTCACATTTACGAGACTTTGAGCTATTGACATTGTAAATGTAAATAGCTTAAATTCTCTCAAATGCAAGACCTATTGAATTGCAAATATTTTTTGTTTAAGCGCCCCATGTCGCGCTTGCACTTGAATAGAGGCCACACCCTTTTCTTTAGACGAGCTGTGTCTAAAGAAACGGGTGCGACCGTCATTAAAGTGAAATTGCGGTATGGGGTATTTTTTACCAAAGAAGTATTTGTTTGAAAAACAAATGCATTTTTTGTAAAAGCGCCCCAAACGGCACTTATAAGTGCATGCGTGGCATAGAGTGCTTGGAAACAACACCCCAAAAATATATTTGAAAAGCAGTAGGTCTTACATTAGCAAGAGTTTAAGCTATTTTCATTTACAATGCCAATAGGTCAGACTCTCCTAAATGCAAGACCTATTGTTTTGCAAAGAAGCGGCCGCCATTGTCCCAGCTGCTTGGAAAGTGAAAGAGTCCATGGCGCGCTGAATGTTGCTGCAAAGCACGTTGTGCCTGCAGTAGGACAAAACTCATTAAGAAAATAGTGCTTACAGACTAATTAACATAGACAGAGTAACAACAAAAGTAAAAGGGCCAGTCCTCATGAGAGATTACAAATGAAGAAACAGCAGTACTAAGGAGGGACTAACATGCCGATTATTGAATCAGAAGCCAGCATTTGTAATGGACAAAAACACAAGCTAATGAAAAATATGGGTGGAGCTTCAAGTCCATACTCTAATACAGCATGCCTCGCAGAGCAGTGCATGCTCTGCCCAAGCTCGACCTAAGAAATAAAAGCATATAGAATTGAGCAGGCTAGAGGTGCCCTGACCCCTTAGGCCCTTTCGGGATGGGGGTATCCAAAGGGATCTCATCCCCCATTTTTGCCAAATAACAAAAAATGCTTTGTCTTGCTGTAGTTCTTACTGAGTCCAGTGGGAGGGGTCCAAAAACAATATTTAAAGAGCAGTCTTGAGACTGTGCATAGCTCTTTCCAGAGAGTGCACTCCCAAATGTACTATGTAGCCCCATTACATGGGCAAGCACAGTCTCCACTTAGTGTGCAAAGTGTGTAGAGCCCACTCCCTCCAGAAATGTAAGATCCATTAGGTGAGCAAGCCCCTATTATCCACGGTCTGGTCTAAGTGTGCAGACTCTGGGTAGAGCCCACTCCCACCAGACATGCAAGCACTATTAGTTGGGCAAGCCCCTACTATGCATAGTAAGCAATTAGTATGCAGACAGTGTGTGGAGCCCACTCCCTCCAGACATGCAAGCACTATTAGTTGGGCAAGCCCCTACTATGCAGAGTCAGCTCTCAGAGTGCAGACTGTGCATAGACCCACTCCCTCAAGAGATTCGAGCCCTATTATGTGGGCAAGGCCCTACTATTCATGGTCAGAGTTCAGTGCACAGACTTTGAATAGAGCCCACTCCCTCCAGAGATCCAAGACCCATTCGGTGGGCAAACCCCTACTACATGCAATCAGCGTTTACTGTGCATACTTCCTCTAGAGACACAAGCCCCATTAGGTGTGAAGCCCCCTATTAAGCACAATCAGGCCTCAGTGTGCAGAATAGACTGTATACATGGCCCACTCCCTGCAGAAACACATGCCCCATTAACTGGGAAATCCCGTACCCCGCATTTCGCTCAGTATGCAGACAGTGCATTGAACCATCTCCCTCCAGGAGATCCAAGACCCACTAGGTAGGCAAGGCCCAAATATGCACAGTCATCACTGAGTGCAAACTGGGCATAGAGCCCACTCCTTCTAGAGACACAAACCCCATTAGGTGTGCAAGCTCCTACTATCCACTGTCTGTGCTCAGTGAGCACTCTGTATGTAACACCCACTCCTTTCGTAGACCCAATCCCATACGTGGGCGAGGCGATTAGTCATGGACTGTGCATTCAGCCCACTCCCTCCAGACATGCAAGCCCTATTAGGTGTGCAGGCCTCTACTATACAGAGCCAGGGCTCAATGCACTGACTGTGCACACAGTCCTCTCCCTGCAGAGACTCAAGTCCTATTAGGTGGGCAAATTCCTACTGCACACAGCCTGCGCTCAGTGCCCAGACTGTGTATAGAGTCCCCCTCCCTCAAGAGAGCCATGCCTCTACCACAAAAGAATGTGCTCAGTGTGTAACCTGTGTGTAAAGGCCACTATCTCCAGGCACCCAGCCCCCTCCAGGTGGGGAAGCTCCTACTACACACAGCCTGTGCTCTTGGTGCGCCTCTTCTTGGAGAGCCCAGTGCCTCCAGACAACTCAGACAATTAGGTAGATGCAAGGGCTGCGCTCTCTGTGGGGCTCTTCAAAGAGAGCTTACATCCTCCACATACTCAAGCTTCCTTAAGTAGTCAATGGCCTACTATGTACAGTTATGTACATTAGTAATAGTTTAAAGTAACGTTATACTTAGGGGTGGTAATACTTTGTTACTTTATGTTAAAAAAACTCTAGAAATCCATTGAAATAAACAAATGTTAAATTGATGTTATAGTTAGATCCGGTAATAATATCTTACTTTATGTTAGAAAAAAACTTACAAATTCACTTAAAAAAATAAAGGTTAAAGTGAGGTTATAGTTTGTTTAAAATGTCAGTTAAAGAGACCATTTAAAACAACAACAAATATTCACCAGTTATACTTTACTGAGATAATTATAAATCACACCCTGCAATGCACTACTTATGGCCTCACATGTTTCATCATCCATGAAATGTTCAGTGACATCATTGATGACATCGCAAATGATTTTATTGATATTATTGATTGTATTACTGATGGCATCACTACCGAATGAACATCACTTTGGACCGCAGCTGCCCCAAGTGAGCATTGTTTTTATGAAATTCAGTTAGATTATTCAAAGTAGCTGGCGCGCTCCTCAATTCAAGCGCTATACCCCTGTGAGGTGGAAGGTGCAACGGGAGCTTGTTTGGTGTTTGAAAATATATAATAGTATGTGCTTGCGTGCATGTGTGTGTATGTATGTATGCACACATGCATGTAGCAGCTCATAGTTTTTTCTAGTATCCCACTGCCAGTACTGCCAGTACTGATAAATACCAAAGTTACTGAAAAGCAAAGGTCTATTTTTAATTCCAACTCTTACCTCTTTCTTCCACTACCCTACACTTCCTGTTTTGTTTCACTCTTGTGGTTCCATTTTAGGTCTCGGGCTGGCGAAACGTAGCTCATGGCGTTGCTCTGCCATGCAGAGGACCTTTTGGAATCGATACGATTCCATCGTGTATGCGGGGAGACAAACGAGACAAAAGATGTGCACGCGGGGATTGGATGCTTTACTGGAGGCGTGACACTCTGGAGACTTTTTTTTGCCGCCAGTAAAGCCAGTCCCCGCATGGACATCTTCTGTCTGCCCTATAAAGAGCCTGGCAAGGAGCAAAGACTTCCTATCTGGAAGCCGTAGTCCCTGTTCACCATCATTGAGTGAAAGTGCCACATTACACTGGTTTGTCCAACAAAAACTGTACTTGAGTGGGATGTTTCTGATGACAAGGAGCTGATCTAGATCTTTCTTTTTTAAATTTCCAAAACAACAAATGCTAATTGAGGAAAGTGAAAGGTCTTGTTTGTTGGTGCTATGTGTATTGTGTTCGGGCTCGCAGCTACTGCTTTTCCAACACGTAAATTGTGCACACTGTGGAAAGATGCATTCGCTGTTTGTCATCTGCTCAAATATTTACATCCTGTCTTTGGCACCAAGCAGCTGAAAGAACTCTGTTCACCCTGAAATCGAACAATAGCAAACGTTATGTATAAATAGATGCATGAAGGCCCATTCCTGCCACATCAATGCTCGCACCATACTTAAAATGCGACACAATGAAAATACATAAATGATTATCACGTTTGTTTAGAAATAGATATCTGATTTTTTTAATGTTATATGGAAAACGTTTGCAAAATTACACTTCTTTTGTGAAATACATTCCAGTGATCCTGCAAATATCTCTGCAAGAGTATAACTCGCCAAGAAAAGTCACAGGAGCTACCGGGTTGACTAGAAAATGGCTCTAATTAAACCAATCTCCTGCAGGTTATAAAACACGCAAACGTTTGGATTAAGCAAAATAATGAAAACTTGCACTTTTAATGGTAGTCCTTCAATTTTTATGGTATGTTTACTACTCACTCTCTACTACTCTCTACTACTCACTCTCAACTACTAACTCTCTACTATTCTCTACTACTCACTCTCTACTACTCTATACCACCCTCTACTCACGCTTTACTACTCTCTACTCTCTATTACTCACTCTCTACTACTCACTCTCTACTACTCTCTACTACTCGCTCTCTACTACTCACTCTACTACTCTCCACTACTCACTCTCTACTACTCACTGTCTACTACTTTCTACTACTCACTCTCTACTACTCACTCTCTACTACTCTCTTCTACTCTACTCTCTACTCACTCTCTACTACTCACTCTACTACTCACTCTCTACTAGTCTCCCTACTGCTCTCTACTACTCATTCTCTACTACTCTCTACTACTCACTCTCTACTCTCTACTACTCACTCTCTCCTACTCACTCTCTACTACTCACTTTCCATCCTCTATCTCTCTACCTCTATCTCTCTCTACCTCTCTACGCGCACACATATGCACACATATATGTATGTATATTACCTACTGGCGGTCGCCAGTAGGTATATATAGTTAGGATTTTTTCTCTATGGGTTTTTTGAAAATTCTATGTCTAATAACTTTGGCGTTTGTGGACGGAATTGGCTGAAATTTTCAGGAAAATGGCACATTTTGTTTCTGAGCAGCCCTTGAAAATTTGGGGGGGGTTCGTCCAGTGGGGGCCGAGAAAAAAGGGGGGTCCCAAAACGTGTTTTTAACATTGAGTTTTCCATAGGGCGGTTGGCCTCACTTTTAGCCCGAACGGCTGAATGGATTTGCACGAAACTTGGCAAAATTGTAGGGACTGGTAGCCCGATGTGCCTTTTGTAGGTCTCAATATATGTGCTCCAGTGGATTTTGAGAAATTAACGTTTAAAAAAAGATATATATCTGTAACAGCGGACCGGGCAGCGGCCCAGGACGCGTACTTTTCGCGCAACGGAGCTTTGTGAAGCGAAGCTGATTGGTTCTCTGGCGTCTGTCAACATTCCAAACAGTCCGTAGCGGCCGCCATCTTGTCTCTCGGTAGGATCGAGAGACAAGAGGAGGCCAAAGCGAAGGGGCAAATGACCATAAGGGGGAATAGTAGATCCTCGCTGACCCCCTAGGTTTGATGTGGAGGTTTTAAAAGGGCCCCGCGGGGCAAAAAAAAAAAATAATAATAATAATCGAACGGCTGAATGGATTTGCACGAAACTTGGCAAAATTGTAGGGACTGGTAGCCCGATGTGCCTTTGCTAGGTCTCAATATATGTGCTCCAGTGGATTTTGAGAAATTAACGTTCAAAAAAAGATATATATCTGTAACAGCGCTCCGCCTCGCGTAACGGAGGTTTGCGAAGCGGATTGGTCATTCTGTCACTGGGCTATAGTTGGGCTACATCTGGCTGATATTTGGGCTACATTTGTTTTTTTGTGTGTCTGGCGGCCATCTTTGGGCTACATTGGGCTACATTGGGCTTCATTGGGCTACATTGGGCTACATTTGGGCTCCAACATATATATAGGCCAATGTAGCCCAATATATATTTTTCAAAGTTAATTTTCGTAAAAACCACTGGAGTATATATCTTGAGACATAGCAAAGGCACATCGGGCTACCAGTCCCTACAATTTTGCCAAGTTTCGTACAAATCCATTCAGCCGTTCGAGCTAAAAGTGAGTCCAACCGCCCTATGGAAATGAAGGAAATGAATGGGTAATTTGTAATTAGCAAATAGCTAATCGCAAACTAGGAATGGTAAAGAATCGCTATTTATTCCTTAAAGTTCGCTATTTAGGAAATGCAAAAAACTTTGATGATACATATGGCGGTTCATCTCTAACAAGATAAGAAGCATAGGGATACATTTATGATGACTGGCGCATCACCAGGGATGTGTTAGTCATTCTGTGCCGCTGTTCCGTCACCTATGGTGTGCTGCATTTACAATGCGGCGCATCATGGGGCAAAAACAGCACAGATGCGTGATGTATCTGTGCCGTAAAGGTGGCGCATTGCTGGAGTTGTATCGCAAGTGTGATGAAGCTCCAGCAAGGGTCGGGGGTGCCCCTGTCGCAGGGTTTCTGTTCTCACACAGAACTGTGGACAGAGGATTGGAACCTCGGCGAATTAGGGTGTCCCAAAACTCACGTTAGTAATCAAAAACTCCTTAGCAAGCTAGGTACAGTGTCACATTGGATATAACAAACTCTCAATGTTTAGACAATCCAGAATATGAACTTATAGTACCTCAGGATACGTGGAACTCATGAACAGTCGGTCGTTATATATTTCTTAGAAACCAGAACATGGAGTTAAGAAGAACACATGTGTATTTGAAATGTTTATTTACTAATGCCGTCTTCTGAGGCGTAGTATCTTAGATTATACAAGTACACATATTATCAGTAGCAAAATTACCAGCATAGTCAGTAGTACATAAAAAGCGAATGGTGACAGTATGTTAACATGCTGTAAATTAATAAGAGTTAGCAACACTTATAAGCAGCCGCGGGCCGTGGAGGGAGTTACGGTGAGGCAGGGAGGCGGGGAGGGGGAGAAGCAGGGTGGAGAATACAAGTACACATATTATCAGTAGCAAAATTACCAGCATAGTTACTAGTACATAAAAAGCGAATGGTGACAGTATGTTAACATGCTGTAAATGAATAAGAGTTAGCAACACTTATAAGCAGCCGCGGGCCGTGGAGGGAGTTACGGTGGGGCAGGGAGGCGGGGAGGGGGAGGGGCAAAGTAGAGAGGGCTCCACCCTGCTTCTCCCCCTCCCCGCCTCCCTGCCTCACCGTAACTCCCTCCACGGCCCGCGGCTGCTTATATCTCACCCTCCCTAATACACATATTATATTATTTGCTAAGACGGTCTCTTTGTGTTGGTTTAGGGCGTGCCCATACTTTAGTGTCTTAGATTTGAAGGAATCACATCAGCATACACCAGCTCTCTCTTCATGTGAACCGCATCAACTGTTGTGTATGTGTGTTCGGCAAAGCAATATAAAACCCGCCTCATGCCCAGAATTGGCAGAAGTTGCACTTATGTTATGAGTATGAAGTCGTGGAGATCAGACCTCATAACAATTCTGTATCGTGTTGTTCTTGAAACTTTAGCACTCGCTGTACAGATATAGTTTAACAAGCAAAGCAGATAGTAGAGCAATAACATATTATTCTCATGTAAACCACGATGAACTACTAGGTGGAAAGCTAAAGCAACAACTAAGTGTCGTGTGCAGAAGTTGCAAAAAAGGAAAAATGGCGTTTAAACCGGTAATGAGCCCATGCTAACTTAACACGGTGTAAAGATATCCAGGACCTAGATGATACCTCCCCATGATCCGGAAACGAACTGAATAAGATAATAGAAGTGCCATCTCATGAGAGTAGATTGCAAGTTTATATGTGGACGGTCCGCAAGGTAAAGCATTAAAAACTAGGAAAATTTAATGCTAAAGAAAAATAAAACAGCCAAGTACTTTATCGAGTCTTAAGCCAATAGGCAAGGTAAATAATAAAAACTTGACAAATAAGTCAATGAATTGTCAATGAAATGCTAGTACTCAGCATATCAAACATGAAAAAGGTCTATGACATAACTGTGTATGCAAAATAAGCTGCAACAGCCTCCAATAGGAAGTCACCGTCTTCATCCGAAAACAGTTCAGCCATCCAATTTAAAAGCGGAAAAGAACATACGTGCTCTCCCAGCACCGGATCCTCTATCACCATCAGAGGACAGCTCGGTGGGTTTTCAAGAAAGCTCTGTTCCAAGAAAGACTGTGCTGCCGCCAGTAAATTCCAGGGACCAAGTAGTCCATGCATCAATGCCACAGCCATAATCCTTTCGCCAGGACAAACCAACTCGTGAGTAATGATAGGAGTCATCAGCTGATTAAAGTCGACGTCAGGAGAAACCGGTCCGCAGAGACACAAATCAATGGCCCAATCGAAATCACAGGTCAGGCAGTGAAATACAGGCTGGACACAGGTGAAGTAGGAGAATCGAAAAGATAATCCATATGCCGTGCTTAATATCGCCAACGGCATTGTGCCATAATATTCTAGCATGCGATTGCGGAACAGTGTCAGCAGCTGCAGGGTGGGAGGTTGCATAGGAGGGACATCCATATTTAAAAATGTAAAAAAGCACAAGAGCGTCCGCTGGTAATGCAAGTAAAAATGCCAATCCACGAACCAGAGTGGAGAAAATAGAATGAAAGGAAGCAGGGATGACTCCAAAGATTTTCTCAAATGAAGTCACGAGACCACTGGTAAAAACTTTAAAAAAGTGCGCCAGGGTCTTTGTGGAGGATGCGTTAAAGATAGTCGGAACCATCTTGCTGAAATTGAAAGGCAAATCTGAATTAAAAGTATTCCTTTTATCGTAACAGTAAGTGAACGGGTTATTTGCTGCAGAAATGTTCTATTTCCTCCCACACATGAACATAGGGAGTTTTCAATCTGGCCACAAATACCAACCTTGGGACAGATTTCAACGGCATGGCAAGAATAAGAGCTCTTTTGTCTCAGAGAGAGGTGGCCTTGAGTTCGGCCCGTGAAACTTTCGTGCTTCACATAGCGAACACCCGTACAGAGGTGCAGACCCTTTTCAATTAACTCAGAACAATCTTCATTATTGAGCATCAAATAACTACCATTTTCCAACAACTTGAACGTGGGGATGATAGCAGGAACTGGCGTGCCTTGCAACACGCAAGCCATATTTGGTCGATGTTTGTTGCATGAACCGTGTAACTGTATGTGCCTACACATTAGTGAATGATCTGGCGTCTCAGTGCATTCCTCTCCATTCAGATAAACTTCTTGATCATCTTTGAAACATCTGTATGTGTATGGAAGCGACCAGACCTCATGAAGAAAAGCACTACCTAAAGGTTCATAACGACTTATTGGTATATATTTCATACAATTTGAAAACTTATATAAAGCAAAAGGCAGCGTTATTAAACCGTGGATAAGGCACGTTGCCAAAAAACCCGCAATCCTCTGCTGATGATGTCACTGAGCATGTCATGAATGATGTAATATGTGACATCATCAGCAGTGGATTACGGGTAATAGTATCTCTAGTTTACTCCCCTATAGCTGTCTTTCTTTTAACATAAGTGTCTGTTTCCTTCCCTTATACTTACTGTTTTTGGTTCGCTTCTAGTTCGCGTACCGGCGAGCGAACTGGGAAGCGAACTAAGAGAAATAGAGGTTGGCACAGTTCCAAATATTGTACCAATTTTTTAATAACGGGGAGGTAGTTCTGAAAAGAACTTTTTTTTTATTGTTTTTGTTGTTTTATATTTTTTTTATTATTTTTCGGAACATTTTTTTACTTTTTTTGAATTTTTCTGAGGTTTTATATTTTTTTGGGTTTTTCTTGGAGGGGGCAATGAAAACGATTCATTGTAAAGGGCTCAACAGGAGCAACAAAACAAAAAAAGAAGTATTTATTATTTTGGGCGTTTCGTACAAACTTGCATATGATAGTCAATAGCTCTGTTGATCAGAGTGATGCTTTTTTCTCCGTAGGAAATGAATCCATCGCAAAATACGCAGGTGTGTTTTACTTCACCAAATTTAATTTGTATATTTGGCACCATCTCCCTGCCCTCTGGTCCCGTTACTTCCGGTACAACAGATCTTCTGGCCATAATAGGGAGATTATCTAGGTCGTTCCGAAACTGTGCAGCACTGTAGTTGTTAGGATGCCACCTAGTCATATGGCGATGCATTGTGTAGTTTCCGAAACTGTATTTTTTCTCGGTTCCTCTGGACAGTCTATCTTGACATATAAGGCAAGTTACGTATCTTGCATTTACTTTTTTCTGACCTTTGGGAATTTAAAAAAATTGCCAAATGAAGTTTTCTTTCCGGTGAGACGTCTTGGGCTGCTCAGGCAAAAACTGCCTCTCTTCGTGCTCGTCGTCCTGTTCCTCTTCTTCCTCTTCTTGTTGAATTATAACTTGAGCAGGTGGTCCACTCTTCCTTGGATGTGGTGGAGGTGGTGGGGAAGCACCAGCTGAAGCTACTAAAGAAGCCATTGCTCAGTGATCACAAAGGGTCTTTCTCTCACAATGATGAAAGTCAGAGTGAGGAAAGAAGGAGGGATTTTCATCATTTGGGAAAAACAAGAGTTCTCAACCAATCAAAAGTGTTCATTTTAGATTATATGACCTAGTCTTACATCATTAGGAAACCAAAAGTGAAATGAACCAATGAAAAGTGTTATTACCAAGTCACATGACTTGCTGTGTTTACGTTAAGCGCTTTGCAGGGCCTCACGGTTTGCTTCCAGAAACCTGCGCTTTGCGACTCGCTTCGCGTACCAGTTCGCTAACGTAGCACGTCATATGACGTATCACGCGACAACGTGGAACGTCATGCGGACGGGAGGCGTCACGAAGTTGTTTTCTAACGCGGCACTTGCGGTAAAGAAACGTTTACCGGCTCGCGGTCTATTTCGCGGCATCAAGGTCAGCTAACGGGAAGCTTCCCGATTCGCGAAGCGGGAACGTAGAAAAAAAAAGATTAAAAAAAAAAATTATTCATAAACATATAAAATATATTTTTGGATTTAAAGAAGAATACATTTTACAGCTACAGATATTAGCTGTTAAAAAACCAATGAAATTCACAGAAAAAACCATAGGTTATAGACCATATATAGTTAGGAATTAGCGTTTACAAAACCTTGAAAATTCACTGAAAAAACCATAGGTTATAGACCATATATAGTTAGGAATTAGCATTTAGAAAACCTTATTTTACTCACACAAAACCATTGAAATTCCATATATAGTTAGTTGCACTAACTATATATCGCGCACCCGCAATCCACTGCTGATGATGTCACATATTACATCATTCATGACATGGTCAGTGACATCACTGATGACATCACTGATGACATCTCAAATGACATCACTGATGACATCACTGATGACATCTCAAATGACATCACTGATGACATCATGACACACCAATACCAGTTACTACATACGCACTCACTGATTCCTACGTCTACACACACATTCACCCATACAATCACTCATACATACAGTCACTCATTATTACAACACTATCATATGCACTCATACACCTATGCAGACAGTCACACACTGCCACTCATCCATGGAGTTACTCACACACCAAGTCAGTCCTGTAAAGAATCAATCACACTTCCATTTCTTCATCTATACAGTTAAACACAGAACACCATACTTCAGTGACATCACTGATGACATCACTAATGACATCTGAAATGACATCACTGATGACATCTCAAATGACATCACTGATGACATCATGACACACCAATACCAGTTACTACATACGCACTCACTGATTCGTACGTCTACACACACATTCACTCATTCACCCATACAATTACTCATACATACAGTCAGTTATTATTAGAACACTATCATATGCACTCATACACCTAGTCAGTCCTGTGAAGAATCAATCACACTTCGATTTCCTCATCTATAGTTAAACACAGAACACCATACTTTTCACACATATACTAACACATACTTACTCTCTTATACAATCACTGATACAAGTACACATTGATATGCACAGCGTCACACACCTCCCAGCCAGCCACACACACACTCAGTCTTCCATCCATCCAGTCATTGTTCAATATGTAAAACGTATTTAAACTTTACAAAAACACACAGACACTAGATGATGTCATCAGTGATGTCATCAGTGATGTCACTGACCATGTCATGAATGATGTAATATGTGACATCATCAGCAGTGGATTGCGGGTGCGCGATATATAGTTAGTGCAACTAACTATATATGGAATTTCAATGGTTTTGTGTGAGTAAAATAAGGTTTTCTAAATGCTAATTCCTAACTATATATGGTCTATAACCTATGGTTTTTTCAGTGAATATATATATATATATGCATATATATGAATATGCATTTATATTTATATGTGTATATATACATACATATATAAACATATATATACATCTGCATATTTATATAAATACAGATATAAATGCATGTATACATATACATATATGCATATATATGCATGTTATGTACATGAAAGTTTGAAAAACACTAATAAAAGCAAAGCTAAAAAGCCACCTAATTACAAACAGAATTGCTTTAACTTAAACGAGAGCGAGACCAATTGCATTTTCAATGCTTATTCATGTCTGCTTCCTCGGTTTTCCTATCTATATTTTCTACCTCCACTCTCTGTTTTCTGCCTTTCTCTCTCTTGCGCTGGATAAAACCTGGTGATAAATCCTAGTCTACAAAGAAAAGAGCTTTTGCCCACCACTGGCAACCATTGGTACAAATTAACCACCGCATTGGGGTCAGCTTCAGTATCCCCACCCCGTCATCATTACATTGAATCACATCGTATACATGAAGTTATGGCTCCAGCCTCTATACATGTCACCTAGACTCTATATACAAATATTTGTTGTTGACTTTACTAGCTCAAATAGTTCAACTGAAATAAATGAAAACTACAATTTCAGAAATGCACCAATATGGTAAATGAAAGCTCAAGATTGGAAACATGGGGGCATATTACCAACAAGTAGCGATAATTATCGCTAAATAGGCTTAGCGACAATTTTTTTATCGCTTCCTATCGCTGGATATGTTAGCTGAGAAAACATGCTATTAGCAACGTTTTTCTCCATTGTGCTAAAATATCCAGCGATAGCGGGGAAATGCGTGAATATCGCTGAGAATACAGCGATATTCACGCATTAGCGACGAAATGCTCTTAGCCATGTTATCCACTTCCCATTGGATAACATGGCTAAGAACTGGTCTGAGCAGGCATTGGTTTTTGGCGATAGCGGGAATATTTCCATCGCTACGCCTGCCTTGCTAATAGGCGATAGCGACGTTAGCGACTGCTTTCAGTCGATAACAGGTTGGGTACGCCCACTTTGCATGTCATTAGCGATAAATATCGCTGACATGCAAAGCGGGCCCCAAACCGCTCGCTATTGCCTAAAAGCTGGCGCTAACATCAGTTAGCGACAGCTTGCTAATAGAGCGATAGAATTATCACCGCTTAGAGGCCGAAAACGGCCGCTAAACCGGCGATAATTGCCTATCGCCACCCTTGGTAATATGCCTCTAAGTTCCTGCGAGATGGAGCAATCTGACATCCCTAGGGGAGGGTGGATCAGGGCTGCATTCCAAGGTTCTTGGCTGTTGATGACTTTGTGCAAATGGGTGCTGGAGTGCTGTAGCATGTGTGAAAAGATGCACGGTAACTCCATGTAAATGGCTGCTACGTGACCCCATTCCATGCCCCAGCCCATGGCATCAGCCCATGCTAACTTTTTAGTCCATATAACTTTGGGTGCTGGTATTGTTTGAGCCGAGCTCAAAGTGACAGTGAAACTATAAACTGCAGAAGGATCGAGGATGACGATATCACACATGATAGGGACTACTTCACAGCTATATATAATCAGGAGCATTTATGCATTGCTTTGAAGACATTTCTTGGCGTGGATTGTTTTATTTCAGAATACAGGCAGTGGCAATAATAACCTGGTATGTTAAATTGTAATTTTTTGTGTGAAAATTCTGAATTTTTTTGGGTTTGTTATTAGGCCTAATTGACTCGTTATCTATACAAACAATGCACTTAGGAATGACTGCATGTCATTTTCCCCATGACGAGTTCTGGATCGAACTGGGGCTAGGTTTATTGAGCATAGATGGGCTTTCAACCAAGCACATTGCATAAAAAGATGCAGAATAAAAAAATTCAGCGATACAAAAGGGGATGATGGACGGAGCGTTTGAGCAAATCAAACACTCAGCCCCAGTAAACTGATCTGGGTTTAATCCATCACCATTCTTTAGCCCACTCAGCCACCCCATTTCAGACATGGCTATATGCAAATCAGTCTGACCCTGTGACTCATGGGAACAGTCCAGCCCGAACTGCCAAGCCATGTCTTCCATGGACCGGAAACAAGCATCCTGGGACCGGTTTCGGATTCATAATCCTCATCAGCCAGGCTATCTTGAATCCAGTGGCCAAGTGAGCAAGGGACTCACGTCTGAGCATACCCTGCCACACTTAGGGTGAACAAAGCGATACAAAAGGGGATGATGGACGGAGCATTTGAGCAAATCAAACACTCACCCCCAGTTAACTGATCTGGGTTTAATCCATCACCATTCTTTAGCCCACTCAGCCACCCCATTTCAGACATGGCTATATGCAAATCAGGCTGACCCTGTGCCTCATGGTATGTTAAAATGTAATTTTTTGTGTGAAAATTCTGAATTTTGTTGGTTTGTTATTAGGCCTAATTGACTCGTTATCTATGCAAACAATGCACTTAGGAATGACTGCATGTCATTTTCCCCATGACGAGTTCTGGATCGAACTGGGGCTAGGTTTATTGAGCATAGATGGGCTTTCAACCAAGCACATTGCATAAAAAGATGCCGAATAAAAAAATTAAGCACTGTTACAGGTGGAAGTTTGGAATTACACAAAACAATGAGACCGATGATATTTGGATTGGTGATAAAAAAAATATTTCTAAACAGGCAGAAAACAGAAGAATATAGATCATTCATTTGTTACAGAGCATTGATGGAAAAAAGACTTAAAGTAGGCGGAAGCACAAAGAGGATGAAGAGCTATTTGAGGAACTAAGAAAATGATTGACTACTGTGGGGAGAAACATAGACACGGACTAATGAAGCTAGGTAAAGATGGGGCAGGCTTTGAATATGTTTACAGGCAAAGAACAGACACTGTAACTGACTTCGGAAAGGAAAAGGAAGTGAGTGCAGAGAAATGAGATGGGGAATAAGCATTTGCAATGCAACAGGTCTCTCATTCATGTGAGTTTGAGCTATTGGCATTGTAAATGACAAAGCCTTTTAGTTATGTTTTGGGTTTTAATATATAAGTAAAAGGCATTGTCATTTACAATACTAATAGCTTAAACTCTTGCAAATGCGAGATATATTGCATTGCAATAAAGGGCCTTATCAACCGCTTGTTAGATTGTAAAAATCAGAGGAAGAGACCAGCCTGCAACATCTTCAAAGTAGTGATAAATAGTGCAGTGAAGAAGATGTGTAAGTGTTGTAAATTACACACACACACAAAGTCTGAACTGAGAGTTACATAAGATCTGACCTATAAACACTAACAAATCGCTCCAATACCTTTCGCTCTGTGATTACACTGTCACGGCTCAGGAGGAAGAGCGGGGGTGGCTATTTCCAGCCATTTCTGTGATTTGAGTGTGCAGTGTGGCACTGCGTAATGTCATTGCTATATTTGGCCTAATAAAAAACACTCCAGCTGTAGTAGGGCCCTGGCTTCATCTCCAGGTGCAGGGCGGGCGGTGCTTTATGGTAGGCATGGAGGGAAGGATGGTCTTGGCTGCAGCTCCGGCCTTGTACAGTGCCCCTGCTATTACTAGTGCGTAAGAGGTGCTGAGGTGGTGGTATTGGTATTGGTGGTGGGGATATTGGCATTCGTGGTGGTGGTATTGGTGGTGCTGGTACTGGTGGTCCTGGTATTGGTCGTACTGGTGGTGGTGGTATTGGTGGTGGCAGGATTGGTAGTGGTGGTGGTGGTATTGTTCGTGGTATTGGTATTGGTGGTGATGTTACTGGTATTGGTGGTGGTCTTAATATTGGTGGTGGTATTGGTATTGGTGTGGTGGTATTGGTGGTGGCAGGATTGGTATATGTGGTGGTGGTATTGGTGGTGGTATTGGTGGTGGTGTTACTGGTATTGGTGGTGGTATTGATATTGGTGGTGGTATTGGTATTGGTGGTGGTGGTTTTGGTGGTGGCAGGATTGGTATTCATGGTGGTGGTATTGGTGGTGGTGTTACTGATATTGTTGGTGGTATTGGTAGTGGTGGAATTGGCATTGGTTGTGGTATTGGTGGTGGTGATGGTTTTGGTGGTGGGGTATTGGTGGTGGTGGTGTTATTGCTGGTGGTGGTATTGGCGGTGGTATTGGAGGCAGTAGTGGTGGTATTGGTAATGGTGGTGGTATTGGTGGTGTTATTGGTACTGGTAGTGGTATTGGTGGTGGTGGTGGTGGTGGTATTGGTGGTGGTGGTGGTGGTGTTGGTGGAGCTGGTGGTATTGGTGGTTGTGGTGGTACTGAGGAAAAGTGTTCTTCTGATCGGCATCATTTGAACCGGGACTCCATTGCTTTTTCATTGCCATCTCGTGTCAAACACTTCCACACGACCCACCTGGTAATTTCTGCTGATGCCTGAGGAAATTCTAACTGACATGACAAAAACCATCTTGCAGCCTGCATTACTGCCCAGGAACTGTCACACACCCAACCCCCCCTGTTCTTTGCAGTTCAACTAAAAGTCACAAGACACTCACACCCTGAGTAAATAATTTGTTTTCCATCTCCTGCTCCCAGCCTGGTAAACATCCTTGACACGGTGATCAGGTTATCTGGGCAATGGTCTGACTGCTGGGCCTTGATCAGGGTGATTAAACAATGACTTGAAAGACCGGGCTTTGATCAAGGCAATTGAACAATGACCTGAAAAGACTGAACATTGATCAAAGCCGAGTGAACAATGATTTGTGTACCAAGCCTTGACCAGGTCACCATCTACAAACGTCGTCTGGATCAGGTTATCAATTGCAAACACTGCCCTGATTAAACAACGAACTAACAGCCAACAGACTGGGATAAAAAAGTATAAAAGGCTTGTAAGCTGCAGAGTGAAGAAGCAGCCTCCTGGGGTTTGTCTCTGACTTGCTTGGGACTCTGTTCCATAGCCCAGGCTATTGAATAAATTGTAGGTTCCTCCTGCAGACGAAGGCTCCTGTGTCTCCTTTTACTAAGTATGGAAGGTATGGAAGACTTGGGCGGTTTCCCCGCCGCGAGACCCAGTAAATGGGTTGTTCCGGTTCTTCTGTACTGATGGTGGTATTGGTGGTGTTGGTGATATTGGTATTCGTGGTGGTGGTATTGGTGGTGCTGGTATTGGTAGTGCTGGCATTGGTGGGATTGGTAGAGGTAGTGGTATTGGTGGTGGCAGTATTAGTATTGGTGGTGATGGTAATGGTGGTGATATTGGTATTGGTGGTGTTATTGGTATCGGTGTTGGTGGTGGTACCCATGTCCACATCATATTTTCTCATAACTAACCTCTGTAATCTGTCCGGCAGTGACGCAAGCACTTAACTTGTCACTCGACCTTGCTGAATTTCCAACTATTTGGAAAAATGCAGTAGTCATTCCTTTACTGAAAAAAGCCGGTGCTGACATAAACAACCCCACCAAGTACCGACCCATTTCACAGCTACCATACTTATCAAAAGTTTTGGAAAAACTAGTAAATAAACAGCTGTCAAACTTCTTGGAAGCCAACAATCTGTTGGACGTTTCCTAGACTGGTTTTAGGGCGAACAACAGCACCGAGACAACTCTCTTGTCAGTGCTTGACAATATTGGAACACAGGTTGATCAGGGTAAAATGGTCACACTGATATTATTAGACCTATCAGAGGCGTTTGATACCGTGTCCCACAACCTCCTACTAAAAACGCTGGCCGCGAAAGGTATACGGGCAAAAGCTTTATGCTGGCTGGAATCTTTCCTGTCTGACAGATCACAATCGGTTCGCTTAGGCAATTTTACATCCACCCCCCGGAAGATCAAATACGGGGTGCCACAGGGGGCTTCACTAAGTCCGACATTGTTTAATGTCTACGTATCATCCCTGGCAACCATTGGGAAAAAGTGGGGCATCAATATATGCTCATACGCGGATGATACTCAACTGATGGTCGCCCTAAACGGCGAAGAACACACCAAAAATAGGTTGCTTAACTGCCTCATTGAATTATCCAACTGGATGTACAGCCACTGCTTGAAATTAAACGCCGACAAATCGGAAATCCTTTTGTTTGGTGGATCTCAACAGCTCTGGGACATTACTTGGTGGCCTAACACCCTTGGTACACCCCCCAATCCAACCCAGACCGCAAGAAATCTGGGAGTCCACATTGACAATACTCTATCCATGAAAAATCATGTCACAACAATATGCGGCAAAAGTTTTGCACTGTTAAAAATGCTAAGAAGAGTTTTCCCATGGATTCCCGTTGAATGCAGAAAGATACTAGTCCAGTCATTACTGATAAGCAGGCTGGACTACGGGAATTCTTTGTTTGTTGGCATGGCAGACTACTTATTCACAAAGTTGCAGCTGGTCCAAAATGCGGCAGCAAAAGCAGTCTGCAACAAGAAAAAGTAAGAGCTGTCTGAGGGCCCTACACTGGCTCCCAATGAGGCAAAGAGCCTCCTTCGAGATGTTATGCATTGCTCATAGGGCACTGCATAATACTGGCCCCAAAATCCTAAAAAACAGGATCAAATTCTATGCACCCAATCGGAATCTCCGTTAACAATTTACAGCAAAAGCCTCCACTACTCGAGTAAAGAGAGCCAGGATGGGCAGGCGATCCTTTTCCCACCTGGCCGCAAACATCTGGAATGACCTGCCCACTGATCTAAGTCTCACGTACTGCTACTTTACTTTTAGAAAAAAACTGAAAACCATACTGTTCCCGAAACCGTCCTAACTCCACTAGACTCATGAACCAGCCCGTTGTAGACACTAACAATCTTAGCGCAGTGATATCCTATCTAGGATGAATGTTGCGCTTTAGAAATACGAATAACATAACATATTGGCATTGGTGGTGGTATTGGTGGTGGTGATGGTTTTGGTGGTGGGGTATTGGTGGCGGTGGTGGTATTGGTGGGGGCAGGATTGGTATTGGTGGTGGTAGTATTGGTATTGGTGGTGGTGTTACTGGTATTGGTGGTGTTATTGGTAGTAGTGGTATTGGTGGTGTTGGTGGTGCTGGTGGTTTTGGTGGTGTTGGTGGTGTTGGTGGTATTGGTGGTGGTATTGATGGTGGTATTGGTGGTGGTATTAGTGGTGGTATTGGTGTATCGGTGGTGGTGGTAGTGGTGGTGGTGGTGATATTGGAGTGGTGGTGGTGGTATTGGTGATGGTATTGGTGGTTGTGTTGGTGGTGGTGGTCATATTGTTGGTATTGGTGGTGGTGGTATTGGCATTGGTGGTGGTGGTCGTATTAGTGATGGTATTAGTGGTGGTGGTATTGGTGGTATTGTAGTGGGGGTACTGGTATTGGTATTGGTGGTGGTGGTGGTATTGGTATTGGGAGGTGGTATTACCGGTATTGGTGGTGGTATTGGTAGAGGTGGTATTGCTATTGGTGATGGTATTGGTGGTGGTGATGGTTTTGGTGGTGGGGTATTAGTGGTGGTGGTGTTATTGCTGGTGATGGTATTGGTGGTGGTGGTGGTATTGGAGGCAGTGGTGGTGGTTTTGGTGGTGGTATTGGTATTGGTGGTGTTATTGGTACCGGTAGTGGTATTGGTGGTGGTGGTGGTGTTGGTGGTGGTGGTGTTGTTGGTGGTGCTGGTGGTAATGGTATTGATGGTGGTATTGGTGGTGGTGGTGATATTGGTATTCGTTGTGGTGGTATTGGTGGTGGTGGTATTGGTGGTGCTGGTATTGGTGTTGGTCGTGGTATTGGTATCGGTGGTGGGGGGTTATAGTATTGGTGGTGGTACTGTTTACCTGCCCACTGATCTAAGGCTCACGGACTGCTACTTTACTTTTAGAAAAAAACTGAAAACCATACTGTTCCCCAAACCGTCCTAACTCCACTAGACTCATGAACCAGCCCGTTGTAGACACTAACAATCTTAGCGCCGTGATATCCTATCTAGGATGAATGTTGCGCTTTAGAAATACGAATAACATAACATATTGGCATTGGTGGTGGTATTGGTGGTGGTGATGGTTTTGGTGGTGGGGTTTGGTGGCGGTGGTGGTATTGGTGGGGGCAGGATTGGTATTGGTGGTGGTAGTATTGGTATTGGTGGTGGTGTTACTGGTATTGGTGGTGTTATTGGTAGTAGTGGTATTGGTGGTGTTGGTGGTGCTGGTGGTTTTGGTGGTGTTGGTGGTGTTGGTGGTATTGGTGGTGGTATTGATGGTGGTATTGGTGGTGGTATTAGTGGTGGTATTGGTGTATCGGTGGTGGTGGTAGTGGTGGTGGTGGTGATATTGGAGTGGTGGTGGTGGTATTGGTGATGGTATTGGTGGTTGTGTTGGTGGTGGTGGTCATATTGTTGGTATTGGTGGTGGTGGTATTGGCATTGGTGGTGGTGGTATTGGTGGTGGTGGTCGTATTGGTGATGGTATTAGTGGTGGTGGTATTGGTGGTATTGTAGTGGGGGTACTGGTATTGGTATTGGTGGTGGTGGTGGTATTGGTATTGGGAGGTGGTATTACCGGTATTGGTGGTGGTATTCGTAGAGGTGGTATTGCTATTGGTGATGGTATTGGTGGTGGTGATGGTTTTGGTGGTGGGGTATTAGTGGTGGTGGTGTTATTGCTGGTGATGGTATTGGTGGTGGTGGTGGTATTGGAGGCAGTGGTGGTGGTTTTGGTGGTGGTATTGGTATTGGTGGTGTTATTGGTACCGGTATTGGTGGTGGTGGTGGTGTTGGTGGTGGTGGTGTTGTTGGTGGTGCTGGTGGTAATGGTATTGATGGTGGTATTGGAGGTGGTGGTGATATTGGTATTCGTTTTGGTGGTATTGGTGGTGCTGGTATTGGTGGTATTTGTAGAGGTGGTGGAATTGGTGGTGATAGTATTGGTGTTGGTCGTGGTATTGGTATCGGTGGTGGGGGGTTATAGTATTGGTGGTGGTACTGTTTACTGGTGATGGTGGTAGTGGTGGTGGCAGGATTGTTATTCTGATGGTGGTATTGGTGGTGATATTGGTATTGGTGGTGGTGTTAATGGTATTGGTGATGGTATTGGTAGTGATGGTATTGGTGGTGGTGGTATTGGTGGTGGTGTTGGTGGTGCTGGTGGTGTTGGTGGTGCTGGTGGTATTGGTGGTGGCGGTGGTGGTATTGGTGGGGGTATTGATGGTGGTATTGGTGGTGGTGATATTGGAGTGGTGGTGGTGGCGGTATTGGTGGTGGTGGTATTGGTGATGGTGTTGATGGTGGTAGTGGTATTGGTGGTGGTCGTCGTATTGTTGGTATTGGTGGTGGTGGTATTGGTGGTGGTATTGGTGATGGTATTAGTGGTGGTGGTGGTTTTGGGGTGGTATTGGTTGTATTGGTAGTGGTGGTATTGGTATTGGTGGTGGTGGTATTGGTATTGGTGGCATTGGTGGTGGTGGTGGTATTGGATTGGTGATGGTGGTATTGGTGGTGGTGGTATTGGTGGTAGTGGTGTCATTGGTGGTGGTGGTGGTATTGGTAGTGGTAGTATTACTGGTGGTGGTGGTATTGGTGGTGGTGGTATTGGTGGGGTTGGTATTAGTGGTGGAGGTATTGGTGGTGGTGGTATTGGTGGTGGTATAGGTTGTATTGGTGGTGGTGGTGCTGCTGCTGGTGGTATTGGTTGTTTTGGTGGTGGTAGTGATAATGGTGGTATTGGTGGTGGTGGTGTTGGTGGTGGTATTGGTTGTGGTGGTATTGGTGGTGGTGGTTTTGGTGGTGGTGGTATTGGTGGTGGTATTGGTGGTGGTGTGGTGGTACTGGTGTTGGTGGTGGTATTAGTGGTGGTGGTGGTATTGGTGGCATTGGTGGTGGTGGTGGTATTGGTGGTGGTGGTATTGGTGGTGATGGTTTTGTGGTGATGGTATTGATGGTTGTGGTATTGGTGGTGGTATTGGTGGCGGAGGTGGTATTGGTGGTGGTATTGGTATTGGTGGTGGTGGTGGTATTGATGGTGGTGGTATTGGTGGTGGTGGTGGTGGTATTGGTGGTGGTGGTGGTTGTGGTATTGGTCATGTGGTATTGGTGATGGTATTGTTGGTATTGGTGGTGGTATTGGCAGTGGTGGTGGTATTGGTGGTGGTATTAGCGGTGGTGGTGGTATTGCTGGTGGTGGTATTGGTGGTGGTGGTATTGGTGGTGATGGTATTGGTGGTGGTGGTATTGGTGGTATTGGTGGTGGTGGTATTAGTGGTGGAGGTGATGGTATTTGTGATGGTATTGGGGTGATGGTATCGGTGGTGATGGTATTGATGGTGGTGGTATTGGTGGTGGTATTGGTGATAGTATTGGTATTGGTGGTAGTGGGGATGGTTTTGGTGGTGGTGGTGGTATTGGTGGTGATGGTTTTGGTGATGGTATTGGTGGTGGTGGTATTGGTGGTGGGAATGGTGATGGTATTGATGGTGGTTGTATTAGTGGTGGTGGTGGTGGTGGTGGTATTGGTGGTGATGGTAGTGGTGGTGGTATTGGTATTGGCAGTGGTACTGGTGGTAGTATTGGTATTGGTGGTGGTGGTGGTATTGGTGTTGGTGGTATTGGTGGTGGTGGTTTTGGTGGTGGTGGTGGTGGAGAAGGTGGCATTGATGGTGGTGGTATTGGCAGTGGTATTGGTGGTGGTGGTGGTATTGGTGGAGGTGATGGTATTGGTGTTGGTGGTTGTATTGGTGGTGGTTGTCATATTGTTGGTATTGGTGGTGGTGGTGTTGGCATTGGTGGTGGTGGTATTGGTGGTGGTAGCCGTATTGGTGATGGTATTAGTGGTGGTGGTGATATTGGTGGTGGTATTGGTGGTATTGTAGTGGTGGTACTGGTATTGGTATTGGTGGTGGTGGTGGTATGAGTGGTGGTGGTATTGGTATTGGTATTACCGGTATTGGTGGTGGTATTGGTATTGGTGGTATTGGTATTGGTGGTGGTGATAGTTTTGGTGGTGGGGTATTGGTGGTGGTGGTGTTATTGCTGGGGATGGTATTGGTGGTGGTGGTGGTGGTATTGGTGGTATTGGAGGCAGTGGTGGTGGTTTTGGTGGTGGTATTGGTGGAGTTATTGGTACTGGTAGTGGTATTGGTGGTGGTATTGGTGGCGGTGGTGGTGTTGGTGGTGGTGATGTTGGTGGTGCTGGTGGTAATGGTATTGGTGGTTGTATTGATATTGGTATTCGTGGTGGTGGTATTGGTGGTGGTGGAGGTTGTGGTATTGGTGGTGTGGTATTGGTGATGGTATTGGTGGTGATTGTATTGGTGGTATTGGCAGTGGTGGTGGTATTTGCGGTGGTGGTGGTATTGGTGGTGGTGGTGGTGGTATCAGTGGTGGTATTGGTGGTGGTGGTGGTATTGGTGGAGGTGGTGGTATTGATGGTGATGGTATTGGTGGTGATGGTAATGGTGGTGGTGGAATTGGTGGTGGTGGTATTAGTGGTGGTCGTGATGATATTGGTTATGGTATGGGGTGATGGTATTGCTGGTGATGGTATTAATGGTGGTGGTATTGGTGGTGGTATTGGTGGTAGTATTGGTATTGGTGGTATTGGTGGTGGTGGTGGTGGTATTGGTGGTGGTGGTATTGGTGGTGATGGTATTGGTGATGGTATTGGTGGTGGTATTGGTGGTGGTATTGGTGATGGTATTGGTGGTGGTGGGATTGGTGGTGGTTGTATTAGTGGTGGTATTGGTGGCATTGGTGGTGGTGGTATTGGTATTGGTGGTGGTGGTGGTTTTGCTGGTAATGGTATTGGTGGTGGTGGTGGTTTTGCTGGTAATGGTATTGGCGGTGATGGTATTGGTGGTGGTATTGGCATTCGCAGTGGTACTGGTGGTAGTATTGGTTTTGGTGGTGGTGGTGGTATTGGTGGTGGTATTGGTGTTGGTGTTGGTGGTATTGGTGGTGGTGGTTTTGGTGGTTGTGGAGGTGGTGGCATTGATGGTGGTGGTATTGGTGATATTGGCAGTGGTGGTGGTATTGGCAGTGGTGTTGGTGTGGTGGTGGTATTGGTGGAGGTGGTGGTATTGATGGTGGTGGTGGTGTTGTTAGTAATAAAACAGGCTTTTAAAAACAACCTGTCAGGTGGCTTTAGTACAGATGACATGCAACACAAATGTGCTTTTGTCAGCTTACACCCATTATTACGAGATTATGTGCTACTTGGAATTCACCTAACTTAATTCGCTAATCATTTCTAAATCCTTTTTACTTGGGGGGAGGGATGGAGTTGAAACAAACACAAGATAATGCTGGGTTAAAGTGATTGAAACCAGGTGCCCGTGTTACGGGGCCGGCCGTGCTGCTTAAAAAGCACACGCGGTTTCAGCTGAAGCAGCGCATGTCCGGCCTGCAGTAAGAGAAACTCAATAAAATAAAGAGTGCTTACAGACTAAATAACAGGTCGCGTAAAAAATCCGAAGTAAAGGGGCCAGTCGCCATGGGAGGGTACACATGAAGACAAGGTCGTACTAAGGAGGGACTAACAAGCCTATTAAGGCATCCAAAGACAGCATTTTCCAAAGACAATGACACAAGCCAATGAAAAATATAGGAATAGAGTTGGTGCGGTTCTCTCCCATACTCTACTACAGCAGTTTTGCAGAGCAAGTAGTACATGCGTGCTGCCGCTAGGCTCGACCTAAAAATAGAAGTACCATGCCATTGGGACACTGTTTTTATAGCTCTGGTCTTTCCTTCACAACTTACAGTTTTAAGGTGTGTTACTCCAAAGTGGTCGATTGAGCTAAGACAACAACCCTAAGGTGGGGTGATTTTATAGTGAGTCCATTGGTAGCCATGATGCTTACTTTATCGCTTTTGATTTCATAAAACTTATAGAAACTACAGACCACATCAACAGCGACTAATTTCCAATTTATTACACCAGCTAAATAAAATACCTAAATAGTAAATAGATGATTATCCTGGTACAGCGAGAACATGCTCCAGGTGACAATTATTATCTACTGAATGTGTTTTTATAGTAGTACAGTATCCAAACGTATATCCTGTTGGGATACTGTACACACTTGAACATCTGCAATCTTAGATTTGTGCATAGAGCATACAATCGTGTTTTTATGCTAGGACTCACCTTCAATTGAAGGAAGATTTGTGTATATTTTGAGGTCTTAACTGCTCGTTTGAAGGATGCGAATGGCTAGATGCATATTCAACCGATGTTAATAAATGCGCTCAGGAAGTACTTGATATTTTCCACTTTGAAGAACCCAAGTAGGAGTTGTATTCGTGTTTGAGGGGTTGTGGGCATAATCTGTTTATGGCTATGCGATCGTTGGTACGCGCTTTCTACGACCTGGTAAAATGCTTTCTAGTACACCCCTTAAGCCCACGCCTATTTTCCTCTAATTGGCATATGTCACGAGTTTTGTAGTTGAATGGTTTTCTTAGATAGCTCAGTTATATTGTACTGAGGCTGTCTTTGAATCGGTATTTGTGTAGCAATCTTCATTGCTGAAGAAGTACAGCTTCAAAGAGCTCGAGGTAATAAACGGTGGACACTCCTGGTGTACAGATCTTACTTAGCTCGTGATGCGGTCAGAAAATAGTTCATGGTTCGAAAAAAAATCTGAAAAATGTCTGGAGATATGGTAAATTAGTCATTATCAAACAAACTCGAAATAGAAAAAAACTGTAATCGATATTACTCTGCTATCCTCAGCTTAACGAACGAAACTGCGGAAAAGAAATAACATATTATAACACCATGATGTAAGAAAAAAACTGAAGAGGGTCAAGATCTCGTTTTAGGATTGTTTGAAATAGACTGGTGGGATAGCTGTGTCTTTAATAAAATCATATTTTTCCTTCAGTAAAACGAGGAACGTTAGCATTTATTAACAGAAAGTGCATAAGTCATACCATGAAGATCACGTTCGGCACCCAGAAAGAGGCCATACAAACAGCTGCGCTTACTGCACCCCTGCGCAAACTCCCGAAGTGGTAGTGACCGCACTGTGCTTCCGAACTCTGCTGTCCAGAGCTCAGTATGAGTGTGTGCTATGACAGCTCAGATCTGCTGATCATGCATGCTCCCGTTCTGGGCACGTGCACGGTTGGGAGCTGAACAAACTGGTGCTACCTCCCCAGGATGTGAAACAAGGTGTCGTGTGTTGTGACAATGTGGAGTCATCTGGCAGTCCTAGCTGCATCTAAAGTACGTTGGACTGACTTCAACTCCCTTACATTTCATTTCCTGGTGCTCTGGGGAGCAACATTTTAAGTAGGTGCATCAGGTAAAACGTGCACGTGGCGATGAACGCTCACGGACAATACGGCACTTGAGTAAAAGCATAAACTGTGAAGAACTGGGGGTATATTATCAAGGACGGCGTTAAAATTATCGCTGGTTCGGTAAAAAACTGCCGCTAAAGCAGCGATAATGGGCTTGATAATATGCCCTGGAGAATTCCAATCGAAGCCCATGTTCACACTAGAACATGGACTTCTATTGGAATTCTCAAGGGCATATTATTAAACATGTTATCGCCGCTTTAGGGGCAGTTTTCTGCCACTAAACCGGCGATAATTTTTTACGCCGTTCTTGATAATATGCCCTTGCATTCTGTAAAAAACGAGTGATGTGCTTTTTTCTAAGGGTGGGCGTAGTGGGCGTAGTGGGGCTTCGTGAAGCTATGCAAAGTGGGCAAAACACTACGCCCACCCACGCACTTTGCGTAGCCCCACTACGCGCCACCCGCCTCCCTCCCGCCCTCCCTAAATGCTTACAATAATTTATGAAATAATTATAAAACCACTTACCTTGTCCTGCCGCGTCCCCGGGGCTCCCGCTCGTCATTGCGCCGGCGGCGCGCGCGTCCTGGATGCTAATGCGCATGCGCGGGCGGCCGCGCATGCGCATTTCTCACGAGAAATGCGCATGCGCGGCCGCCCGCGCATGCGCATTAGCATCCAGGACGCGCGCGCCGGCGGCGCAATGACGAGCGGGAGCCCCGGGGACGCGGCAGGACAAGGTAAGTGGTTTTATAGTTATTTCATAAATTATTGTAAGCATTTAGGGAGGGCGGGAGGGAGGCGGGTGGCGGGCAACTTCGCTACGCCCACAAAGTGGGCGTAGTGTTGCCTGCTTCGCCTACTTTGCAAAGGGCGAAGTAGGCAACACTACGCCCACTTCGTGGGCGTAGCAAAGTTGCCCGCCCACCCTTACTTTTTTACCCTTATTAAGTGCAGAATTGTGCTCTGGGCTTTATGGCGCCTCGGTAAGGCGGAAATACTCAACATAAATGTCCCTGGAGCAGACACCTAATCCAATGTGCAAATGAGCTGTCGACTTTGGAATTTGGGAACCAGGGGGCATATTAGCAAGAACCTCGTTTAAATTGTCTCTGTTTTAGCTGCAGGGAACTGCCGCTAAAACGGAGATAAAGGGCTTGCTAATATGCGTTATAGAATTCCAATAGCAGCCCAGGTTAGATGTCCTGCACATCTAACCTGGGCTTCAATTGGAATTCTATAATGCATATTAGCAAGCCCATTATCGCCGTTTTAGCGGCAGTTTCCTGCCGCTAAAACAGTGATAATTTTAACGAGGTTCTTGCTAATATGCCTCTTGGTTCGAGACTCGGTGTCGGCTCAACACCCTATGATTCTGGGCAAATCACGTAATCTCTCCGTGTTTACCAAAAAGGAATGTGTCATTGTGTAGTGTAACTGGTGCTCATGTGAAGCGCTCCAATACCTTCCGGTCGAGTTCTCGCTATATAAAATTGCAAAACAATGTTAAAAATTCTGGAACTGTAGAAATTCTAGCTAATTTAACGTCCCGGAAGGGGAAGGAGGCAGTTCCATCAGCCTGTTCGGAGGAATTGGACGTTTTGGCCGGATTGACATGTTAAACAAGAGTCCCAAACAGCACTGGGTAAGTGGGTGGGAGAGGGGGACACGGTGGTTTAGAGGGGGCGTCTACCTGTGTCTGCAGATGAAGAGGTGAGCTATGCAAATGGCGGGCATTAGCAAGGAAATAAATACTCCCGATCTTCAAATGCCCCTTTGTGACTGGCTATAGAAACTCCCGCACTCTGCATGACAAAGAGCAATTAAGCTCCCCTTTCAAGACCTCTGCAGCTGGCGGCCCATCGGGAAAGTGGGAGGAAAGGCGAAGAGATTAATTGAGAGGAAAAGTTGTTTTTTCTGTCCATGTTTCAGGGGGTGGGTGGGGAGCCGCGGCTGGGGTGGGAGGGAGTCCTCTTTGGAACTCTGCCACCTGAACATTATTGACTTCTTTCCCACAATTATAGGCCACGCTTGTCATGGATCAAATGTTTGAAAAAAAGACCGCTCCTTCGACCCCAATAGATAAGGGAGGCAGGGGGCGGGCAGGACCTCTGGGATGGTGCAGGAGAGGTGACGGGGTCGGTGGTGGGTGGACGCGTGCCCGCTGCTTCCTGCTCTGCGCGCTTCATTCCAGGGGCATCAGCCCAGGTCACCGCTGGGCGCCTCGTGACCGGAGGCGGGAAGACGAACACACACCGGGCGCCGCTGTTCTCCTCACGGGACTTATCCCCTCTATCCCAAAGCAAATCACGCGAATAACGTGATAAATACATTTCTTTATAGGAAAAATATATATAAATAGGCATGGACTGACAATAATCCCTTCCGTTTTTAAACAGTCTGTGCGCTCTGCACTGCTGACTCTTCTTAGCGATGTAAATCAGTTATACTATTATCCAATTTAATTACACTCAATTTGCGGAAGTCGCCAGCTGAAAGTTTGAGCTGGAATTCCCGGATTCGCACTTTGATAGGGAACACGAGCTGCTAGCTAGCATCAGTTCATTGATCCATACTGCTAACTTTCTGCAGTTTGACATTGTAGCGATAGGCCAAACTTCACATAAGTATCCTAACAATGTTCACGTGTCTACATCAATTGCCTATTTAGATAAAAAAAGGTCAGTCTATATAAAAAATGTTAATTTTACAAATGGAAATCCAATTGTTACCATATGATAATGCATATTTCAGCCTGTCGTATTGTAATTTCTCTACTTCTGCGGATGAATAAATAAATAAATAAAAATAAAACTGTCATGGGAACACACATTTATAAGACAATGATAATCGCTTTTATAGAGTATTTATTAACATTTTTCATTTGGTAAATTTTTACTAGGTGAGCTGTTAAGTTAGAGTACAGTTGAAGAATCTACATTCTTTGAACAACTGCGGATGTTATACATTGTGTGCTAATCAGGTTTTCAATTTGGGGGCTTATTTAGAGTTTGAAATAATATTTATTTTGACTTATATTTAATTGTTAACATTAAATTACACTTATATAGACTTTTAAAAACTCAAAATAAATACATTTATTTAAACATTATTTACTATGGGGTTCTATTTTAAGTCCCTGCCTCCGTTATTTTCTATTTGAGGGTGTTGCTGTACCAGTTGCTGGCCATGTGTGATGCTAGACTTACTCCAGGTCTGAGCTGGTGAACATTTATTATGGTTGTAGGTCCTTTTTGGCATTCGTAACTTTAGAAGTTCCGTTTTTGAATAGCAGTGCATTTCCTTTCTTGTAGGAGTGCTCTGCAGAGGACTTCTGTGTGATCAGGGCTGGTCTCTGCATGACAGGTAGTCTCCCACAGGTGAGGGGAGCGAGGACATCACCTGAAATCTGTACTTCTTGCTGGATGAGCTGAGGGTCTGCCCAGCACCTAGAATGCTGCCTACCTCCTGAGAAAGGATAGAACACCTCATCCTGCAGAAAGACAGACTGTCCAGGAGAAGATGTCCAGCATATTCCATCTCAACGGTGATAGAGTATCCTCTCCACCAAAGTCAAGGTCCTCCTGCCCGATTTAGAGGTACGTGGACCTTACCCCAGCTCTATCGCCAACAAACTCCTTTGACGGACAGAATGGGCAATTGGATATCTTTTTTGGCTGTCCATCATCACCAGGTTGGCAGTCACGCACTGTAAAAAAAGAAATTACAAAGCCAACAGCAGGAGAGAAAACACCATGGTGTGGAGGTCATTAGTTTTTCATTTTTCAAAACAAAACTCCCAGAACTGGAGTTTTTTTTGAGGAATGAAAAACTTTGTAAACGTTTGACAGGTGACAGTCATGTTTGACTGAGCCATCCATAAAACATTCACAACATTAACAGGAACCGCCGTATTGCTGGTTCCTGACAATGTTTAGAGTAGTCCATGGTGCTGGCAAACTTTAAATATGGTGAGCGGAGGTCCCTCAGGCTGTCAGAGGAGTGTATTGGTGATGGAGCCAGAGTAGGCTTATGAGATGGGTCTTGAGATGAAGTCCTTCATGCTCCTTAGGATCCAATCATTTTGGAGCCTCTTTAGCATTTTCCAAGAAAACCGGAGAATTACAACTACGAAAGGTGATGGTATAAATGGTTCATCGTAAATGAGTGATGATTCAAGATAACATTGAGACAAGGCATCGGCAAACATATTCTCTGAACCAGAAGTATAAGTTATAGTAAAGTTAAATCATGAAGAAACAAAACGCCCATCTACTTTGTCAGTTATTCTTACACTGTAAGTTCATTGAAAATTGTAAAGCTAAATGATCAGTCTGCATTTCAAAAGTTTCCTTGATGCCCATCCGCAAATGTTTTCACTCAACACTCACTTTTTTCCACAACTACTAACTCCAGTTCCAACACTGAATAGCTCCATTCCCTTCCTGGCAAGACAAGGGACAGACAGGATCAATGGGCCCTTGAAGAAAGAAGGGATAGAGAGGAAAGGAAAAGCATGAAAAAGAGGGCGAAAGACAAGAGAAAGAAATAAAGAAATAAAAAGGCAGGACAAATAAATAGAAAGAGCATAGGATATCCTTAGAGAAAGAGAAGCTCAGGGTGGCACTAGAGACAGCTACATCTAATAAATGCACTCTCCCCTTCTACTCTGCAGGAGTACCTACCAAGGTTCCAAAAGAGCTTCTGCTTGTGTATGTGGAAGGCTAGGATATTTTTTAATGTTTTTGAGTTTTGAGATCACTTATAGAGTGCAGACTTTGAGTGATGTGGCTAAGCCAGTCGCCATAGTGAGTTGCTTGTCCATAGAATGAATGGCATTCACTGGGCGAATGCCTGTAGCTGATCAAATAAACTATGATCAAATGAAGTAAGCTCTGATCAGATGGTTAAAGGTGATGTCTGCACAGTATCTTCAGAGATTCAAACTAAAGTAAGAGAGTGGATAGTCTTCTGTTTGAAACTTGCTCACATGGGATGTTGGTTTACTGGAATAAGTAAGTAAGAGAAATAGAGGCAAATTTTCATGGGCTTCAGTTGTTGACGGTAACAGAGTGACTCAAGGAAGGTGGCCTTACCCTATGTTGCCAAAACCTGTCTGATATGACAGAAAATGACAGAGCAACATGCAATTTTACCCGACAAGTGATTAGCTAAGAGGGTTAACCGAGGGCTGGAGCGGCAAGGCTCTAAGCCAAATGGATACAGAAACTTTCAACAAATTCGTTTCAAACCAGAAGTATGGACCAGAGCAAGTTCCAAGGGTTCAAGAGTGGACACAGGCCAAATATCGAATTAAGTTCCTAGTCAGGAACAGGGGGATGAATGGTGACAGGGAGGGTCTTCAAGCCCTGAGTGATTCTTTTTTATATGTCGCTACGAAGGCCCTATAAAAGGGACTGCCAGGTAAAAGTCTCTCTGCCATTCTTGTGAATTGATGCAGGGACTTGAGATGGCCTTTGGAAGTCAACATAGCAGCAATGGACTTTAAGGAATGAGACTCAAATGCTCTAAAGCACATCCCTCCCAAAAATCTTGGATTTGTGTTGGATGCAGGTATCAAAGGAGAAAAGTTCCTACCCTGAGGCTTGCATGTGCTTACATGACTACAGGGGAGAGGAAGCATCTCAAACCTAAGGAGATTCTCTCTGGTACAATGACACAGGATTGGCAGCCAGTGGGGATGACACGGAGTACTCAATTGCATGAATTAAAGATGTAATCAATGACAAGGTGGCCATGGCGAAATATGGGTGAGAGAAGAAAGGAGCTGGATGCTCTTGGTCAATTATGAGACTGCCTCTTGTTTAGTACCAGGTCTAGAAATCTCCATGGTTTGAACCACATCAGATGTGTTGACCAGAGAACAGGCTAAACATTAATCTCAAATGAGACCCGGAAACCCAGATTTGAGGAGACCAGAGAATAGTAGTGAGTGACTCAGGCAGAATCTGAGAATGTACTCCAGAGGGAAAAGAGTATCAGGCACCTAAAGAGGCCCAGGCGTTAGATTTTGGTCACTTCTAGAGCTGCTGGGTTTCTTAACTGCTGAATGCTCTACCCGGGGAGATTTCTAAAAAGCACAAATTGAGTGCTCCTCACTTGTGGGACTTTAGAAGGAAGTCCAAGAACATGTCAGCAAGGAAATGGATGGAGCAGAGGACAAAGTAGGGGATATTTCAGAGGCTCAACATCCTATACTTCTTCAATTTGATGAAAACAGTTCCTCTACTTTATGCTACAATTAAAAGACAATCGTCCGGGGACAGTTAACTCTGATAGTTGAGAAACCTCAGCTGAAGTTGAGGGGAGAGAGTCACACATCCTGAGATGCTGAGGAAGGGGCAGACAGCTTAAAAATAAATACAACTTCAGCCAGGGTGTCTACTGTCTGAATGAAATGTATATGTGCACATTTGGTTAATTTGCAAATGTAAAGGCTGCTTGGGAGTCAGTATTGGCTTTAAATCATGGTGTCACTTGAAGAGTATTCTTTTTGAGAGGTATTGCAAGGTGACCTGATGAGTTGTGGAGTGCATGCTTTTGAGGGACAGTTAGAATTGTTATTGCACTAGGTACATGCAAGGTACATGCTGCATATTACTCAGATCTACATTTTGGAATCACTTTTATCTATCTTAAATCTAAATCTTTTTGTGCATTTTGTTGCAGCTTATCTTATAATGTGCGCCATGCTGTACACACTTACACTTCTTTCTTTGACAGGCTGGGACCTTGTAATACTATAAACTCACAAGTCCCTATTCCCCATGGCATCAACCAGAATTCAGTTCTGTCACTCTCAGTGGCGGCTCTTCCGCTAAGGCGGTAGAACATCGCCCTACTGCTTTTTTACAGTGAAAGACAGAGAAAATAAAATGATAATAACTTGTGTTATTATCATTTTATTTTCTCCTACTTCTGCCCACAACTTTGCATGAGTGTGCAAGAGCAGGGGAGAAATTGTGCAATGACTGCTTGGATGGCCCTTTCGAGCCGCCCAAAACAGTCTTGCACACTTCGCATGTTCTCCATGCAGGCTGCATTACAGCCTACGTGGAGAACATGCCCAGGCCTCCTGTCAACATCTGAGCGCTGATAAATGACGCTCAGACCAATCACAACGCTGCTAAGGCAGCGTTGTGATTGGCTGACTGGGAGCCTGTGTGTTCCTCCTGTGGCCGAGCGAGGGAGGACTAAGGAGGAGAGATGGGCTAGTAAGCGGCGAAAAGGTAAGTTTAAACTTTTTTATTTAATTGTTTTATAGCCGTTCCTCTGCATCCTCCCCCCTCCCATGTCCTCCTTCCTACCTGACGCGTCCTCTCCCGCCCCCAACCTCCGATCGGTGCCTGCCGCTCCAGATCACTCTCTCGTTATACTGACAGATATCCGCAGTAACCGCAATAATCAATGCATAAAAAAGCACATCTCCCACTCAATAGTTGACCAAATATTTCGTTTTCATGTAAGGTGTGTGTTATTTCATATTAAGTTAGTTGAAGGTGAAAAACCAACAAAATTGTTACAGAATATTTTGTTATTTTCAGCCAAGCCTTTGATCCTGTACCCATGCCCACTGACTCCGCCATCATTGGACTGAGGATCACAGTTCCCATACTTTGTTTAATGCACTTCGACCACTGGTTCAAAGGCATTATTTTGGCTTTGAGAATAGATTGCTATAGAGTGAGACCATGAATCCCGAGCTAGGTGCTTCCAAGAGCCAGTCGTTTCCCTAGTGCACTAGAATAACCTTATGTTGCTGGCCCACAATGCGCCTTCAGCTGGTCCCTTTGGAAATAAAACAACACAGGGTAGGTTGGAATGTTTGCCGTATTTGCCAGGGACATGCTGAGACGCAGGTTCTGTGGAGACAGTCCCACTGGACAACTTAGTGGTAAGTCAGAAAGCAAGACCAAAGCACCGTTACTGTCACTAATATGAGTTCACTTCAAATGGTTGAGCAATTATTAGTCCGTATGGCAGCCCTCAGCATAAGGACACAAGACATCTTGTTTGCGGGGGAACACGTTGTCACCTATCGAAAGGTTGCCCCTCTGAGGTGCACAACTTCTAGGGTAGTAGCCCGGGCCCTCTCATTGATCTTTTAAAGACTGAGGGGCCTATTCACAAAGGTATAATTAAATGCAACTAAATCTACCTGTGTACATTTACCTTTGCACTTAATTTATTACTTTTGTCTATTCATCATTTCCAAGTATAAATTTACTACAAAGTGTTGACTTACAGGTTTCCATCTTCTGAAACAGGGGCCAGAGCCAAATTTACGAGTGTAAAGTCACTTTCCAGACTTTACAGATGTCAGACTTTTCACACATAGGTGGAGTAGTCAGCTATGGTGGAATTCTCCCTATAGTTTAGTAAAGAAAACATTTTAAAAAGTTTACTATACTTTAAACACGATTAGTAAAAAGATTATTTTGTTAAATATTAATTAAATCAATTTGATATATTTACTTTAAATGTAGAACAAAATAAAAAATGCTGCAGCACAGTTAACATAATTTTGAAATAAATATGTAATTATTCATATATATTAAATTAAAATTATTTTTTAAAGAATTATTTTAAAAACATACCACCTAATTTGAAATGTTTAAATGTATTGAAGTATTAAAACTGTGAAATGTTATGTATAGAATTCATTTGAAGGATTTTTTTAACACAATGAAGTCACATTTATTTTTACATTCAAAAAGGCTATTTTTAAGTATTTTATCATAAAATAATATTCTTTTATTTATACATAGTTTTTAACATTAGAGTATGTTTATATAGACTTTTAAAAACTCAAATTAAATGATTTTATTTTAACATTATTTCCTATGGAGTTCTATTTTAAGTCCCTTTTAAGTTATTTTCTATAGTAGGGTGTTGCAGTACCAGTGGTTGGCCATGTGTGATGCTAGACTTACTCCAGGTCCGAGCTGGAGACCATTTATTATGGTTTTAGGTCCTTTTTGGCTTTTGTAACTGTAGAAGTTCTGTTTGTGAATAGCTGTGCATTTACTCTTTTGCAGGAGTGCTCTGCAGAGGATTTCTATGTGACCAGGGCTGGTCTCTGAATGACAGGTAGTCTCCCAGAGGTGAAGGGATGGAGGACATCACCTGAAATCTGTACGTCTTGCTGGAGGAGCTGAGGTTCTGCCGAGCATCTAGAATCCTGCCTGCCTGCTGAGAGAGGATAGAGCACCTTGCCCTGCAGGAAGACAGACTGTCCAGGAGGGGAAGTCCAGCATAATCCCAGAGTGAGGAATGCCCAGAAGAAGCTGACTTCCAGTGTTAGGGAAACTAGGAGTGACCTATGTTGTGTGGGATCCTACTGTCTCCCGAGTGGTTCCTGTTGTAAACTGTGCCAAGCCATTCAAGTGAGAAGCAACGTTGTGCTCATCCATTGCCATACTGTATACTTGAAAGACTGGTTCTGCTGTAGTCTGATTTAAAAACTATCTGAAGGAGAATGACTTTCATTGCTAATGTGGAAGCTCTGATCTGGCCAGGAGGCCACAACTGCTAAAGATGACCATCTGCTGAAGACCCGACCCTGACCCTGCAACTGCTGTGACCGAGCACCGGTCTGCCAACAACTGAAGATGAGCATGGATGTGCAGGCCTGTCATGGTACTTTCCTCCAGTGGTTCATGGCCCAAGTGAGGCTGCTGCCACAGTTCAATACCACTGAAGTTGCTGAAATAGGAATAGGTGGGCCGAGCACACCCATCTGCACTAATAGAGTTACAGCTTCAAAGAGCAGATGAAGTACGGTCTCACTGTGGCAGACCAAAAGACTTAACATGCAGAGAAATCTGCTGTGTGAACAGGAGACTTTTTTCCCATGTGGACTCTTTGTGGCAAAACCATTGAACTGATATACACATTAGCCAGTGGGGGTAGATGAGATTACAACCCTGTAAATGTACCTGTATTGAAATGTGTGGTATTTCGTTTTTGCAGAGACTGCAGACAGACCTCTTATTATTTTAGGGGCAGATTACGATGTCGGTCAGAAAGGCTCCGTACGGCATTCGGTTAGTCCAAATTTCCGACCGACTGATTACGATGGTTGTAAACCGTTCGTACTGTCCGACTCGGTTCCGACTCACGCCTGAATGGCAGAGGGAGCTGACTAGTATGTCTCTATGGACCGCGTTTCAGACCGAGCGATTACAATGTCGGATTAGGACATCCTTTCCGAATAGTTCTGTGCAACATGGATTGGCTAGCGGTATCCGACTTTGGGGGTCCGTAACAGTCCCCTCTTCACCCGGGGGCCTCAGGTTTGGGCCTATGGGAGTACCCAATGGACCCCCCTTTTCAACCATGCACAGTGTAGCAGGCACCAAGGGGTACCCACCATAGGGTGCAAGGTTTTCCGTAACCACCCCTTTCTTCAATGGGAGCCTGTGTTGTTGGTCGGAACACAGGCTTCCATTGAAGTCAATAGGAGTCCAACCGAACGGTGTTCGAAACATTGTAATTGGTTGGTCGGACTCCCCGAACCCAAGTTTGTAGCAAACCATTCCGAAACCGAGTTGGTTGGAATGCTTTCCAACCGACATCCTAATCGGCCCCATAGTGTACAAAGGAGACTTGTTAATGATTGTTGTGGTCAGTCTAACAACCACAACATAATATAAAAGAACAGAAAAGAAAAAAACTAAATATACAGTATAATTGACAGTTACTATTGAATGAAGTCTTGTAATTGCGAATGGTAAAAATCTTAATGCATGATTATAACAAAAATTCTGTGAATTACAGTTTATGAAAATGTTGTTCAACAAAACCATAATATAGATGTAACAAACTATGCGATCTGGTAATTGAATTTTAAATTCTTTTTCAATACTTGTGGGTTTTATTTATCACTATCTGAACATTTGAATTATTATTGGTATGTAGTGAGTAAAACGTTTATATTTTCAGCGTATTTATAAACGGAAATAGCCCGTATGGTGATGATATATGATAGTTTCTACCACCAAAGAGCTGACCGGGGGAGTGGAGAACACACATGTTAAAAGAAAGAGGAGGATGCAAGGGGCGGAATGGCGATTGAAAGCCTCAGGCCCCAGTCCATTAAATACACAGTTCTGCTCCTCCTCAATGCAGCCCAGTAAACAAACAGGCTGAAGGGGAGCTGCCTATTGACTCGCGCCCTTTCATGTGCACTTAAGGATGCACAATACAGTATTCAAGCCGGCCCTCCAAGCAACACTATGGAACAACTTAGATCAGCACAGGGAAAACCGAACCTGATTGAAAGAATTTTCAATCATTCAGCCGGCTTTTGTCCACAAACCATGCGCTTTTTAAACTGCTGACACATCCCTTGTGTCGAAGTGTTCACGTGCATACTTTGTAAGACATATCTACAAATACACGTGGCGTCCATATTCCCAAGTACATTTCGGCTGCTAATAAACTGAGCGACACATGAATTCACCAAACTTCTTATTTACAGGCAAAACTTAACCACAACCCCTTTACAATTCTCCCCCCTTACACCTTCAACATTCACGGACACGTAAGCGGCTCTTACAAATCTTTTCTATCGGATTTTGTTGTCTGTTTGTTGATTTTTATGCATCTTATAAATACCCGGAGAATATTCAAGTGAATTCCATATTTAACTTGGAACAGGCTGTTATTGCCGTGTAATTGCCCTTAATGCTTTTAATTACTGTGTAACTAATAAAATGTCCCAACTATTTTTTTCTGGGTGTGTATATACGCGCTATACACGTGACACGACTAAATTAACTATAACAATGTCGTTTGACTTTTACTTTATTACCGACTTAACCGAAAGTAACACAAAAAACAGAAAGGGAAAACAAATGGAAAACATCTTTACATCTTCCATGGCCTCTCCCCCAAAAGAGCTTTGCGCCCATATTATTTCATTTACGCCACCTAGTGGAAAGAAAATGCATAACCCTCTTCAGTATTCTCACTAGGATGCTTGCTTGTAAGGAATGTTCACCCCAACTCCGCCCTTGATTTATCACAGTTATCTCCACAGGGAAATGCAAGGCCAGAGGTAAAACAGTCCCATGTGCAGCCACTGTTCCTGTACACCACTTACAAATTAAAATCCATTTCATTCGTTTATTTTCACTTACTTTTATTTGCACAATACTATCGAAAAAGTGCTCTGCATAGCTGGAAGAATCTACAGTGAACGGTGTCAGGTATGACTTTACACCTTAGACCTGCTCTTTTAGTGGTGCAGTTGAGGAATGGTCTGAAAACCACCTCCTCACAATCTTACTACCATCCTAGACTGTATCGCACAGCCTTATCACCCCATCCCATTGCGATACAAGCCCCTAGCGCCACCAGAGCTGCACGTTTTCTGGTGCTCTGGTGGCGCTGTGTGGTGGCCCATATTGCGCTGTGTTCTGGCCCACTACGCGTGGCTTTACACAGCCTTCTCAAATGGCATGTCATGAGTTTTGCGGTGGGTGTTCCCATCAAACTACCATAACTTTTGGACACCGCCCCAAGATTTACAACCCTTCATAAATCTGAGGCATTGCCAAAACTAGCGTCTTTCCAGGTGAGGCATTAAAGTGACGCAAAAGGAGAAATACTCTTATTTCTCCTTTTTTGCTCTTTCTATGTTCGCTGCATTCTGCAGCACATATAGAAGGAGCAAAACGGCAATAATGATTATTTTTGTGCAGGAAGGTGTCCCTACCTGTACAAACACAATCATCCCTGCAACGCAAGCACCCTTGCATCATGGTGCAAGGGTGCCTGCGTTGGTGCACAACTGCTGTTTGTGCACTGGCGGAGGGGAGATCACAGGGGTGCACCGTATTCTTGTAAATATGGCGCATCCCTGCACTTTTTAAATGCCGTAGCTCGGCACAGCCGCGCTGCGCCATTGCATTGTAAATATGCCCCTTTGTTTTTTCTCTATGTGTAGTCATCTACTCCTCCCGGGCTCATCATAGACATACCCTCATGTCCATTCTTTTATATGTGTGTCTCATTGCTGGGTTGATATGTACACTGATGCGCTATCTTCTGTTGCTAGGTTTGCGCTGTATAAATAACCCCAGCTAAATAAAATATATTAAAGTGATTTGAAAGCGCAATGGAGAGAAAAGAGGGATTCATAATGACCCTGATCATAGAGACAGATTTTCAAAAGGTTTTTGCAGATGTACACCCAACTTACACTTGGAAAGAGGTGCATGTTATACCAGTTTAACAACATGTGCGTGTCACTTATGTTTACTCATGCAACCATAACTGGCACACCCATACATTTTACATACTATACACCACATTTATACACAAAAGATTCTGATCTGAATGCTGCTGATAGTGTGGGAAAACAATATACACCAATGGGTTTATTTTTTACTCTGTTTAGAACATCTATTCAAATTTCTTACTCTTTGTAGTATCTCACATTTAAACTCAAATACATGCATAGACCTCAATGGCAAGCAAGAACGAACACTTCTCCGATGCTAACTGCAACTTCGAAATCCATACTTCCCTCTAACTTTATGTACACAACCTAAAATTGGCTTGTATGTTGTACATCTCTGGCATCAATTGGCATGTTGGAATACTTGCTTAATAAAAATACCAGTAAAAATGTAATAAGATGTAATAAGTTGTATTTTACGTACACTTATGTATATATTAACTTTAAGAAACGGTGCTCTGCCAAAATATTGTTTAAAAAATATTGCGAGAAATAAAATGAATACCAAAAATATCACATCCTGTGAAAAAAAAATGACCATGTCAAAAATGTAGATGGTAAGAATATTGTTCTATTTAGGCAATATGTGTCATTTTTATTATAGTTGTACATAACATCAGTTACTTATTACTTGTTGTTTTTATTAGTTTTTGTTTTGTACGTTATTATTATTGTAATGATAAGTGTGTGGTATTCTTTTTTTAGTATTTTTTATTCAGTGATATTCATACATATATATATATCCAAAACAACTCACTCCCAAGGAAACGAGCAGAGGCCAAACGGGGGATTCGGATGGAGAACACCTTTAATGAAAATCACGGCATGATGCATTTCGGCCTGTCATGGCCTTCTTCGGATGCCTTAGTGTCAGTAGGCATTTCCATCGTCACTTAATATATAGTCCAACACTTCCTATTTGATGGAAGCCCGCTCCGCCCCCTCAATCCTCGTATTGGCTCACCAACCCATAGTTCATTGGAACCACAGGTCCCAGAATTCTTCACTTAATCCAGGTAGGTCCTGCGAGGGGGATTTTCAGTTCCGTGTGGAAACGCGGTAAGTCGGACTTGCTGTGATGATAGAAAACTGCCAATGTCCTGTTGAATATATTCCCAGGTGCCTCCTCTGGTCCCCACACACCACTCCAACCTCACCAACAACCTGGAGGCAAATATGGCGGAGGTAGGAGTGCAATGCATCCCACCCTACGTGTCGCTGCCTTGCTGTGTCCTGGTGCGGGGGGTGGGCCACGGACGTATTCACTTTAAGAAACGGTGCTCTGCCAAAATATTGTTTAAAAAATATTGCGAGAAATAAAATGAATACAAAAAATATCACATCTTGTGAAAAAAAAATGACCATATCAAAAATGTAGATGGTAAGAATATTGTTCTATTTAGGCAATATGTGTCATTTTTATTATAGTTGTATATAATATCAGTTACGTATTATTAGTTGTTTTTATTAGTTTTTGTTATGTACGTTATTATTATTGTAATGATGTGTGGTATTCTTTTGTAGTATTTTTTATTCAGTGATATTCATATATATATATATATATATATATATATATATATATATATATATATTACAGCTCCAGTCCTTTTAAACCTATACCCAGCCGGGTCAGGAACAAAAACACAGCACTCCCGGGCTCAATTTAAACAGCGGAGGTATTTTATTCAGGCAAACGCGTTTCGGGACAGCGTCCCTTCGTCAGTGGTTCAACAATGGATCACGCAGTTTCATGTTTTTAAATGAGACGCCAGAATTAGTGATAAACATTGAAAACGGACTAGAGCGTCCACAATAACATAGCGCCATCTTAGACTGGTTTCAATCCATGTTTTCGGCATGATAAATCACAGTGTTTGTTAATATTTACATTTAAACATTTTGCCGTGTATCGGCCAGTGCACGAAAAAGCCCGTTTTCATATTTTCATTCGTGTAAGGGAATTTACTCTTACGATAGGGATTTGTGGTGTGGATTATTCAATAGTCTCAATGACAATCATGGCCCATCGACCTTGATACAGTTTCAACTGGAATTTACCTCAGATTAAATCTTGCCGTGTATCGGCAATGGCAGCCTTCATGGCTGCATACATTCACAGTACTTCCCCGAGTATTACCCGAACAATTATATCTGAATCAAGTTATTGCATGATAAAAGTCTCATTTTCATATACTTCCCACCACCCATCTCAACTGTTCAATCCTTAACGTGTATACATTCATTTCACATCTTCTAAATTGTTTCAGTTCATATATTCTCTTATCACAGTTTCTTAGTCCAGAAATTATTCCAACTTTCACGTACTTTTACAGTTCATATCTCCCCTTATCCAAGGTGAGTTACCATCTCCTCTCCCATGTTCAGGCCCCCTGGTGCCTTCGTTTCTAAATCAATAATGTAACGCGATTCAAGCCTTCTGAGGGTCTGCAATCTATTGCCTCCCCTGATGTTTTCCGGTACACAATCTAAGCAAAAAAACCTAAGTAGATCTCTATTACTATTGTGCTTGATCGCAAAGTGTCTAGCGACAGGGTATGTAAAGTCCTTGTTCATAATCGCTCTCATATGTTCTAAGATTCTTAATTTTACAGAATTGATTGTGCTGCCGATATATTTCAGTTGGCAAGGGCACTGTAAACAGTAAACTACATGATCCGTCTGACAGGTCATGAATTTGCTGATTTTCTTTTCACCTCGACAGCCTCTTATTTTGTAGGTGAGTGTGCGTTTGCTGAAGGCACACGCTTTGCACTTCCCGCATGGAAAGAAACCTTTAGCTTCCTTCAACGTACCTTTGGTGTTTCGTATAGGTTCTAAATGGCTGTGGACCATGTGGTCCCTTAGGGATCTTGCCTTCTTAAAAGTAAATTGAGGGGTGACAGCTATATCCGACCCCACAATGTGATCTGTTTTTAGGATGTGCCAATGTTTCGACATGATTGTCCTTATTTTAAAGGAATTCTCTGAGTAAGTTGTTACCATGCGAAACTTCCCTTCCACTTTGGGCCTTTCTTTCTTTTGGAACAGTGCATCGCGTGGCAGGGCCTTAACACGATTAAGGGTGTCCTGTAAAAGTTTTGGTCTATAACCCCTTTCCTCAAACCTGTCCATACTGTCTCTGACTGCTAGATCAAAGTCCTCCTCATGGGTGCAGTTTCGTTTCAATCTAAGAAACTCCCCATAGGGGATACTATTGATCAGTTTACGGGGGTGACTACTGGTGGCAAACAGCACACTATTCCCGGCTGTTGGTTTCCGATACAGGGAAGTAGATATTTTCCCAGCCTTTATGGATACCTGTAGATCCAAGTAGTTGACTTGTGATTTATTGATATCTCCCGTAAATCTAAGATTGCAGTCATTATGGTTTAACAACCCAATATACTCTCGTGCTTCGTCTATGGACCCATCCCATACCAGGAACAGGTCGTCAATGTACCTGTGCCAGGTCACCACTTTGTTGTTCCATATGGCTTTATCTGGACCCCAGGCTTCCTGCTCCTCCCACCAGCCCACAAATAAATTCGCGTAGCTGGGGGCGAAGCAGGAACCCATCGCCGTGCCCGACCTCTGTCTGTATAGGGTATCCTGGAAAAGGAAAATGTTGTTATGTAAACAAAAATCCACTAGTTCAAGTATCATCTTGTTATGCATTGCAAATTTTAGTGATCTTTTTCCCAAAAAATATTCAATTGCTTTCATTCCCTGACCATGCTCTATGCACGTATATAGACTTGTTATGTCCAATGTTATCATTACATAGGAGGGTTGCCATATCAGACTTTCAATCTTCTCAATGAAGTCTGTCGTGTCTCGGATATAAGACTTAAGTTCCAAAACAAATTCGAAGAGATAGAGGTTTAAAAACTTTGAAAGGTTTTCTGTTAAACCTCCTATAGAGGAGATAATGGGTCGTCCTGGTGGTTTATTCATATTTTTATGGACCTTAGGTAGGTGGTAAAAGGTTGGTATGGTGGGGTTGGTGGTCTTCAAGAATAGGTACTCCTCTAAGTCAAGCATTTGTTTGCCATGCCATTTTTTCAAAAGTTCATGGAGAATTACAATGCTTGTTAGATATTCTTTTTTATCAAATTGAGTGTAACAGTTAGTGTCTTGTAGCTGACGTTTTGCTTCCTCAATGTAGTCGTCGCGTGACATGATGACAACATTTCCTCCTTTGTCGGAGGGTTTGCAAATTATGGTCTTATCTTCCGCCAATGTTTTTATTGCTGTTCTCTGATCCTTCGTGATGTTAAATTTATTGGGTCCACTATTTATGGTTCTCATGGCCATCAGATCCCTGATGACCGCCTCAGAGAATATGTCAATGGCATCCGTTGCAGTTTGAGGTACAAATTTCGATGATAGCTTAAGTCCACTAGTTGGAGCCTCTTGTTCAACGTCAACATTTACTAGTCTCTGTGTGAGAGAGTTGTCAGAAATGTTTTCATCGTGTTCATTGCCCTCTCGCAAATTTTCCAGGAGTTCACATGTGGTTAAGTCATTTACACTCAACAAATCGGTTCCCTTCTTGTTGCCCCGTTGGTACTTCATCTCTTTGGCTGTTGGTTTCACCTTAAAGTATTTGTGCAGCTTGATCTTCCTGACAAATTTATAGAGATCGATCCTCGTTTGTGTGTATTCCATCTGCGTGTTCGGGCAGAAGGTCAATCCCAGTTTTAAGACTGATTCCTCACTCAAGGATAGAGCTCTATTTGACAGGTTGACAATCGTTAGGGAATCATTTTGTGTTACCATCTTTGGCCTCTCTTGCTTCTTGTTGTCCGCGAGGTTGTATCGGCCTTTCCTCTGCCCCTTCCTCTTCCAGCCACCTCTTCTTGTTTGTCTGCCTCCTCCGGTGGTTTGTTTTTTCCACCCCTTAGCCAGCTGTGTCGAATGACTTTGAATTCCTGGTGAAAAGGAGTCTTCTTTTGTGGAGTAGGTGGGTTTGTTGTTTCATCCCCAGAGGCTTCACTCAGATTAATGTCTGATTCCGATGTTTCGACTCTAGATTCAGGTGGCTTCTGATCTTTCTTGGCCAGTTCTTTTCGTGGCTGATCATATTTTTTAGCAACGGTGAGTACTCTGCCCATGGCATAGTCCCGCTCATCCCGATCGAATTGTTCCTGCTTTCTCATTTTGATTTTTAGTTCGTATATTTTTTTTTTTTTTTTTGAAAACCTTTATTGTACAGAGAGAGCTCACAAATACGGGCCTACAACCCAGCGGGCTAGTCACCACAGAGCCGAATGTCAGGAGCAATGCACAGAGTATCACAGTATACCAAGGCAAAGAAACAGGAGAAATAACAAGCATCTTAGAGCAGTCACAGGAGCCAAGAATTAGAAAGGTAGTTTTCTCATTTTGAAAGGACGGGTTAGGGAGTACAGGAGTATGGCGGGCCGAGAAACCAATCAGAGGGGTGGGGCCGCGGCGGGCAGCAACACAACGATCGTAAAAAACACAGGAGAAACAAATACGAAATAGGCATACCAATAAGCACCGGTCAGAACAACGAACATAAGGAAAGGCCACTGCACACATCGTCCAATGCCCGCCCACCGCAGCTACCACCTGTCCCACAGAACAGCACAGAAAAGGACCCAAATACAAAGACAATACGAAACGTACCCCCAATAATAGAAGAGAACCCCACGTAAGGGGGGGGGGGAAGGGAAGGGGGAAGAAGGAAAAGGAAGGGACTCTTACCCAAACACCCGCCCCCGGGCGACGAAACAGGAAAACAATAACCCGGTACAAAATAGACATTAAAAATAAAGAAAACACACCCAACAAATCAGAATCATCGTGATACCGGAAAAATACCCCAGAAAGACACCAGGGGGACAGACGACGAGACAGAGCCCCGAAAGAGGGGATACACAAGGGCCATAGAACCAAAAAGGGAGAAGAAAGGAGGAAAAAGACCTCCCAAAAACAGCAACAGACCCCCCCACCCACCCCACAAGCCCACCCTACACCCCTGCAGAAGGCTACGGCCAACCCCCCAGCAGCGTGCCTGTCGCCCTAAATAGAACCCGAAATATAGAAGAAAGAAACAAGGTAGAAACAAAGGCAAAAGAGAAGGGCCAGGGAAAGGAAGGAACATTACACACGGGAGAGGGCGAAAAAACAGTATTATCTGCAACCATCCCACCACCTGCGAAAAGGGGAGAGGCGGAGCCCACGGGAAGTTAACGATATCAGGATAAGTTTCAGGAGTCCCACGAAGTTATGCAACATCACAACAGCACATGTCGGTCATAGATCAAAAACAAGACTACCGCACATAACAAGTCATTTCAGCCCTGTCCGCTTTTGTACAAGGTTGTAATCATCCAAACAAACAAAGTCAAAACGACGAGGGACACAGGGTTCAGGAGTAAATCCAGCGGCAGTCCTGAGAAGAAACGTGAAAGAAAATACGGAGGATACAAAAAAGTTACGGTACAACCTTCGCACCGCAGGCACAGTTCTAAGGACAGGTCCAACGAGGCAAGCCCAGCTGGGTCGATACAGGCGCCCCGGCCGGGGAGCCGACGCGGTGAAAAACAGAAAGGATCATCGAGGCCTGGACAGGATGCAAACGGACCGCAGACCAGCGGCCGAGGCAACAAAGCAGGACGACGAAGGGCGTCGGAGAGCCTCCAATCCAAGGATGCGGTCTTCGCCGGAGGCACAGAGACCAGGAGCACACCAGCCGTACCCTGCAACGAGGAAGCCAAATCCAACGATGGGGGCCCGCATAAGTCGAAAAGTGGGTCCGCCTCCACAGGGGAAACAGGCGCAGCCACGGAAGTCCGCCAGGAGTATAGTGCATCCAGGACAACTCGAAGTGCAGGAAACCCTTCACTAGATCCGACATCCGGGCTGTGTGGCGGGCCCCCAGTGCTCGCCCAGGCCCGGCAGAGACTCCCAGGGTCGGCCGCCATCTTAGGAGCCCAGCAAGCCCTCGGTCGTCGGGGGCCCCGACCGGAGCAACACCAAAGCAAAAGGAGGTCAGCCGAACTGCGGCGGGGCGCCCCAAGGCAGGAAGGAGACCCACCAGAAGAAGGATGTTCGTCGGCCCCCTCGTGCCGCCGGCCCCGTTCTCCGAGCCCGGGCGGAAAATCCAAAATGGCCGGGCCGGGGAACAAAGGGGGGACCAAGCCGGACAAATGAGGAGGCTCTCCCGCAGGAGGCAGCATCCGCACCCCAAGGCCCAGGCCAGTCGGGTCCGCCAACGGGCACAGCCGGCCTATTAGCACATCAGCCTCCGCAACCAGATCCACAGCGCCAGCAAGGGCCGACCATCGCGCTCCGTCACGTCCCGTCGCTACAAGGAGGTCCAGGCCAGTCCGCCCCGAAGGCTCCGAGCGGGACCACCGCACAGGATCGACAGCACCCAGGATCACCGGAGCAACGGGTAAGTGTCCGCAAAGTGCCCGCAATACCGAAACACAGCAAGGAGGGCTTCCCGGGGCAGGAGAAATACAGGATAATCGAAGAAAACAGGCGGTTGAACGGAGCCGAGCTAAAACGCGGCCATCTCGGTCGCGAGCTAGGCTCCTCCCCCCTTAGTTCGTATTTTTGCAGTCTTTTTTTTCATGGATGCTCGGAGTCGTTCTTGTTCTTCCTTGTCGGTGTTTTTCTGTAGTTCTTCCTCCATTACTTTTATTTCCTTGACCGTCCTATCCCGGTCACTCCATGCAAATTGCACCAGGATTTCAAGTATTCCTTTGCAGGATAAGGCAATGTGGACAGCCCAGGCTTCCAGTAGGAGCGGATCGGGATTTTCATAGGCAGGTATGGTAAATATTCGTAATCCCCTAGGTACACGTTGCACTTCAATATACCCTTGGAGTGATGTACCCTCCCACCACTTCCTCAGTTCTCTTTCGTAAAGTTTTTCTAGCTTCTGGAACTGTGTGGCCAGGATGTTTGTGTCTTCCGTACTGGCCTTCGGTGGTGGTTTGGTAATGTCCGGATTTTTATTTTTAAACATGTCCCCAGCTGCATCCCTGCGTTCACTCATGTTGAACATTTTGCGGCTTTATGTTGGTCAGGCGGTCCGATCCCGGACCCTCGCCTGCCCCCTCCTTTGCTGGTATTATAGATTGAGCCCTCGACACACCTCCAAATAATTAACAATTTTGGGATACCGGGTCAGGTTTAGAGAGATATGAGAATTGTGGCTTACCGCTTCACGTCGCGGAGTTTCCCTTCCTTTGTCAATCTCTCTTTTTGTCCTCACGCGTTTTTTCAAAGTTCCGGTTAATAAATCCTGTTTTCCCAAATCAAATCCAACGGACTCCGGAGAATTACTTCTTTTACTCCTCGTTCGTGGATGTCGGTGGTGCACCCCCGTAAAAAGATTCTGGCTCCAGTTTGCACCGTAGCGAGGGTCACTCTTTGTGTCGGGTGCCGCAAGAACGCGTCGGTGCGTCGCGTTTCAAAATTACAGCTCCAGTCCTTTTAAACCTATACCCAGCCGGGTCAGGAACAAAAACACAGCACTCCCGGGCTCAATTTAAACAGCGGAGGTATTTTATTCAGGCAAACGCGTTTCGGGACAGCGTCCCTTCGTCAGTGGTTCAACAATGGATCACGCAGTTTCATGTTTTTAAATGAGACGCCAGAATTAGTGATAAACATTGAAAACGGACTAGAGCGTCCACAATAACATAGCGCCATCTTAGACTGGTTTCAATCCATGTTTTCGGCATGATAAATCACAGTGTTTGTTAATATTTACATTTAAACATTTTGCCGTGTATCGGCCAGTGCACGAAAAAGCCCGTTTTCATATTTTCATTCGTGTAAGGGAATTTACTCTTACGATAGGGATTTGTGGTGTGGATTATTCAATAGTCTCAATGACAATCATGGCCCATCGACCTTGATACAGTTTCAACTGGAATTTACCTCAGATTAAATCTTGCCGTGTTAATCTGAGGTAAATTCCAGTTGAAACTGTATCAAGGTTGATGGGTCATGATTGTCATTGAGACTATTGAATAATCCACACCACAAATCCCTATCGTAAGAGTAAATTCCCTTACACAAATGAAAATATGAAAACGGGCTTTTTCGTGCACTGGCCGATACACGGCAAAATGTTTAAATGTAAATATTAACAAACACTGTGATTTATCATGCCGAAAACATGGATTGAAACCAGTCTAAGATGGCGCTATGTTATTGTGGACGTTCTAGTCCGTTTTCAATGTTTATCACTAATTCTGGCGTCTCATTTAAAAACATGAAACTGCGTGATCCATTGTTGAACCACTGACGAAGGGACGCTGTCCCGAAACGCATTTGCCTGAATAAAAAACCTCCGCTGTTTAAATTGAGCCCGGGAGTGCTGTGTTTTTGTTCCTGACCCGGCTGGGTATAGGTTTAAAAGGACTGGAGCTGTAATTTTGAAACGCGATGCACCGACGCTTTCTTGCGGCACCCGACACAAAGAGTGACCCTCGCTACGGTGCAAACTGGAGCCAGAATCTTTTTACGGGGGTGCACCACCGACATCCACGAACGAGGAGTAAAAGAAGTAATTCTCCGGAGTCCGTTGGATTTGATTTGGGAAAACAGGATTTATTAACCGGAACTTTGAAAAAACGCATGAGGACAAAAAGAGAGATTGACAAAGGAAGGGAAACTCCGCGACGTGAAGCGGTAAGCCACAATTCTCATATCTCTCTAAACCTGACCCGGTATCCCAAAATTGTTAATTATTTGGAGGTGTGTCGAGGGCTCAATCTATAATACCAGCAAAGGAGGGGGCAGGCGAGGGTCCGGGATCGGACCGCCTGACCAACATAAAGCCGCAAAATGTTCAACATGAGTGAACGCAGGGATGCAGCTGGGGACATGTTTAAAAATAAAAATCCGGACATTACCAAACCACCACCGAAGGCCAGTACGGAAGACACAAACATCCTGGCCACACAGTTCCAGAAGCTAGAAAAACTTTACGAAAGAGAACTGAGGAAGTGGTGGGAGGGTACATCACTCCAAGGGTATATTGAAGTGCAACGTGTACCTAGGGGATTACGAATATTTACCATACCTGCCTATGAAAATCCCGATCCGCTCCTACTGGAAGCCTGGGCTGTCCACATTGCCTTATCCTGCAAAGGAATGCTTGAAATCCTGGTGCAATTTGCATGGAGTGACCGGGATAGGACGGTCAAGGAAATAGAAGTAATGGAGGAAGAACTACAGAAAAACACCGACAAGGAAGAACAAGAACGACTCCGAGCATCCATGAAAAAAAGACTGCAAAAATACGAACTAAAAATCAAAATGAGAAAGCAGGAAAAATTCGATCGGGATGAGCGGGACTATGCCATGGGCAGAGTACTCACCTTTGCTAAAAAATATGATCAGCCACGAAAAGAACTGGCCAAGAAAGATCAGAAGCCACCTGAATCTAGAGTCGAAACATCGGAATCAGACATTAATCTGAGTGAAGCCTCTGGGGATGAAACAACAAACCCACCTACTCCACAAAAGAAGACTCCTTTTCACCAGGAATTCAAAGTCATTCGACACAGCTGGCTAAGGGGTGGAAAAAACAAACCACCGGAGGAGGCAGACAAACAAGAAGAGGTGGCTGGAAGAGGAAGGGGCAGAGGAAAGGCCGATACAACCTCGCGGACAACAAGAAGCAAGAGAGGCCAAAGATGGTAACACAAAATGATTCCCTAACGATTGTCAACCTGTCATATAGAGCTCTATCCTTGAGTGAGGAATCAGTCTTAAAACTGGGATTGACCTTCTGCCCGAACACGCAGATGGAATACACACAAACGAGGATCGATCTCTATAAATTTGTCAGGAAGATCAAGCTGCACAAATACTTTAAGGTGAAACCAACAGCCAAAGAGATGAAGTACCTACGGGGCAACAAGAAGGGAACCGATTTGTTGAGTGTAAATGACTTAACCACATGTGAACTCCTGGAAAATTTGCGAGAGGGCAATGAACACGATGAAAACATTTCTGACAACTCTCTCACACAGAGACTAGTAAATGTTGACGTTGAACAAGAGGCTCCAACTAGTGGACTTAAGCTATCATCGAAATTTGTACCTCAAACTGCAACGGATGCCATTGACATATTCTCTGAGGCGGTCATCAGGGATCTGATGGCCATGAGAACCATAAATAGTGGACCCAATAAATTTAACATCACGAAGGATCAGAGAACAGCAATAAAAACATTGGCGGAAGATAAGACCATAATTTGCAAACCCTCCGACAAAGGAGGAAATGTTGTCATCATGTCACGCGACGACTACATTGAGGAAGCAAAACGTCAGCTACAAGACACTAACTGTTACACTCAAATTGATAAAAAAGAATATCTAACAAGCATTGTAATTCTCCATGAACTTTTGAAAAAATGGCATGGCAAACAAATGCTTGACTTAGAGGAGTACCTATTCTTGAAGACCACCAACCCCACCATACCAACCTTTTACCACCTACCTAAGGTCCATAAAAATATGAATAAACCACCAGGACGACCCATTATCTCCTCTATAGGAGGTTTAACAGAAAACCTTTCAAAGTTTTTAAACCTCTATCTCGTCGAATTTGTTTTGGAACTTAAGTCTTATATCCGAGACACGACAGACTTCATTGAGAAGATTGAAAGTCTGATATGGCAACCCTCCTATGTAATGATAACATTGGACATAACAAGTCTATATACGTGCATAGAGCATGGTCAGGGAATGAAAGCAATTGAATATTTTTTGGGAAAAAGATCACTAAAATTTGCAATGCATAACAAGATGATACTTGAACTAGTGGATTTTTGTTTACATAACAACATTTTCCTTTTCCAGGATACCCTATACAGACAGAGGTCGGGCACGGCGATGGGTTCCTGCTTCGCCCCCAGCTACGCGAATTTATTTGTGGGCTGGTGGGAGGAGCAGGAAGCCTGGGGTCCAGATAAAGCCATATGGAACAACAAAGTGGTGACCTGGCACAGGTACATTGACGACCTGTTCCTGGTATGGGATGGGTCCATAGACGAAGCACGAGAGTATATTGGGTTGTTAAACCATAATGACTGCAATCTTAGATTTACGGGAGATATCAATAAATCACAAGTCAACTACTTGGATCTACAGGTATCCATAAAGGGTGGGAAAATATCTACTTCCCTGTATCGGAAACCAACAGCCGGGAATAGTGTGCTGTTTGCCACCAGTAGTCACCCCCGTAAACTGAACAATAGTATCCCCTATGGGGAGTTTCTTAGATTGAAACGAAACTGCACCCATGAGGAGGACTTTGATCTAGCAGTCAGAGACAGTATGCACAGGTTTGAGGAAAGGGGTTATAGACCAAAACTTTTACAGGACACCCTTAATCGTGTTAAGGCCCTGCCACGTGATGCACTGTTCCAAAAGAAAGAAAGGCCCAAAGTGGAAGGGAAGTTTTGCATGGTAACAACTTACTCAGAGAATTCTTTTAAACTAAGGACAATCATGTCGAAACATTGGCACATCCTAAAAACAGATCACATTGTGGGGTCGGATATACCTGTCACCCCTCAATTTACTTTTAGGAAGGCAAGATCCCTAAGGGACCACATGGTCCACAGCCATTTAGAACCTATACGAAACACCAAAGGTACGTTGAAGGAAGCTAAAGGTTTCTTTCCATGCGGGAAGTGCAAAGCGTGTGCCTTCAGCAAACGCACACTCACCTACAAAATAAGAGGCTGTCGAGGTGAAAAGAAAATCAGCAAATTCATGACCTGTCAGACGGATCATGTAGTTTACTGTTTACAGTGCCCTTGCCAACTGAAATATATCGGCAGCACAATCAATTCTGTAAAATTAAGAATCTTAGAACATATGAGAGCGATTATGAACAAGGACTTTACATACCCTGTCGCTAGAGACTTTGCGATCAAGCACAATAGTAATAGAGATCTACTTAGGTTTTTTTGCTTAGATTGTGTACCGGAAAACATCAGGGGAGGCAATAGATTGCAGACCCTCAGAAGGCTTGAATCGCGTTACATTATTGATTTAGAAACGAAGGCACCAGGGGGCCTGAACATGGGAGAGGAGATGGTAACTCACCTTGGATAAGGGGAGATATGAACTGTAAAAGTACGTGAAAGTTGGAATAATTTCTGGACTAAGAAACTGTGATAAGAGAATATATGAACTGAAACACACGGAAGGTACAGAAGGTCTCAGAAATACAGAGGGAGAGAAAAGAAAATAGCAAATCTCTCTATTGGGACCTAATAGTGTCCTCTTTACATGCCCAGAATACACAGTTAATCTGGAAACAACCAAGAAAACAAAAACAAGAGAAGATGCACAAGGAGAGGAAAAAGATACCCATCAGCCCACTCATAAGTGGAATCTCGTCATCTGGGTATATGTTGGTAAATGGTGTCCTCTAGGGTCTGCCTTGGAAACAATCCATAGGACTGCCTAGTGATGGACCCAGAACATTTCACCAACAGATGACAGTATATGAGCGGGAGGGGTTGAGGTTGCAGTGCTCAAAGAAAAAGAAGAAGAAAAGGAAAATAATCCAAGTGATTCTAAAAATACCTACAATGATGTCATGAAATACTTTATTAGGGCTGACCATCAAAGTGGTATGGTTAAAAACAGTATGCTGATAGCATGTAAGGAATTGCTACCCACCAATGTTGTTATTCGGTCAACATGTTTCAGCCTCAAGGGCTTTCGTCAGGACCTATGGTGCTACTGCAACACTTACTTAAGTGATGTGAAAGTGGGATCTACATCTGCTTTCCAAACTGAAAAGAGTGTATCTTCTCCTGCATAGACACAATACAAAAGACAGAAACAGAGACATGGACAAATTATGTCAACAAAAAGAAGTGCACAGACTGCAAACTCTCGTTTCTATGGTCTTTATAATATGGCTATGAACACTTGAAAGACACTCACCCTTATTGTGGGGAGAGAAAACCTCACCTCACCTGGCCACTGCTCAGGAAGAAAGGGAGGCCACGCACTGGAAATAAACAGAACACTTAGAAAGTTATAACCAGTGGTAGTAGAAACACAATCTACAGACAAGAAAAACTGGATTCAAAACACATAAATCAGAGACACACATGGTGACACAATGGCCAGACTGGTTTCCTCTTGCATCAGGAAAGTATACCACAAAGCCTCACTGACTGCACTGCTTGCACAAACCTGTAGACCTATAAAGTACAAAGGCCCAGGTAGCCAGCCGCAGTCACTGGGAATAGAGGCGCCTACTCCTGTGCTTTCCACCTAGTACTCAAAGACCAAAGACCAAAGCAATAATGCTATTGACTGTACCACCACCACTGACCTCTCCGTCGTTGCCTCGGAGTGAAAACTGAGCCGAGGGGGAGGCGACGACTGATGGTCACACGCGATGTTAAATACACTGCAGTGGACCTGAAAGGAAACTCCTTTGTTTCAAAATTTGATTGGCTCATGTGTAGGCCAATGGGAATCGGCTCACAGGCAGCCAACCGTGACCTACACTGATAAGCCTGCAGTGGACCTGAAAGGAAATTCCTTTGTTTCAAAATTTGATTGGCTCATGTGTAGGCCAATGGGAATCGGCTCACAGGCAGCCAACCGTGACCTACACTGATAAGCCTGCAGTGGACCTGAAAGGAAACTCCTTGTTGATGATGATGAGGGTTGTTGGCCTACACATGAGCCAATCAAATTTTGAAACAAAGGAGTTTCCTTTCAGGTCCACTGCAGTGTATTTAACATCGCGTGTGACCATCAGTCGTCGCCTCCCCCTCGGCTCAGTTTTCACTCCGAGGCAACGACGGAGAGGTCAGTGGTGGTGGTACAGTCAATAGCATTATTGCTTTGGTCTTTGGTCTTTGAGTACTAGGTGGAAAGCACAGGAGTAGGCGCCTCTATTCCCAGTGACTGCGGCTGGCTACCTGGGCCTTTGTACTTTATAGGTCTACAGGTTTGTGCAAGCAGTGCAGTCAGTGAGGCTTTGTGGTATACTTTCCTGATGCAAGAGGAAACCAGTCTGGCCATTGTGTCACCATGTGTGTCTCTGATTTATGTGTTTTGAATCCAGTTTTTCTTGTCTGTAGATTGTGTTTCTACTACCACTGGTTATAACTTTCTAAGTGTTCTGTTTATTTCCAGTGCGTGGCCTCCCTTTCTTCCTGAGCAGTGGCCAGGTGAGGTGAGGTTTTCTCTCCCCACAATAAGGGTGAGTGTCTTTCAAGTGTTCATAGCCATATTATAAAGACCATAGAAACGAGAGTTTGCAGTCTGTGCACTTCTTTTTGTTGACATAATTTGTCCATGTCTCTGTTTCTGTCTTTTGTATTGTGTCTATGCAGGAGAAGATACACTCTTTTCAGTTTGGAAAGCAGATGTAGATCCCACTTTCACATCACTTAAGTAAGTGTTGCAGTAGCACCATAGGTCCTGACGAAAGCCCTTGAGGCTGAAACATGTTGACCGAATAACAACATTGGTGGGTAGCAATTCCTTACATGCTATCAGCATACTGTTTTTAACCATACCACTTTGATGGTTAGCCCTAATAAAGTATTTCATGACATCATCGTAGGTATTTTTAGAATCACTTGGATTATTTTCCTTTTCTTCTTCTTTTTCTTTGAGCACTGCAACCTCAACCCCTCCCGCTCATATACTGTCATCTGTTGGTGAAATGTTCTGGGTCCATCACTAGGCAGTCCTATGGATTGTTTCCAAGGCAGACCCTAGAGGACACCATTTACCAACATATACCCAGATGACGAGATTCCACTTATGAGTGGGCTGATGGGTATCTTTTTCCTCTCCTTGTGCATCTTCTCTTGTTTTTGTTTTCTTGGTTGTTTCCAGATTAACTGTGTATTCTGGGCATGTAAAGAGGACACTATTAGGTCCCAATAGAGAGATTTGCTATTTTCTTTTCTCTCCCTCTGTATTTCTGAGACCTTCTGTACCTTCCGTGTGTTTTAGTGTCTAGTTGGGGGACTAGGTACCAGTAGGTCTATAATAATTTTTTCCCCTCGGACCCCCCCTTAACCGTTTATCTCTCTGTCCCAATATATGAACTGAAACAATTTAGAAGATGTGAAATGAATGTATACACGTTAAGGATTGAACAGTTGAGATGGGTGGTGGGAAGTATATGAAAATGAGACTTTTATCATGCAATAACTTGATTCAGATATAATTGTTCGGGTAATACTCGGGAAGTAGTGTGAATGTATGCAGCCATGAAGGCTGCCATTGCCGATACACGGCAAGATTTGATCTGAGGTAAATTCCAGTTGAAACTGTATCAAGGTCGATGGGCCATGATTGTCATTGAGACTATTGAATAATCCACACCACAAATCCCTATCGTAAGAGTAAATTCCCTTACACGAATGAAAATATGAAAACGGGCTTTTTCGTGCACTGGCCGATACACGGCAAAATGTTTAAGTGTAAATATTAACAAACACTGTGATTTATCATGCCGAAAACATGGATTGAAACCAGTCTAAGATGGCGCTATGTTATTGTGGACGCTCTAGTCCGTTTTCAATGTTTATTACTAATTCTGGCGTCTCATTTAAAAACATGAAACTGCGTGATCCATTGTTGAACCACTGACGAAGGGACGCTGTCCCGAAACGCGTTTGCCTGAATAAAATACCTCCGCTGTTTAAATTGAGCCCGGGAGTGCTGTGTTTTTGTTCCTGACCCGGCTGGGTATAGGTTTAAAAGGACTGGAGCTGTAATTTTGAAACGCGACGCACCGACGCGTTCTTGCGGCACCCGACACAAAGAGTGACCCTCGCTACGGTGCAAACTGGAGCCAGAATATATATATATATATATATTTATTTATATATTATATATATATATATGTATATGTATATGTATATATATATATATATATATATATATATATATATATATATATATATATATATATATATATATATTTATTTATTTATGTATGTAGAGAACTGTGGAGTGCCTTCCAGGATGCTTAGGGCATTTGTTGATTCATGGACTACACGGCGGCCCGGCCATGTGGGAGGCACCATCGCCTGCAGGTATGAGGAATGTTACTGCCAGCTGGGCGAGGCTCAAGTTCCGAACGGATTGGAACTTCTCGAGCACAGGACTCTTCAGCAATGTGCGTGCCCAACTGCAACAAAGCCTACTCAAGGCATTAATTGACAGTGCATAATTATACAAAATAACACTTCTGATCTTACTCAAGAATGTTACTTTAAGCGCATCATGGACTACGATTCCCAACAAACCAAGGTGTGATGGTGCACTCAGCACACGCCCACTGGGGGGCTTGTGTAAATAAAATGTAGGAGATGAAAGTGATGCAATTCTCGAGTGTCATTTTAGCAGTCCATGAAGAAGGGGTGGTTCCCTGAAACGCGTCGGGCAATCAATTGTTCTGTGAAGCAGGAAGGCATGCAAAATTTCAACCCAGACGGCAGAGAACTGTTGAATGCCTTCCAGGATGCTTAGTGCATTTGTTGATACACACACACACATATATATATATACATATAAAGATTTACAAAAATGTATTTGAACATATCTATTGGCAGATTGTAGAGTGTGTAAAGGAATAGGGTGCAAGGTTAAAAAAAATGTTTCATTGTTTTGTTTTTCATATGTTAACTTGATTATTAATGGTGTAAATTATTTTAATTGTATCTTATTTGGTAGATAATGTTACTCAAAATGCTAACTAATTGTTGCGATAGGTAATTGGTTAATTAACATAATGATTTTGGTAGTTCATTAATTAATTTGAAGTATTTCTATACTCATTTATTGTAATGTGTTCTGAATATTATTTTTGGGTAAAATTAATTACATGAATTATATGGCAAATTTTTTGAGTCTTATTCTAATTTGTTTTTGCAGGTGTTGGGTATTTGAAGTAACCCTGGGCGTAGTTCGCACTACACGAGATACGCGTAGTGCTACACGAACTGCGTAGTGCACTGTTCGTGATGATTGCACAGTGCCAGATGCTTGTGCGCACTGTTCTATCTTTGAAAACGGCATCTCACACAGTGTGAGCTGTTGTTTTCTGCCGCTCAAGTAGATTTTTATTCAAGTGCCAGCTTTCTCAACACAGACTGGTAGTTTCCATTCGCGAGCGGTCGCGAGCATACCCGACCACTCGCAATGAGAAATCTGATCTGCCCGTGTTGAGAATCTTGCCGGGAGGTTTATTTTCCTCGTTCGCGATCTCCAACTTGATGTTGCTGATCGCGAACGAGGAAAAAGTCTCGCCGGGATGTCATTTTGCTCGCTCGCGGTCGCCAACTTGACGTTGAGGACCGCGAGCGAGCAAAAAGTGCCAACTACGCTATGCTATGCGATTTTGCACTGTGCTACGTGCAATTCGCATAGCGCGAAGTAGCACAAACTACGCAAACTTCGTGAGCGTAGCGTAGTTGGCCGCCCAGGGTTAATTTGTAGTAATATGTTGGTAAGTGTTTTAAATACATATACAATTGAATGTTTTTATATGGTAAAGACTGTACATTCTTTATATACTTTTTATTGTTAAAATATTAATTTTAATTTAAAAATATATATTTTTTCAAAATATTTGTTAAAATATATTTTTTGTTAATATATATGTGTGTGTGTGTATTTGAATAGTGTACATATATGTGTGTGTGTGTGTTTTAATTTTTAGAACAAATAGCACATTTAAGTTTCTCAATATTTAACAATTTCTTTACTGTTGTTTATGTTGGAGTGAAACTAGTACAGTTAAGCTCTACAACATCTAAATTTTCTCTTCTGTTGATTGTAGTGGGACTAGTAAATGTGACTCCTTTAATGTTGAATACTTTCCTTAATTTTGTGTATGTTGAAGTAGAAATGGTATATCTGATCCCTCCAAAGCCTAGCCCTTTCGCTAATCTTGCTCAGGTTATAGTGAGAATAGTAAATCTGACCCCTCCAAAGTCCAACACTGTCCCTAATGTTGGCACCATTGGAGTGGAATAGTAAATCTAATCCCTCCAAAGTCAAACACTTTCCTTATTCTTATTCAGGTTTCATAGCTTAATTTATGAAAGCAAGTGTGTGAGTGCTCGAAGATCAGCTCAGCAGCACCAGGCTTGTGCTGTTAAACACTGGCATGCTGAATACCAAGGCTGGTAGTCTTAAATCTATCTCATGCCTCTTTGATGTACTACCAGACACTCCTTGATCCTTTATCTCACTCTTGCAGGTTCCTGCTTTCTCCCTTTGTGACGTTATTTCTGTCTTACTCTTCGTCCATCTTTCTGCTTTGTTTGTTTTTCCCTCTCTTGCTCTTGGGAAATGAATGATGCAGAAAAATAAATGTTGATCTCTAAATATATGTGCTGGGTGGTCCCCATCGACAAACAACAGCTCATAGTAAGCACTGTCAGGTTGGAAAGGGAATAGTATATCTAACCCCACCAAAGTCCAACACTTTCCTTACTGTTGCTCAAGTTGTAGTGGGAATTGTGAATTTGACCCATCCAAAACCCAACACTTTCTGTACTGTTGCCCAGGTTGGAGTGGGAACAGTCAGTTTGACCCTTCTAAAGTCTCACACTTTCCCTGCTATTTGAGTTGGGCCGGCGATCACACTTCTCATGGAGCCATTGCAATGCATGGCTCTCTGGTTTCCCCAACTCATACATTTTAAAACAAGATTCCATTCATTGACCACAATGCATCATACCTGAGGTATAACTCCCTTTCAATACTAAAGCAGAAAAAGAAATTGGATTAATTTTTAACACATCAGATAAAATAAAAAATACGTTTATAGTGGTTGCAGTCTGAACTCTACCAGGATGAGCTCCACCAACATGGAGCTACTCAGTCCAAGACATCTCTACCACAGAAGCCTTCCATTGTATAGTGCTTCCTCACACATAACAATACAATACGGGAGCACAGCATGATATTACCTTATTGTACTTTAACTGCTGGACTGAGTAAGCTCCCACTAAGCTACGCGTAATAGCACGTAAGCATGGCCGGAGATGCAGCTGTTTTCTCCAAACACATGAACCACATGATAATATTTACCATTTTGCAGAAATGTCCCCATTTATTCAATATCAAAGTCTAGGCTTTTCATCAAAGCCAAGACTTTCTTTTTTGTCAAACTTTATGTTAATTAGCCCTCATAATACCTTTCCAATGCTGGTAAATTCTTCCTCGAACCAACAGAGCTCTGATCTACAATGTTAGTATCATCAACTAATGAAAGAAAGGGATATAAAGCAACATCAAATCTTAGGGGGACACACAGACATTCTCTAGAGCAGAAGGACAATGAAAAATGCCCATGCTACACAGGAGTTGGGCATGTACGCAGCTCTATCTTACCCCACTCATTCTTCTGAATTTAGCTGATAAGTTACCATCCACCCCACTTCTAATTCTTACCCGCTTATAGGCCTGTTAGGCATGGATAAGAGAAAATAAAGCACTAGGTCTCCCTCAACCCCTCAATTCACTCTACAACACAGTCCAATCCATCTTAATGGAGTCAGTGAAAAAGTCTGCATATACACAATATTGAGTGCTGTTTTGTTTTACAATGCCTTCTCTGTCATTGTAGATACTGTCATCACATTGTGAGTAGTAAAGCAGCCTTCTCAGAGTCCAGCATAAGGACACTGTAATAACCCCCTAATATCAATCTATAGTTAGTGGGCTTATTTGTGTCACCCATATTAAAATGATGTTGATAATGGCACTCTTAAATGCCAAACACACCCAGCAACCATTACCACCCATGCTAAACAATGGAGACTACATGGGAGCCCACCACTCACCAGCATCATTAGATGTCTCATCTGGTCCAACTGCTCTTGACATGCACAGGCCAAATACCTCTGAAAGTAACATACCTTTAAGTTAGGATCAAACATGAAAATCTAGGGCACACTAGGAAGTACTAGTAGAATATGAACCATACAACTCAGTAAGTATTACAGTAAGTCAATCAAACCTTTTGAAATACTCCCCACACCAGACCTTTGTAAGCTTATCTCATTCCTTAGAATATAATTATCAAGAACCCTTTCACATTCCTCCTTGTAATGACATCTATTATGTGGTCCCAGTTCAACCAAACCCCTGCCATTTCTTTCAATTCACAAACTGTTCAAATCATAAGAGTCATTTTCTCCCATTAACTTTTTATTTGCTTTATCAGTACACATGTTTTCCATAAGTGCCTATTTCTTATTTTCCTACCATCCACATCAAAACAAGGACTTCTTTTAGCTGGGCTGGCATGTGATTAATACCTCACATTTGTAGTCATTTATGCCTACATACAATTTAACAAGTTAGCATTTTGGCCTTCATTTAAAAAACATATTTAAATGCCATTCTCTAGTAGTATTAGCTAAATTATAAAAGCTGCATGACTCCTGCTCATTTCACTAACTTTGATTGCTCCGCCAACCTATACGTCAACCATTAGACATAATTTGATTTCCTAGAATCCATGGCTTTCATATGCTACCATGTGGATTGCCGGGCTTTCCTTGATTACATCCTGTCTGTGTAAATTGTTATATCCCTGAACAAGACAGCAGCACATTCTCCTGCTCTTGTGTAATGCGATGAAACAGCAATGTGTCTTTGATTCTCGTGCCTGGTGTGTGGTCGAGGTTTTCCCTTGTTCCACCTGGATTGCATTGGCATCTCTGCAGTCAAAGCCATTCAGCAGGGTATTCTGCAGGTGTTGCAAAGCACTGGATGCAGGAGACGGGTAGCAGGGTGCGAAGGTATGATGGATGCCAAACTTGAGGCATATTTCTTTCTCCACCAATGTCAGAAAAACACCATTCTTCTGGAAGAGTAGGTATGACCAAACTTATATATATGCGTATCCAAGATGGTTGCATCTACAGTATTTGCAGCCTGAAGTCTCCAGCTCAATATGGTGTCAGTCTTTTCCCCTGTGATAGCTTCCTGCCTATATCACCTATAAGGGGACCTAGGCTACAGACAAATGTGTTGAATGCCATTGTTCCCTTGTTTGTTGGTTGCATTTATTGCCCACCCAGCTTCCCTTTTAACTTAGATATTTGGCTCTCTTTCTCTGCTGCAGGATTCTTTTGGAAATCTTTCTTTTGAAAGACCTTATGCTGGACTCTTTCTCAATCCAGATTTCAGGGTGGTTTTGGTTTCCCGCTTTTCAGCTTCAACATCACTCACCTACTGCAATAAACATAACTAACTAAAATCAATACATACAAAACAAAAATTGTTCATGAGATCCCTTCTGCCCTTTGTGATTGTTTCTTCCTGAAACTCTCTTGAGGATTTGACACCTTTCATGTGTATATTACTGTACAGGTTGGCATTGTGTCTATGACATGATACTGAGGTTTAAAATATTGAGATATAAAGAAATTGCAGCAAAAATATTGAGGACAAAAATACAAACTTTACATACTTAGGTCCTCCTCACGATTGTGGTTGGACCAGCGTCCGAACGCCATTGCCACAGGCAGGTGTCCGTCCGACAATGAGTCGGCGGTCCAACCTGCCCGATTAGGATAGGACCACCAGCACAGCAGTTGTAATGTGCCTTTTTGTACTGTGGTTTGCTCTGCAGTCCAGGAAAAGGGCTGCAGAATAAACAGACTTTTTTCAATTATCCATGCACGGTGTGACAGAATGTTTGACCCATGTGGGCCATGCTTGGGGCCCTCAAAGTCTGTTTCCAATTGCCCTCTCATGGGGTTCGAACTGCCATGAAAAGGCAATCGGAAAGGGACATCTTAATCCCTATAGCGGTGCCTGTGCAGGCACTACCTCCATTGTAGGGGTTAGTGTCCAACCGCCTGGCTCATTGAGATGGTGGTCTTCCCCCCGACACAATTGCTCCGACCTTTGTTATTGTAATCTAGCTGTCGGACCGATGCCCTGGATGTCGGGCGGACAACCACCGAAGGCCTGTTAGTGGCAGTCCGAGTGACATCAAAATGAGGGCCTAACTATGTAAAGTAGAAAAATAACAACTGCAAGAATATTCTAGAGAAAATATCAAAGATATGCAGGAAAGTATTTATATATTTGAGTATTTTCTATTAAAATAACCTAAGAAAATTAACTTTAAAAAATCAGCTAAATAATATCTTATACAAAAAAGTAAACATACATTTAATAACTTAAACCAATAAACTAAATATGGAACTTCCAATAAAATGTGAAAAACAATCATTGGATTATAAAACTAACAGATAATGTAATTAAATAAAACAATTTATTCATATCTAAATATGTATCCGGTGCCATTCCCACATTGCAAACCAATCCCTTCCACCTAACAATGCGGGTAACCCATTGTAAATGGCATTTCACAATTAATATATGACAATGCAATCCACTTAAGTGATTAACAGTGTTTATTAGCAAAGTATAAATATATGTAAACATAATTAATAAAATAGAAATAGCATTATATAATATGTTTATTAAATCATCATAATTAAATATAACACTGCATTACTAAAAGTATAATTTCACAAACATTAAAACCCAACAATATCTTTAGAAATATACAATAAAATATAAAATTAAAAGAAATAGATAATTTAACATTAAATAACAACGTCTGAAAACACTAAAACAATATTAAAAAAGTTAAAACATTAAAATACAAATTAAAATATCCCAGACACAGGTGTAAATATAATCCTAAAAACATAGACAAAAAAATAGGAGAAAAGGAACGCTCACTTACAGATACAGCTCATATTTAATACACAATTTAAAAAACATACTATTCTAAAGTACATAAAATAAAGAAAACCCTACTACTGAAACCCAAACCTAAGCAGCAGTAGGCAAAGTATTTCAGATGCCAGATTGAGTATTTCTACTCAAACGCACATTAAGTAATAATATACGTATAACAATGAAAACACCATTTTAAAATGTAAAATGACACTAAAATTGAATGATAACAATATAAATTAAAACAATTTGAAAATGCAATGTAAATAAATAGAACAAATATATTAAGCATTATAATAAAAAATGCAACTTATTTAAAAATGCAGTTATATAAAATAAAAAGCTAAAAATATAAAATGATAAAGACAACAATTTGTTTTGAAACTGAAATTATTTTACCAATCAATAAGTAATATTAATAACAATCTTTTTTTCACTTCCACCCTACATCACTATAAACTAAAGAACCCACCAAATATGAAATATGAAAACATGATTATTATAATGTATCAAATATATGAAACACAATAATATTATAAAAATAATAAATTGCACAAATATAAAAATACATATCTAAAAATGATATAAAACAACCAACTATGACATTTTCTCTAAACATATTTTAACTAATTTACAAATGTAATAAACAATCAAAAATTAATTTATGATATTCAATATACTTTTCAGCATACTACCCTACAGACCCAACTATCCACCCAAAAATTCTAAATAATATTTAGTGAAAAAATGTATGATATATACAAAACACACAACCATTACACTAACATAATAGTGAATGATAAAATTTCAAGTTTAGAACATTAAAATATACAAAAATGTATATATTAAAATTAACTAATTAATTCAAATAAATAATGATCTATTTAACCAATTAACGTTCAGTAATGTGATTAACAGTTTATAAAATTAGTATAAAATATATATTTTAAAACTCTTCCCACTCTATTCACTTACAAACTCAATAGCCCACCAATAAAAAATAAATAAAAAAAACTATAATTCTTTAAATATACTGCCAACTATAACAAATAAACTTTACTAAAAATAATTACAACATATAACATTAAAATACCAATAACATATAATACTAAAACTAATAAAACTTTTGAAAAGATCCCCAAAAATATGTTACATACAATGATGTTAAATAGGTGGGTAAATCAAGGGTTAGTAGTTTTCCATCATTGATTGTTGTGCTTCTAAGGCCATCTTTGTGAGACTTGGGTGATTTTAGAAATGTAGGCTTTCCTAAAGGTGGCTTCACTGTCATGAGGAGCAGTGCCCAACTATTGTGCTTTTGATTGAGACCCCTGGCGTGATTAGGTAGGGTCCAGCTAGGTCCAAGCAATGCGATGTTTAGATTTGGTACTTCAAGTCCCAGGAGGTGTATCATGGTGGCCAGCTTGGGATCTTGTTCACTATAAAAGCTGCATTCACTTTTCTGTGAAAGTGTTGAAGAGCTATACTTAAGATCGTCATTACAGACTTTTGCTGAGAATCAAGAAAAGGGATTCTGAGTCTGGGCGAATCTCCTGATGTAAGGGTAATTATTGCCAGAACTTTAGATTTCTTGTGAAACATTGCTACAATGAAAGGTGATGCCTCTTTTAAAAACGTTTCAGTCTTGGGAACACCAAGACTTTAAAATATATTTGAGAATTTGAATCTGTAAATGTGAAACTTCTCTAAGGTCATTTTCTTTGATCATTTGATTGGTATAGATGATACCTGATAAGGTCAAGTGAATTCCTGACCAAGAAACACAGTGGACAGCTTATTTGTTTGAAAGTCTTTATAAGGGTAATGTAAGAAAGGACACTGTAAATGCAAATCTCCACAAAGCATCAAATTGGATGTTTGTATACATTAAGGAATTTATGTTAAGTATGTGAATAACAAAACATTATGAGCAATTAAATAGTTCTTCCCAAGCAGGAATTTGGAACCACTGCTGACCCAAAATAGGTGGTGAAGATGTAAGACTCGCAAATTGTGGTATGCCTTTGTTAGTGAATGCTAATTATATTATTTTTGCAAGCTAGCTGTGAGACTATAAGCAACATATTAATCACAGTTTTTCCTGCAAATGAACTTCTCAAAATTGGTTGCCTCTAAGTCTGGAGAAGCATAGTCAGGTGAATAAGATCTTTTTTTTTTTTTTTTTTAAATGCAAGACTTTATTGAAGGTAAAACATCATACACGTTACGCCTACAACCCTGAGGCCGGCTTTTACTTTCACATGGTTTTTAGTGTCTTCGGGTTATACATGCATACGGTCGTGAAGCATTTAATGACTTACATCTGTTTTCATCTTGCTTTTCTTTTTTATAGTAACAACAACTTAACTCGTGGCTCAACAAAAGTTCACAGCTTTACTTATGTTTCATATCTCTAAAAGGTTAGCCTGCTAGGCCTTTTATTATCGTGGGATACAGGCGCCCCTCCCCCACCCGGGTGTTCCTCCATCCTAGTCCACACAGCAGTGAAAGTATCAGCTGTTTCTAAGCCCATCCCCGGTTATGTATGTACAGTAATCAGTTTTCTCCCTCTTCATCCTCTGAGCTATCTACATCATCTTCTGATAATGGGTCACAAATGTCCCCCCTGTACGTGTTCCAGGGTTGCCATATTTTATTCCATTTACGTGGGTTAGCTCTTGCTTTGTATACTGCCCTTTCCGTTACCATAAGTGTGTCCATGTTTCTGCACCACTGTGCCAGAGTGGGAAGTTCCGCCGCCCCCCACTTCTGCGCGATGTCACGCTTGGCGGTCATGAGGCCAATCGTAGACCACAGCCTTCCGTGGTAAGATACATCTGTCTGCCCCCATATGTTCAGTAAGCAAACTCGGAGCTCAGGTGTCAGCGAGACCTCCAAAGTCTGGGAAATTGTGCGCAGCACCTGCTGCCAGTAACCCTCAATGGCTGAGCAGCCCCAAATTGTATGTATGAAGGTACCTTGTTCTCCGCATCCCCTGAGACAGTGTGGATGGTCTGCTCTCTGAAGTTTGTGCAGTAAGGTTCGTGTGTAATATATCCTATGTAAGATTTTCAGTTGTATTAGACGGAACCTAGCCGACACTCCAGCCTCTCTAGGCGACGCTAACGCTGCATTCCACTCGGTGTCATCTAGTGCTCCCACGTCCTCCACCCACTTCTCTCGCAACTTCTCTAATGCATCGGGCAAATTATTCAGTAGTTTTCGGTATGTGAGGGAGGTCGCGCCTTCCTGTAGAGCGTCCGTAAGTAGGCGATCCTCAAGGGGCGAGGATTCCGGGATATGTGTCCCTGTCGGGATAGCTGCCTGTAGAGCGTGTGTGATTTGGATGTACCTAAATCTTTCTGTTGTTCCCATCTCGTAATGTTGTTGGAGATATGTGAATGGGACTACCCCACCCTCCGACCACATGTCCCCAACTGTCGAAATCCCTATATTGTCCCAGTGGGTGAAGCCTTTAGAACGTCTAAGGTGTCCCAGTGCTTTCGCATCCCATAATGGGGTCATTTTCGTTATAACTCCTCCCCACTTAAGTCTCGCCTGCGCCTTATACCACAGTGTCACTACATGTTTGGTGGGTCCTATCAGTTTACCAGCAGCTCCCTTGTGATACAGCGGTGTCAGTATGCTCTGCATCCCTAGTTGTGCCCTGTCAGCCATGAAAGCCGGGTCTGTCTGTGGGGCGTGGAGCCATTGATTAATGATTTTAAGCTGTGCCGCCCAGTAGTATAATTGCACATTGGGTAGTGCAATCCCGCCTTCATACCAGCCCCTATTTAGTTTCACATGTGCTATGCGCGCTGGGCGATCGCCCCACAAGAGACCCGTCAGCACCGCCGTCACTTTCTGGAAGTAGCTCTGAGGTACCGTCAGCGGTGCGTTTTTGAGTATGTAGAGGAAACGAGGCAGCGCCATCATTTTGAACAGGGCTGCCCTGCCTAATAGAGTCAGTGGAAGCCCCTTCCAATGCTTCACATCGTTACGGAATCGCGTAAGGGGAGGCAGCAGGTTGGACTCGTAGAAGACCGCAGAGTCCAGTGTGACGTACACACCCAGGTATTTGAAGGCTGTGTTGGCTACTGCCAGAGGGCAGGTGGTAGGAAGCACCGGGGGGGGCCCTCAGTACATAGATTATCGATTTCGCCCAGTTAATAGTGTAGCCCGATGCTTGACCATGTGTATCACATACTGTGAGAAGATTCGGGATACTTCTCTCCAGATCGGTCACATATATCAGCATATCATCTGCATATAAGGAGATCCTGTCCTCCCATTCGTTATTCCAGCGTATCCCCTTGAGCAGAGGCGATGTCCTGATGGTAATCGCCAACGGCTCCAGTACTAGCGCGAACAAGATAGGCGATAGCGGGCATCCCTGCCTTGTCCCCCTTGCCAGGCTGATATCTCGCGATATGTGTCCGTTCGCCACCACTCGTGCCATGGGGTCGGTGTATAATAATTTCACCCAGGAAATATATTTGGGACCGAACCCCATACGTGTCAGTACCGCAAACAGGTAGTGCCATTCCACCATATCAAATGCCATTTTGGCATCAAGTGACAGTATCGCTGCCGGCGTCTCCAATGACGGCGCTCTCGCCAGCACCCCATGTACCCTCCGGAGGTTCAGCGCTGTACTTCTATGCGCCATAAAGCCCGACTGGTCCGGGTGTATCAGCTGTTCCAGGTATGGTTGCAGCCTGTTCGCTAACAATTTCGCCAGGATTTTTGCTTCCACGTTGAGGAGTGATATGGGCCGATAGGATGCACATTCGTTAGGTGGTTTGCCTGGCTTCGTTATAGCCACAATGGTCGCCATCCGTTGGTCAAGGGGCAGTATACCTTTCTCCCTACTTTCCGTGTACATCCGTAGAAGAGGGGTACTCAGGGATTCAGACATCGTTTTGAACCATTCAATGGGTATCCCATTCGGGCCCAAAGCTTTCCCCGATCTAGTCACGTTGATGGCTAACTGAATCTCCTCAATCGACAAATCAGCGTCGAGGTCTTCTACTGCCTCGGCCGTTAGTGTTGGTATTTGCACGTCATAGAGGGATACCAAAGCTGAAGCTTCAGTCACCTCTATACTCGGTGTGTACACGTGAATAAGATCTTTGAGAGATTTAGATGGAGCTAGAATTTAATTTAGAGAAGTAGGAACAAATGTATCAAAGCAATAATCATTTTTCTCTTTTACACGTCTTCTTGCCAGGAGTTCACTACTGTTGGACTTGGATCTCTCTACACAGCTACACCCAAACTTTTTTTTACCTTAACCCCCCTGTTTTCTGAACCTATTTTTGTTGTCTTTTAGGACGCAGTGAACGTAACCACTGCTAAGCAGTGCTAAAGTGCTTGGCTCTCACCTTTAAACATGATGACATTGGGAAATCATACAAACTAGGACTCTGTTTATTATCCCCTTCGCCGCTGGCGGGATTCCCCCGCTGTGCTGAGGGGTGGGGGGGTGCGTACATGCTCATGACGAGGTCAGCTCGTCATGAGCCACGGCGCTCCGGTGCTCATCATGACCGTGCCCGTTCCAATGGAACGTTCAGCACAGCAGGGGAATCAGCCCAGCGTGCGAGCGTTCCAAGTAACGGGCGCGGTCATGACGAGCTCAGCTCGTCATGAGCACCGGAGAGCCGTGGCTCATGACGAGCATCCTAGAGGTTATAAATGTTGGGAAGTACCCAGAATTTCGTGTGCAGACAGTTAGCGCACCCACTGTCACGGTGCAGTCCAGTACTGGACTTAACAATGTTTAATAAGAGCAAATGGTGCACCACTTTCTAAACTATCACACAACAAATTAATAGATCTCTGTCCAAGGTTATTTTTCTTCAAATCTTTATTTATTCAAAATATGAAACATCTGAAGTTGTGATGAACAGCCGATGCGTTTCGTCCAAACAAATGGACTTCTTCAGGGCTGTAGAATAACAGATATATATATATTATGAAGAAATTGGGAGAAAACAATGAAATCATCATCAAAAAATCTGATAAGGGTGGCAACTTAGTAATTTGGCCCCGAGAGGACTATATCAAAGAGGCCAAACGCCAACTTAGTAATTCTGATTGTTATGAGTTGTCTAACATCAAAAATGACAACTCTGCCACTGGATCGCTTAAAAAATTGTTAATGCAATTGCGTAGAGATGGACTAGTGTCGAATGATGAATATAAATTTATGTATAATGACAATCCAATTGTGCCGGTTTTGTATCTAATACCGAAAATACATAAAGGTGTTTCTCCCATTCCAGGCAGACCCATCATTTCTGCCATAAGGAGTGTAGCAGAACAGGTGGGCCAATATGTGGACTTTTTTCTACAAAATCTTGTAAAATCATTGCAAGGATACTGGGGATTTTCTCAGTAAAATAGAAAACATACAATGGTCAGGAGAAATGTATCTCATTTCATTAGACATCGAGTCTTTATATACAAGCATTGATCACGTGGCAGGGCTACAAGCAGTAAAATTCTTTTTGGACCAGAAACCTTATGAGTTTTACCAGCACAATAAGGCTTTAATTAGTCTAATGAGCTGGTGCCTTAACAACAATTTCTTCCTCTTTGGGAGGGAACTGTTTAAGCAATTGAGGGGCGTGGCAATGGGGGCCTGATTCTCTCCCAGCTATGCGTGTTTACACGTTGGCTGGTGGGAGGAGCAGGTCCTCAAAAAGGACTATGCTTCTATCTTCGATACCAACATCAAACACTTCTTAAGGTACATAGATGATATTTTCATCGTTTGGGAGGGTAGTAGGGAAAAGGCAGTGGAGTTCATTAGTAATATCAACGTGAACAATTTAAACCTTCACTTCACCTCCCACATTGACAACTCCAGTATAGAATTTCTGGATGTCAAGCTCTATGTTCAAGATGGAAAGGTAGAAAGCACTTTATTCCGAAAGCCCACTGCAGGCAATGTAACACTTCACGCCTCCAGTGCACATCCTAGGCACCTCATTGCCAGCATCCCTTATGGAGAGCTTTTACGCCTTAAAAGGATATGCAGCACTGAGGATGAGTACAATACTTGTGCTGCAGAATCTATACAGCGTATGAAGGCACGCGGCTATTCGGATAAAATATTGATGGCAGCACTAACCAAAACCGCTCTTAGGCCTAGAGCCAGCTTGTTGCCACCACTCAACGAGGAAATAGCAGAAGACAGCAATTCTCTCATACCGACAGCCACCTCTATAAGAGTCGGGCATGATCAATGTCCCAGATTAATAACAACTTACAATGACGATGAACGGAAAATCAGATCTATCGTCAAGAAGAACTGGGCGATAGTTTTAACTGATCCCGTGTTGAAAATGAATCTACCCCCCAGTCCTATCATCACATTCAGCAGAGCAAGGAACATGGGATCTATATTGGACCCAACAAGTCCTGAAATAAGAACCAAACCACACTGGCTTAAACCGAAATCGGGTTTTTATAAATGTTCCACATGCCGCGCATGTAGATTTGGGGTAAATAAGACTGAGTATTCAACTCCATTTTGTCCAAAACCTCATAAAATAAAGGGCAACTTCAGCTGTAAGACTGATTTTGCAGTCTATCAGCCTGATTCATCAAGCTAAATTGCGCCCGCAATCGCTGCGAAAATGCAATTGCGGGCGCAATGTCGGTAATCGGCATTCATCATTAAATCGCAAACACATAATAGCGAATACGCAATTATATTCGCAGAAACCCGGTAGGAGAGCATTAGCGATTCGGAAAATGCGACAATCCACGGATTTTGCGAAATAAATTGCGGTTTCGCTATACAATCGCAATCGGTATTCATGAAATACCGCAAATAGCGAAAAACCCAAAAATCGCTGTTTGCGCGGCGCAAATTAAGGACAACTCAAAGCAGGTGGTAACCATAAAAGCCATGGAATTTTTTTTTTCAAAAAACAGTTGGCCAATCAGTAACAGGTTCAGGCCTGACCAATCACACATAAGGACAATCAGCAGCTGCATTAGGAGTTCCACAATGCCAGGAATGTACATGGTCGTCAGGCGCCGAAGGCTACAGCGAGCAGCACGGAGGAGAGGCCAGATCCAGGAGAGGATATTCCGCCAGCGGGTCACCTTGCTGGGCCAAACAAGAGAGCAGATATATGCAAAATACAGGCTGAATGGGGAAATGATAATCCAGCTCATACACGACCTTGACCCCCTGATGCAGCACCCACCAAGGCGTACCAATGCGGTGCCTACACATGTGCAGGTATTGTGTAGCCTGCACCTCCTGGCCTCTGGGAGCTTCCAGGGGATAGTAGCGGCTGCTGGGGGGATATCCCAGCCCACCATGTCACGCTGCCTCAAGACTTTTGTTGACGCTATGCTTATCCAGCTACACCGATACATAAAATTTCCCACCAGCCAACAGGAATTGCACTTGACCAAGCTACAATTCTACAATGTAGCACATTTTCCACATGTACATGATGCATAGACTGTACCCACGTCGCCATCTGCCCACCAGCTGCCACGGAGTATATGTTCCGCAATCGGAAGTCCTACCACTCCCTCAACATACAGATGGTCTGCAATGCCAAGACTTACATCACTGACATTGTGGCCCAGTACCCAGGGAGTACCCATGACTCCTATATATTCCGGCACAGCGGCCTCCACACACGACTGGCCAGGGGAGACTTTGGGGAAGGACACCTACTTGGTAAGTACACTTTGTCGACAATGTCACATTGCTATGAAGTAGCAGCGCAGCACAGGCACTCACCCTCTGCTCCTCTCATTCAGGTGACAGTGGCTACGCCCTCCGTGATTACCTCCTCACCCCATACCTCAACCCTGCTACACCCCAGCAACGGCGCTACAATGTTGCGCACATTCGGACAAGGAACTGCATAGAAAGGACATTTGGGTTGCTCAAAAGCAGGTTCCGCATACTGCACAAGACAGGTGGGGCCATGTATTACAGTCCTGCAATGTGCTGCCGCATTGTGGCTGTCTGCGCAATACTTCATAACATTGCAACCAAGCGCCGGATACCTGTCGACATATCTGGCAGTGAATCTGAAGGGGACGACCGGCCACCTGCTCATGCGCGCCATGCACACGGGGAGAATCCTGCTGAAGGCCACAGACGTCGCAACCACATCACACTGAACAGTTTCTGATGCACCCTCTACCCTCACCCCACAAATCACAAATGCATGCAGAAATCAATAATGACACTACGCCAATGAGTGCTGCTAAAATAAATATAATTGTTTAATTCACAATAATGGTAACACTTTAACTGTTGTCTTTGCTAACAGTATTTCAGCATACTGCTGTGTGGAACGGACAGGGCAGGCTTATACTCAGCCTGTGCCTGTAAGAGTCATAGAAAGTCATGTGCGCCTCCTGCGCGTACCGCCCAAACGCCTCTGTGGCTCATCCTCATCCATGGCACGTGCAGCTGCTGTGGGCCTGGTGCTGCGCCTGAATGCCCCTACGTGTGAGGCAGAGTGGCTGCTCACACTAGATGTCCCCTCACTGGCATCATCACCCCCAACAGTGGCAGGTAGAGCAGGACGGTGTAGTGCTGTCACGGCACTGGTCAGGTGCTCAAGGACCCTGGCCACATCCTCGCAGCACTGGATGAGCTGCTGCTGCTGCGCAAGGGACCGCCGCGACAACTGTGATATGGCATTGCTAATGATATAATTGGACCTGGTGTAGGCGGTCAGCCTGATCAATAGCTGCCGGTGGCGGCGGCGTGCTGCGTTGCGCTGCGATGTATTTGCAGCAGTGCTGGCCACCATGGCTGCAGTCATGCGGACCATACCCTCCCCCACACCTTCCATGACTGCCCTCATGCGGTCCATCCGGTCCCCCACTCCGGCAACATTGCGCCCAATGTTATACAGCTGTAGCTGTATGGCACCTTGCTGTCGTGCTTGCAGCTGATGTATACGGAGCATGCGTCTTTCCACGCTCACTCTCACCAGCTCCGGTCCATTCCCCCTCCTGCTGCTAGGTGCATTGGTCTGCAGGCGAGGCGTGCCACGCCTGCTCTGCTGGCCTGACACAGTGGGTGGCCGCTGTGTTGCCGCTGTTGCAGGCCCTGATGTAGAAGCACCAGCTGCTGGTGGTGTCACGGCAGGCGTTGTTAGTGCGGCAGGGGCTGGAGGCACCCTGGTGGTGGACCTGGCTGTGGAAGTATTTGCTGTGCCAGATGCAGGAGGCACACTGGTGGCGGACCTGGCTGCGGAAGTATTTGCTGCGCCAGACGCAGGAGGCACACTGGTGGCGGACCTGGCTGCGGAAGTATTTGCTGCGCCAGACGCAGGAGGCACACTGGTGGCGGACCTGGCTGCGGAAGTATTTGCTGCGCCAGACGCAGGAGGCACACTGGTGACGGACCGGGCTGCGGAAGTATTTGCTGCGCCAGACGCAGGAGACACACTGGTGGCGGACCTGGCTGCGGAAGTATTTGCTGCGCCAGACGCAGGAGGCACCCTGGTGGTGGACCTGGCTGCAGGAGTAGTTGCTGGGGCAGGGGCTGGTGGCTATGTATGTGGCGGCACCTCCTCCTCATCCGGTGCCTCCTCATCTATTTGCAGCCTCTCGCTGTCGCTGCTGTCTGCACCACCTGTGAGGGGAAGTGGACGTTCATTAGTTGCATGTATCTGTCACACGTGCAGTTGCTACATGCATGCTGGGTGACATTCCCTGACTGGCTATGGCTTTGCGTACTTTGGTACCTGTCTGGCTGCATTGTGGTAAATCTACATTGTGGCCACACTACATGTCCCACAATGCTTCAGGGCATTACCTGATGTGGAACGATGGCATGACTATGGAACAATATGGGAGGCTAATTGGTCATGGACATTCATAGGGGACAGGGTCGCAGTCGCATGCCACTTACCTCGGGTGTCTTGGGTGGTGCGGGATGAGTCCATATGAGTCACTCCGATGACCGCCTCTGTCTCCAGGGTGTTCTCTACTTGATCCTCCATGGGGGTGTTTGGAGGGACTGTAGGTTCTCCCCCTCCTGTGCCCGATGATTCTCCAAGGCGCTCAGCCACCCTCTCTTAGGCACGACCTCGGAGGTCGTACCAGCGTTTTTTGAGTTCGTCAAGTGACCTGTCCGCCACACCCACGGACTTCACCGTGGACGCTATGCCCTGCCAGATCCTGCGTTTTTCCTGTTCTGCCACCCTCCTAGAGTCCTTCCCAAAGAGTTTGGAGTGGTTGGCCACCACACCCTCTATTAAATGCTCCAGCTCCTGCTCGGAGAATTTTAACTTTCTCTTCCGCCCTGTGGTGTTGCTGGGCCCAGGAACAGCCTCCTCAGACATTGCTCCACTGTACCTGCTGAGCAGTTTCCTGACTGATTTGCTGGAGCTGTCCCAGTTGCTGACTCGAGGTCTGCCTCACTGTGGTGTATGGGGGTGGGCCCTGGCTGCTTCCTGGTTGTGATGTCATCGCTGTGCTCGACATGCGACTTCCCATTTTCCCGATCTCGCGCTATTTGAGGTCCCGCTATTGACGATCTCGCTATTAGAGAATTCGCAATTCCGACACGGATGTTGCCGGAAATAGCGTATTTTATGCGAATTTCGATAGTCGCAACCGGTATTTGCGGCCGCGTGCGATTCGCTTTATTTTCTCTAAATTATTCATGAATACCGTTTTGCGTGTCCTTGATAGCGAGTCGCTATTATTCGCTATTAGGGCCACGCAAAACGTCCCGTTGATGAATCAGGCTGTAAGTTCTCACCTGCACCTGTGGTCTGAATTACATCGGAAGTACCAAGTTACAGGTGCACGTGAGAATTTTACAACATCTACGTGCAATTTTGCACAGTGACCCCAATTACCCCGTGGCACGCCACTTCAAACAGGTGCATGATAACAATTTATCCTGTTTACAATATTATGTGGTATCCTCGGTTCCTACACAGCGAAGAGGTGGAAATAGAGAGGTATTGCTCAGAAAATTAGAGACTAAGTTCATTCTCAACTTTGATAGTAAATGCCCAAATGGGCTTAATAACTCAGAGGACATGTATACTTGCCTGTAAAAATTCTAGAGTGGCTCTTAATGACTTAACTGTGTTCGCATTTGTTTGAAAATGTTTAACATGATTAGTAATAAATAATGAACTGGTTGATCTGATTGCTATGTATCTACAAAATGTAGGCTTTTTAGTCATTGGTTTTTTTAAGAAAAATGTGGGGCTCCCTTCATTATGTATAGGAGAGTTAATATCTTACCTTGCCAATTTGCACTTGAGTCGGAGATCGACTTATTGGTCTGTGCCCTTGGTGTGGGAATGGTTTTGATGCTAGGGACATGTCTCTTGGTTTCTAGCTATATCTCATATTGGAGGCCACATTCCGGTTTGTCCTTTTTTCTGCCCTTTTATTTCAAAATGTATTTGATATTTTGGAATAATTTTATGTTTGCACAAAAAACATATAGTTATATGTTTTCACTTGAAAAAATAGTACTGCTATGCTTTATGTTGCACATTCTTTTTAATCAGTGTCACAAATTAAACAAGTTTTCCATGCATTTATGCAGTTATGAATAATGTTGGGGGTCATATATCGCTGACACAACAGTACTTACATGGATTCATCCAGAAATGTACATATGTAAATACAGACTTTACACTAAATAGATGGTCAATAATTATGCAATCATATTTGGTTATTACAATGTATGAAATGAAATCTTTAGTTACCTATGTTACAATATTAACTATAGGAATGATATCATATGTATTTGGGACCAAGTTCTAATATTACCCAGGTTTATAAACTTGGTAAACTTGAGACCATGTAAAATTCGAATAGTCTGTTTACTATTTTCTTTGGTAAACTTGCGGACCATGTGACCTGAATAGGAAGGGCATAACATTTAAAATGGCTACAACCGATAACAGCCTTTATGTGATCAAGGGCTTTTTGGAGCTCGAAACGTGTCATCTGTCAATTGCTGTGGATATGGTTAAATAAAAACATCTTGCCTACAAGTGGGTCGCTTCTCCTTCTTCGCCGCCGAGGCTTTGGTGGAAGTGGTTGGACTATTCTATATATATAAGCGCCTTCTTTCATCAGAAGTTTGGTATGGTAAAGAATATATATATATATATATATATATATATATATATATATATATATATATATATATATATATATATATATATATATATATATATATATACATATATATATATACTTCCTAGTTTCCGTAGGAAATCCACAACATTCTATTTGGAATAACTTTGGCGCTGGTGGACGAATCTTCGTGAATTTCTCCAAGAAAATGACCTGCTCGGTTCCGCTCCTTTCCTGAAAATTTGGTGGTGATTCGTCAAGTGGGGGCCGAGAAAAAAGGGGGGTCCCAAAATGTGTTTTCCCCATGCAATTTTCTAAAGGGACCTTTAGCCAGGGCTACAGCCCGAACGGCTGAACGGAATTAAACGAAATTTGGAAGAGAGGTAGAGTTCTGTTCGCAGATTGTTAAATGGTGTAAATCCGTTCAGTAGTTTCCGAGAAATTTGCAAGTAAAATCATAGCGATATCTAGAGATGGAGTTCAGCACGCGTACTGAAATCTGTTCAATTACGAGCGCAAGCTGCATGCTGATTGGCTGTGAACTGTCTGTCAACACCCGAAACCAGGAAGTGTTGACGGTCATCTTGTGCCTCGCTAGAACCGAGTCACACGAAAACAGTAAAACAAAGTTCAGAAATAAGGGAAGGGGGTAGGGTAGAGACATTCTGACCCTCTAGGCTTGCTCAGGGGGTCATACATGGATGTTTAGGCTCTATTTTATATTTTTATATTTTTAAAGAAAAATCGCCGTGTACGCATATGGAAATACGTACAATTACGAGCAGGAGCTGCATGCTGATTGGCTGTCAATACTCCAAACCAGGAAGTGTTGGCAGCCATGTTGTTTGTCGGGAGAGCAGAGTCAGAAGAAAACAGTAAAACAAAGTTGAGAAATAAGGAAACGGGGCAGGGTAGAAACATTCTGAGCCTATAATCTTGGCCAGGGAGTGGTATATGGATCTTTAGGCTCAATTTTTATTTAAAAAAAAATAAAAAATGGCGGGGTACTCGTGCAGTACTTGTACGTGGTGGAAAAGGTGGAAAAAAAGTAGGAGTCAGTTTTATTCATTAGGTCCTGGGGGGGCAAATTACAGGGGCAATTTTTCTGCATAATGGGGGCTTGTAAGGTGCCCCGAGCACTGGGGAACGGCACTCCTCTGGTTTTAATTTTGAAGTATGTGGGGGGGTTACGGCCCTACTCCCCGCAGTCTCGGTGAGCGGCACCCCTCGGGTTTTAAAAAAAATATATATGTTTTGAGCTCTCTCTCTCTCTTTGCAGGTAACGCCACATTTCTGGGTCAGTGATATGTAAAATGACCTTCCAGCTCCGGGTACCTGCATTGTCTGGAGTTTTTTATTAATGTTGGGAGGGTGGGCTTGATAATACGTCCTTGTAAATTCCCATAGAAGCCTATGTTCTGGTGTTAACATGGGCTTTTATGGGAAATAACAAGGCCGTATTATCAAGCTCATTATCGCCGTTTTATCGGCAGTTTTCTGCCAATAAAACAGCGATAATTTTAACACCGGATGCACGTAAGTTTACTGGTCAAAAAAAGAGCAATGAGCCATATTATCAACAAAAGGCGATACATTATCGCTGCTTTTATCGGCAGGAAACTGCCGATAAAGCAGCGATAATGGGCTTGATAATATGCCCTTGTGAATAACCATAGGAGCCCAGGTTAACACCAGAACCTGGCCTGCTATGGGAAGTTACAAGGGCCTATTATCAAGCACATTATCGCCGCTTTATCGGCAGTTTCCTGTCGATAAAAGCGGCGATAATGTATCGCCTTTTGTTGATAATATGCTCCTTCATTTCTATGATGTTATGTTATGTTAAGGCCCTATTTTTTGAGCGCACGGCTGCCCAAGGGGGCGTCCCGGCGCTTTTGCAAAGAGGCCTAAGATCTACAGACACATAGAGGAGCAGCACAGTTGTCAAAAGAATTACGCAGAAAAGAGGAGAGTCTTCAACTCTTTCCTAAACGCCAGGAGGTTCGTAGCTTTGCGTAGAGGGAGAGGGAGCTCATTCCAACATCGGGCTGCCACAAATTGAAAGGCTCGTTCTCCCATCCGAACACGCTTAGCCGGAGGCACCTCCAATTTAGCCAGATCGGCAGATCGTAACACCCTCCGAGGCACATAGAAAGCAATCCGCTTCCTAATATAATTAGGACCGATGGAATGAAGGGCTTTGAAGGCCAGCGTCAGAATTTTAAATCTAATTCTTTTCGAAATAGGCAGCCAGTGCAGCCTATTCAAAAGCAGTTGTGCGCTTGTTCTCCTTGGCAGGCCGAAGATAGCTCTGGCCGCCGAATTTTGCACAACTTGCAGTCTGGCCAGAAGATACTTGGGCAGACCTGCAAAGAGTGCATTGGCGTAATCTAGTCTAGATCCCACCAACGCCTGCACTACTGTCTTCCGATATTGTACGGACAGCAGAGGAAGAAACTTCCTCAACATCTTGAGGATGCCAAAACATTTCCCAGATAGCCCCATAACATGGGGACTAAACGAGAGCGCATCATCAAGCAGCACTCCCAGATTTTTTGCTTGGGAAGATGATTGCTCAGGGGGAAACATGTCCTGGGGCCACCAGGACTTCCAGTCCGGATCAGGAGCACAGCCGAAGAAAAGCAACTCAGACTTATCTGAGTTGCACTTCAGGCTGTGCCTCAGAAACCACGCGAATACTGCACTCAAACAGCGCTTTATCCTGTCGCCATCAAAAGCCTCACCTTTACTGCAAGTGAACAAAAGCTGGGTGTCATCAGCATATGAGATGACCCGGGCCCCATAAGTCTCCGCTACAAGCGCCAGAGGAGCCATATAGATATTAAATATGGTGGGGCTCAGAATGGACCCTTGAGGAACCCCAACCTCTAGCGCTTGCATTTCAGCGGAGAACGGAGGAGCCCAGATCACCTGCCGGCGGCCCGATAGGAAAGACTTAAACCAGTCCAACACCGTCCCCCGCAGGCCGATCTCCCTGAGTCTTAAAAGGAGACCCGCATGAGGGACGGTGTCAAAGGCCGCCGACAAGTCCAACAGGACTAACATAGCCTTCCCCCCCCGGTCGAGCGTCTCCCTGATGGCGTCGGTTACCTCCACGAGGGCCGTCTCCGTGCTGTAATTCGCACGGAAACCAGATTGAGAATCATGCAGAATATTATTCTTCTCAATAAAGGTGGTAAGAGTGAGTTGTACATGCTTCTCAACTACCTTCGCCAGAGCAGGGAGGAGGGAAATCGGTCTATAGTTAGTCCATTGCAGCGGATCTAACTGAGGCTTTTTGATAAGCGGCAGAATGAGTGCATGTTTCCACTCCCGCGGCACCGCTCCGGAACTCAAAGATAGGTTAAGCAGGGGGTTCAGCAAGTTGTTAAGTGCCGGAGCCACCCTGCCTAGACACCTCGCTGGACACACGTCCAACGGTGAGCCCGATTGAAGCCGTGTCAGTAGCTCCAGGGAGGTTGTGCAAGTCATTTGCGGAAAGACCGATAGTGTGGGTTGACTTTCGGCCTCTGAGGCTGGTACCAGTCCATTCTGGACCAGAGCATCAGCTACCCCAGATACATCCACAGGGGGAAAGGAGTCCTGAATAGTTTGAATCTTAGTGACAAAAAAGTCAGCAAGCTGTCGAATCCACCCTTCGGTGTGAGATTGAGGGGAAGCTCCTACAGCAGGATCTGTAAACTCCTTAACAATTCTAAAGAGTTCCCTGCTAGTATTGTCCGCACGATCGATCCTCCACTCAAGGTATTCCTTTTTGGCTTCCGCAATCTTTTTATGGTAGCCTTTAATGGCCACACGATATTTAAATTTCTCCAATAGATCATATTTACGGCGCCAAAGACGTTCCGCCTTTTTACAGTCTTGACGCATGGAGTGTAATGTAGCCGTAAACCAAGGAGCAGAGTCGTGGCGAGGAGCAATTCTCGTGGGCTTCACAGGAGCTAGCTCCATAAATCTCAATCGCAGCCATTCCTGAACCAGGGTTAGATCCGTTTCTAAAGACCCCGTCAGCTTACAAGGATATTGACAAAGAGCATCGGATAACATATCCGCTGTCACTAAGTGGAAGGCTCTAGATTGGCGAGACCCCTCCTTCTGTGATCTTTGTCTGGACCTCGTCTCATAAGACATAACAAATTTTAATAAAAAATGATCAGACCAAAGGACTGGAAGCGGCGGAGAAACTGCTATCGGCGCCGTAGAAAAAAGTACATCCAACATATGTCCTTTGACATGAGTAGGGCTATCAATAAAAGCTTCAAGTCCCAAGGCTGCAGTTATTTCCAATAATTTTGATGCATTAGCATCCGATGGTGAATCCAAATGTAGGTTTAGATCACCCAACAGCATACAGTGCGCAGATAATATGTAAAACTTTCCATTTTTTTGGTGTAGCAGTTGTACTCTCTTCGCATGCTCAGCGTCGTTTCGAAGCCCACGTTTTCTTTTTCTTCAAGTTCAACAAGCAAACCTTTCTTTACATCAGTTAGTAAATCTGTCGCTTTCTTTTCCCGGTTCGTGTGTGTCATCCGCTGCTGTACTTTTGTACAGTATTAATAGTCATATTTTTTATATATTAATTTGAAAGGTAGTGCCGAGGCGCCAAACGTTGATTACGTACTCCGTCCACCGCCATTTTAGTAGTTTCTCACCGTTGTTTTTATTATATCTGTTAGTTAGAACTCAGTAGTTTTCAATCCTAGTCTTGAATATCTTACTATAGTATTTCAACATTATTTTTATTGTGGGCCGTCATACACCTCCCCCACAAAATAAAAGAAGTATGTAGTTTTTTTTATTAACTTTTATTAAACAATAAATATAAACGAAACTCAATTATAACTATATTAGAACTGGAAAAATAACTTAAACAATGTTATAAACAAATTGTGAAATGGATTCCAAAAGGTGTCCGATTAATAATCTGAAAAAGAAAAAAGAAAACTAGAGTTTAGAATTATGTAGATGTGAGTAAATGAGCTGAAGCATTACGGGGCATATTATCAAGAACGGCGATAAAATTATCGCTGTTTCAGCGGCAGGAAACTGCAGCTAAAGCGGCGATAATGGGCTTGATAATATCGTGTTGTGAATTCCCATAGCAGTCCAGGTTCTGGTGTTAACTCGGCTACTATGGGAACTCACAAGGGCATATTATCAAGCCCATTATCGCTGCTTTAGCGGCAGTTTCCTGCCTCTGAAACGGCGATAATTTTATCGCCGTTCTTGATACTATACCCCTACAAGTTTTAGTAACTCTACGGTTTTGCGTGTGCAGTGTGACTCATAGGTTCCAGTTCTGTTATAATGCTGCGTTCAAGTGGTGTCTATATGGAAGTGCCTACTGCGTTACTGACGCCCGTTATGGCGACTTATTTCTAATGCATTCCTATGAAGGCTTTGTAGTAAACATTTCAGGCAGTTGGTGTCACAACTTATTCTGAACAATTCTTCTACACGTCTACACGTCGAAGACAGCAGTCCAAGTTTAAGAGAGAAAGAGAAATGATGTCACAGAGAGTGAGAGAGAGAGAAAACAACATTAAAACTGTGTCGCAGAGTCCAGAGTTGAGATTTTTTCTTGAAAAGTTAGACGTATATTTACTAGCTCCTTGCATCACTGCTCGGAGGTAATTATAGATTTTACAGAGAAGCTGCTGTACACTACGCACTCTGGGCCAGCATATCAAGCCTGGGCGACAAAATTATCACCACTTTATCGGCAGGAAAGTGACGCTAAAGTGTCGATAATGGTTTTGATAATATGCTCTATGGAATTCCAATCGAAGCTCATGTTAGATGTCCTTCACATCTAATATGAGCTTCGATTGGAATTCAATAGAGCATATTATCAAAGCTATTATGGCCACTTTTGCGGCAGTTTGCTGCTGATAAAGTGGCGATAATTTTGTCGCCCAGGCTTGATAATATGGCCCTCTCTCGTTTCCCAAATAAAGCTACCACTACAGTTATACGAGTGCAGTGCACCCGGTACATTTTACTTGTTAGAGTGCCGCGTTCAAGTGGTGTCTATATGGAAGTGCCTACTGCGTTACTAACGCCCGTTATGCCGAATTATTTCTAATGCATTCCTATGAAGGATTTGTAGATCTAGGCCTCTGTGCTTACCGTCGTATAAACCTTTCGGCCAAACACTTCAGCCAGTTGGATTGACAACTTCATTTCAATAATTCTTCTACAAGTCCAAGCAGACAGCAGTGTCTAAGTTTAAGAGAGAAAGAGAAATTATGTCACAGAGAGTGAGAGAGAGAGAAAAAGAGAGAAAACAACATTAAAACTGTGTCGCAGAGTCTGGAGTTGATATTTTTTCTTGAAAAGTTAGACGCATATTTACTAGCTCCTTGCATCACTTTACCCATGTTAAAAGTGACTCAAAAGTGCTGTAATTAGGTTGTGGATCTGTTTGTCAGACTGTTGTAAGCTATCTGTTGTCACTGCTCGGAGGTAAATATAGATTTTACAGAGAAGCTACTGTACACTACGCACTCTGGGCCATAATATCAAGCCTGGGCGACAAAATTATCGCCACTTTATCGGTAGGAAAGTGTCGCTAAAGTGGCGATAATGGGTTTGATAATATGCTCTATGGAATTCCAATCGAAGCCCATGTTAGATGTCCTTCACATCTAACATGAGCTTCGATTGGAATTTACAACGCAAGTCGTTACTACGACTTGCGCTGGATGGCACTGTGGGATAAGGAATCTTGTAATTTTATATTCCAACACCTTCCCTACTGTTACGGGGACTGGTGTTGGAATATAAAAGATTCCGAAATCCGCACCCTCCAACGCAAGTCGTTGTAACGACTTGCGTTGTAAAATCTGCGATGTAAAGTACCGCGTTGAAAACAACCGCGTTTTACTGACATACATCCCATAGTTTGTACTGCTTATCATACTCAGCACGTACCCGCTCATATGGTACAAATATGCTTGGACGTTACGCGTCGCATTAAAGCTTCGGTGTGACGTCATGTACGGTGTTCTGTACGCGAAAGGGGGCAATGTTTCTTCTTGGTTTAAAACATGTATGAATTTAATGTCCATACTAAGGGCAGACATTTGGGATAACTATGAATTTTTTTAATACTTGTAATAATCATATATTACTTTTACAAAGAATTACACAAATCGCTGTAGAACATCATGCGTACTCGTATTGAAAGAGCTGCGCAAGTGCATCAAAAGCGTACACAAAGCCATGTGACTTTAAAAGTAGAGATTTGATTGGTTCTCAACTTTTCCTATTGCGACTGTTGAAAGTTCAGTCCCATTATAATTATTCGACTTTGACTTTCTAAGAAGAAGCATTTGTTCTGAGAATCCTTTCAAATAGAAGGAAGATCACAATAATAATAGCAATGGAGGCATCTTCCAGCAGTTCTTCAGAGGGAGATTTAGGGGCCTATTACCAAGCTATAGCGATAATTATCGCTAAGCTTGGTTAGCGGGCATTTAAATATCGCCGCGCTCCGACGATTTTTATCGCTTAGGAGGCTTGATATTATCAAGGTTTATCTCCTAAGTGATAAAAATCGGCCAAAATGCATGAATATCGCTGAAAAGTCAGCGATATTCATGCATTAGCGAGCAAATGCTCTTAGCCATGTTATCCACCTAACATTGGATAACATGGCTAAGAACTGCTCTGGCAGGCGTTAGCTTTTGGAGATAATCGCGCTCAGCGCGATTATTTCCAAAAGTTGGTAATAGGGGATAGCGATGTTAGCGACTGTTTCCAGTCGCTGACATCTTGGCACGCCCACTCTGCATGTCATTAGCGATAATCATCGCTGACATGCAGAGTGGGCCCCTAAATGCCCGCTATCGCCTATTAGCTGTCGCTAACTGGTGTTAGCGACAGCTAGGGAATAGGGCGATAAAATTATCGCCGCTTTAGCGGGAATTTTTCCCGCTAAAGCGGAGATATTGCCCTTGGTAATATGCCCCTTAATTCCTGCAGAACGTCCAAAGAAGAGGAAAGAAGCTCTAATTTGGAAGTTTTTCACTTTTCCAGAAGGTCAAAAAAAGGTTAATGCTCCAAAAGTAACGTGTAAAATTTGCCAAACAACTCTTTCAAGGGGTGATCCATGTAAAAATTACTCTTTTGGCACAGCAAATATGGTGCGACACGTGAAGAACTTGCACCCCAAGAACTTTGCTCGAGCTGCAAGACGGAGGTTGCACGAGAACCCACCTGCTGCTACACCAAGTGCATCAACTGCGGCAGCAGCATTTTCAGCAAGCAGTCCACACCCACATATTGATTCTGACTTTGCTAAAGTTAAAATTCTATGCATTTATTGCGATAAACTTTTGTGTTATGGGGAACAGTCTATAGGCTTGATGAAACGCAGGATGCAGGGTCATTGCTGCCCTCGACATTAGTTGTGCTTTTTTTTTCATTCTTTTGTTCCGCTTGGAATTTGTTGAGAAAACACAAAAAAAATACAAAACAAAAAAAACTGTTCTTTTTAGAACTACCTTCACTGGTCAAAGAAAGAACTATATTTCTATTGTAGTGTGTAAAAGTTTGTCAGAATGAATGTGTAGTTCATAAATGAATGAATGAATATGTTACTAGTGTATGGAGAATGTGAAAGTGCAGAACTATAAGGAACTGCTACAGCATAAATCTATAAGGTGTTTATCTATAGTATACTGTAGTATGTCCGAAGCACTTGAATGTATCATATATACATAAATATTTACAAGTGTATGCTTCAATTTGCGCTGCTGGTGAAAGTGCCTGGGTGAATTTGTATGTGTTAGGGGCGGATTTACAATCCCCTTGTGCCTCTTTTACACAGCCGTTGCGTCACTTTTGTGACACAGCGGTGGTGCAAAAGATGTGCCATGGTGTGTGCTATTAACAATGTGATGCATCTGGAGGGTGTATTACATTGTAAAGCGCTGCGCCAGAAGAGGCTTTCTTGTGGAGAAGGGGGTGCAGCAAGGCCTCGTAAAAGTGACTGAGTGAAACGTATAACATTTTATTCAGTGAGTTTTGAGCTTATGCTGCGTCAAAACCTTGCACATGCTTGAAGCAGGTGTAAGGATTGATACAGCATTGTGAGCATAGGGCCCCAAGAGAATTGCTGGAGCTGTGTTATACTTGCAACCGACGTCAAGCAATAATTCATCCCAAAATTACTTTGCAATTTAGTTTTGTTATTACTTTATAATAAGAATATGAAATATAATCTAAAAAATAAAATAAAATAAAATATTTATATTAAATATATAAGAAATTAGTATAAAAAGAAAGACATAATATTTAATACATTTATAAATTATCATTTACAAAACCTTTCAAATTCACTGAAAAATCCATAGGTTTCACACACGTTATAGTTAGGAATTATCATTTAATAAACCTTGCAAAATCATTGAAAAAACCCCAGGTTTCACACACATTATAGTTAGGAATTAGCATTTAAAAAACTATGCAATTTCATTGAAAAAACCATAGGTTTCACATGTTTTAGTTAGCTGAACATTTCTCTCATACAAAACCTTTGAAATTCCTCCGTATAGTTAGCTCAGCTAACCATAACTTGCGCGCCCACAATGCACTGCTGATGACGTCACATATTACATCACTCATGACATGGTCAGTGACATCACTCATGACATCACTATGGTTTTTTCAATGAATATATATATATATATATATATACACACATCAGTACAATAATAGACAATAACAACTTTTAAAAAGGACACAAAACTTTACAATATGACCAAGAGAACAGATACATTGTGACAGGACCAACTATAAGCATACGCTATTACGGAACAATAACCACATGTACATTAAATCACCAAGACATGACACAATACATCTATATATTTACAGTGGGTATATGTAGATCTACCTCTGTTTCATTAACATATGGTGAAAAAGCAACATCATTTTCCCAACAGGGGACATACTGTGAAAAAAAGTGTCCAAAGAAGTGTAAAGATACCCCTGTGCGAAAACAACACCACAGGGATATAGACAGAGAAACAAAAGTATCGACTTGAGAAGGTGAGCTAAACAACCAAACAAAAAAAATACCAAAAGGTAGCAGTGATAATTTGAAACAGTTGTGAACTGATAAGTATACGTAGTAGAAAAAAGAGGGGAAGGAGAAAAAGGAGGAGACAAGTTCAAAAAGAGGGAGTGGGCAGACAATAATAACCACCATGTATGAGGCACACTTAAAATGTGACGTTAGGGTGCCCGTGGTGGAAAAAAGACAATAGCAAGAGGAATGGGCAAATCCGTGTCCACTCTATCTGGGCGAGGAAAAGAGAAATGGCATAACTCATTAGCCCCAGAAGACATGTCAGTTAAGCATCTGGGACATAGCAGTATTTTTTAGACCACCTATAATACTCACTTTATATTGCAAGAAAGCAAAAGTGCTTCGTGTTAATGAAACAAACCAGAGCCAAGTATGTCCCGGTGACAAAATATCAGTTATTCTTTGAAGTGTCAAATAGACCAAAAAGCAGGAGTAGTCACAGGTTCCAAACCTATAAGAAAAGAGTTTATGTAAGCATCTTGCTTAAAGCTCATACCGGTGCACTTAAGGACCCAATGATATCATGGAAAGCATAATGTGGAAAGCTCCTCAGTCACAAAGTTAAAAAGTCGAGTGAACATCAATAACGCGTTTTATCTACGAGATTCCAGGACCACAAGCAAGAGCTACCATTTACGGGAGAAATCAAGACGTATCTCCCTAACACCCCTTTGATCATCCATCATCATAGTGCAAAGGGAAGGGTAATACCGACCCTGCTAAAAAGACAAACTGAGTACCAGGGAACCCAATCCAACCCTGTAGGATTTAATAACAAGTACACTCAGAGCACGCAAATGCGGTCCTACCATGATACACTTGAATACGCGACCCAATTTCTAGGGGCGTGTGGCACGGCAGTTAATTGAATTAAAATGGAAGATGACCAGGAAAGGTTGGCAGCCAAATTATTTCAGCAGAGTAAACCAACTGGATCGGATAGTAGAAAGGATCCTCCGCGCAGTAAGTTGAGGAGCAAGATTCTGAAATTGGAGAAATTGAAGAAGACAGAACTATCAAAGTGGTGGGATGGAGTGACTTTGAAAAATTATGTTGATCAGAAAAGGGTGCCAAGGGGGTTGAGAATTCTGATTTTCCCGACGTTTGACGACTTGGATGAGGATCTCCTGAAGGAATGGGAGGAGAATCTCCATGCTTCTTCATTTTGTATGATTCATATTTTGATAAAAAATTCAGAGAGAAAAGTTGAAAAATTGAAAGCTCAGATTTTGGAATTAGAAAAGGAGTTTAGTGATATGAATTTGAAGGACCTAACAGATAAGAATGATGTAATTCTAAAAGATGTGATCAACAAATATCAGCGGGATGAGAGAGACTACAACCATGGCCAGGTATTCACTTTTGGGAAGGGGTTTCATTAAATCAGCAAACCACAGAATTTGAAGGGGGCAGAAGCACAAGGAGACTTGAGCTCGGTTAATTACAGTAGCTCAAATGTTTCTTCTGGTGAAGTATTGGGACCAAGGGGTTCCACGGAATTAAGACCATATAAGAATTTGTCTTTTTTCAAGGAAGTCCAGAGGATAAGACGGTGCAGAAAAAAGGTTGGTACAGTACAAGGAGGGGCAGGCGAAAGCACAGAAAATATCAGGATGGGGACTCGCAGCCAAGACAAATTCAGGAAGTAAGGGAACTAATTTGTGGTTTGGGTTGCACAGGCACAGCCCAGAATCAGGAACTGGAGGTGATTACTCTGTCCGATAGGATTTTGAGTGAACATGAACTATCTGTGCTAAAGAGGGGCTTTCCTTTTTGTCCGAACAGTACCTGTGATTATACTCAATTAGAAACTGATCTATTTAAATTTTTAAGGAAATTGAAAGTAGGCACGGATGAGCTAATGAAATACGGTGCTCATGACATTTTGGAAACCATTATTTTAGAAGAAAAATAAAAAGGAAAATCAGAACCTTTTGCAGTGATAGGTAGAAGTTACACAGAAAGAACACTGAACTATAGCCCTGATGACGTCCTACGTTGGATGAACTGCGTTGGCTGAATTCATTTGGAACTTCTGTTGATGAACTGCTACAAGCTTGCCAATTAATTTTGATGAACTGTCATAATCGTTGTAGAAACACTATCCTAAAGTGACGTGCAATAAATTGTGGATCTGTGGATTCACGGAAATCTGTCTTTTTGATTGAATCAGTTGGGAACAAATTTGCATTTGCAAATACTGATTACTGAATACGGCGCTCCCTTCATAGTAGTATTTTTCATTGGAGGTGGTCCTGCAGCGGTGGGCTACAGAAGGTTGAGCGTGATTGATTGGATTAATACCATTGAATTGATATAGCAATAATCCTGTCCTGTGCAAACCAGTTGGAAGCCTTCACCGCTAGAGATTATTATGGGTACGGAAAGTAATTCGCTGTCTATTCTCAGGTGTCTTCATGCCCGTACCTTCCCTTGGAAATGTTATAAGTGTTACCTGTTTTCCTTTCCAAAGGGTAGTTATGAGTAGCATCAGGGTTAGACCTATAAATCACTTTGTGGAATGAAAAGTTGTTTATTCACACCTCTAGTCCTTGACCTGTTCTCTTTTCTCCCAGAAGGGAAATTTATTTAAGTAAAATAAAATGTCTGCGTGTACAATAGTTTGCGTTTGGAATGCATTTTGTTTTAATTGTCTTTTTTCTCTCTCCTCAGGTTGCCTTTGCCTTCTGAAGGGCTTCTGTCAGGTACGCTGAGTGATTTAACATGGCACCTCACTGTGAAAGGCCTAAAATAGACCTGCAACTCAGAAAATGGCCACAATTAATAACTTTTCTTTGTATTATGTTACAAATATTTATAAACTTTTTAATGCTGGATAATTGGATCATCCAGTCTCCAAGGAAACCTTCCGGATTCGACTCATTTGCCATTCCTGTGTTTATGTTGCTTGGCACCAGCACGTGACCCCACACCTGGGTAACTGAGAAGAGACCTGAAGATGAAACTCAGGGCACAAGTCGAGGGTACATGTGGGAAGATGGCATCTACCCACTGTTTCCACTGTTTGAATGCCGCAGTAGCGTACGGTGTCAGAGGAGAGGAGAGGGGCGGGGCGGGGGAGGCAACAAACAACAACAAAAAAGGGAAAAAAACAAATGTGTCTGCTGCCTGCAGCATGCAGCATCGCCGTCCTCGGCTTCTCTCGTGGACACACTGCAGGCAAAGCTCCCAGACCCCCATGCGGTCAATACTGAAGTTGCTCTCACGCATGAGAGCAGCTTCAGGATTGGCCTGATCGCCGATGATTTGTGCTCCCAACAATGCAGCTGTGTTGGAGACAGCTTCAGTACGCATGATGGTTTGGCCGGTCTGAGACGGCGGGTCAAACCAACATGTGCACTGACAGCAGTGCACCCACTCCCCGTCGGCTCCTGTCATTCCTCTGGCCCCGACTCCAAGACTCGGCCAGGAAACAAAACAAAATGATATTATAATCTTTTTTTTTAACGCTGCTGGCAGAAGGGGTGGGGGGGTGGGGCGTTTACCATGATAAGGGGCTGGGCACCACTGAAATATGTAATCTTGCCCAGTGTGCTTTTCAGATACCGGGATATATTTAACAGTTCCTGCACGTTGTCTGCTTTCATTCCGAGCAACAACGTGCAAGAGAGGATGGGGCTTATCAGACTCCAGCTGGCTCATAACAAACGGCCGAAGTTAAGGGGTCAGGCCTCCATTTGTTGGAGTATCTTCGCTGTGAGCTATCTGGAGCCTCACACCTAGAAGCAAATGCAATGGAGGGGAAACAAAGGCACACAGCTTGTTATCACTTCACAAAAACTCGAGAGGTACGCTTTTGACTTTGTTCAGTCCCTGTATATAAGAGATATGCATTTACTGTAAGAATGTTAGATGTGTTGGTCTGTTTAAGTTTTTACATAAATATCAATTTAAATACCACTATTGTGTTTTATTTCTTTTATAGCGCTATAGTTCTACTCATTTAATTTCAGGGAGTCAGAGTGCTTTGCATCACACGTACACATTATACATTGACAATAAATCATATGTGTGTAAAATAATGTACTGAATGTGTTACATAAGGCAGTGAGAGTTACAAGGTGTAAAAGCCACATGTTCTTCTTAGGTTACTGTCTGTATATTAGAAGGATTACAATGTATGAACTGCAAATAACAAATGGATCTTTTTTGGCAAAACCCTGATGCAAAATCTCATTTGTTAAATATTGTAATGCAATCAAATGTACTCATGGGAGACCTGCTCAACATATGTGTGAGGTCTTAAGATCTGACATCACTTCTTGTGATGTTGCTGCCTATGATGCCATGTGCGATGTCACATGCCGTTATGTCACACACTGTGATGTTTCGTGCTTTGATGTCACTTACACACTGCCTAACTTGGTTAGTCCCCCACTTCTTTTTTTAGGACTTCTGCCCTAATGAAACTCAATCCTGAAGGGTACCCGGATGTCTGGCTCTGATTTCCAGCCTTGAATGGGCTTACCTCTGCTCCTTCCCAATTGGTTACCTTCAGCCTCAACTTCAACTCAAATTTATGCTAGAGCTGACATTCCAGGAAACCTCCACATCGCACATTCACATCTGTCAATCAGGTCTCTCTCACTTCAAGCAAATCACAAATCCACCTCCCCTCTTTTTTCAAACTTGCACACAGATAGAAAGCAGAGCCCTCTAACCATAAAGACGTACTTACATTTGTATAATAATGGACCAATATATGTACATAAATTGCTAGCAAGAATCTGAAACTTCGCCAAAGATGTCTTAGACTCTCGACAGATTTTCAACCCCAGATGTACTGTGTATTTAAGATTTGGAGAGGCAAGCCAGGCTTGACAAGGTGACACTGGCCTTCCACTTAATTTTCATGAGTTTGCCTGACTGAAACGCCAAGAAAATACTTCCAGGTCAGGAGGCCATTCCGAATTCGAAAGTAATGGAAGGTACTTGACGAATTGTGAAAATATTGTGCCGTGCCGTAGGAACAGCGCACAAGTGATTTTCTTGCCCATACACTTTTCACCCAGAAGTGCCTGGTGAAATGTGCACCGGAAAAAAAGCCCTAAAAGTGGGGAAACCTGCGTGTATTAGGCAGAAGGCAATTTTCTATTCCTAAAGGAAATATTCATAAACATTTTGTAATGCAGCACTCACACCTTCCTGCACATAATACTATTGGGATTTCCAGGGGTGGTATTACTGCAATGAAAGTCCTGCACACTCCCCTAGGGAGTAGGATTTTTTTTGCTGCTCCCTGCAGACAGGGCATTGCTGCGTACTGATGGAGGAGGGGAGCCAGCTAGGGCAGCAGTGGCATTGGGTGGGGCCCAACATAGGGCAGCCCCGAGGAATGTGTCTCTGGAGTTGAAATTGGACTGGGGACGGGGGAATGCATGCCTACATCTTGGATTGGCTGCCTTTGGGGAGTTGGCCACTGGGCCTGGCCACAGGCTTTGTGCGGAGTGGGGTTAGGTGAATGCAGGGGGTTGGCTGCAGGGCCTGGCTACAGGTACTTCGAGATGTCATCAGTGATGGCATAAATGATGCCATATAACTTGTCATGAGTGATGTAATATGTGAGATCATGAGCTGTGCATGGCAGGGGTGCAGTTTATAGTTAGCTCTGTTAGATACAACTGGTGAATTTCTGTTTTTTTTTTTGTTCAAAACGTTAATATTTTCACTGACCTGTTCACCTAACTATAATGTTACTTTAACCTTTGTTTTGTCAGTGAATTTCTAACTTAAAAAAATAAAATAAACAGTTCATTTTATCACACCTAACTATAACGTTACTTTAAGCTTTGTGATTTTTCAGTGTATTCTAGGTTTTCTTTTAACATAGAGTAATATTTAATTACCATACGTTAATCCAACCCCCCACCACACACCGCTGGTGGCTGCAGGGCCTGGTCTGAGGCAAGGCTCTGTGGCCAAGCCCTCTGCATGTAGCCAACCCCAGACTTCTCAGGGCCTTCGGTCGTGCACGGCGGGGATTGGTTTTAGCCAAACCCCTGAATTCAGACAACCATGGTCTTCATCCGTTTGTGGTGGGGGTTGGCCTCAAGGCCTAGCCTGTGACCAATCACCCCAAAGGCACCTAACCTGACACTGCACACAGCCTTCTGGCAGTGCACTGCGGGGGTTGGCCATAGGGCCTGGCCCTTAAGGACCCCAGGATCTTTTTTTATTAAAGGAGCGGGGCGCATAGCCACCCTCCCCAAGCTTCTTTTTATTCTGGGGACTCCATCCTCCAGGGCCATACATACATGTTAGACCCTGGGGACCCCGTCCTCTAGGGCTATTCTTTATAACAAGACAGGGAGGCCACACCGCCCACCTTACGGAGCCTCTTTAGGCCCAGGGACCCCATTTTCCAGGGCCCTAAATATAACTTAAAAGTGCAGGGGGTTGTGTGCCCCCCTCCCAAGCCTACTTAGGCCCTGGGGACCCCATCCCTCAGGGTCCTACATATATGTGAAAAGAATAGGGAGACTGGCCGGCCTCACTACCCCAAGCCTGTTAGACCCTGAAGACCACATCCCGCAGGGCCATTTCTAAAAATAAAGGGAAGGGACCAAGCCGTATTTGGCCCCAGGGATCCTATACCCCAGGCCCGTTATTTGAATAAAGAGGAGGGGGGCTACTAGGCCCCCCTCCTTAAGCTTTGTTAGACTCTGCGGACCCCGTCCTCCAGGGCCTATTCTTTATAACAGGACAGGGCGGCCGCACCGCCCACCTTCCCGAGCCTCTTTAGGCCCCATGGACCCCATTTCCCAGGACCCTAAACATAAGTTTAAAGTGGAGGGGGTTGTGTGGCCCCCCCTCCCAAGCCTCCTTAGGCCCTGGGGACCCCATCCGTTGGGGCCATATATTTATTTTTGAAAAGGATAGGGGGCAGGAACGGTTTCCTCTCCCAAAGCCTTGTTAGGCCCTGAAGACCAAATTCCTCAGGGCCATTTCTAAAAATAAAGGGAAGGGGACCAAGCTGTATTTGGCCCTAGGGACCCTATCCCCCGGGCCACTTAATTGAATAAAGAGATGGGGGAGCTACACAGCCCCTTCCTCAAGCTTTGTTACACCCTGCGGACCCCATCCCTCAGGGCCATTTGTAAAAATGAAGGGCAGGAGGGCCACGCTGCCCCCCTTCCTGAGCCGTTGTTGGTCCTGATTACCCTATCCTCTGGGGCCACTTGTTTAAATAAAGGGGAGAGGGTTGCTGCTCCCTCTCCTGCAGCCTCTTTAGGTCGAGGAGACCCTATCCTCCAGGGTCATACATATATCTAAAAAAGGGGAGGAGGGCCATGCAGCCCCCTACCTGATCCTCCTTACGCCCTGGGGACCCTATCCCCCAGGGCTGTGTATTTTTTTAAGGAGAGGGGTGCCATGTGGCCCTCCTGTCTAAGCCATTATTGGCCCCAAGGACCCCATCCCCAGGTCCACTCCTAAATAAAGGGGAGGGGCAAAATCAATTGATTTGCCCCAGATCTGTGACTGGGGGTCAATGTTTGATTTTTTTACAATTGTCACCGTAATTGGGAATGGTAAGGCCAAACATGGATCCCATATTTGCTAGGCCACCAAATTCAAGCTAGCCTGAATGATAAGGGGTGACACCCCAAAACCAGTCCCAGAATGCTTGTTTCTGGTCCATGGAGGGCCTGACCTGGCAGTTCAGGCTGGACTGTTCCTCTGGGGAGCAGGGTCAAGACTGATTTGCATATGGCGGGATCCAAACTGGAATGGCTTGGCGAGCAAAAAAACAATGGATTTACCACAGATCTGTGACTATGTGTGAATGCTTGATTTGTTCAGCATTCTGTCCATCATCAGTTTTGTTCTCCATTGTCACCCTAAGTGGGAAGGGTATGCCCAGACAATATGCCCAGATGTGGGTCCCATGCCCGCAATGCTACCAGACTCAAGTTAGCCTCGCTGATACCCCGAAACTGGTCCCAGGATGCTTGTTTCTGGTCCAGGGAGGACCTGGCCTGGCACTTCAGGGCGGACTGTTCCCATGGGGAGCAGGATCAACACTGATATGCAAATGGCCGGGTCCAAACTGGAATGGCATGGTGAACAAAAAACAATGGATTTATACGAGATCTGGGACTGGAGATGAATGTTCGATTTGTTCAGCATTTCATCGAGCATCTGTTCTTTTCGCATTTAACTATTATTTGAGCCACTGGATTTATGCAGCAGGGAAGGGCCAAATTATGCAGCAGGGTTGAGTAAATTATGCGGTATAATGCCACACATTTTATAATAGTATTACATTATTATTTTGTCACTTTTACACTTGTTAACACTGTATGGTGTTGATTGCACCTCATTTGCTCCAGTTTAACACTCAAATCTAGCAATAAGCAACAAGAAAGGTGCAACCATGGTGGAAGGATGCCTGCGTCATGGGGATGATCGTTTATGTGCAGGAAGGTGTCCCTTACTCCACATAAACAATCAGAAATGTCGGTTTTCAGCTTCTATGTATGGTGCATTAGAACACATAGAACTTGCAAAACGTCATTTTTTTAAATGATTGTTTATGTGCAGGAAGGGACACCTTCCTGCATATAAACAATCACCAAAGCTGTAGAATGCAGCACACATAGAAAGAGGAAGAAAACAAGAAGAAATGAATACATTTCTTCATTGTTGGGCCTCCCTATGCCCCTAGCATTCAAACACAATTCCAGGTTTACAATTTCTCGTACATCTGGAAATGTGTCATGTTCCATGGGTGTTGCGTGGGAACACCCATATCAACACCCATAGAATGCCCCTTTCATGCAAAATGCTGCGTGTTAAGGGGCTGTATTTACAAGGACAGGAAAAGTCACGCAGGGTGGCTTTTCCTGTCCTCTTAAATACGGGGCAGAAAAATGTGCCTCCGGTGCATCACAAAAAGTGACGCTTCAGCTTCCCAAGGGGTTTGTAAATAAGCCCCTCAGTACCATCCACTTAGGCCCTACAAGTAAATGAAATGTACCTATCACTTATATGCTAATTGTACCATGATTGAGGGTGAGAGCCCTGGTAAAGTGCACAGAGTCCTAATGCCAACAAAAACGAAATCCAAAAACTAAACAAACTGGTCTCAATCTTGGGTTGTAGTGGCTGCACATTGGTGCCACAGAGGCACCACAGACCCCTGCCCTATCTAGCACCTGCTGGCAGTAGGGACAAGTGTCCGATAAAAATAGTGAGGCAGTGCAGGGGCAGTAACAAACAAACAAAGCAAAACAAAAAACACTTACCTGACGCTCGGTGCTTTTCTCCTCGCTGCTGTTCTACTCCTCTGGGTACAGGCTCCCAGATTCCTCTGTGGCCAATCCCAACGCTGCTCTTATCATAAGAGCAGTATCTGGATTGGGAGGTGTGCGCTCCATTGGGAGCTGGGAGCCTGTGCCTGCTGGTCTCTCCACCTAGCAGGGCAGCTGGGTTGGAGAGAAGTATGTGCGCATGACGGTTTGAACTTAACCATCATGCATACTGTCAGCAGTGCCCAACACTCGCCCCCTCCCTGCTGCAGTGCTTCGGCCCACCAACAAGACTCAAACAGATGAAAAATAAAATAATAATCCTTTTATTTTTTGTCTGCCTCTGCGGTCAAGGGGGCAGACGCTCCTCCGCCATAGCGGAGGAGCTGCTGCCGTTGCTGGCCTTGATAGACAGGCCAGTCTGTTGCAGGGCCGGTGACACCTCTTGAGGTGGAACAGGCGATCCTTCAGATGGAATTAAAGACAGCTATGTCATACAGTAAGTAGCATTGAGAGCCTCAATCCCAGCCAGGAACCTGTTAACCAACCTCTGAAGGTGGCAGGGAATTCTTCAGCCCACAGGGTATCACCCTGAATTAGAAGTGGCCCTCTGGGTGGAGAATGAAGATCTCTCCTTGATCCCTTGGTTAGTACAATGTGCCAGTACCCAGGCATTAATCAAAAGTACTGAGGAAATTGGCAACTCCCAATCTATCTATGAGCTGAGGGTTTCTGGTGTGCATCAATCTTTGTAACTGAGTTACGCCCCCTACAGTACACACAGAGTCTGAGTTCTGGGGTGGCACCTGGAGGGGCAGCACTGGGTACCAGCACCCCATTGCTGGACTCTAGGGCCATTAGATTGCTCAATCACACCCAGTTCAAGCATCTTAGTCAGTTCCTCCTTGATGCTAGCTCTCAACGTTTAGCCAGATAGCATGTAAAATGTGTTCTTCACTGGCATACTGTTCCTTGTATTATTATAATGGATGCCCAGATGTGTGAGCCAGGGGTTATGGAGAATAAAGAGGCAAGCTATCCCAGCAACTAGCAACAGTCCCTCTGTTGTCTTGGCAGCAGAAAGGTTGACACTTTCCATTGACCCATCCTACTCCTTTGGGAGATAGAAGGATGGGGGAGGGAATCACTCTCCTCTAGCACCCCATCATATGTCACCAGGAGCATGGTGATTTCAGACCTCTCGTAGTGGAGTAGTTTGAGGCAGTTAACATGGAGTACCCTTAATGGGTTCCTGGCAGTCTTGTCCTCCCCATTTCTCTCTTTATCTCATAAGGCCCAGAGCAGCAATCTTATAGGGCCCTGGGCTCCACTGGCTCCATAACTTACACTTTTTTACCAGGCTGAAACTCGACCAGGGTGGCCTTCTGCTCATGCCAAAGCTTCATTAACTCCTGACTGGCTTCCAGATTCTCAGAGGCCTTCTTCTAGAAGTGCTGTGTCTGATTTCTCTGAGCCACATCTAGCTAATCACATCCTGGGGAAGAGGGGTTCTTGGGAGCTTGCTCATACCCCTCCTTCACCCGAGAGAGAGGCCCTAACAGAGTGGTCATACAGGAGCTCAAATGGACTAAACCCAACTCCTTTCTCTGGCACCTCTCTGTAGGAACAAGCATTGGCATAGCCAATAGGTCTCGCTTTTGGGACCTTATAAGTATTTAGTTATGCAGCACAATATCCTTTGTGCAACAACATCAACTGTTGCATGGCTAAGCACTTATAAGATCCCAAAGGCGAGACCTATTGGCTATGCCAATGCTTGTGATTCACAGTGTGCGGTATGCAAACGTCATTAAGTAAATACAAAAGCCTAATCTAACGTACTGGCCTACTAACTTGAAATATGCAGTCCATAATGCAGTAAACTAGTAATATTGTTAACTAAAACGACCTCAAATTAGGTCTATTTACAAAATCCAGCTATAACACAATTTATTATTTATTATTTATTCATTTATTTATTTTTGAATTTTATAGAGCGCTCGGCTACCCCCGAGGGGGTGTCCCGGCGCTGACAACTAATGAGCTCTAAGAAGGAGGATCAGGAGAATCAGGAAGAAAACAACCAAGTCTTAAGTTTGCGGCGAAAGATGGATTCAGTGGGGACAAATCTTAGCTCCAAGGGGAGGTTATTCCACAGTCTAGCTGCTACTACTCCAAAAGCTCTACCGCCTAGTCTAGAAAGGCGGAAGCGTGGGACAACCAGGAGACGTAAACTGTTGGATCGTAAGGATCTCACAGAGTGTGATAGAACAAGACGTTTTTTCAGATAGCCTGGGCCAAGATTGTTCAAGGCTCGAAAAGCAAGAATCAGTATCTTAAAGTGGATCCGCTTAGTGATAGGGAGCCAATGCAGTAGTTTACGATAAGGTGCTACAGATTGTCGAAACGGAATATTGCCAATCAATCTAGCAGCGGCATTCTGCACGATCTGCAGACGTTCAATCTGGTACAGAGGGGCACCTGCGTAGAGACTGTTCGCATAGTCTAAGTGAGACGTGATCAATGACTGAACCACCGTTCTACGGGCATTCAATGGGAGGTAAGGCAAAATCTTTTTAATCATACCCAATTTCGCAAAACAGGCAGATGTAGTCTTAATAATGTGAGGAGCACAAGAGAGGGTATTGTCAAACAGGAAGCCCAGATTGCGAACTGTGATAGCTGGTATCGGGGGGGGGTCAAGGACCACTGGCCACCACAGGCTAGAGGGAATAGGAGTTTTCTGATTAAAAAACATTACCTCCGTTTTGTCAGTATTAAGCCTAAGGTGGTTGGTGGTCATCCAATTGCAGATGTTATTTAAACACTGACGAAAGTTGGCAAAAGAGGTGTCAGAGTGATCCCTAAAAGAAAACACCAGCTGGGTATCATCAGCATAGGAGATCACTCTGACTCCCCAAGATTCCACCACCTTGGCCAGAGGGGCAAGATACACATTAAATAATAAAGGGCTCAGGGCCGAGCCCTGGGGGACACCACAAAGAAGAGGTTTCTCAGTCGAAGTAAAAGGCTTCAAAAAGACCCTCTGAGAACGATCCTTCAGAAAGGAGCTGATCCAGGTCAACACAGTACCTCCTATGCCCAACTGGCAAAGGCGATCCAATAAGATTGTGTGGGAGACCGTATCAAAGGCGGCGGATAGGTCGAGGAGAACCAACATGGCCTCCTCGCCCCTATCCACACACTCTCTGACAGTTTCGGAGACTTCAAGGAGAGCTGTCTCCATACTGAAGCCTGCTCTGAATCCCGGCTGAGAATCATGGAGAAGCAGATTAGTCTCCAGAAATTCAGCCAGTTGCAGTTGAACTGCTTTCTCCAAGATCTTAGCTGACTGAGGAAGGAGGGAAATGGGCCGGTAGTTAGAGAAGAGGCTAGGATCTGAATTCGCCTTTTTAAGGATCGGGACCAGCATGGCCTCCTTCCATATGGAGGGAAACTGGCCTGAACCCAGAGAACAATTCCAGATATCAAGGAGGGGCTCAATCAATATAGGGGCAAGAATACCCATCATAGTAGCCGGAATCAGGTCAAGAGGGGAGCCAGATTTGCACTGTGTAATTAGTCTCTGAGAAGACTCAATAGTCATCTCCTTAAAAGATTCGAGGAGAGGAATGTCCCCGTCTATCTCTCTAGGGGCTGGTGAGATACCCTCTGCGGGGAAGGAGGACCTGATGGTCACGATCTTCCCCTGAAAGTATTCGGAGAGACCATTACACAGTACCTGGCTAGCCGGGATCTGAGAAGATAAGGCCGCAGGATGCGAAAAGTCCTTCACAATTTTAAAAAGGGATTTGGAGGAGTTCCTAGATTTCTCGATTTGGAGGACAAAAAAATCTCTCATAGTTGACCGTTTTAAGGAGAGAAACTTTCTCAGAGCGGATTTATAAACAACTTTGGCCTCTGGATCATAGTTTTTTCGCCATAGACGTTCAAGTTTTTTACAACTGCTCTTCTCCTCCCTCCACAATGAGAAGACTATGATCTTTAGAAACCCGGAAGCGTGCGTGGAAGACTGTCCGTTTCCGTTTGGTTGAACCCGGGGTCAGGGAAAGGGCGAGGTCAATGTCAACGCTCGCATGCAAGCTTTTATAGTGGCAAGATCCTGAGATATGTATGATGATTGTCAGATCAGTGCCACATCGATAACCCCTTTGTGCTCTCCCGGCGCTGCTATCTGAACCTGGGCACATACCAGGGAGCGCGTTGGGCTGCTCACTTCCGCTTCCATTAAGCAAATGAGGCCATTAGCCGAGCTAAGAGGGACAGCAAGGATGAAGGGAGTGGGCTCGCCTTCGTGCAGCATCAACGCTCTGTCAGTGGTACATGAGAGAGCTGGGCTGTGGCTGCTTGGAAGTCATGGTGAAGGAGGCTCTGCTGTGGAGGAAGCAGATGTCAGTCGTCTACGCGGGTGGAGTCTGGGTTGTGGTGAGTTGTTTTGGCTACAAATACCTGATGGATCACTGGTGAACGAAGAAGGTGATTCCCGTTACAGGTCTAACAGGCAACACTGTGAAAGAAGAGGCAGCACCAGCACAAGTTGGACACAAAGGAGCCCATTAGGATAACGGGCGGAAAATCACTCCGACCGTCAAGGAGGCGGAAAACAACCGCCCGCCGGGACTGCGGATAAACTGGCGGTCAAATTAGGATCAACTGCCAAAAAAGACCAACCGCGGCGGTAGCGGGCTAACCCAAAACCGACCGCAGCGGTCGGAAAAGCAGCGGAAAAGCTACACCCCGCCACAAGCATAGCGGAGTCACCGCACGGGAAATTATGATATCCCCGATGGTCCCGCGGTACGAAGCGCTGTTTCCGACCGCCGCGGTCGCACACTGCAGTGAATGGGAGAGACAGAGTAAGAGCTGCATCATAGCCACCGCAGCGGACGGTACATGAAAAACATGGCGGACGAAGACAAAACACCGCAACGATGCCTAACTGAGCACAGATCAAAGTAGCCATGCCCCACAAATACACCAAACACATAGCAATGAAAAAACAAATGCAAATAAAAAAATAAAAGAAAATTCCCAGGACAACACCCACAATACACCTCACAGCAAAGGCCCAATTGGACACACCCACACAGCTGAGGATAAATACAGTCCCTCTACTGACCAAAATCCTTTGCAACACTCCAGAAGAGAAGGCCAAACACCACTTCTGACAGGAGAGGCAAAACAACACAACACACACACCACCACCACCACCACCATTACACCAGCACCAACAATTCCCCAGCACACAACACACCTCACACCTCAACACCACACCCACCACACACACCCCTGCACCCACAAACACTGCAAACACCAACCACCATGGCAGCACAAAAATGTCCAAATTCACAGAGGGTGAGTTGACAGTCATGGTAAATGAGATAGTGAGAGTGAAACCACAACTGTTTGGTAGCCTGGTCCAACAGACACCATTAGCCACAATGACACAAATATGGGAAAGGATAGTCCAAAGGGTCAATGCAGTACGGACCACCCCGCGATCCACGAAGGAGATCATGAAGCGGTGGCATGATCTCAAGAGGGTTGTCAAGGAGAAGAGGAGCAAGAACTGGGAGCTGGCAAACCGGACTGGCAGTGGCCCTCCCATCCCACAGAAAACATTCACACCATGGGAGGAGAAGATGCTCGCCATACTGCATCCTGAGAGTCTCACAGGAGTAGCTGGGGGAACGGAGGCTGGTAAGTACAAACAAATGGCAACCAACACACTGATAAGTACTTCCTTGCACAACCCAAATACCATTGCATGGTTCACCCTCACCTAACAGGCAGGCAGCCATCTTGTATTGGAGGACTGTTTGGGGGTGGGAGGCCTGTATCACTACTCCCAGCATGCCCCCTGTCCCACACCCCAGCAGCATGGAGGCCTCCCCCACCCAGGAGCATGTGTCATCCATTTCACAGTCCACCCTCACCTAACTGGTAGGCAGCCATGCTCACTGGGAGACATGTCTGGGGTGTGAGGCCTGCACTACCACTCCCAGCATGCCCCCTGTTCCATACCCCAGCAGCATGGAGGCCTCTCCCACCCAGGAGCATGTGTCAGCCATTGCACAGTCCACCCTCACCTAACAGGTAGGTAGCCATCTTGTATTGGATGACTGTTTGGGGGTGGGAGGCTTGTATCACTATTCCCAGCATGCCACCTGTCCCACACCCCAGCAGCATGGAGGCCTCCCCCACCCAGGAGCATGTGTCATCCATTGCACAGACCACCCTCACCTAACAGGTAGGCAGCCATCCTCACTGGGAGACATGTTTTGGAGTATGAGGCTTGCACTACCACTCCCAGCATGCACTCTGTTCTACACCCTAGCAGCATGGAGCCCTCCCCCACCCAGGAGCATGTGTCAGCCATTGCACAGTCCACCCTCACCTAACAGGTAGGTAGCCATCTTGTATTGGAGGACTGTTTGGGGGTGCAAGGCCTGTATCACTACTCCAAGCATGCCCCCTGTCCCACACCCCAGCAGCATGGAGGCCTCCCCCACCCAGGAGCATGTGTAAGCCATTGCACAGTCCACCCTCAGCTAACAGGTAGGCAGCCATCTTGTTTTGGAGGACTGTTTGGGGGTGGGAGGCCTGTATCACTACTCCCAGCAAGCCCCCTGTCCCACACCCCAGCAGCATGGAGACCTCCCCAATCCAGGAGCATGTGTCAGCCATTGCACTGTTCACCCTGACCTGAGAGGTAGGTAGGCATCATCACAGGTCTGGCTGTTTCTGGTTGAGAGACCTGCAACACTAGACACGGCACCAATTGCATGCAATGCATCCACACAGGACATGTTTGATTATTTGATGTGTTCATGCACCATGTAATAACAGCCAGTATTGCATGTAACAATAATGCAAAAGTTGGCTCAATTGTGTAGTGTACAGACAGCAGATGACCTGCAGCTAACAGAATACTTGCACATTGCCCTACACTGACCATTTCCCATCAAATCCACAGGTGATGAAGATCTTGCTGCTGAGGATAACAACGACCAGAAGAGGCAGTCTCTAACCCCGGTACATGGACTCTCGGATGTTGACTCCCAGGACAGTTTGGACGATGAGCTCCTGACCGGCCCATCTGGTGTGCCAAGGCCCAACAGGTCCCAGGACCCCATCCTCCCCACCACCACGTCTGCTGCACCAACAATGCACAGCAGACCCCTGCAGTCATGGCCTGTGCCTCCACCGCTGCCACCTCGGCCGCCACCACCACCACCACCAGCACCCTCCCTGTCCCAGGGGACAAGCAGGACACAACACCAACTGTGGAGGGCAGGGAGAGTGTGCGAGGACCCACCGTGGTGAGGCAACAGGTCCGTGGCAGCAGGGCAGGAGGGAGGGCCAGGGTCCCCCCCTAGACCTCAGGAGGTTGGCACACCATCCCTGGACCACTTCACCAGAGTCATCGGTGCATATGAACAGGTCCAGGGACAAAGTGGCCGGTCGGACAAACTTTTACGTGAGCTCATCCTGCTGATGAGGTCCATCAACACACGCATTAGTCAAATGGGGGACCTCATGGCCCAGCAAGTGGCGTTGCTGAGGGACAGGCCTGCGTCACAACCAACACCTCCGCCCCCTTCTGTTGTGCTGCAGGATGACAGTGCACCATCCTCCCCTGCGCCAACAGAGAGGGGCGAGTCCTCAGACGCCGCTGGCCATTCAGCAGGCCCCCCACCGCCAAAAAGATCAAGGGGCGTCCAAAGAAGAGCCTGGGAGTCTCCGGAGGCAAAGCACAAGCCACACGCCAGTCACGGAGCCAGCCCTGATGGCAACCCTCTTCTCCACTGCATTGACTGTTTGGACTGTCCTTCCCCACACTGCCTTGGCAATGGCACTTGTCTCTTGGACTGGGTCACCAGATCCATGTGGTGTCTACTTTTGCATCTCATCTACCATGTCTATCAAATCACTGTCCATTCACCATCTTCATGTAAATATTCCCGCACCCCTCACATGTCCACTTTGCACATAAAAAATCTGACGCACCAGATTTTGTGCTGTATCGGTTTTTAGTGCAATATTTACAGTTTTGAAAATGTCCATGATGTGTCCAAATGATGTACAGTATGTAGGTCAGGATTATTCTGATGCACCTAGGGAGACAAAACAGAACAACAGTCACTGGTGTCATTGTGGCATCACAGACATAACAGTACACAAAACATACACATTAGACTGCAGGCATACAAGACTATGTGCAGCAGGTGTTAACAAATAGAGTCCAGCATACGTCCACATATGGAACATCAATGCCACCTTTCATACACACAGGTGACTCAACATGTTCCTGTCTGTACCATCCGCAGATGGCCCAGCACAACAACAACAACCACAACAATATACAAGTCGTACATCTTTACACACCTTCAAGTGAAGTAGCGGTTGATGAGCTGTGGACGAATGTCAACTCCTTCCTCTTCTCCACTGTCCTCATCACTGGACTCAGGGCCTTGGGCAGGAGCGGGCCTTGGTTCCTCTCTATCATCCAGGAGCAGGGGAATCCCCTTGTGAATGGCCATAATGTGCAGCATACAGCATGCCACACCGATCTTGCAGACCTTCCCAGGTGAGTATGCCAGTGCTCCTCCAGTCCTGTCAAGGCAGCGGAATCTTGACTTGAGTAGGCCAAAAGTCCGCTAAATTACACGCCAGGTTCTGCCATGGGCCTCATTGTACCTGACGTCAGCCGGGGTCCTGCGATTTCTCAGTGGACTCAGCAGCCATAGGCGACTGGGATACGCAGAGTCACCTAGGAATGACAAACACACATTGCAATGTTGCACAAGCAGAGGGCAGCAGGTCATAAACACGCAGCACGCCATATCACTGGGCATACTCACCCACAATACAAGCACGATCGGGATGCAGGTTAGCCATCATCCGGGGCACCATGCTGTTTCTCATGACATATGAATCATGGACAGATCCGGGGAATCTTGCACACACATATGAAATTGTCATGTCCGCAAGGCACACCACTTGCACATTTATAGAATGGTAATGTTTGCGATTCCTAAAAATATGCTCAGTGGCCTGTGGTGCCACCAGACTGACTTGGGTGCAATCGATGGCACCAACAACATGGGGGATGTGCCCAAGGGCATAGAAGTCACCCTTCACACCTGACAATTTTGCTCTCCTGGGGAAATGTATGTAACGATCCTTATATCTCATCATGGCTGCAAGAACATCCCTCAGCACCATGCTGAACATGGGTTGCGACATCCATGCAGTGCCGGCTACGGTCTCCTGGAAGGAACCAGTTGCAAAAAAGTGGAGGGCTGCATCACTTTGTATGTGGGTGTGAAGGCTGTTGGGTAGTGGCGACGAGGCTGCAGGTGGGGCTTCAAAAGATCACAAAGGGTCTTCATGGTCGCTCTGTCGAGGCGGAATTTTGGGATGATCGCCATATCCTCCATGTCCCCCAGCACTGTCAGGTGACGTATGAGATTTGGCCTCCTCCTAGTTGAGATGTACATGGACACATGTCAATGTCAACCATCACGAGGTGGACTCAGCACATACCGTTAAGCATGTCACGCAAAACCTTAACAATCCAGCGAGATGCGTGGCACACAAGGTTACATTTGTTCAAATTTGAGACACAGCAATCCATTTTCAATACAGAGGTGCCACAAACATAACAGAATGTGAATGCAAATGCACAGTTTCTGAACAGGACATTCCACATGTGCACGCCACATCCCGTACCATCCACAAAAGTGTGTAAGATGACCATGAAGGCCTCACACACATCTGCTGTACCTGTCACACCTCAATGCATGATGTGAGTTGGCCGCACATCAAGAGCCCAATGATCACAGTAGATGGTAAACTTGTGTGCATGGGCTGATATGGTTGCACAAGTATGAAACAATACCATACAGTGAGACAAGCCTTGTCAGCACTGACCCACAATACATTGATTGTTTACACATTATTGACACCAGCTTAACACTGTCAGGCATCATCAACCATCAAATGCATCAGTGAAATAGCAAGAACACAGACCAATGTGCGTCACACATATCGTACAACCACCTGTGCATGGAAGCAATAAAGGGCATTGTGTGCACAATGATGTGCCATTAAACATGTTGCTGCTGTGTACTGATGCAGAGTTCTCGATTGAATTTGCCATTGCATGTGTCCAAATTTGCAGTTGCTACCGCCTGTCCATGGCGGTGTGACACCAGTACGGATGTATGACGTTACAACGCATACTTTTACCATGCATACCTTTACAACGCGGTTTTTACATCGCATACCATTACAACGCATAGCGCTTTTGGGTGTTGGATAGTGAATAGTTTAATTTACTATTCCAACTCCAGTCCCCGTGGACACTAGGGAAGGTTATTGGATAGTAAATTAAACTATTCCCTATCCTAGAGCGCCCCCCAGAGCAATGCGTTGTAATAGTTTGCGTTGTAAAAGTTGCGTTGTAATGGTAGGTCGTTGTAAAGGTTGTATACCCACCAGCACCACCCCCTACACAAGTGCAGTAGAGATTGCCATGGAGACATGGGTTGCCGGCGGTGGGCATGCTGCACCACACATATGGCAGTAGTGGTGCAGCATGCCCACCGCCAGCAACCCATGGCAATCTCTACCACACTTGTGTAGGGGGTGGTGCTGGTGTCACACTGCCGTGGCCAGGAGGTAGCAACTGCCATATGTGTGGCACTGCATGCCCACCACCAGCAACCCATGCCAATCTCTACCGCACTTGTGTAGGGGGTGGTGCTGGTGTCACACCACCGTGGCCAGGTGGTAGCAACCGCCATATGTGTGGCGCTGCATGCGCACCACCAGCAACCCATGCCAATCTCTATCACACTTGTGTAGGGGGTGGTGCTGGTGTCACACCGCTGTGGACAGGCGGTAGCAACCGCCATATGTGTGGCGCTGCATGCCCACTGCCAGCAACCCATGTCTCCATGCCAATCTCTACCACACTTGTGTAGGGAGTGGTGCTGGTGTCACACCGCCGTGGACAGGCGGTAGCAACCGCCATATGTGTGGCGCTGCATACCCACCGCCAGCAACCCATGCCAATCTCTATCGCACTAGTGTAGGTGGTGGTGATGGTGTCACACCTCCGTGCACAGGCGGTAGGTAGACACCAGCACACCCCCTACACAAGTGTGGTAGAGATCGGCATGGAGACATGGTTTGCTGGCGGTGGGCATGCAGCGCCACACATATGGCGGTTGCTACCGCCTGGCCACGGCGGTGTGACACCAGCACCACCCCCTACACAAGTGCGGTAGAGATTGGCATGGATTGCTAGTGGTGGGTGGTCATTGGATGCTTTTGAACGATGCAGCATCGCGCTCATATGGCGGTTGCTACCGCCTGGCCTCGGCGGTGTGACACCAGCACCACCCCCTACACAAGTGCGGTAGAGATTGGGATGGATTGCTGGTGGTTGCTACCACCTGGCCATGGTGGTGGCATGATGAAGGTTTGAAAATCGCGGAAGGCGTGCTCCGCCACCACAGAGCTGGTCATTGGATGCTTTTGAACGATGCACCATCGCGCTAGCGCACCCCGGGCCCCTGCGTTGCATCACCGCCATGGAGCATTGCCTACAGCCAATGGGAGCGATGTTGGCGGTGGCATGATGCAGGTTTGAAAATCGCGGAAGGCGTGCTCCACCACCGCGGAGGTGGTAATTGGATGTGTTTGAATGAGGCAGTCCTGCACAACCAATAATTGCAGCTTTGCACCTCACAAACCAGCCCAGTGGGCTATAAATCTGTGGGAGTGAGCAACACATTTCCACTGCTCACAGAGCCTGCTGCCTGGGACCCTCTCCTGCTGCTACCAGATGTGCCTGCTGCCTGGGACCCTCTCCTGCTGCTGCCAGAAGTGGCTGCTGCCTGGGACCCTCTGCTGCTGTTTCTGCCTGGGACCCTCTCCTGCTGCTGCCAGAAGTGCCTGGGACCCTCTCCTGCTGCTGCCAGAAGTGCCTGCTGCCTGGGACCCTCTCCTGCTGCTACCAGAAGTGCCTGCTGCCGGGGACTCTTCACCACTCACTTCAACCACAGGAGTTCCATATCCACAGGGATGGCAAGAACTGAGAAGATCCATGCCAGTCCATTCACAAGCGAGGAGCTGGAGGTGCTAGTGGACGAGGTGCTGGCACAGTACCCGAGGCTGTATGGTGGCCCCAATGTAGTGGTAAGTTATCATTGAGGGTGCTGTTGGGCGGGGGGGGTCAGACATGCATGGTACTGGTGATGTGTGCAAACCACAGAGGGGTTTCAGTGCAGTCATCCTGCATGTGTGTGTGCTTTGCATGCAGTCTCTACGCCCTCATGCATACATGCTATGATAACTATTTGGGCCATGCAGAGTGCCCTTGTGAGGTGTCCCCAGTTTGGGAATTAAGGGGATTACTAGTGGTCCGGACTCTGCGTATTGCTACTGTTGTGATAGATGTTGATACATGACACCGTGTAACTGGTCACTTACCCTACTTTTCTCCCATACCTGCAGCTCAAGGTACACCAGCGTAAGGCCGTGTAGAGGGCCATTGCTGCAAAGGTTACGGGCCCTGGGGGTATCCAACAGACGACGCACCCACTGCCACAAGAGGTGGGACGACATCAGCCGGCTGGCAAAAAAAAAGTGGCTGAGATGACCTTGGGGCTGCAACCGCGCACTGGGCAGAATAAGAGGTGTGGGGTAGTTTTACATGAGTTTATGTTTAGTCATCGTCAGCTTGCGATAGGAAACTATTGACGAGTTTCATGAATTTGACTCCTCGCCAAGCCAGGATACACGACAAGCCCTCCAACCAGCGTATAACTGCTTGCCTGCTGGACCGGATGTTCAGTTTGTTAAAAATAGCTTTTAGGTACTGTCTCCTTTGGCTTAGGATGGCTGGACAGGCGCATAGCAAGTGGATTCGTTTTTTTTTTTTAATCCACATAGTCGACAAGCTTCTGAATTAAAAGCTGGCTTCCATGAAGGGATAGGTTCTTGGAGTCGTGCACACCCATTCTAAACTTTAAAAAACAAATTTTTAAATAAGAGCTGAAATGGGCAGATAAGTAAGCTTGTGGCTTTGAGAGCCTGTACGATTTTATAACTGTCCATCCGTGCCGCCTCTTTGTAAGCGCCATTTTATCCTCCAGTAAAGATTTCTTTGTGGCCGCGACATTTACTATTTTGTTCAAGGAAACTTTATCCTTCGCATTGTCCCATGCTGATTGGAGTTCCATCTTAACCAGAGAGGTACTCAGGAAGCTCCCCCTAGAGATTGGCGTTTCTTGCTCCTTCTGAGACTTAATTTCGTCCCAGCATTGGCTGTTGAGAGTGCCCGAGTAGGAGGAGGGGAGAGAATGGCAACATTTGATGAAGTTACTCATTCCCCTGTATTTCTGATCCTGGAGACCAAATTCCAGTCTGACCTGGGCAGGCGAGGCGCATTTCAGCAGATCAAAAACAGGTTTGTAAATTTTTAACTGTAACTCATTCTGTAGGTGCGAATCTTTGCCACACCAAGGGACCAAGCCATAGGACAAACTGGGTTGAATTTGGGCGGCCATTACTTTTAGCAAGTGAGAATAGTTCGGGCAGTCCAATTTTTTACGTATTAATCTATAGGCATAGATCAATGATTGGGCCTTAGCTCTGAGGGCCAGTTTATGTTCTTTATGAATTGTACCCTGCCCGATAGTTACGCCCAAGTATTTATATGAACTTTTTTCTTCAACGTTAGCCCCGTTGACCATCCATTTGAACTTTAGTTTTCTACTATCAACTAGGCGGACAATTTTTGTTTTCTCTTTATTTGGCTCCAGCTGTTCCATATCCAAGTAGGATACCAGATAATTTATTGATCTCTGTAACCCCACTGGGGTTTGGCTCAGCAAGACTATGTCGTCCGCTTATTGTAGGATTGCAACTGGCTCGTTAGCTAATTTCGGGGGGTGACAGTCTGGTTTTTCAATGTATGGGGCTATGTCAGATAAATACAGGTTGAAAAGGCTGGGGGCCAGAACACAACCTAGTTTCAAACCGCTTTGTGTGTGATTACTTGCGGGGTACTCAACCCATTTCCCAGCTTAACTCTGGCCCAAGTATCCGTATACAAAGTGATAATGGTGTTGAGCAGTACGTTCGGCAAGCCCCATCTGTTGAGTTTTTTCCATAGGTGGCTCCTGCTCACTCTATCGAATGCAGATTTAATGTCCACAAAACAGGCGAACAGGCGGAGTTTCCTTCTTTGCGCTTGTTCCGTCAAGAGAGCTAGAGTTGCGAGGTTGGATTCAGTACCCATGCCTTGCCTAAATCCTGTCTGGAATTTGGGAATGATGTTTTTTCCTCCATCCAGCCTTGCAGCTGGATTAGTAGGAAAGACGCATACAGTTTTGCTTCCACGTCAATCAGTGAGATTAGTCTGTAGTGCAGCCTCTCATGTGCTTGCTGTGCCACCTGCCTTGGACACTGGCCCTGTTGCTCTGCTGTGTTGGAGTCTCCCCTGTGCCACGGACACTGGCCCTGTTGCTCTGCTGTGTTGTACTCTCACCTGTGCAGCCTCTCATGTACGTGCTGTGCCACCTGCCATGGACACTGGCCCTGTTGCTCTGCTGTGTTTTTCTCTCACCTGTGCAGCCTCTCATGTACTTGCTGTGCCACCTGCCCTGGACACTGTCCCTGTTGCTCTGCTGTGTTGGAGTCTCCCCTGTGCCCTGGACACTGGCCCTGTTGCTCTGCTGTGTTGGAGTCTCCCCTGTGTCATGGACACTGGCCCTGTTGCTCTGCTGTGCTGTACTCTCACCTGTGCAGCCTCTCATGTACTTGCTGTGCCACCTGCCATGGACACTGACCCTGTTGCTCTGCTGTGTTGGAGTCTCCCCTGTGTCCTGGACACTGGCCCTGTTGTTCTGCTGTGTTGGAGTCTCCCCTGTGTCATGGACACTGGCCCTGTTGCTCTGCTGTGCTGTACTCTCACCTGTGCAGCCTCTCATGTACTTGCTGTGCCACCTGCCCTGGACACTGGCCCTGTTGCACTGCTGTATTGGAGTCTCCCCTGTGCCATGGCCACTGGCCCTGTTGCTCTGCTGTGTGGGAGTCTCCCCTGTGCCCTGGACACTGGCCCTGTTGCTCTATTGTGTTGGAGTCTCCCCTGTGCCATGGCCACTGGCCCTGTTGCTCTGCTGTTTTGGATTCTCCCCTGTGCCTTGGACACTGGCATTCCTGTTTACAGTTTGCTTGTGCAGGATATCTTGCATTTCTTCAGCACTTTGTACCTTGATCTTGTCTACAGCTATTCAACTATCACATCTCTGCAATGTGTGAATAAAGACAGTTACTCCTGTTGTCTGTTTTGTCAGTATACTTGCTGATTAAAGATCTTTTTGTGTGCATTTGGTAGCTTGTGCCCCATGCTCTATGTGTCCCTTCAACATTGCCAAGCTCTTTGGCCGCATCACATTTTTAAACATGGGTAACACGGTCTTTAGTCCATTCAGACACTGATACTTGTGTTATCTGTGTTGGCTCTTTTGCCTGTCATGCAGTTCTATTTTGAGTGGTTTTGTGTTGTTCGCTACGTTGCTGCCATGTCAGGTTGGGGTAGACTGCCAGCACAGGGTGTGATGCTGTGCGCAGGTTTGCATGCAGGCTGGGCACTGTCATGATGTATGTGTGTTATTCCTGTATATGTGCACAGCTGTGTATGTGTATGGTCATCCAGTGTTGGCCATTAGTCCTGGTCCCCTGGCATACATGAGATGTGTGCTCTTGGGTGGTGAGGAGGTGTGCAGTGCATAGGGTGTGACTTTGTAGTGGGTGTGGATGTGTGTGTGCCCCTGGATTGTGATAGCCACACATGTGTTAGCCAGGAGTTGGATTGTCCTGCCCTGTATAAATGATTGTATGCACTTGTGTGAGTTGTCTGTTGTGCATTATGCAGTGTGTTGATGTGTCCATGCAGTTCCGTGTGACTCCTCATTGTTGTTTTTGTCACTTATGAGTGTGCAAAGTGTGTGACTTGCACATCAGTGTTGTGTTTGTTCGATCATCAATGTGTGTTGTGTTTGTTTGTGTGGACTGTGTGGCCCTGAGGCTCCTCCCTGGCATTGTGTGTGACTTACTCTTGCACTGCAGGCACATGGTGCCTTTTCTAATCCTGTATGTCATGGTCTGTGGTATGATGCCATCCCCTATGTGTGCCACTTGTGCCTAGCCATTGTGGTTCTGCATTCCCTCTATTTGTATATGGTTCACACCTCACATGTCTAATGGTGACATGCAAGTCAGTTGATTTTGATGTCAGCTGTCCCCTTTGTTTACATGTGTATGTGCCTCCCAATCCCTTCATTTGTGAGACTGTGCCTTGTGGTGCAGTTTTTGGGCCAAGAGCGCAATTCCACTCTGGACATGGCCTCATTATTTTATGTGTGATGTTCTTGTGCTATTCATCAGTGTGGATTGCCCTTGTGCACTTGAGCTGTGTGTGCTGCCCAGTGCTCTGGTGTAGCTGGTTGTGCTCTTGTATCCCAGAGTGGTGCATTCTGTTGTTGTTGTTTAGGGTGTCTGTGTGTTGGCTGTGGTGTAGCTTCACTTCCTGGGTGTGCTGTTGTTTTTGTGCTGTGCTGATTTGTGGTGTGTGTGTTGCGGTTGTGTCAGTCATGTCTGTGTGTAGCTGTTGTGCTTGTTGTGCACACACTGCCTGTTGTGCATACTGTGTTGTGGGTATGTGGGCTTGGCATTGCCTGATGTGCATCCCCTGATGTCCTGTGGTGTTTTTAGATTTGTGCTTGCATGTGCATGTGTGGATTGTTTGATGTGGCAGTGTAGTTCTGTGCAGGTGCAATTCTTGTGTGATTTGTGTTATGTTGTGTGTGTTTTGTTGGTGAGTGATGATGTTGTGCAGTGATGTTGTGTTTGTACTCCCATTACCTTTCCACAGTTTGGCTGGCAGGGTATGTCTGCTTCTGTCGGGGTTGTGTGTGTGTTCCTGTGGTGTTTGTGTGTAGTTTTGTGCAGGCATCTGTTCAGGGTACCCTGTGTGTGTGTGTGTAATGTTTGTGGATACAGCAAGGGTGTGTGTTTGTTTGTGTGTGTATGTGCTGTGAAGTATTGTCAGCCTTCAGTGTGTGAGGCACAGGTGTTGTGTGTTCATTGTCAGCCTCTCCTGCAGTGGCTGTCTCCCTAGTTGTCTGTAGTGTGGTGCAGGGTGTGTATTGTGCTTGCTTGTTCCCGTGCTTGTTGCTGTGCATGGTGGAGCCTAGGTTGGGCACCTGGACTGTGACTTGCTGGGGTGTGTTGATGTGTGGTTGGGGGTGGTGTGTCCCTATGGTGTCTGTGCCCTGCCCATGTCTTGTTGTGGCCTTGCCTTGGGCATTGTGCGCATGTGTTGACCGCTGCGGAGACGTGACCTGGATCGTGAAGTTGCTGCCTGGGACCCTCTTCTGATGCTGCCAGAAGTGCCTGCTGCCGGGGACTCTTCACCACTCACTTCAACCATAGGTGTTCCATATCCACAGGGATGGCAAGAACTGAGAAGATCCGTGCCAGTCCATTCACAAGCGAGGAGCTGGAGGTGCTAGTGGATGAGGTGCTGGCACAGTACCTGAGGCTGTATGGTGGCCCCAATGTAGTGGTAAGTTATCATTGAGGGTGCTGTTGGTCAGGGGGTCAGACATGCATGGTACTGGTGATGTGTGCGACCCACAGAGGGGCTTCAGTGCAGCCATCCTGCATGTGTGTGTGCTTTGCATGTAGTCTCTACGCCCTCATGCATCCATGCTATGATAACTATTTGGGCCATGCAGAGTGCCCTTGTGAGGTGTCCCCCAGTTTGGGAATTAGGGGGATTACAATTGGTCCGGACTCTGCGTATTGCTACTGTTGTGATAGATGTTGGTACATGACACCGTGTAACTGGTCACTTACCCTACTTTTCTCCCATACCTGCAGCTCAAGGTACACCAGCGTAAGGCCGTGTAGAGGGCCATTGCTGCAAAGGTTACGGGCCCTGGGGGTATCCAACAGACGACGCACCCACTGCCACAAGAGGTGGGACGACATCAGCCGGCTGGCAAAAAACGTGGCTGAGATGACCTTGGGGCTGCAACCGCGCACTGGGCAGAATAAGAGGTGTGGGTAGTTTTACATGAGTTTATGTTTAGTCATCGTCAGCTTGCGATAGGAAACTATTGACGAGTTTCATGAATTTGACTCCTCGGCAAGCCAGGATGCACGACGAGCCCTCCAACCAGCGTATAACTGCTTGCCTGCTGGACCGGATGTTCAGTTCATTAAAAATAGCTTTTAGGTACTGTCTCCTTTGGCTTAGGATGGCTGGACAGGCGCATAGCAAGTGGATTAGGGTTTCTTTTTTAAATCCACATTGTCGACAAGCTTCTGAATTAAAAGCTGGCTTCCATGAGGGGGATAGGTCCTTGGAGTCGTGCACACCCATTCTAAACTTTAAAAAATACATTTTTAAATAAGAGCTGAAATGGGCAGATAAGTAAGCTTGTGGCTTTGAAAGCCTGTACGATTTTATAACTGTCCATCCGTGCCGCCTCTTGGTAAGCGCCATTTTATCCTCCAGTAAAGATTTCTTTTTGGCCGCGACATTTACTATTTTGTTCAAGGAAACTTTATCCATCGCATTGTCCCATGCTGATTGGAGTTCCATATTAACCAGAGAGATACTCAGGAAGCTCCCCCAGGAGTTTGGCATTTCTTGCTCCTTCTGAGACTTAATTTTGTCCCAGCATAGGCTGTTGAGAGTGCCAGAATTGGAGGAGCGGAGAGAATGGCAAAATTTGATGAAGTTACTCATTCCCCTGTATTTCTGATCCGGGAGACCAAATTCGAGTCTGACCTGGGCAGGCGAGGCGCATTTCAGCAGATCAAAAACAGGTTTGTAAATTTTTGACTGTAACTCATTCTGTAGGTGCGAATCTTTGCCACACCAAGGGACCAAGCCATAGGACAAACTGGGTTGAATTTGGGTGGCCATTACTTTTAGCAAGTGAGAATAGTTCGGGCAGTCCAATTTTTTACGTATTAATCTATAGGCATAGATCAATGATTGGGCCTTAGCTCTGAGGGACAGTTTATGTTCTTTATGAATTGTACCCTGCCCGATAGTTACACCCAAGTATTTATATGAACTTTTTTCTTCAACGTTAGCCCCATTGACCATCCATTTGAACTTTAGTTTTCTACTATCAACTAGGCGGACGATTTTTGTTTTCTCTTTATTTAGCTCCAGCTGTTCCCTATCCAAGTAGGATACCAGATTATTTATTGATCTCTCTAACCCCACTGGGGTTTGGCTCAGCAAGACTATGTTGTCTGCGTATTGTAGGATTGTAACTGGCTCGTTAGCTAATTTCAGGGGGTGACAGTCTGGTTTTTCAATGTATGGGGCTATGTCAGATAAATACAGGTTGAAAAGGCTGGGGGCCAGAACACAGCCTTTTTTCAAACCGCTTTGTGTGTGAATACTTGCGGTGGTACTCAACCCATTTCCCAGCTTAACTCTGGCCCAAGTATCCGTATACAAAGTGATAATGGCGTTGAGCAGTAAGTTCGGCAAGCCCCATCTGTTGAGTTTTATCCATAGGTGGCTCCTGCTCACTCTATCGAATGTGGATTTAATGTCCACAAAACAGGCGAACAGGCGGAGTTTCCTTCTTTGCGCTTGTTCCGTCAAGAGAGCTAGAGGTGCGAGGTTGGATTGAGTACCCATGCCTTGCCTAAATCCTGTCTGGAATTTGGGAATTATCAGCCTGATTCATGAAGCAAAATTGCACTCGCAAAGGGCAAGATTCTCAGAATCTTGCCTTTTGCGAGTGCAATTTTGGCATTTGGGATTCACAATCCCAAATGCAAAAATCGCTAATGAGGAATTAGCAAATATGCGAGGATTAGCATTTAAGGAATCTCTATTAGAGATTCCTTAAATGCTATTCATGACACTTGCAAAAATTGCGATTTAGCAAAATTGGCCCGCTATTTACCGAGAGGTCAGACCTCTCGGTAAATAGCAAAAACATAGAAAAATGCTTTTAAAAGCATTTTTCTAAGTTGCATGTTGCACACACACATGTCCTTTGGACATGTGTGTGCGCAACACCTGTTCAAATGTGCATTTTAGGGGTGCTACAGGGTGTCCTTTGGACACCCCTGGCACCCTTAAAATCGCTATCTGATTTGCGAGTAGCAAATTGCTACTCGCAAATAAGGGATACTCCCCATTCATTCCTAAGGGCCTTTTGGCCCATAGGAATGAATGGGGAGTTATTCCTTTTTTTGCGAGTAGCAAATTGCTACTCGCAAATAGAGAACATGTAGGAATCGCTATTGATTTAGCAATTCCTACATGAATGCCGTTTTGCGTGTCCTCAATAGCGAGTCGCTATGATTCGCTATTAGGGCCACGCAAAACGGCCCGTACATGAATCAGGCTGTATGTTTTTTTCCTCCATCCAGCCTTGCAGCTGGATTAGTCGGAAAGACGCATACAGTTTTGCTTCCACGTCAATCAGTGAGATTAGTCTGTAGTGCAGCCTCTCATGTACTTGCTGTGCCACCTGCCCTGGACACTGGCCCTGTTGCTCTGCTGTGTTGGAGTCTCCCCTGTGCCATGGACACTGGCCCTGTTGCTCTGCTGTGTTGTACTCTCACCTGTGCAGTCTCTCATGTACTAGCTATGCCACCTGCCATGGACACTGGCCCTGTTGCTCTGCTGTGTTGTTCTCTCACCTGTGCAGCCTCTCGTGTACTTGCTGTGCCACCTGCCCTGGACACTGGCCCTGTTGCTCTGCTGTGTTGGAGTCTCCCCTGTGCCCTGGACACTGGCCCTGTTGCTCTACTATGTTGGAGTCTCCCCTGTGTCATGGACACTGGCCCTGTTGCTCTGCTGTGCTGTACTCTCACCTGTGCAGCCTCTCATGTACTTGCTGTGCCACCTGCCATGGACACTAGCCCTGTTGCTCTGCTGTGTTGTACTCTCACCTGTGCAGCCTCTCATGTACATGCTGTGCTACCTGCCCTAGACACTTGCCCTGTTGCTCTGCTGTATTGGAGTCTCCCCTGTGCCATGGCCACTGGCCCTGTTACTCTGCTGTGTGGGAGTCTCCCCTGTGCCCTGGACACTGGCCCTGTTGCTCTGTTGTGTTGGAGTCTCCCCTGTGCCATGGCCACTGGCCCTGTTGCTCTGCTGTGTTGGATTCTCCCCTGTGCCTTGGACACTGGCATTCCTGTTTACAGTTTGCTTGTGCAGGATATCTTGCATTTGTTCAGCATTGTGTACCTTGATCTTGTGTACAGCTGTTCAACTATCACATCTGTGCAATGTGTGAATAAAGACAGTTACTCCTGTTGTCTGTTTTGTCAGTATACTTGCTGATTAAAGATCTTTTTGTGTGTGCATTTGGTAGCTTGTGCCTCATGCTCTATGTGTCACTTCAACATTGCCAAGCTCTTTGGCCGCATCATATTTTTAAACATGGGTAACAGGGTCTTTAGTCTATTCAGACACTGATACTTGTGTTATCTGTGTTGGCTCTTTTACCTGTCATGCAGTTCTATTTTGAGTGGTTTTGTGTTGTTGGCTACGTTGCTGCCATGTCAGGTTGGGGTAGACTGCCAGCACAGGGTGTGATGCTGTGCGCAGGTTTGCATGCAGGCTGGGCACTGTCATGATGTATGTGTGTTATTCCTGTATATGTGCACAGCTCTGTATGTGTATGGTCATCCTGTGTTGGCCCTTAGTCCTGGTCCCCTGGCATACATGAGATGTGTGCTCTTGGGTGGTGAGGAGGTGTGCAGTGCGTAGGGTGTGACTTTGTAGTTGGTGTGGTGTGTGTGTGCCCCTGGATTGTGATAGCCACACATGTGTTAGCCAGGAGTTGTGTGCCTGTTGTTTGGATTGTCCTGCCCTGTATAAATGATTGTATGCACGTGTGTGAGTTGTCTGTTGTGCATTGTGCAGTGTGTTGATGTGTCCATGCAGTTCTGTGTGACTCCTCATTGTTGTTTTTGTCACTTATGAGTGTGCAAAGTGTGTGACTTGCACATCAGTGTTGTGTTTGTTTGATCATCAATGTGTGTTGTGTTTGTTTGTGTGGACTGTGTGGCCCTGCGGCTCCTCACTGGCATCGTGTGTGACTTACTCTTGCACTGCAGGCACATGGTGCCTTTTCTCCTCCTGTATGTCATGGTGTGTGGTATGATGCCATCCCCTATGTGTGCCACTTTTGCCTGGCCATTGTGGCTCTGCATTCCTTCTATTTGCGTATGGTACACACCTCACATGTCTAATGGTGACATGCAAGTCAGTTGATTTTTGATGTCAGCTGTCCCCTTTGTTTACATGTGTATGTGCCTTCCAATCCCTTCATTTGTGAGACTGTGCCTTGTGGTGCAGTTTTTGGGTCAAGAGTGCTATTCCACTCTGGACATGGCCTCATTGTTTTATGTGTGGTGTTCTTGTGCTATTCATCAGTGTGGATTGCCCTTGTGCACTTGAGCTGTGTGTGCTGCCCAGTGCTCTGGTGTAGCTGGTTGTGCTCCCGTATCCCAGAGTGGTGCATCCTGTTGTTGTTGTGTTGGGTGCCTGTGTGTTGGCTGTGGTGTAGCTTCACTTCCTGGGTGTGCTGTTGTTTTTGTGCTGATTTATGGTGTGTGTGTTGCGGTTGTGTCAGTCATGTCTGTGTGTAGCTGTTGTGCTTGTTGTGCACACACTGCCTGTTGTGCATACAGTGTTGTGGGTATGTGGGCTTGGCATTGCCTGATGCGCATCCCCTGATGTCCTGTGGTGTTTGTAGATTTGTGCTTGCATGTGCATGTGTGGTTTGTTTGATGTGGCAGTGTAGTTCTGTGCAGGTGCAATTCTTGTGTGATTAGTGTTATGTTGTGTGTGTTTTGTTGGTGAGTGATGATGCTGTGCAGTGATGTTGTGTTTGTACTCCCATTACCTTTCCACAGTTTGGCTGGCAGGGTATGTCTGCTTCTGTCGGGGTTGTGTGTGTGTTCCTGTGGTGTTTGTGTGTAGTTTTGTGCAGGCATCTGTCCAGGCTACCATGTGTGTGTGTGTAATGTTTGTGGATACAGCAAGGGTGTGTGTTTGTTTGTGTGTGTATGTGCTGTGAAGTATTGTCAGCCTTCAGTGTGTGAGGCACAGGTGTTGTGTGTTCATTGTCAGCCTCTCCTGCAGTGGCTGTCTCCTTGGTTGTCTGTAGTGTGGTGCAGGGTGTGTATTGTGCTTGCTTATTCCCGTGCTTGTTGCTGTGCATGGTGGAGCCCAGGTTGGGCACCTGGCCTGTGACTTGCTGGGGTGTGTTGATGTGTGGTTGGGGGGTGGTGTTTCCCTGTGGTGTCTGTGCCCTGCCCATGTCTTGTTGTGGCCTTGCCTTGGGCATTGTACGCATGTGTTGACCGCTGCGGAGATGTGACCTGGATCGTGAAGTTGCTGATAGTTCACGGTCGATGTGTGTCCCGGATGCAGAGGGGTGACTTGTTGTCAGGTGGGTGATGTAGGGGTGCCCTTGTGGACGTGTTGTGACTCCCAGCAGGGTGTCTGTGGTGGAGTTGGACCCTTTGTCAGCCTGTGTGTTGTGTGTTGTATTTGTGTATTAGCGTACCTGCGTCGTCGTCCGCAGCGGCCCAGTTGATGTAAATGTAAATGTGTGTATACTTGTAAAGCGCACTGCCGCCCCATCTCGGAGCATCCTGGCGCTGTATACCGCTGTGGAACCCATCCTGGCTTTCCCTGTGAGATGCCCCCTCCGGGGCACCCCCAAGGTGAAGCCAGGCATCCCAGCACTGTTGGGGCCATTGTGGCGATTAAGCAAGCTATTTCCCAGAGTTGCAGAGTGGGACCCATGATTAGAGTAGGCACCGAGGCGAGAATTGTCGAGTCCGTGGACATTGAGCCCAAGACCCTGCCGCGTCGGGAATTGAACCCTGGTCCCGGCCTGACCTCTGCTTCAGGGTCTGCCGCTTCTAACCAGTGAGCTACACTTCTCCACATGGTAGTGCAGTAGCAGGTACATGACCGGATGCATATGTAGGGCTGGGTCTATGGCGTTTATGACCGGGTTTCTGGTATCGCGCTCCGCTGTCGAGTTTCCGCCGTGTCAGGTTGGGCAGCGTCTCCGCTGCGGTGCGTCTGCTTGTTTGGGCTATCCTAATTTGTTGAGCGGGGCGGACGTCATTCCGCACGGTGGTGAGTCTCCATTGGCTCCCACCGCCGCAGTGCCGGGCGCACTGTGATGGCGGTGCGCGTCGCTCCGCGGCGGACGGGAAGTGACCTATGTTTTGCTATACTAATACGGCGAACGTGAGTTCCACTGCTCGCGGGCGGAAAAAGGTGTTTTTCCGCCCCGCCAGCACCGCGGTGGTGCCACCACTCGACATCCTAATGGACCTCAAAGTGTTGATACAGGAATGAGACACATACAATTGAAAGAAGAGGCAGAGCAAGCACAAGTTGGACATGAAAAAAACCCCACGAGTGGTGACGCGAGTTGTGTGCATGCGCGTGCGCGCGACCGGAAAAAGTGCTGTGCACGTCGCGCGTGCTTGTGCGCGTTCTAGCAAACTGGTGGCCGGCAAGGTAGCGCTTTTTGAAGCAGCTACTAAATGTCTTGCCAGAGCAGCGCATGGGCTGGCACAGGTGAGACCTAAAAAAGAAGGTATGGATAGAAGATATCAGAATCTAATCTCATGGACTTTGGTACGCCCATAATCAGGCCTTTAAGAGTGTTGCTGAACCTTTCAACAAGCCCATTGGTCTGAGGGAAATAGTTGTGGCGAACTTGCAAGTTACTCCATACTCATCCCACATTGACTTCAAATAGGCAGACAGGAAGTGTGTGCCCCTGCTAGACACTACTTCCCTGGGTAAAAATTCCCAGCAATGTCCTAGCTACTGCGGGTGCTGCTACAGTCCTGAGAGGTGTAGCCTCTGGGTATCTAGTGGCATTGTCCACTAAGAGCTGGATAAACCTATTCCCTAAGCAAGTCTTGGGGTTCGGGTGCCTAACAATGCCGATTGCCACCCTTTCAAATAAACCACTGACATAATATCGACAGACACAACATCGACCTACATTTTCATTGACACAAAAATATTGATGACACTAATATCAATACCCTATACTTAATTTAAGAAATACACTATTATCAACCTTAAACTATCGTCAAACATAATTATCGATTACAGTATTATCGAACACATAAATATCCTTACTAAAAATATCGAACATCCTTTAAAAATATACATGTCCAAAATATTGATCACAATAATATAGATTGCAATATTATCGTTTTCGTTCAAATATCAACAACTCAAAAACAGCTAAAACAAACAAATGTAAACACCCTGAATATATATAAATAAATAAACCTACACTGCATATAACATACATTAAATATCATAAATTTAAAAAATAATAAAACATATTTTAAAACATGAAATATTAAATACACTATTGATAACTATTTCAATATTAAATTTAGATTCTATACAAATATTATTTAACATTACATATAATATAATACACTTTTAAATATTTCAACCTGTGGGGAAAAAAGCAACTGATTCTTAATAAGGGTTTTCCATATGTGGAACACAACTACCAAAAGAATTAAAACAATAAAGATCAACCAATGAAAAACACACAATATTAAAATAAACCAATGAAATTAACCAAACAATTAATTAAACAATATATAAGGAACGAAAACTTATTCTTATTTGATACCTTAAACCAAAAACAATAAAGAGGCCGAAACTCTGCCGAATTTCTATTAGGGGTGGCGGAAGTCGCGTAAGGGACTTTGGCGGAGAGGCACGGAGATTGAAGCAAGCTCCGTGCATCTCCACATGTTTCCATTACGCGACGTTCACCTGCCTACCGCCCGCCCGCCTCCTGCCCGCCTTATTAAATTATATCTAAAAGCCTAAAATGAAAGTTAAATAAAACTTACCTTAGTGCAGCCGCATCCTTCCCCATCGCGTCTTCATCTGGAAACTGCGCATGCGTGGGAGCCTGCGCATGCGCATTCCTCACCAAGACAGGGCATGCGCAGTTTCCAAGTTGAAGCCGCGTTGGGGAAGGATGCGACCGCAATAAGGTAAGTTTTATTTAGTTTTCATTTCAGGCTTTTAGATATAATTTAATAAGGCCGGCGGGAGGCGGGCGGGCGGCCAACTTCCATTCCGTCACTGAATGTGCGGAGATTTGCCGCTAATTTGTGCCTTCTTTGCGCAAGGGCGGAAGGGCAAATTTCTGCACATTCCGTGGGCGGAACGGAGATGTCCGACCACCCCTAATTTTTACCAGCAGCAAGAACTTCATCAAAGAAAAATCTATTGCATACTTAAAAAAGTAAGTTAATTACCATTTACAAAATAATGCTAATCTTCAAAAACTACTATTTATCATACTAAAATAATTTATATATATATATCGTTTTTCAATTTATGTCTCCCCTACGGAGAATTCTCAAAGCATCCAGAAAATTACAGATCAGCTTCTAACATCATATAATTAATAAAGTAAGTATTCAGCAAAACGCACTTTAAAAACATGTAAAACACCCAACCAAACCCCAACTCCATCCCAAACACCCACCCCACCACATGTACATATTTAGCACAATAAGTACAAATATGTTTTACTCTTCCAACGGAAATATCAGCAACTTAAGGACATCTCCATCCAAAAGCAGATCAAAATCAACATTATAAGTATATTAATAATAGTGTGTATTTATTAAGACAAACCAATATTTGTTGTAATAATTTTTATATAATTTTTTGTAGGATTTAACACACCACAATGACAGAAGGTGCCCAATTTATCACATCCCAAAAAGGAAAAATGTTGGTATGCTACATGTGGTATGCCTATACCCAGGTAAAGCAAAGCGGACTAAAAGTAAATTGGAAATGTAGCAAGCACTATTCAAATAAATGTTATGGTCGACCAACAACTAGAGAAACAGCTGTTTTGTATACAAGGGAGCATAACCACCCTCCAAATGTTACTGAAATAGAGGTTAGGAATGTCCTTGATGACATTAGCGAAGCTAGCACTAGCTCACCGACACCTACCACTCAAATACTTAAAGAGATGCTGCCTAGAGTCCCCAAACATGTTAATGGGCAAATGCCCTCTATTTCTTCATTAAAAAGAACTATAGCTCGCACAAAAAAAGCCACAACAACTACTACACCTACTCCAAAAGCATTTGAAGAGGTGGTAATTCCCCCAGAACTATCTATAACTAATAATGAAGAACCCTTTATTCTTTATGACAACAAACGCAATGAGAAAATAATAATTATGTTTGCAACTGCAAACAATTTAATAAAGCTACAAATATCAGAAACATGGATGATGGATGGGACAGTTAAAATAAGTCCCAAACCATTCTACCAATTATACACTGTCCATGCCCTGTATCAGAACACCTACATCCCCTTTATCTACGCCTTGCTACCCAATAAACAAAACTCCACATATATGGAAGTACTATCTAAAATTAAAGAAGAAACAAATAATTATTTTCCACAGAAAATAATTATAGGTTTTGAGCAGGCAATGATAAGTGCAATTCTAAGATCCTACCCACATACATCAATTCAGGGTTGTTGCTATCATTTCACTCAGTGTCTATAGAAACACCTTCAGAAATCAACAATAAGGGGCTCATTACGATGGCAGGCAGACATTAGTCCGCCCGCCATCGTAGCGGCGCTGGAACCAATTAGAAAGCGCCCGTCATACTCGCGGGTGCATCCTGGGCTTTTAACATTGCGGACAGTTCTGCTGGCTGCAGCACCATCCGCAATGCTAAAATGCCATGCCGAGCATTTCCCTGCACTACTTGGCAGGCATTACACGGTGCCTGCCACTTGGTGCATGGCAATGCAAGGGGGTTCCACGGTGATGGGGAAATACTGGCACCCTCCCAGTAGCATATACATGAAACTCACCAGACATAGCAGGGTTGCTCAGAAACAGAGTGAAATTTATTTAATGGTACCAAAAGCATGCATCATTGCTAATTAGCAAGGAAGAAGTCAGATCTGCCACCTTAGGGGATCTCAGACCGCTTTTTCCCAGAGTGACACGTTTCTAGGTCTTATATACTGTATGAAGTGCCATTTCAGCTGAACTACAATAAGGCACCAAGCCAAATATGGCTGACATGGATGTGCAATGTCTGCACCATGCAAAACAGCCAGATATGGGCAGACCAGAAAGGCAGGCTCTGCAGTGTGTAACATTTGCATATCATGTAGTCAAGACAAGCAAGGTGACCTGTAAGGGTGTACAGAATAGCTTGTTGAAGCTTGTCCAGTCAAGGTCAGATAGGAAGCCATTTTGAGCTCCAGGCCTCATGTTTATGTGATCTTATATAATCATGAACTCTTTGGAAGTACATGCAAATGAATGTATATGGATATTCATATATATTTTGTAACACATGGGTACCCCCCAGTGCAGCGACACTCCCCCAACAAGGGGGACCAGCAACGGGCATTCAAACCCAATCCCCTCCAGCCTTTCCATGGCGGTGGCAGTCCTTCCGCCATCTTAATGACCCCCTTAGTGTTGAATATGCAACAAACAGTTCATTCACATACCAAATAAAAAAAACGTATTGCACTGGCCTACGTTTCAGTTACTGATGTGGCCGAACATTACAAACTTTTAATTGAAAGTCCTTACTACCAGCAACATGAACAAAAATTAAGTCCCCATCTACACTATTTTGAAGATACCTGGGTGGGAAGACTCCATAGATCAGGACATAGGAGACAATCAAAATACCAAATTCCATGGTGGAATGTCAACCAAAGCACACTAAACCAAGAGGCAAAAACAAACAATGCTGGTGAAGGTTGGCATAATGCCTTCCAAGCAACAACAGGACGGGGACACCTACTCTACACACACTCCTACTCTCCCTCCAAAAAGAACAGAGCTACCAACAGCTAAGAATGGAGCAATCTGTTACACAAATCAGACCTAAACTATCCAAACAAACTAAACAAATGTTTGAATACCCACAACAACAAGTCAGACTATACCCAACAACAAGAGGCCTAGAATACTTAGCAATAGTAGCCAAAAGCCTACTCTAAATACTCAAAGCAGTATAAAATGTGTAATACTTTTCTGTTAAAAGTATTAAAATGCATACACATACATTTAATATTTCCACAAAAATAATGTGTCTAATATATTTGTATTAATAAATAAATATATATATACATATTAATTGAATATATGAAAATATAAACAACAATAACACTAAGGGGCTCATTATGATGGTGGGCGGACATCAGTCCACCCGCCATTATAACGGTGATGGGACCGACTGCCAGACGTGCGGCGGTCCCACCAGCCCAATTTGGATGCGCCCGCCATCTTCCCTTCAAAATAACCCAAAACAACCGCGAGCGGTTACAAAATACAAGCCCCAAACAAATATGCCAGCTTTAAACATATAAAATAAATGTAATTTGTTTTTAATAAAATGTTATTATATTATTTATAAATTACTTAAATGTTTGATTAAAATACTACAAATTATAACTTATTTGTTTAAATGAATTTTCATTTTTTATGCATTGAAAGATTATAATAATACAAATGATTAAACACATAGGGGCCCATTAGAATGGTGGGCAGATCGCCCCTGCCAGGCTGGCGGTAGCGATCCGCCCGTCATCCTACCCGGAATCACCCCCTGCCATTTTAGTATGGCGGGGGTGACCACGGCGGACGGAAAGACCGCCCGCCACTTTTCCGCCCTGGTCGCCTTGAGGCCGGGGCGGAAAAGGTTTAATATGGTGGCGGTGTCTATCAGACACTGCCAGCCATATTAGCATGGGCATTTTCAAATGCCTTTCCATGGCGGCAATGCCGCCATGGAAAGGCATGCGGAGACACTCTGTGGGGGCCCATTGCGGGCCCCCAGGGACTAAGGGGGGTGGGGAGTGCACATGGGGGGTACCTATGGTAACCCCAGCATTGCAAAGTACAACGTGGCAGGCACCACGCGCTGCCTGTCACGTTGTGCTTTGTAATGCACTACACGTATCTTTAGCATTGCGATGGGCGGTGCATTCAGCACCGCCCGCCGCAATGTTAAAGATACAGGATGCACCTGCCACTGTGGCGGGCGCATCCTAATGCCCCCAAAGGGACCCCCACCCTTATGGCGGGCAGTCCCTCCACACGACAGGATGACGGGCGGACAAAGTCCGCCCGTCATCCTAATGGGCCCCATAATATTTAATATAATTCCATATATTTACAAGTTATACCCATGTATTAAAAATGTGTAATAATTGTATTTAATGTTTAAAAATGTATACCATATAAAAATTGAACCATGTAGTATTAATATTAATTATTTATATATTAATATTATTAATTAAAATGTATTATTATTTATTTAAAACATTTTACATTTATATTTAAAATATGCATACAAATATAGTGAAAACTGTTATATTATTAATATGTTAACAAAATTTGTGAAAAATAAAAAATATTCACAATACCAAACTGGAACTAACAACCGTTATTAATAAATATATTTTTTTCTCAAATTTATTTAAAGAAATGTAAAACTACAATATCTGAAAAAATAGAAATATTTCTTGTTGATTTCAAAATCATTTACAATAAATAAAGATAAATAAAAAAATAATGTCTAATTTTTTGTGTATCATTTTATTAATGTTGTAATTAATGTTAGATGATATGTTTTTCTTAAATATACTGCTTAAAATAATATGTTTTAATTAACTATATATACAATGTTATTTCATTCATTTACAACTATGTTATAATTTAAATATTATACTACTTTAAACTATATTATTTTTTTAAGGTTATAAATTGATACACACATATCTAAATTACTATTCCCATTTTCCCATTCCAGTTAGTATACATTCAGGGTAGGTTTGAGACATTAAACTTAACTAATTTACTATTCCCACCTCTCTTAGCATTAATCTAGTATAGGTGCTGGACACTAAACCCAATTAATTTACTATCCCCACTCCAGTTAACGTTAATCTAGGGTAGGTGCTGGACACTAAACTTTATTAATGTACTATTCCCACTCCAGCTAGTATTAAGTCAGGGTAGGTGCTCTACACTAAACTTAATTAATGTACTATTCCCATTCCAGTTAACATTAATCCTGGGTAGGTGCTAGACACTAAACTTAATAAATGTATCATTCCTACTCCAGTTAGTATTAATTAAATATAATGTTTAAAACAATATGTTTTAATTAACTATACATACAATGTTATTTCATTCATTTACAACTATGTTATAATTTAAATGTTATACTATTTTAAACTATATATTTTTATAAGGTTATAAATTAATACACACTTATCTAAATTACTATTCCCATTCCAGTTAGTATAAATTCAGGGTAGGTATTAGACATTAAACTTAAATAATTTACTATTCCCACTCCTGTTATCATTAATCCAGGATAGGTGCTGGACACTAAACTTAATTAATTTACTATTCCCATTCCAGTTAACATTAATCTAGGTAGGTTCTGGACACTAAACTTAATTAATGCACTATTCCTACTCCAGTTAGTATTAAGCCAGGGTAGGTGCTGGCCACTAAACATAATTAATATTAATTTACTATTCCCACTACAGTTAACATTAATTCAGGATAGTTTCTGAACACTTTGGGGCCCATTAGGATGTCAGGCGGATTGCCTCCGCCAGGGTAGCGGTGGCCACCGCCACCCTGGCGGAGGCAATCCGCCCGACATCCTTCCCTGCATTCCCCCCCGCCATAGTACGATGGCGGAGGGGACCGCAGACGTGGGAAACACCGCCTGCCTGTTTTCCGCCCCGGTCGCCTTGCGGCCGGGGAGGAAAAGGGATAACATGGTGGCGGTGTCTACCAGACACCGCCAGCCTTATTAGTATGGGCATTTTTCAATGCCTTTCTGTGGCGGCAATGCCGCCACGGAAAGGCAGGCGGACTTCACTCTGAGTGAAGCACAGTAGGGGGGTGCACACAGGGGGGTACCTATGGTACCCCCCTACATTTGCATAATGAAAGCGGCAGGCACCGCGCGGTGCCTGCCGCTTTCATCATGCAAATGCTGCAATGCATTTTCAGCATTGTGGCGGGCGGTGCAGAGAGCACCGCCCGCCACAATGCTGAAAATACAGGATGTGCCCGCCACTGTGGCGGGCACATCCTAATGGCACTCCCGAGACCCCCGCCCTTAAGGCGGGCGGTCCCGTTTTCCGATAGGGTGGCGGGCGGGAAAAGCCCGCCCGCCATCCTAATGTGCCCCTAAATGTAATTAATTTACTATTCCCACTCCAGTTACTATTCATTAGTATAGGTGCTAGACACTAAACGTAATTAATTTACTATTTCCACTCCAGTTAGTGTTAATGAAGGTTAGGTGCTGGAAACTAAATTTAATACATTTACAATTGCCACTCCAGTTAGTATTAATTCAGGATACGCGCTGGGTACTAAACTTAATTAATTTATTATTCCCACTCCAGTTAGTATTAATTAAGGGTAAGTGCTGGACACTAAATTTAATTAATGTAATATTCCCACTCCAGTTAGTATTAATTATGGGTAGGTTCTGGACACTAAACTTAATTAATTTACTATTCCTACTCCAGTTAACATTAATCTAGGGTAGGTGCAGGACAGTAAACGTAATTAATGTACTATTCCCACTCCAGTTAGTATTAATTTGGTAGGTGCTGGACACTAAACTTAATTAATTTACTATTCCTACTCCAGTTAATATTAATTCAGGATAGGTGCTGGACACTAAACTTAATTAATTTATTATTACCACTCCAGATAGTATTAATTAAGGGTAGGTGCTGGACACTAAACTTAATTAATGTATTATTCCCACTCCAGTTAGTATTAATTAAGGGTAGGTTCTGGATACTAAACTTAATTAATTTACTATTCCTACTCCAGTGAACATTAAACTAGGGTAGGTGCAGGACAGTAAACTTAATTAATTTACTATGCCCACTCCAGTTTGTATTAATTCGGTATGTGTGGACACTAACAAAATTTAATTAATTTATTATTCCCACTCCAGTGAACATTAATCCAGAGTAGGTACTGGACACTAAACTTAATTAATGTAATATTCCCACTCCAGTTAGTATTAATTAAGGGTCGGTGCTGGACACTTAGGGGCCCATTACGATGTCGGGTTGGAGGGCGGAGGTAGTCCGCCCGAAATCCACTACCCCATTCGCCCCCGCCATATTTGGATGGCGGGGGGACCGCGGTGGTGTCAAACACCGCCCGCCTGTATTCCGCCCCGGTCGCCTTGCGGCCGGGGCGGAAAATGAGTGACATGGTGGCGGTGTCTGTTAGACACCGCCCGCCATAATAATATGGGCATTTACAAATGCTTTTCCCGCCACGGAAAGGTTTGCGGAGACTCCCTGCGGGGGCCCCTTGCGGGCCCCCTGGGAGTCCGGGGCTTGGGGGTACACATGGGGGTACCTATGGTACCCCCCTGCATTTCAATGTGCAACATGGCAGGCACCGCGCGGTGCCTGTCATGTTGTGCCTTGAAATGCACAACGTGCATTTTTACCATTGCGGCGGGCGGAGATTTCAGCTCCGCCGGCCGCAATGGTAAATATACTGGATGCGCCCGCCTGTGTGGCGGGCGCATCCTAATGCCAAAATCGGGCCCCCCTCCCTGTAGGCGGGTGGTCCACATTACCGAAGGGGTGGCGGGCGGGCATCCTAATAAACCCCTAAGTTAATTAATTTACTATTCGCAATCCAGTTAACATTAATCCAGGATAGGTGCTGGACATTAAACTTAATTAAATTATTATACCCACTCCACTTAGTATTAATTAAGGGTAGGTGCTGGACACTAAATGTAATTAATTTACTATTCCCACTCCAGTTAGTATTAATTCATGGTAGGTGCTGGACACTTAACTTAATTAATTTACTGTTCCCACTCCAGTTAACATTAATGTAGGGTAGGTGGCAGACACTAAACTTAATTATTTAATATTCCCACTCCAATTAGTATTAATTCAGGGTAGGCGGTGGAAATTAAAATGAATTCATTTACTATTCTCACTCCAGTTAGTATTAAGTCAGGGTAGGTGCTGGACACTAAACCTAATACATTTACTATTCCTACTCCAGTTAGCATTAATTCAGGGTAGTTGCTGGACACTAAACGTAATTAATTTACTGTTCTCACTCCAGTTAGTATTAAGTCAGGGTAGGTGCTGGACACTAAATCTAATTACTATTAATTTACTATTCCTATTCCAGTTAGCATTAAATAAAGGTAGATGCTGGACCCTAAACATATTTAATTTACTGTGCCCACTGTAATTACTGTTAAAAAAAAGGAGTTGCCAGATCTTAAACATATATATTTTTCTTTTTCCAATTAAATTAATGTAATATCACTAACTATACTCTACATTTAATCTTTAATTATTTGACAATACCTATAACAATATAGTACACTATATAATATAATTAACTTCGATATTTTAAAATGTATTGTAGTGTAGTTCCTATTATCCCAATAGGCTCTGCGCATTTGAATAATACCTCCAATAGTATAGACCTAGACCAGACGTTAACTAGGTCTTCTACTGTCGATATTAGACTTAAAGTTTTGGGTTTGCCAGCTAGCTCAGAGTTCACTAGAAACTTTCTCGAATAGGCAAGGAGGAGTTGAACCTCCCTGGATAGACAAGAAGGGATTTAGTTTCTGACAACCATAGAACATGACAACTTTGCTCTCCCCTAATCAAGAGTGTATCTCTAGAGTCGTGTGAAAACAAAAGACAACTTATTTTACTCAGTCAGTACGTGCATTCTTAGTTTCACCAGATTGTAGAGAAGAGGAAGAGACGGGCGTGTTCAATAAAAGATGTTATTTATTGATCAGTCTCTTTTCTCGTACAAGAGAAATGGATCGATATTATCGCAATACTTATGGTTAAGTAAAGTGCATACAATAAAAGCAGAATTATAAAATAATACTGTAAAAACATTGATATGGTTTCTAAGCCATACGTTATTTAAAATGGACAGAATATATACGTACACATATACATTTGACTAATAGTACTCAACTGGTGCTTCTAACTACGCCTACCCCAGTGTACCTGACCTAAGCCTAATACGTGGGCGGGGATAGAAAGTAGCAGTTTAAGTTAAGTTTGTTTTGCCAAGTGACTGACTCAAGAATTCTCTGTAAGGGGTTATTCAGCTCTGTACCTGAGATCTAGGATGGTTGAGGGATAGTATCTCTCGTCTGAGGTCTCGATATTCCAAGCTGCCTGCGAGGGCTGCTCGGAAGCGCCGGAGCTGGATTTCTCGGCAGGAGAAAGGCAGCGTCTCGTTCTCAGCGCGTCAGGAAGGCGGGGCAGCGCCGGTGGCTTCGCTCTCTGCTGGGCTTCGGCAAGTCTCGCTGCTCCGATCTCGTCACCACCGCGTGTGTTTGCTTAAGGCAATATCGGTAATATTTATACCTGTAAGGTGCCGAGATTGACGTAAGGATGGACATAGATACGTCAATAAGGATGTCATACGAGCTGGTCGTTAGCACATTCTTTTACTGAAGTTCTCGGTGAAATCAAAACAATGGCCGCAGGGTTTTTCCCAGGTTGTCATAGATTTGATTTGTTTTGAGAACTCCGTATGCCTTATCAGGGGCTGGAGGAATATTGCTTTTGCCTAATTAGCTGGCAAGTGTTATGACCTAATCAGATAACGCGCTCCTGTGCCGTGGTCTGGCGTAATCAGATAACGGTTTCTGCATCATGGGATGGCTGCTAGTTAACTTGTTAACCAGAATAGGGTCAGGAATAGGGGGATCGATACAGAACCTATAGGAATACATCACACCCACTCCACGCTAACTATGGCCATATTTACGAATCTAGGCATAGTAAAACATACTGTAGAGTATCGTGTATACCTTACCACCCCAAAATACACATAATGCATTTTGAAATTATGTAATATACGGGAAAAAAATAGTCACATGTACTATATGCACTCAAGCAGTAGAATAATGCTAAATTAATCACGCATATGGATACATTATTAGTAATTGAATATGAGAATTACACATGAAATGGCTCTTAATACAGAAGAAAAGTTCGAGACCACTTCATCACAGTTCAAGAAGAAAAAAATGTTATGAACATACCAGCGGGCAGCTAATGTCTATGAAGTTTCTTAAAACAGAAATTAGTTCTCTAAGAATAGTTCCTACTTTAAGCAGAAGAAAAGTGTCCCGTAAAATTTAAAAAAATATTTTGGGGCTGCTAAAAATTTGCTGTCCGTGGACTGGAGGAAAAGTTGATCTTGCTACTTTATTATTAAAGTTGAAGGCCAAATTCGAGGTGTCGGGAACGCCGTGTGCTAGCTTGTTCAAGAGTCATTATTTCTGCTCTGGTGAGAACATCATATCATTGAGACTGCTGAAAAAGCTGTCAACAGCTTCCTGTGAGAGTTCCACTAACTCGGAAAAGGATGTAACCATGCATTCATGTGCATGATTGTCTCCATTGACGTTTTGAGTAGTATTGCTGACAGAAGGTTGTACCTGATCGATGCTGCTTTCATCTTGATCTTCACTACCCCTTAATCGTAGTGGTGAAGTTTCCACGAATGCCGTCATCAGGATTGGCAGCCGTTGAGGGCAGCACAATGCATGAGCCTTTACCGGACCCAACAATGTTTCTGCATCCATTGGCGCATCCGATTGTAGCATCAGACAGGTGTCCAACACGCATTCTTCTCCGCACAGCATGCACCTTAATACAGGTAAAACACATCTTTGCCATATCGGCCGAAATGAAAGAAACCAAGTCATGTTCAGGTCTCTAAGCCGGGTTAGTCCCAGGATTTTTGATATCCGGTCCCTGTATCCAATGGCTCGGATTGTTTCTTCCCTTGTCGCGGGTGTTTTGTCTGTGACATGGTTTGCCATAACGAAATATAAGGACTAAGAATAGGATTCCTGCAATTAGTCCCAAAATGAGGGGAACTCCTCCAAAAATCGAATGGACGAAGTCTGGAAAAATACCCAGTATGGCTTTGAATGGTGTTAATGCCATCGAAAATACTGTCTTAAATACATTTGAGACTCCACTGGTATCAGAAATATTTAAGATTTCATTCAGGATTTCTGCGAAATGTATGGGGGAATTAGTTGATAGCAATGAGTGAATCTCTGCAGTCGTCCTTGCGACTAGGAGATCATACGTTTCTTTTGATGACGTGAGCCTGGTCGGCGTCTGAAGAAGCACTGTTTTCATTCTGCTTAAAGTATCAACTCGAATAGAAGTAATTTTCAAGTTAGGCCATGCCCTTGCCTCCCTGTCTGGAAAGGAGCTGGGGAACAATAAGCGTCCACAGCACATGACCTTCGCAGTCGTACTAACGAGATAAGGAACCCCGGGCAGTAGACTACAACATCTGCGATCCACAATTAGAATGTAACTCCCGTTATAGAGTCTTTTAAAGAATGGTTCTATCTCTGTTGCAGGTGTGCCTAGCTGGTGACATGAAAGGTTATTTGAGTTCCCTTCACAGGCTCCATGCAAACTAATTCCATTACACAGAAGTGTACCGCTTAGTGACCTCGCACAATTATTGCCAATAAGAAACACTTTCTGTCCTTTATTACTGACACATGCATGTGAATAGGGCAAGTTCCATGTTGTCTTAATGTACCCTTTTCCCAATTTTTCGTACATGCCAGCCTGTATATATTTTAGACAGTATTGAAACCTGAAAGTAGATATCCGAATATTAATTATCCCATGTATTATCCATTCAATGACAGGTCGTTCTGACATTGTCAATGGTAATCTCTCGAGTTTCTCAATGCTCAGGATTGTATAATCAGCACCCTTTTGTGCCATACTGTTTTGTTTATCAGTAAGGTTAAAGATATTGAATAGTGACGTTGTGTTGATTAAACGCCAAGGCACATAGCCTGAACGCAGATTTTGTAACGTCCAGCCAAGCTGTACAATAGAACGCAATTGAGACTGACCGTGTTGTAACAACAGTAAGTCTTGCGATATTATGTCGATTGCTGATGACACAATGCTGTCCAATGAAAAGATTCTGGAGGACAGAGTCATTAACCCATTGTCCACTACAGAAAGCGATTTTTCCAAATTAATACGGTCAATTTCCCGTATACTTTCTGCTGTCTCAATTTGAGTTATCTTCCAGGCCTCGTTGTAAGCTGCATATATAGAGGCTGCTATGAAGCGTTTTTGACGCTGTTTGCGCGGTCCCATAATGAAATCACGCAAGTCAGCACCATCAGTAAGTAAAGTTAGGTGTTGCTTAATCTCTGTCAGTGTGGAAGTTTGTAGCCATTGAAGGCAGAGTTTGCCCACACTGTAGGTGGTGATTATCCCTGGGTGTTGTCTTTGGGAATATCTAGGGTCTGGCCTGGTCAATGTGAACCCCTGTGTTTTGTTCAGGAATCTGTCTTGACAGTTATTAGTATCTGTGGGCCAGATCAACCATTGTTTCCAATCAGGATTTGTTCTGTTTTGGTTTAATACAAAGTTTACGTCTATCTCTTCATCTGCAGAGTTATTGCTGTTCATTGTTGGTTTTGGAATAGACGGTTTATTTAAGTCTTTGATTTTGGCTAATCCAAGACAGGTAGTTTGTTGAATAGTTTCATTCAAGAATATAATTTGTTCTGGGATCATGCAGGCTCTAAACAATGATTCTATACCTTGTACTTGCCATTCTTTTGTACCCCAAACACTTTTTACTTCAACATTTTTGTCCCAATAATCAAAACCAAATGTATTCATTTGTTCAAAAAATGAGTCCGAATATATCAATTTCGTGTTTGTAAGCATGGTTTTTGTTCCTGTCCTATTTGACAATTTGAAATAAAATGTTTCAGCATTACTTGTGTTGAACCCTGAAAAGTATGAATATTTGTCATAAAAGGTTCTTGAGCTTCCTTTTGGAGGGGTTGCACAATGTTCCCATTGATTATAATTTAAAACATTTCTAGGTTGTGCTGATTTATGTAAAAAATGGTTACCATAGTGGTTGTAGCAGTACATACTGTCATAATTAGATGAACCCTGCAAATAATCATGTTTGGTAAATTTAGCAGACATCACTAGGTCAGACATCATGTCATTAATACTTTCAAAGTCCCAATCATCAGCAAATGAGTTTGGTTTTACAAAGTCACTCAACGAGATCTTGATTTGGTGTGGATATTTGAGGATTTCAACCGGACCATAAATTTCATAGTCAGTATTGTCCCATGCTACCCCACCCGGTATTGGATTGGCTGTAAGTTGACTGAAGAAAGTTCTCTTTTCTCGACGTGTGAAGACGTGTGTGGCTTGAGGATCAAGTTGATTTTCTGGCTTGCTGTGTCCATTTTTGCATATTTTCCCTCAATGAAGCGTCCCAAACATAGTATCATGATGAGCCAAAGTATCAGGATAAATACACCAAAGGACACCCAAAATTCAATCCATGGAGAAATCAGATAGGTTTCTTTCAGTTGTTTCAAAAGTTCCTTAGCTTTATCTTTAAAAGTTTTTGTTGATGGCTGTGTCTTTGATTCACTTAGATCTTCAGAAGAATCATCAAAGTTGATGAAGTAGCCGGATGCCGTTCTGTCTATTGTTCCAATTGCTTCAGGATTACTGTTTCTTGCAGCTTCAGCATATTCATTTGTTACTTCATTGTAGGTTGGTGTGTCTCTACTAAATGTTTTTATTTGGGTTTTCAGAGGTGTGAGTTCCATTGCATTGTTGCATAGTCCTTGTTGTTGTTCTGTAGGCGTTTCGAATGTGATTAGCCTTTTAGTTAGCACCTCTGTACTTGTAGCAAACCTCGGTGTTCTACTACTTATTGGGAGTCCACTTGGCCTACTGTTTGTTATCGGCCACATGATTGTGGTTTTACCAGGTCGATGGATACAACTCGGTTCTCCTTTTTATCAGCAAGTGGCGGTAGTACAACTGATCTCGTCCCGTTGATGGACAAGACAGGAACTGCTTTTCTGTAAGAAGGCCCAAATTCCTTCTTTACCGCGATCTTTTCTCTGACTAGATCCCCGATTTTTGGAATCCAGACAGGTCTTGCTGGGACAGGTGGTGGTTCTTCAGTGGTTGTTGGCTGCTGTTTCAACTTTATGTTGCTCAGGTCTTTTCTTGTTTCGTTTAAGTCCTGTAAAATAGCCAAACGATCTTTGATATCAAAGCTTTTTTCTTTCACCACTGAAGTCTGACTGTCAAGATCTAAGACTAGCATCCTAGTCCCAAACAGTAATTCGTACGGACTGAATCCCCTCAGAGAATTTCTTGGCAAGTTGTTTAGACTACGTTGGACACTTATTAGATGTTTGACCCACCCAGCTCCCGAACCTAATACCTTTGCTGTTATAGATCGCTCTCTGCCTTTGGTTTTTTCTTTACACCATCCCGTATCCCTCAGGAAGGAAGTGAGAAGATTCCCGCAAATGCAATGCTCATTCTGGCCAAGCACTCCCCACAAACCCGAGAGGCAATGGAAAGATATTGGTCAGTACGTAGCATGCTTCTAGCGTATATGCCATTATAGACTTGCAAATCTTGATATAACAGTTCTGGCGTCAGCCGAAAGTTGGGGTCTACATTATAAGTGAAAACTAGTCTCTGTATGTTAATACGACGCATTTTTCATATTGGGTTTATTTTTTATTGTTGATCCTTTCTGGTGTGAAACGCCAAGGTAATATACCGTTTCTTTCACCACTGCGATTTCTGTTACAGTTTGGGCAGTTTTTTACAAAAATGGTATGATGCAGGCCCACGCCTGGCCACCAGTACACTGATTGTAATTCTTCCAGAGAATCTTTTAGTTTGAGGTGTCTGAGACCCTCGCCCATATGTGCGTCTGCTATTAACAAAGTTCTCCTGTCCTTGTTTGGAATTACTCTATCCCCCACTCCAGGGATTCGAGCAAAAGGAACGGAGTTCGCATCGATTATGTATGTATATATGAGTGGATAACTGATCGGTAACGCTGAGCAGTCGCCTTTTGATGACGTTTTCACCGCCAGCATTGTTTCACCGTCAATGTATTTTACTGCACGCTTTTTTCTAACTACGGAAGCCGATTTAGTTGCTACCGCTGTGGCTTTTTCAGCCAATGAATTCCCTGCAACGTGAACGCCATCACGCTGATGACTCAGTGTATGTATCACGTGAGTCTTTGGTAGTTCCTTTTGTAAAAGAACTATTTGTTCCCAAAGCAGTTTTTGCTTTATTGTTGCACCTGTGTCATCTTTGTAACCGTTTTGAATCCATTTCTGTAAATCGCTGTTATATGATTTGACGCAGTAATACGAATCGGACACTATGAGTGTCGGGAATTTGCGATCTGCATTATCTAGCGCCATTTTCAATGCTATTATTTCAGTCTGTTGTTCTGAATTCGTTTCTCCTGAGTGTGTTTTTGTTAATAGAGGTCTTAGTATACCTCCGCGCCACACTTCTTTTGTAATCTCACATGTGGGTTGTATGCTTGTTCTCCCCAAACGGATGGTTGAGCATGTCCGTCTGTATAGATTACACAAGCGTACTGTCGTAATGGCAGAATGTCGATTGGCAGAGGGAATATTCTTTCATATTCTAGATATTTTAGTTCCTTTAGTTCCGGCTCAAAGTAGTATTTTACTTTGTCCATTGTAATTGAATTCACCCATTGTATCCATTCCGGATTCAATGCTGTTGTTGGCAAATTACACGGGGTTGTTAATGCCTCAAAGGCTGATTCTGCTGTTCTGACTGTGATGTGTCTACCGTCAGCTTTATCTTTTTCTCTAGCTATTGCGGTTTGAACTGCATGAACAATGTTTTCTTTAATGCTGAATTTCTTTTCAGCTTCTGTGTACAAGTGTGATTTGAATGCAATTGGTACCTTTTCTCCCTCATTAGAGGTCAGGTATGTGAATCCGCATCTTCCTGGGATGACTCGAATCACAAGGTTGCGTGTGTTATCACATGTTTCTAATTTTGTTTTAATTAACATATCTGTTTGTAAGGATCTTAGAATTTCTGTGTGTATTTGAGTCCAATTGTTTTTTTTTAAATCTGGTTTTATTAGATCATAAAGGGGTTTGACCCTTTCTGCGTAATTTGCAATGTATGTTCTTCGAAATTTAGGAAGCCTAGAATTGACTGTAGGTTTTTTAGTGTTCTAGGTGCTTGGAGTACGGCACATTTCTCTAGGAAATTGTCAGCCAGGCTTTTGCCTTCACTTGATAATTCATATCCTAAGAACAGGACTGTTAGATGGGCAATTCTAGATTTTTTAAAGTTGAATTTGTAACCCTCAGCCGCGAACCCAAGTATTATGGTGTTCACTCTCTTCAAGTGAGTATCCAAGTCATCGTCTGTTAGGTATATGTCGTCGACATACGATAATGCTTCGTCGTCATATGTTTGTAGTAACTCTGTTACTCTCACTGAGAATAATCCTGGGCTGTTCTTGTACCCCTGGGGTAACCGACAGAATTCTTTTTGAGCGCCATTTATTGAGAACGCTGACAAGTATCTGCTCTCTGGTGCTATATTTTGACAAAAGAATCCATTAGAGATGTCTAATGTTGTTTTATATTTTTTGCGCACTATGTTATTCATTAGTGCAGCACTATGCGAGTTTTGTACTGCAAAAGTTTTGCAACATGAGTTAAGGTGTCTGTAATCCAAAACTAGACGATATGAATTGTCTGGTTTGGAGACAGGAAACAAAGGGTTGTTCATTTGTGAGGTGCAAGTTTCAATCATCCCCTGGTATTCTAGTTGATCTAGAATTTCTTTTACCTGTTTTTTAGCTTCTTGCTTGATTGGATACTGCCTTTGTGCAGTAGGTTGTGATTTTAACTGGATTTTGTGAGGAGGAGACTCCTCATCCCATCCTACATAATTTTTATATAAAGCAGGAGCTTGAGCTACTGCCCACTTTCTTGCAAGTGTATATTTTTTATGAATTGGAATATGATTTGAGAAGGCAGGCATAATTATTTCTTCGCCATGTGGGCACTCCCTGACAAACTCTGGTGGCCAATCTTTTTCAGCTAGAAGGATGTCATAGCCCTTGGAGAGATTATCCCAAAAAAGGCCCCTTATTTTCCTAGTCTTATCCCCTTCTATACGTAAAGTTATTTCATATATTTTGTGAGGTTTGCTAACTCTGGTGTCTGCAGTTTCCACCTGAATGTATTCATTCGTGTCCACTGTCTCCAGATGATTCATAAGGACTTTGCGTGCTATGCTCACTTCTGCTGCGCTGTCTAGCATTGTCTGAGCCCACTCTCCGTTTTTCAGCTGTGTCCTCAGTATTCTCGGCATTGTTGAATACTTTAATACTGGCTACCTTCTTTTTTAGAAACTGTAATTTTTTATTTGGATGAGCAGGTTCCTTGTCTTTGGACTTGACGTGCCCTTCCCTGGGTTCCGATCGTCCTCTTCTTTCCGATTTCTGCGAGGAAGTCTGAAAAGATTGAGAGGGACGTGTATCAGAATCTTGATATCTATCCGGTTTCTTTATGTTATCCCTATTTCTAAGGTTGTATTTTTTCACAGAGGGCTCCCTTTGGGGAGACTTGGGTCCTTGGTCCGGAGATCTTTCTCTCCGCCGAGGAGACCTTCCTCTGGACTGGAATCTTTTTTCTTTTGGATTGGATTGTTTGTTTCCATCCCAGTTCTTCTTTTGACTGTTTAGATTATTTTTAATAAATATTTTTTCAGGACTTTCAATTAGTTGGGGCTTTACTGGTATTCCACCCAAACTATCTCTACCTAGTTCTTCATAGGATTTTTCTATAATTCTGGCAATTTCAGCTGGTTGGTCAGCTATATCTGTCTCTTTTAACCTCTGGCGGATCGCCACATTCGCTGCTTCTCCTTTTATGTTGGCTAGTAATATTGCCGAGACATGCTTGAAGTCTTTTAGTAATTTCATACCGAGAGTTAAAGCGGGTTCTGGACCGTATTCGTCTTGAATTTGTTTTAGCACATCTGGTATTACCGACATGGATGGTACACCATGTGTTTTTGTGTAAATGGAAGCAAAGACTGTACCCCAAGTGTCACAGTCCTCCACGTGTGGTGCGATTCCCATTGGAAGACAGATAGTCAGAATCCTGTGTTTATCCACAGGGGTGGTGTCTGGAAACACCGCCTCTATTTGGGTGATTTTTTGTGCTAACCAGAATGGTATTTGTTCCCGTTTAGCTGGTACTTTACCTAGGCAGGACTGTATGTTCTGTGGTGTAATTTTATTTGTGTTCCCCTGATGTGGGGTCAGCTGTGGAATTTTAATTACTGGTTGGATGGTTGAAGTCCGCATTACATATTGGACTAGTTGTCTATATATTTTAATTAGTTGTTTTAGTTGTACTAAAACATCTGCTGCAGACATTCTTTCGATGTCTGGATGTGGTGTGTATCCGGCTAGGACCGGCCATGTTGCTCCTGGTCTACCTAGTGGACCGAGCCTGGTGATGTGATTATTATGTTTTAGGGCACCATTAAACAAGAGCAGGTGCTCTTGGAATTTGAGTGGTACTTCCACTTCCTCGAAAGGAGTGTACTCATTAGGAGGTTCCTCTATTTTATAATAGTGGAACTCCTTTGTTACAGCATTTGCTGCTGGAAAGTTTATCCATGAATAGAATACCTCTGTCTGCCGATATTCGTGTGCCTCAATTACGAATATGACTGTACCACCTCTTGGTGTCAGTCCATTGTCTATAAGTTTTAACGTTATAGATCTTCTTATGTTGACCGGGATGAGTTTTATATCCGGGTCCGCTTCTTGCATAGTATTATCAGCTAATCTAGCTCTCTCTCTTTCATCATCACTTTCTGGCATTTTACTGTCAGGAAGGTTATTCTGTTTGTTTGCAGATCAGGTTTCTTATGGAAACAAAGATTAGATGCACAATATTTTGGAACAGTGTATCCTTCAACGTTGATTGAACCAAGAACCAATCACTAGGAGTTCCCTCCTGCGAGGTTTGGCGGATTTTACCTCTCACCCACTCCAGACGTCTTTGGAGTATTATGGGAAAAAGGGGTCTGAGTGAAAGAGCACGACTGAGTTACTCTAAAGTCTTGCGTTAGTTTTATCGCCTATCCAAACACGTTGGGCGCCATGTAGTGTAGTTCCTATTATCCCAATAGGCTCTGCGCATTGGAATAATACCTCCAATAGTATAGACCTAGACCAGACGTTAACTAGGTCTTCTACTGTCGATATTAGACTTAAAGTTTTGGGTTTGCCAGCTAGCTCAGAGTTCACTAGAAACTTTCTCGAATAGGCAAGGAGGAGTTGAACCTCCCTGGATAGACAAGAAGGGATTTAGTTTCTGACAACCATAGAACATGACAACTTTGCTCTCCCCTAATCAAGAGTGTATCTCTAGAGTCGTGTGAAAACAAAAGACAACTTATTTTACTCAGTCAGTACGTGCATTCTTAGTTTCACCAGATTGTAGAGAAGAGGAAGAGACGGGCGTGTTCAATAAAAGATGTTATTTATTGATCAGTCTCTTTTCTCGTACAAGAGAAATGGATCGATATTATCGCAATACTTATGGTTAAGTAAAGTGCATACAATAAAAGCAGAATTATAAAATAATACTGTAAAAACATTGATATGGTTTCTAAGCCATACGTTATTTAAAATGGACAGAATATATACGTACACATATACATTTGACTAATAGTACTCAACTGGTGCTTCTAACTACGCCTACCCCAGTGTACCTGACCTAAGCCTAATACGTGGGCGGGGATAGAAAGTAGCAGTTTAAGTTAAGTTTGTTTTGCCAAGTGACTGACTCAAGAATTCTCTGTAAGGGGTTATTCAGCTCTGTACCTGAGATCTAGGATGGTTGAGGGATAGTATCTCTCGTCTGAGGTCTCGATATTCCAAGCTGCCTGCGAGGGCTGCTCGGAAGCGCCGGAGCTGGATTTCTCGGCAGGAGAAAGGCAGCGTCTCGTTCTCAGCGCGTCAGGAAGGCGGGGCAGCGCCGGTGGCTTCGCTCTCTGCTGGGCTTCGGCAAGTCTCGCTGCTCCGATCTCGTCACCACCGCGTGTGTTTGCTTAAGGCAATATCGGTAATATTTATACCTGTAAGGTGCCGAGATTGACGTAAGGATGGACATAGATACGTCAATAAGGATGTCATACGGGCTGGTCGTTAGCACATTCTTTTACTGAAGTTCTCGGTGAAATCAAAACAATGGCCGCAGGGTTTTTCCCAGGTTGTCATAGGTTTGATTTGTTTTGAGAACTCCGTATGCCTTATCAGGGGCTGGAGGAATATTGCTTTTGCCTAATTAGATGGCAAGCGTTATGACCTAATCAGATAACGCGCTCCTGTGCCGTGGTCTGGCGTAATCAGATAACGGTTTCTGCATCATGGGATGGCTGCTAGTTAACTTGTTAACCAGAATAGGGTCAGGAATAGGGGGATCGATACAGAACCTATAGGAATACATCACAGTATATGATTAAATTATTATGGTTTTAATATATTTACAAATATTATTATGCTTTTCATAATATTATAATTCACATATAAATAATATGTTTTCTACATCGAATACCTAAAACTTAATATTACAATATTACAATTTAAATATTCTAATAAATGTATCTTTTGTATTAAATATTTTTTAAATACATATCCTTTTTATAATTATATCATTTATATTTGTTATAAATTACATATTTTAATTACATATTTATAAATGTTTATGAACAATATTAAATGTCCGAACTTCTTATATTTTATTTATTATTAATAAATGATTCAATATAAATATTATACATTTAAAAATGTAGACTATAAACACATACTAATTTTGATTTTGATATTGTATGAAAATGTATGAAATACTAACCAACATTTCAGCCTATAAACACAGCTCCAAAATGCAAAAACAAAACTTTCTAAATACAAAACCATTACCAAATTGAATTTTTAAAATTCGTTTTTTTTATTCAATAATTTAAAAACACTAACCACCATTCTCACTTAGAAACCCAAAATCCTGCTCCAGAACCAATATTTTTAAATTCGAAAATATATTTTCTAAATTATATTTTTAAATTTCATTTTTTTAATTAAATGATATCATTTTAAAATACTCCCCACTCTTTCCCCCTATAAAACCTACATCCCGCTCCTACATTTTTTTTTCTGAATTCAAAATTATATTTTCTAAATTATATTTTTAAATCTTGAATTTATTAAAAATGTTTAAAAATGTGGTTAAAAAAATCCCCACCCTTATCCCCTATAAACCCAACATCCTGCTCCTAAAAGTTTTTTTTCTAAATTCGAAACTATATTTTCTAATTTATTATTTTAAAATTCAAATGTATTATAAATTAAAAGCTATTATCTTAAAACACTTACCACCCTTACCCCATATAAACCCAATATCCCGCTCCTACATTTTTTTTCTAAATTCAAAAATGTATTTTCTAAATTATTTTAAAATACTCCCCACCCTTATCTCCTACAAACCCAACATTCCGCTCTTTAAAATTATTATACACATTTTATTTTTCATAACATTAGCTATTATTATACTCCAAACAAACTCTAAATACATGAAAATATAATACAATAACGATATTTTTACATTATGATATTTTTACAGTCGATATTACAAACCGATATTTTTAACAACACTTAAAATCGATATTTTTAACATCGATATAAATTACATCGATATTTATTACTATTGACGTATTAAACTCGATAATTAGGTATATCGATATTAAATGTTCGATATTATGTCCACTTACCCATTCAAATGGGGTGTCAAGGACAGGTAATGGAGCCAGGTGAGCATTCAGCTTTATCTGTGGCTTCCCACTAGCCTGGCAGGTGGGACATGGCATGCAGAATGTATCAGAGGCTGTGTTCATCCGTTGTCAATAAAAGTGGGTGACAAGCCTGACAAATGTATTGTCCTGTCCCATATGTCCTACCAGATGTAAATAATGAGCCAGACCCAGTAAGAAGGCTCTATAGCACTGGGGGACCACCAACACATGGGCTGCCCCAGGCTCAGAACCCCTAAGCTCTCTATATATTAGGTAATTCTTCCAATAGATCAGGGGCATCACCAGCTGTATGGGCCTAAGGCTCTCAAGGATGGGGCACTCCTTTTGAGCTCTGCAGAACTCCCCCCTAGATGGCCCACCCTATGCTTGCCAGCCAGCTAGCTAGGGCAGGTCTCCCAGGCAGTAATGTCCCCCACCCCCTTTAGGTTTTAGGATGTTGCCATCAGGCTCAGCCTGCTCTCAGACTGTAGGAGTTTCAAGGGCTGGTTTCTCACGCCCCTTGCCCCTCCTCCACTTGGCTGCTGCTTGAATTATCTTTTCAGGACTCCTTAACTACCCTCTACAGCTGCCATGGACCTTGTGGTCAGGAAAACTGACTCAGACAAACCTAACATCTCCAGGTGAGACTGGATATCCACTTCTTTCCAGATGGTGTGCTCTTTGTGATTCCCTAGCAGGCAATCTACAGGCATGGCAGAACTCACAACTACCTTCAAGTATCCTGAGACCCTCCTCCCCACTCAAAGTGAACCAGAGCCACTGAATAGTGACTCTCACGGTTCTTTGCTATCACAACCTGGTGGTATTTATTGGGGATTAGCTGCTCTGAGGACACCCGATGATCCTGACAGTAGTCATACTGGCCCCTGTGTCCCTCAGAGCCTACACCCTCTGCCCATGGATAGTGACCCGCTGCCTGTACTTGGACGTATTTGAAGGCATGTGGGCTTTGTGTACCATCTCCTTGTCATCCAAGGACACTAGGGTAACATCTGTTCTAGCCCTATGCTACACTGGTCAACCCTAGTGTCTGCCCACCAGTGGAGGGATGCGCCCTCTTTGGACACTTGGCATCCCCATTCATGTTCCCATCCCTCTAGCACTTGGAGATGAATTTCCCTGTCATCTTGTTATCAAACCCTTTCTTCTTATGATCAGGTTGGGATTGTGTATTCTTCCCCTATTTTTTTTGGTCTCCCTCCTCTTTCTTCTGTTAGAGACATTGTCTAGTGGATCTTGGTGCTGAGCCAGTGATCTGCTTCCATAGCAAGCTCCATAGGGCCAGGCTACTATCCACTAGGTGTTGCTGCAGCTCTGTAAAACAAGGGCTGAACATGTCCTCACTAAGCATGGGCGAATTTTGCGAATTCGCGATTCGCGAATTTGCGAATTCGCGAACCGCAAAATTCACGAACTTGTGAGAATTTGCGGATTTTTATATTTTTGCGTGTTCGCGGGGAACAAGACAGGCCTCAAGCAGCAGGCCAGTCTCTGGGGAACAAGGTAAGCTTCAAGCAGCAGGATAGTCCTCCAGTAGCAGTAGGGCAGTCTTCTGGGGATCAAGGTAGTCCTTATTCTGTAATGTCGGCAGGTTTAGAAGTGTGCTGAAGAGTGGCTCAGGAGGTCCAATATTTATATCTAGTGCCATCGTTAGAAGTGGAGGAACTTTGTAGGCTACCCACATATCTGGTTCTGGAATATTCTTCCCTTCCCATGCCAAGGCTCAACGAAATCTAGGGTCACAAAAGACTAGTGTTAGGTTTCCTTGTGTATGCTGGAGTCAAGCCCTTTGAAATGTAAGTGGGGCAGAGAAAAGCTCTACCCCGAAACATCCTGGCAGGATGGTCTATCCTGTCCACAACTAGTCCCGTATTTTTGACTGTTTGGGCCCAATACACATTCTTAATGGATGAGATTTAACAGGCCCAGGCAGCTGGAAACTCCTGGAAGGTCTTTGAACATTTTGGGCAGGAAAATGCTAACTTTCTACAAGCAGATTTACAGCAACTTCATGATTTGAAGATTAGACAATCATATTTTTGATTCATTGAAAATTGGATTGAGAACTGTTGTTAAAAAATTAGCAGTTATTGTATATTGTCAAATATTGCTTGGAAAACTTTGTGTACACTATTTTGTGACGTCCCCGTAGTGCAGTGGGCATCCTCAGATAGAGATCTGGATAATTGCTTTTTCATTTTGAACCATGTGGCCCGCAGAGCCCCTTACCTGTTGCACACAGAATTACACAAAAATTTTGGTTGTAAAATTTGTTGAATTGAGTATTTTGTTTAAACGAGAATCTTGAGTGCAACCCAGCTGCATATAACCAACTTTCCAAAAGTGGCATTTTCGAAATTGTAATCTCAAGTCCGACTTTACTGATAAAGAGGATTTAAAATTTCAATTCATTTGTGTCTAAACAGGATACTTCTACCTGCTTCCAATCAAAAACTAGCACTTATTAAACCGTAATAAGTTAACCCAATGTTATCCACTAGCAGAGATAGACATGACAGTAGGGAAAACGAATTTAGGAGTTTTTCACTACCAGGACATGTAAAACTTTAAACACATTTTGTACTTTTTAAATGCAATGCATCCTGTCCGATGGGATGTGTAGAGCACACCATATGGGTGACATATGTATTTTAATAAGGAAAGTTTAGGCCTGGCAAATAGTTTATTTTTAAACACTGCCCCACAGGCTACAGTGGCAGACCTGAGGCATGTTTTAAAGGGGTACTTGCAGCCACGGCCCTTGGAGGGAGTTTCGGTGGGGCGGGGTATGGGATGGACAGGGTGGGGGGTGCTAAAAACTGGAGTATGGATAATTGAAGGTAAGTAAACAACTTAATAAATAAAATGAATTTCGTAGCGCACCCTGCATCACATTTTGCGATGCAGGGCGCGCTACGAAATTCGTTTTATTTATTAAATTGTTTACTTACCTTCAATTATCCATACTCCGGTTTTTAGCACCCCCCACCCTGCCCCTCCCCCACCCCGCCTCTCTGCCCCACCGAAACACCCTCCACGGGCCGCGGCTGGGTACTTGACTGGGTGCCACAATATGTGTTGAACGCCCACTTGCAGCACTTTTGTTTACAGGCCCTGGGTTCATGTAGTCATTTACTAGGGATGTACAAGTAAATTAAATGTTTCAATCAGGTATATGCCAATTGCACCATATTTAGAGGAGAGAGCAGAAGCAGTTTAGCAACGATTAGCAGTTGCAAAGTGCCCAGAGCCCTAATGCCAAGAAAAATTAAATCCGGACAATAGGGGGGGGGGGGGGGGGGGAACAAAAAGCTTGGTGGAATTCACATATTTTTCAAAGTTCATAGGAAGTGAATTGTGTTGAAAGTGATTTTTACATTGAGTATTGTTTAATAGTATTTTTATGTCCTATGCTGCTAAAAAAAACAATAAAGTTTCAATTGGCTTTTTCCTCTCTGCCTTTAGCCCTAGTTAGAATGTTTACTCTACAGTCTTACCACACAGCTTGAGTCACATTACGCAGAGTGAGCCAATCCAACCAAAGCAGTATTCCATGTTAACATGAATTGCCTTGTCTCCTGGGATGAATGTTATCTGGCTCTGAGAAACTCTACCCCTTCTGTCTGCCTTGCAGGTACAGGATGGAGCCAGCCCTGGGAGGGCATCGTGCTAGATACTAGGCAAACACCAAGAATCAATATTTGCCACCAGCTGATTGGGAGAAGGGGTAACCTGCCGGATCCCATTCACGTGAAGCAGAAAGAGTCATCTGAAAAGGAAGAGAGGTCAACAAACACACCCCTAATGTAGAGCCAGAGGAAGGAAGACCCTCTGACTCTGGTGTAAAACGTAACATATATTTCAAGTCAAGTAAAAAAAAAATTCCTTCGGCTATAGAAGCCATAAAAGCGCAAAGCATATTACATTTCATAGGATAAAGTAATGTTGATAAAAGAACATTACAATCATGGATAAATATTCAGAGCATCACAGTTGGTTAAGATTTTTACATAGTGAGTTCATATTTTGATATTAAATATGACTGCCAATCTTTCCTACCCTATAAGGTTTAACATACGTATCGATCCAGGTCACATTCATGGGAATTATAAAAACACTTAAAAAAGCTAATTCTTTAAAAAAAAAAAATTTAAAGGGAAAAGAACATTTAAATGTATTTGCCAAAAGAAAACTGTTTGGCACAGTTCTCTAAAAAACAGTGAAAACATAAAACATTTACATTTATTAGCAGGAGGGTAGCATCAGATTACTATCTAGCTCTTTTCCCTTAAGGATACCTCTGCGTATACACCACATTGCAAATAAATATTTCAAAGTGACAACTACAAATAATGGGAGTGTTTCGTATTTGAGTGGCGTAAAGACCTCAGCATAATTTCAAAACCCCAAATTGCTACAGAGTTGGAGGACCCACCTCGTTCTGGGCCTAGCATAGGCAGGGCAAAACAACATTACATGAAGTTGTGTTTCCTCAGAAGCAGAACAGCCAGGACAATCAGCTTTTATTGCACCCTTCCACTTATTTGTAAATGCACGGAGCAGAAGCGTACTGTGCCTAAATTGTAAGTACAATTTTTTTGCCATAAGTGGTTGAATGCTATCTAAGGCAAGTTCTAATTTATACTGCTGCGTAACATTCAGAAACCTTGAGGTCAAGGAACAAGAATTTGTACTCTGGGTTAACAGAGCGAGTTTGTGTTCTTTAAAAACAACAAGTAAAGACTTTTTAGGTATACTGGGACTAGTCTCTTCCGGGGTGGACCACATGTTTGCCCACCACAGCGAGGAGCATAAATGCCTAACATAAGATAGCCAAGGTAAGTTGGCTGCTCCCAATATGAATACTTATGAGTGGTCGATAGGTGCACAGCTAGTATGTTCTTAAGTTCAAGAAAACTCTGAAGTTTTAAAGGTGCTCCCAAGGTGTCGTCTTCGCCCTTAAGATGAGTAACGGATAAATGTCTAAATCGTACTGGCAAATTGAAAATTGATGGCATCCCTTGGGGCACACTAAACGTTGGGGTAATAATCCTCCTGTACGTTTAAAGAATGAGTATTTGATCTTATTTTTGCTTGAAATAAAGTTTTATTCCATTCAGTTCATTAGTGCTTGTTTCTTCACATAGCCAATGAGATTAATAAAGTTTTCATTTTTCAATAATGGCATTTTTCAGCTGAAAAATGCCATTATTGAAAAATGAAAACTTTATTAATCTCATTGGCTATGTGAAGAAACAAGCACTAATGAACAGAATGGAATAAAACTTTATTTCAAGCAAAAATAAGATCAAATACTCATTCTTTAAACTTACAGGAGGATTTGTACCCCAACGTTTAGTGTGCCCCAAGGGATGCCATCAACTTTCAATTGCCAGCACGATTTAGACACTGCTCCCAATATGAACATAACATCCCTCAATTCCTCCCTATAGGTGGCTAGCTCTGGTGTGCTCCATAAGCGACGCCAGAAAAGGAGGGGGCGAGAGACAATTAAATCAGCAATAGGGCCAATGACCAGGTCCATCCTCAGTGTGATTAGGGACGTGCTTCCCGGAAGACCCAGTCATTTTCTAATAAAAGTGTTCTCTGTGACCAATAGAGAATTAGATGTACAATGACCCCAGAGTTCTGCTCCATATGGAGAGGCGCCTCTCGCTTGGGTTTTGAATATTTCTGCAGGGAGGCCGACCGCTTTTTGCGTGCACGTTTTTTGGGACTTTCAGGATACCACCCATTGATTGTGTTAGTTTCAAATTGGCCCTCTTAATTTGGGTCCCCAGTCCATCTTATCATTCAGAGTGATATCTAAATAGTCAAAATGGACACTCTCTCTAGGGTCCTACCCTCCAATTGGGGATGCGGGCAGTTAGCAGTTTTGGCATGGAAGACCATATATTTAGTTTTCTGGATATTTATCTCCAGATTCCTATTCCTACAGAATGCAACTCGTCCAATACACGCTGGATACCCGGCGATTTAGACAGGAGCAGCTTGTCATCAGCGAACATTAAGGCCGGTATTTTGTGATTTGCTAACCTTGGGGAATCTATATCCTTCGCTGCCAAGAGGGTTTCAATTAGGACATTTAGAAAGAGGGAAAAGAGGGTTGGCGCTAGCACACAGCCCTGCCTCACCCCTTTCTCCACAGGGACAGGAGCTGTCAATTCCCCATTTTTCCATATCTTACCCTGGCACAGGTACCTTCGTGCAAGCACATCATTAATTGACAAAGATAGACCGGTGCTCCCATGTCATGGAGAAGACCCCATAGCTGGTCACACCGGACCATGTCAAAGGCAGACTTAAAGTCCACAAAGGTTAGATAAAGGCTCCCCCCTCCAAGAGGACTATTTTCCAGTGGATTCATTGCAATCTAAAAATCTGGTCAATGGTTAAGATCTTGGACCTAAATCCTGCTTGTAAAGGGGTTAAAACATTAAACTCTTTCATCCAAGATTGCAATCGCCCCAGCAGAACACGTGCATTATTTATACTTTTCATTTTCGCCCATGTGGAAAACATGGTTTAAATGGATTACATGGACGAAAATGAAAAGTATAAATAATCGCCTAAATGTTGGCATATCGCAGTGTGTTTGGGAGGGGGCAAGATGTTGTTCACAATTTTGCAGTTTATTTTATACCCTGTATATTGGCATTGAATAGGATCTGTAGATAAGGAGCCCATACTACCTGTTCACTTCTGAAAAGGTAACCGGGATTTCTATCCAATCCCGGTGCCTTATTGGGAAGTAATTTTCTCAGTGCCGTGGTAACTTCCAGCATTGTGCTGGGTGGTGAATCCGTATTTACGGGTATTTGGTCTATATCTATTAACTCATGTGCTGCTACTTCATCCATAGGCTTAGAGTATAAACCTTTGAAATATAATCTCCAAGCTTCTTCTGCTAGGTTTGGTTCTATAGCCGAGTTGCTTTCGGAATGACCAGTTTTAACCAAATTCCAAAAGCTTCTCATATCGCTGGTGTCCAAAGCTATCTTTATTGCTTCCCATTTTTCATTCTCCCAAACTGTTTTAGCTTCAGCTAGAGTGTTTTTGTAAGGTGACCTGGCAATTCTGATACATAGGGGATCCTTATTTTTAACCCCAAGCACCAGTGCATGTTTTGCATCCCTACACGCTTTGTTAAACCAGGGGTGTTTGGACTTTAAAACAGGTTTGTGATTATTTCCATTATTATAAAAAAGTTCTGCCAGCTTTGAAACCATATCCTGATGGTTCATATTTATCAACAACAATGATTCGTGGCCTTGATGGTTTTCCGACACACAAAAGCAGTTTCAAGATAAGGAAAAGATTGTGTGTACAGAGAAGCCATTTTTTCATTAGATGCTACAAGAGTCCCCCAACATACTCTTCTACCCCCGTCTGTTGCAGTTCAGCTTGGGGGAGATTGTATTGTCAAACCCAGGCCACCCTTAATTTGGTGATAATCTATCATAAATACCAGTGGGTTATGGTCACTTTCACATCGAGATTGAACCACAAAGTCCTTAATTCTAAACCAATTCTCAACATCTACGATAATATAATCAATTGTAGAGGCCTGCCCCAATTTATTAAAAGTTGAGTTTCCAGGGGTATCTGAGGGGAATCGACCATTGCAGGCCCTTAGCGAGCAGGTGAGAGTAAGTGAAGTCACTTGCAGAAGAAGTGGTGTCCACCCCCTTGTTGGATAGATATTGCAGTCCGGTATAGACCACACAGAATCTTCTTCACTAGTAATAGTTGAGCTTATGCCATTAAGGGGTTCAAAGTGACAATTAAAATCCCCCTACAATTTTATGAACAGACTCATGTAGAGTGCGAAGGAAGAAGGCCAAAGAATCTAACGTCTGTGAAGTTTGCCCCTTCCTCACTGGTCGAGAGTATACATTGATAATGGCCAGCTTAAATGCACCATCAAAAGAAAGTAGGATACACAGGATGTCCAAAGAATCAGTGTCTAGAACTTTAATTGTGCAGCCCAGGTGAGTAGCAACCAAATTCACAGGCCCCCGAGGGTCTCCCTCTCGGCCCCTGCAAAGCTGGAATAGAATAGGCCACATATCCTGTCCTATATAGTGGTACAATGGACCAGGTCTCTTGAAAGAGGCATAGTTCATGGGTGTCGATATATTCATCCCAATCATGGAAGTCCAACTTAGAAGTAAGACCGGCTATGTTCCAGGATATGACCTTTGTATTATATTGATCTTTTGTTTTCTCGATCTGTGTGTGCACGAGTTCCAAATCCTGGTGTAGCACTTGGCAAGGTATCCGCTCCCTGCCCAGTGTATTTCTTGTGGGCTCCCTCACCTGAAGTTCTTAGTGGAGTGCCCGAGTTTCCAGTGACTGCTACAACCTCAAGTTTTTCCCTTGGATGATGGACCACAACCTCAGATCTATCACAATCCTGAAACACAACTGGTTGGGTAACTCTACCTTCTATTGATTCAACTGGAAAGTCCAGTCATTCAACTAAGTCCAGACTACTATATCTGTTGCTGACTGGGATATTAAAGAGCGGGATTGTTTCAGAGCCCCAGCCCATATGTGGCAAATTCTCGGTCTGGGCTCTCATTTCCCATTTTTTATATATACCTCCTATTCTTTCTATCAAAGGACTAGGAGGATAGAAATAGCCCAGAGGGTGTGTCTGGATATCACTATTCTCCCTAGGATGGACCCAATTCGAAATGTAATGTACCACCCTGGTATCTCTAAAATTAATCAGGATGCAATCCCCCGGGATATCTTTTCGCCGCTGTTCCAGCCAGCTCACCTGCCCTACAAATTAGATTTCACACTGTATTCGAGGTGGGAGTGGTCTATATTTGTTTAGCCAATAAATTACTTTATTTTTTAATTCAAGGTAAGACTCCCTTCTTCCTGTTGCTAACTCTGGTACTCCAGATAAGACAACGGTATAAGGAGTCGAAGCAGGGGGTAGATCAATGCATGGCAAGCCAGGTTTAGTTGGGCTTCTCTCCAGTTGTCTATTATTTCCGTGATCCCTTCTGCAATTGCTTGGAGAATTTTGTTTCACTCGCGGACCTGAAGTTGTTACTGAGGTCATGGGGGCATAGCCAATGCCCCCCTCCTTAGGTGCCCCTTGCTGTAACACTCCTGGGGCTACATTTTCTTGATTGCGGAGGATAGGCCCTATTAAAGTTTTAGTGGCTACTAAAGCCGTAGGGACAGATGCGGTCAGCAGGTTACTTTGGCAAGTAGAAACCCGATCAAAGGTTGTAAGATTATCCTGTATACTGGAAAGACTATCTATTTTGCTCCCCAATGTGTCAACCAAAGAAGTAAGCTTCTCAATATGTTTCTTGACAGCTTCTATCTCAGTTTGTACTAGGGCTTCAAAGTGCGTTTTAAGTTCTTTTGCCATTTTCACAGCCCTTATTGACGGCTCTGCCACTGCTAAACTATTTCCACCAGTAATGTGGCCCTCTGTCTGCATCTTTGTTACTGTACTCATAGAGGGATGCCCTTGTTTCTCCCCCTTATGGGTTTTTTGCTCCCTCTGGCCTCCTTTCCGGGTCCCCCCCCCCCATGTCAGGTTTGTTTTGGTTTCCAGCAATCGATTTTTCAGGCGTGGGCCTTAGATCTGGAGTGGTAGAAAGATTTCCTAATTCGGGGGAATTAGAGGCTCCTGTTTCCAAAGTCATTGGGGAACTAGGAATCTAGAGCATTAAAGAAAGCTGTCTTTCAGTGCGTTCTATTTCATTAGAAACAGCCCCAATTGCCTGCCGTAACATCTTATCAATGGCAGTCGGTTTTGAAATGGGCGAACGCACGGAGGCTATTTGGCGGGTATTAGGCCTTGGAGGTGGAGAAGTACTGTCCCCATACTATACTATAGCTTAGTTTCCCCAATGGGAGGGTAAGACAGAAACGACTTACCTAATAAATGGGGAAAATACACTTCAATTTTCAACAACAATGACCCGATGTCAAAGCATTAAACATGTAAACTCACAAATACGCTTGTTAGGGGGGTGGCCCAGCCTTGTTCAGTCTCGGACGGGCTCAGACGGCCCGCCCTTGGCCCGGGCTTTGCCCGGCACGTCCCGCGCACGTCCCGCGCTGCGGGGGTGGAGGCTGCGCTTTATGCGCTGTGGTGGACTGGTGCCTCCCCCTCGTCATCGGGTCCTGGAGCAGCTGTGGCTGGCCGTAGTGCATCCTGTGTAATGTAGTTCCCAAGGGCAGTCCAGATGGTTGGGGCAGCAAACAGGCAGCAGCGGCAAGCACCTCCTGGTTTTACGTTGGCGGGTTTCAGCACCCGCAACCAGGATCCTCAGAGGCGGCGGTACGGAGGCTAGAAGTCAGTTAGAGGGACCCACACTGCGGGGGAGAGGCTGCGCTTTATGCGCTGTGGTGGACCGGTGCCTCCACCTCGTCAGCGGGTCCTGGAGCAGCTGTGGCTGGCCATAGTGCACCCTGGGTAATGTAGTTCCCAAGGGCAGTCCAGATGGTTGGGGCAGCAAACAGGCAGCAGTGGCAAGCACATTCAGGTGCCACATTGGTGGGTATCAGCACCCGTGACCAGGATCCTCAGAGGCGGCGGTACGGAGGCTAGTAGTCAGTTAGAGGGACCCACGTTGCGGGGGGAGAGGATGCGCTTTATTCGCTGTGGTGGACCGGTGCCTCCTCCTCGTCAGTGGGTCCTGGAGCAGCTGTGGCTGGCCGTAGTGCACCCTGGGTAATGTAGTTCCCAAGGGCAGTCCAGATGGTTGGGGCAGCAAACAGGCAGCAGCGGCAAGCACCTCCAGGTGCGACATTGGCGGGTATCAGCACCTAGGACCCGGATCCTCAGAGGAGGCGGTACGGAGACTAGAAGTCACTTAGAGGGACCCACGCTGCGGGGAGAGGCTGCGCTTTATGCGCTGTGGTGGACCAGTGCCTCCCCCTCGTCAGCGGGTCCTGGAGCAGCTGTGGCTGGCCGTAGTGCACCCTGGGTAATGTAGTTCCCAAGGGCAGTCCAGGTGCTTGGGGCAGCAAACAGAGAGCAGCAGCAAGCACCTCCAGGTGCGACGTTGGCTGGTATCATCACCCGCGACCAGGATCCTCAGAGGCGGCGGTACGGAGACTAGAAGTCAGTTAGAGGGACCATTTTTATTAAAGTGCTTCAGATGCTAGGGGAATAGTGCAAACTGCTCTTCCTCACTACAGCAGAAAAACCTTTTAAGAGTGGTGGGTCATGATTGCAAGCGATTTACTAAATTATAAGGGAATTTTTACAGGGCCAGCGCCTTTAAAAGTACAATACATTTGGTACAAGTCAATCACATGTGAGGCAACACGTCACATGTTACTGATTCTTCCCCAGCTTTGCCAAAATGTCAGGTGTCGCCGTTCCCTCCCAAAAGACCTTTAGGATACACCAGCCTGTCACAAAATCTCCCCATTTCCCTGCATATCAATCTTACTGTAGATCTACCATAATGTATTCAACTACATTGAATTCAACTTTCCCTACAGTACCTTATAATTTTAGGGTGACCAATATCTGGAGACAGGGAGATTCGTTTTTGTAATAAAACAAGAATGCAAATGCGATCGTCTCCTTTTTCTGAAAGCAGTTGTCTCCAGAATACTCAACCTCCTTCATCAGTTGGTCCTCAGGTGAATGTTTTGATTTGGGTGAGGGTGCAAGAGATACTTGGATGTAGAGTTAATAGTTGGGTCAGGTAGCAGCCTCCTGACTTTAGGGGTTTCTCTAGCTTGCCCTAGCATGAATTTAATGAAATGAATTCGTACTTGTATAGCGCACTTATACCCTGAGGTGTCTTGGCGCTGTACGCATACCGCTGTGGAACCCTTCCTGGCTTTTCCCTGTTAAATGCCCACTTTTGGGCACCCCCAAGGTGAAGCCAGGCATCCCAACGCTGTTGGGGCCGTTGTGGAGATTAAGCAAGCTAATGCCCAGAGTTGCAGAGTGGGAGCCATGATTAGAATAGGCACCGAGGCGAGAATTATCAGGTCTGAGGAAATTGAGCCCAAGACCCACCGAGGCGGGAATTGAATGCTGGTTCCGGGCCAGACCTCTGCATCAGGGTCTGTCACTCTAACCATTGAGCCACTCTTCTCCACAAGGGTATTATCTCTACCTTTCTTTCGGGGACTTAATTCTTCTTGCTGTGAATACTCGATCTCTTTTTTCTCGTTCTCTCTGCTAGAAACGCAGCACTTTCCTGCTGACCCATTGCATACTCCCTCCCTACTGATCAGATACTTAACAATGACTGTCCCAAAATGCAATGCTCCCTCTTTCTCTCCAAGTTGGCCTTATGGTGGCATGCAGTGCAAGCTGACTTTATGGTGGCACACAGGGCTGTGCAAATATCCAATAAAATAAAGTAGCATATGATAAAATGTATTTTTTTGTATTCTTCCCCTTCTGGGATAGGGTATGGAAATGGACAGATTTTATTTATTTCCTATCTCCATGGATGGCACATGCCTACCACGTTTTTTGCAAACACAACAATGATGGACAGAATGTGGATCAATGTCACACATTCACCCCAGTCAAAAGATCTGGGCCCAAATCCATCGTTTTTCCACTCCACACCGCCCTGGGTTAGACAATGGCGATATGCAAATCAGCGCTGACCCTGTTGCCCCATGGGAACAGTCCAGTCCGAACTACAAAAGCCATGTCCTTCCCAGAACGGAAACAAGCATCCGAGGACCGGCCCGGTTTCGAGGTAACACCTCTCATCAGCCCGGCTAGCTTGATTCCAGTGGTGTGGAGTGTCTGGGACTCACGTCTGAGCATCCCCAGTACACTTAGAGCGGTAACTGCAAACACAACAATGATGGACAGAATGTGGATCAATGTCACACATTCACCCCAGTCAAAAGATCTGGGCCCAAATCCATCGTTTTTCCACTCCACACCACCCTGGGTTAGACAATGGCGATATGCAAATCAGCGCTGACCCTGTTGCCCCATGGGAACAGTCCAGGCCGAACTACAAAAGCCATGTCCTTCCCAGAACGGAAACAAGCATCCGAGGACCGGCCCGGTTTCGAGGTAACACCTCTCATCAGCCCGGCTAGCTTGATTCCAGTGGTGTGGAGTGTCTGGGACTCACGTCTGAGCATCCCCAGTACACTTAGAGCGGTAACTGCAAACACAACAATGATGGACAGAATGTGGATCAATGTCACACATTCACCCCAGTCACCCCAGTCAAAAGATCTGGGCCCAAATCCATCGTTTTTCCACTCCACACCACCCTGGGTTAGACAATGGCTATATGCAAATCAGCGCTGACCCTGTTGCCCCATGGGAACAGTCCAGTCCGAACTACAAAAGCCATGTCCTTCCCAGAACGGAAACAAGCATCCGAGGACCGGCCCGGTTTCGAGGTAACACCTCTCATCAGCCCGGCTAGCTTGATTCCAGTGGTGTGGAGTGTCTGGGACTCACGTCTGAGCATCCCCAGTACACTTAGAGCGGTAACTGCAAACACAACAATGATGGACAGAATGTGGATCAATGTCACACATTCACCCCAGTCAAAAGATCTGGGCCCAAATCCATCGTTTTTCCACTCCACACCACCCTGGGTTAGACAATGGCGATATGCAAATCAGCGCTGACCCTGTTGCCCCATGGGAACAGTCCAGTCCGAACTACAAAAGCCATGTACTTCCCAGAACGGAAACAAGCATCCGAGGACCGGCCCGGTTTCGAGGTAACACCTCTCATCAGCCCGGCTAGCTTGATTCCAGTGGTGTGGAGTGTCTGGGACTCACGTCTGAGTTTTTTTGGACATGGCAAATATTTCAATGTATCTAAAAATCTTCAGGTTCTTACAGCTGGCTAAAAGCAAACTAGCTTTCCTTAAATTATCTATATTCGGAAAACCTACTGTTTTGCGCTAAATATCGTCTACACTAAGGAGGAGTGAATAAACATGTTATGTAATTCGAGTTTCAGGCGTGAGCGCCTGAGGTAGTCCTGTGATTTACCTGCGGCGGAGTAGGGAGGGGAGGAGAGCAACACCTCACATACATGCTACTGGTGGTTATAGGTCTTAGCGAATCCCCCATCTTTTATATCGGGCCCCTTGGATTCAGTTTGACTTCTAAAACAACTAACTACCAATCAGGTTGGCCAGAGATCTCAATGTTTCACAGTTTTCAGTGTATATTCTTTAAAAAGTACTAGAAGTTGGTTTTGTCAAAAGGTTCTGGTCCAGGTCTGTTATTTACAGGGTATTGGTCCTAAATTCCCATGACCCACTGCAGTTATTGATGCACTTGGACAGTATCCTGGTTGTAGCATGGGTGAGCTGCTTCACATTCCCTCAGCGTTGACAAGCGAGTGTGGTAAGCACTAAAGCGGGTACACAACTCTGCATTCTGAAGTGTATGCACCCTGTCCCTTCAGCCCCTAGAGGGAATTTACATCAGGCTTCTGTTTGGTAGAACTGAACAAACTGACACAGATATATGTTAGAATTTCCCCAACCTCTTGATGCCTGTGTCTCCTCTAGTTATAGTCTCATCGCCAGTAAACCTTGTGTTGCTGAATCCATCGCTTGAGTGAGGGAATGAGGCATCGAATCTCAATTGGCGCCGCTCCCTCTGCGGTTCTTCTGTTCTGCACAATCAGTCCTTGCATTTTCAGTTCCCAATGGAGAGATCAGTAATCCTGTTTATGGTGGAAGGAGGGGCGTGTTTTCTGTCACATCAGCTGGTACGGTGTAATACTGGGTCCCAGTTCCTGCCAATTTAGCCATAAATCGTAACATGAGTATTGGTGGCTACTGGCATGAAGGCCAGACCTGTTGCTTTGAAATGCATTGAGGAGAATGCTCTCCATTGGGTGTTACATTCTCTATGTCAGACTTCAGAGGGATTCCTGAAGGATGGTGACCATCACCATTGGTATAGGTCTGATTCCAGCAGGGCCTCTAAGGATTCCCAATAATTAGCCAGGTCATCTCCATTTCGTATATGAGTCTCATCAGTGACACACTGCTGAAATAGACCTTTAATCCCACTGCATTGTAACAGGGCACAGTGCTGAATAGTGCGCTTGAGGTTGTGAATGATGGTCAGGTCAGTAGTACGTTTCCCCAATTAGTGTGCCTCGAAACCACTTACTAAACGTTTAGAAGGCTTTGCTCTGACCTGCACCGGTCGGTAAATAGTGACAAGCCTTAAGTAAACAGAGCAGGCGCTAGATGCGTGCGAGGCCCTGTGAACTCAGTGGGCGGGAGGGGGCACTGGTGAATGAATACCTGTTGCATCTGACTGCTTCCTCCGTGAGCTGACTGGACGAGGTGCCTCGACGGTGACGCGTATTTACCCTGCAGGCATGGGCAGGGCGCCTCGGGAGGACCCAGGAGGAGGGTACCTCACCTGTCCTCTCCGGTGTGACTGCTCACTCCTGTCCTGCACTGCGAGGCCCCGGTGCGGATCTCTTGACAGAGCTGCGGCCACCTCGCCCCTGAGGCGCCGGCCATGGAGGGCATGATGGAGGGCCGGGGGGTTTTCTTAGAGAATGGCCACGGAGCTCGTGGAGACGAGCTGGAGTACTTCAGGCAGAGCCCCCCAGCCTGCCTGTACGCACAGACGCGGCCCATCTGCGGGGGAGTGCCTCTGGGGGCAGCGTGCGTCAGAGGGGGCAGTGAGCACGGACAGTATGCGCTGACAGCTAAAGCAGGGCTCGAGCCCTCCCACTTCATGGCCTCTGGCTGTGCCTCTAACCCTGGCACGCAGTGTTCGCATGGCACGCTGTACCCCTGGATGAGGAATACCAAGGCCCAGAAGCCGGAGCGAAGCAGATGCGGAGCTTCCTGCACAGGTGAGCACTGCCCGGTCGCAACTCACCTCACTGACACACAGCCACCTCTCGCCTCACTGCTACGCGAGCACCAATCACCTCACTGCCCCCGCAGCACTCACCTTAAAGCCACACAGCCGCCATTCACCTCACTGCGCCCGCAGCATTCACATCACAGCCACGCAACCATCAATCGCCTCATTGACACAGAGCCACCATTCACCTCACTACCCCCGCAGCATTCACATCACAGCCACGCAACCATCAATCTCCTCACTGACACACAGCCACCATTTATCTCACTGCGGCCGCAGCATTCACATCACAGCCACGCAACCATCAATCGCCTCATTGACACAGAGCCACCATTCACCTCACTACCCCCGCAGCATTCACATCACAGCCACGCAACCATCAATCTCCTCACTGACACAGAGCCACCATTCATCTCACTGCGCCCGCAGCATTCACATCACAGCCACGCAACCATCAATCTCCTCACTGACACACAGCCACCATTCACCTCACTACCCCCGCAGCATTCACATCACAGCCACTCAATCCCCAATCATCTCACTGCCACACAGTCACTATTCTGCTCCCTCCCATGTAGCCACCGGTAAGAGGTGTGGCTTAACGGTTAGAGCGGCCGACTTTGAAGCTGGGAAATCAGGTTCGAGTCTGGCAGAGGCTCAAGCCCCATGTGATTCTGGGCAAATCGCTTAACAGTTAATCTCCCCTCGCGTAAAAGAAATGAATGTATACGTCTGCAATGCAACTGGTGCCCCTGTAAAGCGCTCTGATATCGAGTTCGCGCTTAATAAAACTGCAACATCAATAAACCGTCCCACAGTTATCTAAGCTCACCCCTTCGGAGCCACCACTCGCATCCTTGCCATGTAGCCCTCACTCACCTCACCGCCACAGAGTCTTTACTCATCTTACTACCACAGAGGCTTCACTCAGTCACCTTACCTGCACTCACCTCACTGGCACACCGACATCACTCACCCCACTTTGTATTGTAGTCAGGGCCGGCGCTAGGCATGGGCAGTGTGGGCAGCCGCCCAGGGCCTCGCGCTCAGCAAAACACAGGGGGCCTCGCGCCCCTGTGAAAGGTCACACTTTCACAGCTCACTTCAGGGCCCCCGGCAGCGCCTCGGGCGCCTTGGTTAAGTACCGGCCATTCTCGGCTCTGTTTGGGCATTTTGTATCCAAGCAACAGAGGCCCCTTTGTTTCTTTCGAGCACCAGCCGGACACAGGTAAGAGAAGGTGGGTGAGGGGAGGAGGGAGCAGCCAGATCAACTGGCTTTTGTTATACTTCGAATCTTGGTAGGGCAGTGTCTTGTATCTTAAAATGTATGCATAAGCAATATTTGACTTGTACTGATCTGACAGGGGGGGCAATATTACATACACATCGAAAATATATTTACTGTTGCCATCTAAGCTAGGTACAGCTACAATTGAAGCACACCCCTTCAGCTGACGTTTTTTTTTTTTTTTTTTTTGCTCTCTGATGAGCTCTCTGCAGTGTCTTGGGAAGTGCCTTGTTACGGTTTGAAGGCCCAGGGGAGGGGGGCCCCCTCCCAGGGCCTCATAGCACTGTGTCGAGCTGGAAGGTCATGGTGTGGGGGCCCCCTTCCCTGGGCCTTGTAGCCTTCGGTGTCTGTTTCAGAAAGCGCAGAAAGAGTGTAGGTTTTAAGCAGGACTCATTTATATATTGGTGATACATTTGGCAAGTTAGTGAAGGTGGCAATGTATGCCTCCAATGAGCCTGTCCTGGACTACAAAATTATCATCTTTGTAATGTGGGCATAGTAGCCATCGGTGGCTATTGGGCAGGAAGCAGAGACGTGAAAAAGTAAGTGAAGCAAAATCAGTTGCAGTGGAAACTACGTTCATAAATTACTAGTAGAACAGCACCTTGCCGTTTAAGTATAGTGGACCTTTTAAACAAGCATTTGCAATGCAATAGGTCTCGCATTAGGAAAGTTTGAGCTATTGGTCTTGTAAATGACAATTTTATTATTTATGTCTTGGTTTTGAAAATAGCTAAATTAATAGCTTTGTCATTTACAATGCCAATAGTTATAACTTTCGCAAATGTGACACCTTTAGCATTTGTAAAGCAACATGTTTTGTATTTACGTGACTTAGATGTATTGATATTACAAATAACAATGGCTTTTAATTTTTTAATTAATTAATACTTAAATAAAAGTGATTGTAATTTATAATGGCAACAGCTTAAACTTTTGTAAATAACTTTTGTGAAGATTATGTTCAGTGTATTTTATTGTGAAGAAAATCCAAGAACAGAAGTGAAATATTAACATCGTTTTGTGACATTTGTAATAAAGCTTGAAACATTGAGAGAATGTATTTGAACCAGTTGTTGTTGAATGGTTGCACATATTGATGCTGTGATGGCGCGGAGTGATGTGGTGGCGACGAGTGATGCTGTGGCGGCGACGAGTGATGCTGTGGCTTTCAGTGATGCTATGGTAGCGCATAGTGATGTTGTGGTGCCCCTGAGTGATGCTGTGGTGGCCGTGAGTGATGCTGTGGAGGCCGTGAGTGGTGCTGTGGTGGTGCTGAGTGGTGCTGTGGTGGTGCTGAGTGGTGCTGTGGTGGTGCTGAGTGATAATGTGATGGCGCTGAGTGATGCTGGGGTGGCGCTGAGTGATGCTGTGGTGGTGCTGAGGGATGCTGGGGTGGCACTGAGTGATGCTGTGGTGGTGCTGTGGTGGTGCTGTGGTGGTGCTGAGTGGTGATGCTGTGGTGGTGCTGAGTGATGCTGTGGTGGTGCTGAGGGATGCTGTGGTGGTGCCGAGTGGTGGTGTGGTGGTGCTGAGTGGTGCTGTGGTGGTGCTGAGTGATGCTGTGGTGGTGCTGAGTGATGCTGTGGTGGTGCTGAGTGAGGCTGTGGTGGTGCTGAGTGATGCTGTGGTGGTGCTGAGTGATGCTGTGGTGGTGCTGAGTGGTGCTGAGTGATGCTGTGGTGATGCTGAGTGATGCTGTGGTGGTGTGGTGGTGCTGAGTGGTGCTGTGGTAGTGCTGAGTGATGCTGTGGTGGTGCTGAGTGATGCTGTGGTGGTGCTGAGTGGTGCTGTGGTGGTGCTGAGTGGTGCTGTGGTGGTGCTGAGTGGTGCCGTGGTGGTGCTGAGTGGTGCCGTGGTGGTGCTGAGTGATGCTGTGGTGGTGCTGAGTGGTGCTGTGGTGGTGCTGAGTGGTGCTGTGGTGGTGCTGAGTGATGCTGAGGTGGCGCTGAGTGATGCTGTGGTGGTGCTGAGTGGTGCTGTGGTGGTGCTGAGTGACTTCTTGCAGTGATCATTTCGATGGCCATGCTATCAACTTCTCAACCATATTGCTTCAAAATGCATTTTATCCTCTAGTCCTGAAGTACGGCATGGACCAGAAGATGCTCTTTATGCGTTACTGGCAAGATGTGTCAGTAAATCAGATGCTCACTCCTGACCTGCGGTTCCTACACGTAAATCGTGCCTAGGCAAGCTAACACTTTTAACCTTCCAAGGTCGGTATATTACACACCCTTAAAGATTACGTAATAGTAACGCTCGCCACTGCACAAAAAGTCTGCTCTACATTGCTGTTCACTACCGGTAGGTGAGGTGGCCTCCTCTAGAATTCTCTGCGCTTCAACACTCGCCAGTCCTCTTATAGCTCCTTACTCATCTCAAGCACCTATGACCTAGGATACTAAGATTAAATGTTACTATGTTATGTTACGTCATGATGGTACCTTGACTCTACAACTTGATAGCAAAGCATGCTGTTCCGTCTCACAGTCCTCATACCCCACTATGCGATTGCTCCTCTTTCTTCTATACTGTGCCTGTACTCTTTGTTTGAAAAATCTCAATTAAAAAGATGCTGAAGCCCTTTGAGCCCAATGGGCAACGTGCCTGATCCTGAGTAATCACTGTTGTAGGTGCTAAGCTTCCTGGTGCAAGGTCGGCGATCTTTGGACCAATCTATGTAATTTTCACTTTCAAACTAAAACCAGCAGAATCAAAAAGTTTTAACTTGTCAGCTAGAAGAGCCATGGGCCAGATGTTCAAACATTTTTGTGGTTACAAGCGATCTGGTTTGGAGTTTGTGACCTCACTGCATTTTGCAACAAGCATTGTGTTCATTCTCTCAACCTTGTTTCATTGCAATATTTAATTTTATCTACTTTTTATAATAAATTGATATTTGCTCACGTGTTTTCAATCCCCTCTACTTTTTGTCCATGTTACTGATATCCACATTAGTTAGCTTCAGTGATGCCAAATAAGATCAATAGTACTGCGATGTCGCTTTCTGTGATGTCACTTCTTGTGACGCAATATGCAACAAGGGGGGCCTCGCATCTTCCCTTTCGCCCGAGGCCTCAGAAGGCCTAGGACCGGCCCTGATTGTAGTCACCGCGCACCTCACTTACACACAGCCACCCCGCCTCACTGCCATGCATTCAAAACTCACATCGCTCCCACACAGCTACTACTCACCACAAGCCATCACTCACCTCACCGCCACGCAGCTTTCTAATGTGGTACAAGAGAGACGCTCAGAGCACAAGTCCGTGATTGTTAGATTTCATACTTTCCTATTGTCAACTGCACATTTTAAAACATGAAAAACTGGAATTACAACTTAAAAACTAAAAATAAAATTCCCAATACAACAAACTGAACAGTAAGATACCTCACGAAAATTAATCAAGTCGATTGTAATATTCTACTGTTAAATGAAACAAACATTCGCTACACGTCTACTGCTACTTCCACATTTACGGACGTGGCAGGGACAGTAAATATACTGGCTTAATTCCTTGTATGGCGGGTATGCTGCATATTTTTAATTTATTTTTTTTATATTAAAAGTTTTGTATAGCGCTAGCTATACCCGTAGGTAGCAGAGCGCTTCACATACACATTGTGAAAAACAGAAGGGCCTTACATTACCTAGAAGGCTGACAGTAAGTAAGCATACAATACTGCTTTATCTTGTTTGTCGGGAAGGATCCCCACACATTTACTACTAAACGCAGTTTTTTGCTTTCTATTGCTGTTTTTATCGCTGTAAAGTGCAGGTGCACTATTATTACGCAGTATCGGAACACGTCTGTTATAACTTATAAATGTATTTTCTTTAGTTTAAAAAAGAAAATGAAATGGGCACGTGTAACGCGGTAAAATTTAATTTCGGTAGGAATATGTAACACCTTTAGTAAGAACACAGACCGTTGAACAATACATAACCTACACTGGTTATTTCATAATAAGTGGAATACATACCGTCTTTATTAAATGTGTTTTCCTAAGGAATTGCTCCTGACAGTTCAGTCTATTGTGCTTAACGCTCTGGGCTGTTGGATGGAATGAGAGTCGCGGTGCACGCGTGTTTTTGTGTCATTCTGGCTAAAGCACAACACATCTTTGCGGTTTAGGAGTTCGTGTGCTATCACTTATTTTGCTTTATCCGTAAGCCAGGCAATAGAAGGTGTTGCATCCTCCACATTTGCAGAAGACCTAATTGAGAGTGGTCCAGCTCCTTATTAACCATTTTGAGTGGTTTACTTTGATAACAACTAACTAAAAATCAGCTTCCGTAGAGTACTACGTATATTTAGAATTTCACTTGAAAACTACCCACTACCAAAAAAACGTATAAAGGTGATGCGACAAACTAAATAGTTCAGAGTTTTTGTTTGTTTTTTACTCTTTGGGTATCCCCATATCCCTTGCCTTCCTCGCAGAGTATAAGGCGAACCTCTGCCCCTGATGTCATATTTCATATTCGAACACATTTGCCCCCTTTTTCTGGGCGATGAAAAGCCAGCTTCCTCATTGCTTGTCTTGGGTGAAGAGAAGCTCATTTTGAGGTAATATTTTGAAGAGTGGACATATGAACCAGTGAATGGTCCAGTATGAATGCATAAATGAAAGGCATAACTATAACTACAGAACCTCTGAATGGCATTACTGATCTAAGACGTTAATTGTGTAAATCTGCAAAAGGAATTGGAATGAAATTAGTGACCATTCTGGAGAAGTGGCTGACATAGTCTTTTTGTTGAATTAACACAAATATGTGTTCATTTAAGTATTTGATAGATCTTAATTGCTGGTTTATGGCTTTTCAATTTAGGAAGATTTCTTTGTTTGGGAGACTTACACAGTTACAAAGACACTGTGCTGTTCACTATTTGCCATTGCACATTAATGTGTCATTATAAAAATGCAACTGAATTTCAAGCTTTTTTTTTCCTCGCCAAGTAAAGGCATGCACAGAAGTAGGAATTCTTAAAAATGCTACGCCTTTGTCAAAAGTATCTGCATTATATTTTTTTGGTGAGCATGCCATTTACGCTCGCTCCGTACAATGCAAGCTACATCCTTTAACTCTTTTGCATAACGCTCTTGTTTGAGGGTACAGGCTAACTCTATTAATGCTCTGCTCCCAGGTTTCACATCATTGTAGATTACGATGTTGCCTCTTTATGGGATCTTCTTTCTTGGACTACAGAGGGCGGCATACACTATTTGTCCAATTATTACCAAACACATCATCTAACACAAAGCTATCAGCCATATTGGCTTTGCCAATGATTGTTCATCACAGGGGGGGGGGGGGTAGTTTAACTATTAAGAACTGCTTAAAAGAGTGCTGTAGAATTGCAATGTATGATTTGCTTTTGTTTTTACGAACATATAGAGAAGTATCATACATTCAGGGCCTTTTGTGTCTGGCTAACAGGCCCGGAGTTGCCTGTAATTTACATGACCACCTACAGTAGTCCCTTCATTCCTAAAATCATTGAATGCCTAATAAACATATTAACTACTCACCTATGCTCATCAACTCCCTCTTGGCTCGCTTTAGGTGACACCAGAAACAGCCAATATTTATTTGCCTCCTGGATGACTTGGATATCATGGTAGACCAAGAAGGGGAGATACTACTTTGGCACAATGCACAGCTCTTCTTTATGTTATTCACTGAATGTCAAAACCTACTTCAGAGGCTGCAAACAAATTGCTACACTTCGTGGCTCTATGCTGAGTATGGATGTAATCCTTCACCAAAAATAGACAAAAGCTGAAAAAAAAAATTGAAAGGCTAAAGATCTGAGGTATACTCTTAACAAGGCCATCTAGATTTCAATGTGTAATTTCTGCACTGCTAGAATATTTTAGTAACTTTAAGAGAAAATCAGTCAAACAGTCGGTGAGGAGAACCACCCAAGATGTCTCTAGTTCCTAATAGAAGATTAATAGGAGCCTCTTGATTATATGTTTTGTTTGACCCAGAGCAAAGGAAGGGATATGCCTTTTGTATAGTGTCTCAATTTGTGTGAGCATTACGGGAGGGCAGACTGTTGATCTCTAATACATCCATTCTCTCACCTTAGACTGTCCTCTTCTTGGTCAGAAGTGGGATATAAGATAACTTAAACATTTGTAGTATGATATGTTACGTGTTATGTGGTGGTTTGTTATTTGCTTCAATGAAGAACTAGGAGAAAGTCCTGGCTACTTAATCTCGTGAAATGCTACTGCCTAAGCACTTTAAAGGGATTTAAATAATATGATTTTCCTTCAACAAACTTGGTTCACTGACATAATATAATTGTTAAAAATATAGATGAAAAAATATAGAATGCAAAAATATTGACTCCCTATACTTAAACAGGTAAGTACAAAAATAATGATGTAAAAATTATTGATTAAAAATATATTTAACATATTTAATACATTAAATATTAATAATATTTTTAACAAAATAAATTAAATGTAATATACATTTTACCTAAATATAACAAATAAACTTAATGTATAAAAATATAAACACACAAACATAATAATTTATACATATACATATATTTTAACGATTAACTTTTTAAATTTTTAAACTTTAGAATTACATACAAATACAAATATAAATATGTCAATAATTAAACAAAATCTATAATAAATTAAAACATTAAATTATTCAAAACAATTCAAACGTACATTTCGCAATACAATAAATGCAACAGTAGGGAAAAAGTTGGATAGCAAAATAATTACATTTACTATTCCAACTACAGTCAGTGCAACAGTAGGGAAAGTGTTGGATTGCGTTGGGGGTTAAAATTACTATTCGCCCTCCAGAGAGTGCAACAGTAGGGAAAATGTTGGATAGCATAGGGGTAAAAATTACTATTCCCACTCCACTGAGTGCAACAGTAGGAAAAGTGTTGGATAACGAAGAGGTAAAAATTACTATTCCCACTCCAGTGAGTGCAACAGTGGGGAAAGTGCTGATTACCGGAGGGATACAAATTACTAATCCCACTCCAGTGACTGCAACAGTAGGGAAAGTGTTGGATAGCGGAGGGGTAAAAGTTACTATTCCCACTCCAGTGAGTGCAACAATAGGGAAAGTGCTAGATAGCGGAGGGGTAAAAATTACTATTCCCACTCCAGTGAGGGCAAAAGTGGGAAAAGTATTGGATAGAACAAGGGTAAAAAATTCTATTCCCATGGCTTTAAGTGGGATGAAAAAACTGGGGGGAGGGCTCTCAAAGGGGAGTGGCCAATGTAAATAAGGGCGTGGCTTAAAACACATAAGCTAAAAATCTGGGCTCAGCATAGCGTGCCGCCAACTGGTATTTTGCTGTTTCTGTCATTGAATCCAGATATATGGTACCACAAGTAACATCATACCTAAAGTCAGGACTATTGACTTTTTTCATTGGTTGTTAGTTGCATAAGATAAATTAGCAGCAACTATGGCTTGTATATAATATTGAAAAAGCTTCCACGTAAAGCCCTGGTGACACCACCACAATATTGCTGCTCCTGAGTTTCAAAAGGAGAAGGGAAATCCAGAGAGAAAATGATCCTTTTCAAAGGATTTCCCTTCCTTTACAAAGCTCACCTGGTATGACATCATGCTGTAACTTTTCCACTGGTGAGTAGTGAGCAGTGTTAGCACGCATACATCGATGTGCATCTGTCACTGCAGTTCAGGGAAAAAAGGACCGCCTCTGCCAGGGCACAAAACAGAGCCGGATAGAGACCCGTTTCGAGGCCCCCTTTAACACAATGTCGGTGCTCAGCACCGGTGAGACTGAGCACACTTAAAGCCCTGACTAGTCCCACTCCAGTGAGTGCAACAGTAGGGAAAGTGCTGGATAGCGAAGGGGTAAAAATTACTATTCCTACTTCAGTGAGTGCAACAGTAGGGACAGTGCTGGATAGCAGAGGGGCAAACATTACTATTCCCACTCCAGTGAGTACAACATTAGGGAAAGTGTAGGATAGCAGAAAAACAAAAATTACTAACAACATTTAAACAATAGAAAACATTTTAAAAATCATAAAAATAAATAAACAATATAAAAAAAATATACAATGAAATATATTAAACATATAAAAAGAACACATATGAAGAACCGGATTAACCCACTTACTGGGTCTGGGTGGCGGGGGAACCGCCCAAGCCTTCGATACCCTTCATACGTAGTAAAAAGAGACACAGGAGCCTTCATCTGCAGGAGGAACCCAGATTTATTCAAATAGCCCGGGCTATGAAACAGAGTCCCTAGCTCGTCAGAAACAAGACAGAGGAGGCTGCTGCTTTACTCTGCAGCTTACAAGCCTTTTATACGTATTCATCTCAGTCTTTTGGCTGTTAGTTAATTGTTCAATCAGGGCAGTGTTTGCAGTTGATAACCAGATCCAGACAACGTTTGTAGATGGTGACATGGTCAAGGCTTGGTACACAAATCATTTTTCACTTGGCTTGATCAAGGCTCAGTCTTTCAGGTCATTGTTTAATCACCTTGATCAAAGCCCGGTCTTTCAGGTCATTGTTTAATCACCCTGATCAAGGCCCAGCAGTCAGACCATTGTCCAGATAACCTGATCACGGTGTCAAGGATGTTTACCAGGCTGGGAGCAGGAGATGGAAAACAAATCATTTACACAGGGTGTGAGTGTCTCGTGGCTTTCTGTTGAACTGCAAGAACAGGGGGGTTGGGTGTGCGACAGTTCCTGGGCGGAAATGCAGGCTGCAAGATGGCTGTTGTCGTGTTAGTTAGATTTTCCTCAGCAGAAACGACCAAGTGGGTCGTGAGATGGCAATGAAAAAGCAATGGAGTCTCGGTACAAATGATGCCAATCAGAAGAACACTTTTCCTCACATATTATAATATAAGTTACATACAACATAAAGCTACAAATATTATATAAAATAAATCAATAAATACATTTCTAAAAAATAATTATTTTAAAGGAGCAAATATTAACAAACCAAAAAATTATATAAAACATACATTTATTCATTTTATTTCCTACCCTATAACACCACACCAATAAAAAAAGTCAACAGTTTTATTTACATTTATTTCCATAATTAACATAATTATAATCAATTAAAAAACTAGTATTAGGAAAAAATAAACATTCATTAAATACACATGCTGTAACACTATAATATCCACAACTCACACTTAAAATTAATTACACAATTACCATAATTAATTTCTATTTAATTAATTTAAATTAATTAACAACTAATTATTAATTCATCAATTAACAATAAATTACTTCCCAACCTTCCCACCATTTACACCTATAAACACCACAAAACACACCTTAAACTAATTACACAATAACCATAAATAATTACTAATTAATTATTTAAAATCAATTAACAACTAATTATTAATTCATCAATTAAAAATAAATAAATTCCCACCAATATCCACAATTTACACATATAAGCACCACAAACACACCTAAAACTAATTATAAAATTATACAATTACCATAATTATTTACTAAGTAATTATTCAAAATTAATTAACATATAATTATTAATTCATCAATTAAAGATAAATTACTTCCAACCCTTTCCAAAATTTACACCTATAAACACCACAACACACACCTAAAACTAATTACACAATTACCATTAATTGCCAATTAAGTAATTAAAATTAGTTAACAACAAATTTTTAATTTATTCATAACAATCTACTTTACACATTTAACTCTATAACATCTCAATTAAACAAATATTAATAAATAAAAAATAGTCAATGCATTTAATATAATTAAATTACTTCCCACCCTATTCTCCTATAAACCCACAACCTGCTACTGAACTAAAAACGCAAAATTCAAATATTTGTTTTTAATAACAACTAAAAATAATCTATACATTTTATATAATTAAATTACTTCCCACAACCTGCTACGGAACTAAAAACGCAAAAGTCAAAGTAAAAAAATTAATGACTACAAAAATAATAACACATATAATAAAAATACAAACAATTCTTATACAAAAAACATACATCACATACATATAAAATATATACTAAAATACATGACATTAATAAAAAATCGATATTTTTAACAATTATATTTTGGCAAACAATATTAAACACTTCGATATTTTAAACATCAATATTACCTACCTAAAATCGATATTCTTGACCACGATATTTTATCTGTCTAAATTTCTGACCCACAATATTTTTACCTTGATATTTGTGCAAATCGATATTTTTACATTGATACTTCCCCCCCACCCCCGCCAGTGTAGCCCTAACAGTGTGATGCTTGATGGCTGGTTATTAACACCATGGATTTCTAATTCATGAAAGTTATAGCTGCAAACATCGGGTGGGGGTAAGCTCGGTGGAGCCGGGTTCAAAGCAGCCCTTAAATCCAGGCCATCTGCTTCTTTGGCCCCCCCCCCCCCCCCAGGTGATCCAGGCCCTCCCCATTCACAGGGAGGGTAACCCCATATTTTCTGTACTATGTTCATTTGCTATAATGAGCACCACATATGAAACTTACATTTGAACGGCAGAGCATCCCTTTACCCTTAGCCTTAGTTAGTGCCGGTGGGGAGAGAGTGGGAGACTGCCGGCATACCTTTTTCCTGGCGTTGGATGGGGGGCCCAGCTTTCTGCTTCTTTTCTGGAGATCCATGCTTGGGCACATTCTTCGGTGACTGTAATGTTGCAGGGTTACTGTCAAAACGGTCTGATTCGCTATTTTCAGGAGAGCCTCGCCGCTGTAGATCCTGTCTTGCTGCTGATCCTCTGAGGAGATCAGCCACCATAAGGCCGACCGAACGGGGATTGTCGGCAGCCAAACCTCTCCCCCTTCTCTCCGGAGGGGGTTGCGTGTCCTGTGTAGAAGGAGCGCGTCGTCCGTCTTGCCTCTTGGTCGGCCCTCCCGTACACTCGCTACCCTTCTCAGCCGAGCCCGGAGCAGCCTGCGCGGAGGGCGAGTGATCTTCCCCTTCAGGGTTCCATTGGAAGATTTCGGCCCAATCGCCGTTGCTGGTACACATCGCGGCAGACAGTGCAGCCAGAATGTCAAAGAGCAGACGCTGTGAGGCTGTATAGTAATGTACACATGAAAGGTGTCAAATGCATCCTCAAGAGGGTGTCAGGAAGAAAAAGTCACAAAGGGCAGATAACATCTCATTGACAATATTTATTTTGTTTCCATTTATTTTAGTTAGAATTGCTGATTGTGGAAGGGAAGTGATGTTGAAGCTGAAAAACGGGACACCAAAACCACCCTGAAATCTGGGTTGAGAACGAGTCCAGCATGAGGTCTTCCAGAAAAAAGATTTCCAAAGGAATCCTGTGGCAGCGAAAGAGTGCTAACAATTTAAGTTAAATAGGCAGCTTGGTGGGCAATAAATGCAACCAAAAATCAAGATAATAGAGGCATTGCCATATTTGTCTGTTTCCCATGCCCACTTGAAAGTGATATAGGCAGGAAATGATCACAGGGGAAAAGACTGACACCATATTGAACTGGAGACTTCAGGCTGCAAATACTGGTGATACAACCATCTTGGATAGGGATATATATATAAATTTGGTCACACCTACTCTTCCAGAGGAATGGTGTTTTTCTGACCTTGGCGGTGAAAGAAGTATAACTCTGCTACCTATCTCCTGCATCCAATGCTTTGCTGCACCTGCATCACACCATGCTGAGTGACTTTGACTACAGAGATGCCAAAACTAGCCAGGTGGAGCAAGTGAAAACCTTGACCACACACCAGGCACGAGAATCAAAGACACATTGTCATTTCGTCACAAGACACAAGGGCAGGAGAATGTGATACTCTCTTGTTCTGAGACATAACAATATACACAGGCAGGATGTAATTATGGAAAAGCCCATCAATCCACATTGTAGCATATGCAAGCCATGGATTCTAAGCAATAAAATGAACTCTAATGGGTTACATAAAAGTTGGTAGAACAATCAAAGTTAGTGAAATGAACAGGAGTCATGCTGTTTAATTTAGCTAATACTTGAGATTGAATGCATCATACTCCAAACCCTGTGACAAGAAAGACCAGAGCTCGTGGTGAGTGAGCATGATAGGAAGCAAGATGGTGGCCACGTAGGTGGTCGACAGTGGCACACAGACCCGTGGTTGAGTTCAGATACTAAGTAATGGACTGACCTGAGAAAAGGTGATGACCCTTGATATTTTTCATGGGCATATTGGCATCCCCAGAAGCTGCCCACAACTGGCACTGATTCTCGGAAGTCTATTCACTATGCTTTTTATACGTACATGTAAGCAAATCATGACTGTAAGATGATTGCTTTGTTTGAGATTTCAGAAAAGGCAATATTATTTAAGTCCTGTCAAGAACTAATGCATAGTCTAGCAAAACTTGACTAAAGACAATTCAACAATTGTTGGTTTGCATTTAATTTAGTTCCAACATAATTTCAATACCAATCTCACGTTTTAAAGATAATGCATTAAAAATATATATAAATAAACCAATAATTGTTGGTGGGGTAAAAAAACAGTCCCCTATGGCTGAATTCTAATCAAACTCAGGCCTGGGCAGTATCTTGTCACAGTTATACAAATTTGTGCAATAAGTGAGTATGAAGAACATAGTATTGCATCCATTTTCCCATAAATGCCAATTTATTTTATTTGTAAATGCTAAAACAGCACATGCAAGCAAATACAGTTCTGTATTCATTTTTAGCATAAATGCCAAGGTAGTATAAAATAAAACAGCATTATCCTTCACTTTGATTAGTCAACTGATAGTAGACCCTCGGACTCGTTCAATAACACCCAATCAACTTTTTCCAACCCTCACCACCGTCCCAACTACCACAATATTATGGATGGGTGATCCCGTATAATTAACACAGACCTTACAGATTTCTGGTAAAAGTCTATGGGCTGCCATTGGATAACCTAAGCCCAAAATCGTTGGGCCATAAACAAAACAGAGCAAATCAGGATCCATAAGCAAAACAAGGCCATAAACAGAAACAGAACAGAGCAAATTAGGATCCCAGAACCCATTCAAAGCACTAGTGCCAACTACGTCCCAATATGGCAGACTCCAGAGGCAAAGACAAAGACTCAAATGATGTTGGAGAAAACAAACCAGGTCAAAAATTAAAGAAATCTGATCCACCAACCATGGATTCAACAGTAAAAGGAAGATCTGGAGCAAACATGGACATTATCCTGAGGTAATTGAATGCTCTTCCCAAGCTAACAATCTTGACTAAGATCAACACGGACAGCCCACAAACAGATATGCATGCACTCAGGAAGTACTTCAAAACAACACTAAGGGGTCGATTCCGATTCAGGAACAAAAAAAGTCAGACGAATCGTATTCGTTGCCGTTTCCGTACGAATCGTACAAAAACCATCCGAATTGCGTAGTGCGATCCGTTTCCGAAATATATGTCCGAATGTCTCCGAACCGTACGAAAAACGAGCAAAGCTCCGTACGATACAGACTCGGGAATAGAACCGTACGATTTGTAAACATGCCGTACGACCCGCAAAGTACGATCCGGACCGGGTACCCAGAATGCCATACGTACGGAAAAACAACGTCACGTATGAACTGAGATTTGTAAGGAAAACATCACGTATGAGCGAGCCGCACTATCAAATACAAAACAAACCCCCACAACAAAGCACACGCGTACCCTGCAAAAATGTCGCGTTTGAGAGAGCCACACAGTAAATCACGAAACAAACCCCCCCACAACCAAGCGCACGCATACCCTGCAAAAACGTCGCGTTTGAGAGAGCTACACAGTAAATCACGAAACGAACCCCCCAAACAAGCGCACGTGTACCCCGCAGAAACATCCCGTTTGAGAGAGTTACACAGTAAATCACTAAATTAACCCCCAACCAAGCGCACGTGTACCCCGCAAAAATGTCGCATTTGAGAGAGCTACACAGTAACTCACTAAACGGACCCTCAACCAAGCACACGCGTACCACGCAAAAACGGCACGTTTGAGAGAGCTAAACAGTAAATCACGAAACGAACCCCCCAACCAAGCGCACGCGTACCCCACAAAAACATCGCATTAGAGAGAGCTACATTGTAAATCCCGAAACGAATCCCCACAAAAAAGCGCACGCGTACCCCTAAAACAGCACAAGGAAGGTGCAAAGTAGTCGCACAACACTCCAAAAGATGTCTCATAAGTACTAACCATTGCAAAACAATGTCCTGTCCAGATCAAAACTGCCAAACAGAGTGCCCAACTCAGACCACCCCATATAACACACCCACCAAAAATTCAAAATAAGCCACACCCACAAATGGACCAATAAAAAGAGCCCACACACACAAACCAGCATCCTTTGCAACATACACATTTTACAACAGAGACTGACAACACACCAACAACTGCACACATCTACCTTCACACATACCACCAATCATATTGAGACCCACACACCCCTTTCACACTCAAACCCACACACCCCATCCATACACACCATCACCCCCCCAATCACAATCACCCCACAACATGTCTGCACCAAAGAATCCAAAGTTCACAAACCAGGAGATGGAGATCCTTGTAGATGAGGTCATCAGAGTTGAGCCACAGCTGTTTGGCGCATTGGTCAGACAGACCAGCATAGCTGACAAAACACACCTGTGGGAGAGGATCGTCAATAGGGTCAATACTGTTGCACCCATCAAAACAATCTAAAAAACATGAAGTATCCCAACTGGTATTATTGGTGCACAATTAGAAAGGATATGTCATTGACAGTATCAGAAAGGAAGTAAGGAGACTCTGTAATTTGTTCAAATGTGCTCATGGCATCAAGTTTATCAAAAAACAGGGAATGGAAAGTTTTGAATGGAACTGATCCTGAATAGCGATGTTCGGTATCGGACTGAAATGGGCACAGGCCAGTACGATCGGTCAATCAATCTGTGGCACGATCGTATCGAAGAGAGTGAATCTCACGGGTAGAAAAGACTACGCACGATTCACTTGGAGTCAGACGCTACTTTTCTACCCGTGAGATTCCCATTCATCCGACGACCTTCACCGCTTGCCAGTTTTCCATTGGAATTCCATTCCCGTCCAGCACTGTTGGCTCCTCAACCCAGTCCTGATGAAGATCCAGATTCAAGAGGATCGAAACGCCGTCGACCACTCAGCGCAATTTTAGGCGCAGTACACAATGTAGTTATTTCAAATGACAGCCATACCCGAGTAGACCGCAACAACACAATTCAGCTGGAACCATATTGTTTTATTGATTCACTGTATATATTTATGCACTAGTCTCCTTACGCTGTATTTTGCTGATCACATTGTCACTTGCGTCGCCATCCTGCACATCACTTTCACATCTTGAGCACCAAGTACAATTATGGGTTGTATTATTTGTTTATTCACAGTGCTGATACAACTGTAAAACTTTCCATTCCCTGTTTTTTTATAAACTTGATGCCATGAGCACATTTGAAAAAATTACAGAGTCTCCTTACTTCCTTTCTGATAATGTCAATGGCATATCCTTTCTAGTTGTCCACCAATAATACCAGTTGGGATACTTCATGTTTTTTAGATTATTTACCCCAATCCCAACGTGGTTGACGGGTTCTTGCTCCTGTGTATTATACAAGGTCGCACCCATCAGGCGCACCAAGTTGGTTTGCCAGGTCAGGTGGTACGATCTGCGGATGGTGAAGCGCAAGATGGACAAGGACTACGCCCAGAGCCAGTCCACTGGAGGTGGTGGTCCCCGCAGACCAGTACAGTACCATCCCTGGGAGGAGAAGGTCATGGCCCTGCTACCACCGGTGGGAGTACATGGAATTGAAAGAGTCGTGGAGCCTGGAGCCTGGTGAGTATACCAACAACTCATGTAACATGGGGGGACTCCCAGCAGTGGCCACACATATGAGGGGTGGGTGGATATGACTCCCAGCAAAGGCCAGACATAGGAGGGGTGGGTGCAGAGGACTCCAAGCACTGCCCAGACATAGGAGGGGTGGGTGGATATGACTCCCAGCACTGCCCAGACATAGGAGGGGTGGGTGGATATGACTCCCAGCACTGCCCAACAGTATGGGGGTGGGTGGATATGACTCCCAGCACTGCCCAACAGTATGGGTGTGGGTGGATATGACTCCCAGCAGAGCCAGCATAGGAGGGGTGGGTGCAGAGGACTCCCAGCACTGCCCAGACATAGGAGGGGTGGGTGGATATGACTCCCAGCACTGCCCAACAGTATGGGGGTGGGTGGATATGACTCCCAGCACTGCCCAACCGTATGGGGGTGGGTGGCCATGACTCCCAGCAGTGCCCAACAGTATGGGGTGGGTGCAGAGGACTCCCAGCAGTGCCCAGACATAGGAGGGGTGGGTGTATATGACTCTCAGCAGAGGCCAGACATAGGAGGTGTGGGTGGATATGACTCCCAGCAGTGCCCAGACAAAAGAGGGGTGGCTGGATATGATTCCCAGCATTGCCCAGACATAGGAGAGGTGGATGCAAAGGACTCCCAGCAGTGCCCAGACATAGGAGGGGTGGGTGCAGAGGACTCCCAGCAGAGGCCAGACATAGGAGGGGTGGGTGGATATGACTCCCAGCACTGCCCAGACATGGGAGGGGTGGGTGGATATGACTCCCAGCATTGCCCAACAGAATGGGGGTGGGTGGATATGACTCCCAGCACTGCCCAACAGTAAGGGGGTGGGTGGATATGACCCCCAGCAGTGCCCAACAATATGGGGGTGGTTGCAGAGGACTCCCAGCTTTGCCCAGACATAATAGGGGTGGGTGCACAGGACTCCCGGCAGTGCCCAGACATAGGTGGGGTGGGTACATAGGACTCCCAGCAGAGGCCAGACATAGGAGGGGTGGGTGGATATGACTCCCAGCACTGCCCAGACATAGGAGCGGTGGGTGGATATGACTCCCAGCACTGCCCAACAGTTTGGGGTGGGTGGATATGACTCCCAGCTCTGCCCAACTGTATGGGGGTGGGTGGATATGACTCCCAGCAGTGCCCAACAGCATGGGGTGGCTGCAGAGGACTCCCAGCAGTACCCAGACATAGGAGGGGTGGGTGGATATGACTCCCAGCAGTGCCCAGACATAGGAAGGGTGGATGCAGAGGACTCACAGCAGAGGCCAGACATAGGAGGGGTGGGTGGATATGACTCCCAGCAGTGCCCAGACATAGGAGGGGTGGGTGGATATGACTCCCAGCAGAGGCCAGACATAGGAGGGGTGGGTGGATATGACTCCCAGCAGTGGCCAACAGTATGGGGGTAGGTGGATGTGACGTACAGCAGTGGCCAACAGTATGGGGGTGGATGCAAGGTGCAGGACCTGAAGGCTGCAAGGGGGAGTGTAAGAGGATGCAAGGGGGATTGTGAATAATCTTAAAAAATGCTACCCCCATCAACAATACTGTGTACATCCATGCACAATTGCACTCATCCCATATGGCCCAGATACACACCAATGCCTCAGGCCAATGTACAGGGAGTGTGAAAGTACTGACAACATAGCTGACACGGGGCCCTGATGTAGGCAGCACAAGGCCCTTCTGTGACCACTGCAAATACCAACACCAGGACAACAAGAACAGATATCTTGAACAGGAACTCTCAACCACTGTGATGGCAGCATGCCCTATGGGAGAACAGCCACACCACGAGGGACGCCCAGTTGCAAACCTGACTCAAACTTCCAGCACAGCATGTCACTCACACCCCTTACATATACTTAGCCACCTAGGACAGGCAATGGAGTGCCCCACTGTCACAATCGTCATGTAACACAACAAATACAGATCTGATGAAGCATCCAAGCAAAACATGCACTGTACTGATGCACAAGTCCCTTGCGCTGATACCACAACACTGTAGATTCACCTCAGTGAGGCAGTGGATGCAAAAAATCGTGCCATGGTGCTGGGTAATGTCAAGGCGATGCACCTTGGAGATGTGCCACGTACTAAAGCCCAGCGTCTGAAGTCGGTGTACTGGTTGTGTTGTGGTGTGCGGTGTTTGCATGTCATGGCGCAGCAACACCTCCTAAAAGTTGCTGACTGTAATCGTAAAGAATTCACGCTGTCATTTCTATGTACATGCTGCCTCAAAACCCTGTGCATGCTTGAAGCAGACGTAAAGATTGACACAGCATTGTGCAGATAGGGCCACACAGAGCATAACAGGATCTTCCTTGTGCCAGCTACACAACTACAGCAATTTGCCACTTCCATGGCACAGATGCGTGATGCAGCTGTTCTGTTCTTCCACCATGGTGATCCGCAGTGTTAATGTTTTGCATCCATCTTGGCATAGCTGTGATGCATGATGAATGCTAAATCACTGCTGATATGCCTGGCTCTGCCAGTCATTGTAAATAGACCCTCACATGTCAATGATTCCTGAGCACAGATCAATCTGACCCCACAAAATAAACATCCACAAGTGATCAATATGAAAAAACCAAAGCAGGTGAAACAGTGACAAAGACAATGTATATGGAAATTTGATGTTGCATTACATGGCATTAACATCTGCTGTCTCTCACATTCACAGGGCAATGTGCGGTATCTACCCCCAACCAGGGGGAGATGGATCACAGTCCCAGGCTCCGCAGGATCCTGATCCCACCAACAGCGACGCCTCTCACCACTCCACGGATGACACAGACCAACCTGGCACCTCTGGTTCCCAAACCCGTGCAGCAGCTGGATCAGGGCCATCTGTGGCAACCATCACACCCATTCCTGCCACATTCCAGCAGACAGGGACAAGGTTCGCTGGGCACCCTGGAGGTGGCAGACAACACCACCACTGTCAACCCTCAGGGGTTCCGGCAACCCGATGAGCCCACTACAGTAGGCCAGGCTCGTGTGGGCAGGGGTGGTGGGAGTGGCACAAGGCGGAGGCGAGAACCTGACCAGCAAGCTGCAGGGCCCGGTATATCTGAACTGAGAAACATCATGGAGGTATGCCGGCGGGATACCAGGGAGTTCAGCCAGGGACTGGGGGCCCTCATTGACTTAACAAAGCAGCAGGCCGAGCAACACGCCAGTAAACGACAACACCAAGGACGGATGGAGGCAAAACTGGCTGAGCTCTTGGCGGTGCAGAGGGACATAAGCCACTCACTCCGTCGGATCGCTGACAACATGCAGCAGCCTCCCTGTGTCACCAGGCCAGAAACATCAAGGCAAAGACTGACGACAGGCACAGGGAGGGAGGAGTAGGCGGAATCGTACGACAGAGCGTCCCAGGCATCGTCAAGGCCTGCATATGAGGGTCCCCCAAGGAAGGTGGGTCGTCCATGGAGAATACATTGAGAGACAGTGGGCCATGCGCATCTCCCAATTCACCTGGTCTGGCATCTTGCCTTTCAGTGCAACAGCATCACCTTATTGACTCTCCAACTCTCCCACATGGCTTTGCTGGTCACAGTGTGACCAATGATGCCAAGCAATGTGTGCTGGACTCTGTTGACTCAAACTGCAAGGCATCACATCTCCCTTTGTGAACTTTGGATTCCCAACATTTTTGTACAGCACCTACCACGTACTCACATTTCACGCACAAGATAGCCAAATAAATTTAACATCCACTATACGTATTGATGTGCTAATTATTTTTCCCAGACTCAACAACCTATGTGTGGGGATATATTTCAAAGTATGCGAGAGTGTAGAACAAACTAAAGCCATCCATACAGTGGAGTCTGAGTCCGGTTGAGGACACACATAGGTCACAATGTATCATCAACTACATACATGGAGGGTAATACTCACCTGTGATGGTTACTATCTGCTGAGGGGGGGGTTGCCATACTGCTATGACAGATAGTTATGGAACAGTCCCATGAATGTGTATAGGTCATGTGTAATGTGTAAGTGTCCAGGGAGGGAGTACCAGGTCTGTTTGTTTAGGCGGGAGAACTATCACCCACATGCAGTTGTATTGTGGATGTGATGAATGATCCCCAGGGCAACGGTGGCTGGACGGACTTTGGCCAACGGGGTTTAGTTTGGCAGACGTACATATTTCAGCTACTATTGGTTCGGGTTGTGGAGTGCCTACTGAGTGTGGCAAAGGAGTATGAAGGTGTTCCTGCAGTTGACTGTGGGACTATTGTAAGTATCTAAGGTGGACGGTCATGTGGCTGTGGCAGGAGAAGTTGAGAATGATTTGTGTGCATGCACCCTGTATGTGCACAAGTACTGCTGGAGTATGGCTCTTGTTCCTGCATAGATGTTGTTGACGTAGTACAGCTGCCTGGTGTCGGGGACCTGGGTGGCTGTCTGTCTTGACTAGGAGTGGATCTATCTGAAGATCATTTCCTGCATGTGGAGGGAATTGCAGCATGAGGTAGTGATGGTGTTGTCTTGGGGAATTGGATGTAAACGGTGACGTACCAATGCTGGATGTTGGTGTACAGCTCATCCAGCCAGGACTTGCTCTACCTCTGACCCATGTAGTCTGAGTAGGTGTGGACCTGTGTGCTGATGTAGTACTCCAATGTCTGAGGAGCAATCAGTTGTGTCGATTCCAAGCTCAGTAGTCTCAGATTTTGACACAATTAATGCTGAAGCCTCTATGCTCGATCATCAGATGTGTCAATCCAGTGCCCGCAAAGCAATACAATATCCTTGCTAAGATTCCCAAACACCATTCTTACACCATTTGTAACCTGTACCTCAGATTGGCCACTAATCCGGATGGCTGCAGACACCTGTTACTCCTGCCCATCTTGAGTAAAGGCTAGAACAGCCCGTCGGGTTAAATGTGCGCACAATTAATGACTATTAATATGATACTAGATGGCTTAGCAGATATGTGGGTGTAGGCTTGGAGAGCTGTTGATGATAGTTACACTGAGGGTGGGCCGGGTGTTGGTGTGAAAGGTGAAGTGCAGAAGTTTGACAATGCGGAGTGTGTCCTTGGTGTTGTATGTGACTCAGAGGGTGTACCTCGTAGAGTCTGGCGAATCACACTCCTGGAATCTTGTTCTGGTCCCTGCGGGTGTACCACTATCTGGCTGTGATGGCAATGTTGAAGTAGTGTCCTGAGGTTGTGGACAAACAGGTCACATGAATGAAGGCGATTTGTGGGGCTTTTGTGTTGATGAGTTGACAGATAACAATGGGCTGGTGGTGGAATTAGTGTGTATGCAGTATGAGGCACATGACCTCATTGTACGGACATGCACTGTTATGTGGTGCTGCGTGGTGTTGGCGGTATGAGTCGCACACACAGCCTGCAAAGGTATCATGTGTGCACCTAGGGGTTGCCTTATCACAGGTGGATGAATGTCTGGCCTACACCGTGTGGAGGGTGGCTGGAGCATGAGTCTGTTGTGTTACCTGCTTCATGGATGGCCAAGAGGGTCCAGCATTGTGCACGTTGCATGCGCTGATGGTCTTGCCTTTTGCACGTAGTTGGTGCAACAGTGGCATTGACAAGTTGTGGAATGCCTTAAGAATGGATGGCTGGAGGGACATCTTGGAGGCGTGTGTGTTGCAGAATAAGGACACTCGGTGTTGTGGTGTTGCAGGTGAGGCAGCAGCATGAATGACTGAACACATGACGGCAGAAGGGTTGACACACCATGAAAAACTAGTACACAAAGAGAAGGATTATTGCAAGGCACCCTGTAACATGTGTATGCAAAGGAAGGAGTGTGTGGTTACTCATGGGTCACTGTATAAAACTTGTTGAACACTCACAAATTATGATGGACACAGGATCAGGCACCAAAAGGACAAGGGGGGCACAGGACACACAGCGTCATCTGGTGTTGCTTTCCCGTTGTGGGTAGCCAGCTAAACAAGACATACCCAACCATGTACGTCATGCACTATATGGACCATTAGCCATTTAAAAAACAGCATGCATGTTGCCACATTACACATAAGCACATATGTACAAACCATGTAAATAAAAACATAGATGATGCATGGAAACTGGCTTAAGATCTGCGGTGACAGTAATGATGCACAACGTACTGTGGGTAACACATTAACTACAAAAAATTATCACGTTTGCTATGAGGCCATGCTGCTTTCCACAATGTACATGGTCAGTGGCACTGCTCTAATGAAGATAACAGACATGCAATGATGTTACCTGTAATGCTGTTCAACCAATAGCCACACGACTGCCAGGGACTGTCGGTACCTTTGGGCCTCAGAGTTGTGCGATGCTGAAATGGGTCCATCTCCCATTAGCCCTTTGGTCTGAGTATAAATGGCAGACACAAAAGGGTGATCAGGCGAGGGAAGGGGAGGATGGGAACAGCAGGGAGTGAGATCTGAAACAAAGGTAAAGAATCATAAGCATTCCAAACTTCTTGTCATAGATTAACAGAATACCTCTGGACCTATACTGTAACATTTACATATGTGAAGTATGATCACAGCCACTGTATCCTAATTGGGAACACATATTTGGAAATGATACAAGATCAGAACATTGAACACGGACACATAAAAGGTAGCAGAGTTTGTCATCTAAATAAAGGGGGTGTAACGCTCACCAGGACAGCATTAATGCACTGAGATCCATGCGCTCACCTATAGATTCACCGTGTATGAATGAATCTTAAACTTAAAGTGAATATAATGTGTGGCAGTGCTACTCACACAAAGCCCACAATCTGTAGTCATCCCGGGGAATCAGTGATGGTCATGAAGACAAATGACACATCACCCGTAAGAGCCCTAAGAAGCTCAACCAACGAGGAAGGGAATTATCTAAACACAAGATAGCCCCGCAAGAGCCTGTCATTGGCTTGTTCAACTGTGCCTTACGATGCCTAACATGACAAGCAGGTCGCAACAAACTACAAAGAGAGAAATCATTTACAAATCCAATAAACCACTACTGTGATCAGGATATACAGCACAGCACAAAAGAATCCTGGGATTGACGTCCCCCGACTGGTGCCACAGAAGTGTAAACATTATCCACAGCACAACGTTGTGACGTCATCAGTGCTACATACCTGCCATCATGGGAATAGAAAGTTAACATCAACTTACAGAGAAGGCTTGCAAAGCAGTGTTCTCATCCGGCACAGGGGTAGCGACATGACTGTGACATTACATACGGGCACATGGGGCAATGCATCCCCACGAACAGACTCACAGGACAGTTGACAGACCATGTGGGACATACACTGTCCCACAACTTCACAACATAGTTGTTTGCAGATCAAACTGTACTGGCACACAGGATAAAGGGGATGAGCCAGACACATCCTGCTGCACACAGTGAGGCTGCAATTCCACACAGCGGTACAAAAGGGGGTAGTAATGGACGGAGCATCTGAACCAATCAAACACTCACACCCAGTCAAAAGATCTGGGTTTAATCCATCACCGTTCTTTAGCCCACTCTGCCACCCCAGTTCAGACATGGCTATATGCAAATCAGTCTGACCCTGTGCCTCATGGGAACAGTCCAGCCCGAACTGCCAAACCATGCCTTCCCTGGACCGGAAACAAGCTTCCGAGGACCGGTTTCTGGCATTACAGCCATCTTCAGCCCGGCTTGCTTGAATCCAGTGGCAAAGTGAGCAAGGGACTCACGTCTGAGCATACCCTGCCACACTTATGGCGGCCAAAAGCGGTACAAAAGGGGTTAGTAATGGACGGAGCATCTGAACCAATCAAACACTCACACCCAGTCAAAAGATCTGGGTTTAATCCATCACCGTTCTTTAGCCCACTCTGCCACCCCAGTTCATACATGGCTATATGCAAATCAGTCTGACCCTGTGCCTCATGGGAACAGTCCAGCCCGAACTGCCAAGCCATGCCTTCCCTGGACCGGAAACAAGCTTCCGAGGACCGGTTTCTGGCATTACAGCCGTCTACAGCCCGGCTTGCTTGAATCCAGTGGCAAAGTGAGCAAGGGACTCACGTCTGACATACCCTGCCACACTTATGGCGGCCAAAAGCGGTACAAAAGGGGGTAGTAATGGACGGAGCATCGGAACCAATCAAACACTCACACCCAGTCAAAAGATCTGGGTTTAATCCATCACCATTCTTTAGCCCATTCTGCCACCCCAGTTCAGACATGGCTATATGCAAATCAGTCTGACCCTGTGCCTCATGGGAACAGTCCAGCCCGAACTGCCAAGCCATGCCTTCCCTGGACCGGAAACAAGCTTCAGAGGACCGGTTTCTGGCATTACAGACGTCTTCAGCCCGGCTTGCTTGAATCCAGTGGCAAAGTGAGCAAGGGACTCACGTCTGAGCATACCCTTCCACACTTATGGCGGCCAAAAGTGGTACAAAATGGGGTAGTAATGGACAGAGCATCTGAACCAATCAAACACTCATTGATGGATTAAACCCAGATCTTTTGACTGGGTGTGAGTGTTTGATTGATTCAGATGCTCCGTCCATCACCACCCCCTTTTGTACCACTTTTGGCCGCCATAAGTGTGGCAGGGTATGCTCAGACGTTTGATGGATTAAACCCTGATCTTTTGACTGGGTGTGAGTGTTTGATTGATTCAGATGCTCCGTCCATCACCACCCCCTTTTGTACCGCTTTTGGCCGCCATAAGTGTGGCAGGGTATGCTCAGACGTGAGTCCCTTGCTCACTTTGCCACTGGATTCAAGCAAGCTGGGCTGAAGACGGCTGGAATGCCAGAAACCGGTCCTCGGAAGCTTGTTTCCGGTCCAGGGAAGACATGGCTTGGCAGTTCGGGCTGCACTGTTCCCATGAGGCACAGGGTCAGACTGATTTGCATATAGCCATGTCTGAACTGGGGTGGCACATAGCACATGCAACACTGCAACTACACATCAAGTCACTATGGGGTCTGGCGTGTGCAAGACATCCAGGACACATATGGCATCTTTCTGGCACTCCAACATTTCATATCAGACAAATAGTAAATGAGGTGTGCATGTGTTAAAGCAACACCACAGCCATTGTCACGATGCAGACATGTATGCCTGGGGATAAATGATGTATGATGCCATCCGATACAAAATCCTTTGAAAAACACATGTGGCATGGTGTGCGTACATGGACAACCATGTCAATCACAATACAGACGCATGAGAGATGCACCAACAGCATATGCACTTAATACAACACAAACAGCTATTGCAACTCTTACCATGACACACACATGACATTGTCAGATAGTGTCATGCTGAGCGTCAAAATGTCAAGTGAGAAGGGGCTCCGGTCACTGGCATAATGAGACAGCTGCCCATAGTGATGACTGAACCATCCCAGTGTTGATGTGCAAGAATGAATGCACATATTGATACATAGGGGACAAGTGTTAAGGTGATGTGTTACACCTACTGCCCCATCACACATGACAGGTGTCAACAGGTCGTCACACTGATTGAGGAAAGGGTCAGATGCCCTGTGCTATGTCACAGCCTGCTACACCTAGGCACTGCTCATGTAAGTATGCAATGACAAAAACCTGTTATACATCCTGGTTTCAATCGTACACAAACATTGGTGGTATGTGTGCGCCTCGTAACACTATTGTAATGTTGCAGTAAGTGAGCGTGCGCAATGCACCGTACCCCTGCCTTCACCACAGTGGGTGTAACGCACCGTACCCCAACTTGACGTGCGTGTGTGTGCCTCGTTTCACTACTACAATGGTGCCATACACAAGCGAACCGTACCCCGACCTGACGTGCGTGTGTGCGCCTTGTTTCACTACTACAATGGTGCCATACGCGAGCGAACCGTACCCCGACCTGACGTGCGTGTGCACGCCTCGTATCACTATTACAATCGTGCCATAAGCGAGCGAACCGTACCCTGACCTGACGTGCGTGTGCGCGTCTCGTTTCACTACTACAATCATGCCATACGCGAGCGAAACGTACCCCGACCTGATGTGCGTGTGTGTGCCTCATTTCACTACTACAATTGTGCCATACGCGAGTTAAACGTACCCCGACCTGATGTGCGTATGTGCACCTTGTTTCACTACTACAATCGTGCCATACGTGAGCGAACCGTACCCCGACCTGACGTGCGTGTGTGCGCCTCGTTTCACTACTACAATGGTGCCATACGCGAGTGAACCTTATCCCGACCTTACGTGCATGTGTGCACCCCGTTTCACTACTACAATCGTGCCATACGCGACGTGGAAAGCACTGTAGACGTGTGTTGATCTCAGAAACTAGCTGGGGTACAACTATGGGGCAAATAATGGGCCCTGAATGCAGCCTGGTTGTCATGGATACTGAGATTTGAGTGTGTTCTACAGGTGTCCTGCAAAAGTCAGTTGGGCAGAAATATACAATGTTGCAATTATTATTTGGAGCTGAAGCTCAAATTTTAAAGCATGCAAATGTGGATCAGGGCCTTATGTTTGAAGAGATTGGATGAAACATAGGATGCAAAGTATTCTGGCCTATCACACTTTACTCCAGAAATAGAAAGCCCCTCGGCAGCACAGATTTAAGGCTGCATGTGTCTGTGAGTGAGCACTTGCCTGCACAACATTGGAGTGGACCACACTGCTGCTGTCTCTGCATTCCCTGGACTCTGAATTTGCTGGCCATGGAGAGGGCACCTGCATTCAGTGAGGAGGAGAACCAGGCCCTGCTGGATGCCCTCCTACCAAACTACAGCAAGCTGTATGGGAGATCAGGGGAGCAGGTGAGTGATGACAGCACTTGCTTTGACTGTGCACCTGTTGTGTGAGTGGCACTACGGGCATTGTGTATTTGTGAAACAGACATGCAATGTGGTTTGGCAGTGAGTGCCGGGTGTGTACATTGTGCTGTCTCCCATGCAGAGCATGTTGTAGTTAAAGTGTGTTTACTCCGTACTTGCATTATGCTAACTGTGACATTCACTGGATACTGATTTACACATTCTGCTTGCCACACCGTGCAGGGTTTTTAGCCATAATTTACTGAGCTGTAATAGTGTTCACCCCAGAGTGACAGCTGAATGTACTCACTGATGTTTATTTTTTTGTGGACCTGTGGTGATGTTGTACAAATACTGTGTTTGAACTCATGGACATTGAAGAGTGTGAATGTTCCTTTTCACCTGGCTGAGTGTGTATGTGATGTTTTGCACCGCAGCTGCATGGCGTATGCAGCAGCTGTAGCCATCTGATGTGACAAGTATGCTATGTTGTGTGCCTGACTTGCACAGTTAGCACAACACCTGTGGCACCTCTTTGTCAAGTGGGACATGTGCCAAATGAAGGCTTTATACACTGTTGACACTGACAGGCGAGTGATCTGTGCCAGGGTGTGTCTGTCTGGTCTGCTGAGTGTTCTTAAGTGGAGTAGGATATGTGACAGGTTGTCACGTGCTCACCCACAACCTGCATTTGCATGTGTTGTACAGTGTGTGCCATGATCAATGAGTGTGTTGCACCCCTTATGCCATATGTTGACTTTCAAAGGCATGTGGTGTGTTTGGGTTTGCCCATATGCCTAATTCACATGGACAATAATGCAAGTCCTGTCAGCATCCTATGCCCTATTCACATTATCAATGTTGTGCAAGTGTGTGTCTCTGGGACATGGAGCAGGTGTACTGATGTTGATTCACTTGTTCTTCCTGACAGGTATCTGACTATGAGAAGGGAGAGATGTGGATGGACATCATCAGGGCTGTCAGGAGTGCGGGGGGCCATCCCCAGCGGCTGAGGAATGTCAGGAAGAGGTGGCAAGACATCCGGTGCTGGACCCGGAGTATCGTACGGGTCCAGCTGAAGATGGAGGCCCCACGCCGGCATGGTGGAAGCCGTCACCTCACCCCCCAGATGCTCTGGGTCCTGGCAGTGGTCTTTCCAGACCTCCATAGGCAGTTGCAGGAGGGACAGCAGCAAGGATGGGGTAGGTACATGGCTGTTTGTGGTGCTGTGTGTCAGCTGCTACTTAAGGTGCTATAAATCCTGGAAACACTCCCAAAGTTGGGGTGTCTGGTCAGACAGGCTAATTGTGCATTGTATTTTCAATTCCACATATTCAGTTGGTGCTCTTTTTCATCCCTTCTCCTCCTCCACAGGTGTCCCCCGGTCTGTGTGTTTTCACATTTGCACATGTTTCTCTAGGGTGCAAGGTAATTAGACTGCACATTGATTAGCGTATCATGTATGAGGGACGTTTGTGACATGTGTTGGTACCTTGCCAGTGCCCTGACCTGTGCACTGTGTTTGGCCTTCACATGTGTTTGCACTGATGATGAGTCTCAACATAGGAGTGTGCGGTTTAAAATGCACACACTTACAGCATGCATGACCCATGTTGCATTCTCAGACGTCATTTGTGAGATATGCATATTGTCATGACGGGTAATCCTGAGACAGTCAGCATTTTCTAGACCCATGGATCTGTGTGCCCACTACAATCCCCTGAGACACCCTTGTATCCAAATCACGTGTTTCATGCAACACTGTGCCCATTCTATGTGTGTTCAGGATGGGTCAGATCTGTGGGATTGGTACCTTGCATAGTTTGTATTTATCATGTGTCAGCTACATGTGCACACTGGCCATGGATACAAGATTTGGCTTGTGCATGCTCACACTGGCCAGTGCATGTGTGCCTATTCAGAACAATCTGTTGTTGTTTGGTTGTGACTAATATGTATTGCCAACCCCACGAGGTGACCTTGGTGTAATTTTGTGAAGTTGCTGCACTGTTTATGCTACCCTGATTCTGAGTTCTCACTTCTTGGGCTGCATCAATCACATTGACTGAGTGATGTGGGTGTTGTGCTGGAGTGGTGTAATGGGCCTGCCTGTTTGGCCCTTGGCGGTTTTGACCTGTGGATGCAAATTGTATCTTGGATTTTTAAACTAGGCACTTCCCCTGTGATGGTGGACAGCGCTCTCATTAGAGGCTTTACAGGCTATGTCATTTGCTTTCAGAGATGATTGTGCCTCAATCTTTTTAGCCACATGTATGTTCTTCTGGTGCAACACTGTTTTGTCTTGGTGTGCACACTAAGGCGTTGACATTTAGCATGTGGATAAGGGTGTGTCCACGATGCAGCAATGGTTTTGGACTACACAATCGCAGGCACATTAGCTTAAGTATTGTCGTGATTTGGGACATGTGGGCCACTTCACATGACATCCAGTGACATCCAGTGGGTGTTATGTGCTAGCAACTGTATGATCTGGTGATAGATGCCCCTGTGTGGCCTGACACATTAGAAGTTGTCTCACATTGAGGTATGTACCATGGCACTCCCAACACTTGTTAAGAGTTGTTCATGTTTTGAATGTGTTCATATGACAAATTGTGTAGGTAACACTTATGTGTCTGCATTATAGTTGTTTCACAAGGTAGTGCACACCAAAAAACATTTGCAATGTTTTGGATTAGCTGGCAGCTTTTGGAGGAGGCTTTTGGAGGAGGCCAGTGTTCGTGATTGTTGATGTTCCTTGATCTACATAGACATGTCCACACAGTGTTCTGGAGTGCTTAAGAGTCCTTTGTTGTCAATTGCACAGACTAATGCGTGTCAAGCCATCAAGACCTCCGTTTGAGCATGTATATGGTACATGTTCCACGCCATTTGTTTATGACAGTGTCTCATTGAAAAGTGATTTACGAAACAGTGGTCCTTGACTATCAATCAGGAAACAGACTTTACATGAAAGGTATTTTTAAATTCTGGAAATGCAAATTAAATCAGCATACTTAGACTCAAGCTAAATGAGGGAGATATACATCTTATTTGGATTGGCTCCACATTAAATGAAAATGAGCAAATACCCTGGCATATTGACAATTTCAAAACATTGTAACCACACTCAAAGAATGTACTTTGAAAGAATATTACATATTTATTTACAATTTTTATAAAACAATAGTAATGAAGAAAACGGCGCAAGGACTATTTAAGTATAGTCAGTGAGAGAGTAAAGGGTGCTCAAGTGTTTGGAGAAGGAAAAGAAGAAATTAAGTGCATAGTTCTAATATTTACAGTAGAACAAAGCGGGCAACCTTCCGCTATTAGTGTGTGCCTGTCCACACACTTGGTCGGAGGGGGTGGGGGGGGGGGGGGGGGACGTATTGGGTACAGGCACAATGGTTATAAAAGCGTCGACGTTTCGACCCTGGTGCTCATGGGTTGTTAGGACCTCGGCGGCGGGTCTTCCTCAGGACGGGGGTGGGAAGGGGCGGGGGAAGGGGGGTAGTGAGCTGGCTTGGCCGTGGTCCAATGAATGGTCTGGATCGGGCACCAATCAGGCTGGTCAGCTGTGAATTCAATTCAAGCTTTCAGGTTGTGAATCACCTACTGTCTTGGGGAATAATACACCGAGTAGGTCAGTCTGTTCTTAGTGATAGTACCAAAAGATGGTTTTCGATAGGGCAGTCCTACCGGTGCCCCCGCGGGCAATCCGGTGGCTGGGGGAAGATATCGCCTCAATTTATAGTTGTCGATGTTAATGTCACCTTGGTACGTGTAGTTCCTGGCCCCGGTGATTGCAGGCAGCAGGCAGCGTCTAGCGGGAACGGCGTCTAGCGCGAGGAGCAGTCGCTTCCCCAGGTTTTCCGCCTGGGGAAGCGACTGCTCCTCGCGCTAGACGCCGTTCCCGCTAGACGCTGCCTGCAATCACCGGGGCCAGGAACTACACGTACCAAGGTGACATTAACATCGACAACTATAAATTGAGGCGATATCTTCCCCCAGCCACCGGATTGCCCGCGGGGGCACCGGTAGGACTGCCCTATCGAAAACCATCTTTTGGTACTATCACTAAGAACAGACTGACCTACTCGGTGTATTATTCCCCAAGACAGTAGGTGATTCACAACCTGAAAGCTTGAATTGAATTCACAGCTGACCAGCCTGATTGGTGCCCGATCCAGACCATTCATTGGACCACGGCCAAGCCAGCTCACTACCCCCCTTCCCCCGCCCCTTCCCACCCCCGTCCTGAGGAAGACCCGCCGCCGAGGTCCTAACAACCCATGAGCACCAGGGTCGAAACGTCGACGCTTTTATAACCATTGTGCCTGTACCCAATACGTCCCCCCCCACCCCCTCCGACCAAGTGTGTGGACAGGCACACACTAATAGCGGAAGGTTGCCCGCTTTGTTCTACTGTAAATATTAGAACTATGCACTTAATTTCTTCTTTTCCTTCTCCAAACACTTGAGCACCCTTTACTCTCTCACTGACTATACTTAAATAGTCCTTGCGCCGTTTTCTTCATTACTATTGTTTTATAAAAATTGTAAATAAATATGTAATATTCTTTCAAAGTACATTCTTTGAGTGTGGTTACAATGTTTTGAAATTGTCAATATGCCAGGGTATTTGCTCATTTTCATTTAATGTGGAGCCAATCCAAATAAGATGTATATCTCCCTCATTTAGCTTGAGTCTAAGTATGCTAATTTAATTTGCATTTCCAGAATTTAAAAATACCTTTCATGTAAAGTTTGTTTCCTGATTGATAGTCAAGGACCACTGTTTCGTAAACCATTTATACCCAGGTCCTTTGATCTGATGGGTGACACCCCATTGATTTAATGGTCATTGAAAAGTGAGTCAGCTCTTTCAATGAATATGTCTGTTTTTGGTGTGCATTTCCTTGCGAAAGATCTTCCATGCAGGCACCTACGTGTTACGTTCACAAGATGGCAAATTTACACATGTAATGCATGTTGAATGTGTGAAGTATGGTGAGTCCCAAGATGCCAACAATTTGTGACATTAGTTTTCACCTAAATGTACTTACAGGGCTCAGAGTGTGGTGTCACCTTGGTGAGTGAGGTGTGTTAGTTTGCCCTGAGAGGCAACACAACTGTTTATTTCTTTATGAACTTGAGGTGGCATCACTTCATTGTATAGATCTGCTCTGCTGCAAACAAACAGAAGCTACTCAGTGTGACTCTCATTCAAGTTGTAGCCTGGTCTGTTCTTTGGATCCTTGTGTCCAAGTAGAATTGCGTCTATACCAACTGGGCAGTACTAGTGTCAATTCTGTGCTGAGCTATCTGGCTATTACTCATGATACCTGCCATGATTTGCAGTGTGAACAAATGATTTTGTGCTCATGTGTCAGATGTGTACAGGTGACTGATGCATTTTTTTTTCTTCTCCTTGCCCACAGCATCATCAACCGACACAGGAGGAGACATCAGCACGGACCAGGAGGAGGGACCCAGCTGCAGTGCCACCAGCGCAGAGGAGTTGGAGGGAGCTAGTGGCACGGAGGGTGAGGGGAGTCAGACGGCTGGACCTTTGGAATGCGACACCTCTTACCATTCGGACGGCTTGGCTTCTGACTCCCAGAAGGAGGGGGAGTATGCGGCGACAGCAACTACCATCACTGTGTCTGTCCCCACCTCCGCCAGACCCATCTCCACCCTCCCAGTTGCTGCGGTCCCTTCTGTCCATGCTGCCCCCCTGTCCCTGGCACCGCAGCTCCTGTCTCCCCTGCTGCCCTCAGTGGCGAGTCTGTGGACCTACTCCGGCAGATTCATGTTGGTCAGACATCAATGCTGACTGTCCTCCATGCCCACACTGCTATTCAGACACAGTTGTTGTCATTCATGGAGGGCATGTCAGCTTCGATGTCTGACCAACGTTGGATACTAGCGGCCATGGACTCCTCACTGACGGCAGCAGTTTCACTCCTGCAGCGGTCAGTCCCCCCCCTCCTTCTGACCCATTCACACCCCCCTCTCCTATACCTGGCCCAAGCACACGCCGACGCACAAGATCACGCACGCCAACACCCACAACCAGCACACCACCACCACCTAAGTGTACGCGCAGATCTCCTGGCACACAATCTCAGAGGGATGTAGGCACACCCACAGGGCTAGGGGTCAGACGGCAGCCATGCAGCCACAGAGACAGTACGCCTGACTCACAGCCCTCTACCATGTGAAGGTATCAACCCAGGCTATCTTAACAACAAAACACTAGCTATGTCCAAACAAATTCCTGTTACCAAAAAAGAGCATAAACTATAACACAAACAATGAAATTGATATCAAAAACAATTTGTTTTAATTAAAAAAGGTTTAATTTTTACAGTTAAATTTTGTATACATGATGAGATCATTAAAAAAGTTGAGAACCTCCAGTTCAACTCACAGAGAGACATCCTAGTGACTCTTGATATCGAGTCCTTATATAGTAACATTCCACAAACAGGAGCCATAGAAACAACAATGTGGTTTATTGAGAAACACCAGATCCCATGCTCCAGCAACTTTATAAAGGAATGTTTAACCCTGGTACTAAAAGAGAACTTTTTTGAATTTGGAGAACATCTATTTCTCCAGACGAAGGGAGTTAGCATGGGAGCCTCTATGGCTCCCTCAATAGCTAATATTTATATGGTTGCATTTGAGACCAAACACATCTTTAATGAGATGGCCCCTTTTTTCGAGTCTGTTTCCCATTGGTACCGCTACATAGATGATATTTTCTTTGTGTGGACCAATGGGGAACAGACTCTAGAGGAATTCCTCCTGTGGCTGAATGAAGCAGATGAAAATCTAAGGTTCACTGCTCACACCAATAAGAATAAGGTAGAGTTTCTTGACATTTATATTAAGAACGATGAAGGTACCTTAGGGGTAGACCTATATACCAAACCGACCGCCAGGAATACTTTGTTACATTTCAAAAGTTACCATCCGAAATGTCAGAAAGACAGTATTCCGTTTTCTCAATTTCTTAGAGTGCGCGCAATTGCACCAACCTAAGAGATTATGACTCACAATCAGAAATCATGAAGAGGAAATTCATTCAAAGAGGGTACCCTCACCGCCTGGTTAGAGAGGCATACAAAAGAGCCAGGTTTTACGATAGAGATGCTCTTCTGAATTCAAAAAAATTAAGGACAGCTCCGAATTTGGTCTGCATAACCAAACACTCAACCCTAGATGGAACCATCAGGCAAATAATTAATTAAAATTGGCATTTGTTGAACCTAAATAACACTCAACAGAAGATGGCAAAACCCATGTATGCACACAGGCGTAATAAAAACCTCAAAGATCAGATTGTCCGCTCCAGAGTCCCTAAAATAACAGAAAATCCACCTTTTCTGCAGAGGTCTTTTGAAAATAAGAACCCGATAAAAGGTACCTCTAGTTGTGGCTCATGTAAGTCATGTAAGAGCATCCATATAGGAGAAACAATGACTTTTAACAATGTCAAAATACAAGCAAAGGACTTATGGACATGTAACACGCAAAATGTAGTCTATTTAATCACATGTCCCTGCAATTTGGGATATGTTGGTGAGACAGGAAGAGCCATAAAAACTAAACTCACTGAGCATAGGTCAGCGATAAAAACAAAAAAGGTCACAGCACCATTAGTGAATCATTTCTTGGATTTCGGACATTCCCCTGAGGAAATAAAATGGCGGATCCTAGAAAAGATACACTTATCAAAAGAGGCGGGGAAAAAATTAGGAAAAAACGAGAAATATATTGGATTTTTACCCTTGACACATATGAACACGGCCTGAACCAGGAATGTCCCTGGGAGAATGCCATAATATAATAATTTGTTCATCATATCGAGGATACCTTCTCTAAAACCGAGGATCTTGATAGATCAGAATATAAATACTTCTCAGGGCAGAATATAGATACCTTTTTTGACGGAATGTGTCAATCACAAAATGATTAGGTTCACTCCAAATATAATAAGGAAACTGAATCTAAATTGAACTAGATTAAAATGTGTGATTACCAGACTCTAAAAATATCTCTCTGAGAAAAGACTCTTGCTACAGACTGATTTAAAAGGAGCTTTACTTTGTTTTCAAAGAGAAAAGACATTGTGTAGCAATAAAGCACGACAAGATTCTTAAATGAGATTCGTGAAAAAAACGGGGCACCTTTAGAAGCACTATAGCTTTAAATAGGGGTGGAGTGTCAGATACGTGATGTCAGGAAAACATAGTATAAATACCAATGACATTGCGGTTTACAAATCCCTTCTTTCTTACAAAATCCGCCGGTTTCTGATGCAACTACTACGACAGAGAACGCCTTACAGGTAAAATTAAACCCCCTTGGCCCCCTATTCTTAAAGTAGTTATTTTTATATTCTGTATACCAACAAAACTATCGTTTAACTCCCGTAGACTCCTGTAAAGATTAAGAAAATCGAGTCCTGGTGGAAGTACACGCCCCGTGACGTTAATTGCTGCATTTCGCGGTAAAAAAAGACCGATTCACACTGCGATAATCTCCCTGCAGAAATGAAAGATTGAACGGTTGTTTCTTTAGGAAAAGAATTTTAAAAGGTAGGAAGTTGCGCCGCCCCACAGCCGATACAGTAAAGATAGGATTTTCAAGAAAGTACCGAATAGTTATAAGTGCTGTTTATCTCTTTTAGAGTCACTTGCAAACATTGGTCTAGCTCGTGGGTGTTTGGAAATCTCCACCGGCATCAGTTACCGGCTCCAAGTGTGTGACTGTTATACTTTGAAGGCATTCCCGGGAACGGTGAGAGAGATAACACTCTTAAATCTACAAAGACTTGGCCCTAAAAGACTTTATGCTAGATCGTAATTTATAGCTATGATATAATTTTCTAACAGTTGACAAGGGGACTTCCGAACGAAGAAAATCTCTAAAGAATTTAGAACACGTTAAGTGGGAAGGGAGCAGTGAAATCCTGAGACAAAGGTACGCGATATTATGTTAACAGGGCATTGCGATTATGTAAATTAGGCGCCTAACTTCACCACGATAAAACACCAGAGGTGTGAGGATTGAGAGATGTAAATTATGTCTTTTCCAGGTTTCACATGCCGTATTATAAATAAAGGTGCCTCACTTATCCTGTACTAAAAGGAAGAACTAAAAGACCTTTAAAAAAGTCCCACCAGGTAAAAGAAAGGAGATGGAATGCATGACTCGATATGATACGAATAGGCACGTAAATGTAAAAATTTAATGTAACGTTAGGGAACACAGAAGCATGTATAGAACAACAAAAAATAGAATAGACCATCACATAGATAGGTGTGCTCTACGAGATTTTCCAGTTACACTGAAAATATGACTAAACTTGTGCATTTCTGCAAACTTCATTCTTTCTTTTCCACTTCCTATACTTACAATCTCCCTTTAGATAGAATGATGAGAAACTGATGATCTGTATTAGAATTGAGGTATGAAATTTAATGCATGACAATAACTATAGAAATGTAAGTTATGTATCAAATAGAATATGATAAAAATAATGTTGTCTACATAAAAAAACTTAGAAAATCTCAGCCATTTCAGGGAATGTATTACTGTTAATAAATATAGCGATTGCATTACTCATATAGAAGTATTTGATTAAGGAGAGACGAGGTATCCCTGGTTATGTTAACCAGTTATTAGCATGAAAAACCCATACTCCTGCTCATCTTTAGGTACCTCCATGAAAGAATAAACCTTTTGACACTAAGCTATGTATACAGAGACGGTATATGGTTAAAAAAGTTCAAATGAAGAATAATAACTGAACTGAAATTTTCTATGTTACCATGAATAGACATGATGTGACTATGAACAATAACACTGTTTTAAGTAAAAATAAGAACTAAAACTGTCCTGTTCTTTTTAGATAAATTGGCTACAAATATAATTGTCCTGATGAAGACACCACGACATGTCGAAACGCGTTGACTGACAGACTACAGCCACAGCAATAGTAGATAGGACAAACATTATTGTCCTTTCAGTGTTTTTAATCTATATGTTTTATATATAAAGAACATCTTTTTTATTGTATCAATTCATCATGTATACAAAATTTAACTGTAAAAATTAATCCTTTTCTAATTAAAACAAATTGTTTTTGATATCAATTTCATTGTTTGTGTTATAGTTTATGCTCTTTTTTGGTAACAGGAATTTGTTTGGACATAGCTAGTGTTTTGTTGTTAAGATAGCCTGGGTTGATACCTTCACATTGTACGTTTTCCCTGACCCAGGATCTTTATCCTTATCAGGGGGCCCTTGATACCTCACAAAAAAAAACACACAAAAAAAAAATCACAGCCCTCTACCTCCACTCCCATTGTGTCCCCGGGTGCAGGTGGTGGTCTGGCGGAACTGGCAGCAGTGTGCAGCGCTGAATATGTTTCCACCTTTGGCGCTGCACAAGCCACTGAGGAGGATTCCTCCCCCCCTGCACCCACAACACCTACCCTTTCCTCAAATGTCCCTGCGGTGCCAGACCCTGACCATGATGATGCCCCCCAATGGGTCAACCTACCTTTAGCTCCAGAATGTGCAGGCAAGTTGGGGGTCGACAACCTCCACAACGTCACCCAAACAGACTTGACAATGGACTGCCATTGGCCTTGTTGGAGACAGGTGTCATTTTTAATTTACCTTTACTTTGGAGCTGAATAAAGCATTTTCTTTTTCATTCTAAACTATTGCAATTCAGGTACTTGCTTTAGGTACTGTGTGCCTAGGAGTTGATGTCATGTTCATGTTTTGAGATTGTGAAATATGTGTATTTTATGTTGTTAATGAGGATGGACCATGGTATCTTTGTGCCATCACAAAGTAACAGCAATTAATCTTTGGTTGTGTGTGTTCAGTTTGCCAACAAACATTGTTCCAAGGAGTATCCATTCCTCAGTTATACAATGAGAACTTCACTACAGACAACTCTGTCTCATCTTCCTGCTTCCACACCCTCCGCCTCCTTCGTAAGACCTTCAAATGGATCCCCCTCGAACACCGAAAGACAGTCACTCACGCCCTGGTCACCAGCAGACTCGACTACGGCAACGCACTCTACGCCGGAATAAACAAAAACCTCATCCGCAAGCTACAGAACATCCAGAACGCCGCCGCAAGACTGGTCCTCAACCTGCCAAAACACTGCCACATCTCCCAGCACCTGCGCACACTCCACTGGCTCCCCGTCGAGGCGAGAATCACCTTTAAGATGCTCACCCACGCACACAAGGCCCTCCACGGCACCGGACCAGCATACCTGAACAGCCGACTCAAATTCCACGCACCCCAAAGGACCCTACGATCAGCCCAGCTTTCCTACGCTGTGGTCCCCCGCACCAGAAAGACCAGATCGGGAGGCCGCTCCTTCTCCTTCCTCGCGGCCAAAACATGGAACTCCCTTCCGCTCCACCTCAGACAGACAACATCGCTCCCCATCTTCGCAAGAAACCTCAAAACCTGGCTCTTTGACAGACCCCCTCCTTGATGGAATGGAACCTGCACCCCCCCAACCCCCCCCACCCCTAGCGCCTTGAGACCCTTACGGGTGAGTAGTCGCGCTTTAACAAACTCCTGATTGATTGATTGACAGTTGCACAATGGTTGAGCTGACATGTGTGCATATTCAGTATGTTGTTGAACGTTCACTCAACAATGGCCATGCCTGCTCACAGATGACTACTGATCATGACTGTGTGCCATCCATGCAACTCACTGTACTTGTATTTAGAGTATGTAGAGATGCCCTCATGGACACATTCACCCTTTTTCACAATATGCAGATGTATAATTAGAGCCTTACCCTTATGTTTGTATTGGTTCTGCAGGGTATTTGTGCACATGAATCACAATGTTGTGCATTGTTTCTAAGGTCTTTCAACCATATTCCTTCCATGAGCAAGTACATGTTGGTGGTCTGACCAGCACCTTGACATCCATATCAGCCCAGGGATGTACATGACAGTGTGTGTTCCCTTTTGCTGTCTTTGTTTGTTGGGACTGTATACTATTGTGTCATGATGGTACTGTGTGTAGGTTGCCTGCAACCTCCAGGGGTGGATATGAATTTGGCATCTGACATCACACCCACATGTGGTGTGTCACACTGTGTGTGACAGATAGCCATAATCCGTGCAGTGTGACACTGCTGTAAGTGATGTGTTGCTATGGCACTATCAGGACTCTCACAGGTTAGGGTTGTAAACATAGCCCCATGTAGTTGTGGTATGATGATGACAATGCCCCCCTTTAACTGTGCCCTTCTGGGAGTCCTCTGCACCCACCCCTCCTATGTCTGGGCAATGCTGGGAGTCATATCCAGCCACCCCTCTCATGTCCGGGCAATGCTGGGAGTCATATCCACCACCCCTCTCATGTCTGGGCAATGCTAGTAGTCATATCCAGCCACACCTCCTATGTCTGGGCACTGCTGGGAGTCATATCCAGCCACACCTCCCATGTCTGGGCAATGCTGGGAGTCATATCCACCCACCCCTCTCATGTCTGGGCACTGCTGGGAGTCCTCTGCACCCACCCCTCTTCTGTCTGGGCAATGCTGGGAGTCATATCCACCCACCCCTCCTATGTCTGGGCAATGCTGGGAGTCATATCCACCCACCCCTCTCATGTCTGGGCACTGCTGGGAGTCCTCTGCACCCACCCCTCCTATGTCTGGGCACTGCTGGGAGTCAAATCCAGCCACCCCTCTCATGTCTGGGCACTGCTGGGAGTCATATCCACCCACCCCTCCTATGTCTGGGCACTGCTGGGAGTCCTCTGCACCCACCCCTCTTCTTCTGGGCACTACTGGGAGTCATATCCAGCCACACCTCCTATGTCTGGGCACTGCTGGGAGTTATATCCAGCCACCCCTCTCATGTCTGGGCACTGCTGGGAGTATTATCCACCCACCCCTCGCATGTCTGGGCACTGCTGGGATGCACCCACACCTCCTATGTCTTGGCACTGCTGGGAGTCATATCCACCCCCTCCTCCTATGTCTGGGCAATGCCGATAGTCATATCCAGCCACCCCTCTCATGCCTGGGCACAGCTCGGAGTCCTTTGCACCCACCCCTCCTATGTCTGGGCACTGCTGGGAGTCCTCTGCACCGACCCCTCCTATGTCTGGGCAATGCTGGGAGTCATATCCACCCACCCCTCTTATGTCTGGGCACTACTGGGAGTCATATCCAGCCACACCTCCTATGTCTGGGCACTGCTGGGAGTCATATCCAGCCACACCTCTCATGTCTGGGCACTGCTGGGAGTCATATCCACCCACCCCTCTCATGTCTGGGCACTGCTGGGAGTCCTCTGCACCCACACCTCCTATGTCTGGGCACTGCAGGGAGTCATATCCACCCACCCCACCTATGTTTGGACAATGCTGGGAGTCATATCCAGCCACCCCTCTCATGTCTGGGCACTGCTGGAGTCATATCCAGCCACACCTCCTATGTCTGGGCACTGCTGGGAGTCATATCCAGCCACCCCTCTCATGTCTAGGCACTGCTGGGAGTCATATCCAGACACCCCTCTTATGTCTGGTTACTGCTGGGAGTCATATCCACCCAGCCCTCTCATGTCTGGGCACTGCTGGGAGTCCTCTGCACCCACCCCTCTTCTGTCTGGGCAATGCAGGGAGTCATATCCACCCACCCCTCCTATGTCTGGGCAATGCTGGGAGTCATATCCAGCCACCCCTCTCATGTCTGGGCACTGCTGGGAGTCCTCTGCACCCACCCCTCCTATGTCTGGGCACTGCTGGGAGTCATATCCAGCCACCCCTCTCATGTCTGGGCACTGCTGGGAGTCATATCCATCCACCCCTCCTATGTCTTGGCACTACTGGGAGTCTTCTGTCCCCACCCCTCTTCTGTCTGGGCACTGCTGGGAACCATATCCATCCACCCCTCTTATGTCTGGGCACTGCTGGGAGTCATATCCACCCAAGCCTCTTATGTCTGGTCACTGCTGGGAGTCATATCCACCTATCCACCCAGCCCTCCTATGTCTGGGCAATGCTGGGAGTCATATCCACCCACCACTCCTATGTCTGGGCACTGTTGGGAGTCCTCTGCACCCACCCCTCTTCTGTCTGGGAACTGCTGGGAGTCATATCCAGCCACACCTCCTATGTCTAGGCACTGCTAGGAGTCATATCCACCCACCCCTCTTATGTGTGGGCAATGCTGGGAGTTATATCCACCAAACACCCAGATGTTACGCACTGTACCCCAACAATATTGACGTCTGTGCGGCTCGTGTCACTATTGCACTGGTAAATTGGGGATGTGAGGTGCACTCCTTTTCGCTCTGTTTTGCACTCTTGTGCTAATTATAGTTGGTTTATTCGTGGTGTGCTGGAAGGGGAGGAGCGGCCAGTCTCCACAGTAAGTAAATGAAAGTGAACTAATGACAGACGTCAATAGACCCTTTCCGCACTACTAATAGCAGAAATCCATCTGCCTGCTCTTTTCAAAATTAAGATGCGTATGCTTGTATAATGTTCAACAATTTTATTGATGAGATTTTTTCTCAGACAATATGATAATCATCTTGTTTCTTTGTTGTTGCAAATACAATCTTTGTTGCTTCCACATTTTTTGATAAACTAAATAGGTTGAATTGTAGTATCTGACATTTATTGTTTAAAAAAGAAAATTTTCCTGTCCCAATGCATTTCGGGATGCAAATCCCTTCATCAGGGGCACTGTAAAATAATTAGACAGCTGTGTTTAGCTTCAGGCTATTGGCACACGTGACAATACTTGGGTTAAATACTCCATTTGTAATCTCTCTGCATTCTATGAATCATTTCATAATCGGAGACTCTGAAATCATGTTATCACAAAAAGAATTCTCTGTGCAATCCTGACCATAGTTATACAACCATGTACCTAAATATGTTCAATGTACTTCAATTATCTGGATGAATCTATGCAGTCATGTGATTATAGACCCTCAATGTGTCTGAATCCTGTGGTTCATGATAATTTCAGTGTTCTAGGTTATTATGGGTTGCTTATGGTCCTAAGTAATTACTAATACAAGTGAGAAATAAATGCTAACAAAACGACATAGACATGATTGCTGATTACATATGAGTGTGGTGACCCACTCTGAAACTCAGGCTCACCGTGTTAGTTGACGAATCAATGATGCTTTGGGAGTTTTGAACGAGAAACTCGTTGACAGCTTGCATGTGAACACACTGGAGACTGTGGAATACTTTGTCTCTGAGCTAGAAGTGGTCACTGTAAAGTAAACACGTAAATGTGAGACCAAGATTGGGCTGTAAATACTGCTGGCTTTACTGAAAAGAATTGGTGGTGTTTTACCTTTTAAATAGAGGGTGGTTCACCCTTGTAGCTGGAGAAGACAAAGCTTTGGACTAATGACGATATTCTTGTTATAAGCTGTATAAAGAACAAGAAAATAACGGTGAACTGGATGCTAATCTCCGTTACACTTGGAGATGCTTAGTGTGTCTAAGTCGCAAATACCTTTATGCAGCTATCGAAGTAGTGCTGCTGCTTTGACTCGCGTTGCTTCACTAAACCAGAATGATCTGCTTTACTGCGAAACACAAACAATTTAACTCAACATTAGTTGCCTGCATGTTAATAATAATTGTGAAGTCGCAATTATCAAAATGATGATTGATACCTTGTCGGCGGTGTGAACTCTCGTGATGAGAAGATCGCTCTTAACGCTAGAATCAAACGTTTTCAAATGCTATCGTCATTACATTGTCGGTCGAACCTATGTAAAGAACCAGACGCTTTCATAAGGTGCATGAAAAGTTGCTTTTCTGAGTGCCACTAAAAATGAATAAAGCGTAACTATATTCTATTTGTGTGGTGTTTAAATACCTGATGACAGGCGCTGCTCGCAGCCTTCTGCGGCGGTCTAAGACTTAGTTGTGGAACTCTGTTCTCCCAGGATTCCCCTGGTGTATGCTTGGTTAGCCGGGCGGTCCCAATGCTGAAGTGGATAAACGAAAAATATGTCTGTATGACGAAATGTCTACAACCGCGGTTCTGAGGAATTTCTACTAACATCGCGTATATTATTCAATAATGTCAAGCCTCCATACCTGCTGTGGATGATCCTAAACTTTGTCACCGTTCGGGGTTCTTAGACGCACAGCGTTCTCCTAGTGTTCCTCCATGCTGAATGATGCGGAAACAGACGACGGACTGCGGAAGCGATCCGTTCACTTAAACTAAACCCGTGGTGGAAATGAATAACGCTACTGGTCGGCGAAGGTTCAAAAAATAGAAAACAGACTCCAGCTTGATGCTGGGGTCTGGAAACCGAATACTGAAACGAAATTGTGATCTGTAACAGAAAGTTGATCCAGCCGAACTGCGTAACTAAAACAGTAACTACATATTTGCTGTGGATGCTTGGTAAATGCGAAATGCATTACACCTTTGGAAAAAAAATTTTTTTTAAAAACTGACGGGCAGTGATTAAGTAAATAAATTACCGGATTAATCAGTTGGCATCAGCAGTTGGTGCCTCCTAATACAGAACTGACTGTAACATTCCATGTGAAGTAACGTAAAAAGTCACAAATGTTAAACGATCTCCATGACACCGGGGGTGGTGTTGATAATGCCTGCTCTAGTTAGTGTTGACTGTGAAAGAAAAGTATTCTTATACACAAGACTAAGTGTTTCGTTAAACCAGATTATACAAATTGTCAAAATTGTCCATGTTACAACCGGTATCCACTGTTGATGTTACTCCTTTCTACTTCATCATTTCTACCTATTTGTCAAACAGTACTACTAGATCAAAATACATGTATTGGTGATTATAAAAAACATAACATATCAATCTTGTCATTGAGTCCTTTCGGGGTATGGGTTTGCAAGAAATCGATCCACCAAATCTCTCGGCGTGATAACAAATTCTCATTGTTCCTGTCTGGTTTTTGTTGAATCTGCTCAAGAACTTGGAATCTTAATTGAGGAATTGTGTGCTTCATTTCTGTCCAATGAGACACCAAGCTCGAAGTCAAAGTTTTGTTACGTATTCGACTTTTATGTTCAGTAATTCTTATTTTTATCTTGCGCTCAGTCTTCCCTATATACAATTTGCCGCACGGGCATTTAATACTGTATATCACAAACGATGAGTTGCAGTTAGTTTGCTGTTTGAGTTTAATTTTTTTGCCAGTTTGGGGATGCTGTATATATTGTCCTTCCATTACATTATTGCAATGAGTGCAATTGTAGCATTTTTGCATCCCTTTGGAGGTGCTGGGTGCATCTAAATCCTTTTTAGAACGTGTTACAATTTCATGCAAGTTAAGGTGTCTGGTATGAGCAAACACTGGTTTTTTATCATAGATTCCGTGAAAATCTTCTTCTTTCTGCAACAATTCCCATCTGGAGTTAATGATCTCTTTAATAGCTTTGCTTTGCGTAGAGTATTTGGTTACAAATACCTGTCGATTCATCTTTGGTTTGTCTTTTACTTGTAGCAAACTTTCTCTTGGTATTGCTGATATTTTATCTTCCGCAATTTTTATGACATCTCTGGGGTAACCTTTGGTCAAAAATCTTTTTCTTTGATTGTTGATCTCCATTTCCAATGCTTGTGCAGTGGAAGCTATTCTTTTGCAACGTATTAGTTGCGAGTATGGTAAATTGCATAGTAAATTCCTCGGGTGGAAACTGTTGTATGCCAGTGTATTGTTTCTGTCTGTTGGCTTATGATAGACTGATGTCTCTAGTACGTTGTTTTGCTTTTGAACCATGACATCTAGATACGGTATTTCCTTTTTGTTAGTTGAATATGTAAATTGAATTCTTGGGTTTATTTGATTTAGTTCTTGTATTTTGTCAATCAGGAGGGTTTCTGGACCATTCCATAGTACAAATATATCATCTATAAATCTTTTATAGAAAATAGTGTGTTTTTGCCACTCTTCATTTGTTAAGATGAAGTCATTCTCATATTTAGCCATGAAGGTATTCGCAAAAGAGGGTGCTCCTGAAAAACCCATTGAGGTTCCGCTGATCTGTAAGTAATATTCATTGTTCCACTTGAAATATGAATGTTGTAAACAAAATTGGAGGAGTTCAAGAATAAACACTTTGTTGGCCTTAAGGTTGGGTTGTTGCAACAGTGCCCATTCACATGCTTCTAAACCCTCTGCCAGAGGAATCGATGTGTATAATGCTGTTACGTCGATTGTACTTAATATGGTGTCATTCTCAATCGTGGTAATTTCATTGAGGAGTTGGAGAAAGTGACCAGTGTCCTTTATATAAGTTTTCCAACTCTGCACGAAGCTTTGAAGAAACTCATCTATATATATTCCCAATGGTTCAAACACTGACCCACAGCCACTGACAATGGGTCTCATTGGAGGGTTGGTGGCATCTTTATGAATTTTCGGGAGCATATATAATTCAGGACACCTTGGGTGTCTTGCTGTCAAGTAATTTCTGGTGTTGTCATTGATCCATCCCATATCTATAGCATGTTTTAGTATTGCTTCCAAAGTTTTGGTAATTTCTTGGATGGGATTATTCTGTAGTTTAAGGTACGTGCTTTCATCTTGTATGTGAGCTTCAACCTTTGTGTTGTAAAAAGAAGTATCCATAATGATCAAAGCGCCTCCTTTATCTGCTCTTTTCAATGTGATTGTGGGGTCTTCAGCTAATTTTCTTAAGATAGTCATTTCATGTTTGTTCAAATTGGTTCTCTTGTTTTGCTGCCAATTAATTTGTTGAAAATCCTGTTTTCAACAAATTAATTGGCAGCAAAACAAGAGAACCAATTTGAACAAACATGAAATGACTATCTTAAGAAAATTAGCTGAAGACCCCACAATCACATTGAAAAGAGCAGATAAAGGAGGCGCTTTGATCATTATGGATACTTCTTTTTACAACACAAAGGTTGAAGCTCACATACAAGATGAAAGCACGTACCTTAAACTACAGAATAATCCCATCCAAGAAATTACCAAAACTTTGGAAGCAATACTAAAACATGCTATAGATATGGGATGGATCAATGACAACACCAGAAATTACTTGACAGCAAGACACCCAAGGTGTCCTGAATTATATATGCTCCCGAAAATTCATAAAGATGCCACCAACCCTCCAATGAGACCCATTGTCAGTGGCTGTGGGTCAGTGTTTGAACCATTGGGAATATATATAGATGAGTTTCTTCAAAGCTTCGTGCAGAGTTGGAAAACTTATATAAAGGACACTGGTCACTTTCTCCAACTCCTCAATGAAATTACCACGATTGAGAATGACACCATATTATGTACAATCGACGTAACAGCATTATACACATCGATTCCTCTGGCAGAGGGTTTAGAAGCATGTGAATGGGCACTGTTGCAACAACCCAACCTTAAGGCCAACAAAGTGTTTATTCTTGAACTCCTCCAATTTTGTTTACAACATTCATATTTCAAGCGGAACAATGAATATTACTTACAGATCAGCGGAACCTCAATGGGTTTTTCAGGAGCACCCTCTTTTGCGAATACCTTCATGGCTAAATATGAGAATGACTTCATCTTAACAAATGAAGAGTGGCAAAAACACACTATTTTCTATAAAAGATTTATAGATGATATATTTGTACTATGGAATGGTCCAGAAACCCTCCTGATTGACAAAATACAAGAACTAAATCAAATAAACCCAAGAATTCAATTTACATATTCAACTAACAAAAAGGAAATACCGTATCTAGATGTCATGGTTCAAAAGCAAAACAACGTACTAGAGACATCAGTCTATCATAAGCCAACAGACAGAAACAATACACTGGCATACAACAGTTTCCACCCGAGGAATTTACTATGCAATTTACCATACTCGCAACTAATACGTTGCAAAAGAATAGCTTCCACTGCACAAGCATTGGAAATGGAGATCAACAATCAAAGAAAAAGATTTTTGACCAAAGGTTACCCCAGAGATGTCATAAAAATTGCGGAAGATAAAATATCAGCAATACCAAGAGAAAGTTTGCTACAAGTAAAAGACAAACCAAAGATGAATCGACAGGTATTTGTAACCAAATACTCTACGCAAAGCAAAGCTATTAAAGACATCATTAACTCCAGATGGGAATTGTTGCAGAAAGAAGAAGATTTTCACGGAATCTATGATAAAAAACCAGTGTTTGCTCATACCAGACACCTTAACTTGCATGAAATTGTAACACGTTCTAAAAAGGATTCAGATGCACCCAGCACCTCCAAAGGGATGCAAAAATGCTACAATTGCACTCATTGCAATAATGTAATGGAAGGACAATATATACAGCATCCCCAAACTGGCAAAAAAATTAAACTCAAACAGCAAACTAACTGCAACTCATTGTTTGTGATATACAGTATTAAATGCCCGTGCGGCAAATTGTATATAGGGAAGACTGAGCGCAAGATAAAAATAAGAATTACTGAACATAAAAGTCGAATACGTAACAAAACTTTGACTTCGAGCTTGGTGTCTCATTGGACAGAAATGAAGCACACAATTCCTCAATTAAGATTCCAAGTTCTTGAGCAGATTCAACAAAAACCAGACAGGAACAATGAGAATTTGTTATCACGCCGAGAGATTTGGTGGATCGATTTCTTGCAAACCCATACCCCGAAAGGACTCAATGACAAGATTGATATGTTATGTTTTTTATAATCACCAATACATGTATTTTGATCTAGTAGTACTGTTTGACAAATAGGTAGAAATGATGAAGTAGAAAGGAGTAACATCAACAGTGGATACCGGTTGTAACATGGACAATTTTGACAATTTGTATAATCTGGTTTAACGAAACACTTAGTCTTGTGTATAAGAATACTTTTCTTTCACAGTCAACACTAACTAGAGCAGGCATTATCAACACCACCCCCGGTGTCATCACCCCCGGTGTCATGGAGATCGTTTAACATTTGTGACTTTTTACGTTACTTCACATGGAATGTTACAGTCAGTTCTGTATTAGGAGGCACCAACTGCTGATGCCAACTGATTAATCCGGTAATTTATTTACTTAATCACTGCCCGTCAGTTTTTAAAAAAATTTTTTTTTCCAAAGGTGTAATGCATTTCGCATTTACCAAGCATCCACAGCAAATATGTAGTTACTGTTTTAGTTACGCAGTTCGGCTGGATCAACTTTCTGTTACAGATCACAATTTCGTTTCAGTATTCGGTTTCCAGACCCCAGCATCAAGCTGGAGTCTGTTTTCTATTTTTTGAACCTTCGCCGACCAGTAGCGTTATTCATTTCCACCACGGGTTTAGTTTAAGTGAACGGATCGCTTCCGCAGTCCGTCGTCTGTTTCCGCATCATTCAGCATGAAGGAACACTAGGAGAACGCTGTGCGTCTAAGAACCCCGAACGGTGACAAAGTTTAGGATCATCCACAGCAGGTATGGAGGCTTGACATTATTGAATAATATACGCGATGTTAGTAGAAATTCCTCAGAACCGCGGTTGTAGACATTTCGTCATACAGACATATTTTTCGTTTATCCACTTCAGCATTGGGACCGCCCGGCTAACCAAGCATACACCAGGGGAATCCTGGGAGAACAGAGTTCCACAACTAAGTCTTAGACCGCCGCAGAAGGCTGCGAGCAGCGCCTGTCATCAGGTATTTAAACACCACACAAATAGAATATAGTTACGCTTTATTCATTTTTAGTGGCACTCAGAAAAGCAACTTTTCATGCACCTTATGAAAGCGTCTGGTTCTTTACATAGGTTCGACCGACAATGTAATGACGATAGCATTTGAAAACGTTTGATTCTAGCGTTAAGAGCGATCTTCTCATCACGAGAGTTCACACCGCCGACAAGGTATCAATCATCATTTTGATAATTGCGACTTCACAATTATTATTAACATGCAGGCAACTAATGTTGAGTTAAATTGTTTGTGTTTCGCAGTAAAGCAGATCATTCTGGTTTAGTGAAGCAACGCGAGTCAAAGCAGCAGCACTACTTCGATAGCTGCATAAAGGTATTTGCGACTTAGACACACTAAGCATCTCCAAGTGTAACGGAGATTAGCATCCAGTTCACCGTTATTTTCTTGTTCTTTATATAGCTTATAACAAGAATATCGTCATTAGTCCAAAGCTTTGTCTTCTCCAGCTACAAGGGTGAACCACCCTCTATTTAAAAGGTAAAACACCACCAATTCTTTTCAGTAAAGCCAGCAGTATTTACAGCCCAATCTTGGTCTCACATTTACGTGTTTACTTTACAGTGACCACTTCTAGCTCAGAGACAAAGTATTCCACAGTCTCCAGTGTGTTCACATGCAAGCTGTCAACGAGTTTCTCGTTCAAAACTCCCAAAGCATCATTGATTCGTCAACTAACACGGTGAGCCTGAGTTTCAGAGTGGGTCACCACACTCATATGTAATCAGCAATCATGTCTATGTCGTTTTGTTAGCATTTATTTCTCACTTGTATTAGTAATTACTTAGGACCATAAGCAACCCATAATAACCTAGAACACTGAAATTATCATGAACCACAGGATTCAGACACATTGAGGGTCTATAATCACATGACTGCATAGATTCATCCAGATAATTGAAGTACATTGAACATATTTAGGTACATGGTTGTATAACTATGGTCAGGATTGCACAGAGAATTCTTTTTGTGATAACATGATTTCAGAGTCTCCGATTATGAAATGATTCATAGAATGCAGAGAGATTACAAATGGAGTATTTAACCCAAGTATTGTCACGTGTGCCAATAGCCTGAAGCTAAACACAGCTGTCTAATTATTTTACAGTGCCCCTGATGAAGGGATTTGCATCCCGAAATGCATTGGGACAGGAAAATTTTCTTTTTTAAACAATAAATGTCAGATACTACAATTCAACCTATTGAGTTTATCAAAAAATGTGGAAGCAACAAAGATTGTATTTGCAACAACAAAGAAACAAGATGATTATCATATTGTCTGAGAAAAAATCTCATCAATAAAATTGTTGAACATTATACAAGCATACGCATCTTAATTTTGAAAAGAGCAGGCAGATGGATTTCTGCTATTAGTAGTGCGGAAAGGGTCTATTGACGTCTGTCATTAGTTCACTTTCATTTACTATTGCACTGGTGCCATACGCGAGCGTGTTACGCACCATACCCCTACATTGATGTTGTCTGTGCGGCTCTTATCACTACTGGAATGATGCTGTACACGAGCGTGTGACGCACGGTACCCCAACATTAGTGACGTCTGTGCGGCTCTTATCACTACTGCAATGATGCTGTACGCGAGCGTGTGACGCACCGTACCCCAACATTAGTGACATCTGTGCGGATCTTATCACTACTGCAATGATGCTGTACGCGAGCGTGTGACACACCGTACCCCAACATTAGTGACGTCTGTGCGGATCTTATCACTACTACAATAATGCTGTATGCGAGCGTTTGACGCACCGTACAAGTATACTTCCGTTATTGAGGTACGTTGTACTCACCGTATGCGCCGTCGTCGATTTCTATGCACCAGGTCGTAGGCGTACAGGAATGGGATGACACAGCCAAGGGGGTTCATGGCGTGTCTTTCGCGTACCGGCGTGCGGTTCGGGCCGGACTCTGCTTTTACTGCTGTTTTTAACTCCCGTAGTAGAAGGGTCATACGGAGTGGCGTCAACACGGATCGTACTTGCTGGGCAGGAAACTGATGGCTGTTTACGTACGGACGGCGCGTACTGCGTGACCTGGATATGAATCGTATGTATTCTTGTGTCATATGGTGTTTGGTACGATTCGTATGTAGATATGCTTTGTGTTAGGATCGTACTTCATTGTACGTACGGGGACGTTGTAGGTGTACGAATCATACAGGAAAAACGCTCCGTACAGCGAATCGTGGGGGATTTTACCGGATCGGAATCGGCCCCTAAGAGTTAAGGAGGCAGAGAATAGATTTAGTAGGCTAGAAGACCAATCTAATTCTCTAAAGAAAAAATGACAGGCCAACAAAAAGAAAATTACAACCCTTGAAAAAGAAATCACAATCTTGGAAGACAGAAACAGAAAAAGCATCCTTAGGATCTTTGGATTACCCGAACAAACAGAGAACGAATATGATTCTTGTGCGTCTTTCCTTGAGGTTTGGATCCCACAAGTCTTGAAAATTTACTTCAAATGGGAATGGACTTAACACCACCAGAATGTCTTGAAAAGTGATGTTCTGATGGCGTTAAGTTCTTGTACATATGCCCCCCTGAGACCCAACAAGATCATTGCACCACCTTGAAATACCACGTTCTATGATTTTCAAACCCTTGAGATATGAACCCACTGAGAAAATCCTTAACCAAATAAGATCTCTGAGAACAGTAACATGGAATAGACACAAAATTGGCCTCTCACAAGATTATGCCACAGACATTGTTTTCCTGTCCCAAAGAAGCAGATTGAAGTTAAGTAACATTTTCTTCTCATTCGCGGGACCGGCAAAACTAAGAATATCTAAAGACGGGAAAGCTTACTTGTTCGAGTAGCCAAAAGAGCTGGAAACTTTCCTAAACAAATTGACACATCAAAAGATGGACCCAATATAATATACTTTGCATCTCGTCATAGTGCCAGACAGTAGCGGTCGGTGGTGTGAGTAGCTGCCAGGCGGTGACATGGGGAGGGGGAGGGAATAGGGAACAGGGTGTGGGGGTAGTAATCTATGGATTACGGAGGATTACTGGTAAGTAAACATATAAATAAATAAAATAAAATTTTGTTGAGCACACTGCATCCCCAAATGTGATGCACTGCACGCAACGAAATTTGTTTTATTTATTTATGTGTACTTACCTGTAATCCTCCATAATCCATAGATTACTACCCCCCAACCTGACCCTCCCCACGTCACCACCCGGCAGCTACTCCCACCACCGACCGCTACTGGTGCCAGATATGGTTCCATGTTTAAATATCAAAAACAAAAATATAGATAAAAAAAATATAGATGTAAAAATATCGATTACAAAAATATCGACTCCCTATACTTAAACAGGTAAGTACAATAATATCGACTCAAAAATATCGATGTAAAAAATATAGATGTAACAAATATCGACTTTAAAAAATAACATAACTTAAATTAAATTAATTAAATAATGTTATTATTATCAACACATTAAATTAAATGTAATATATATTTTAATTAATTATAACAAATAAATGTAATTTGATAAATATAAACACAAAAAAGTGTACATATACATATATTTACTTAAATACATTTTATTAACTATTATCTTTCTTTAGTTTATAAAATGTATTAATTATAAAAAATAAAATAAAAACATATATCAATATTTTAAAATAAAATAAAATATTCTATATTTAATTAACACATGAAACTCTGAAACTCTGAAAAAAACAATACATACATTTAATAACAAAATGAAAACATTAGTAGTTAAAGCATTTAGCAGCATAGTCAAAATTACTATTCCCACTCCAGTGAGTGCAAAAGTAGGGAAAGCGCTGGATAGCGTAGGGGTAAAATGTACTACTCCCACTCCAGAGAGTGCAACAGTAGGGAAAGCGCTGGATAGCGTAGGGGTAAAAATTACTATTCCTACTCCAGTGAGTGCAACAGTAGGGAAAGCGCTGGATAGCGGAGGGGTAAAATGTACTATTCCCACTCCAAAGAGTGCAACAGTAGGGAAAGCACTGGATAGCGTAGGGGTAAAATTTACTATTCCCACTCCAGAGAGTGCAACACTAGGGAAATCGCTGTATAGCGTAGGGGTAAAAATTACTATTCACACTCCAGTGAGTGCCACAGTAGGGAAAGCGCTGGATAGCATAGGGGTAAAATTACTATTCCCACTCCAGTGAGTGCAACAGTAGGGAAAGCGCTTGATAGCGTAGGGGTAAAATTACTATTCCCACTCCAGTGAGTGCAACAGTAGGGAAAGCGCTTGATAGCGTAGGGGTAAAATTACTATTACCACTCCAGTGAGTGAACAGTCGGGAAAGCGCTGGATAGCGTAGGGGTAAAAATTACTATTCCCACTCCAGAGAGTGCAACAGTAGGGAAAGCGCTGGATAGCATAGGGGTAAAAATTACTATTCCCACTCCAGAGAGTGCAACAGTAGGGAAAGCGCTGGATATCGTAGGGGTAAAAATTACTATTCCCACTCCAGTGAGTGCAACAGGAGGGAAAGAGCAGGATCCCCAAAAAATAAAAAATAAAACTATCAAAATTTTTATTACATTTAATTTCCAATTTTAACATAATTAATATATGATATTAATAACAAAGATAAAAAAATAATTACACATTATTTACCACTATAATATCCACAATACACACCTAAAATTAATTACACAATTACATTTGGGGGTCGATTCCGATTCGGGGAAAAAAACGTCCGTACGATTTGTATCCGGAGCCCTCTCCGTACAAATCGTACCCGTCCGTCCGAGTCGTGAAGTACGATCCGTATTCAGTGAATCCGTCCGAATCGTCGTGATCCGTACGTATTGCAAGGCTGAAACTGTGAACCGTAAGACTCGTACACATACCGTATGACTCGTACACATGCCGTACAACCCGGACCGGGGTATGAGGACGCGATTCGTACGGTCCACGTCAGGTAAGGGCGAGTCATAAGGAAAAGCACACAAACACATACACACCGTACGGTCCGTACCCCCCATGATCGCAGGGGTACGCACCGTGCCCCTGCGATCATGGGGTGTACGAGCCGTACCCCCATTGTACGATCGGTGTACGAGCCGTACCCCCATTGTACGATCGGTGTACGAGCCGTACCCCCATTGTACGATCGGTGTACGAGCCGTACCCCCATCGTACGATGGGGGTACGGCTCGTACACCCCATGATCGCAGGGGTACGGTGCGTACCCCTGCGATCATGGGGGGTACGCACCGTACCCAGGGGGGGGCCGTTCCGTACCTGTTTCGGCGCGAACTCTGCTTTTAAGGCTGTTTTCAGCTCCCGTAGAAAAAGGGTCGTACGGTGCGTACCCGACACGTATCGTACTTGCTGGGTCGGAAAAACCAGCTGTGAACCGTACAGATGTCACGTACAGCGGGTTCAAAGTACGGAGATTAGAGTCGTACTGGGTCTTGTACGACTCGTACGGAGTACGGCTCCTGGTACGAACTGTACTTCGTCATACGTACGGGGGACGTTGCAGGGTACTATTCGTTCGGGAAAAACGCTCCGAACAGCTATTCGGAGCGGTTTTTCCCGAATCGGAATCAACCCCTTAATATTTACTAATTAATTAATGAAAATTAATTCATTAATATTTATTAATTAATCAATTACATATTACTTAGCACACTATAATATGCACAGCACACACCTACAATTAATTGCACAATTACATTTAATATTTAATAATTAATTAAAGAAAATATATTCATTCATATTTAATAATTATTCAGTAAAAAAATATTTACTTACCAACTTGCACATCATTTACACATTAAAACACCACAACACACACCTAAAATTATTTACACAATTACAATTAATAATGACTAAATAATTAATTTTTACATATTTAATAATTAATCAATTAAAAATGAATTACTCACCACCCTTCACACCATGTACACATACAAATACCACAATACACACCTAAAATTAATTAAACAATTAACATAATTACCTATTAATCTATTAATTGAAAATAATTACCAATTAATTACTTATAAATAAATTAACACATTAATTATTCAATTATTTTATATAATTAAATTACTTCCCACCCTATTCCCCTATAAACCCACAACCCGTTACGGAAATAATAACGCAAAAGTAAACTTAAAATGAATTTATAACTAGAACAATTTTAAAACATATAATAAAATGACAAACAATTCTTATTAAAAACACTAAAATACATTACATTATTAAAAAATTGATATTTTTGTACATGTGTGTGATATTTAGCACTGTATCTTTAAAGTTTCTGAAATAGAATATTAAGTATGTCATTTAGTATGTCATGCAATAGGCAGACTTTAGAAGATTCTAATATTAGTCAGTTAATGCTTGTTTGTCTTGCATATGGATGGGATCTTATATTCCTGGATTAAACTTCATTTCATGAACCCACCTGTATCCTGGATTTATTAATGAAGATACTTCAATGATATTTTTGTAAGCTATATTTATTACAACTATATTTTTGTAATCAATATTTCTTACCTGTCAGTCGATATTCTTGTCATCTATATTTTTGTTGTCGATTTTTCTTCCAGACGATATTTCTGCGGCGATATTAATGTACCTCGATATTTCTCTGGCGATATTCCTGCTCTGCACCGCCAGTTATATCATAATTTCACATGCCCATTCCATGGGACAACCCGAGACTTAACCTTACTCAAATCGTAGATTTCTTTTCCTCTCCTGATTAACACACTAACAAACACTTCCAACACGTGCCGGAACCCCTCAATATGTGCGCAACACGCACACTTGTTAGTATTCATTATAACCCTTCCAATTTTGTTCAATTAATAAATGGTTAACTCACTTATTCTGCTCACTAGATCACTAAGTTTTGCCACTGTATACCAAACCTGTTTCTACACAACACTTATTGCCTCAACCCATGTAACCTTTCACTAACCATGCTTGCAATGGCCCACACTTAATTCCTGAAGCTTCGAGACTCTACTTGCATGGTTAAAATTGCTAGGACTAACGTTTAAGATAACGTAAAGAGAGTCCCATTCCAACTATAGTTGCCTACAACAATTAGTTTGATGTTGGTCTTCGAAAACACTTAGATGAATAACTGTTACTGTATGCCACTGGATATAGTTATTTCAAAGCACTGCGTACTGCGTTCTTTAGACTATACGAATATAATAGACAAATATAACATCTATATGTTATATGTAATTATGACCTATATAGAGTTTTTGAGAACAAGTTTTCTACGTAATATAGATGTCTCCACTAGGCACTAGTCATGGCCACTGTTTGCTACCTTATGCATCCTGAAACAATTGTCTTACAACACTGTAATCTCGACAATAACATGTTTTTATATGTTTTATGTTTATTGCTGAACACTCAAAATGCTTCAGACGGAACTTAATGTCAATATCAATGTTATTAATATTAACTGTTCTGTTAGCTGTTTTCTCTTCGCTCCGATTGCTGTTGCATGTTTCATCACCCCTCCGGTTAGCGGGTGGAGGCCCTCGTACTCAGTGGGTGGGTTATGGGTGGGTTAAGGGGTTTTCCTTTTGTAGTATCTCCTTCTGTTTTTCACTTTCTGTTCTCCTGATATCTGTCCTTTTTCCTTTTCTATAAACTTTCTTTCCTTCCTTCACATGTCACAATCACAATTGCTTCACCACAATCACAATCACCACACTTCTTCACAACAACTGCTGGAACATACGCCACCTTATTATCACCATAGGACTCCATCACTAGCCACGACCCTTACACCCCCCTGCATCCTTAACAATCTGAGTGACAATCCATAAATGTGTCTCTAACGATTAGAGATGGCCTCCTTATTTCACATATATGTGCACCCACAAATATTCACGCTCACCATGTGTTGACTTGGACCCTCTCAACCTCAACTAGAAATAATGGCTAAGAACACACTAAAAGTACTCTTTCTCAATACCAAAAGTATCAATCACCCTGTAAAATGCATGAAAGTCTTTAAATACTGTACTAAACTCAAGGTTGATATAATACTTTCGCATTAAACTAAATTGGGTCACAGACTGCAACTCGCTGCGATATCAAGGTATACAGAGTATCTCTGCCTCCCCTGCCAATAAAAAATAAAATGGGGTGATAACCCTCATAACTAAAAAAGCTAATATAAAAATTATGTACAGCACCCACGACAATGACAGCAGGTGGCTAATCTCCCAAGTTAAAAAAAATAATTTCTCGCTCTATATTATCAAGATATATGCCCCTAAGGCTAATGATCCTGATTTCTGGATCACCTTAAACAAACAGATATTGTTGGGAATGCTCCATCCTGGCCTCAAGTTGCAGCAGGGGTGGAGCCGCGGTAGCTTAAAGGATCGAGTCAGGACCGAATGAGCGCTTCGCATTCTAGGTCAAGCGAACGTTTCCTTCACACAGCCGTGGTTGGCAGTAGGAGTTCCTGCAGGGCGGTGATGTGGGGAGGGGGAAGGTCAGGGTGGGGGGTAGTAATTTATGGATTACGGAGTTTAACAGGTAAATAAACATATAAATAAATAAAACAAATTTCATTGCGCGCACTGCATCGCATTTGGTGAGGAACTCCTACTGCCGACCGCGACTGCCTTCACGCCCGAGGTCACTCACCTGCTTCCGGGTCTCCGCGGCACTGCCGACTCCTGTCTCCTCACGTCAGGTTTTCGGTTGGCAAGTCTTTGTCCATTCCGCGGCATCTCCTGCATAAAGACAAGTAATAATCTTGAAAAGCATTGTGTGCTGAAGGCGGTAACGCACTTGTGCACTAAATGCATAAATAGAGGTTCCAGAGTTAAAATTCGAGAAAATACTTATCTGCTTGGGTCTCCATGGCTGAAATGGGCATCTGCATTATTTGTTGTTGCATTGTTTTAGGCTGCACTGAAGAATAGCAGTCAGTAATTTAAATTCCTGAAAATAAGGATATAAGAAATACGTTAGCCTGCACATTTTTTGCATTTTTCTTTTTATTTGTTGCTTACTCATACCTTTCACTGGGGTTGATGACTAGGCTACCATTTTTAGGCTAAATTTCTTTTTCTATGTTCATATTCACGATAAGCCCATTACTTAGTACATTTACACTGCGTAAAAGGGATTAGGGTACCTATTGTGATACTCAGTTTTGCTATTTTCAATGCTAAATTACTCGTTGACTCCTGAAACAATTATTTTGGATGCTAGTGTAAGAGGGGAATGATTCAGGTAGAGACATATGTTTAGTTATTGTTTACTAACTTGTTTCTCTCTATCTTGAGTATAGTCTTATTCTGATGCCTTGCTTACAGGATCATGTACCTTTCCAGTGAAAAAACTATACTCTCCGGGTCATACCAAGGGACCTTCTTAATTTTTCCTTCCCTGGTTTCTTCTCTTCCCCCTGTACACTGGTTTGCTTTGACTTTGTTGGGCAGACTAGGTGATAGCGGGAAGTAGGGATCTACTCGTCAGACTCTTGCCTCTTGTTCTTGTGTAAACTTCAGGTGAGCTCAGATAGATATGTGAATTACCTAATAACTCTAGCATTCTCCTTGCAGAAGATTTTAACCTCCCATGGGATGCTGTATTAGATAGGAATTACGCTTGCAAATACAGACCAAACAAATCACATGAACAAATGAGGAATCTGTGTAATACACACTACCTGACTGATATTTGCCCCCTCCAAAACCCAGCTGGAAGCAACTTTACATTTTACACGGATGTATGACGTTACAACGCATACTTTTACCACGCCTACCATTACCACGCAATTTTTACAACGCAGGATCCATTACAACGAAGTACCATTACCACGCATGTATTTACAACGCATATACCTTTACAACGCATACAATTACAACGTAAGTATTGGTAAGTATATAATATTTTTTTTAATGTAATTTAATTAAAATTAATATAATGTAATTTAATTTAATTTAATTTAATTTAATTTAATTTAATTTAATTTAATGTAATTTAATTTAATTATTTTAAGTTATTTTAATTTAATTTAATCAATTTAATTTAATGTAATTTAAATGTAATTATATTTAATTTTTACCCTGTACCCTTTTACCCAAAAACCCAAAACTGACCCTGAACCCTAGAAATACCCCATTACCCAAAAACCCAAAACTGACCCTGAACCCTAAAAATACCCCTTTACCCAAAAACTCAAAACTGACCCTAAACCCTAAAAATACCCCTTTACCCAAAAACCCAAAACTGACCCTGAACCCTAAAAATACCCCTTTACCCAAAAACCCAAAACTGACCCTGAACCCTAAAAATACCCCTTTACCCAAAAACTAAAAACTGACCCTGAACCCTAAAAATACCCCTTTACCCAAAAACTGAAAACTGACCCTGAACCCTAAAAATACCCCTTTACCCAAAAACTGAAAACTGACCCTGAACCCTAAAAATACCCTTTACCCAAAAACTGAAAACTGACCCTGAACCCTAAAAATACCCCTTTACCCAAAAACTGAAAACTGACCCTAAACCCTAAAAATACCCCTTTACCCAAAAACTGAAAACTGACCCTAAACCCTAAAAATACTCCTTTACCCAAAAACTGAAAACTGACCCTAAACCCTAAAAATACCCCTTTACCCAAAAACTGAAAACTGACCCTAAACCCTAAAAATACCCCTTTACCCAAAAACTGAAAACTGACCCTGAACCCTAAAAATACCCCTTTACCCAAAAACCCAAAACTGAGCCTGAACCCTAAAAATACCCCTTTACCCAAAAACCCAAAACTGAGCCTGAACCCTAAAAATACCCCTTTACCCAAAAACCCAAAACTGACCCTGAACTCTAAAAATACCCCTTTACCCAAAAACCCAAAACTGACCCTGAACCCTAAAAATACCCCTTTACCCAAAAACCCCAAACTAACCCTGAACCCTAAAAATACCCCTTTACCCAAAAACGCAAACTTATAATATTTTTAATAAAATGATATACTTACCAATACTTACGTTGTAATGGTATGCGTTGTAAAGGTACCTGCGTTGTAAATACATGCGTGGTAATGGTACTTCGTTGTAATGGATCCTGCGTTGTAAAAAATGCGTGGTAATGGTAGGTCGTTGTAAAAGTTGCGTGGTAAAGGTTGTATACCATTTTACACACCCACACAACACAGTATCAAGAACAGACTATTTCCTGACAAACAATGTACTTACACCGGCTGTTACTTCCTCAACAATTGAACCAATATTATTCTCAGACTACAATTGATTCTCTGTTGACTTACAAAATGATCACAACCCCTTAGAAGGAATCAGTTGAGATTCAGCAAAGAGGTTCTCAAACACCAATCACTCATCAACAAAATAAAGAACTCCATAGACAACTTTTTCCTTGAGAACAACTCTAATAAAATCTCTAAATAAACCATCTGGGATGTTATGAAGGCTACCGTCAAGGGGGAACTCATTAACATTATGTCCAACATAAACAAATCGACTACCAAACGCATCATCGAATAAGAACATTAAATCAAACAACTAGAAAAGAAATTTTCTGTTAACAAAAATAAAGAACTTCTGCAACAACTTAACACTCTAAAATATGATTATAACAAGACTTTGAGTAACAGGGCGCACACCTGACTACAACGCAACAAAATGAAAAACTTCAAAGATTCATGCATGGTAGGCAAAGTGCTAGTGAATTACTTAAAATTTAAACAGGACCAAAACTAGATCCCATCTATTAAAAATAAATCCGAAACAACGATTATTGACCCTAAAGAAATAGCTTACGTCTTTAGAAAGTTCTATCACGATCTTTACAATCCCAACAAAATTACAAAAACAGCCGAGAGAAATACTTGGAGAAAATCCAGCTCCCAACAGAGTCTAACTATATTTCCCTCAACCAACCATTGTCTCGTTTGGAGATTGTGAAAGTGATGCGTTACCTTAAGCTAGGCAAGGCACCAGGGCCTGAAAGGTTAGCAGCCAGTTTTTACAAAACCTTCCAAAATGAACTAATTCCTTTTTCACTTACTTTGAAAAATCAGGTGAAATCAGAGCTACAACCCCCGAAGCCAACAATGCTGTGATTCACAAAGATGGGAACGATCCCCTAAAGATCAAAAACTATAGCCCCATTTCTCTCCTAAGCTTGGACTGTAAAATATATGCAAAAAACTTGGCTAACAGACTAGAAAATAACTCTCCCATCCCTATTTCATAGATCACAAAAATTCTTCATTAAAGATAGACATGGCTCTGACGTTAGACTTTTCGGCCACATCATTGAAAAAGCTAAACTTATAACATCATCAACAATGGCCATGGCTCTGGAGGCAGAGAAGGCCTTAGATAAGGTCGCCTGGCCTTTTCTACGGGCTGTCATGAGCAAATTTAACTTCAGGGATACTTTCATTCATCAAACATTTCCTCTAAATGCCCAACCCTCGGCCATATCGGAGTAATTGGGATCCTATCACTATAAAAAAAACTTGGCTCAAGGAACTAGACAAGATTGCCTCCTTTTCCCCTTTCTCTACCTTTTAGTCATCAAACACCTCCTTGTTTCCATCAGAACAAACACTCTTATAAAAGGCATCTGTTTTGGGAACACGTCCTACAAAGTTGCCACCTATGTAGGCGACATACTTATATTTTCACAAGAGGCCAATATCTCATCTGAAAGGTAATTCCTATGCTGAGGTCACAGGCTACTCCCTAAATCTTGAGAAGACTGAAGTTTCTCCTTGAATACTCTCACTCTCCAGTCCATTGTGAACAACACTAAACTACAAAGCCAATCCTCTCAGAGCAAATACCTAGGCCTATACCTTTAAGGCAACCTAGAAGACACAAGGAAAACAAATGGGGATTACCTCCTAAAGAAAATCAAAGAAACTCTGTCAGCCGGGTCACCAATGACTGGTGGGGCTGAGTGGGATGCATTAAAATAATTACTGCACCATAAATACATTTTATTACGTACATGCTACCTCACAATTATCAAACACCTTCTATAATAACACTGACGCCGTAATTTCTGAATGTATCTGGAAAGGGAAAAAAAGGTAGACTGGCACTCAAAAAACTAAAACTAAATTAAAGCAACAAAGGCCTCAACATACTCACTTTTTTAAAAATACCAACTTGCCTTTTTAATCAAAAAAGCCACTTAGTGGTCACACCCCATAACACTAAACTACCCACTTTGGGTTCATATCGAGGAATCACTGACAAAACCATATGTCTTAATCTCACTGCTAAGTATGAAAAGGGTACAGCTACAACACTATTACACTTTTATCAAAGACACTATCTTGGCTCTCAAGTCATTAGATAAAATGCTCCTGCATAAAATCCAAAACTCAAACTATACTTTCCTACGGAACAATTCAAAAATTTAAATAGATGCCATTTCTCCATCTTGGACATCTTGGTCATCAAGCGGGTCTGCTTAACGAGAAGCACGGATAACACTTGCTAACAACGACTACACTAGTCTGGCATCTCAGAAGCTATGGAATAGATTAGACCTATACATGCAAGAAATAAAACCTCCTTAAACCACATTATCCCCACCTTCAACTTTGGGTCTAACCCAAACCCTCCCTCTTGCTTAAAGGCGCTGAACAACAACACATACCATTACATCACCATTAGCATTTAATTCCAGACATCTCTATCCTCTCTCTCTCTCTCTCTCTCTGTCTTTCTTCTATTCCTTTCGTTCTTTCTGGGGTACCCTTATGCCATCCCTCTCCACCTCTTTTCCTCCTCCCCTGGGTTTACTTGAATTAATATCCCTGTAATGATTAATGTGTTTATATCCATAACCAGATGATTATATTTGGTTCTATTCTTGATTGCACTCTTGTTCTACAAGTATCTTTCTCATTATGACTGTCTAATACCTCACCCCTTTCCATCCCCTTCTCTTTGTATACTCTAATAACAACAAAAATACTTTGAAGTAAAAAAAAAGTAGTTATGGGCACACGACGGTGACAGTGCACATAGTTCAATGGGCATGGTTACACTTGCGGCCACTTCTTTGGAACCTCATCAGCCAATGGTTGTCAGTCTTACTTTCTTTGAGCAAGCTAATCCCGATGTCAGTGGAATTAAAGAAATCTGTTGTTGGTGGATGGACATTCACAATCTGCAAAGGGACTTGAAGATGCACCTGGACCCCCTTTGGTTGTTCCCACGACTGATGCTAGTCGTTCTCAATGTTATATCCTTTGAGTAACTCTCTTATGACAGAAGAATGTGTTTGTGATGGTCTCATACATAAACCATCAGGGAAGTACCTGATCGAAGTGCCTCAACCTAGTGGCATTGCAGTTGAGTCTTTGAGCAGACAGCAACCTGTCAAACCTGCCTACGGTTCACATCAAGGGAGTCGACAATGTGCTAATGAACTCACTGAGCTGGAGATTCACCTCTTCTCAGGATCTCACTCTTTCCAGAAATACTTTCAGGAATATTTGCAAACAGTTTTGTGTTCCATTTATGGGATTGTTTGCAGCAAAAGACAATGCACTTCTACCAAGGTTCTGCACCAGTTTTCTGGAGGAGAAAGCATGGGGAGTGGACATTCTGGTGAAGAGATGGCTAAAATGACTGCTTTAAACCTTCCCTCTATTCCCCCTTATTCAGAAAGTTCTGTCGAAATTTCTGGAAGAGAAGAGAGATCTGATTCTGGAGGTTACCTAATGGCCACGGAGGTTGTGATATCCTTTCCTGAAATCCCTGGCGCTTCTTCTGCCGTGGGTATTGCCACAATCACCATCTCCCCTAAGACTCTTGCTCCGTCCCTCCCTCTCAAGAACACTTTGCCAGTTTGAAGGTTGAGAAGACCAATCTGTTAGCAAGAGGTTTTTCTTCTTCTTTTGTGGAGGTTATTCAGAATTCGAGGAGACCTTCTAGAGTGAAATCCTATTCTAATCACTGGAGAGCTTTTGACACTTGGGCCCTCATTAGGATGGCGGGCGGATTGCCCCCGCCAGGCTGGCGGTAGCCACCGCCGGCCTGGCAGGGGCAAGCCGCCGGCCATCCACTCCGGAATGACCCCCCGTCATATTAAGATGGCTGGGGGGTCCGCGGCGGATGGAAAGACCGTCCGCCGCTTTTCCGCCCCGGTCACCTTGCGACCGGGTGGAAAATGTTTAATATGGTGGCGGTGTCTTACAGACACCGCCAGCCATATTAGGAAGGACATACGGAGACTCCCTGTGGGAGCCCATTGCGGGCCCCCAGGGACTCCGGGGGGTTGTGGGTTGCACATGGGGGGTACCCCACCAGCATTTCAAAGAACAATGTGACAGACACCGTGCGGTGCCTGTCACGTTGTGCTTTGAAGTGCACAACATGTATCTTTACCATTGCGGCAGGGTGTGCTTTCAGCACCGCCCTGCCGCAATGGTAAATATACAGGATGCGCCCACCACTGTGGCGGGCGCATCCTAATACCATGCACGGGACACCCGCCCTTATGGCGGGCGGACTTTGCCCGCCTGCCATCCTCACGGTACTTGTGACCGCCCGCCATAAGGGCATCCTAATGAGGGCCTTGGTGTTCTCATAACTTGGATGCTCTTTCTTGTGATCTTTCCTCAGTCTTGCAGTTCCTTCTACACTGCTTTCATTTTAATCTATCTCTTTCTACATTAAGGCTACAAAGGTTAGCTATTAAGGTCTTTAGCCATTTTTCTGAGCCAAATGAGGAAATAGAATCTTTGGCTTTCAGATTATTTTAGAGTTTTGCTGTGTTTAGGCCTCTTTCTTCTTCTTTACTTCCAACTTGGGATCTTTCTACTGTTCTGGGATTTTTAAAAGGTCACCCTTTTTAACCTTTTGAGATGCTTGGTTTAATGTTTTATCCATTAAGGTTCTTTTCTTGGTGGCTATCACTTCAGCCCCTGGTATTGGTGAATTAGGGCTTTGAGATGTAAACTCCCTTTTGTCAGATTTATGGATAATGGGGTAATTCTCAAATTTTGTCCTACCTTTATTACCAAAGTTAATTATGTTATTCACAGATCCCAAGAGTTGATTCTTTCTTCCGTCTCCATCAGCCCCCAAATATGAAGAAGTATTGATGAGTACTCTGGATGTTAAAATGTTTATAATGACACGTTTCAACACTACATAAAAACTGATCGTTTGTTTGTGACATCTGGCAAGTCAAGAAGGGGGACGAAAGCAACATCGATTACTAAAGACTGGTGGACTAGGGCAGCCTTCTTTCTAACAGGACAAGAGAATTTCAGGGGAAATTCACTAGAGCCATGGCTGCACGGGATGCTCAGACGTGAATCCCGTGCTCTCCATGCCACTGGAATCAAGCTATCCTGGCTGAAGAGGGGTGAAACCCCGAAACCGGTCCTTGGATGCTTGTTTCCAGTCCAGGGAGGACCTGGCTTGGTCGTTCGGGCTGGACTGTTCCAATGAGGCACAGGGTCAAGACTGATTTGCAGACAAGGAACGTCATCGCTGCTAGCGCTTTGCGCTCTTTCTATTGACATCGTTTTTAATCTACCCGTTTTGTATTTATTTTCTTTTTAGTTTTGTGGTTGCCTTGTTTTTAGAAGCCCCCTCACCTGCACCATAATTGGAGCTCACCGCTGCTCGAGCGGGTCCGGTTCCTGGAGTAGGCTCCTTCACTGGTCGCCATCTTGGAGTGGGGTAGTTGCTGACCGCCATCTCCAGCGAGCGCTTGAGTGCGCAGAATCCTGGGTGAGACGCCTATTTAAGGCGAGCTGCTCCTTGGTTCGCCCAGACAAGGAACGTCATCGCTGCTAGCGCTTTGCGCTCTTTCTATTGACATCGTTTTTAATCTACCCGTTTTGTATTTATTTTCTTTTTAGTTTTGTGGTTGCCTTGTTTTTAGAAGCCCCCTCACCTGCACCATAATTGGAGCTCACCGCTGCTCGAGCGGGTCCGGTTCCTGGGGTAGGCTCCTTCACTGGTCGCCATCTTGGAGTGGGGTAGTTGCTGACCGCCATCTCCAGCGAGCGCTTGAGTGCGCAGAATCCTGGGTGAGACGCCTATTTAAAGCTCCCTGCATAGCGCAGCGGTATCGCGCAGCGGGAGCGCCTTCGCTTAGCCTGAGTCGTGCCAGAGTCCTGCCCGTCTGCGCCCATCCGCGCTAGGGACGCGCGGGGCGCTGCGGGCCAGTAAGCCGCATGAGGTTAGATCTTCCTCTAATACCGCGATGCTTACCTACTCTGGTGAGAGTCTCCGGACTATCGGGCATGCTATCCCGAGATGTACGTTAGCGCCTATCCATCCTCTTCTCGGCCCTTACCAATGTGCCTGTAAGAGGTGGGCGCTTGAGCCTCCTTTGTCTATCTGCAAGAGGGACATTTTATCTGCCCCCCGGAGTAAGGGCTCTGTACGCACTCTCAGGGTGTTGAATGTGAATGCTAGATCCATGGTAAAACATCACCAGGCTATCTACGATCTCATTAAGGATGAGTCTCCTGACATATTTGCCATCACAGAAACTTGGCTTCAGGATGCGGATGTGGCCATTATCAACTTAGCCTGCCCCCCTGAGTACTCTATGTACACTTTGAACCGGCCAACTAGAGGAGGTGGCATTGCTCTCATAGTTAGGTCCTGTTTTACCTGTAATTGGAATGGCCTCAACATCGCTGGCTGTGAAAGTGCCTCTTTTAAGATCCAAATCAGCCCCAGGTTTACGCTCTCTGGGATGGTGGTTTACCGCCCTCCGGGTAGTGATGTAGTGTTCAGAGACGCATTTCCAGACCCTGTCAGTGCATTAGCTATGGGTTTTGCTAACTTTTCCATCCTGGGCGACCTGAACCTTCATTTCGACATTCACACCACCCCGGCGGTGAACAGTATCTTAGCTGATTTAGAGGCTCTCCAGCTCTTCCAACAGGTATCACAACCTACCCATGTAGGGGGCCATACATTGGACCCTTTTTTTACCAATCTGGCCGAGGCCTGTATTATATCCATCTCCCCACTAGGGTGGACGGACCACTTTCTCGTGTCCGTTCGGTACTCTTTGCCGGAAACCCCTGCTAATCCATCGATTAGGCGGGTTGCCAAGCAACATTGGAACAAACTCAGGTTGGAAGACCTGCACCGTCTTCTGCAGGAAGAGCCGTTGGGCCCTCTGGAAGACGTGGAAGTGGGCTACGATCAGTTTTGTAGATGGACTGCTAGGGCGCTGGACTCTCTGATTCCCATCGTCTCGAGTAAATTGAGCACCAGAGAGCCGAGTCCCTGGTATGATGGTGCATTACGTGCCCTGAAGGGGATATGTAGACGGGCGGAGAGAGCATGGCGGAAGACGTATGATGCTGATATGAAAGCCGCGTATGTTGCTTCCGTCAAGACTTATCATCGAGCTATTTGTAAAGCTCGTGCGGCGTTCTATGGATTGGAATTCCGCAACAGCTCGAACCCGTCTAAGACCATATTTAAAGCCGTTAAAGATCTTTTGGCGAAAAGGACCTCTTCCCTGGCAGTTGGTTCCATCTCCCACTGTGAGGCACTGGCTTCCTTCTTTCTGGCGAAGGTTCGAGCTATCTACCAGGCTTTCCCTGGTATTGGGCCCGACCCGGGAATTCATGATGGTATTCAAGGGCACACCACATTGCATTCCTTTCCCCCGCTACTTCCGGAGGGATTTAACAAATTTGCTTTGCAAATCGAGTCTGGCTCTCCCTCGGATCCAGTAAGATCAGCTCTTTTTAGAGACCAGTCTTTTCTGGGACGATCCGCGGTGTGCTCCTTGATTAACCTTTCGGTGACCTCGGGTGTGGTTCCTATCAAATGGAAGCAGGCGGTGGTTTCTCCAATTTTGAAGAAGCCTTCGATGGATCCCTTGAAACCCGAGAGCTACCGCCCTATTTCATTACTCCCTTGGCCGGCGAAGGTTGCAGAGGCCCATGTTAACTTGGCCCTGTCAAACCATCTTGCTCGGGCCGATGTCCTCGATCCCACGCAGAATGGCTTCCGTGCTGGGCACAGCACGGAAACGGCTCTTCTTGTGATGGTGGAACACCTGCGTGCGGTGCTGGATGCTGGTCAGGCGGCGGCGCTGGTATTATTAGATCTCAGCGCCGCCTTTGACACTGTCTCTCACAGCATTCTGCTGCACCGGTTGGAGGAGATTGGTGTTGGGGGACAGGCCCTGCAGTGGTTCCGCTCCTTTCTCGACAATCGTTCCTTTTGCGTGGCCATCCCACCCTTTCAGTCCAAATCCCACGCTCTGGCCATGGGGGTTCCGCAGGGATCCTCGCTGAGCCCCACGTTATTCAATCTATACGTGAGACCGCTGGCTGAGGTCGCGAGGCATTGGGGCCTGATTATGGTCTCGTATGCCGATGACACTCAGCTGGCGGTTACTATCAGCGGGGATGCGGAGTTTGATGCCCCCAGGTTTCAGAATGGACTGAAGGCGGTGGCCAGCTGGATGACGGCGCACTGTCTCCAGCTTAACGCAACAAAGACCGAGGTTATGATTGTCGGAAAGAGAGCGGAGCTTTGGGGGGACAGGTGGTGGCCCTCGGAATTGGGACCATCTCCGACTCCGGTTTCAGAATTTAAAAACCTGGGAGTCTGGCTGGACAGTAGCCTTAACTTTGTTGGCCATACAAAAAAAACCGCGGCCTGCTGTTTTGGCGCTCTCCGGTGCCTAAGACCTGTCCTTAAATTTTTCGATGCCCCGACCAGGCAGCTCGTGATTCAGGCGACGTTAATTTCCCGTTTTGATTACGCCAACTCTCTCCTGGTGGGGGCCTACCAGGCAGAAATCACCCGTCTGCAGCGGGTTCAAAACGCTGCAGCAAGAGCAATAGTAGGCCTGCCTAGATTCTGCCCCGTCTCCAATGTTCTTCGCTCCCTGCACTGGTTGCCGGTGAGGACGAGGATCCATTTTAAGGTTTTATGTTTGGCTTTTAAAATCTTGAAAGGTACCGCCCCTCAGATCCTGTCCGATCTCCTGTCCTTTTATGTTCCAGCACGCTCTCTCCGATCTTTCGGCCAGGCTCTCGCCGTGGTCCCTCGGTTTAAGCTGTGTCGTGCCGGTGGCCGATCCTTCCGTGTGAAGGCTGCGGCTATCTGGAACTCTCTCCCGGTTGAGATTCGTATGTTGGAGGATCTTTTACAATTTCGGAAAGCCATTAAAACTTTTTTATTTTAATTTCCCTGTAGTCGTTCCTTTTCAGCTTTTGTGTTGGCAGTGTTATGTTTTACCGTGTCGGGCGCCAGGACGCTCCTTTGCTGGAGCAGCTGTGCGCCTAATAAATAATATTAACATAACATAACATAACATATGGCTGGGTCCAAACTGGAATGGCATTGTGAGCAAAAAAACAATGGATTTAGGCCCAGATCTCTGTACGGCATGTATGGCATTGTTCTGCATTCTGTCCATCATCTGTTGTTTTTGCATGGCTGCTTCCTTGGCAGAATTTCAGGGCGTAAATTTCCAGGAAATTTGTAGAGCAGCCACCTGGTCATTGGAACACACCTTTGTCAGGTATTGCCAGTTAAATTCTGTTTCAGCTTGCATTTGAACAGGGGTATTGAATTCTGAAAAGTAACCTGAAGTTTGTTTGAAGTTCCTCTCTTATGCACTATTAAAGTAGGGTGTTGCATATTTGACTCTTTGTAGTGGAGATTCTTTTATTGATGCATATTATTGAGTCTAAGGATTTCAGCTTTGATATACCTCATTAGCAATGACAGGGTCGAGGATAAGGGACGTGAGTAATGCCCTGGTTACTTACCGGAGGTCTTCTTTACTCTTAGTCCATTTCGTCCTCATCACAGTCATTACATCCCACCCATCCTACCTCCTTTCAGCCCTTTGATGGGGCTTGGATATTACAGGAGGAGCTATGAGTGTCATTCACTTTATGGCACCCTGCAGGGTCAATCTTTCATTTGGATCCTCCTGCTTTAATTCCTGTTATGAGCTGACAGCCACCTCATTAGTAATGACTTTGTAGAGAACAAGATGGATTAAGGGTAAGGCTCCCAGTTTTCAGTTTTACTGATTTTTACAGAGAAATACAGACAGAAAACAATGTGTTTCTTGTATGTATTTATTTTGAAAAGCAGAAAAATACAGAAAATTGTGCTTCTTGTGAGTGACCTTCGATGCTGTCTTTCATGAATTCAAAGCCACCATCTGAACAGATAGACAGAATGGGAGTTAAAAACCAGGATGAGATTTCCTTAAATACAGGCATATGCTAATTTGTTAAACCACAACAGACATCAAAGTATGAGTGCATTTTTATCAGTTAAATAAATGTGGAAATACACCATGTTAACACACCATTTAAAAATAAATACCATAAAACTGGGAGCTTTAACTAAGGCTAATAAAGATTACCTGTAAGTAACTGGGCCATCACTACCCGTTGGAGTGCGGCTTTCTATTGTCTCTCATTAACATTATGTCCAACATAAACAAATCGACTACGAAACGCATCATCGAATTAGAACATTAAATCAAACAACTAGAAAAGAAATTTTCTGTTAACAAAAATAAAGAACTTCTGCAACAACTTAACACTCTAAAATATGATTATAACAAGACTTTGAGTAACAGGGCGCACACCTGACTACAACGCAACAAAATGAAAAACTTCAAAGATTCAAGCATGGTAGGCAAAGTGCTAGTGAATTACTTAAAATTTAAACAGGACCAAAACTAGATCCCATCTATTAAAAATAAATCCGAAACAACGATTATTGACCCTAAAGAAATAGCTTACGTCTTTAGAAAGTTCTATCACGATCTTTACAATCCCAACAAAATTACAAAAACAGCCGAGAGAAATACTTGGAGAAAATCCGGCTCCCAGCAGAGTCTAACTATATTTCCCTCAACCAACCATTGTCTCGTTTGGAGATTGTGAAAGTGATACGTTACCTTAAGCTAGGCAAGGCACCAGGGCCTGAAAGGTTAGCAGCCAGTTTTTACAAAACCTTCCAAAATGAACTAATTCCTTTTCACTTACTTTGAAAAATCCGGTGAAATCAGAGCTACAACCCCCGAAGCCAACAATGCCGTGATTCACAAAGATGGGACGGATCCCCTAAAGATCAAAAACTATAGCCCCATTTCTCTCCTAAGCTTGGACTGTAAAATATATGCAAAAAACTTGGCAAACAGACTAGAAAATAACTCTCCCATCCCTAATTCATAGATCACAAAAAGTCTTCATTAAAGATAGACATGGCTCTGACGTTAGACTTTTCGGCCACATCATTGAAAAAGCTAAACTTATAACATCATCAACAATGGCCATGGCTCTGGAGGCAGAGAAGGCCTTAGATAAGGTCGCCTGGCCTTTTCTACCGGCTGTCATGAGCAAATTTAACTTCAGGGATACTTTCATTCATCAAACATTTCCTCTAAATGCCCAACCCTCGGCCATATCGGAGTAATTGGGATCCTATCACTATAAAAAAACTTGGCTCAAGGAACTAGACAAGATTGCCTCCTTTTCCCATTTCTCTACCTTTTAGTCATCAAACACCTCCTTGTTTCCATCAGAACAAACGCTCTTATAAAAGGCATCTGTTTTGGGAACACGTCCTACAAAGTTGCCACCTATGTAGGCGACATACTTATATTTTCACAAGAGGCCAATATCTCATCTGAAAGGTAATTCCTATGCTGAGGTCACAGGCTACTCCCTAAATCTTGAGAAGACTGAAGTTTCTCCTTGAATACTCTCACTCTCCAGTCCATTGTGAACAACACTAAACTACAAAGCCAATCCTCTCAGAGCAAATACCTAGACCTATACCTTTAAGGCAACCTAGAAGACACAAGGAAAACAAATGGGGATTACCTCCTAAAGAAAATCAAAGAAACTCTGTCAGCCGGGTCACCAATGACTGGTGGGGCTGAGTGGGATGCATTAAAATAATGACTGCACCATAAATACATTTTATTACGTACATGCTACCTCACAATTATCAAACACCTTCTATAATAACACTGATGCCGTAATTTCTGAATGTATCTGGAAAGGGAAAAAAAAGTAGACTGGCACTCAAAAAACTAAAACTAAATTAAAGAAACAAAGGCCTAAACATTCCCACTTTTTAAAAAATACCAACTTGCCTTTTTAATCAAAAAAGCCACTTAGTGGTCACACCCCATAACACTAAACTACCCGCTTTGGGTTCATATCGAGGAATCACTGACAAAACCATATGTCTTAATCTCACTGCTAAGTATGAAAAGGGTACAGCTACAACACTATTACACTTTTATCAAAGACACTATCTTGGCTCTCAAGTCATTAGATAAAATGCTCCTGCATAAAATCCAAAACTCAGACTATACTTTCCTACGGAACAATTCAAAAATTTAAATAGATGCCATTTCTCCATCTTGGACATCTTGGTCATCAAGTGGGTCTGCTTAACGAGAAGCACGGATAACACTTGCTAACAACGACTACACTAGTCTGGCATCTCAGAAGCTATGGAATAGATTAGACCTATACATGCAAGAAATAAAACCTCCTTAAACCACATTATCCCCACCTTCAACTTTGGGTCTAACCCAAACCCTCCCTCTTACTTAAAGGCGCTGAACAACAACACATACCATTACATCACCATTAGCATTTAATTCCAGACATCTCTATCCTCTCTCTCTCTCTCTGTCTTTCTTCTATTCCTCTCGTTCTTTCTGGGGTACCCTTATGCCATCCCTCTCCACCTCTTTTCCTCCTCCCCTGGGTTTACTTGAATTAATATCCCTGTAATGATTAATGTGTTTAGATCCATAACCAGATGATTATATTTGGTTCTATTCTTGATTGCACTCTTCTTCTACAAGTATCTTTCTCATTATGACTGTCTAATACCTCACCCCTTTCCATCCCCTTCTCTTTGTATACTCTAATAACAACAAAAATACTTTGAAGTAAAAAAAAAGTAGTTATGGGCACACGACGGTGACAGTGCACATAGTTCAATGGGCATGGTACACTTGCGGCCACTTCTTTGGAATCTCATCAGCCAATGGTTGTCAGTCTTACTTTCTTTGAGCAAGCTAATCCCGATGTCAGTGGAATTAAAGAAATCTCTTGTTGGTGGATGGACATTCACAATCTGCAAAGGGATTTGAAGATGCACCTGGACCCCCTTCGGTTGTTCCCACGACTGATGCTAGTCGTTCTCAATGTTATATCCTTTGAGTAACTCTCTTATGACAGAAGAATGTGTTTGTGATGGTCTCATACATAAACCATCAGGGAAGTACCTGATCGAAGTGCCTCAACCTAGTGGCATTGCAGTTGAGTCTTTGAGCAGACAGCAACCTGTCAAACCTGCCTACGGTTCACATCAAGGGAGTCGACAATGTGCTAATGAACTCACTGAGCTGGAGATTCACCTCTTCTCAGGATCTCACTCTTTCCAGAAATACTTTCAGGAATATTTGCAAACAGTTTTGTGTTCCATTTATGGGTCTGTTTGCAGCAAAAGACAATGCACTTCTACCTAGGTTCTGCACCAGTTTTCTGGAGGAGAAAGCATGGGGAGTGGACATTCTGGTGAAGAGATGGCTAAAATGACTGCTTTAAACCTTCCCTCTATTCCCCCTTATACCTGTAAGTAACTGGGCCATCACTACCCGTTGGAGTGCGGCTTTCTATTGTCTCTCTTTCTCTCTCTTATCCAATTCTCATTACCCTGGGGTGTGCTTCTAATAAACTTATTATCAATGGAAGATTGCCCGTGCGGGTAAACAGACAAAATATCAAATTCAAAATATAGAATAGCCATAATATCGAAGTCAAAATATAGAATGGACAAAATATCGAATGGACAGAATATAGTGGTGAAAAATATCGAATTGAAGATAAGTAATATAATATAAATTTTTTAAAATATAGAAAGTCAAAATATCAAAGTATATAGTAATGTAGGTAATGAAATATATCAAATTTTTAATATCGATTTTTTTAAGTGTTTTGTATGTATGTATATTTGTGAAAGGTGTATATTTTTTTGTAATTTATTTAAAGTAATGGATGTTATGTTATTTAATTTTTGCGTAATTTAATTCTGTAGCAAGTTATGGGTTTATAGGGGAATAGGGTGGAAGTAATTTAATTATATTAAATTAAATATTAATTTTTAGAAATTACTAATCATTTTTAATTTAATTTTGCGTTTTAGTTCTGTAGCGGGTTGTGGGTCTATAGGGAAATAGGATGGGAAGTAATTTAATTGTAATTAATTAAATATGTTAATTTATTTATTGGTATTCATTTTGAATTAATTGTTAATTAATTTTGAATTGGTAATTAATTAATTTCTAATTGGTAATGACTTTTTTTAATGTATTAATTCATAAATATGTGAATTTAACTAATTTATTTTCTGTAGTGGGTGTGGGTTTATAGGGGAAAAGGATGGAAAGTAATTTAATTGTAATTTAGTAAATTATTTTTATTTAATTATTGGTATTGATTTTTAATTTATTGTTAATTAATTGTTAATTGGTGATTAATTTGTATTAATAGGTAATTCATTTTAATAACTAATATGTATTTGTATTTTTAATTGATTAATTATTACATCACATTACATTGGTTATTCATTTTATTACATTTTTTATTGGTATTGATATTTAATTTATTTTTATTAATATATTAAATCTTTACTTTCCCTACTGTTAAACTCAATAGAGTGGGAAAAGTAATTTTTACCCCTAGGCTATCCAACGCTTTCCCTACTGTTGTACTCTCTGGAGTTGGAATAGTAATTTTTACTCCTTAGCTATCCAACGCTTTCCCTACTGTTGCACTCTCTGGTGTCGGAATAGTAATTTTTACTCCATAGCTATCCAACGCTTTCCCTACTATTGCACTCTCTGGAGTGGGAATAGTAATTTTTACCCTCACGCTATCCAACGCTTTCCCTACTGTTGCACTCTCTGGAGTGGGAATAGTAATTTTTACCCCTACGCTATCCAATGTTTTCCCTACTGTTGCACTCGCTGGAGTGGGAATAGTAATTTTTACCCCTACGCTATCCAATGCTTTCCCTACTGTTGCACTCTCTGGAGTGGGAATAGTAATTTTTACCCCTACGCTATCGAACGCTTTCCCTACTGTTGCACTCTCTGGAGTGGGAATAGTAATTTTCACCCCTACGCTATCCAACGCTTTCCCTATGGTTGCACTCTCTGGAGTGGGAATAGTAATTTTCACCCCTACGCTATCGAACGCTTTCCCTACTGTTGCACTCTCTGGAGTGGGAATAGTAATTTTTACCCCTACGCTATCCAACGCTTTCCCTACTGTTGCACTCTCTGGAGTGGGAATAGTAATTTTTACCCCTACTCTATCCAACGCTTTCCCTACTGTTGCACTCTCTGGAGTGGGAATAGTAATTTTCACTGCTACGCTATCCAACGCTTTCCCTACTGTTGCACTCTCTGGAGTGGGAATAGTAATTTTCACCCCTACGCTATCCAACACTTTCCCTACTGTTCCACTCTCTGGAGTGGGAATAGTAATTTTTACCCCTACGCTATCCAACGCTTTCCCTACTGTTGCACTCTCTGGAGTGGGAATAGTAATTTTTACCCCTATGCTATCCAACGCTTTCCCTACTGTTGCACTCTCTGGAGTGGGAATATAAATTGTTACTCCTTAGCTATCCAACGCTTTCCCTACTGTTGCACTCTCTGGAGTGGGAATGGTAATTTTTACCCTCAAGCTATCCAATGCTTTCCCTACTGATACTCTCTCTGGAGTGGGAATAGTAATTTTTACCCTCCTGCTATCCAACGCTTTCCCTACTGTTGTGCTCACTGGAGTGGCAATAGTAATTTTTACCCTCTCGCTATCCAACGCTTTCCCTACTGTTGCACTCACTGGAGTGGGAATAGTAATCTTTACCCCTACGCTATACAACGCTTTCCCTACTGTTGCACTCACTGGAGTGGAAATAGTAAATGTTATCCCTACGCTATCCAACACTTTCCCTACTGTTGCACTCACTGGAGTGGGAATAGTAATGTTTACCCCTACGCTATCCAACATTTTCCCTACTGTTGCACTCACTAGAGTGGTAATAGTAAATTTTACCCTCCCACTACCCTACGGTAAAAATATTGTATATTTTTTATTAATATTATGTTAATACATATATATATGTTTAAAAAAACTAAAATTGTATGTTTTTTTATAACTTAAATTAATTATTTAATAATTTTAAGGTTATTTAAGTATTTTTAAGTATGTTTTAGTTAATTATATTTAATATTTCATTAATTTTAAATTACTTTTAAGACATTTTAAAAAATTCGATATTTTGACTAACTATATTTTTTAAAATGATATTTTTGACTCAATATTTTTGTACTTACCTGTTTGTAGATAGGAATTAGATATTTTTGTATATTTTTTCCTCGATATTTTGGTAATTCTATATTATTGTAATCGATAATATGTCAGTGATCCGCCAGTGGGTATGGACGAGAGTGGATGTTTTGATCACTCCTGTTTGGATTACACTTTTAGTGCATTCTGATAGAATATCCTAATTGTGGTCTACACACCTGGAAACATCTTACAAAATGGTTTATGCTCCCTGCAGATGACATGTTTTTCCATGGTTTTTGCTATGTGCCAAGGTTAAACTGAGTTGTAACATATTGGGATGCCTGGGTTTTTTACTCCTTTGGCATGAATCCCAAAATCTTCAAGTGTCGCACAGAGAGCCAATAATTTCTGTGGATACTAAGATTCTGACAAAGCTGTCTTTATTATAACCTAGATCAGGATTTTCTAGAAATTGAATAACGACCACATTTTAGACTGGATATTCTACAGTTTGACCAAATGCGAAAGCCATTTGAGGAGGTTCTTCATGTTTAGTATACATTATGCCTTGCTTCAGAGGGACACAATCTGACAAAATCAAAACTAGCAGGCTCTTTCTTGTCTATCACAAATAAGGGGGCACCAGGAGCACTTGTAGTTCCAGCATAGGTGCTCCTATAGGGTGTCAAGCCTATCAACAAAGGGTATGCAGTTCCTTAAGAGTAAAGAAAGGAGAATATGTGGTCGGTGACCAACTAAGGAACCGCATGGGGGGCAGTTTCCTTAGATACACAAGCCCTCACACACCCACATGGGTGTCATGCTTCATCATAGGGCATGCTCCTCATCGGTCGGCACTGCAATGCCTGACAGGCACCCACAAAGGGGCTCTTCATTGGAGATCTTTTGTTCCAATGCCATATGTGAAGAGTGGGTGTAGGGCCGCTTGTGTAGATTGGTGTGGTAGGGTGTGTGTGCATGCAAAGAAGTGTGGTAAAATAGACTAAATAGTCTTCAAAATAATTTTAATCAGTGAGTCTACTTGTCTAATTAGAAATGTGGTGGCTATCAGCAGAGACAATGATCTCTGATAGCTCAAAGGGTCAACATGTTACGTGCCATAGGTTGTCAATGATGATCAGTTGGCAATCCATCAAGACCAATTATCTCTAATCTACACAGTGGTTGGAATCTGGGATCATATCAAGGATTATCCAATCACAAAGTAACCTAAATATGTATGGTGTAGGTAGATACCTTCAGAAAGGGTTTTCTAAAATGGAAAGCCGACCTCTAATAGAAATAAAAAAATTAAAATAGCCAACTGCATAATACAGGTAACCATAAACGTATTCTCATTTTAGCACGGCATGCATAATATTATTCAACATGCTGCTATCAGTGTTAGTGCAAATAGCACAGTGACAAACAAAACACACAACAAACATGTGACACACTCAGGGGTAATGGCATTTAGATTTCACGCACTGTGTCACAAAAGGAAAATAATCCACCCAATTTGGGTAGCACTTCTTTCTCCTTGAGTGGGATCAGAGTTAACACTGATTTAGAGTGCTAAAATACAAGTGAAGAGAAGCTGTAGTAATCCCATAGTGGAGTTCTGGGTACTGTTGGGAAGACCTGTAAACAAGCCATGTGGTGGTACTTACAGTGGCATAGTGAAGACTCCACAGCACGACCTACCCAATCGCTGCTGTCTCGGGAGTGGAGGAGTGAGAAAAATGGTGGACTTAAAAAACCCCAGTGGTTGGTAACTTTCAGGTGATTCCGATTGGAGTGCACTGAAGAACTAGACTGAGTCACGGAGGTAAATAGTATGGGTGTCATTTTGAGGGTATATGAGGTCACCAAGTACACTTATTTGGGCCACCGATCTCTCTTGTAGACACCAAAAGTAAATAATGGGGGAGAAATGCCCTGAAAAATCCCCCAGGACCGGCTCAGCTTGAAGTCTGATGCCCGGGATTCGGAACATGTGGATCGTGCATGCTCAAGCCTGAGCATGTGATCCGGCTCCCTCTTCACGCCTGATAGATTGGGGAGGAGGCGGCCAAGGTGCTTTTGTCTCAAAGGAGGGTGCCTTTGAAGTGAGACAAAGGAGAGAGAGTGCAAGATACGTGCATGCATGTTGGGGCGGTCAAGGAAAATCTCCCTGAGCGTCATATTGAAATTGAATGCGATTATACTGTGGTATATTAAAATAAGACACAGTACGAATTCAGGGCCATCACGTTTTGGGCATTGAAGGCAATTATACTGAGGTATATTAAAACATTTCGGAGACATCAAATTGTCACCTCAGATGGCAACACTCCCTAGTGTAAGGGGATGTATACTTAATGTGGTGCATTAAAAAGTTAGAATAATTGATAGACACAGTGCTGTTGCCTCAGTTGTGGAGCCTATGAATATGCATGTCAAATTGTTGCCTCTGGAGGCAATAAACACTGGTTAAAGGGGATGTATACAATGAAAGAAATCCTTAATTACAGGTATGGAGAATGCCTTGGTCATGGGTGTAAATAGTGTACCCGGACCTAGGAACAGGGATGACTGCACATGTGCTATGAAAATTGACTAGGCAGATGCCTTATAGTGAACAGACAATAACTGTAGATAGCAATCTGTCTGCTGCTGTAGATCCAAAGGGTAAATGCCCCATCGTCTACATGGGCAGACAGGCATAACTACACAAGGATTTACCCTTTGGATCTAGAGCAGCAGACATTGACTTACATTAGACCTACTTGAGGCTTGAATCTATACCCCACATAAATACTCGCCTGTATTGTTACTGTCTGCCTAAAAACTAGGCGCATCACTCTTGAACACATAGAAATCATTCCATATGTCTTAACTTCAGGACTGGGGGTATTTCTCTAAAGAACTGAAGTAAGTATACCTGCACAATCTGTACCCCAGAACATCACAAATTAACAGAACAATATCTTATAATTGTATCGGCATTATTACAGAACTCATAAGCGCTCTCCAGGACAGTCATCTGTTGACATTTCAGGACTTTTAATTATTTCAAGTCTACTTCATCAGGAGAATGTTTTCTTTACTATCCAAAGCACCAAATTGAGCATAATCTAGAAAAAGAAAAAAAATAACTATACACCAGCAAACAAAATACACACATTGGCAGAAGCTCTGTAATGCATACCATTTACCCCTGCAATCAAGAAAATGCATTTAATAAATTCCAGAATTTCACCAAAAATCAAAACCACTTCCCAGACTTACCATGATATAAATGTAAAAGATTTACATAAACAACTTCATATACAAATTCAACACAATCCTAATTGCACATCAATAAATACTGCATTGCAGATATGAATGACATGCATCATCATTGTTAATACACTCATTCTTCCTGCATCAATGATTTTTAATATAATAGTGTACATGCCCATACGCCTGCTTCCCAAATTGATTGAAAACAATCTTGGCCTCGAGCCACTGTTTAAATTATATACACAGTCACAAATCTTCTCAAAGTGTTAAAAAAGTTTATTCTGCTAATGCGGAAAGTCAATATTGGGCCCAACGTATGTACAGACTGGCTTCATGCACTGTGCTAACACAGACATCTCAAAGTTAACCATGTCACAACGGTTCCCCTACACACAGTACAAGAGACAAAGTAGAAAATAAATAAAAACGGTATCCCGAATCAGTGTTTTTACTCACCGCACTGTATCTACTAGTGTCATTTAGGTGACTGTAGAAGATTATACACATAACAACATTTATATGAGAGTTATTATAAATGTCCTAAAGTATTTGTTTCATGGCTCATGTTCCTATAATATAAATCAACAAAACTTTCCCATACATCCCAGTCTGAATCACTGCAAAAGTGCATCATGTTCTGTCATGTGGAAAAGAGAAACTGATCAAACCAGAGAGAACCACCTTCAAGGACATTTGGCACTCTCCCCAGGCATTACCTGGTACAGGTGTGGCCTGTGATGAGCTGTGATTGACTGGAGAGTGCCCAGGCCTGGTTCATGCATGCAGATTTGGTTTCTCATCACACACTAATAATAATAATAATAAAACCACTTTTAGAGCGCCTGGTTACACTCAAAACAGTGTGTCCCCGCACTTAGAAATGCTACTGCTCCCCGAAAAGACCGAGGTCCGGGACTGGCCTGGATCCTAGGGTACAAGGATGCTTTTATTTGCGTGGGAAAAGATGAGTTTTTAATTTCAGTCTGAATCTCGTTTCGGAGGGCTTCATGCGTAGGTCAAGAGGAAGATTGTTCCAGTGTTTACTCACTAAGAACCGAAAGGAGCCACCTCCCATCCTGGTTGTGCGCACGCGAGGAAGTTGGAACAACATCGCTCCGGCAGATCTTAGATTTCGGGTGGGGCGATGGATAGTGAGAAGATTTCGCAGGTAACCTGGGCCTTTTCCCTGGGCAATGCGATGGGCGAAACAGAGTGCTTTAAAACTTAATGCGCTCCTCAATAGGGAGCCCGTGAAGTTTAAATAATGCTGTCTTTCCTGAGGCTCTGCGCGGAAGGTTGAGCACCAGGTGGGCGGCAGCATTTTGGACGCACTGCAGTTGGTGTATGCCTTTTTTGCTTAGGCCCAGGAGTAGAACGTTGCCGTAGTCCAGATGTGGTGTGACTAGGGCGTGAATAAGTGTTTTCCTGGCGCTGATAGGGAGCAGGTCGAGAACTTTTCGGAGTATTTTCAGTATTCCAAAACATTTTCCCGTGATTTTACTGATCTGTTGCTTGAAAGAAAGCTCCGCGTCCAGCATGATTCCTAGATTTCTGACGGATTCCGCCGGAAGGGGAATCGCCCCTAATTCTGTTGGCCACCAAGCCTGCGACCAGGCAGAGGGTGATTTACCAGCCACCAGTAATTCTGTTTTATCGCCATTAAGGTGCAGGCAGTTGGTGTTCATCCACCCTGCCACCGCAAGCATGCAATTGGAGAAGTTAGTGGCGCCCTCTGCCTGATTGTGGGTGAGTCTAATTATTAGTTGGGTATCATCAGCATATGTGACGATATCCACTCCAAAAGCTTTCACAATATGAGCTAGGGGCTCCATATAAAGATTGAACAACGTAGGGCTCAAACTTGAGCCCTGTGTAACCCCATGTCTCAGCTTGCGAAGAGAGGATTTATGAGGAGGACAGTGCACCTGAAAACTCCTGTTTTCTAGAAAGGATTTTATCTATTCCAATGCTAATCCTTCTACTCCCATGTCTGAGAGGCGAGACAGCAGCGTCGAGTGCAGCACGGTGTCAAAAGCTGCACTAAGATCTAATAAAACCAACGCTGCCGTCTGCCCCTCGTCTGCTAGTTGTCTCAGACATTCTGTGGAGAAGAGAACCGCCGACTCTGTTGAATGGCCTGCTCTAAACCCTGACTGTGTGGAATGGAGAAGGGAGTTCTCTTCAACAAATTTCATGAGTTGGCTGTTCACTACCTTCTCCACAACTTTCCTGCAGAAAGGGAGGAGGGAGATAGGGCGGAGATTTTGTAGCTGGGAGATATGTATGGTGGCTTTTTTTTTTCAGGGGATTGACCTGTGCCGTTTTCCATACGTCAGGTACATGGCACTCCTGAAAAGACAAGGTGATCAGGTGTTCTATCTGATCCATCATACATTCTAGGACTCCCTTACAATGATTGGGAGAAATCACATCATAGGGAGATCCGGGCTGGATGCCGTTTGCGATGGTGAACTGGTCTTGCCTGTCAGGAACTTTAAAACAGGTCAGACGGGGTTTGGTGGCAGAATCACTTCTCGCTACCGAGTGTTTGGTCGGCAGATTACCTGTAAAAGTGGCATGTATTAAATCCACTTTCTTTACAAAAAAGTCTGCAATGTCATCACATAGCTCATTCGAGTAGGTGTCTTGGGCCTCAAGCCTAATTGGGACTGTAGGTTCTTTATAAATAGAAAAAAGTTCTTTAGTGGGATTTTTAGCAGATTCAATGCGTTCCTTAAAATGAGCGCCTTTGGCTGCTCTTACGAGTTTGTGATATAATTTTAATTCTCTTTTGTAGTTCAGCTTGTCTTCTGGATTGTAATTTTTCCTCCAGCCACGTTCTATGTTTTTACATTTGGCTTTAGCTTCTTTAAGTTCCTTGGAAAACCAAGGGGCAGTTTTGGTTTTTCTGGCGGGGGGCTTGAATATGGTGTTACTGTGTCTAGCGCCCTAGACATCCATATTTCGTATTCAGCCCATGCCTTAAGCAGAGTGTCACTAGGAAGAGGAGGTTCTTTAAGTAGGGCGGATCTAAAGTTTTCCTGCGTAAACTTCTTCCAGTCTCTACGTTTCTGAGGCCTAAGCTTGGTCATTCTGCAATCCTGTGGGGCAGCTTCTACCTCGAATGGAATGATAAAGTGATCCGACCATGTTATTTGAATCGGTGTGGCAACTTTAATACCCTCCCAGTTAGCAAAAATGGTGTCTAAGAGGTGACCTAGTTGGTGCGACGGGGATGTAGATTGTAGTTTGAGTGTCAGGGATTTAAGTGCATCCACTACAGCCTGTGCCTCCTTGCAGTTGGAATCCTCAAAGTGGAGGTTAAGGTCTCCTAAAATAAGAAATTTCCTATACCGAAGTACAGGCTGAGTTATTAGTTCTGTCAGTTGATTGCAGAACTGTGAAGTCTTACCTGGCGGTCGGTACAAGAGGAGTCCGTTGATAATATTTTTTGGAGTGGCTTTAATAGTGAAAAAACCACCTTCACTATTGGACAGTGTGGCCTTCTCTAAGGTACATTGTATGTTACTTTTGTAGATCATTGCCAGTCCCCCACCTTTCTGCCTTTCTCTGTCAATTCTGAGCAGGCAGTAGCCTACGGGGACAGCTTCCAGAATTTCGGGTGTTGAGGCTTCATCCAGCCATGTCTCTGTTAGAAAGAGCACATCGAGATCCCCCTGTAACAGCAGGTCATGTATCTCCAGTTTATGCTTTTTCATGGATCTACAATTTAATAATGTCAATTTCATATTAGTCAGCGTCAACTCGTCATTCCTCCACCCACGGGTGGTAAAGCGGCAGGTCGCACAATGCGGCGATAGTGAGTCCGCTTACAGGGTATGACGACAACTATCTTCAACATTGGGGCGGAGGGCAAGTAGGTCACTTGTAGTATACCTGATTAGCCTTCTAATATTACTGGCAATGGAGATAAAAGGGGCAGGGGTTTTGGCCCCGCGCCCCGGTCGGCCGCGGAAGGGCGCAGACAGGCTTGCCTTTGGCGCGCCGCTGGCGCGCCCGCTGCGCCCGCCCGCTGCGCGGACGGAAAGACGTCATCTTTTTATCCAGTGTGGAGGTGGGCGGGAAGCGTCCGACTACTGGACCGCTACCCTATTCCCCCCCTAGATGGCGTCCCCCCTCCTAGACTGCCGGCGTCAGCACCTAAATCGGCTGCACCGGTCAGGAAATGGCATCGAGGGGACTCAGAGCAACGTAAATCTCACACCGAGGGGTCAGTAATGCAGACTGGTAAAAATGAACAGATTCAAATATTTTACAGTTTTTAAAATAAATTCTGCAATCAGTAAAGTAAGTGCCCGTGGGCAACAGGGATAGCAAAGGAGAGCCCTCGGCTTCCGCCTCATGGTGAGCAAAACAAATCTGAACCCTGACAGAAAGGACGGGTTTTAAGTACCTGGGCCGGCGGGAAGCGTCCGACTACTGGACCGCTACCCTATTCCCCCCCAAGATGGCGTCCCCCCTCCTAGCCTGCCGGTGTCAGCACCTAAATCGGCTGCACCAGTCAGGAAATGGCATCGAGGGGCCTCGGAGCAACGTAAATCTCACACCGAGGGGTCAGTAATGCAGACAGGTAAAAATGAACAGATAAAAATATTTTACAGTTTTTAAAATAAATTCCGCAATCAGTAAAGTAAGTGCCCGTGGGCTACAGGGATAGCAAAGGAGAGCCCCCGGCTTCCGCCTCAGGGGTGAGCAAAGCAAATCTGAACCCTGACAGAAAGGACGGGTTTTAAATACCTGGGCGGGCGGGAAGCGTCCGACTACTGGACCGCTACCCTATTCCCCCCAAGATGGCGTCCCCCCTCCTAGCCTGCTGGCGTCAGCACCTAAATCGGCTGCACCGGTCAGGAAATGGCATCGAGGGGCCTCGGAGCAACGTAAATCTCACACCGAGGAGTCAGTAATGCGGACAGGTAAAAATGAACAGATTAAAATATTTTACAGTTTTTAAAATAAATTCCGCAATCAGTAAAGTAAGTGCCCGTGGGCTACAGGGATAGCGAAGGAGAGCCCCCGGCTTCCGCCTCAGGGGTGAGCAAAGCAAATCACTGTGTCAGATTTTCCAGCAACTTGCTATTAGTGACTTCATACATTTTTGTGTTCAGTTTTGCCAATATATTAGCGATGTTTCTTAGAATTTATCCACAATGTTTTAATTTTTTGGCGTATAATACAATCCTTTACTATGACAAACAATTCATAGGCTTCCATATCATTGCTCTCATGGGGATGGGCGAGGAGAACTCATCATTAACCTGTTCAGTCTCTGGCAGGACTGACCATCCATCTGAAATTGGATCAGTCTTAAAGTAAGACATGAAGGTGGGATCATAGGGCACTGGTGAGTTTCCTGCACTCCACACAGCAGCAAGAGATACCTTCATTGCCGTAAGGTTCAGAATAATCTACTGTGTGTGACTAAAATGTTTAGCACACCTCATAATGGCCCAGACAGAAACCAGTTTTGAAGGACCTCAGTGTACGCAGCATTAGTAGTCCCAGCAAAAAACATTAATAGTGATTGACAAGTAACATGCCCTGACAACTCCAGAGAGTAACAAGTATTAAAGGTACACATTATTGGCCCAAACTGTAGTGATAAATAATAGCCTTACAAAGTGAACATCACTGGCCAGCTCTTACTACTGGTGCTATTTTGTGTTGCAGCTGCAGAATAGGAGCCTTTGGACCATGGGGAGTCAGAGTGCTGTGAGGTGCTATGAGCATGTGCTGGCTGCTAAGTGAGCATTGTGGAAACTAGTGGGGTGACATGCACCAATGGCAGTTGCGGAAATGAGCTGGTTCGGGCACCGTAGTTCATCATCTAAGACAGTGAGTTGAGAAGCTGGCAGTGGGAATCTTACTAGCACCACTAGGGAATGGAAATGCTGGAAGAGCTATTATTTTATAAATGCAATGCCGCAGAATGATATTACTTTTCGAATGCATGATGTTTTCCATGGCAACTGCGGGGTATCAACATTTGATCATCCCAAGTTGGGTAAGAAAAAATACATACTTTTTGTTCCCATTAAATATGTTGTGCACGTTTAAGGTCAAATCTAAAATGGGGATCCATGCCATTAAAGCACAATCTAAAAAATATAGTGGCATTAATGTTTTGTTAAAATGGAGCTGAACTGATATATATATCTTGCAGGGCATTCCTGAAAATTGACATGTTTCATACAAATCAGACATAATTGCATAATTTGTAAACATGAACTACTCTAACTCTTCAGAGTGTATATTGTGAGGCTTAAGACCAAGGGAAACTAATATTATAGCTGGTAATAATAACTAGTAGTATGCGAGATCACCATATTGTTGTAGCAGCAGCTTGACATTAATCACACTCACAAAAATTCAAAAATGTAGGATAGAGAACAACAATATTGTGTAACAGAAATATTGTGTCAAAAATATTTACAGAAATATTGTGCCAAAAATATCGATTTCCTATTCTTATAATGGTAATTACAAAAAATCTAAAAATATAATATCACACTAATACTGTTAAAAAATACAACACTTTTGTTTCTAAATATAAATAATTTAAAGTGTTCACTCTTATATTATTATATTTTAATATATACCATGAATATAATGTTAATTAAATAAGTCTTAAAATATTTAATACTATATATGAATGTATACTTATATTAACGGACATACATATATGAATATTTGTGTATGTTTATATTCACACAAAAAAACAAACGTTACACGTCAGTTATAGTTAGGAAACCTTTATTTAGGTTTGTTATAGAAAAACAAATTACGCTCCACAAACATTTGAAATTCTACAGTTATAGTTGTTTCTTAATTTTATCATTTATGCACTCATTTCGATCTTATTTGTGCCAGACACACCTTAAACTACACAAGCATAACAAATCAATTACTTGTGGTTATCGTTTGAAATTATCAGTTATGCACTGCTTTCATATTACAATAATTCATACTTATAACTCACATTTATACTCATGCCCCACCTTTCAATGAATATCACTCATGCAGTTCAGTACACAGTCATCATGTCACTCACCACACTACATTACCTATAACTCACCACTTCGCCGTGTACTACCTATACCCTTGGATATTACCTAAATTGTAGCATGTGAAATTCTTGGAGTAAATAAAACACTTATGACATCAGAAATTATATTATTAGCCAGAATACAGTGCATTGGACAGTGGTGAGTTATAGGTAATGTAGTATGGCAAGTGAGGTGACAAGACTGTGTACGGGAGTGCGCAAGTAATATTAAAGGTGGTTTGTAAGTATAAATGTGAGTTATAAGTATGAGTTATGGCAATATGAAAGCAGTGCGTAAATTATAATTTCAAAAGATAACTAGAAGTAGTGAATTTGTCATGCTTGTGTAGTTTAAGGCACTAATAAGATAGAAATAAGATCTTAAGTGATGCATTGGTGATAAAATTAAGGGATAATTATAAATGTAGAATTTGAAATGTTTGTGGAGTGTAATTTGGGTTCGTATACCAAACCTAAATAATGGAATCCTAACTATAACTGACGAGTAACCTTTGTTTTTGTGTGAATTTCAGTGGTTTTTACAAAGGTAGTAACAATTTTGTCATATTCATCCACTTTAGTTTAGTGGAGTAGAGTGTTATTAAGTGGAGAGTGGTACAATATAGTGGTGGATAGTTTTGTAAAGTGAACTCTGGGACAGTATATTGAGGTATTTTAAAGTGGAGTAAAGTGGAATGAGGTATAGTGAATTAGTGTATAGTTGAATGCCATACAGCAGAGTGGCATAGAGTTCATTTGCATACAGAGGAGTGTCGTACAGTAAACTCAGATACAGTAGAATGGGATTTATTGTAGGTGCATAGAGTGAAGTCGTATACAATGCACTGATATGCAGTGAGGTAGCATATAGTCGAGTGTGGTAAAGTGGATTGACTCCCTATCAATATTTTAAAGAGTATTTACATATACTGTAATGGCAAAACCAAATAATCACTATAATCATCCCCTACCGGCGAAATGCTGGTCCTCCATAAATCACCTGCTAATCCCAACTTGGACTAAGATCATCAATGCCTCTCTATCACAAGGTCAAATACCTGCTTGCCTAAAAACAGGCCAAGTAACCCCTCTCCTAAAAAAAACGACTGAGAAACCCTTAGATCCGAACTATTACAGACCGGTAACCAACAACCCCATGTTGGCCAAAATTCTGGAAAAATGTGTACAACAACAACTGAGCTTACACATATCGGACTTCAACCTGCTAAACGACTGCCAATCCGGCTTCCGCCCAAACCATAGCACGGAAACTGCGATGCTACACATAGTTGATGATGCCTTAATGGCTCTTGACCAGAATGAAACATGTCTCTTAATACTGCTGGACCTGTCGTCTGCCTTCGACACGGTTAATCATGCCTATATACTCGATCGTCTGAAAAACAGGATGGGTTTTGAAGATACGGTACTAACCTGGTTTAACTCCTTTCTGGAAAATAGATTACAAAAAGTCATTATCAACCAAACCCTTTCAAGCCCAACCAACAATAATATAGGAGTTCCGCAAGGCTCAACGCTATCTCTGGCTCTTTTCAATCTGTATGTAGAACTTCTCACAGAAATTCTACAAAAAGACAACATTGCTTTCCACATGTATGCTGATGACAGTCAGCTGTACATCAAGATCGCTTCAGCGGATGACATAAAGTCAATGAATCTAGCCTTAAAGAGAACCCTACTATGGTTATCCAAGAACCACCTAAAGCTAAACCCTCAGAAAACTGAATTCCTACTGATTACTCCACAGAAAAGTAAAATAATGATTGCAGACTGGGCCAACCTCATCACTGCTCTAAATCGCAGTCCGAAGATTGTGGAGTCAACCAAATCTCTGGGTATCATTCTGGACAAAAATCTTAACATGTCAGCGCATATTAACACAATGGCAAAAAACGCTAGGTTCCACTTAAGCTACTTACGAAAGCTAAAACCTGTTCTAAATAAAGCTGACCTTAACACAGCAGTTCAGGCACTGGCCATCTCAAGGATTGAATATGGTTGCACTACTTTAGCAGGGCTCCCTAAAATCTCAACAGCCCCATTGAAAGCATGCCTTAATTCAGCCACAAGATTGATAGCGGGATCAAAACAATTCGACCATATCTCTCCCCATCTGAAAGCTCTCAACTGGCTTCCATTCGAAGCACGAATCCAGTTTAAACTAGCTTGCATCACTCATAAAGCAGTGCACAACAAATCCCCAGTCTATCTTGCCCAGAAACTCACTCTGTCAGGAGGGTCTCGCGCATCCAGGAGCAAAGAGGACATTCTACTGAAACCGGCACGTTTCCATAAGAAAAAAACCTATGACCGAGCATTCTCAGGGGCAGCACCAAGAATTTGGAACGCCCTCCCCCCGGACATAAGAAGAATTCCATACATCTCAACATTCAAAAAGGAAGCAAAACTATTTTACATGAAGAAATTTCTTCCCTAATACCCTACTGCCGAACTTTGTAAATGTCATGCTCCCGTGCCGTTCGAAGGCGAACTCAAGCCCTCTTTGCAATCATGAGAACTGTTCAATCATGATGTGTTTTATGACGCCAACTACAGGAACTGTATAATCTTTTTATTGTCATATTATGTGGTTTATTGCTAAAATAAGCTATCTGTTTGAACACTATATATTGGACTATGCCGTTTGCAATTCTAATTGTTTCAAACCAGTAATGACTCTCGGAATATGATTTGGATTTTTATAAGGATCTGTAAAGCGCTCTGATACCCTGTTTCAGGGTCATGTTCGCGCTATAGAAAACACAAAAATAAATAAATAAATAAATGGCATAGAGTGTAGTGGTCTACATTGGAGTGTTGTAGAGTTTAGGGGCCTATATTGGAATATTGTGTACTGAAATAGCATTCAGTGGAGTGGCATACAGTGGTATGTGGTACAGTGGAGTGGAGTAAAGTGAAATTGGGTACATTGGAGTGAGGTATACTGGAGTGCTATGGAGGGAAATGTTGTTTAGTTGAGTCTGAGTGGTGTACGGTGGGCATACGTAACGTGGAGTGTGGTACAGTATAGTATTGTAAATTTAAATTGCGTAAAATGGAGAGGCATATATTGGAGTGCCGTATAGTGCAGTGGTGCAGAACAGTATACTGTCAACTATAGTGGTGTAGAGTGTACTATTGTACAGTGTAATAGCATGAAGTAGAGTAGCATAAACTATAGTGAGACAGAGTGAAGTACGGTATATGTTGCAGTACTTCAACTGCCATATATATTTATTCCTATTACAAAGTGTGACTAATCAAGTTGTGTATCCATCAAGTTTAACCCACTTCCAATAGTTCATTAAGTTCTCTTTGGTTATAGTTACATTAATTCTCTGATGACCCTTTCATAAGAGACCTCCCAGTAAGTCATGAGGGTTCTTGTGGCCACTGACATTCATGAAACAGTGACTTTTTAGTTTTTGTGCTTGACTCTGTATAAACACAAACGGATGTAGCTTGCTTATAATATTCAAATTCTAACTGTAGCCGATATTTATGGCTGGCAACATAGCATCTTAATTTATTAGTAATAACTCTAGTAATAACCCTTTACTCCCTAATGAGGCTTAAACTGGGTGAATATTTTTCATAATAAGTACTCTCACAAAGCTTTCCATGGTACTGAAAAGCTTTTAGAAAGTACGTTAGTAATGCATGTTAGCCCCCCCAAACATAAAACAGTCATTAGGATACCACTGTAATTATATTCACATTTCATGTAATAAAACAACCATATTTTGTTTTATGTCCTCACAGGTGAGTTTTATGCTGTACACTCTGAGGAGGGAAAGCGGGCCCGCACTGCCTACAGCCGGGCTCAACTTCTGGAGCTTGAGAAAGAGTTTCATTTTAATCGTTACATTGCCCGCCCACGGCGGGTAGAGCTGGCTGCTATACTCAACCTCACCGAGAGGCATGTAAAGATATGGTTCCAGAACAGGAGGATGAAGTGGAAGAAAGATGAAGTACAACAAGAGGCAAGGCTGGCCTCAGCACCAAATACATCAAGGACAACCAAAAGACTAACACCATAAAACGTACAAAAATTGCTCTGTCTATAATAAACGTTTATTTATTTTAAATTTGCATTTCAAGAGAAGGAGATTTAAAACATTTTTGTCTATTTTGACAAGATTATTGGAAGAATCAGAAGACAATTGTTTAAATGATGCACATTCTTAGGATGTTGTCCAATGTGTCTTTTATAAACATTGAGATGCCTAAGTTGTGAACTAAATGAAATGCACTGCCTACAATTATTGAACAATGTAAATATTTGTTTTAAATTGTCTGCCTGGTCCAAGGACATTTACGTTTTTTTACCTGGATTGTTCACGTATGTGTTTTCCTGATTACACACTTCTAAATTTACTGGATACATAGTTAATCATGACCAAAATAACTCGGCAATACAAAATACACACAGATAAGCTTTGTTTTCTATGGACAAAACACATTTGTGCACTTTGGATCAATAAAGATAAAAGAATTATGAAGCAAATCAAGACATTAGTGTTCAAAGATATGCTGAACGCTGTGAAGAAAATATGAGCTTTGTGACTGGACCAAACATTGGGGCATTTGTGCGACCTGTACTCAGGAAAAATCTGTTCCATGTACAGAAAATACCAAGCTACAGAGAAAGAATGTAACGCCTTGCAAGTTTGAGGGTGCCCAAAATATTTTGTATTGCAAACCCACAAGAATCCTCACCAGCTCGACTACTGTCCAAGTAATTATGACAGAAAACAACCGGCAGTAATGAACATTAATAGTTTGCCAATACAATATTTACCTTGTTTGAATTTTCATAATAAAAACACTAAGGGGTTGATTCCGATTCGGGAAACGAATCCGTATGACGATTCGTATTCGTGTCACGTTTCCGTACGAATCTTATGAATCCCTCGGAATCGTGTAGTACGATCTGTTGCGAGAAAATACATCTGAATCATTGCGAACCGTACGAAAATGAAGGGTAAATCCGTACGACATCGACCCGCACAGTGAACCGTACGATTCGTAAAAATGCCGTATGACCCGCCAAGTACGATCCGGACCGGAGAATCAGTATGCGATTTGTACGGTAAACGTCGCGTATGAGCGATTCGTACGAAGGGCAACACTATCACATATGCACCATACCCCTAAAATCATGGGGTATATGCACGGGGTGTACGCACCGTACACATTTGACCTTGGGGTGTACGAACCGTACCCCTACGGTCCGTATACCTACGATCATGGTGTGTACGCACAGGGACATACGCACCGTACCCCTGTAATTCAGGGGTGTACGCACCGTACCCCTGCAGTCACGGGGTGTACGCACCGTACCCGGGGGGTCCGTTTCGTACCCATTTCGAGGCGAAATCTGCTTTTACGGACGTTTTAAGCTCCCGTAGAAAAAGAGTCGTACGGAGTGTTGTCGATACGATTCGTACTTGCTGGGTCGGACAATGCAGCTTCGATCAGTACGGACATCACGTACTGCGCGTTCCGAATGCAATTCGTACGGATTAGTGAGTTGTACGTTCTGCATATGATTCGTACGGGAAAAAAGCTCCGTACGGCTATTTGGAGGCCATTTTACCGAATCGAATTCGACCCCTAAATGTTTTCATCAAAATGTTAAAGTACAATCATGTGGGGAGCGTCTGGACGACGCTCCACTCCCAGACGCACAGCGCGTGTCTGAATACCAGATTCAACCTTCAATCATCCATTTTATCCATATTAATGTTCGTCGTGTTTTATCCATAGTTTTACCAAATTTTTCTTTATATTAATCATTCCACACTTGAAAACGAATTGTATTGGACTAACGCTGCCTGACTTGTGTATTGGTCAGGCAGCGTTAGTCCATCACTACAGACTCTCACAGAGTCTAATTGCCTTTTTTTGGGTTGTAAGGGGGAGGGTCATGCAGCAGGGGTGGGTGGGGGTGGGGTAAAGCACAAAATTAATAAAATGAGCAAGTCAAATTGTACAATTAATATATTAAAGAAACTAACAGTCGAGGCAGTAAGTGAGGCTCAATTTATGGTAGGACAATATGGAAAAGTTAGTATTTATTTAAATTCAGGAAAGCAAGTAATCTGGTGCAATACTATGTATGGTCTGACTATTCAAAGTGAATCGTGGGGAAATTAAAACTCTGCTGCTGGAATGTGGCGGGTCTTAACGATAAGGGGAAGAGGGCACAGTTATGTCAAATAATACATCAAGGCTCATGTGATATCCTTTGTCAACAGGAGACCCACATTCCAATAGGTGAAATAGAGCTTTTAAAAATATCGGGCTTTAACATTCTTGATATAACTACACAGACATCTAAGACTCAAGGTGTTGTCATCCTAGCAAGGACTTTTTTGGGCAAACCCACGCGAAAATTGGCAGATCCCCATAGTAGGTGGGTTATAGTACAGCTTAATACAGGCATTACTATCTGCTCGATCTACGGGTCAAATCTGGACGACCCGGCTTTATTTAATGAATTAGAACTTACGCTGGCATCCTGGACTGGGCCTCTGGTCATTTGTGGCGATTTTAATATAACACTGGGCCATTCACAGAATAGACAAATACAGCAGGTATATACTGGACGCAAGCCCAAAGTATTTAGGGCAGTACGGCAATTTATGGCCAGCCACAACCTAAGTGATATCTGGAGCCTGAGAAATAATAAGGACCCTGGCTATACCTATTTCTCCTACCCCCACAACAAATACGTACGTATTGACTATATAATGTCAACTACCGATATTGCCCTAAATGCTGTGATAACCAAAGCCCCTAAGACGATATCAGATCATAACGCTCTTTTTGTTGTTTTTGATGTTGCCAGCTATAAGAGTAACAATCAGGGCTAGGCGCACAGCAAACGTTAATGGTTCTATCAGAGAGTTTGTAAGTGTTTAAAGGATTTTTGAGGTGCTCCTGCAGGTATCGCAACTGTTCGGATGCGACTAGAATTAAAGACAAAGTTGAGTATGCTACAGGAATGTAGGCATATCCCTGCGGCGGGCACACTGACTCAGGTTCGAGGACACCAAGGAAGGTGCGACGAATTCCAATAAAGTTCAAATCAAAAAGTTATCTTTTGAAGTTTTCAATTTATTATCCATTTCGTTCGTTCCTCATGGAAATTCATATTTTCATCATATGAAACATCACGGTAAGTAAATAAATCTTTATATGACGCTGGATTTACTCCAATGCATTTCGGACTGGAGGTCCTTTGTCAAGGAGCACTACAACAGAAATAATAAACGGAGTATCAATCAATGAGGATCCTGGATAAACCAGGCTATGGCTGTGTACTCATGCATTCATGCACTTAGGAGACCCAAATAGTGAAAAAGGAGACTAAGTGAATATCATGCGGAAGGAAGAGTTCTAATGGTGGCGTGTTTGGTGAGTGGGCAGGTGAATGGAACCAGGCTGATGTGTCCAAATTAGAAAACGAGTGAAAGAAACTGGGCTTGTGACTTTAACGAGTTAAAAGCGAAAAGGATGAGTTAAACGCAGTAGGTGCGGTGCGGTGCGGTGAAGTTCAATAAACGGGCTGCTCAGTGTTATCTGAGACTTATGTCCTTTACAAGGTGAAAAACGGTTGCGATTATAAACCACTTACTTAGGATATCAGCGTCTCATGGCAACATGAGGGTGTCAGGTTCAATGGCTCCGCGGAGTTGAAGCGGAGTTAAGGTGGGGAAAGGGTGATGGTGATCAAGGAAGGACTAGGACACAGGCGTAAAAAAATGTGAAAATGAAAGGCGGACTATGACGGGAGTGTGGTAAGGATAGAGAAACTTAGGCGGCCATATTGGAAAGGGGTTAAAACAAGAAAAGTAACGTGCATGGAGAGTAAAATTAATAGCCAACAGAATTACAAAAATACAGTGCATCAAAGTAGTCCATTATAAATAGCAGCTTAATTCTGTGCGATCGTTGAGACCGGCCGGTTTCTGTGACTGGAGTCTATAGATCCAAGATGTTTCACGTTGGAGTAACATTTTGTTGTTGTCTTTACCTTCAACTTTCTGGACCAGTTCAAGTACTAAATATCTCAACTGTGCCACGCTGTGGTTGGCCTCCATGAAGTGGAGGGCTACATTGGATTTGGAGTTTCTGGTCCAAATGTTCGATTTGTGTTCATTGATTCGGGTCTTGATCTTGCGGGTGGTTTTACCCACATAGATTTTGCCACAGGGGCATTTCAGTAGGTAGACGAGGTTGGCAGAGTCGCAGGTTGCGTCCACATTGAGTTTAATGTTAAATCCTCGCATGGGGTGATTGAGGGAATTGCCTTTTATGATGTTATTACAGTTGTTACAATGGTAACAGGGACGGGTTCCAGTATGTTGAATGGGTGTGGTAGTGATATTGGTCTTGGATAAGATTTCTTTCAAGTTCATGGGACGGGTGTATGCGAAGATGGGTGGTTCCTTGAAGAGATCCTTAAAATCAGGTTCTGACGACAGAATGCGCCAATGCTTCAGGATAATATTTTTATAGCTTTTGCTTGCGGTGGAATACCTGGATACTAAAACCATTCGTTTTTCATCAGTCTTGGTTTTGTGTTGAAGAGCTTCAGTCCTGGATATGGTTGAGGTTAGTTCAACTGCTTGATTTAGGATTTCATCGGGATACCCTCTATGTCTGAATCTAGTGGCCATAGATTCCAGTTGGGTCGATCTGGTGTTAGGGTTTGAAACAATTCGTACCACTCTCAGCATCTGACTGTAGGGTAAGTGTCTTTTAAGGGAGTTCTGGTGGAAGCTACTGTAAAGTAGAGAATTGTTGCGGTCGGTGGGTTTTCGAAAAAGGTCAGTCTCAATTCCATGAGGGGTTAGTTTGAGCAAGACATCCAGGAATGTGATTTCCTGGTTGCTGATATTCCAGGTAAATTCAATGCGGTCGTCTTTGGTGTTGAGGTCTACAAGTGCATGTTCTAAATTCTCCTTTGTATCTCTCCAAATGAAGAACAAATCGTCAATGTAACGTGCATAGAATTTGATATTATTCATCCAGTTTGTATTTTGATAGATATGATTGTTCTCAAAGTTCCCCATGTACAAATTCGCGTACGTCGGTGCTGCACAATTGCCCATGGCCATGCCCGACATTTGAAGATACCAATCATCTTGGTGTTTGAAGTAGCTGTGGTATAAGGTGTATACCATCAGTTCAAGTATGAAGGCTTTTAGAGAATCATCCATCTGAGCTGATAATAACGCTTGTTCTACAGCCTCAATCCCTCCTTGATGGGGGATTGAGGTGTACAGACTTTTTACATCAGCCGTGCATAGACAAATAGCTTCATCTTTAAGAATTTGTACCTCAGATAGTTTGTTTAAAAAGTCAGTGGTGTCTTTTATGTAGCTCTTTAGTTCAAGGACCATCGGTTGGAGGTATCGATCAATTAGTTTTCCTGTAGGTTCATGAATAGACCCTCTTGTGGAGACAATAGGACGAAACGGGGGATCCGTTAGGTTTTTGTGTATCTTGGGTAACATCGTTATCGATGGACTTCTTGGATGTTCCACAGTTAAGTACCTTTTCGTCCGGTCGTCGATGATGCCATCGGATGTGGCTTTTACAATGATCTCAGTTAGTCCCAGTTTGAATTCGTTCGTTGGATTGTCTTCCAAAGGTAGATATACTTCCTGATCGGTAACGTGTTCAAGGACCTTTCGATTGTAAAATTCCGTGTTGAGAATTACCAGGGCTCCGCCCTTGTCTGCCTTTACGCATTTAATGAGGGGATTCTTGGCTAGATTTTTGAGTGTGTCCAGTTCTTTGTTGGTGATGTTTTTATGAACTTTTTTCCGGAAATTGATCTTCGATATGTCCTGTTTCACTAAAGTTTCAAAAGTGTCTATGCTTTTATGGCTGGTTGGTGCCATGAATGTGCTCCGTGGTCGTAAACCTTTGAGTTGGTCTGGTTTGTTGGAGTTTGCTGAATCGGGTATGTTCTCGAAAAAATGTCTGAGTCTCAATTTTCTGGTGAGTTTGAACGTACTTACATCCAATTCAAGAAGGTTCGTCTCACTAGTGGGGATGAAAGACATGCCCTTTTGAAGGGTTTTAGTTTCAAAATCGGTGAGGGTGACATCTGAGATATTGATCACTAGCGATTCTTCTTGTTTTTTTGTCTTGTCTTCGTCGTTGGTTGGTTGTCTTCGTGTTCTTTTGCCTGTCTTTTTGCCCCGTCGGGGTCTGTGGTTTTGTCTGGACCTACGCCTAAAAAAGGCTCAGTAGTAGTTAAGTCGATGTTAGATGTCGACGGTGTTTCGTTGTTAGGACCTGTAGAGGTTGTTTGACCTGCGGGATATCTTTTTGGTGGGCGGTTGGTGTTATCGCTGCCTGAAGATGATGTGTCGGTGTCGGGTTTGAACGGTTTGTTCCTACGTCGTTGAGCGTATACGTCCGCCCAGGTGTATACCTCACCTAGCTTGTAGTCCAAGGTGTCCCGACGGAATTTTCGAATTTTCCGTTCGTTTATTTCTCTTGTGTGGCGGTCTAACTGTGTTTTTATATCCTCTAAGGTTGCGTTAAGTTCATCGGTTGTGATGAATTCTTTTAACTCGTTATGAATAGTGTCAATTTCTTGCTGCAATTCAATCAGGATTCCAGATAATTCTTCTACAATTAGAAGTATAAGGTCCAGGCTGCATTTGTTGAGGATGGCATTCCATCTCTCAACAAATGTCTTCGAGTTCTTGCACAGAGACGGTTTCAAAGCAATCCGGAGGCCTCGGGGAATGCGTAGTACCTTGTGGTATTTAATGAGGGTAGATGCATGTAGTTGTTGGTTAATGCGACGTTTTGAGAGATATAGCAACTGTTTGATGCATTGTTCTTTGGATCTGTTAGCTGTGGTTTGAGTTAAATCTTCATTGATCAGTGCGTAAATTCTTTCGGTTGCATCCGTGTCAAAAGCTAAAGTGTCTGCCCTTGCTTCTGTGGATTTTGAAATTTCATCGTATTGCATGGTGGAGGTTAGTTGGGTGCGTGCTGCCGGCCGTTTGAACAGTGGGCGTTGAACAAGTCTAACAATCAGGGCTAGGCGCACAGCAAACGTTAATGGTTCTATCAGAGAGTTTGTAAGTGTTTAAAGGATTTTTGAGGTGCTCCTGCAGGTATCGCAACTGTTCGGATGCGACTAGAATTAAAGACAAAGTTGAGTATGCTACAGGAATGTAGGCATATCCCTGCGGCGGGCACACTGACTCAGGTTCGAGGACACCAAGGAAGGTGCGACGAATTCCAATAAAGTTCAAATCAAAAAGTTATCTTTTGAAGTTTTCAATTTATTATCCATTTCGTTCGTTCCTCATGGAAATTCATATTTTCATCATATGAAACATCACGGTAAGTAAATAAATCTTTATATGACGCTGGATTTACTCCAATGCATTTCGGACTGGAGGTCCTTTGTCAAGGAGCACTACAACAGAAAGAATAAACGGAGTATCAATCAATGAGGATCCTGGATAAACCAGGCTATGGCTGTGTACTCATGCATTCATGCACTTAGGAGACCCAAATAGTGAAAAAGGAGACTAAGTGAATATCATGCGGAAGGAAGAGTTCTAATGGTGGCGTGTTTGGTGAGTGGGCAGGTGAATGGAACCAGGCTGATGTGTCCAAATTAGAAAACGAGTGAAAGAAACTGGGCTTGTGACTTTAACGAGTTAAAAGCGAAAAGGACGAGTTAAACGCAGTAGGTGCGGTGCGGTGCGGTGAAGTTCAATAAACGGGCTGCTCAGTGTTATCTGAGACTTATGTCCTTTACAAGGTGAAAAACGGTTGCGATTATAAACCACTTACTTAGGATATCAGCGTCTCATGGCAACATGAGGGTGTCAGGTTCAATGGCTCCGCGGAGTTGAAGCGGAGTTAAGGTGGGGAAAGGGTGATGGTGATCAAGGAAGGACTAGGACACAGGCGTAAAAAAATGTGAAAATGAAAGGCGGACTATGACGGGAGTGTGGTAAGGATAGAGAAACTTAGGCGGCCATATTGGAAAGGGGTTAAAACAAGAAAAGTAACGTGCATGGAGAGTAAAATTAATAGCCAACAGAATTACAAAAATACAGTGCATCAAAGTAGTCCATTATAAATAGCAGCTTAATTCTGTGCGATCGTTGAGACCGGCCGGTTTCTGTGACTGGAGTCTATAGATCCAAGATGTTTCACGTTGGAGTAACATTTTGTTGTTGTCTTTACCTTCAACTTTCTGGACCAGTTCAAGTACTAAATATCTCAACTGTGCCACGCTGTGGTTGGCCTCCATGAAGTGGAGGGCTACATTGGATTTGGAGTTTCTGGTCCGAATGTTCGATTTGTGTTCATTGATGCACTGTATTTTTGTAATTCTGTTGGCTATTAATTTTACTCTCCATGCACGTTACTTTTCTTGTTTTAACCCCTTTCCAATATGGCCGCCTAAGTTTCTCTATCCTTACCACACTCCCGTCATAGTCCGCCTTTCATTTTCACATTTTTTTACGCCTGTGTCCTAGTCCTTCCTTGATCACCATCACCCTTTCCCCACCTTAACTCCGCTTCAACTCCGCGGAGCCATTGAACCTGACACCCTCATGTTGCCATGAGACGCTGATATCCTAAGTAAGTGGTTTATAATCGCAACCGTTTTTCACCTTGTAAAGGACATAAGTCTCAGATAACACTGAGCAGCCCGTTTATTGAACTTCACCGCACCGCACCGCACCTACTGCGTTTAACTCGTCCTTTTCGCTTTTAACTCGTTAAAGTCACAAGCCCAGTTTCTTTCACTCGTTTTCTAATTTGGACACATCAGCCTGGTTCCATTCACCTGCCCACTCACCAAACACGCCACCATTAGAACTCTTCCTTCCGCATGATATTCACTTAGTCTCCTTTTTCACTATTTGGGTCTCCTAAGTGCATGAATGCATGAGTACACAGCCATAGCCTGGTTTATCCAGGATCCTCATTGATTGATACTCCGTTTATTCTTTCTGTTGTAGTGCTCCTTGACAAAGGACCTCCAGTCCGAAATGCATTGGAGTAAATCCAGCGTCATATAAAGATTTATTTACTTACCGTGATGTTTCATATGATGAAAATATGAATTTCCATGAGGAACGAACGAAATGGATAATAAATTGAAAACTTCAAAAGATAACTTTTTGATTTGAACTTTATTGGAATTCGTCGCACCTTCCTTGGTGTCCTCGAACCTGAGTCAGTGTGCCCGCCGCAGGGATATGCCTACATTCCTGTAGCATACTCAACTTTGTCTTTAATTCTAGTCGCATCCGAACAGTTGCGATACCTGCAGGAGCACCTCAAAAATCCTTTAAACACTTACAAACTCTCTGATAGAACCATTAACGTTTGCTGTGCGCCTAGCCCTGATTGTTAGACTTGTTCAACGCCCACTGTTCAAACGGCCGGCAGCACGCACCCAACTAACCTCCACCATGCAATACGATGAAATTTCAAAATCCACAGAAGCAAGGGCAGACACTTTAGCTTTTGACACGGATGCAACCGAAAGAATTTACGCACTGATCAATGAAGATTTAACTCAAACCACAGCTAACAGATCCAAAGAACAATGCATCAAACAGTTGCTATATCTCTCAAAACGTCGCATTAACCAACAACTACATGCATCTACCCTCATTAAATACCACAAGGTACTACGCATTCCCCGAGGCCTCCGGATTGCTTTGAAACCGTCTCTGTGCAAGAACTCGAAGACATTTGTTGAGAGATGGAATGCCATCCTCAACAAATGCAGCCTGGACCTTATACTTCTAATTGTAGAAGAATTATCTGGAATCCTGATTGAATTGCAGCAAGAAATTGACACTATTCATAACGAGTTAAAAGAATTCATCACAACCGATGAACTTAACGCAACCTTAGAGGATATAAAAACACAGTTAGACCGCCACACAAGAGAAATAAACGAACGGAAAATTCGAAAATTCCGTCGGGACACCTTGGACTACAAGCTAGGTGAGGTATACACCTGGGCGGACGTATACGCTCAACGACGTAGGAACAAACCGTTCAAACCCGACACCGACACATCATCTTCAGGCAGCGATAACACCAACCGCCCACCAAAAAGATATCCCGCAGGTCAAACAACCTCTACAGGTCCTAACAACGAAACACCATCGACATCTAACATCGACTTAACTACTACTGAGCCTTTTTTAGGCGTAGGTCCAGACAAAACCACAGACCCCGACGGGGCAAAAAGACAGGCAAAAGAACACGAAGACAACCAACCAACGACGAAGACAAGACAAAAAAACAAGAAGAATCGCTAGTGATCAATATCTCAGATGTCACCCTCACCGATTTTGAAACTAAAACCCTTCAAAAGGGCATGTCTTTCATCCCCACTAGTGAGACGAACCTTCTTGAATTGGATGTAAGTACGTTCAAACTCACCAGAAAATTGAGACTCAGACATTTTTTCGAGAACATACCCGATTCAGCAAACTCCAACAAACCAGACCAACTCAAAGGTTTACGACCACGGAGCACATTCATGGCACCAACCAGCCATAAAAGCATAGACACTTTTGAAACTTTAGTGAAACAGGACATATCGAAGATCAATTTCCGGAAAAAAGTTCATAAAAACATCACCAACAAAGAACTGGACACACTCAAAAATCTAGCCAAGAATCCCCTCATTAAATGCGTAAAGGCAGACAAGGGCGGAGCCCTGGTAATTCTCAACACGGAATTTTACAATCGAAAGGTCCTTGAACACGTTACCGATCAGGAAGTATATCTACCTTTGGAAGACAATCCAACGAACGAATTCAAACTGGGACTAACTGAGATCATTGTAAAAGCCACATCCGATGGCATCATCGACGACCGGACGAAAAGGTACTTAACTGTGGAACATCCAAGAAGTCCATCGATAACGATGTTACCCAAGATACACAAAAACCTAACGGATCCCCCGTTTCGTCCTATTGTCTCCACAAGAGGGTCTATTCATGAACCTACAGGAAAACTAATTGATCGATACCTCCAACCGATGGTCCTTGAACTAAAGAGCTACATAAAAGACACCACTGACTTTTTAAACAAACTATCTGAGGTACAAATTCTTAAAGATGAAGCTATTTGTCTATGCACGGCTGATGTAAAAAGTCTGTACACCTCAATCCCCCATCAAGGAGGGATTGAGGCTGTAGAACAAGCGTTATTATCAGCTCAGATGGATGATTCTCTAAAAGCCTTCATACTTGAACTGATGGTATACACCTTATACCACAGCTACTTCAAACACCAAGATGATTGGTATCTTCAAATGTCGGGCATGGCCATGGGCAATTGTGCAGCACCGACGTACGCGAATTTGTACATGGGGAACTTTGAGAACAATCATATCTATCAAAATACAAACTGGATGAATAATATCAAATTCTATGCACGTTACATTGACGATTTGTTCTTCATTTGGAGAGATACAAAGGAGAATTTAGAACATGCACTTGTAGACCTCAACACCAAAGACGACCGCATTGAATTTACCTGGAATATCAGCAACCAGGAAATCACATTCCTGGATGTCTTGCTCAAACTAACCCCTCATGGAATTGAGACTGACCTTTTTCGAAAACCCACCGACCGCAACAATTCTCTACTTTACAGTAGCTTCCACCAGAACTCCCTTAAAAGACACTTACCCTACAGTCAGATGCTGAGAGTGGTACGAATTGTTTCAAACCCTAACACCAGATCGACCCAACTGGAATCTATGGCCACTAGATTCAGACATAGAGGGTATCCCGATGAAATCCTAAATCAAGCAGTTGAACTAACCTCAACCATATCCAGGACTGAAGCTCTTCAACACAAAACCAAGACTGATGAAAAACGAATGGTTTTAGTATCCAGGTATTCCACCGCAAGCAAAAGCTATAAAAATATTATCCTGAAGCATTGGCGCATTCTGTCGTCAGAACCTGATTTTAAGGATCTCTTCAAGGAACCACCCATCTTCGCATACACCCGTCCCATGAACTTGAAAGAAATCTTATCCAAGACCAATATCACTACCACACCCATTCAACATACTGGAACCCGTCCCTGTTACCATTGTAACAACTGTAATAACATCATAAAAGGCAATTCCCTCAATCACCCCATGCGAGGATTTAACATTAAACTCAATGTGGACGCAACCTGCGACTCTGCCAACCTCGTCTACCTACTGAAATGCCCCTGTGGCAAAATCTATGTGGGTAAAACCACCCGCAAGATCAAGACCCGAATCAATGAACACAAATCGAACATTCGGACCAGAAACTCCAAATCCAATGTAGCCCTCCACTTCATGGAGGCCAACCACAGCGTGGCACAGTTGAGATATTTAGTACTTGAACTGGTCCAGAAAGTTGAAGGTAAAGACAACAACAAAATGTTACTCCAACGTGAAACATCTTGGATCTATAGACTCCAGTCACAGAAACCGGCCGGTCTCAACGATCGCACAGAATTAAGCTGCTATTTATAATGGACTACTTTGATGCACTGTATTTTTGTAATTCTGTTGGCTATTAATTTTACTCTCCATGCACGTTACTTTTCTTGTTTTAACCCCTTTCCAATATGGCCGCCTAAGTTTCTCTATCCTTACCACACTCCCGTCATAGTCCGCCTTTCATTTTCACATTTTTTTACGCCTGTGTCCTAGTCCTTCCTTGATCACCATCACCCTTTCCCCACCTTAACTCCGCTTCAACTCCGCGGAGCCATTGAACCTGACACCCTCATGTTGCCATGAGACGCTGATATCCTAAGTAAGTGGTTTATAATCGCAACCGTTTTTCACCTTGTAAAGGACATAAGTCTCAGATAACACTGAGCAGCCCGTTTATTGAACTTCACCGCACCGCACCGCACCTACTGCGTTTAACTCGTCCTTTTCGCTTTTAACTCGTTAAAGTCACAAGCCCAGTTTCTTTCACTCGTTTTCTAATTTGGACACATCAGCCTGGTTCCATTCACCTGCCCACTCACCAAACACGCCACCATTAGAACTCTTCCTTCCGCATGATATTCACTTAGTCTCCTTTTTCACTATTTGGGTCTCCTAAGTGCATGAATGCATGAGTACACAGCCATAGCCTGGTTTATCCAGGATCCTCATTGATTGATACTCCGTTTATTCTTTCTGTTGTAGTGCTCCTTGACAAAGGACCTCCAGTCCGAAATGCATTGGAGTAAATCCAGCGTCATATAAAGATTTATTTACTTACCGTGATGTTTCATATGATGAAAATATGAATTTCCATGAGGAACGAACGAAATGGATAATAAATTGAAAACTTCAAAAGATAACTTTTTGATTTGAACTTTATTGGAATTTGTCGCACCTTCCTTGGTGTCCTCGAACCTGAGTCAGTGTGCCCGCCGCAGGGATATGCCTACAAACTTGGCCAGCTATAAGAGGCCATATTTTTAATGGTCATTTGACCGCAAGCTTCTCGTTAATTAAGAATACATAGCGTATATAAAATTATGGACAAAGGAATTTTTTGATTGTAACCAGTACAGTGCACCTAGGTTGGCTGTTTGGGATTGTTACAAAGCTGCCCTAAGGGGGGAAACTATCTCCTTTGTGGCCAAACGTAAAAAAGATCGTGGTAGGTTGGCTGAACATCTAAATACAGAACTAATAAACCTAGAGCAGCTGCACGCTACCCAGATTCATCTTGGAGAGCAAGCTGAAGATACCCTGTGTAAGATTTTAGTCTTAAAAGCTGAGATTAATAGTGATCTATCTCAAAAAGCAGCAGAAGTTTTCCAGGCAAATCGGAATAAAATATACGAAAACGGAGAAAACGTGGGGAAAAACCTGGCCCGTATAACTCGCCAGAAGCAATCACACAATGCTATACAATCTATTAATTATGAAGGACATAAACATACTTCCTCTGCAGGCATTGGTGCAGCATTTCAAGACTATTACCAGAAGCTGTACCAAAATGAAGACCAACTGTTAATACCTAATACCAAAGATTTTTTGAATAATTGGCTTGCTGAAACAAACCTCGGCAAAGCTATTGATGATATAACCAGGGATGACCTTGAAAAAGAGATCTCAATTACTGAGGTGGAGTTAGCACTATTAGAACTAGCTACCGGAAAAGCCGCAGGACCAGACAGAATCCCTCTAGATCTTTATAAGTTGCTTGGAAACCTGATTGTACCATATTTATTGGATCTATTTCCTGGCGTGCAGTGGCATGGTAACCCCCCGAATCATGGAAACACACAAATATTGTCATCTTCCCTAAAAAAGGTAAACCACCTGAGTTGACTTCTTCATATCATCCAATCCCACTTATTAACTCGGACTCGAAGATTTACGCCAAGGTTCTGGCCAACCGGCTCAGTGGGATCGTCGAGCATCTGGTCTCCCCCTGGCAGCACGGCTTCATTCCCGGTAAGAGCACGACAGACCATACTCGTAGAGCCATCTCCCTATTTGACATCATGGGAGTAGAGGGTGGCCGGATGTCAATGATCCTACTGGACGCGGAGAAGGCCTTTGACCGGGTCTCATGGCAGTTCCTATGGGAAGTGTTAGAACTAAATAATCTCGGCCCGGTCCTTATAAAATCCATTAAAGCACTTTATGTCGATCCCAAGGCAAAAATTATGGTGAGGGGCAATGAGTCAGAGTCTATTAATATCCAGAGGGGCACGCGGCAAGGATGCCCGTGCTCCCCAATCTTATTCGCTCTTTATATTAATCCACTCATCCTTAAACTTCTTACCTCTCCAGCAATCGAACCGGTTACAGTTGGCACATATAGTACTAAAGTACTCGCATACGCCGATGACGTGGCGGTATTAACACCAAACCCCACAGAGGCAATTGATGAGATTGAATTAATCACACGGTCTTTTGGTTCATATTCAGGGTACTCCTTGAATAGAGATAAGACGATGGTCATATGCACCGAGAACACATCTTTTGTAAGTCCGTATAGAGTTAACAATGCGGTATATCTAGGTGTAACCATCTCTCCTAAAGTAAATGAAATTAATCAACTTAACTATGATCCGCTTATCAAGAAAGTTAAAAAAGACCTCGTTAGAGTTAACAACCTTCACTTATCAATAATTGGCAGGAGTGTGTTTCCAAAAAATTTATATTTATTTCGGGCAATTCCAGTCTTGGTTGATGATGGCATAATTAAAATCCTCGACTCCTCCATGTCAAGATTTATTTGGAATTATGGTAAAATCAGGAGGGCCCTACCCAAGTTAACTTTACCCCAACAAAGAGGAGGGCTAGCGATACCAAACTTAACATTATATCTGTGGGCAACCCTCCTGCAACAAATGACCACTCTCTTTGGTACTAAATGATCAGTAATTACTAGCCCAAGACACGTTATACCATCAATATATGAGCTGTCGTTAGGAGATAAAGCTAGAGGACTGCTGCTAAAACAAGTTGAACCATCTTATTTCAAAAAAGATCAAATTTAAGATCATCATGGATGCATGGAGAATCTGGAAGAACACCACTAAGTATTTGATAATACCAAAATACACCAAATACACTCCTCTTTGGTATAGCTCAATTATCCCGGTCCAACTTAATGATAGTACCTCTAGGAGATGGGAGTGTCTAGGGGTAGTGAAAGTAGGAGATTTCCTTGGTCGGGACTCTGTACCATCTTTTGAAGAATTATGCGGAAAATACCAAATCCCCCGCACTGACTATTTGAAATTCATACAAGTTCACACTACCCTTAGACAGTTGGTACATAGAATAGAACCAAAAGCTGTTCCAATTTTAGAATTAATCGGTAAACGGGCAACCAGGATAGGTAATATCTATGAATTATTTATGAATAATCAATCTGATGATCTCGAACAAATTGAAAAAAGCTGGTCCACTAAGCTAAATAACCCAAACATCGATGTAGACATGTCTCTGATGTTATCATATAAGTTGTTTCTAGCTTCCAACCTAAAGGCACAAATTTATAAAACAATTTATGATCTCTACTTTACCCCTGCAAAACTATTTACTTTGGGCAAAAGAGTAAGTGATCAGTGCCCGAGATGCTCTTTCGGCCCAGCTAATCTTATGCATATGCTAGCTGATTGCCCTAAACTAGATTCGATTAAAAAAGGGATTTCCGAATACTGGGCTGAAATATTTGGACACGAATTAAGAACATCATCAACACTTTTTGTTCTGGGTTATGATGACTCTTTAGGGTACAGTAATAATGAAGCAATGTCTGTGTTTGTTGGGACAGCTGTATTTAGAATCATTTTGGCAGCGCGGTGGAAAGATTCAGACACTCCTACTTTCCAAGGGTGGCTAAGCAGACTACTAGGAATTTACAAGCAGGAGACTGCAATTTATAAAACTAGAGGGAAAAAATCAAGAGCTCTTGGGGCTCAGATATGGGCCCCTGTCGCCACCTGGTTTGATAACCAAAGAAATGTGTAGCCTTTAAGGACGAGATGGTGTAGGAATGTATTATATATCAATACTTTTTGTATTTGTTGTGTTTTTATTTTTTCTTCTCTTTTTGGAGAGTAATTGGACATGACCGTGATAAAATATCAAATGAACTATGCTTTATGATTCTGATTATGTAATTTGATCTTTGGGAACGACTGAAGCAATGAACTGTCTTTTTTTAGCATTATATTGTCTATTTTTTTTCTTTTTTATGAACTGTACATTTATGAACTTGCTCAAATTAAAACAATAATTTTTTTTTTTTAAATGAAAACAAATTGTATTTAAGAAACTTCACATATAAACTTGTTCCCATCCAGGCCTCTTTGTAAATAGGATCCAATACAACAGATAGCGTGAAGCAGCAGTTCTTTATTTCAACCCAATGCATTTCGGGCATTTGAAAGCCCTTCATCAGGGGTAACTGAAAGTCAACAAAGAACATAAATTGTTTTACTATATGTATCTTTTTATAAATATGAAAATGAAATTGCATTCATATTGATTTTAACATTTAATATAATAATGAGCTATTTCTTCTATTCACCCAATTCATATTCAGTGATCATTCCCCGTTCAATCAAAACAAATAACTTACGTAAACCTAATGAAACTGGGTAAAATATATATGTGTGTTTTTTAAAAAAATTAGACTTTGTTTCTGGCGAACATGCATTATGCCCTTCAGTAAAAAACAGGTAACTGGTAGTTCAAAAAGTGTTCTAATTACATTTCTATCCGCGAACTCATTGTGAAAGCCGCTCGCATTTTTCCAAACTTGCTGTCTTCCCTCAACTGTTCTTATCTAACTCTCCCAACGGGCGTATCCCGCCGGCGAAAAACAACTCCTTTGCCGCACGCCTACCGACTATCTTTCGCCTTATGGGGGATTATTAAATGCATATCTGCTTAGAATCTCCTACTCTTTACAACAAGAGCAAACTCATCAGGTTCTTGTTCTGCCTGTTTAGCTTCCTCGTAAACCCAGACCAATTTAAATTGTATGTGCTCCACCCACTTCCCGTGCTACTCCCGATACTCCTAGCATGAATTGCGGAACTACAAGACCCACATTGCAACTGGTTCTCTTGTGAAAACAATATGCACATAAAACATAAATATATCTTGTTAATCATATTCATACAATGTTACATTTATGTATGTATTCTGTCGTGTTGCTTCCATTATCAAATGCTGCTGTAAGCTTGCTGTTCAATGATGCGTGGACTCATAAGTCAGAAAATCTTTCCTTTAAATCTAATTACGTCATCGGGTGCAAAACCAACGGAGGGCAATTATATATTGAAACAATGAAAGAGGTGGTATGCACACCGTTCATTTTATTCCCTGTTTAATCCATAAATCGTTGCTCATTCTTGTCAATTCGCGTGCGAAGCTGGGTAGTGCCATGCCCTGAATGCACCAATTTTGAAGTACAATCATGTGGGGAGCGTCTGGACGACGCTCCACTCCCAGATGCACAGCGCGTGTCTGAATACCAGATTCAACCTTCAATCATCCATTTTATCCATATTAATGTTCGTCATGTTTTATCCATGGTTTTACCAAATGTTTCTTTATATTAATCATTCCACACTTGAAAATTAATTGTATTTAAGAAACTTCACATATATATCATCAAAATGTTCACATTTAGCACTGAGAATAAAATAGAATATTTTTTTTTATTTATTTTGCTGAGAAACAGTCCAATATAATTTTAAAGTTATAGAAAAACGATTCAACTTTTTTTACATTTTAATTTATGACGTCAAGCTACACTCCCCTTTGTTTCTGGGAAATCTAACTAGCCTTACTTTATTTCCAAAGTTTTTAATAACTGTTAGAAAAAATAGAATATCGAACTTTCACTTCACAAAAAAAGTGATGTTACTTCGTATTTTTCATATATTACACAATTCAATTCTATTTCTTATATTACAGTTCACAAAAAAAATTGAAACAAATAAAAAGGGTCAAAAGTCAAGCGAAACTACAAAATTCTAATGTTTTTGCAAAATACTCTACACTTTTACGCATTTAATGTAATAATTTCTTAAACTAACCTAGTGTTTTTATATGTAATACAAATATTATTGCGTTCAAATTGAGTTAATTTTCCTCTTTTCTACCTTTATTTTGATGTTCTTAAAAAAGCAATGCAATGTTTATAGTCCATTTTATAAAAATCATGTAGCCACTAACACAGAGCAATGTCTACAAAGGGAACAAGGTGTGCAGTTTATTCATGGCATCAGCAACAGTCGGCAATAGATTTACAAACTTTTTTTTAACCGTTGTTCATACTGGGTCTGCCACTTAATCTCAATGCTCTCATTACAATTCCAGTGAGAATCATGATCCAGGTGCAAACAAGAGTTTGCATCTGAATCAGCATTCCGAGTTTTGACGTAATCACTACACCTGCATTTTTTCCTCACACTATTCTCGCCAGATAAAATCTGCTCATCGGTCTTAGTTTTCATAACTCCTAATACCATTGTGTTATCCCCCTTTCTGAGGTAACTAAGAATGATCATATAATACCAGCTGCACCTGATAAATAACACAGTCTGCAGAATCATTATGAACAAGGTGGGTTATAACCACTTAAAATAAACTCTGACCTAGATTTTCTGAATAGGGATGCACTAAATAAATCTGTTCCCTGTGTTACAAAATCTCTCAAGATGACATTGCATAGATTAGTTTCAAGCCAAGCAAGTCACACCACACAATCACATACATAGCCTAGAATATCCTAAAAAGCATAGGAATTTTCAGACTTTGGCTATGATGGAAAAGATGGAATGTCAATTATGGCATTTTGGATTACTGACACCTCTGCAAGGCCATACTAATGGCATACTAGGCCCTGTCACATAACGCAAACAGTAGACATGCTAATTCAAGGCAGGGCTCCGCCATGGTTCTTGGCCGACTGGTGTCTTAAATAGTGGAAGAGGTGGAGCAGGAGTAATTAATACCTTTGATATTGGTAAATGATAATTCGTAACTGAAATTTTAAGTGAACGTGCACCTTTTGGCTGGAAATGTAGCAGAATTTGTTGACACCTATAATCGTGTTAGAAGATGCTGAAGGAAGACTTTCAATGGCTCCCACTCAGCGCCCAGAAAACGTCATGCATGACCTCATCACAAGCCAGCTGAACTACGGGGGGACCCTCTATGCCGGGCGCAACAAAAAACTCTTCAGAAGGCTGCAGACCATTCAGAACTTGGCAGCCAAAATAAGTCTCATGCTCCCAAACCACACTCACATTACACCTGAAGGAGCTCCACTAGCTCCCCACACACACTCAAGCACAATTCAAACTCCTCACCCACACTTTCAAGGCACTACATAACAATGGCCCAGCATACCTTACCAAATGCATCTGCTATAACATATCTTCCAGACACTTCCACTTATCTGGTCTCCTACGTGCCTACATCCAACACATATGGAAAAATAGAACCAGCCGTGAGGTCTTCTCTTACATCGTTTCTAAAGTATGCCCTAGTGCTGTCACGACTTGATTATTGCAATAGCCTACTCCTTGAAGCCCAGTAAGGAGTGCTCAACAAGCTGCATATACTACAGAACGCAGCAGCTCGCCTTCTCACAGGCCTACCTAAGTTCGCCCCTATCTCGCAGGAATTGGTGAAGCTTCACTGGCTCCCAGTGCGGAAGCGGTTTTTATTCAAAACAATGTGTATTGTTTTTAAGGCAGTCCATGGAATTGGCCCACCATTCTTTGGGCAATATTTTCACTGGTACAGACCAGGGACACTCCTCAGGTTAGCCGCGCTTGGGCTGATTAAGACCCCAAGCATTAGGAAAGTGTGTTGGGGGGCAGAAGTTTTTTTCGACGGGCTACTCTGGCATGGAATGCCCTCCCGGTGGGCCTCCGACTGTCAACGGACCTTATGACATTTCGGAGAAGCTTGAAAACGTGGCTGTTTACAAATTAAACCTGAGGCTTAGCTAGGGGAGCTGTCATTACAGCGCCAGGACACCGTTCGGTAACAGTGCGCTTTATAAATGTTAAAAATAAATAAAATAAATAAAATAAAGTATGCAATGGCCTGCCACTACTTTTATGAGCCTCAGTAGCAGTCGGTGGTTGGAGTGCTGCCGGGCGGTGATAAGGGGCTGGGGAGGGGCAGTCTGGGTGGTAGTAAACTACGGAATACGGCCAAATGCAGGTAAGTAAACATATAAATAAATCAAATGAATTTCATTGCGCACACTGCATCGAATTTGGCGATGCAGTGCACCCAACAAAATTAGTTTTATTCATATGTTTACTTACCTGCATTTGGCCAAATTATTAAGGACCTGTCCGCCCCTGCATGTATGGATAATAAAGTGGCAGCATCCCAAAAATGATGCGACAAGATCGAACTACACTTCCAGGATAAGATCGCAAAGATTGTGAACATCCTTCATGTTAACAATAAGGCTGAACAACTTAGTCCTGGACAGTTGCAAGTCGAAGATCAAGAACAGTTGGTATCTCTGGATAACTTCCAACTTGTAACAGAAGCTGCATTTGACAGTTTAGTGGATCGTGTCTCTTTAGGTTCCCCTCTTGACCCGTTCCCCTCTAAAATATGGAAGTCATCTGGACGAGACACTCTTCCCTGGCTGAGGCAGATTTGCAATCAGTCTTTAGAAGAAGGAGTGGTCCCGGAAGACTGGAAATTGGCGGTGGTGACTCCACTGATAAAAAAGCCTTCCTTGGACCCGTCTGTACAGGCAAACTTTAGACCTATCTCGCTCCTACCTTATCCGGTTAAAATTTTAGAAAAAACATTCAGTAGGGAATTGTTGTGCTTTTTGGAGGAGAATTCCCTGCTTGACAAAGACCAGTTTGGTTTTCGCCCTGGTCACGGGACGGAGACAGCTTTGGTCCTAGTGATCTTCCCATTGGTGGCAACCGTCGTTTTATGTGGGGGGAAGAGTGGGACCTTGCATATGAACATGGGCATTCCATTCAGATAATCACTTGGTTGCAGCAGTGAACAATAGAAGACTGTAGGGTATTTCTGTGTGGTCGTTAGATACATAGCACTCTCTTTAGACTATGAAATGTCCTATGAGTGAATAACAGCAGCGCAGATGTTTTGTCTCGTTTGCAAGAACAATAGGAAAAATAATGATGAGGGTGTTCTTGTTGTAAGGGACTTTAAATATGACTACCAGGGCAAGTTATAATCAGACGTGATGTGAGTTTTTAGCCATTGGGGCAATGAGATGGGCAAATTGGAAAAAGAGAGGCAATGGCAACTGGTGGCTGTGGTCAGTTTTATCTTCTCTTTGATAGTTAAGAACTTAACTTGGCAGGGGTTGCTTTTTATCACAAATGTTCTTGAACTACAGGCCAACAGCATGGACTGTAAGATGCTGGTAGGATGGACAAAACACAGTGTTATGACAAGGAAGTGGGGGTGGCCAGTGATGTGCCAAAAACTGCAGGGATTGCTGGGAAAGCTGCAGCACATTTATTTTTCAGAGCAAGAGCACAAGTTATATGTCTTAGGTATGAGTTGGAGTTTTTGGGGTCGCGTTTACAGTGCCAGAGCTTTTGGGCAAGAAAGGAGAAGACGGTATGAGCTAGGATAAGGCAATGTTTGAAGATCTGGTTACAGAGTTCAAAGACTGATTAAGTGCAACCTGAGACGGTTTGTATACGAGAATGTGGAAATGAATTATCAGTCCGGCAAAGGTTTTCCTGGATATTTGAATGATGAATGGTAATGTTTGAGCGCGTTTTTTTGTCACAGGAAAGAAAAGGCTTTGTCATGTACAAATGGTACAGGTGATGTGAAAGGCATAGTTTGTGTTAATTCTGTGAGCGGTGCAGTTTGGTAACCACTCCCTTATGCTTGGGCCTTCGGCAGAAGTGTATTTTTCCAAGGATGATAAGAAGCATTGAACGTTGGCAGCCAGACAGTTGCTGTAGAAAATGCTCAACCATGAGGAATATTGCAATGTTAAAGTAGGTGGAAAAAATTGGGGCTTAAGAGGTTTTGGTGGGATTACGCATGAGCTGACAATTTGCTGGTTATTTTTGTTCATTTCATTATTAAAGTCACAATCCAGGGTCTGCACAGGGTTTAGCACGGATAATCACACACTCATTGGTCAACTTGGCAATCAAGCCAACCAATAGTAGACCAATCAGAAGACAGCCAGGTTTTGATAGCAGTGTGGTAGAGTAAGGTACACATGCAATTAATGTAGCCGCTGCCTACACTGTTGGATTTGTTCAAAGGGAGGGCCTTGGTTGACTTATTATTGAAGCAACTAAGGGAGAACGATTTGGCACTGTAAAAAGTCATGAGAAATCTTTTGCCAAAAAATGAATGGGGTTTCAGCAAGAGAAAAGAGGTAAAGAGGATTCCTTACACATGAGACTAGTGGGGGACAAGTAGATGGACTATGGACACTAACTGACAGACTGAATAGGGGGATATTTTGGGTAGTATTATGGACAGCGGAGAGTTAGAATATTACTGTATGAGTGAGGCATAGGCATTAGGCTATAAAGCATTTCAAACAGGCTTGCTTCAAAAATGCCACTTACCCATTTCCACCCATCCTCAAAGAATCCGCTGAACGTGTTTCAAAGTCGAAGAACAAAGGCAAAAGTAACTTCATGTATCTGGCAAACGTTAGAATCAGAAACATGAGCAATATAGTACAGAATAGGGCTGGAATAATATACCCAATTAACTGTATTCGTTAATGAACTGGCCTTTAAAAACATAGATCACCAGGCTTGAGATATCATCTGGAAACACTAATTGAAGAATCTGGCTAAAACTTTGATTTGCAGGCAGTCAAGAAATAGACAAGTGAGAGCTATTTTATGTCGTGTGGATCAAGTTCTTTGGTATTTCATTTTCAACAGGTTTCACTCTAAAATGTCATTTTTGTACACTGCAGGATTAAATGTCTTTTCTTTTGAAGTGGCTGGATATTGGACTCGATTCCCAAAGAGAGTAGGAAACGTATGACCAGAGATCGTCACCACTGCCTGTACAAACTTTCCCTTCTTTCTGGAATTCGTAAAAGTTTCCAGGACTATGACTGGCAAACTGCACCAATGTATCTCCATACCGGGAAACTCCATGCAGGGACAGTAGGATAATCTTTTTCTCCATGGACATACCTTCCTCCATACATCCCCTACCTAATCTGGGGCGATCCATTTGCACTTCACTCTTTGGAAAGGGGTTTACACCAGCCCTTGATTGCAGTAAAAATCCAACCCCTTTCCATGGTGGACAGTGAATGAGAGAACTTTTTGAAAGGCATTACATTTCCAAGATTGTGGGCATTGACAAACTTCCAAGGCTAACCCCACAATAGAACACCCTCTACTATACCCCTTGTGAGGGGTTTACAGGTGTGGAGAACTCTGCACTTATGTCTTACATTTGCCGGGCCGCCCTCTGTGAATTTCTGACAGATGTTAAAAAATGTAAATTCGGTCTAATACTTGTGTCAGTGTCCGAATTTACCTTTGCAAATAGGGTCCATCATGTTCACTCAATTGTCCTGGGTGTGCAGTGAGTACTATGCACAATAATGCACTCAATTCCACAGAACAATGCTGCACGCAAGCATCTGTAATAGAGTGAGTCAAATGGTGGGTGAAAAGGCTGCTCAGGAATCTTTCTTTATTTTTAGAAAAAGACCTAAATGTTTTCAGACATGTGAAAAGCTATACATTTAGTTATAAAACCACATGTATATGGCGCTTGGTGGTGAAGTGGATTTGACAGAAACTATAAAGGGAGGGAAGAGGAGGGGGCCCCTAACCTACATCTCTGCTGTCCATGAGGAGGAGACGTCCTCCCCCTCTTTCTGCTGCCAGTTCTCTTCCCATATCCCTTGCATATCAACGATGCGGACAGTCTTACTGAATTATTAGTGCCCCTACAGTAAATAGTGCAGGGATGATCGCAAGAAAAGAATAAGCTCTCAAAAGAGGAAAAACGAGACTGCAAATGAGAGCACTCGTGTGTAAGGAGAGTGCTAGGCAGGGGTGACTAAGGATTAGGGCCAAAGTCAATTTACAGAGAAAAGGCTTGTGTTTGTCTTTACTGGGTGAGCAAACAAAAGGAAATGCTTTTAGGTACCTTAGGGAAGATTGCAATGCTCTGTCTCCCAGCAACAAAAAGGCAAACACTAATACAACAACTGCCTTTATTGCTGGCAGGAGATGCATGCTGGTAGGACCAAAGTGCACCAATATCACAATCTGGCATCGAAGTGGTGGGGAGCGGGCAGGTGGATATTCAGGGAAGACATGGTGTGAGAGGAAGGGATTAACATGTGAAACCTGTTAAACATAGCAGTGATGAATGATCAAAAAATTGAATGTACACATCCACAAAAGGGCAGCCTGAAAAGAGTTGAAAGGTATTCTGTTCTGTTGGGTGTTTGTTTTTTTGTCCTCAAGCGCCTCTTTCGATATAGATGTATTTCTTTTATCCAACAGATGTGTAGACATCTGCAACCCGCAACAGCACTGCAGTGTTAGACCCAAGGAACCTTTTGACGCTTGATACAAATTGACCTTAACTTCTGTTACTTGGGCCGTAGAAATTACCAATATTTATTTTACGCACAGTGATTTCAACTGCTGAAAGAAGCAGCCAAAATATCCATGTAGAAGATTCAGGGAAAATATGTAGAATGATGGATTTCTGCTTGTTATTACCCAAAAACATATAATTCCCGTCATTTTGCCCTGAATTACCAGCACCACCAGTAATGCCCAATTGTAGTTGAGACCCTTATGGCATACCACCACCAGAAGTGAGCAATCCTAAACATAAGTGATTAGATGGGAGAAATATTCCAATTTTCGATTGCTGCAGCATACTTACACATCTAAAAAGGCCACATTTTAAAATAAATTCTACATTGATCTGTCTACTAAAGTTTATTGCAGGAACACTTGTTCACATCCATTTTTTAATCTCAACAAATAAAGGGAAATTATATACATTTCAGAACTTTCTCTTGTAGAAGCCATAAAAGAAGTTTTTCGGTAGTAAAATATGCATTTCTTTTATATGTTCTACTTGCAACACATTTTTGCTTCAATTATTTTTACATATTTTTCTTCATGTATTCTTCCTTTGTCATAGGTTCTAGTTTACATCCATGAACAGCAAAATAGTTGTGGATGGAAATGGTTAAACAATTTTAAGCAGTAAGAAATCATCTGGAGAGCATTCTATTTCATTGTTATTAGGCCCTCTGTGCATTATGGTAATTGACCAGCATTGGACTAATGCAAATGAGCCTTTGCCCTGCACACAAATGAGCACTCCTGCTCTTACTAGTAGACTGTATCTTTCTCAACGGTACACAAGCAGCCCCATGCATGTTTCAGCACTGGCGGTCCTTATTGGACAAAATCAACACCTACCAATAAAGCACATCACACCGTTGAACACTCCATCTCACCCCTCCATTCAGTATTGATATAGTTATTCACTTCACACCCATCACTTTTGGCTTCTAATTATAGTCGCTGAACTAGTGGTTGCTTTGGGCTATTTCATAATTCGAGGATGGAACAGGTTTACTTGGTCGGGGCATTGGTTATGCTGTTTTCAGTAAAGCCAAGGATGACATACAAGCTGCATTTTGGTGGTGGAAGGACAGCCATAAATGTATCAATTGTGACAGGAAAGAAAGTGTTGCATCACATTTGTTCTTATAGAGCCGTATCTGAGCTCTTTCTCGATAACAAAGCTGATCAGGACATGGGCCACCGAATAGACGAGTTAACAACTTAAACATTAGTAGGTGGGTATAAATGGAGACATGAGGTTCATGCTTTGCTCTTTAAATTGTGTTGATTGCTACGCTGTGTGAAGCCTACATTTCCATTTCCTCTAACATCCATGTCCATGTCCTCTAACATTGGCATATACACCTGTCGAGTTGTTTTCCCAGATATTCAGGACACTTCAAGAAGACAAGGATAATGCGTTAGACAAAGCTCAAAAGACCTCCCTTTGAAGGCCTAAAATCATAATGGAAGCACAAACCTTTAATAAAAGTTGTTCAATTTCACCTAAATTGCATTTTACAAATCATTTTACAAATGCAGTGGAAGTAGTCGTCCTAGCCGGAACTTATAATGCAGGATTTTACAGGAGAAATCAATATGGTTTCAAATTAAAGAAGTCTGTTTCCCACAGGCAGTCTAATAGATCTATCAGGAAGGTCACGGAAATGTGTGTCCTTTTCATTACTGCTCTCCAATGGAGTCAACAATGAACTAATGGCAAGTAATTCAGTGGTGCAGTAATTAATGACGGGAGAGTCATTTGTATGTCAAGATGAATTAGAATTGCTACTACCTGGTCCACTTCCTTCAGTGACCCAAGAGACTAACAGCCTGATTCATGTACGGGCCGTTTTGCGTGTCCCTAATAGCGAATTATAGCGACTCGCTATTGAGGAAACGCAAAACGGCATTCATGTACTTTTCGGGGAAAAAATAGCGACTCGCACGCGGGCGCTAAATCTAACAAAAAACGCAGAAAAATCGCTATTCCCGGCTACCTGCGTCGGGATTGCGACTCGCAATCCCGTGCGATCGGGATTGCGACTCGCAATCCCGTGCGATCGGGATTGCGACTCGCAATCCCGTGCGATCGGGAATGCGAATCGCATTCTCGCGCGATCGGGAAAACGGGAAGTCGCTTTCCGAGCACAGTGATGACATCACAACCAGGAAGCAGGCAGTTCCCACCCCCAAACACCACAGTGAGGCAAACCTTCGAGGGAGCAAGTCGGAAAGCAGACGCTAAACCAGCGATAGCAACTTCACAACCGACTGTAATAGCGACCTAACTGCTGCCATGTCTGAGGAACCTGTCCCTGGCCCCAGCAACAGCGCAGGACGAAAGCGAAAGCTGAAGTTCTCAGAGCAGGAGCTCGAGAACCTTATTGAAGGGGTGGTGGCCAACCATGACAGGCTCTTCGGGATCAACTCCAGGAAGGTCCCTGAGCAAGACAAACGCAGGATCTGGCTGGGAATAGCCTCCAGCGTGAACTCAGTGGGTGTGGCCGATAGGTCATTGGAGGAGCTTAAGAAGCGATGGTACGACCTCCTAGGTCGTGCCAAGGAGAGGGTGGCGGAGCGCCTTGGAGAGGCATCGGGCACTGGAGGTGGCGGACCGACAGTCCCACCCAACACACCCTTGGAGGACCAGGTCGAGAACACCCTTGAGAGGGAGGCGTGCGTTGGCGTCACCCCTCTGGACTCCTCCCGCCCCACCCAAGACACCCAAGGTAAGTGGCATGCGACTGCGACCCTGTCCCCTATGACCGTCCCTGACCAAATAGGCTCACTTATTGGCCCTTAGTCATGCCTATGTTGCGCATCAGGGTATGCCCTGAAGCATTGTGGGAGATGTAGTATGTCCACAATGTTGTAGTACCACAATGCAGCCAGACAGGTCCCAAAGTACGCTAATCCACAGCCATCCAGGGAATGTCACCCAGCATGCATGTAACATCAGCACGTCTGGCAGTCACATGCAACTAATGAGTATCCACTTACCCTCACAGGTGGCGCAGAAAGCAGTGACAGCGAGAGGCTGCAGATAGATGAGGAGGCCCAGGAGGAGGATTCACAACTGGAAACCCAGGCACCAGCCCCTGCCACTGCAACAACACCAGCAGCCAGGCCCCCCACCGTTGTGGCCCCTGCATCTGCCATTCCACCTGCAGCCAAGGCCAGGCCCCCCACCGTTGTGGCCCCTGCATCTGCCATCCCACCCGCAGCCAAGGCCAGGCCCCCCACCGTTGTGGCCCCTGCTCCTGCCATCCCACCCGCAGCCAGAGCCAGGCACCCCACTAATGTGCCTCCAGTCCCTGCCACACCAGCAACGCCTGCTGTGACACCACCTGCAGCTGGTGCTACGTCATCTGGGCCTGCGACAGCGGCAACACAGCGGCCAGCCACTGTGACAGGCCAGCAGAGCAGGCGTGGGAGCTCTCACGGTCACACCACAGCTCCAATCAGCAGGAGGGGCAATGGACATCTCCATGCCTGTATGAGCGTAGAGAGGCGCATGCTCAGGATCCATCAGCGCCAGTCACAGCAGCAAGGTGCCATACAGCTCCAGCTGCACAAAATTGGGCGCAATGTGGCGGGAGTGGGAGACCGCATGGACCGCATGACGGCGGCCATGGGCCGCATGACTGCAGCCATGGAGGCAAACACTGCAGAGATGAGCAAGCAGCGCAGGGCAGCAAGCCGGCGCCACCACCAGCTCATGGCCCGGCTGGCCTCCTACAGCCGGTCAAATTATGTGGCTGCAAATGCCACCTCCCAGTTGTCACGCAGGTCCCTCACACAGCAGCACCAACTAGTTCAGTGCTGTGAGGACATCACCAGGGTCCTGGAGCACCTAAGCACCGCGGTGATGGCACTACACCCTCCAGCTGTACCTGCCACTGTAGGGGGTGACGATGGCAGTGAGGGGGCTTCAAGCGTCAGCAGCCAATCTGCAACACTAGTCCCGCCACTTAGGCGCAGCACCAGGGCAACGCCTGGTACAGGTGCCCCGGAGGAGGATGAGCCTCAGAGGCGGCTGGGCATAACGCGCAGGAGGCGCACTTGACTCTGCCCGAAAAACACAGGCACAGGCTGACTATAAGCCTGCCATGTACTTGCACACTGCAGTATGGAGGAATACTGTTGGTTGTAAATAGTTGTACAGATTACCTTTTTCTTGTGAATGAAACAAATATATTTATTTTGCTGCACACATCAGCCTTGTGTGATCATTACATTTTGCATGCAATTGTGATATGTGGGGTGGGGGTAGAGGGTGGGCTAGAAATTGTTCGCTGTGATGTGGTTGCGACGTCTGTGGCCTTCAGCTGGGTTCTCCCCGCGTGCATGGTGCGCATGTGCTGGTGGCCGGTCGTCCCCTTCTGATTCACTGCCTGAGATCTCAACAGGTATCCGGCGCTTGGTTGCAATGTTATGAAGCATTGCACAGACAGCCGCAATGCGGCAGCAGGCAGCAGGACTGTAATACATGGCCCCACCTGTCTTGTGCAGTATACGGAACCTGCTCTTGAGCAGGCCAAATGTCCTTTCTATACAGTTCCTTGTCCGGATGTGCGCAACATTGTAGCGCCGTTGCTGAGGTGTGGCAGGGTTGAGGTAAGGGGTCAGGAGGTATTCCCGTAGGGCGTAGCCACTGTCACCTGATTGAGAGGAGCAGATGTTTGCAATGTGACATTGTCGACAAAGTGTACTTACCAAGTAGGTGTCCTTCCCCAAACCCTCCCCTGAGCAGTCGTGTGTGGAGTCCGCTGTGCCTGAAGATAAAGGAGTCATGGGTACTCCCTGGGTACTGGGCGACAATGTCAGTGATGATGGTCTTGGCATTGCAGACCATCTGTATGTTGAGGGAGTGGTAGGACTTCCTGTTGCGGTACATATACTCCGTGGCAGCTGGTGGGCAGATGGCGACTTGGGTACAGTCTATGCAGCCGAGGACATGGGGAAAATGGGCTACATTGTAAAATTGAAGTTTAGTCACGTCCAATTCCTGTTGGCTCGTGGGAAATGTGATGTGGCGGTGGAGCTGGGTGAGCATGGCGTCAACGAAAGTGTGGAGGCAGCGTGACATGGTGGGCTGGGATATCCCCCCAGCAGCCGCTACTATGCCCTGGAAACTGCCGGAGGCCAGGAGGTGCAGGCTGCACAATACCTGCACATGTGTAGGCACCGAATTGTTCCGCCTTGTTGGGTGCTGCATGAGGGGGTCAAGTTCATGTATCAGCCAGATGATCATTTCCCCATTCAGCCTGTATTTAGCATATATCTGTTCTCTGGTTTGGCCCAGCAAGGTGACCCGCTGCCGGTAAATCCTTTTCTGCCTCATGCGTCTCCTCCGTGCTGCTCGCTCTAGCCTTCGCCGCCTCACCACCATGTACATTCCTGGCATTGTGGAACGCCTAATGCTGCTGCTGAATGTCCTTATGTGTGATTGGTCAGGCCTGGACCTGTTGGTGATTGGCCAACTGTTTTTCAAATTTTTGTTCATCATGGCTTTTATGGTTACCACCTGCTTTGAGTTGTCCTTATTTTGCGCTGCGCTAAATTGCGATTTTGGGGTTTTCCGCTATTGTATATTTTTCATGAATGCCGATTGCGAATATATTGCGTTTCGCTATTCATTTCGCAGATTCCGTGGTTGGTCGCTATTTCCGTATCGCTAATGCGCGACTACCGGGACTCTGCGACTATTATAGCGTAATCGCAATTTTAATCGCTATTCTGTGTTTGCGAATTCGCTATTTTGTACTTGAATGCCGATTCCGTGTTTTGCACCCGCAATTGCATTTTCGCAGCCATTGCGGGCGCTATTTCGCTTCATGAATCAGGCTGTAACTCTTTATTTATTTTTAAGGCATTAACTAGTGTTTGTCCTATTTTTTGATAATTTTACTCGCTTCTTTCAGTTTCCAAAGTTTTATCAAGACACTTCTAGTGATGCCATCTGAGAAGTGGGAATCAGAATGTGCATGGTGTTTCCTCCACAGTCACTATGTCGTATATCATGACGTGTTTCATCAAGGTCCGGAATTTCTCACTGCCTACCTACAGCCTATAGCACCATTGCTTTCAACATCAACATTTACCTCAATTGGGCGGGAATATGCCTACCTCCTATTCAATCAGTACCTCGCACTGGCTCTAACTGGAACTTCCTGTATGCTGGGATCACAGTGATGGTGATCAAAAAATGGTTTTGTAGGAATGTACTAAACTCCCTTTGCGATTCGGAAAAGCCTTTCCAATGTAAAAGTGAGTTTTTTAAAACTCGTTTCATGATTTGTGACTCCAGCTAAGTTCCACACCACTGAAGAAATTACTGACACCTTGTGTCCCAAACTGGGGTGCTTCCACTTTGGAAATTGTGCTGAGTGGGCTTGGAGGGATTGAGTATTGGTCCAGGGGAGCACTTCCTACTCCCCCGATGTCTATTCAGAGGAGAAACATTATTTGTTTTAAAGCAGCACCTGCTTCCTTTAAGGAATAAGGACTGAGATAAAAAATGTGTAAGGAATATGGGCTGATACATAACATCTTTTCAATTTCGGAATACAAATGCAGGGATGGAGTTCTGCAATCCTTTGAAGGCTACTATTGGTAGCCCATCCTAGGGGATTGTAAATGCTAACCTGCCTAGTTAACATTCATCAGGCAGATCATTCTGCAACCTGCTGCAAATGGGCAATTTGTGATGCGACCTATTAGGATATGGAACACATCGAACAATTGCAGATGTCGCAAACACTCTGTGCAAAATTTGCACTCATGTATGTGTGACCTGTCTGTAGGTACTGATGCACCCATATCTTCAATTGTTTTTTGGGTGTGAAAACCTGAAAGCAAATTTGTGCTGTCAATTTTACACTCCAGGTATGTAGGTCAACTTGTACGTTTTAGTAAATGTTAGGAGAGCAAACAAACAAGACTAATAATGTCTACTAACACATGCATTGTTTTTTATAGTGAGAAAAAGAGAAAGACCAACAACGAGCCCTAATTGTTAATACAGATCTCTGTGTGCTCAAAACGGAATGTAAGGGCCATATGTATCAACACACTATTTTGCTTTTCCTAAATAGCGAATTTTAAGGAATCGCTATTTAGGAATTGCAAAACTGTATGTATGAAAAAAAATCACTATTTTTTAGCGATTCCTTATATGAGAATTCGCATTTTGCAAATTCACAATTAAGGAATCATTTCCAATGCATTCCTATGGGCCAAGAGGCCCATAGGAATGATTGCGAAATAATTCTCAAATATCGAATTCGCAATTTGCTAATCGCAATTTGAGAATTATTTCAAGGGTGCAGGGGTGTGTCAAAGACACCCTGCTGCACCCCTGAAATATACATGTGTGTGCATATGGCGCACATACATGCCCTATGGGCATGTGTGTGCATCACATGCCACCTTAAAAAATGCCAAAAAATGCATTTTTTGAAGAATTCGCAAGTTACCATCAACAAAAAGTTGGTGGTAATTTGCGAATTCTTGACCATATTTTGCTAGCCAAAAATGCTACATACATAGCATTTAAGGAATCGCAAAATTGCGATTCCCTAAATGCTATGGCAAAATAAGGAATCGCACAACTTTGCAATTCCTTATTTTGGGAATGTTTCATACATCCCAAAACATGCAAAACGGCCGTTTGCGAGTCGCAAAGGCCGATATTCTGCGAATTTCGGCCTTTGCGATTCCAAAACGGCTTGATACATATGGCCCTAAGTCTTTTACATGCGTGTGACAACACTTCTGAGGCGTAATTTGCATGGACCAAGTACTAAGCACTGAAGGCTGTTTAAACACAAATATGCATTAAGCTTGACTTTTTTTTAAGTAAAAAACATAGCATTAAGGTTAATGAAGTGAACACCAAGTACCACCTGAAGTTAGATGTGAACGTAGACTCTCAACTCACAGCCACAAATGCTTTTTTGTGCAATATCGAGTCGAAATCGAGCCCTGGTGGGGGTCAGTGAAAAAGGTTAGAACACCTGTCGCCCTTTTTAAAGACCTCATGAGTCCATATCTTTGATTATTTTTCAAATTCAGATGAACTTTATTAGCATGTTAAGATTTCCCTGTGGGTGAACCATCTAAATGCTGGGTTTTTAATTGTGGGAACCTTTTGATAAGCCTCCATTCACAATAGTGAGCGTAGCATGATTTGTTCACCTAACACAGGGATTTGGTGTCTATTAACTCCTCTGGGCCCTCACCCATATTGCCTCTGCTGATGACTGAGGGGCAGTGTCTACATAGAAATTTTTTTGTCCATTAAAATGGTTTGACATCAGCCTAGACCAGTAGCAAGATGAAGAAGTCTTCCAGTGGATTAATGACTTCACTAGATAATTAGGCAGTGAATAAGATCCTCTAAAGTACTCATTATAAACATATCAAACTACATGCCATGGATCGGGTTTGGTCAAAAACCTACTGGTGGTGCTTTGGGGAATATCGCACACGTTCCTGTTTATTGTGGACCTGGTCAAAGCTATCAACCAGTTGGTCAGACATACTGGAGACAATTCGGCAAATCTGAGTAAAAGAGGCGGATCGTTGAGTGGAAACATTACTACAAGGCTGGTCCATAAGGCAGAGCTTCCCCTACACTACATCCATTATTTAATTGCCAAACACGTAATTTCCTCACTTTAGGATAAGCACTAGCCAGAGACACTGGAACTATGGGGACCATTACAATGGCGTAATGATCGCCACCGCCGAGCCGGTGGTGGTGACTGTTATGCCATAGTAACGTGAAATACCCCCCTGCATATTACTATGGAGGTGGGTATCGCAGTGGTCGCAAAGTCCGTCCTCTGCTTTTCTGCAGGTCAGCAATTGTTACGATTGCTGGCCGGGTGGATTTGGGCCACTAATATGATGGCGTGACTAGCGTGCACCGCCAGCCATATTAGGATGTGTGTAGTGAAAGGCCTCGCCGCCATGGAAAGCCAGGTGGTGTTTGGCTTTGGGGGCCCATTGCATGCGGCGGGGGTTGGAGGGGTGCACTTGGGGCATACTCATGGTACCCCCTGCAGTTCCCTGCACCAAGTGACAAGCACCGCATGGTGCCTGCCGCGTGGTGCAGGGAAATGCTGTGCATGGCCTTTTACCATTGCATACGGTGCTGCAGCCGGCAGCACCGTCCGTAATGGTAAGAGCAGCAGGATGTGCCCGCCAGTATGATGGGCGCATCCTGATTTGGCTGGTGGGACCGCCGCATTTCTGGCGGTCGGTCCCATCACCGTTATGGTGGTGGGTGAATTGATGTCTGCCCGCCATCATAATGAGCCCCTAAGACTCAGAGAATATGGACCTTGTGGGGGGAAGAAAAGTTACCCTATATTGCAGTGGACATAACCACACATTTCATAAAGTGGGAGCACTGAATAATCGCATACCTCATAAGGGACAATGTTGAACTGTTGTGCCCAATGAAAAGGAAAGTATTGGGCCTTCTAGAAGAGGATACATATTTGGTGGGTGGAATGGGGCAAGATGCATAATGGGTACAAAAGTATAAGAGGAGGAACTTAATGAGTGTGACTCGAGCCTTTCTTTTGTGATGATGGTGAGAAGCGCACCGGAGAGAAGTTAGTAAACTGAATAGGGGAATTATGTTCTTGGGGGTTGTTAGGAGGTGGATAAGGCAGCCTTCAGTTGTATTTTATCTTTAAATTTCAAGAAAATATGATTTAAAAATAAGCACAGTATTTTGACATATCAAAAAAATATTGACACAATTGCATATACCGAAAATATTTTTGTTTGCCGATATTTTATGTACCACAATATTCTTGTAGTGGATATTGTGTCATTTAAACTCCTAGTTTTTTCAATGTTAATAAATGACATATAACCATTTGACAAAAAAGGGGTAGAAATAAAAGAATATTTACATGATTAAACATTGTTTGAATAATACAAGTGTGAGGCAACTCCAAAAGGACATTTCAGTATAAAACATTATCTGTTCAGATATGTCTAAGAATTTTACGAACAAAGGTTGACAATAAATGAAAAACAGGCACAGGCAAAGCCAATATGTTACACCTATGTGAAATCTATTGGCTTTGCCAATATTTTTGGACATGTTGCACAACAATTAAACTGCTGTGCAATTTGGCTTAAAGTTAAAAAAAACACGCACTGTGATGTGGCCTGCATGCGTCATAACGCTTTTAAAAAAAAAAAACTTTTTTACTTTAAGGAACTACAGCAAAGTGTACGTCGTTTTCACTAGCAATGGTGCGAAGAGAGAAAAAAGAGCACCCACAGGAGCCTGCAGTGGAGGGACACTGGTAACTGTAAGCCTACTTGGTCCAGGCTCCACGGCACAATGAAGACTTGAAACCTAGGACGAAAACATAGGCGAGGAGGCGCTGATCAATAAGAAGCAACAAAACAAGGCAAAAGTGATGTGGGAGCCACGTGGGAGCCATCCAATGGTAAGTAAAGTGATGTGGAAGCCACGTGGGAGCTAGCCAATGGTAAGTAAAGGTGGGTAATGGGCGGGCTCTAAGAAAGCACAATATTAGCACCTATAATGGAACTTTGGGAGCTGGGCAGGAAATCGGAATGCTTCATTTGTGGGCAATAACTGCTGGTGTAGTTACTACTGCCGCCTCACAAAGCTTTTTGTTGATTTCAGTTCATTGTGGATCTGCTGTCACCATCCCCAGTAGATCAGACTTTCCCATTGCCCCTCTGCATTTTTGTCAACAAGTAAAGATCGGAGGCTTAGGGGTTCAATGTATCCCCTGAGCAAGTGATGAATGGATTCATCACTCAGTGCCAGTATAAAAGCATTATATTTGTTTTTGCATTTACAGCTCTAGCTCTTCATTCGTTATGCAGCTGAAAGAACAAACCTTTTTGCTGACATGTTTTTACCAAGTGTTTCCCTGAGGAACAAAGCAAGCATGAATACCACAGAGCAGTTGGAAACAATAAACACAAAAGAGCGGTTTATTTATTTTTCTCTGGTTTCTCTGTGGTTGATGGGTGTACTTTCCCCCAGTGAAGCAGGCACGCCATGCATGCGAAGAAGAAAACTGAAGAAAGGCTGCTTCTGCCTCCCAACTTTGTCTTTTCTCTAAGGGTGCTAAGGGCGATAGCAGGAAAAAATGCACAAATCAAGATTACATTCGGTTTGAAAGCCTTAGCTGCAGGGCAATAATGGCTGTAAATCACCTGCAGGTGAACGCACATACTTATCTGAAAAGGAAATTAGTACATTGCATAGAATGCTGAGTTTAACCCAGTCAGTCATCCTAAAGCTTGTATTTTGGCAGTAACTACTGTTGGTTGCCTACATTTTAATTTCAGTGAGTGTGGTGCAGAGCCACGATGCAGAAAAAGAGTTTATTCACCTGCGTGGGTACGGTGTTGGGTGAGGCTGGGGTCAGGTCCCATTAGCCTTTTTTGCACAGATGCCGTTGGGTATTTACAGCTGGTAACTGCTCCTCTCATTTTGTGCCTTTCACTTTGGCTCAGGCCACCATTGTGGAGTTGGTAATTAACAGCAGTTATTGACCTCGGCAGAGGTACTCCATTATGATAATAGGTATTAACCTTCATATTTAAGGTTCACATACAGTTTGATCAATGTTAATGTTAATGTTAATGTTATGGTGATTTGTATAGCGCACGGCTGCCTCAGCCAAGGGGCGTCCCGGCGCTGTGAACAAACAGTTTACAGAAGAAGAGAGGCGCAGAAATGGAGCAGTTAGAGAAGAGATGAGTTATAAAATGGAAAGGTTATTGAAAAAGATGGGTTTTGACAGCCTTTCTGAAGGCTAAGAGATCCTGTATCCCACGGATAGCTTCAGGCAGGCTATTCCATAACTTGGCCGCCAGGAAGCTAAAGGAACGGCCGCCCACTCTGGCCAGTCTGGTGCGGGGAATGATTGCAAGATGCTGCCCCTCTGAACGGAGCGATCTTCTAGGGATGTATTCTGACAAAAGCGGGCAAAGCATTGGGGGAGAGGAGGTTTTAAGAATTTTAAAAGCTAGGCACAATGCCTTAAACTGGACCCTTTTGCCCACCGGGAGCCAGTGCAGTTTTCTCAAGGCTCCAGATACCGAAGAATAGCGCGGGAGACCTACCAGAGCCCTGGCTGCCGCATTCTGAACTCTCTGCAATCTAGTGATTTCAGCTAGATTTGCCCCCCTATAAAAGAGAGCTGGCATAGTCCAGTCTGGAAAGGATGGTCGCCTGGACAATTAATTGGTGGGTGCGGCAGTCAAAGAACTTCAGAATGGGCCTGATGTTACGCAAAATGCCAAAGCACGTGGCAGCTACTTTTTTAGTGTGGTGAGTGAACTTTAAAGCACAGTCCACCCAGACTCCCAAATTTTTGACGCATTCCTTCGGTATAGGGGGTGGGCCTAAGACATCAGGCCACCAGTTGTCACCCCAGGTCGAAGTGTTTTTACCCAGGAGCAATATCTCCGTTTTCCCGGCGTTTAATTGAAGGAAATTCGCCGTCATCCAGTCGGTGATGTCAGTAAGTGTCTGTTTAAAGTGATGAGCCTCCAGACCACTGCTGTCATTAAGTGACACCACCAACTGGGTATCATCTGCATAGGATACAAGTGCCAGACCGTTTCTTTTAGCCACCTCCGCCAAAGGGCGGACATATACATTGAACAGGGTGGGGCTCAGGGAAGAGCCTTGCGGCACTCCCTCTCCAATGCTATGTTCCTCCGAGATGTAGGGGGGGGTAGACAGCACATCACAAGCATAATTTTACAAACAGTGATGCAGTTGAAGAGAAAAGCTCTTACCTATCTGGGCTTCCTGCAAGAGTGCAATTCCACATAATTAATACCTTTGGACGTGGTGCAAGAGTGATAATACATATCTTACTTGTTTTTTATTATAAATATGGCAGCACAGAAGAGCGCAATTTATGGTCAAATGTCAAATGTGTTATGGATTAAAAAACATCTACCTCACACTGTGACCACTGGCATAAGTGTTATGTTATGTTGTTATGCTAAGGCATTTCTAGAGCACACAATTACCAGAGCTTCTTGGTGCTACTAAAGCCCACCTATACCAGGAAAAAAAGATTAGCACAGAGGAAAACCTGTTTTGAACAGGATGGATAAGTGAGTTTGGAGCTCTACTAGCAGGGAATTCAATTCCTCAACTGCTGAGTAGGATAAGATATTTTGCCCCCAAAAATAAAACGGAGAGAATAATGACAGTCAAAAATAAGTGATTAAATTGTATTCTCTGAGCCACTGGGGGCCAAAATGGATGAATTATACTGTGAGTAAAATTGTCCCTGAAGCTAGTATTGGTGTTAGTGCAGACAGCTGCATTAATCAATTTCAACTCATTCAGCTGGGCCACTGGCTTACCATTGGTTCTTCGATGGACCTTTTAGATCCAACTGAGAGGTAATGGGAGTTAGTCTTTGCATTCAACCAAATTTCAATTAACAGTGCAGCCCATTTGGCTACACAATGAGGACCAGGAAATAGTAGCCCAGAAGGTTTATTACAAATGAATAATCAAGTTTAAATACATCACTCTTAAAACCATGATGTAAAGGTAAAGAATAACAATGGTAGTCCGAACAGCCAAAAGAAATTGAGGTGGACTAGTATCAAATAAACAAGGAGTTCGGTGCCTGCAATACAAAAGAGCAGCATCAATATTTAGTGCTCACAAAATAGTCCAAGACTCTCTTGCCTATACATTAGTAATCTAAATCTCCACAGTCCAGAGGATGGTTAGGTAGTAAAGAAACTCACAGATCAGGGAATGTCCATGAATAATATCAGGACAAGACAAATGGAAATCAAACAGGAAAATGTTAGCATCTCAGGAGCTCGTCAAGAGTGTTCTATGGGTAAGGAATAAGTGTTAGCTTAAGCCACACTAATCACGAATCAAAGGGAAGCATTGAGGTCTAGACTATTCAGGTAGTGGGGAATCAAAGAAAGAGAGATGTGCATAGAAATCAGGGAAGAAGTCAGGAAGGAAGTCAAAAACAATCTGAAGGGATCCGAGGTTCAGTACGGTGAACACTATATTATATCTCACAATGTCTTTGGGTAACACTCCCCCACTGATCACACCATCAGGGGTCAACTGTTCTCGTCTGTTCTCAGGTTGAAGACTGCATAATTGAAAGGTTATCACACGCTGAGCATGGGGATTACATCTCTTTCTCACACACATGTTGGTTTCCAACATTTACTCAATAGTTCTTTCCTCCATCATGGTCTTCTTCTCAGGCTTCTTCTCATATATCTAGCATAGTAGTGTATCTATTGTAAAATAACAATGCATGTGAATACCTGAAAGAAATGTTGTGTTAGCAGAAAATGGAAAACAGTATTTTATCAAATGCAGCATGGTGAAATACAGGCCTAAACTGTTAGGACAAGACAAACATGGATTCAGCAGTGCATATTTAATATGCTTGTGAACATTTAATCACAAATGAATATAAGGTTCTAGTACATGGTATTAAATTCCCACTATATGTATGGCATATGGTAAATCTTTATTTTAGTCGAACATAAGTATGGCTAAGAATGAACATTTTCCTAGTAGACACGAAAGAAAGTTTCAATTCTATTAAGGACTCAGTAGCGAGGATTAGGCTCTGCTTTCTTTATTTTCCAACACCAGCAGATTTAACGTTTACAGAAAAAACTCTCTTGCCCAAGAACCACAGGGAAAAGACAGCCCAAAAGGTCAGCCAATCAGCATCCACACATTTCCTGAGGGTCCGGTGATTGCTTGGATATCGCCTCTTTGACTGCGAACCATCGAGCCATTAACAAATTCCATTAGTCCGTTTTAGGTGTTTCCGATCCTAAAAGAAGTGAAAGGATATTGAATGAATCTGAACTTAACTACCAGAGGAATCACAGAGGTGTAGCCCAGATGAGACTTAATATCATGAAAGAAAAACACAAGAACAATTAAACAATCAGTCCAAGTATAGTAACACCCTTAAGCACAAGAATGGAGAACAATACTTATACCTTACGGAGTGTTGATCCATAGACTAGGGTGGGAAAAAAGTGACTGAATTCTCAGGAACTCTGGAAGGGAAAAATGTTCGCCTCCGAGTACTTCATTGAATTGAAACTTTATTTTGTGTCTACTAGGACATTTTTCATTCTACGGCAGGACTGGAGGCGAGGATTATGCTCGTTCAAAGCTTGTCCACCACCAGGAAAGCCATGTCAACGACCGGTTTAAAATAGAATCTTTTAAACATTGAGTCCGATGACCAGTCGGCAGCATTGCCCAGAGGGAAAAGGCTTTGGAGGCCATCGCTCCTCTCACGGAGTGGGCACTGAAGTGCGAAATGTCAATGCCTGCTTCTCGCATGACCCATCTGATCCATCTTGCAATGGTGGGAGGAGAAACAGCCTTGAAGGGTTTCCTGATAGATATCAGCAGTTTACGCCATGAGGATGTCAATATTCATCCATCATGCTTTCGCAAGCCTCGAGGGAGCGCACCACACACAACTTAGGGTGTTTGTCAAAAGCTTGGTACGAGATTACCCTAGAATCTGACTTAGTGCGGCATGAAATATGAAAAGTGACCCCCTGGGGGGTAAAAACCAGATCGAGGAGATCGAGAGCTCTCACATCAGAGACCGTCTGGCAGGAGACCAGCAGAGGAGCATGGCCAACTTCGCAGAAAGTTTCTTGTGAGACAGATATCTATTAGAAGGCCAGGACTTAAAGAGCTATAACACTTTGTTAACTTTTCACAATTGTGAGTATTTAGGTAAAGGAGGCACAGATAAGCAAATACCTCTCATAACTTAGAGACAAAAGGGTGTTTCCCTACCACGTTACCCTGCACCGGGTCATGGACCGCCGAGATTGCTGATCTGTAGGAATTAATTGTGCGGTAAGCCAAGGGCTCTGTGGCCAGGGAAGCCAGGAAATTCAAGACATGGACCACTTCGCACCCCACGGTATCCTGGTCCCAGCTGAGGCACCAACCCACCCATCTGGACCAAGCCGAACGGTATAGTTTGTTTGCGCCGTCGGACCATGCTGCTGCCAAGATGTTCTGAGCTTCTCCTGGTAAGCCACAGAGTCTCCAATGTTGCCGGAAATCCGCCAAGCCATAAGGGGCATCCGATTCTGTAGGACCAATGGGTTGATCCCGAAGAATCGTCTGTTCAGGGGGTAGAAGGATTGGAGAATTCCAAGAAAGTTCCAAAAGAACTGGAAACCATACTTGCGACCTCCAATAAGGCGTGTTCAACACTACCTTCGCCTGCTGTCAGCAAACCTGCGCTGAAAGGTGTATGATCATGGCAAACTGGGGAAAGTCGTACCCCGTCTCCAGTGACCAATCCTGAAGGAAGGAGACCATTGCCACCGCCAGAGGGTGCGGCTTCAAACTGAAGAACTTGGGAAGCAGGTGGTCCAGACGAGAGACAAAGAGATCCACTGAGAAAGGGCCTCAAAGGGCGTGGAGTCTCCGGAAGACTCTGGTATCCAATTGCTCACATCTGACCATTCTCTGGAGTACCAGTCTGCTACTACATTGGACGCTCCTGGAAGATACTCTGCTGTTACTGAGATGCTGTTCTCTAGGCAAAAGGACGTAATTCCTTGGCCATGTCTGCTAGCACCTTGGATTTCGTGCCCCCAGGTGATTTATGTAGTGGACAGCCGACACGTTGTCCATCATGAGAAGGACATGACAGCTGATTTTGTCCTTCGTCCAACACTTGATGGCGATGAAACCGGCCAAAATTTCCAAGCAATTGATATGAAGCAGCAGTTCGTCTGCGGACCATTTTCCTCCTGTAAAGGAGTCCCCGCAACGCACCCTTTAGCCCAACATGCTGGCGTCCTACTCTATAACGTTGTCCGGAGCCGAGCGGAAAATGGCCCTCCCGTTCCAGGCCTCCATGTGATCCAGCCACCACTGCATTTCCAACCTCACCTCGTCTGTGAGGGGAACGAGCTCTGAGGACTGCAAACCCTTCCTGAGGTGAGTGGCCTTCAGCCATTGAAGGGTTCTGTAGTGAAGAGGCCCCGGGAAGATGGCCTGTATGGAGGAGGAAAGAAGACCCACGACCCTGGCAACCTGCCGAAGAGAGAAGGTGGAACGGGCCTGGGGGTGCCTGAATTCTCGACGAACTTTGGAAACCTTCCTGGAGGGGAGACCCAACGTCTTCTTGACAGAGTCTATGACCGAACCCAGAAACGTTGTTTGTTGGGCCGGGACCACGAGGGATTTCTTCCCATTGATTACAAAGCCTAGGCCCTGTAAAAGATGTACAGCTGTCCGAAGCTGCTCTGTAAGCAAGGCTGAGGATGAGCCAGCAGGAGGATATAATCGAGATAAATCAGGAGACGGAAGCCTCGGGCTCCGAGGTATTCCACCACCAGCTTGAGCACCTTGCTGAAGCACCAAGGTGCGGAGGAGAGGCCGAAGGGCAGTGTGGTGAACTCGTAGACCTGCCCCTTTCCACTGAAACTAAAGGAACCGCGATGCGGGGAAAAAATCGGGGCGGAAAGATAAGCGTCCTTCAGGTCGAGGCGCACCAGCCAGTCGTTTGGATGCAGGAGGTCACACAGCAGGTGGATTCCCTCCATTTTGAAATGGCGGTACCCCAACCAGCTGTTGAACTCCTTCAGATTGATCAAAACCAAAGGGGATGATGGACTGAGTGTTGAACATTGCAAGCACTCACCCCCAGTCAACTGATCTCGGTTTAATCCATCATCATTCTTTAGCTCACTCCGCTACCCCAGTTCAGACATGGCCATATGCAAATCAGTCTGACCCTGTGCCTCATGGGAACAGTCCAGCCCGAACTCCTTCAGATTGATAATCGGCCGTCCAACCCCATCTCTTTTGTCCACTAAGAAGATGTTGCTCAAGAAACTGTTTGGGGGGAGGGAGGAGCACACTATCCCCCCTTTGCGGAGGAGATCGTAAACCTCTTCATCCAGAGCAGTCTGGGCTGACATGAATACCAGGGGCTGTGGCCCAGATTCCTATTTTGGGGTCCCGTAGAATTCTATATGAAAATCTCTGATGGTCTGAATGACCCATGAGTCTGAAGTAATGGCCTCCCAATTGTGAGCGAATAAAGCCAGTCTGCCCTCCACTAGCAAATGGGGGTAAGGGGAGAGACTCACCTGATTGGTTTTGGAAATGGCCTCTGCCTCCTCCTCTGGCACCTCTGCCTCTGCTGTTTCTTCGAGATTGGAAGAATTTTTGCTTAGTCTGTTCATTCATCCTCTTGAAGCCTTTGTTAGGGGCCTGAGTGTAGAAGCGGCCGGTCGAGCGCCCCGGTCACGACTGACCCCAACAAAAACCTTTGGGTGAAACACTCTCTTAATGGAGGCTTGCACCCTATCCAAGGCTCACCGAAGAGTCCCCCGTCCACAACAGCCTCTGCCTCCGAGGAGGCCGAATCCCCTAGTTTTAGGTCCACTTTAAGTAACAAGGAGTGCCTTCTCTCCACCGCGAGGGCGCAGTTTGCATTCCCCAGGAAAATGATAGCCCGCTGGGCTTAACCTGAGACCGACTCTGAGGAAAGCGCTGTGCCAGAGGCCTCGCCTCCTCCGCAAGGTCCAATACCTTAGTGAGAGTGATGCTGACATCCAGAAGCTTGTCCTGGCAAGCTGTCCAGGACCTATTGATCCCCTTCTTGGGGTCTTGAATATATTTTTGAAGGAAAGTGACCATTCTGTCATCTCTCTCGGGAGTGAAGGCTACCTTGCCCGGCAGGGAGGGGCGAGGTTATTCCGCCTGAAAACAGACCCTAACTTCCTTCTCTAGGGGCTTCCTCATCTGCTGTTGACAAATTGTGTCACCTTACCGCTTGGGATCCACACCGAGGAGCGAAGATGGACCAACTCCTCTGGGACAAGCATGTCCGTAGGGGCCTCTGCCACTTTCTGGGGAGGGCACCAGGGCTTATAAGGGCCCGGTTCATCAATGGACTCCAAAGGGGAATCATCGCCCTGGTCCTCATCTCCCTTGGGGATAAAGAGATTCCTTCATCTAAAGGGTCTACTAGAGATACAGGAGGATGCGCCAGGAAGGCCTTTTATAAGGTGTTCAAAAGCCCCCATATCCACCGCCGCCTCTGATTTCCTTAGGGGAGTGCGTGGGGGGTTGGCCCTCCCCGAAGCATAAGCGCAGGCAGCCGGTACACAGTCAAAATATCGAGTTGAAAATTTCGACCTACCAAAATATTGTGTTTAAAATTTCGAAGGTACAGAATATCGATGTCAAGAATATCGTAGGACAGAATATCGACCTTGAGGTAAGTAATATCGAATTCATTTATATCGATGTAAGTAATATCGAAGTTAGTAATATCGATAGCATATATATCGATGTAACTAATTTCGATGTTATTAATATCGATATTTGTATTATTTTTTAGATTTTTATCATGTATGTGTTATATGTTTTAGTTAAGTATTTAAATTAATTTATATTATATGTGTATTATTTTTATATATTAATACATTTATTTTTAAGTAAATTATATGTTTTAGTACCGGAGCGGGTTGTGGGTTTATAGGGGAATAGGGTGGGAAGTAATTTAATTGTAATAATTAATTGGTAATTAATTATTTTAATTGATAAATTAATTATTTAATTGGTAATTAATGTTAATTTTTATTAAATGTTATGTTTTAGTACCAGAGCGGGTTGTGGGTTTATAGGGGAATAGTGTGGGCAGTAATTTAATTGTAAATAATTAATTATTTATTTATTTATTAATTGCCAATTAATTATTTTAATTGATAAATTATTTATTTAATTGGTAATTAATGTTAATTATTATTAAATGTTATGTTTTAGTACCAGAGTGGGTTGTGGGTTTATAGGGGAATAGGGTGGGAAGTAATTTAATTGTAAATAATTACATTTTTTTATCTCTAATATATTTTGTAAATATTTATTAATTGGCATTCCCTACTGTTGAACCCTTTGGAGTTGGAATAGTAATTTTTCTCCCTACGCTATCCAATGCTTTCCCTACTGTTGCACCCTCTGGAGTTGGAATAGTAATTTTTACCCATACGCTATCCAACGCTTTCCCTACTGTTCCACTCACTGGAGTTGGAATAGTAATTTTTACCCTTACGCTATCCAACACTTTCACTAATGTTGCACTCATTGGAGTGGGAATAGTAATTTTTCTCCCTACGCTATCCAACACTTTCCCTACTGTTGCACTCTCCGGAGTGGGAATAGTAAGTTTTCCCCCTATGCTATCCAACCTTTTCCCTACTGTTGCACCCTCTGGAGTTGGAATAGTAATTAGCCAATCTACGCTATCCAACGTTTTCCATACTGTTGCACCCTTTGGAGTTGGAATATAAAATAATATTTTTACGCTATCCAACGCTTTTCTTACTGTTGTACCCTTTGGAGTTGGTATAGTAATTTTTACCCATACGCTATCCAACGCTTTCCCTACTGTTCCACTCACTGGAGTGGGAATAGTAATTTTTACCCACCCGTTATCCAACGTTTTCCCTACTGTTGCACTCTGGAGTGGGAATAGTAATTGTTACTCTTACGCTATCCAACGTTTTCCCTAATGTTGCACTCATAGGAGTGGGAATAGTCATTTTTACATACCCGCTATCCAACACTTTCCCTACTGTTCCACTCACTGGAGTTGGAATAGTAATTTTTACCCATCCGCTATCCAACGTTTTCTCTACTGTTGCACTCTCTGGAGTGGGAATAGTAATTTTTACTTTTACGCTATCCAACGCTTTCCCTAATGTTGCACCCTCTGGAGTTGGAATAGTAATTTTCCCACCTACGCTATCCAACGCTTTCAATACTGTTGCCCCTTTGGAGTTGGAATATTATTTTTTACCCATACGTTATCCAATGCTTTCCCTACTTTTCCACTCACTGGAGTTGGAATAGTAATTTTTACCCTTACGCTATCCAACACTTTCCCTAATGTTGCACTCTTTGGAGTGGGGATAGTAATTTGTCTCCCTACGCTATCCAACACTTTCCCTACTGTTGCACTCTCTGGAGTGGGAATAGTAATTTTTCCCCCTACGCTATCCAACGTTTTCCCTACTGTTGCACCCTCTGGAGTTGGAATAGTAATTAGCCAATCTACGCTATCCAATGCTTTCCATACTGTTGCACCCTTTGGAGTTGGAATATTAAATAATATTTTTACGCTATCCAACGCTTTTCTTACTGTTGCACCCTTTGGAGTTGGCATAGTAATTTTTACCCATACGCTATCCAACGCTTTCCCTACTGTTCCACTCACTGGAGTGGGAATAGTAATTTTTACCCACCCGTTATCCAACGTTTTCCCTACTGTTGCACTCTCTGGAGTGGGATTAGTAATTGTTACTCTTACGCTATCCAACGTTTTCCCTAATGTTGCACTCATTGGAGTGGTAATAGTAATTTTTACATACCCGCTATCCAACGCTTTCCCTACTGTTCCACTCACTGGAGTTGGAATAGTAATTTTTATCCACCCGCTATCCAACGTTTTCTCTACTGTTATACTCTCTGGAGTGGGAATAGTAATTTTTACTTTTATGCTATCCAACGCTTTCCCTAATGTTGCACTCTCTGGAGTGGGAATAGTAATGTTTCCCCCTACGCTATCCAATGTTTTACCTACTGTTGCACCCTCTGGAGTTGGAATAGTAATTTTCCCACCTACGCTATCCAACGCTTTCAATACTGTTGCACCCTTTAGAGTTGGAATATTATTTTTTACCCATACGCTATCCAATGCTTTCCCTACTGTTCCACTCACTGGAGTTGGAATAGTAATTTTTACCCTTACGCTATCCAACACTTTCCCTAATGTTGCACTCATTGGAGTGGGGATAGTAATTTTTCTCCCTACGCTATCCAACGCTTTCCCTACTGTTCCACTCACTGGAGTTGGAATAGTAATTTTTACCTATCCGCTATCCAACGTTTTCCCTACTGTTGCACTCTCTGGAGTGGGAATAGTAATTTTTACTCTTACGCTATCCAACGCTTTCCCTAATGTTGCACTCATTGGAGTGGGATTAGTCATTTTTACATACCCGCTATCCAATGCTTTCCCTACTGTTCCACTCACTGGAGTTGGAATAGTAATTTTTACCCAACCGCTATCCAATGCTTTCCCTACTGTTGCACTCTCTGGAGTGGGAATAGTAATTTTTACTCTTACGCTATTCAACGCTTTCACTAATGTTGTACTCTTTGGAGTGGGAATAGTCATTTTTACATACCCGCGATCCAACGCTTTCCCTACTGTTGCACTCACTGGAGTTGGAATAGTAATTTTTACACTTACGCTATCCAACGCTTTATCTACTGTTGCACACTCTGGAGTTTGAATAGTAATTTTTACCCTCATGCTATTCAATATTATTTATATTTATTTATGTATTAAGATGTTACATAATGTTGTATTTAATTAATGTTAAAAATATTGAAAGTATATTTAATTGTTGTTATTTATTAAATATCACTATTTATTAGTATTTATGTTATTATTGTATGAGTGTTGATGTATTTTTAAATTGTAGTATTTGTTAATATTTTATAATATTTAAAAAATAATGTATATATTATAATTATTTAAGTATATATTATATATTTAATTATTAATTGTAATTAAATGTTTAATAGTAAATATGTATTATTTATTCATTTTAAACATTATAACATATTTTAACATAAGTTTAAGATATATATAAGTACTATTTACTTAATTTTACCTTTGTTTTAAAAAACAATATTTTTAATTACGATATTTTTAACATCGATATTTTTGTTTCGATATTTTTGTACTTACCATGTTGTAGATAGGGTGTCGATATACTTGCCTTCGATATTCTAACGTCGATATTTTGTCTGTCGATATTTTCAGCCTCGATATTCTGTCAGAGATTCCAGGCAGCCATCATAATGTGCCTCTGGAAGGGACCCATAGCTGCAGCGATGGCGTGGTGGATGGAAGCATCTACCGTATCGCAAAAATCATCATCAACAGGCAGTATATGAAAGGTTTCTTCCTCCACATAGTCCCCTTCCATAGCTAGTGATGGATGCCAAAGTTTGGAATAGACTATTAGGTCAAAATGTTTAGCAAATCTAAGGTTGTCAAAATGTTGGCGGGTTTAAACCTGTAATTTGGCCTGCCAAGCAAGTAATTATGGGTAACCAATCAGGGGGCCTAACACCCAGTGAATAAAGGGGCACTGAGGGACTGCAAATAATGATAATAATATTGCCTGGGCCAGGCCCCTGAAATGTTGATGACAGCCTTTGTTGTTAAAAAACAGTGGCTCACTGGGAATACCACAGACCCACTTAATGGGTGTCAGGCTGCAGGCAAACAGACCGGGTGTCAAGCTTTCCAGGCGTGCAGGCTCCTTGCTTGGCGGGAGACGCACTGACAGGAATTTCTGACAGGAAAAAGCGTTCCTGCCGAGCAACAAGTTGCGAGACACGCTGCACTGGCACCCTCTGGCCGCCGCCTGTGTCACCGCGAGCCCGTGATGAAGCCGCGAAAGGAGCGATGAGGAACGCTCCTGCGGCAGCCAAACTGCAAACACTAAAATAAATAGCACTCTAGCGCTCGCGTTACACCGACACTTGTCAGGGAAAGGTACAGAAACAATGCCAAGTGCAAGACAACATGCTGAGAAACCATAGAGTAATGGAATGCGACTTATCTGCTGGTGAGCAGTAAAAGAAAGAGGAGATATCCCAGCAATCCCAGGACCCTCAGGACATGCATGGATGCTGATTGGCTAACCCTGGGGTATCCAACCGGTCGATCACGAGCTACCGGTAGCTCGCGGAGACCCCGGGAGTAGCTCATCTAGCCCTTCGCGCGGATTGGGCATAATGTGTGGATGGGGCGGGAGAACAGGATGACGCGCTGACGCTCCTCTCCTGGAGCTTCCAACTTCTCTGAAAACGCATTGGCATCGCACTGTCTGCCATTGTGCAACGGGTGCCAGCGCAGAGCAGTAGGAGACCGCCAGAAGCAGCCAGGAGCAGTAGGAGACCGCCAGAAGCAGCCAGGAGATGTGCCTTCCACTGCAGGTAAGCTAGTTTTTTCCTTGCCTCTCCCCCCTCATTGTGCCACTTTTTTGTGCCCCCCCCTGATTGTGCCGCTTTTTCGTGCCTCCCCCCCCTGATTGTGTCGCTTTTTCATACCTCCCCCCTGATTGTCCCGTTTTTCGTCTCCCCCCTGATTGTGCCGCTTTTTCGTGCCTCTCCCCCCCTGATTGTGCTGCTTTTTCGTGCCTTTTTCGGTCCCCCCCCGATTGTGCCGCTTTTTCGTGCCGCTCCCCCCTGATTGTGCCGCTTTTTCGTGCCACAAACAAGCACAAAAACGGCACAATCAGGGGGGGAGAGGCACGAAAAAGTGGCACAATCAGGGGGGGGGGGCTTGAACCAAACTAAACCCAAACCAACTACTGCTCCAAAAAGAGTTGACGGGGCAAACAGAATGATCATATCCAGGGCTTCTGTGATTATGCAATTCTATGCCCGCAGTTTTCTCCGCATAGGTATGGATTTACAAGAATAGCTACATTATCAGCCATTTGTGGCACAATTTGCAGATTTCAATATAAAATATGACTCTGTTTCTAGTTCCAACATAGCTACTAAAAGAACGTTGGGAGGGTGGTGCTGTGTAGTAGTCAACCATTTGCAAAGGTTAACTGGTTACCTATCGTAAAGTGGTAGCAATAGAGTTAAACAATTAGCGATACATAACAGGCAAACTAGTGAAATACTGCCATAAAATATGCTGCTTTAGGCACATATTTTGCTCTTTCTTGCTGCACAATTTACTCAAACCTACAACATGATTGGGTCCGCAAATGTTGTATGATTCCAGTGGCTCTGAACATCCCCCCATCAAATCTAACTTTATTTTGTCCAAATAGACCTAAGAAACATTTGTATTCTTGTTTTCAATTGATTGAATCTTTCTAATCTTTTCATAGATGCAAGCAATTTGAATTAGAAATATTTTAAAACATGCTACACATATTGGTCTAATCAGCAAGCCTAGGCAGGAGCAGACTGGAAACCGAAATCAGTTGTGACAAAAATGTTCAAGCTAGTCCCACAATGCATTGGTTAGAATTGGGACACAATTGGGTCTTGGCTGCACATCCTGCTGTTCAAGTAGTGCCTTAGACAGCTGCCTTCTGGGGAAAACCTTGAGTCCACGCCAGCAGGTGCCCTAACCCTCAGGACACCCAGTGCTAAGATGCAGGCACAGCACGGAAGTAGTGGACACTTGTATGAATAGCATAGGCCATAATGAGCCAAATTAAATGGGGTTTGGTGTATTTTGATCAGAAGTGTTCTTGTGGGTCCACTTGTCCTTCCCATTTTTTATCAAACATGAAGAGATGATGGACGGAGTGCTGAAACTTTTCAGACACTCACCCCAAGTCACAGATCTGGGTTGAATCCATCATCGTTCTTTAGCTCACTTTGTCACCTCAGCTCAGACCCAGCTATATGCAAGTTAGTCTTGACCCTGTGCCTAAAGGGAACAGCCCAGCCCGAACTGCCATGCCAGGTCATCTAGCTTGCACCACCATGCCAAAGCAGAGGGGTCAGCGACAGAGGTCCCTCAAAGCAGTGCAGAACACTAAACAAGACACTCTCCCTTCTCACCAGCCATGAGATGAAAGTACTTAAACACCAAAAACCTGGCACAGGAATTTTAGAACTCACCATAATCATAAAAGCATCATAAATAGACATTCATTCAAACAAACGTTCAAAGTGGTAAATTCTGTTATTGACTACCTGCAGCATAGAGGCAGAAGGAATTGTAATTCTTCTCACATCTTATTAGGTACTACACTTCACTTTTCGTGCCTCTCCCCCCCTGATTGTGCCGTTTTTCTTTCCTCTCATTCTCATTCTCATTCTCATTCCAATAAAGATCAACAACATATTTTTGTCTTTAAAGACTAACGTGATAGTTCGTATTTACTTTCGCTGGCATATGGATTCCGCAGTGTGAGTTAATGAGTTTAAAGTGCACATCACAATGCTGAAAAACTAGTCGATAAAGTTATGAAATAATGTTATAAGAAGCATGTAGTTTGCATTTGTTTGCTACGTAAATTAATTTAAAAGGAAGTTTTCACTGTGAATCATGTGGCCTTACTACACATACCCCCCACCCCAGGCACAACAGTAATTTGCACTTATTTATTTGCTCGAGACACTTGTTATAACTGGAGGGGCCTTAGTAATTTGGGTGACACCTTCAGCGCCGGATTGGGAACCCAAATCAACCCTGCACATTTTGTCAGACCGGCCAGTGCACAGTGAGTGAAACAATCCTGAACACTACACTTGCTCCTCCTCTCTAGTGAAATGTGCTTAAGGAACAGTCCGAGTTTTGCTTTACCGTACCATGACTGCATGCATTTTACTATATCTGGCAATTCTTAGGTCTCGGCCTGCGTAGGCTGCTGCGCCGGCGAGATCTTATGTCTCTGACCCCTGTTTGTGCCGTTTTTCTTGCCTCTGCCCCCCTGTTTGAGGGCGCCCATTTTGTCCAGAATCTGACACAATTCTACATGATTTACAAGGTCAAACACACTACTTAAATCAGTGTAACATAAATGGATGTGCCCTCCTTTAGAAAGAGTGCATTTACTAATAAGATGTAAATTAATTAATTGTTCCTCCACCTTAGAAGATGTCTGGTCCTTGAGAAAGGGTTGATTCATTATTTTCCAAAATAAAGTCATATCTCGTGTATCCGCTGCCTGCACTTGGTTATCCCATGCCGTCTCTTGTAGCGCTATTTTTCTCTTGTTTAGAGGCTGTTGATAGAGGTTCTCATGGTTTTGATTATTGCCTTGTGTTTCAATATGTGATGCTAAACATTCCCCATCCCTATAATTAGTTCTAATCCTAAGGGCCAATAGTAGGGGGTGGTGTTCACTGGGCTGACTGCTGACATCATCAAAGTTTCTATTGGATGTGGACTTCGTCAACATTTTTGCTCTTGCTACAGCCTCAACAACCAATAATGGGTGAAGAGCCAGGTACCTTCAAAACGCCAAAGACTTACAACTGCCATCAAGAGTGGGAGAACTAATTTTTATTTACACAAATCAAAGACAACTGTGTGTGTTTAATCTGTGGAGCAAAAGTTGCAGTGGGGAAAAAGGACAATGTTGAGAGGCATTTTTCAACAAAGCACATGCATTTTGAGAGGAAGTTCCCTAAGGGAAGCAGCCTGAGGTCACAAAAAGTAAATGAACTGAAATCTGCATTGCAGACAAATGAAGCATCCTTCGTAGTTACTCATCACTTGATCAAGCACAAAGCAACATTTTCAGATGTAGCAATTGTGAAGGAAGCAATGCTTTTAATGGCCCACTCCATATTCAAAGACTTTAAATATATCCCTGAAATTATCAGCTAGATTCATCATTATCCCGTTTTGCGAGTCCTTAATAGCGATTCATAAGGAATCGCTATTAAGGACTTGCAAAACGGGATTCATGTAGGAATTGCAAAAAATATTGCAATTCCTACATCTTCCTTATTTGCGATTAGCAAATTGCTAATCGCAAATAAGGAATAACTCCCCATTCATTCCTATGGGCCTAAAGGCCTAAAGGCCCATAGGAATGAATGGGGAGTTATTCCTTATTTGCCATTAGCAATTTGCTAATCGCAAATAAGGATGCGATTTCAAGGGTGCCAGGGGTGTCCAAAGGACACCCTGTAGCACCCCTGAAAAGCAAATGTAGCCAGATGTTGCGCACACACATGTCCAAAGGACATGTGTGTGTGTAACATACCACTCAGAATAATGTACTAAAGTGCATTTTTCTGAGTTTTCGCTATTTACCACGAAGTCTGACTTCGTGGTAAATAGCGGCCAGAAATAGCGAATTCGCAAATAGAAAATGGTAGATGAATTGCATTTAAGGAATCTCAAATAGAGATTCCTTAAATGCAATTCCTCGCAAATATGCGATTTCACAATTAGCAATTTTTGCATTTGGGATGATGAATCCCAAATGCAAAAATTGCACTCTCAAAGGGCCAGATTCTCAGAATCTGGCCCTTTGCTAGCCGTTTTCGGCTTGATGAATCTAGCTGTATGTCTGGCATTTCAGATGTGCAGTTGGGGTCAAACACTATGGTAAGAAGGGTATCTGCTTTATCAGGCAACATGATAGAGCAGTTGGAGCGGGATTTAAAGACATGTAAATATTTTTCTCTGCAATGTGATGAATCTGTTGATTCAAGCGATATTGCACAGTTGGCTATCTTTGTTATAATGGTTTTTGAAGATTTCACTTGTAAAGAAGAATTTTCAACTCGGTTGCCTCTGAAAACCACAACCAGAGGATCTGACATCCACAATGAGATGAAAAATTATTTTGTGAAACAAAATGTCCCATTGAAAAAGTTAGTGGCGATAACAACTGATGGTGCACCCGCAATGATAGGGCATCATTCTGGTTTCATTGCCAATTGTAAAGCAGATCCAGATTTACCCCCGTTATTAAACTACCATTGAATTATACATCAACAGGCAATATGTGCCAAGGTAATGGGGTTTGATCATGTGATAACTCCTGTTGTTAAAATTATTAATTCAATTTGTGTAAAGACCAAGCAGCACCGGTCCTTCAAATTGTTCCTTGAAGAACTTTTGGCTGAGTATGGTGACCTTTTACTGCACACTCAGATCCGATGGCTTAGCAGGGGAAGAATACTGCGAAGATTCCTTTCCCTATTGCCAGAAGTCAAAGCTTTCATGGAGTCTAGAAATGAAGATACCACACAGCTGTCAAACACTGAATGGTTGCTCGATTTAGCTTTTTTGACAGCTGTCACAGAGAAATTAAATGTATTGAACTACTAGTTGCAAGGCAAAAACAAGACAATGGCCAACATGATTAGTTCTTTGAAAACATAAAAAAAAACGTAACCTTTTCATACAGCATGTACAGAAAAGAAAGATGCAGCACTTTCCCTCTGTGCTCCAAATCCTGTCAGAAAACAAAACTGAGGCTGAGATCCTTGACATACAAAAATACAGTAACCTCCTCGTGAGGCTTAATCAAGAGTTCAGTGACCGGTTTAGTGATTTTGAGCAACTGGAGCCCTGTGTGATGTTCACTTCAAACCCCTTCAAGGAAGTGGATGTTAGTGACCTTTCAGAGAAAATAAGTGTTCTTCTGAACCTTGACTCTGACACCATGGAAATGGAGATGTTCTCACTTCAAAATGACATTGAATTGAAATCAAGGCAATCTGACATTAATTTCTGGAGTCTTGTAGATGCAGAAAAGTTTAAGAAGATCCACACAGCTGCATTGAAACTTTTTTCCCTGTTTGGCTCTACATATCTTTGTGAATCTGCATTTTCCGATATGAACTTCATAACATCTAAGTTTCGCACACGTCTGACTGACGAACATTTAAATGACTCCAAAAGAGTTGCCCTCTCAAGCTACACCCCAGATTACAAGGCATTACTGGACACCATGCAGTGTCAAGTCTCTCAGTGAAATTATTTGTATGCAGTCGTAATCAATACTTGTTCAGTCACAGTTCCTGGTGAAATCACAAATCTGTTTCATTATTTAAACCAAGATTAAAGTCGCTGCAGAGAAGAATCTTCAGCATTATTTGAACAAGAACAATGCAATGTGTACTGCAGGCCTGTATTACAAACACAATAAAACGTAGCTGGAAAGAAGAATCTTGAGCATGTTTCCAAATGATTATTTGCAGCATAAGATCGAATCAGTTCCACATGGAAGGTAAGATCGCTTTCCGTGTATGTTTGTTAATTGAGGCGCATTACAATGATTATTTTAATGACAACTATTACTGGAAGGTCTTAATTTTGGACCTTAATTGTGGACCTATTAATTGAAATGTCTTGAAGCGTCACAAATCCAAAGTCATTCCTTTTGGTGTTCTAGGGAACTCTTAAGTCAGGCCTGTCTTGGGTATTTTGTTCAAACCACAGTATGGGCTCTGATGAAATTAGGCTTAAAGTCAATGAAACTGGGCGTGGGGGGTCTCTCGGAAAAATGCGCGAGTTGATTCGGGTTCAGTAGCTCACGACGATTTTCACTGGCCAGAAGTAGCTCGGACTACACAAAAGGTTGGAGACCCCTGGGCTAACCTATTGGACTGTCCTTTCCCCGTGGTTCTTGAGAAAGAGAGTTTTTTCTATAAATGTTAAATCTTCTGGTGTTGGAAAATAAAGGAAGCAGAGCATAATCCTTGCCTGCGGTCCTGCCATAGAACTACATTTAAATGCATACATGTGTAACATCAGTGCATACATTACATAAACTTTGTCGTTTCTTTTTTTTTTTCTTTTTTTTTTTAATTCATCATCATAAAGAGCATATTTTGTACAATATACATAAACTAAACCTTAGGATAATTTTAAATATCAAGCAAAAAAGTCACATTGATATACATCAAACTAAATAATATACATAAATGTAAAGAGTGTTTTGATGTAAATACATTGAGCAAAGTAAAAAGAAAAACCCTAAAGTAACATGATGTGTACAAGGACATTTTTAGGGAGGGCATATTATTACAACATTTTAGACAAGTCAGCCTATTGTATTCCATCCAAAGCCAGTGGTCCCCATAAAGTCTCTAGCTTGACCATTGATCTGATTCCCTGTGCCATTTCTAGGGCTGCTTCTAAGCCATAAGTATCCCTAATAATCGCCCACCAATCTTCTGCCACAGGAGATGTATCAGAGATCCACATCCTAGCGATAGCCAGCCTGGCAGCAGCCATCAAGATTGTAAAAAGGCGTGCTATTGCTGGAACATTATCTTTATATCCCAGCATAATTTCGAGATCTGTGAGCGGTTGATCCAGTCCTAGTTTAGAATAAAGTTTTTGCTCAATTTTATTCCAGTATCCCCTTCATTTTGGGCATTCCATAAACATATGTTTCAAATTGGGTGCATATAACCCGCATTTTGGGCAATTTACCTTATCCCCCGTCTTGTTTCTCTGGGCCCATTTAGCTATTCTTGCCGGGGTTTAATATAACATACAGGTAGTGCGTAATTGATGGAGCTGCAAATTAACAGAGTGAATAGAGTCCTTAACATTACATAAAACCTGTTCTATCATTCTTGGTGTAACAATTGTTCCCAATGTTTGTGTCCAATGTTCCACCAGTTTTTCACTACCATTTGGCCTAAAACTATGTAAGTGAGCATACATTAAGCAGATGATAGATTTTGATTTCCCCCCATATATACAATCCCAGATATCTGATTGCTTAATTTCCTTTGCTCCCACATTGGACGTAAGATAGTCTTTAATCTGCATATATTTAAACAAAAAGTGATCCGGGAGTTTATAAACTAACTGTAAATCTTTGAATAGTTTGAGCCTTTTATCCTTATATAAATCGCCCAAACTAGTTATTCCATAGGTCGCCCAGGATTTACCTGCTTGGTCCATCACCACCCCCTTTTGTATCACTTTGATCGTGAAACACAGCAGGAAAGAAATGATTGCCCCATATAGGGTAATTTTTGTGGAATGTTGGTAAATTGCACCTTATAGCCATTGCCTGCCAAATATGTACAATGTCTTTAATGGTCTTAAATTTTACCCTTTTGTAAAAATGTGGATCTCTGATTCCATAAAAGAATTTTTCTTTCTGTTTTCCTAACAGAAGTGTAAATATCGAGTCATTCTGGCTTAAGCTAAGCAAACTCCGAAACCAACCTATAAAGGAAACCCAGAAGTAAAGTTTAAAATCTGGAAGACCCAGTCAACCTTGTTCAAATCCCGCTTTAAGTAACTCAATCGCCCTCCTTGGTTTTTTGTAACCCCAAATAAAGCTACTGAAAACACCTTCAAGTTTTTTAAAGAATACATCAGGGATTTTCAGAGGGACAGAGTGGAATAAAAATAGGAATTTGGGTAAGATTTTCATTTTTATCAAATTGTCAAATTGCATCTACCTATCAATCCTATAGGGAGCCTATGCCAAATTTTTGCAATCTGATAGTTTCTTTTAGAAGAGGTTCATAATTTAAATCGATGATCTTGTTAGTCCTATTGGACTGTCCTTTCCCTGTGGTTCTTGGGAAAGAGAGTTTTTTCTATAAATGTTAAATCTGCTGGTGTTGGAAAATAAAGAAAGCAGAGCATAATCCTTGCCTGCGGTCCTGCCATAGAACTACATTTAAATGCATACATGTGTAACATCAGTGCATACATTACATAAACTTTGTTGTTTCTTTTTTTTTTTACTTTTTTTATTCATCATCATAAAGGGCATATTTTGTACAATATACATAAACTAAACCTTAGTATAATTTTAAATATCAAGCAAAAAAGTCACATTGATATACATCAAACTAAATAATATACATAAATGTAAAGAGTGTTTTGATGTAAATATATTGAGCAAAGTTAAAAAAAAAACATAAAGTAACATGACGTGAACAAGGAAATTTTTAGGGAGGGCATATTATTACAACATTTTAGACAAGTCAGTCTATTGTATTCCATCCAAAGCCAGTGGTCCCCATAAAGTCTCTAGCTTGACCATTGATCTGATTCCCTGTGCCTTTTCTAGGGCTGCTTCTAAGCCATAAGTATCCCTAATAATCGCCCACCAATCTTCTGCCACAGGAGATGTATCAGAGATCCACATCCTAGCGATAGCCAGCCTGACAGCATCCATCAAGATTGTAAAAAGGCGTGCTATTGCTGGAACATTATCTTTATATCCCAGCATAATTTCGAGATCTGTGAGCGGTTGATCCAGTCCTAGTTTAGAATAAAGTATTTGCTCAATTTTATTCCAGTATCCCCTTCATTTTGGGCATTCCATAAACATAGTTTCAAATTGGCCGCATATAACCCGCATTTTGGGCAATTTACCTTATCCCCCGTCTTGTTTCCCTGGGCCCATTTAGCTATTCTTGCCGGGATATAATATAACATACAGGTAGTGCGTAATTGCTGGAGCTGCAAATTAACAGAGTGAATAGAGTCCTTAACATTACATAAAACCTGTTCTATCATTCTCGGTGTAACAATTGTTCCCAATGTTTGTGTCCAATGTTCCGCCCATTTTTCACTACCATTTGGCCTAAAACTATGTAAGTGAGCATCCATTAAGCCGATGATAGATTTTGCTTTCCCCCCATAAATACAATCCCAGATATCTGATTGCTTAATTTCCTTTGCTCCCACATTGGATGTAAGATAGTCTTTAATCTGCATATATTTAAACAAAAAGTGATCCGGGAGTTTATAAACTAACTGTAAATCTTTGAATAGTTTGAGCCCTGTATATAAATCGCCCAAACTAGTTATTCCATAGGTCGCCCAGGATTTACCTGCTTGGTCCATCACCACCCCCTTTTGTATCACTTTGATCGTGAAACACAGCAGGAAAGAAAGGATTGCCCCATATAGGGTAATTTTTGTGGAATGTCGGTAAATTGCACCTTATAGCCATTGCCTGCCAAATATGTACAATGTCTTTAATGGTCTTAAATTTTACCCTTTTGTAAAAATGTGGATCTCTGATTCCATATAGGAATTTTTCTCTCTGTTTTCCTAACATAAGTGTAATTATTGAGTCATTCTGGCTTAAGCTAAGCAAACTCCGAAACCGACCTATAAAAGAAACCCAGAAGTAAAGTTTAAAATCTGGAAGACCCAGTCCACCTTGTTCAAATCCCGCTTTAAGTAACTCAATCGCCCTCCTTGGTTTTTTGTAACCCCAAATAAAGCTACTGAAAACACCTTCAAGTTTTTTAAAGAATACATTAGGGATTTTCAGAGGGACAGAGCGGAATAAAAATCGGAATTTGGGTAAGATTTTTATTTTTATCAAATTGCATCTACCTATCAATCCTATAGGGAGCCTATGCCAAATTTTTGCAATTTGATAGTTTCTTTTAGAAGAGGCTCATAATTTAAATCGATGATCTTGTTAGTCCTATTGGACTGTCCTTTCCCTGTGGTTCTTGGGAAAGAGAGTTTTTTCTATAAATGTTAAATCTGCTGGTGTTGGAAAATAAAGAAAGCAGAGCATAATCCTTTTCTGCGGTCCTGCCATAGAACTACATTCAAATGCATACATGTGTAACATCAGTGCATACATTACATAAACTTTGTCATTTCTTTTTTTTTTTCTTTTTTTTTTTATTCATCATCATAAAGGGCATATTTTGTACAATATACATATACTAAACCTTAGTATAATTTTAAATATCAAGCAAAAAAGTCACATTGATATATATCAAATAAATAATATACATAAATGTAAAGAGTGTTTTGATGTAAATACATTGAGCAAAGTAAAAAAAAAAACCTAAAGTAACATGATGTGTACAAGGAAATTTTTAGGGAGGGCATATTATTACAACATTTTAGACAAGTCAGCCTAATGTATTCCATCCAAAGCCAGTGGTTCCGATAACGTCTCTAGCTTGACCATTGATCTAATCCCCGTGCCTTTTCTAGGGCTGCTTCTAAGCCATAATTATCCCTAACAATCGCCCACCAATCTTTTGCCACAGGATATGTATCAGAGATCCACATCCTAGCGATAGCCAGCCTGGCAGCAGCCATCAAGATTGTAAAAAGGTGTGCTATTGCTGCAACATTATCTTTATATCCCAGCATAATTTCGAGATCTGTGAGCGGTTCATCCAGTCCTAGTTTAGAATAAAGTATTTGCTCAATTTTATTCCAGTATCCCCTTCATTTTGGGCATTCCATAAACATATGTTTCAAATTGGCCGCATATAACCCGATTTTTGGGCAATTTACCTTATCCCCCGTCTTGTTTCCCTGGGCCCATTTAGCTATTCTTGCCGGGGTATAATATAACATACAGGTAGTGCGTAATTGATGGAGCTGCAAATTAACAGAGTGAATAGAGTCCTTAACATTACATAAAACCTGTTCTATCATTCTTGGTGTAACAATTGTTCCCAATGTTTGTGTCCAATGTTCCGCCAGTTTTTCACTACCATTTGGCCTAAAACTATGTAAGTGAGCATACATTAAGCCGATGATAGATTTTGATTTCCCCCCATATATACAATCCCAGATATCTGATTGCTTAATTTCCTTTGCTCCCACATTGGACGTAAGATAGTCTTTAATCTGCATATATTTAAACAAAAAGTGATCCGGGAGTTTATAAACTAACTGTAAATCTTTGAATAGTTTGAGCCTTTTATCGTTATATAAATCACCCAAACTAGTTATTCCATAGGTCGCCCAGGATTTACCTGCTTGGTCCATCACCACCCCCTTTTGTATCACTTTGATCATGAAACACAGCAGGAAAGAAAGGATTGCCCCATATAGGGTAATTTTTGTGGAATGTTGGTAAATTGCACCTTATAGCCATTGCCTGCCAAATATGTACAATGTCTTTAATGGTCTTAAATTTTACCCTTTTGAAAAAAGGGGATCTCTGATTCCATAAAGGAATTTTTCTTTCTGTTTTCCTAACAGAAGTGTAAATATCGAGTCATTCTGGCTTAAGCTAAGCAAACTACGAAACCAACCTATAAAGGAAACCCAGAAGTAAAGTTTAAAATCTGGAAGACCCAGTCCACCTTGTTCAAATCCCGCTTTAAGTAACTCAATCGCCCTCCTTGGTTTTTTGTAACCCCAAATAAAGCTACTGAAAACACCTTTAAGTTTTTTAAAGAATACATCAGGGATTTTCAGAGGGACAGAGTGGAATAAAAATAGGAATTTGGGTAAGATTTTCATTTTTATCAAATTGTCAAATTGCATCTACCTATCAATCCTATGCCAAATTTTTGCAATCTGATAGTTTCTTTTAGAAGAGGTTCATAATTTAAATCGATGATCTTGTTAGTCCTATTGGACTGTCCTTTCCCTGTGGTTCTTGGGAAAGAGAGTTTTTTCTATAAATGTTAAATCTGCTGGTGTTGGAAAATAAAGAAAGCAGAGCATAATCCTTGCCTGTGGTCCTGCCATAGAACTACATTTAAATGCATACATGTGTAACATCAGTGCATACATTACATAAACTTTGTCGTTTCTTCTTTTTTTTTCTTTTTTTTATTCATCATCATAAAGGGCATATTTTGTACAATATACATAAACTAAACCTTAGTATAATTTTAAATATCAAGCAAAAAAGTCACATTGATATACATCAAACTAAATAATATACATAAATGTAAAGAGTGTTTTGATGTAAATATATTGAGCAAAGTTAAAAAAAAACATAAAGTAACATGACGTGTACAAGGAAATGTTTAGGGAGGGCATATTATTACAACATTTTAGACAAGTCAGCCTATTGTATTCCATCCAAAGCCAGTGGTCCCCATAAAGTCTCTAGCTTGACCATTGATCTGATTCCCTGTGCCATTTCTAGGGCTGCATCTAAGCCATAAGTATCCCTAATAATCGCCCACCAATCTTCTGCCACAGGAGATGTATCAGAGATCCACATCCTAGCGATAGCCAGCCTGGCAGCAGCCATCAAGATTGTAAAAAGGCGTGCTATTGCTGGAACATTATCTTTATATCCCAGCATAATTTCGAGATCTGTGAGCGGTTGATCCAGTCCTAGTTTAGAATAAAGTATTTGCTCAATTTTATTCCAGTATCCCCTTCATTTTGGGCATTCCATAAACATAGTTTCAAATTGGCCGCATATAACCCGCATTTTGGGCAATTTACCTTATCCCCCGTCTTGTTTCCCTGGGCCCATTTAGCTATTCTTGCCGGGATATAATATAACATACAGGTAGTGCGTAATTGCTGGAGCTGCAAATTAACAGAGTGAATAGAGTCCTTAACATTACATAAAACCTGTTCTATCATTCTCGGTGTAACAATTGTTCCCAATGTTTGTGTCCAATGTTCCGCCCGTTTTTCACTACCATTTGGCCTAAAACTATGTAAGTGAGCATCCATTAAGCCGATGATAGATTTTGCTTTCCCCCCATAAATACAATCCCAGATATCTGATTGCTTAATTTCCTTTGCTCCCACATTGGATGTAAGATAGTCTTTAATCTGCATATATTTAAACAAAAAGTGATCCGGGAGTTTATAAACTAACTGTAAATCTTTGAATAGTTTGAGCCCTGTATATAAATCGCCCAAACTAGTTATTCCATAGGTCGCCCAGGATTTACCTGCTTGGTCCATCACCACCCCCTTTTGTATCACTTTGATCGTGAAACACAGCAGGAAAGAAAGGATTGCCCCATATAGGGTAATTTTTGTGGAATGTCGGTAAATTGCACCTTATAGCCATTGCCTGCCAAATATGTACAATGTCTTTAATGGTCTTAAATTTTACCCTTTTGTAAAAATGTGGATCTCTGATTCCATATAGGAATTTTTCTCTCTGTTTTCCTAACATAAGTGTAAATATCGAGTCATTCTGGCTTAAGCTAAGCAAACTCCGAAACCGACCTATAAAAGAAACCCAGAAGTAAAGTTTAAAATCTGGAAGACCCAGTCCACCTTGTTCAAATCCCGCTTTAAGTAACTCAATCGCCCTCCTTGGTTTTTTGTAACCCCAAATAAAGCTACTGAAAACACCTTCAAGTTTTTTAAAGAATACATTAGGGATTTTCAGAGGGACAGAGCGGAATAAAAATCGGAATTTGGGTAAGATTTTTATTTTTATCAAATTGCATCTACCTATCAATCCTATAGGGAGCCTATGGCACATTTTTGCAATTTGATAGTTTCTTTTAGAAGAGGTTCATAATTTAAATCGATGATCTTGTTAGTCTTTGCTACTAGCTTTACCCCCAGATAAGTCACAGTAGCACATAAAGCAATGTTAGAATAATGGAGTCCAGCAGTTGTGAGCACCTGGGTTTTATCTGCATTTAGGGGGTCATTATGATGGCGGATTTCCCGCATACTCCGGGCCGGCGGAAGCCACCGCCGGCCCGGAGTATGCGGGAAATCCGTCGAGGAGGCCTGAAAGACCCACCGCCAAATCAGGATGGCTGGTGGGTCTCACAATCTGTCCGCCGCTCTTCCGCCGCGGTCGGAAGGCGACCACGGCGGAAAAGCACTAACATGGCTGGCGGTGTCTGTCAGACACCGCCAGCCATATTAGGATGCAGGGAAAGTAATGCTTTTCCGCGGCGGGTTTTCCGCCGTGGAAAAGCATACGGACAATCACTTTGGGGGCCCGTTGCGGGCCCCCTGGGTGAAGGTTGCGTGGGGGGTGCACATGGGGGGTACCTATGGTACCCCCCTGCCTTTGCGTGCACGAAGCGGCAGGCACCGCGCGGTGCCTGACGCTTTGTGCATGCAAATGCACAGCTTTCGTTTTTTACATTGCGGCGGGTGCTGCTTCAAGCAGCAGCCGCCGCAATGTAAAACATACAGGATGTGACCGCCAGGGTGGCGGTCACATCCTAATTGCCATGGAGGGACCGCCGCTGCCCCTGCGGACGGTCCCTCCTACTCAGGGGTGGCGGACAGACGCAAGTCCGTCCGCCATCCTAATCGGCCCCTTAGTTTGTACCCTGCAACTTTACCAAATTTTTCCGCTTCTTCCCCATTACTTATTACAGCCTCATCTGGATTAACTGCATAGACAGCAATGTCGTCGGCATAAACCGTAATCTTGAGATTAATAATATCCGCTTCCAATGGTTGAATCTGTATGCAGTTTTTTAATGTGCATAGAAATAGCTCTATATACAGAGCGAATAGCAGTGGGGACAGAGGACATCCCTGGCTTGTCCCGCACAGAATCTGAAATAAAGGTGAGCATAATCCCCCATAATATAGCTTAGCCTGCGGATTGCAATATAAAGCCTTTACACAGGTCAAAAAGCGAGTACCAAAACCAATTTTAGCCATTACTGCCCATTAAAAAGCCCACCTAACGCGATCAAATGCCTTTTAAGCGTCTAAAAATAGCATCCCAAATTCAATCCGCTTCTTCTCTGCAAAGTCAAACGCTCCTATTGCCGTATTTACGTGAGTAGTGGTATCCCTCCTCATAATAAAACCATGCTGTATATCTGAAACTAAATGAGGCATAAGTGGAGCTAATCGAGTAGCCAACATTTTTTAAAAGATCTTAGCATCGGTGTTAATAAGAGAAATTGGTCGATATGATCCACATTCTGTTGGTGATTTACCCTTTTTCAAAAAAAATATGATTTGTGTTATATTCCACGATTTTGGTATTTGTCCATTACTTGCCACTGCTTGGATCACTCTGCACAAAGGCACCAATAATACCTTTTTAAACGATTTGTAGAAATCTAACGGTAGTGTGTCATCTCCCGCCGCCTTTCCCGTTGGTAGTGTCATTATCGCCAATTCCACCTCTTCCACTGATAATATATCCTCTATTTTAATTGCCTCATCCACATCTAGTACTGATATGTTACTATCCTCGATATACCCATCAATTTCTTCCTGATTTGGGGCCCATGCAAGTGAATAAAGCTTCTGATAGAACACATGGAATTGCTCTAAAATTATTGCTGTTTCGGTATGCAAATGTCCATTTGCCCCTCTTATAGCACTTATTCTTGTTTTTGCTTTTGCCTCTGCAGTTTGATAGGCCAATACCTGCCCTATATGTTCCCCATATTCATATTTTTCAAGTTGACATTTGGTATAGCTTATGGCCATTTTATCTCTTAGGAGCTTCTTTACTAACACTCTAGCATCAATTAGTGCTAGGAGTAGAGTCTCCAGATTTATCTGTCCCTTATTCACTGATTCCACATGCTGCAACTTGCGATTTCTTAAAGTACTGAACCGAAGCTCCATTTCATTTTTACGTTTCTTATTCTGGAGAAAAATATATTTTTGTGTATTACCCCGGGCAAATGCTTTCATTTTATCCCACACAATTATTGGTGATTCTGTCCCTACGTTAATTCAAAAAAATTCTTCTAAGTCTCGCGCCATATTATCTAAGTAATCACCATCTGTTAACAAGTATCTCGGGAAAGAAAACGGTCTAATCTTACTGTATCCACCGTAAATACTAAAATAATAGGATTATGATCCGATGTTACATGGGGGCATATTTCCATAACGGTTGTTCTAACTATACCCTCTGATACCCATGCCATATCTATCCTTGAATAGGATTTATGAGGAGCTGAAAAAAATGTATATCCTGGTATTGTCGCATATTTATTTCTCCATATGTCTTTAACGGAGTTTAGCCTTGCCATTTGAAGTATGGCGGCCTGCGTATTACGCATTCTCTGAGAACATCCTTTCCCGGAAGAGTCTAAACCGTAATCTATAACGCAAATAAAGTCCCCTGTAATCAATTTTTCGCCCTCCCAGTTTAACAATTCCATACTAAGATATTAAAAAATAGCAGAGTCATCCACATTGGGGCCATTATTGCACAAATTACCTATTCTTTACTCCCCTTCTCAAATTGTATAATAGCCCACCTCCCTCGCTGGTCTGATTGAGTTTTTAGCACTCTACAATTAAACCTCTTGTCTATTAAAATCGCTACACCTTTTATAGATATTGATTGAGTAGTATATATGATGACCTCGTACCCCAAATGTTTTAGCAATTTTCGGTCTTTATAGGCAATATGAGTTTTTGTTATGACTACTATCTGGGGTTGATACATTCTCAACTCCTCACGGACTAGTTTACGTTTAGTTGTGCTATTTAAGCCTGCCACGTTCCATACTATACATTTAAACTTATCCATGATTACATTTTCTCTGATTTTTTTAACAATGCCCCCTCTACTTCTATTGTCACATCAAATATACCAATTCTTATGGCCTTATCATTAACAAAATTATCTAATACCCCACCAGTTATCTTAAGCCTTTTGTGCCCTAGTGATGATTTTTCATTTTTCTGCCCCCTTTTCTCCCGCCCTCCCCCACCCCAAACTCAACAAATGCGCCCTCCCTGTCCCATGAGAGAGGATTACCTCTTTTACCCAGCTGCTGTTGGCAAAGCAGCTCTTAATGAACTTCAGCCATGAGCCTCGCCCCCACACCCCCTTACAAAAAATATATCAATAATTCCTTAAGATTAGAATAATGCTTGTATTAAATTAAGCCACAGTTACCCTCCTTCTGAGAAGAGAAAAAAAAAAGGGAAAGAAAGAGAGCCGAGAAAAATAGGATAGGTAAGGGAGAAAAAGGAGGCAATACATCAGCAATATATCGACTACAAAAGTATCGGCCTTTCTTAACACTTGCATATACCACTTGCATTGATACTGCCAACATCTTCTAAAATCTTAGTGTAGGATACCCCACCTCTGCTTAACCATAGATACAATCTGAACTTTAGCTAAAGTATAAAATATACATTAGAATTCATGCATAGCTTGAAGATATCCAAGAGCCAATACTTGTAGCCGCCATTTACTTTTGCTCTGTAACCCCAGTTTGCCACTGGCAATAGCCAGTTCGATTTCCTTTTCTCCAACAAAGAAGTAGGTTTGGCCGTCCTTAAAGATTTTCAAGCACATGGGTTCTTGTAAGAATACCTGGGCTCCAAGCGCTTTTATTAGATCTATGTATTGACGTAACCTCCATCTCCTATCCATGGTCGCTTTGCTTAAATCTGATCTAACAAAAAAGCTAACATCCCCAACCTTGACTGGGGAATTAGGTCGAGCCCTGAATGCAACTGCCTGTCTCAACAAAAAATTTCCAAAATAAATCATAATCGGCCGTGGATATTGTCTGCCTTTGTTACTTTGAGCTGTTGGCAATCTATGAACCCTCTGCAGCTGAGAGTCCCAATCCCAATCAGAGAGATCAGGGAAGGCCTTTTGAAATAACTGCACTGTATAAGCCCTCGGGTCCGCCCCCTCCAAGCCTTCAGGCACACCAAAAAGTCTTAGATTTTGCCGACGTTGGCGATTTTCCATGTGCTCCAGTTTAATCTGTATCGATATAATTTGGTCGTCGTGTTTCTTTGCAAGTCCATCTGCACGAGTGGATTGTTCCTCTGTATCCTCAACCCTCTGTTGTAACTCTGAAATATCTTGAGTTAGACCTCCCAGCTTACTTGCCATCTCTTGTAGAGACTGCTGCACTTGTTGAAAGTTAGGCTGAAACCGTCAACATTATCGGCGCCCTCTTGCTCTTTCGTGCACGTAAACAGCCGCCATTTTGAACACCATGGCTTCCCTGCCCTTTTCTGATAGCCAGCGCGTCTCTCTCCCCCTCCTAGCCTCGCAGGCATCCCCCGTGTGCTGACAACCCCCTCGCCCTCACATGCCTCGGGTCATAAACCCCTCTTCAGCGCAGCTCTGCCTCGGAATCCCATCCTGTTCCCAGCGCGACACCTCCCTTCATTCCTTTCATGGTCCCAGATCCTTTGATACAAACCCCCTTTTCCTATGTGCCCGTTTGTCTTCCTCGTTCCCAGGCCACCACCTGGCTCTGCGGATACTGTTTATTGCCCCCAGTACAGTAGGAAGCTTCCCCCATCAAAGGACCCTCGGGTCGATCAAAGCCTCCACCCTACGAGATCCGATCGAACCCCACACCTTCCGTGAATCGGCGGAATATCCAACTGCGCGATGATCACCACCTGATGTGACCGGGGTGGGGACTTCAACTGTAACTATGTGTGGGAACGGACCTGAAGGGGAGATTCCGAGGATGTCTTTTCGTACATCAAAGTATTAACGAGAATGTGTTTCATGCAATAAAGTGATTAACTTGTGTATAAGAGGCCAGGCCTCAGAGATGCGGGTAGAGCACCTCAGAACGTTTCCTGCTGTCTGTTTTGCTGTGTTCTCCTCCGGAGAGAATAAAACCTTGTTTCCTGCCTTCCAGTCTCCAGCGCCTGCCTCTTCAGTAGTTTAAATACCTTGTGGGTTCAAGAGGCGACACCGCCGGGCAATACTTAAGGATCTTATATTCTGGTTGGTAGTGCCACCCTTTTACAATTGGCGTCCCAAGCGTGGGGCCCATCAGCGACTCGTGGATCCAGTGGGAGAGGTCCCGACGACAGAGTGAACGACTGCAATGATCGGGAACGCGTCTGTCCGATAGACCCTCGTCTGACAGCCGATCATCCGAACTTCACTGGTTCCGAACAGACCTCTCTCTAGTGATCTACGGTCCTGACTGGGAGCCATCAGGAGTGCCGCGAGGATAACGGAGAAGAGAGGACGATCGGGCGCTGGATTCGGAAGACAAGAAACTGTCCATGCGGTCCGGGTAAGGTCGTGTAAACACGACAAGTTGCGAAATGATTGCTTGATTGTTTAAAAAATACTAGTATTGCTCTTTTTATTTATTTGGAGATTCGCTGTCTGCAAACGGAGAAACAACGGGCTCTCTCTTTGCAAACAGTGGAGGATAGGTAGGGCAGCAGTCGTGCCTATTTTTTTCTCCCCCACTGAATAATTACTTGAAACTGAACTGTTGTTCGCAAAACTATTGTTTTCTGGAGATTCTCTGTCTGCAAACAGGGAAGAGACCACCCTTTTTGCAGATAGTGAAAAGGGTAGGTAACGCAGATCTTTGCGGACCTACTCATTCTCCCCATTGAATATTTATTGGTCTTTTGTTATTTTGATCCATGAGGTATTCACTGCCTGCAAACAACGTAGAATAGAAATATTCTGTCCAGTCTTTGCACCCAGTGATAAGATAGGCAGTGCTGACTTTTTAGTCCCTCGTTACGAGCCGTCATGTCTGTCTTCTCCCCACTGATTAGTAGCCTGTTTAGCCCGGACCGCTTATTAGAGATGGACCACCCAGCCCCACTGGAAGGCACCCCTAATAAGGACATGTTCATGAAGCATGGATTGACCGCTATAGCCTATAGCAAACTATGGCATAAATATACGAAAAAGGGTCAAGAAAGTCAGTGGCCCCTGATAGGATCCTTCGATGATGATAAAATAAAAACGCTAGAAGCAGCCCTTGGTAAAAACAAGACAACACCCACTATGCTTGACAGTTTCGGCATGTGGCGCAAAGAAACTGAACAATGTAAAAAGAAAACTGAGAGTAGGTTGGAAAAAGAGCTGCGAAAAGCAGCCCACCTAGCTGCCCAGAAACTAGAAAAAGAGATAAAGGAAAGGGAGAAAGCTAAACAGAAACTAGAAATGGAAACACCGAGCCAGTGTCCGGTTAGAACTCCCTCCATGCTCTACCCTGATTTACCCTCGAAACAACGAGCCAACGATGATCTGCTGTTAGGTCCTCCTATCATCTACATGCCCCCTCCATATGCCCCTTCCCAACCCTTAGCACAGCACGCGCCACCCCCAGGTACAAACGAAAGTACCGCCACAGCTTCGGCCCCAATGGCCTCTGTGCCAGCCGAACCCCTTGTATTAAATACTGCATCAACGACAACGTTAGGCGACCATGAGACTCGAGGGGCTGGCCCTGCAAGAACAAGCAGACTGAGCAAAGATGAGCGAGCAGGGATCGGCAAGATAGCAAGGACACTGGTTGAAAGGAAGGAAGATGAAGAGTACATCACGGATATGTTCAACTCGTATACAGGGAGTCACAGACGACATTTTACCGTACGACTGTGTTATCATGTCTTGAATGCATACGAGGACCGATATTGAGACAACGGTCCCGGGAGCCTAACGACCCTGTACCGGAAGGTCGATATTGGGGATGAGGGCGAGTGTGATGTGTCGGACCTCCTTACGCGTACGCTTGAGGTTTTCCGCCACCTCACTGAACGAGAGTCGGGAACTAAACCCACGACCTCCGTAGTGACCGAGCCACCAACCGAGCAATCTGACACCATGATGCCGATACGAGAGGCTGCCCCTTACTGGGTTCCTCCCCGAGGTGCAGGGACTCACGATGATGCAAACAACCAAGATGCGAAGGGAAGGGTAGTGTACAACTGGGTCTACCAGCCATGGGACCGGCAAGAGATTCTGACATTCCGGAAATCTCTACCCGACCTACGTAAAAACCCCACTGCCTTTTATACTGAATTGGGTACAGCCCTGGGTTCAACGATTATGACCCTGGCTGACATCGACTTGTTCTTCGGGTTATGTCTACCAGCTGATGTGTGGAAGCAAATCCGGAAAGTCGACCACCTTGAGCTGTTTGGACATACCTGGTCACAACTCGATGACCTGGATAAACAACGGGGACCAGGACAAAAGCCTTTGAAATCCATTCTAGACCTTCCAGATAAAATCGTAGAGAAATTAAAAACCCTGATCCCAGAAAAGAAAGTGGACTGGTCGATAGTAACAGCCTGTCGCCAGAAACCCCAGGAGGATGTATCGGAATACTTCTCCCGGTTTGAAACGGTGTTCTCCGATTACAGCGGCCAGGACATGACCACTGCAACCGGACACCATCTGTTTGTCCAGAATTATGTTAAGGGCCTGTCATCGGAGATCTCCCAGAAACTACAGGCCAGCGAGAGTAGTTGGGCAGCCTCCAAACCTACAGCGATTCTCCAAATGGCCCAATATTATGAACATCAGAAAAATGAAAACGATAGGGCAACAGAGAAAAAGAAGAAGGACTTGAAATAGAGGGTGATGATTGCCAAACTACAAGGGGTGACTATAGGACGAGACCAATATCGGGGAAACTACCAGACGAACGTCCCTAAGACTACATTTCCCCAGGACCGCACTCTGACTTCCTACAGTGGACGCACAGACCTTAGAGAGAACCAGTGTGCTTTCTGCAAAGGGACTGGCCATTGGAAATCCCAGTGCCCAGTTCTTCTGGAAATGATCAAAAACAAAGACCCCAGGGACATAGCAAATGGACTGAGAAATAAGGGATACAGCGAGGGCCCCCAAATGACACGACTAACGACAGATCAGGCAGACCAAATACGTTTGATCGACCCAGGCAGAACCAATATCAACAATCTGACTATGAAGACACCCACAACTTCGCATAGGACAGCCAAGGGCAAGGGAGGGATCCAGTCGAGCTCTATGTTGACCAGCAGGGCCCTTACGTCACTGCTAAGGTCCTGGGTACCAAGTCACCATTTCTGGTAGACACTGGCGCAACACGTAGTGCGTTATCTAAACGACTGATTCCAAGGGCACCCTTGTCTGGCTCACTCATAACATCGACAGGTTTCGATGGAACGCCCTCCACCAACCCTTTGTCTGCCCCGATTCTCTTTGACGTAGAAAACAACACCACTGACACCACGTTTTTGCTCTCCTCCAATAGCCCTGACGCCATTATGGGACTTGACTTACTGAAACACTTCCGAGCGACGATCAGGTGTTCTCAAGATGGAGTTCGAGTGTTTCTTTACGACAACCCCGTTCTGCTTAGACATTGCTCTCCCCAACACATGTTTTCCATCACCGACGCTGACGCATCCCTGCTTGACACTCTGCCTCCGTACCTGTGGGCCAAAGCGGATTCGGACGTAGGACGTATGTTAATTGACCCGGTGCACATTACTGTCCGACCAGACGCAACACTCCCAAAACTCCCACAATATCGGATATCGCCCGAGGGCGAGAAGGCATTGGTAATGATTATCCAGTCACTGATAGACGCAGGAGTGGTAGAGGAAGTGGTTAGCAACATTTGCAACAGCCCTATCTTGCCCATTATCAAGAAGCAGGGAGAGGGAGATGAGAAAGCATACCGTTTTATCATCGACCTCCGAGAGATCAACAAAGTGGTGGTACCCCAGTACCCTGTGGTCTCAGACATCACCACCATCCTGACCTTGATTCCTTCTACTGCCACCACCTTTACCATCATCGACCTCAAAAACGCATTCTTTTCCATCCCCATCCACCCAGACAGCCGATATCTCTTCGGCTTTACCCTAAAAGCCCGCTCATATAGGTTTTGCCGAGCCCCCCAAGGCTACACGGAAAGCCCTAGCATCTACAGCCAGGCCCTCAAAAGACAACTAGATCAAGTCCAGTTACCCGACGGAGTGGTGTTAGTACAATATGTCGATGACATCCTTTTGGCAGCCGACACCACCCCTCTAGCGGTTACCGCCACCATTCAACTCCTGCGCTTCCTTGCGGAAAAGGGCCACAAGGTCTCCAAGAAGAAGTTGCAATTCTGCCAACCCCAGGTCACTTACCTAGGTCACCTTTTGTCCAAAGATGGAAGAAAACTCACTCCTGATCGAATCCAAACCATTCTAGATACCCCTGTCCCTACGACCCAGAAGCAGGTTCGCTCCCTATTAGGCCTCACCTCCTTCTGCCGACAATGGTTACCAAACTTTAGCCTCGTTGTAAAACCACTGCTTTCTCTGCTAAACAAAGACGTCCCTTTCCCACTCCCTTGGACCCCTGAGTGTCAAACTTCCTTCACGGAACTGCGAGATGCCCTTTGCTCAGCCCCCGTCCTAGGTACCCCTGATTACAAAAAGCCCTTCTCCCTTTACACTCACGAAAGGGAGGGGTGCGCTTTATCTGTCCTGACCCAGGCCATCGGCCCTAGGCAACGACCGTGCGCTTACTTCTCTGCCACTCTTGACCCTGTCGCCAGAGCCTTGCCTGCCTGCCTTCGAGCTGTAGCTGCTGCTGCAATCTCTATCAGACAGAGCGAGGGGATTGTACTCTCGAATCCCCTCACGGTACTAGTACCCCATGCAGTCGACACCCTCCTGAACCAAACCAAGACGCAACATCTGACGAGTGCACGACTGACTGGATACGAACTGACTTTGCTTGCACCCCATATCACCCTGAAAAGATGCACCACACTGAACCCGGCAACTCTGTTACCCTTGCCAGAGAACGATCCCAATGTGCACCCTGTACATGACTGCGTGACTCTTACGGACGAACAAACCAGGAGTAGGGTTGATCTCAGAGACACGGCTTTCCCTGACCCCGACGGGGAGCTGTGGGTGGACGGTTCTTGCATCAAACTCTCCGACGGTACCACTTCCGCTGCCTATGCAGTCACCACGGCTCGAACCGTAGTAGAAACAGCCCGCATCACCCAGCGATCTGCCCAGGCAGCGGAACTGATTGCTTTGACACGAGCCTGCATCCTGGCAACAGGAACCACAGCGAACATTTACACCGACAGCCAGTATGCCTTCGGGGTGGTTCACCATTTTGGGCTCCTTTGGAGGGAAAGGGGATTCTTGACCTCACACGGCACACCCATTTTGCACGGGGATCTAGTCTCCGCCTTAATCAAAGCTGTCCTTCTCCCCAACAAGCTTGCCGTCATCAAATGCCAGGCGCACAAGAAGGTGACAGACATTATTGGACAGGGATATGCACTAGCCGACATCACTGCCCGAACGACAGCTGAAAATAGGACGACAACACATATGTACGTGACCAGGTCACAAGCGGAAAAATGGACTGACGTCGGAGACACTATCAGGGACATTCAAACGGCTAGCACACAACACGAGTTGACTGAATGGACACGGGTGGGATTAAAAGACAATGAAGGCTGCTGGCGGACAAAAGACACGAACAAATGGTTGCTACCTGATTCATACTTGATTCCCATACTGACCATGGCACACTCCCCTGCCCACATAGGATCAGCCCCCATGATCGAACTTGTCTCCAGAGTTTGGCACAATGATAAGATCCCAGATTCCGCCAAACGCCTGGTCCAACAATGCTTAATATGCCTGCAACACAACCCCAGGAAAGGAACTGTAGTACCCCGGGGGGGATTTGGGGTCCCAAACCACCCATTTGAAGTCCTGCAGATGGACTACATCCAGCTAGACAGATGCCAAGGCCTAAAATATGTACTTGTTGTGGTGTGCGCATTTAGCAAGTGGGTGGAAGCATATCCAACCCGTGACAACACCGCTATGGCCACTGCAAAGGTTCTGTTAAAGGAGTTTTTTCCCCGTTATGGCCTCTGTCGTATTTTATGGAGTGATAATGGCCCCCACTTCATATCCAAAGTTATCCAGCTCATCCTAAATGGGTTGGGTATTAAACAGAAATTCCACGCAGTCTTCCACCCCCAATCTGCTGGGCTTGTCGAACGACACAATGCCACACTAAAGCTTAAACTGGCCAAAATAGTGGCTACCACGGGTCTGAAATGGCCAGACGCCCTCCCACTGGCATTGCTATCGATGCGCTCTACCCCCACCCGACATCACTTAACTCCTTATGAAGTTGTCTTCGGTCGACCCATGAGCGTCTGGTCTGCCCCGAAACCGACTTCCATTCATGACGTCCCGGACGTCCTAATGTCTGATTATCTGTATAAATTGACTGAAACTCTGTCTGTCATTCATCAGCAGGTGCAGCAGGCCATCCCCGATGCTTCCAGGGGTCCGGGTCACGCCATCCAACCGGGGGACTTTGTGCTGATCCGGAATTTTCAGCGGTCAAAGAGTTTGGAACCCCGGTGGACGGGCCCCTGGCAAGTGCTGATCACCACTCGGACCGCACTTCGAGTGGAGGGGAAGAAGCACTGGCTGCACGCCCATCACTGCAAAAAGGTCTCCTCAGCCCTGGCCACGACAGACAACGTCAGTACCCAAGAAGAGCTCCTGAACAAAGACCGACCATCATTGAACTGCTATCCCGACACAGAGACACTTGAACTTTCAAAACATTCTGATCCCACTGTGCCATCTCGAGAAGGGTATTTCCTGCGTCGAAAGGAGGGAGCTTCGGCTAAGTAGGCCACTGACTAGGTTAAAGGATCTCAGAACGGTGACCCAAACTACCAAGGGTTACCTGGAGAGAAGCTAAACTAAGTCTGTGGTCCTGCCCACTACCGAGCACCTTGAAAACGAAGATGATGGAAGCGCCAGGTAAGAAGATGATGGAAGCGCCAAATAAGAAGCCGATGGAGACAACGGGAAATACCCACTACAAAAATCCGAGAACAGCCAGACTCCATAGCTCAAAGACAATTGCACTCTTCATCGTAATCCTCTTCTGCTTTCTCCTCATGACCACGCTCTGGATTATGGAAGAACATGCACCTGCTCGCGAAACATTCCTAACCACTGCTCAGCCTACCACCATGAAGGAACATTATCTAATTTCGCTCTCTCCTCAACTAAGAGAGAGGCGAAAGGAATTTTGGAATAACTCTTTCATGCAGCTGCTTCACCAACACAATCTTGCCACCAATGCCACCAACTGCTGGATCTGTGGGTTGCTACCCCATGCCACTGGACATTCAATACCATTCATCCCTTCACCCTTCTCTGTTCACGGCTCCTGCCTTGCTTGGCTGATCCTCCTGCAAGAAAGCTATAAGGACAATGCCACCTCCGGCAGAACCGTAACGCATTTCTCCCACGGGGTCCGGCGAAACAAAACGAAGATACACTTCTGCCCGCAGACCTCCAACGATTCAATCCAAATGGACATCCCGGCTAAAGAACGTATCGAAATGCAGGTGTTCAACAATCCAACCAGACCCACCTTCTCCTATCTGCGGAAACGAACGGCTGCCACTCTGACTGTGGCCTTGTCGGTCATCAACGTCACAGGCCACATGTGTGTAGAAGGACTTGGAACACAGCTGGTGGGTCGCAGCGCTTGCCGCTTTACCAGAACTTTGGATTCCACGGATCCACCTTCCTTTGTGTCATCCCCAAACATGTATTTCGTCTGCGGCACCAAGGCCTACACCTGGCTCCCCAAAGGCTGGGGGGGCACTTGTTTCATCTCCTTCATCCTTCCTCCGACTTATGTGGCCCCAGCGAATCACCATAGACAAAAACGAGCCAAAGACATTGAGCAAGCCGACTCAACAGGAGCACAGTTCCTCGATGCTATGAAAGGACTCGTCCCCCTCTGGGGCCCGATGGCAAACAGCCGTGCCATCCGACACCTGACTCAGGCAGTTGAGACAACCATGAACATCACAGCTGGTATCTTCGCTAACAACACTGCCGAGCTCCAAGCGGTCAGTCTGGTGGCTCTCCAGAACCGCCTCGTTCTAGATGTGGTTCTGGCGGACCGTGGAGGAGCATGCCGCATTATTGGGTCCAGCTGTTGTACATACATACCGGACAACTCACCCTCAGTGTACAAAGCCATTGAACATCTTCACAGACTCTCTTCGGAAGTCCACCAAGAACAAGGAGAATGGTCGCTTGGTGGTTGGTTCTGGGACTCCGTTAAGAACTGGGGCTGGAGACTGCTCACCATTATCCTGATTCCTGTAGTTGTAGTATGTGGTCTATGCTTAGGAATTCAATGTCTGCCACCTCTGTGTTCTTTATGTGCAAGTTGTATTTTCCCCAAAACTGTGGACTTTGGAAGCGAACACATGAGAGCATTGTATGATGCCGAGGTTAGGAATTTGATGAAAATTGACATTGAGTAAGCAAGTTGGCTAGATATGTTGAAAAGGGAGGACTGTTGAAAGTTAGGCTGAAACCGTCAACATTATCGGCGCCCTCTTGCTCTTTCGTGCACGTAAACAGCCGCCATTTTGAACACCATGGCTTCCCTGCCCTTTTCTGATAGCCAGCGCGTCTCTCTCCCCCTCCTAGCCTCGCAGGCATCCCCCGCGTGCTGACAACCCCCTCGCCCTCACATGCCTCGGGTCATAAACCCCTCTTCAGCGCAGCTCTGCCTCGGAATCCCATCCTGTTCCCAGCGCGACACCTCCCTTCATTCCTTTCATGGTCCCAGATCCTTTGATACAAACCCCCTTTTCCTATGTGCCCATTTGTCTTCCTCGTTCCCAGGCCACCACCTGGCTCTGCGGATACTGTTTATTGCCCCCAGTACAGTAGGAAGCTTCCTCCCATCAAAGGACCCTCGGGTCGATCAAAGCCTCCACCCTACGAGATCCGATCGAACCCCACACCTTCCGTGAATCGGCGGAATATCCAACTGCGCGATGATCACCACCTGATGTGACCGGGGTGGGGACTTCAACTGTAACTATGTGTGGGAACGGACCTGAAGGGGAGATTCCGAGGATGTCTTTTCGTACATCAAAGTATTAACGAGAATGTGTTTCATGCAATAAAGTGATTAACTTGTGTATAAGAGGCCAGGCCTCAGAGATGCGGGTAGAGCACCTCAGAACGATACCTGCTGTCTGTTTTGCTGTGTTCTCCTCCGGAGAGAATAAAACCTTGTTTCCTGCCTTCCAGTCTCCAGCGCCTGCCTCTTCAGTAGTTTAAATACCTTGTGGGTTCAAGAGGCGACACCGCCGGGCAATACTTAAGGATCTTATATTCTGGTTGGTAGTGCCACCCTTTAACACACTCTACTGTTGTTTTCTAGGACCGGAGTATAGTGATGTTGAGCTTCCTGCCTTTGCTTCTTCAGCAGTTGTAGTATTAAACTTAATGATGGCGTGGTATCCTCTTCGTTGTTAGCTATTGTCGTTGTTGCTGTTGCTGTGCTCCCAATTGCAATCACTTTGCTTGTATCTTGATTTCCCTGAATACCTAGAATACCTGGAACTGCTTGGCTAGCTTGGGTAGCTTGAGTAGCATGAATGCTTTCTGTATTGTTCGTGGGTCTAATTCCCTCTAAGGCCCCCATCTTGGGACTACACACCGCCGAGGACGTCAATTGGTTTTTCACTGGGGTGCCGGCAGATACCGCGCTCTTAGAGCCCCCCTTTGCCTGTACCCATTTGTGCAAGGGGCTGTTTTCTGGAATTGACTTCCCACGCAATAAAGCCACATTCAGTCCTGCAGGTGATTTCTTCTTGTTGTTTTTCTTATTTTTCGCCTTCCCCCGCCCTCGTTTATCTACAGACTGTTTGTTCAATGTAGAAAATTCTGTATCATCAATATCGTCAAAAGAGTCCGTTTCCTGACCCTCCTCTCTCTCATCACTTGTGATAGATTTTCCCACCTCCGCCATTCTTTTCATTGCCTTGTTTGTTCCAGGCGTCTTGCACATCTTGGAGGGAGTATCGGTTAATACCTCATTCCTACACATTTGCCGTTCTGTCGAACCCCCACCATCACCATCACCAACACCAGCTTTAACTCCAAGCCCAAGCCCTGCACCCGTACTGCTATCAGCAATATTGTCCAGGCCCTCAGCAGAGGGTGAAGGTATATCCAAAACAGGCACATAATCGATAGTAGAATTGGTAGTAGAAACCACTGTGTAAGCTACATCAACTGCAGTGGCTAGGGTTTCTACAACAGTGTCTGAGGCAACAGCAGCGGCCGTAATAGCCGTAATAGCACTAGTAACAGTAACAGCATTAGTAGTCAAATCGTTGGGGATAGTATTCGCAACATTGAGAGTTACCGCAGCCATTGAAACAGTGTTGCCTCCCTGGTTGTCAGTCAGTGGAACCGCAGGCGTTTGACTCCCAGCCGGCTTGCTCCTTTCCTTCTCTTTCCCCGAAGTGCCTGCTGATGACTCTGCCGCCTTCTCAGGTTGCTGCTCGTATGGCAGTGTTCGCGCCACACCCGTGGCCGTCTTCTCCCCAGCATCGACGGTACCCAAAGCGTGTAGCTCCCCCACCAGGAGGTTCTTCCCAGCCCTGGTGTTTCGCATTTCAAGTAAGATCACAGTCTACATATATGAAGATTGTTAGACCTGGCATCCATGGCAAGGTTTCTCCTGACTTTTTGCCTCTGCCCTACTGTTTTGTTGCCTTCATTTTTGCTTGCTTTAGGATACTGGGCACTTTACCAGTGCTAAAGTGCATATGCTCTGTACTTTAAACATAGTAACATTGGCTTATCCAGAATTGCCATATTTAATTTACGTGTAAGTCCCTAGTAAATTTCACTATATGTTCCCAGTTCCTGTAAATTAAAATTACTAGTGGGCCTGCTACACTGATTGCTATAACAGTTATTTGTGAGGTACAGTGCTAAATGTTAGGTCCAGTGGTAGCTTGCATCAATACTAACTTCTTCCTACGTGACTGCTGTTGGCCATACACATAGCTATCTTATGTTGCTTGTCCCTACCTCTATGGTTCTGTTACTCTAACTTCTGTGTCAAATCTGGATTCCATGTGTAGTGGGTTCACTATCCCTGCGTAACTGTGTCCTGATACCAGCTCCCAATATCACTGTGAAGGATCATTAGCAGTTGCAATCACACTGAGTATCATTGCTGTCTGTGCACTGAATGGTCTTGTCAAAGAAAAGGTACTATCTAATCAATAAGACACATACTTCACTGCGTACACACTTGTATCCATAATTCTTGCGAAATACAAGAAGCTTGGAAGTTGCTGTATCACTGCTACTAATGGTGCATGTGCCCCAGAAAGGTAGGGTAAGGTTCAGTAGACCCACTTCTGCATCTACACTAGCTCTTCCCAGTCATGCAGTGGCCCTCCTGTCAGGTTAGAGTGTCACAAGGATCTTCAGTCTGCGACAGACTATACTTACTATTGTGTCATGCGTGTACATTGAACTAAGTTCTCAGGGTCTTGTAGCTTAACCTATAACTGGTTATTTTACCTAAGTTCTCTTAACCATGTCTATGAAACAGATATCCTGTTCTCCTCCACCAACCCCTTTTCATGTTTGGCATTTCTTGGTATACAGGCGATACAAATTATGCCATATTCCTTGGAACAGAATGTACCTATTAAATTCCGTTCATACAAGTTACAATACCCTTTCTGCCTATAACTCCCATACCCTTCTAGACATACTGCAGGCACTGTTTAGATTGTAGTCCTTCTGGACCTAAATTGTTCTCATATATTCAATAATAATCCTCATCGTGACAACTACTGTATGTAAACCAATGGCATTTCATGTGTAATCTGCGCATCATACCCTTTGATTTTATCACAATGTCATCTGATTGTATTTATTTTCTGTTAAATTAATAAAAAACTTTGAAATGAAAAAAGGCCTTTTAAATATATCCTAAGAAACCTGATACAAAATATCATTTGTAAAGCCACTTCAGGGCTGGCTCTAGGGCGGTGCAACCGGTGCCACCGCAGCGGGTGCTGACTTCGGGTGGGGGTCCCCTATTTGCAAATAATATTGTTTTAAAAGCACCTGCTGCTGCATCCATGGCCTCCAGACATTTTCAGGCAACTATATAAATGTCAAGATAATTTCTGTGATTAATGTTGTTCCTGGAGGGAAATGAGTTTTGTTTAGTGGAAGTTTTGACTCATCTAAAGGTAGCGCTGAGGGTTAATATGCCTGTTGCAAAGCACATGAACCGTTGTGCTCACAAAGTGCATGTAAAGTAAATAGATCAGTGGGTTACTGCTTTTATATGAGAAATCCTTTGTTACTTGCAGTTTATACATTCTACTCCTAACGTAGAACAGTGAGCTATTAACTGTCATCAAAGTGCTGCATGCAAACTGCAAGGTATAGTTTGGAGCTTTGTATTGTATTGTATTGTATGCCAAATTTATAAAGTGCATCTTTCACCCAGTGGATATCTTGGTGCTGTAGCATGTGACATCAACACCCACAGATGGAAAAAGGGAGTGGATTGGCAGTAAACCTTCGCCAACTTCACGGGATCAAATTCTAGGGAACAGCCATGTTTGAACCTTTTTCCTAAACTGCAGGGGGTCCTGGGACTGTCTGACTTCTAATGGAAGTTTATTCCAGAGCTTCGCGGCGGCTGTGCTGAACGCTCTACAACCTGATTTCGCTCTCCAAAATCTAGAAACTCTCACCCAGTAAGCAGAGGACGAGCGAAGACACCCCGTCGGAATATACCAGGTGAATTTCTCCTGTAAAGGTTTGGGTCCTGAACCATGATGGGCTTTAAACACTATGCACAGAGATTTAAACTGAATTCTTTGCTCTATTGGGTGCCAGTTTAGCTCTGCAAGGGCCAAAGATCCAGACGAGCTCCATGGCTTAATCAAAGCCAGCTTAGCCGTGAAGGTTTGGACCCTTTGAAGGCGTTCAATCAGGAATATTGGAGACTCCAGTAATAAGGCATTACACTAGTCCAGCCTGCTAAGGATGGTACTTCCAACTACCAAGGCTCTAGCCGTAATAGGCAGCAGTGGGAGGATCTCCCTCAACACTCTGATGACGGAGAAACAGCTCCCCACCAATTTATTTACTTGTCCTTCCAAATTCAGATAAGCAGCGAGCATTACTCCTAAATTGCGTACTGATTTAGCAGAAACGGGGTGGGGGTTATTGAAGAAGGCCAAAAATGATCAGGAAATGGGGAGGGAACTCTCCCACCAGCACAGTATAAGACTTCAGTTTTGTCCGAGTTAAATTGTAGTGAGTTCGCCTATAAGCTTTATGATTTTTATTTAGTCTTCCATTATCCTAATGTTGCAAAATGCGTTCATTTGGACAGCAATCGATTCTGATGATAAAAGAGTTTTAAATTCTGAGTTTGTGCTTCTCCAGACTAAGCACTGTTAAACTATACAGCTTACCAGTTTGGAGGACACGTGATGTGACTCCTACACCTTGTAGTCCTCTGCCCTATGTAACATTTCCTAAACACTGATTTACACACCTATGAGTGATTGTCTCTTGTAGTGTGTGTGATGGAAAGCGCTCTGACACCCTACACTGGGATAAGTGGCAGCGGCGCAAGAAAACTATTTAAATGGATCTGAGAGAGAGTGGTTATAGAGACTGAAGTGGCATGGAAAAGAGTGGTAGTTAGGGAATCCGTGGCAGAGGTGGTCATTGGGGGGCACCAACAAACATTTTCGTACTGGGCACCGCCAGCGCTTGAGCCAGCCTTGAGACACTTATAGCGATGTGACCCATTTCTACTTAGTTTCAGGGTTTTGTTGCAAATTAGCCCCAAAAAAACAGCATTAGATGCACAGTTTCCTCACTTGTAAGTTTTTTTCTGATCGCAGACTCAGGCCTTTGGTCATCTGTGCATGTGTCGCTTCTCTCCAGAGGCCTAAAGGCAATAATAGGTTTCTTTTAGTATAGTTCATGACGGAAGGTGTCAAACATGGAGATCAATGATTTTTTTTAGTTTAAATAGCTTTATTGAAGCAAATACAAACATAGGGGCAACACTACAATAATATTTGTAGAAAAATTGCAAAAAATACCAAACAAAGTGTATAAGCTAAGCAGAATGGGAACTCAAAACAACAGCAATTTCTAAAACTAAAACCAAAGAATGAATGGAATGATAACTAGGTATGCACCTTAACAGATAGCAAATGTTCCAATGTGGGTGGAGAGAGAGAAAGAAGGGGAGAGGAGAGAGAAAGTCAACCAAAAGGGGGCAAAAAGAAAACAACGTCTTTACCAGATATCATATGTAAATGTAAGAAAATCTAGATACGATCACCACACAGTTAATAATACTGAGTAAGAACCAAACATTGACTTATACGAACTATATAAGAGAAATAAAGTATAATACTCAAGGCAGATGAAAGACAAGGATCTGTCCTTATTACGTAATGCAGAGGAGGATAAATAGTTAGTGAGTGGAGACCACAAGATGTCCTTTCGAAGGAGTTGCTGAGATGTGGTGGCTGAAGCTCTCTCCAACCTGTGATGGTAGCAGAGAAGGTTCCACCAAGCAGAAAGAGATACCTTAGTGGCATCCTTCCAATTAGAGGTGATTACCAGAAAAGCAATAGCAATTAACAAAGATCAATGATATTAATTTACCAAAATATGTGAAAATCTACACACCATAGATTTTAACATTCAATTTGTGGACCTTTCCCATTGTTTTAAATTAATAAAATCCACAGAAATTTGCCTTCGATTTCTACTCAAGTTGCCGATTTCCAGTGTAATTTTATCACAATGCAATCTGTGGAAATAAATGTATGCGCATATGGTGGAGGTGGCAGACTTGTGAGGCAGTCTATGGGATCAATACTCATGAATTGTAGGTGAAAGATTATGGGCATACGAGAGACAGCAACTTAACATATATCAATTAGCTTGTTTTATGAACATTATAATGTTGTAAATTAGTCCAGTTAATTTAGACTGAAGTACCCTTTTTTAGCACTGATCAAGGCATCAGTCATATGATTTGTTTACCAAAACTTCCACATATTTTGCCACTGTTCCATTCAGAAATATGAAAATACTCCAACACATTTTCCCATATTTTTGGAAGATTTGGACTGCCTCTAGTCAGTATAATTTACAACCACAAAAGTCGTAAAAGACCACAACATGTTATGTACATTAGGAAGAGAGGGTGGAAATGCTCTGCTTTGGCTAGAGGCAGGTGAGTACCACCATCTGGTTTGATCGTAATGCATGGTCATGCCTGTGCAGAAGGAACATGGTCCAAAGTGGTGCATGATCTCTTCCTGTTCTAAGTAAGTGATGGATTTATGCAAACCCTAGGGATCACAAATATCAACATAGGGCACCACTACCCACTCATTCAGTGGAATGGTTCAAGTCATTCAGAACGGATGTTTGTGAAACTCTGTGCGTAGAGAGATTTGCAAATAGTGTACATTTCCTTCACTGTAAAGTTGGCACATTTTTCAGTTTAGATTATATGCTGGTCGAAATAAATCCTACATCTGTACGTCATTTCGTAACCAGTGGAGAACCTATAACAGAGATTGCAATTCTCTGAAAACTAAAGCTAGTTTGACCATTGCACCGAACACACATGTACGGTTAACTTACCTTATAGTCGTAGTAGATTATTTACGTCATCAACCTCACAACTATTGTGATGCTCATGGACATCTTTTAGATTGCTTTCACTTCCATCGCTGTCCCCTGATCGAAATATATATTTTTTCAAAAGCAAGATGCCTAGCCTGAAATAAATTAGTAAAAGAGATTGTAATTAAGACTGGGAAAAGTAACCTCAGTTCTTGTACTTTTAACGCAGTTTGTTAAGTAGCATAGTTTTAACATTTCAATATTTCAAACACCATGAAAGAAAGTTCCTTGCCCTCAAAGGCTATATACTTAAAGGGAATTTAAAATCCTCTTCAGCTGGAACTCACACTTGAAGTCAGGGTCAGATCAGTCTCAAGCAAGATAACCAATAACTTCATTCACGGGAACCAACCTGCCTTATTTTTACTAGAGGCCAACACATAGCGGCAGATTTACAAGCCCCCTGTGCCACCAGTACGTCACTTTTTGTGACATACTGGTGGCGTATCTTACTGCTCCATATTTACAAGGACAGGAAAAGCCACCCTGCGTGGCTTTTCCTGTCCTTGTAAATATGGCCCCTGAACACGCAGCACTTTGCGTGAAAGGGGCGGGCGTTTCATGAGTGTTGTTGTGGGTGTTCCTATGCAACACCCATGGAACGATACACATTTCCAGATTTACGAGGATTCGTAAATCTGGAAATGCGTGTAAATGCAACACCTCCTCAGGGGAGGCTTAGGGAGGAGCAACAAGGAGAAATGTTTTCATTTCTCCTCGTTTGTCCTCTTTCAATGCATGCTGCATCCTACAGCACGCATTGAAAGAGGAAAATGCCTTTAGTGATTATTTTTGTGCAGGAAGGAGCCCCTTCCTGCACAAAAACAATCTCCCCACAGCCAAGGCCGGACTGGCTACCGGGCAGTTGTTTGTGCTGCTGAGCTGGGGGCTAATTTATCTGTGGTGGGGGCCTATTTCGTTGATGGGGACCTGCGTGCGCATTGAAATAAAAAAAGCAAAACGAATTTCGTTTTTCACACGCAGGTCCCTATCAACGAAAACAGCCCACAGCTCGGCAGCACACACAACTGCCCGGTATCCAGTCCGGCCCTGCCCACAGTGCAGGCATCCTTGCACCATGGTGCAAGTGTGCCTGCGTTGGTGCCTGCGTCGGTGCCTGACTGCAGTTTGTGCGCCAGTGCAGGGAGAAGCACAGAGATGCGACATATTGTTGTAAATATGTCACATCCCTGTGCTTTGAAAGTGACTCAGTGCGGCGCAGAAAAATGGCTTGAGGATTGCACTGAGTCACTTTCATTGGAAATCTGCCCCATAGTTTCTGTAGGAAAAGAGGAGACATCAGTGATAAAAGTAAAAAAGAAAATAGCATAATGAAAAAAGATACTTGGATACATTTTTCAAAAAAAGAAAGATTGCAATAATTTTTGGCAAGGGACAGAAACCACTTTCACTAATTGACCAGATGGTCAAAAGATAAACATAGAGGGATTTGCAGGATTCATGCAAAGATTAAAACAAAATCAGTCAGATATTGTCCAATAGTAGTACATAATGAAAGCGTCTCTAAAAGAAAAAGGCATGAAATCAGCCTGTGGATTGCAGTCAAATACAGAAAGAATGAAGCATCATATGCTTCACATATAGTCAGCCTTAGGAATTAAACTGATATATTATCTTGCATTACCTAAGTATTGACACTTGAGGACCTGTTTTCCAATTTCCAAACAATTTATTTTTGCCTGCAGTGCTTAAATGATCATTTACAAATTCTTCATCAATTATTGCATATGCTATGTGCTTTGCCATGAGAGTAGCATACAAAGGACATAATGAAAATGAGGTAAAATGCAAACGCATCTGTGAAGAGCACAGAATGGGGTGAGAAGTGAAAACCACATGTTATGTTATGTTATGTTATGTTATTTTGGCTCTTTTATAGCGAACGGCTACTCCATAGAGTGTCCCGGCGCTTACACAAAGACCCGAAGGAGAGACAATCCAGGGCAGATGCAGAGCAGCAGATAAAATTACTGGGTAAAAAGCCATGTCTTCAGTTCCTTCCTGAAAACCAGTAGATTGCTGATTTTCCTAAGGGAGACGGGCAAGGAGTTCCAGCAATGTGGTGCCAAGTATCGAAAAGAGCGGCCTCCAATTCTAGCCCGTCTGATGGGAGGAACAGAAGCCATGGCCAAAGAAGCCGATCTCAGAGTTCTGGAGGGCCGATAAAAGGCAAGACGCCTTCTGATGTATCTAGCCCCTGCAAGATGAAGTGCCTTAAAGGCGAGAGTCAGCGCCTTAAAAGTAATCCGTCTCGCGACAGGGAGCCAGTGAAGCCTTTTAAGCAGCTCCGATGCACTTGCTCTTCGATGAAGGCCGAAAATAGCCCTTGCAGCGGAGTTCTGCACTAGCTGAAGGCTCGCAAGAAGAAATTTTGGCAATCCCAGATAGAGCACATTCGCATAATCTAGGCGGGAGCCTATCAAAGCCTGTACTGTGGTCTTTCTGTGCTCCAGGGACAAGATCGGAAGGAATTTCCTTAGCATTTTTAAAATGCCAAAGCATTTCCCTGTGAGCTCGCGAATCTGAGGCCCAAAGGAGAGGCCATCATCAATCTGGAAGCCAAGATTCTTCGCCTTGGAAGAGGCATCTGCCGGAGGGTACATGTCAGGAGGCCACCAGGCCTTCCATCTCGGATCAGGAGAGCAGCCAAAGAAAAGCAATTCCGATTTATCGGAATTACATTTCAGACTGTGCTGTTTAAACCAGTCAAAGACCGCTCCCAGACAGTCCCTGATCCGCATACCATCAAAGTCAGAGCCCTTAGTGCAGGTGAAAAGGAGCTGGGTGTCATCAGCGTAGGATACGATCTGGACACCGAACGACTCCGCCAGTGCCGCCAGAGGGGCCATGTAGATATTGAAAAGGGTGGGGCTCAAGATAGAGCCCTGAGGCACCCCCACCTCCAATGGTGGCATGTCAGCGGAGAAAGGTGGCGCCCAGACCGTTTGCCGGCGGCCGGCCAAGAATGACTCGAACCACTTCAACACCACTCCACGCAATCCGATCTCCCAGAGTCTTAAAAGGAGACCGTCATGGGGAACAGTGTTGAAGGCCGCCGACAAATCCAGCATAACTAATATGGCCTATCCACCTAAATCCAGATCTTCCCGGATGGCATCAGTAACTTCAAGGAGAGCGGTCTCCGTACTCATGTTGGTGCGAAAACCCGACTGAGTATCGTGAAGGATGTCGTTACTCTCAATGTAGTCAGAGAGGGAGATGTGAACATGCTTCTCAACCACCTTTGCCAGAGCCGGGAGAAGGGAGATCGGCCTATAGTTAGCATGGATTAGATGGTCCAAATTGGGCTTCTTGACAAGCGGCAGGATCAAGGCATGCTTCCAGGCCTGGGGAACCACCCCTGTGCTTAAAGACATGTTCAGCACCGGGTTAAACAAGGAGTTTAAGGCTGGTGCTACTTTTCCAAGGCATTTAGCGGGACAGGGATCCTGCGGGGAGCCAGACTTGAGCTGGGTGAGAAGGTCAAGAGAGGCAGGTAGAGACAGAGGGGGAAACTCAGAAACAGAGCGGCCTTCCACTACCAAGGATGAAAACCGAGAGAGCCTGTGCTCGGATACAGATACTGAACTCAGAGGGGAAAAAGTATCTTGAATAGCTTTAATTTTAGAGGTGAAAAAGATTGCAAGTTGATGGACCCATGCTTCCGTGTGGGAGTGGGATGGCAATACCGAGGTAGGGGAGATAAAATCTTTTACTATGCGGAAAATTTCTTTACTCTTATTCGCCGTGTCCCCAATTCTTTTGTCATAATAAGCTTTTTTCCCAGCCATAATATGGCGGTGATAGAGCTTCGTGTGTTTATCCCACATCTGGGATTAACACAGGAGCAGAATAGGGTACGGGTGGATACGGGGCAATGATGGACAGAATAAAATGGCAGACTGTGAAAGAACACACGTGCACGAAGGACTTTGTGGATGGATAAAGAGAGAAAATGGAAAATGTTCTAATAGACACAGGGAGCAGAGCTATGAACACGGAACATGGGTAAAGTTGTACTGGACAAATGTGACTGACGTACAAAGAGATGAAAGGTAAAACAGAGAAGGTAGACATGGAGTGGGGCATGGAAAGGTGTCTTTTACTTGTTTGGGAATGGTTATGCAGATATAAAGTGGAACATTGATGCAAAACATATACATACATACAAGCAAAAATGTACCATAACAAGTAAGCAAAATAAAACAAATTAATAAGAAAATGAGCGAATAAATCAGAAGACAAACATGAGAGAATAATTTTGCAATGATATACTAAAGATCCATTACAGCATGTTAATTATTTATACATAATCCTACTTCAGGGGCATATTTAAAACAGAATAAGTATATTCTGTATTAAGTACAGAATATAACTAAATCTCAAAAAGAAATGCTGCTTCATACAGAAATGAAGCAGTGCTAGAGAATTCAAGAAAGTATGTCAAACACAAGTTCAAGACTTGTGACATTAATTGCCCGTAGGTCTGCGTAGTGAAGTTATGGTGTGTTCCAGGAAGGCTGGCCCTGCTCGCTTCCAGGTGACCGCTTTACCCACTAGTGAGTTTTGTGTGAGGGAGGTCTGCCCTAAGAGAGGTGGGGTGTGTGGTCATTTGTCTCGGGTTGAGAAACCGCAGAGATACAGTCATTAGAAATACATCTGGACAAGTCACAACCCAAAGGGCTTAGACATTTCTTGTTTTTTTGCGCTCCATACTCGAGAACGAACCCACGGGGTAAAGACATCATTTCGAACCTAACATTGATCATCTATTGACAACTCTAACTTGTCTTCACATTCAGTGTATCCGTAAGCGCCGGGACACCCCGTTGGGGGTAGCTTGAGTGCTATACAAATACATACAAATACATACATACATACATGTAAATGCGCCGTTGAACAGACATCGTTTCTTGCACAGGCTGCTTTGTCTGACTTCCGGTTCTTTCCACCTTCTCATATTCATCGATTATTCATATCTTAAAACATCCTAGGCTTAGGCTTCCGCTCGATAAGCTTCCTGCTGAGAGATGAATCATATTTCCAAACATCTTTCTGGGCATTTTTTATTTGGTTTGCCTATCTAATCTTACCTGGGCAGTTTATCCCCTCCCCCAAGTCAATAGACGGCGTGTTGACCCTTCCACGGCAAGATGGGAGGGTGGGAAGTGATAGTGGGCAGTTAGAAAATCAGAACAAGAGACATTTCTCAATATCTGGAAATGGACGTATTTTAGGGCCGTTTGGAAGAAACAAGCCCCAAGATCTGTAGTTCAACAGTCAAGAGTATTCATAAACACTGGAGTCTCCCTGTACCTAGCTATTTGAATATCTAGTTTCGCGTTCCATAGCCCCTTGCTGCTTTTCTTCTGCTTCACGGCACTTTGAGGCATCGCATACCAAGCATGTAGAGGTATTAATTACAAAAAAGGGACCATTAATTATCTCAGTTTCAGGCTTTCAGCAATCTGCTACTTTGCTGCCCAACACACTTAAATATACATTCAGCATTGAGACAGAGGAGCAAAGTCTGACGAGCATTGGCAAAGCTAACAGGTCTGGCTTTGGAAATCTAGATTATTTTTCTTCTAGCAAGCATGTGTAACAAACAGAAAGTAAGGAAAACAGAAAACATGCCACTGCCTAAACGAGGCAGGCATATGCTTGCAATAAAAGAAAGAAAATTAAAAAAATACGTAATCAAAATTTTAGTAGAACAGGATGGGTGTTTGCTAGCAAGTAGATGTATTTAAGGCAGGTATATAACCCTTTTTTAGTTTTAATGTACATCACAGGTAAATATGAGTCTTATTAGAGCAAAAAACAGGTAATTTTGGCTTTGAATTACTCTAACCCTAAGGCATAGTTTATGATGATTACAAAATTTAAAAGTGGATAAAGAATAGAAAGGAAAAATAACACTGGAAAGGCAAAGTACTGGCCGACCAGCCCTGACATTGAAGTGCATTTCTTTTTAGGCGAATGTGTACGTGTGATCAGGAAAACCCTCTCACTTACAGACTAAGAGAGTTAGTGGCTTAAGTGGGCTGCCCCATTGCACAATGCAGTATATATGCTGTGATGGATAGAAGCAAAATGAGAATGACAGTTGAATAGATCAGTCGACGAAGAGGGCTATGTATGTATTATTTGTTTAAATTACATGAGGCTAGGAAAAAAACTAAAGCAGTTTATAGGTCAGACCTAAAAATGAGAGCAAATTATATTTTTGAGCACATTAACATTTATGTCCATAGGGAAACACATGAAAATAATGCTGTCTCCTGTACTAGTGTGGGCATTTACCAACAGGTTTTATCTAGACTCACCTGCCGCAGTCCAATATGGGCGAGGAGTAAAATGTGCGCAAACAACGTCTACGCAATTTTTTGCACATGTATTTGCCGTCATAGGCAAACGGTGATTATGCATTCGGGTGAAATTGTGCTCACAATTTACACGAGAGTAAATAGGCACAAAGATGTATTTTGTTTTTATCCTTGGGAGGGAGTGTGCAGTTTTAAACAGGGGGTACAAGCTCTACGCTTCTCATCCTCCTGAAGGATCCCAAAGAGGGCTAAGCATGAGTAACACCCAAGCTGTACGGGTGCCTGCAGATCCAAACAAGAGACATATAAACCAGTGGCAGGTGACGGTCCTGGACAGAAGACAGACCTAGCCTGCATCTGACCAATTTATCAGATTCTCTCATATTCCTTTATATCCAAACAAGTCTGTGTCAATGTATTTTAGTACGTCATCACATAAATAGAGTTATACTAAGATATTATGCTCTAAATATCAATATTTATTTGAAAAGTTTTATAAAGAGCGAACATGACCCGGCAGGGTATCAGAGTGCTGTACAAAGTCGCCTGCTGGTGAAGCTTGAGCAGGAAAACACAATCGGTAACTACGCATAAACAGTAGAAGCATATTAAAGACAAATGGAAATAGACATCAACACCTTGAACAATAAACAGATTTCATCGTAGGTAGGGGAGGCAAAAGTTGTGAGGTAATTTCAAATAGTTTGTGAGGTTACAATACTAGGACACAATATTTATGTTAGGCACTATTTGGGTACCAGCGCGGGCTTTAAGCGCTAGGGCGCTCAGGTGCTACACTCATTTTTGGTGCCCCTACACTCCATGACCGCCTCCTCGGATTCTCTCACTACCATGGGGCAAAAGTTCCCCTCATCTCTCCAGTCATAAGTTATTGCTACACACATCACCCCCCCCCCCCACCCCACCTGAGGTCAGCGCCCCTTTCACAGGTCAGCACCCAGTGCAGCTGCACCGGTGGCACTCCCTGAGAGCTAGCCCTGTCAGGTACCATACTGTTCATATGGTTTTTGAACCCAAGAATAGTTGCTGTTGCTGTGTTTTAGAAGCTGACAATTCAACCCTCCCCATCATTCTCTTACATATGAAGACTTTAAGAACTAGGAGAAAATTACTTTTAGGGAACGAAAACATGACAAAATTAATAGTGGGAAAGTAATAGTGTGATCTGTACACTTATCTTGCTTCTTTGGGCAAGGCACTAGCATGACGTTTGACCTTCTTGTAAGAAATGTACCTAGAAAGCAATATTACTTTTGATGTGGGCTACCGTGTGTCTTTGCTGTCGATATATGAGTTATCCCAGTTCGTATCTGACAGGCGCTAAATGTGTGCAGTCAGAAGTGATAGAAACATTTTTAGATCAGTTTTGTTGGCCAATTGTGTCACCTCACTAATGGCATAATTGTGATAAAAGGAGCAAGTGTACTAAATGGAAACACAACAATGAGAGAATTCAGCAAATGTATATCAAAGTTGTGTGGTATTGTAATGTCATTTATAGATGGCACATGCTCCATCAACACGGCCTCTTTGTACAACTAAGCAGTGCACTCCAACGCCACCATTTTTGCTACGAGGGTGGCACTCTGGGTCAAACTTAGGAGAAGCATTGAATTCAACCTCATTGAAGTAAGCCTTTCTTCATTGGATTACCCGTTCCAGATCGGACGGAACCCCGCCTGCTGCCGGGGGCACCCCGAAACGCTTCCACGGACCCTTCACCTGCAAAACCTGCAAGTTCATCTGCCTCCGAACCTGCACCGCACCCACCAAGCCAAACACCAGCAGCAACAACCTGAAGTGCATCCTGCTCAACACCCGCTCCGTCCACAGACACGCCGTGGAACTCTGGAACCTCCTCGACACAACTTCACCAGACATCGCCTTCCTCACGGAAACCTGGATGAACGTCTCCTCAGTCCCCGATATCGCCATCGCCATCCCGGACGGGTACAAGATCATCAGGAGGGACCGCGTCAACCAGACCGGAGGAGGCATCGCCATCGTCCACAAGAACACCATCCGCATCACGACCGACTCCAACGACACCTTCTCCGCCGCCGAGCACCTCCACTTCCAGATACACACCGACCCAAAGACGACCCTCAGAGGCACCCTCGTCTAGAGACCCCCGGGACCACGCACACAATTCAGCGAAAACATCACGGACTTCATCAGCCCGCACGCCCTCCCCTCCGCCGACTACATCCTCCTAGGGGACCTCAACTTCCACCTGGAGAACAACAAGGACCGCAACACCGCCGCCCTGCTGGAAAACCTCGCCAACCTCGGACTCAAGCAACTGGTTAACACCCCCACCCACTACGCCGGCCACACGCTTGATCCCGTCTTCTCTTCCAGCAAGCACATCACCTTCAGCCACGCCACCGGACTCCACTGGACCGACCACAGCTGCGTCCACTTCAGCTTCAGAAGAACCACGATCCACCACCACCCTCTACAGGTTCCCCACAGAAGCTGGAGCAAGATCACCGCCGACCAGCTCACCACCTCCCTCAGCCAGAACCCACCCGCCAGTACAACGGACCCCAACGAAGCAGCCCGCAACTTCACACAATGGCTGACCGCCTGCGCCGACGACCTCGCACCACTGAAGAACCCTCCCAGCAGACCCAGAAGCAAGAAGGCCTCCTGGTTCACCGGCGAACTCCAAGACTCCAAGAAGAACTGCCGCACCGTCGAGAAAGCCTGGCTCCGCGACCAGACCACAGACAACATGACCGCCCTCAAACAAGCCACCCGCAAGCACCACCAGCTTATCCGCACCACCAAAAAGAAATCACTGAAGGAACGACTGGACAACAACGCCCACGACAGCAAGGAACTCTTCAGCATCGTCAAGGAGTTCTCCAACCCCAGCACCGGCAACAACGACATCACTCCGTCACAAGATCTCTGCGACTCTCTCGCCTCGTTCTTCCACCGCAAGATCGCCGACATCCACAACAGCTTCGGCGCACCATCCACGCACCCAACTGTCGAACCAACGCCCCCCCCACCGCCACCCTCCGCACCTGGACCACGGTGACCACCGAAGACACAGCCCGCACGATGAACACCATCCACTCCGGATCTCCGACCGACCCCTGCCCCCACCACGTCTTCAACAAGGCCAACTCCACCATCGCACCCCAACTCCGGACCATCATCAACACCTCCTTCAACACCGCCACCTTCCCGAAGAGCTGGAAGCATGCCGAGCTCAGCGCCCTACTGAAGAAACCAACAGCCGACCCCACCGACCTCAAGAACTTCCGCCCCATCTCGCTCCTCCCTTTTCCTGCGAAAGTCATCGAGAAGATCGTCAACAGACAGCTGGCCGCCTTCCTAGAGACGAACGAATCCCTCGACCCCTCGCAGTCCGGTTTCAGAGCCAATCACAGCACCGAGACCGCCCTGATCACAGCCACCGACGACATCCGAGCCCTGCTCGACAACGGGGAAACAGCGGCCCTCATCCTCCTGGACCTCTCCGGAGCAATCGACACTGTCTGCCACCGCACCCTAGTCCAACGCCTCAGCAACATCGGCATCCAAGAGAAGGCACTAGAGTGGATCATCTCGTTCCTCACCGGAAGAACACAGAGAGTCCGCCTCCCCCTGTATCGATCCGAGGCCACCGAAGTCATCTGCGGCGTACCACAAGGATCTTCACTCAGCCCCACCCTCTTCAACGTCTACATGAGACCTCTTGCAGCCATCGCACGCCAACACAACCTCAACATCATCACCTACGCCGACGACACCCAGCTGATCCTCTCCCTCACCAGGGACCCCGACACCGCCAGTACCAGCCTACACGAAGGGATGAAAGACGTCGCCGAGTGGATGAAGAACAGCCGCCTTAAATTGAACTCGGACAAGACGGAAGTCCTCATCCTGGGACCATCGCCCTCCGCCTGGGATGACTCCTGGTGGCCTCCTGCCCTGGGCACCGCTCCCAAGCCAACAGACCACGCACGCAACCTGGGCTTCATCCTGGACTCTTCCCTCTCGATGACCAGACAAGTCAACGCTGTCTCCTCATCGTGCTTCAACACCCTACGCATGCTCCGCAAGATCTTCCGATGGATCCCGACCGAAACCAGGAAGACGGTCACCCAGGCACTCGTCACCAGCCAACTGGACTACGGAAACACCCTCTACGCCGGAACCACAGCCAAGCTGCAGAGGAGACTCCAACGCATCCAGAACGCCTCCGCCCGACTCATCCTGGACATCCCCCGGCGCAGCCACATCTCCGGCCACCTGAGGGACCTGCACTGGCTCCCCGTCAACAAGAGGATCACGTTCAGGCTCCTCACCCATGCACACAAGTCCCTCCACGGCCTGGGCCCCAAGTACCTCAACGACCGACTGACCTTCTACACGCCCACCCGCCAGCTACGATCTACTAGCCTAGCCCTCGCCGCTGTACCACGCATACGAAGAGCCACCGCCGGAGGCAGATCCTTCTTCTACCTGGCGGCCAAGACATGGAACTCCCTCCCAATCCACCTCCGACAGACCCAGGACCATCTCACCTTCAGGAAACAACTCAAGTCCTGGCTGTTCGAACAGTAGCGGAACCCTTCCCCCAAGCGCCTTGAGACCCTCCCGGGTGAGTAGCACGCTATACAAATGCTATGATTGATTGATTGATTGATTGATAACAGAATCTTGAGCGAAAGGGCAGGCACATGGATAAATAAATATAAAGCTATCAATCTATGTACGGCCAGCAAGGCAGGGCGGGCGCTAGCGTCATACCTAAAAGCAAAGCAGAGGCAATACTCTATAGCCTCAATAACCGACACTGCAAAAAAGACTCACACGGCCAACAAAGAAATACTGGAAACATTCAAGGATTTCTATGGTGACCTATACAAGGCAGACAAAAACCTACTAGAGGACGGAGGGGCTGACCTACTAAGCAAACTGAACCTACCCACTTTAACGGAACACCAAAGAACATCCCTGGAGCAAGACATAACGGGGGCGGAAATTGAAAGAGCGGTTGAGTCACTTAAAGCGAACAAAGCCCCAGGACCAGACGGGTACACACCAAGCTTCTACAAGCTCTACTTACAACTACTGAAGCCCACATTGGTAGAGGGGTTCACGCATTGTGTGCGCAAAGGCCGAATGACAGAAACTATGGCGGAAGCCAACATCATAGTAATAGCTAAAGAGGGGAAAGATCCGCAATACCCCCAAAACTACAGACCAATTTCGCTGATCAATGTGGACTGCAAAATGTATGCAAAAATACTAGCAAACAGACTGAATAGCTATCTTCCCCACCTGATACACAACTCACAAGTAGGCTACATCAAGAACAGGCTATCCCAAGATAACACAAGACTTCTCTGCCACCTTATCAACCACACATCCACCAGTGCAGACCCAGCAGTCATGATAGCATTAGACACCGAAAAGGCCTTTGATATGGTGTCCTGGCCATACTTGGAACTATGCATGCAGAAGTTTGGGCTGGGAGCAAACTATAGAGGCATGGTTATGGCCCTATACAACAAACCTAAAGCTAGAGTAGTAGTCAACGGTGGAACATCAGAGCAGCTAACATTAGAGAGGGGGACGAGGCAGGGATGCCCGCTCTCACCGGCCCTGTTCCTACTAGCAATAGAGCCACTCCTCAGCATGATCAGGAACAACGCTGAGATTGCTGGAGTAGACATAAACGGCAAGTCGGTGAAATTGTCAGCATATGCTGATGACATTTTGATCATAACCAAGAACCCCACAGATTCGATAGCAGCACTAATGGACACCATTGAGGCATACGCAAAAGTCTCGGGATACCGACTGAACAGAGAGAAGTCGGAATGCAAACCCATGAACGTCCACACTACAAGTGCAGTCCTGGGCGAATCGGGGCTGGCCTGGCAAAAGAAGCTCCTTAAATACCTCGGACTCCATTTCGGCAATGATCTCAGGGATACCCTAGACCACAATGAGACGATCACCCTAAAAAAGATAGAAAAGCTGAACGCCTGGTCACCAAAATATATAAGCTGGTGGGGAAGGGTGGAGTCTATCAAGATGATGATAACACCCCTAATCAACTACTTGTTAGGAATGCTACCTCTAACACTCACGACAGACTTCCACAAACAGCTAGACGCCATAATCAATACATTTATATGGAAAGAGAAAAAACCCAGGATAAGCCTGCACAAACTTAGGTTGAGCAAAAACTTAGGTGGACTAAACATCACCAACTTCAAAACCTTCAAAACTGCGTGCTTAGCCAAACAGGGGGCCCACTGGCTGGCCCCTGATAAGGAGTACACACCAGTGTGGCTGGAGCTGGATAGAGCTATGCTAGGAGGCCTAGACCCCATAGCTATGCTCACGGCAAACAAACACCCAGAGACCAACAACACGATCCTTAAAAACACTAATGCAGCCCTCCTTAAGGTAGATACAAAGATGGAACAGAGCATCAGAAACACCAAATGGGAGTCCATATGGTACAACCCCAAAGTCCAATATAAAGGGAAGTTCCTAGCTAACGCCACCTGGTACGGGAAGGGTATATCCACTCCCCAACAACTAGAAAAGAACAACACACCACTAACTTTTGACGCCCTCTCATAGCCTAACCGCAGTCGACTTCTATGGGTTTCTCAAAATAAAAGCTGCCATCACGAAAGCCAACCTGAACAAAAGAACACCCTCCATCATACAATACATGAGCAACCTAAACAAGGTAGGCCACCACACCTCCCATTTATACAAATTGCTAAGTCCAACAACGTCAAAACTCAACACTAAGACAATGGGGTTCTGGGAAGAGCTTCTAGGCAGACAACTGAATGAGAAAGAAAAAGGCCGCCTGTGGATGTCCGCCTCCCAGAACAAAATCTCCCCCAAGTGGCACAGACAAAATACTGGCTGCTACACAGGGCTTACTGGACTCCCGCCCGCCTTGCGGAGGTAGGGGTCAGAAAGAGCGACACCTGCTGGAACTGCAAAAAAGAGAGAGGAGATCTTGCACACCTAATCTTTCACTGCACCCGAGTCAGGGCCTTTTGGGCCAAAATCAAAGACTTCATCACAAAGATAGTGGGGCGAGACATATAGCCAGGCTTTGTAGGACTAGCAACGGCTTTCATGGCCCCAGATCTAGAATCCAAAGAGGACGGCGACCTGACAGACCTCCTCCTCACGGCAGCAGTCAAAACAATACTAGCAAACTGGAAAAACACAGGGAAGGCAACGTTCAAGGGCTGGGTCAACTGGATTACCTTTCTAAGGGGGACGGACAACATAGCGGCAACTCATGCTCCCAACCACACAGCGAGGGGTGAAATGTGGGCATCACTAGACAAACACCTGGGCACGTGCGAACCCCCTTGAAAAAGGCTCAATACGGGCCACCAACCCACCACTGGCCACCAGTGCTCGACACTGCACAACCACATGCTAACCCATCTCTATCTCCATTTCTTTTCCTTTCACCCTCTTTTCTTCATCTCTCACTCACCTTTTTGAACGAGGGTGCAACAAGACTCAACAACGAGCCTATACTATTTATTATGTGAAATATGCTCCGCCGTGAAGCCCGCCAAGCCTGTTGTAACCCTAAGGGCGTCCGCGAGGCACTGCCAACGCTATTACTGTACTATGTATGTTTAAAAAAACTTGCTAATAAAACACGTTGAAATTTAAAAAAAAAGAAAGTTGTTTTTAAAAACTTTCAACAGATTTTCTAGCTGAAAGCATCCAAGCACTAAGTTCAACTCTTTCAAATGTAATATAATGCAAGACCACAAAGTTCTTCATTTCAAGTATTCTTTCCCTGCACATACAGGTCATCACCATAGCTGATGGGGAGTGGGTAAAAGCATTGTGTGACACACTTGCACTCTTGTGGGCCACAGCATAGACTTTCAGTGCCACATTACAGAGTGCCTTTTATCACCTTTTGGATGACAACACATTTGATGATTTGAGCACTCGGTACAGTGACTGGAAAACCATTTCCTTTTATCTGTATTTAAAACGTAATGAGGTAAGACCTATCTCAAGCCACCCTGGTCTGTGAATTTCAACTGTGGTTCGATGTGTTTGAGACAAAAATGTTAGTATCAAAGAGAAACATTACACATTTACAAAAAGTGTAGAAAATGATTAATTAGTAATTTATAATACATTTTGTTCATATTTGATAACAATAACTATTCTTATCACTGGAGAAAAAAACTGTGGTTAAGTTTTAATTAAGGTTAATGGGGTAACCCTAAAACACATGTCCAGTTTACCCTTAAAATAACTTTAACTCCCTCCCTCACCTCCACATCCCAAAGGTGGAAAGCATATATGGATACTAGATTAAATGAGTTTATGAGATTTTGGTTAATAATCTGAAGTGTATAATTGACAAGTCTACAATTGAATTTAGGTATCGATAGGAATATTATGTTGTGTCAAAATATTGTGATAAATAGACCATGATGGACCAAGTTTTATTGGTATGTTGACAACGTTTTATTTTAAATTATGCCATGCTCCTTATATAACACTAGAGTGTATTGCAAGCTGTTGTTCTACATTTTAACCAATAAGGAATACATCTATTTTGTATAAAGTAGTGATATCACCGATTTTACAGATGACGTAATGGTTCATTGTATGTGTGAAATGATGTCTGACATCATACAGAGTAGATGACAGGTTGGGAGTTAAGTTACTATCTTAACTGGACACTATAGTATAACATCTTTTCAGGTTTTGAGGAATAGACACTATTCAAAGTAACCCTGCAAGCAATGTACTTACCTTTTTCCCAGACAGTATTCAAAGTAACCATGTCTATAATTTCTTTTTCGGAAATTTAGTGAAATTCCCAGATTATTACACAAGAATGTCTGTAATTATGCAAAAAGCATTACAAACAGGGACACACTTCCTACTCATAAAATGTCTTGAGATCAGCATGTAATGTGGCATGTATGATCAGTCATTTTAGGACAATGGCCAACCATCAGTCCTGTTTAATCTTGCCTGCTGACTACCATCACTTCCATTTTACTCTAGCTTTCTCCTTATTCCTGGCTTCTGTCCGTTTTTTTACTTCATGCCCGGTTCCTTGTTGCTGTGTTTTTTTTCTTATTTTTTTTGCTTAGACTTCTTTTTGGGTGTTTTTACACTTGACTCATTTTTCTGCAGGTGAAGGAGAGCGGTCCTGCTGGCACTGAATGGGAATTATGCCTTGGGAGGAGAAGGAGGAGGCACTTATTTTTTTAGATTTATATAGTTGATATTGCATTTTGTAATATATTAGAATGATGATAAGTATTCAATCTCAAATTATCATCAAGTCCAAAAAGAAAAACCTTTATATTCAACATCCTCATCACTGTAACCTTCCCCCATCTCCAGTATTTGATGGTTCTACCAGCTATATAAGCCCATTTTAGATGAATGGGTAAGTCTTCCTAGATTTTTATTTAGTGTTTCAGGTAAAGGTCTAGCAGTAATTAGATTGAAATACTCCTTATTTCTCTCCATCCATGAAAATGTTATATGCTCTAAGAACATGCATGTTGTCATCATCATTAACACCTACTGATTTTGGGAAATTATTCTAAAAGCCTGAGATTGCACGACGCCGATGTAGCCCATAACGAGAATGGATACTGAGAGTAACAGATAAGTCAGCGTGAGGATGAGATCACCCACAATTGCTGAAAACTCAAATAAGTTATCCTTCACGCTTACTCTCTGGATATCTGGATTGTCCTCTATTCTCAGAAACAGGGGTTAAATTGCCAGATCAAAAAGCAAGAGCAACGTTCCAGACTTTTGTTTTTTGAACTACACACCGTGTTTATAAGATGTGATACCTAGTTGAAAACTCAAGTCGCATAAGGTTAAAAAACTTGTAACGTAAAATGGTACCTCAATCCAGATTTTTTTTAAATTGTACATCACGATGGTGGCACTAGAGACTTGGTATAACATGTAAGCAAGACAAAGTGGGCATTTTAGCATTTTTTACATACTTAGTACTTTATTCAGTTTTGATTGATTGGGTTTTTCTGGAAAGACATAGGCATGATTTGAGAAATCCATAATGAGAATCTAGGAAAAGTTGTTAGTAAACAGTCCCAAGGACAGCTGCATCTTCCTGGCATTGTTGATCTCAACCAAACTGTGGTGATGCACCTCCACCAGCGACCATCCTGTGCCCTATGGCGCCTGATGAAGAGGTGTCATGCCTCATGGGTCCAGGAGGCAGCGGTGCCCCGGCAGGGGTGCGTTCATGGGTGATAAAACATTGCAGGGAGAAATAGGGCCCCCTCTCATGAGGTTAGGATTAGAGCTGTGCTGCCGTAGAGTTGCATGACCTTTAAACATGCCTATTTCAAGGTGGAATACTCTGCTAAAACAGTTTCCATTGACTCAAGGGTGAAAAAGAATGATTGCGAGTAAAATAAAGTGCCGCAATAATGCAGCTAAGTTTTAATTTTTGTGCCGCAAAATTTCCATTTTTGCGCCGCACAATTTGCAAATTTATGTCGTAATAATCTGGGGGGTTTGAGGAAAATAATTTTTCGATCAACAATCATTTTTAACAGGCCTCCATTGGTTTTTGCATTGCCATCTCGTGGCAAACACTTTCACAGAACCCACCTGGTCGTTTTTCCTGATATCCGAGGAAAATTCTATCAGCACGACAAAAATCCATTTTTGCAGGCCTGCATCTCTGCCCAGGAACTGTCACCCGCCCAACCCCCTGTTCTCTTCAGTTCATCAGAAAGCCACATGGCCCTCACCCCGAGTGAATGATTCATTTCTCCTCTCCTGCTCCCATCCTGATAAAGCATCCTTGACACAGTGATCAGGTTATCTAGACAATGGTCTGACTGCTGGACTCTCTGAATGTTGCTAATGCTAACTTGTAAATTATACATACCTGTGCATTTACTAGGGTGATGGTGGCACCGAAAGGCTGGCGGCTTGTTACGGCCTGCGGCGTGCTGTGATACTTCTATACGGTTCTCCCAGGGGAAGGGGCCCAGGTCGGGCCGCTCTATGCCATCCACTCCACGGACAGCAGGCCCTTCCCGGGCAGAGGCGAGGCTGTCTGCATTCTTATACTGGCGCTAAATTAATCTACGAGGCGCTCCGTGGCAGGGTAATTGCATCTGGGCGCTTGTATCGCTGCGCAAATTACTTTAGAGTTTTAACAATTCATTGACTCCATTCTTGTAAATAGATAATGGGGAAATTATACAAGTTATCTCGCATTTTTACTGCCTTCCTTGAAGCTGAATTCTATCTCCGATAATGTCCTGCGGGGCTCGTGCCACCCGCCTAATATGTCTGCCCCCGCGCCATGGACAGACATCCGACAAAACCAGCGGCTGTCACGGGAAAAACATCTCGGCCAAATCACCTGCATTTCCATCCGGCAGATTTCTCATGCACCCTTTTTCTGCAAAGAGGGAACGGTGCAGTAATTCGCTGAACTATCATACCACTGCCGTAAATACCACAAGCAACGTCCATATACACATGTACAATAAATATATCTATCTCATTTTTCCTGACTGAATAAAGGTGATCGGAAGCATGAGTAAGTGGCGCTTTTCCTTTCCACAATGTCGGAGCCGCAGAGCGCTGCGAAAGGGTCATATTGTGGAACTGCAGGCGAATAGGAGTTACCACTACTACTCATCTGAATGGTGTTCGTTGTATCGACTTCGATAGGATGAATGGCAGAGCCGGCCCTGTAGGGACTTTAAATACCTAACCCGCATTATTATGGACACAAATTTCAGGGAGATAAACGTGTGTTCAAGTTTGCTTACAAGCAATTACATAATCCGATTTCTAACTGGAAATTAAATGAAATAACATATATATAAATATATTGCTCAGCCAATCCTTCTCTGATGCTGCATCAAAACTCTGGAGTAGCGACCCGAAGCCTTTAGAACAACAACCTCACATATTGCTGTCCACAAAGAAGGGTGGGCATAGCAGTTGAGATTCTAGTATGTTTGTATGTTATGTTTTAGCCATGAGATAAGGTACATTTCATGTATTACTTTATGTGCAATAGTATGATTACTGAAATGTCAAAGGTGTAGAGAAAAACGTACACGAAGGGAAGTATTTGTAAATGATTTATTACCAATACCAGAGGCCCGCACACAGCTGATAACAGGATGTGGCTCTGGCGAACAGCCGGTGAGGTAAAACAATACCGCCCACAATGACGTTCCTTGGAACTCCCTGATAATTCCACACTATTCTTAGAAAAAGGGAAGGAATGTATGTAGGAGGTCCCGCTAGGTGGGTGGCAGACGAGGGCATGGTTGAAAACACAGTACAGAGTGTGATTGATATTCAGTCCCATACTACTAATATGTCTGTACAGCATTGGGTATAAAAACTGATTGTCTGTACAGTCTAACTAAGACCTTTTGTACTCTTTACAGAAACAGTCCTGACGTTTGTCCCATTCAGCGATGCCAGACTGCATTCTACATCTACTGAAGCGGAGAGTGACAGCATACTAAGAAGAAGGGTGGAACCCTCCCTTAACACTGCTCAGCATAAAGAACAATTGTTTCCCGACCATACTGTCCCTGCTTCCGACAGATATAACTTACGCTCCAGAGGGAAGGCTTGCCCTTGACTTCGCCAAGTGCCAATAGGCTGTAGGGCTGTGATCCTCCTAGGCTGAGAGTAGTGCTGTTTGTAAGACTGAGGTAAACCATAAGGGCCCTCGGTCCCTGCATCCAGTGAAACAACCACCAATCACAGACAGCCACTAGGGGTCCCCTGCTTAGCACAATGGCCACCTTCCCAAACACCTGTATCCAGAAACAAGATGCCAGTCTCCGACATAGCAGATGCTTTATGGTCACCGTGGTGACGCTGTTTGTCTCCCTCCTCCTAACTATCCTTGGTTGGCTCTTACTTATCTTCCATCCTGTTACATCACCGACTCCTACCCCAACTCCTGCAGAACTCAGTGGGGTTGGAAGGTCCTCATCTTCCTTGCATTAGGAGTAGCTGTCCTGGTCTCCTGCTGTTTGTGTTTTCAGTGCCTGCCAGTACTCTGTACAATGTGTGTGCAGACCATCAAGCCTCCGCCATCAAACATTCACAACACCAATGTGATGGTAATGATCCAGCAAGAAACAGATGACCTTATGAACATTGACATTTCCTAACGTATTTGCCACTCTATGGCAAAAGGAGGGTCTGAGGAAAAGAATTTTTCGATCAACAATCATTTTTAACAAGACTCCATTGGTTTTTGCATTGCTATCTCATGGCAAACACTTTCACAGAACCCACCTGGTCGTTTTTCCTGATGTACGAGGAAAATTCAGCACAACAAAAATCCATTTTTGCAGGCCTGCATTTCTGCCCAGGAACTGTCACCCGCCCAACCCCCTGTTCTCTTCAGTTCATCAGAAAGCCACATGGCCCTCACCCCGAGTGAATGATTCATTTCTCCTCTCCGGCTCCCAGCCTGATAAAACATCCTTGACACAGTGATCAGGTTATCTAGACAATGGTCTGACTGCTGGACTCTAATCAGGGTAAATAAACAAATGACTTGAAAGACCAGGCTTTGATCAGGCAATTGAACAATGAACTGAAAGAAAGAGCCCTGATCAAAGCAGAGTGGACAATGCTCTGTATACCAAGCCCTTGACCAGGTCACCAACTAAAAGCATAGAGTGGACAATGCTCTGTGTAGCAAGCCTTGACCAGGTCACCAACTACAAGCATCGCCTTGATCAAGCTATCAACTACAAACACTGCCCTGATTGGACAATGGACTGACAGCCAAAAGAATGGTATGAGAAATATATAAAAGGCCTCCTGGGTTTTGTCTCTGACTAGCTTGGGATTCTGTTCCATAGCCCGGGCTATTGAATAAATCTGGGTTCCTCCTGCCGACGAAGGCTCCTGTGTCTCCTTTTTACTAAGTATGCAAGGTATGAAAGATTAGGGCGGTTCCCCCGTCGCCGAGACCCAGTGAGTGGGTTATTACGGTTCTTCAGATCTCTATGAAAAGGCCTGAAACCAGACTGAGCAGAGTTCAAGATGGAATTAGATTCCATAAAAGAGGAAATCCATTTGTTCAATGCTCTTTCCAGAATTTTGGTGGGGAAAGGTAATAGTGACATTGGATGAAGATTGCTTAAAACTATCTTGTCAGTGGAAGGTTCCTTAAGAAGTGGCAGTACTAAAACCTTTGTCCAAGCTTGTGGGACCAAAGATTGGATAGGGATTTGTTGTAGATGGCCTGAAGCATGCTGGCAACATTCAATATGCCCAGTGTTAAAATCCTAGGGTGCAAGGATCATGGAGGCATCCAGATGAAATAGTGTCCAGACAATGCTCAATAGAGTCAAGCAGTAGAGGTTCAAAAGCAGTCAGTGATAACATACTGCCTGCCAAAGATGGAGCATATGGCACTAATGAATTGCAAATAGAAGCAATTTTGTCATTAAAACATCTGAAAAACTGGTGAACAAGGTTTGAGAAGTGATCAGGGTAGACACCAGACATTCGGGGGAAGAAAGCCTACAAGTCACCTTGAAAATCTCTATAGTCACATCATGAGGATGTAACATATTGCCTGAGCAGTACTCAGCCCTCGCCTTAAATATAAGTCTTTTGTCAGACAACGGAGATGTCCATAATTCCATTTTCTTAGAAGGGGAATAATCCTTGCACCAAGCTCACTCCAAATTTTTACAATGGAGTTGGGCTTCCTTAATTGTGTTGTACCATGGAGGTGATGGCCGAGTTCGATGAGAGAGTGGAAAAAGTGGCAGTATTCTCAAGGGCAAGTGTGATTTTTTGTATTAAAAATCTGAAGGTCATCTTCTAATGTAGAAGGGGACAAAGAGATGTAGGACATCCATCTGCTGAGAGAGCATTCCAAATGCTATCAGCAGAAAGTCTAGAGCAAGCTTGCGTATTAGCAGCCTTAACAATAAGGTTTGGGAATGGGTGCCAACAACTAAATATTTTCTAGTGTGCTTCATGTTCTTTTGCAATATTTGGGTAAAGTTTAATTTGTAAAACTAACAAATGTTTTTATATACAGATATGTTGGAAAACATTTCATAAGTTGAGTTATAAACTGCCTTGGTCACACACTTCTGTACAGTGTGACTGGATTAGAAAACTCCCTCCCTTTGCAATCATAGAAAAAAAAATAAAAGCAGCTTTCTATGATAAAATACTTAGTAGGAGTTTGTCCAAGTAGTTACCTGATATTTGATAGCCACTCTTTAAAAACACAGCAAATTCTGCCAAAAGAAAACACTTGAAGGGCCCCTTTAGTGCTCATTCTTCATCTGAAAATGTTCAAGGTTATCTGTGGCTACAACAGCACTTCCTGTGTCCACGCTCTAGCTCCACTGTGCATAGTAAAAGACTTAGGCCAGGTGAAGTGCATCCAGTAGATAGGTAGTATGAAACAACTAGTTTCACATTATTTATTTTCAACATAAGCTAGATTGAACAAACCCAATCAAGAAATAGGGACCTGCTCTTGTGGGCTACAGTACTGGTTTTCTCCTGGTCTAAGCTGAGGCATTCTAGTGTTGGAGTATCTCTCTCATGGCAGGTGAACATAAATTGACATTTTCTGATGGGTTGTATGAAAACCAAAGTATTGAGAGACACAAATATCACAAAAAAACAAAACAATTGTGGGCCAATATAACGACTTTACATATATATAATGTAAATGATTAGAACACTGACTTAAAACATATTGTGGATCAAAATATTGTAAGTATATATTTTTAAATACAAATAATATTATTGTAACTTTAAAAAATAAAGATAACCAAATCTTTTTAAATATGTAATTTGTTTAAAAAATATATGAGATTAAAAAAATTAAACATTAATCAAGTAACTTTAAAAAAGCGAATTCATACAAATACATGTAAATAAAATGGATTTAACAAATATGAAAATTCTGATAATAAATTACAAAATTCAAATACATTTATTATACTAGTATAAATATTTATTAACCAATAATATCATTTATAAAACAGAAATATTAAAACAATATACATACATATATTTAAGAATTTTTCTTACATATAAATATGGTGGGCCCGATTCACAAACGGTAAAGTGCGAGAAAAGTCTAACTTTACGACTTTTGATATTAACAAAGGGCATTTACTACTCGTAAATGTCCTTTGTTAATACCAAAAGTTGAACTTTATGAGTTTCGATATTCACAAAGGGCATTTACAAGTAATACATGCTCTTTGTGAATACCAAAAGTCATAAAGCTAGACTTTTGTCTCACTTTACCTTTGGGAATCAGGACCTATTCATATATAAAAAAAAATATATATATATATATATATATATATATATATATATATATATATATATATATATATATATATATATATATATATATATATATATATACATATATATATCAAATAAACCCTAACAAACCGGAAAGAATGAGCCGCACACATCGCGGTGACGATTGTTCCTTTATTTAACAGCACTCCAATAGTATATATATAGCAGACGCCGTTCTTCGTTGATTCCCTTCTCTGGGAAAGGACGGAACACAAACCCAAATTTTGTGCGAGAAAGTTTATTGCTCGAAACACCACAATCGCCCTGACGCGTTTCGGCCTGACACGGCCTTGCTCACATGACGCGTTACTAAAGCCAAGATGCAACATTTAAAGTGCAAGGTGCCATACATGTGATAACCAATGCATATCCATGGAAAAAATACACATGTGTGTCTTTTTTAGGCTAGTTTTTGTTCAAAAATAGCTTTTTAAATTATGCAAAGACTGCCATAAATATATATATTATAAATAACATTTATATTTATATATATATATATATATATATATATATATATATATATATATATATATATATATATATATATATATATATATATATATATAGCGCCAGGAAGCCGCTTGGCCACAGTGCGCTTTAGCAAGTCCCTTTTTTCATTTCATATATATATACACAATGCTTGGTTAAATCCATCTAAAAGTGCATGTTTAAATACATAAAAAATTTCCATATGAAATACATAACTAGGCCCTGCGTGCCAGGTCCCCGGTCAAACTCCACGTGGCAACGGATCCGCCACTTCTGCGCCCCACGCAGCCCTTCCTCCAAAGGCCCCGGGCGATAAGCACACGCAAGGAGCAGTGCTAGGGCTATACCACGGGGCGATCCACTAGGCTGGCTGCAAACGGGGCACCACTGGCCGCTCCCGCCGCGGCCCGCCACGCACAGCTCTCCTCAAATCGGCCGCTAGAGCGTGGGGTTAATCTGGTAGCAGCGCCTCCTAGCCTTGCTTCGGTCCCCTCCAGTCGTCCTCCGTGGTAGTGGAGCAATCCAGTATCAGCTCCACGTAGTCAGCCCCTGCTGCCCAGGCGCCCGCCACACACCATCCGCTGCTTCACAGGCCACCAGGTATGTCCGCCCTCTCTGCTGTTTACCTCCGCAGACTCACTTCGGATGGGCCGGACTGATTCTCTTCCCTCTGGAGCCAGGCCCCACCAGGCCGTAAACCACTCCGGCGGGGGCCCGACTGCAGTATCTCAGCCAGTGGTATCCCCAATGTCCTCCATAAGTGCCGCGGGGTGGGTTTCGGAGCTCGCTCTCAGGAGTCCCACTCCAGCCGCTGCCCTCACGCCGGCAGCTCAACGAGGCTCAGCCACCTCCTCACCTTGCCGAGGAAAGCTAATGCTGGCCCCAGTACCAGCAGTGCGGAGGTCCGTGGGCAGCACCGGAACGGAAGGCCCGCACAGGCCCAGAAGTCCCAACCTCGAGTGGGCAATGCAGCCGAGTCCTGTCGATCCGATCCCGTCGCCTGCCCACCGCTTCAGTTACTCTCAGGCATCGGGGTGGCCGCCGCTGCACCCCCCGGGCTGTTCTCCCGCAGCAACCAGAGGTGCCGACTCCGCCAACCCTCGTCCGGGCAGCTCCACAGGTTCGCCACACTCTCCGGCTCCGGCACTCTTCCGCCAGGGCCCACACCAACACCCGGACTCAGCCGCGGTACAGGCCGCACCTCCAGTCGCCACCAAAACAGGCCGCACCACTGGTCGCAGCTGATCACCGTTCCGGTGAGCGAAATGAGACCGCCCTTCACTACTAGGCAGCCACGGGATCACAGGTGGTAAAAAACACTGGTAGCTGGGACCCCAAGAGGGTGCTAAACAAGGCTAAGTATCTCGTGGCGCCGGAGGGACTCAGAAGCACGTCCTACTCCGCCGCCATCTTGGCCACCGTCTATTGTCTTTTCATCGTAGACACAATCCAGAAATTTTCTTTTACTCGAACGTTGGGCCTTCGCAAGATCACATGCATTACTGCATGCACGACGTATCCTCAGCATCTCTCTGTAAGGTATACTTTGGATTAGATGCCAAGGGTGATGACTTGTTGCATGCAGTAAGCTGTTACCAGAAGTTGGTTTACGGGACAGCTTTGTCTCTATTTTTTGGTTTTTGATGTACGCCTCTACATCCCAAAAATATACATATGTACTGCTGATGTTGGCAGTAAAGTGAAGATTGATGTTATTTTGATTGATCGTATTTACAAATTCTTGGGCTGACTGCTATGTACCTTGCCACACAATAAATAAGTTGTCAATGTAACGTAGCCATAGTTTTACATGACCATCTACAGATATATATATATATATATATGTATATATATATATATATATACTCCACAGATCCCGGTAAGGATGCGGGCTGTCAAGCAGGGCGGTCCGTCCCTGGGTTACCGGCAACCCTCAAAATCATTTACACCAACTTCCGAATTCACAGAAATAACGGCCGGACACTCTGGAAAGTTGCAACTTTCCAGAGTGTCCGGCCGTTATTTCTCCGTTATGACTCCCTGTGTGCATGCACAGCATGGACTGCACAGTCCATGCCATGCAGGAACAGACTTTGGAGTTCCCATCGTGGTGCCTTCTTAATAGGCACCGCCATAGGAACACCAAAGGACCACCCTCCGGACCATGAAAAGACTCTTAATCTGGCGGGCAGCCAGCGGTGAGGTTTGGGGCTGGTATGAGAGTGGGACAGTTGAATGCCTCCTGCTCCCACACCACCAACCTAATAATCAGGCCCAATATATTTACCTTAGATATTTTGGCCCACAATATTTTTGTCACCATGATATTTTGAACACAATATTATGGTCAGAATACATTTTGTATTCAACATTTTTTATGAAAAATCTTCTGATGAGGGTGACCAGTGGTAGATGTTTGTATTAGCAAGAGGTGGTGAGAGTGCCCAGAACTGTGTTACCACCTAGGAGATTGGATTTGATGTATAATGGCGGGGAGGTGGACACGGAAAAGATGCATGCAAAATCACAATTAAGGACCCCATAGATTCCAGAAAACTGTTGAGTGTTGGATGGTAAAAAATGACAGAAATGAGGAGAATAAGGGCTCCAAAATCCCTAGCATTTGGGAGTCAGTGCAGGCCATCACAGGGCACATTTGTTAGTGATTTTCTACTGCTGAGTAGTAAGAAAAGGCCAATATGTTTATTTTTTGGAGGTTGATGGTTTCATAATTTGATGCACTCCAGAATCGTGGAGGGAAATTATGACATGCAAAAATAAATTTGGAGGTGTTGATTGTAAAACAATGCTTGCTCAGGAGTGAAATTAGCATCTATTTCTTAAAAGAAAGACGTATGGGCTGTGGAGAAGGAGTGACTAGTCAGAGAGTGCAAAAAACAGTATTTTAAATACCCCAGGACAGATGTCAAGGGGCACAAGGTCATGGAACAGCTTTGGGAAGTTTAGGGAAAAATAGAACTGTTATGTCTTTCAAGGTGCGGGGGAGTTGAACCAGCATACACCAAACCCGTGTTAGGGAACATAGTTGCATGACCTGCGTATAATATGATCATTCCAAGTCATGCCCCAGAACTGGTGGTACTATTTCAATTCTATAAGATACAGATCACCTGAATGAACAAGACTAGATATTAGGTGATGATAAATTCTGAGCCCCATTATCAGTGCATTTTACAACGTTTTCTCTAAACATCCTGGGAATTTGTGCACACAAAACAGGCACATACATGTCTCCTTTGGTGCTGGGCAGAACTCTGGGAAAAACTGTGGAACTCCTCTGCTGACTAAATGTGAATGGAAGGAGTCCTGTATGAGAAGCTGGACTTCAATATTGGGAGAAGTGACTGATCTACAATGAAAAGCCAAGTTCTGCTGACTCAAAGAACATATGGAGGGTAGTTAAAAGGAATAGGATTGTCCAAGAACTGTTGTATAGCATTTTAGGACCCTAGTGTAATTTTCCCTATTCATCCCCTTATATAGGTATAAATCACCATGTCCTTATATAGGCATAGAAATCATAACCATATTTAGACATAGCTCATGCAGTCCAAATACGGCATGACTACTTCCACTAGATCTGAAAATCCACAATGATTTCTTGGAAAACTCGGCTTCAGCAGTTAGGGACTTCCCCTTGCTTGAATATTGATTTGTCCAAGAACTCATGGAGTTTTCAAAGAACTAAGACTCTTTGATGACGTTTTTATGTCCACCTTTACGTCAAACTTGGCACCTTCAAGGTATAAATATGCTCACACTTGCCCAAGCAAACACATGGTGGTTTGGAGCAGTTAGACTATCTACTGGCCGACGCATCTCGCTACAGCAAGTGCCCAAGGAAGCCGACCCTCCAGCAGACGCACTGAGAGAGACGCTGTCTTTTCTCTTGCCGAGAAATCCTGCTCCAGTGTTTCCAAGCTCCCCTTGCGGGGTGTTGGGAAATTGAGTCCTGAGACTGAACTCCTTCATTCTAAACCAAGGCACGGAGCTGATTAGACCCCAAGAGAAATCTTGGATAGATTCTTGGCAAAAGAATACTAAACTTATGCTACACCACACTTACTTCTTCCCTCGTACTAGACTTAGGTTAGGTACATCGGGGTAGGCATATTTTAGAAGCACCAGTTGAGTACTTTTTAATCTTTATTTATTTATGTATGTATTTTATGGCTTAGAAACAATACCATGCTTTAACAGTATTATTTTATAATACTCTTCTTGCTCTACGCATTATACTTTACAGCCAGTATCACGATTGTAGCAGTTCATTTCTGCTGCATGAGAAAGAAGACTGTTCAATAAATACTTTTATTGAAAACGCCTGTCTCTCTATTTCTCTGCACCTCTGGTGAAACGAAGCATGCACGAATGACTGAGTAAAATATCTATCTATTGTTTCCACGACTCTGAACATCAGTTTTATCCTAAGGAAACAAACTTGTCATGTTTATGCGGTTGTCAAAAACCAATCCCTTCTTGTGAATTCGAGAAAGTTTCTAGTGACCTCTGATCTAGCTGGCACTCACAATTAAGTCTAATATATTCGATAGAGGCCTAGTAGACATAAGTCCTACGTCACATCTATAGGATATATTATTCCAATGCGCAGAGCCTATTGGGAATATAGGAACTACACTACAGAACCATGAGGTTGGCCCAGACAGCAGCACCATCAAAGACCATCCAGCCAAATCCCTTCTCGTTTGAGTAGAGGCATCAACATTACTGCCCAGAGAGAAGGGTGCTATCCCTTGTTCTGACCCTCCTGTTCCCATAAAGTGCCTAAACCTATCTCTAAAGCTAAGAGATATTCAGAGAAATCCTGATATCAACCCATTACCTGTGGTCCTGTGTCATCAGCTGGAGGAGGCTGTCCTGGTTCTGTAACCATTGGAATCATTGTTTGATTAAAACCATGCTTCAAATTCCTAGTCATCACTCGAAATTCAGTCCAATCTTCAACTGGCCACTGAGTCCTCTAGTAGCTGTTGTGTGAGCCTATGAATCTATGGTTTTCCCCTTCCAGTGAAAAATATGTGTCACAACTGATGGGTTTGATAATACAGCCCTCACCAGCGCACTGACTCCTAAAGGGGCACTCAAGGTGAAATAACACATTAACAAGCCACTGCCCCAACCCTGAGCCTAGTAACTACTAGGCTGTGGACAATTTGACTCTGGCCTGGCATGGGCACCTGTGACTGGACAGTAGGTTACCCTCACCAAATACCACTAGTACGCTTTAGAGACATTGGTTTTACTTGCAAGTATACTATGACCACGTTATTCTTTGGGTGGTGGGTTTCATCTAGCAATTCTTGGGACTTTGTAGCAGGTGCATTTACTCCATAGAATGCCACATTCCAGAGTGCATACTGTAATATCCTTGGTCCATGCTGCCCATCATTTCCATATGCTCCACTTACTACGTTCCAGAGGGCATACTGTAATATCCCTACCCTTGGCCCACATATTATGTAGTAGGAGTTATTGCATAGCCTGCCTGAGTCATGACATATGAATGGAATGTTGAGTGCAGTAAAAGCTTAATATTGAGCATGTCATCCTAAATGTATTGGGGCACAGCGTGAGAAATAGATAATGAGGTGTATGCGTAATATACCTGACTCCAAGTGGGGCATAATTTACTTATATCTTATCTAGACCTGCAGCCGGGCTTAAAATATATGCTATCAGCGCAAATTTCAGTTTCTTGGCATCGTTATTCAATTTTTCACACACAATCAAAGTCTTATTGAAACTAAGACCCAAATGTATTTGTTGGTGGTCGGGCAGCCCTCTGCTAGGGTGATGGAGTATTTACTCCATTGCTCTTGCAGACGTCCCGACTGCCAAATTTATAAATGTGCATCGGGTCGACAGATTTAATGCACTGACAGGAACAGCAGTCAAGGCAGTTCCTATCAATGCATTGCAACTTTGCTGTACGGCTCTGGCACAGATGACGGAGTCCTATAGCAAAGTAAAAAAATATATATTTTCAAAAACCAAAGCATAATTTGTTTTTTAAAAATGTCATTGCCCCCCCCCCGCCATGAGAGTCATTATTTAGGATTTATCATTTAGACGTTTTTTACTGCCCCTTATCACCAGTTTTTTTTCTGGCGATGATGGGCAGTGAATACTGATCTGTATGTTTGCTCATCTAAATTAGGTGACAGGACATACAGGTGAACTTCTAACAGCCCTTACTCCATTGGGCCATCTGAGGGGTCTAAAAACAGTGAAGACGGAGTAGTTCCCACCGTTGTTACACCAAAGGGCAGTCTGCTTTTAAACCTGGTGAGCGGATCATTATGTTGGCAAGAAGGGTACTCCTTCACCATTGCGGCAGGGTATCCTTTCCACTAACATATAAATCAGGACTGAAATCACAGCTATTTAATCCCCAAAACCTGCTACTTAGGGGCCAATTCCGATGTCGGACGTACCTATGTCCGTCCGACATCAGCCAGGAGCTGTAACCGACCAACCTGCTGTCGTCGGTTACAGCCCTGCTAGTACGATGCGAACGAACAGGGTTCGGTCGCATTCGTATACTTAACAATACAGGCTTGCATTCCGAGCGGAATGCATGCCTGCATTGTTGAAAGCAGGGGTGCAGTTCATCCCTGCACCCTGTGGCCGGCACCCCAAGGTGCCTGTCATTGGGTGCAGGGATCAACGGAGGGGCACCACAGGTGCCCCTCACACCCATGGGGGCCCTGCTGGGGGCCCCCAGAGACAGATTCCGACTGCCTTTTCGTGCCTGACACACCGGCACGAAAAGGCAGTGAAAAGCTGCCATCGTACTCCCTCGTTTGTAAAGAGGCGACCAAGGGAGTACTCGCAATCTGGAAATCCTAGTCGGATTCCTTTCCGACCGAGCCCATCAGAATGGCTCGGTCGGAAAGGAATCGGGCACACACATTCCGGTTCGGTCGGAAGAGCTCCGGCCATCATTCGGAGCCCTCACCGACCGAAATCGGAATCGGCCCCTTAGCCTTTGACGTGTATCTTTGATTTCTGGAAAAGTACTGTATTTCATTGCCCTAAAATGTATCAGTCAATCTGAAGATCCCCAAACCCCCCAAACCCCCCACACCAAACAGGTCTAAAGTGGCCCACAGGGTTAAATTTTAGTTTGACTTCTAGTGCTTAGTATATTTATATCAATTTGGGTTTCAATCTCTGGCCCAGAAGATGACACGCATTATTGGTTATTCTCTTTTTAGAATAAATAGCTGACTTGACATTGACTTTATTAACTACTGTATTCTGGGTGAATAATCTTACATCATTTGCATGAGTGAGCATTGGCTACTCAACCTCACTACCCTCTGAGAGTCAATTGCCATAGGGGAGCACCTGTTCATCTATTTACCGTATCAAAGTATTGTGCCCCTGTGCACCACTAGTGAATAATCTAAACTGTACCAATTGAAGTCCATTAATGCATGACTAGCCTCGGACCCCGAGAAATTGCCTCAAAGAGCTCATGCCTAATGTGAGGGACAGGACCAGTTGAGAGTGAAAACTTTGTAGATGGTTTGTGAATTTCGATGAAGAAGGTAAAGCTGCCTTTGACAAGCATGGAGAAGTGAAGTATGTTAGAATCTAGACCAGAGACTTTGAGGAGAACTTGAACTGACTTTTGCAGATATAAGAGTTTCACGAATTGTGATGATCTAGTCCACTGGTTGGTATTACTAATTGGTATTGATCTGTGGGATCTGAGGTAAAGACATGGGTGCCCATGACTTTAGCTGGTTATGAGTGTACTCAGGATTGTTCTATGGCACCCAGTTAGAACTTTGACTTGTTGTGAGCGAAAACATGTTGCGATTTAGTGCTAGTTGTGCTGGTATTATTCTCATGGATGGAACTAGACAGGTCGTTAAGAGGTGTGGACATGCTGAGAGGTAGATGACGCTACAATCCTTTATAACAATAAAAGTGAGTTAGGAGAACATTTTAGCAGTGGGTTACTGTCCTAAAGGGACTACTTGATAGAAGGGGTCAACAGGAAGATAATGGAATGGAGAGAGGACAGTATTCTCAAAGTGATGTCCAACCGGTCAGAACATGCTATCAGCGCATGGATGGGACACTGTTGGCATCATTGGTGGGCTTGTGACCTGCAGGAGCATTCTGAAGGCCTCCATGATTGCGAGAAGAGTGTGAGATCCGGTCAAATGGGCTAATTTGTTCTGGATCTCACAGGCTCCTTGAGAAAGAGATTGCTGGTCACCTAGGTCTGTGAAAATGCTGCTGGATGAAGCTAGTTCTCAAGAGAGAAAATTATGATCAGCACATATATCTTGGGAATGGTGCATTGCTTACATTGGACACAGGGGTCTTCAAAACAGATGTCAGTTTTTTAAGTAAATGGGGCTGGTGGAAGAAAGACATTGCAGACAAAGATTAAGTCTACAACCTGTTACTTAGCAGTATGCTGTAACATCGAGATGGAACTTCCATAATCACAAAATGAAATGGGGCTTATTAATGAGCCCTTGCATCACCTTTGCGCTGCCAGTGCATCACTTTTTGTGACGCACCAGCAAGGTAAAAAATGTGCCATGTTGCGTCATATGTACAAAGTGATGCATCTAGGTAGATGCAGCACTTTGTAACCACTGTGCCACATTATACCTGTGCCAGGTATAATGTATGCAGGGTGGGCGTTCTGACGCAAGTAAGCCTCGTAGAAGAGACGCAGTGAAATCTATGAGATTTCACGGCGTCACTTCTAGGATGCAAATGCGTCAATATCTTACGCCTGCCTCACAGAGTTGTATGTCAGCACAACGCGGGCTATTACCACGTGTGCCATTACAACGCTGTTTTTACAACGCGAGTCGTTACAACGACTTGCGCTGTAAGCGCTGGATAGTGGAATCATTTAATTTTCTGTTCCAACTCCAGCCCACGTTACAGTAGGGAAGGTGTTGGAATAGAAAATTAAACTATTCCTTGTCCAACAGCGCCCTCCAGCGCAAGTCGTTGAAATGACTTGCGTTGTAAAATCAGCGTAGTAATGGCAGCACGTGGTAATGCCCGCGTTGTAAAGGCTGTTCCCCGCCTCACAGCAGCGTAAGACTGGTGCAGGCACATTTGAAATGGGATTTGCCCATGTGAAATGACCCATTGATGGAGTTGCGTCACTTTTGTGACACACTCCAGCAATGCGTCATTTTTGCGCTTACAGATAGTCAGAAATACTGCCGTATCTGTAACTCTTTGCGTCATGCTGTAAATATGATGCATCCATCGTGTCGCAAGGAAGGCACAATGAAAAGTGACACATCACTATTTTCAAGCAGTGATGTGTCACTTTTCATGATTGAGGCCCAATATTTGTTAGCACTGTGGAAGATGAGGGCCAAGATCTGAAATGGCTGTGGAACCTGGTAGTGAACAGTGCTAGTGTCCACTGTGACAGGCATATAGAGGTTCCCATTTAAACTTTGGTCAGTTTTAATTGTTCATGCCCTATCATAACATCACAGAAGTACAGTGCTTTGCAATAAAATATATGGTTAAATGGCAAAAATATTTTAAATTGCAATTAAATCATTTATAGTCTCTTCGTAAGCGAAGAAAAACTGTCATACCATAAGACAAAGCACATCCTTCTAGTTACTAGTATAGATAATTTCTGTCAAGTACGATTTTACATTTTTGCTAAAATGCTCTTGTTAACCCACAATAAAACATTTATATGTCATTTGTTCACAGTACCAATGAAAACAACCAAGATCTTCTACAAAGATCACACAACACCTACCAGACTGCCTACATAACCTTCAAAAGATTTACATAAGGATACCCCAACCTACCTGGTGAAGGAACTCAGCATATCAGGTGGAAGCAAATACTTGAGGGAGAAGAACTCACTATGCCGCAACCATCCCTAGAACAAGAAAAGCTCTACCAGGAGGTGCGTTGTTTCAGGCAATGCCAAGGGAGGCTCCTCAACTAGGGAGGAGGAGTGTCGCCCCACTGCTTTTTCGCAGTGCGAGAAAGCCAAAACATAAAATTGTAAGACCTAAAAGTTATTACCATTTTATGATTTGTTTGTGCATTGTGGGCGTGCGGGTCTGCCCTGCTCTTTGAGCAGGGCAGCCGAGCAGGGGAGGAGTGGTATACCCACTCCTGAGTACACACAGACTGTTTGGTGAGCCCTCTCGGGCCGCCCAAACCAGTCATGCGCACACTGCCATTCTCCATGCAGGCTACATGGAGAGCATGGCCACCCTGTTAGACCTGGCTGGGCGGCGTCCCAACCAATCACAACACTGCTTGCAGCATTGTGATTGGCTTAGGGGTGGGAACCTGGCTGACTGCTTCCTGGTCCTGACGCAGACAGGAGAGCAGGAGCCGAGAAGACGTGGAACCTGGCAGAAAGGTAAGTTTAATTTTTTTTATTTTTTTTTATTTCCCGTGATCCCCCCACGACTCTCCCACGAATCCCGCCCACGACCGCCCCCCACCCACGACTAATGCCGGTTGCTACTGGGCAATGCCCTAAAAACCTAGAAACTCTCTTCCAACAAATGTATGCATGAAAACCTTCACACTATTAATGAACAGTCTAAAGTATATGCTAGACATCTACTGGCTTAAAGGCCATCTCCCGGTATAGAAAGCCTGGATTACTTTATTGATGTAACTAAACAAGAGATGGGTCTCAAACATAACCCCTGTCTTGTAACATATATATTTCATGTTCTTGAAAACATAGCTTACCTGAGAAAGCTTCTCATCTATGGTTATATAAACGATGTAGCTCTATTAATCCTGTTTTTGACTATGTAAAACCCAATATCACCCTTCCTTAGGGTCACAACTAATCTATGCAAAGACTGAATAAATACATTAAATCAGAATTTTTGCTTTGAGAAGGCAAGAAGTATGTAATTGCTCTTATACATTTTTTTTAAAGGCAGACGGTTTTCCTTAAAGGAAAACGGGCTGCATTTCAAAAATAAAAATGATACATTTTTCTTTTTTTACAGTGGGACAGCGGTCCATGGTATGTGAATGGCATACCACCAATTTGAAATTGGTGGTAATCTGTGAATGTTCTGCAACTGCATTCCCGGCCGCAAAACATTCATAAATACCAGTGTAAATCTCTATTAGGGGGAAACATCCTTTACAACGCAACTTTTACCACGCAGTGCCTTTATGACGCAACTTTTACAACGCAAACCATTACAACGCATTGCGCTGGGGGGCGCTCTAGGATAGGGAATAGATTTAATTTACTATCCAACACCTTCCCTACTATCCACGGGGACTGGAGTTGGAATAGTAAATTAAACTATTCACTATCCAGCGCCCCAAAGCACTATGCGTTGTAAAGGTATTCGTTGTAAATACCGCGCTGTAAAGGCATGCGTGGTAAAAGCATGCGTTGTAATGTCATACATCCTCTATTAGGAAGGGACGCCCTTTACACATCCCTTCCTATTAGTGACTCACAAATCCTATTTTGCGAGTTGATAATAGGTTACCAACTAGCAAAATAGGGTCGGTATATAGGAAAATGCATTTTACCGGTCACAAATGGCCTGATAGGCTGTTTGCGACCGGTAAAACGCGTAGTACGTCTGCCCCCAAATGTCTTCATTGGTTTGCAATACTGCGGTCTTGTCTGGCGCCTAACCAGCACAGTTACTCTCGTTGACTGGCTTCTTCCAAGATATTACACCACATGCAATTGGAATAGTGCATGAGAATGGCTTTCTTCTGTGATTGACTCAGCTCTGTGTATGAGGCACTGACAAAAGAAGATCACATTATTACCTGCCCAAGAAGACTGCAGCTGTTAAATCAAAAATCTCAGATCAAACCAATGTCAAGGCTAAAGTTATTTTTTATCCCATTCAAAAGGTGTGGTGCAATTCTCAAATTAAGCATATAATAACCACTCAAGCTCTAGTGTGTTAGGAATCTGAAAGTTTGAAACTAATTACTATCAAAGGTGGAACACTATCAAAGATGAAGCAGCAATGGAAATAATCAAAAACCTGATTGTGCATAAGGATCTATGGGACACATGCATCAAGCTATTTTGGGATCGCAAAAAGTGTGAATCGCAAAAAAAGGCTGTTTGCGATCGCAAAATAGCCCTAAGTAATGCATTAACAAAAATCGCAAAAATATAATAAAAATCGCTAATTTAGCAAATACCTATTTTGCGTTTTCCCAATATAGCAAATCTTTAATAGTGAAACGCTATTTCTGATTCACAAAGCTATGCATGAAAACGTGCAAATTGCGATTAAATATGGATTCGCAATTTAGCACATGCAAAAATAGCATCAAATCCATTCCGGTGGTAACCAGGTGAAATCAATCAAATCATGTCTGAACCATTGGCAAATTATATAAATAGGCTCAGAAGGCCTCAGAATGTTTCACAATGGCAGTGTTCTATGTAATGGCAAGGAGGATGAGGCTACGAGCAGCCGCACGAAGAAAAAGTAGGATACAGGAGCGCATATTTAGAGTGCCCGTTACTTTGCCGGGGCAGACAGAGGAAGAGATCTATGACAAGAATGAGTTAAATGCAGACATGATCTATGATCTGATAGCTGAATTAGATCCCCTAGTGTAGTGTCAGACTCACAGGACAGATGCTACCCCCACTCATGTGCAGGTCCTATGTTCACTGCACCTCCTTGCGTCAGGTAGCTTCCAGGGTGTATTAGCTGGAGCTGGAGGTGTATCACAAAGAGCCCTATCGTGCTTTTTCAATTCATTCCTTGACACCATGTTGACCAGGATACACCCCCACACAAGTTTTCCATCAACCCCACAGGAATTGCAGCAAACAAAAATAGATTTCTATCAGGTAGCCTAATTTCCCCACGCAATTGGTTGCCTTGATGGGACGCATGTAGCCATTTGTCCCCCCTCAGTGAACGAGTACATTTACAGGAACAGAAAATCATACCATTCACTAAATATACAAGTCATTTGTAATTCCAAACACATCATAACTGACATAGTGGCTAGATTACCTGGCAGTACACATGACTGATACATATTAAAACACAGCGGCATACACACATGTCTCCTTGGTGGAGAATTTGGTGAAAGATACCTGCTTGGTAAACATATGTTACAATGTCTTGCGTACTCTGGCCACATGGTGACACATAGAAGTGAGTAATCTGTTGCTTTCAACCCTGTAGGCGACAGCGCATATGCTGGGTGCTCTTATATCCTGACGCCATACCTCAACCCAAGTACACCAAGTGAGCAGCGTTACAATGCAGCTCACATCACCACTCGCAACATCATAGAGCGCACCTTTGGCCTACTGAAAAGTAGGTTCCACTGCCTCCACATGACTGGCGGGGCATTGCAGTACCGACCAGATACCTGTTGCAAAATTGTGGCCAACTGTGCCATGTTGCACAAAATTGCTACTTCATGAGGCATACCCACTGAATTTTATGACAGTGAGCCTGAGGAAGACAATCAGCAAGCACAACCACCACAAGCAGTACGCGGGCCAAGCGCAGCTGAGAGGAGACAGAGACATGCTGAAATAACACAGCATTATTTTTACGGTGGGTATTGATGAAACAAGACACTACATGGTTCCATTGCCAATTTGATTTATTCAAAAAAGTTATTTGCTCGGGCTGTGTTAATGCACACATACCAGGCAGAAAATGTGCACAATTTAACCTTTTCCGTGCGACCGCGTTTCCCCCTCCGGTGCTGGGCCCTAATAGAAACGGGCGTGGTCATGACGGAACGGTTCCGTCATGAGCACAGCTCAACCGACGCTCATGACGGAACCGCTCCGTCATGAGCACCGAAGGGGTTAAGTCCTAACACAACTGGATGATTTTGCTATGGCACTTGAACATCAGACCAGACAAATTCAGAATATGGTTACCTCACCAAATGAAATCATGTGCTCCTGTACACACTATTTACGGCAGCCATGCACTCCCAATGCCAGGACAGGGTGCTGTGACACATCACTGTCTGAGCACTTTGATGCAGGAGTTTTACTTGTGCTGCACCAACTACATTCGGTCACTGGAGCCATGTTGCTACTGAGTTCTGGAGGCATCCTCAGTACCTCCTGCAACCATGACACTACTGGCAGCAACTGTAGTTGTTTTCACTTGCTCAACAGCATTTGTGACCTGTATCAGTCCCCTGGCCACATCACCACAGCAATGTGTAATTTCAACCTGCATACCTACTACACCGCGGGACAGTTGTGCAGTTGTGGAGCGTAGGCGGTTGATGACCCTGGTGTATCCATCCATGCTTCCAAGGAATTGATGTTGCTTTTGGCGTTGGGTCAGCTGGTCTTCTTGCATCACTTTGCATAAGTCCTTGAGTGCCTGGGTCATGTCCCCAAAGTGTTGTGTGGTATCCCTCTGACATTCCTGCACAGCAGCAGTTGTCAGCTGTTTAATGCTGTCACTTATCTCTTCCATGTTCTTTGCAAGAGATGAAAGGTGTGCCTGCATTGAACGCATGAGTTTGAATTGCAGGTGCTGTACCCTCAACATTGCGTTCTCCAGCTCACCAAACGAAGTAGAACTGCCACCTTCAACAGCTCTCAATTGTGCACCTTCCCTGCACCTCCTGATGCGGATATTTCTATTCTGACCTAGGACACGTGGTCTTGGTGTGGGTGTCTGCCCGGACTGTGCTGTTGGAGGGACAGGTTGGCTATCCTCTTCCATCTCAAGTACAGGCAATGGTGAGACTGTGATACTGTGTCTTGTGGGTGCAGGTGTTGTGGGTGCAGGTGACACTGGGAGGTCCTCTGATGACTGCGGCTCACTATCCAGGGGTGCATGACGTTCACTGTCATCTGACTCCTGTGCAGGTGCATCTGTGATGTGAAACAGTGCAATTTCAGTATTCAAAAAAGGACATGTATTTCATATTGCAAACAGTATTATCATGTTTAGTATTTACTCAAAACACTGTGTTTAGAGACATTAAACTTGCTTGTCACAATTTATTGCACCTATACTGGTTTGCTTCCCACTTGCCTTTCAAATTTGATATGATGACCGCTATTTCCATAATGCATTTATGTGTTACAAGTAAAATATGGACTGGAGTACTATTTGCTCCACTAACCCGGATCTGATTTACTGAATTAGTTCAGTTAATCTAGCATTGTATGGTCATTTGCATGCATCTTACCTTGGGAAGTACTGGGCAGTGTTGAGGAATCAATCGGCGTGACTCCAACAACAGACTCAGGCTGAAGGGTCGACTCCACCAGGTCCTCTAAGGCTATGGGTGCTTTTTCTATGGACGGTCCTCCAGTTTTTTTAGCATCAGCTAGCCTTGCAGCAACCCTTTCCTTGGCCCTGCTCTGCAGGTCATACCACCGCTTGCACAGATCCCCAATGGAGCACTAGGTGACACCCACTGCGCTGATTTTTTTTGGTTTTCCCATCCATTTTTTTCTTTTTTCAGACTCTGGGACAGGCAGCTACTGTTTTCCAAATAGCTTATCATGGCTCTTCACAACTTCCTCAATGAGGATTTCAAGCTCCTTTTCACTGAACTTCAGCTTTCTTTTTCTCTCCTTCTGGGGTGTTTCTGATGCCATGCTGGAGAATTTCACAGGTTGTGATGTTCAAAATGTCCTTCCAGTGCTGTTCTCCTGCAGTCTGCCTCCTCCTCCCTCTCAGTGCACAGGTAACAGCATGGAATGACTTACTTCCTGCTGCTGACATCATCAATCTGCACCTGAATAATAAATTTGCTATTTGCGATTCTCTAATAGTGTATTCGCAACAAAAAAAACGATTCGCTATTATGAAATCGGTAAAAGCGATTGCGAGTATTACTGATTCACAAAAAAATTGCGAGTTTACAATTACCTAAAAGCGATTCAGTAATAATCGCTATTTGGGAAACGCAAATTTGGATTTTGATACATGTACCCTTATAAGAAAATACATAATCATTGTAAATGTAGGCACAGCAGCAAAGGAGGAGACGTCTGATAAAGAAGGCACAGTAGAATCCAGTCTTCTTTCCTAGTCTGGTGTGGAATGTTGTCCATCAGATTGTCAGCAGAGACAAAGGAGGATTTGAGAATGCGGTGTTTCTTTTTGGAATCTTTCAACTGTGTGCCATTGATTGCCATGGCAGACTTTGAGTGCACAGGTGTACTCCGACGCTGCTGGAGGGATAGGCTTTAGGTTAAGGGAAATGGTGAATGGAGGAATGGCCCTCAGAATGGAAGACCGGGGCCGGAGCATAGCTTTCTTAGAATATTTTCCACTTGTAGTGGCAGTGTCTTTGTCGGCAGAACAGTTGCCACACAGGAGGGTTTTATTCCTCATTGACAACATGGCTGTGGTGCAGGTAGTTTACCAGCAGTTAGCACGGAATGCCCAAGATTTTGTGTTGAAGTGTCTGTAGCTCAACATTTTCTGTAGAGCACCACATGTGCCAGGTGTGGATATTGGCATTGGGGATCCTTTGTCTCGTTCACAGTGGGAGAGATTTCATGGGCTGGCCACAGCAGCAGACAAAGTGAGGACCAGGATGCCTAAGGAGCTATGATCAGTAGGTGACAGAGGATGCACCAGCGGGTGTTAGAGTTGCTGGCCTTGTAGACGAGGAGGGATTATACTCAGACTTGGGGGGATGTTTTAGATTGTGAGTGTAGGAAAGTGACCCTTTTTGCATGGTTACCCCCTAACTTTTTTGCCAGATACATGATGCCAACTTGGCTGAGTGTGCCCTGAGTCCCTGCCAATCAGGTTCCCAAGGCCTGTGTCCTTTCCCAAAACTGTACCGTTGTTTCCACAATTGGCACATCTCTGGGCTACATGTAAGTCCCATGTAGAAGATACCCCTGGTACCAAGTGCCTTCTGACCAGAGAGGGCCTCTGAGGGGTGCAGCATGTATTATGCCACCCCCAGAGACCCCTTACCTGAACACCCACACACTGCCATTGCAGGTGTCATGCTCTGTTGCAGACTAAACTGAAGAGTCGACATGGCACCCATCCCTGTATGCCATGATCCCAATCCTGCCTGTGGCATGGGGAAGTCACCCCTCTAGCAGGCCTTACAGCCCTAAAGGCAGGGTGCACCATACCACCGGTGAGGGCCTAGTTGCCTGAGCAGCATGCCCCTACACTGTCTGTGTCATTCACAGACATTGTAAGTTCAGCTAAGCCCTTTTGAGTACAGGGGCAGGCAGTTTGTCATTATAAACTCCACAGCTCCAGTATGGCTCCACTGAAAACTTGGAAGTTTGGTACCAAACTTCTCAGCACATTAAACCTGCACTGATTCCAGTGTAGGAGTTAATGTAACATGCACTCAGAGGGCATCCTGAAAAACGACCTGCCCTGGTGTGGTTCCTGACTGGCTACCAGCCATCTGCCACCACCAGTTCACAGCACTGATATCCTGGATATTTTTTGTGGCTTTTTGGGTGTCTGAGCTCTTGGGGTGAAAGGGGACTCGGGGTCTATTGCGAAGAAGTCTGACTGTGCGAGGCGGGCTACAAGTTTGGCTACAAGAGTTGAAAATGGATCAGAGGGGTCAGCGTAGATCTGTCCTGCTGTGCAGGTACCCAGTGGCCAGGTTTTGCAGCCCTGCCACGTACCACAAACCAGGCACTATACTAAAGCAGTTCAGTGTGGTGATCCACATCACCGCACTGAAATGGAAAGTCACACATAAGTGGCGTAGCCTGCCTTGGCAGTCATGAAGACGTAGCGCTGCTAAATAATTTAGCAATGCTGTATGATTGAAACTAAAACCTATCGCTCTGACAGGCACACTGCTACCAGCATGCTTGGGGGTTGGCTTTACTGGGCAGCAGTGCTACAAAGTAAATAAAGGCTGTTTCCGACATGGCGGCATGGCATTCCCTCCTTGCGACTGACATCAGGATAGACAGTACCCAGTGGCTACTGTGACGTATGCACTCATGCCGCAGACTTAAAGTGGTGCGAGCGCTACATGTGGCTCAGGCTGCAGTTCCTCATTATAATGTTCGGGAGGCTGCTGTAAAATTTTAAAATTAATGATGATCGTCCGTGCTGCCATGACCGGACCGAACTCCACAGACCGGGCAGCGGCTGAAGCCAAGAGCACACAACTGAGCTGCTCTGCTGAGCCAAGCGTGAATGCCCAGGGGGTGGGCCATTTGTCCCGGGAGTCAGTCATTACAGCCACTAGACGGCCCGCTAAACCAAAATGCCGTGGCTTGCAAGGTGAGTCAGACTGATAATAAAAATGTGCATAGTGGCATTCACACTTATAATTCTGTACAAATCACACTGTAGTTTTCGCGAGACAATGTAAACAGCGCCCTAGCACACTCCCAGGCTCCGGCCTGGCTAATTGTGTCCCAGCCTGAGGCCCCCTCAGTCAATGCCCCGTGCTGACACGGCGGATGTCCTAGAGTTGCATGTGTCATGTGCTGACTTAGGTAGCTCATCTGTGCTGCCAACCGCGCTGCACCACTTGGCTTTGGGATCATTTTTACAGGCAGCTGGCACTTCTGCACTTCTGGCTGCCACTGCCCTAGATTACACTGCATATTTGTGGGGTAGGTGATGTCGTCACCTCTGCCCTCCTGATAAATCAGGACCCTTTGATAGTGGCTCCACAGGATTGGAACTGTAATACCGGCCCCTCCCTCTTGCAGCTCGAGAGCAATGTATTGGTTTTCCCAGTACCACCGAGCATACAAGACTTCCCAATACTTGTACTCGATGGCGCCAGAGACCCAGTTGGCTGCAAGGGCAGAAACTTTGGCTTTGAGCTAAGCAGGGAAATCGGGTCTCTCTAACTGGGCAGGCTGAGCATTGATACTACTGCACTCATATAGTGAGGCCCGCTGTGAAAGTGGTCATAACAACAGACCAGTGTGAGAAAATGTCACTCTTAGTCGTTGAAATGTCACTCATAATTATATTGAAATTATGAAAATGTCACACATAGCAATCTCAAACCTTGGCAGCTATGCTTTTGCTCAGTAAAATAGGACACCTCCCTGCGGGTGAGGTCTTCAGGAGGTCTAGGTCACGTTTTTCTGCATATTGATGGCAGGCCCGTGACAGCATTTCAGCTATTGGCTGACTTGCGAAAAGGACTGCCCCAAATGGGAGTAGATGCAAATGTTTTTTGATATGTAGAACCGGCTTTTTGGAAACCCCTCCCCACTAGGAGAGTCAAAGCCAGCGGTACAGGGGACACCTAGAATCTATGGGTTCTTCTTGCTTGAATCATACATTACCAAAGAGACCAGGACAACCAGCCGTGGAGGGAAGTAAGTTATTTATTAGCTCGAGCTAAGGACAGGGTCCCAGAATGGTACAAAGACAATTCTACGGAGACTGCTGCTTTACTCCACAGCGTACACATATTTATAGTGCTAGCCACACCCATTTGCACAGTACAAGTTCCTTATTTCGATAAGTTCCTCATCTGACAAGTTCTTCGTCAGTCTCATGTGGTGCAATCATGGCCAGGGGACATCTGTCTCTGATTGCACAATGTACGCAGCCCAGTGCTTCCTTGCCCAACTGGTGTGATCATGGGGCCCAGCCTCGTGCTTCCTCTATCAGTTGGTGTGGTCACAGTGCACAGCCTCGTGCTTCCTCTATCAGTTGGTGTGGTCATGGTGCACAGCCTCGTGCTTCCTCGTCCACATGGTGTGGTCACGGGGCAGTTGGTCGTGACAGGCTGAGTTGCCAACAATGGGCAGGATGTGGCTGAGTCTCTGGCACAACTGGGGGGGGTGAGGCACACAGGCAGCTTCTCGGAATCGGCTCAACCACAAGGAGCAGGGAGGGTTGTGCAAGTTTATACAGGGACGTGGAAAGCAATTCTTCACCAGGTTGCCGAGAGCATGACAACACAAAATGGAGTCATGTGGGTCGTTTTAAAATACAGTTCAACAGACATATTCATCTGCATCAGTATGGCAAAAGAGGTGAGTAGGAGGGGCTGGAGTAGGACGGACATCATGGTCCTGGGTAGATGGGCATCTGACTGTTTTCAGTGCTATGTGCAGAAGGGGGAAGGGTTTTGTTAGAATATTTCTTCATTTTCACTTGTTACTTTTGTTTTTCAGGTTCGGTTCCAGACCTAGAGGTCACCGGATTATGGTTATGGATAGTGAGCCGGAAGGCATGCAAGGCAGAGCACACATGGTGCCAATTTGGGTCTTGACCCCAACGGTTTCCAAGTGCGCTGACATGGTAGAGGGGGCATGTGATGGCAAGAATTATCACTGTTTTAACAGGTTGCTGGTAACAGGAAAGTGGCCTGATGTTGTGTTACTGCATTTAAGGGAGAATGACCTAGTGATGGAAAAATGGGTGTCTTTGATGAGAGCGATGATGGATGATTTACAAGAGGCACAAAAGCAGTGGTCAGGATGCCATGTTATGTGGCCAGAGTTCATACCTAGGAGAGTGTGGCATGGTGGCCAACAAGGCGGTAGCTATAGTGAAGGCAAGGAGGAAGATTAACAGAGAAATGAGGGGCGTCTGCAGGGGAAGAGGTATCAGTAGAATCGAGCATGACTAATTGAAGCATGATGCTTCAGAATTTTTCTGCGGGATGGAGTTCATCTTTCGTACTATGGGATGGAGCAATATTTGTTGCAAGGAATGGAGGCATTGGTGCTGAAAGTGCATTAGTGTCCGGCGGGGGATGGGTGGGCAGAAAAAGTTAGTCAGGGACTTTTTCTGGGTGGCAGTTTGCCGAGAAGTTGGCTTTGGTTAGCCAAGTTTATTGTTGTCGACAGTGGCAATCCAGACTGAAATGTAACGGGTAAACAAGCTCACGCCTGGACGAGGCAGGAAGTTTAAGGTTCATTAGGAAGATAAGTTAGTCAGAGGTTATTAGTTGCAATAAAAATGTGTGGGAGATTAAAGGTCTCAATTGTTGAAGATTAACCTAGGAGGAGGTAGAGACTTGCAGGTTGAGGTTTTGTGTGGGGGGTACTTTTAGGGGTGGGGGTAGTTTATCATATGTAACATATTTGTTTTTATTTTTTTTTTTTTATTTTGTGTTTTATAGAGTGCGAACTAGACCCGTTAGGGTATCAGAGGGCTTTACAGGAATCAAAGAAATGTACAAAAGGCTTGGAAACAAAGGACTAGGAGATTAGGAGAGGGTGGGGTGCTGGCTACCTGGGGGATGGAAGGACATGTATGTACAGTTTACATTTACAAATACTCACAATAGGACCCCCATGCGGAGTACATAATGGATAGTAAGTACGATTTGCATTTACAAATACTCCATTTGTATAATGAGGCTTTAGCTTTGTAATGCAAGAGGCCCAGGGTTTATATATGTGATGTGCACCTGTTTCAATAAAAGCAGCCTTTTTCACACAAATATGGTGTTAGTGGTCCGTGCTGCTCTCCCTATTCCTCAACAGGTGAATCCTTTTAATCTGGAACCCCAAAACGGCATGTATCCGGCAGTGTACCAGTTTGAATCTTCAGAGGATGCACTTAGTTTATCATCTTCCGAAGAACAATTAAAATAGCGTCACTGTTGGATAATTACGACACCTGTTCTCTTGCACAATCTAAATAGGCTGAATCACGTGTCATCCATCACTAAACGCATAAAACGACTCATTCGAGTTCACTGATGGCAACTTAAAAGACATACAACGTTTCATTGATATTGTGAACAACCCAACTAAACCCCACACGTGCGGCAGCAGTTTCTTTCTGAAGCGAGCAACCCTCTTAAAAGGCGACTGAACATCAGGTTATTAAACAGAAAGAGGTCAAACTTTAATTGAAGGGTATTTTTCGCACCAAAGCAGTGACAGGTATGCATATCACATACGTGAAAAGCAAACCCACAATTTTTGAAGGCTCTCCATCAAGAACCTAGATTATTTATCGGCGTGTAAAGAACTCTTAATAGTGCTCGTACCGCCCTCTTGCGGTTTGATACGACATCTCTTTCCTGTCGTAAGGCAATTCATTCAATAAACGAATTAAAAAAACATCTAAAAAACTCAGGCTTCATGCGAAGAAATGGTCGCAGTTCGGCAACGAAGGTTCTGGAGTGGTCTCTTGCGCCCTCATGTGGGAGGAAACGATAACGCCGGTTTTTTAAGCAGGGACGCGAAGCAGCCTCTGTGAACGACGAAACAATGCTTTCGAGAAAGCTTGGTGGCGCCGGATATGTCCGCAAAGAGACTAAAGCGTATAAGGTTCAGGGACGTTAAAGTTGTGTGTTAATTAGTACTAACGTGGGATGAAGCTGCTGTTATCGTCCTTACGCGCCGAGAGTGCATTAACGACACCCCCCACACCACCCGCGTAGCTAGGGGGCTGCGGGGGGCCTCAAGTTCGAGTTTCGGCGTCCGCTCAACATCCTGTGATTCTGGACAATTCACCCCCGTGCCTGTCAAACATTAATGTGCTCTTGTGTAGTGTAGCTGGTGCTCATGTAAAGCGCTCCTATACTTTCGGGTCGAGAACGCGCTATATAAAAACGCAAAATAAACAAAAAAAGCGGACGCCAGTCCTTGCTTCGAAGTTCTCCATACCAAGAAGCCAGGTAGTCGAACTGCTCGAGCGCAACGGGGTCATACTAACAGCATTATTGGTATAATTACAAATATTTCCATCCCCTGCGTGCAGTGAAGCACTTTCACGAAACGGTAGTCGATTTAACCCGGTTCCTCTGGGCCAGTTCTGCAGGCAGTTTGTTCCCAGGTTTTCTAATAGGGCCTCCTCGTCCTCCCCTCCCCCGCCTCAGCCACTCCCTGTCTCATATTGTAACCTGTAGTCCCAGGAGCCTGCACAGACATCTTGCGCTGTGTTTATTTCTTTTAGGAATTTCATTTTCTCACACACCTCCCATCCCCCACCTACATGTGTTTACGTTTACGAGTCTCCCCGCACAAGCCTTGCATTGTGAGAACAAGAATATCCAGGCCACCAGCCACCTCTACAAACAATGGGCCGTGTTTGACGGCGGGGAATAACGGTTAATGCGCGCGGGCTGCCGTGTCTCATCAGAGAGAGGGGACCGTGATGCAGACATGCCAACCCTCCCGATTCAGGCGTGAGACTACCGATTTGAAGGCTAGTCTCCCGCCTCCCGATTCGTACAAACAAAAACCCGATTCGTCTGGGGTTTCAGCTGGCAGGGCTTGGTATTGTGTAAAGTGCTAATTCTTCCATCAAAGAGTGGCGAGGCAGGGGCTCTCGAAGGGGTGAAAAACAAACAAAGCGTCATTAACTTGGGAATCATCTTTCAAAAACCTGCGAAGTACTGTTTCAGCCCGGGCTGCAACAGGGGGTGGGGTGTGCATGCACTACCAACAATCTGCCAGGCCAGTGCCCAACACTTACATCGCCCTCTCTCTACCTGCCATTATGCTCCATGGTTCCGAAAGGTAAGAAAAAACGTGCATTTACGTTTCAAATGTCCGATCCTGCAGTAGCACACTTCCAAAGCCCATACATGCCAGTAACCCGATTCAAAGCCACATTCTCCCGATTAATTTTTTTAAATCTCCCACTTTGCTCTCCTGAAATGTTGGCATGTATGATGGCTGTTATGGTGCACTTTCTGGCTTTGTTCCAAAGAGCGGGCGTTCCTCAGAACAAGTGCGTGTGTATTCGTGCCCTACTTGTATCTAGTCAGTGTGAAGGGGGCGGCGGGGTGTTTTGTATTGGATACAGAAGGAACCCCATAGCATTCTGTAGTGCAACTAGTGATATGGCAGTGTGACCCATTGGTGTCCCGGGTTGAGGGTCCACTGCAACCTAATTTATTTATTTATTTATGCGATTTTATGTAGCACGAACTTTACCCGAAGGTGTCAGAGCGCTTTACATAAGAACCAGTTGAAAAACATAAGGATTTAGGATTACATGCGTTACATAAAGGATACAAACAGAAAAAAATTTGCAAATGTACAAGATGTAAAGTCACACAAGGAAGAGATACAAATGGATATACTCTAAGAGTCACATAGGAATGGTAGATAGTACAAAGGTCTACTGCATATGCTAGTGATTAGAGTTATCTCTATATACATAGGGAAGGGATACAAATGGATATACTCTAAGAATCACATAGGATTGGTAGAGAGCACAACGGTCTAGTGATTAGAGTTATCTCTATATACATAGGGAAGGGATATGACTGGATATACTCTAAGAGTCACATAGGAATGGTAGAGAGCAAAAGTTGCCAAGTCTTCGACTTTTAGTCATAATTAACTCAATATAAAAGACTACAAGCATCAGAATTCTAAGAAAAACACGGTACTGGACTAAACGAGTCACGCATGGCCCTAGAAAACTTGGCAGCTAGGGCTAGGGTCGGAGGCAATCTCATCACCTGCAGTAAGTACTATGGTTACGCGTTGGAGGACCCGACAGTGCTTGATTTGTAAAATAAATAAGTATTAAAAGAACTGTCAGGACCCAAAACCTTACTTAGGAGGGATCCGTCACCCTCATCTTCCCCAGCTGTATTTTTCCACCGCTGCCACCACCCACTGCATTGTTCTATTTTATTATGGAAAGTACTAAATAAGCACCAAGAAAGACCTAGGAGGGATAAGATACACAGATTAAAATACAACCTATACATAAAAGCACAAAAAGCGATTTGCGGTAGAGTGAGTCTGAATAATCAATACATCAAGAGATAGAGCTAAAAGGCCATACAATTAGGATAATAAAGTTTCAACTTTCTAAAGTGTGCGCTTTGTTTTGGTTGGATTTGCTTAGATAAAAAAGATTGAAAAAAAAATCACAACTAGTTACATTTCATCTTTCTAAAGCAGTGCCTTGATTGGGATGTACTTGTTAGAGTAAATAAAGATAAAACAGGTAGGCTAGCAATGGAACAATATGTATTGAGGAATTGGTGGAAGTAGTGAAATATCAGGGCACTTTTAAATAAGTTGAATGATTTCTACCGTCTGATAGACACTAGTAGGGAGTTCCATTTCTTAAGTGCAAGCCCGAGAAGGAGTGGGCAGTCGATGAGTGTTCTTAAAATGTTTTCACTGTAGGTGCAGGATAGCTATGCTTCTGCCCATCACCAGTGGCCTGAGCAAGTAATAGCGGTGAGGCCGGGTATGGGCAGGGTGGGGGTGGGGTATTCGACAGACGATGACGAGAGAAAATTATATATTTAATTTTTTCGTGGTCGTATGTCGAATCCCCCCTAACCGGGCCCCACTGCCTCAACACTCTTACCTGCACGGGCCGCTGCTGTAGTGGCCATGTAGGAGCCCCCACAGCCAGACAGTCTCTGCAAGAGATGCACAAGGGTAGTACCTCATATATTAAACAGGCAGTTTTGTAAATACACTTTGCCTCAATAAGGAGCCCGTTTAATGAGGAGAAAGTGGTTTTATATGAGCGTATTTACTTGTATTTGCCACAAGCCTGGCTGCTGTATGCAAGACCACCATTAGCGATGCAGGGCTTTACTTGCGTAGACCAGTGCACAGAGAGAACTAGTCTCATGGTTAAGCAGGAAAGGATGTGGGGTTACAGAGTAGTTTTGAAGTCATTAGGCAGTAGGAAATGTTTGCCATTACAGGAAGCCTTTATTGACAAATAAAAAATGATTTGGCAGGATTCTTGATGTGGGCTTCAAGGTTGAGTTTCCCACCTAAAATTATGCCTACGGATTTGGCAGATTCAGCAACCCCCTCTTTGATGATTCTGGGTGACTATATATAGGTCTGGAGCACATACTGTGGATGGTGAAAGGGATCACAGAATTATCTGACCAATCAAAAGTCACAGGGTCATAAAGAGTGAACGAGTCAGCCTCAGCAATGAGTAAGTTCAGGGTATCACCTTTGATGTGAGTAGGTTTACAAACAAATTGGCAAAGGCTGTGATTCTCAATGAAAGATTGATTAGGACTAGCTATGTCATTTAGAGAACCTGAAATGTTCTAGAAAGGTATTATCATTTGTAGGCTGGAGTTTACCTGTCAGATATTCTGCAAAAAGTATTTGTTCAGAAAAAAAAATCTGGCACCCAGTGACTAGTAGAGAATGTGAAGTCTGAAGCCTTTATGAGTTTGGGCATCTACTTGTAAGTATAGAAAGGAGGAAGGAAGCAATATTTATTTTTGAGCGCCTCAGGGACGATTCTTACTGGAGGTGGGCGGAACTCCGAGAGTTTTACTCTGCAGAGTTCCATGGAGTTACTTAAAAACTCTGTGAGATACTGCAGAGTTCTTCCGCCCACTAGCGACAACGTGCATTTTGGAACATTATTACTTATTACCTCTGTGGGCTTTTAAAGGTTCCCGAAGAATGGCTGTGCCTGGGAAAGGATTTGGTGTACTGGGAAGGTAGTCGTGATATTCTATTCAACAGTGATAAGTGCAAGCACCTTTAGTTTAATCCTGGGAGCTGTGAGCATTCATATTCCGTCGAGTAATGTGAGGCATGTCTCGGCCTCAGTGGAAGAAGAGAGAGGTGGTTTGAATGCAAGCAGAGGGCACATCAGTCGGTGCTGGTGCAGGTGTACAGATGCCATACCTCCCGTAGCCTCTGCCATGGCGGTGCTTGGGTTCTTCTGCCTTGGATCCCAGGGTCTGCTCAAAAGCTGGTCCATGTGCGCCACTCCACAACTCTGTGCAACTGGTGGGGGTCCCTGGCTTCAAGAGTGAGGGGCACCCTAGGCCTACAGCTCGGGCTCATGTGATGTCCTTGCAAGAAAGCATGAGCATCCATTGATACCCATCCCTGCCTGCGTGCAGCCCTGAGTCAGTTCAGAGGTGCATGGTGTTGAAGGTAAGAGAAACACCAGTAACGTCAAAAGCAAGCCCAAACAAGCCCCGCCCACAAACCACATGGAAATGTCAATATTAGATATAGGTATATACACCGCAAGCATCCCCCTTTTGTGGCACCGCTGTGCCACATCCCTCAATGTCCAATGTGGTCGTTTGTAAAATTGAGAGGGGTAGGCGCCAGTAAACTCCACCACGTGGCAGTTGGCAGAGTTTTGCCAAACTCCGTTCTCCAAGCGGATACACAAAACTCCACTAACTCCGCTGGCGGAGCAGAGTTTACCTCCCACCCCTAATCCTTATATTAAAGCTACTCCACTACCTTCTATTTCTGCTCTTTCAGACCATATGATTTCATATCCCAGAGTGATTAGTATGTCCATATGTGGTTTGAAGAAGTCGGAATACCATGGTTCAGTAAGCAGAGATGTTTAAACGCATGGGCAAAATGAACGTTGGCCCAGGGCTCCAGCTTTTCAGTAGGCCCTCTGATAGGCTTAGCTCTGTTCTGCAGAGTCTTGCCGTGATTAACTTAAATAAATCTTAAATAGATTGTTTTAAATGCACTTTCCTTTGATTTAGTTTTAATGTGGATGATATGTGAAAGTCTTTTACAGACATTTTGCAGAGAAATGTTGTAGTTATGTTTTAGATCAAGATCCATAAAAAAACGTGTACTTTAGAGCAAATCAGGACCTTACATATGAGAAATGAGAGGGTGCCACAAATATTATTTGTAGTAATGCTAGCGAGCTGCTGTTGTGTTACAATATTGAAATCACACACCACTATCCTTGAATATTAGAGGTAAACACATTTAGAATTTGGATGAGTGTGCCTGTATATTGTCAGTGACCTTGGCAAAGAGTGCATGAAAGATCTGAAATTGGACCATATATTCAAACCTGTTCTGAACAGGGCCCCAAAATGCGTTTGGCCCAGGGCCCTGGCAGATGTTCCTGCCAGTAAGAGCCATAAGGTCAACATTACTTTCCAAGGTATAGTTATCTATTTCTGCAAGTGAATGAGCTGATCCACAGTTGGGGAAGACATAGCATATATTTCTTTTGTCATACATGTTCTTGTTTGTTACTTGTGAGGTTTTGATATGAATTAGATGAGCACTTAACATGAATTTTGTAGTCTTGATATGTTTTGACCGAATGTGGTAATTCCATGTCTTGTTATAACTCGAATACAGTTGCCCAGCATAGTTCCCATGTGTAGTAAATGTAGAATGTTTTGTATATTAAGAGTAGAGGGATGCTCACCTGCCAGAACCTAAGAACATATTTGAGGAACATGTACAATTGGTTTATGTGATCTTGTCAAAAGTACAAGATCTGCATTGAAATTTATAAAAGGCTTAACTAGATCTTCATTTTTGCGTGGGAGTGGAAATTGTAGCTGTGGAAGAGTGTTCTGATTATGATGGGAGCGATTTAAAGTTCTCCTAAAACTGAATTAAGGAAACTCTAATACCCTCAACAGAAAAAAATATACAAGTAATTTCTTATACTAACATGTCCTGTTTGAGGAAACAACTGGAACTGTTGTGTTAATGGAGGACATCTCTTTTAGATGTGGTAGTGTTTATTGGTAGTGTTTATTTTGCCGACATGAAGATACCTTATTGTGGCATTGGCCTTGTGGGGAGCTTAAGTATTTGCAGTTTCTAGAGACAGTTTTGGATTCATCCTGCAATTCCTCAGATTAGTGATAGAGATTGAAAACATTAAGCAATTTTTAGTTCAAATCCAAAGGAGGTGTGTCTGGGGTATCGATTTAGAAATGTTGTAACAAGTGAAAAAACAAGGCACATCTGTATTGAGAAGATTAGGAATTTGGGACCTATAGTCCAGAGGGTTCCGTCTGATGAATCTGTGTTTGATAAGCGGAAGCTTGTGTCCAAGAGAGATATTTAGGAAATTAGTCGATTTGGCACCTGAGAATTGAAGTTCAGAGGAAGTGTGTATCTTTGGTTGATAGAAGGAAGCTTCATAAGCTCTCTTGTTGCAAACATATTATGATGTCCAGAACATCGTGGAACATAATATTGCAAGTAAGAAAATCATTTTTTTACATTGTTAATAATAGCCCCATATTTAATATGTTTTATTTATTGTCATTGTATAAAATATCATATTGCTTTTTGAAGATGTAATTAGTTTGAGTGTTATAATGTATTATCCTATTATTTACTTGTAATTAGTTTTTATTACAGTTTATTTTTTGGTGTCTTTATGTAGTGAATCTTTTAAATTTAATTAAATGTTAATGTTTTAGATATGCTGAGTTGTTGGATTTATAGGGGAGAAGAACAGTAAGTGTATTACCACCTATATGTTAAAACAGTTAATCCATTGTTAACTATGTTTAACATTCTAATTGGTTTATTGGATTATGTCAATTAATTAATTTCAATATGTACAATTTTATGTATTTTTTGATGTAATCATATTATTTTTTAATTAGTATTTTTTAGTGCGGTTTTCTTTTTTACACATAAATTAACACCTTTAAAAAACTATATTGTCATGTTTCTTTGTTTGTAGGGGAGTAATGTGCAGACTGCAGGTGGTGCAGAATACTGCAGCAAGACTCATCTTGAATGCCCCCCCCCGAACCCCGTCGCGTCCTCTTCTCTCTCACCTTCACTGGCTCCCGGTGAGACAACGCGTCAATTTCAAACTTTGCTGCATAATGCATAAGTGTATTTACGGGTCCGGTCCCAAATACCTAAAAGACATTTTTGTCCTCTACTCTCCTGGACGTGCTTTGCGCTCCAGTAACACCATGTTGATGCAGGTGCCCAGAGTAACCAGAGCAAGACAGGGAGGCCGGGCACCCTCACTTAAGGGCCCCCTGCTATGGAACTCCCTGCCTCCACAGCTGAGACAAACTCCTAATCTCCTTTCTTTTAGGAAAAAAATTAAAAACATACCTATTCACCCTAGATTAATTTACTTTTGTTTTCCTATACTGACATCCCCTAATATGTCTCTCAACCCTTACAGAAGCTACGCGCGGAGATACACCTTCGGGGCTGATTCAGGCGCGCTGTAAGAATTTAAATAAATAAATAAATAAATGTGGGATAGCAATAATTTGTCGTCTGGTAGGGGCTCTTTGCATGGTAAAGTATAGGGAAAATAAAAACGTTTATTACACTCTAAAAATATATATACCATTTTATGATAAATATTAATGTAAATTAATTTTATATATTTATTTTGAATGTAGAAATCACTTAAATGTTGCAGCACTAGTAAATTAATGTTGGATTAAATATTTAATTAATGTAAATTGAATAAATGACGTATTTTTTCCCTAAAGTTTAAAAAAAATGTTATGCGTTATTAAATAGCGAAAGTGATGTAAAGAATGTTTTAAAATTAACGTAATTATATTTTAATAAAATGGATACCGGAGTTGGGAGCACACCGCTGACCTTTTCCGCCGTATCGCCCCACTGCATCGTGGTCTGTGCAGTTCAAGTGATTATCAGAACAGTTCAAAGTTCAAATTTCAAAGTATTTCACCTCAATCGGTGCAAGTAAGTACTTGTATTGTGGTCATCTCTAGACACGAGCCTAGCTCGTGTTTCGGGATTGATTCCCTCATCAGTAGAGATAGATTCGGGGTTGCAGAACAGGTCGCCAAACATCCGTCACGGGCCTCGTTGCCCCTCTGGTGCGCAGGTGCTTCTCCAACAAGCTCGTCAGCTTACATGGCTACCGGGAGCCAAGAAAAAGTGGATACCGGAGTTGGGAGCACACCGCTGACCTTTTCCGCCGTATCGCCCCACTGCATCGTGGTCTGTGCAGTTCAAGTGATTATCAGAACAGTTCAAAGTTCAAATTTCAAAGTATTTCACCTCAATCGGTGCAAGTAAGTACTTGTATTGTGGTCATCTCTAGACACGAGCCTAGCTCGTGTTTCGGGATTGATTCCCTCATCAGTAGAGATAGATTCGGGGTTGCAGAACAGGTCGCCAAACATCCGTCACGGGCCTCGTTGCCCCTCTGGCGCGCAGGTGCATCTCCAACTAGCTCGTCAGCTTACATGGCTACCGGGAGCCAAGAAAAAGTGGATACCGGAGTTGGGAGCACACCGCTGACCTTTTCCGCCATATCGCCCCACTGCATCGTGGTCTGTGCAGTTCAAGTGATTATCAGAACAGTTCAAAGTTCAAATTTCAAAGTATTTCACCTCAATCGGTGCAAGTAAGTACTTGTATTGTGGTCCGGAATCCCCTTTTTCTTGGCTCCCGGTAGCCATGTAAGCTGACGAGCTTGTTGGAGATGCACCTGCGCGCCAGAGGGGCAACGAGGCCCGTGACGGATGTTTGGCGACCTGTCCTGCAACCCCGAATACTATCTCTACTGATGAGAGAATCAATCCCGAAACACGAGCTAGGCTCGTGTCTAGAGATGATCATAATACAAGTATTTACTTGCACCGATTGAGGTGAAATACTTTGAAAATTTAACTTTGAACTGTTCTTATAAATACTTGAACTGCACAGACCATGATGCAATGGAGCGATACGGCGGAAGAGGTCAGCGGTGTGCTCCCAACTCCGGAATCCCCTTTTTCTTGGCTCCCGGTAGCCATGTAAGCTGACGAGCTTGTTGGAGATGCACCTGCGCGCCAGAGGGGCAACGAGGCCCGTGACGGATGTTTGGCGACCTGTCCTGCAACCCCGAATACTATCTCTACTGATGAGGGAATCAATCCCGAAACACGAGCTAGGCTCGTGTCTAGAAATGATCATAATACAAGTATTTACTTGCACCGATTGAGGTGAAATACTTTGAAAATTGCACTTTGAACTGTTCTTATAAATACTTGAACTGCACAGACCATGATGCAGTGGGGCGATACGGCGGAAGAGGTCAGCGGTGTGCTCCCAACTCCGGAATCCCCTTTTTCTTGGCTCCCGGTAGCCATGTAAGCTGACAAGCTTGTTGGAGATGCACCTGCGCGCCAGAGGGGCAACGAGGCCCGTGACGGATGTTTGGCGACCTGTCCTGCAACCCCGAATACTATCTCTACTGATGAGGGAATCAATCCCGAAACACGAGCTAGGCTCGTGTCTAGAGATGATCATAATACAAGTATTTACTTGCACCGATTGAGGTGAAATACTTTGAAAATTGAACTTTGAACTGTTCTTATAAATACTTGAACTGCACAGACCATGATGCAGTGGGGCGATACGGCGGAAGAGGTCAGCGGTGTGCTCCCAACTCCGGAATCCCCTTTTTCTTGGCTCCCGGTAGCCATGTAAGCTGACGAGCTTGTTGGAGATGCACCTGCGCGCCAGAGGGGCAACGAGGCCCGTAACGGATGTTTGGCGACCTGTCCTGCAACCCCGAATACTATCTCTACTGATGAGGGAATCAATCCCGAAACACGAGCTAGGCTCGTGTCTAGAGATGATCATAATACAAGTATTTACTTGCACTGATTGAGGTAAAATACTTTGAAAATTGAACTTTGAACTGTTCTTATAAATACTTGAACTGCACAGACCATGATGCAGTGGGGCGATACGGCGGAAGAGGTCAGCGGTGTGCTCCCAACTCCGGAATCCCCTTTTTCTTGGCTCCCGGTAGCCATGTAAGCTGACGAGCTTGTTGGAGATGCACCTGCGCGCCAGAGGGGCAACGAGGCCCGTGACGGATGTTTGGCGACCTGTCCTGCAACCCCGAATACTATCTCTACTGATGAGGGAATCAATCCTGAAACACGAGCTAAGCTCGTGTCTAGAGATGATCATAATACAAGTATTTACTTGCACCGATTGAGGTGAAATACTTTGAAAATTGAACTTTGAACTGTTCTTATAAATACTTGAACTGCACAGACCATGATGCAGTGGGGCGATACGGCGGAAGAGGTCAGCGGTGTGCTCCCAACTCCGGAATCCCCTTTTTCTTGGCTCCCGGTAGCCATGTAAGCTGACGAGCTTGTTGGAGATGCACCTGCGCGCCAGAGGGGCAACGAGGCCCGTGACGGATGTTTGGCGACCTGTCCTGCAACCCCGAATACTATCTCTACTGATGAGGGAATCAATCCCGAAACACGAGCTAGGCTCGTGTCTAGAGATGATCATCATACAAGTATTTACTTGCACCGATTGAGGTGAAATACTTTGAAAATTGAACTTTGAACTGTTCTTATAAATACTTGAACTGCACAGTCCATGATGCAGTGGGGCGATACGGCGGAAGAGGTCAGCGTTGTGCTCCCAACTCCGGAATCCCCTTTTTCTTGGCTCCCGGTAGCCATGTAAGCTGACGAGCTTGTTGGAGATGCACCTGCGCGCCAGAGGGGCAACGAGGCCCGTGACGGATGTTTGGCGACCTGTCCTGCAACCCCGAATACTATCTCTACTGATGAGGGAATCAATCCCGAAACACGAGCTAGGCTCGTGTCTAGAGATGATCATAATACAAGTATTTACTTGCACCGATTGAGGTGAAATACTTTGAAAATTGAACTTTGAACTGTTCTTATAAATACTTGAACTGCACAGACCATGATGCAATGGGGCGATACGGCGGAAGAGGTCAGCGGTGTGCTCCCAACTCCGGAATCCCCTTTTTCTTGGCTCCCGGTAGCCATGTAAGCTGACAAGCTTGTTGGAGATGCACCTGCGCGCCAGAGGGGCAACGAGGCCCGTGACGGATGTTTGGCGACCTGTCCTGCAACCCGAATACTATCTCTACTGATGAGGGAATCAATCCCGAAACACGAGCTAGGCTCGTGTCTAGAGATGATCATAATACAAGTATTTACTTGCACCGATTGAGGTGAAATACTTTCACTTTGAACTGTTCTTATAAATACTTGAACTGCACAGACCATGATGCAGTGGGGCGATACGGCGGAAGAGGTCAGCGGTGTGCTCCCAACTCCGGAATCCCCTTTTTCTTGGCTCCCGGTAGCCATGTAAGCTGACAAGCTTGTTGGAGATGCACCTGCGCGCCAGAGGGGCAACGAGGCCCGTGACGGATGTTTGGCGACCTGTCCTGCAACCCCGAATACTATCTCTACTGATGAGGGAATCAATCCCGAAACACGAGCTAGGCTCGTGTCTAGAGATGATCATAATACAAGTATTTACTTGCACCGATTGAGGTGAAATACTTTGAAAATTGAACTTTGAACTGTTCTTATAAATACTTGAACTGCACAGACCATGATGCAGTGGGGCGATACGGCGGAAGAGGTCAGCGGTGTGCTCCCAACTCCGGAATCCCCTTTTTCTTGGCTCCCGGTAGCCATGTAAGCTGACGAGCTTGTTGGAGATGCACCTGCGCGCCAGAGGGGCAACGAGGCCCGTGACGGATGTTTGGCGACCTGTCCTGCAACCCCGAATACTATCTCTACTGATGAGGGAATCAATCCCGAAACACGAGCTAGGCTCGTGTCTAGAGATGATCATAATACAAGTATTTACTTGCACCGATTGAGGTGAAATACTTTGAAAATTGAACTTTGAACTGTTCTTATAAATACTTGAACTGCACAGACCATGATGCAGTGGGGCGATACGGCGGAAGAGGTCAGCGGTGTGCTCCCAACTCCGGAATCCCCTTTTTCTTGGCTCCCGGTAGCCATGTAAGCTGACGAGCTTGTTGGAGATGCACCTGCGCGCCAGAGGGGTAACGAGGCCCGTGACGGATGTTTGGCGACCTGTCCTGCAACCCCGAATACTATCTCTACTGATGAGGGAATCAATCCCGAAACACGAGCTAGGCTCGTGTCTAGAGATGATCATAATACAAGTATTTACTTGCACCGATTGAGGTGAAATACTATGAAAATTGAACTTTGAACTGTTCTTATAAATACTTGAACTGCACAGACCATGATGCAGTGGGGCGATACGGCGGAAGAGGTCAGCGGTGTGCTCCCAACTCCGGAATCCCCTTTTTCTTGGCTCCCGGTAGCCATGTAAGCTGACGAGCTTGTTGGAGATGCACCTGCGCGCCAGAGGGGCAACGAGGCCCGTGACGGATGTTTGGCGACCTGTCCTGCAACCCCGAATACTATCTCTACTGATGAGGGAATCAATCCCGAAACAGGAGCTAAGCTCGTGTCTAGAGATGATCATAATACAAGTATTTACTTGCACCGATTGAGGTGAAATACTTTGAAAATTGAACTTTGAACTGTTCTTATAAATACTTGAACTGCACAGACCATGATGCAGTGGGACGATACGGCGGAAGAGGTCAGCGTTGTGCTCCCAACTTCGGAATCCCCTTTTTCTTGGCTCCCGGTAGCCATGTAAGCTGACGAGCTTGTTGGAGATGCACCTGCGCGCCAGAGGGGCAACGAGGCCCGTGACGGATGTTTGGCGACCTGTCCTGCAACCCCGAATACTATCTCCACTGATGAGGGAACCAATCCCGAAACACGAGCTAAGCTTGTGTCTAGAGATGATCATAATACAAGTATTTACTTGCACCGATTGAGGTGAAATACTTTGAAAATTGAACTTTGAACTGTTCTTATAAATACTTGAACTGCACAGACCATGATGCAGTGGGGCGATACGGCGGAAGAGGTCAGCGGTGTGCTCCCAACTCCGGAATCCCCATATTTCAATAAAATGTATTGTTTTGTTAAGTTTTAAATGCAAAGAGGATATTAACCCTTTGAATGCCGCTACGGGTGGCGTGTGCTTCGGACAGCCGGGAGTCGTCCGAATTGCGCATCCATCCAAGGGGTTAAAATAGTTTAGAATTATATTATTTTAAATTCTTCTTTTTTTTAAATTAATTATTCTAATTTTAAGTTATATTTTGTTACATGTTTAGCTATTTTAAATCATTTATTTTTAATTGAACCTTTATTTCCTATGCAGTTTTATTTTAAGTCCCTAATACCCATAAGGAGAGTGTTGCACTACTAGGGGTTGGTTATGTGTGTTGCTAGGCTTACTACAGTTTTGTATCAGCAACTTGCACTTATAAGTTAAGCTTCAACCCTTTTTTTCAGGGGGTGGAGACCAGTGGCGTAACGATAATTGAGGGGGCCCCCTGCCAGGTATGTGGAGGGCCCCCCTCCGGACTCTATTAGGAACTCTCAGGCCGAAGTACAGTGCTGAGGGGGCCCCCTTGAGGTTGAGGGCCCCCCGCACTGCAAGAGATGTGTGGGCCTGTGTTACGCCCCTGGTGGAGACATGTAAGTTACACTTTTGGAGTATCTTCACACTCAGATTTTGCGAATAGCCAAAAGTGTAAGATTACGTGTAAATGTATTCACAAGTGTCCATTGGCTTTGTGAATCGCCCTATCAATATTTATGTGTATATTTATGTACGTCATTAAGGGCCTCTTTATGATGTTGGGCGGACTTGCAGCCGTCCAACACCATAGCGGTTTGGAACCGACCGACCATAGGTCGGTGGTTCCGATAGCTGGATTTGGATGCGACCGCCCTATAGGCAGTTAGAAACATCCATACCCCAATGGTAGCTTGTGCAGCGGGCGGAAAAGGCCCACAGCACAAGCTGCCATTTGGAAATGGATGTTTTCAAACATCCCTGCAACGTGTGGCAGGCACCATGCAGTGCCTGCCACACGGTGCATTGATGTTTAGGGGGGCACGATAAGTGCCACCTGGGCCCCGTAGTGGAGGGCAATGGGGCAGGGGGCCCTGATAGGAGCTCACAAAGACTCTTTGGGACAGCCTTTCCATGTCAGAAAGGCAGACTTGAAAAGGCTGTCAAAAGTGCATCATAATCCCAATGGCAAAGCAGAACCTGGCTCTGCCTTCATTAAGCGATTATGGTGGCTATCCACGCTCCGACGGGCTCCTTGAACCCGTAGGAAGCACATGGTAATCCCCAGCAGGCTTCACTCCGACCGCCGTCATCCTAATACGGCGATTGGACTGACACCTACGATGTCGGGGTCAAAGTCTCGGACAGCTGGTCAGAGGCTTTCACCCGACATCGTAATCGGGCCCTATGTTCTTCACATTAAGATTGTTATCATAACTTATTGTTATGATACATTTATGTAATTATTCTATATTCTTATTATCAAGCTATCTGATTGTACACAAAAATCAAAGATTATTGTGATGTATAAGTTTTGTAAGTATATTCAACTTTTTTCTGTTGCCATTATTGATGTGGTCCATATTATAAAGACCTACTACACTCTGGTACATTTTACATGTATGCCTTAAGGGGTATTTCACCCTTTGGTCAAAAATAACAACTGAAAGAGAATTCTAACCTCAAAAATTACTATTTATATGAATTTTAATCATTCTTTGAATGCCTTACGGAAAGGGCCAAGCCGGTGTTTGGTTTGGGGAGCACATTAACATGCATGTTTTCGTCCCAGAGACACTTCACTAAGTCCCAAATTCATTGCATCACTAACACGAGACTAAGATGTGTTTCAATACATAATCTTTAAAGTAAGTCAAGTAATAAAAATTATTTTCAGAAACTGGCACTTCTTGCCAGCCACTGACCTGTAATCTGAAAAAAAGTTTTGTGCATGGAAAAGGGACAAACATATCTGGCACCCTCCGCCTGGGACGACTCCTGGTGGCCCCCTGCCCTGGGCAGCGCACTCAAACCAACGGACCACGCACGCAACCTGGGCTTCATCCTAGACTCCTCCCTCTCGATGACCAGACAAGTCAACGCCGTCTCCTCGTCATGCTTCAACATCCTACGCATGCTACGCAAGATCTCCCGGTGGCTCCGCACAGAAACCAGGAAGACGGTCACCCAGGCACTAGTCACCAGCCGTCTGGATTATCGAAACACCCTTTACGCCGGAACCACAACCAAACTTCAGAAAAGGCTCCAGCGCATTCAGAACGCCTCAGCACGACTCATCCTGGACATCCCCCGACACAGCCACATCTCCGGACACCTGAGAGACCTGCACTGACTCCCCGTCAACAAGAGAATCACGTTCCGACTCCTCACCCACGCACACAAAGCTCTCCTCAACCAAGGCCCCAGATACCTCAACGACCGCCTGACCTTCTACACTCCCACCCGCCAGCTACACTCTACCAGCCACGCCCTCGCCGCCGTTCCCCGCATCCAAAGAGCCACCATGGGAGGAAGATCCTTCTCCTACCTGGCTGCCAAGACATGGAACTCCCTCCCCGTCCACCTCCGCCTGACCCAAGACCACCTCTCCTTCAGGAAGCAACTCAAGACCTGGCTGTTTGAGCAGTAGCGGACCCCCCTCCCCCAAGCGCCTTGAGACCCTCCGGGTGAGTAGTGCGCTATACAAATGCTATGATTGATTGATTGATTGGGACTATGTAGTCAAAACACACATGGATCAACAGACCTCCCTGACAGCCTGCGGACTCCTGGCAATCAAGGGTTATCAAGGGTTTTTACAAATGCAGTAACTGTTCAGCCTGTGCCTCAACTACAAATAGTAGAATCTTTCAGCATTGAAATGTGAGCGGTATTTCCCAACACTGACAAAATGCAGTACATCAAATGCTATCTATGCAGTTAATGTCCCTGTGAAGCACTATTTTATCAGCCATAACTCTCTTAAAAATGCATTGGCCAACACAAAAGTAGAACCAGATGCAGTACTGAAAATGTACTGTTGGCTCAACAGCACATAGAAAATGAATTTGAGATAAATTAGACAAAAAGAGAGGAAGTGATGCAACCACCCAGGGGTGGAGACCTTTCTGGATCACGGTTACTGATAGGACATCTGTGGGTGTACAATTTATAAACCGTCTCTATACGACTAAATCAACATTTTGCATAAGCTACTTCAGCAACATGATATGTGTGAAATAAGGCCTAGTAATTATTCAATTTGTCTGCTGTTCTTGCGCAGCATTTCTGAAATGTTGTGTATAATTGAACCACTTGAATACTTTACAATGATAGCGCTATTGTTGAGTTCATTAAATCACCTTACAAGCATGCCTTTTGCATATCTTTGTAAAACTTAACACCCGGATTCTTTCTCGACTACTCCGCAATAATTTTCTTAATACTTTTCCTAGGGAAACATTGTTTACATTGCGGTGTTTACACCGCAATACCTTTACAACGCGGGTATTACAACGCAAGTCATTACAATGACTTGCGCTGGATGGCGCTCTAACCTAAGGAATAGTATAATTTACTATTCCAGCACCTTCCCTACTGTACGTAGACTGGAGTTGGAATAGTAAATCATACTATTCCTAAATCCAGCACCCTCCAGCGCAAGTTGTTGTAACGATTTGTATTGTAATGCCTGCGTTGTAAATGCATCGCGGTGTAAACACCGCAATGTAACGTCATATATTCCTTTTCCTCCTCCAGGGAGCCTTATACCATAATCCAATTTCTCCTTTTGCTTCTATTTTTATACTTGTAATACATTTTGCCATAATTTTCTCTTCTCTTTTATGGTCTAGCATAAATAATTTTTGAGCCCCTGCCTAGCTACATGTCCTATTACCAACTTCGTAAAACTGTAAAACTTTGTAAAACTTTCATTTCTATGTTACTTTCCTAGCTACCATCCTTGACTCCAGAATCCCCTGATATTAGCTGCTCTTTATAAGACATTTCATTCATTCATTCGTTTTAACGTTAGCTTGTACGCGGCCTGGTTAAACTGTCTGAATCAAAGGGGACTGTGCTAGACTCAGCCCGCCAGAAATAAGCCACGCCTCTTCCAGCAAGCCCCTGTGCTACACTCGCTAGTGGCCTGACTTGTCTGGAGTAATTTTATCTGTCAAAAGTTTTTTGATTCTAGGCAAAATTATTTTACAACCATTATTCCCACTTGCTGAGGCAGTGGCATGGTTGCTTTATACATTTTATTTATATCTTGACTTTATAGGTGCTTTGCTTGGTGTTGACAGAAGTCCCGCATCACCTGTTATAATGATTTCTTCTCATTGTAGGTAAATAAACCCCTTTTCTCTTTGTGCTTTGATTTTTTTCTGCTGCCTTTGGCTCACCAATACAATATTCACCCTATATACATTTTTAGCCTACTGAACCTCAACTGGTGTAGACTTTTTATGACATCATGGTGATTTAGTAATTTCCACTCACCTATGCGTCTATTTCGGTTTCTTTGTGGTGATTGATCAATTGAATCACTCTTTCTAATGATGTAAAAATAGTTTACGCAGGCTTCATACCATACAACATTATTGCAAGATAGTTATCGCTTGACGAACCAATTGGCATTTCATATAACACAAAAATGTGTCCCCAAAAAGGGGAGAGGGAGTACTTTGGCAAGGGGTGCCATACATGATGTTGTGCATGATATATCTTTGGAAATACTATCCCACTGTAGCAGTTTCCGTACCACTGTGCAGGTAGCCTATAATAAGCATTATTCCCACACACGTAATAAACTCCAGGAAATACTGGATCAGTTCCCCCTTTTGGTCCCTAACCTCCCAGAATTAGGAAGTTTTGTTCACATTCACTGGAACCAATAAATATGTTATTATAATCTGTCTTTAACCTATGAAGGCAGGTTTTCCCTTCTTTCTCAAAGTCCAGGGACAATGCAGCATGAGCCTTGCCAGTTGCATAAATTCCCTCTTTCCCAGCCCATGAATGGGTTTCTATTCAGCAGCTTTCATTTGGACATCCTGTCTCCTCTCCTCAACTAAATTCAAAAACACTTTCTCTTCTTCACGTAATGTACATGTTAAATTATTCTTGTGAGCCTTGACTAAAGCTATTGATTTAATTGTTAAGAAAAATTCACCCATAAACTGTGCATCTTGACTACTAAGTACTGGATTCATATTCTTTCGAATAGGAAGTTCTGAAAACACTACATCTAAGTTTGAATAATAATATTGAAGTTTTCCTGCTGCATAACACAGACTTGCTAAAACACTACATGATATACCATATGTTAAAGGTAAGTGGTGATATGTAACCCCTTCTGATACTGAAGCTGGTAATTCATATAAACATAGCAATCACTAATCTCCATTGTATCTACATATTGAAATAACAACTTTGTGAAGACATTTAAAGACGTGTCATTATCGGATATTGTGTGATGCAAATCTATCTCATCTGCTGTTTCTAATTCTACCCTATCTCCTTTTATTGTACTACCTTTTTACTATTAACTGTATCAGTCTTTCTATTAGCTATCATCAGATAAGGTACTGCTACTGTTAGAAATATCCATACTGTGATTACTAACAAAATGCTACATATACAAGCTCTAAAACAATAGTACAACTTCATTTCTGTCGCTCAGAGACTCTATTTTGAGCCATTTTAATCTGAGAGGATATGTTCTCCACTTTCTTTCTTTACTTGGAATTTCAGATTCTTACTTTAAGGTGGTCTTAATTCTCTTGCATTAATCTGTGTAGCATCTATTTCTTCTGATTCCTCATTCAAATCTAAATTCTCAAACTCTTCAAGAATCACATAGATCCACTCAGGGGCCTTGTATTTATTATTCAGAATTCTCAATCTTGGACTTCTTTGTGGGTTTCTCACACTTGACTGTTCAGCCTGAGTCTGACTAGTAACTTTATTTACTTGCTCTGGGTTTTCACTTGTTTTTCTTAGGTAGCATCTTACTCTTTTCACTCCACCTGACCAGTTATCATCTTTTCTGACCCTTTTGACTTGAACTGCACTTTCACCTTCGTCGCTTTCTAGAGTTCTTTTATTATTAATATGTCTAGCCACAGTCTGCTCTTGTCCTGAACCACTCACTACCTGTTCCTGTTCAGGTCTTATTATTGTCACTTCATCCGCCAAAACCGTATCTTCATCTCCCCTCTGGTCTTGTTCAGGTCTTATTTCAAATTGATCTTCTTCTTCCCAAACTTGTTCTTCTTCTCCTAACTGGTCCTGTTCAGGTCTTAGCACTACTTGTTCTTCTGTTGCCTGAACATGTTCTTCTTTTCCTGTCTGTCCCGGCTTTGGTCCTTGCTCTGCCTGAGTATCTTCTTCTTTCCCTGTCTGATCCTGCTCAGGGTCTCCAGTAGTTTTGTTCACCTTTTCCTGAGCGTGTTCTTCTACACCTATCTGAGCCTCACTATTTTCCTGTCTCTCTAATCTAGTTCTTTTTCTTGTCTGAATAACAACCTCAGGTATGTCATCCACTGGTGTCCGACCCTCCTGATTTGTGCTCGGTTGTTCTTCATCTATCACTTCAGAATCTATCACTCTAGATTCTTCGACTTCACAACCTTCAGCTGCTTCAACTGGTTCTCTCAGTAGGGTCTAGAACTCGTTTGGTATGACTTGCATGTACACAATTGGGTAAACCTGCACACTTCACTGCTGTAGAAGCGACCAGTATGACTTGATGTGGTTTATCCCACTTGGGTGCTAGGCACGACTTTCTGGTGTGTTTCTTCACTACCACCCAGTCTCCAGGATTCAAATCATGCGCTTGTGTTGGCTGCCTGGCAACTGCGTCTTCTCCAATCTGGTGGGAGACAGAACGCACTAGGTCAGCCAATCCTTTGCAATAGTCCAATACTAAATCATCAGTTATATTCATTAATTTATATCCACAAATGAATGTTGTCTCATTGCCTTTCCCATGAGTATCTCATGGGGACTCAATCCTGTTTTTCTGTCAGGAATACTTCGGAGTCCCATCAATACAAGGGGCAACGCATCTGGCCATTTCAGTGACGTGGATGCACACGCCTTCCCTAACCTTGACTTGATTGAGACATTTAATTGCTCAACTATTCCAGAAGCCTCTGGGCGATAAGCACAGTGCAGTTTCTGTTAAATTTTGAATGCTTCACAGATTAAACAAATTATTTCATTATTAAAATGAGGTCCTCTATTTGATTCCAAAGTGACTGGGAAACTGAAACGAGGGGCAAGCACCCTCAACAGTAATTTAGCAACTGTGAGGCTATCATTTCTCCTAGTGGGGTATGCCTCCACCCATCGTGAACACAAACACACTATAACAAGCATGTACTTCATTCCATTGCTTGGAGGCAATTCTATGAAGTCAAGTTACAGTCTTGCGAATGGTCCTTCTGCCTTTCCAATTTTTCCCCAACTGACCACCGTTTTCCTGCCTGGATTCAACTACTGACAGATTAAGCATCTATGGCAGAGGCTCTCTGCGACTACCCTGAACTTTGGATTGAAACAATTCTGTCTGAATAGTCTAATCATGGCGCCCCTGCCTACATGTGTGTCTCCATGGTACATTCTTGCCATTTGGGAGAGTAAACAGACTGGCATGGCTGGTCTGTCATCAGTGTATACCCATACATCATCGTCTGGCCTCCTTTCACAACCTGTTTTAATCCATATTTCCTTTTCACTTAACTTAAATTCATCCTGCAACTGTCTCACCTCATCCCATGTTCCTAAAGCTGAGAAAATCCTAAGTTGGCAGCTGATTTTACTGGTTTCAACCTTTTGGTTAAGTGCCATGTTATTTCTTGCACAATATTGAGCAATTTGGTCAGCATATCTGTTACCTGCCGTCACATAGTCATTTCCTGACTTGTGAGCAGCACACTTGATCACTGCTATTTCCTTTGGCAACTGTATGGCTTCCAACAATTCTTTTACATTTTTGCCATTTTGTATAGGAGATCCTGAAGAAGACAGAAATCCCCTCTATACCAGAGCTGGCCAAAATCATGCACAACCCCAAAACCATATTGACTGTCCGTAAATATGATTAGCCTCCAATTTTTCCCAATTTTGCATGCCTTTGTTAAGGCCACCAATTCAGCTGCTTGTGCAGATTTTACACCTGTAAACAGGATGCTTCAATGACCCCCAAAATTGTACAAATAGCATAAGCTGCACTGAGTTTTCCTTTCTCGGTTCGCATGTAGGAACCATCTACATAAAGTTCATGATCTGATTCTTTTAAAGGAGATTCTTTTATATCAGGGTGGGGTTTTTTACACACTTCAGTTACATCCAGACAATCATGATCAATTTCATCTTTCACTTCTTCATAACATGGGTCTGGCAATAATGTGGCAGGGTTCTTGATTGTACACTTGATTATAGTCACATTTTCTGCTCCCAGAATCACTCTTTCATACTTAGTCATCCGACTGGGGGTAAGGTGCTGTGTTTGAGTTCTTGTTAAAAGAAACTCTACTGAATGAGGAACAAATACTTTGATGGAATGTCCCATCACAATCGATTCACTTTGCTCCAGGCTTATACAAGTAGCAGCTACTGATTCTAAGCAGCCAGGTAAAGCTGAAGCCACAGGATCCAAAGTAGCAGAAAAATATGCCTCTGGACGTCAACTTAATCTATGCCTTTGAGTCAAAACTGAGAGTGCGCAACCTTCTCTCTCACAGCAAAACAGTGCAAATTATTTTATGTAATCAAGCATACCCAACGCAGGGGCCTCACACAGACAATTTAGCAATTTCACAAACGCTTACGCGCACTCATCATTCCAAACAATCGGATCCTCTGCTGTCTTCAGGGTCAACTGAATTAATGGTTTTGCCAGCAGGGAAAATCCAACTATCCACTGCCTACAGTACCCTACTCCGAGAAACATTCTCATCTCCTTTTGAGTCTGGGGAAGTTGCATTTGCTTTAATATTTTTATTCTTTCTAGGGTCACTTTTCTAACTCCTCTTTCTATTTTATCCCCTAAATATCTAACTTCTTTTTGACAGAACTGCAATTTCTATGGAGACACCTTGTATTCTCCTTCGGCCAAATGGTTTATTAGTGCAATTGTGTCAGTGACACAATCTTCTCATGATTTTAAAGCCACGAGAAGGTCATCAATGTACTGAACCAGCCCTGAATCTCTGGGCATGTCCAATGTTCCTAAACACTTTTTTAGGATTTGATTAAAGATTGAGGGACTTTTCGTATACCCTTGAGGAACTCGGCACCATGCCAATACACGATATTTGAATTTAAACGCAAACAAATACTGACTTTCTTGGTGCAAAGGAATAGAGAAAAAGGCTTGGCATAAATTAATTACTGTTAACCAGTCTGCATTCCACGGTATCTGATAAAGGATTACTGCTGAATTTGGCACTACTGGGCAGCAAGGCACAACAATTTTATACATTCTACTCAAATCCTGCACACTATCCTGTATTTTCCGCTGGGCTTTTTAAGTCCCATTACTGGCGAATTACAAGGACTACTCATTATTTCCTTTAATATGCCCTGTTCGATCATTCTGTCAATTTCTGGAGCAACTCCTGCTTTTACTTCTGGACTCATTTTATATGGTCGTGTGTTTGGATAAACTGCACCTTCTTTCACTGTCACTTTCACTGGATCAACATTTGACATTAGCACAATGTATTTTCCTATAAAATCCCACACTTCTGGATTCACTGTTGTTTTCAACTCTTCTGGTAATTCATTTTCAGTCATTAACGAATACATTTCATCTACCTCAGTGCCTTGCTTAGCTAACATCATTTTGTATACGTCTTCATCAGGGGTTTGGAAAGCAACATCATCTGCTGTGCAGTAGATCGTGCAATTCATTTTGCACAGTAGGTCTCGTCCTAACAGATTTACTGGACTTGAATCACATACAACAAACCGGTGCATGTCTTTGAAATTTCCAATATGTACTTCTATTGGTTTTGTGAGTGGGATTCTAATCTGCTGATTCGACACACCTACAACTTGGATTGGGTCTCCCGAGAGGGGTAGGTTTGGGATGTCTGCTGTTCTCACTGTAGACCTGGTAGCAACAGTATCCAATTGAAAAGTGATGTCACTACCTTCCACGTTCCCATCAATAAATGGACCTGACGGATCTACCGGAAAGGATGCCCAAGCACGCACTCCTCCTCCTCCCTCTTCAGGAACCGTCATTGTGTACAACCCATTTCACCATCATAATTTTGCAAAAAATATTGTGTAACCACAGAATTTTTCTTACCACTTTCTCCCTCGAATCCAGCATTCACACTGTATCTTTGAAGGTTCACACAATTTGGCATAGGAGCTGGTGGCACCTGATACTGTGGAGTAACTACCTGCTGCGGCTGATTCATAAACACTTCATTCTGCATCTATGGATTTAAATTTTGATTTGCCCATTATTAATTTGAACACTCTTACACTCGTTCTTCCAATGTCCAAGATTTCCGCACACATGACAAGGAAACCTCTTCTTCGCTTCTTCTCTATTTGCTCAATTTCTTACTCTATCATCATTCGCCATTTGATCACTCTAATTCTGCTCTTTCAACTGATTATCAGCCTGGGTATTCAATCTACTCTCCTGCTGTTCTGCCAATTTTACTTGTGCCCATATCATTTCCTTTAATTTTATATGCCTTGCCTCAATATCATTCCCGCAATACTTAGCATATTTCAAAATGTCATCAATCGGCTTACTCTACCAACACAACATGTGTTGTTGAATCATCTGACTAATCGCCGGTTTCAAACCATACACAAACCGATACACAAAATTTCCTATATCCTTATCACCAATGTTCTCAAAACCACTGTACTGCTTAACCACTTGCAACAACTGCTCATAATATGCATGTACAGACTTATTTGACTCTTGAGTTGTCCTGTCTATCTTTACCCAATCTGTTTCTTTTGGAGGGATTTTCCCTTTCAGAAAAGTAATTATTTGGTGATCTTTCTTCATCACCTCCTCTGAAGGTGGTCCTGTTTTAAAGTCTCTGGCATACTCCTCATTTGGCCAATCTACAGTAATCTTACACTCTGTCCATAAGTCAGCTGGTACCACACTTTCAACCTGTTTGTACCATTCAACTGGTTTCTCTCTTAACCTAGGAAAATGACAAAATATCATGTCTGCTCTATGGAACATGAACATAACCACCACCAGGAACTTCTCTCATGGGACACAACCTCTCTTCTTTTTTCTCAATCCTTTAGCACGTATGCTGATGACGTTCCCTTTGCTTGCGCTTCCTCCTTTTTCCTTGTCCACCTAGTCCACCACTTATCAATGGCTCCACACTTCTGCAAATGCTCATGAACTCTTTTATCTGTAATCTTTTACCAGATACATTCATATTCTCCAAATCTTTGTCAGTAAACTCCACTCGATACGGTTTCTGTAATGATTTTGATTTCCCTATATCTATTCCAATTTCTACAGCAAGCTCTGTCACTCTCTCATGGAACAGCCTTGCATTCCTGGTTATACTCCTACATATAAACAACAACTCTTCATCACTAAAAAGATTCAATCTTTCTATTCCCACATTTCCAGCTATCATCTTTTCCAATTCCATTTTCAATCTGTTAATGTCTAAAATCTTTGGTGTTGAGATTTGTTTTTCTTTTCCCTGTGCCCACCTTTCTAAATCTTCTGGAGTGACTGCTGTCGTGCTTCTATTTCCTAAAGGTACCATTGACCCCTTTTCTTTCAAATTTCCATATGTGGTTCTTTTTGGTGTTTCAATTACGGGTTCTCTTATTGGTAGGTCCAGTAATGAAATGACTGAATCACACTCACTGGCTTGATCATCAGATATTATCAATTCTTTTCTGGGATTTCTCAAAGGATTTGTTTCCTCTTGAGATTTTGGGCAACTCAATTTATCTCCATATAACGGGATAATTGGACCTGTAGGTACTGGTACTGTCAATGCTTCGGTATTTAAATTTAATTAACTTATTTTCTGTACTATTTCTTCCCTAGTTTTATTTAGGACTTCTCTTTCTTTATCTTGTGGCACCTTATTAACTGAGGTATCTTGTAAAATATGGGTATTAAGGGTGTTCCCATTACCGGTGCACTTGGGGTGACTCTACTGCGTCCTTCCTGATACGGTGGAGGGTTTTTAGTTAAAATGTCCTCCAACAATTCATCATCTGATTCAACATATACTGTCACATTCATGTGCTTTACTTTCTCCTTACACCTGCTCCCTGTCTGTTCCTCAACCATTAACACTGGGTATAGACCTTCCAATACCATAGCTCTCCTCCATTGCTTCATCTGACCTTCATGTGACTCACATAAATATCGAGGAAAAGGTACCATATGTCTCTCAGTCATGTTTTTCTCTAGTTCAAATGATTCAGTGTCCCACTTTTCTCTAGTCTCATACTGAGTTAACCTAGGTCTTGGTTCCAAATCATTCATTTTCATACTCAAATGATGAAGTATTCTTCCATTAAACGTACCATTTTCAGGAAAAGCTAGAACTCTATCACCTTTGGTATATTCTATCAAATTCTCCAACCACACTCAAGTATGATATCCTCTTTCCATCATCATAAAGGAAGCAGGCATTTTCGGCGGTGGAATAGGAATTCCCTCTCTAGTCTACACAGGTTTATCTTTCTAAAAGAAATTCTTAATTTTCTTTATTAATAACATTTCTCTTTTTCCTCCATACATTCTGGATGCACGATATGTAAAAGAATACTCCGCAAACTCTTGCAGTCTCCTGTCAGTGCGACTCACACACGTCAAATAAGAATATAACATACAATTTTCTTCTTAGCCAGTACTAACAAAGCTTCTATCTAATGACCAATTAAAACTCAGACTTGCACTAGGTATTTAGCCATTACTAGCGCAGCTTCCATCTAACAATCAACCAGACTCAGGCTCACACCTGTGGTCTGACCAATACCAGCCTTTTGTGATGTCAGTTCTGCTCCTTACTACTGACCCCTCCTTTATAATCTGCTTCTGTTTTACGCCCGCTGTTTCAACCAATCCCAGCGCATCTCCCTGTGACGTCAGTACAACTCCGGTGACTGACCCTCCCTTCACAAGGTAACACAAAAACATATTTCTTTACTTTTCTTTAAAATAAAAATCTGTTAGTAACAACATAAAAACATTCGCTACTCTACCTGTTCCACTAAAATAAAGGATAGATCTTCTATTTATTCTGGATTCTCAGAATTGCTCCTTCTCTTACTGCGAGTAAAACCTCTGTTTACCCTTCATTCAAGCTCAAGAGAACCTATTACTCCTTCAGTAAAGCCCTTACTAGGTGATATAAGACCAAAATTTCACCAGCGAACCTTCTGCTACCACTCACACTCAACTTTTATGTGAGATAGTCGCTAATTTAACACTGCCAGCTTGCGAAGCTTCTCAGTGCTATTCCAACAGACAAGTAACCTTACTGCAGTGTGGCTTCTGTCACCACCCGCTATTCATTCCCCGGGAATTTTCCAGACAACATAAAACAAGACGCTAACTCTTTTTGTTCAACATAAATCAATATTCAATCATTAATACTCATCACCAAACTAGTCAATAATAACCACAGCTCTGCTACCAGAAAACTGATCCAGCGGTGCACCAACAACAGGTAATCCAATACCATATATTCACCTGGGCCCATAAAGACACTCACACACACTTAGTTGAGTAAACCGCTGGAGTCAAAGTTTATATAAATTTCTTCACAGCTTTCAAGATTAGTTATTCTCTCTTCCTGACTAATCTTTCAGTGATCAAAAAGTTATTTCCTTTGGTCGATGGACCATTATTTGAACTAGTAGATGGTGAAAGAACATAAGATTACATATTCTATACTTAAGGTAAATAACCACAGACTTGGCAAAGGTTTAAATCTTTATCTAAATTTCAAATACATGCAAACCATCTCAAATCCATAGGAAAGAAAATTCAATTAAACATATACTTTGGTTTCACGCTATGATCAATGCTCAGAAAGGGAGAGGACAGAGAGAAAACAACATATGCTAGTAGCACAAAATTATAATTACCAAAGATGGTGTGAAGATCAACTCCCTGGCCAAAGGGCTGGTAAGGGTCCCCCGGGATAGATCAGGCGACAAAGGCTTCAGGACAGGAATCAGGACAGGATAGATGACCTCTCTAGAATACCGATGGCTGCTTCATACCCCTCTCTGACACTCTCTTTCTCCTCGAGATTCTTCCACGATCTTCTTTCTAATCCTAATTAATTTAGGATAATAGGCTCTGCATTCAATTTTTCATCAGCATCTCACAGCATCTCTCCCAGCAACAGCACCTCTCGCAGCAACAGCATCCCGAATTGTGCGCTCTAACTAACTAAAGCTATCTCAATTATACCTTTAGTTCTGAAATGTACCACCTATTAATGTTTCAATATTGTAAAAATACTAACTCTGATTTGTCAGGCAAGGGGAAAAGATCATCACACCATGCTTATATGTCACTTTGTTCTATCAGGCCATTGTTCATAAACCCATCCCCTTGATTTTTGATAATTCTTTATTTTCCCACTGCATTCACATTTCATCTGTAATAATTGCAAAACATTCTACCATGTGAGCTCATTCTTTAAGCTTTTCACTGCCGGTTCTCAGGCTCAGGCACTCTTCGTCCTTGTGCTCTTCTCGACACTTGTGTCATCCTTCCGGATTGAGTTTCAGTGCCCATGCGCAAATATCACATGGTTCAGCTCACTCCAGTCATGCACAAGAGTTCCAAATGCGTACTAGTGAAAAGTCAGAAAGACAGATGTTACTTTCAAGACTAAATGGTTTCACTGTATACCAAAAAAAGACAGCACCCCATGGCTACGGCGGATTTACTGATAACGGATTGTGTTTTCAAGATTTGTTTGGGACACTGTTTTGTTTAGAGTTATGATAATGTTGTTGAGATTTCTTTTGCACAGCAAGTTAATTGCACAGTTGATTAGCACAAAGAAAAGGATGGTGGTAATTTGCATTAAGGGGGGAAGTAGGTCGAGAACCAGGAGGGTCTAACGGTGCACGTGATTTGTTATCACCAACAGCATATGGGTGGGTTGGAGTTAGTGTGCTTAAATACCATGTATTGTACACGGGTTGGGTAACATGGAGATTAACGTGCGCACTATGAGAATAGTGCGCGGCAGGTTTTCATCAGGTACTTGGGGGGCATTAAGAAGGTAATGCTGGTTATCGGGGGAGATTAGGATTGTGTGGTTTGTTTAAAAACTCGTATGACACGGGGAATGGTGTAATGGATTAATTGATTAAATGTGTCTCACTGAAAGCATAGGTTAGTCAATCAATCAATCAATCAATCAATCAGTGACACTTATAGAGCGCGCTACATACCCGTAGGGTCTCAAGGCGCTGGGGGGTGGGGGGGGGGGTGCCGCTACTGCTCGAACAGCCAGGTCTTCAGCTTCTTCCTGAAGGAGAGGTGGTCTTGGGTCAGGCGCAGGTCGGTCGGGAGGGAGTTCCAGGTCTTGGCGGCCAGGTAGGAGAAGGACCTTCCTCCTGTAGTCGCTCTTCGGATGCGGGGGACGGCGGCGAGGGCGTGGTTGGCTGATCGGAGGTGGCGTTTGGGAGCGTAGAAGTTGATCCGGCTGTTGAGGTAGCTTGGGCCTTGGTCGTGTAGGGCTTTGTGTGCGTGGGTGAGGAGGCGGAAGGTGATTCTTTTGTTGACGGGGAGCCAGTGAAGGTCTCTCAGATGTCCGGTGATGTGGCTGGTTCGTGGGATGTCGAGGATGAGTCTGGCTGAGGCGTTCTGGATCCGCTGGAGTCTCTTCTGGAGCTTGGCGGTGGTACCGGCGTAGAGGGCGTTGCCGTAGTCCAGTCGGCTGGTGACGAGGGCCTGGGTGACCGTCTTCCTGGTCTCGGTGGGGATCCACCGGAAGATCTTCCGTAGCATGCGTAGGATGTTGAAGCACGCCGAGGAGACGTTGTTGACTTGCCTGGTCATGGAGAGGGAGGAGTCCAGGATGAAGCCCAGGTTGCGTGCATGGTCTGTCGGTTTGGGTGCGGTGCCCAGGGCGGGAGGCCACCAGGAGTCGTCCCAGGCGGAGGGGGAAGAGCCCAGGATGAGGACCTCCGTCTTGTCAGAGTTCAGTTTCAGGCGGCTGGTCGTCATCCACTCAGCTACCTCTTTCATCCCTTCGTGCAGGTTGGCTCTGGCGGAGGCGGGGTCGTTGGTCAGGGAGAGGATCAGCTGGGTGTCGCTGGCGTAGGAGATTATGCTGAGGTTGTGTTTGCGTACGATGGCCGCGAGGGGGCTCATGTAGACGTTGAAGAGGGTGGGGCTCAGAGATGATCCTTGAGGGACGCCGCAGATGACTTCGGAGGCCTCTGACTTGTACGGTGGTAGGCGGACTCTCTGTGTTCTCCCGTCGAGGAAGGAGATGATCCATTCCAGCGCCTTGTCCTGGATTCCGATGTTGCTGAGGCGCTGTACTAGGGTGCGGTGGCAGACCGTGTCGAAAGCCGCGGAGAGGTCTAGGAGGATGAGGGCCGCTGTTTCCCCATTGTCCATCAGGGCTCGGATGTCATCGGTGGCGGCGATGAGGGCGGTCTCGGTGCTGCGATTGGCTCGGAAGCCGGACTGTGAGGGGTCGAGGGATCCGTTCGTCTCGAGGAAGGCGGCCATCTGCTTGTTGACGGTCTTCTCGATGACTTTGGCAGGAAACGGGAGGAGCGAGATGGGGCGGTAGTTCTTGAGTTCGGTGGGGTCCGCTGTTGGTTTCTTGAGTAGGGCGCTGAGTTCGGCGTGTTTCCAGCTCTCAGGGAAGGTGGCGGTGTCGAATGATGTGTTGATGATGTCTCGCAGGTGGGGTGCGATGACAGCGTCGGCCTTGTTGAAGACGTGGTGAGGGCAGGGGTCAGTCGGTGATCCGGAGTGGATGGAGTTCATCGTGCGGATGGTGTCTTCGGTGCTGACCGGGGTCCAGGCGTGGAGGGCGGTGGTGGGGGGTGGCTGTTCGGTCATGGTGTGCGTAGGTTGGTTGTTGAAGCTGTTGTGTATGTCCGCGATCTTGTTGTGGAAGTATGAAGCGAGAGAGTTGCAGAGGTCTTGCGATGGGGTGATGTCGTTGTTTCCTGCGCTGGGGTTGGAAAGCTCTTTCACGATGTTGAAGAGTTCCTTGCAGTTGTGTGCGTTGTTGTCCAGCCGTTCCTTGAATGCTGTTTTCTTGGCGGCGCGGATCAGCTGGTGGTGCTTCCGGGTGGCGAGTTTGAAGGAGGTCCTGTTGTCCGGTGTAGGTTCCCTTCTCCAGACTTTCTCGAGGGCTCGGCAGTTAGTTAGTGACTAAATTGTCTGAATGTCTGTAGCAGTATGTCTGTTTTTCTGTAAGCTGCTGCATGTGTTGGTCAGGTACTACATGAGTGTCTATATGGGTTATTGATTGGTTGCCTCAGTATTTGTATGGAAGACTGAGTGTGTTTGGGTAGGTGGGAGGTGTGTGACTCTATGCAACATATGTGAGTGGTTGATTCACTGGGTGTATGAGTTTCCAGCGCCTTGTCCTGGATTCCGATGTTGCTGAGGCGCTGTACTAGGGTGCGGTGGCAGACCGTGTCGAAAGCCGCGGAGAGGTCTAGGAGGATGAGGGCCGCTGTTTCCCCATTGTCCATCAGGGCTCGGATGTCATCGGTGGCGGCGATGAGGGCGGTCTCGGTGCTGTGATTGGCTCGGAAGCCGGACTGTGAGGGGTCGAGGGATCCGTTCGTCTCGAGGAAGGCGGCCATCTGCTTGTTGACGGTCTTCTCGATGACTTTGGCAGGAAACGGGAGGAGCGAGATGGGGCGGTAGTTCTTGAGTTCGGTGGGGTCCGCTGTTGGTTTCTTGAGTAGGGCGCTGAGTTCGGCGTGTTTCCAGCTCTCAGGGAAGGTGGCGGTGTCGAATGATGTGTTGATGATGTCTCGCAGGTGGGGTGCGATGACAGCGTCGGCCTTGTTGAAGACGTGGTGAGGGCAGGGGTCAGTCGGTGATCCGGAGTGGATGGAGTTCATCGTGCGGATGGTGTCTTCGGTGCTGACCGGGGTCCAGGCGTGGAGGGCGGTGGTGGGGGGTGGCTGTTCGGTCATGGTGTGCGTAGGTTGGTTGTTGAAGCTGTTGTGTATGTCCGCGATCTTGTTGTGGAAGTATGAAGCGAGAGAGTTGCAGAGGTCTTGCGATGGGGTGATGTCGTTGTTTCCTGCGCTGGGGTTGGAAAGCTCTTTCACGATGTTGAAGAGTTCCTTGCAGTTGTGTGCGTTGTTGTCCAGCCGTTCCTTGAATGCTGTTTTCTTGGCGGCGCGGATCAGCTGGTGGTGCTTCCGGGTGGCGAGTTTGAAGGAGGTCCTGTTGTCCGGTGTAGGTTCCCTTCTCCAGACTTTCTCGAGGGCTCGGCAGTTAGTTAGTGACTAAATTGTCTGAATGTCTGTAGCAGTATGTCTGTTTTTCTGTAAGCTGCTGCATGTGTTGGTCAGGTACTACATGAGTGTCTATATGGGTTATTGATTGGTTGCCTCAGTATTTGTATGGAAGACTGAGTGTGTTTGGGTAGGTGGGAGGTGTGTGACTCTATGCAACATATGTGAGTGGTTGATTCACTGGGTGTATGAGTTTCAGAGTGCATGTGGAAACAGCTGTGTGGGCGGGTGATTATGTGTATGGATGTGTTGGTAAAAGGTTGAATATCTCAGAGATACATGCCCAAGTAACTACATATGTAAAAGGTAGTGTATGTTAGAGTTGGAGTATATAAATGACTATATGTGAGAGTCAGTGATTGTGAGAGAGGCTGTATGGATGAGTGAATACTTGTATTTGTGATTATATAAGAGAGTAAGTATGCGTTACTATCTGTATGAATAATGTGGCGGGGTGTGCATAACTGTGTAGGTGAGTAAATGGAACTATGATTCATTCTTTCCCTGTCTGACTATGATGAGTGCATGAGTGAGTAGGATGAATGGTGGTGTGTCAGTGTCTGTATAGCTGTAAGAGTGTATATGATAGTGTTGTATTGATCAGTGATTACATGTATAAATTGCTGTATGTGTGAATGAGTGCATGGGTCTGTAAACCTAGGAATTAGTGAGTGCGTTTGTAGTAACTGGTTTTGGTGTCTCGATGGTTTTGAAAATGGAACTCTGTATTTTTCACAGGGGGTGTATCAAAGGTTATATTAGGGTGTGAGTAGGTGCATCAGGTTGTCACGTGGATGATGTCATGAGTGATGTCATCAGTAATGTCATTTGAGATGTCATAATTTATGTCATGAGTGATGTCACTGACCATGACATGAATGATGTAATATGTGACCTCATCAGCAGTGCATTGTGGGGGTTCGAGTTATAGTTAGCTGAACTAACTATAACAGGGGAATTTCTATGGTTTTGTACGAGTGAAATGTCCAACTAACTATAACATGTCGGAAACATATGATTTCTTCAGTGAATTTCTAAGGTTTTTTAAATGCTAATTTCTAACTATAACATGCCTCTAACCTATGGTTTTTTCAGTGAATTTCAATGTTTTTTAAATGCTTATTTCTAACTATATAGTGCCTGAAACCTATCGTTTTTTCAGTGAATTTCAAAGGTTTTTTAAATGCTGATTTCTATCTATAACGTGCCTGAAACCTATGTTTTTTGCGGTGAATTTCAATGTTTTTTAATGCTAACTTCTAAATATAATTTTAATGTAACCTATCGTTTTTTGCGACCCCTAGGAAGGACACAGCACCCACTGCCACAACCCTCAGGACCTCCTCCCGTACCACCCTTCTCCCTACTACCACCAAGGCAGTGCAGAATAGGACAGCGAACCCTCTAAAAACAGCATGGTCCCTCAGCCATATAATAGCTGGGAAATGTGGCAATCGTTTTTTCATTAAATTTGAATTTTGTTTTAAAATGCTAATTTCTAACTTTAATGTTTTGAGACCTATTTTTTTGTTAATTTCAGAGGTTGTTTAAATACTAATTTCTAATTACAAAGTTTAAAAAACGTATGTTTTTCTCAGTAATTTTGAAAAAAAAATTATGTTTTGTAACTTTAATATCCTAAAAATAGTTTTTGTAATTTATTTCATTTAATTTTTAAACTATATAATGTCTTCTTGTTTTTAAAATATTAAACAACAACATACAGTATGAAAGGGAGCTCAGCCCACAGCCACATTTCAAGACCAACACATGTCATAGACCTACTGATCAAGCAGCTCCACCACCCAAGAACAGCACAACACCCCGCCACCACCCCCAGGACCCCATCCCTCTACCACGGAGGCAGCGCCGAACAAGACAGCGAACTTTCCGAAAACAACATGGCCCCATGGCCATACAATAGCTGGATATTGGGACAGGAGTGAACAAACTATATGTGAAGGAAGCAATTCACCCATGAATAATGCACACAATGCAAAGTGTAGCGGTGATGTGCTGGACACATCTCAGTATGCACAACACACACCTCTCCATGTGCACAAATACTACTGGTGCTTGTAGTGTTGTGGACAGTGGACCCAACCATGTTACGTCAGACACTAGGGAAGATCTCAGTCATGTAGCTGTGCCGTCCTCCCATGTAACCATAAGCGTAACCGAAGTGGGCTGGTCTGACGTACTCCACTTCAGTGTAAGAGTATGAATAAATAGGCCAGAGCTCTGGGCGTGGTCAATTGTGGGAAAGCCGAAGCTTCTGCCAGGGCAGCGCCCTTCAACCTACCACGAGGCCGCTGTCATGACCTCCAGCCTCCTCAGCCTATCGCTGGCTTCCGACACACAGGCCCCCAGCCGCACAGCACCGCGGACTTATGTCTGTACAAACTACTGCCTTCGATATACACTGCGGACAGCAAGGCTCACAATTCACATCGAGTCGGCATTGCAGATGACACAGTCCAGTAGGCAGCAGACATTGCTCAAGTCAACAACACGTGGCTGTGGGCCCTTCCTCACCGCTGCCTCTGGCCTACACTGTGGTGAGTAGGGCTCACAATTCAGATAAAGACGCGATTCCAGATGACGCAGTCCAGTAGGCCACAGACATTGCTTAAGTAAACACAACGTGTCCGTGTGCTCTTCCTGACTGCTGCCTTCAGCCTACACTGCGGTGAGTAGGGCTCACAATACAGATCGAGTCTCAATTGCATATGATGTAGTCCAGTAAGCAACATACATTGCTCAAGTCAACATCACGTGCTTGTGGGCCCTTCCTCACCGCTGCCTCCTGCCTCCACTGCGGTGAGTAGGGCTCACAATTCAGATTGAGTCGTGATTGCAGATGATGCAGTCCAGTAGGCAACAGACATTGTTACCAGTATGGCCTGCCCGGACGACGCATCATCGGCACAGTAGATCCCACACATACAACTGTGTCCTGAGTCCTAATTGGAAGTGATCCCAAGTTCGTGGCACCGGCCATAGCACCAGACTCCCTTCGATCAGTGAGGCATATTATCACTCAAAAAATCGAATAGAGGCAGAATTCAATAGACAAAAGACATTGCTCCAGTACGCCCCACCTGGACCATGCATCATCGCAGGGTACGTACACGCTAAGCGCCAAAGGTACTACTAACTCACTGCACCATAAGTCATCTCCATGTGGCCGTATTGAACCAGAATTCAAAAGACAAAGCATAGCTCCGAGTGCGGCCCTATGGACCACGCATCATCGCAGGATACGTACAAGCTTAGTGTCAAAGGTACTACTAACTCACTGCACCCTAAGTCATCGCCACATGGCTGTATTGAAGCAGAATTCAATAGAAAATAGACATTGCTCCAAGTTCCACCCCCCCCCCCCCCGGACCATGCATCATCGCAGGGTACGTACACGCTGAGCGCCAAAGGTACTATTAACTCAGTGCACCGTAAGTCATCGCCACGTGGCCTTATTAACGCAGAATTCAATAGACAAAAAGACATTGATGTGAGTGTGGCCCCCCATGGACCACACATCATCACAGGGTATGTACACGCTGAGCGCCAAAGGTACTACTAACTCAGTGTACCATAAGTCATCGCAAGGAAGAGTGAACAGTTTTATGTCAGCAGTGAGGCATACTATCACTCGAAAATCACCCAAAAATACTTATTAAACCAAAAGAACAATCAAAGTACATTAATGATTACAATGCAGTGATTTAGAAGTTGTGGAATGCAAATATGGACATACAATATGTTGCAGATAACTGAATTGCTGTTTCTCGCTGCGTCAAGTCATATATTACCAAGTCTGAGAGACAGAATTGTAAGAAATGTGGGAAAAATTTCACAGGAGAACACACTTAGCAAAACATTGTACAGCTTCAGCCTAAAGATGTTTTCACATCAAGAAATTAGATCCTACGAATGTTCACGTCGATAGATATCTGCAAGTTTATATTCAAAGTCAAGAGGAATCATCAGTCTAGGTCTTGCTGCAGCACGAAATGGAGTTTTAATATAAATGATATAAAACAACTTTGTGATGATATAGAGTTACGTTTCTTTGGTAGTCAAGAGAAGTGCACAGAAAATAACAGTTTGAAAAATGTAGGTGTTGTAGAAGAGATAGAAGTTAATAGTGATGTAAAGTTTCAAAAAGAAAGAACAAAATTCAAAGTATTTTCTGGTGAAAATCCCAACTAGGTATAACGTCCCTCAAATCTACACACTATCCTTTTAGTATCCTTACTTCAAAAACTTGTTTTATATCACGTGGTGCCACTGAACTTGAACTACGCAAGCCAATCCCACATGTGTAACTGTGTCCTGAGTCCTGAATGACAGTGACCCCAAGTCCATGGCAGCGACCACAGCACCAGACTCCCTCTGATCAGTGAGGCATATTTCCATATGCAAGACCGGCGACACGTGATGCCACTAACCCTGAACAACACAAGTCGATCCCCCATGTGTACCTGTGTCCAGCGTCCTGAATGGCAGTGACCCCAAGTCCGTGGCAGCGACCTCAGCACCAGACTCCCTCTGATCAGTGAGGCATATTTCCATTTGCAAGACAGGCGACACGTGATGCCACTAACCCTGAACAACACAAGCCGATCCCATATGTGTAACTGTGTCCAGCGTCATGAATGGCAGTGACCCCAAGTCCGAGGCAGTGACCACAGCACCAGACTCCCTTCGATCAGTGAGGCATATTTCCATATGTAAGACCGGCGACACGTTATGCCACTAACCCTGCACAACACAAGCCGATCCCACATGTGTAACTGTGTCCTGAGTCCTGAATGGCAGTGATCCCAAGGCCGTGGCAGTGGCCACAGCACTAGACACCCTTCGATCAGTGAGGCATATTTCAATATGCAAGTCCAGCGACATGTGATGCCACTAACCCTGTACAACACAAGCCAATCCCACATGTGTAACTGTGTCCTGAATAGCACTGACCCCAAGTCCGTGGCAGCGACCACAGCACCAGACTCCCTTTGATCAGTGAGTCATATTTCCATATGCAAGACAGACGACACGTGATGCCACTAACCCTGTACAACACAAGCCGATCCCCCATGTGTAACTGTGTCCTGAGTCCTAAATGGCAGTGACCCCAAGTCCGTGGCAGCGACCACAGATCCTGACACCCTTCGATTAGTGAGGCATATTTCCATATGCAAGACCGGCGTCATATGATGCCACTAACCCTGTACAACACAAGCCGATCCCACATGTGTAACTGTGTCCTGAGTCCTGCATGGCAGTGACCTCAAGTCCTTGGCAGCGACTACAACACCAGACTCCCTTCACTTTTATTTGTTGTTGTTTTCTTTAAATAAAATGTTTTATATGTAAATCTATACATGAGTAAGATACTTGTTTGTCCAACCGCACAGGGACACCATGGTGTTAAATTTTGGGACAGTTATCACGGGAATATTGATGTCTGCAGTTTGCACCAGCTTCTGAATAGTGTGTTAGATTTATTTCAACTTTAGTTACATTAAAGTGCTGATAATTAGATGCAGAGTAGGCGTTCCCGTGCAAAAAGACACAACATGCACCTTTACCATCTAATCTAAATACTAAAATCCTGTATTGAATTGTACTGTGGTAGTGGGTGCATTTACAGTGTACACACAAAATCAACGAAGAAATCTACTTGTATTTATATTGATTAGGAATAGTGAGTCAGGTGCTGGATCTTGAGGGGATACACTGCCCAGTTTGTTTATTTTTCTGTACACGAAAAAACCACATAACAACTTTCACAACGAAAGGCAAAAACTGCGATGCGCAACAAATTCCGACGATAAGCCACGTTAGCACAAGGGATTTTACGTCCTGCTTTCTGTTGGTGTTAAGCAGGACGACTACCTCCAGCATGAAAGGGAAAACAGCCAAGAGCCACACTGGAACACCCACAGGTGCCATAGAGTCAATTAGCATGATACACGGATACCCATGAGGGCCACAACACTTATCGCAACAACCCCAGGACTGCCAACGTCCCCCAACCCCGAATCTGAGCAAGTGTGTCCGTGTGGTCATTGTGTTAGCACGATGGGCGCAGGCCCTGCAACATCAAAGAGTGCTGTCTTAAGCAGACGTTACCATGTCACCTCAGCGTTGGCAGTGAGCCTGGAATGTAGCTAAGCACGCATCCTCCTGCATGCACAAGCGGCGTGTGCTGGTCCGGCACACACAGGTCAGCGCACGGGTGTGCCTATCCGGCAAGTGGAATGGGGTGTCTCCGACATGTGCGTGTGCAGGAAGTACAGAAAGTGTTTCTCTGTTTTCTGGTGTAGCTGCCACAAGGGCCACAGCAGTCGATGTTGTAAAGTGGCATGCACCACCTCCAAACGGCAGTGTCACGGTGTGGTTGGAATGCCGCAGGACATGCGCTAATAAATAGGCATTACAATGGTGTGCCGTAGGAGTGCACGGGATACAACAGTGCACCACACAAAAGTGTGGTGGCTCGTGGGAGGTAGAAGCAGCTCTGTGGCAACATAACACACAGTGAACTTGCCCATGTGCCACATGCTGGGCATCTCATCCATGATGATCAGGGTCGCATACATCCCACAACAGCCACGACCGGCCTTTTTTACACATCCTGTATTAATGCGACTAGAGAAGTTACTGTAGGGATGAAAGGTTCTTTGTTTGAGCTATCCTGCGAGCATTTGTGTCCTGTGTTTGATTGTGCGAATGTTTGTGTTTGGACAACATTTTGTTGGATGTTGGTGTACTCTGCTTCCTATGTGTGTGTGCTGCATTGTGTGTGAGATGTCCCTTCATGTGAGGTTTTATTCACCCTTCTCCCTTTCAGGCAGTGTGGTTTACACTTCTGTGCTTGTTCAGTGGTGTGATGTTGGCAGGTTCTGTGACTTGTGCTCCTTGTTGGTGTGTTTCATTGTGGCCATGGTTTGTCTGTAGTTGTGCTGTACTTAATTGTGCATGTGTGCCACTGTGCCCATCACCCCCTGTCCACCCACTCCCTGCCTGTTCCTCTTCCTGGTGCTGTTATGTCAGTAATGTTGTTCCTTCACACATACATACATGTAAAGAACAAATTAGAATAGTTGTTAGATTCGTTTAGATTGCAAAACTTCTCTCTATTGTTTATTTTTTTTAATTTTCCATATAAAGACTTTTTTTAATATTCAAGGACATATAGAAGTCAACACACTTTCTAGAACATCCTACAACACGTGCAGGTTAAAAGTTCATCAATTTTATTAAACCTAACAATGTTTTTTTGCAATATGTTCCCGAACATTTAACGGCACATGCAGGTTAAAAGTTCACAATTGTTTTAAGTTCAAACACTGCCTTCCCAATGCAAGTAGCAGGTTTGATTGAGTTGAGCACATTTTATCCTATGATATGTACTCCACGTTTAAAATGCTTTTTATTAAACAATCACATAGATGCTTTTCCACAAAACGAATGTGCACCCTACTTTTAAAAAACAATGCTTTTCATCTCCCAAACAGTTATCATTTTGTATGGGGGAAAAAAGAAGTTCCCAATCTTTAAACATATCTCTTATTCTACAAATGGGCTGCATGAGCCACAGACATCTATCCATACCTCCCAGCCATACCTTCAAAATGCTAGTGTGGATCGTAGGTCATAGCTATGTTTTCTGGAGCAAAAGGTATGCAGAACAGAGACGTATTGACTTAGACCTAGTTTAACAAAATCTGGACATTAAATGGTTTGGACAGAGAAGATTGAAGTGGCACCAATTGTTGCCTTTGGTTAAAACCTGTTTGCATCTCCAACACCCTGACCTCATGATTGTGCACTGTGGTCGAAACGACCTAGGCACATTGACTAGGGTAGGTTTGGAAATGCTAATGAAGAACACCTTTCGACAATTGATGTTGCTTTTTCCTCAAACTGTCTTTGTATATAATATACGCCAAAGACAGAAGTGGAAATGGTCAAACCAATTTTTTCCTCAGATTGAAAAATCGAGGAAGACTGTCAACAAACCTGTGTCTGCATAGCTCAGAAGCCATAGAATGGGGTTGATCTACAACAACAACATATGTTTTGATATGGCTGATATCTACAGAAATGATGGAGTACACTTCACAGATCAGGGAAATCGAGTTTTTCTGAATAACCTGAACCTGTGCATCCGCACTTATATGTAGCTCCAACTAATAAACAAAAGGGCTTGTTTTAGAACCACCTTATATTCCCAATATCGGTTTCCAGAGTGACAGCTGTGATCCAGCTAGCACAGGGAGACCTGTAGGCCATCGAGCAGGCTCGCAGAGGAAGAGCTGCAGCCCGTCAGCTCGGCTCGCACAGTGTGAGCTGCGGGCCGTCGGCTCAAAAACGCACACCAACGAGCTGGCTCACAGAGGGAGAACTCGGGTCTAACTTGCAAAGGAACACCAACGGGCCAACGGCCCTGCTAACAGAGACACACCTATCACCTGATGGACTGACTTGCAAATGTACAGCTAGGGACACCACGGCTCGCAGACGCACATCTGCAAGCCGACGGACTGGTACTGTTTTATGCTTTAGGGTAGTACAGTAGTGTTTGGGCACTGTAGAGGGTTTGTGCTGGACCTTGTGTTTTAGCGTTTAAGGTAGTGCAGTGGTGTTTGGGTAGTTTGCTAGAGGTAGTGTTTCAGAGTGTACAACAATGCACTAATGTTTAGGTAGTGTAAAGGGTCATGCTGGGAGTACTGTTCAGGGTAGTACAGTGTTGTTTGGGTAGTATATGGGGTCATGCTGAGAGTAGTGTTTCAGGGTTTATGGCAGTGCAGTGGTGTTTGTGTAGTGTAGGAGGTCGTGCTGAGGGTAGTGTTTTAAGATTTAGGGTACTGCACTGGTGTTTGGGTAGTGTAGGGGGGTCGTCCTAGGGGTACTGTTTTAGGGTTTACAACAACAATGCAATAGTGTTTAGGTAGTCTTTGGGTAGTGTAGGGGGTCGTACCGACAGACTGACTCACAGAGCTCCGAGCCCACTGACGGGCTTCTAAAGGCATACCCGCGAACTGGTGATATGAGGAGAGGCAGCGGGAAAGGCATATCTCACACAGACACAAGTGACAGTGTTGCCTTGCACAGGTAAAACTGCGGACCCAATGGCTTCTACACAGAGAGATGCAAGCTGATGGAGTAAATCACAAAATGACTGCCAACACTTTCTAGTTTTAACCATTCACAGCCAATAAGCCGAAAGCTGGTGCTTGTACCCCTCAGTCAATCACATGTCAGGATTCTCAAATCTCAATATCTGCAAAATTTGATATTTCTCAACAACTACTGAACGTATTTACACCATTTAACCAAAAGTGTGCTTTCTGGACCATCCCCTTTCTCCCTGCCAAATTTGTTGTAATTCTGTTCAGCACTTTCACCTGTAGTCCTCTGTAAAGTTTTGTATCAAAAGTGTATGGAGGAAACACATTTTAGGACCCTCTTTTTTCTCAGCCCCTCCTACACCATTCACCCCCAAACTTTTAATATAGGAGCTAATCAAAAAAAGAGAAACTTTTGAATAATTTCATAAAGATTTGTCAAATGACGCCAAAGTTACAAATACATAGAAGACTCCAGGAGGGGGGCAACGCAACCCCCCTCCCAACATGAGTGAGCGAGGAGCCCCTGCTATTATTTTTTAAGAAAAACCCTAGGAACCAAGCCCACCCAGGACCTCATTAAAATAAAATGCAAGAACCTGAGACCCCAGCACTAATTTTTGCCGAAGTTTTTATTTTTTATTTAATAATTGTTTGGGCCCTCAAGGTCCTTCTGGGACCCCCTGAGCAGATCTAGTGGGTCAGGGTTTTTCTACCCTGCCCCCGTCTCTTGTTTTATACCTTTGTTTCTCTGTGTTTGGAAGAGACTCGCTTTTACCCAGCCACAAGATGGCTGCCAACACTTCCTGGTTCGGAGTGCTAGCAGCCAATCACAGTGAAGCTCGCGCACACGACTTAGGCTCCACCCAGATATTGAAACTTTTATTTTTCTAATTTCCCAGCAACTACTGACGGGATTTACACCATTTTTAATAAGGTCACTTTCTGACCCAAGCACTACCTTTCTGCCACATTTGGAGTAATTCCGTTCAGTAGTTTCGGCTGTAGCCTTGCACAAAGTTTCCTATGGGAAAATGATTTTTTTCACTTTTATGTTTTGAATTTCTCAAAAACTACTGAACGGATTTACACAAACCAAAAAAAAGGTTGCTTTCTGAACCAAGCTCTACCTTTCTGCTAAATTTGGGGTAATTCCGTTCAGCAGTTCGAGCTGTCGCTCGTCACAAAATTTCCTATGGAAATTAACATGGAGAAAACTACTTTTGGAACCTCCTTTTTTCTTAGCCCCCGCTTGACAAATCGCCCCAAACTTTCAGGATGGGAGTTGACTTGGATAGACTTTTTTTGCTGAATTTCAGAAAGATTTGTCAAACTACGCCAAAGTTATTAGCAAATCAAAAAATGCTTTTCCTATGGAAACTAGGTTCAAACTATACCTACCTACTGGCGACCTACTGGCGACCGCCAGTAGGTTTTATATATATATATATATATATATATATATATATATATATATATATATATATATATATATATATATGTATATATATATATTAACTGAAAAAACCATATGTTTCGGACATGTTATAGTTAGGAATTAGCATTTAAAAAACCTTGAAAATTCACTGAAAAAAACATAGGTTTTAGGGGTGTTATAGTTAGCTGGACATTTCACTCGTACAAAACCATTGAAATTCCTCCGTTATAGTTAGTTGTATTAACTATAACTCGCGCACCCAAAATCCACTGCTGATGATGTCACATAGTACATCATTCATGACATGGTCAGTGACATCACTGATAGCATCATTCAGTGAATGTGGTTTGCTTTCATATTTAAATGAGTATTATATACATAGCAATCTGCATTGAAGACTCAATGGATGCATAAGTGTGTAGATGGAGTTTAGTACCACTATGATTGACTTTGTAAGTACCTAATGTAAAGTGTGTCACTGAACATATGGCATAGTGATTAAACTGTCTGAATATATGTATCTTGTTCTGTAAACTACTGCATAAGTTGGTTACTACCTATGTGATACTGTATATTAGTTTTTAATTAGTTAAGTGAGTATTTGTATGAGAGAGTGAATGTGTGTGTGTATGGGTGGAAGGTGTGTGACTGTCCAAAGATGTGTAAATAGTTGTTTTAGTATGTATATGATGTTAAGACTGCATGTGGAAACAGTTGTTTGGGTGAGTGAATCTCTTTATGGGTGTGGTGAAGAATAAATACATTTCTTAATGATACACGTCCAAGAATGTTGAAATATAAAAGGCATTGAATGTGATAGTTGGTGTATATAAATAAGTACATATAAGAATCAGTGGTTATCTGCATAACTGTATGGAAAACTGTATACTTATAACAGTGATTTTATAGCTTACTAAGTATGAGTTACTTTCTATACCAATAAATAAAGTTATGTTTATTTAAGTGTGTAGCTGAGTAAATGTATGTATGATCAATTGTTTGCATAAGTGAGTAGCATGACTGCATAAGTGAGTAGGATATGTCCTGCTGTGTAATGTTGATATAGGTGTACAAGTATATTTAATATTGTTCTATTGATCTTAGTCAGCATTTATGAGTGAATGTATAGGTAAGTGTTTAGATGTGCATGTAGATGCAGGAATCACTGAGTGGGTTTTTAGAAACTTGTATTGGTGTGTCAATGGTTTCAAACATGGTACTCCATATTTTATAATGAGTGTTGAAAGGTTATGTTACTGTATGCTGAGGTGTATCAGATTGTCACGTGGATGATGTCATCAGTGATGTCATCATTGATGTCACTGACCATGCCATGAATGATGTCATATGTGACATCATCAGCAGTGGATTGCGGTCGCGCGAGTTATAGTTAGTACAACTAACTATAATGGAGGAATTTCAATGGTTGTGTTCGAGTGAAATGTCCAGCTAACTATAACACCCCTAAAACCTATGTTTTTTTCAGTGAATTTCTAAGGTTTTTTAAATGCTAATTCCTAACTATAACATGTCTGAAACCTATGTTTTTTTCAGTGAATTTCAAAGGTTTTTTTGAATGCTAATTCTTAACTATAACATATCTGAAACCTATGGTTTTTTCAGTGAATTTCAAAGGTTTTGTAAATGACAATTTTTAAATGTATTAATGGTAATATTTATTTTCTTGACACTGATTTACTACATGTTTGAAACTGTTAATTTTGAGATATTTTATTTTTTAAATTACATTATAATTACATTATACATTACATTACAAAATATACTTTCTCAGAATTAATTACTTTAGCTTAAATACTTTGCAAATAGGCAATAGACTTTTAAGTACAGTAGTTACAGTTGTTGCAATGGGCAACTCAATTTCAAACACAATGCAACATTGAACTCAATGTGAATTTCTAGTTAAATGCAATTAGTTACTTTATGGATTACTTTTCTAACCACAGGACTGGATCCTAGATTCAGTCCTTGGACATCTCCTGTAAACAGTTGAGTAAAAGCGTCAAATAATTGTCTCATATAGCCGTGCACAGAAACCTTAATGAATCAGAAAAGTTTCCACTATTTTCCAGATCTGATTTGTAAGGAGAAGGATAAAAAACAAAGTGAAGACTTGAAACAGAATATGTTGAAACGTCTTAAAGGTTATGAAGCAGTGATTAGGAAACGACAACAAACCAAGTTTCAGAGGGACGAACAAGATTATTTAGCTGGTAGAATGGTAGAATACTGACGTTCGCACGCAAGTACGATGCACCCAGAAAGAAGATTAGCCAGCAAGGGGGGCCAACTCATACATCTAGGGACACTTCTGAATCAGAAGTTGAAAACCTCCGAAAATGAGCAACCAACAGGAACGGATGATGTACCAGGCACCAGTGAACCAGGTTATTTTCAGGTGTACAAACTGATGCACGAGCTAAAAAAGAAACCGGCACCGAGAATAAATATAAATATATATCTATATATATATATCTATATATCTATATATATATATATCTATATATCTATATATATAATATATATATATATATATATATCACAGCTCCAATCCTTTCCACACATGCCCAGCCGGGCCAGGAATAAAGACACGGCACTCCCAGGCTCAATTTCATACAGCGGAGGTATTTATTTAAGCAAACGCGTTTCGGGACAGCGTCCCTTCGTCAGTGGTTCAACAACGAGCAATGCAGTTTCATGTTTTTAAAACGGCGCCAAGACTAGGCATAGACATGGAAGGCGGACTAGTCCGTCCACAATAACATAACGCCATCTTTGAGTGGTGTTGATATGCATTTTCAACATAATACATTACAATATATAATTGTGTTGAGACTTTTAGCCGTGTATCGGCCAATGCGACTGATTTTGTTGTCACAGAAACACTTGTTCATATATTTATATATGTACTCAATGGAGTCTGTTCTTTCGATGGGACATTGTACTGTGTATTAAGTTACAGTCATAATGACAAACATGGTCAAACGACCATAGGATAAATTTATACTGAGGTTAACTTCAGATTATATCTTGCCGTGGATCGGCAATAGCAGCCTAATCGGCTGCGTAAATATACACATACTTTATCCCTCTCTAAGAACATCTCCCCGACCAATTGATTGAAATGAACCAAACCACTACACAATTAAAAACTCTTAATGTTATAACCCACCACCCACTACATCAATTCAATATTTCATACATGTCCATTCATAATTTCTATGTTCCAAAAAGTTCCAGTTTACCATATTTCAAATAGTTAATTCATTCCAAAATTTATCATAACTCTCCGAGCTTAGGCATTTTAATACCTGTATGGTGTATCATCCAAGGTGAGTTGCCATCTCCTCCCCCATGTTGAGCCCCCCCGGTGCCTTTGTTTCTAAATCAATTATGTAACGAGATTCAAGTCTCTTAAGGGTCTGAAGTCTATTACCTCCCCTTGAATTTTCCGGGACACAATCCAAACAGAAAAACCTAAGTAGGTCTCTGTTGCTGTTATGTTTAATCGCGAAGTGTCGAGCAACGGGGTAGGTAAAGTCCTTGTTCATGATTGCTCTCATGGGTTCTAAAACTCTTAGGTTTACTGAATTGATTGTACTACCAATATATTTCAATTGGCAGGGGCACTGTAAGCAGTAAACTGCATGGTCTGTCTGACAGGTCATGAATTTCCCAATCTTTCTTTCACCATGGCAACCTCTCTTGATAAGTGAGTGTGCGTTTGCTGAAGGCGCAGGCCTTGCATTTCCCACATGGGAAGAAGCCCTTTGCCTCCTTCAGTGTACCTTTTGTGTTGCGTATAGGTTCTAGATGGCTATGAACCATATGATCTCTTAGAGATCTCGCCTTCCTAAAGGTAAATTGTGGGGTTATGGGTATATCAGACCCCACAATATGGTCCGTTTTTAGGATGTGCCAATGTTTGGCTATGATTGTCCTGAGTTTGAAGGAATTCGCCGAATAAGTCGTTACCATGCGAAATTTCCCTTCTACAGTAGGTCTTTCGTTCTTTTCGAACAATACATTACGTGGCAATCGCTTAACACGATTTAAGGTGTCAAGTAAGAGTTTCGGTTTATATCCCCTTTCTTCAAATCTGTCCATACTTCCTTTTACCGCTAAATTGAAGTCTTCCTCATGGGTACAGTTTCGTTTCAACCTAAGAAACTCCCCATAGGGAATGCTATTAATGAGTTTGCGTGGGTGACTACTGGTAGCAAACAAAACACTGTTCCCAGCTGTTGGCTTGTGATAAAGGGATGTTGAAATTCTTCCCCCCTTTATTGAAACCTGTAAGTCCAAGTAATTAACTTGTGACTTACTGGTCTCCCCCGTAAACTTTAGATTGTAGTCATTGTGATTCAACACCTCAATATATTCTTGTACTTCATTCATAGACCCATCCCATACTAGGAACAGGTCATCAATATACCTGTACCAAATCACCACTTTGTTGTTCCATGTGGCATTCTTCGGGCCCCAGCCTTCCTGCTCCTCCCACCAGCCCACGAATAAATTTGCGTAGCTGGGGACGAAGCAGGAACCCATCGCTGTGCCCGACTTTTGCCTGTACAGGGTCTCATGGAAAAGGAAGATGTTGTTATTCAAACAGAAGTTTACTAATTCAAGTATCATCTTATTATGCATTGCAAATTTCAATGGTCTTTTCCTCAAGAAATAGTCAATTGCATTCATTCCCTGTCCATGTTCAATACAAGTATATAAGCTTGTTATATCTAGTGTTATCATCACATAAGAAGGTTGCCATACAAGACTTTCGATTTTCTCAATAAAGTCTGTCGTGTCTCGGATGTAGGACTTGAGTTCTAAGACAAATTCGAAGAGATAGTGATTGAGGAATTTAGAAAGATTTTCGGTCAGACCTCCTATGGAGGAGATTATGGGTCTTCCTGGGGGTTTTTCAATGTTCTTATGAACCTTGGGCAGGTGGTAAAAAGTGGGTATGGTAGGGTTGGTGGTTTTCAAGAATAGATATTCTTCCAATTCTAACATCTGTTCACCATGCCACTTCTTCAAAAGTTCATGGAGGGTCACAATTAAGGGTGGGCGGCCAGCTACGCTCCGTGCACGGAGTGCGCGTAGTGCCGTCTCCTACGCATTTTGCGTAGCGGGCGTAGCCAGGCGGCACTACGCGCGCTCCGCAGACGGTGCGTAGCCGGCCGCCACCCGCCTCCCTCCCGCCCTCCCTAAATATTTAAATAAAAGGATTGAAAGGTTTTAAAAACACTTACCTTGTCCGCCGCGTCCCCGGGGCTCCCTCTCCCGTCCCTGGATTCGCGCCGCCGCCATTTCGGATACTAATGCGCATGCGCGGGCGGCCGCGCATGTGCATTTCTCATGAGAAATGCGCATGCGCGGGCACCCGCGCATGCGCATTAGTATCCGAAATGGAGGCGGCACGAATCCAGGGACGGGAGAGGGAGCCCCGGGGACGCGGCGGACAAGGTAAGTGTTTTTAAAACCTTTCAATCCTTTTATTTAAATATTTAGGGAGGGCGGGAGGGAGGCGGGCGGCGCGTAGTGGGGCTACGCGGAGTGCGCGGGTGGGCGTAGTTTTGCGCCCACTTCGCGTAGCTCCGCGGAGCCCCACTCCGCACACTACGCCCAGGGTTAGTCACAATGCTTGTGAGATATTCCTTTTTGTCAATCTGTGTATAACAGTGAGTATCTTGCAACTGGCGTGTCGCTTCCTCAACATAGTTTTCACGTGACATGATTACAATGTTGCCCCCTTTATCAGAGGATTTGCAGATAATGGATTTATCGTCCGCCAGGGTTTTTATTGCCAATCTCTGATCCTTGGTGATGTTAAAGTTATTAGGTCTCGTGTTCACTGTTCTCAAGGCCATGAGGTCCCTGATGACCGCGTCAGAGAATGTGTCAATGGCATCCATTGTGGTTTGAGGTACAAATTTGGACGATAGTTTAAAACCACTAATTGGAGCCTCCTGGTCAACGTCAATATTTACTAGTCTCTGCGTAAGAGTATTGTTGGAGGCACTTACGTCGCATTCACTGCCTTGTCGAAGATTTTCCAAGAGTTCACATGTAGTTAGATCATTTACACTTAAAAGATCAGTCCCCTTCTTATTGCCTCGCAAATATTTCATCTCCTTAGCTGTTGGTTTTACTTTAAAATATTTATGCAGCTTGATCTTTCTCACAAACTTGTAAAGATCGATTCTCGTTTGGGTATATTCCATCTGCATATTCGGGCAAAAAGTGAGTCCCAATTTTAAAACGGATTCTTCACTCGGGGACAGGACTCTTTTTGACAGGTTGACAATTGTTAGGGAATCACTTTGTCTCACCATCTTTGGCCTCTCCTGCTCCTTGTTGCTCGCGAGGCTGTATTGGCCTTTCCTTTGCCCCTTCCTTTTCCAGCCACCGCGTCTTGTTCGTCTGCCTCCTCCGGTGGCTTGTTTTTTCCACCCCTTAGCCACCTGTGTCTGATGACATTGAATTCCTGATGAAAAGGGGTCTTCCTTTGTGGAATTGAAGAACTTGTCATTTCATCCCCGGAGGTTTCACTTGCATTTAAATCTGATTCAGACGTCTCAATTCTTGATTCAGGTGGCGCCCCAGGTTTCTGATCTTTCTTTGCCAGGTCTTTTCGGGGCTGATCGTATTTTTTAGCGAAGGTAAGTACTCTGCCCATCGCATAATCGCGCTCATCCCGATCGAATTTCTCCTGCTTTCTCATCTTGATTTTCAGCTCGTACTTTTGTAATCTCTTTTTCATGGCTGTTCGAAGTTGTTCTTGAGATTACAAAAGTACGAGCTGAAAATCAAGATGAGAAAGCAGGAGAAATCACTTTCTCTTGAGCTCCTCAGCTATTCAAGCACGCTGTGGCAAGAAAGGCGAGTTCAAGTTTCTCCCCGCGAGTGTGACCGTGTCCTTTACACGCGAGCGCACATATGTGGATGGAACCATCACCATCCTTTTACCGCACCCGCCAGAAGAGTGCAGCAGCGCCATGATGGTAACGAGCGAGCAGAGCCCCTGCATACACGCTGAGCACCGCCAAGCGGCCTCAAGGTAGGAGCCGACTAGGGCAAGCATCCAGCTTGCTAGTTTGACGGGCATACATCCGTCTGCTACTCCGATATCGTGAGGTCGCTTGGTTGGCGAGGGGAGACCACTCGTCCGCCTCGATCCACACACGGGGCGCCAAGACTAAACAGGACTACCAGTCCCAGCAGGCACTGGGACATTTGGACTGCCCATCAGGGGCGTGCCATGATCAGTATCAGGGCTGGTACCTGCATTCCCATCATCAGTTCGCCAAATCCTCTGAAGAGAAGGCGGGAGCCTTCGAAACGCGTCAGGAATTCCACGGCGAAATGGGATTGAATCACTTTCTCTTGAGCTCCTCAGCTATTCAAGCACGCTGTGGCAAGAAAGGCGAGTTCAAGTTTCTCCCCGCAAGTGTGACCGTGTCCTTACACGCGAGCGCACATATGTGGATGGAACCATCACCATCCTTTTACCGCGCCCGCCAGAAGAGTGCAGCAGCGCCATGATGGTAACGAGCGAGCAGAGCCCCTGCATACACGCTGAGCACCGCCAAGCGGCCTCAAGGTAGGAGCCGACTAGGGCAAGCATCCAGCTTGCTAGTTTGACGGGATACATCCGTCTGCTACTCCGATATCGTGAGGTCGCTTGGTTGGCGAGGGGAGACCACTCGTCCGCCTCGATCCACACATGGGGCGCCAAGACTAAACAGGACTACCAGTCCCAGCAGGCACTGGGACATTTGGACTGCCCATCAGGGGCGTGCCATGATCAGTATCAGGGCTGGTACCTGCATTCCCATCATCAGTTCACCAAATCCTCTGAAGAGAAGGCGGGAGCCTTCGAAACGCGTCAGGAATTCCACGGCGAAATGGGATTGAATCACTTTCTCTTGAGCTCCTCAGCTATTCAAGCACGCTGTGGCAAGAAAGGCGAGTTCAAGTTTCTCCCCGCGAGTGTGACCGTGTCCTTACACGCGAGCGCACATATGTGGATGGAACCATCACCATCCTTTTACCGCACCCGCCAGAAGAGTGCAGCAGCGCCATGATGGTAACGAGCGAGCAGAGCCCCTGCATACACGCTGAGCACCGCCAAGCGGCCTCAAGGTAGGAGCCGACTAGGGCAAGCATCCAGCTTGCTAGTTTGACGGGCATACATCCGTCTGCTACTCCGATATCGTGAGGTCGCTTGGTTGGCGAGGGGAGACCACTCGTCCGCCTCGATCCACACACGGGGCGCCAAGACTAAACAGGACTACCAGTCCCAGCAGGCACTGGGACATTTGGACTGCCCATCAGGGGCGTGCCATGATCAGTATCAGGGCTGGTACCTGCATTCCCATCATCAGTTCGCCAAATCCTCTGAAGAGAAGGCGGGAGCCTTCGAAACGCGTCAGGAATTCCACGGCGAAATGGGATTGAATCACTTTCTCTTGAGCTCCTCAGCTATTCAAGCACGCTGTGGCAAGAAAGGCGAGTTCAAGTTTCTCCCCGCGAGTGTGACCGTGTCCTTACACGCGAGCGCACATATGTGGATGGAACCATCACCATCCTTTTACCGCGCCCGCCAGAAGAGTGCAGCAGCGCCATGATGGTAACGAGCGAGCAGAGCCCCTGCATACACGCTGAGCACCGCCAAGCGGCCTCAAGGTAGGAGCCGACTAGGGCAAGCATCCAGCTTGCTAGTTTGACGGGATACATCCGTCTGCTACTCCGATATCGTGAGGTCGCTTGGTTGGCGAGGGGAGACCACTCGTCCGCCTCGATCCACACATGGGGCGCCAAGACTAAACAGGACTACCAGTCCCAGCAGGCACTGGGACATTTGGACTCCCCATCAGGGGCGTGCCATGATCAGTATCAGGGCTGGTACCTGCATTCCCATCATCAGTTCACCAAATCCTCTGAAGAGAAGGCGGGAGCCTTTGAAACGCGTCAGGAATTCCACGGCGAAATGGGATTGAATCACTTTCTCTTGAGCTCCTCAGCTATTCAAGCACGCTGTGGCAAGAAAGGCGAGTTCAAGTTTCTCCCCGCGAGTGTGACCGTGTCCTTACACGCGAGCGCACATATGTGGATGGAACCATCACCATCCTTTTACCGCACCCGCCAGAAGAGTGCAGCAGCGCCATGATGGTAACGAGCAAGCAGAGCCCCTGCATACACGCTGAGCACCGCCAAGCGGCCTCAAGGTAGGAGCCGACTAGGGCAAGCATCCAGCTTGCTGGTTTGACGGGCATACATCCGTCTGCTACTCCAATATCGTGAGGTCGCTTGGTTGGCGAGGGGAGACCACTCGTCCGCCTCGATCCACACATGGGGTGCCAAGACTAAACAGGACTACCAGTCCCAGCAGGCACTGGGACATTTGGACTGCCCATCAGGGGCGTGCCATGATCAGTATCAGGGCTGGTACCTGCATTCCCATCATCAGTTCGCCAAATCCTCTGAAGAGAAGGCGGTAGCCTTCGAAACGCGTCAGGAATTCCACGGCGAAATGGGATTGAATCACTTTCTCTTGAGCTCCTCAGCTATTCAAGCACGCTGTGGCAAGAAAGGCGAGTTCAAGTTTCTCCCCGCGAGTGTGACCGTGTCCTTACACGCGAGCGCACATATGTGGATAGAACCATCACCATCCTTTTACCGCACCCGCCAGAAGAGTGCAGCAGCGCCATAATGGGAACGAGCTAGCAGAGCCCCTGCATACACGCTGAGCACCGCCAAGCGGCCTCAAGGTGGGAGCCGACTAGGGCAAGCATCCAGCTTGCTAGTTTGACGGGCATATATCCGTCTGCTACTCCCATATCGTGAGGTCGCTTGGTTGGCGAGGGGAGACCACTCGTCCGCCTCGATCCACACATGGGGCGCCAAGACTAAACAGGACTACCAGTCCCAGCAGGCACTGGGACATTTGGACTGCCCATCAGGGGCGTGCCATGATCAGTATCAGGGCTGGTACCTGCATTCCCATCATCAGTTCGCCAAATCCTCTGAAGAGAAGGCGGGAGCCTTCGAAACGCGTCAGGAATTTCACGGCGAAATGGGATTGAATCACTTTCTCTTGAGCTCCTCAGCTATTCAAGCACGCTGTGGCAAGAAAGGCGAGTTCAAGTTTCTCCCCGCGAGTGTGACCGTGTCCTTACACGCGAGCGCATATATGTGGATGGAACCATCACCATCCTTTTACCGCACCCGCCAGAAGAGTGCAGCAGCGCCATGATGGTAACGAGCGAGCAGAGCCCCTGCATACACGCTGAGCACCGCCAAGCGGCCTCAAGGTAGGAGCCGACTAGGGCAAGCATCCAGCTTGCTAGTTTGACGGGCATACATCCGTCTGCTACTCCGATATCGTGAGGTCGCTTGGTTGGCGAGGGGAGACCACTCGTCCGCCTCGATCCACACATGGGGCGCCAAGACTAAACAGGACTACCAGTCCCAGCAGGCACTGGGACATTTGGACTGCCCATCAGGGGCGTGCCATGATCAGTATCAGGGCTGGTACCTGCATTCCCATCATCAGTTCGCCAAATCCTCTGAAGAGAAGGCGGGAGCCTTCGAAACGCGTCAGGAATTCCACGGCGAAATGGGATTGAATCACTTTCTCTTGAGCTCCTCAGCTATTCAAGCACGCTGTGGCAAGAAAGGCGAGTTCAAGTTTCTCCCCGCGAGTGTGACCGTGTCCTTACACGCGAGCGCACATATGTGGATGGAACCATCACCATCCTTTTACCGCACCCGCCAGAAGAGTGCAGCAGCACCATAATGGGAACGAGCTAGCAGAGCCCCTGCATACACGCTAAGCACCGCCAAGCGGCCTCAAGGTAGGAGCCGACTAGGGCAAGCATCCAGCTTGCTAGTTTGACGGGCATACATCCGTCTGCTACTCCGATATCGTGAGGTCGCTTGGTTGGCGAGGGGAGACCACTCGTCCGCCTCGATCCACACATGGGGCGCCAAGACTAAACAGGACTACCAGTCCCAGCAGGCACTGGTACATTTGGACTGCCCATCAGGGGCGTGCCATGATCAGTATCAGGGCTGGTACCTGCATTCCCATCATCAGTTCGCCAAATCCTCTGAAGAGAAGGCGGGAGCCTTCGAAACGCGTCAGGAATTCCACGGCGAAATGGGATTGAATCACTTTCTCTTGAGCTCCTCAGCTATTCAAGCACGCTGTGGCAAGAAAGGCGAGTTCAAGTTTCTCCCCGCGAGTGTGACCGTGTCCTTACACGCGAGCGCACATATGTGGATGGAACCATCACCATCCTTTTACCGCACCCGCCAGAAGAGTGCAGCAGCGCCATGATGGTAACGAGCGAGCAGAGCCCCTGCATACACGCTGAGCACCGCCAAGCGGCCTCAAGGTAGGAGCCGACTAGGGCAAGCATCCAGCTTGCTAGTTTGACGGGCATACATCCGTCTGCTACTCCGATATCGTGAGGTCGCTTGGTTGGCGAGGGGAGACCACTCGTCCGCCTCGATCCACACATGGGGCGCCAAGACTAAACAGGACTACCAGTCCCAGCAGGCACTGGGACATTTGGACTGCCCATCAGGGGCGTGCCATGATCAGTATCAGGGCTGGTACCTGCATTCCCATCATCAGTTCGCCAAATCCTCTGAAGAGAAGGCGGGAGCCTTCGAAACGCGTCAGGAATTCTACGGCGAAATGGGATTGAATCACTTTCTCTTGAGCTCCTCAGCTATTCAAGCACGCTGTGGCAAGAAAGGCGAGTTCAAGTTTCTCCCCACGAGTGTGACCGTGTCCTTACACGCGAGCGCACATATGTGGATGGAACCATCACCATCCTTTTACCGCACCCGCCAGAAGAGTGCAGCAGCGCCATGATGGTAACGAGCGAGCAGAGCCCCTGCATACACGCTGAGCACCGCCAAGCGGCCTCAAGGTAGGAGCCGACTAGGGCAAGCATCCAGCTTGCTAGTTTGACGGGCATACATCCGTCTGCTACTCCGATATCGTGAGGTCGCTTGGTTGGCGAGGGGAGACCACTCGTCCGCCTCGATCCACACATGGGGCGCCAAGACTAAACAGGACTACCAGTCCCAGCAGGCACTGGGACATTTGGACTGCCCATCAGGGGCGTGCCATGATCAGTATCAGGGCTGGTACCTGCATTCCCATCATCAGTTCGCCAAATCCTCTGAAGAGAAGGCGGGAGCCTTCGAAACGCGTCAGGAATTCCACGGCGAAATGGGATTGAATCACTTTCTCTTGAGCTCCTCAGCTATTCAAGCACGCTGTGGCAAGAAAGGCGAGTTCAAGTTTCTCCCCGCGAGTGTGACCGTGTCCTTACACGCGAGCACACATATATATATATCTATATATATATATATCTATATATATATATATCTATATATATAGATATATATATATATATAGATATATATATATATATAGATATATATATATCCAACCTTTCACTTCTCCTTTCAAGAAAAGATTGTCCGGGCCACTTGTAGTTGTAGTTCTCACGAAAGCGGGTCTTACCTGCGAAACACGTCGAGCGAAGTCTTCCTAATAAACACGCTTTTGCAACTACAAGTGGCCGGGACAATCTTTTCTTGAAAGGAGAAGTGAAAGGTTGGATCTAGGGGGATTCGCTATCCCGTCCGAGGCCCGCCATTGGAAGTGGCAAGGGTCCTAAGCGATTACGTTGGTTGGATTTGGATATATATATATATATATATATATTTCCTACTGGCGGTCGCCAGTAGGTAGTAATAGTTAGGACCTAGCTGCCATTGGAAGTGGCAAGGGTCCTAAGTGATTACGTTGGTTGGATTTGGATATATATATATATATCTAACATACTGGCGGTCGCCAGTAGGTAGTTATAGTTAGGACCTAGCTACCATAGGAAATCCGCAACATTCTATTGGGAATAACTCTGGCGCCGGTTGAGAAATATGCGTGTAATTTTCCAAAAGTTTGGCCAGCTCTGCTCCGCTCCTTCCCTGAAAGTTTTGGGGGGTTTCGTGAAGTGGGGGCTGAGAAAAAGTGGGGGTCCCAAAACGTGTTTTCCCCATGTTCATTTCCATAGGACGTTTTGACACGGCTACAGCCCGAACCGCTGAACGGAATTACGCCAAACTTTGCAAAATTGTAGGGACTGGTACGCAGATGTGCCTTTGCTATATTTGGTGAAAATTGCTCCAGTGTTTTTTTTGAAAATTAACATCAAAAACACATATATATCTATAAGCGCGCACCGTGCACGCACCGTGCGCGCACCTTGCCGTGCACGAGCTTCATGCTGATTGGCTGCCACTGTCTGTCAACAATCCAAAACAGAAATTGATGGCAGCCATCTTGTGCCTCAGTAGACTGAGGCACAAGAAAGCAGAAAAAAAAGTGTAGAACTCAAAAAGAAGGCAGGGTAGAAGCACCCTGACCCCCTAGGCCTGCTCAGGGGGTCCCACAGGGACCCCCAAGGCAGAAAAAAAAGTCAACAAAAAGAAAATCACGGGGTGCCCGCACCATGCGCGCACCCTGCAATTTCCCCCCCCAAATTTTTTTTTTTAAAACCCGGTATGTTTATTTAAAAATTACCCCCCAGGGGGACCAAATTGTGGGGGCATAATGATAAAGAAGTGTGGGGGGTGCCCAATCCCCCCCACACTGCCCCGGGGACCGCCGCCCTCCGGGGCAAAGCAACGCAGCCCCCTGGCGCATACTGGACGCTCCTGGTGAGCTTCTCTCAGGCTCACTCCCTTTAACTCATCCACATTTCGTCATTTACCTTTCTTTGCTCCTTCCCTGAGTCCCCTTCTGTCACTGTTTCCTTCACTCCTTCTGTCTCTTCACTTTCTCACTCCCCTTGTCTCATGCTCACTCGCCTTTATCCACCCTCTATCACCCCTGTTTCCTCAACCTCAATGCCCTTCTCTTACCCTACCTCACCCCTGTTCCCTTACTCCGCTTCCTTCACTTATCCTCATTCACCATACTTCAATCATTACTTCAGTCCCCTTAGCCTACTCTATTTCCCTTTATCCATCCCTTACACTCCTTCCCTGTCTCTACCCCATTCACCTTCTCTCACTCACCCTTCCTCACTCTATTTCTCTTAGTGCCCTTCCCTTATTTTTTCACTCTCCTTAACTCACTCCTCTACCCTTAGTCCCTTTTTTTTACACACTGTTTCTCTCACCTTCCATTACTCATCACACTCTCCTTTCCTCCCTCACTATACTTTCCTTTCCACAGTCATTCCCTCAGTCCCTTCCTCTCCTTCACTCAGTCATCTTAGTCATTGATTTATACACTACACATTCTGTCCCTCTCTCTCTCTCCCTTTCTCTTCCTTTCTTTCACTTTCTGTTTCCTGCTGCTCTTCCCATAATTTTTATTTTCCCTTAACTCACTGCCCTACCTTTAGACATCTTGGGGCAGATTTACAAGCCCTGGGAGATGCGTCACGTTGTAAAGCACTACGCCTTAAGGAGGCGTTCTGGTGCAGGGGGGGGTCGTTCCTGCGCAGGAACGCCTGTTAAAAGTGGCTAAGTGAAATATACAAGATTTCACTCAATCACTTTTAGGTCAATGCTATGTCAAAACCCTGTGCCTGCTTGAAGCAGGCATAAGGCTTGAAGCAGCATTAGTTGAATGGGCCCCCCAGGAGCATTGCTGGAGCTGCATCGGGCATGCAACGCAACTCCAGCAATGCGACACCTTTACGGCACAGATGCATCATGCATGTGTGCCGTTTTTGCCCCAGGGTGCGCCACATTGTAAATGTGGCACATCAGTGGTGGCGCACGGGTGGTTTTCCTTGTCGTAGCTTACTTGGCGCATCCCTGCTGATTTGCAGAGATGCACCATGTAACGTACATCTGCCCCCTTGTTTCAGTCACTTTTTTACTTCACTTTCTTCAGTAACTATACTTCCTTTACCTCACTCATTTGCTCAGTCACTTACTCCATTTTTGTCATTCATTTCATTTAGTCATTTATACACTACACATTCATTCAAAAGAAAGATGACACAGTGCGTAACAAATAGAGCTCTTTTTGGAAAAATGAGTTCGTTCTGAAAATAACTATTTTTTTTGTTTTGTTGTTTTATATTTTTTTTCTTTTTTGAAAGTTTTATATATTTTTTTATTTTTCAAACAGGAACAGACACCTTCAACTGCAAAACTGTTCAACAGGAACAAAATAAATCCAAACATTGAAAAAATTCATCTTCTCTGGGAGCATTGATGTTCATTAATTCTCCGCTCGATCAGAGTGAGGCTTTGCTCCCCGTACACAATAATTTCAAAACATTTGTTGCATCTCATGTGGACTTTTGACAAGAATGGTCTTAAGTCCATCTCTGCAGTGGATGGAGATGCAGGTGGTCCTCCAGATGATGTGCTGGCCACAGCTGGTGGTATTTGTGTGGCCAGAGCTCTTGTTGATGCCTGTGCAAATTGCACAGGGTGCACTTGTCTGACATGCCTTATCATTGTATGTATTGAAAAGGAGTACTTTTTTGAAGAATTTCCTCTTGATAGAACAGTGCCACATATAGTGCAAGTGACTTTCGGGGCATTCACTTTTTTTAGTCCTTCAGGAAAAGTAAAAAATTTCCATATGAAAGATTCATTCTCTTTTCTTTGAGGTAGCCGATAATCTTCCCCAGAATCAGAAGATGAATCCTGTCTTGCAGCCATTTCAGAAAATTCTCAGGAAAGTTGCAAAGGCTCCTTCTCCCATGAGAGTAAAACAGATAGTGAGGTAAGTGGGTGGGGGTTTTGAAGATTCTAGAACAGAAACTACTATGAACCAATGAAAAGTGTTGTTTTCGAGTCACATGACTTGACGTGCGCGCTCGGGTGCGCGCACACAGTGCGAGCACCCGGTCGCGCACATCGCTTGAAAATGGCGTTTTGCCCGATTTACATAAAAGTTTCAAAACGTGAAAAGGAGGCAAGGTAGACACTCCCTGACCCCCTAGAGTTTCTCAGGGGGTCCGAGAAGAATCTCGACGGGCCAAAAAATCCTTTTTTGTTGTTGAAAAAATAGCGGGGTGCGCGCACCCGGTCGCGCACGTCGGTTTAAAATGGCGTTTTACCCGATTTACATAAAAGTTTCAAAACGTGAAAAGGAGGCAAGGTAGACAGTCCCTGACCCCCTAGAGCTTCTCAGGGGGTCCCTAAACAACTCCGACAGGCAAAAAAACCCTTTTTTTTTCTTGAAAAATTTGCGGGGTGCGCACACCCGGTCGCGCAGCTCGCAATTTCATTTAAAAAAAAATGATTTTTTTGCCCTTCGGGGTTTTTTAGAGACCCCCATGAGCTCTAGGGGGTCAGGGAGTGTCTACCTTGCCTCCTTTTCACGTTTTGAAACTTTTATGAAAATCGGACAAAACACCATTTTAAAGCGACGTGCGCGACCGGGTGCCTCGGCCTACGTGCGCGCACCCGGGCGCGCACGTCAAGTCATGTGACTCGAAAACAACATTTTTCATTGGTTCATAGTAGTTTCAGATCTAAAATCTTCAAAAACCCCACCCACTTCCCTCACTATTTGCTTTATTCTCCTGGAAGAAGGACCCTTTTTGGAGCTGGAAGCAGAAAAAACAACAGGATGGCAGAAAGACAGGAAACAACATCTTCTTCTTCTGACTCCCACATAGAATATCGCCATCAAGCCAAGAAGGGGAAATCTTCTTTTATTTGGAAGTTTTTTACTTTTCCTGAGGGACTAAAAAAGGTAAATGCCCCTAAAGTAATGGGTACCTTTTGTGGTACTGTTCTTTCAAGGGGAAACCCTCTTAAAAAATACTCTTTTTCAATCCATACTATGATAAGACATGTAAAAAATGTCCACCCTGTGCAAAATGCCCAAGCAGCCACAAGAGCTCTTTCCCAGTAGATTCCACCAGCTGTGGCCAGCACATCTACAGCTCCACCTCCATCGCCAGCAACAGCAGAAATGGACCTTAAGCCATATTTGGCACATGTGCATATGCGATGCAACAAATGTTTTGATGTTATTGTTTTTGGTGAACAGAGCCTGAATGTAATTGAACACAGCATTCAGAATCATAAATGCTCTGAAAGGAGATATTTTTTTTTATATTTTTCATTTATTTTGTTCTTGTTGAACAGTTTCCAAGCTGCAGTTCCTGATTTTTTTTGCAAAAACCCCCCAAAAAATATAAAACTTTTAAAAAGCTAAAAAAAATATAAAACAACAAGAGAAAAAAAAAGTTCTTTCAGAACTCATTCAATTCTCTAAAAAGAGTTATATTCCAAATACACTGTGTCGTTCATTTTTTTGAATGAAAGCGTAGTGCATAAATGAGTGATTGAAATGACTGAGTGAAGGGAAGGAAGGGACTAAGAGAAAGAGTGAGAAAAGGGGAATATGGTGAGAGACAAAAGAGGAGTCGAAGAGTGAGTGAAAGAAGGGGTCTATAGGTAGGGGAGTGAGTTAAGGGGAATGAAAAACTAAGGGAAGGGCAGTAAAGAAAGGAGAAAAAAACAACTTTCAGTGTTTTGATGTTGTATTTATATTCATAAAAAAAACAAAGATTTTCACACATATTTTATTTAGGGGTTAGCATTTAAAAAACCTTGCAAATTCACTAAAAAAACCATAGGTTTCACACACGTTATAGTTAGGAATTAGCATTTAAAATACCTTGCAAATTCACTGAAAAAACCATAGGTTTAACACATGTTATAGTTAGGAATTAGCATTTAAAAAACCTTTGAAATTCACTGAAAAAAACATAGGTTTTACACACGTTATAGTTAGGAAGTAGCATTTACAAAACCTTTGAAAATCACAGAAAAAAACATAGGTTTCACACATGTTATAGTTAGCTGGACATTTCACTCATATAAAACCATTGAAATTCCCCCGTTATAGTTAGTTCAGCTAACTATAACTCGAGCGCCCGCAATGAACTGCTGATGACGTCACATATTACATCACTTATGACATGGTCAGTGACATCACTGATGACATCACTGATGACATCTCAAATGCTAATATATGTATTAAAAAAACACTGAAAAAACCATAGGTTTCAGGCCTTATATAGTTAGGAATTAGCATTTAAAAAACCTTTGAAATTCACTGAAAAAACCATAGGTTTCAGGCCTTATATAGTTAGGAATTAGCATTTAAAAAACCTTTGCAATTCACTGAAAAAACCATAGGTTTCAGGCCTTATATAGTTAGGAATTAGCATTTAAAAAAACCTTTGAAATTCACTGAAAAAACCATAGGTTTCAGGAGTTATATAGTTAGGAATTCGTTTTTAAAAAACCTTTGAAATTCACTCAAAAAACTATACGTTTTAGTGGTGTTATAGTTAGCTGGACATTTTACTCATACAAAACCAATGAAATTGCTCCTATATAGTTAGTTGTACTAACTATATTTCGCGCACCCGCAATCCACTGCTGATGATGTCACATATTAGATCATTCATGACATGGTCAGTGACATCACTGATGACATCTCAAATGACATAACTGATGACATCACTGATGACATCATCCACGTGACAATCACATACACCTTTTCATACACTATTACAATTTTTCATCACTGTTTGTAAAATACAGAGTATCATATTTAAATCCATTGTCACAGCAATACAAGTATCTAAAAATCCACTCAGTGATTCATAGATGTATACACACATCTAATCACTTACCTATGGATTCACTCATACATGCTGTCAATGAACAATAGAACAGAATAGAACTATCAAAAATACTTATACATCTATATCGACATTAAACAGCAGCACGCATCCTATTCACATATGAAGTCATCCTACTCACTTATGCAAACAATGGATCATACTTACATATTTACTTAGCAAAACACTTTTACAAACACCACTTCTTCTATTCATTTAGATAGTAAGTCATACTTAGTGAATTATAAAATAATTATTACAAGTATACAGTTATCCAGACAGTCACTCACACAATCATTGTGTCTTATGTATACTTATTTATATACAACAACTGACACATACACTGCCTTTTATTTTTCTAGTTTGTTGGACCTGTACCTTTGAGAAATATATTTGCTCATCACCACACCCATGAAGAGATTCCCTCACCCAAACTGTTAGAACATGTAGTTTTAACTTCATATATCTACTGAATCAACTATTCACACATCTTTGGACAGTCACACACCCCCCACCGAACCACACACACTTTCACACTCCCATACAAATACTCAGTTAACTAATCAATAACTAATATAGACTTTCACATAGCTAGTAACCAACTGTAGAATCAGTTTACACAACAACTGACAAAGTGATACAGATATTCACACAGTTTAGTCACTATCCACTATATTTAGTGAGACATTATAAATTGGTCAAGTAAACAGTCAATTACACTGCTACTAAATCCTCCATCCAAATATTTATTTATATATATCCACTCATTCTTCAATGTAAATTGCTATATATATAATGCATATTTAAATAACGAAGCAAACCACATTCACTGGATGATGTCATCAGTGATGTCATTTGAGATGTCATCAGTGATGTCACTGACCATGTCATGAATGATCTAATATGTGACATCATCAGCAGTGGATTGCGGGTGCGCGAAATATAGTTAGTACAACTAACTATATAGGAGCAATTTCATTGGTTTTGTATGAGTAAAATGTCCAGCTAACTGTAACACCACTAAAACTTATAGTTTTTTGAGTGAATTTCTAATTCCTAACTATATAACTCCTAAAACCTATGGTTTTTTCAGTGAATATATATATATATATATATATATATATATATATATATATATATATATATATATATACATGTCTCTGTATGCACTCTGTACTTTTGCTGGTTTGAAAAGAAAAAAAACAATGGAGAACAAATAGAAAATAAAGTGGGGTATGTTGCCTCTGCAGACTTTGAAAATGAGTCTGGATGGAGGGGCTACACTACTGGATACCTTCGGTTCCAGGGAGAAACAGTGCAAGACTTGGCAGAAAGCAAATGGACAGTCTGGGGAACTACAAACACCAGCATGCTGTGCAAGCGCGAATGGGCGTTCACTAAAGGGCCAGCCACGCAACAAATAGAACTTTAGGACCCTGCGCAGCCTTTCCGTTTGCTGGGCTGACCTCTGAGGAAGTTGACAGTCGTCAACGAAACGCGTCAGGACTGCCCGCAATTGTCAAAACCTGCCAGAATCTGTTCTCATTAAAAGGTTTTTAACCAGTGCAGCGTGTGCGACTCACCTTGCTCTCCGAAAGGGGGGAGCTCTTGTCCAGATATCTAGCGACCGTGTCCAGTCGCAGAGTGCCGCACCAACAGATAGAGCGCCGAGCTTCCTGCCCTCATGGACACAACCTTGTAAGCCCCGTTAACACGGACAATGGGAAACTGGCTGCCGCCCGACACCAAAGTGGGGCATGTTGCCTCTGCAGACTTTGAAAATGAGTCTGGATGGAGGGGCTACACTACTGGATACCTTCGGTTCCAGGGAGAAACAGTGCAAGACTTGGCAGAAAGCAAATGGACAGGCTGGGGAACTACAAACACCAGCATGCTGTGCAAGCGCGAATGGGCGTTCACTAAAGGGCCAGCCACGCAACAAATAGAACTTTAGGACCCTGCGCAGCCTTTCCGTTTGCTGGGCTGACCTCTGAGGAAGTTGACAGTCGTCAACGAAACGCGTCAGGACTACCCGCAATTGTCAAAACCTGCCTGAATCTGTTCTCATTAAAAGGTTTTTAACCAGTGCAGCGTGTGCGACTCACCTTGCTCTCCGAAAGGGGGGAGCTCTTATCCAGATATCTAGCGACCGTGTCCAGTCGCAGAGTGCCGCACCAACAGATAGAGCGCCGAGCTTCCCGCCCTCATGGACACAACATTGTAAGCCCCGTTAACACGGACAATGGGACACTGGTTGCCGCCTGACACCAAAGTGGGGCATGTTGCCTCTGCAAACTTTGAAAATGAGTCTGGATGGAGGGGCTACACTACTGGATACCTTCGGTTCCAGGGAGAAACAGTGCAAGACTTGGCAGAAAGCAAATGGACAGGCTGGGGAACTACAAACACCAGCATGCTGTGCAAGCGCGAATGGGCGTTCACTAAAGGGCCAGCCACGCAACAAATAGAACTTTAGGACCCTGCGCAGCCTTTCCGTTTGCTGGGCTGACCTCTGAGGAAGTTGACAGTCGTCAACGAAACCCGTCAGGACTACCCGCAATTGTCAAAACCTGCCAGAATCTGTTCTCATTAAAAGGTTTTTAACCAGTGCAGCGTGTGCGACTCACCTTGCTCTCCGAAAGGGGGAGCTCTTGTCCAGATATATATATATATATATATATGTATATATATGTATATATATATATATAAAAGAGGTTTCCTGCATCTTCCCTCAATTCCGTCTCATCAAGATTTCCGAGGGACACAGAAAGACAGCACTCATAACAGAAAGTCCACGGCAGGTAATAGTTACAATATGATCTTTTGTTTATTTTTTATTTTCTTTTTGTTCTCCATTGTTTTTTTTCTTTTCAAACCAGCAAAAGTGCAGAGTGCATACAGAGACATGCATATATAGAGAGAGATGTTATATAAATACAAACATACATATATGTATATATATATGTGTTTGTGTGTTCATATAATTAGGTATTTATATATAGTATTAAATATCAGTGGAATTTATTTAATTTACATCATATTAACTTTATATAGTACAATATTTAACAGTTACTACTTTAAACTATGTATATTAAAAATCAATATGTTTGTATATTTTGGATGATATTGGTGCCAATGATATTTTACTTGTAATATTTTTGTACTTACCATTATAAGTATATGTAGACACAATTTTTGAAATTATATTTTGATACAATATTTTTGTTACACAATATTATTGTTGTCGATATTGTGTCAGTGATCAGGTTGGCCATGTTTTTGTGTGGGTGTGGTAAGTCATCCTATGGCTGTGGGTGCAGGGAGGGAGCTATGAGTTTCCCTCACCATCAATCCAAATTAGTGCCAGGGTGTGGATATTTTCAACTTGTGTACGCAACTGCCCTCGGTCATCGGATTGGCTATAAACTAGAAAAGTGCAATATATTTAAGTTCTCTTGAATTCTTTTTCTCTGTGTTGGTACTCTCTTTCGGTTGTTCCAACTTTAGGAGGTGTAACAGGTTGTTATGAGCTGCCAACTTTTTGGCATATTGGCAATTTAAATATACACATAAAATGCCACTCCAGGATGATCTAAGGGACAATTCAACTTTGATTGCTTCCACTGCCAGCATGCATAACACGTGTCTTCGCGTTAGGTAGGAGCAGCTAGTAGCATAAAACATTGGTGGGGAGCAGCGTGATTCCCTTCCCAACAAGCATTGGCATTGCCAATAGGTCTCGCTTGTGGGACCTTATAAGTATTTAGTTTTGCAGCACAATATGATGAGTGGCGTTGCGTGTGTGAGTGGCGTTGCGTGTGTGAGTGGCGTTGCGTGGGTGAGTGGTGTTGCGTGGGTGAGTGGCGTTGCGTGTGTGAGTGGCGTTGCGTGTGTGAGTGGCGTTGCGTGTGTGAGTGGCGTTGCGTGTGTGAGTGGCGGTGCGTGGGTGAGTGGCGGTGCGTGGGTGAGTGGCGGTGCGTGGGTGAGTGGCGTTGCGTGTGTGAGTGGCGTTGTGTGTGTGAGTGGCATTGCGTGGGTGAGTGGCGTTGCGTGTGTGAGTGGCGTTGCATTTGTGAGTGGCGTTGCGTGTGTGAGTGGCGTTGCGTGTGTGAGTGGCGTTGCGTGTGTGAGTGGCGTTGCGTGTGTGAGTGGTGTTGCGTGTGTGAGTGGCGTTGCGTGTGTGAGTGGCGTTGTGTGTGTGAGTGGCGTTGCGTGTGTGAGTGGCGCTGCGTGTGTGAGTGGCGTTGCGTGTGTGAGTGGCATTGCGTGGGTGAGTGGCGTTGCGTGGGTGAGTGGGGTTGCGTGGGTGAGTGGGGTTGCGTGTGTGAGTGGCGTTGCGTGGGTGAGTGGCGTTGCGTGGGTGAGTGGGGTTGCGTGGGTGAGTGGCATTGCGTGTGTGAGTGGCGTTGCGTGTGTGAGTGGCATTGCGTGTGTGAGTGGCGTTGCGTGTGTGAGTGGCGTTGCGTGTGTGAGTGGTGTTGCGTGTGTGAGTGGCGTTGCGTGTGTGAGTGGCATTGCATGTGTGAGTGGCGTTGCGTGTGTGAGTGGCGTTACGTGTGTGAGTGGCGTTGCGTGTGTGAGTGGCGTTGCGTGTGTGAGTGGCGTTGCGTGTGTGAGTGGCGTTGCGTGTGTGAGTGGCGTTGCGTGGATGAGTGGCGTTGCGTCGATGAGTGGGGTTGCGTGGATGAGTGGGGTTGCGTGGATGAGTTGCGTTGCGTGTGTGAGTGGCGTTGCTGTGTGTGAATTGCTGGTTGGGGGAGTGGGGGGGGTGGGCGGCGGAGCAGTAGGCAGATGCGAGTGGAGCACGCGCTGGAGAGGGAGGGGGTGGGAGGACTAGGCAGCGGGAGAGAGGGAGAAAGGAGCGCGAGGGAGGCGTTTTTAGATACATGAAGCCAAAATTACAAGTGAGCATGTTACAAAAGCAAACGTTACGTTACATGAGACAATAGTGACAGTTGTGCAAGTATCAAGAGCAACAAAATACAAGAGGTAGCAAACGATATGCAATAGCATATCTGAGGGAACACGGCCTGGAGGTAGCAAACGATATGTTCTTAGAGGAAACAAGCTTCTCGGCATTGCTGGTTGGGGGAGTGGGGGGGTGGGCGGGGGAGCAGCAGGCAGATGCGAGTGGAGCGCGCGCTGGAGAGGGAGGGGGTGGGAGGACTAGGCAGCGGGAGAGAGGGAGAAAGGAGCGCGAGGGAGGCGTTTTTAGATACATGAAGCCAAAATTACAAGTGAGCATGTTACAAAAGCAAACGTTACGTTACATGAGACAATAGTGACAGTTGTGCAAGTATCAAGAGCAACAAAATACAAGAGGTAGCAAACGATATGCAATAGCATATCTGAGGGAAAACGTCCTGGGGGAAGCTGGCTGGGGAGGGGGAGGAGAAATGAAAGGAAGGCTGTGTTTGCGGGGAGAGAGAGGGGAGGTGCTGGTGTGGGAGGGGGGAGGTGCTGGTGTGGGAGGAGTGCTGCTACGGCAAGGCTGTGTTTGCGGGGAGAGAGAGGGGAGGTGCTGGTGTGGGAGGGGGGAGTTGCTGGTGTGGGAGGAGTGCTGCTAGGGGAGGAGAAGCCCTGGCTGTGAATGCTCGTGCATGTTCACGTGAACTGCAAGAAAACGCCGGGCTGAAACCCCTTAGTTTGAAGAGGATTTTGCCGACATGAATTCGATCCTGTCCATTCCTGCGGAATGGGACAGGCTCGACCTAAAAATGCATTCACTGAGACATTTAGGTCCCTAGTTTAAACCGAGGTGCATTATTATAAAGAGCAGCAGGTGCAAACATAAGGCTTTATCTCATTTAATTGTGTAATAAATACAAATTTGAAGAAGGCAACATAAAAATTTGAAGAAGGCAACAAGCAGAATTTATTATATAATGAATTTGGAATTTTATATTAAAAGACATAATTATATTTATTAAAATGGATTCCAAATAGCCACTTTTATTTCTAAATAAACTTTGTACTCTGCATTTTCAGCACTGTTCTGCGTGCAGGTGAAAGGATGCTACAGTTGAAAGGGGCAAGGGGTAGGGGATAGGTGTTTCTCGCCACAAAATATGTAATCACCTCTGCTGTGAAGAAAAAAAAGTAGCAGCTGTCGCAGCGCTAGCGCTCATCGTAATAACACACCGAGGCAGAGGTAAGGAATGCACGTCTTACTTTATTCCCTGCCAGCCTCACACTGGCTTACAGACTAAACTCCTCCCTGTGACTCACTTCCTTTTCCTGCTGCCTGTCCTGTCTCACACAGGAAGTCAGGCAGGGCGACACTACATCTCCCCTGTTTTGCAGAGTCTCACTTCTTCTATATCTCTTCGACCAGACGTCAGGGTTTCCTGATTAGACGTTGCGGTCGTTCTCTGTGTCTCGGCGTGGGACTGTGGCTGTGGGGACTGTGGTGATTTGTGGTTTCCACCATTCGCGTGGGGCTATGATGGCTTGGGTCACTGTTGTCACTCTGATTGGAAGAGTCACTTGAGAGTAGATTTGGCACGGTGTCGTGGCCGCCGCGTCGGTTGCATTTCCTGAAGTGTGAGATGTTTCTTGTCACTTGTTTGTGGTCAGCTTTGGCTGTGACCATTGTTCCTTTCTTCTTGGTGACTTGCATGGGAATGTCGAGGTATCGACTGTCTGCCTTGGATCGCCGATCACTTCGCACTATCACCCAGTCTCCTTCTTGTATGTTGGAGTCTTTGGCATGTCTGCGTTGATCGGCATATGTTTTCATTCGATGCTTCCGGGTGTGATCAATGTCCACAAGGGTGTTGTGATCGACCGTGACTGTCCGTTGTTGCGGATTTTCATTTAGCATGGGCAGTCTTGTCCTGGGTGTCCTTCCTAGCATTACAGTTGCTGGGCACTGAGCTGTGGTGTTGTGTGGCGTATTCCGGTACGCTCTGAGTACTTCATTTAATGTCTGCTGGACATCTCGGTGAGTCAGTTCTGCCTGCTGGATTGCTCTTTTTAGTGTCCCCATAAATCGCTCCACCATGCCATTTGCCTGTGGCCATAGCGGAGTGATTTTCTGGTGCTTGAAGTTTAGGTGGGTTGCAAAGTTCGTGAATTCATGACCGTTGAAGGGAGGTCCATTGTCTGTTTTTACTCGCAGTGCGATGCCCCAGGCTGCGAATATCTCATCAAGCACTGGGATTCCTGTCGTTGCTCGAGTTGATGATATCAGTTGTGCGAATGGGAAGCGGGAGTATTCATCCATGGCAACAATGATGTACTGTCCTGATTGTAGTGGGCCAAAGAAGTCGACCGCTATCTGTTGCCATACTCCGTCTGGCAGTTCTGACATTTGTAACTGTGCCGGTGGTTCTTCCTTGCTGACTACTTGGCATGTGACGCAGTCCTTCAGGGTTGTCTCGACCATGTAGTCAAGGGTGGGGAACCAGACTCGTTCTCTCAGGGCTTTCTTGGTTGCATTGATGCCTCTGTGTCCTTCATGTGCCAGGTCGATGACCCCTTGGCGTAATTTGAGAGGAATCACAATCCTCCCCCCCCTCAAGAGGAGACCATTGTCACTGATGGAGAGTTCTTCACGCACTCGTTGGAATGCGGCTAGGTCATGTCGGAGTTGAGCGGACTCGGAGGAGGATTGCTTCACGTCCCTCCAGGAATTGGAGCGAATTCGGGTCATCACTGCTTGGACGAGGGGGTCAAGTGCGGACGCCTCCTGGATGGCTTCGACAGGAACAGTGGGAGGACACGCAGCGTCAACAACAAAGTGAAGATATTCGTCAGCTACAGAGAGTGCAGAACGGGCACCCGCCAGTGGGTGTCGTGACATGAAATCAGCTGGGTTTTCAGCTTTCCCAGGTTTATGGATGATGGAGAAGACGTAGTCTTGGAGACGCAGGCCCCACCGCTCAATGCGTGGTGGCATTTTCGCATTGGGGTTGCCAAAGATTGTAATGAGCGCCTGATGATCCGTGATGATCGTGAAATGTTTGCCATAAACAAAAAGGTGGAAGTGTTCGCACGCCCACACCACAGCCAGGCTTTCCTTCTCCGGCTGGGAGTATGCTTTTTCTGTATCCGTCAGACTGCGACTTGCGTAAGCGATGATGTGTCGTTGGTCTGAGTCTTCTCGGTATTGGGCCAGAATGGCACCCAGGCCCACTGGACTGGCATCCACGGTGATTTCAGTTTTCTTCTTCGTGTCGAAGTACGCCAGATTGATAGCTGACCCCACGGCATGTTTGATGACAGAGAATGCATGTTGACACGCTTCCGTCCAGTCGAATGGCTGACCTTGGCGAGTGAGTTCTCGCAGTGGGTAGCTGATTGTGGCGTAGTCGCGGATGTACCTCGCGCAATAGCTAGCCATGCCAAGGAAAGAGCGTAAGTCAGTGACATCTCGGGGTTTCTGAGTGTCGGCCAGGGCTGCCACTTTCTCAGGGTCTGGTCTCATGCCCTCCTTCGAGAAGATGTGTCCGTAGAATTTTAAGGTGTCTTTATGAAATTCACACTTGCTGGCATTAAGTGTTAGGTTTGCCGACATCAGTGCATGGCAGACCCTGTCCAGGGCTGTGTCGTGTTCTGTTCTGTCCTTCCCAAATACCAGCAGATCGTCACTGTAGTTGAAGGCATTTGGGATGCCTTGGATGACCCGTCTGATGGCTTCCTGGAAGATCTCGGCAGCCGAGGATATGCCAAAATTCAGGCGTTTGTAGCGAAAGAGGCCTTGGTGCGTGGTAAACGTTGTGATATATCTCGATTTGTCGTGGAGCTCCAGCTGGTGATAGCCTTTATTAAGGTCGAGCTTGGAGAATACTGTGGCGCCATTCAATTTGGTGATCATGTCACTGATATGCGGCCCAGGATGGCGTTCCCGCTCGATGGCGGTGTTGGGCGCGCGCATGTCAACGCACAGCCTGACCTTGTTGTCTTCTCCTCGTTTTGGAACTACTACAACTGGCGATACCCACGGGGTGGGACCCGTCGTGCGTTCTATGATGTCTGTTCGAAGGAGATCTTGGAGCTCGTCATCAACGGCCTTTTGTAGATGGAATGGCACCTTCCTGTGGTGTTGGGCAACCGGTGTCACATTCTCGTTGATGTGAAGCTTTACTTTGAAGTGATTGAGCTTCCCGAGCCCTTTGAATAAGTTGGGAAATTTTGCAACGATGTCGGGAGTGTCCTCCGTCATGTAGAGGAGTTCTACGAGTTTGAGTCTTTCTGCTGTGGGGAGACTGAGGAGACAATCTGCCAGATCTGGTCCCTCCACTACATGAATGTAGGCATCAATTGTCCGGTCCTTGAACGTGAGAGTGGTGCGGAAACGGCCTAGACAAGGCAGTGGCTTGCGTGACATCCACGTGAAGACACAGACAGCAGCTGGTTCCAGTTTGGGCTTGTGTTTCATGGATTGATGTTCTAAAGCACAGATGTAGTTTAAAGACGCTCCAGAGTCCAAGACAAATTTAGCTGGGTGGTCGCCTATCAGGATGTCGAGCTTTGGATATCGCTTCAGTCGATCCGGGTCAGCAACCATGCATATGTACTCATCACGTTCCGGAGTAGTTACCATGCATATGTATTCATCACTGTCTTGTGATGTGGGGGTGCGCGATGGTGACTCACTGTATGTGTCTCTGCGTGACCGATAGGAGTCCGTCACATGACGTCTTGAGCGATGGCTACTTCCGGAACGACCTCTTGACTGATGCGAGTATGCTGACTGGACGCTGGAATTGGACGAGCTGGAGGACCTGCGTCCCTTGTCTTTTATGGCTCGGGCGTGATGGCGTGACTCATGCCCCTTGGTTGATGATCTGTGACTTGGTTGCTTGGCATGCAATCTCGAAGTGATTGTCTCTTCCACAGCGGTGGCATCGTTGCCCGATGGCTGGGCACTGTCCTGAGTGTGGGTAGTCCTGCCCGCATCTATAACAGGTAGGCAATGCTTTTGTGGGTCTCGTGTGTCGCGAGCTTCGACGTGATGGCTGAGACCTGTGGGACTTGGAAGTGGGCTTGGCGGACTTGGAGGACCTGTGTGCCTGAATGCGCAAAGCATGGTCTTTGTGATCCGACGATTTCTGTGTCCCCATCCGCTTCGCGTAGTCCTCCGCTTGGTCATTGATTCTTGTCAGTTCCTCGATTTCATCTAATGTGTATGGTTTCTTTAGGAGTCTCCGGCGCAAGGTTTCAGATGAGCAGCCGTCGATGATGCGGAGCCTCAGGGCGTCTTCCGTTTTAAAGTTATCAAAGTCGCAGTATCGTGCGAGTCTACGTATGCGCATGATGAAGTCACTCATACATTCATCTTTCTCCTGCGTGGCAAGGTTGAACGTGTGACGCTCATAATCTACATTGCGTTTGTGGAGAAAGCGTCTGTCAAGTGCAGCTTTGGTTTCATCATAGGTGGCTGTTGCAGCGTTAGGCAGCTCTTTAATGATTTGCGCAATGTCCGGACCAATCAGATTTCTCAGAGCCACAAGTTTTTGCTTGTTATCTTGTACTAGGGATCCGACCATGTAGTCCTCAAAGTCTTCACTCCATGTTTTCCACGATGGGCCCATGCTGTTGCCTGGCGTCAGTGGTAAAGGCTGAGGTTGGCGCATGAAGGAGGCTCCCACTGGGTTGTTCGCCATTGCAGGTACCGTGGGAGCAGGGCCTCTTGTGCTGGGAGCTGGGCTTCCTGTACTGGGAGCTGGGCTTCCTAAACTCACTGTGCTTGATGCACTTGATGCTGTGGTGGCAGTGCCTGATGAGCTGTCAGGGCCCGGATTGGACATCTGCACTTAACTGGCTGTATAAGCGTTTATCCAGTGCTTATTGGTTGCATGCAGTGTTTATATGTTATTATTTTCTTTCTTGAGCATTTGCGCTTCTCAGTGGCCTCTGTGGACTGGCAGTGTCCTTATTAGCAGATGGCGCTTGACCTTAAGATGGCCGCCGGAGAGAGAGTGTGGGTTTGTTGGAGGGCGGTGCCTGACTCCAAAATGGCCGCCGCGCGGGACAGTAGGCCTCGTGTCTCTGTCCCTGGGACCAGGTAGACAACACGCGTGAGGGGAGCGGCCGGGTTTGGACTCACCCTCGCGCCTCACGCTGTGTCCCGTTCTGGCTCTTCTCTCCTTGCTCGCGCCTGGGATCGGGTGCTGTTCTCTGGCGCTGCACACTCGGCTGCTCACTTCTGGCACATGGGGTCGCGCTCTGGCATACGCGCCTACCTCCTGGTGCGGCAGTTGGGTGCTTGGGGTGTTGCTCGAGCACCCGCGCTCTGTTTCTTCGCGCCTCTCTTCCCAGGGCAGTAGCGGCGAGCGCTTCTCACCGGCTGCAGTCGGGTGGTTTCTGGGCTTCGGCGGATTTTCTTTCCGCTGCAGGGTTCGGTGGTCGGCCACGTTGGGTGGCTGAGCGGTGCTGCTTGTGGGGTTTATAAACATCCCACCCTCGTCGCCATTGTCGCAGCGCTAGCGCTCATCGCAATAACACACCGAGGCAGAGGTAAGGAATGCACGTCTTACTTTATTCCCTGCCAGCCTCACACTGGCTTACAGACTAAACTCCTCCCTGTGACTCACTTCCTTTTCCTGCTGCCTGTCCTGTCTCACACAGGAAGTCAGGCAGGGCGACACTACAGCAGCCATGAGACCTTCTTGGTTACTCGACTCATTCTTTTCCATTGCAACTAGATTTTACGTATTTCAGCAAATCCCTCGCAGAATATAATTCAGAATTGACATACTCAAAGTGGCGCACGCACCCTGGAGCATTATACTAAATGTATTAAAAGTCACCAAGATGGTGAAGGCACTCCGACACGGTCTCTCCCCTCCAGGATAGACGAAAGGGAAGGTGGTTGACTTCCTGTACGTATCCAACCAGTCCTGGAGCTGCTCTCATGCTGTTTTGAGCATGAGAGCAGCTCCAGGATTGGTTTGAGCCTGCTAACCCATTGCTCATTTTCAGGCTGGAGGCCTGTGCCTGCAATCCCCCTGCTGCTTTACAGCCCTGGAATTGATGTATCTGAAGTGTGCATTTCAGAGAGGCCAGCTGTCTGACAGGCGCACTGACAGGGGCAGCAGTAATCCTGCAATCCACAGGAAGCTCCCACACCCCCACCTTACACTGCCATATGATTTGTGTGGTCAAGTGGCACCAGGGCTTACTTTGTGACAGTGGATTCCAGTGCTCGGCACCAGCACTTAATTGTCAGCACCGGCTCTAGTGACAGTTAACCACATGGTGGCGTTGTCTTTTTTAATTGTGAGATGAGCACAGCAACCGTGTTTATTAAGTCAATATACACTGAAAACCAATAATACCAGTCTTTCATGCAATTATTATAGCTTTATGTGGCCGGAAATCGTCTAAACTGTCAAACTTGTAGGATGTTGATGCTTAGGAGTTATGTTGGTACTGTCAATGGCAGCGCTAGCAGTGAATGGGTGGTGCAGGCTGTAGTAACCTTCCAAGAAGGGGCCTGGCACTTCTCTTTTTGCAAATTAAGCACTAAGTGGCACACAGAATAATAAAATGGTAATGACCAAATTATCATTCTTTGTTTTCTGCTGCGCTCGCAGCAGGTGGGGTGACCTTCCTCCACCCTTTAGGAGGAACCACCCCTGTTTTTACAGGTCATCTGTGATAAAATGATTAGAATACCTGATCTCATGAGTCTGTGTGATATGTTTTTTTTTAATGTCTGATATAACTTGTTCTATATTTTTTGTACAATAACTTATTTTATCACAATATGTTTAGCATCATCTCTCTCTAGTGTCGTCAAAAGGTTGCTTCAAAATGCACAAAGCGTAGAAATGTGAAAAGAAACCTCTGCTTCATTTATGCAACGACTTAACGTGTGTGTTTAGGGAAAAAGAAAACAGTTGCCTACCCCGCTTATGCTAAAGTGAAACAGCACACACAATCACTCAACTAAGAACCCCGTCCTTAAGGCAGTTCGGGTGTTTGAACGGTGACCAGCTTGTTATTTAGGAACAGAAACAAAAAAAACAGTGCATTCTTAAAACTCGAAGAATATCCTAGTAAAGGCAAGCCTGCACCGAGGGGGCGTGTCCGCCTCCTCAACTTGTTTACGTGGCAGACATGCCACTGGGACAATTTAAACACAAGCTTGGAACAGTAGTTCAAAATATTTGTCTGAAAAATATATGTTTATGCTTGTGTTTACATAAATGTGTATACATTATTGCAGACTGCTTAGGCCAAAAAGGCTGTGCCATTCCCTTGTGAGGGGGTCCCAGTTCCAGACAGTCTGAACCTCGCGAGATCTTCTTGTACAGGGAGTGGAATTGATGCTAGACAAAACATCTTCCTCTATAAAAACCACCCAGGTACATTATTAAGAAAGAAGGGAATAGGAAAATACAAAAGGGTATTTTGCACCGCCCTCGTGAAATAGATTCCGTGCACTTCCTGACTGTTAGTAATAATTAACTCGTCACGTACGTCCGGACAGGGGTTAACTCAAGGGTGGGAGGATGGCCACGTCAAGTGCTGGAAGGGAAGAACAGTGAGGCCAATTGACAACGGGGTGCTAATGTGTAATTGAACCATAAATAAAGTGGGGGTTCTCTTTAAACAGCTTGTGTTCCCATCAGAACGTTGAAAAAAACACCAAAGACGGTCTATGTTTTAGCTTTCAAAGAGGCACAGATACACTGAAAATTGAGATTAGGAATGGGGCAGGTATAGGCCTAAATTTGGTGCCTATAGGCAGCAGTGCTATACTCTTCCGTTCACATATCTAAATTCACTGGTTTTCTAGCTCGCCTGGCCTTATTACACTAACATCCCAAGGAGTATCTAATTTGTAAAATAATAAGTGCCAGGTGTCTCTCAGAATCTCGCAGCCGGCTCTGAGCAGTGTTCCAGAATACCAAGGCTGTGTAGTCTATTTTCCACCTCATGCCTGTTTCTTACACCACCATTTGCACTCGTACATGTTCTTTTTCATCCCCCCTTCCTCCATTTGTCTCTGCTTTTCTGTCCTTCTCTACCTTTCTTCCATTTGTCTTTTGGTTTTCCCTCTTGCTCTTGATCAAAATCTTTTGAGGAAAATTATGTGCTGGTCCTCAAAAATGAGTGCTGGTGGGTCCCACCTTAAACCACTGGCTCAAATTAAGCACTGCCCCCTAGACCAAGCAGAGGCCAGTTTAAGGATGGCCTCTGAATTAACGGTAAATAAACGCTTAAGGGTCAAGGCCTCACCGTAGAGGCCATTTTTTGTCCAAAGACAGCCACAGTGGCAAGTGGAAGGCGTGGTGGATAGGAAAATTATCTTTGCAGGAATTTGAGACCTGTTTAGTGTTCCACAGCTCTACAACCAACGTCTTTGAAAAGCTATGTCCTTTTAGAAATCTTCTGAACAAATTGTGTTTTCAGAGGGAAAAAATGAAATATTGTTCCAAAATGATAAATGTAAGAGATGGCAATGGCAACTGTTTGCTGGTTTATTCGGAGCTTACCACCCCTGATGAACCACTGAAGTGCTTTGAGGACAGTTAGCACGCTACTCCTTGGAGCCTGGAGCCGATTTGTGGGGTTAGTTTTAATGTTTTGACATATTAATAGTTGGTACCCATGCAATTTACAGTCTGGAGGAAAGTTAGTTTTCAGTTGTTACTGATGCAGATGTTTTAGTTTTGCATTCACAATTGTGTCTGTGTTTTCAAAGGGGGTGGAGTAAAATGGTGTCATTTATTGTTTGGTTGTCCTAGTACAATGTGTTATTGCATGGCGGGTCTATTGCTAGGGACAACATAATATATATTTATACTCATGCTGATACAGACTGGATCTGGGGGCCGGTGGGAAGAGTCATTATGATCGAGTTTGGAAGGCCAAGCAGTATAGGCCAGGAGCACATATGGACTGACGTATACATTTACTAGTGGTATGAAATAAGCTGGTATGCACCTCACACGCATTTAAGTAGTAACTCACATGCTGTGTCATGCTAGGGTGTATAAATCCAAGCAGACACTTTGTGTGATGTTTTTATATTTGTAACTATATGATTTTGTCATTCAGATTATGTGAGTACTGAAAGTGGTCAGAATTTCATTAGTGCTGTAGATGTGAGTGATAGAAACAAGGCATACGCCTTATTGGAATTATAGATTTGTGGATGTGCTAGATGCGTTGTTCTGAGACAAACTCGTTGTTAGGTCATGACCAGGAGTGTCATTTCTTGCTATTACACTAAGGCATAGATTCATCAAGGTCAAATCCGCTCGCAAAGGGGCAGATTCTCAGAATCTGCCCCTTTGCGACCGGTATTTTTGCATTTGGGATGCATCATCCCAAATTAAAAAGTTGCAAATTAAGAAATCTCAAAATTGCGATTACTTGCATTTAAGGAATCTCAAATTGAGATTCCTTAAATGCAATGCATTAAAGTTTAAAAAATAGCGATTTCGCTAATAGGGCTTGCAAATTACCATGAAGTTGAACTTCATGGTAATTTGCAAAAACTTTGAAAAATGTACTTAAGTGCATTTTTCAAAGTTTCATGTTGCACAGACACATGCCCTAAGGGCATGTGTGTGCGCAACATATGTGCACAGATCAATTTCAGGGGTGCAACAGGGTGACCTTTGGACACCCCTGCACCCTTGAAATCGCATTCTCAATTTGCGATTCGCTAATTGCGATTCGCAAATAGAGAATGTCTTCCCATTTATTCCTATGTGCCTTTAGGCCCATAGGAATGAATGGGGAGGTATTCCTTAATTGCGACTTGCAATTTGCGAGTCGCAATTAAGGAATTTTAAGAAATCGCTATTTTTTTAGTGATTTCTTCATGCATTGCATTTTGCAATTCCTTAATAGCAAATCGTTATTTTTCGCTATCAAGGAATGGCAAAATGGGTTTCTTGATGCATCTGGGGGTAAGTCCTCAATTCCTGTTCATAGTGAGTTCCTAACTCTGGTTTATATTCCAAGGTTCAAATGGGCAATATCAAATCACACCTGAAATGAGGGCAGGGCCGCACTGGGATCGCAAACCAGCCCTAGCACTTACGACCGACCAGCCCTGGGGGTGGTTGGGTGGGGCGGGAACACTGCTGCTGCACTTTTGTTACAAGGGGTCGATTTTGCAGCACTGCTGCAAAACAGGCCCTGTTAACAAAAACGTCCCCCACCGGTCCACAACCTGCCCCAACCCTTCCGACACACCAGAGAAATGCCCAGTGGGCACTACGGCCTGGATGAGGGAGAACAGAGATTTCTCTTTCTGGGTGTGTTCAGGAGGCAGATAATGATATAAAACGACCTTGATCTAACCCAAAGCATCTCTGTTTATTTAATGGGTACACGGGGCAGGATTTAAAACAATCGTTGGATGTGTCGGAAGATATTATGTCTCAGTCACCGCTCCGACCAACATGTTTCATGTTACTGTTGAATGCCCATTTTGTCTACATTTCGCAGTGAAAATGCTTACAAACACATTGTAATGTTACAGCTTCCTCACAATATTTTATATTTTACTCTTATGTCATATGAGGTGGTTTCAACCAAATCATTTTACTCAATAGGGGATTTATGAACCAAAAGTTCACTGGAAGAAATGGGGCTTTGCAGAGAAGCATATGGCCACTCCTCGGCACATCCTGGGCTTGACAAGTGCTCCAGTTCATCTCTCATTTATAACAGGCGCAAGGCTTGTAGCTAGCTTGGGAAGAAGTAGCAGGCAGCACGCAACAAGAAGAGGTGTGCCTTCTGAATGTATAAAAATGTCCAGATTCAATGTAGCACTTCACACTAACAGATTTGGGGGCATATTACCTAGCAATAGCAATATTTATCGCTAAGCAGGGTTAGCAGGAATAATTTTATCGCCGCGCTACGACGATTTTTATTGCTGAGATACCTTGCTATCATCAAGGTTTATCTCAGAAACAATAAAAATCATTCGAAATGCGTGAATATCGCTGGAAATACAGCAATATTCACACATTATCATATCAATGCTCTTAGCCATGTTATCCACCTCCCATTGGATAACATGGCTAAGAACTGCTCTGGGCAGGTGTTAGCTTTTGGAGATATTCACGCTTAGCGCGAATATTTCCAAAACTACGCCTTTGTAGGTAATAGGAGATAGCGATGTTAGCGACTGTTTTCAGTCGCTAACATCTTGGCACGCCCACTTTGCATGTCATTAGCGATAATTATCGCTGACATGCAAAGTGGACCCCTAAATGCCCGCTATCGCCTACAAGCTGTCGCTAACTGGTGTTAGCGACAGCTTGGTAATAGGGCGATAAAATTATCACCGCATTAGCGTGAAAAAGTCCCGCTAAAGCGGCGATAATGGCCCTTGGTAATATGCCCCTTGGTTACTTCTAAAAAATCCTACTTTAAGCAGATAAAGGAAAAGGGGCATAGTCTATATCCAGCTGACCAGACAATAAACCACCACACCTACCGCTCTTGCGGGACTCGAAACCACCAACCGAATAACACTAAGAGCCTTATTATGACTTTGGCGGTGCAGGAGCGGGCCGCCACACCAGTGCTCCGCACTGCCAAAGCCATAATTATACCACCCACCGGATTCCGACTGGTATCCAGGTTGGGCGGTCCTGCGGTATCTGGCCCATGGCAGTGCCTGTTTAAAGGCTCATAGGAGAGCCGTAACAGGCACTGTAATGGGAACACCATTGCAGGTTCCTGCAGGGCATGGACTGTCAAGTACATGCCCTGCAGGAATTGGGGGAGCATGTAGACAGGGGGACACACCATGTGCCCCACTGTCTGCATCCCCTGGCGCAGAGGCAACAGGTGGCCCTGTAGGTCCCTGTTTGTTTCCTCTCCACCACACTTTTCATGGCGAGCTCACCGTAATGAAAACTGTGGCAGAGCGCACACTCGTAATGTCGTTGGCGGGCCGCTGCATATTGCGGCCTCAAGACTGCCGGAACACTGACAGGGATCTCTGATCCCTGGTGTTTGCGGTGGTGCCAATGCGGGGTGACCACCCAAGTAGTAATGGGGTGGTCGGACCTCCGGTGAGGTGGTGCCTGCACCGCCACCATGGCTACGGCAGTCCAGTCATAAGAAGGCCCTAAGACTCCTGAGAAGTCACACCTGTGGCCCATCTGTCCCCTAATAGACTAGCACACTGAAGGGGCTAGAGAGCAATATTGATTGAGGTGCTCTACAAGAACTCAAATACATACATTCATTTACTTATACTATTTGTTTTCATGGTGCACTACCCCTTTAAGTAATAAGAGACTTTCAGTGGTCTAACATGCCAAAACCATTTACAACGTTTTCATTTTGCATTCTTACATGCAGATCTCTGTACAACCGTGCTCCTAATGCATTAGTAAGGGGAGCTCTTTACAATAAACAACTAGCCCTGTCCTCTTCAGTTCTCTTCTGGGATAGGGCAAGCTGAGTTTATGGAGCAGGGGCTATTCAAAAAAATTAGTTTGCACATATGTCTGCTACGAACCAGGAACTATTCTTTAACTGATGAGTAGTTTTCAACTTTTGTACCAAACCCTCTGATCCTTCCAACCATAAGGAGACGGTTATGAAAAAACAGGTCTTTAAGTTTACATCAGTCCTAATTTGCAGACAGAAAAAAAGAAAGGATGTAACCCAATCCTCCAAGCTGCTGCCCCTGCCTACCAATGAAATTCATTCCCTTGATTTCAGAAGTCTGCTTTACATTATTCGGCGCGTGTGTTCCAATGTCTGTCTTTATATCTGTGTGTGATTTGCGTGTTTGTGCCAGTGCCTTTGTGAGTTTGTGTTTTCTGTTTTCAAATGTAGTGTCTTTGTAGCTGTGTTCGATTTCACACAGTGATGGTGGACTGTACAGCGTAGCACACATACAATGTGTGACATTTAAGGAAAAATAAGAACATTTGTCCAACTTTGCGCCTGCCTAACGGGTTAATTATTTTTAACACCAAGCCTGGTCTATCAATTTTAGTAGATAGTGCTTTGCATAAACAACCACAGGTGGTTGCCCTGGAATACCCAAGTACCACTCATAGAATGCCAACTTGACACAAAATAGTGAAAAGCAGCGCACAGCACTGTTTCAAACAGGGCACTTTTCCAGTGCACAAAAGTTGACATTGTGCCAGTCTGCGTGAACTTTGGCTTGATATACCAATCACATAATGTTTCCAATCGATAATACCAAAATCGCATGTCACACTCTTCCCCCTCTACCCACCCCACCCCTTCTGTTGCATCACCGAACTATAAATAAATAAATAAATCACTCGGTAAAAATACTAGGGGGTACAAACGTAACATGTGAAAATGAAACCTACCTCTGAATGTCCGTGTGCACGAGCAGAACCGTATGAGTGCATGTGAGGGAGATTGTCTGTATGTAATGAATTTACACCCATTTTTGCAGGACTTCACGGGCTCTTTCTGCCACAGCTTTTATTATAAACAACTCCAGTTTGGTGTCAAGGGTGGCAAGGCAAGCAAGGAAAATGCACCATGGTCCATTGTTGGTATTAAACAAAAAAGCTTTAATTGCAGTTCAGTTCAGTTGGCCCCTCATTTCTCTGCGCCCTGGTGACAGTGCTGCACTGTTGATAACTCTGCCCCACTATTGATAACTACACCCCCTAACATGCACCATAAACACAAGTTCACTTCAGTGCCTGTGGGTGGTGTGTATATGCATGAGTGTGTGCCTGCTCGTGTGTGTGCTCGTGTAAATACTGTCTTAAAACATTCTGAGTTATGTGCATGAACTTCAGACACCACATATGCAAAAAGAGAGGCCCTCTGCTTTGCGCTGAGCTAGCACAGTTCTGTATTGGTACATCCCTTGTTCTCTTTAGGTCTAAGCTGTCTGGTTGCAAAGACATCTTGACGACATGTTGAAAGCTTCCCTTGGAATGCATTCAGCATATTGCATACCCTTGGTGTTGTGTTTCGTAACCCACGTTTGCTTGCTTTCTATTTGCTGGCTTTATTTGTTTTAGGCTGTCCATCATGGCTTTGTTTCTCCCATGGAGCATAGTCTGTTTACCATCTCACTGACTGGCTTCTTGTATTCTTCCACAAGAGCTAGCTTTCCGGGAACTCTTTTTTAATCTTTTTAATGAAGCACTCCACAAGAGTTCATGTGTTTTCATTTGTCTCTCTTGAAAGCTAGTTCAGGAAGCAGTAAGCATGCTATATTTCTTGGAAGAGGTTTCCTACTGCTTATCTTTCTGCTTGACTGGTTCTACTTACACTGTTTATTTCGGTCAGTGTTCTTTACTAATAGAATAACTTAGGTAATCGTTTCCCTCAATTTCACACCCATTCCATAGGCTCTGGAAGTAGGGGAATGGTGGGTGCAGTAGTACCACGCCAACAAATGATCGACGGAATGCTGAATGAATCACCCCAGTCAAGAGATCTGGGTTAAATCCATCATTATTTTGCTCACTACGCCACCCCAGTTTTGACACAGCCATATGCAAATCAGTCTTGACCCTGCGCCTCATGGGAACAGCCCAGCCTGAACTGCCAAGCTGGGTCCTCCCTGGACCGGAAACAAGCTTCCTGGGACCAGTTTCGGGGTAACATCCCTCATCAGCCACGCTAGCGGAATCCAGTGGCACACAAGCAAGGGTCCCATGTCTGGGCATACACATCCCACTTAGGGCGCAAAGTGCTGCAGCAACAAACGATGGACAGAATGCTGAATGAATCATATGTTCACCCGAGTCAAGAGAGCTGGGTTAAAACCAGTGTTCATTTGCTCACTTCACCATCCCAGTTTTTACCCAGCCATATGCAAATCAGTATTGACCCTGCTCCTCATGAGAACAGTCCAACCCAAACTGCCAGTCGGGGTCCTCCCTGGACCGGAAACAAGCATCCTGGGTCCGGTTTCTGGGTAACAGCCTTCACCAGCCAGGCTAGCTTGAATCCAGTGGCACAACGAGCAAGGGACCTACATCAGGGCATACCCATCCCACTTAGAGCAAAAAGTGCTGTGGTAATTAATGAAGGACAGAATTCTAGATGAATCATACATTCACTCCCACTCAAGAGATCTGAGCTAAATCCATTGTTCTTTTACTCACTAAACCACACCAGTTTGGACCCAGCCATATGCAAATCGGTCTTGACTCTGCTCCTCATGGGAACAGTCCAGCCCGAACTGCGAAGATGGGTCCTCCCTGGACCACGAACAAGCATCCTGGGACTGGTTTTGGGGGCACACCGCATATCAGCCAGGCTAGCTTGAATACAGTGACTACAGCGAGCAAAGGACCCATGTCTAGGCATACCCATCACACTAAGGGCAAAAATTGCTATGGCAGCAAATGTTGGACAGAATGCTGAATAGGTCTTACATTTACCCCAGTCAAGAGATCTAGGTTAAATCCGTTGTTTTTTGCTCACTACGCCACCCCAGTTTGAAATATAAAAATCAGTCTTGACCCTGCTCCTCATGGGAATAGTCCAGCCCAAACTGCCAAGCTGGGTCCTCCCTGGACTGGTAACAAGCATCCTGGGCCCGTTTTCAGGGTAACATCCCTCATCAGCATAGCTAGCTTGAATCCTTGAATCCAGTGGCACAGCGAGCAAGGGACCCACGTCTGGGCATACCCATCCCACTTAGGGTGAAAAGTGCTACAGCAACAAATGATGGACGGAATGCTAAACAAATCATACAATCACCCAGTCAAGAGATCTGGGTTAAATCCATTGTTCTTTTTGCTCACTACGCCACCCGCAAAATAACCATGATGGAGTTCAGAAGTAAACAAGAAATAAAACGGCCTTTCAATTTTATTTTCATCTTACCAAGTGTGCTGTGTATTTAAAGACAGAGGTCAAATGTCAAGCTATGTCTTCTGAGGGCGGTAGGTGTTTGTTTTTCTTTCTCTTACTGCAAAATGAGAGAATTTATGTGACAATCTTGCTGGGTACGGGAGATGGAAAAGGCAGTAGGATGTTTTTTTTCTAGCACACAATAACATTTAAATGCCAGTAAATTAACTGAAAAAATATATTTTAGAATATATCAGAATTAGGAAAGTACAAATGGAGCACTTTTTTTCTACTTCTAAAGTGAAGTGGAAACAAATATTTTAAAAAGATGAAAACATATTAGTACTCTAGGTGATGCTGATCTGCACACATTATTGTTTGACTCCTGTATAGTTGTATCAGGTTAACTGTATATCTATACAAATATAATACTAATTTCAATGTAATATGTGTTGTCTGTTATGGCACTAATGCTACCCCACCATGCATCCTTGCTGTGTTCCTTAGGGCTCATCCCTGAGCCCTACCCTTTTTAAAATGTATATGGCGCCGCATGCCACACCGATCAGATCCTTTGGGTTCTCAGCAATATCATACGCGGACAACTCCTAAATTGTGGTGTATGTGGTGAGTGACCCAGTAGAAACAGCTTCACGTTTGCATGCTTCAGGTCGGGAACTGGATGACCTGCAATTGCTTAAAGCGTAATTCTGGAAAGACAGAGGTTCTACTGATGGAGCAAGGTTGCACACGTAAAGCGACTTGCTTGTATTCAGCCCTCTCGAAAATAATAATAATGTACTAACTAACATGTTTCGTTAAATTAATATTACATTACACGACATTGTATCTAGGGGAAGCTTAACAAAGTGCTTTTACTAACCATAATCTGCTTGCATTAAAATGGCTGCTGCTACGCGGGATTTTCTACTGCGCATGCGTTTGTCACACTCACGTGACATGACGTATTACTTCGCTTTGGGAAACTTTTGCTTCTGCGCACTAGAACTAAGATGGCTGTTCTGTGTCCTAACGTGCAAGAAGCTTGCATCGCTGCTTTGCTAAGCTGTTCGTTTTGCCTAACCTTTAATGCAATAGTTAAAATAAAATAATGGAAATAGAATAGAGATAAGTGGTATACAGTGCATTCATTTATTCTGTGTCTCTAAAACTGTTTCTCCTCTATTTTTGCATGTATCGCATTTGGGCCTGAAATGTACATCTGTACTCCATCTTTGGAGGAACTGCGCCTGCGCAAAGAAACTCAAGCTACTGAAGCCATGGCATTGAACCGATGCCAGCATCAGACATGAACTATGAAACTTTGAGAATATGAACTCCTCACCCTGCCGGAGGAAGCTGAATTGTATAATTTGTTAAAACATTGTATGTTATTGATACATTCACTGCCGGGTGGAATGAAAGTACATGGGAAGATAAAGTTATGAGAGGGAACGTAATTTAAATACCAAATGACAGTTACCTCATATTAATATGGTGTGATGACCTCTCCTCGTCTTTTGACCAATAAAATTGTGGGATTTACACATTTGCAACATTGGAGGGTGGTACACTGACCTGGAAAATAGTATAACTAGGGTAGGCTTAGCTAGTTAGATTGTCCGACTTGGCCGAATAGCTGACCTGTCACTGACCCAACACACTCAATAGGTGATCGAGAACAGAGGTGCTGGCAGAGTACTCTGTCAGAAGATTCGATAACCCAATCGGGGGGGTTTGACTGTTAGCTGCAGAGAGGGTTTACAACGCTGGCGTTCTGAACTTTAGCTGTGGTGCAGATTTTAGCCTCTGGTGGTCCAATCCTGATCCAATTTGGTCCGTAACCTGTCCTGATTCTGGTCTGCACCTGTTCTTTTACGCTGGCACCTGCACTTTGGGATTCTGATCCTTTATCCCAGCCCATGGCCAGAGTTGGTCTTCACACCAATCTAGGTACCTATAAAGTGTGGGTTTGTCATTGTACTGTTTCCCTTTTTCTACCCACCCTGTACTTAATGCTTAACAATTGTTTTCCAAATTATTGCACATTTCGTTTTAATCTTCATCATTATAATAGAACAAGAAATTGTTGATTTAGTTACGGTTTCAAACATTTAAGAATTTTACTTTAGATAAAAGAACTTAAACCTTTCCTGAGTTTGTGGTTATTTATGATATGCCAATGTTATTTAACTACCTATTTCCTTGCTAACTCCCTTGATCCTCTAGGACTTTAGGTATCGGTGACTTGGATTGGTAAGTCGAAATGGTATAGGACCCGAATGGTTAAATTAAAATTGATTGTGTGTAGGATTACCTGTTTAATGTGTATATAGTTTTATGGGCCCAGGTGAGTATAACGAGCAGGTGAGCCTGCGCTCTATCAGTTAATTTGGTAGCAGAGTAGTGGTTAGGGTTTAGTTAAGATAGGTAGTTAGTTGTAGTTAGTTGGTTAAATTGAATTGCATTGTGTATTTAAAATTATACTGATTTTTATGTATTAACCAAACTTGTTTGTACCTGTTATATGTTTGTTTTGGAATCCCCGGGGGCAGAATAACAGGTGGTAAATGGAAGCCACTCTGTAGTGAGGTCACTTGCCTGTGGAAGTAAGTGCATGGTTAGGTAAAACCAGAAGCACTATTTTAGGGACTTTCTGTATAAATGTGTGAATAATTGATAGCAAAGAGTTCGCTAGTGAAACTTTGGTGTGATTTCACCTAGAAAGGGTCACACTGAAGAAGTAACAGGTTCTTCTGAGCTTGACTTACAGTAAAGGGGTTGGCTGGTGAAACTTTGGCTTTATATCACCTAGAAAGGGGTAAGCCCGAAGGGAGTAACAGGTTCTACGATGCTTGTGTGAAAGGTAGACGGAAGGGATCTACTTGTAGTGTATGAAGAGTAAACGGAAGGGAGTTACTCGCAGTTAATATAAATCATTATTTTCTTTGAAATTAGTCACTCAGGCACAGTGGCGAATGTTTTTACGTTTGTTAATTAAATGAACATTTAAAGTGAATAGAAATAAGTTCTCGTATTACTTTGCAAAGGAGGGAGTCAGTTGCGGAGCTGCACTGACGTTACTTAGAGCAGCGCTGGTATTGGTTGAGACAGCGGGTGTATAGCTGAGGTAGTATTGTAAAGGAGGGTTGAGCACAGGAATGTGAGAATTCGTTTCCCGAGAAAAGCCGCGCAATTATTGGATGGATTTATTTGAATTCTAATTGTTGATTGGTCATTGAAAATAAGAAACGCATTGGTATTGGAGGTTTTTCATAAACAACTGAGTGTCATCACAAAAGTAAAGCGGCATAAAATATTAGTGGCATTTAGATCCAAGATTCATAGAAAATAGACCAGATAGAAAATATCTAGGTTTTGCTAAAGAACAGATGATTAGAGGGAGACCTCATATCATGTACGGAGATAAAAGAAAAATGTCATTTGTCAAGAAAGTAAAACATTTCTTTTAAAAAGGGAAACCAATAAAAACCAGAAAAGGGATTATTATTCCACCACCAAATATGCCTGCATCATACATGATGGTTGGAAGGGGCTATCACATTTGCGTATGGTTAGAAAACTGGATAGAATATACAAAAGATGATGGAGTTTTAGCATTTCCAGAAATGGTACCTTCAATGGTAGAGTTTTGTACAATTTAAGAGCACGCATGAATGAATTAGATACCAGACCTAGATTAACCGAATACGAAGCATTAGAGGAATGGGAAACAGAGGCTTTTGAGCGAGATAGATCTAGAAGTGACAGAAATTTGAGTAAATTCTATCCCAGATTTCCTAAAGAGACCAGAGATAAACAGATGAAACAATGGAGGCAGTCTATGTTAGTGGAAGGGTTATATCCTGTCCGAGCTTTAGAAGAACAAGCAGGACGTAAAAGTTCTGAGAGAAAAAAAAATCATGACAAATATTGATCCAGAAGATGATTACCTAGAGGATTTATTAATGAAAAATCGGCCACCTTATAATGAGGAGCCAAATCAAGTTAATCCTAGTGCTCCGTTCTTAAAGCCACCTTTAGTTCCACAAGTAATACATGAGACATCATTAGAAAAAGTGTTACAGGAAAAGGAACGAGAAACAATAAATAAACAAAGTAATGAGTTAATTCAGAAAATTACACAGTTAAATACAAATCCCGACGCCTTAACGATTACAGGGACTATAGGTCCTGTTGTTCCTTTATATGGAGATAAGCAAACCAGTTCTAGACCTCGCGTTCTAACTACACCTGTAGAGCAGCCAATAAAAGAAACATTAATAGTGGATGATTAAGCAAGCGAATGTGAGTCAGAAATTTCTCTGATGGATCTACCTATAAGAGAACTAGTAAATAGCTCAGCTAGGAAAACTAATCCTGTAAGTTCTAGAGATGCACAAATAGAAACCTCCTCAGGTACGAGAAGTGCTACTGTAGTTACCCCAGAGGAAATTAAAAGATGGTCTCGAGAAATAGAAAAATCAAAATCACAGCCGAAGACATTGGATGTTTTTAAATTAAGAGTTGAATTGGAAGAGCTGCTTGCTGGAAATGTGGGGTTAGACCGATTAAATGCATTAAATGAAGATGAATTGTTGTTCATATGTCGAAGTATCACTCGAAATACAAAAACATTTCATGAAAAATTAACGGGTTTGGCAAATGAAATGGGAATTGATATTGGTAAATCTAAAGTTTTACAGAAACCATATCGAGCTGAATTTTCTGACAAAGATTTAGAAAACATGAATGTGTCAGGACGTAAATTGCAGATCAAAGAGTTGTTATCACTATTGCAAAAACGGGGTGATTTAGACAGATGGAAAGCTAGATGGATAAAGAAAAAGGAAGAAGCTCAAGCAAAAAGAACTGTACTGAATATGTATTGAATGAATCAGAGAAAGTAGAGAAATTTTGCCCGATGAGAGAAGTGCCAGGAGGAGGTTATGTGCATGTCCCATGGTCCCAACAGGATATTTTATCATTTACGGATGATTTCCCAAAACTCAGAGAGAACCCTGTAGATTGATACAGGCTGGTTGAAAGATTTGTAAAGGTCTCGAAAGTGTTGCTAAAGGATTTGGATGGGTTATTTGACATTGTTGTTCCTGTAGATTTATGGACAGAGTGTAAAATATCAGTCAATTGGCCTAATGATGAGTACCCTAGAGATCCAAAAACAGGAGCCCCATCAGATGAAGTAATGAAAAAATATAATAAAGTAATACTGCACTTGAAAGGAAAGGTACCTCCAAAAAAAACCAGATTGGACAAGAATAGACAGAACTACCCAAAATAAGGATGAATCAGTACATGCATACTACGAGCGCCTTCTACAGGTATTTAAGCAGTACAGTGGCATAGAAAGCATTGATACAAAAGACATGACACATTTTATTTATCGGTTTGTGTCAGGATTAAAACCAGAAATTTCGCAAATGATTAAAGATCATAAGATCTGTTGGCAGGCCAAACCGATAGCTGAAATTTTAAAATATGCAAAATACTGTACAGACGAGTTAGAAAATGAACGAAAACATTTGAAAGAAAAAGTAATGTGGGCACAAGTAAAATTAGCAGAGCAACAAGAACTTCAAATGAAAAATATTCAGACCCAAGGAGATGGAAATGGGGGTAAACCTAGGGGAACGTTTAATCGAGATGAAGCATAAAAGAAATGTCCTTGTCATGGGAGCGGAAAATTGGGGCATTGGAAAAATGAGTGTAAGGCTGTATTACATAATAACATGCAAACTAACAATTTGACTTCACAGACCCCGAATGAGGTATTGAAAAGGCAGCAACAGCAGGTAATACAAAACCAGTTACCACTGGCGCCTATGCCAAATCCTGGGAGTCAACCCACATACAGTGTGGATACCACAAGTTGGGAAGGAAGTGGTAAAAGGGACACAGTGACACCCCAATTTCTTTTGAATGACGCATATTTGATGAAGACAGTTTCTGACGGTGCCTGAGAGGGGAGGACGAGGAGTGAGTACTTTGCACATCCTTGCAGGTACATCAGTCGGGTCCATAAATTGAGGGAAAGGTTGAAGGAAATGATGTTACCTTTCTGTTGGACACTGGCGCTACCCATTCTACTGTGAGAACAGCAGACGTTCCAAACCTACCCCTCTCGGGAGAAGCGATCCAAGTAGTGGGTGTTTCTAATAAACAAATTAGTACCCCAGTTACAGAACCAATGGAAATTAGAATAGGCAATTTTAAAGAAATGCACAAGTTTGTTGTATGCGACTCCAATCCAGTAAATCTGTTAGGTAGAGATTTGCTGTGCAAAATGAATTGTACCATCTTTTGCACACCAAATGGTGTTGAAATTCAGACCCCAGATGAAGATGGGATTTACAAAATAATGTTAGCAAAACAAGGGACTGAAAATAAAAAGTTTACTTTAGAAGATTTACCAAAAGAGTTACAACATACGGAAAAATCCTAAAGTGTGGGATTTCACTGGAATAGATGTAGGATTAATGGCAAATGTCGATCCAGTAAAAGTGACAATAAAAGAAGGTGCAGTTTACCCAAATAGTCGACAGTACAAAATGAGCCCAGAAATAAAAGCAGGAGTTGCACTAGAAATAAAACGTCTAGTTGAAGCAGGTATTTTGCATGAGGTAATGAGCAGTCCATGTAATTCTGTCCCATGTTGTCCAGTTGTGCCAAACCCTGCGGTGATTTTATATCAAATACCGGGGGCAGCAGGCTGGTTTACTGTAATAGATTTGTGTCATGCATTTTTCTCCATACCATTACATCCAGATAGCAAATATATTTTCTCATTCAAATTCGACGACCATATCTATGTTTGGAATCGTGTCCCTCAGGGGTACATAGAAAGTCCATCGATTTTTAATCAGATTCTGACAAAGTGCCTTGAATCTCTAATATTGCCCGGACAATCAGTTTTGGTGCAGTATATAGACGAACTACTGGTGGCGTCTAAAAATCGAAATGACTGTGTTGTTGATACCATTGCTCTACTGAATCATTTAGGTAAAGGAGGACACAAAGTATCACCTGAGAAACTGCAATTTATTTCTACATCATTGAAATATCTGGGGCACCAGATAGAGAGAGGTGTTAGAAGTGTTACATCTGAAAGAATCAAAATAATTCAAAACATGGATTTACCTCAAACAGAAAGAAATCAGAATGTTTCTTGGAGTTGTAGGTTACTGCAGGCAATGGATTGTGGGATTTGCAGTCCTAGCAAAACCATTGAGACAAATGACAAAAAAAGAATGAAAGACCCAGTAGAATAGTATGATGATAGCATGTAATCCTTCCTAAAATTACGAGATTGTCTGTGTTCAGCTCCAGGATTAGGGATGCCTGTCTATTCAAAAGATGTTGCATTGTTTTGTGATATACGAGACAATTGTGCTCTTTCAGTTCTGACTCAGACCCATGGTCTGATGAGACATCCTGTTGCATATTTTTCTTCTACACTGGATCCAGTGGCAGCTGCATTGCTAGGATGTCTGAAAGCTGTAGCAGCAACTTGCATGAGTCTTGAGCAAAGTGAGTCTATTATTATGGGACATCCAGTACCGGTATATGTTCCACATGCAGTTGTGATTTTGTTGACTAGAACTAAAACTCAGTACCTAACTCCTAGTCGGCTGACTAAGTATGAACAAATTCTTGTAGGAGCAGAAATTTGACTAATGCTAGGTGTAATATTCTGAGCCCAGCAACGTTATTGCCTGATTCACAATTTGCAGAAGTCAAAAATGAAGTCGAGCATAATTGTATTGATCTTACAGAATACTGTACTAAACCTCGCCCAGATATAAGAGAAGAGCCATTAATAAACTCAGTACATGAGCTATTTGTAGATGGTTCATGCATGCGACATGAGGTAGGAGGTTTGTGTGCTGCTTATGCTGTATGTACTCTATGGAGTCCAGTTGAAGCATCATATTTACCTGGAATCAAGTCTGCACAAGTAGCTGAATTATTTGCATTGACAAAAGCTTGCAAAATTGGAAAACATGTAAAAGTGACCATTTATACTGATAGCCAGTATGGCTATGGAGTTGTGCATGATTGTGGCCAACTCTGGATGCAATGAGAGTTTCTGACTAGATCAGGAACTCCTATTAAAAATGGAAATGATGTGAAAGATTTGCTGAAAGCAATCCAATTACCAGAAACAGTGGCTGTGGTCAAGTGTGCTGCTTACCAATCTGGCAATGACAGAGTGACAGCAGGTAACCCATATGCTGACCAATTAGCTCAATATTGCGCCAAAAATAAAATGGCAATAAACAAGAAAATTGAAACAAATGGAAACAGCTGCCAACTTATGTTGCTTGAAAGAGTGAAAACGTGGGAAGAAGTGAGAGACTTGCAAAATGATGCAGAACAAAAAGAAAGGGAAGAATGGGCAAACATAGGTTGTCATTGTTAACCTTGATGGAAGGTCTGTGTTACCAGACTGTATGCTTGCTCCTATGGCCAGGATGTACCATGGTGATTCTCACCTAGGGCGGGACGCCATGATTAGATTGTACAGACAAACTTGGTTCAATGCGAATTTCAGGAACGTAGCAGAGAGTCTTTGCCATAGGTGCTTAATTTGTTAGCAAATGAATCCTGGGAAGAAAACTGTAGTGTTACCAGGAAAGATTGGGAAAGCAGAAGGTCCTTTTATTCGTCTTCAGATTGATTTTATTCAGTTACCCCCTTGCAGAGGAATTAAGTATGTCCTTGTCATTGTCTGCCTGTTTTCAAAAGGGGTGGAAGCTTACCCTATTCGCAGAAATGATAGCATTACTGTAGCAAAACTACTACTCAGAGAGCTCATTCCACGTTTTGGTTTTCCAGTAACAATTGAATCAGACCGAGGAAGTCATTTTAATAATGAAATAATTGGTCTAACCTGCGAAGCATATAAAATTGAGCAAAGGCTTCACTGTGCATACCACCCAGAGGCTTCTAGAGAGGTGGAACAACTGAATGGCACAATCAAGTCAAGATTGGGAAATATATGTGAATCTACTTGATTAGATTGACCTGATGCTTTACCTCTTGTTCTGATGGGACTCAGAAGCATTCCAGACAGAAACACAGGCTTGAGTCTTCATGAGATACTCATGGGAAGAGCAATGAGGCAGGCATGGGTGCCAGGACACAAGCTGATAAATATATCTGATGACTTAGTACTAGAGTCCTGTAAAGAACTGGCTGACCAAGTGCGTTCTATCTCTCACCAGATTGGAGAAGACGCTGTCGCCAAACAATCAACTCCAGCACATGATCTGATTCCAGGTGACTAGGTTGTGATAAAGGAACATACTCGAAAATTTTGCCTAGCTCTGAGGTGGGGAAGGCCTAAACAAGTGATATTGGTCACCACTAAAGCTGTAAAGTACAAAGGAATTCCAAATTGGATCCCTGCAAGTCACACTAAAAGAGTGACCGAACCTGATGAAACTGAAGCTGAAGGTTGTGCAGCTGAGGAGTCCCAGGAAAATGATTCCGAAGTAGTTGATGATGAACACCCGAGCACCAGTCAGGATGAATGGATTCCAGTGATTGACATTCCTGCAGATGTTGTGAGAACCAGAAGCCGGACCTATTTAGATAGACATAGTGATAGTGAGGATGAGTCAGGAATAGAAAAACTTACTCAGATTACAGAAATCAAAGCCAATAGTAATTCTGAGGAGAAACAGATAAGGGGAGATCAATATACTCAGACATTCCAGATACCTGTCACAGTTCCAGAGTCTGAGGAGGGACAGATAGGTAATAGGGCGAAGGCTCAGGAAGAAGAAAAACAAAAGATCGAGATACTTGAGCAGGATCAGATAGATGTAGAAAAACGTGTTCAGGAAGAAGAAAGTAAACCAAATCAAAGTCAATTACAGCACACTCCTGAACAAGGTCAGATTAGCATCCAGACAGAAGGAACAGAAATAAGACCTGGACCAAGCCAGATAGAGAGGGATACATACAACGAAGATGTACAAATTGTGCCACAACTGAACGAGAATAAAAGAGCAATTGAAGAAAAACAAAGCACAGTACCAGATAAACGACTCAGAAAGGGAGATAAGTGGCCCGGTTTTGTCAAAAGATTGAAAATTCGCCTTAAAACACTAAATGAAGAACCAGGGCAAGTAAACGAAATATCAAGTCAAACTGGGCTTTCCACAGAACAACCAAGAAGGAGGAGTCCACAACTGAAAAGACTGAATAATAAGTTCAGGGGCCCTGAATGGACCTATGTCATCCTTGAAGATTTTGAAAATTTAGAACTAAGTGATGAAAATGATGACGAACTAATTGATGATCCAACAGACGAAGATGTGAGACGAACTTGAAAAATTCACAGGTTAAAATTCTGTGAAAAGTCTCAAAGAGGGGCTAAGTCTCCTTAGTCAGAAAATGGCTGATAATACTGTTAATGGCAAACCGAAAAGAAATTGCTTAAAAACATGCTGTAGAATATGCATATGTAGTATAGTGATAATACTCATAGTATGGTTAGGACTGACGGTAGCTATTCCTTATCTAACGAGTAAAAATGAAAAGAATAACACTAATATTTATGAGAAAGTAGATGCACCTGAAAAGTTAAACATACACGGAAGAATAGATAGTTTTGGACAGCAAAAGGTAGAATTAGAAGTATCAGATGAGGAAGGATTACATTATAGTATAGTTAGAAATAAAACACACTTGGATGTATTTGCAAATTTGTTAGTACATTATGTAGAAGCAATAGAAATAAGTGAATGCTATGTCTGTATGAAGTTACCTACATCTGTAGCTGAGGGTGTTACTTACCACCATTTGCCCCTGACCTATGGTATTTCATTTAGTATTTTAGCTAGTTTATTTTATAAAATAGGACCCTTACAATATTATTATTCTAACTCAGCTGTGATTTTCTCTGACCTTCCTACACATAGTAACCTGAATCCTATACATACTAAAAGTGATATAACTCGTTATATGGGTGAATATTTCCTAACAATAGGTACAATAGATATAGCTGAAGCACACAAGAACAATTTAACATGCATTGTACATGAAAAAGAAAAAATATTTTTGAACTTAGTTAAGAAAAGGAGAGAAGATTTTCAGAGAAAGGCTACTGAACAGAAACGAAAAATTCCTAAATGGGCAGAAAATAAAGAGTACACCTTGAATGGCAAAACTCACGCTGCTATGTTGCTGGACTTTGAAAAGAAAGGGAAACTCTGTCTCAACAGGGAGAGAACGAGTTATTATAACAATATATTTATTGGTTCTAGTGAATGTGAACACAATTATAAAGTAATTAGGGGTTGGGGTCTCAAAGATGGCACTGAGCCAGTATTTCCTGGAATTTATTACATATGTGGGAACAAAGCATATTACAAATTACCTAATCATTGGTATGGGAGTTGCTATTTTGGAATAGTATTCCCAAAGGTATATCATGTAAACAAAATCACTGGAAGCAATGAAGAAACTAATGGACTAATGCGTAGTAAAAGAGGTAGTTTTGCAGAAATTGTTGGTGACATATTTAGTGCATTGATACCTTCAGTGGGAGTGGTTATGAATACTCAAAGAATTTGCAAGTTGTCAACAGTGGTGGATCGTTTATCAACTGATACTGCTGGAGGATTCTTAATGATTAATATCGAATTGGTTGCGGTAAGGTCAATGGTTTTACAAAATCGACTTGCTCTTGATACATTGTTGGCAAAAGAGGGCGGAGTCAGCAGAATGTTGAAAGCACAACATTGTTGCACTTACATACCTGACAAGAGTGTAGAAATTAAGGGGTATGTAGGAATATTACACAGTTAGAAAAAGAACTCAAACCACGGGAGGTTGATAGTGCATGGAAGGTCTCTCCTCTATAGGTAGTTGGTTTTCTAACGTAGGAAAAAGTTTTGTAGGTAGAATACTGATGCCAATGGTGGGAATAGCCCTGCTGATTTTAGGGATAATAACTTGTTGCAAATGTCGCAGCATAAAAAGACATATACAGTAAATAAGAAAGGAAAGAAAAGAAATGTTAATGAAATTGAACTAGAAAAGTTGAATGGACATTTGTACAAGAAAGTGAAAACATTTCACATGAATAATGAAAAGAAACTTAACAGAAAGTTTGAAGAAATTAAGTTGGGTGAAATGTGAAAGTTGGCATCTGGTTCATTAATTGGTGATGATATAAAATATCATCAAAGAGGGGATTGCACACGTAAGGCAACTTTCTTGTATTCAGCCCTCTGGAAAATAATATTAATGTACTAACTAACATATTTCGTTATATTAATATTGCATTAAACGACATTACTAGTATCTAGGGAAAGCTTGACAATGTGCTTTTACTAACCATAATCTACTTGCATTAAAATGGCTGCTGCTATGCGGGATTTTCTACTGCGCATGCGTTTGTCACACTCACGTGACTTGATGTATCACTTCGCTTGGTGGGAAACTTTTGCTTCTGCACACTAGAACTAAGATGGCTGTTCTGTGTCCTAACGTGCAAGAAGCTTGCATCGCTGCTTTGCTAAGCTGTTCGTTTTGCCTAACCTTTAATGCAATAGTTAAAATAAAATAATGGGAATAGAATAGAGATAAGTGGTATACAGTGCATTCATTTATTCTGTGTCTCTAAAACTGTTTCTCTTCTATTTTTGCATGTATCACATTTGGGCCTGAAATGTGCTTCTGAACTCCATCTTTGGAGGAACTGCTCCTGCGCAAAGAAACTCAAGCTACTGAAGCCATGGCATTGAACCGATGCCAGCATCATACATGAACTGTGAAACTATGAGAATATGAACTCCTCACCCTGCCAGAGAAAGCTGAATTGTATAATTTGTTAAAACATTGTATGTTATTGATACATTCACTGCGGGTGGAATAAAAGTACATGGAAAGATAAAGTAATGGGAGGGAACGTAATTTAAAATACCGAATGTCAGTTACCTCATATTAATATGGTGTGATGACCTCTCCTCGTCTTTTGACCAATAAAATTGTGGGATTTACACATTTGCAACATTGGAGGGTGGTACACTGACCTGGAAAATAGTATAATTAGGGTAGGCTTAGCTAGTTAGATTGTCCGACTTGTCGAATAGCTGACCTGTCACTGACTTAACGCACTCAATAGGTGATCGAGAACAGAGATGCTGGTGGAGCACCCTGTCAGAAGATTCGATAACCCAATCGGGGTTCGACTGTTAGCTGCAGAGAGGGTTTACAACGCTGGCGTTCTGAACTTTAGCTGTGGTGCCGATTTTAGCCTGTAGTGGTCCAGTCCTGATCCAATTTGGTCCGTAACCTGTCCTGATTCTGGTCTGCACCTGTTTTTTTACGCTGGCACCTGTACTTTGGGATTCTTATCCTTTATCCCAGCCCGTGGCCAGGGTTGGTTTTCACACCATTCTGGGTAACTATAAAGTGTGGGTTTGTCATTGTACTGTTTCCCTTTTTCTATCCACCCTGTACTTAATACTTAACAATATTTTTGCCAAATTATTGTACATTTCGTTTTAATGTTCATCATTCTAATAGAACAAGAAATTGTTGATTTAATTATGGTTTCAAACATTTAAGAATTTTGCCTTAGATAAAAGAACTTAAACCTTTCCCGAGTTTGTGGTTATTTATGATATGCCAATGTTATTCAACTACCTATTTCCTTGCTAACTCCCTTGATCCTCTAGGACTTTAGGTATCAGTGACTTGGATTGGTAAGTCAAAATGGTATAGGACCCGAATGGTTAAATTAAAACTGATTGAGTGTAGGATTACCTGTTCAATGTATATATAGTTTTATGGGCCCAGGTGAGTATGCCGAGCAGGTGAGCCTGCGCTCTATCACTACTCTTTGGAAGCTACTCCTCTCTGTGGTCCCTTTCATGGTGGCAGGCAGAACTTGGACCACTTCCCATTACTTCTTCTAAAGTCAAGAGCAAGGAGTGATCTTTGATAGAAAACTTTCTTTTGAAGGCGATGTAAACTCCATCAATTCAGCCTCATTCTTCATCATCAAATATCTCAGGAAAATCTTCCCCCCTTCCATCTACAAAGACCTGCATAAAACAGTGACCACATCTCTTGTTCTCTCAAGAATATATTATTGTAATGCGCTTTTTGTCAATCTTCGGTAAAAATGTTTGAACAAAATTCACATACTAAAAAAATGCAGGATACCGACTTTTTCGTGGCATTCCCAAATGTCAATTAGTTTCCTTAGCACTCAAGCTTCTACACTGGCTTCCTGTAAAAAATGGATCGATTTTAAGACTCTCTGCATTGCCTTTAGGGCATTGCATGGTCAGGACCCCGAATTCTTCAGCAATCGTTTCAGCTGGTACACTCCATCCAGAACACTCTGCTCTGCCTCAGCCTCTATTCTAGTGGTTCCCAGATTTAAAAAAAAACAACTCAGTGGGGAGGAAGGAGTTTTATAAAGAGCAGCTCAAGTCTTTGGAACTCTCTTCCGATTGAATTGAAAATCTGATCTGCTTTCATTGAGGAAAACAATGTGTATAGATAAAGATACCGGCAAGGGTTTTACTTTTAACAAATCATTTACAGCAAATGAAGTCTGTGTTACTTAGAGAAATCAAGCTGAAGACATCAGCTGCTGAATTTATTTTTTCTCACCTTATAATTCAGGAGAGAACCAGATAACCTACCACACTAGCTCAAGAACAGGAAAACAGGAAGCAACACAAGGAATAGTATTTCAAAAAAGACTTATTATTTGTTTTTCTGAATAAAGTTATACGGGTTCACAATCAACTGAATTGATACCATATCCAAAGTATGAGGAAAAAGAAATTCATTCCATTTATACAAAAGATAAAAATCCAGTCTGTATGATTAATGACAATGACTTCTAATTTAAATAAACAGTAAATCATAAACAATGAATGTCAATTGATGCAGACATGGACAGACGTGTCGACGTTTCGGTCTTATCGGTGTTATCCCAAGACCATCATCAGGACGAAAGTTTGTGAGGTATAGTTGACCCTTGTAGAAATAGTTGTTAAGTGACCCAGTCTATGGGATGAATAAAGTGTAGAGGGTTGTATCACACTGTGGAATTGCGTGTAACTCTTATTAATGACGTTGTGTCAAACGTACACAGGTCAATGTTTCTCAGAACGCAGAGGCGCAGAACGAATATTAAGTCTTAGTTTAGCGTCGCCAGGAGAAAAGAGCTTTCTCTTTTCTCCTGGCGAGGAAAGCCAGAAAAATCTGTCTCTTTCATTATTAAGCTTCCTCCTATGCTTCTCCTCAGCTACCTATATTGAGTGCAGCGCCTAGACACCTCATGGAATTAGTACATTCTATAAACTGCATTTTCATTTAATTTCATACTGTACACTACTCGTCTCCACTCTTTGACACTCTTCTCTATGCAAGTCTACTCTTCTTTACTCTGTGGCACTCTATGAAACTCTACTCCACTCTACGTCACTCCACTCTGTGCTATTCTATGCCACTTCACCCTACACAAGTACACATCACTCTACGCCTCTCCACTCTGCAACGCTCTACTCCACCCCTCTCTACTCTGCTCCTCTATGTGCCATTCTATGCCCTCCACCCTATGACCCTCCACTCTACAACTTGCTACCCTATGCCAATTCACTCTACACAACTTAACTCCACTCAACTCCAGTCTATGACACTCCACAACACTATACTCCACTCTACACCACTCCACTTTACTCTATGCCACTCCACTCTACTCCACTGTACCACAATGTGTCCACTCTATGCCACTCCACTGCATGCCACTCCTCTGTGCAACACACTCCACTCCACTCTACAACACTGCATGATACTCTACGACACTCCACTCCATGACACTCTACTCCATTTTACACCTCTCCGTTCTATGACACTCCAAGTCTCTTTACTTCACTCTTCTTCACTCTATTACATGACTACTCTATTCCATGCCACTCCACTCTACAACACTCTACTCCACTCTATGCCATCCCACTCTACACCACTCCACTCTACAACAGTACTCCACTCTATGACACTCCATTCTACACCGCTCCACAACACTCTACGACAGTGTACACCACTCCCCTCTACTGCACGCTATGATTCTCCACTCTACTCCACTCTATGGCACTAAACAATCCTCCACTCTATTCTACTCTAATCTACTTCACTCTATAACACTGTACTTCATTACATTCTGCATCACACTAAGCCACTCTACACCACTCCAATTTATGACACACTACCCCACTCTATGATACTAACTCCATGGCACTCTGCACCACTCCACTCTATGACATTCCACTCTATAACACACTACTCCATGCCAAAACACTCTACTCCACTCCACCTTATGACACTCCACTCTAAGACACTCCACTTCACTCTACGGCACTGTGCTCCATTCTTCACCACTCTACAACACTCCACACCACTCCCTTTGACACCACTAACTTTAAGCCATTCTCAACAGCAGCCATTCTGGTGTACAACTTGGGTAAAATAGATTGGCAAAGTCAATAACTCTTGCATTGCTTGCTTATTATGGAGAAATTCTGTGTTGCTATGCCCATCCCATAAAATTGTGAACATTATTTTACAAGAAGCTAATGTTAATAAAAACACAACATGACTGGGCTGTGTAGTGTTTCCACCCAAATAGTCCAGTACTTACCAGATCTGGCTGGACTGATTTTGTTAGCGAAGGACCAAAGCTGATGTGGCAAAGGGATGGGACCATGGTTCGAGGCCTGGCCTTTCCATAGGTGACGTTTCCAAATATTGTTAGCATTTATATTTATATTCTGGATACCTTTTATTTTAATTTCTGGACACAATGAGGTAATTGGATTTTAGTTAGCCAAGATCTCTGTTGCAATAATAAGTTTGCATTTTCTATTGTTGTATTTGTACTTTATTACTAGTTGTTTCATGGTTGGATTCCTGTTTTTGATTGGAGGGGTACCTAGTCCGTAGCAAGGATGGTCATGTGGCAATCCAAACGCGGAATTGCCGATTTTGAATAACCGCTAAGGTAATTGTCAGGAAATTATGTCAGATCCTTAATGTGGGACTCTGCTATTTAAGGGGCATGGTTCTCTGAGTAAGGTTTGCATCTTCATTTCTGCGGCACCTTTGTGCTGTAGAAGTTCAGGTAAATGGATTGATTATCAATTGGGCTTTACATTCATGATTCAGAATATTTTGGTTCTTTATTTTTATTGGTTTCTCCTTTATTGATTTAGGAACCAGGGATGAATATTTTTGAAGAGTTAGCCTACCTATAATCCAGGCTGGGGAATTTAGAATTTATAGTGACTGTGAGCACATTTGTAGCCACATGGTGTTGAGTGACTAGATGTGAATATGGCAAGGTAAGAAGGCACATTAGGGGGCTGTATTTGGGCTTGATATACAGTGCATGGTACCCTTTTGAATGGTGGTTTAGATATGTGGGAATGTAGACCTCAATTCACCAACCTGGTAAACATAGATTGGGTCGATGAGGAGATGATACGGCAAGGGATTGGCCTATGGTTCGAGACCTGGCCTTTCCATAGTTAAGGTTTCCAAATATTGTTAGTATTTATATTCTTTATGCCATTTATTTTCATTTCTGGACACATTTGCTGCTCATTGTGTTGAGTGACTAAATGTGGATATGACCAGGTAAGAAGGCGCATAAAGGCACTGTATTTGGGCTTGATATATACAGCATGATACATTTATTGAATAATGGTTTCGATATGTGAGATTGAAGAAGTCACTCTACTAAACCTGTGAACATAGATTGAGTCAATGAGGAGATTATCCGGCAAGGGATGTGGCCACGGCTTGAGACCAGGCCTTTCCATTGGTGTGGTTTCCAAAGATTGTTAGCATTTGTATTTATATTCGGGATACCTTTTATTTTCATTTTTGGACACAATGGTGAGCATATTCATAGCAACATGGTGTTGAGTGACTAACTTGTGGGTATGACTCAGTAAGAAGGCACATTAGGAGACCGTATTTGGACGCCATGCGAGGGCCTTTTGGATTCGATACGGTTTCAGAAGGGGGCTTTAAGCCACGCACTACTTTTCAATTGGTTTGCATCATCGTTTATGTTAAACGACGGCGCGTGATTGGCAATTGGGCTTTCTAGTTTCCACCTTATCCTAGTTTAGGACGGCCCATTTTGACAGGCCGTCGACATCTTTGTTTCCTTTAATGAGAGCGCGCGCTCTCTTGCTTCTGATAACGCAGCTTTTATTGCTACCTCAATAAGGCACCGTTGGCACACCCTCATCCATGTCACTCAGGCGTTCCCCAGATGACCAATCCTCGCTTTCTCAATGGTCTCAAATAGTGATACACTTCCTGTTTGTTTTTTGTTTTTTCTGAGCCCGGGGGGTCTTCCTCGCACGCTGCGAATTCACTCTCACGGTCCGCTTCGGCCGTGCACGCTTGTTCCTTCTGTGACCATTTGCCTCATGCACCGTCATTCACCATTATCCATTTTCCCTGATCAGTCCCACGTCTCTCCCTCGCTGCCATTCCCACAATATGGCAGAGCACCAGTGCTTCTACTTTATAATCTATAGTGGTTGTTTGAGGTGTTTAACCATCAGTTTGTGCGCAGGGTGCACCCTCTGACTAACGGCAGAAGCTCCCCCTTTGTAAATAAACTACCCTGCTCTCAGGGACATTGTTAGCTCTAAACAAGAACTAATTTTGATGTACAGGACAAAATGCTGGTTGTTTTTTACTGCTGTATGACTTTGCATGGATGTTAATACTAAACTAAGACTTGGGTTCAGGAAATGCTCCATATTTTGAGTTTACGTAACTCATAAGACATGATGAACCAACAGTTTGCAAAGAGACACAAAACTAAAAGGTGCACATTATTGTGGCAAACAGGTGCACCAAGCCCAGAGGACTCAAAGGGCTTCAGCTGCCCCCCGCGCCCTCCCCATCCCCCCTAGGTCGTGTGTGTCAGCCCTGGCTGAGATGCTTCCCGGGCGCACACACAGCCGTACCCGAGTACTTCAGAGGTCTTTAAAAGACCATTTGCATGTTAATGAGGCTTTGTTGTTCTTTCGCCCCTTCCAGAGCCCCTGCTTCTCTACTCTGCCTATTGCAGGAGTAATTACCCCCCCCCATTTTTTTTCTTGCCCCCCCAAATTTGACTCTAGTTGCGCCTCTGGTAGCAATCGACTTTCCGTTGCCCAAGTCTTTTAGTGTGCCATTCGTTGACCCTCATGCAACTCCAAATCCGCCTTGTGCCATGAGGTGCAGGTTCCCTCGTAATTCATGCAAAGTGGGCATATCTGGAGCGGAACACCTCAAACACCACTAGGTGTCTGCAAAATAAAAGCCAAATCAGCTAAAGAAGGGGGCCATGGCTTTGCCCCAAATTCTTACCACAAATGAAACCAGAGGCAGGCAAACAGACAAGCAGTAAATCGCCTGATACTCCTTCCAGCACGTAAAATGTGGGTTTTAAGAGTAGGCACACATACTACTGAGTTCCCTCTGTGTGTTTCTGTTCACATAGAAATTTGACTACTAGACGATGTAGATTAAGTACAAATCTTACACTACACAACTCCGGTAGGCCTTTGTGCCATAGGGTAAGGCTGAACGCCACACATATCAGAAATGTTTTAATGCAAGCACCACAAGTGACATCTGTGGGTGATTCTATGAATGTAGTCCAGTGCACTTTTCTAATGTTTGTGCAATGCATTCACTCATTCCTAGCTAATCCACACAACCACATAAAGATTACGCAATCCCCTTTGTTCGAACCCTTTTTCCTCATTAGGCTTCTGAGTACACAGTATTACTATTTAACCATGTTTTCCCCCCTATTCACAATACTGAGATAAAGTGGACTGGGCAAATTCATGATTTAAAAAAAAACATGTATGATGCCATATTTTACTCAAAGATTAGCCATCATGCTAAAAATCATTTTTCAATAATCTATTATCTGATCTTGGCCCCAAATGTAACAAGCATTTGAAATGCAATAGGTCTCACCTTTAGGGCCTAATAAGTGTTCAGCCATGCAACAGTTGATGTTGTTGCACCAAGGATATTGTGCTGGATAATTAAACACTTATACGGTCCCAAAGGCGAGATCTATTGGCTACGCCAGTGCTTGTTTGGCTTCTTTGAGAGCCTGATGATTATGGAACTGTTGTGTTGTTTGATCTGTAGATGTTACAATGTGTGCGTGGGGTGAACTGTTGCCAGTGATGTGCAGATATCATCAGAAATCTTACTGGAGTTGATACAGTTTATCTTCCAGTTGCTGTTTATTAATGACAAACAATTGTTACCTCAAGATAATTTTAGAGGTAAGCGGTTTAGGTCAATTGACCTTAATATCTTTATATTCCTCTTTTTTCAAGGTTTTCATATTTCTCAGTTTCTTTTCTGTTGTTTCGAAGTAATCCCTACATGTTTTAATTATGTTGTGAGGACTTTACAACACTTGTGTACAATACAGTAGTCTTTTTACATGGTTTATCTTGAAAATAGAATTGAATCTTTTATTATGAATATGATTAGTGCTTTAACATTTTGTATAATTATGTTATATAATCGTAGCTGTTAGGTTGTTATTTTACAGTCCTGAATAAGTGGTGTTTTTACTGGCGAAACACCTGTTGGTGCTATATGCCCTGCTTTCTTAAAAAATATCAGTAACAAGAATTTATACTGTTTAAAGGCAACATGAATTTTGTGAACCATTGGGACAAATTGTATATCATGATTTTTTTGCAATATGATAGACTGGAATTTGTGTTAAAAGATTCTATTTTACCAAACAAGAAGAATATATGTTAAATCAGTTTAAGAGGTATTACCTTGTTGGTTGTGTTAAATACCGTACTACTTCCCAAACCTTTCCAATTGTCTAATTTCCGGGTGGTTGGCCTCCTTCTGTAATGGAAAAGAGAAGCTAGAATAATATGGAATAATGGGTAGCAAGATTAATTACCATCACTGAATTAATTATCATAATAATTCAAGCATTCCGCTTATATCATGTTTTTGCTATCTAAGTGCTTCTCACACTGCATTTGGGCCATGGTGATAACAGGAACTAAGTCCTGAAGTGCATAAGCACCCTTCCACCCAAACATACTGTGCTCAAAAATGTTTTAACAAAAGACCCGCAAGGTACCTGTAAAGCCCCAAACCATGTGCTTCAATGTGCTCATCTACTGTTTTAAAGTCAAGGGTAGTTGAAGAGTGTAAGTCTTCCATCCTACTCTACCTTTCACTCTTGGCGCCGAAAATGGCAGCCGAAGCATCAGGATTGTGAGTTCATGGTGAACGTCATTCCTGCTACAAGTACCAAGTAAGTTTCAAAGACAGTCACTAGCCCCCATTTTAAGGCAGCAACAGTGTTTTCTTCTGTTCCTTAACTGCACTTACTGGTGGGCAGGCTTGGCTTCATCAACCTCTGCTGGACCAGGCAAGGAGTGTTATCCAAAGGTAAGCAGGTTCACCAGAAATGTTCTCTTGACTTACACAAGTAAATGAGCATGCTGCCCTTTTGGCATGTAGCTTCCAAGTGTGCAATAATATAGCAGAGCTTAAGCACGAACTTTCCACAAATCCCAATAGAAAATGTGGGCCAACTGGCCGATATGACAATGACTTCTATGTTCATGGTGGTTCTGAGTGTCTATGGCTACTGCACCTAAGATATGTATTTAGACTTCTCTAGCTTCACACCATGGGGCACAAAAACACATTCTTAACTTTACTTTTAATAGTCAAGCTCTCTTCTGTTCTGTTGCTCCACAAATGTGGTCCTGGATCAGTGCAAGATGGGGTTGCTCACAAATAACAAATGCAAAATAATAATGTATGTTTGTAAAGTACATGTTCACTCTTGTGCCACTTTGGGACTGAATAACAGATGTTTATTGTTACCCAACTCAGTGACACTCTTTTACAGACCTCGGAAGGCAGTAAGGCTGAGTGGACCTAACCATATGCAAACCAGTGACCCCAAGGTCAAACACAGATTCCTGAAGTGGATGCATTAGTGGATTGAGCTATAAAACCTGGCGTAAAAGCATGGACCCACATCCCAAATGCATAAAGTCAGGGTGATAGGCCAAGAATATTGCATAGGTTGCATGGATTTCATGGTTTCTTGCCAGTGGGCAGATGTATAAATGCCCAAAGTCCTCTAAAAGGTAATTTGCATTCAGCTCCAATCGTGAAGAAAGAAACAAAATAAATTGACCCCTCTCTCAGCATTAAAGACCATCACTAGGACTACCTGGAAATACCATTAGCAGTTTTACCAGCCTCATATAATTAACCAAATTCATAAATAGAAAATGCACACAAATGCTTTGTCTCTCTCCGTCTAATGGTCTGTTCAACTGCCATTCATATTATGCTTCTGTCCACCATAATATACAATATAGGCAACGGTTAAACCAACCTCAGCCATTCGCACTCTTGCACTGCCAGAGGTGGCATTTCATAAGATCACAAATGCACTTCTGCATCAAAAGAAGTGGGCTTCTTCAGAGTCACGAAAGTGGAGAAAATTGTTTACTTTGGCAATGCTTTTTTCTTTGCATTTTTGTATCCTATTTAATGTTTTAGGTCTCCTTGTCTAAGTTTTCTTTTCATTTTGCTAAACAGAATTATATTTTTCTGTTATCTGAATTAAATTCTAAAAGGTTTTTAGTCATGTGCGCTAGGATTCACCTGTACTGATCTATTAAAATGATATGTAATGGTTATTTTCTGTTATTTAAACATCATATTGGAAGCATATGGTCACTACATTTACACAGTTGTGTGGTAAACACTTGCTATTAATAAAAAAAGAACTCTCTCTTTAGTTTACTAAGTCCACCTCTTTTGTCTTTGCCAGGGCTTGTTTTTCAGTGTGTTGAAGAAGTTCACAATTACTATAGACTTGGAGGAATATTATCCAAGGGGCAGACTTTCAGACTGCTTCCTTAATCTACCCTCTCTCTAACTCCACCTTCTCATTCACCTCATCCTCAGCCAGTGCTTATCAATCTATACCTGGAGGCTCAGATGTCCCTGGACTGGGCTGTCGAGGTCATTTTCTTAAGGGACATCAACCTAGAGTTCCCTCCTGTTATTTTATTGTATGGGACCAATACAACAGATAGTTACATCTGTTTAATCTCTTCCTGTTGATGGAATCCTCCAAAATGTTATGTCTGATTTAAATATTTTCATCTGTACAGCAGAAAGATTGGCTTTGATCAATATATATTTCAATGCTACCATTTGATTTCAAATCTTTTTTTATTAAAGAGACAGAGTTTACAAAGAAACGAAAACAAAACAAACAAAACATACATTTGATTACATTCATGTGTCAACGCAACCCGAGTTTCACAATTCAAGTAAAGAGAGCATCTATCTTGTGTAACAAATGATTCTCTAATGATGAGGTAAATTAACAGCATACATAAACATATGCAATTATAATCAGAAGGATGGTTGCAGTAGGAGTGGTTTTGGAAAGGGGGAAAAACGAGAATATAGGCGAAGAAGAAGGAAAGAGAGGGAAGGAAGAGAGAGAGGAGAAGATGTAGAAGAAGAAGAAGAAGAAAGAAGAAGGAAAGAAAGAAAGAAAGAAAGACGAAATTGACATGTAATCAGTAACAGCTATTAGCATACAGTCATGTTATGTACTCCAAATCGTAACAAGGGAGATAAAGCGTCTACGTTCTGCTCTTATAGGTGACAGGAACGTGTTCTAGATTAGTGAATATGACCACTGTGCTAATCATAACAAAGTTCCTCAGAGTCAAGTGAACTTCAGAGCTTAGCGTGCGATTTTCGCCACGGTGAGGAATGTAGTGCATCATTGTCTGCACCCCTCAGGGAGGCCAGCCATTCATGCCATATCTTGAAGGAAACATCAGATGCACTTTTCCATTTGCTTAAGACGACTTTACACGCAAGTGTAAGCATGAGATCCATTAGGTGGCGGTCATGATCGTTCACTAATCTTGAGTATAATTCCCCAAGTATGATATCTGCAAATTCTCTGTTAGGTCGGAAGTGGAAGGTTCTTTGAATGTAATTATAAATGTTGTCCCAAAAGGTTTGGAGCATCGGGCAATTGAGAAACATGTGAGCTAAGTCCCCCACGTGTGATTTAGAATGCCAGCACAGAGGGTTATCAAGGAGTTTAAGGTTGTAGAGTTTTACCGGCGACCAATATGTTCTATTAATCAGCATGAATTTAGTTTGAGAAAGTATCGGTGATATTTTGTTGGAAAACGGTGTAAGATGTATCTTATCCCAGTCAAATGATATCTTAGAGGAAATATGTTCATTCTCCCAAGCGAGCTCGCACTTCCTATGTGCCTTCTGGGGGTTTGGGGAGAGGTTTTATAGATTTTAGACACCATGTGAGCTGATGATAGGAGATGGAACAGCTTGTTACAAATTGTAGGATCGCTCGGCGAAATGGCTCTGGCAGTGAGAAAGGATTTAATACTTAAGAACCTGTAGAAGTCGAGGGGTTGGAGATCAAATCGTGATTGCAAAGTGGCGAAAGGTAGAGGTGCAGACCCTTCGTAAAGATCTTTCACTAAGTTCAGCCCCTTCTTTGACTATTGCTCCCAAAAGAGATGTTTACCCCCCTTCTTTATGGTTGGGTTGAACCACAACGAGGACAAGTTGAATTTGCTTATTTTGGTTTTAACTTTAGAGTGTCTCTCTAGGTTTAAGAGGGCCCTTCTAGTGTTTAGAAATATGTATTTGGAGTGAGAGAAAGTTGCCATATCCATTGACATTAGGGTGGGTAATGGTAAATTACTAATGATGGCCCTTTCGACATGAACCCAAACAGGAGTGTATTCGGATTGAAGTTGGAACCAATTAACACCTTGTTTGCACAAATAAGCCGCCTGGTAGCACCTGAAATTTGGTAGGCCTATGCCTCTCTTGTCTTTCGCTAGTTGGAGCCTTTTCATGGAGATTCTTGGTTTTTTGCCTTGCCATAAAAAGTATTAAAGAGCTTATATATTTTGGTGAGGAAGTCATCCGATAGCAGCATTGGGGGCATACTTATCAGATAGTTGACCAGAGGTGTGATCATCATTTTCAGGGTTTCCGCTCTGCCCCACCACGATAAAAATTTCGGTGACCAACTATCTAAGAGGGAAGATATCTTTTTATGAAGGGTATGCTCATTAATTTTGAGGGCGCTAATTAGGTCCTTCTCAAATTCTATTCCTAAGTATTTGAAGCTTTTTGTTTGCCAGAATAAGCCAGAGTTACCTAATATGCTTCTTTCACCTATATTATTGAGGAGTTTGACCTCCTTATAGCCTGATACTTCGGCAAAATCTGCAATAGAGGAAATTAGGGCCGGAATCGCTAAGTCTGCGTTTTCAGATATGACTAGGACGTCGTCAGCATAGGCCGAAATTTTGACTGCGTAGTCACCAAAGCAAATACCCTTAATATGGTCATTATTCCATTCCATTTGAAATCTTAGTGTGTGGAATTCAATATAACATGGAAGCCTCCCCATGGATGCATTGTTCGCACCCCCATAGTTATTCTTCAGTTCCTCAGTCACACTACTTACCTCTTAGTCAGTCAAGAACTACATCTGAAGGAAAGGAAGGCATATATTCTGGGGCCATTGCAGGCTTGCACAATGTACCAAAACACCATGACTAGTATCCTTGCTTATCTGGCTGACAAACCCACCATTTCGTGTGACTCTTGGCACACCTGCAGCCAGACCTCCATCAAACAGAAGCCGAAGAAATGCAAAAAAGAAAAACAAGACAGCAGGCCTTCTTCATACTTGCACTCAGGTTCTGGAGTGACTCCCTGGCAGGACCATCTTTACACTATTCAAATGTAGGAAAGAGTTGAAGATATACCTTTTTAAAGAACACTGCAGTACCTCAAAGTAACAGTCCACTCCCACTTAGATCCCAGCTTCCCCTTCAATCACTCACTGGCTATTTCATTGTATTTAACCATGAAGAGATTGTTCTATGCAAATACCACATGCATACAGACTGAAATTAATTTCTTCTTGTTAGGCACAGATATGGTGACAAATATTTCTTATATGAGAGAATCTTGGGTCGTCAAGTAAGCAATCTTCACCTTGGGTCTAAGTTTGTTAGTCCCAGAGTAGGATTTCAGTGTCAAATGAATTCAGTCAGCCCCCAAAACCAGGTTCGAGATTCAAGTCAACCAAGTCATTCTACACCACGTTCTGAGTCTGTGAAGACCAGTCTGGTAGTGAGGCCATCAAAAAACAAGCATCGGTAAAGTCAATATGTCTTGCCTACATGAGAGCTATTCTCTTTGTCAATGTGTTTTAGCCATGTCATACAGCAGCACGGCTGCTGTGCAGCAGGGCCTAAAGGAAAAAAAATGGTATTATGCGGCCAGTGCTGGCCATGTCATAGCTATTTGTTTTTTTTATTGAAGGCGTGATTGGATACAACACGGGGCAGGGAGGGGCATGTGGGAGCAAAACAGACAATGGAGGGTGTGGGAAAAAACACTATAATGCAGCCATTGCTGGTGGTGTTCTAGCCCTTTTTTTGTTTATTGCTGGGTGGGAGGCACGAGGCAACACAGAGTAAGGGATTGCTAGTTGGTTGGGAAAAATGGGCAACGGGGGTGAAAGAGAGGAGCAAGCACATGGAGGGCAAATGGTAGGAGGAAAGGTGATGGACAGCAGACGGTTGGAGGGGCAAGAAACAACATAGACAACAATGGAAGATAGGAGGTTAGGTGTTTGAGGGAAAACAAGAACATGGACAACAGCAGAAGGAGGGGGCCAGTGGGGGCAAGCACCAACATGTACAATAATAAAGGGCTGGCAAATACACAAAGAAGTCAGCTGAAAAGGACACACTCTGGTAGAGTCGTTAAACACACAGAAAAATAGGACCTAAAAAAATGAGCAGTGGCAGGGCACAAGTAATGCGTCCATGCTCCAGGGGTGGGACACATACATGAAGAGGAAGGAGGCCTATGGTAGCTGGCCAATAGAAGTAAGCAAATAAGACTGACAATTGAGCCAACCAAAGGTAAGCAATGGTTGGCTTCTATACCTACTGTTAGAAGACAGGCGGTCTTGACGAGACAGTGCATGCTCTGTCTGGGTGAGTCCTAAAAATATTGTGATCTAGCCATTTTGTGGTTCTAATGCATCTTGTGAACGGTGACACCATAACCTTTTAACATCAGCAAGAGAGGTGTGGCAGGTTCACTGAGGGGCCCACTGGTGCAACCTTTGATCCTAGGGCCTGTCCAAAGATCATATCTTGCAGCATTTTTTACGAGAGGAAGAAGTATGGAAACCTAGGGCGCTGTCTCAGGATCCTACTGATATTTTAGAGGCAACTAGAAACACTTCCATGCTGACAGAGGACTGGAGCAAAAGGCTGATGGTCTCTCAGCTCCGGAAAAAAATGCAATCCATTGTTACTCTTTACACAGTACTTTTCATTTTACATCTGGCCTTTGCTGGTGGATTCCTGTAAATCATACACAGTGTCCATTAGTGCTTGTAGGTAATCTTGGTAAGAGTTTTTTATGTGTATTACGCTAGTAAGTTTCCCTTTCAATGGGATGTTGTATTTATGGCCCAGCTGTGAGTTCTGAAGCAACATCTAGTTTGGAAATGTAATGTTGTGTTCACATAAGTTAGTGATTTACGACTGGTGCTTACGACTGGTGCCTAGTGAACTACAAATTCTCCTTTTCAGAACATTATGTTGACTCTGGTAAGGATTGGATTGCTCTCACGCTTCACCCTGATAATAGGATATGCTCTGTGAGTCCCACACTGGTGGTTCAGGTGAGAGTGCTAGCAGTCCGGAGGAAACCACCGGTATCATAGCAATTAGCTAGTAACAGATGTGTGTCTTTGTGGTTGGGCTGTCTGATTACAGAGGAGGTGCCAGAAAGGGTGCGCTGCTGTTTATTACAAGCCCACCACTGTCACTTCTCCTTAACCTACATACCTATCTCATCAGGATATGGAGCAAATGAATGCCTAAAATGTGCCTAAATAAGTGGGATACTTGTGCGGTATCATGAAGAGCCATTTATTTATATCCTGGAATATTACATTAATAGGTACATGAAGAAGACTTGTGAACTATTGCATTGGGTAATGCAGTGTGTGACTATGTTTAGACAGATGGTGAAACTGACCACAGGTCTACATGCAAACTACTGTGAGATGAAGACTGAATAATGTAACTTGCTTGCATTGCTAACTGTTTGAATGCATGTTTATATACTTGTGCATTTTTGTTCACCACTAATGACCTATTGGGACCAGATGACCTTGCAGCTGTAATGTACAAAAATCTTATAAAGAAATATTTTAAAAAAGTTTGAATGGCTCTTTACACTCTCTCCTCTTTTTAGGTCTGGGTTTTGACAAAGCAGCTGTCAAATCTAACTATTGTTAACAATATACTTAGAGTGGGTTTTGGGTCTACAATTGGCTTTCTTTCTTCGACATGTCTTTTCCATCCATTGGCTGGAGACTTTGTCAGTCACATCTTGGCTCAGCCAAGTTGAGTATTTATTTCTCACCTAATACTATTGACTGTTTAAGTGTATCCTACCACTTCCACTCCAGTGCTTCAATTGAACTGCAGGAGGGACTACTTTAAAACTATAGCCAGAGGATTGGATTGACTGTCTACTGTACAGGGCACTTCGTCAGAAGGAAAAAGTGTGAAAGGAGGGAAGAAAAGGGAAAGAATGGATGGATGAGAAGAGAGAGATAGAGAACAAGCACAGGAAGAGAGCAAGACTGGTTTGAGAATTTTTGCCACAGCTGCTTTTGGTTCAGAACCAAGCGTTCTTTAGCCCATGCTGTTTAGCCCACTCTGTGCTGGCTACCTGTCGAATATCTTGCTCTAATGTGGTAACGCCAAGCTTTGAAAGTCACTACCAGTAAAGATTTAAAGTATTCAAAAGAATATGCACGTCAGAAAACAGTTAAAAACATGGCTATTTCCCAAAAAATTACATCATCCCATAACACTGGAATAGAACCTGGAAATAATTACACCTTCAACTACAATCTACAGTTTAAAGCCCGCAGATATCAAACCTCCCATCTAGCACTCTGCTTTCTGTATACAGGTTAGTTAAGAAGGTTGTATGACACTACGACGCGGGCTATTACCACGTGTGCCATTACAACGCTGTTTTTAAAACGCAAGTCGTTACAACGACTTGTGCTGTAAGCGCTGGATAGTGGAATAGTTTAATTTTCTATTTCAACTCCAGCCCACGTTACAGTAGGGAAGGTGTTGGAATAGAAAATTAAACTATTCCCTATCCAACAGCGCCCTCCAGCGCAAGTCGTCGTAATGACTTGCGTTGTAAAAGCAGCGTAGCAAAGGCAGCACGTGGTAATGCCCGCGTTGTAAAGGCTGCTCACCGTTAAGAAAGGCTGACCTACAGCTAGTATGAGTATTATAAAATAATGTCAATTCATATAGCACCCTTCTGGCTTGGGTGCTATATATTAATGTCAATTCATATATCACTCTTCTGCACAGGGTAATATATAGTAATGTCAATTCATATATCCCTTTTCTGTCTGGGGTATTATATAGTAATGTCAATTCATCTGTAACCCTTCTGGCTGGGGGTATTATGTAGTAATGTCAATTCATATATATCCTTTCTGGCCCACACTTATGTTAATGCCATAACACTCAACAGTCGGCAGCATCTCGTACAGGCTTCATAAGTACTCCCTTATATTGCTTAATCCTTTTACATTCACATAATATATATCTGCTGCGCGTCTTGTCTGTCACCAATTACTATATCAGGCCACAAACCAGTCACCACCAACTGAACAGGCTTGAAATATCTGTAGATCTGACACATATTGCTGGCCAGTCGGGGAACTCTAATATAGATCACCACTGCAGGTCCCAACTAGCTACATACCATGACCCATCCTTTAAAATCTCTCAATGACAAACAGATATGAGATGATAGGAACAATAGCCATATCAACAGGTCTTCCCACCACTTCTCTCTCCAACCATGCATGCTTAGGATCATAAACTTTAAACAAAATATCAAGTTTCGCAGTCCAGTGCAGTAAGCAGCTAAGTACACTATAATCATAAGAAAAGCCTTGAAGGGACCTGCAGAGCTGCTGAAAACCCCAAAATGCACATCTATCTCTCACACCTCTTCATCAACTACGCCGCTAAGGGCTGTGGCCCATAACATAAGCACACCACTGTGGTCATCACTACAACAAGGGAACACTTCCCACATAGGATCAATGAACAAAGCCAATACCCTTCCAAACACTCAACACGGCGTAACTTGCAGCCTAAGTAGGCAAGCACTTCAGTGCCACACGTAGGAGTAGTATGCACTATATAAATGTTGCAACTCAATACACAACATTAGTTGCTTCTGAGGGAAAAAACCCTGTAGTCCCTCTGCCCAGCTGAGGCATTAGCCCACCAGCCTGGGGCTACTTTTTGAAAAGAGGGACTCTATATTAACAACTCCCCACAGACAGTTCGAGGCACATACCACTGGGCCTAATAAAATATTTAAAGCTCTGCTTCCAACGTAGAGAAAATACACACAATCTTATCAAAAGTTCGAGTTTAAATCATAAGCTTCTCGCAAGCAAAGCACATTATAAGAGTAAAAATTATATGCAAGCATGTCTGAAGATCATGCAATCTTCGACGGTTTTTTGGTAAATAAAATATCGGTGTGGGGTTTCTGTCCGTCATTTCTATGCTGCAAATAGAACGCTTGTGCTCGCTTCAAAGGCAACAGCCGGGCCCTAATCATGTGCCCGTGATAGGAACCCGGGCAACAAGGAACAAAATAAGGTGGGGTCAATTGATTGATCTTAAACATGCGGGACTAAGGCAGGAGGTTGGGGTGTTAACGGCGTAGGCTAGAATATATCAGAGAAATTACACCTCAAGCATCCAAAACAGAGTCGTAACACGTGCGCCACCATTAAAGATAATAAACAATACATCTTAGAAGGAACAGGCGAAGGGAAGTTGGAATTTTTAAAACACCCCCTTTATGTATAACTGTTTTATATTTGTAAGGTATTTGTTTAAAAAAAGATGTTTTATACAATACGCCACATCCACATAATTATAGCCAGTATTGTATACTTGTAACAAAATTGTATAAAACATTTGAAAACGCGAGTTATGGGTAAATTAAGCAAGCATGTGCGCTTGGAATGAATCAGACTTAATAGCTTTCAGCATTAAACATACACAAACTGCGGCCCTATCTCGGCAGAGGTACAGTATTAAGGTAACGTAAGACAATGTTAAAAGCATAAAATATTCTGGCAGTTATAGGATAAATTAGTCCTGGCTATGGCAGAAAAAAATCTTCAATAATGGAAGGAATGTTGAATGATATTGATTAATGACTAGCTAGCATCATCACATAAATGTAGCGCCAAAATCTCATGTCTTTGGGAATACAGAAGGGGGAGATTTACAAAAAATTCACGCAGCACAGCTCCCAGCGATGCTGCGTTGCATTGCACGACAGGGAGGGAGCAGGAGAGCGCCAAAGCCTCAGAGATATGGCTCTCTCCTCCCCTTTCTCTTGCACCGGTGCTGATTAGAGCTGTGGTGCGCCACGCATACACCTTAGCGCTGTAGCTCTAGGGTGTGTGCATTAGTCTACCATAGGTTTTGTACAGGAAGGGTATCCTTCCTGTACAAAATACGATGACCACCTACACCATAAACTCCTACACTAAACTCTAACGGCAATGGGAACACTACGTACTTTACAACAAATAGGTACAGCATCTTTCTTCGACTTAATGTGATGATCATAGTTCTTCAAACAACCCAATTTTTCAGTAAAAACACTAGGAAAATCTTTTTTTAATTTACTTGAAAAGGACTCATCACAGTTTTCATTTACGTTGACAGCATTGGTGTTAACAAAGGGTAGATCCTTCAAGATGATGGGGGGAGAGGAATTGGGATCTAACATTACTCCTAAATCTTTTTGATCAAACCAACTCAAAATGTTGTCTCCTTTTTGTGAAATATAAACTTTCGAGCTAGTGAGTCTCCCTTTGTAATCGATGTTTCCTAGGAAGTACCCTAAAAGCTCTAAGGGTTTCCTACCGTATGCAAGTGGTTTTATATCTGGATGAAACATCTTAATATTTCCTCGTAAATACTTGAGATAAAATTATTTTGCCACAATGGTGATTTTGGCACCTGAATCGAATAATACCTTAATGGAATGACCATTAACCAAAATTTCATCAATAGGACAGTTCTTTGGTTGAGGACCAAAAACTACTTGGACTAAAACTTGACCACAGTCAACATTTTCATGACATTCACTTGTCTCATCAAAATCATAAAAAATTTCATTAACTTTGCCTTTATACTCCCTTCCCTTGCAAGCAACAGTGAAATGTCCCTTTCTCTTGCATTTGCCACAAGTGGCCTTCCATCCAGGACATTGCCTGTCGTTTGCAAAATGTCCCATTTTGCCACATCTAAAGCATTTCACTTGCGCAAAATATTTTTTTTTATCTGGTTTACCATTGAGAGGTTTGTTACTGGTTACATCTCTCATACTACTTCTCTGGCTAGCATTCTCTTTTGTTACATTCGAGGTATTAACAAGATTAACAGTACTTTTGTCTTTGCTTTCACCATTCTTTTTTATGACCTCTACACATTTAATAGAATGTTCAATCCTTTTTGCTATGGTAATCACATCATCTAAATCAGGCTCATCTTTCTGCCATAACTCTTCTCTAACACGTTCAATGCTACATCCCAGCATGAACTGATCCCTTATTCTTTCATCAATAGAGGCAGCAAATTTGCAAGATGATGCTAATTTTCTTAGCGCAGTTATATAGTTCTCTATGCTTTCCTCTTCAAATTGTAATCTGCGACCAAAATGATATCTTTCTAAAATAGTAGATACTTTTCGAAGGTAATGTTTGTCTAGCATCGCTATACAAATTTCATATTCATTTAGATTCCTATCTTGTATTTCTGGAAGGTGATCAAACACCTCCTGGCCCTCCGACCCCAAACAGTGCAATAATAAAGCTGTTTTCCTTTCCGCACTTAAGTTGGCTCCACAAACTTTTGCATATCTTTCAAAGACCTTACACCACTTTTTCCATCTAATGGGAGGATCCCCAGGAGATTGTAAGAAGAATGGAGGTGCTGTGACGTTCTGCATTATATGAACTGTGCTAACTTTTTATAAAATATAACAATGTCAATGTAAAAGTTATGTCAAAGAATGTAACATTAAGGATCGTTTTCTAGACCAGTAATAATGAATGGCCACTGTAATTTCTACACTTAATGATAAAATATACGACTATGAAAACCTTTAGAAAGTAGAAATGGTGTAAAGATTAAAATAATATTTTCTTCCATTCAATTAGACAGAAAAATTGTCTCAGTGTCTTTTCCCTTTAAAAACATAAAATAACTTACACAGTTCGATACCTTTTGCTGCGCGGTATTTAGTTCATTTAGTCGATATTGTGAAGAAACAGAGACTCTGAGTGAAATTGACAACAATCGTCACGAATGTAGAGAAACAGAGACTCGGAGTGAATTTAACAACAATCGTCACGAATGTGCTGCTGTGAAAAGAAAATGGCTGCTACGTTGTCGTAAATATGTCATGACGCTCCTGCGTGATGACAATTACCCAGGAGGTTGTCCGTGAGGAAAAACACTGTTGCGCTCCGCTGGAATTTCGGCGTCCGTGAGTGAGGGAGAACGTTGTTGTGCTCGAGCTGAAGGCACGGTAAGCTTTTCAAAAAATGCCGAGGGCTGAGTTGTTCACTTCTCATTATGTACTGGCAGTTCAGGAGCGCTTAAAATCACAAAAATGAGCAAGTGAGCGCTGCGCTTAAAATCACAAATATGAGCAAGTGTGTGCTGCGCAGAGAAACACTGCTAAGTGGGCTGAAACAAATCGTCATAAGATGAAAAGTGAAGCGCTTTTCCCAAAGCTCCACAGATTAACAATCCGCCCAAAGTTTTATTTTGCTTGAAAAGAGCGCTGTCAACAGAAGTTAGACACAATATCTCAGCGTACCACGTAGAGCAAAAACAAAATGGTTTAAGGGATATATAAGTAAATAGAAGCTGTCAAGAAAGTAGTTCCTTAATCCATGAAAGGTTGAATCTCTCAAAAGCTTGAAGGTATTAGTTTGAAACTTTAAAAATGACAGTACCTTTCGTGAATTTTCAAAATAAAGTAACAGGAGATATCCTTGTTGAGATCCTTTCTTCTTTTCTTCATAAATCCCGTCCTGTCGCCAATGTAAAGAAGTTCAATTGGTGAGTTGTAGGTAAAATAAGTATTTATTGTAGAATAGGATCCCATCCACAGGATAAACTGTCACCAGAAGAAAGGTCCAGGCTTAACTGCCTGCATACTCTAAACCAAACAATCAGAACCTGTACAGAGCATTCTAATGCATGTGGCAACCTGGCAACAAGCTGCATTAGCAGGATGCCACACCTACCAACTCTTGCACCCTACAATCCTAATCCTACTTAAGCGAGTGTCCATAGCAGCTACTCGTACCAATAACATTTGTTGTATTAGTTGGAACATTGCGGGTCAATGAAACATTTGTCTGTCACTTACTTTGTGAAAAAAATGTCTCCATATCATATACTACTGTTCCAAGAAACATGAAGAGTGGGTGCAACTGAGATCAGAAAATGTGTTTGCTTCAACGAAGAAGTAAAATGATGGAAGAGGCAGGGCCAAGGGTGGTTTAGCTATTGGCATCAAAAGTAGCATTGTCAACATACTTCTTCCAGTTAAGCAACTGGTCCAGCATTTTCTTATGGCCAGGGTTGTATTGAAATAGGAATACATTTTTTAAAGTATTTTGTTAAATACTATTTACACTAGGACCTCTCAATGGCTAAGACAATCAGCCTAGTAGGCCTCATATACTATATACAATTGAAATCATAGCCATTTCTTATGATTTGACCTCATTTGACTAAAACAATTGATCCCAGGTCTTGAGAGTCATGTACGTCCCTGGATGAAACACTTACAGATAATCGCTTTCTCTGCTCTGAAATTGGCACTGGAACTGAGAGAATGCTTCCTCTATGAGAAAAGGCATATTGTTAGTGGTTGTTATTTGGGAGATAATTACCAAGCAAACACTTATATAGGCATCATAGGCTCTTATCTTAGAGGTGGGTAAAGAAATTTGCAATTTTGCAGTCAGATAAAATGACCACCAGCTTAAAATATTATGCTTCCTGTCCCTGTTGGGCTTTCGGCAAACACACATATAAACAAGTGGTTCAACATACATGCATAATTTAATAATTGAGCTAAACATATCCATGTGTTTTTTAGGATAGTTAATTTAAGCATGATTAGTTCTGTGGCCTGAATGTTGCTAATAGTATGTATTTTTTCTGACACAGAGGTTATTCTGACTAACAAGATCAAGCGGGACTTTAGGAAGAATGAGATAGAGGGGGCTTGCCAGAACTGTTTTGCAAAGAATGTGCAAAGGCTGATTGAAAGTTTAGTACACTTAGGTCATATTGAGGAAACAAAATCGCTAAAGAGCCATCATAACAGATTCTAGAAGGACAGAAATAAATAATTGTCAAGAAGCAGTGAGTGCTTGGCTTCATACTTAACCTACAAAGATAAATATATCTTGTGCCACAACATGCCTATTCTTGACCCCAGTCATCAAGTGGCAGTTGTTTTATGGCTCCTACTATTTCAGAAAGACTGTGCGTTTGGGCAACATAGGCATTACAAATATGAGGGACCATGTCCATTCATATCATCAGAATATGTTGTCTGTTCCTGGCTAGTTCACAGTGTGCGCCACCTGGACCTCTAAACCTTACAAGGCACCATATGGTGTCTGCAACCTCAGAACATGATGCCCCTGATTCCCCAAAGCAACAATAGAAATATGATGTTTTTGGGCTACCTAAAGGTGGTGTAGGGCAATGTTCCCATTGTGTATAATAAAAATACAGCACATGGAGTATTAGCTCTGTGTAAATAATAGTGTGCATAGTGTTTGTAATAAAATATTATATCATAATTAGATGTACCACTATATATATCTTCACTTTCAAATACAGTATACTGTTCCAGCTCTGAATGCATTGATTTTACAGTGTAAATATCCCAATTATCACAGATGCTGCCAGGAGTGATAACGTCATTAAGTGGGGGGAGGGAGGGATCCATTTAAAAGTAAAAAGAATACTGTCACAAAACACTTTCCAAATGAAAATGAAAAGCAACAAAATGGAAAACATAATGTAAATCCACGGTGGAACAAAATATGTCTTTTTGAGCCTAATTATAAATTCACGAGCTCCATATGACAGTGGGTCTGAGGAATCCAAGAAAAAGTCATCAATGTCAGCAAAGTAGCCAGAGGCAGTCTGTGCAAAAACACGAACCTCACAGGCAGTGTGGAACTGTTAGGGAACTCCAATGGTTGGTCATAATACACAATTTGGTTGTTGGTGTTTGCTGTTGAAGTCTGCAAATTCGCATTTAGTGATTTTATCGTATTTGTACATGTAACAAGAAGTCGCTTTTTATTTTATTTCAATTAGGGTCTTTTATAAAGCGCAAACATGACCTGAGGGTATCAGAGCTCTGTACAAATGATTGAAAAAGCATTAACATAGACAAATTACTGAAAACAGGAAAGAACTAGGGGGCATATTATCAAGGACATCTAACATGGGCTTCGATTGGAATTCATAGAGCATATTATCAAGGCCATTATCGCCGCTTTATCGGCAGTTTCCTGCCGATAAAAGCGGCGATAATGTATCGCCTGTCCTTGATAATATGCCCCCTAGTTCTTTCCTGTTTTCAGTAATTTGTCTATGTTAATGCTTTTTCAATCATTTGTACAGAGCTCCGATACCCTCAGGTCATGTTTGCGCTTTATAAAAGACCCTAATTGAAATAAAATAAAAAGCGACTTCTTGTTACATGTACAAATACGATAAAATCACTAAATGCGAATTTGCAGACTTCAACAGCAAACACCAACAACCAAATTGTGTATTATGACCAACCATTGGAGTTCCCTCACATCTAACATGGGCTTCGATTGGAATTCATAGAGCATATTATCAAGGCCATTATCGCCGCTTTATCGGCAGTTTCCTGCCGATAAAAGCGGCGATAATGTATCGCCTGTCCTTGTTAATATGCCCCTAGATACTTTAACAAAAACATAGATCAAAAGCTGAAGTCTGAAGTAGGATATGGTATGTTGTAACAAAGATATTGTTAGACGTCCATCGTTCATTTATGAAGCACTGTGCTAGATTCTCCAAGATATTTTCCTGAGTCTGCTCTGAGCTTGATCCTTCCCAATTATCCGTGGGAACAATGTTTATGTGGAGGTCTACTGGCAAGGATGTGCTACTGCCCTTTATTGGAATTAATGTAATTGTGTCATCCTCTGCACCAAAGGGGACAAGATCACTAAGACATTATGAGAGGAGTCTGTACATTAGAATATTTTCACCTCTTTTTAAAAAAATGTGGGTCGATGAGTTTGACCGAGTCTTGGTTAGCAGTGAGTTTCAAATCCTTGCAGCCGATCCTGATCATGTTTTTTTTAAAATCATGGGGGTTCCAGCCTGAGAGAGTTTGCGCATCTGAGAGAGCAGCTGCCTCCTGAGATTTAGGGCCATATGTATCATCATCACCATTTGCGATTTCTAAATAGCGATTTTTAAGGAATCGCTATTTAGAAGCAGCAAAATGGTATGTATGTAGAAATCAGCTTCTTTTTAGCGATTTCTTACAATTCCTTAATTGCGATTAGCAAATTGCTAATCGCAATTAAGGAATAATTTCCCATTCATTTCTATGGGCCAGGAGGCCCATAGGAATGAAGGGGAAATGTGCGATTAGCAATTAGCTAATCGCAAAGGGGAAATATTTTCAAGGGTGCAGGGGTGTCCAAAGGACACCCAGCTGCACCCCTGAAAATGACATGTGTGCGCATATGGCGTACATACATGCCCCAAGGGCATGTATGAGCGTCACATGGCACCTTTTGGTTGAAAAAAAATGCTTTTTCAAAGGAATTCGCAACTTACCACCAACTTGAAGTTGGTGGTAATTTGTGAATCCTTAGGGTCAATTTGCAATATTTTTTTGCTTCATACATTGCATTTAAGGAATCGCAATTTTTGCGATTCCTTAAATGCAATCGCATTCATAAATTGTGCGATTCCTTATTGTGAACCACATTTGCTTGATACATACCATATTGAGAATTCGCATTCGCAAAAGCCGAAATTCTGCGAATTTCTGCCTTTGCGAATGCGACTTTCAATGATACATATGGCCCTAAAATCTTTTCTGCCAGGTACCTGAGTTCATTAAAATGTAAGGCTTTATGCATGAGACAAGCAATTTTCAGTTGACATCTGGCCGTAAGAGGTAGCCAGTTGAGAGACTTAAGAGATGGAGTAATGTGGCCAAAGTATCAAGTGCCTTTTACTAGTCTAGCTGCTGCTTTTAGGATCACTTTGAGTGGAGCCGTTCTCAACTTGTAAAGACCTGAAAGGGTCATCCATTCATGTTCTAGTCTGGAGACCACTAATGATTGTACTGCTAGTTTGAAGTCGTGATGTGGTAGGAATGGTTTTACTTTCTTCAGTAGTTTGAGTTGTTTGAGTTGTAATGCTGTACTGAACATGGTTACTATGATATGTGCTCTCATGATTCGTGTGCAGAGTTATGCCAAGGGATTTTGTGGAATCAATAATAGTAAGTTTGCATTTGAAGGTATCTAGGTGATTAAACCAATCTTGGATATGTGTGAAGCTGTTAAGAGGCGTAAAAAGTAGGAATTAGGTAATCAGAGAATTACGCTTGAGGTTGTTTTGTGATCGCCAGGATTGAGTTTTGACTAGCGTGTTATTTAGTTGGATGACATCCTCTAAGGAGGATATTTTTAAGTATAATTGTGTGTTGTCTACGCACATGTGGTATGCAAGTTTTGAACATTTGCGGATTTCCGTCAGCGGCTCCATATATAGGTTAAAGAGTGTGGGGGAAATGGTTGTTCGAGTGGGACTCCATATCTCACTGGTGATGAGTCTGGAAATGAGTTGCCAAGTTTGATTCTTTGTGAGTGGTTCTGCAAGAAGGATGATGTGAACTAGAGAAGCACTTTCTTGACCAGCCCCATTCTGTTTTCTAGGAACTTCAGTAAGTTGTGATTGACTGTGTCAAACGCCAATGAGAGGTTTTGGAGGATAAATAAGCATGAATCATTGTTATATAGCATCTTAAGGGTATCATTCATTATGTGATCAATGGCTGATTCTGTGCTGTGAACATGTCTAAATCCTGATTGAAATTTATCGAGTAGCTTGAGTTGATCAATGTGTTGTTGCAATTGGTTGTGCACACATTTTTCCAACAATTTGGCCAGATAGGGAATATTTGACAGCGGAAGAAAGATGCTTAGGGTTGTATAGTGTGCACCTACTTTTTTCAAGAGGGGTATCACTTACCCAGTCTCAGGCTGTGTTTTAGAGATGAATTTACTATCTCTGTCGAAATGGGTGAGAAGAGGATGTTCGAGTTCCTTTATTATTGTGGAGGATATAGGGTTGTTGAAATGAGAAGTTGGTTTCAAAGATAATAAAATATGTGGACCTCTTCCTCAGTAAGGGGCATATGTACAAGCCCCTATTGTCACCACAACATCACTTTTACCGATGTTGTGGTGGTGATAGGCCCTGCGCCTTATGTACAAGGCAGCATTAAGCCACTTAATGTGGCGTCACGCTGCCTTGTTCACAAGGCCCCCTTTCACGCTATGGTTACCGTGAAAGGGGGGGCTGTGGGTGTTGCGGTGAGCGTTCTACCGCAACACCCATTTATTTTGATGCTGCCCCCTATGTACAAAGGAAATGTATGACGTTACAACGCATACATTTACAACACAGTTTTTACATCGCAACATCCACTACAATGTATTCCATTACATCGCATGACACTACATTGCATTTTAAAAAACTACCTTTGCAACGCATTCCATTACATCGCATACTACCTTTACAACGCATACCATTACAACGCATACCATTACATTGCATTTAAAAGTATTGGATAGTATAGGGGTAAAAATTACTATTCTAACTCCAGGGGGTGCAACAGTAGGGTAAGTGTTGGATAGTGTAGGGGTAAAAATTACTATTCTAACTCCAGGGAGTGCAACAGTAGGGTAAGTGTTGGATAATGTAGGGGTTAAAAATTACTATTCTAACTGTAATGGTATGCGTTGCAATGGTATGCGTTGTAATGCCTGAGTTGTAGTGACATTCGATGTAGTGCCATGCATTGTAATGCCTGCGTTGTAGTGCCATGCGTTGTAAAGGATGTTGCGATGTAATGCCTGCGTTGTAAGTGTAGTGTGATGTAATGGTTGCGTTGTAAAGGTTGTTTCCCGGACAAGGGTGACATACATAGGAGGCAGCTCTAAAATTAAGACCAGGTAAATCCTGGTCTTAAATTGGTGAAACGAGGAGAAAGGTATTATGTCTCCTCGTTTTTGCTTTTTCCATGTGTGCTGCCTTGTGCAGCACACATGGAAAAAGCAAAATACCATGGTTTGTTTCTGTACAGAAAGGTGTCCCTTCCTGTACATAAACAAACCTTTTTTAAAAATGCAATTTTGTCACTTTCATGTGTGCTGCATGAAGGAGCACACATGAAAGTGACAGAATGACATTTTAGGATTGTTTATGTGCAGGAAGGGACACCTTCCTACACATAAACAATCCTCCCCTGCACGTAGGCAGCCTTGCACTACGGTGCAAGGGTGCCTGCGTTGGCGCTTGATTGCTAAACTTAGCACCATTGCCGGAGGAAACGCAAGGCTGCACCACATTCTTGTAATTATGGGGCAGCCTTGCGTTTCCGAGCGCGGCATTAAGCCAAGGAGGCTGACACCGTGCTCCGCCACTTCCTTGTACATATCCCCCTAAGTGTTTTAAACTCACTCCAGAATGCTTGATTTTTGGTCTTGGAGGTGTGGTTTGTCATGTGGTTCTCCACTAGGGCTGGAGATTCATCAGATATCCCCCGCCGGGGAACAGAACCATCTGTCTTGGTTAATGCCTGTAAAGGTATCTCTTGTATGGCAATGAGAGGAGGCAGGTAACTACCAAGGAGAACTCATGGCCCACTTTGCAGGACTGGCCACAAGTTGTTGTTTGATCAGGTCAATTGACCCAAATAATTTGTTTTTACAACCAGCAAGGGGCGGTAAAAGTACAGTTCTGGTACCTTCAACTGCCAAGACTAGCACTTTGTAATATAGGCCGAACTCCTTCTTGTCCGCAGTCTTCTCTCAGACCTGTGCCTGATTTTTGGAATCCAGCCAGTAGTTGCTCGTTGCACCTTCCCTTCCCCAGTAGCAGAATGCTCTCAAGCTCATTTGATTGCTCATCCCGGACATCTAAAAGATCCTGTAAGACAGCCAAACGTTCATTGATATCAAAAGGCATACCCGCCGCCACTGTGCTAGGATTGTCAGGGTCGAAGATCCAAAACAGGACTTCATATGTAGTTCGACCAGCCAAGGATCTCCTGGGCTAATTGTTTAAAGCTCTCTGAACCCCATACAGGAGGTGGATCCAACTACAACCTGAACCTAATACTTGAGCTGTTAAAGACTGCTTTAAATCACGTTTTTCCTCTCAACTATCGAATTTCCCTGAGGATGGTAGGGGGAGGAATAATGCACAGCCACACCCAAGGTACCCATGGTATCCCGGTAAGCCTTAGAGGCAAAGCTGGGCCACGGTCCGAATGGAATGCAGCTACTGCATATGTCCTGATGAAAACTTGCAAATCTTTTATAACAGTTTTAGCATCAGCTGATCACTGTGGCCAGACCCATTTGAATTGAGAAAATGAATCCACTGCTAACAGAATGTATTTGAAGGAGCCGTCACTGTTTAACGTTCCACAATGGACAATACATACAGAGGCTTGTTAGAAATCTTGTGAGTCCCGCCATACATAACAGGTTGCTCATAAAACTAAAGAAATAAGACTACTTATGAGAGGAGAACATATACAGCAAACCGATCAGCTTTTTGACTATATGAGTACATCTATTTCTAATAAGTAATTTGTGGCAACAGATTCTCCCTTATTTTGAGTGTCTCATTGAAATTGAAACCATTTTGGTGCTCTTGGTTGATTCCTACTGCGTCACGTTTTTGCCATATGGAGAATGCTGTGGGTTGTTGAAATCAGGACAACCGAGGGTGATTGACAAGGTTAACGTCTCTAATACAGTTGCTATGTATGCTACTAAGGCATCAACTTGGACGATATGCTGTGTAGACATCAATTTGTACGTCGTTAGAAACTGGATCCATACTTTTATACTTCCATCTGTTTGTAATCTATAACAAATATGCTGCTTAGATGTCAGTGAAAGAACCTGTTACACCTGCATTTCTTATTAGATAGACTTGTGGGCGACAGACGTTTCTGCACTGTTTCTCCTCGCACAACAGGCTAAACTATTATCTATTTCTCAACACTGTTAGTGGATGCGCATACATCTACTGACAGGAGCTTCACTGTGATCGGAACCATAGCTCGTGTATGGTCAATTTTTCGTGCTAACCGGTGGGTTGACAATGTTCAACTTTTTAGGCATGATTTCCTTTTTCCTAGGGAAAAATAAAATGTTGAGATTGCGTTTCACCCTGTGGGGTCTTCCTTTCTGGACACATGCTGGAGTTTTGACACATTTTGTCTTGCTATAAAAACAATGATGTTTTTTAAGTTTTATACTTGATGGGAATTAAATCTTTTCGGTGACGGATTTTGTTCATGGTTCTGAATATATACGGTGGCCTAATTGTTAAGAAAATCAACATAAACCACTGTGTTTATTGTAATTGTAAGCTCTTATGCTATATTAAGATAACTCAAAAGTATATAAAAAACAACGATGTCTTAAATATCTATTGTTCCAGCCTTGAAAAAGTCTAAGGGCAGACGAAACCTGTGTTGGCACAGGCACAGTTGCAGATTTCATGCTGGATTTTGGAATATAAGATTAAAATATCGTCAAATTAAAGACACTTTGATTCTGTTTGGACTCTGTATGCTGTCTGATCGCTTCGGTGATAATAATTGTTGAAGAACCTCATATATAACATTGGACATAGAGGAACCATTTTGTTATCCAGTACCCTATTGGACTGTTAAAGGGTGTGCTCATCAGTGCTCTAAAACTTTGGATTTACTTACACATTTGTTTTTCTCTTGTGTGATTAGTATCTTGAGGTGGTAGGTGCATTTGAGCCAAACCAGCACCCCGAAAATAACAGTTTAATCAAACTAACAAACGTTATTCACATTTTATTGCAGCATATGTGATACATTGGTCCTATTTATTGATTTTGCGGTTCTTTCTCACCCTGTGGAAACCATTACTACCATTATAATAAGAATAGACTTCAAGAGGGGTGTCTGTGATGGACGTACCGTGATAGAAACCTTTATTTGTTGACAAATGTTACATTTAAGGACTTAGGGGCATATGTACTAAAGGATACATTTTGATTCTCAAATAGAGATTTTTAGAGAATCGCTATTTGAGAATCGCAAAACAATATGTATAAAAAATTTACAATTTTTTTGCGATCCCCTCGCATTTCTTAATTAAGGAATGGTTTCCCATTCATTCCTATGGACCAAGGGGCCTATAGGAATGAATGGGAATTGTGCGCGCAATTTCATGGGTGCAAGGGTTCCAAAGGGACACACTGTTGCACCCCTGAAATGTGCATATGTGCACAAGTGGCGCACATACATGCCCTAAAGGCACCATGAAATAAGCAAAAAAGTGCCTTTTTTTAAAGGAAAACACAAATTACCACCAACTTGAAGTTGCAATTCCTTAAGGCAATATCGTAATTTGTGATGCCTACTAGTATAGCATTTAGGGAATCGCAAATTGCGATTCTCTAAATGCTTACGCAAAATAAGGAATCACAATTTTGGAAATTCCGAATTTTTTGACAATAGGCTTAAACGTACCTAAATAGTACAAATCTAAATTGCGATTGCAAACGCTGAAATGCGAATTTCAGCGTTTGCGAACGCAATTTAGCTTGATACATTTGGCCCTTAGTCCCTAGTTCGTTTCTATAGACCTGGCCACCAGTAGTGTTGCTGTAGTAGTGAAACTGTAGCCACCACCCTGGCATGGGCAGATGCTACCCCTCATGTGCTGCCATGATTAATTCTGGTCTGCAATCCGAATTTGGATTTACTCTATCCCCCACTCCGGGAATATAAGAAAAGGGAATGTTCTGTGCACTCAATAGGTAAGTGTAGTTGCTGGATATGACTTTGGAATGTAGGCTGTCATGTTTTCCGTTGACTGGTTGTGGCGCCAGGCTTTCTTGAGGTCACGGCAGGATTTCTTGGAGTCTTTGCGATCGTTGGTGAACCACGTGGCTTTCTTGCTGTTGAGTTTGCTGGGAGGGTTTTTCTGTGGAGCAAGGGTGTCGGCGCAGTCGGTGATCCACTGTGTGAGGTTGCGGGCTCCTTCGTTTGTGTCTGTGGTGTTGGTGGGAGGGTTTAGGCTCAAGGAGGTGGAGAGTCGGTCGGTGGTGATCTTGCTGCAGCATCTTTGGGGGGTTTGTTGAGGGCGGTGGTGGGTCGTTGTTTTCCTGAAGTTGAAGTGTACGCAGCTGTGGTCGGTCCAGTGGAGCTCGGTGGTGTGGCTGAAGGAGATGTGGTTGCTGGAGGAGAAGACGGGGTCGAGCGTGTGGCCAGCGTAATGGGTGGGGGTGTTGACCAGTTGCTTGAATCCGAGGTTGGCGAGGTTGTCTAGTAGGGTGGAGGTGTTGTTGTCCTGGTCGTTCTCAAGGTGGAAGTTAAGGTCTCCTAGGAGGATGTAGTCGAGGGAGGCGAGGGCGAGCGGGCTGATGAAGTCTGCGATGGCCTCGCTGAAGTGTGAGCGTGGTCCCAGGGGTCTGTAGATGAGGGTTCCTCTGAGGGTGGTGTTGGGGTCTGTGTGAATCTGGAAGTGCAGGTGCTCTGCGGTGGCGAGGGTGTCGTCGGTGTTGGTCGTGATGAGGATAGTGTTTCTGTGGGCGATGGCGATGCCTCCTCCGGTCTGGTTGACGTGGTCCCTCCGGATGATCTTGTAGCCGTCGGGATGGCAATGGCGATGTCGGGGGCTGAGGAGGCGTTCATCCAGGTTTCCGTGAAGAAGGCGACGTCTGGTGCCGTTTTGTCCAGGAGGTCCCATAGTTCAACGGCTTTCCTGTGGATGGAGCGGGTGTTGAGCAGGATGCACTTGAGGTGGTTGTTGTTGGCGGCTGTTTTGGCTGGCGCGGTGCAGGACCGAGTGCAGGTGAAGTAGCAGGCTTGGCAGGTGAAGGCTCCGTGGGTGCGTTTCGGGGTGTCTTGGTAGCAGGCTGGATATCGGCCGGGGTTGAGTGCATGGAGGGTGGCGTCGTCGTAGCTCAGTCGGGTTGGCTGGCTCTGGCGGGGTCCAGGGGTTCTGGCGCTGGGCGCGGTGCAGGCGTGGACGGGCTTGCCTTTGCCGCGCAATCGGCGCGCCCGCTACGCGTACGCGCGGTCCCCGCCATTTATGGCGATGTGGAGGGAGGAGCAGCTGGGAGGCGGGGCGGCGAATGGGGATCGGGTGACAGGAGAAGGGGGCGGGGCCGCAGGAGAGCAGCGGCGGGGAGCAGAGGGGGGTTGGAAAGAGCGGGAAAGCAGAGCGGGGGAGAGCGAGGGCAAGCCTGGGCAAGCCTGGAGAGCGAGGGCAAGGCTCCGCTTACTGCCAAGACTAATTTGCAGAAAAGACATTATGTTGCTACTTGATCCACATTGAGAAAAGTTAACAGTTTTGAATAAACAGCAACAGCACAAAAACTATTTATTTTGCTTATTACGATTTGTACCCAGAGTATTCCTTGGTGATTGAGTTTAAATATTTATGTCGCCTGACAGGGGATATGAACCCAGTAAGGACCCCTGTGAATTATAAGTGAAAGTTGTTTTAGGTAGTTTTAGGGTTGTCTACAGTGGTATTGACATCAAAAGGAAGCAAAAAGAATAGCAGCATCATAGCAAGTGACATGTGCTTCTTGGTCTACATTTAATTGATGGTCTGCTCAATCAAGGTATCTAAGGAATATGATGCCAATTATTTTTTTACAGGTATAGTGAAGTACGGGTGGTACAAGTGAGGTTGCTGTAAGTGGGTATTGTGGATATACTGAAGACCTTACACCGTTTTTTTCTATTCTTTCAGGTCTCCCACCCTGCTGTTTCCTTCCCGTACTCCCCTTCCCTAACTTGGTCTTCTCCTTTGTCTGTACTCTAATAGCATTCAGGTTTTGGGGATATCAAGAGGTGGACTACTGGAGCATCACATCTTTTCTGAGGACTTCATCTGGCTGACAGAATTAGATTTTTCATTTCAGCCACCAGTGCAATGCAATCACCTAGTTACTGTGTAAACATTTTTAGAGGTTGAAAAACTCCATCCCTCCTTTAAACCCCTAACTGCTATACAAGCGGTGGAGTACTGATGTTTTGTTTCAACTGCAGGCTGGGTAGAATCATTATTATAAATAAGGCTCACGGTTTTTCGTTTCAATGGATTTTTCCATATAAATACAGACAGAACACTGTTATTCCTTTGTCTGTATTAATAAATAGAAATGGAAAAATACTTACCAACCAGCTTTATCGTGTCTTTGTGCTCAGTGTCTGAGGCGCACAGGGGTTAAGGAAAGAAATCTGAAACTGCTGCCGGGATGTCCTGCAGATTATTCTCCCCTCTACATCACCCGCCCTCCTGAGTCTGGGCTTAGCATTCTGCTGCCAAGTGAGACTGATCTGTTAATGAGGGAGCCTCTCTACCTCCCAGACAGCAGTAGGTCGGGAGTGCTCATCGCCCTTTATCAATAGATCACACATGTACTGACCATGCCACGGGGTTAATGTGGCAGCTATCTCCCCGACATCCTGTTCACACCATGGCGTTTGTCATCTGTTGTCTCACCATCAGCCTGTAGGAACGGACTGTCTGGAGGCATAGTTCAAAGTGCAAAGAAATGGGCAAGCAGAGTAGCTCTCAGCATGTAAAAGCTGTATAGATATCTAAACATTGCCTTCCCACATATCTGAATACCCGCTCTCTAATTGTAATGAGAAAGCTGGAACCCATTACAAGTGCACGAATCTTGGTGGCTTAAAGGGTCAACCATTTGGATCTGTATTTACACACATTTTATTAATTATACGACAATGAGTGTATATATCAACCAAAAAGGTGGTGGGTAGAGGAAATGGGAGTAGTAGATTTGGAGGGACTTGAGCATTGTCGTCAATTAGCGTTAGTGAGGAGTACAGATAGTGAACCACTCGACTTGCCTTGTCATCACTGCTGTGGGAGAAACCAGAAAAAAACAGGTATCTAAGAGCCCTGTTTATGTTCCTTGATTTTCACTCAGCTTTATTTTTCTAGCCGCACAGCAGGAATTCAAGTGACTGCTGTTTGGCTAAGAGTGGATCTAACCCTGTGATGGCAAAAAGATTGTGATGTCACTTCCACTATCCATAGCACTGGGGTAAATTAACATGTATGGACATGACATGAACATACATAACCTGGCTCAAGCCTCTGGTTTGGCTCACCATCTCATGATCCTGGCTAAATCCCTTAATTTCCCAGTGTCTGTTAAAATGAAAGTGACCTTCTGTAATCAAACTGGTGCTCATGTAAAGCACTTCAATACCTTTGGTGAGAACTCGCACTATAAAAAACCAGCAAAAAATGTGCATTTTCTGTTTAAAATAAATGTGAAAATATACTAGCTGCAGCGTCTTCTTTTGCTTGCCACAAAAATAAATGTGGATAAATACCGATAAAAATATAAAAAAAATAAAAATGGATAAATATAGATGGAAATGTGAAAAAAAGAATATCATAAAACCAGGAGCCCTAATTATAAACTATGAAGTGTATAGATCTAGATGAATTATTTCTCTGGGCACAGGTTATAGTTGTTCATATTGTAGGTATGCTTGTATTTGTAATGTAGAATCAAAGACATAGGCCCTGATTTAGGTCTTGGCGGATGGGTTACACCGTCACAACAGTGACAGTTTTCCGGTCCACTGATATATATATATCCCAATATTTCCTATGGGATTTATATTTCGTCGGACAGGATATCCATCACCTTTATGATGGAGTAACCCTTTCACCAAGATCTAAATCAGGCCCATAGTCTACGTTTGTTGCTTTTAATGATTTGGACCACTGTATCCATTTAGTATGTAAGGCGTTCGCATTAGGGATGTTGGCCTTTGTAAGAGCCTCTATGGCTGGAATGGGACTTACGACAATTATGTGTCTTCCCTGAGACAATAATCTTTCTTTCACTTCAGCTGTACTGCCGTCAGTATATTTTCCCTCTGAGCAAAACGCATCCCTGCATTGGACTATAAATGTGATTTGTATGCAATAGGTACAGTACCAGCCACATTAAAGGTGATATATGTGTATCCTGTGGTCCCTGCGATTCCACAGATCACCAAGTTTGTGGTGTTGATATGTGTGTGTAAGTGTTTTGTAGCAAGCATATCACTTTGTACTGAAAGCAAGATCAGTGTATGTTCTGGTGTGCAATTTGTGCTTGAGATGTCTGGGTTCATTCATTAAATGGTTTTTACCTGTTTTGCATAATCTGGTATGTATGTACTTCTAAGATCAGGAAAGCCCAAAAGTGATTATAATATTTTTATTGTGTTTGGAAGTTATAAGAGTTTCTTTAGGAAATGTGGTGCTAGGCTCTTGCCTTCATTAGTTAACTCATATTTTAGGAACAGGACACTGAGAAAAGCAATTTTTAATTACTGGAAATTGAATTTGTAGCCTATTTTAGCAAATCCTATTACAATATGATCTACTCTGGCCAGGTGTGTTTTTAAGTCATCATTCGTACGGTATATGTCATCGATATAGGACAATGCTTCTTTGTCAAAGTTCTGTAACAGTCCTGTTACAGGGGCAGTGAACAAGCCTTGTGGTAATCAACAAATTGTTTTTGGGACCAAAGGGCAGTAACTTTGGTCGAATACTGGTTTTCAGGGGGCTATGTTTTGGCCGAAAAAAACATTCTAAATATCTAATGTTGTTCTGCATATTTTGTGCACAATATTGCTCATTAGAGCTGCGCTGTGTGCATTTTGCACTGCAAGCAAGCAAGTGTGACTGTGTAATTGACTATAATCTAAGACTAAGCGGTAAGAATAGTCCGATTTTGCTACCAGGAATGAAGGATTGTTCACTGGTGAGATGCAAGGCTCAATTATGCCTTGATATTCAAGTTGTGTTAGAATTTCTCTAAGTGGGTGTTAAGCTTCATGTTTTATGGGCTACTGTGGTTGCACTTGTTGGCTAGAACTTATGGGAATTATATGGTAAGGTGAATCTTCATCCCAGCCCACATGGTTGTGATATAATGCCAGCGCTTGTGCAAGGGTCTACTCCTTGGCATACGCCTGTTTAACTGCATCGGGAACAAGGACGGAGAAGGATGGGATTATCACACTTTCCCCTTGTGGATTTTTCATACAAACTCTGGTGACTAATCTTTTTCAGCCAAGAGAATATCATAGCCCAATGTTAGGTTCTCCCAGAAGAGACCTTTAATAGTACTTTGTATATCACCCTTAATTTGAAGTTGCAAATTCTACAATCTTTCTGGCTCACTAAAGGCCATATGTAGGTAGCTAAATACCGGTCGGTAACGGCCGAAAATCGGTACATTTGCCGTTACCGACCGGTGTTTAGGCATTTGAGATGTAGAAGGCCAAATTTAAGGATTCGGTAAACATGAATCGGTAAATACCGATTCATCATTACCGAATCCAAAATTACCGAATCGGTATTTACCGAATTCATCTTTACCGAATCGGTAAATAAGAAACGGTAAAAATGAGAATGGAGATGTAGGTAACTTCTAAAATATCGAATTTCATGAAATTCGGTATTTAAGAGTCGGTAATTACCATGGATTGAAAGCAGGTGGTAACGAGGTGCACACCATAAAACAGGCCCCAAAATGCAACAGTGTGATCACAATGGCGGCATTCTACATGATAGCAAGGCGGCTACGGCCACAGGCAGCAGGAGAGAGGCACTGGAGACGGGAGGAGCAAGTCTACAGACAGAGGATCACACTCTTCCAACTTACAGAGGCAGAGATCCATGAAAGGTACAGGCTACACCCCCACACCATCCTGGACTTGATAAGGGACCTGCACCCACTCCTGGAGTACCCAACACCAAGGGTGCACGCCATACCACCACATGTGCAAGTGCTCTGTAGCCTACACCTGCTTACATCTGGCAGTTACCAGGGGCTGATAGCTGCGGTAGGTGGGGTGTCCTAGAGCTTCCTGTCCTGTTTCTTCAGGAAGTTCCTGGAGGCCATGATGCAGAGAATGCATCATTACATCCGCTTCCCTGACACACGTGTGGAACTGCTAGAGACAAAGACTGACTTCTACCAAATGGCCCAGTTTCCACAAGTGATCGGCTGCATAGATGGCACACACATCCCAATCTGCCCACCTGCTGCCACAGAGTTCATCTACAGGAACAGAAAGTCCACACACTCAATAAATGTTCAGGTAATCTGTGATGCTGCCAACATAATCACAGACATCGTGGTCAAATTCCCAGGAAGCTCCCACGACTCCTACATCTTCCAGAACAGTGGGATCTACACACGCCTGACAGCGGGGGAATTTGGAGAAGGATACCTTTTAGGTAGAAAACTGTAACACACCCTAATAGAAACTGCAGATGTAGGTGTTGTGCATGTGACTAATGGCACTCTCTTTCCCACATAGGCAATAGTGCATATGCCATACGCTCGTTCATCCTAACACCCTACCTGAACCCATCAACCCCAAGTGAGAGACGATACAACGTGGCACACAAATCTACTCGCAATGTTGTGGAGCGCACCTTTGGACTGTTAAAAAGCAGTTTCCGCTGCCTCCACAAAAGTGGAGGCACACGTCAGTACTCACCTCTCATCTGCTGTAAAATCATAGCAACTTGTGCAATGCTGCATAACCTTGCCACTAAGAAAGGAACAGCAGTAGAATTGACAGATATGGAGGATGACAATGATGAATGTGCACACCCTGAGCCCAACACAGCAGGAGTTGCGCAAGCAACATATGGGAGACAGAGACGGGCAGAGATCACACGCAACTATTTCTAAGTAAGTAAGGAGACACAGCCAGTTTTAGTACGTACACAACGTAGTTTAATTATGTGGCACTACGCCAGTACACAAAAAAAGTCCCAAATGTGGCAGTCCAATTGTAGCCATCCATTATGGAAGTCCTGGGTTACTTCACCCATTCCAGGTCAGGTAGTCTGGGCTTAGTGTTTGAGGGCACGCCTACCGGTGCTCAATGCCAATGGCTGGCTGTCCTCAGTGGCAGTGTGGGCAGTGCCAGCCCCATGGAGCCTGCTGCTCCTCCGGGTGTCAGGAATTGGGGGGGTTATGCTGCTCCTACTGGTGCTCTCCTCGCTCTCCACCACATCCAGAGCAACAATATTAGCTGACTGAGCAGTCAGCAGCACCACCACTGCACTTGTCACCCTCACAAGGCCCCTGGAGACTTCACTACTGCTGTGTGCCAGTTCCTCCTGCATGTTCACGCAGCGCCTGCAAAGCAGGGAAGTGGCAGTGGCTAGGCGGTTGACTGCCCTTGTGGGTTGTACTGCCCTCTGCCTCTCCTTCTGCCTTGTTGCCCTGTCCTCGTCCAACTTATTATTTATTTTTATTTTTTTATTTTTGTGTTTTATAGAGCGGGAACTTGACCCTTTAGGGTATCAGAGCGCTTTACAGAGTCGCAGAGTTGTACAAAAAGCATGAAATAATACTAGTGTATCATCAATAGCGAGGGGGCGGGGTGCAGGGTACAAAGGGATGGAGGGATAACATAGACGTTTTACAAGCCATGTCTTAAGTGTCAATATGGGGCAAGCAAGATATCATCAAAAGCAATTATAATCAGAATATTTTCTCAAACAAAGTGCAAATATTTTCAAAATAATAAAATTGTAGATCAACATAAAACATCAGTTAACGCAAGGCATAATCCTGTGTAGCTCCCTGCCAATACCTACATGAAAACAGTAGTTGTTAAAGATACTTTCACCATCATGCCTACTAAAATCAATATAGAATATAGTCAATATAAATAGGGGTGTTATCCTGTCATGACCAACACAGGCCACGGTTTCCTGTCCACAATTGTCATTCTCAGCTCCTGTGTTACATTGTAGTTGCATATATGTACGAGCCTGTGTAAGCATCTTAAACCACATGATAAAGCTCAAAGTGGCAAAATACTAGTTCACATAATGCTAAAACGATACCATGCACATTCCAGTCACGCCATGTGTGTCCTTAATTGTATATCATATTTGACCTACATATCTTTTATGATTGGCTGTAGGTAATATATGATGTCTCAAAATGTATCCATAGTTGACATAATACCTTTCCACAGCTTCATAAATAATCTCAAAGTCCCTATTACCTCCACCCACCCTTAACCTTAACATCACCTTTAACTTTACCCTCCTCTAAACCCTAAAATTGTCTTTATCCCTGTACCTCTACCCACCACCTAACCCTAAAATCGCCCCTACTCTCCTTTACCATTGCCCACCATTAAACCTTATATTCACCTTTACCCTCTTTTACCTTTACTCAACCCTCAACCCAAACAAAACACTTAATTGCAGAGTAAAGGCATGTGGAGTAATGCACATGTGGAGTAAGGCACATGTGGAGTATGGTATATGTGGAGTAAAGGCTGAGGAGTAAAGGCTATGCGGATTACAATCTGCAGAGAAAAGGTTAAATGCCCAGATCCAGAGGAGTACATATAACCACTATTCCTAAATTCAGTATTTTTTGCACATTTCAAAAATACATAGTGTTGGACCCAGTGGTTTCCGGTTGGCTGGGACGCATTAAAGCCAGTACTATATGCGTGTCCGATAACCTGTGTTCACCCGTTGGTAGCTTGGCACCGAGCAGTCAGGCTTATCCTCATGGCCCAAGTGTAAAGTGTTGGCACAAAACCATCCTCGCAACACACTGTGTTCACCACAAAAAAGACTCCATATCATATATATAACACATTGATCTTTGTATTACACACACATTAAAACCAAAACAAGATACATACTGTATATAAACTTTACAGTTATATGCAATTGAAAAACTTTCTCCTTAGGGGGAAGGTCAAGCAGGCACAGGTATTTGACTATGCCACGTGACCCAGTTCCTCAGTCACTCAACTACACCAGCCAACAATGCACGTTGACCCTGCTGGCGCCCGTTGACTAGACAGTCGGAGCCACCAAACACATAAAAAGACAATTATGGATTAGATCGGCGGCACCTGCAATCCCCTACCCCGTAGAAAAAAGGTTGTGGCCCAGGAAGCTGGTGCGCCTTCAAATCTGGAGAAATGTTTCCCCTCAGGCAGAGGTGCGAGCTGCCATAGCTCCTGACAGTTGTCAGTAGTTGCCCACAAGGCATGACAAAACCCCTCAAGCCACATCACAGGGATCTCCACAACAAAGTACCTAGTGGAGTGGGTCAAGGGAGAGGGAGCCAGTGGCCTCGGATGGAGGCTGCAGTGTCAGGCATTGTCGTCTCAGCTCCCAGCTCAGACCCCCCAGCACAGCTCGGACACCGCTTGCTCCTGAGTGCAACTAGCACACGACCCATTGGTTGCAAGCATGGGTTCCCCGGACTCTGCAAACTTCCCCTGCACTCCTCGAACTCCTCATGACTTAGCACCTCAGCTGGGTGCTAATCTTTATGAACACACTCCTCTGCGCAGTGTGATAACAGTGTACGTCCAGACAGTTCTCGTGCCAAACAGACAATCACTTCCACACGTTTCCGCCGCACCCAGTGCGGTCCTTACGATCTGGTGGAAATGGTGAGATCCTTTGTGTCCCTGGGATCTCATGGACAGGAGGCCAGCTAACCGACCCTTGGAGGGTACTTAGGGTCCTGTGCCGCGATAGTTGGCACTTAGCTGCAGGCAGGCAACGTCCAGGCAAAATCCACTAAGTGATAGTCTCCTTCCTGGAGCACAACAAGCTCCAGGCCACTACTAGCTTGGATGTAATCAAGCTGCAGTCCCTCCTGCCCAAATAATTCCTTGTGTTGATGTCCAATCATTGTACCAGCGTAGTCTGGTTGCAAATCTGAAAGCATCTCTACTTTCAGGAGTCAGAGCCCCAGTAGTTATAGCCACCATGGCCTCTGAAGATACGATCAGTTTTAAAGGCCAACTTTGAAATGTACAGGTGCTCTTTAAATGTTGTCCTGTCTACCATCTTACAGCAGGAGGTATGATCACTAACATGACCCTACCCCTTGGAATGAAGGTGACAATTCCACCCCCACGTAACCATCCCAGAAAGGCCACTCAGAGTCAGAGGTCCGCAGTTTCCCTTGAGCCCGTAGTTTATGGACTTCTTGCTGCATAAGAGCAGCACATGTCTCGCATGCCCGCAGCCATCTCCCTCATTCCCTCCTCCATAGAGCTGATGCCCTTATTAATGTTTTCAACATTGACATTTAGGTTCAGCATCTGCCTTTGGAAAGACTGGATGGCCTTCCCCTGCATCCGCTGTACTTTCACCATACTGGCCTCTAGTCCGCAGAAGACACCAGGACCCTCGCCATGTCATGATTGACTGCTGTCTCTGGCCCTGCGGGGTCTGCGACCTGTGTGGGCCCCCTCGGAGGTGGACTGCTGATTGGCATTGCTGTCCTGTACTGCCACGGTTGTACTGTCACCCCCAACATGTCCCCTGCAGAAGACTCCATTTCCATTAGTGTGGCCTTGACATGCCTTTTGGTTTTCTGGACTGCAGGTGTTCTTGCAGCTGGTGACGCAACTAGTTCAGGTGAGGACAGGAGTAGAGGTGAGCCAAAACGCTCTGGTGAGGCCTGCTGCTGTGGTGATGCTGGAGGGTCTTGGGAGGCCTGCAGCTGTGGTGATGCTGGAGGGTCTTGGGAGACCTGCAGGTGTGGTGATGCAGGAAGGTCTTGGGAGGCTGGCTGTGCTGTTGATGCAGCAGTTTCCTGGGTGGTTTGCCCTGCGCTTGTGCTCGCCTCCTGTGTGTCTTCCCTCCGTGGTGCACTCCCTTCCTTGTTCTTTGGACGCTTGCGCAATGTCTCGCCTGTGGACAGAAAATCTAACATTAGCTCTGTGTTCCGGCAGCCCTGCTAATACAATTAAATTCTCATCACTGATACACTGTCGCTATTGCCTCAGCTTGCTCTTCACTGATGTGTGGCGCATGCCTTGTTGTTTGGTGTGCTGTCTGACATGGTATGTGTTTCAATGCCTACATCTCCCAAAATGCATTGCTGGTATATTCCAAAACCTGTACTGGAGTGGGGTTGACACTACCACATTGGGGAAGGGAAAAGGGAAGGGAAATGGGGGGGGGCAGGGGTTTGATTGCTGTGCATGCTTCTTACCTTTTCTGGTTACAGCTCGGGCTGAGCTGGATGCATCTCCAATCCCACAGACGCTGTCTGGTTCAATGGTGGACTCCACCAGCTCCTCAAGCTCTGTCAGGGCAGGTGCCCTGATCCTCACTCCTCCTGTCAGGTTTGCCTCTTTGTGGAGCTCAGCCATCTTCCTCTTAGTCATGCTACGGAGGTCATACCACCTCTTTTTCAGGTCGTCAATGTCCCTTGACTTGATTACCATCTGCTTCTAACCTACTTCTCCCCTCCTGAGGCGGAAAGCCGGGAGGTCTCTCCACTTTTCTTTTGCTTTGAATGCTTTGAACACTTGACTCGTGTATTTTAAAAACGATCATTTTATTGTGTGCCTTTTTGCAGCGTGTGCTCGCGCTTGTGTGAAAAGCGTGTAGGAGCACAGCGCTGCCTGCTATTTGACCTCCCAGCGCTTGTAAGCGCTTCGCTTTCCCCCCCTCCCTTGCCTGGGACTCTGAGACCGCCCTCGGCTGAGTATTGACGCCGAGGGCTGGGATCTCATTTTGGTCGCCATCTTGGGGGTAGGACTTCCACCCTCGCGCTCTAGCAGCGCTACAAAAGGGAACCGGCTCATCTAGCAGGTGATTACCATCTGCTTCTAACCTACTTCTCCCCTCCTGAGGCGGAAAGCCGGGAGGTCTCTCCACTTTTCTTTTGCTTTGAATGCTTTGAACACTTGACTCGTGTATTTTAAAAACGATCATTTTATTGTGTGCCTTTTTGCAGCGTGTGCTCGCGCTTGTGTGAAAAGCGTGTAGGAGCACAGCGCTGCCTGCTATTTGACCTCCCAGCGCTTGTAAGCGCTTCGCTTTCCCCCCCTCCCTTGCCTGGGACTCTGAGACCGCCCTCGGCTGAGTATTGACGCCGAGGGCTGGGATCTCATTTTGGCCGCCATCTTGGGGGTAGGACTTCCACCCTCGCGCTCTAGCAGCGCTACAAAAGGGAACCGGCTCATCTAGCAGGTGATTACCATCTGCTTCTAACCTACTTCTCCCCTCCTGAGGCGGAAAGCCGGGAGGTCTCTCCACTTTTCTTTTGCTTTGAATGCTTTGAACACTTGACTCGTGTATTTTAAAAACGATCATTTTATTGTGTGCCTTTTTGCAGCGTGTGCTCGCGCTTGTGTGAAAAGCGTGTAGGAGCACAGCGCTGCCTGCTATTTGACCTCCCAGCGCTTGTAAGCGCTTCGCTTTCCCCCCCTCCCTTGCCTGGGACTCTGAGACCGCCCTCGGCTGAGTATTGACGCCGAGGGCTGGGATCTCATTTTGGCCGCCATCTTGGGGGTAGGACTTCCACCCTCGCGCTCTAGCAGCGCTACAAAAGGGAACCGGCTCATCTAGCAGGTGATTACCATCTGCTTCTAACCTACTTCTCCCCTCCTGAGGCGGAAAGCCGGGAGGTCTCTCCACTTTTCTTTTGCTTTGAATGCTTTGAACACTTGACTCGTGTATTTTAAAAACGATCATTTTATTGTGTGCCTTTTTGCAGCGTGTGCTCGCGCTTGTGTGAAAAGCGTGTAGGAGCACAGCGCTGCCTGCTATTTGACCTCCCAGCGCTTGTAAGCGCTTCGCTTTCCCCCCCTCCCTTGCCTGGGACTCTGAGACCGCCCTCGGCTGAGTATTGACGCCGAGGGCTGGGATCTCATTTTGGCCGCCATCTTGGGGGTAGGACTTCCACCCTCGCGCTCTAGCAGCGCTACAAAAAGCTCACCCCCTTCTCCGCGCAGCGGACGCGTTCAGCGGCCGCGCCTGATCCGCGCCGGAGTCGTGCCAGAGTCCTGCCCGTCTGCGCCCGTCAGCGTCCCGGAGGCGTTCGGCGTGGCAGGTAGCTCTGGCCACTATGCTTTCTTACTCCGCTCAGGAGCTCCTTTCGCGGCGCAACTGGAATGCGTCATGCTTGTCAGTCTTTCCAGGCCGGCACAGGGGTAAGCATAAGTGCCCTGCTTGTTTGTGGCACCCTGTCCGTTCCCTCCCTTCCCCTCTCCCTGTTAAGGAGAGCAGCACAAAACACCTCTGTCTACTCCTCAATACGAGGTCGTTGCATCGCCACACTCAAGAGATCTATGATCTCTTGTCAACCACCAGTCCTACCTGTTTGATGCTTACCGAGACTTGGCTGAATGATTCTTCCAACCCGGACCTAGTGGCTGCTATCCCCACTGACTATACCATCCATCGACAGGATAGAGACAAGGGTAGAGGAGGAGGAGTTGCCTTGGTTGTGAAGAGCTCTCTTCCGTGCACGGTCACGCATACTCACACCATCGTAGGGGCTGACTCATTAGCCTTCACCATCTCCTTATCGCCGCAACAAGCACTGAAGGGCATGATTGTTTATAGACCCCCGGGCCCTGTGGGCTCCTTTTTTGATGACCTTCAACAGGTCATGTCGGTCCTTGTCCTGAGATCGGAGCATTGCTTACTTGCGGGAGATTTCAACTTCCATATGGACGACCACAATGACCAAAATGCCATCAAACTGTTGGATATTGCATCTACCCTGGGTCTTTCCCCTTATCTCTCTGGTCCAACCCACGATAAAGGCCACATGCTCGATCAGGTTTTTTCCACCATACCGATCACGAATATTACACTTCTGCCTATCGTGTGGTCCGATCACTTTCTGGCCCGCTTCGAAATACATTCTATCGCGGCCCCCCTTGCTAGCGCCACGAGACAGCAGGGCAGCAGCTATAGGACACTTCACCGGGTGACCTCAGATATGCTTACTCATGCTCTGACTGATCACCCTCTGGTCGGCACTGGGGATCTGGAGAAAGATCTGGAGAGTCTACAAGACTGGCTTCTTGCCAGACTTAATGAGTTCGCTCCCTTACAGCCGCCCAGGTCCGCTGCTCGGCGGGTCTCTGCTCCCTGGTTCACGGAGGAACTAGCCCTTGCCCGTAGGCAATGTAAAGTGGTTGAGCGTGCCTGGAGAGTCCAGTATGAGCCCGAGGCCAAACAACGATATAAAACAACGATGAAGTCATACCATGGACTTGTCCTTCAGAGCAAGAAACGGTATCTTGCCAATAGGATTGACGATGCTGCTAACTCCTGTAAGGAGATATTCTCAATCGTGCGTGAATTTACTAGTCCCCGGTCCATCTCTACTCAGGGTGCTCCGGCAGAGACCTGGGCTAACACTATTGCCAATTTTTTTACCACCAAAATTAGGCAAATCCAGGTCTCTTTCCCGCAGAGAGACCCAGATGATGTGTCTGTGATGCCGATTGAGGCAGCGTCTCTGTCTCCCCCGGGACCAGCCCTGCTCGATTTTCCTCCTCTCTCGGCTGCTACATCTTTAGCCCTGATGAGGAACCTTAAGTCGGGCTCACCATTAGATCCTTGCCCGGCAAAATTTCTGGCAAAAGTGGCAGACGCCATAAACCCTATAGCCAATCCCATCCTTAATCTATCTTTGAGCGAAGGCTTTCTGCCTCAGACCTGGAAGCAAGCCATGGTCATCCCTCTGATCAAGAAACCCAACCTTGACCCAGAGGTACCCTCCAACTATAGACCAATTTCGCTCCTTCCAGCACTGACCAAGATCCTGGAAAAACACGTGCACAGCGTGCTTTCCAACTTTTTGGAGTCTAATGATCTGCTTCATGAATCCCAATCGGGATTCCGCTCCAACCTAAGCACCGAGACGGCGCTCTTGGAAGTCTCGGAGATCATTAGAGAGGTGCTGGACATGGGAGGCAGGGTGTTGTTAGTCATGCTAGATCTGTCGGCGGCGTTTGACACCGTCCCCCATGAGGATCTCCTCATTAGGCTCCATGACATCGGGCTAGGGGGGACGGTGCTCAACTGGTTTTCTTCCTTTTTGGCCAACCGCCGCCAGACGGTCTGGGTCCCACCCGGATCCGCCGAGATGCCGCCATTGGGAGTCGGAGTGCCTCAGGGTTCTATCCTGAGCCCCACTCTCTTTAACATCTTGATGACCCCTCTGGCGACATTGGCGGAATCCTATGGGGCCCGGATCGTCTCCTATGCTGACGACACTCAGCTCCTCTTCACCTGTCGCAAGGGTGAAGAGTTTGATGGCGAAGGGATCAGCGAGTGCCTTGGGGCTGTTTTCAGCTGGTTTTCTCAAAACAGTCTCAAGTGCAACTCGGACAAGTCCGAAATACTATTCTTCGGATGCCCCTCTGAACCAGATTGGCGAGGATGGTGGCCTGCCGACATGTTCCCTCCCTCACAGTCCTCTAAGTGGGCCAAGAACCTGGGAGTCAAAATTGATAATGAGCTGTCGCTCAAATCCCAGATTTCCATCCTTACGGGAACTTGTTTTGGGATCCTGAGAATGCTGCGCAAGTTTTTCCCCCTTCTTTCACAGCATCATCGGAGGATCACTGTTCAGGCCCTCATAGGGTCCAGATTGGACTATGCTAATGCTCTATATCTGGGCCTGCCTGAATATCTCCTCCAACGTCTGCAGATCACCCAGAACGCGGCTGCGCGTGCCATCTATGGCCTTCATCGTCGCACCAGCGCCTCTAATCTTCTTGTATCCCTCCACTGGCTTCCGGTGCGGAAGAGGATACTGTTTAAGACCATGACTCTTGCCCATAAGGCCTTACATGGCACTGGTGCCAAGTATCTTCAGAGGAGGCTGGACTTCTATCGACCAGCACGATCCCTCAGGTCAGAAACCTTGGCCTTGGCTCGGGTACCACGCATTAAAAAGGCTCGGCTAGGTGGCCGGTCTTTCAGCTTCCTTGCTCCTCAGCTGTGGAACTCGCTACCGTTGTCTTTGCGAAGCACCTCTAATCTGCTTGTCTTTAGGAAAGACTTGAAAACTTGGTTGTTTGCTGGATAGTTTCTTCCCCTCCGGGTGCCCCTTCTCTGTTATTGTTTTGTTTCTTGCTCTTTTTCCATGGCCAGGAGCTCAAAGCGCCGGGACACTCCTTTGGAGTAGCCGTTGCGCTATAAAAGTCCCATTTTAACATTAACATTAACATTAACCTTGGGGTCACTCCTATTGCATTGACCTTAGCCTGTAATTGCCAGCCAGATTTTCCTCTTGGCAGATTCTGCAACCTGCAGGGACTGCTTCCCAAACAAATTGTGGTGCTCCTTTACAACCTCCTCCACAAGGACCTGCAGCTCCATGGTGCTGAATTTGAGCTTTCTCTTCCATTCTCTACCTTCCCTGTCAGTATCTTTGCTTGCCATTTTGCAGTTATCAAGCAGAAAAAGTTTCCAAAGGGCTCAAGAACTCTGCTCTGCTCTACAAGCCTCTCCAGCAGCTTCAGATTGAGTGCACCTGCATGGGTGTGGCCAATTCCTGGTTGGGAGGAGGGGTGGTTGCACCGGATTGGCTGATTCCTTAATTGTTTCTGTTTTTTAATTTCTATTCGGTATTTACCGATTCGGTATTTAATGATTCGGTAATTTCCGAATCGGAAATTACAGATCGGTTTTAGATATTCGGTATTTCTTTACCGAATTTTATCGAATCGGTATTTTTACCGAATTTTTACCTACATCCCAAATACCGATTTCTGATTACGAATTCGGTAAAAATCGGTATTTAGGAATCGGTATTTGTGATTTACCTACATATGGCCCTAACTCTTTTATCCAATGTTTCCACTTGAACAAACTCAGTTGGTTTTGCCACCAGAAACTCTTGAAGATTCTGGTGAACTGTTGTGACCTCTCCGGCGCTGTCAAGCAGAGTCAGAGCCTACTCCTAGTTCAGAAGCAGAGCCCTCAATATTTACAGTATATTTAGGGTTGATGCTTGCCACTTTCTTCTTTTTAAATGGAGGCTTTTGCTGTGGAAGTTTTTCTTTCTTCTTTTTGGTGGTGTTGGAAAAAATGATGGGAGGCCTTCTTTGGTTTCACAAACTCCTCCAAGTTGTGCTCTGATTGCCCTCCGCTCTCTGAGTGTTTTTCTGATGATTCCTGAAAGGAACCGGAAGGACGTGTATCAGTATACTGATACATATCAGGGGGCTATTTAATATAATAGTTACAAAAATTGTAGCCCTTTTCAGGGAATTCCTGTGGAGGAAATTCACCCTGTGATTTAATTTGTTCTTTATTTTTCTCATAATGTCAGTGTTTTTTTAGAAAACCCAGTTGCCATGTCTCTGGCTTTCCTTTTCAGACTTGCCTATTAATTGAAGTTGTTAGGTCTGGCCACCAAATTATCTAAAGTGAGAGTTTGGTTGTTCTTGCCTTGTCATTATTTTTGCCTCTAATTTTCCCCAATTTTCTTAGCTCTTATTTCTTTCTGTTTTATTTCCCTCTGTTTTTATTTTTTGTTATGTTGTTAAGCTACTGCTTGTTAAGCATTTTGAGCAGGTCGCAGATAACGATTCTCCCACCTCTTGGTGCTCCCATCCTCCTGCCTCCCTGCTGGTTCCTCCCACCTCTTGCACTCCTTATGGAGGCTGATGCCCACCCATGCTGAAGACGCACCAAAGGCCAGCCCGTATGCACCCGTCCATGTCTGGAACATGCCCAGCACCAGAACTCTGGCCCTCCTGCAGCTACACCACCAAGGAGGTCCTGGTCCTGAACCCCAGACACCAAAGCAACATCTGCTGAATTTCTTCCCTGAAGTCAACCAAAGGATCCTTCTCTTGTTGGCACTTCCACTTCTCCTGCAACACAAGACCGCCAGGCAGCATTGGAGCACGTGCCACTCCAGCCCAGAAGACTGCCAACAACCGGAATCCATTCCAATGCATACTGCTCAACGCCCGATCCCTCTGTAAACGTGCTGCAGAATCTGGGACACCATTACCACCGTCTTCCCTGATATCACCTTCATCAACAAACCAAGGCTTAGCCCCTCTTCAAACCCCAAATCAGCGCGGTAGTGTCCTCCAGCCACTTTCAGCTAAGGAAGATTCGCAAAATCTCCCGCCTCCTCACTATCGAGGCCCTTACCTTGGCCTTGTTAGCGTTAGTCATTTCTAGACTCGACTACGCTAACGCGCTTTACGTAGGCATTCCTGACTACCAAGCCAAGAGACTCCAGCTGATTCTAAATCAGGCCGCTCGTCTCATCTTCCGACAACCCAGACACCAACATGTTCGCCCTCTTTTAAAAAGTCTTCACTGGCTCCCGGTCACTTCACGCTGCAAGTTTAAATTAGGCTGCATAATTTTTAAATCTCTTGCAGGCGGTGGCCCCTCTTTCATTTCCTCTCTCCTTCACCCATATGTCCCCTCACGCAATCTTCGCTCGTCCCAACTGGCTTTGCTATCAGTCCCGAGATTCAAGAGGAAGAAACATGGTGGACTTAGGTTTTCTTTCTCAGCTCCTTTTTTCTGGAAGGCCCTTCCCCTCTCTCTAAGGTTGCCTTCCTCATACTCTAGGTTTAGATCCCTCCTTAAAACTTTTTTGTTCACTGAGGCCTACAATTAGCTCTGTCCCTCACTTTTTCTCTGTCTCTTCAGCACAAGCGCCAAGAAACCTTCAGGTGTTAGTAGCGCTATAAAAATTGTTTTACCATAACATAACATAACATAACAAACCCCAGCATCACTACTGTAACTCCAATCAGCTACAAGATGATACACAGAGACTGTACCAACAAGCACGGCGGGGGCATCACCATCATCTTCAAGAAAACCATTCGATGCATCGTCACCAATGACAATGCCGCACCATCATGGAACACGTCAACTTCCAACTACAGACCGACGCCAAGACCACAGTAAGAGGCATCCTTATATACATAACCCCGGGACCCCGACCGACTTTCTGCGATGTCATCTCTGACCTTATCGCTCCCCTAGCTATCGACTCCTACCACTACGTTCTACTCGGCAAGCTCAATTTCCATGTTGACGACCCCAACAACACCAACTCCACCACCATCCTGGAGAACCTGAACAACATCGTCCTCTCCCAATCGTCACCGTAACCACGCACAAGGCTAGACACACACCCGATTCCATTTTCACCTTCAGCAACAGAATCAAATTCAGCCACGTCACAGAACTCACCTAGACAGACCACGCCATCATTCACTTTACCATCTTTTATGCTCAGCACACCATCACCAAGCATCACAACTCCTCCCACTCAACCCAAAACCTCTTCAGATCTCCACCATGCCAATCAGACCTTCTCTGCTTGGATCACCCAAATACATCCACAGAGTTGCCCAGATGAAATCAACAAAAACAATAAAACCTCAAAACAAACCAGCTGGTACACCCCGGGGTGCAGCTGCTAAAGACTTGAGAAACGATGAAACACCTCAAAAAACCCTCCAATAGAGCTGCTCACAAAGCAGCCCTCATCAACCACCACCTGCGCATCAAGGAAGCCAAGAGAACAGCCATTACACCCTACATAGACAAGTCAGCCAACCACATGAAAGAACTCTTCAAAATAGTCAAGGAATTCACCAACCCAGCAGCCACATAGAACACAATGTACCTCTCCCATCGTACACCATCTTGTACTACTTCCACAGCAGGACTACCACCATCTAAAACAACTTTGACCCCCAACCGTTGGCTCTCAACCTCAAAAGCCTTGACCCACCAGCACACACCAGCTGAATAATCATCACCTGGTCTCCGCTCACCACCCAGACCATCATGACCTTCATCCACTTCGGGGAACCCACTGACCCCTGCCCCCACCATCTTTTCAGCCTGTGAACTATCCCAATCTGCATGGAACTCACTAGAATCATTAACACCTCCATCACCACAGCAGCCTTCCCAGACAAATGGAAACATGCAGATGTCAGACCTCTCCACCGACCCCGGCGTACTCACAAAGTAGCAACCGATCTCCTTGCGCCCTTACCCTGCCAAAGTAATTGAGAAGGCCATCAACCAACAGCTCACCGAATGACTGGAACTAAACCACCTTCTATAAGTCTCCCAATCTAGATTCCATGTCAACCACAGCACTGAGACTGCGCTGATCACTGCTACAGACAACAGAACCTTCCTCGACCACAAAGAAACTAGGGCCATGATCCTCCTCAACCTCTCTCCTGCGTTTGACACCATATCCCACCACACTTTCATCAACAGAATTTACATCATCAGCACACAGCAAAACACATTCAAATGGATCACCTCATTCTTTACAGGATGCATACAGAGGTACAAAAGGGGGTGGTGATGGACTTGCTCACTTTGCCACTGGATTCAAGCAAGCCGGGCTGAAGACAGCTGTAATGCCAGAAACCGGTCCTCGGAAGCTTGTTTCCGGTCCAGGAAAGGCATGGCTTGGCAGTTCGGGCTGGACTCTTCCCATGAGGCACAGGGTCAGACTGATTTGCATATAGCCATGACTGAACTGGGGTGGCAGAGTGGGCTAAAGAACGGTGATGGATCAAACCCAGATCTTTTGACTGGGTGTGAGTGTTTGATTGGTTGAGATGCTCCGTCCATCACCACCCCCTTTTGTACCTCATACAGAGCATCCAGCTGCCTCTCTTCACCACCTAACCCAAGGACATCATATGCGACGTACTCCAAGGATCATCCCTGAGCCCCACCCTATTTAACACCTACATGACCCCCCTCGCAGACATCATCAGATCCCAAAGCCTCAACATAATTTCCTACGCAAATGGCACCCAATTGATCCTCTTGCTCACCGAAGACACCTCCACCACCAGAACTAGTTTCTGCAACGCCATGGCCAAAGTAATTGGATGAGAGACAACTCCATTAAACTCATCTCCGACAAGACAGAAGTACTGATCTTCGGAAAGAACACCTCAATATGAGAACACAGCGGGCAGCCTGTGAAACTCAGACCAACACCCACACCTACAGACCACGCAACCTAGGCATCATCCTTGACAGCGACCTGACCATGAAACGACAAGTCTGCAAAGTCGCTTCCTCATGCTTCCACACCTTTTGCAAGCTCAGTAGAATCTTCAGATTGATCCTAGTCAACACCAGAAATGCTGTCACCCAGGCCATCATCACCACACACCTCAGCTACAGCAATGCTATTGTTGCCTCCATCTCCACAGAGCTCCTCAAGACTCCAGACCATTCAGAATGCTGCAGCCAGACTCATCCTGGACCTCCCCAAAAAAACTTACATCACCCCCCCAACTCAGGAACCTCTACCAGATCCCTATCCCGAAAAGATTCCAGTTCAAGATCCTCACGCATGCCTACAAAGCTCTACACGACCTGTCTACATCAACCACCGGACTCAACTTCCACCTACCCACAAGACCCCTGCACTCCGCCTCACTAGCCTGCATGCACCCTCCACATCCATCGCAGCCACAGCGGGGGCTGCTCCTCCGACAGCACTGCAAACGCCTGAAATGGCCTGCCCATCCATTGTCGAACAGCCTTATCACTGGCAGACTTTTGAAAGAAACTGAAGACCCGGCTCTTTGCCTACGACATCGCACCCACGACACACAGATATCCCTAGGGGTGACAGTGCTGCGCTTTTACAAATGCTGATTGATTGATTGACTAAGAGATGTGTAGCTTTCAGCAAGAATTTTAGTAGCTTGCGCTGCTGGTTTGCCAGAGCGACCGAGATGTTGGCGTACTACTGCTGCTTCCCTTTTAATATTACTTAGAATTATTGAGGCAACTTGTATATATAGTTGCCTATAAGTTTCATTCACAAATCCAGGGCAGGGGCTGACCCATATTCATTTTGAATCTGTTTGAGCACATCAGACAAAACAGCTATAGATAGGGCACCAGGCATAGATTGCAACAAACATTGTGCCCCATGTGTTCACTTTTCTACCGGGAGAACCATCCCTAACGGTAGGCCCATTGTGAGAATTCTGTGTTTATCTTTGGGTTCTGTATGGACCTCTGGTGGGAACCTTACCCATAATTACATTAATGGTGACTGGAATAATTGCTGGCATTGCCAGGTGCAGTTGCTGTGATTGTTGCCATAACAAACTGTGTTAATTGTCTGTATAGTTTAACTTTACCTGTGTAAAGTTTATAAAGTTCTGCGGTTGTGGGAACTCCTATTCGTGGATACTGTGTATACCCGACTAAGACTGTTCATGGTCCTACGTCATTGCTGAGGGGACCCAGTCTGAGCTTTATAGTGCATGTGATAGGGTGCCTTGGAACAAGTTAATATGTTCCTTAATTGCTGTGCAATTTCTAAATCTTCATAAGCTCTGTAATTGTTTGGTATGGCTGATTCAGTTTATGTGTGAAAATTTCCTGCGTAGGCGTCTGCTGCTGGAAATGTTACCCAAGAATAGAATACCTCTGTTTTTGAATGCTTTATGGGCCTTTACCACGAAGGTGACATATCCTCCAGTAGGAGGAAGCCCTTATGCTGTAACATCTATGTTAATGCATGTCTGCGGTTTAGTGGTATAATCACCGGTACTCGATTAGCCATTTTAATTAATGGAATTCAGAGAAGGTATAAGCTTGAACACCATACAGATAGAAATAGGGGGTTTCCTATTTTTCTGAAGACAAGTTTTTCCCCATCACTGGGGACATCTCAGGTGAGGACAGTAACTAGGGGCTAAGTGCCTGACCCTACGTTGGCAGGGTATGTCCAGATGTGGGTCCCTTGCTCAGTTTGCCACTGGATTCAAGCTAGCCTGGCTGATGACAGCTGATTAGCCAGAAACCGGTCCCAGGATGCTTGTTTCCGGTCCAGGGAAGACATGGCTTGGCAGTTCGGGCTGGACTGGTCCCATGAGGCACAGGGTCAGACTGATTTGCATATGGCAATGTCTGAACTGGGGTGGTGGAGTGAGCTAAAGAATGATGATGGATTAAACCCAGATCAGTTGACTGGGGGTGACTGTTTGATTTGCTCCAACGCTCCGTCCATCATCCCCTTTGGTATCACTTTGTTCACCCTAAGTTGGCAGGGTATGCCAGATGTGGGTCCCTTGCTCACTTTGCCACTGGATTAAAGCTAGCCTGGCTGGTGAAGGCTGATTAGCCAGAAACTGGTCCCAGGATGCTTGTTTCTGGTCCAGGGAAGACATGGCTTGGCAGTTCGGGCTGGACTGTTCCCATGAGGCACAGGGTCAGGCTTATTTGCATATGGCCATGTCCGAACTGTGGTGGTGGAGTGAGCTAAAGAATGATGACCCAGATCAGTTGACTGGGGGTGAGTGTTTGATTTGCTCCAACGCTCCGTCCATCATCCCCTTTGGTATCACTTTGACCCATAATGGTGTCTCATGTCGTACAGACTGTGCGTTGGACTCTGTCCACTCATACCATGAGAAGATGTTGACCTAATTCCTAGCTAGCTCACAGTGCACCATCGGGACCACTAAATATTACAAGGCACCAGATGGTGTCTGCAACCTCAAAACATGATGACCTGATTACCCCAAGGAAACAGGGAAACATATCTACCCTTTCGTGTTATCTCAGGCATGCCCAAAGGGAGCCACAAGAAGTAAGCAAACTGTCATTTCAACAATTTATTGAAACAATTGGATTCTTGTGAAAAATACATGAGCTGTAATAATTAGTAGAATAACACAAAGCAAGGTGACCAGCGTTACAAAACTGGTGAAAAAGATGAAATATTCAGCCATTATAGTTATTGTAGGAGAGTAGGGTCTGCTTCCTATGGTCACCCCCACTTATTGCTGTGATTCTCAGTTTTTTCGACTTTAGTGTGGCTGTGGGCCTGCTAATCAGACCCACAGCCCAGCTGTTCTCTCTCTAAATTGATACCATGTACTTTAGGTACATACCAGATTGGTTACTGAGTCACTCTTGTGAGCCCCTGTATAGTGAACCATAGGTACCCAGGGAATAGGTGTACCCTAGGCCTACCTGGGGCTGCAGCATGTATTGTGCCACCCCTGGTTTGCCTTCAAAACTACATGTAATCAGAAAGGGTCCACCTCAAAAAAGGGGGTTTGTTTTAATGTGTATCCTGTTGACCTTGGGATACACACATTTGGTTAAAATACCCCTCACACACCAAAAGGGCCCTTGGTGTCATGCTTCATCATCGGGGTCTTCCCGCCCGGCTACCGGACGGGGCAGTGCTGCGACAAGCGACTACGCTGGAGCACCTTTATAATTTGTGGGTGCTATGTGAGTGAATGGAGTGAGTGTCAGTGGGGTCAGGGGTGATAGACAAGTGATGATTAAAAAATACCTGGCCTAGTGATACAAAAACTATTTAATAAACACAGTTATACAGACCTATGAAAATTACAATAGGGAGTGTAGAAAACTGTTGGAGGACAGACGCAATTACGAAGTACTGAGGGATGACCCAACTGAAGAGGTCAGAATTAATATCCAGATAATGGTCGAGGAAGCAACAGCTTTTGACTGGATCTCCAGAAAAGAGAGCGAGTTTTTGATACAGGACAACCCCATCACACCGTATTTCTATATGATACCAAAAATTCATAAAGTGGCCCCTTATCCTCCTGGGCGCCCTATAGTGTCTGGTATCAATTCGATCCTGGAACCTCTATCCAAGTTCGCTGACGCATTTCTCAGACCCATTGTACAAGCAACAGATACCTACTTAAAAGACACAAAAGCTGTCTTACAGCTAATGAGGGAGATACAGTTTGACCCAGAACAACACCTCTTAGTAGGTTTGGATGTAGAGAGTCTCTACACGAGCCTCCCCCACAAAGAAACCCTGGAAATAATAGAGGAAGTTCTCTTCTCCACCGCCTGGGAGTATCTCACTCCTAGACAGGTTGTTCTTGAGTGCATCTCTCTCACATTGACGAAGAACTACTTTCAATATGAGAACACTTACTACCTACAGAAGCATGGCAGGAGCATGGGCAGTACCTGTGCTCCTAGCCTGGCAGGTCTGTACGTACATCATCTTGAAACGTCCAAGATCCTGAACACCCAAAATCCCTACAGACACCATGTAGTAATGTGGAAGAGGTACATCGACGATGTGCTGGTAATCTGGAAGGGCGATCAGGACTCAGTTGAACTTTTTATGGGATGGCTTAACCAACAAGACCAGTTCCTAAAATTTACACATACAGTTTCCAAAGAGAACCTTGTGTTCCTTGACCTGAACATCTACCCGGTGGAAGGAAAACTACAAACCAGCACACATTTCAAACCTACAGCTAAAAATAGCTTGCTACTTTTCGATAGCTTTCACCCGCGACACCTACGCGAGAACTTACCTTATGGGCAATTCCTCCGGTTGCGACGCAATTGCAGCAACATTAGCGATTTTAAGACCCAAGCAGCAGATCTGGAGTGCAAATTACTCAGCAGGTAGATACACATTAAAACAAACCCCCTTTTTTGAGGTGGACCCTTTCTGATTACATGTACTTTCGCAAGAGGAGGACGTGCCCACCTCGGTGCCACCTAGCACCACCTCTTCCTCCCCACTTTGATTTCTTTGCCTTCAAAACTGACACCACAGGTCTGTTCACACAACCTGGGTAAGGTGGTGTAATCACCCCTTACTTGGATATAGTATACCTATATCTACCTTTATATATAGCCACATATACACCTATAAGCCACTCCTATGGTAGGCCTCGACAATCCTGGAGGCAGAGTGCTTGGTTTTATGTGAGAGGGTGCCTTAGCATGAGCTGAGCCCCTCTGCAGCTTTCGGAACCATCTCCTTATAGCTGTTCTATGATATAGCCATACCATATACTCTTAAGTGCATTATAATCCTCGCGGTTAATACTAACTTTGGTTTGGCTTTGGCTTTATCAAAACATGTCGTGTAAGGTGTCAAACACTTTGGAATACTACCCCCCGCCAATTCTGGTGGCGGGGGTAGCATTAAACCCTTCTCGAGGGAAAAGACATGTAAGTTACTGCTTTACCCGGTTAAAGTTAAACAGAGCCTCAGCATCACAAAATGGATGCTGCTGCCACAGACACGAGTCTGTCCTCCTGTTGCTGGGGGAAACTCCAGCAAGGGCGGCCTGGACAAAAGGTTTCCTGTCCAGGGAGGTGCCAGTACCCCCCAGACAGGGGTTTTGTGTATTGGGGCGGGGAGGGCTGCTTTCAGTGAATGCATCTAGACACTGCCTGGGGCACACAAGGTGCTCCATGCATAGCCCGGTTCAAACCAGTTGCTGGGGCACTCTGGCGCAAAAATGGGCAAAGTGAAAGGGTTGTAACCACCCATTCTCAGGTCCACCCATAGGAGGAACCTAGTCAGGTAATCCAGCCCCCTTCCTTAGTATAAGTATAGGAGCTGTGTCCCCAGGACTTTAGATTATCCTGAACGAATCTTTGAAAGACATATCTTGGAACTTTGACATTCCATTCTGACTGGAAGGCGGAAGACATCTCCCTTGTGGTCAAGGAGTGACCACCCTGTGCAAACAGGCACCAACAGCAACTTTGCCTGTCTGCAGTTTCAAGGCTCCCATCAGAACCCAAAGACTCTGTGACTCAAGAACTGGACTTCCAAACTTCTCTGACCCTGATCCACATCCACAGTAATGCTGAGACCCGTGGCGGACACTAGAGACTTGGGACCGGACATCTTGGACATCCAGCAATTTGCTACCTGCACTCCTTTCCTGAAGCCTCAGTAAGTTGTGCATTGGGATACAAGAAGCCCCGGCCCCGAGCACCATTTGTGCCAAAGCCCAGCCCCCCACACTCTGCGAGTGTCCCGTAGGCCTCACCTTGCATTTGAGCTTGATGCATCTACCCGGTTCCTTGCCCATTGGCTAGTGAGCCCCCTGAAGATGCCATCTTGAATTTACTTTGCTTTCCAGATTGCTCCATGCTTGCTCGAGCTTTCCTGAAAAGGAGAAGTGCCACAGACCTTGCTGGTCTGCAACAGAGCCAATCTTGACATCCTGTGTGGGTTGCGGTTGCCAAGGCTTGTTGGGTCCAATCTAGATACCTACATCACAGTCATCTAGATCCTCGTTGATGCCTCCTGGACCTCGTGGCTGAAGAGACAAACTCACCTTCTTCACCTTCAAGCACGTGACATCGCCTGGTTCCTGCCTGGTCACTGGCTGGAGACCCAGACTCTCCCCCCAGCTTTCAGGTTCTTCACATCACCGATCCACCGGGACACTTTTCCTCTGGTCACCTATACCACTTTTTTGCAGCTCTCCATAGAAAACGACGATGAAACCTGACACGAAAAAGCACCTATGCACCCGGCTTCCCTGTGTGAAGTAACATGAGTACTCCAGTGCTCCCGTGGGTCTTGACTCTCGAAGTGTCCTAGTTTAAAAGGGTTCCATCCTACTCCATCCGAAAGTGTCCTTAAATTGCATATTTGTAACTTCTTCGTTTCCCATAGAAAGTCAATTGTAACTCGCAACTGTCTTTAGACACTGCACACGTCTTCCGTGGGCCTCAAACTTCCTCACCTTTGGTTGTTTAGTTTGCTTGGTAGCCCCAGAGATTCCACAGGCCCTGGGCCTGCTTTCTAACTCCCATGTGGTACTTATACCACTATCTTAGTATATGGTTTGTGAGGCCCCTAGGGCATAACATATACTGTGCAACTTATTGAATATTAACTGTGTGACTTGTATTGTATTTTTACCTCTGACCTCATAAAGAGTGCACAGGGGTTGTGTTAAGATTAAATACATATATATTTGATGTATACCTTGTGTGGTGTCCTTTCATTTGGTATTCAAGGGATTATATATGGGAAAACAACTTGCCTAACTCGCCTACTGAAGTCTTAGCCTGAAGACTGCTAGTTCATGCTACCACTAGGATAGCTTTCTATAAGGTTGATTTACAACCACCATCAATAGGGTCGATTAGACTGGTGCAAGGTGCCCACTAGAACTAGAGGACATCATATGCCAGGCTAACTTCTCACAGTTATTGCATAAATTATATGAATACATATAATTGTACTCCTACATAATGCTGCCTATCCTAGAGAGTATATGGTGGATATAATTCTGCCAGATACCTTAGAGTGGTCTAACTCCCTATTTACCTGTGTGTGTGTCATCTGGTAGCCAGTCGAGTGTAGAATAGGTCGCCGTCCATCTCAGGTTTGTAATGAGATTCTGCTTGAGTGGAACTCAGACACGAGGTGACCAGGAAAATCCACAGAAATGCTCCTTTGACAAAGGCTTGGTTCAGCTTATATAATGAAACTGTACCCATTGGTTTTGAGCCTGAACTCCGCCCCAGCTGTTATTGTTGATTCTACCTTTCATCAGAAAAACAATGTCTCCAGTTATACAATTCGCAAGACAGGCTCAAACTTCACACAAGAATGTTGGCCGCATGTTTCCATATGTTTTACAGGTCTTGGTAGAATAGGAAGGTGCACCAAGAGTTCAGGCATCCACCACACAGAACACGTAGCATCAAACTCAACCTTCTTATATACACACTGAGGAGATACATCACAGACCACTGCAAGCTACCTTCATAAGCAGGCCTTGTTTTGCTTATGGACAGGCACTGAGCAAGCTTCCTTCATACAAAGTGACAAAGTATGAACAAATAGAGCAGACCAGTTAGGCACCACACTTGCAAGTGGAATGAAGACTGAAATTGCTTTCTTTTTTTTGTAGAAAAAGGGTGCTCTCTGTAATTATTTTTGTTCAAGAAGCTCTTATAATGGAGAACAACAAATGTCAATCTATAGATGTGCTGAAACATGAAGTATGTTATGAGTAGCACACAAAAACAAATATAAGTACAGTCATACACTGCTCCATGTTTCAAATGTGCTTATATTTAAGGGAAAATGACTAAAGTGTGCTGTGCTGTGTTGCATCGAAGGGACAGAGAAAAACAGCTCTGTATCTATTAAGGCATGGTGCTGTTTTAATTCCACCTACCATTGGCTGGCTTAAGGCTGCCGTGTGCAAACTCACACACCCTTGCACTATAGAGCAAGGATGTATGCGTTCTGTCAATCATAGGTTGTGGAATAGAAGGGTCCCTTCCAGTGCAAAAAGTATGCCTTAATACTTTTCCCACTTTGTATGCATGATGTACAATGTAGCACACATCCAGAGTTTAATAAATATGAAAGAAATTAAAATATTTCTCTCTGTTACACCTGTCTCAAGGAGGTGTAAGCTTTTGGTGCAATTAATTGTCTAAAATTGTTAGTAGATAGGGATTTGCATCAAAGCCTATGGGTGGCTGCATGGGAACGCCCATGTACCACCCAATGTACAATCTCTTAACACAAAGGTGTACATAGCAATACTTTTTGCTACTCCAGCTATAACTTTGCAATGCAAATGCTAATTTGCGTTAAAAGTAAATACCACTACAGCTCTTTGGCTGAGTTTGCATTACAAATACAACACAAATACTGGGCCCTAATGCACTGGCTGGCAAAATAATACCATCTGAGTTTTCAATATTGTTGTACAATCACTGCTTACTAGTTTCATTAGAAAAATCTCTGTATTCCCCTCCCACTACTCATGAGTGAGACATTGTTTAGATCCAACTAAAACCTTTCGTGAAAGTTACATGAGACTAAAAACATTTCTACGCAAAATTTCTATAATGAACTCCCACATCACCCAGTCCCCCTTTCTAAAAACATAAATTAAAATAAATTATATTGAAAGATATTTACATTTAAGCAGCAATCCAGGTTATCAGAGCAGGACTGCCAAAATAAGACCGATAGCTCAGATGAACAGTTTAGAAGACACAGCCAAGGAACCCTTAAATATGGGTACACGGGCCAGATGAGCCCACTTTGCTAATGCCTTAAAACGTTTCTGAAACAAAAACAGGGGTTATGCCCACATTACCCTCCCATACCTGGACAAAAAGCATCAAAAGATGAAAAAGTAGAACAAACTAGTATTGAGGGATAAATTCAATTTATAATTTTAGAACATGAAAATATTAATTATTCTGTTCATATAACTAAATATATCACAAATCACTTTACAAAAATCAGAGGATGTATAAACATGTACAAAAAGGAGATGGCGCAAAACAACTGTATATAAAGAAAACAAATTCACTATATACACACAATACAATGCATTATATACAAATCACAAATACACTATATACATTACATATATATACACAAAGGTGTACCCATAGACAGATCTCAATGGATGACCTATCACACAATGTATACACTCCTAACTTCGAGTGATATAACTCTATAATGGAGATCCCCAATACGCCTGAGATGTAACTTCTCTCAAACTCTCTTTAGAAAAAGGCGCCTGAATATATAAGCAAAGATAAACTAAGCAGGGACTCCTAATCACAAGGGTGTCGACGCTGTCGCGGTCGCGTTTCCGCCACTAGAATCTTTATGGCTTCATCAGGACAAGGGTACTGAAAACAAAAAACTCGCGCTCATCCAAAAGGTAGTCACCCATGGAGGTAAAGTTGATATTAATCCAATGGGCACCAGCGCCCATAAAGCACTTAATGGAACAAGTTGATGTCCCACAAGTAGAAATCCGGTATCACAAAATATATCAATATATCCGAAACCCTAGTCGAGGCAGCAGCACTCGTTCAGAAAAAGCAGGCAGCCAAGCATTAATCTATGGTCCATCTACGTAAATCACCCGGAGAAACACTTCCGCGTCTACACAGGCGACTAACAATCGCCATTATTAAAACGTTTCTGAGGCAGGCAAAATAAATTAGAGAATACATCTGAAGGTACTAACAATTGAGAATGAAAAAGAGACAAGGAAATTGATGAAAATAATTCTACCAAGGAGGATGAGTGCTTAGATGATCTATGAGATTCTCCTCCTTACACTGATGATGATGCATAGATACCAAGACCACCATCATGTGATAAGGGTGCTGGAGAGACAATCAGGGGTACACATGTAATTCGAGTAATTGATACTGCGAGCGCTCCACTTGAGATAGATTTACCAGCGTTACCTGGTGCTAGTAGAACTACAGCTGCAAATGATACATTATACAATGGTGTTGTTACTTGTTACCACACCGCAACCAATGAAGAGTGAAAGGAGAAAAATGAATATTGCTGATCTGAAAAGTGAGTTTAGAGAACTTTTACAAGGTACAATTGATTAGACAGACTACTCATATACAATTGAGATTAAATTAAATATTTGATCAAAGAAGCAACTCGTTATGTGTGTGTGTGAAGCACATGACAGATCTAAGGAATTAGCAGACGAGTGTAACATAGATATATATAAAAAGAAGAATTTGCAAAGAAACTTTAGAATGAATTTGATTGAAGCTGAAATAAAGAACATAGGTTAATTGTCTGTGCAAACACATATCAGTGAGATAGTTGATTGCATCAAAAATTGGACAGATTTCGAAAAGTGCAGACATAAATGGAGGATAAAGCAATATATTATAAGGAAAAATATTGATAGTGAAAAGAAAGTGATTGTGGTCATAAGCGAGCCTGAAAAAGAAATGGTTGTGACAGAACTCCCTTTATGAGAAGTTTATGCTCTATGGACTAGGTCTGATTTCTGTGCATTTACAATGAATTTTCCAAAACTAAGAGAGAAACAGGATAAGTGGTACTCAGAAGTTGAAAGGCTCGTGACCCATTTGAAAGTACTTTGGGTGGACCTGAACACATTGTTTGGAATTATTATTCCTAAAGAACGCAAAGCTGTTATTTGGCCAACAGAAGAACCTCTCAAGAGTGTCTCCTAATAATGGTCCTGCTCCTTTTGTAAAGCAGAAATACAAGGGAGCGATAGAACATTTGAAGCAAAAGAGGCGAATTGGATGAAAATCTGTGAGCCACACAAGAGCCAAAAGAGTCAGTGCATTCATACTTTAAGATACTTATGTAAATCTATAGAAAGTAGAGTGGAACCAAACATCTGTCAAAAGGATGTATTAACGGGTTTGTTTTGGCTTTCATTTTGGGTTTGCATCCCAAGCTTAGTTCTCATATTCAGCAGTGTGATGTGTTGCCAGACCAAGAGTATTGATGAGATACTCAAGTATGTCAAATATTGTTGCAATCGCTTTGATGCTAAGCATAAAAATATTAAGTATAAGTTGATGATTGCGCATACAAAGTCGCTTCAGAGAGGTGACAAAAATCAGATGATAGTTTTGAATATGGATTTTGGCCATCTGCAGTTTCTGGTACGAATTCAAATCTTGGGATGCAAGGAATGCAAGCAGTTGGTATAAAGGGAAATATTGTGATGTCTGGACAGATTGGGAATTTAGATCCACAGGGCAGGGGTAGAGGGTTTGTGACTAATTCTGGAATAAAGGTGAACATCGACATACTTAAAAAGAGCACCGCTTGTCAAATCTGTGGGAAAACTGGTCACATGAAGTGTGAGGGTAGGCAGGATCTGGATTGAATCCAAAATGATTTTGGTTCCTAGATGCAGCAAAATACAAATCAGATGACCTCCCAAGTCCAACAGACACCTGTGCAAAATGTGCACAATCATGGGCAATTCAACATGAATATGCCTGTAGCTCCATTGTTGCAACAAAACATAGGAACCAAGATGCCTCCTTATCATCATTTAGGGTTTCCGCAGAATCCTTGGAGTTTAAATAGTGAATTTCCCCATTTACACAGGATGTTATTGATTTACAATGACAGTGCCTGAGGGGGGAAAAGGACTGCATGCTTGATGCAGTACTAGTGGTAGGCCCGAGTGGCCCTTATGTAGATGGTGAGGTGAATTACCATCCCATATTATTCGTGATTGATACTGGTACTACCTGTTCCATGGTTCTCTCCATGGAGGTTCCAAACCTTCCCATCTCAGGAAATGAAGTTCACGTTGTAGGAATACGCAATACGCAAGTTACTAATTGGGTTTCAGCAAATGTCCCTGTAAAATTGTCTCTATCAAAAATGATAACCAATTCATATTATGTGATTGAAGTCCTGTTAATTTTCTTGACAGGGATTTGTTGTGCAAGATTAATTGTGTGATCTACTGTACACCGGATGGTGTTGCAATTCAGTCACAAGATTCTAAAGTTCATTTGTTTCCAGTTTTCAGAAAAGATGACCTGCATCTTGATTTAAGACATACAGTTAAAGAAGAAGAATGGGATTTTACAGGTAAAGAAATTGGACCGATTAACAGTCCAGACTCAGTTAATATTACTGTAAACTAGATGCAATTGATGCTCAAACTCAAAAATATATACTTTCTAGGGAAGCATAAAAGGGAATGAACCTTTTTTTTTTTTTTTTAACCTTTTTTTATTGCAGAGTTAGAAACCACAGGATACAAACAATCAACCCGTGCCCCCGCGACACCCCACTGTCCAATAATAAATCCAAACTGTACACAGCCATTCAGCCCGCATCCCGGAGGCCGGGCGGCATGTTGATCCAAGCAATAGGAGAAAATCACAGTGCAAGTCCCACAGGGACCATGGTCGAAAAGCCATCGTACGTATCTGCGTTTTACCCCCCCCCCACAACAAAATCTCCGTCAGCCATCCCAAAACTAATGCAGTAACATCCCGCGCTTCGGGGCTCCCCCTAAGCGCCCCCGCCCCAACTCGCCTGGCCGCTCCCCCAGCCCTCCCCCACTGCCACAGCACGCAACCTCCCTAATAGAGCCTAGGCACCCAGGCTAGCCACCCCCGAACGGCTTCCGTCCCACCCCAAGTCCCATAAACCAGTCCCCCCCAAGGCCCCCCCCCCCTGGCAACTGCTAGGAGTACCCCTCGCCCTGTCGAGTTGGATGGATCTACCACAGCGCGGAAATTAGCTCTTCTGTGTGCGCCCCGTGGTGTCCACCGGCTCAGTTCTCTCCATCCCCGTCATCCACCATAGAGTCACGCAAGGCCTGCACCACCTGCTCCCACGCACGCGCCGCGTCCAGAACCCTCTCATTCCCCAACTTAACAGCCTGTTTCATCCGGAGCACACTCTCGCAAGCAGACCACCGCAGCAATTCATTCCTCCACCTACGCAGCGAGGGCCCCCCCCTGGACTTCCAGTGCCACGATATCTCCCTCTGCGCCAGTATCAGACCCAGGTCAATAAATTTGCTCGTCACCTTGGTGCGTTTGGTGTGCGGGAACCAGAGCAACAGGCACGCCGCCATATCAAAGTCCACCTCCCTGGCAGACACTTCATTCAGGAGTTCCCCTACCTCTGCCCAGTAGGTCCCCAATTGCGGGCACCCCCAAAACAAATGATCCATGTCCGCACCCAAAGACGAACACCGTGGGCATCGGGCATCCGGCACCCGGAAGTACCGCTGTAATTTCTCCGGGGTTAAATAGGCCCTATGAAGCACATAGAAATGCACTTGTTGAAAGCGCGCATTTCTCGTGCCCTTCCACGTACGCCGCAGGATGTGTCCCCACGCCGTATCCGGTATGGGGCGGCCCACACTCTCCTCCCATTTAGACTTGAGCCCCAGGAGCGGCTCCAGACCCTCATGCAGCATCCTATTATGGAGGCACGTCACAGCCTTAACCGTACCAGCTGCCATCACCACATATTGGCACGCCATAGTCGTCGTTGGTTCTACGAGCCCCCCTTTCCAGTGCTTCTGTACGGCAGCCACCACTGCCGCGTGTAGGAGGAACCCCCCGTCAGGCAGCCCAAACTGGTCCCGGAGCACCTCAAACGGTGCCAACGCCCCATCTATGTACAGGTCGCCCACCACCTGCAATCCCATCTCTTCCCAAGCCAGCAACGGGGACCAATCACCCCCGTGCGGCAAGGCCGTCAGCATGCCGATCGGAATCTCCGGTGCATAAGGCCGCGAGGCCCTCGCTCTCCGAAGGCTCCTCTGCCAACACAAACGGAGCGTCCTTTCCTCCACGGTGAGGGCCCGCAACTCAAGCCTCTGCTGCATGATAATATAGGACAACACATGGCGTTGCATCCCCCGATCCCGGTCCTCCTCCGGACCCCTGAACACCCTAGCCACATTCTGTGTTAGAACCTGCAGCTGTGCCGCTAAGTAATACAGCTCAAAGTCAGGCACAGCCATACCCCCTTCCATCTTCGGGCGGAGGAGCGTGGTCAGGGCCACTCTACGGCGGCCATGCCCCCACAGAAAGCCAATAATCATCGACCTCAGGTCTCTGAAGACCCCTTGGGGAATCCATATGGGCAGCGTCCGGAAATAATAGAGAAAGCGGGGGAGTGCCACCATCTTCAGAAGGGCAATCCTGCCTAGAACCGTCAGCGGGAGGGTCGACCAGAAAGACAAGCTGCCCCGCAGTGCCCGGACACAACGACCAATGTTGCCCTCCAATAGGTCTGCGGTAGCGTGGTAAATGCGAACACCCAGATAGGTGAAACAAGATGGTTCCCACACCACGTCCAAGTCTCCGTCAGGAGCAGGTGAACCCGCTCGCAGCGGGAACACACAAGTCTTCGCCCAATTGACCTTAAGGCCCGACAGCCGGCCGAACTCCGACAGCAGCTCCATAGCACCGGCCAACGCCCGGGAGGTGTCAGCCAGGTACAGGAGCAAGTCATCCGCATAAAGCGATATATAATGCCACTGCTCGCCCCTGGCTATCCCCAAGTACACGACACCCGACCTCGCATGGACCGCTAAAGGTTCCATTGCCAGAGCAAACAACAGGGGAGACAGAGAGCACCCCTGCCGCGTGCCCCTGCCCACCGGGTACGCCGCAGACACCAGGCCGCCCAAACGTACTCTCGCCGTCGCCGATGCATACAAGACCCTTGTCCACCTGCGGAACCCCTCGCCCATACCAAACCTCTCCAAAACTCCGTCCAGGAACGGCCATTCCAAACTATCAAAGGCCTTCTCGATGTCTACAGATAGGACCGCAGGGGCACCCTCCCCGTCCAAGATGGCGTCCATTATCCCCACCAGTCGGCGAACATTCAGCGCCGTGCTCCTCGTGGGTATGAACCCGGCCTGGTCCCTATGTACCAGGCCCGTCATATACGGGGCCAGCCTGGTGGCCAGTATCCGGCTCAGAATCTTATAATCCACCGTCAGCATGGACAGCGGGCGGTAAGACCGCACGTCCGCTGCGTCCCGGCCTGGCTTCAGGAGCGGCACAATCAAGGCCTCCCGCATGGATCCGGGCAGCGCCCCAGCCTCGAATGCTTCAGCATACACCGTCAGCAATCTGGGTGTCAAAATATCCGCATACAGCTGATAAAATTCAATCGGTAACCCGTCCACCCCGGGCGTTTTGTTGCGGGCCATATGCTTTATAGCCGCCCGTATTTCCGTGAGCGTTACCGGGCCGCCCAGTTCCTTCGAGTCCTCCTCAGCAAGGACCGGAAGCTGCCTCTCCCCCAAGTATTCCACAATGTCCTGGACCCCCACCTCCAGCTGACTCTGGTACAGTTCCTCATAGTACCCCCTAAAGCACTCCAATATCGCTGCCTGGCTGTACACCATCTCCCCCTGCGCAGTGCGAATGCCGAGGATCGGGGAGCCCCTAAGTTCCGGGTTGGCCAGTCTGGCCAAGAGGGTACCCACCTTGTCCCTTTCCGCATGCGCCCTGACGATATACTGCTTATAGTCATAGCATCGCAAACGTTCCGTCTCAGTGGCAACCACCTCCTTCGCTTCTAATAGCTGGGCTTGTAAGTCCGGTCTAGCCGGCCTGCGGCGCTCCAGGTCCCTCAACCTATCTTCCGCTGTCACGAGGTCATTCAACACAGCCGTGCGAGCATTCGAGAACCTGCCCAGACACACTCCCCTCGCCACCACTTTCATTGCATCCCATTCAATGGACCTACTCGTGGCCGTGCCCGCATTCATTCCGAAATAGCTATCAATGCCTTGCCGAACCACGTCTTGGAAGACAGGATCCTCAAGTGTCTCCGGCCGAAGCCGCCACGTTGGTATAACTGAGCGCTCCCTCTGCCACTGAATGTGCACCAATAGGGGATTATGATCTGAGATAGTCCTAGCTAAGTACTCCGCATGGGAGACCAACGGAGCTAGGGATCCACCACAGAGCACCGAGTCAATCCTGACATGCAGGTCATGAAGCGCAGAGTAAAAGGAGTAATCCCTGGTCTCCCTGTGCCGCTCCCTCCAGACATCCAGCAGCCCCCACCTATCCTGCCAGTCCTTCCTGTGCGCGGTCAGCCTGCGCACCGGGGAGTCCACCAGAGGGGGATGGGACCTATCCAGAGCCACATCAGTAATCGAGTTAAAGTCCCCCCCTAGCACTATCGGGCCCGCCAGGAAGGAGGCTAACGCCCCTGAGAGGCTATCAAGATATCGAGCTTGATCAGTGTTTGGCGCATACACACAGCAGAAAACCACATCCCGGCCATATAACCTCCCCTCCACCGCCACAAACCGGCCATCCGGATCCACTACTTGATTCAGCAATTGAAAGGGTATCCCCGCCCTCACCCAGATCAGCACCCCCCTGGCATACGCTGAGTAGGTGGTGCCAAACACCTGGCCCCGCCATCTTTTCTGCAAGGCAGTACATTCCTTCTTAGTGAGATGAGTCTCCTGAAGCATAGCAATCTGAACCCCCCTGCGTACAAGATATGCATGGACCTTATGGCGCTTCACCATAGTTCGCAGCCCCCGGACATTCCACGTTAGGCATTTCAGATTAGGTAATGTCCCCATTCCAACTTCGTACAGTCCAAATCAAATAACGAATGTTCATAACCCCCCCAGTGCAGTTGCCCCCCCCCAAACACACCCAAAACAGAAAAACTTCCCAAACCCCGCTCCCCAGGACAGAGCACACGAACCCAATGTCCGCCCCCATCCAAACCTTGAAACAACTTCTCACACTCATAACCCTGTGGTCTCCACCACAGGCGGCCTTAAGGGCCCAAGGGGGGTGAGTCACCGCCGACCTCAGCGAGCGGAGCCCACGCCCCGCGCCTCCATCCCTCTTGAAGCACAGATCCCCCCCTCCCGGCGTCCCGGCCCCCTATCAACAGGATACCGCCCCACCATGAAGTCCCGATCTAGCTCAATCCAACCCAATGTCAGCCGCAAAAGATACCATCCGAGGTCTGTGGGGTCACCTCCGGCCCCTTCGAACTGTCCGCTTCTGAAAGTTCCTCTCCCGACCTGCCGCCTTCTCCTCCCGAGTCAGTGTCCGCACGTTCACTGTTCTGTTGCGACCCTGTAATGGCCGCCGTCGCTGCGAGTGCATCCCTCTTTTCTGCCGCCATTTGGGCCTCCCGCCTCTCCCGTTGGCGCCTGTTGCGGGATCGGATGCGTTGCGATTGTCTCACCCGGGGCTGCTTGGGCTCATCTCGCCTGCTTTTATGCGATCTGTCCGTACCCGCCCTGTACAACTCCAGCCATTGCCAAACCTCGTCCGGAGTCTGAAAAAAGTGCGTAGACCCATCCAACATGATCCGCAACTTAGCTGGGTAGAGCAAGGAGTACTGAATGCTTTCCTCCCTGAGCTCCTTTTTCACTGCCAGGAACGACGCCCGGTTTTTCTGGACCATTTGGGTGTAGTCCGGGAAGATCGTAACCCTACTATTCTCCACGTCATAGGGGCCCGACATCCTGGCCCGCTGAATGAGAAGATCCCGGTCTTTGTAGTGGAGGAGTCTCACCACCATCGGGCGGGGGGGGGCGACCAAGCCCCGGTGGGCGAGCAGGTACCCGGTGGGCCCTCTCTAGCGTAAAGAAAGGAGTGAGCCCCTCCGGCGCCACCACAGTGCGGAACCAGTTCTCCATATAGGCCACTGCATCCTCCCCCTCAATCCGTTCCGGAAGGCCGACGACCCGCACGTTGTTCCGCCTATTGCGGCCTTCTGCATCCTCCGCCCTCCGTTCCAACGCGTCCAACCGGGCCAACATATCAGTGATCTTATGTTCCGCGGCCACCACCGACGGTTTCAGGTCCAGCAATAGTTGGTCATGGTCCTTAACTTTGTCCGCTAGCTTTGCGTGATCTGCGCGCAGCAGCCCCAGGCCCACGGCCACTTGGGCGATGTCTTGGTGCAACACGTCCTTAGTCGAGGCGATCGCATCAAGTATGGCATCTAGTCGCTGGTTCAGCCGGTGGTCTCGATCGAGCTCCGAGGAGGGACTCTCGCCCAGCTGGGTGGAAGTTGCCGAGTCCCCCTCAGTGCATCCCGCGGGCATCGACCCACTCGTCGCCGCCATTCCAGGGTGCTGCGTCACAAGTCCAGGAGCTCGGTTACCGTCAGCGCCCGTGGGCAGCACCGGTCGCCGGCAGTGCAATGTCTCCACCGACACTCACAGGCACAAGAGCCACGGCCTGCGACGCCCACTCCACTCGGCCGTCCCCACGGGAGCCTGAGGGGAAGAGGAGAAGTCCCAAGACGGTATCCAGCTAGGGTCCCCAAGCTCCGGACGAGCCAAGGCAGCGCACCACGGCCTCAGATCACAGTCCCGCCGACCCTAGCGCCCCAGTCAGCGGCTTGCAGGATCTCTCGCCAGGATCCCTCGCCAGTCGGTGACAACTCAGCTCAGGGCTGAAGTTCGGGGCCTTCCGACCTCCCCGCCGCCATTTTCTTCGCACCCTCGGCAACACCTCAGCCGCTGCTTCAGCACGGTCTCCTCGGGGGCGGCAGTCCCCCAGCAGTTCATCAAGTACACCCAGCTGTCCCCTCACACTTCAGAGGGCAGGAGAGTCGTCTCCGGGCCGCCCAGGGTTCCGAAAACAGGAGAATTAGCGGGATCCTGCGCGGAGCTACGAGCTCACGCCGCCATCCCGATCGGCGTCCAAGCCACGCCCCCAAAAGGGAATGAACCTGTCATAGAAAAACATGATTCAACTGGGAATTGTATGAGAGATGCTTAGTAGTAGTAGTAGTATCTCTCCTGTGATGGATATTAAAAACCGAGTTGCAAATGAAGGGTGGTCCAAGATCTTAGGAAAATAAATAAAATTGTAGTTCAATGTTGTCCACTGATACTGAATCCAGTTATGAGTGAAGAATATTCAGCAACAGTCACAAGAAACTGAAGATGAGAGTGTGCACAGAGGAGTCAAGTAGCCAGAATCAGTGAGAAGAGGCAAAAGGTTGCACTAGAAGACTAAAAGGACAGAATTAATTAAAGAAGAGCCCGAGACCAACAAGAGAGGTAGTGCCAAACAGAAAATACAAATCACCTGAATGGACTAATCTATCATCAGTCTCTGCAGATGAAGAATCACTTGTGGAAGTCTATGATTTGACAAATTGCTATCAATTCAGTTTTTAGGAGAAACCTGAAGAACAACCCTGAGCTCAACAAGAAAAATGTATTTGATGAAATGATGAGCTGATAATTTAAAACACACAAGAAGAATTGTAAGCTAAATGTTTGTTGTTGTACCTTAGGAATTGAGATGAAGAAAGCAGGGTTTCTGGAATTCCATGAAGTGAGCTAATGAACTGAATGTTTGAAGTAACCGAAGATTGATTCTTGATTTTGTACCATTAAGAAGTTCTATTTTCCTGTCTTATTTTTTTATTTTTACTTAGTAGAAGAGGACACACTGTAGACACAGATGCTTCAAGATACTTAGAGTTTTTTCATTGATAATGATATTAAGAATTTTACCATGGACTGCTGTTGTGCTTAATTTTTACAGTTGGATAAACTGCACCAGCACAAGTTGACCTAACTACTAGACAAAATGAAATAGTACACATGATGTTAACTCATAGGGATAGATCTAAGGTAATTTTATACAGAAATTATATTTGAATCGAATAGAGGAGTAAATCAGTATTATGAATGTTAAGGGCTGTTTTGTCTCTACATATTTATCATCCTCAATGGTAGAAGCTACAACTTATTCTCAATGCACCTCTCGCAGTTTCCCTCCTGTAATGTTTTTTATTTGTGTGTTCCAAAATAGAGAGTTTGTGTCTCTATATTATTTGGATTTCAATATTTCACTGAAAGAACGTCACGTATCTGAAGACACTGGGCATGGTGTAACATTTCCCAAACATATGAAAGCCATTGCACAAACTAACTTGAATACTAATAAAACTAAAATGAGTTTGTGTTTAATTTGAGTAAAGAAGAGCATGAGTTTATTAAGAAATATAATGAAAGGTGAAGTGTTGGAAGACATGAGTGAGGTTAAGATGCAAATAGCTGGAGAGAAATTCATGAATACAAGTGGGCATCCAAGATTGAGAATGGAACATGAAACACAAGGCGTGTTGTGTATAGTGTGAGTAAAATCACAAGTAATACCTTGTGATTTTAATCGCACCATAAACAACACTTCTTGTGTTTAATGTTCAATTCTCAAAAGAATTTGTGTTAGACAGTGAGTTTGAAGGAGTTATGTAGTTGATGATGAGTTTTTAATTCTGGGAGGAGCTGATATTTAGAGGAATTTATTATATTTGTGGAAAGACTACCGATTTTAACCTGCCTCTTAATTGAATGGGTAGTTGCTATTCTGCTTTGGTATTCCCACTGGCCTAGCCTGTGAATGAGATGAGTGATTTTTTGGTTTGAAAACAGTAAACTTGGCTTTGGACAAATTGTGCTAGATGTGCTTGGTGCTATGATTTCATCGATTGGTGTGGCTTTGAATGATGTGAAAATTAGGAGGCTGTTGATGCTTGTTGATCATCTTGTTGCTAACACTGCTGGAGTATTAACTAAATCAAGGAAGAATTGATAGCTATGCATGCTATGATATTGCAAGGCCACCTTGCATTAGGTATTCCTCTTGCAATGGAGGGCATAGTATACCTTGTGTTGAAGGTACAACAGTGCTGTACCTTCATGCCAGACAAAGGTAAGCTTATATAACAAACGTTACTAACATTTCTTGTGAAGCAAAAGCTCTCAGCTCATGGAAATTGATTGGTTCCTGGTTTGGTGAGACTGGAAAGGACTTTGGTAAAGTTGGTTAGTGGTTAGATAGCTTAAGAGGGAGTATACTATGTTCTGTTCTAACCCCAATATTTATTGTGTTGATTTGTGAAATTTGTTTCACTCTTTTGCTTAAACTGTTTGTAGAATTATTTTCTAAAATGGGATTAAATTGTGGGTGTAAGAAGGTGTTAGCAATATTATCAAATAAGAGGAAGAGAGACATTTACGAAGTAGAAAATGTCAAGCTATAAACCCATGATGACATCAAGATGTTTGAAAAAGTGAGACACAAAATGCAGAAGTGATGCAGACTGTATTACGAAATGTAATTATGGGATATCGATGATGACTGTAATCATCAGAGGTTGGATTTTTTATTTCAGATTAGAATTATATGTAGTTACTAATATGAGTAATTTGTAATTGAAACAAAATTGTTGTGATGTATTGAACTTTTTTTGTCTTTGCTAACTGGGCCTCAATAAAGACTCAACTTAAATTTGAAATAATATTCATTGTGTCTTTATATTTCTTCTCAACACCATACGTAGCAAAATGTGCACTGTTTGTTTTGAAATTACATGTTGTTCTCGAAGCACTCTGAAGGAAGCCTATAGATACTTTTCCTGATCATACACTGCATTACATACACCTATGAATGTTTTCATTATTCATGTAAATAGTTTGTTCTGACACCTCCAATGACTTTAGGTCAGAAGAGGCAATTTCTTATTCATAAAGTGCGATAGTGCTAGGATGGTGGAATTATATGACGTTTTATAATGTTGAATTGGGATTTACTGTAATGTCAATACATTTGTTCACGCCATTACAGTCAGTGCATTTCCAATTACTTTCTATGGTGCTACTTTCTATTAAATTGCTTACATTTGATGGTGATTCAGATATTTTGGGTATCTACCTGATTCTTGGTCGATTTGCTTCACACTGTGAACTTAGTTTGATTTCCAGATTTTGTTCATTGCCACATGTGCCTTAAATGTTAAAAAAATACCTTCAGGGCAATTTGATTCCTATGCCTTAAGAATGATGTTTTGAACCTGACTATTTTTTTGCATTCTGTATTTGTACTTTAATATTTGAATAAACCTTGATGGTTTCCAAATTGTCTGAGATTGAACTTCCTTTTTGAGTCAGTCGTTATTGTCTGTATTCTAAAAATTTACTTTTGAAATGTATCTCTTAGGATATATTGCCTCATTCATTTTTGAGGACAACACCATCCCCGATCCTGCGATGGGTGCTATTATTAACATCAAGATTCCCATTTTTAATTGTTGCTGCTTTTTACTGATAAATACAGACAGACAACAATGGGCTTCTTGTGAGTCACTTTCCATGCTGTCTTTCATAAAGTCCAAGCTAACAGCTGGCCAGGCAGACCGCATTGGGAGTTAAAAAACAAAATGAGATTTCCTTAAATACAGGCATATGTCAACATATAGTTGTAGCATAATGCTAACAGTTACCTGTGGGAGTAATATTTTATTATATTTGGCTGCTTAATTTGCTAAAACATGACAGACATCAAAGTATGAGTGCATGCTCATCAGTTAAATTTGGAACTATACAATTGTACAGCGTAATTGTTTCTCAAAACATACAATAAATATGTATAAATATCAATAAAAAGGACAAAAAATAAATATTGATAAATGCCGATGGAGTTGTTAAACCGTTAAATACAATAAAACAGGGGGCTTTAATTATCGTGCAGATTATCTGAGAGATGCCACCCACATTTCTACAGAGTTATGTACTTCTCCATATCCTCTTTAATATTTTTATTAGTGATGTAACTGAGAGCAATGATAAAGGTTTTTTATTTGTCCAGCTCAGTAGCCTTTCCTACTTATGAATGCCAAATATGACAGCTTTGATAGACCAAACACGAAGGGGGTTACAGCTGTAATAAAGATGTTGCAAAATCCAACTGCCAACAAATACAAAATAAAAAATGGTTGAGAGGGCAGATTTCTTTAAGTACCATGAGTATCATTTGGTACCTTTACTGAGGTGCACTTCCAATACTTAACATGTACGTAAGAATGGCTCATCTATGAATAAATATTTTACCTAACATGACTTTTTATATGGAGGCCACTGATTGATAACCCTGCTGAAAGATTCTACGGGTAAGGAGAGCCCTCAAATTGTATTTGGAGCTGAAATCTGGGATGGGAGTTAACGATGCATTTAGACCCAGAACTCTGTACTGGGGTGAATGTATGACATTATTCTACATTCTGTCCATCACCTGTTGTTTTCACATATGAAGGAAGCAGTCTGGTAGAGTGCCAACACTTTTTGGGGGTTTATACAGCGCGAACTCGAGCCGAAGGTATCAGAGCGCTTTATATTTTGTTAGGCAGGAGAGATTAAGTAATTTGCACAAAATCACAGGATGTTGTCGAGTCCCTGCCGAGACTCGAACCCGGTTCCCCAGCTTCGAGGTCGACCGTCGCTGACAAGCACTGGCTGCTATTGCTGTACACTCCTTCGCCCCCTGTATTTTCTGCACCTGTCGCAGGGTCGTACGGGTGGCATGGCCACTGCACCGCCAGCCACCGGGTAAAGCATCACGCAGCTGAGGAAAGAAAGCAACCCTTGTTGCCTTCCATCCTACTGGTGCCCCAGGCCACCCAGATAGAACATACACAGTACTGCAGCCCCTTTATTTGTAATATAAACACAGCACAAAACTTCTCTTAGACAGGAACCCGCGCGCATATAAATAACACCCTGTTGCCAGTGCTTGCACAGATTATGGGACAAACTTCCACCATTTCAGCTACAAGTCCAATAAACAAAACCCTCGTTAGCCCTCCTTCTCCCTGGTGCTCCACTGTCCAGCCAGGCGTCCCCCTCCTCCATGCCGGCTGCACAGGACATTGCCAGTCCTGGAGGCCCTTTTAAAAATCATTGTTTTCAGATGTCTTAGTCCAGATGTTTCAAGTGAAGCAAAAGATGACTACAACTCAACTAAAGCGCTTATTGTTAAATGAGAGCCCAGAAATGGAATAGTGCTGTTCTGGTGGCATGGATCTGGCTACTGTATAAACTGAACACAGACTATTTCTGGGGTGCTGTCAAGTACAGCAACCACGAGGAGCCAGTAAGCCACAGCTGATGGGGAGTGCTGTCCGAGACAGCAGTACAAGGACCCTCTCGCTCCCTCCCCCCTGAGCTCTTGACACTAAAGAGCCAATGCAACAGCCAATGCAACAGCAAGGCGATCAATCCTACGCAGTGTAGCTGTCAAGAGAACTCCCCTATGTCATATTTGACGCCATCACAAAGGCATGTCTTTTTAACCAACAGAACTTTGATTCGAGCAATTCTGAGCCTATCCAATGTCAAACGGAAAAACAACAACTCCCACAATGCAGCATCTAGTTGGCTAAAAACTAAAAGCCAAGGTTGCTTGAAGGTGTTACATATGACTTGAGATGCTTTAACAGTTTAATTTTCCAACAGCAATGGAGTGCCAAATCCCCCATCGAAGTCCTAAATCTGGCCTCTTTGCCAGGAGAAGGGTCAGCTGAATATCACTTCATCTAGAATGCCCCAAAACTAGCACAGGCTATATCCTTTGGCATGCATTCTTCTCCTTCCATGAAGGTGATCCAGCGTTTTCTGGGCCCACTTGCTTTTCATTGGTTCTCCGAGGGACCTTTCTATCCCTCTGAGAGGTGAAGGAAGTTAACGTTAACATCAATCAAATTCAATTAACAGTGCAACCCATTTGTTATACAATGAGGACCATGAATCGATCTGTAAAGGTTAAAAAGGTTTGTTACAAATTCAAAATCAAGCTAAGGTACACATCTCCTAAAACCATACAATAGAAGTAAAAAATGGCCACAGGCAGCCCTACTCTGCGAAAGAAATTAAGGCAAACTAATATAATGCAAGGTAGCAATTCAGTCACAGCAATACAAAAGATTAGAAGCAGTATTTGATGCTCACAGAAGAGTCACAAGTTTGTTGTTTATGCATTGATGAATCCAAATCCTCTATGGCAGAGTTCCAGCTAAAGGGGTGGTTCTTAAATATCTAAGAGTCTCGAATCAGGAATTTCCATGATGGAAATTAAAACAAAGCAAGGAAAAATAAATAGGGAAGGTGTCAGCATCTCAGAAGTTCAGTCAAGCTTCATCTATGGGTAGAGTAAGTGTTAGCTTAAGCCACACTTAGGAAAGAATCAAAAGGAAGTATTGAGATGTAAACCTCTCTAAGTCCAAAGGAAAATGCTCTAAATATTCAGCGGACAGTCTGCGAAAGGATGTCAAAAAGAGATCTGAACTCCAGCGATGTGAACACTAATTTATAACACATGAAGTCCTCTAGGAACACCCCCTTTGTACGCATAATCGGCTGTACAATGGAATGTCTGACAAAATATCGAAACACTAAAATATCGAGATACAGAAATATCGGAGCAATAATATCGATGTCAACAATATCGACATCCTATCTACAACAAGGTAAGTACAAAAATATCAAGAAAAAAAATATCGATGTCAAAAATATTGTTTTAAAAAAAATATATTGTTTTTTTATTAAAAAAATATGTAAAATTAATTAAAAAATATTTAAAAATATATTAAACATAGTAAAACATATTTTATATAATTTAAAATGAATAAGTAATATATATAATGTAATAAATATTTATTGTAATAACTTATAAATCATTAAAATAGTATAACTTACAAATTCATCTATACACATAAATTAATAACATAAATACAAATTAAATAATTATGCAAAATAAATTAAAAAAATTAAATTTACTTTTAATATTTTTAAAATTAATTATATACTACAATAACTAAAACAATACAAAAAATATCAAGTAACAGAGGGAATAAAATACTATTCCCACTGCAAAAAAACAGAACAGTAAAGAAAATGTTGGATAGCGTAGGGGTACAAATTACTGTTCCAACTCCAGAGAGTGCAACAGTAGGGAAAGTGTTGGATAGTGTAGTGGTAAAATTTACTATTCCCCCTCCAGAGAGTGCAACAGTAGGGAAAGTGTTGGATAGCGTAGGGGTAAAAATTACTATTCCCACTCCAGAGAGTGCAACAGTAGGGAAAGTGTTGGATAGCGTAGGGGTAAAAATTACTATTCCAACTCCAAAGAGTGCGACAGTAGGGAAAGTGTTGGATAGCGAGGGGTAAAAATTACTATTCCCACTCCACTGAGTGCAACAGTAGGGAAAGTGTTGGATGGCGTAGGGGTAAAAAATACTATTCCAACTCCAGAGAGTGCAACAGTAGGGAAAGTGTTGGATAGCATAGGGGTAAAAATTACTATTCCAACTCCAGAGAGTGCAATAGTAGGAAAAGTGTTGGATAGCATAGAAGCTAAAAATAACATACTTATAATAAATTAATATTTTAAAATATTAAAAAAATGATTTAGTAAATCAATGTAAACTATTTACCAATACCAATAAATAATTATGAAAAAAATACCAATTAATATTTAATATCCCAATAATTAATTATCAAGTTTTTTTCAAGTTCAAGAAGTCTTTATTCGATTAGTTCATCATAAAAGACATAAAAACAAGATAACATACATATAAAGTTAAACAAATATTAAATCATTTAGAACTAATCAGCTTCTTGTACAGATAAATAAGCAACTTATCAATGGAACTGAATACAGCCATAAATCATTTTAAAACAAATATATAAATCATTTAAGGTTAATCAGTTTATTAAACAAATATACTAAATTATACATGAAAGCTCTAGAGCAACGGAAGGACAGGTAATTGACAAGAACTAAGCTATCACCAATTGTGTACTTTTATTATACCTACATCTAAGCACCCAGGCCCAGCCTAGAAATTTAGCAACCCCGACAACAATATGGAAATCTAAATTAGTTCTTAACATTCTAGTAGCTTCCACAGCCATTCGGGTACCTAAATTTCTACAGACCGGTCCAAGCCATTTGGCTCTGGGAGCAGAATATAGCGGGCATACATACAAAAAGTGATTCAAGGTCTCCCCAATACCACGGCACTTGGGACAAAACCCCGTCCTATCTGTACCCCACTTTTTAGTAAACTCCCCGATGGGGAGCGAACCGCATCTAAATTGAAAGAATAGTTTGCGGTCCAGGGGTTTGGATATAACATCCCAATACCCTTCAAGCTTGGGCACATCCTTATGCACAATAAACCGACCGGTAAGACTACTCGAGCTCGATTTTAGGTACATATTAAGAATCACCCAGTCCCAGTAACATTTTTTAAGAGCCCTTTTAGAAGGAAAAGAGGCTGACTCGGGCGATGACCACAAAGACCCAAGACCCAAAGCTAGTAAGATAGCCTTCAGGTCTCTGAACCACCCAATGTTCGTGGCACCTGGACTGTTTTTAACCTCCAGACATGCTGCAGCATAATAATGGAGTTCCGGAGTTGTCCACATACGACGCCAAAAGGATAATGAACGTAGTCTTGCTTGGTCCACCACCGAATGGCACCCGAGATCATAGAGGAGGGGGGTTAGGGGGGTCGACTGTGGCAAACCTATGCATAGCCTTAAAAATTTGTTTTGGGCATGCATTAAAGGGTTCAAATTACTGCCACCCCATAGTTCCGCACCGTAGAGAACCGATGATAGTACCTTCCCACCATAGATCTTTATAAGCGGGGACATTGGCCTCGTAAATGACCCTTTGTGCTCCTTAATCAGTGCCCCACCCAGCTGTTGATGTTTCAGAGCCATAAGTTCAATCTGATGTGACCAGCTCAACGTGTCGCTGAAGGTGACTCCCAGGTAGGTAAAATGCTTAGTTTGTTCAAGGGGGATATCCCCCATAGAGACCCTGCCGTTTATTTGCTTGTGACCCCTCAAAACCATGAATTTGGTTTTTGACGTATTCACCTCCAGCTCATGCTCGCTGCAAAAACTCCCGAACCTTATCAAAGCCTTTTGCAGACCCTGTCTAGTACGAGAAAGCAAGAGAGTGTCGTCAGCGAACATGAGCAGGGGCATTCGCAAACCCGCCAGGCTCGGAGCATCCGTGGAGAAGTTATCAAAGTATTTGGTAACCCCATTGATATATAGGGAAAACAGGGTGGGGGCCAGAACGCAGCCCTGCCTGACTCCTTTATCCACTGGAAACTTTTCTGTAACCTCACCCGGCTTTCCCCAGCGTACATAAGCAAAGGACTGGGCATGGAGGTTCACTATAAGACGAACCAGTATAGGGGGCATACCCATGTCCAGTAAGGAGTTCCATAAACCTGCCCTTGGGACCAGGTCAAATGCTGACCTAAGATCCACGAAGGCCGCATACAAGTTGCCTTTTCCCAAGGTAACAGTCTTCCAGTGCAGAAGCATAAAACGGAATGCCTGATCCAAAGTACTCACATGGGATCGAAACCCTGCTTGGAGAGGGGTTAGGATATCATACTCCTCTATCCATGCCTGGATCCTAGTGAGCAGAAGACGGGTAATAATCTTCTGAACCGCGTCAATTAAGCTGATCGGCCGATAATTAGATGGAACCGACCGATCACCTTTCTTAAAGATCGGCAAAATTTCGGCACCCGCCCAAGAGTCGGGTACTCTAGCGCCCGCTGCCAATGCGTTAACCAGGCGCACTAGGTATGGAACCCAAAGGTCACGGTCCTCCAAGAAAATATCCGCAGGGATACCGTCCGGACCAGGTGCTTTGCCCCTGGGGATAGCTCTCAAAACTGCTTCCACTTCCCTGGCCGTGAACACAAGGGTGTCAAAGGATAGTGGCCATCTAATGGAAACGTACGCTGTATTACAACATCTGAATTGGTCCACAAAATGGGACACCCATTTTTGTGGTTCAACCGAAGCTGGACTTGGGCGACTATCCTGTGAGTTGCCCCACCTAAGAAGGTGCCAAAACTGCTGAGGGTTCCTACTCCCGCAGGCCTCAGTTAACGATGTCCACCGCTCGTTGTCCCAGTCAGCTTTGGCAAGGCGTTTGGCTTCATTGAAGGCTTTCCTACTAACTTTGATTCGGGCAGGATCCTTTGATTTTATAGCCTTAAACAAATCTGCATGAGACTTCTTACACGCTTCATTAAACCAATTTAGAGGTTTCTTACCCTTCCCTCTCCCCTTATTTGCAACATATTTGACAAAAAAGAGTTTTAGGGACAAAAATAAACTGGCATGAATACCTGCAATATCCAAATTCTGTGCACCACAGTTTGCAGTATCTGCCAAGGAGTTCGAAACCAGGGCTCTAATCTTAGCACGTGCTTCCACGTCAACCGCAACCTTTGGCCATCGTACCCTCCTCATATCATTTGAAAGTACAACTGCATCCTGAACAGAATTAGGGTGTCGTACATTCAGCCCGAGGAAACTATCGTCTTTTAACTCTGCCACCAAGGGATCATGGTCACTTTCTTGGCGCTGATGTACGGACATATCCAGAACCACCGGCCACAATGATATGTCAACTAAAACGTAGTCAATACGACTACGATGTCTACCATTAAAAAAAGTATAGTTGCCCATCCTATCTGAACTAGTCCGACCATTTAGTGCACGTAGCCCCCAATTCAAACATAGACCTTTAATAAATACCGCAGCTTGGGACCATTTGGTAATCGGGGGTAATTCCAGTTGTGGGATTCCCCAGATCTCATCCTCTGCGTTAGTTAGCAGACCATCATCTTGACTCAATGGCTCAAAACAGGTATTAAGGTCACCCATAAGCACTACGTGACCAGGGTTTACATTAGAACTTAAAAACTCATCTAAGCACACAAGAGTATCAACGACCCTACCACCCGTCATACCCCTAGCATAAACATTAATCAGCAGTATATTCAACCCACGTGCTATGCGGATGCTAACTATCAATAAATCTGAACAATCGATGGAAATTTCTTTGACAGTTACACCATCAGCTTGGCGAATCCAGGTTGTTAGACCACCCATAGCCCGACCTCTTAGGCCTTTAGTCGCAGGTTTATTAAAGTTCAAAAAACCGGGGAGATACACTGGTGTGATTGCCCAGGTTTCCTGAAAACACCAAATATCTCCTAACGTAATAAACTCAACCCAGTCAGGAATACATATACGTTGTTCTAACCCTGCAATATTCCAACATCCCATAACAGTTCCCTTATTATACCTTAGTTCACATCGGCTTATATTTACAGACACGTTAGGAACATTAGACAGTGGAGGGGTAACTTCATGCTCAAATGCAACAAGACTAGTACCCAACATCCTCAACCCAGCGGACCCATCTTGGGGACAGGAGGGTTGGTTTACACCAGCTATAGTATCATTCTTTGATGATGAGGGGGACGATGACAAAACCAGTGGGCCTGTCTCTAGATAGTTGCTCAAACTCCCCTTCATAAGGTTACAGGAATGGGTAACAAGACCTCCAGTATTATTAGAAGGGTTAATGGGAACCACCCCCCCTCCCAGGTACTCCTGTTGTATTACATCACCCCCAGTCAACAATGCTGGTCAATCATTTGATGCTAACCCTGATAAAGGATCATAAAGGTTCCTCAGCGGTATATTCCAAAGATCTTTGGGGTTAAAACTGCTAGGGTCTAGATATACTGGGTAATAGTTCGATGGTTGTTGGACCTGCGGAAGCACATGATTAAGCGAGAATGTGGGGTACAAAGGATTATTAGTGACAAAGTTATTACTTAACACTGATGGGCCGGGTAGTTGAGGTTTAATTTTAGCCCAGCCCGGTGTTTGCGGGGGACAATTATAGGTAGATTGAGTGTAGGAACGATACCGTTCCTCGGGGTTAATTTGTGGTCCATGATAACTGGATGTAAAATTGGACCATTTGAGGAGGCTTTTGGTATTTGAAACGTGGGGGCGATCAATTGGGTTAAGCAGGGTCTCAGGATAAAAGTAACTAAGATTCCTAGTAGAAACCCCTCCCTCATGTTTCCCTACAAACCAATCAGAGATGTAAGATACTACTCTATTGTCCCTAAAGTTGATAATAACTATATCACCCTCTATATCCTTTGGTCTAACCCCCACCCATTGGCATCTTCTGACCGAGACTATATCCCCATTAAGGTGTGCTGGAAGGGGTCTATTGGTTTTAAGCCAGAAGATGACTTTATTTTTCAAGCTGTCCATGTTTTCCCGATCTCCTTCCGAAACGGGCGGCACCCCCGTCATTACAATAACAAAGTTTAACGAGTCCGGTGGCAAATCCACATTACGTCTCTTAATAGGAAGTTTTTGGGGTTTACCAGTGGAGGGGGCCAGAGAGCCCTCCCCTTTCTTTGTCTGTTTCACAGTTCCCTGTGGCGGGGGTTTACTAGCAACTGCCCTAGCGTTCACTATGGCCGGGCTGACTAGTCTTGGGGGTTTGACAGCCGCAGCCGACCCTTTGTTTGGAATAGTGGCTGAGTTAGTTACACTGATTGAAGGTTTGCTTGAGTTAGTATTAGTGGTACCTGTCACGGGTTTAGCAATGAGGGTGTTGATAGGAACCCCATTGCCCTTCACAGAGGTAGAAGGCAATACTAATTCAGGCGACACCAATAAACAATCCAATTTTTCGCTCACAACCCTAACCCTCTCTAACAAAGGTAACATGTAGGACTTAATAAGCCTCTCTATGAAATCACGGGTCACCTCACTGAGTCCTTCAAGAGCTAAGTCCGGGATAGACAAGGTTTGAGCTTCAGGTATCAGTACCTCTGTATGAGGAGGGGTTGCTTGTTCTGGGATAACTGTTGGTGGGGGGGTTATTACAGTTCGGCGATTTTGGCCTTTCCTTTTTACCCCACCCTTTCTCCTTCTTTTCCTCGGAGGAGAACATACCACCCTTTTATCAACATCAGTCCCAGTAGCAACAACGTCCACACCCTTCGGTGATAGGATCATACTGGATTCAATACAAACCAATGGTGGGTTAGGGAGCGTGGAACAGGACCCCTGATTCCGAGCTTGACTATCTGGAATATTTACATCCACAAAACTCGAGTGATCAATAGGTATACAAGCCAGCTGAACACCACAGGTTGCCGTATCACATGGCGGCGAAATAGTGGGAAACCTAAATATGTTAGGGGTTTGATTAATATCTGTTCCATCATCCTCAATCGAGCTCAGCCCTCGGACATCCGTGGCCTGAGTAAGATTGGAGTCTGATGGATTTGGCAGTTGGCTTCTCTTCAATTGCTCAATTGAGCGTCGACGTACCGCCCTTCTTTCGGCAAGGAGAAGTTCCCTGTCCACATCCTTTGGTGTTTTTTTTAAAAATTTATCGAGAGGGCCAAGTGGGAACCTACTCACACCAGGGGGGGCTGAATGACTCATGTCAAAACACTGGATTGACGGTGGGTAGATGAAGAATACAATAACTACCCCTTTTTGATACTTTGGTACAGAACTAGCAACTACAAGGCAACAGACGACTATACAAATAAATATTTAAAAGGACATATACTTTCACGAACAAATGACAGTCCCGTGGCCCAGCCCGGCCTCCAGCGGCCCCGGACGGCCACAGACGGTCCCGCCCTTGTCCCGGGCTTCTCCCGCGCTGCGGGAGTATAATTAATTAATATAGGACTTGCACACAAGAGGTGGAAGGGGTGGGAGGGGTCGGGGAGAGCGGCCCAGGTGATGCTGCTCCGGGCTGGCGCTCACTCCTGGGAGATGAAGTCCCTCAGGGAGCAGGCGCGCTCGCTCGCAGCCCCGTTGCAAACTTCCCTCGGCTGTCCCTTCTAAACTCCAGGCGGCAACACAAACACTCCAACGATGCGGGACCCGCGGAGCGGGTTCCGCGAGAGGTAGGCAGGAAGGCTGGAAGGCAGGTAGGCTGCAGAGTGGTCAGTCCCAATCAGTAAATAAAATGCTAAAAATACAGAAAGACGTCCCGCTCTCAATCCCAGCAGATGCTGCTTAAGAGTGCTCGGTGGAAGGGTGGGAGGGGTCGGGGAGAGCGGCCCAGGTGATGCTGCTCCGGGCTGGCGCTCACTCCTGGGAGATGAAGTCCCTCAGGGAGCAGGCGCGCTCGCTCGCAGCCCCGTTGCAAACTTCCCTCGGCTGTCCCTTCTAAACTCCAGGCGGCAACACAAACACTCCAACGATGCGGGACCCGCGGAGCGGGTTCCGCGAGAGGTAGGCAGGAAGGCTGGAAGGCAGGTAGGCTGCAGAGTGGTCAGTCCCAATCAGTAAATAAAATGCTAAAAATACAGAAAGACGTCCCGCTCACAATCCCAGCAGATGCTGCTTAAGAGTGCTCGGTGGAAGGGTGGGAGGGGTCGGGGAGAGCGGCCCAGGTGATGCTGCTCCGGGCTGGCGCTCACTCCTGGGAGATGAAGTCCCTCAGGGAGCAGGCGCGCTCGCTCGCAGCCCCGTTGCAAACTTCCCTCGGCTGTCCCTTCTAAACTCCAGGCGGCAACACAAACACTCCAACGATGCGGGACCCGCGGAGCGGGTTCCGCGAGAGGTAGGCAGGAAGGCTGGAAGGCAGGTAGGCTGCAGAGTGGTCAGTCCCAATCAGTAAATAAAATGCTAAAAATACAGAAAGACGTCTTATCAATACACAACTATAATTGTAATAACTACTTAATTACATATCAATTACTTTACACACTATTCCCCTATTAACGCACAACAAACACCAATAATAAAATAAAACAATTAACATAATTATCAATTAATCAATTAATTAAAATGAATTTCCAATTAATACAAATGAATTACCAATTAATAATTAATTACCAATAATATAATTAGCAAAAACAAATAATGAAAATAAATTATTACTTAATTACATTTATCTTACTTTCCACCCTATTCCCCTATACACCCATAACATTCTACAGAACATAATTATCAATTAAAATCAATTACCAATTAATAAAAATGAATTAACACTTAATTAAAATGTATTAATAATTCCTAAAAATTTAAGAATTAATTTAATATAATTAAATTACTTCCCACCCTATTCCCCTATAAACCCACAACCCACTACAGAACATAATTATCAATTAATCATTAATTAAAATAAATTACCAATTAATAAAAAATAATTGACACTTAATTAAAATTAAGTTATAATTCCTAAAAAAAAAAATATTAATTTAGTATAATTAAATTACTTCCCACCCAATTCCCCTATAAACCCACAACCCGCTACGGTACTAAAATACAAAATTTACTTAAATTACATTTAAAAAAAATACATATTAATATACATAAAACTCATATAAAAATCGATATTAGTAACATCGATATTACTAACATCGATATTAGTAATATCGATATTACTTACATCGATATTAACAAAATCGATATTACTTACCTCCGAAATTCTGTCCCTTCGATATTAAAAAAATCAATATTACTTACCTTCTATATTCTGTCCCTTCGATATTAAAACATCGATTTTATGGTAGGTCGATATTAAAAAATAGACATTTTGTCTGAATACCGTACAATGTTCTCATCCATTTCTCATGTTGCACACTGCAACATCGGGGGTAAGTCTCACATTAGACATGGAAATGACATCTAATTCTCATGCACATGATGGTTCGCATCATTTGATCAATAGGCCTTTCATTTAACGCTCTGGTTCCCCATGAACCTTTGTCAAGGTCTTCCTCTCAGGCTCTTTATGTCTCTAGTACATCAATGTATCTATTCTACAACTAATAATGCATGTGAATACCTGCAAGAAACAACAGAGGTATTTTGCTAAAAATGCACGATGTCCGTGCAAGACTGCACTCTTAAGAGTAATAAACGCCCACATGCATCGTTATAAGACGCATTACATCATTTGTTACTAATGACTATAAATCCTTGTAGGAAATGTTCGAACCATTCGCATTTCCAAAAACAACATAATTTGTTTCCTCACAATACAAGAGAACCATTGTTAAATATTAACATAGTAACCAGGTGGCAAAGTTGAAGGGCCAATTTGGGTCGAATAATAAAATGTATTGACAAATTTTTATCTTCACATCTCATTGGGTGAGACAGTATGTACCTAACTAACATGTACCATGTTCCCTGTCTGTTTTCTGTTTTTTTCAATAGTTATAGGTACAATCTACACCTACAATAACGTCACGTTTCGAGCCAATGTACTCAGTTACGAAGAAGGGTACGTGACTAAACTTATCTGCAATGAGCGAATCAACCTCGATTCGCTCTCATTCTGAGAAGTCCCTCCAAACCGCAGTGACAACAAAGGGCTAAAACATGTCAAACATTCACAACTATATACCAGGTGTGGTTGACCACTAACTCGTCCACCTGAGCACCGATCTTGTTTTTAATGTTACCCCTTCATGGTTAATAAAACACAATATACAGGAACGAGGGTAATTTTAACATTCAATTTTTTCTGCATCTTCCGCGCATTCATCACAAATGTCACAGACCATATGGTCTCCCTCCAGGTGGAGGAATGTAGACCACCTGGAGAACTGGAAACTCAGGTGGAAAAAGACCCAAAGATGAAGCTATTTACCTAACTATTAAAGCGGAGAATCAAAATATACCACCCCTGAAGTTAGAGTGAATGAGGGTCTTTGAATACAACCCAGAGACCCTGGCATACAAATGAATTCTGCTTCTCTCTCCCAATGCATGATATATGAATACCTGCATGAAATGTCACACTAGCAGATACTGGAAACCAGCATTTATGCAGCATGGTGAAATACAGGCCTACTGAGGACAACTTAAAGCATAACTAAGTGGTGCACAATCAATCAATATGTGTGTGCACATTTAAACACAGTTTCTAGTACATTAGATTCATGTTACATGTAACCTTCAGTAAACCCTTCAAAAGAATCATGTGTCAGTATGGCTAGGAACTACATTTAAATCAAATATATGAAAGATTAATTCACACACTACATAAACTTGCTATCGTTTTTAGTGAAATCACATTCTACATATTCGAGAATGTTTTTTCTCCAGTTAACTAAACATTTAGGCACTAATTACGATGCTGGTCGGACGAGCGTCCAACTGGCATCATGTCGGAATGGAAACCAACCAACTAGTAGTTGGCAGTTCCATCCGACGACTTTGGATGCGACCGCCCATGAGGCAGCTGTAAACATCTATTTCTCTATTGTGGCTTGTGCAGCGTCCGGAAAAGGGCCGCTGCACAACTCGCATTCAAAAAATGTATGCTTTCAAACATCCCTGCACTGTGTACCAGGCACCATGGGGTGCATGCCACACGGTGCAGGGATGTTTAGGGGGGCACCATAGGTGCCCCTCAGGCTCCATAGTGGAGGGCCAGGGTGGAAGGGGCCTGCTAGGATCCCCCAAAGTCACATTCCACATGCCGTTTCATGGCAAGCGGACCGGCGTGAAAGAGCAGGTGGAAAGCAACATCGTAATCCCAACGGAGGAGCCGAGGCTGGCTCTGGCGGCATTTCGGGATTACAATTCTGCCTGCCGCCTGACCGGTTCGTGAGCCCATCTGAAGTGAAGCGGCATTCCCCCGCGGGATTCCCTCCAACCGTGAGCATCATAATTTGGGCTCCCGGTTTTATGGTATTTATCTTTTTAACATTTCCATCTGTATTTATACATATTGATTTTTTGGCCATTTTATCTATATTTATCCTTATTTATTTTGTGTTTTGTGTATAAATGAAGTTGTAAAACTGTAATTATTATATATTTATTTAACTGATAGGACAAGCACTCATACTTTGAGGTCTGTTGTGATTGAAGTATTTAAGCTGATAAATATTAAGTAACAATATATCCACTAAATATTAGCATTATACCACAAATGTATGTTGACATATGCCATTATTTAACCCATTCACTGCGCGCATCGTTCAATGGCCGTTGCAAGCACTACCTCGGTAGTGCTGCGCACGTCCATTGGCCGGCGTGGCCCTGCCCACTCTTTCAAACCGCTGCACCGCGGTTAAGCGGTTAAATAAATTTCATCCTGTTTTTTTAATTTCCCATGCTGTCCAACTGCTCAGCTGTTAGGCTACAATTCATTAAGGCATCTAGGAGAGTCACTTAAAAAAAGCACAATTTCCTGTATTTATCCACTTTTGAAAATAAATGCAGACAGAAAATACATTGGTTTCTGTTTGTATTTATCTGTAAAAAATCCGTAAAAACTGTAGCCTTAATCATAATACAGCGGTCGGACGGAACCCTGTGATGTCGGATGGAAAGCCGACCGACATCATATTAAGGGCCTAAGTGTTATTTATTGCATTAAGGCACACATTATAAAAGTCAAATTTCATCTTTATAGTGAATACATTAGCTACTATATGAGGATGGTTTACTGCCTTAAACATCAATTTATATCTCAATCAGTCATGTTAAACATACAATGTTAGTATATTTTCTAATCCTACAGTGAATGCACTTTTTAATAATGATGTCAAGTTCAACACTTTACATTAATTAGTTAAACCACATAACAAACATATGCTAAGTGCACATTTAGGTCATGTATCTCTTAAGTATCTGCGACATATAATGGGTGGGCTAATTTTGCGCTGCATCACAGGCAACATGAAGTATGAGTGAAGATTCACTATGAATGTGATCACAGGATAAATGTTAGGACACAAATTGGAATTTGCATTTTCAGGCAGAGTTCCGATTTAAACTTAGAGTTCTTGAAATCCATCTCACCAGCATTATTGTTTGTTCTTGAGGTGACTTACTCATGGAGCTTTATAGAACACTTCCCAAGCCTTTGGGTTGATCAGAGCACAACCTTGGAATGGGTGGACACCAGAGGGTAGAGCTTTATTAACACATCACATATTAATTAAACCCATCATAAAGTGATAACACCCATCACCCCCAATAAATGCATATTTAGTAGCCCTGGGGAGCATGATGCCTCATATCAAGTACCAGTCTATCTGTGAAATGTGAAAGTAGTGATCAAAATATTATCAATCTCTTCATGTAAAACATTAAAGGCTTTTGAAGTGATATATATGTATTTTTACAATTTTTAACTCCTCGGGAGACAGAATGTCTTCTATTTTCCAGCAAAGAGGCGAACTCTGCACTTGCTGAAACAGCAGCATATATTAGTTAGTAACTTACAAATAAGTTCATCTCCCTAGCTAACATTGGCCGGTTAGAAATATAAAAATGTAGAATTGTTGGTATATACAATCCAAAACCTTCATGAGTGCATGTACTGTAAGGACAAATTTGTTTGAGGGGGATATATGCCAATGTACACACAAATAACATTTCAAGCAGGTTTAAACAAGCAATATCGCTTTGGTGCTTAACCCGCCAAGGCCTGCCACTGAGCAGCATGGCTGAAAGTTTTAAAAAAAAAGCTCTATGATGCAGCCAGCATTCTGTGCATCATAGCGTATCTATTTTACAGTTAAGCCCTGGTTAGGCCTGTCTTTGTATAATACGGTATGATATTGTATATGGAATGGCCTGTCGTATAGTATGGTATAGTATGGTCTGCTATTGTATAGTATGGTTTGGTATGACTATGGTATGGTCTGTTCTTGTATAGTATGGTACAGTACAGGGCCGGACTGACTACCGGACAGTTTGGAATGCTGCCGAGCTGGGGGCTGATTTTACTGAGGTGGGGGCTGATTTCGTTCATAGAGACCTGCGTGTGCTTCAAAATAATTAAAGCAAACAAATTTCGTTTAGCACATGCAGGTCTCCATGAACGAAATCAGCCCCCAGCTAAGCAGCATTCTAAACTGCCCGGTAGCCAGACCGGCTCTGGTACAGTATGGGATAGTAAAGTATGGCGTGTAATTGTATGATATTGTATGATATGGTCTGTCATGGTATGATATGATATGGTATGGCATATTCTGTCATTGTATAGTATGATATGGTTTTGTCATTATATGCTATTTATAGCATATGGTAGCATATGGTATAGTATTGCCTGTCATGGTATAGTTGTGTATGGCCTGTCATGATTCTGTATCATATGATATGGTATGGTACGGTAAGGTACGGTGTTGTGAGTGCAGATTTGTTGACATGTAATTTATAGAGTGGAAGAATGTAGGATTTTAGCTAAAGTAAGTACAATTTAGGCCTTGTCTTCCTAAGCTGCTGTTTTATTCTTTGTCATAATAAAGACTCGTAGATTTTCCCAAGCTGAGAAATGATTTCTCATGACTACCTAAACAGAGTGTACCTTCTCATGGGCAGGGCAACTGTACAAGCTGGATAACAAACTTTTTAACATTACATGTACTGAGAGCATATGCTGTGAACACTAGAACTCCATGTATTAGTATAGTGAGAGAATCCTTGAATGTATTTTTTTATTTACTGTCATGCTTTGCTTTATTTCTATTGGTTATGAGCATATGAACCATGTACTAATGTAGAAAATGTATGTAGCTTTTGTCTAAAGCTCAATAGACGGGTGCAATTTTTCTTTGATGGGGGGAGACCCTTCCCCATTCTCTGAAGGTGAATCTATGCTAAACATTGACTAGAAATCTTCTGATTTTTGCTGTACTTTCTTTTAAATCTATTGAGCTAACTTTGATGGCTCAGCTTGCGCATTTCTGCATTTTATTCATTTAAGTACATCTCAAAAACAAAGATCCTGATCTGTCGTTCTTTATCAGAAATGCTTTGTTATAGCCTTCAGTACCTTTGCCACCATACTTAATAAAAGAGATGGGTCCAGCAGGGAGAACCAAAGTCAAGTAGGAACTACATCCCTCCCGGTCTATGGCAGATGCGCAAGGAGGAATTTTATGCATGAGTTTGTGGGCCGACAATTGAGCTATCATTGTGTAGTATGATGACTAAGTGAATGGAACTTTTCAGTGAGATCTTTGCAAAGCCCACTTTTGTATCTTCTAATGGATATCAAATTCCCTTGCCCAATGCAATTGTGAGGAACCCCGTAGCATTTAATGTAGCAGCGGTACTCCTTGTGACTGATATGAGCAGAGGGGCTAATACCCTGATCCCGATGGGGTTCCTTTGGCTTTATTTAAGTCAAGTACTAATATCTGGACACCATTATTGGCAAACTTTCTTAATGCAGTTATTAACTGTGGATTGCCTAATTTGTGGATGGAGTTCATAATTGTTCCCATTTTTAAAAAAAGGTAACAAAGAAGACCAGACATGTTGTCAGCCAAAATCGCTTCTTGACTCTTTAGTCAGGGTAGTGGAGCATACACTTCTTGCCAGGTGACTTAATTTGGTCGGAGGAGAATCAAGCACATATCCAAATTCTGCTCTAACTGCTTACTGATGTCACAGCCAAAGTGTGTTTCAGACCACACTGAGAGTGCATTGAATGTTTTAGAAAGGCAGAGAGGTAAGGCGGGTTGCGTGTTAGCATTCTTTTTGTTTAACCTACACCAGTGGCGGCTCCTCCGCTAAGGCGGAGTAAATGTAATTGAATGTAATTGCTGAAAATATTAGGAGCGTCTCCCCACTGCTTTAAACCAGTGCAATGCAAAAAATAGGATAATAAGGGGTGACTGGTGCTGCACCTAAAGTGCATATGAATGTTTGGCCGGCCGTCTCGGACCGGCCAAACAGTCATGCGCACTTTGCTTGTCCTCCACCCAGACTGCATTACAGCCTGGTAGTGAACATGCCCAGGCTCCCTTTCACTCTCTGAGTGCCGAACCACAGCGCTCAGACCAATCACAATGCTGGTAACAGCAGTGTTGTGATTATTCAGGGGAGTCTGGAAGCATGGGAGGTACCTGTTCGTGAGTGGTGTGGTGGTGGCTGGCAATGTCGGCGGCAACAGCGAACAGCAGAAATGTTTACTTTTTTGTATTTCCTAATCCCCCCCAGGGCCAGCTTTAGCCTTGCTGGCACCCAGTGCGATACTCATTTTCGGCGCCCCCACACACCATGACCACCTCCTCGGATTCTCTCACTACCACCGGGCAAAAGTGCCCGTCATCTCTCCAATTATAAATTATTGCTAAACTCAGCGGCCCCCTGAGGTCAGCGCCCCCTCCACAGGTCAGCACCCAGTGCGGCCGCACCAGTCGCACTGACCTGAAGCCGGCCCTGCCCCCTCAGCTTCCCCTACCCCCACCCCCGCTACTATATCCTACCAGCTGCAACAGACCTACACATAAATGGCCTGTAAACCTCCCTAGCAAGCATATGGCAGGATCTGCCCCACATTGGTGGGCTTCCGATTCCAGTCCTCTTTATGCAGATGATGGAGGTTTTCATATTATGAATGTTCAATGGTCTTCAAAAGCTGTTAGAGGCTCATTTATGCACCTTTAATTTTAAGCTGGAATACAAATTTAAGAAAAACCTATAGGATGGCATGTGGTCCTAAGGCTGTTAAGACTCTCACTCATTTGGGTTCAGGGTACCAAAGTTGCCACATTCTCTTTAACTGCAGTTGAAAGGAGATGAGGCTGGAAGTTGGGATCGCTTAAGAAATACATGTAGATGTCCGTTTCAGAGAACAACTGAGCGTATATTTAGATTTGCCTAAACTGGGGCAAAAGCCCGTTAAGGAATTGTGCATGATCTAGAAAGTGAAGTGTGCCTCTGTAGCAAGTTATGGGGCAGGTTGGTGGGGTTTAACAGACTGCAGGCATTGCGACCTGTAGAAAATGCTTTTTGAAGAGACTACTCGCCATTAATTCAAAGGTATTTAAAATTCGCATGTTACAAGGAATTGAGTATGGGTTATTTGTCGGACAGGCTTAGGTTCAGTCCATTTTCTTATGGCAGCCAGTGTGGACTACACCGCAAATTGCATACCCAGATTTAAGTACATCAGGTTGGTGTGAATGAATCTGGACAGGATTAACTTGCTTACTAGCCCACAATTTCTTTGTCCCATGTCTAAAAGCAAGATTAAAACCATGGGGCATATTATCAAGAATGGGCGTTACACTATCGGCGCTTTTATCGGCAGGAAACTGCCGATAAAGTGGCGATAATGGGCTTGATAATATGTTCTATGAATTCCAATCGAAGCCCATGTTAGATGTAAAGACATCTAACATGGGCTTCAATTGGAATTCATAGAGCATATTATCAAGCCCATTATCGACGCTTTATCTGCAGTTTCCTGCCGATAAAAGCGGCGATAATGTAACGCCCATTCTTGATAATATACCCCCATGTTTTTGTAACTTTTTGTGAGTTGTCTAGGGTGGAGATAGAGGCATTTATAACAACTGTATCTGCTTATTCATCAAATGTTGATGAATGAGGGATTGCCATTTTATTGACGAACGGTGACCAATAGTCACCACAGATTACTACCAATATGATGTCACCTTGAAATTATTGTACATTTCCCAGTGACTTTTCCAAGCACAGGTGTCTGGTTAAAGGATGCTCCATGTTGTCATTGTGATGGCTGCTGCACAGCTCAGTCAACCCATTTCTTTTTCTTGTGTTTCAGTATTACAAGTCACCTAAGATACTTTATTTAATAATTTTGCCAGCGATGGCCAGCACGGAAAGGAGGTAGGGGGATGGGGCAGGCGTGGGAGGTTGTGGGGGAAGCAGGCAGCAAAAATAAAATAAAAAACGTACCTTCTCGCCGCGTCTCTTCTTGGTAGTCCTCCCTTGCTGACCAGAAAAAGAGGAAGCACACCCAGGCTCACAGTCAGCCAAGCAGAACGCTACTTTAGCGGCGTTAAGCACCGTGTTTCGACGTTCAGACGCTGACTTGGAGCCTGGGCATGTGCACTGAGGGTGCTACCACTCCTACCCTACCCCTGCCATCTCACGCAAAGCTGCAGAAGTAGGAGAAAATAAAATCACAATAACGTGAGTTATTATAATTTTATTTTCTCTTTGTTTCACTGCTAAAAAGCAGTGGGGTGACACACCTCTGCCTTAGCGGAGGAGCCGCCACTCGCCTTTACTCAAAAACGCTTATTTGTGGCACCGTAGACGTGCTTTGTAATTTTTTCAGCAATTACATTAACCAAAAGTTTGGTAAGCTGTTGTATCTTTTATCTTCCAGGCTACATAGATCAGGAAACATTACATTTTACAGAACGAGAAGATAAAACTGTTTAAGAACTGATTTTGTGTGTGTTTCGAGCATGTTCATGACTATTCAATGCTCTTTTAGTGATTTTAAAATTGTCTAGCAACTGATATTTTATTTGTTCTAAATATATTTATGATTATCTGGGTATTTTTTCTTTTTATTAAGATAAATTGTTGATTGATGTTTTGGCATTTACGGTTTGTCAATCGAAAAAATAATTTACTGACTGGTATGGTATGGCATGTTATTGTATAGAAAGTTATGGTTTGGTATAGTATGGCCTGTCATGGTATGGTATGGTATAGTACGATAAGGTATGGTCTGTCATTGTATAGTATGGTATGCTATGGTATGGCCTGCCATTGTGTGGTATAGCTTGTCATTGTATGGTACAGTATGGCATAGCCTGTCATTGATGAGTATGTTATGTTATGACATGACCTGTCAGCCTCTTGTATGGTATGGCACGGCATGGTATGATAATAATGGTATTTCCAATCTAGACTATTCTGACCAACCCGTAATCATAAGAAATTAAACCAATTAAAAAAACACACACACACCTTGTTTTCAGCCTAAAACATTTTAATCATGTCAAAGACATCCTATAAATCAGGAAATATGAACAACAAAAGCAATTTGTTACAAACTAAAGAAGTGATTACATAACATAGCAATAGCGCGAATCATCAATGTATGAATGATCAATCACTGTTAAAAGTGACGCTAACAACCTGTGGTCTGCTTGTGTCCCACACATGTAGCAAGTGCCTTTCTAAAAGACTTGAATTGTATTTTAACAATCAAGTTGTCATGCTTCTTTAAATTTGGCATTGTGGCAAAAGCAATGTGCTGCCAAAATATACCTATATAAAATTGGGCAGACGCAACAAACCTTCAGTAGAAGATTTATTACAATGTTTTTGCTATGCTGCACCAAAGCATAGAATGGGAGAGGATGAAAAGTAAAAGGAAACAGACACATCACAAGAAACGAGCAGGTGAAAGCAACAATCTAAAAACACATTGCAATAAAAATAATGTTATCAGCAGGTTCCCAAGACTTCTCACTGACTGGATGCCCTTTCCATGTTACAAGAAGCTGCATGGAGCCATAACAACAGTGGTAGACACAAATGGTTGAATCCTTAAACTCAGGGGGACCATACACCAAATATGAGAGAGGAGGGATGAATATGATCAGCAACAAAAAGATTTACTTAGGAAATATGAAATACAAGATGGACCCACCTGTATCTACAAGCAAGTAGAGACAAAGCTGATCAATCGTGAGATGAATAAATGACCCATAAAAATGAGGATTCAACTTAGGATGAGGGCCCTCGTCCAGTAAATGTGGCAACATAATCAAGCCTTACCTCCATTATCATAAGTAGGTTTTCTTTGTCTATGACTCTGAGCACTCTTCTTAAATATATCCTGAGCAATCCGTGAAGAGTAAGTGCCCTTACATCCAACCTTTTATACTTGAGAATTAGATCTGAACTTGCAGAACTAGAGCAAATTAAAATAATACTTCTTGACTTTGCATAAAAAAAGGGAAACCTTGGAAGCAATGTGGGCACACATATGCAAATCCAGCATAAGGCATGAGAGGAGACCAATTAGCACATTAAAAAACACCTTAAGTACTGCTCTAAAGCCTGGTTGATTGATTATCTTCATCAAGCCTTTGGTTCGGTGGCAATAGACTGAAGAAAAGACTTTGGCTATTCCTAATGAGGAACATAGTGCATACATACTGATTTCCGGAACTTTGATATATATACTGTACCTAACAAGGACTGAACACGTCGTAGGTCTTTTGGGTGCCCTTTGAGGCTGACCAAGAAAAGGCGACTTCTTCCATTAGCCACAGGATCTAAACTCACAGGAAGAGACTCTGCCAATTCTTGGAATGGGAAGTTCCAAAAATGTAAACCAGATAAGCAACCATAATGGATCAGGTACTTTAAGTCTTCACCCCCCCCCCCTCACCCCCCGCCCTCTGTAACTAGGAACCGGGATTCAAATGCATAACATTCATGCCAGACAGCCTAAAGGGAGCGTAGAGTTTGAGATTTGGCATTTCCCTTTCTCCTACATTTGCTTTTCTGTTCTATTGGTTTATTGACCCTCCCCACCCCTGGAAATTCCTCTGGGTTTTTTAAATTCTTCGGAGGAAGCTGCTTCAGAGGTGGGTGGCCCGGTGATATTGCACAGTTTTGGAGGACTTTAACTTGCATGTTGACATATCAACGGACAAGGAGGGGGCAACTGTTTATGGAGTCATGTAAGGTCTTCAATCTTGAATCCGTGATTTCAAAGGCTACTCACCAAGACAGACATACCTTGGACTTATGTTGTCGATCCTTTCCCTCATGGCTTGCCCCACGCTGGAATTAAGTTGGTTAGATCATTATCTGATACCTTTCAGCTGGAAATATAGCTGTGTTCGTCCAAGGGTGGACAGGAAATGTGGATATGAATATTATGCTTGAAATGAAGTCATCCATTCGGAGCTTGTGGGGACACTAACTGCTTCCCTCTCTTTTTGACAGGAGATATTAATTCGGACTCAATGGCAGTAGAATCTTGGTTTAGGGGACTTGATAATGATCTGGCTTCCGTTAAAGTCTGCTATACCACTAGCAGAGGCACATCTGCCCCATGGGTTTCCCCTGAACTTCTAGCCAAAACAAGCATTTACAATGCAACAGCCTCGCCTTTGCAAACGTTATAGCTATTGGCATTGTAAATGACAACATTTTTATTTATGTGTTGGTTTTGAAAACAGATAAATAAATGGCAATTGTCATTTACAATGCCAATAGCTTAATCTCTCGCAAATGCCACACACAAAAACACAGACACCCCCCCCACACACACACAGAGCCCCACACACACAGAGAGCCCCACACACAAACACAGAGCCCCCCCCACACACACAGAACCCACACACACACACAGCCACACACACAGCCAGCCACACACACACACACACACAGCCACACACACACAGCCACACAAACACACACACACGGTGTAAACACGTTAGTTTGTTGTGAGTTCCTTGCTAGGGTTGTATGGAAATGACATACGTACTGTTCTACCTGTACAGGAGCACTGGTGTGACATATGTACCATTTAAGCTGTGCAGGTGGGTAGAAGTGGCCTGTACTGTTTTACAGATAGATAGAAAGATAGCTAGATGGATTGATTTTTTGTTCTTGGCACATTCACGAGTCATGACTCGGAAGCAACAGCACTCCATGAAAACGAGTCTTGATTCTCATGCCAATGACCAATAGTCCATCAATATATAGTCACTTATATGCCAGCCACAGAGCAAAATTCTTTACAGTTACGGATACAGGTATAGTAGCAGTTTTAATTGAGTTATGTGGAAAATGCTGTGGTCGGAAAAAGAAGGGCATTTACTGGTGGTGTAGGAGGGAATACATTGGAGGCGCAAACCGCTCTGTCGACCAGGCTGCACTTCCTTTACCAGCAGCGGCCTCCTCAGCAGTGTGGGAGACGGCGCTGCAACTTATTTTGGCGCTCTGCAAGGGTGCGCTTGGCATTAGGCTTAGTCCTACAGGGGGTGCCGCACTTAACAGTTAGCGGGGTGTATGTCCATTGGAGCGCCACTCACCAATTGCACGCCGCTGCCTGCAGGGCATCTGCTTGCGGGTGCCCTCATCTACGCTAGGTAATCTCGTCATGGGAGGCACTGTGCCAGCTCTCCCAGGTGCCGTGTTAAATCGCTGAGCTATAAATGTAATCTGTGCTGCTCCCCTTATGTTGCGCCACAGTAGCGTGCCTTTTCCACAGTCCTCTGGGGCCGCTCGCCTGCGCCAGCTTCAGGGGCTCTCTCTCCTACCCGTAGTCGCCATTTTGTGAGGACAGGGACGCACTGCCGATTTAATGCTCCAATCCCAGTATGTCAGTCATCCGCCGCTTTTGAGTAACTACTCGTGCTCTGCAGCTTCGGCGGGTGCCTCCTAGTTGTACCCAAGTCAATGGGCAATGATCACCTCGGGTAGCGGTTCCGGAGTTCTAAGCCGCCATCTTGGTTGCGGCAGAGTCTGCGCTCCGTCCGGACAATTTTGGTGATTACTCCCTCATGGTGGCTTCAAACATTACTAATGCCGGTGCGGTGGAGGCACCAGCTGTTCCGCTGCTTATATTACGGTGAGGGCCCTCTTCAGTAGTCCAGGATCATTGCCGTTGGGGGAAGCCACAGACAGAGCTCTGAGGACCGCCCCTCTCTTGGCCCTTGCCTGCAGAGCGATTGGGGAGCCTCTGGAGACAGTGCAACTGACTCAGATCCTGGTGAATATAAGAACTGTTGGCAGGGTGGGGTGTATTAGAGGCACAATAACATGTTTACCCCTCGGACCACGCCATGAACAGCACCATGTTTCTCTGAGGTGAAGCAGAAATGCCTCGGAGAAACCCACAGTCATTTTCGGATTTGGGGGCGTGTTTTTCTTTCTCTCCTCTTCCCATTGGCTGGAATGTAAAATTCCAGCCATTGGGAAGAGGAGAGAAAGAAACTAAAAAACACACCTACTAAACCCAAAAAGATGGGGCTTAAATGGACATACGCCCCTCTCCTCCAATGGCTGGCCTCCGTTTAGGAAGCCAGCCAATAGAGAAGAGGGGCGGGTTGAAGAACCGGGGTTTAACTCAGCGGCGTCAGGGGCACGCCTAAGATCTTTGAGTTCACCTGTCTTGGTATTCAAAGACACGGAATACTTCTGGTGGTGTCAGAGACCAAGTTTATTAGCTGCAACTAGTAACAGTGATCCTAGAAATACATCACGGTGTAAATTCTCAGGAGACTGCTCATTTTACTAAGGCGAGACGTCTCCTTTTATATTGAATATTCACATTATAAATGTACACCCACTGCACAAAATTCTAACCAATAAGATACATTTTCAAACAAAGTATCACATAGCAAAAACTCAATTTACACTATCCCAACCCAAAATTTAATTATAAGGAAAGTCCCATATTCAATCTCCACAAGCCGGACAAACCTATAATTGAAAGCATAACCCATGTAATGAAGAAACATAAAAAAAGAAACAGTAACAGATGCTGAACAAGATAAATCATGTGCAAGGAAACTAAAAAGTTAACGATGTCCTGAACATTGATTGGCAATCTCAGATAAAGATCGATCAGGGAAATTGGCTTTGCGAGGTCAGTTTCAGGTGAAGAGGCCAGTTTCTTACAGTTCATTTCAGAGTCAAAAAGAAACCTAGTTAATGTATACATGAACTAAGAAGGCCAGGCCACTTTGTTCGCCAGGTTACCTTTACAGGCCTACGTGAGGGCAACGCAAAATGGTGGCACAGAACAAAATGGAGTCAGACTCGAGAATTACAGAACCTCAGTCCCTCCTTTTGCCATTACGTAGGCAATAACCTAGGACTCAGGTTAATCTGAATCTAGGTCTATATCAATATTCATTAGGTCATCAAAGTGTTGCTGTAGCATCATTTTATTATTCTCTACTTCTCTTGGGACAGGTCTCCGAACACACATAGTAGCACAAAGACTACAAATGGCGGGACCACACCGGATGCAAAGACAACAAGAGAAAAGGATGACTAAAACCATACCAAGGAATGTCAGAATCTTCCATCCCCATTTGTACAGCAGTCCCCAAAACCATCCCGTCAATGACCAGTCTCCTTCGTCTACATGGATAGACTCAGAGATCTTATGCAACCTAGAGATGGCTTGGTACACTGTAGGGGCATTATCTGGTATGTAAACACAGCAACTAGATCCAATCAATTTACATACTCCTCGATCTGCAAGTATGATGTCTAATACCATACGGTTCTGCAAAGTCATAAGGCGGTTCGCTTGAAGCTCAGCTGTAACATTACTAAGAGCACCTGCTGTCTCATTAATAGTAGCTTCAACAACGCGGACGAGCTGTCGAATATGCCTACTATTGATCATAGGACCCCAAAAGGGCAGGAAGCCCTTGAAGAAATCTCCTACTGCGTGTGCTGCAGTATCTTCCCGATTGAAGACACCTCTACCATATCTCGTTCTATGATAGTCTGAAGCAGTAGTGTATGTAGGGGGAAGCAAAAACGCCACATAACATGTTCCTGAAAAATCAGGTGGCAACCATGTGTAGGCTCTGTCATGACAAACAAAATATGTACCTTTAGCTGGCACAAACGGTGGAGAATTCCGGGATGAATAGACATAGGTTTGAGCACACACACTCTTACCTAGCTGAGCTTTCGGATTCCGACCAGTACCTTGCAGACAAAAATGGCCTCGGTGGGGTACAATCCAAATAGGGGGAGACCTTTTTCGTCTCTCCTTCTCTGTCAAGCTGGTACTATATCCAGTCACGTTCCAACCAACATAAGCCTGCACCTCATCCTTAGGGATAGTATTATATGCATCAATATCTCAGATCATACTACTATTCCCCTTATCAAGGCACTATTGCTGGAGTTATCTTTAAGGGAACGTAAGGAGCGTACCTTATTTGCATAAATGAACATGGTCTGAAAAACCCACACAGACCCATTAAAAGAAAAAGGCAAAACCAAATATGGCATACCTTTATCTGTCGTATGAGGCATAAGACCACAAACCCAACAATTAGTGGTATTTACTACCAACTGATGCTGATGCAACAACTGTATGAACGAGTTGTTGACAAATTCTGATCTCCTTGTTTGTTCATGTTCAGGCAACGTATAAAACTGGTGCAAAGAAACAGTAGTGAAAGAAAGCATAGGTTGAGAGGTGGGTGCAGATGTCTGTTGTGTAACATAGACAATCCAACCCACACAAGCTAATGTGATACTTAAAAACATCAAAAAGCACAATATTATAAAACATTTGCTATATATCAATGTACAAAATATTGTCTTAAGATCTATTCTCTCAACATCTCTTTCAGTTACAACAGACTCCATCCTCTAACGTGCTGCTCACGGCAATTTTCCTTCTTCACTCAAGTGTGCGTCCAGGCGTCCTAGACGTCCCTAGAACCGCAGACCTTTTGTCAATACGCAGGCCACCCCTTAAGTCTTATACCGCGACCCTGCAGCTGAACCCGGATGGTGGTTCAAAAAAGAAAAAGAAAAATAATCTCCTGTCTGAAAGAGTGTAATTCACAAAAAAATTCAGCTTTTATTTGTCCTTTTTAGACCTTAAGTTGTAGCGTTCTTTACCAGGCACAGTTTGATCCTGAAAGAGTGTCTCTGGATACGTAGTATCAAATCTCAAACACGGCGGCACAGCTTCTTGCAAGACTTCATTATCCGCACATTCTGACTGAGTCCATTCCAGATGTGCATCGCTAAAAGGTACAAATCTTGGAACCCTTTCACTCTCGGAATCGGCAACACCTTCTCGGACCCACTTATCGTACGGTAAGGGCAAAGGTATCTTCTTGCAATGGGTACCATGTACCCAGTTTTTCTTGCCGAACACCTTAATAGCAGTCCGAGTTGATAACAGGACTTGGTATGGACCGGTCCATCTTGGTTCCAAGTTCTTTGACCTCTGGAAATTCTTGGTTAGAATCCAGTCGCCAGGTTGAATCATGTGGCCTGCGTCTACAGAAACTGAAGGCAAAGTGTCTTGGACCTGTTGGTGAAGAACACGCAATTTAGCAGTCAAATCATGTAAGTAGTTAACCAACATAGGGTACTCGATATCACTGTATTTCTTAGGCCTCGGCACACCCCAGACATTCGCCGGGCGTCCAAAAAACAATCTCATATGGGCTAAGTCCCACGCAAGAATGTACTGTCGTTCTCGTGGACAAAAGTGTCAATGGTAAGGCATCGGGCCATGTAAGACCAGAGCTCGCTTGCACCTTGGCCAACTTCAGCTTCAGAGTGCCATTATAGCACTCGACCAGGCCTGCTGACTGGGGGTGATTCGCAGCGTGACATTTCTGTTTGATACCCAGACCCGCACATACTTTCTTCATAATCTGACCCACAAATTCACTTCCATTATCACTCCATACCATCCTCGGCAAACCATATCTGGGAAAGAATTCTTTGAGAAAAACCTTGGCTGTAGACAAGGCAGTATTATCCTTTAGGGGGTAGGCCTCTATCCATCTGGAAAAGGCACAAACAACCACAAGAACATACTTCAAGTTAATGCATCTTTCCATATGAATGTAGTCTATCTGCAACACCTCGAACGGATACATTGGAGGAGCAAAATGACCCGCTGGAGTTTGTGTTTCCTTTCCAGGATTATGTATCAAGCAAATCATGCAATGTTTAACCAAATTCTCAGCACATTTAGGAATTCCACCATTCTGCCATACCGGAGCCAACAGCTTACATATCCCTTTTGAACTAATGTGAGCCAGCCCATGAGCCATAGTAACCACCGGAAGCACATATGCATCCGGCAACAACCATCGCCGGTGCTCTGACAACTCAACCCAACAGCCTGTTGAATCCAACATTCCCGTACTCTCTCTCCACATACTCAATTCTTTCTTAGTAGCTTCTGCCTGAATCATCTTCACACTTTCTGTTGTATCTTCACACAATCCTCCTTCCACAACCCATCTGGCAGGACCTGCAACATACATCCGACTCGTCACATCTTTCGCTGTTTCTCTCGCTACTTCATCTGCAAACGCATTCCCTCGACCCGCATCATCCGTAACCTTCTTATGCGCACTATACTTTACTATCGCAATTTGGGTCAGCAAAGTAAGTGATTCAAGAAGTTCACTCACTAATTGTCCATGCTGAATTTTCGTACCATGGGAAGTAAGAAATCCTCTCTCTTTCCACAAACGACCAAAGCTGTGAGCCACGCCAAATGCTTATTGGCTATCCGTAAAAACATTCACTCTCTTTCCTCTTGACAACACACACGCTCTAGTCAATGCTATCAACTCCGCTGCCTGCGCTGAATTCTGTGCAATACGTGCTGTTTCAACAATCGTGTGCAAAGTTGTGACAGCATATGCTGCAGTCGTCTCTCCATTCGGAGGCTTAAAGCACGAACCATCTACCCATAGGGTACCATCAGGATTCGAAAGAGGAGTATCTTTCAGATCAACTCTACCCTTCGTTTCCTCCTCTGTCCGGAGACGACAGTCATGCTGTTCCTGAGCATTTGTCTCTACAAGAATTGGCAACAATGTAGCTGGATTCAATGTGTTGCACCGCTTGATGTGCACATGACTAGCCAAAAGCGTCAACTCATAACCTGACAAACGTGCACTGGTAAGATGTTGAGTCTTTGTTCTATTCAATAGGGATTCCACTGCATGTGGGACCATCACAATCAATGTATTATCCAAAACCAAACCAGCAGACTGTCAGATAGAAACAGCCGCTGCCGCTGTAGCTCTTAGACAACTAGGCAATGCCCTAGCTACCGGATCTAAAGTGGCTGACAAATACGCACATGGGCACTGCTTGTCTCCAAATTGTTGCGTCAATACTGACAACGCACAACCTTCTCTCTCGTGTACATAAAGTGTATAAGGTTTACTATAGTCAGGGGTACCCAACACCGGAGCAGAACACAATGCATCACGTAATTCAGAAAAACTCTTCTGACATTCGTCAGACCAAGGAAGAGGGTGTGGTGTGTCCTTAAGAGTAAGTGCCACAAAGGTTTCGCTAGCAAAGAAAAATTCGGAATCCACTGTCTACAATACGAGGTGATACCTAAGAAGGCATGCTCCTTTCTCTGGGTGCATGGCACAGTCATTTGGGCAATCGCTTGAATATGCTCTGGGGTCAATCGTCTTCCCTCCTTCGACAAGAGATGACCTAAGTAGGTCACTTCTTGTCTGCAATATTGCAAATTCGAAGGTGACACTTTATGGTGAAGGTCAGACAGGTGTCGCAACAAAGAAAGAGTAACTTCTTTACAAAAATCTTCATCAGCAGCAGCAACCAACAGATCATCAACATACTGGGTAAGAGTAGCACCAGAAGGCAATGCAAAAGTATCAAGCTGAGTTTTCAAAGCCTGACTATAAATGGAGGGACTCTCACAATAACCTTGAGGAGCGCGTTTAAACCGGAAACTGTGGCCTCCTACAGAGAAGCCAAACATATCCCTACTTTCCTCAGCAATCGGAATACTGAGGAAAGCGTTCTTCAGATCAATAACAGAAAACCAAGCAGCTGAGGCAGGGATCATAGTTAATAAAGCAGTTATGTCTGGGACAACAGGAAACTGTGGCACAACAATCTTATTGACCTCTCGAAGGTCGATCACAAACCGATACACAGGTGGCTGAGAAGAGTCAGTATGCTTAAGGACAGGCAGAACAGGACTATTACACACATTGCCTCTCGTTTCTTCAACCACACCATTCTCAACCAAATCATAGATAATCGCTAAAAGAGCTCTTTTGCCATCACTGGAAATTTTGTACTGAGGAATGCGAGGTAATTTAGCATTCGACTTAAGGGTAACAATGTAGGGTGGAATCTGCAAAAGACCAACATCTTTAAGACCTGTAGCCCAAAGTGTATCAGGGAGAGAACGCAGTTCCAGTGGAAGGCGATCCTTAGACAGATACATTGGGGAAATCACTTTCTCACCCACCGTAAGATGTACTCCCAAAGGAGAACAATGTAATGTTGCATGCAATCTTTTCAACAAGTCCAAACCCAACAAATTCTCGCCACAGCCAGTCGTTAGAATAAGGGGAGCCTCCAATTCACAAGGACCAATAGAAAGGGGCAAAGGACAAGAAACCGGGTTACGAACTGGGGCGACAGAAAATCCTACCGAAACATTAGTCAAGCCAGACAAGGGTGCGCCAGGGAGTTTAGAGTGCATGATAGAACTCTTTGCTGCACCAGTATCCAAAAGAAAAGGTTCTGCCACACCTGATGTAATCACTTCAACATAAGGTCCACTCTGGTCTACTGGAACTGACACTACTCCCTCCCTTTGTCCATGGCTGTCCTAACTATCATTAAAACCAGCACTCTCACTTCCAACATATAATCATCAGTGTAGTACTGAGTGGACTGGACGGTCGGAACATTCTGTTGGTCAAAATAATTTATAGAATTCTGAGGGGAAAAGGAACGTTCATTCTGGGGAAACATACCACGTCCCCTACCCCTAGGTACTTGTTGGAAACCACCACGACCTCTCAGACCAGACATACCATTCTCACGCTGTAGCAAGATCGGGCAACTATTCTTGAAGTGACCTTCATCTTTACAATAAGCACACTGATTAGGGCCTAGCGGGAATCGCGAAGCAAAAGACTCAGGCTTCGGCAACAGTTTCTGAAACTGTGGGGGTTGCTGAAACTGACGCTGATTAGGGCGAGGCGGATAAGCCTGCTGCAGAAGAACTTTTGTTTTTAATTCTCTAGTCTTCTTCTCTACCTTATCCTTCTCATCTTTATCTCTATTCTCATAGTATTGTGCAGTAGCCAATATCTGGGCCAAAGAAGAAACAGCCCATGAACTCTCAGAATCCTTTAACTTATTAGAAAGTTCAGGAAGTAAATTAAAAACAAACTTATCTACAAACAACCTCTGACCATCTTCTGTACTCATGTCCTGACCACTATGATCAATGAATGTTTCCTCAAACCTAGTGAAGAAATCAGACACACTCTCATCTTTCTTTTGTTTGCATGCTGCTAACTTGTCCCAATTCACCCGCAAAGGAGGCATCATAGTTTTAATTAAATTAATAATTCTACCAGGTAGTACTGCAACTAAGGGTTCAGGTTTGACACCTCCTACCTGCCGACCATCTGCAGCAGTAATATTAACCCACGTATCTCCTAACTCTGGCGCGTTATCCTCGTGACGGATCTTCGCCCACAAGGGTTGAGGAACTACATTACCCATCAACCTATCTATGTCATCTAAATTCATAACACATGCATCAACTGTCTGAGACTATTCCTTGTAATAATCAGCAGGATTTTTACAGGGGTCAGGCAAGGTCTGCTTAAGAGCCAGGACCTCAGCTCTCTTCCAAAGGAAATGCACCCACACTCGCTGAAAATGAGCCGGTGCAGCCACAATACCATGAGCGGCATCAGCCACAACTGCCTCTCTCCATACAGGGGGAACCTCTCTCATAGGATACTGCTTCACTCTTCTCCTAACAGAAGGGTCAGGTTCGAACAATGACTGAGGTGGAAGTCTAGACCTAAAAGTGAGTAGTGTCTCTACCGCTTCCTCAACATCGGAACCCACTATCGTTCCTTTAGCAAATTCAGACTGAACATTAATCAATTCCAGTGGAATTGAAGCCAAATCATTATCTTCCCACTCCTGACGAAGGAAGGTACACATGACATCAAAAACATACCTTTGTTTTAGTGCCTCCCGCTGTAGGAAGATATCCATAACCACTTGTGGACCGTACTTGGAGGCATTCGAAACCCATCTACGAGCAAGGAGATCTAACACTGCCCGCTCTTCGGGACCAGGAAGCTGACTACGTCTCTGCTTACATTCAGAAACAGGGGTCATATTCAGTGACCCAAAGAAAGGAGACAAAAGACTAGTGACAGTCTCAGTCATTCGTTGCCGAGCAGAAGGAGAAGAAGTTGACATGAGGACAGGAGACAAAGTGTTTTGAGGCAAGAGAGGAGTAGGGACAGAAATAAGAGAAGTCGAAGATAAAGGAGTGTAAGGCAAAGGAGTTTGAGGCAAGGCTGGTGGCAAAGCTGGCAGCTCTGGAGGGGGCTGCGCCGCGGAAGGAAGAACCACCTGTGAAGCAACAGGTGGCGGAACAACAACAGGGGGTTGAACGACAACAAGGGGTGCAACAACTGGAGGTAACGGAGGTGCAGTAGAACCCTGCACATAAGGGGGTGGTAATCTCAGTAAATGTGACATCAAAGGATCCTTTTCGGGGTCTTCAGTCACATCTGAAAGGGGAGGTGGCAAAGCCGGGTAACATTTGTCAATAGCCATACAATGTTGTCTATCTAACACTTCAATCGCACGATCTTCTTCATCTTCCTTAAAATGCCTAGCAGCTTGCATTACCGACATATTCCTTTCCTTCCTATCTCTCTTAGCTTGCTTAATTTCTCGCTTGTTGGCTTCCTTACGCCAAAGGCGGAAAGAGTCAAACATCGCGGGCTTTCTTCTTAAATAGCGCAACTTCTAGGTTATCTAAAACATCTGATTCAAAACTACCATGTTGGGGCCATCGTAAAACACCATCTTTATTGTATAACGGACCCATACTTCATTAAAGGTAATGGGACCCACACCATGCTTTGAATAGAGCTCATAGGTTGGAGTTCTAACCAGAGGTATCGGACACGAGTCCTCCAATCGGGAATCCTTATTACAACTACAACAAAACCATTTCCTAATTTTGCCAAAACCAGGCATCTTTAGCTCACTAGTCTTGCTTCAAACTTCAAGGGGTTATCAAAAATGATACACTCGTAAATATACGAACCCCTCGGCTTCGACTATTGCAATGGCCGAATCAAAACCAAGAAACAAAACAAAGTCGTGGGAGCGACCCACTTATACTTAACCAAAATGTCTGTCACGCCACCAGAAGACCGTCTAACGTCTCGCCTTACAAATCATCACAAGAGGGTCCAAGACAGGGCGACAGTCAGGGCAGCAGTCCTTCGCAGGTGTCGGAAAGGGGAAGCCTCATAGAAAAAACCTTCGGTCCACGTCGACATACAGGGGTCAATGAAGTGGCGCCCGTCCTCCAGATTTTCCTCACGGGGCTCCTCACAATCTTCAGGCTTGGACCAGTACCGCTGAAGTCGCCCCACGTTGGCCGCCAGTTGAAGAACCAGGGTTTAACCCAGCTGCGTCAGGGGCACGCCTAAGATCTTCGAGTTCACCTGTCTTGGTATTCAAAGACACGGAATACTTCTGGTGGCGTCAGAGACCAAGTTTATGAGCTGCAGCTAGTAACAGTGATCCTAGAAATACATCACGGTGTAAATTCTCAGGAGACTGCTCATTTTACTAAGGCGAGACGTCTCCTTTTATATCCAATATTCACATTATAAATGTACACCCACTGCACAAAATTCTAACCAATAAGATACATTTTCAAACAAAGTATCACATAGCAAAAACTCAATTTACAGTATCCTAACCCAAAAGTTAATTATTAGGAATGTCTTAAATTCAATCTCCACAAGTCGGACAAACCTATAATTGAAAGCATAACCCATGTAATGAAGAAACATAAAAAAGAAACAGTAACAGATGCTGAACAAGATAAAGCATGTGCAAGGAAACTAAAAAGTTAACGATGTCCTGAATATTGATTGGCAATCTCAGATAAAGATTGATCAGGGAAATTGGCTTTGCGAGGTCAGTTTCAGGTGAAGAGGTCAGTTTCTTACAGTTCATTTCAGAGTCAAAAAGAAACCTAGTTAATGTATACATGAACTAAGAAGGCAAGGCCACTTTGTTCGCAAGGTTACCTTTACAGGCCTATGTGAGGGCAACACAAAATGGTGGCACTGAACAAAATGGAGTCAGACTCGAGAATTACAGAACCTCAGGGTTCAAGCCCCACTCTGAAAAACATAAGATCTCCCCAGCGAGACTGCGCAAGCGCAGCCTACGCAGGATGAGACCTAAAAAAGGGATGCAAGAAGTTGGAGCACCTATGGGGGAATGAATTACGATAAAAAAGCAAAAAAAAGTGTATAAAATCCATTTACACAGTATCATAAAGCTATAACAACAGCCCTGAAGTTGCATTTTGCTGATTGAATGGAGCCGGCAAATAATTCTGTATGTTAAGTCTCCGGCCAAAGTCATGCGCACTTCATATGTTCTACATGCAGGCATGAGTGGAGAACATGCTCAGGCCCCCAGTCCATGGCTGAGCGCCAAACCACGGTACTCAGACCAGTCACTGGGGAAAGGAGTTGGCCTAACTGCTAGGGCGGTTGACCTCAAATCTGGGGTACCAGGTTTGAATCTCGGCAAGGACACGCAACATCCTGTGATTCTGGGCAAATCACGTAATCTCCCCGTGCCTAAGAAAAATGAATGTGTCCTCAAGTAATGCACCCAGTGCTCGTGTAAAGCTTCAGGTCAAGTTTGCGCTATATAAAACTCTGTTAAAAAAGAAAAAAATCACAATGCTGCATTGCAGCATTCTGATTGGTCAGGGGAGCCTGGGTGCTTACTAATTACAATGCTGCATTGCAGCGTTCTGATAGGTCAGGGAAACCTGGCTGCTTGCTCTTCCATTCCTGGCGCAAGGAGAGATGACGGAGAGACGCGGCGGTAAGATACGTTATTGTTTTTTTTAATATCCCATCCTTCAACTCCGCCCGTGCCGGTGGCTACTGTCACCTTGGAAGTAGTTACTCGCCCTAAGAGCATGCGGTCTCAGCCATCTACCTCGGCAGCATGTAATTTGACTGAATTTGGTCCCTTTCCTCTGGAACTAATCTCTCAGGCGATCCTCCCTCAGTAAGTTAGTTTCACTGGATGATCCCTGTCCTCTGACATCCTTCAAATGGTGGGCAAAGTGTGTGTACCAGTGTATTAGCAATGTTTTCATAGCTCACTATCCTCAGCTTGCCTTCCTTGTGGCAGGAAAAGGGCAGAAGTAGTCCATTGTTAAGAAGCCCTCTACTATTCCAGAGATTTCGGCTAATTTCTGCCCGATATCCCTTCTGTCAGAAGTTTCAAAAATCCTGTTAAAAACTAATCAATACCCAGCTGACTGAATATTTGGAAACCAACTCTCTTTTGTACTCTACACAGTCTGGCTTTTGCCAAGGCCACAGGACAGAGACATCTCTACTTGGGATCAGAGAGATCATTAAATTCACACTGTATAAAGGGGATAGTACTGTTCTCATCCTGCTGGATATGTCTTCATTATTTGATATGGTTGCGCAATCAGCCTTATTAGAACGCCTCACAGAGGTCAGTGTCTGAGATAAGGCTTGGGGTGGGATAAATCCTTACTTAAAGTGAGAGAACAACAAGTATGGCTGCTCCCCTGTGAATCATCAGCATTCGAGGTGCTCCAGGGGCGTCCACTTAGTCCTACGTTATTTTATGTTTATCTGGCTGCTCTGGCCAAGTTGATTGAATCTTTTGACCTTAGGACTATTTCAAACGCCGATGATACACAGCTTCTTCTAACAGTAGATGCTTCTCCCACTTTCCCAGTGGAGGCACTGAATTCTGGCCTCACTGCCACCTAGTATTGTCTGAGCGACAACAATGTGCTAAGCAATGCGGATAAAACTGAGATTCTCTTGTTTGTCCACATAAAAGAAGAATGATAGCTTAACTGCTGGCACCAGGATCAGACGCCCCCTCCGAAGCCTGCTTCTTCAGTGAGGAATTTAGGGGTAAAAATAGATGACACATTGTCATTTATTCCACAACTTATTTCTGTTACTGACTCCTGCCTCTCCCTCCTGAGATCAGTGCGAACATTTTCAGATCTCTTGCCCACAACGTCACATACAACTGTGGTGCATGCACTGATCACATCAGGATTGAACTATGCCAATGGGCTTCATCTCTGCCTTCCAGACAGGCTGATTATCGAACTTCAAATGATACAAAATGCCGCAGCCCGCTCGATCCTCGGTATCCCATGGAAAGCCCATATTTCTCATCATTTGAGGGAGCCACATTGGCTCCCAGTGGAGAAGGGGATTCTGTTTATAACTCTGATCAACCTCTACCAGGCTTGCCATCAACCGGGTCCACAATAACTAATTTCTAGATTCATGCAGTAGTCACCTATGAGAGAATTGTCCTCTACCTGTACCTTGATTGTCACTATTCCCAAATTTTGTTGCACAAGATATAGAGACCTCACCTTTACAGTGGTAGCCGGTGGTGCATGGAATCGACTTCTTCTCTCACTTTGTAGGCTTCCTCAGCAGCTGACCTTTCACAAGGCTTTTAAACTCGTCTTTTTGCATCTTAGTGTGTTGGTGTGGCCGTTCACCCTACCTTTTAGTTTTCCGTGCCAGGACACTGTTTCGAGTAGCCCTGCGCCTTATACATCTATATCATTCATTCATCATATGATATTCATGATCCCAAGAAGATGAAGTCCATGTTTGATATTCTGTGTGCGTTGCAGCTTTCTGGCAACCAATCACCTGTACTCTGCACCATCTGGTAACCACATGAGACAACTAGAGGTCCCTGTGAATGTGGAAGCATTGGAGCGGCCCCACTGGCAACATGATGCAGCGTGCAGCAATGTGCTGAACAACACTGCAAAGAATCCCCCTTCCAAAGTGCATGAACTCGCGTAAACTCTTATCTTCCATTTAGTTCTGGGAATGATCATGGCAGAAACATAGGGGCATATTATCAAGCCTCTTATCGCCGCGTCATCGGCACTTTTCTGCCGATAACGCGGCAATATTTGCACCGCCCTATTATCAAGGCAGCGTTAAGTCAATTAACGTGGCTTAAATGACTTCACGCTGCCTTGGTAATAGGCCCCATTTCACAATAAACTCATCATGAAAGGGGGCGTGCAGTGGCTGTTGCGGTGGCCGTTCCACCGCAACACCCATTCACTTCGACGCTGCCACCTATTATCAAGAGAGACGATAATAGGTAGCAGCGCCGAATTTAAGAACAAGAAAGACCTGTTCTTAAGGTGGTGAAACGAGGAGAAATGCTTCATTTCTCCTCGTTTTTCTTTTTCCATGTGTGCTGCCTTGTGCAGCACACATGGAAAAAGCAAAATGCCAAGGTTTGTTTATGTACAGGAAGGTGTCCTTTCCTGTACATAAACAAACCTCTTTTTAAAAATGCCAATTTGTAACTTACATGTGTGCTGCATGAAGCAGCACACATATAAATTACAAAATGGCATTTAAGCTTTGTTTATGTGCAGGAAGGAACACCTTCCTGTACATAAACAAACCTTCCCTGCCTGCGCTGGCGTTAAGTTGTAAAACTTATCGCCATTGCAGGGGGAAACGCTAGTCTGCACCATATCCTTGGTAATATGGTGCAGCCTAGCGTTTCCGAAGTGGCGAAGAGAGGCGTTGAACCAAGGCGGCTGACACCTCTCTTCGTCACTTTGTTGGTAATATGCCCCATAGTTTGATGTGCTAAACTGTGAAATTCTCTTCCCTCGCAGATTAAGGCTAGTCCCACGCTGCTATTATTCAGAAAACAAATAAAAACGTATCTTTTCAAGCAATAGGCTTTTTTACCAGCTCTTTGCCTAACTTTTCAGCACATAGCACAGAGACACCTACAGGTATTTGTGCGCTTTACAAGTTGTTAAAATAGATAAAATAAATATATGGAAAGGAACAGAGAAAGAACTGATACCACAAATGTTTGAACTCTAATTAGCAGAATGTCAATTTATCATTACAATATAGCCAACTTAAAATAGACTTTATGATATGGAACTAACTGAATAGCAGAACATGCAGAAAAACTATTTCATCCATTAGTATCCTTAATTGTGTGTCTCGTGAACTCTAAAGAATAAAAAGAAACAGTAGTGAGCACAAACTATACTTGTTTGAAGAAATGTGCAATCAAGAGATTATAAGAAAGGGAGTATCTCGAAAAAAGTTTGACTGGCGCCACTCTTCAAGTTAATGATATTAATTAATCTAGCTTATGTGCAATGTGAAAATATTTGAAATTATGAAACAACACTAGGGCATATTTAGATGAAAAGTATTAGTCTTAACATATCACAGCTGCTCCTAAAAAGACCTTCAGAAAAGCTGAAATCCTGAAGCAAATCCTCAGTCCTAATAATTGTATATATAATTGTAAATTATATCTATATAGTGCCTACTACCCCTGACGAGGCATTGAAGCGATCTGCGGCGAGTAGCATGCTACTCCAGAACCACGGTTAGAGGTAAATAGGTAGTAGAATAGTAATATCTGGTTCCTTTCCCTTGTGCGATTAGTTGAGTTCAGTTTGTGTTGTTGAGATCTCATGCATTTATTCTAGTGTGTTGAACAGGGATAGACTGATTGAAATTGATTATTAAAAGGGACATGTGAGATGTTATTGGGAGTGGAGGACAGGTACGCATATTAGTGGGATGAACTGGATAGAAAAGAGGTAAGAGTGTAGAAGGCATGTTTGACCCCACAGTGGACAGTAAGGTTTGGGATAAGTTCTTGTTGAAAGAAAGGAAAAGGAGATAATTAAAATATATATATATATATATTATTTTTTTAATTAAAAAAATATATACAATTAGAATTTGGCGGATGGATAATACCATCACAAATGTGGCAGATATTTCATCCGCTGTATTACAAGTGCATTAGAGCCCATGGCACTTGTTTTATAGAGGATTGTATATCTGCCACATTTTGACAAATTATCCTGTCAACCAAATAATGCCCATCTGCTTTTAATTGCAGTTGCAGTTCAGATAATTCGCCATGCTGTATACAAAAAAGGTTCCCCTACACTGTTTATATTACACATTGCACTAAAAACAATTGTTCTGATTAGCCATTGCACTTTTCCCCAAATCCCGAGTAGCTGCAATGGATCTCACCTGTAACCAGAGAATACAAGAATTTTATTCCCCACATTACTCCTTGCAACAATCAGCAATTTTATGTTGTACAATAAAAATAATATTTTTAAAGAGTTTTCATGTTGATAGTAATAAGTGTATGTTACCCACTTTATTTTCATTCTGTTTTCAGAACCTTGTGTGCATATTGTCACTTTGATGTCTATAACAATCCTTTTGTGTTTTATCTCGAACCTGTTTGGTGTCTTTGCCTATTCCTTTTAATACGTTGCTAAACACTGGAGTGAAGGTAAGACTCTGACTTTCCGCTTCATATATAAATGTCAATTTCACTTTGGGTGCTGATCATGGGGTAGAGAACTAAGATGTTTCCTTGCATCATCTTTTTTTCTTCTCTTTGTCCATTGAGGTAATTCTGCCGGTCGTTCCTTTTTGCCTGCCTCTTCTTTTTTCCAGTTGCTGCACTCATCAACCCCACTACTTATATATTTCTCCAATTTATCTGATTCCCATAGTCTTCAGTGGTGGTTCCTCCAAGATGGCGTAGGAGCATTGCCACTCCTGCTGGTACACACATTAATAAAATGATCATAAATACCATTTTCTTAATATTTCTAAGGCTCGTGCTGTTAAAGCGCGATGGCAGGGAACGTGGCTAATCAGTGCGATTGCATTAGTAATGCAGCCCCCTGCCAATGTGCAGGTACTGATTGGCCGGCTGCCTACAGCCGACCAATCTGACCTGCGTACTTCAGAGCCAAAATCCCAAGGCTGAGAAACAGCTGATGGATTGGAGTCACAGGCCGCCAGCCTCAAAATGAACCCTGGGTTAGCCTGCTTCAGCCAATCCGCTTCAGGATTGGCTGGTTTCACATTGTCCTAGGGCGGAATTCCTTCCCTTTCCGTTGAGTCAGCCCAGGAGATCGCCGGGAGGAAGGAATGGGGGACCGCATCCAGAGCCTACCAGGACACGGAAAGGAGCGTCGTGCGGCAGGTAAGTACTTTGTTCTTTGTAGCTATCTAGGCCCAGGTAACTACACAACCTTTTACCTCCCCCTTCCGCCCGCCACTCTGCCCACACACCTGCCGCTACTAGTAGTCTTTATTTATCTCTATCACTTAGTCTAAATACTGAACTACCTTATTTTTGGATTGCCCCTGATGTTTGATGCTACAAATGTGTACATAAGTTCCATATGGGGTTTGCCACGCTTTTTGTAAAGGTAATCTCTCTCTTGCCAATCTCACTTATCCCTACCTTTTCCCCAACTATCACCTTTCTGTGATTTCTTTTAGGAACACTTCTTTATTGTTTATTTTATCACTGATTAGTAAAGTGGCTACTGAAGGGGGTCACCCATAGTTCCTCCATTAAAAGACCAGGGTAAATGAGAGTCCATTGTGTTCTTCACTCAACCGTAACTACCATTAAGATTAATGGGGTGACTCAGTATCTCACAGAACCTGGGAAATCTAGTAGTATGTAACAACAATCGGTTCTGTGGGGGAAGTAATATTTCTTATACAAAACATTATTTAGTTCCATATGTTACTAGGGATTGACAAATAAATTGTACATTAGTTGAAACAAAATAATAATATACAACACCAAAGAAGATATTTTAAGACACGGTATATTACCAATCATGATGTAAAGCAGATAATAACATACCACAGGACTACACCGGACTGTTACGTGACATATACAATAACGAAATGTAAAATACAGAAATAAAAAATATCAAGACTAAAACATAATAAATACCTACGACATTACACAGATTAACATAAATTACTCATTAAGGTTTGCCAAGACAAAAAAGTGTCTGTTCAAGCAGATGTCCTTATTCAATTTAGAAGTATAATCGGCTTGACAAGTGTAAGGAGCACAACTAATTATCGTCTAAGTTTCGACCCATTCAGGTAAAAGTAATGGTCATCTTGACCCTAGGTCAGAAAAACTACCTAGAATAAGCGCAGGTATTGTTCTCTGCTCATTTGCATAATCGGACTCACAACATATCAATTGTGTAAGGAACCCAGAGGCTATCTTTATGGTATAAAAGAACCATACCAACAGTAGACAAGCAGAGGAGAAGCTTCCATGCTGACAAAAAATGCTGAGGTCCCTGCATTCAGAAGCTCCAGCATGCAGTGGTCTGACATCCCTTGTTGTTTGTCCAACTCGAGACCAAGACGGGGTCCTTCGTTCTCTCCCATCAGGTTATGGGGTTGGCTCTTCCTTAGGGGATTCTTGGCCTTACACAAACATACAAGCTAGGTACACTTTCATAGAGTTTGCATAGTAGGAGTATGCTTGATTACCATCATGATTACCTATATGGCTGCATATATTCACTGTTTTAGCACCCTGGTAGAAGTCTACCTTTTATGTACTCCGTTGGTGCTTGTAATCTTATACATCTGTTTCTGTCTAGTGATTGTCGCAGAAAACATGTTTTATATTAGAATGACGCTGGTTCAATAATTACTTACTGAAATTGTCCCCATCATTTATTCTGTGTATCTCCCTGAGACTAAGTAAGCATGATTGACTGAGCGAAAAGTACTGTATTGTTTCCACGATCCCTTAAGGATCAAGGGTTGTCATGTTCGAAAGTTGCCAGAAACTATTCGCTCCTTCGTAAGGTAAGGGAGCTTATGGTGGCACTATGAGCTAGTTGGTCTAGTGGCTAACATATCCTTTGGGGGTGTCTGGAATCAGTCTGGACAACAATCCCTTAGTTATGTTGTCTAAACACACAGACCCTATGTTTTTTTAGGAACTACACAACACCAGTAATAGTAATTAATAGCAATATGGTATTACAAAGCTTACATTGGAATGGCACACACTCAGGAGAAATAGATCAGCATATTGCTTCTCTCTTTTTCACAGAATTGTGGGAGTGTTAGGAATTTCCTCCGCATATGGTAAAAGAGCGAGTACCTCCGACCTGAGTGCCTGACTCCAAATAAACCTGGTATCCCGACTTTTAGGTTGGCCCTAACATCATAATAATCAGGCTTGTATGACAGAGGCCTACCCACACCTGTTCCTGAATGAAAGGCCCAGAACCTGCTATATGATCTGGAGAGTCACACCAAGCCTGTCCTAATATTGGCAGTAGGACTTCTGCCCATAGCTTTGGTGAATTACATGAAGTGGTGGGGTGGTGTACTGAGTTTTGTGACTCCTTAGTGTGACCATATCCTTTTTTATGTGTCCGAGAGAGTGTGGTCTAATGACCCCTCTTGTGTAAAGTCCTGCTGTTATGAGGATTCCCAACATCTTGCACAGACATCCCATGTGCATAGTGAGTGTGGGTGTGCGTGTATGTATAGGGAATGCGTAGATCATGTATAGTAGTAGTACTATAGATGTAGTCTGCGTGTGTGTACTGAGAAAGTGGGATCTATTGTGGATGCCCCTTGTAGGAAGGTGGATATCTGACTATGGTTACCCCCAAACTTTTTGCCTGGTGTTTAGCTGGTTTTTGACTTTAGTTGGCCTGGGATCCTGCTATCCAGGGCCCCAGGCTAATTGCTCTCTCCTTAAAATGGACTCCATGTACCTTAGGTACATACACAATTGGAATTGGCATACCTTATTGGCCCCTGTAACAGTGTACCCAGGTACCCAGGGCATAGGTGCTTCCAAGGCCTACCAGGGGCTGCAGCATGTATTGTGCCACCCCTGGCCTGGCCTCCATATTTGACACAACTGGCTGATCACTCAGCTGGGGTAAGTCGGTGTAACCACCCCTTACTTAGGTGTAGTATGCCTATACCTAACCTAAAATGGACACATATGTTCCTATCAGTCACTCCTATGGAAGGCCTCATCAATCCTGGAGGCAGAGTGCTTGGAAATATGTGAGATGGTGCTCTAGCATGAGCTGAGCCTGTCTGCAGCTTTCGGAACCATGTCCTTTAGCTGTTTCATGATATTGCCATACCATATACTCTTAAGTGCATTATGAACCTCGCGGTTAAATGCTATCTTGGGTTTGGCTTTATCAAAACATGTCGAGTAAGGTGTCATACGAATTGGAATACTACCCCCTCGCCAGTTCTGGCGACGGGGGTAGCATTCCACCCTTCTAGAGCGACACGACATGTACCTAGTCTGAACCCCGGTTAAAGTTAAACAGAGCCTTAGCATCTCAAAATGGATGCTGCCACCACAGACACAAGTCTGACCTCCTGCTGCTGGGAGTCCTTCCAGCGAGGGCAGCTCGGACAAAGGGTTTGCTGCCTGGGGAGGTGCTAGCACCACTCCAGACAGGATTTTGTGTGTTGGGTAGGACAGGGCTGAATAGAATCAGACATGCCTGGGGCACACAAGGTGTCCCTGTGCATAGGCCAGTTCAAACCGGTGCTGGGGCTTTCCAGCCCCAGTCCTGGCGCGAAACTGGACAAAGGAAAGGGGGTGTAACCACCCCCCTTCCTGGTTCCACCCAGAGGAGGGACCTAGTAGGTGATCCGGCCCCCCAGATTCGAATAAGAGTGGGAGCTGTGTCCTGAGACTTCAGATCATCCTGAATCAACTTGAAATATAGAAGAAGACTGGACTTCGACATTCTGCTGCACAGAAGACGGAAGAGAATCTCCCTTGTGGCCAAGGAGTGACCACCCTGTGAATACAGGCACCAACCAGCAACTCGACGTCTGCTTTGCCGCCGCCTCCCGCTGGAGCCCGAGCCCAGAGCCTGACAAGACCCAGACTCCCAGACTTCACACCGCCCGATCCACAGTCCCTGCAAAGAAGGGACCCGTGGAGGCACCGAGAGACGTGGGACCGGACATCTTGGAAGACCCCCGAAACGCTGACTGCGCAGCATCAGAGGCACCCTCTATGCTGTGCTTTGGGGTTTGAGAAGCCCCACCCTTGAGCAGCCCTTGCACCGAAGATCAGCCCCCCAGCATCTCCACGATCTGCGTGGGGCCCTTTTGCATCGTGCCACTCGACGCGCCATCCCGGCCACTTGCCACGTGGCTAGCGGCCATCTTGGCAACAAAACCTTCAATTTACACTACGGGTCTGGTTGCGCTAGACTTGCCCTTGCTTCTGTAAAAAGGAGTACCTGCTCTGACCTTGCTGGTCCGAGTAACAAGCCTTTTCCGATTCCTGCGTGGCTTGCATTAGCCAAGGCCTGTTTGCTCCAATCAAGTTGCCGACACCGCCAACAGCGAGAAGCCTGCGTGGGACAGCTCGTGACCGACTCCTGGACGTCTTCGACCCCTCGTGTCCACGTGGCTGCAGAGAGAAGCTACACCTCGACGCCTGTTTGCACCCGACATCGCCTGGTTCCACTCTGGTTCCACGGTAGTCACTGGCTAGTGACTTTGAACATTGTCCCCTCTGCTTTCAGGTCTTCACCTCTTCAGATCCACCCTTGGATCCACCGGAACTCTTCACATCGAGTCGCCTGCAGCATCTTCAGCTCCAAGCACCATCGACCTGCGTGACGAAACCCGACACTACTTCGACCCTATGCACCCGCTTCCTGTGGGTGAGGTAACTCAGCTCCGCCAGTGTTCCCACACTGGTACACACCTCTAGTGTCTGTGTCTCAAGTTTCATCCTTCTAGGTCACTCAGAAGGTTCCTTTTTAACTAATTTTGTAACTTTTACGCACCATTGACATTGCATTGGTAAAGCGTGCACTTTCCGCACTGCACCCGAGTCCCGCGGGCCTTTCCCGACTTCTTCACTGCTAGTCCCGAACAGCTCCAGCGATTCCCCAGGCCCTAGGCCTCTTCACTTTCCCCATAGTGGTTCTTATACCACTATTTTAGTATATGGTTTAGGTGGCCCCTAGGGCTCATCCATAATTGTGCAACTTTTGTGTATTTAAACTGTGTTTTGTTTTAACGCATTTGCTTCTGTGCTCGTAAAGAGTATCAGGGATATTTGTAGAAATAAATCTATATATATTTTCAATATATATCTGTGTGGTGTCCTTTCATTTGGTATTCAAGGGATTGTGTATGGTAAAACAGCTTGCTTCACATGCCCTGATTGATGGGTTAGGCTTAACCACTGAACAGTACAGGTTAATGTTCAGAGACACCCAGAAGACACAGACTCAGGACTGGTCTGAATTTGTTGAATGTGCCACTAAGGCTCTGGAGGGCTGGTTGCTGGGAAGTAAGGTTACTGACTATACAGGATTGTATAATTTAATTATGAGAGAGCAAATCTTAAGTAATTGTCAAAATCAGCTTCTACATCAGCACCTGGTTGACTCTGATCTGACCTCCCCACAAGAATTGGGTAGGAGGGCAGACAAATGGGTCAGAACCAGGATCAGGCCTAAGAACCAGGGTGGTGACCAAAAGAAAGAGACTACCAAGCCTCAAGAGAAGGGTGGGGGATAAAAGTAAGGAAAAGACTTCCCCAGGGCCCCAAAACTCCAAGGATGGGGGTGGGTCCCAAGACACTTCTTCAACCCAGAAAAAACCTTATTGTCATGTCTGTAAACAGGTTGGGCATTACAAAACAGACAGCTGTTGTCCCAAGAATGGCAATAAAGAGAATATACCTCCAAAGCCAGCTCCAACACCTCCTGTTACTGTCAGCAGTAATCCCCCAGGAAGTGGGAGCACACCCAGGAATCTGGGTGGGTTTACTTTTGGAGGACAGGTGGATTCTGGCCTAACCAGGTCCCCTACCTCAGATACTCTTGTCTATGAGACTGGCATGGGGTTTGCCAATTTCACTACCTGCCCAAACACTTTGAGCAAGTATAGACAAGAACCCCTCATCAATGGCTAGAAAGTTGAGGCCTTTAGAGACACAGGGGCTAGCATCACCATGGTGGCTGAATGTCTAGTCCCCTCAAGGCAACTTTTACCTGATGCCAGATATCAGGTGACAAACATTGATGGAGTTCAGAAAAATCATCCCATGGCAGTGGTAAATCTCAGCTGGGGAGGAGTCACTGGTCCAAAGAGAGTGGCAGTGTCCCCAAACTTGCCTGTAGATTGTCTACTGGGGAATGATTTAGAAATCTCAGCCTGGGCTGAGGTTGAACAACAAACCCATTCTAGAATGGTAAATCTCCATGGAAAGGTTAGTGGGGCTGTGATGGCTACAGCCCCAATCCAAGATGTCCCTCCTGAAAAGGTTGGTAGGGCTGAGCAAACCTCAGCCCCATCTTTAGCTAACTTCCCTCCTGAAAAGATTAGCAGGGCTGTGATGGTAACAGCCCATACCCAAACTGAGTCTCCTCCTGAAAAGGTTGGTGGGGCTGTGATGGCCACAGCCCAAACTCAAACTGATACATGTGTTGTGAAGCCTGAAAAGATGGATCACTCCACCCAAACAGAGAGCATTGAGGAGGAAGAGAAATCTCCCTCCCACCAGACTTTAGGAAAGGATCAGCCTCCTCAGGGAACTGATCTTACCCCTGATGAAGGAACTGTCCCAGAGGTTGTCAGGCCTGGCCTGACAGAGCCTCTGATGACAGTGGACCCTTTCAATATATATCTGTGTGGTGTCCTTTCATTTGGTATTCAAGGGATTGTGTATGGTAAAACAGCTTGCTTCACATGCCTTTACAGAGTTTAGCCTAAGACTGCTTAGTCCATGCTACCCCTCGGATAGCTTGTCTATAAGGTTGACTTTACAACCTGCACCATAAGGGTTGCTTGGCATGGTACAAGGTGATCACTAGAACTAGTGAGCATCATATACCAGGCCAACTTCTCACATTGGTGAGCAGCGGATTGGGATTTGAGCTTGCTGTTGTTTTACCATTACAATCTTTGAAAATATCATTTGAAAGATCATACAGGTACCTGATAGGTACACTAAAACAAGACTAGATATACTTAAGTTCTACTGAACTTAGTTGTTGTAGAGGATAGGGAGCAGCACACCATGACTACAACTACTAGATAGGTTTTGTAGGAAAACACAAGTGTAGGTAGATTGCAACACATCCACCACACTAGAGCAATGTCTGGAGCAGAGGGATCCACTGGAACCACCTCTGTTGAGAGTGACCCTCCAAGGGCACCATCCAAATTTGCTATCTTTCCATTTAAGGAACTGAGGCAACTGTGTTCCATGAGAGGAATCAAAACAGGTCCTACTCCTACAGCAGGACACCTCAGAGAGCTATTAGACCAGTCTGAAGCTCTAAAGAACTCCAAGCCAGGCACCTCAGGGACTGGTGAGGAAGTTTCTCCTTCTGAAGATGATAACCCTGATGCCCCTGCCCCTGTTGTCCAGATAGATGAGGAAGACCAGACCACTGGGAATACTCAGCCTGAGGAAGAAGAGGGGGAGGAGGTTGAAGAAAGTGAGTCTGATGATGATAGAGATAGCCAGGTGTTAGTCAGCAGGCTTAACCAGGCTAACCTAAGCTTATTTGGGACTGAAGGTGGGTCCAACCCATTCAGACCCCCAAATGGACTTAACCAGGAGCATAGGAGGAGGAGGAATCACTCAGGTGAATCCAATACTTCCCATGTTTCTAGAGGTTCTCATGGTAACTCCAGAAGGGAGTTCACTAGCCCTCAGAGAAGGGAACATGAGGCCAAAATGAGAGAGGCTGAACTTAGGATCCAGAGACAAGAATTAGAAGTTGCCCTGGCCAAAGAGAAACTTGCTAGAGCAAGGCAGCCTAGAGAGAGTGGATTAGATTCTACTGGTGGCAGCACTATCCCTAAGGATAAAGACAGGTCCTATGACAATAGAAACCTGAGTAAGATTGTGCCCCCCTACAAAGTTGGGGATGATATCCACAAGTGGATGACTGCACTTGAGAGAGCTTGCAAAGTACAGCAGGTCCCTCAGGAGCAGTGGGCAGCAATCTTGTGGCTCTCCTTTGAAGGTAGAGGCAGAGACAGACTCCTCACAGTTAGTGATGGGGATTCTAGAAACTACCTGGTCCTGAAGAGTGCTCTGATTGATGGGTTAGGCTTAACCACTGAACAGTACAGGTTAATGTTCAGAGACACCCAGAAGACACAGACTCAGGACTGGTCTGAATTTGTTGAATGTGCCACTAAGGCTCTGGAGGGCTGGTTGCTGGGAAGTAAGGTTACTGACTATACAGGATTGTATAATTTAATTATGAGAGAGCAAATCTTAAGTAATTGTCAAAATCAGCTTCTACATCAGCACCTGGTTGACTCTGATCTGACCTCCCCACAAGAATTGGGTAGGAGGGCAGACAAATGGGTCAGAACCAGGATCAGGCCTAAGAACCAGGGTGGTGACCAAAAGAAAGAGACTACCAAGCCTCAAGAGAAGGGTGGGGGATAAAAGTAAGGAAAAGACTTCCCCAGGGCCCCAAAACTCCAAGGATGGGGGTGGGTCCCAAGACACTTCTTCAACCCAGAAAAAACCTTATTGTCATGTCTGTAAACAGGTTGGGCATTACAAAACAGACAGCTGTTGTCCCAAGAATGGCAATAAAGAGAATATACCTCCAAAGCCAGCTCCAACACCTCCTGTTACTGTCAGCAGTAATCCCCCAGGAAGTGGGAGCACACCCAGGAATCTGGGTGGGTTTACTTTTGGAGGACAGGTGGATTCTGGCCTAACCAGGTCCCCTACCTCAGATACTCTTGTCTATGAGACTGGCATGGGGTTTGCCAATTTCACTACCTGCCCAAACACTTTGAGCAAGTATAGACAAGAACCCCTCATCAATGGCTTGAAAGTTGAGGCCTTTAGAGACACAGGGGCTAGCATCACCATGGTGGCTGAATGTCTAGTCCCCTCAAGGCAACTTTTACCTGATGCCAGATATCAGGTGAGAAACATTGATGGAGTTCAGAAAAATCATCCCATGGCAGTGGTAAATCTCAGCTGGGGAGGAGTCACTGGCCCAAAGAGAGTGGCAGTGTCCCCAAACTTGCCTGTAGATTGTCTACTGGGGAATGATTTAGAAATCTCAGCCTGGGCTGAGGTTGAACAACAAACCCATTCTAGAATGGTAAATCTCCATGGAAAGGTTAGTGGGGCTGTGATGGCTACAGCCCCAATCCAAGATGTCCCTCCTGAAAAGGTTGGTAGGGCTGAGCAAACCTCAGCCCCATCTTTAGCTAACTTCCCTCCTGAAAAGATTAGCAGGGATGTGATGGTAACAGCCCATACCCAAACTGAGTCTCCTCCTGAAAAGGTTGGTGGGGCTGTGATGGCCACAGCCCAAACTCAAACTGATACATGTGTTGTGAAGCCTGAAAAGATGGATCACTCCACCCAAACAGAGAGCATTGAGGAGGAAGAGAAATCTCCCTCCCACCAGACTTTAGGAAAGGATCAGCCTCCTCAGGGAACTGGTCTTACCCCTGATGAAGGAACTGTCCCAGAGGTTGTCAGGCCTGGCCTGACAGAGCCTCTGATGACAGTGGACCCTTCTCAGGTGGGACCCAGTCTGGAGCAGGTATCCTGCCCCTCTCTACCTTGCCTTACTCAGCCCAGGGCTGCAGAGGACAAGAAGGACAGTGAGCCCCAAGGGCCCCCCTGTCAAATAAAGCACCCCCATCAACAGATTAGGGGCACCGAAACTAGTAGCCCTAGTGAGGTGAAAACTTTAAAAACTCCTGAGGGAGCCCCCTTAAAAGTAGTTAGGGACCTCCCACAGATGGATTCTGTTGGGCACAGCCAAACCTGGGACCCCAAGGCCCCAAACCTGAACTGTCCCTCCAGTAAGCCAACAAGAGGGACCCAGCCTCCAGCTTTAGGTAGCCAGAGGTTGACCCTGAGAGCACAGTGCAACTCAGTCAAAGAAAGAAAGGCACACATGGTGGAGAGTGATTGGAAGAAGCTGAGTCCTACAGAGGAATCTCACTTCAGTACTCCATCCCAACACCAGCCTTTAACTTTGCAAAGACACACCACAGGTAGAGATTCCCTATGGTGGAGACCCTCAGATACCCTTAGGGTGAGGGATTGCTTAGTGGACCATGAGACAGGGGGTAACCAAGCCAGAGCTGGTACTTCCTTATATGGCCACTTAGGCAATATAGGCTTACCTGGTCAAGGATAGCCTTATCTCCTTTCGTTTGGGGGGGTTATGTAGGAAGGTGGATATCTGACTATGGTTACCCCCAAACTTTTTGCCTGGTGTTTAGCTGGTTTTTGACTTTAGTTGGCCTGGGATCCTGCTATCCAGGGCCCCAGGCGAATTGCTCTCTCCTTAAAATGGACTCCATGTACCTTAGGTACATACACAATTGGAATTGGCACACCTTATTGGCCCCTGTAACAGTGTACCCAGGTACCCAGGGCATAGGTGCTTCCAAGGCCTACCAGGGGCTGCAGCATGTATTGTGCCACCCCTGGCCTGGCCTCCATATTTGACACAACTGGCTGATCACTCAGCTGGGGTAAGTCGGAGTAACCACCCCTTACTTAGGTGTAGTATGCCTATACCTAACCTAAAATGGACACATATGTTCCTATCAGTCACTCCTATGGAAGGCCTCATCAATCCTGGAGGCAGAGTGCTTGGAAATATGTGAGATGGTGCTCTAGCATGAGCTGAGCCTGTCTGCAGCTTTCGGAACCATGTCCTTTAGCTGTTTCATGATATTGCCATACCACATACTCTTAAGTGCATTATGAACCTCGCGGTTAAATGCTATCTTGGGTTTGGCTTTATCAAAACATGTCGAGTAAGGTGTCATACGAATTGGAATACTACCCCCTCGCCAGTTCTGGCGACGGGGGTAGCATTCCACCCTTCTAGAGGAACACGACATGTACCTAGCCTGAACCCCGGTTAAAGTTAAACAGAGCCTTAGCATCTCAAAATGGATGCTGCCACCACAGACACAAGTCTGACCTCCTGCTGCTGGGAGTCCTTCCAGCGAGGGCAGCTCGGACAAAGGGTTTCCTGCCTGGGGAGGTGCTAGCACCACTCCAGACAGGATTTTGTGTATTGGGTAGGACAGGGCTGAATAGAATCAGACATGCCTGGGGCACACAAGGTGTCCCTGTGCATAGGCCAGTTCAAACCGGTGCTGGGGCTTTCCAGCCCCAGTCCTGGCGCGAAACTGGACAAAGGAAAGGGGGTGTAACCACCCCCCTTCCTGGTTCCACCCAGAGGAGGGACCTAGTAGGTGATCCGGCCCCCCAGATTCGAATAAGAGTGGGAGCTGTGTCCTGAGACTTCAGATCATCCTGAATCAACTTGAAATATAGAAGAAGACTGGACTTCGACATTCTGCTGCACAGAAGACGGAAGAGAATCTCCCTTGTGGCCAAGGAGTGACCACCCTGTGAATACAGGCACCAACCAGCAACTCGACGTCTGCTTTGCCGCCGCCTCCCGCTGGAGCCCGAGCCCAGAGCCTGCCAAGACCCAGACTCCCAGACTTCTCACCGCCCGATCCACAGTCCCTGCAAAGAAGGGACCCGTGGAGGCACCGAGAGACGTGGGACCGGACATCTTGGAAGACCCCCAAAACGCTGACTGCGCAGCATCAGAGGCACCCTCTACGCTGTGCTTTGGGGTTTGAGAAGCCCCAACCTCGATCAGCCCTTGCACCGAAGATCAGCCCCCCAGCATCTCCACGATCTGCGTGGGGCCCTTTTGCATCGTGCCACTTGACGTACCATCCCGGCCACTTGCCACGTGGCTAGCGGCCATCTTGGCGACGAAACCTTCAATTTACACTACGGGTCTGGTTGCTCCAGACTTGCCCTTGCTCCTGTAAAAAGGAGTACCTGCTCTGACCTTGCTGGTCCGAGTAACAAGCCTTTTCCGATTCCTGCGTGGCTTGCATTAGCCAAGGCCTGTTTGCTCCAATCAAGTTGCCGACACCGCCAACAGCGAGAAGCCTGCGTGGGATAGCTCGTGACCGACTCCTGGACGTCTTTGACCCCTCGTGTCCACGTGGCTGCAGAGAGAAGCTACACCTCGACGCCTGTTTGCACCCGACATCGCCTGGTTCCACTCTGGTTCCACGGTAGTCACTGGCTAGTGACTTTGAACATTGTCCCCTCTGCTTTCAGGTCTTCACCTCTTCAGATCCACCCTTGGATCCACCGGAACTCTTCACATCGAGTCGCCTGCAGCATCTTCAGCTCCAAGCACCATCGACCTGCGTGACGAAACCCGACACTACTTCGACCCTATGCACCCGCTTCCTGTGGGTGAGGTAACTCAGCTCCGCCGGTGTTCCCACACTGGTACACACCTCTAGTGTCTGTGTCTCAAGTTTCATCCTTCTAGGTCACTCGGAAGGTTCCTTTTTAACTAACTTTGTAACTTTTACGCACCATTGACATTGCATTGGTAAAGCGTGCACTTTCCGCACTGCACCCGAGTCCCGCGGGCCTTTCCCGACTTCTTCACTGCTAGTCCCGAACAGCTCCAGCGATTCCCCAGGCCCTAGGCCTCTTCACTTTCCCCATAGTGGTTCTTATACCACTATTTTAGTATATGGTTTAGGTGGCCCCTAGGGCTCATCCATAATTGTGCAACTTTTGTGTATTTAAACTGTGTTTTGTTTTAACGCATTTGCTTCTGTGCTCATAAAGAGTATCAGGGATATTTGTAGAAATAAATCTATATATATTTTCAATATATATCTGTGTGGTGTCCTTTCATTTGGTATTCAAGGGATTGTGTATGGTAAAACAGCTTGCTTCACATGCCTTTACAGAGTTTAGCCTAAGACTGCTTAGTCCATGCTACCCCTAGGATAGCTTGTCTATAAGGTTGACTTTACAACCTGCACCATGAGGGTTGCTTGGCATGGTACAAGGTGATCACTAGAACTAGTGAGCATCATATACCAGGCCAACTTCTCACACCCCTGGTTCAGTATGGCACAAGACAGAGGATGAGGACAGCTACCCCAGACATTGGAATGGTGTAGCCTGCATTCCTGTAGCTGGAGGGTAGACACCCAGACTCTGAAGTAAAGGAGGATGGATGCAGGACGTCGCTTAGAAATTCAATGAGGACCTTGTTAGCAAAACGCTGCTGATTATTTCTTCCTGAGCCCTGCAGTTTGATAGATGTGATGGGTGGGGGTTGGATTGCAGTTTCTGTAATTTGAGGTGAGGACATTTTAGACTGGGCCTGCCCTTTTGTGTCTGTTACTGATTTGGTTGTTCAACAAAGCTGGTGACAGCCAGGTGCAGAAATCTCACACTGCTCATGGTTTGGATTTTTCTGCTTGGAGCAAGCCCTATTGCTACCTGCTGTTGGAGCCACCACTTAGGAGAAAAGGCTGTGTTTGGGAAGAATCCAGAAAATAAAATTTGAAGTTGAACCGATCCAAACTGGTTCTGAAACCTTAGATAGTGTCATATAGTTACTGCTTATCTATAAACCGTGTTAAGTTAGCAGGAGCTTATTAAATGTTTAAACGCCATTTTTCCTTTTGCTGCTTCTGCACACGACACATAATTGTTGATTTAGCTTTCAGCTTAGAAGAGCGTTGTGATTTACATGAGAATAATATGTTATTGCTCTGATATCAGCTTTGCTTGGTAAACTATGTCTGTACAGTGAGTGCTGAAGCTTCAAGGATAACTCGACACAGAATTGTTGTGATGTCTGATCTCCGCACTTTCATAGACATAACATAAGTGCAGCTCCTGCCAAATTCTGGCTTTAGGCACGTTTTATATTGCTTTACTTAGAGCACACATACATACTTGATGCGGTTCGCATGCAGAGAGCTGGTGGAAGCTGATGTGATCTCTTCACACTAGGATCTTGAGGTATGGGGCCGCCCTGCTAAAATCCAAAGAGACTTTCTTAGATATTAATATAATATGCTAGTTAGGGAGGGAAACATCCTTTACAACGCAAGTTTTACCACGCAGTGCCTTTACGATGCAACTTTTACAACGCAAACCATTACAACGCATTGCGCTGGGGGGCGCTCTAGGATAGGGAATAAGTTTAATTTACTATCCAACACCTTCCCTAGTGTCCACGGGGACTGGAGTTGGTATAGTAAATTAAACTATTCACTATCCAGCACCCCAAAGCGCTATGCGTTGTAAAGGTTTGCGTTGTAAAAACCACGTTGTAAAGGCATGCGTGATAAAAGCATGCGTTGTAATGTCATACAACCGTTAGGGAGGGTGAGAATTAGGTGTTGTTAACCCTTATTCATTACAGTATTTTAGCATGCTGTCACCTTTTGCTTTCTATGGACTAGTAACTATGCTGATAACTTTGCTTCTGATAATATGTTTCCTTGTATTATCTAAGATACTGCGTTTGAGAAGACGGCATTAGTAAATAAATATTTCAAATGTGCACGTTTCCTCATTTACTCCACGTTCTGGTTTGAAATGATTGTATAACGAAAGAGTGCTCATGTGTTCCACGTGACCTGAGGTATCGTAAGTTCATGTTCTGGTTTGTCTAAACATTGGGAGTTTGTTATGACCAATGAGACACTGTAGCTAGCCTGGTAAGGGGATTTTGGGTACTGAGGTGAGTTTTGGGCCACCCTAATTCGCCGAGGTTCCAAATCTCTATGCACAGTTCTGTAGGAGAACGGAATTCCCGCTACATGGCGCCAAATGGAGAAGTGTGGCTCACTGGTTAGAGGAGGCAGACCTGGAAGCAGAGGTCAGCCCGGGACCAGGGTTCAATTCCCGGCTCGGCGGGGTCTTGAGTCCTAAAATGTCCATGGACTCAACAATTCTCGCTCCGGTGCCTACTCGATTCATGGGTTCACACTCTGCGACTCTGGGCAATAGCTTGCTTAATCTCCACAACGGCCCCTCGCGGCGGGATGCCTGGCTTTCACCTTGCGGATACCCTGCCGGGGTTATCTCACAGGGGAATACCAGGACGGGTTCCCTAAGCAAGCGCTTAGAAACCGCTTGGTGATTTGCGCTATATAAAATCCTGTACATTTACATTTACATTTACATTCGTTGGTGGTCTTATATCATGACACTCGAGTAGTATATCATTCAAACCTTAACCCCTTCACTGTCGTTTCCGGAAAACGGTGGTGTCGGAAAAACCTACCTATTTATGAAATAGGTCTTTTCAAGCTTGAATCTTTCTAAAACGGTTTCCTTGAATTACTACCCAGTTGTGCTACAAAGTTTGCTTTGTTTTTCTATGCTCCTGTGCAGTCATGGCCCAGCCTGTGGACATTCCGCAGCATAGTCGCTTTGCGGTGTGCAATCATTTGCAAACTTACAATGTACCCGTTGATGGCTTGGCTGTGATTTTGGTGGTGAGTGCGGAAGCAGCTTACCCATACGAACTCTTTTATTCGTGGGTGACATCTCTGGCTGTGGACGCTAATTCTGGTGTGTTCCACACTTACACTCCCTCACCTGTGCCGAATGAATATACTCCGTACAGGGCACTGGAGGTACCTATTGACCATTGGCAGCATCGCGTTTGGTTTGGTGGCCCCCTACCCCATTCTTTAACCGCTCCGAGGTTAGGTCCTTTGTCCATTCCAGGCGCAAATTGGCCTGTTTTGGCTGGATTTACTCCTCATCCACAACACGGCAATTGTACCTTGGCGGAGGTTCGTAGACTACATGTAGTTTCTATTGCCGTGATTCGTGCATTAGTGCAATACATAGGTCGTCATCTCCCGGGTGGGCCCCCGGGGGGTCCGGCTCTTCCAGCGGGAGAGGGCAGTTTAAAGCTCGGTCCTGTGATGGTCAATGCTGTCAATTCATTTCTGGCTTGCCGAGAAATTTGACCAGCTGGAAGCAGTATTTCCTAATACTACTCCTGGTGATAAACATAGGATCTTAACGATTAGTTTACCGAAGGATTTGGCCCCCGAACTCGTTGACTGTGAAACCTGGAGAAAAACATTTGCGGTGGTCTATGCGAGGTGTTACGGCACTCTGTCTATGGCTGTCCTGCCTACGATCATTAAACGTGTTCAAGATGATCACGGACCGGAGGCAGCGGTTGAATTGGGTATGCGCCTGTGTGGCTCCTTTGATATAGTTTGCGATATCATTCTTGCTAATGTCAAGGGGGATGCAGTGAACTTTCAGGTAGCTAATGCTTTGGAGGCGATTCCCGATGCCGATAAACCCAGGCAGTTAGCGAGGATTATTGTGGCTGCTTATAGAAAAGTGGGTCGCAACAGCAAGGGTCTAAAGCCTTTTTCTGTCAAAGAGAAGAAGCAACCCCAAGGGCAGGCTTCAGAAACGGAAGTTCAGCCCAAGACCAAAAAACAAAATTGGCCTAAAAAACAGAAACAGGGAAAGCAACAGCAACAACAGCATACACAAGAATCTCGTCCTGCGTCTCCGATGCCTGTGCAAACAGAACGTGTTTATGACTTGCGCGATCGCGCGATGATTAAATCACCTGATCGATTTCAGGTTTCTGATCAACGCTCTCCTCGTTCCTTTCAGGACTCATCGGCCCCGAAGACCGGTGGTGGAGGAGGCGGAAGGGGTCGGGGTGGTCAGCAAGGACGTGACCAGCCCCGCTAGACAGACGGTACAGGAAAGCAGGACGGCTCAACGCCGAAGAGACCGCAGTTTGCCAAGAAGAAAGTCGCGGCTTTAACAGCGCATCGATATGCCACAGATAGCGAGAACGCGGCTTCGGAATCTGACATGGGCTCTGACTTTGCTGGACAGCGCGGCGGAGATTACCATTGTGAGGGAGGCCCTGCGTCCACTACTGAAGGTGACAGCGACTGATATTTATGTTGTGATAGAAACAGCTGATACAAGAGTTGCTCGCCCTGATAGACGTTATGAAATTGTCCTGTTAATAGAAGGTGACATACAACGTACCATCAAAGGGGTATTTTGGGAAAATCTTTCATCTACGTATGACATTTTGCTTTCGGAGGCTGACTGGCCCTCACCTTTTGTGCTCGCAGCACCGCGAGGGGAGGAGGTAATCCTCCTGAGTTTCGCGAACACAGTCTCGAAAGAGGATGCGCTGCATTTTCCAGAGAAGTGGGCTATGGCTCTAGCACCGTCTCTGTACCGTAACCAATGTGGTTGGGATAAATTGTCCCCATGCCACGAGATACCTTTGCGGTCTCAGCCGCAGCCTCAACCTCAATATCCCATACGACGTGAAGCCAAGGCTTCCGTCGCGACAATCCTTGAACAATTGGAATATCAGGGAGTAATTGAAACATGTGTGTCACCGATGAATAACCCTCTTTTTACTGTGACCAAACCTGACGGTTCATATCGTTTGGTATTGGATTACCGGCATTTAAACTTGCATTGCCGTAACTGTAACCGTAACAGTACAGAATACACACGGCTCTGCTCTTGTGGATAGTCTTGTGCGTAAGCGTTTTAAGACCACGCTTGACATTTCCAACGGTTTTTATGCCCATAGATTGGATTTAGTTTTAGCTCCAAATGGACCAGCTTTACTGGCGCCAGGGTCCAAAAACAATTTTGGCGTCTCCCAATGGGCTATAAGAATAGTCCTGGGATTTTTACCGCTCGCATTGTCTCTCTTTTAGAGCGGATCGATCCAGATGCATGCTCGTATGTGGATGACATATATCTCACAGACGACAAAATTTGGGAGCATCTGTGTCGAGTGAACTCCATCATTTGCAACTTTGCAGACATGGGTTACAAATTTAACTTTGCGAAATCGCACATTGCAGAGTACACAGTGTTGTTCCTGGGCTATGAGCTCAACAATGAAGGTAGAGGTTTGGCTCCTCACTTCTTGGAGAAATGCGCACAATTGCGCGCTCCTACAACACTGAAAAAATTACAGTCTTTACTGGGTTTTTTAAATTTTGGGAGAACTTACATTCCGGAATATGCCCAGCGTATCAAGCCTTTGTATGCTTTGATACAACCAACTTTTTCCAAATCATGCTGGCTGCCTGAGCACTCAGCCATCTTGCAATCCTTGCAGGCTGATCTGCTCACTTCTAAATTTTTACTGACTCGTGATAACCACACTAACCTGGTGATAAGAATCATTCCTGGCACGGTGGGTTTCACGTACCTCACTTTTAATGAAGGAGACACAGTACCTATTGCTTACAAGTCACACTTGTACACTTCGGCTGAAATGCGGTTTTCCACTGTGGAGAAAGTTTTAACGGCTGTGCAGATGGCGATTCTTAAGGAATGTGTTCTGTCACAGGGAAAACGCATGTTGGTTGTTACACCCTGTCCTCATTTGGAGGCAGTTACGAAAGCCAGTGTACCAAATTCTAAAGCTTTGCACCCTCGGTGGATTCAATGGGCTGCTTCCTTGACGTCCACAGATGTCACGTTTATTTTTGACGCCTCATTATGGTTGCAGGAGTACTTGCAGTATGAATTCGTTCACCCTGCTCCTCTAGCTATGCGACCTTTGGAGGACTTCCATTGCATCATTTACACTGATGGGTCAGCGCAGGTTGCGCATGGCTCTAAACACGCCTACGTTTCCGCATGCGCCATTGTGGTCGGTGCGATGGTGAACGATGAGTTCAAGTCCAGAGTTGTGCACATGCAGACTCTAGGGGACTGCACCGCACAATTAGCTGAGCTTCGTGCTCTTTTACTTGCGTTGGAGTACGCTGATCCTAGTGTGACTACTCTTATTGTGAGTGATTCTTACTACTGTGTCCAGTCTTACAATGAGAACTTGTTCTTTTGGATTCAGAATGATTTTCGTGATTCCAAGGGTAGCACAATAAAACACAAGATGATCTGGGTTCGAGTGGCTGAGCTTAAGGCTCAGTTGCCACTCGTGTTTGTGATTCATACTCTCGGCCATCAGCGTGTGGGAGTCCACGCTGTCGGTAACTCGCTTGCTGATGAAGCGGCGAAATCAGCAGTGTCTACATATTTAGTTGCAGCAGTTACACGGTCCAAAAGTAAGATTGATGATGACATCTTGGCGGCTGTTGCTGCCACTGAGAAGGGAGGTAAATATCCTACGGGGTTCCCTTCAAAGTACACATACCACTTAAGTCCCGAAAAGGTTCCTTTTGTGAAAATTCCTGAAGTTGGAGAACGTTTGATTCCCAACTCGGATCGCAGGGTTACGTTGATTACAGCGGCGCATGAAGGTGTGGCGTCTGCGCATGCGGGCGTCTCAGCCACTGTAGCTCAATTACAACAACGTTTCTGGTGGCGGGGACTGTACAAACAGACGCGAGACTATGTCTTTCAATGTGACATTTGCCAGCAGATTAAACCTTCAACTGCTGCGCGTCCACCACAGACACAGTTGTACATATCTAATAAACCACTAGGTTGTGTTTATTTGGATCACTGCGGTCCTTTTTCCTCTGACACTGCGTATAAGTACATCTTAGTAGCAGTTGATGCATGCACACGCTTTGTGTGGGTTTGGGCCCATCGCAGCGCTGATTCACGGACTGTCATAAGAGATTTGCGTGTCTTTGTAGGGATTTTTGCCTGTGGTACCTTCCATTCGGATCAGGGTCCGGCTTTCGCCTCTAAGGCGTACAAGGATGCCATGACTTCGATGGGGGTCCAAGTCAAGTTTTCGTCTCCCTACAGACCTGAGGGTAATAGTGTAGTGGAGCGAATGAACCGTGACTTAAAGCAATCATTGACAGCTCGAGTTATAGGCACTGGCAGAAACTGGCTGGCCCATCTAAATGGCGTGCAGCGTGCACTTAATAATCTCCCTAGAAGGTCTCTGGGTGGGCGGACCCCATATGAAATGCTCTTTGGCATCAAGATGTACGTCCCTGACCTTGATGGTCTAGGCTGCGTGGCTCGCGCCACAACCTTTGACGTAGATGAACATTGCAATGTTTTACAGGATCTACAAAAGACCAGAGACAGTCTTGCAAAGAAACATTTACCCTCCACATCGGATGATGCGTTGCAGATCCCGGTAGTTGGCTGGCTACCCCAAGTTGGAGAACTGGTTCGAGAGAAGATCGATAACAAGAAAGAATTTGGACCTTCCTATCGAGCTCCGGTTCCGGTCCTTGGAGTGAAGGGCACAAGAACAGTCATTTTACCACCGCTTCCAGGTCGTAAGGAAAACAGGTTTATCTCAATTGACAATGTCAAGATACACAGAGTGGCCGATTCTTCTTAGTATGACTCCGGCAGTTTCCTGTCCTTCCATTGTGAGAAATTCTATTTTGGCCACTGCTTCTAATCCTGAACCAGAAGTGGCCATCGAATTGCCTGCAATTTCCAGTCCTTTATTAAGTACTTTGCCTGGTACAGACCATGATGAAATTGACTACACTTACCCCACTGACTTATCTATGCCAGATCTGCATACACGTTTGGCCACAGAATCCAGATTTTCATTTGACACTGTTTCCAATGCCTCGAAGAAGTCCTCACGGTTTGCAGTTTATGCCAGTTTATTTAAAAAACATTTTTTTTATTCCCCCTTGGACATATATTTGGCAGGTGCTTTTTTCAATTTACCTTTTTATGTCAATTGATTTTGTGTTTTATTTTTTCGAATTGTCAATGGACACTATGTCGAGGAAAGAACATGCATTCGACATCTCAATGGAACTTTGGCCCCACTTTCCTCATCGCATTCTGCACACAGACTGAAAAGAGACATGACATTTGTTAACATCACTGCTTGGCCTGTCCTTGATGGGATTGTGTAGGATGCCGTTAGATTTCAAATTCATGGCCCTACAGAGGTTGTTAATGTCCCTAATGTGCTTAGAGTGAACATGGGGGATGTAGTGAAACAAAACATACGTTCTGATGATTGGGATGTTCAGGCCGTAGAGACTTTGTTTTCTGATTTGAAATACTATGCTGCCTTTGATGCTGAAGATTTGTACTTAGTATCTGCTAATTATGGTGATTTGTTTTGCTTTCAACATTTTGGCAATCACTTCTTACATAAAACTACTTCCAGAAGGAATACTGTTAATTATACGCAATGGGAGCATTGCCCAGCTCCGACACAAGGCAGTTCAAGTACTTTTTTGAAAAAGTACACTTATTTTACTGACTTCAATCAGTCTAATCCCGAGTCCTTTTATTTTAGAATGACACAGAAGCCAATGTCCAAGGTTAGACTTACCGATACCAAATTATTGTACTCGAAGTCCTTTCTTGATCAGCTGGCTGTTGGCGGCTACGAATTGTGGAAGGAAACTATTGACCTTAAATATGTTTGGGGTTCTAAAAATTGCCAGGTACAAGGCACTGAGGCTTTGCACCGAGCTTGTCTCATCCCGAATCATATGTTGTTTTTGAATTCCTCTATTTCACAAACAACATGCTTTGGATTGGCTACTTCTAAAAAATTAAATACTCCTACCATCTCTGAGTTAGAAGAATATTCTGGCTGGAATAATTTTACTCAGTTTTCCATTAGGGACTTGCAGACCCTTTTACTAAATTCATCCTTTAACATATCCAGTATGGATCCAAAAGGTTGGCTGATGTGGCACAGAAGTGCTGATTCATGCCAGCATCGTTTTTTGGGTTTGTCTGATGGCTTTAAACAGGTCAGACCTGATCCACGTTTTGACTCTGACCATTCTGTCACGACTTATTCAGTGGGCAAATTATGTCAAAATTGGCTGAAACATTCTACCTTGGCTGCGGTTAAACTGCATCTATCCAAGCTGAATGAAGATGTAGATTTAAATGATTTCATAAAAGGCCCAGCTAGTGGTAGATCAAAAAGATGGATATATGCGATGTACAATGAAATCTGGAAAACATCACAGATTGAGGCGGCGACTCGCCTTAGAGCTATTGATCAAGCTAATCTAGAAAAAGTGCTTGAAATGGTAGATAATAGTATTAACATGCTTTCTTCCCGCATTTACACGTTAGATAATATTGTGTCCTCTGTAGTGGATATTGTGCAGGATGAAGTGTCTGAATTGTACCATGGTCAAAATCAATTACGTTCTATCATGCAATTTGCGTGGACCCTGCAGATGTTGAAATCTGGCAAGGTGCCATGGACCTACATGAACGTGTCCTCCCTCTTTGCCCCTTTTAATTAAACTGACAAGCAGCGCTTGCTTTCCATGCGAGATGCGTCTTTTTCAATGTTACATATTGAAAGGTTGGAATCCTTGCCTTTCTCTGTGGCAGAGGCCACTGCTGCAACGTGGCTTATCCACGGTTTGATAACGTTACCATTTGCTTTATATAAATTTACGAATTGTATGCGATATGTTGCTATAGGTCGATATGAACCATTAGGTAATGCTTTTCTTCATGAAGTCTGGTCCCTCCCATTTACTTATAGATGTTTAAAAGACGGACAAGAAGTTTATCTGAATGGGGAGGAGTGTACAGAGACACCAGATCACTCCTTAATGTGTAGACACATTCAATTGCACGGTTCTTGCAACCAGGGCCGGACAAATTTAGCCTGTATTTTGAAAGGAACACCAGTTCCCGCAATCATTCCCACTTTTACTTTACTGGCAAACAGCAGTTATTTACTGTTGAATAATGAAGATTGTTGTGGGTTAATTAAAGGTGTTGCTTATGTGGTGACCGTATCGGAGCGCGTGGTTTGCTGCAAAAATGTTTTGTACCCACCCCCGCATGGGAAAGGGGATGTTTCTATCTGGCCGCGCATCCCAACCTTGACAGCGGAGTTCAATGGCATGAGTAGAATAAGAGCTCTTTTGTCCCAAAAAGAAGTGACCTTGAGTTCGGCTCGAGAAACATTTGTGCTTCACATAGCTAACACCCGCACAGAGGTTCAGGCCCTTTTAAATACTGATTTGCTGTTGCATTTCAGCGAATTGGTTCATTCAATCTTTAACGCGTCCTCCACTACTGGGCTCGCGCACTTTTTTAAGATAGTTAGCAGCGGTCTCGTGACTTCATTTGAGAAAATATTTGGGGTCATTCCTGCTTTCTTTCATTCTATTTTTTCAAGTTTGTTTGGTGGATTCCCAGTTTTGCTGGCACCGGCGGCAGGCGTTCTGGTGATATTTTGCTTTATTAAACATGGATGCCCTTCCTGTGCAAGAAACCGCGCAGCCCCTCCTGGCACTGTTTCGCAACAGGATGCTTGAATATTATGGCACTCTGCCGCTTGCGACTTTAAGCACGGCATATGGATTATCGTTTCGATTTTCCTATTTTACATGTGTCCAGCCTGTGTTTCATTGCCTCAGCTGCGATTTTGACTGGGCCCTTGATATATGTCTCTGCAAGACGGTGTCTCCTGACGTCGATTTTAATCAGCTGATGAGTCCCGTCGTTACTCACAAGTTGGTTTGTTCTGGCGAAAGGATTATGGCCTTGGCAGCGATGCATGGACTAATGGGTCATTGGAACATACTCGCAGCAGCGCAAGATTTCTTGACACAGAGCTTTCTTGAGAACCCACCGAGTTGTCCTCTGATGGTGATAGAGGCTCCGGTACTAGAAGAGCACTATGTTCTTTCCCACTGTTAAATTGGATGGCTGAACTGTTTTCGGATGAAGACGGTGATTTCATGTTGGAGGCTGTTGCTGCATATTTTGCATATTCGGTCTTGCCATAAAAACTTTCTAGGTTTCTCATCATGACACCTTTTTTCTTTGAATTTTTCACCTTCCAGACCTATTGGCTTGAGTAAAAGTGAACACTGTATTTACATTTAGGATTTTTTTAATTGATTCATGAAAATTTTTTCCATCAATTTTTAAATTATAATATTGCTCATCGTTCTTGAACTCTGCTTTCATGAGGAGGCCCTTATCTTATCTTATCTTATCTTATCTGTGCTCGGATCATGGGGGGTGTCATATAGTTACTGCTTATCTATAAACCGTGTTAAGTTAGCATGAGCTTATTAAATGTTTAAACGCCATTTTTCCTTTTGCTGCTTCTGCACACGACACATAATTGTCGATTTAGCTTTCAGCCTAGAAGAGCGTTGTAATTTGCATGAGAATAATATGTTATTGGTCTGATATCAGCTTTGCTTGGTAAACTATGTCTGTTCAGTGAGTGCTGAAGCATGCAGAGAGCTGGTGGAAGCTGATGTGATCTCTTCACACTAGGATCTAGAGGTATGGGGCCGCCCTGCTAAAGCCCAAAGAGACCTTCTTAGATATTAATATAATATGCTAGTTAGGGAGGGTGAGAATTAGGTGTTGTTAACCCTTATTCATTACAGTATTTTAGCATGCTGTCACCTTTTGCTTTCTATGGACTAGTAATTATGCTGATAACTTTGCTTCTGATAATATGTTTCCTTGTATTATCTAAGATACTGCGTTTGAGAAGACGGCATTAGTAAATAAATATTTCAAATGTGCACGTTTCCTCATTTACTCCACGTTCTGGTTTGAAATGATTGTATAACGAAAGAGTGCTCATGTGTTCCACGTGACCTGAGGTATCGTAAGTTCATGTTCTGGTTTGTCTAAACATTGGGAGTTTGTTATGACCAATGAGACACGGTAGCTAGCCTGGTAAGGGGATTTTGGGTACTGAGGTGAGTTTTGGGCCACCCTAATTCGCCGAGGTTCCAAATCTCTATGCACAGTTCTGTAGGAGAACGGAATTCCTGCTACAATAGTGGATCCACATCCCCTGACTGGAAAATGTGTATAAAAGTGTCATCCAAACCACCCCAACATGTTCCACATCCAAGTTCTTTGTGACCACATAAGGAGAATCTCTACTGAGTACTTGAAGAGCTGCTTTTGGCCATGGCTGATGTCTGCCTGACAGCCAGTCTCCTAGAGGAGAAGGCAGTGCTTAATTTGAGCCGGTGGTTTCCAGTGCTCGCACCAGCACTTAATTGTCAACACCGGCACTTCCCAAAGTCTGTCACAAGGTGGCGCTGTCTTGCTAATTTAGAGATGACCAAAACAACAGTCAATTATTAGTTTAATATACATTAAAAATTACTATTTCCTGCGGGCAAAGCCATTCTTATGGCTTTGGGGGTTTGAATAATTGAATCGCCACACTTGTAGGAGTGTGATGGTTAGTAGCTGTGTTGTTACTATCATTGGCAGCATGACAAAGGAAATGTGTTGGGCAAGCTGCAGTGGCCTCCTGATGAGAACCCTGGCCCTTATTTATTTACAAATTAAGCACTGGGAGAGGGAACATCACCTGAAGTCTGCACTTTCTGCTGGAGGAGCTGAGGGTCTGGCTAAGTTCCTAGAAACCCAGAATGTTCCATGCATGTGAAGCAGCCACAGGAAGCGATGCCATGAGCAACCTATACATGAGGGGTCCCTCTGTGTCTCTGAACAGTTCCCATGTGAAAGGGGCCAAGATTTTTCTAAGAACCATCATCAGAGTGTCAAGCTCCAATCCGCTGTGAGTATGAGAGATTTGTGTTGCTACTGCCAACATCGGTGAATGGAGCTGTGTTGCTGATGAAGCAGAGAAGTCCTTATCGGCCCAGAGGCCACAACTGCAGAAGACCCACAATCATGGATGGAGCAGGTGTAGGAGATTTTTATGTTGAGGTCGTGCTGTCGGGCTACGTGTGCGAGCGGGGCCATGTAAATGTTGAACAGGGTCGGGCTGAGGGAGGATCCCTGGGGTACCCCGCAGATGATCTAGGAGGCTTTGGAGCGGAATGGGGGGAAGACTCTCTGGGTTCTGCCGGAGAGGAAGGAGGTGGTCCAATCCAGAGTCTTGCCTCGGATCCCTGCGGCGTGGAGGCATGCGCGTAGTGTGCGGTGGCAGACGGTGTCGAAGGCAGCAGAGAGGTCTTGGAGGATGAGTGCTGTGGTCTCGCCATTGTCCAGCAGGGTCCTGATATCGTCGGTGGCAGCGATGAGGGCATTCTCGGTGCTGCGGTTGCTGCGGAACCCTGACTGAGAAGGGTCCAGGATTCTGTTTTCTTTGAGGTATCGGGTTAGCTGTCTGTTGACGGTTTTCTCGATGACCTTGGCCAGGATGGGGAGCAGAGAGATGGGTCGGAAGTTCTTGAGGTCTCTTGGTTCTGCCTTAGGTTTTTTGAGTAGGGCGTTGATCTCGGCATGGTTCCAGATCTCTGGGAAGGTCGCGGTCTCGAGGGAGAGATTGATGAAGTTGCGCAGGTGGGGTGCGATGGAGCTGCTTGCTCTGTTAAAGACGTGGTGCGGGAATGGGTCTGACGGAGAGCCGGAGAGGATTGTGCACATGGTCCTGATGGTGTCATCGATGCTCACGCTGGCCCAGGCTAGCAGGGGGTCGTGGTTGATGGTGTGCGGAGGGTCTTTTGTGTTGCTGTCTGTTGGGGCTGTCTGGGTGTTGAAGCTGTTGTGGATGTCTACTATCTTGCGATGGAAGAAGGTGGCGAGGGAGTTGCACAGGGCTTGTGACGGCGGGATGTCGTTGGTGTTGGAGCTGGGGTTGGAGAGTTACTTCATGATGTTGAAGAGCTCCTTAGTATTTTGTGCGTTCTTGTCTAGGCGGTCTTTGAAGGAGGTCCTCTTGGCCACCCTGATGAGGTGGTGGTGGTTGCGGACGGCGTCCTTGTGTGCTGCGTGGCTGCCCGGAGTTTGTTCACTGTACCATTTCTTCTCTAGTTTCTGGCATGCTTGCTAGGAGGCTAGGAGTTCTGGGGTGAACCAGTTGGCCCTCTTGCTGGTGTCTCTGTGGGGGGGTTTCTTCCGTGGGGTGAGGGTGTTGTCACAGTCCTCGATCAGGCATCTGAGGCTGTGTGTATTGTTGTCAGTGTTGGAGGGTTCGGTGGGTGGGCTGAGAGCGAGGTTTGCGTGTAGTTGGTCTTCTGTGATTTTGCTCCAGCAGCGGCGGAGGATCTGTTGGGTGCGGTGGTGTGTGGTGGGTTTCTGGAAGGCGAAGTGGATGCAGCGGTGGTCGGTACAGAGGAGTTCGGGGGTGTGGCTGACGGAGACGTGCGGGCTTGAAGTGAAGACGGAGTCGAGCGCGTGGCTGGCGGAGTGGGTGGGCGTTGTGACAAGTTGCTTCAGTCCGAGGTTAGCGAGGTTATCGATCAGGGTTGTGGAGTTGTTGTCGTTGTTGTTCTCAAGGTGAAAGTTCAGGTCTCCGAGGAGGATATAGTCGGTGGAGGTCAGGGCGTGCGTGCTTTTCAAGTCGGCGATGGAGTCACTGAACTGGGGGCGGGGTCCGGTGGGTTGGTAGACGAGGGTGCCTCTGAGTGTGGAGTTAGGGTCTGTATAGATATGGAAATGCATGTGTTCAGCGGTACTGAGCGCATCGTTGGTTCTAGTCGAGACCCTGATGCTGTTCTTGTGGACGATGGCGATTCCTCCTCCGACTCCGTTGGTGCGGTCTCTGCGGGTGATCTTGTAGCCGTCTGGGATGGCTATGGCGATGTCGGGTGCGGAGGAGTCGTTAAACCAGGTCTCTATCAGGAAGGCGACGTCGGGGATGTTGTGTCGAGCAGGTCCCAGAGCTCGACGGCATGCTTGCCTGAGGAGCGGGTGTTCAGTAATATGCATCGGAGGTGGTTGGGTGGTCTTTCTTGGCGGGTGGTTTGTCGGCTCTGAGACTGGTGTAGCTGCAGTTCTTGCAGGTGAAGGGGCCGTGTGTGCGTTTTGCAGCGGCCTAAAGCAGGTGTAGCTCCGTCCGGAGTTCAAAGCGTGCAGAGTACTGGCGTCTTAGTGGCGGCGGTCGTCGTGTTTGGGGGGGGGTGCCAGGGGTTCTGGCGCTGGGCGCGGGCCAGGCATGGACGGGGCAGATGGGCTTGCCCTAGGCGTGGTCACACAGCGGCCGGCATATATGGGGAGGTGGGAGGGAGGAGCAGCTGGGAGGCGGGGGAAGCGAATGAGAAGTCTCATGTGCTTTGTCATATTTCTCTTTGTGCACTCTCTCTTTGTGCCTCTTCTTTCTTTTTTCTGTGCATTCCTGCATTTGTGCTCTCTCCATCACGATCCCCGGAGCACCCCCACCCATGTATTTTTCCCCCTTCCCTAATCCCTACTAGCTACTCTCGCATCGCCATCCTACCTCTTCTTTCTGCTCCTCTGAAGCCGCTCCCACCACACCGCAGAGCCCCCCCCCCAGGACCTACTTGATCGCAGATGCTGTAGGACCACATTGTTAGCGCCTAGCTGGGGTGCCCTCTGTGAGCATATTCCGAGACCAGGTCTGCCGATTAATTGGGCATATTGGTGGTGTGTAACCCAGAGACCACTCACCACACCAAATTGCATTGGTGACATCGGAAGGCAGTATTCATACGCCTGAAGTAAAGCATTGGATTGTCTCCATGATTGATCGCTCCAAAGTTGAAATCTTCACCTACTCGCCATTCTATTAACAACTGGCTTGTTTTACTCCAAGAAATTTAAACGCTCAAATGAACTTCTGTCCTGATGATGACCGCACATTAATCTAGCGGTTGAAACGCCGTTGACGCTTTTTGAGGCCATAATTTGTGAAGGACACATCCCCCCCCCCTTTTTTTCTTCCATTGACCCCCAGTTACAGGGATCTTAGCGCTGGGATACCTACGGGTGACTACGCGCTTTATGAAAATTTTTTAATAATAATAATAATTTTGTATTGGTTGTTCCTTTTTGTATATATAACGTTTGTTTGTTAGCCACTTGTTTGGCATGTGAAGTTTGTTTATGTTTTGCCAACAGTCCCTTTTTTGAGCGTTATGGTTCTCTTCTGAACCTTTTTAATAATTATATGCTTAATAAATTATAAGTGTTTTGTAAATTTGCTTAATTGTTTGTATAGGCTCCTTCATTCCCTTTCGTTTGTATAATTATTTTTCTTTCCAAAGTCTGATGGTTTAAATTAGAATTATTTACCTGAACCGCTTGTTAGGTGGTATTATCTATTGTCTCTGGTTCAGGGTTATTGGACAGCCCCTGTAGTCTGTCAAATGCAGGATGACATTGAGCAGGTGCCTACCACAAGCCCCCATCCACTTCCTTGTAATTAGTCGTTTGACCCGTGCTAGACCCTTTCGGATCCGGCTGTTCACCTTGAGGTTCTCGCCTCACTCCTGCTGCTCGCACCCTAGCTGATCTTCTCCTCTCTCTTTCATCCATTTGCTCTCTCTTGCCATCTGTTTTTCACTCTCTCTCCACTTTGTGACTTTCCCTTTTGTACCCTTTTGATTGTCTCTTTGTGCCTTTTTCTCTACGTGCATTCTCTCTTTCTGCCTTTTTCTCTCTGTGCCTTTTCTCTCTCTTTCTTTGTGCTTTTTTTCTTTTATGCTTTGTCATTTTTCTCTTTGTACATTTCTCACTTATTCATTTTTCTACTGTTTAATTTTTCTCAGAGCACTTTCCTCATTTTCTCTTTGCGCACTTTCCCCATTCTCTCCTTGTGCACTTTCCCCTTTGGCCATTTCTTTTTCACGTGCTTCATCTTTTTTCTCTTTGTGCATTCTCTCTTTGTGCCTTTTCTCTTTTCTCTCTGTTCATTCCTGCATTTGTGCTCCATCCGTCATGCTATTCGCTGCCCCCAATTCACCTCCATATGGAAAGTAAGACCCTGTGTTTCGTTTCTGAAAAATGTCAGTATACTGACTCAAATGTACGGGGGAGATTGGTCTAAGGAGAGTCTCAGGACATAACTAATCTAAAAAGGCAGAGAGATCTTGTACATTTGTGGCACTATAAATCAAATCATTAGTTAATAAACATATACAACAAAAGTATTTAAAAACAATTTGCACAATTTTATTGTAGTACCTCCCTTCAGGGTTACACTCTAATATTTAAAAAATTCTAAAAAGGTTTTGCTTCATCATAGGATATACATAAACCATAATTAAAACAGTCAAAAGAAAAAGGTCGACGCGGCGTTTCGGTGTCCTTAGAATAGTTGCACCTTCATCAGGACATTTGACAGTAAAGACTTTTCATCTTAAATAGAAGATTTGTTTCTGGAAACTTCAAAGACGATTAAACAAGTGTTCACTCATGTGTTTCACCTGGAGATTTTAAGCAAGCCTTTTCTTGAAAGGAACGTCAGTGCTTATAAATCGGCACAGAGGAGCCACCGTCTTTTATTATGCGGCCTTCTTCGCGTGTGGATAGCGGATTCCTTCATCAATTTGGAATCACAGTAAGGTAACTCGTTATCGCTTGAATGATGTGAGTAGTTTTTCAGTCATCCGTTACGAGCACTCCACTGTTCCCTCTAGGCCGCGCGCGCGCGCGCGCGCACCTTCCCTGACGTCAGCGCGCACCACCTAGCGTGGAGCGCGCACACAGGCCGTCGCAAGAGATTCGCGCCGCCCGCCGCTTTTACAAAGCGAGCGGCGCGAACATGACATGAGGCACTTTTAACAGTGGTGACGGCGGTGCGGGCGTGAGGAGTTGCAGGTAAGGAGCGGGAGGCGGGAGGCGGGGGGCGGGAGGCGGGAGGCGGGGGGCGGGGGAACTGGTGGTTATTGGGAGGCGGGAGGCGGGGGGCGGGAGGAGTGTGTAGGAGATTGTTCAACATTACCTGCTAGTTGAGAACTATATGATGGTGAGTCTTGCATAGGTGAAATGTGCATTAGTGGCTGGGGATTGCTAATTCCTAGCACTAATTTTGGAAGACTGCTGCCTGGCCATGAAGAGTCCTTTATAGGGATGTTTTATGTCGGAGCAAAAATGTCTTCCTCTTCGGACAAATTCCGCCAGCTCCTCCTCTACCAGCATCAGCTCCTCCTCCTTCAGCGCCTTACTACACAGCCTGGGTGGGAGACGTGGGTGGGAAGAATCATCTCCTCTTTCTCTGCTGTTCTTCAGAGACCTTCGGAATGAGCGGGAAAGTCACTTCAATTAAAATCCACGGCGTTAGGGTTGTCTTTTGGAATGCAGGCTTTTCTACCTTTTTTTGCTATTTAAAGGTCCTTCAGTTCTAGGCACAGCAGACACAAAAAACGCGTGGGACACAGGACAGAAAGGCACAAAAAACAAGTGAGACACAGGACAGAAAGGCACAAAAAACAAGTGAGACACAGAACAGAAAGGCACAAAAAACGAGTGAGACACCGAACAGAAAGGCACAAAGTATTGTAAGCGCTGTACCTAGGACAATGCATTATAGCACTGCTGCACTTACAACACTGCTCGCATGTGTGCATGCACTGGTGCATATAGGTCATTTACTGCAGGAAGAGAGTGAATACTGTCGCTATTTCGTGTGATGATAAACAATTGCCATTTATGCTTCTGAACACCTACAGATTGAATAGTTGCCCTGGTTATGCATGGTAGGCTTCTCCTCAGAGTCCAGCTACCTGCAGTGAAACTGACTAATCAGATATGTGTGCCCACCAAAATCCTTTTCCAACTCCTGCCTCACTCACAAATAACCCTCAGTTTTAACTATGTGAGTTTGATCATTTGTGTTCGTGAACATTAGAGCTACATTTATAAAGACTGTATTAGCCGGTTTATTGAACAAATAACTTTCTTCAAAACCTGTCCGGGTTTAAAGAGAAATCATTTTACAGTGAGATTTGAGAGTCCTTTCAAGCAGTTTTTTAGGAAGGTAAGTTGTAAATGTGCCTCTTAAAGCACCATTATTACTAACAACAGTTTGATTTAATGAGAGGCAGAAAGGCACTAAAAACGATTGAGCCACAGGACAGAAAGGCACAAAAAAAACGAGTGGGGCAGAGGCCAGAAGGGCAGAAAAAACGAGTGAGACACAGGACAGAAGGGCACAAAAAACGAGTGAGATACAGGGCATAAAGGCACAAAAAACTAGTGGGGCACAGGACAGAAAGGCACAAAAAAACGAGTGGGGCAGAAGGGCACCAAAAACGAGTTGGACACAGGACAGAAAGGCACAACAAGCATTGGAAATGCAATAGGTCTCGCATTAGAAAAGTTGGAGCTATTTGTCTTGTAAATGACAAATATTTTATTTATGTGTTGGTTTTTAAAATAGCTAAATGGATAGCTTTGTCATTTACAATGCCAATAGTTATAACTTTCGCGAATGTGACACCTATAGCATTTGGAATGCAACATGTTTTGTATTTACGTGACTTAGATGGCAGCTCTGGTCGTTAGGCCACATCTCTAGAGAGCACGAGAGTGCAGCAGGGGAGAGAAGCACAGAGAGGGAGCAGAGAGTGCAGCAAGGAAGAGAAGCACGGAGAGGGAGCCCAAGAGTGAAGCAAGGGTGAGATGCACGGACAGGGAGCCTGAGAGTGCAGCAGGGGACAGAAGCATGGAGAGGGAGACAGAGTGTATCAGGGGCGAGAAGTACGGACAGGGAGCCCAAGAGCGAAGCAAGAGAGAGAAGCAGGAGAGGGAGTCTGAGATTATAGAAAGGGAGAGAGTTGAGCATAGAAAGGGAGAAGATGAGTTTGGGAGAGAGGCATGAGAGGTGGAAGGCAGAGCAATGGAGATAGACCTGGGAAAGGAGTAACCATGGGGGAGATGAAAATGAGAGCAACAGGGAAAAACTAGTGGTGTTGACTAATGCCGAAATGGTATAAATGATGCTGTGTTAGTGCTCATTGACAATCGTGTGTGCCTTGAGGAGAGATGGGAGAGGGGAGGAGAAAGAAGGGAGATTGAGGAAAGAGGGGAGAAAGGGAGGAGAGTGTGGGGATAGAGGGTAGAGGAGAGAGAAGGAAGAGTGTGGTGGGAGATGGTAGAGGGGAGGGGAGAGTGCTTATCCAATTTTGCAAACTGCCCTTAAGACCCTTATTGTGGCGCTGTATGTATGAAAATGCACTATCTTTTCACTTTTTAAAGTAAAATTTTGGAGTGCCATTTGGCGCCGCAGACACGCGTGGTTTGGTTCCTGGCGCACATAGCCATGGGCGCAGCGCACGGAGACCCTCCATTGCCGCACACAGAGGAAAAAAATTAGAGGGAACATTGGTTACGAGAGGCCACAGTTTCATTCCTTTACTCGTGAGCCTGTATTAATTGGTTCGGCCTCCCTGCTCCTCCGTGTTTGTGTCGTCGAGAATGTTCGTTCATTCTCGACGACACGAACACGGAGGAGCAGGGAGGCCGAACCAATTAACCCTGAACGGGGCCCTCACCTACCGACTACCCGGACTGCGAGCCTCCTTCACCAATCTGATTACCTAATTTGTTGTTCCCACCATCGACTCCAGAGCCTACTTACTGCTTTGTGACCTCAACTTGCACCTAGAAGTCAGAACCGATCATTGCTCCACAGCACTCCTCGAAAGCCTACCTAACAATGGGATTAACCAGATAATCCCAGCCAAACTAATGCAGACAGCCATCAACAAGCAACTGTCAACCCACCTCGAGCTTCTCCACCTACTAGACAACACCCAATCAGGTTTCATAAAGAACTGCAGTACTAAAACGGCACTCATTGCAGTCACCAACAACATAAGGACCATCATGGACCACGGAAAAATTGCATCCCTCATCCTATTTGACCTGTCTGCAGCCTTCAACACTGGCTCCCCCTACACCCTGATAAAAAAACTTCACGACATAGGTATCCAAGTACCAGCAGTTCACTCGATCTGCTTCTTCCTCACAGCAAGAACATAGAGTCAGAATGCCACCTTTCACTTTCAAAAGACTGATCTGCGGAATCGCCAAGGGAATGTCTCTCAGCTCCTCCATGTTCAACATCTACATGATCCCATTAGCCAACATCATTTGATCCTAAGCCATCTCCATCATCTCATATGCTGACGACACCTGACTCATCCTCTCCCTGACGGAAAAGACAACCACCTCTAGAACCAAGTTCACAAACTGCATGACCATGGTAGCAGATTGGATGAGAACAAATTGCATGAAGCTCAACATTTAATAAGGCAGAAGTGCTGAGGACTCCATCTGGTGGCCATCAGAGCTAGGATCAACAACATCAGACTCCGACCATGCATGAAACCTATGGATCAATCTAGTGACAAACTCTCCAAGGCGTCGCAAGTCAACAACTTGAGCACCTCCTGCTTCCACATCCTATGCATGCTATGCAATATCTTCAAATTGCTAGCACAGAACACCATTACCCAGGCATTCATCACAGACAGGCTTGACTATGGCAACGCACGCTACGCCAGAATCTCCAAGCAACTCCTACAAAGACTCCAAACTATCCAGAACACCACCGATAGACACATACTGGACCTCCCTGCTGCACCCACATCACACTGCACCTCAAGGAGATCCACAAATATAGTCAATTCAAGCTCCTTACTCACATCTACAAAGCCCTACACATCATTGGACCAACAAACATTCATAACCTCATACACTTTCACCAGCTGACCAGGCACGTGTGTTCTACCTCACTCTCACTCGCACACATCCCCGGCATTCACAAAAACAGAGTAGGAGGTCACTCTTTCTCTTGTATCGCACCCAAAACATCGAATATCCTTACTTCTTGAGTTCCGCAAGAACCTGAAGACCAAACTCTTCAAATAACACTGCTGGGATCATAAGCCCACTCACCTGCTCTAGAGCTTGGATACCCTCACAGGTGATTAGCGCCACTCTATAAATTGACAGAACATAGATGAATCGGTCCAAAGGCCTCAACTGTCATACCCGCACTTATACGAGGAGACTTCACCTGCTGAAGACAAGTGCCACTACACAAGCTTGCTACATTTACTTCATTGAGAAGTCCCTGTTCCACTTCAAGGACAGTTCTGTGGCATCCGCCAAATGGAGCTGCCGCTCAGAGGGTGGGATACTTGAACTAAATTATCTGCGCTGCTAGAACTGCAGCACCAATTAGCAGGTAAAAGCAGGGTTTAGATTGCAACTGATATGGGAGACGAGAATGACCAGATTAGTCTATCACATAGATTTAGGACTTTTTGCCAAGTAAACACAAAGGGATAAAAAGGTATTGAACTGATCTATGTTTTTGATCAGTGGTGTATTAGAAGTAATCTGCACCTGTGTCTTAATCAAAGTCTTTGCCCACAGACTTCTGGGGACTGTAATCATAATATATCACCAATAGCATCGAGAGAGAATTCCGGAAGGTGGATGTAGCACTTACTGAGATTCATGACTGAGATAACTTTATACTTGTTTTTTAATATGTGTTGGCTTTGAAAATATATAAATTAATAGCATTGTTATTCACAAAGCCAATAGCTTACACTTTCCTAATGCGAGTCCTATTGGCTATGGGAATGCTTGTTGGTAGCAAGCAGGGAGAGTGCTGTTGTGGTGCTGAGTGATGATGTGTTTGGGCTGAGTGATGTGGGGGTGTATTACAGTGATGTGGTGGTGTATTAGAGTGATGTGGTGGTGTCCCAGAGTGAAGTGGTGGTGTCCCTGAGTGATGTGGTGGTGTCCCTGAGTGATGTGGTGATGCCCCTGAGTGATTTTGTGGTGTCCCTGAGTGATGTGGTGGTGTTCCTGAGTGATGTGGTGGTGTTCCTGAGTGATGTTGTTGTGTCCCTGAGTGATGTGGTGGTGTCCCTGAGTGATGTGGTGGTGCCCCTGAGTGGTGCCCCTGAGTGATGTGGTGGTGTCACTGAGTGATGTGGTGGTGTTCCTGACTGATGTGGTGTGTGAGGGTGTGGGTGTGTGGGGGTGTGAGGGGGTGAGGGTGAGTGAGCGTTAGAGGGTTGTGAGGGTGCGGGGTGTGAGGTTGTGAGGGTGTGTGAGGGTGTGTGAGAGTGGGTGAGGGTGTGAGGGTGAGTGAGAGTGTGTGCGGGAGTGTGAGGGGGTGTGAGGGTGAGGGAGGGTGAGGGTGACAGGGGTGAGGGTGATGGGAGTGAGGGGGTGTGGGGGTGAGGTGGTGTGAGGGAGTGTGAGGGAGCGTGAGGGTGAGGATGAGGGGGTGTGAGGGTGAGGAGGTGTGAGGGTCCAAAGTAAATGGTGGCAGGGTAGACATCATAAGACAGAGAGAAGAGACTGCGTGGTGACTGCAGTTGGTCAGTTTCAGAATCAGGAGGGGCAGAGTCAGCACAGTCTGCGAGGGATCAACGTGTCTAGAGGCAAAGCATAGCGGATGTAGCATTGCAGCTAGCAAGTCGAGTGTTTTCAAGCTGAGTGCCCCTAGAGAGATGGCACCACAGCAACAGCATTTGAGGAGCAAGGCTACTGTAAACAAGCACGGTAGGCTTTCACTTTTGTCCAGAAACAAGCTCTTGGCATTGCTGTTGGGGGGGGAGCAGCAGCCTTTGAAGTCTGATGCCGAGACACAGACAAATGGTGGTGCGCAATGTGCATGAGGGGGGTGGGGGAGCGGTGTGCACGCGGGGGCGGGGGAGAGGCAGCCTTTGAAGTCTGATGCCGAGGCACAGACAAATGGTGGTGTGTTATGTGGCTGGCGATGGTGTGCACGCGCCTAGATCACATGAACTGTATGCGATCCGCAGCCGTTTTGGTAGACTTTTCTTTTCTGCTTACTATAATCTCGCCGGAGCAATGCGCAAGTGCATTGGCTCAGGCGAGACCTAAAAATACTGAACTTCTTTCAATCCAAAATAACAAAAATGTATGACTTCCTGCATCAATAATAATCCAGATCAACATCACTACCCTCCTACAAAACCACCTCTGTTACCATCCACGTTCACCTCTTTCAGACCCCTGGAGACAAATGAGGTATTGAGATTTGCTCTGAAGACAAAATTATCTAACTTCCTCAAGGATCCTGCTATGCCACATGCTTCGAACAATTTCTCCCCTAAGAACCCAGAGATATTAGAAATAAGATAAAAGTCTCTCTCCTAGTTAGCGTCTTCCTTGCCCCTTCTCTTCACTCTAGTCCAGAATTCCCTCGTGAATTATTTTTAATATGACAATTAAACTCCAAATATCAGACCTGACAAAGACAATAGCAGCTTTAGACAATAGCATTCTATAGCTGCGTATTTAATCTGATGTGTAAAAGGACAACATTTTCTCCAAAATGTATTATGTTAACATCGGCCCATAACCAGTCATCTGGTACCCCAAGAATAAAATCGATTCAAGGAAAATTTGCCAAAGTTTAGCATTTTTGAAATATTGGAACCTCTTGGCTAAATTTATAAAGGAGATTAATAATATGGAAATCCACATAAATCTTAAGACATGCATTGAAATATGTTCACCAAGTGAGGATCTGTCAAAACATTAATTATTTTAAAACTGTATTGGCCCTGAAAGGTGACCAGTGAACCTCTCTGAAGGCAAAGACACAATGCCACGTTTTTAGTAACTTTTGATCTGCTTGACCCAGAAACAATTGTTATGTTAAAATGTGCAAATTATGCAGCAGATGATGGATTATGTGGCAAATGCAATAAATCCATAATTGTGTGAAAAACAGCGTGGCTGCATAATCACATAATTTCAGTGGCCCTCATTATATGCTACAACATTTTGAGATTAGGTATTAAGGATTTACAGTATCCATGTCAGATTAATACTGAGAAATATTTTACTGAATCCATGAGAGTTCATTCAGTGAGTCCCGTTTAGTGGTACATCGTGGTCCATTGGGACGCTTACCTTCCGTCCTTGGTGTGTTTCGGCCATCTATCTCTATTTTATCCACCTTCATCTTTCCCTGTAGAACACACAGTAAAGATCTGAAATTAGGAATCCCTGGACAAGCCACCTACCAATAGTGTCCAAAGCACCCACTCCCTAGCCAATTGGCAATGGATGATTCCCCCGACAACTGCAACCCACCATGGATACGAGGGTATCCTAGAGCCGCTATGGATCTGAAAAGGGATAGGCGTTGATTTGGTAAAGCTCTGGTTGATGTCCAAAGAGTACAGAGCTTAGATGCCTAACATGACTAGCTCTCTATGGAAACTGCATATCAACCTGGCATCCTGTCCTTGGAAAGGACAGCTCCAGGGTAGGTCTCATAAAAAAAAGAACTATGGACAATGAAACGTGGCAGGATATATGTGGTGGCTTCCTGAAGCCAGGACGGCTCCTAGCTTCACTAGAATTCTCCAGATTGTGCCACCCGGCTAGAGGGAGCTCTGTGAGGTGGGCTCAACATCAGTAAATTGTTTTCCGCTGTACCAGGGACAGGTCATGCAAAACACTTTACCTTCTAAGCCACATAGGATCATTATGCATAGCAGTGATTCCCACCGCAGGCTGCCCACTGCATTATTTTGAAGGGTGCTATCTTTCTGGTCACTCTGCTTCATTTGGTGAGTGCCAAATCTACATTGGCCGCTCTCACCCTCCAGTCCACTAGCTTTCACAGGTCTCCATCCTTGGCCATGATAAACTCAACAACCACCAGCGAATGTTTTCTCTTAACTCTGTGGGGGTCTCAAGCCTAAATACCCACCCCAGCCTCACAGGTCAACGGGCCTAAACTATGGTTCTCAATGTATTCTGGGTAAGAGTGGGTTCACAGGGCCCAGATGAGCCATTCACATCGATATTACTTGTTTGCTCTAAAATATATGTTTTGGCCAATGTTTGTGAATGAAGAAGTGTTTGCGATATTTTAGAGTGTCCTATGTGTGTGTGTGCAAGGGGGCTTTTCATCTCTCTCATTTCAGGAACGGTGCCAGGACTATTTATGTATTTATTTATTTATGCATTTTTATATAGCGCTAACTTTACCCAGAGGTGTCAGAGCGCTCTACAATACAATACTATATTTCCACTCCGTGCCCCATGGCGACCATGAACAACTAAGTGAGATAAACTCACCCCGCACATGTCCATCACCAGGCTGGCGCACCATACATACACTCACACTCACTCACCTACCATCCCCCCCAATCATGCCCACCCTGGACTGTAGTCGCCTCTCATTTGCTGTACTGCTCCCTCCGGGTGATAACAGCAGCCAGCAGGGCCTTTCATCCCAGACAACCTTTCGCTTGTATGTTTTCCCGCCAAGCATGTCGGGAAACCTGGGCTCAGTGTGAAACGGTGTGAACTGAGGCGGCTGTTTTGAAATAGCTTGAGGCTTAAGGGATGAGTCTGGGACCCTTGTTGCATGTTTGAGAGGGTCCCTGTGATGTCGGAAATTGTGCAACGCCTAGGGGCAGCAGCGGGGCCGTGAGGGGCCCCTCGGCTAGGAGGCTGTCCAGACACAAGAGATGCATTCCACGCTGCAGCGATTGGGCCGAGGGTTTCTCCTGGAGCCCTTTGAATTCCAGCCCATGTTGTCTCCAGAAGGAAGCGATTCTTGCTAAATGCTCCACTTGAAAAGCAGAGGGGGTGGGACGGGCGCTCAGCAGGGCATCTCTGTAGCTGCAAATGGCCCGGAGGCAGGTGGGCGAGTGGCACTGGGCAGGGGGTAGGGCCCCGTTCCCAGGGAACATATGGTGTGCATCTCCACTGTTTTTCTATCAAGAGAGACGGCTCAGAAAAGACAAGAAGTAAACAGCCTTGGAAAAGTATACACTTTTCACCCCAGATCCCGAACGACCAGCACAAGACCACACACTACACTTTTCTCTCAACATGTCTTTTTATCTTGTCATAATAGAATAGATGTCCCCGCTCTCGATGGAGAATTGTTAGTATGCACGTGCGCACATATTTACATGGAGAGCTGCTTAAACTTCTAGTAACTTTTTTTAGTGGACTTTCCTTACCATAACTCTCGATTACAGTGTCTATACCATAACAAGTTATAGTAAACTAATTATTTTACAGGCCTTAAGATATTCACTCAATGTGATATGTATCAAAGACTCCGTGTATATATAAATATGCTTCTCTACACACTATCATCCCTTTGTTATATCAGAACTTTTAATTGAAAAGGAAATGCTTACAACTGAAAATTCGGCAGAGCCTCTGCTTCGAAATTAACAAATTGGAAACAGGGGGAAGGATTTTTTAAAAGTCGAACTTTGCAACCATATTTCAAAACTATCCTCTGTTTTTAGAGGCCATGGGGCGTGCATACATTGCCCCACAAATTCTAGAATGTGAATAACATAGTTTTATCAAATCCCAGGACGCAGCTGGGGAAAGAAACAGAAGCTGAGTCTCAAATTGTTTAACAACTAAAACTTTTGATCAATGTAAGTAGAAATATATCGAGTAAATAAATGTTCAAGCATATTATTTTTAACTTGTCATTTCAATCACAAATAAATATGACAGTTTTAAGGGATCAAGACCTGCAATTATCACTAATTTCATCAATTACAAAAGGTGAAAAGTGGTCAGAATTGAACTCTTGGTCATGGGTGTATGTGGAATCTTTAAATGATTGTTCAAAGAAGTTAACATTGTCTAGAGATACATTTGTGCACAGTCGCAATATTTCTGAGCGTTTGATTACAGAATTTCACATTACATATTTATTAATTTTCTGTGTTATATATAATGCTACGCAAGCCTTTTTGCAGCTCTATGTGTCACTTTGTTATACACACTTTTTGGACTTGATCTGTGAGGCTAATACCAAGTGCGAGGCTAGGTGAGCACGCCTTTAGGGCCCGGCCCCCCGGCCCACGCAACGCCATTGGTCAGTGTAGGTGGCCGGCCTCCCTATGGGAGGCCGGCCAGAGGAAGTGCTTCCGGGGCGGGGGGTGACGCACGTCCGGTGGTGGGCGGGGGCAGAGGCCGTGACCTATTTAGGTCAGTAACACAGGGATCTCGGCCTCTTCCTTCGCCTGCACCGGACGTGCTCTCACCTTGCCGGACCCCATACCCCTCGCCTTAGATTAAAAAGTTAGCTCCTGGGCAGCCTGGTGGACGAGAGGTGGGGCCCTGGAAATGGCGGACAAGGACCCGAGGGCTGGGGCCCATCACTCAGGGGCGCAGGTGGGTTGCACCTTGCGTGGGCATCTCGGCCTGGGGGATGCGAACCAGAGGGCCCCTTGGTGCTGGGGGAAAGAAGAATATTTTAAGAGCAAATGCAGCTTTAATAATGAACAATGCAATTTCGATGATATGCTTCAATAATAGCTGTTATTAATGTTTTGATAATGTGTTTTCTGTTAATCATGTATTGTCATGTTTATGAGTGTTGTCATTAAACATGGCCTTTTTTACACCCACCTTATCTCAAAGTTTTGACTAATTGGTGGGTAGGGCGGGCGTGGAGCATGCTGGGGGATCCGGGCCCTATAATGGTGAGAGGTGCTCCAGTAGCAGCTTTGATTAGAACTGGGAGTAATGTTAATTATGCCGATGTAATCAAAGTAATTTTGGTAATTCTACATTACTCTTTGACGCAGAATTACAGATAATAACATGACTATGCCCACTTGCATAATTTGGATTAATTTGGTGGTGGGAATCCCATCACAAGAGCTCATTTAGCACTATTTTCTTAGCGCAAAATACATCCTTGCATCCATTTTGAATGTAAGGATGCATTTTTCTCTAAGAAAATAGTGCGAAATGCTGGGAGTACATTGGGGTCAAACCCTAACCCAAGTGCACATTCAGCGAGCGTGAGCGGCGTCTCGCTATTCCTTTGCTGTCGCGTTTAGCTATATTCCATTGTGCATAATGTATCCCCACGTCCATTTTGGGGGCAAGGGGGCATTTGTGCACAAAGATAAAAGTGCTAAATACAGAATTACTCTTTTCTTGTAATTCCAGGTAATCGCGCTGACTTTTTAGGTAAATCCGCATGATTACGCTAAACGGAATTACGCAAGTAACACCGAACCCTAGTTTCGGCCCTAATTATGACAGTAGTAGAGTCCATGTAGCGAGTGTGTTCCTTCTCTGCCTGCTGTTTTAGGTAGTGATGTCGGCTGCATGAATATGTTACCTAAGCATTGGTGATAGTGGGTTAGAGACAAGGGTAGGTAATGTATTGCCTTATTGAATTGTTTTGTAAAGCACCAGTTTGTGACCAGAGGAACTTCATGGCATGAATGAATGAGTAGGGGATGTGATTATGTACCTGGAGCAGTTGGCGGATGCCCTAATATAGCAGGTGGTTCCATCTTCTTTCTTGCATTGATGCCTCAGGTTGCCCTAATCATCGGATGGCAGTTTAATTTTCAGAAAATTTCTAAAGCTGAGACAGGTTGACTGTGCTTTGAATAATTGAGCATTTCATATTCTGTCGACTTAACTCCGAGGCATCTGACCACATATTTCTGCCACTTGATCTTCTGTATTATGTTTAAGATGTGACTAGAACCCCTCTATGGCAAAAGAGGACCCTATTGTATGATTACCTGTTTTGTAGCTGGTAAGAGGTACGGTACAGTAATGGTGCAATATGCTGCTGTATTGACACCGAGAGGGTGTTGTCACATCATAAACTTGTAACTCTCACTAGAAACCAGATAATGCAATATAGGAACATAATACACATGTTAACTGTCAACCATTTTCAAATCAAATAACAATAGTGGAAGAGGAGGAGGCTATAGCAAGGATATATAAAATCCAGTAAAAGTAATCATAACATGTTTTCCTTGCTTAGGAAGTGAAGGGTACCAATTTGAACGTGAAGTGTTTGAACTTTTTTTAGCAAGACAGAAAGCCCTTACCCATCCAGTAGGTGGCATGCTTCATCATTGGGCGCCTTCTGACACCACCAACAAAGCGGGGGGCTGAACTGTTCCTACAAGGAGTGGGAAGATTAGAGGAAGACTAAGAAGGATTAAGCAAAAACTGGCGTGACCAGAGGTGTAAATGTACCACCTGTGGGCATCCCTTTTGTCGGATGTATTTGCCTCACACACCCCGAAGGATGTCATGCTTCATCATCGGCGGTTGCTCCTCGTCGGGGGGGCGGTGCAATCCCCGACGGGCACACCTCAAAGAGGGGCACTTTGGCGGAGATCTTTTGTATCCAACTGCCCTATGGTGAAGTGTGGGTGTGTGGGTGTGTGGGCGGGGAGGCAAATGAGCCTGAGGTGATAGTTAAAATGCAGCAAGGGGTGCCGAAAACTATTTTATTCTGGTGGTCCCCCTATTGCAGTTAAAATCGTGAAGACAAGCTCACTCAGTGTCACCTCGTTAGGTAGAGTGACCTATGTGGAGCTCTGAAAAACAACAAGTGGTCAACATGTTTCTCGCAATAGGAATACTCTCCTGCGATTCATCAGGACCTTAAAAAGTGAAAACTAACAGAAAATGAACTCAATAACATGCCAGTGTCATGTATATGGTGTGGTGTGGGTATATTTTACCTCGATGGAAAGTCCTATGCCTGGAACATGAGAAAGAAAGGAGATACACATTAGTAGTACATTTCTCATTATGTCAGCGCCAGAATGTGAACATAATGAGGCATGCATGGGGCAGTGTGGGGAATAGTCACTACCTCTCCATGCCAGGTGGTTTCAGCGTGCAGTGTGAAGTGCACACACACTCTAAAACTATATCAGTGGGAAGGTACAGGATTAAAAACAAATTGTAAAAACAGCAGGCAACTACAAAAACACCATAATGGCTCAGAGTGGCATCACGAACATAGATTGTGTGAGTGACAACATCTAGGACTCAGTGTGGACTGTCAAACCTAGGTGGCACACAGGATAATGAAATAATCAGCGCCGGACTCACCTAAGGGTTAAGGGCTAAGTGCCACATGAGTGGTCGGCGGGTCAGTACAGCGGGGTTAAGCCTTCAGACTTGGCTAGAAAGTAGATATATTGCAAAGAGATTAAAGAAATCGCTCCGGAGTAGACAGGTATGGTTACAACGCGGAAGCGCTGCAAAAGGATTCAGGAAGCCTTCTGACACCAGTCACCATGATCCAGATTAGCGCTACTACCTGTGTAAGGAAGCCTGTGGGCTATTCAATTTTGACACAAGAACTTGTGTCACATGGGGTGCTGTATGATCAGAGCGGGTTTTGGATGATGGGCTCTCGTGCAGAGGGCAATAGGACTTAAACCTACCTATTGGTGGACAGAATGACTGTTTATTGTGTCCCCAGGGGTATGGATAAAAGAGGGTGGGTTTAATTAGACCAACAGGGAGAGATCAACATGTTTATGCGAATGCAACACCCTCATATGAGGTGTAAGGCCATTCTTCAGGACTGGTGTGTCCTCTCTGCTAACAGGGTGTTCATTTAATATAATGTGAAAACGTTACATCTGGTTGTCAAGAGGTTCCAAATGATAGATCCACCTGGTTAGGACAATCAGTTGTAAGAGATAAAATAGACCGGTCATCAATGGTTCAACATTAAAAGAAACATAGTGCATGCAGTAAAGGTTGTGTACATATAAGAGTCAAACAATCAGAGCAAGCAACTAGGTGAACACAACAAACTCTCTTTGAAGCAATTCGATATTCTGGCTGTTATTGGGGTAAAACAGATTGCAAATTGGACTATCAGGAGATTCATGTAATGTGATATTTTAGGAACATGGTATATAAAGACTCTGGTGTTAGTCTTTAGTATAATACGCATTAGGCAAAGCCAATAGGTTTCACATATGCTAGATCTATTGACTCTATCTATCTATCTATCTATCTATCTATCTATCTATCTATCTATCTATCTATCTATCTATCTATCTATCTATCTATCTATCTATCTATCTATCTATCTATCTATCTCTCTATATATATCCACAACAACGCTCCAAAAGGAACACTCAATGGGTACTTCAAAATCCAATTTAATGCCAAGACAGATGCTTTTCAGCATTCACTGCCTTTCTCAATACTGGTTATGCACAAAGTTCGTTCACAGAGTCTTTAAATACACGGAAGATCACTCTCATTGGATGATTATGCATAGTCATTAATATCGGACAATTCATTGTTTGAATGGCTCATGCTGCCACGTCATCAGTGTATGGGTCTATGTTGCATTAGACACTCTTCACTCTTTTGTGTCACAAGCACTTGGCCTACCCACACAAGTGAGGCACTGTTTTTCTTGGGAGACCCTGGGAAACACTGGGTGATAGGAAATGTGTGGCTGCCTGCAGATTCCAGGACTTTTCCTCACAGAAATGCAGGGGAACTATGTTTTTAGACAAAGTTTGAGGTTTGCAGTGAATTCTAGGTAAAATATCTGGTGAAAGCCATGCAAGTTACCCAACCCTGGACTTCCCCAAGTGTCTAGTTTTAAAAAATGTGCTGTTTGGTAGGTTTTCCTTGGTGCCGGCTGAGCTGGGGTCCAAAATCCACAGCTAACCACATTGAAAAAACACATTGTTTTTCAGTATAAAAATGTGATAAACCTGCGTTGCGTTTGGTGCCCTTTTGTTAGGACGGCACAGGGCCTACCCACACAAGTGTGACACCGTTCTTCTCGGGAAGCTTAGGGGGAATGTGGGGTGGTAAGAAATGTGTGGCTGTCTACAGATTCCAGGACTTTTCCTCACAGAAATGCTGGTAAAATGTGTTTTTTTAGGCAAAGTTTGAGTATTGCAGGGGATTCTGGGTAAAAAGACCTGGTGAGAGCCATGCAAATCACCCCACCCTGGACTCCCCCTGTGTATCAAGTTTTAAAAAATGTGCTGGTTTGGTAGGTTTCCCTAGGTAGCAGCTGTGCTGGGGCCCAAAATCCACAGCTTTGCCTACGATGCATTTGGTACCCTTTTGTGTTGCCGGCACTTGGCCTACTCACATAAATGTGACACCATTGTTCTCGCGAGGCTTGTGGAAATGCCGAGTGGTAAGACATGTGTGGCTGTCTGTAGGCTCCAGGACTTGTCCTCACTGAAATGCCGGAAAAATTTGTATTTAGGCAAAGTTTGAGTTTTGCAGGGAATTCGGGGAAAAAGTCCTCGTGAGAGCCCTGCAAGTCACCCTACCCTGGACTCCCCCAGGTATCTAGTTTTCAAAATCTTGCTGGTTTGGTAGGTTTCCCTGGTGCCAGCTCACCTGGTGCCCAAAATCTATAGATGCTCCTACGTTGCATTTGGCACCCTTTTGTGTCGCCGACATTTGGCCTGCCACACAAGTGAGGCCCTGTTTTTCTCGGTAGACTTGCTGCAAGGTGGCTGCCTGTAGATTCCAGTACTTTGTCTCACAGAAATGCAAGAGAAATATGTTTTTTTAGGCAAAGTTTGAGATTTGTAAGGCATTCTGAGTTAACAAAAACCTGGTGAGAGCCATGCAAGCCTCCACCCTGGACTCCCCCGGTTGTCGAGTTTTAAAAGATGTGCTGGTTTGATAGGTTTCTCAAGGTGCTGGGTGACCTGGGTCCCAAAATCTATAGGTAGCCACCTTGTAAAAATACATGTATTCTGCTGGGTGACATATGATGTCTCATAGGTCACAATGTCTCCTAGGTTACGTTTTAGGGCATTTTGTGTCGCAGGCGCAGGGCCCAGACACAAGTGGTGTACCACATTTTTGGGGAGGCATGTTGGAATACAGAATAGTAGAACATTTTGTGTTGCCATGCTCTTGGCAACCTGGTGAAGAATTGCTTTCCACGTCCCTAATGAAACGTGTCCAACCCTTCCCGCTCCTTGTGGTCGAGCCGATTCCAAGAACCTGCCTGTTTGCCTACCCCTCCAGTTGTGCCAGAGACTCAGCCACATCCTATCCATTGTTGGCAACTCAGCCTGTCACAACCAACTGCCCCGTGACCACACCATGTGGACGAGGAAGCACAAGGCTGTGCCCTGTAACCACACCAACTGATAGAGGAAGCACGAGGCTGTGCACTGTGACCACACCAACTGATAGAGGAAGCATGAGGCTGTGCCCCATGACCACACCAGTTGGGCAAGGAAGCACGGGGCTGCGTACATTGTGCAATCAGAGACAGATGTCCCCTGGCCACGATTGCACCACACAAGACTGATGAAGAACTTGTCAGATGAGGAACTTATCTGAATAAGGAACTTGTACTGGGCAAATGGGCGTGGCTAGCACTATAAATATGTGTAGGCTGTGGAGTAAAGCAGCAGTCTCCATAGAATTGTCTTTGTACCATTCTGGGACCCTGTCCTTAGCTCGAGCTAATAAATAACTTACTTCCCTCCACGGCTGGCTGTCCTGGTCTCTTTGGTAATGTATGATTTATGCAAGAAGAACCCGTAGATTCTAGGTGTCCCCTTCACCGCTGGCTTTGACTCTCCTAGTGGGGAGGGGTCTCCAAAAAGCCAGTTCTACAATTTGGCTCCCAACGTGGGACGTCTTTGGTGGTCGTCATCGAGCCTCGTGGTCGTGAGGAGTCCGTGATCGAATGCTAAGGGAGGCGCGCCACTACATTGGCTGAAAATTGTCTTTGTGGGCCCGAAGTCTCCGATTGCGTGATTCCTCCCTCCAGTGGTCTACCCGACTGCGGCCCCGACTGCGGCCCCAGTTCTGGTTCCTAGTTTTGGAAGATCGGGACCTTTGTGACACTTGCGTGTGATGGAAGATTAATGGTCAGGCAAGAGTGGGAGTGGCCCACTTCTTTGGTGAATTGTATTTTTGTTTTGGGTGTTGTTCGACTTTTGCAAAAGCCGAAAACCAAAGGGTAAGTACAGTTATATGCTGTAAACATTAGATTTCAGCCTTTGATGTTTGGAACCAGGAAACACGTCTAGAGCTACCTGGATTTAGTAAGTTCCGGAAATGGTGTTGTCGTTATTGTACACAGGACTCCGCATTGGAGGAATCTTGTCCGATTCCTCCTTTGGGGACCCCTAATCATGAAGTTTATGCTAAACATAGTGTTGGCCCGATTATGTTTTGCTCACTTTGGCCTAAGTATACAAAGGGTTATGCTGAGTTACAATAGCCAATTTTTGGTAGTTTGAACCTCCTGTATTACATAATTTAGGGGAGAAGTTGTTTCAAAGAAAAGCTAGACCTGCGATGTTTGATTCCTTCTGGGTTTGGCGCAAGGAGTCCAAACAGAAAGAAATCAAACTCAAAAAGAGTGAAGCTAAAGTAATGCGCATGAGTGTGATTCAGATGCCCAGAATCATGATAATCAGAGAATAGAAGAAGGTATAATAATACATGATAGATTACATTGAATGCAGGTAGATGGATGTTACATTACAAAGAAGGTTCCTGAAAAGGCCCGGGACAAGGAGGATGACCCTCTCATGTCCCCCATGTTGAATACCCCTCCACCCTATACCCCCGCCATGTATCCGGCCCTTGATCCAGCACAATTGACTTTTAATTTTAGACAGTCAAAATGAAGGTGACTTAACATGCTTACATGTTTTAGTCATTGCAAAGTCAACAAGATGGTTACAGTTAAGTATATATATTTACTATTTTGTGTTTTGTTATTGTGTATTATGTTTTGTCTCCTGATTAAAAGTTACAGTTGATATTTTTATGTGTTATGTGAAGTGTCTCTCTTTTGTGTGTTGTGTATTTTTGCTTCTGCCCACATATCGTTCATGGATTTTTGCATGTCAGCAGCGACACAGTAAGTTGTATTGACAGCCGATCACCACTAAGGTGACCTGCTGTCAAAAAGGGGGGCGAGGAAGGTGAGGAAATTGAATATTGATTTTAAACCTGACAAATTAAGCAGGCCAGAATATTGGGTTTTGGGCTGCAGGTTTACTGTGCATAAAGTGCATGACATAGTATTGTGTGTCACCGCTCATTTGCATGGGCTACTGTAATTTGTTTATGCTTTCTGTGCTTGGTATACAGCAACTATACCTGATGGCTTGGCATGTGTGTTTTTATCTTATGTTTGTTTTTGTTTTTGCATTGTTTTGACAATTCTACTTTTGATACTATTACAAGCTCCCCTGTGTTATGAGGGGATGGTCATGACGATGCCCATCACTATGCAACGGTTGGTTGGACTTGTTCTGGTTACTAAATTCCACATATATGATATTTCATGCTGTGAACATGAGAGACAACACTTCACCAGTGCATGTCTATTTGGCTATAATGGTAGTGAAGAAAAATAAAAGAGTTACACAGGATTAAATGCATGTTACCTGCAGTTAGTCACATTACTGCCCCTTCCTTTAAGGAATAAGCAGCCTAGATTGATTTTCCTTTATTGGACCCTAAGGATGAACTATAAATCTGTGGCTCTTGCTAAAGGTGACCTAATTTTTCTCATGATATTACACTAGTTAATCCTGTTCTGCTTCCTGAGCAGTGTATGGCTTTGTTCCTTAAAGGGAACTAAGATTCATTTTCCCAGGGGAAGGAACTGGAACATTAGCTGAGATTACAGTATATGGTGTAGCAGCCGGTGGTAGAGTTAAAATCTGTGTACTACTTTGGCTTTTGTGTATTGCTCGTACTCCTGGTGTTGTGTCCCATGCCTGACTATCACCCAAGTAATTTCAAGTCAAGTCAAGTTAAGTCAAGATGTGCTTTATTCAAGGTTTCACTCATAAAAGCAAGTACATTCAACAATTTAAAAAATACAATTAAATTTACAGTTAGTTATATTAAGAACTAAAACAGTTATTGACTTGAATTACATTGCCAATTTAGGAATTGGAAACAGTGCAAACTAGGCGATTTGTTAAAAATATACAAAAATTAAAACTTGCATGGTTAAAACGATTTTATGAATAAAAACATTAGCATAGAACGCAGACAAATTAATTAGACAGAGAATAGTCAAATGACTAGCAGTCTCTGTCTGATCGACCATGCCCATCTAAGATACTTGGCAGTAGCTATTGATAACCATGTCAGATTGTTAGTCCGTATAATACACAAAGCAACAGTGCTGCTAGTGGTTCCCAAATTCTTGCACATCGGTGTTAACCAAGTGCGCCGTGGATCAGAGTAGGCTGGGCAAGAAAATAAAAAATGTCCAATCGTTTCTTTAGCAGTACCACAAGCAGGGCAGCTGTCGCATGCTCCACCATCCCATTTTACTGTCAAAGCTCTGAGGGGAAGTGCACCTGCTCTTAATTGAAAAAGGAGCTTTCTGTCGCCAGGCCTTGTTATGATGTCCCAATAGGGTTCCAGGCAGGGATAGAGTTTAGCTTCTAAGAATGGTCCAGCCATAGATCCTGTACTCGAGCTACCCCAGCCCCGGGAGGCTACCTTCTCCCAGTAAATTTCTTTTAAGACTCTTTTAGTCGGAAAAGGCGATCCCGCTGGATCTACCCAAAGTGAACTCATACCAAGCTCATTCAAAATTGCGCTGAGTGATTTGAGCCACTTGATTTTGTGAAAAACATCTGCCTTAATGATGTCTAGGAACCCCTCGGCGTAATGGGAAAGCTCAGGAGTCGTCCAGAGCCTTCGCCAATACAGGATCGGTCGGAGCCTGACCAAGTCTGTAACCGCTTTTCTGCCCAGATCATACCTCAAGGGCAGCAAGGGAGTGCTTTTTGGTACACCAGTAATTGCCCGGAAAAACTTGTTTTTTGAGGATTGAAGTGCAGCCACCTTCTCAAACCCCCATAACTCTGCACCATAAAGTGCGGAGCCAAGAGCTTTTGCTTCATATACCTGGAGAGCAGGCTTTACAGGTTTAGTCAGGGATTTTCTATGTTCTGAACTAATAGCACCTGACAGTTGTCTATGCCTCAGTGTCGCAAGATCTATATGCTGGCTCCACCTGTTCCTACTCGATATATGAATCCCCAGATATGTGAAAGCATCCACCATCTCCAGAGGGCGGCCGTTCATAATGATTTTGGATTTAAAACTACGATGGGGTTGAAGACCATAAGTTTTGGCCACATTGACCTCTAGGCCATGTTCCCCACAAAATAGATCAAAGATGGACAAAGCTCTCTGGAGACCGCTCGGGGTCTTTGATAAAATGAGCGTGTCGTCTGCGAACATTAAAATAGGCATTTTTATGCCAGATAGTGAGGGAGCATCCACCTTCGCAGACAACATACGGGCTACTACGCCATTAATGAATAGTGTGAAGAGGGTGGGTGCCATTGAGCAACCTTGTCGGACGCCCCGCTCGACCGGGACGTCCGCAGTCACCTTGCCATGTCCCCCCCACTGTATCCTGGCAAAAAAAAATCTGTGGAGTCTTGTTATCAATGACAATAATTCTATGGGAACGCCCATAGTCTTGAGGACTGACCACAGTTTGGGCCGTGGCACTAGGTCGAAGGCAGCCCGCAAGTCAACGAAGGCTGCATATAGACTGCCCCCGCCCAGTACCACGGTCCTCCATGAATCCAGCTTGAAAAGGTGACAGAGCGTTGTTCTCCTCTGCCCAGTCAAGCAGCCTGTTCACAATCACACGCCCCACTACCTTTTGGATGGTATCAATAAGGCTTATTGGCCTGTAATTGCCAGGCTGTGAACGGTCACCCTTCTTAAACACTGGTATTATTAGCGCACCCTGCCAAGATGTCGGTACCTCTGCACCCTGAGCAATAACGTTAATAAGAAGGTAGATGTATTTACACCAACGTTCCTTATCGTTAGTAAAATCGTCCGCTGGTACTCCATCTCGTCCAGGAGCACGCCCACTGGACACAGTGCTCAAGGCCGCCATGATCTTTTTTAGGCTAAAGGAATTATCTTTAAAGTGGGATAAACTTATACCCGCCATTGTGGGGACCTGCTTAGAATCAGCGTACTGTGCCTTAAAGTATTTTACCCACTCCTCTTCTGGAACATTGTTACCTGGGGGCTCGGGTTGCCCCTCACTACCCCACTTAACAATGCTCCAGAATAGCCTAGAATCGCTCCTATCGCAGGCCACTTTCAACTCAGACCAGTGATGCTCGTCCCAGGCTTTCTTTGCCTTCACTATACTAGCCTTATGCTCCTGTCTGGCTAATCGAATAACAATAGGCTGTCTCCCTTTTATGGCAGCCCCTAGGGCCAGTCGTGCATCCCTGCAATGGGCATTGAACCATTTTGCATGTTTGGGGGCTCTCGCTCTAGTAGCTTTTGCAGGCTTCAAGAAGTGATTTTTGATTACACAAAAGAGAGTATCGTGGATTTCAACCGCAGTACTCAACCCAGAACTAGTGGAGTTAATAAGTTCTAGAGCTTGTATTGCATTATCTGTCTCACAGTTAATGTTGGCAATAGCCTGCTGGTTGGTCGCTACATTTGCCCACCTAAGCCTGCGCATGTCATTTGTAGGGACAATTAAGGGAGGGATGAGGACATTAGCGCCTATGGCCCATTCGTGGGAGTCCACCATTTATGCTCTGTACACAGAGGGTTGTGGTCGCTCTCACTCCTCCACACAACCTCCATGTCATAGACCAGCGGCCATAATTTCAGACTACATATGACATAGTCAATTCTGCTTTTATGGCGCCCGTTGTCAAATGTACTAGACCCATTTTTGTCACTTAAAGTCCTCCCATTTAATGCTCTTAATCCTTTTTCATAACATAGGGCATTCATACTAATGATATCCTCAGTCCAGCGTACAACTGATTTCAGATCTAATTTGTGGACTCCCCATTGCATATCCTCTTCGTCCCCTAGAAAATCGTCATCTATAGCTAAGGGTTCAAATGTTAGGTTAAAATCGCCTGCAATTACAATGTTATTATCTTGTGAGTGGGTATCAAGGAGGGAACCCAAGGCCGCTAGAACCTCTGACCTCCCATCCTTTTTGCTCCTTACATAAACATTGTAGATGTCAAGCAACCCCAGAGTGTCAGAGCTCATTCTGATTAGTTGTATGTCTCTGTGGGAGGTGTCTATTACCTTGACAGCTAGTTTTAAAGTCTGACGGACCCAAATGGTTAGACCACCCATAGGTCTCCCCTTTGGACCCTTTAGTGCTGGCACAAAGTAATTCAGGTATCCCTGCGCAAAGGATGGTTCGCATAACCATGTCTCCTGGAATATACATAAATCATAAGAATTAACAAAGAAACGCCAGTCGCCAGAGTCCAGTTTCGAACCCAACCCAGCAATGTTCCATGAGAGCAGTTTTCCCTTATTGTCCACAATGCCAATCGAAGACTTCAGTAGAGGTTTTACATAGTTCACCAGAGACGAATCTTGTTCCATTTCCTTTAGCAGACCTTGATGTTGATTAGGAGCAGTGTCGACCCCTCTCCCAGGATCTGATTCAGAGTTAGGGCTTACTAAAGAGGAGATAACATCACGCACTTCAGGACTAGATGATCCATTTCTTACTAGTCTGTGCATACCCTCCCTTTCATTAGTTGCCATCCAATTCTCGCTACCTTCTGTCTGAAAGACCAATGATTGTCAGTCAATATTATCTAGCCCAGAGTTAAACCTACTACCTGGTCTTGTAGAAAGTGCAGGGCTAGACACCAGGGTGTGGGGGCATGTTTTGCTTAGCTGGATCTGAGAAGGAGATGGAACACTACATCTAAACTCCAGTGCAAAAAGGTTTACTGCAAGCGATGGGGATTTCAGGGTTAGCTCTATAGAGTCACCTGCAAGATTTGGGGAACTCAATCTCTTTGCCTCTATAATATCCTCCCTGATCACCGAACGGCATCCTCTAACATAGCGCAGCCAATGAATGGCTTTGTTAGTTAGAGAATCCGGGGGCTCAAAATTGCCATTCTTTCCCTTCGTTAGTTTCGGAACATTGGTCATATATATTTTATTCTTGGAGGAGTGCACTTTATTATGGAGGCTACTTCGTTTGGGACCCAGGTTATTTGACTCTAGGGTTGGTGGACCCTCAGAGACTTTAGCCGAGTATAAATGGGAACCGGCTGGCCCATTAATAGTCTGTCTAGTTGTTTGGCCACACCCCTCTCCTCTAGAGCCGTGGGGAGGCTGGCCTGTATTCCTCAGTTTCGGGGATAGGCACCCGGTGTTTGGTCCTGCTATATTCCCCTGTCTCTGGGTACTGGATTGGTTCAAGGTTTTAGCTAGGGGTACATTGCTAGCGACGTCAGTACGTGTTTGAGATAAGTTACGTACTGGCGGAGCCACTTTACTTGTTGGTTTTACTACACCTTCGCCTTTTTCGGTGATCATAGAGGTTAAATTTACGATCAATGACCTCAAGGCCCCTATTTCATCCCTCAGTAAAATAACTAGATTAGACAGAGTACCAACATCCAAAGGCAGTATCTTATCCCTGCTACTATTGGTGCTAGAGTCAGAAGGAGGCTCTTCATGGACCTCAGCCAAGACTGCAAACCTGTTTCCCAAAAGTACCTGCGGGGCTGAGGCCAGTGGCTCAATCTCACTCTCCGAGTCAGGGAGAGTAGTCCTGCCTACTGGCCTTAGAGACTCACTCGGTGCAGTTAAGCAATCGTCAGTAGGATTAGCCATAATTCCCTTGGATTTACATATCCGTTTTGCCTTAAACATAGTTGGTATTTTAGGATGATCATTTGAAGCATTGGAGTTCAAGATGACCCCACCATTATCAGTCACAACGGACTCTATTTGGTCAACAGCAAGAATGTCTCTGCACTCGTTCACAAGGGAGTCAATACGATCCATAACACCACTATCTACTACTTGGCATGCCTTTTTAGATACTCTCTTCGCCTTGTGATGCTTTGACACATTGCCTGCTCCGTTCCCCCCCCCTCCATCGTTTTTCGTTTTCCCATGTAGCTAAAGTATACGGGGATTAATTCGTTTCAGAAGATACAATGAATTACCCCTAAGGCAGAACAGGCACAGTTAAATAATGAGTTCCTCTTACGGCTTTTGCTGGTATCGATGATCCTTTTAGGGTGTAGATGTTAGGGATGTGGCCCGTCCCGTCCCTGGCCGACCCGTCGCCAGCGCGCGTCCCGCAACGCGGGAGGAGCGGCTTGCTGTTATGCGCCTCCGGGCGCGGGAAGCTGACGCGGACGCTGCAACCGGCGTCCACGTGGTGCAGCAGGGCACGCTGGGGATTGTAGGCGGCAGGCTTGGTGTTGAGCAGAGCACTCTCCCCTCTCAGCGGCCGCGGGATTGAGAAGCGGCGGCGGGGGAGAGTGAAGCAGGGAGCCGCGGTGACCAAGACACCTCCGGTGAGCACTGGTGTCGATATTGCCCCCAAAAAGTTCTCGCTCCCCAAGTAATTTTTTTGTTCTTTCTATAGATTTTTCTTTTGCCCCCCCCTGATCGATGTCGCATTTGGCTAGTTATTGGAGATTTTAGCTGTGTCCTAGTCCCATTTCCTTTTCCCGTATTCCTTTCACCTGTCAGCCCTTTTAATATTATTGGTGTATTATTCAAGTTCACACTCTCAGACTGCAGTGATGTACTAGGGACCCCCATATTATATATAATTCCCTTTTTGTATGACCAGGTTGGTTTTCGAGAATTTTCTCCATGCCCTCTTTGTTGTTTTCCAGTCTGACTATCAGGGTAGTGATGGACTGGTTAACTGACTCAATAAGATCTTTTACTATAGTAGACAAGTTTTCCACCTCAATAGGGGATACCTTACGTTTATTTTTTTGAACATGACCTATTTTAATGCCTATTTTAGTTTGTTTTACCCTTTTGTCCCTGCTGTTTCGAGTTTCAGTGGGATCAGATGTGTTCTAATCATGAAAATACCAGGACTCTCTAGTCCTTGTCTTTTGTTTCCACATTTTGATCATTAGCCTGTGTATTGCATAGCGCACCTGATGCACAATTATTAAAGGGAGGTATCTACATGTCCCCGATAATCAGTATCATGCATTTATCCTTTTGAGATGTTCTAGATGAGGAATGTAGGAACACACAGATGTAGTAATTCAAAAGATGTTGACCCCATTAGACAATGCCACTATGTGTGAGGACTTACATTCAGATAGAATTCCCATGTAGCTATCTACCCTTAGATGGCAGAGGATATGCTCTCCCATTGAAGTTAGTGAGGATAATGAAGAGTACCCAGTTGAAGAGACTACAAGTACTGCCTTTGCCTTTGTATCCTTTGAGAGTGACCGTGCATTCTAGACCAGAGTAGTCCCATGGCGTCTGGCCACTCCCATGAAGATTGCAGGCCACCTGCTTGCATCCCATTGTTAAATACAATAAATAGTTTTTGCGCTAATTTGAAGGAAACTAACAACTGTGTCACATTTCCTACATCACTAGGTTCTGCGGTATCTTCCAGAGTAAAAGGAAGAGTCATAATAACCTGCAGAACGGTGATAAAGATGAGTCCTAATTCCCATCAGTGACAGCTACAGATGAGGGGCGGACGTCTTGGACCTACAGTCCCAGCACCCAGAAAATAGCAAGCCTGGACAGCGATCGCCAGCACATCATCAATGGCATTTCCAAAGCATTGTGATTGCTTCATCAGACGGCGTTGGACATCAGAGAAGAAGGAGGAGCTGGTTCCCTGTTTGCCACAGAACAAGAATTTTAGTGCAAAGGAGCGAAAAAGAAGGATCCCTGTTGTTGACGGCAGGGCTGGTTTGAGGCTTCAGTTTTCTACCTGTCATGTGCTGGTAACCTCTGACAGCGCGCGGTTCTTTGAACCCCTTGGCCGACGTTTTTGCCACACCCCCTCCTTTCCTTTGCTCCAACAGAAGGGCAGTGCACCGGAGGATCCAAGATTATCAAAAGGCAGTACATTCGTGATACCTATGTTGAAAGGAAAATTAGAATGAAAGAGCAGCCCGATCGTCCTCTGACACTGAATAACAAGTGTTGGAGCCTGAGAGTGTTGCTGAACGTGAAAGTCTGTTGCTCTTTCCTGATTAACAGTACTTGGGTCTGCACAAGATGATCTGTGCCCACGACCACCGAAGAGCATGGTATCTGTAGTGCCTGCCGCAGAGGAGAGACATTGGTGCACTGCCTTGAGACATTGAGCATGAAAAGCAATGGCTGGTATGGGTGGGACAAAGTGACTGTGCCTACACGCTCCAGCTCAATGGTTCGACTCTCCCAGCTCTGGTGTCCTCACTGAATACGTACTTTGTGTGTGGGAGCAAGACCTACACCTGGCTGCCCAAGTCTTGGGCCGGCACATGTTACATTGCATGGTTGCTCCCTCCCACCTACACAGCTGATGCAACACACCACATCCAGAAGAGAGGTGTGATTGACGCTGAAGATACAGCTGGCAAAGAGTTTGGGGACTTTGCTAAAGGGTTCCTCCCCTTTTGGGGCCCTATGGTCAATAGCCGCAGTCTTCGACATCTCACAAGGGTGGTAAAGGCCAACATCAACGCAACTGCCGGTGCCCTCAGTAACATCACGGCGGAACTTCAAGCCGACCGCCTCATGACTTTTACAGAACAGAATGGTGCTCGACATAATATTGGCGGACCGTGGGGGAGTCTGCACATTGATCAGAACAAGCTGCTGTATATACATACCTGATAATGCGCCAACAGTCTATAAAGCAATACAGAGACTGCATAAAATTGCTTCAGACATCCATCAGGATGAGGGTTCATGGCCCCTAACCGGCTGGTTTTGGAGCATGGTCTCTCAGTGGGAATGGAAGATAATGATTTATTTTCATTGCCATCATTGCAGCCGCTTTGTTCTCTTGCTACCTCTGTGTTCAATGCATGCCCGCGCTATGTGGGCTCTGTGCCACCTCTTTGACACCCAAACAAATGAAATTACACCATTACAATGCCATGATGATGATCGAGAGAGAGGTCCAGGAAATTATGGACATTTACCTAGACGACGATTGATTGTTGCCTCTGCATGGCAAAAGGAGGGCCTGTTGAACTGTATTTTAAAATGACCCACATGACTCCATTTTGTGTTGCCATGCTCTCAGCAACCTGGTGAAGAATTGCTTTCCACGTCCCTGTTGAAACTTGCACAACCCTCCCCGCTCCTTGTGGTCGAGCCGATTCCAAGAAGCTGCATGTGTGCCTCAACCCCCCAGTTGTGCCAGAGACTCAACCACATCCTTTCCATTGTTGGCAACTCAGCCTGTCACGACCAACTGTCCAGTGACCACACCATGTGGACGAGGAAGCACGAGGCTGTGCCCTGTGACCACACCAACTGATAGAGGAAGCACGAGGCTGTGCACTGTGACCACACCAACTGATAGAGGAAGCACGAGGCTGTGCCCCATGACCACACCAGTTGGGCAAGGAAGCATGGGGCTGCGTACATTGTGCAATCAGAGACAGATGTCACCTGGCCACGATTGCACCACACAAGACTGACGAAAAACTTGTCAGATGAGGAACTTATCTGAATAAGGAACTTGTACTGTGCAAATGGGCGTGGCTAGCGCTATAAATACGTGTAGGCTGCGGAGTAAAGCAGCAGTCTCCGTAGAATTGTCTTTGTACCATTCTGGGACCCTGTCCTTAGCTCGAGCTAGTAAATAACTTACTTCCCTCCACGGCTGGCTGTCCTGGTCTCTTTGGTAATGTATGATTTATGCAAGAAGAACCCGTAGATTCTAGGTGTCCCCTGCACCGCTGGCTTTGACTCTCCTAGTGGGGAGGGGTCTCCAAAAAGCCGGTTCTACATATTTCTGTGTGTGCCTTTCAAATGTAAGGAAGTGTGTAATACAGAAGACATTTTACAAAATGCCCTCTGAACACATGTCTGTAAGGATACCCATAAATTCAGAGATTTACAAACAACCACTGCTTCTTAACTCGGTATCTGGTGTACATTTCTTGAATACAATGTTTTGTTTTCTTTCATACCATTTTACCATTCTTTAAAATTTGCCATATGAATTGCTTTATAGTCGGTACACAATTAAAAACTATTGTAAGGTATAGCCCGGTTGGTGGCTCTGGGTACCTCAGGTTCCTGGAGACCCTACATGCTCTATATATATCCCTGCAACCAGGGTCCAGCAGACATAACAGTATATTGCTTTTGAAAATCTGCCATTGTAAGAAGAAATTAAAGATGAAAACATAGACACATATGGCTGTTTTTTCAACTCAGTTTCAATCTTTTTTTATTTCAACTGTTACTTTTCATGGGAAAATTGTGAAGGATCTACACAAATGACCCCTTGATGGATTTAGAATGTTGTTACTTTTCAGAAATGTATAGCTTTCCGGGATCCATTATGGGTTCCACACCAATTTCTACCACTGACTGGAAAGAGGTTGAAAGCACACAAAAATAGGAAACATGAACTATCTGACAGTAAAATGCTAAAACTGGGGGTACAGCATTTACTACGCAACTTTTACAATGCTGTGCCTTTACGAGGCAACTTTTACAACGCAAGTCGTTACAACGACTTGCGCTGAGGGGCGCTCCAGGATAGGGAATAGTTTAATTTACTATCCAACTCCTTCCCTACTATCCACGGAGACTGGAGTTGGAATAGTAAATTGAACTATTCACTATCCAGCGCCCCCCAACGCAAGTCGTTGTAACGACTTGCGTTGTAAAAGTTGCGTCGTTAAGGCATGCGTTGTAAATGCATGCGTAGTAACGACATACATCCCTAAAACTGTGTTGAAAAATCTGGTTTTCTGATTCAAATCTGCCTGAACCTGAAAGGAGGAAAGATGGTAATTGTAGCACCACAAACCCTTTGTTGATGCCATTTGCAGGAAGAAAAAAAACCAGATGCGTTCTTCTGCAGCACTTTTTTCCCATGTTTCCGAAGAAACCCAAAATGTAGCTGTATTTTGGCTAATTTCCTGTCCCTTCATGGGGAATCCACAAACCCTTGGTACCTTTAGAATCCCCAGGATGTTGGGAAAAAAGGACTCAAATTTGGCATGGATACCTTATGTGGCAAAAAGTTATGGAGCCCTAAGCACGAACTACCCCAAATAGCCAAAGAAAGGCTCAGCACTGGGAGGGAAAGGCCTAGCAGCAGAGGGATAAATTTGATTTTCTATTCCAGTGGAAGCCAGAGGAGTGCTTTTCAGGGACCTCATGTGCTTTATGGCTAAAAATATGTGCATTGCGACTCACATGGTGTGAACCGAGCAAGCAAAGCAATGAAATAATTTGCTGTAGAGGGGTGGGGCATTTAGTGTTGGGTAAAAGTGAAGTTTTCTCATTCTGGCTGCCCCGATGATCCCTAAGGGCCTGGTGGCTTCTCACAAAGGTAGGTGAGATATCCTTTGAAAAGATGTGCCTTCAGTTCGTTGAAGAGATGTTTCCCTGCCACACATTGTATTGCAGTGGTTGAAGTGCACCCTGAACAGGGGTACCTGCTAAGTCCACTCAATGGTTGGTTTGTAGCAATAGTATGTGTCAGAAAATGGAAATCCGGAAGAATGTACATTGAGATCTTTTTTCTGAGGGGGGATGTTAGGTCTCAGTTCAAGATTGCATCTGTGTTCACTCCATTTTTCACTGAGGCAGAGTCTGTCCCTAGATTGGTAAAAGTCACAGGCATGGATTACCTCTTAATGCTGTTCCTGTCCAGTCCAAGGATCTGTGTTTTCACATAATTAACAGACACAATGATCTCTTATCCAATAATAGGCATGGTCAAGGTTGTCTGTGAGGCTGGCCTCGGAGGTCACTTCCAGTAGAAATTTATCTGTGTATTAATGATGTTCATTGTGAATGGCAGAAGATTCTCTCTGATTACGAGAACCAATCGACCCCTGCATACAGGAGAGAAGAACCATGTACTTGAGGCACACCACTTTTAACTGTTAGCCTGGTGGACTTTAATGACTACACTCTTTTCAATGACCTCCAAAGTGTGACACATATTCCTAGACATGATCACTATGCCCCATGATCACTGTGCCACTCAAACTAAGCTGCGGCTGACAGAAGTAGCCCGAATAGGCTGAAACCTGTCTTGGATGCCCAGATGTGGGTCCCTTGGTCACTTTGACACTGGATTCAAGCTAGTGTGGCTGATGAGGGGTGGTAAACTGAAACCGGTACCAGAATGCTTGTTTATGGTCCAGGAAAGACCTGACTATGCAGTTTGAGCTGGATTGTTCCCATGAGGGACAGAGCCAAGATTGATTTGCATATGGCTGGGTCTGAACTGGGATGACGAAGTGAGCTAAAGAACAAAGATAGATTCAACCCAGATCTCTGACTAGGGGTGCTTGTCTGAAAAGTTTAAGCTCTTCGCCCATCATCTCCTTGTGTTTGCTTTGTTCACCCTCAGTTGGTAGGGTATGCCCAGACATGGGTCCCATGCTCACTCTGCCACTGGATTCAAGCTAGCCTAGCTGATGAGGAGTGTTACCCCGAAACCGGTCCCAGGATGCTTGTTTACGGGCCAGGGAAGACCTGGCTTGGCAGTTCGAGCGGGACTATTCCATGAAGGACACGATCAAGACTGATTTGCATATGGCTGGGTCTGTACTGGGTTGGTGAAGTGAGCTAAAGAATGATGATGGGTTCAACCCAGATCTGTGACTGGGGGTGAGTGTCTGAAAAGTTTAAGTGCTCCGTCCATCATCTTGTGTTTGCTTTGTTTACCCTAAGTTGGCATGGTATGCCCAGACGTGGGTCCCTTGCTCACTTTACCTCTGGATTCAAGGTAGCCTGGCTGATGAGGGGTGTTACTCCGAATCTGGTGCCAGGATGCTTGTTTGCGGTCCAGGAAAGACCTGACTTTGCAGGTTGAGCTGGATTGTTCCCATGAGGGACAGAGCCAAGATTGATTTGCATATGGCTGGGTCTGGACTGGGATGGCGAAGTGAGCTAAAGAACAAAGATAGATTCAACCCAGATCTCTGACTAGGGGTGCTTGTCTGAAAAGTTTCAGCTCTTCGTCCATCATCTTCTTGTGTTTGCTTTGTTCGCTCTCAGATGGCAGGGTATGCCCAGACGTGGGTTCCATTCTGACTTTGCCACTGGATTTAAACTAGCCTGGCTGATGAGGGGTGTTACCCCAAAACCAATCCTAGGATGTTTGTTTACGGGCCAGGGAAGGCCTGGCTTGGCAGTTCTGGCTGGACTGTTCCCATGAGGGACAGGGTGAAGACTGATTTGCATATGGCTGGGTCTGAACTAGGGTGGCGAAGTGAGCTAAATAACAATTGTGTGTTTCTTACTTGTCAAAGTTCCTCGTCAAGAAGGACTCCGTGTTTCATGTCCAACCTTGTAGAAGAACATGTTTATCATTTCACAAAGTCAATGTCCATCATTGAGATGGGCTCCTTTTTGCATGTCCCCCGTTGAAGTACATGTTCGTGCCTTTAATGATGTCAGTGTCCAAACTCGAGAAGGACTTCTTGTTGCAAGGCATGGATCCTCACACAGTTTTGAGAACTTGTTCTTTGCTAACCTCGACCGGTTCAGGGGTGATCCCTATCAAATATGCTTTAAAAGGGACTATTTTAATATCATTTATAATCATCTCACTACTGCCTCTCTGCCATGTCTTGAAAATTGAGTTCCTAATTTTTCAGTATAACTCATGTAGCCTTAATTTATCTGCTTTGTATGTGGTGTGAAAACACATTTACAGCAGTGTGTATACAGGCATTGGTAAGAAAAATAGGGACTGTTTTATTTATTAAGCATACAGTGACTAAAAGACAAATATGATGAATGAAGAAATAGACATGGAGATAGACATAGTGCCTGATTTTTTTTTGGGGGGATGGCCCATCTTCCACCAGGCAAACAGAGTAAATTAAACCGTTGCCCTCACAGAGTTGCTGCCCAACAAATTTTTAAATGTCTGCCAGCCCGTGGAACATTTCAAGCATTCGCAGGAACAGCCGCCTTGGCGTTTCTTGCCAATGCATTGTAAATTTGCTGGACAGCACCGTCAAACATAACAGAGCTGAACGTCAAAGATGCAAGTTTTTTTTATTTTCAAAAATAAATTCCTAAAACTGGAGTGTAAAAAAAAAAAAACAATGACCCCCTCAGCATGGTAGTCAGGCCCGGACTGGCCGTTGCGGGCACCGGGCAATCCCCCGGTGCGCCGCAAGGGTGAGGGCCGTTTTTGAGCCCCTGGGGTCCGTTGTTGTTACTGGGCCGTTTTTACGGTCCTGTAACAAAATCAGCCAAAACCGGTCCTGGCAAAGAGCGCGGTCGCAGCGAGCACTTTGTCAGGGCCGGTTTTAGTTCCCAGTCCAGCCCTAATGGTAGTTTCTTCCCATGGCAAGGGAGCTTTTTGCACTTTCCAATGCCCGTCACTGTCATGTTTTTCTGAAGGTGGCAGAATTTGAAAAATGGCAATAGGGCCACTCATCTAAATTCAACAGGTTCCCTCTCCACCAAGATATAAATCTGACCCATAGACAGATACAGGATCAAAACAAAGACAACGCACTTCCAACTAAACACCTTACATGGTGTAGCATGCTACCATGTCGCCAAGCGCTTCAGCGCCCCACATAGTGATGGTAAGCACTATATAAATGTTGGAATTTATTGCAAGTAGATAAAGGGACTGATTGTTGGACTATGGAGTGGCAGACAAAGAGAGAGAGGGTGAAGTGTGTGAGAGAGTGTGAGAGAGTGGAAAGAGATAGCGAGAGAAAGAACGAGACTGAGAGGAATAAACATAGGGGCATATTATCAAGGAGTGCGATAAGAGATTATTGCCGCTTTAGCGTCCGTTTTCGGCTGCTCAGCGGCGATAATTCTATCGCTTTATTAGCAATCTGTCGCTAACAGTAGTTAGCAACAGATTGTAGGCGATAGCGAGCGGTTTGGGGCCCGCTTTGCATGTCAGCGATATTTGTCGCTAATGACATGCAAAGTGACTCAACCTGTTAGCGACTAAAAATAGTCGCTAACATCGCTATCGCCTATTATCAACACAGGCGTAGCGATGGAAATATTCGCGCTAAGCGAGAATATCTCCAAAAGCTAACGCCGGCTCAGACCAGTTCTTAGCCATTATATCCAATGGGAGGTGGATATTATGGCTAAGACCCTATTGGCGTTAATGCGTGAATATCGCTGTATTCGCAGCAATATTCACGCATTTCGCCACTATCGCCGGATATTTTATCGCTTTAGAGATAAACGTTGCTAATAGCACGTTATCTCTGCGATAATGTCCGGCGATGCTTGGCGATAAAAAAAAACTCGCTAAGCCCATTTAGCAATAAATATCGCTAGTTGTTGGTAATATGCCCCATAGAGAGTGTGGGAAATGGAGAGAGAGACTTCTAGTTCAAAGTAGACATGACAACAATTCCAATCCTTAAGTCTACACGAAGCCGGACTATAACAGTTAATGAAATCAAAGTCTACCAAAAAACCTCGAAATGCTGCGATATTATTCTGTGATAGATGTGATGGATTGCTTCACCCAGAGCTTAATGTGACAAGCTGTCTCCCCTCTGACATGTCCCCTGCTCTGCCCTGAGGACGGGGGTGGAGGGGCCTGTGTTTTCTAAGCACTTCTGGGAGCAGCACACATGGAAGCCTTTAGCGAGCACTGGGTAGTGATGAAAAACAAAGAAATTATTCAAATGAGCCCCCGGTAATGACAAGCAGAAGGAGCTGGCAGGTATGTGCCGCCCTCTGTGCCGGGTCGCCACATCTGTTGCCGCCGAGGAGGGGGCAGCGCCCGGTGTGAGGGGCAGCGGGCGCCTTTATCACATGCCCGCTGCCCCGCCCCCTGATACCGGCTAATCTAATCTCCCCCCGCGCGGCCCATTTACACTGGAACAATACAGGCTCAAGCAGCCCGGGCTCAGCCCCCGCGGGGGCCCCGGGGCCCGCGGGGCGCCCCTCCAATCCTTTAATGTCATTACATCAGGGTGTCTGGAGAGCGTCACCAAACCTTGTCCCAACAGCAACTATGATAGCTTTATACCCGAATTCACAAGTTGGGGCTCATTCCTGAATGACATTTGGACTGAAAACGCCAGTCTGAAAAGAGAGGATGGCGGCTCACGCCAGAATCCGGCTCTTACAGGAATGGAAAGTTGTCAACATTTGTACCGTCGAAAATTGTATGTGAGGAAGTTTGATTGTGGGAATGCTGTTCCACGTGACGTCTCCGCACCGGGTAGCCGCGGCCCAGAGAGGCGTTCTAATGCATGGCAAAGTCACCTATCACCCAGGGCTCCCACCTTCCAATGGCCCCACCTGGGCACTGATTTATTTCTCTTTTATCTCTCTTTCTGTACTCAGCCTCACTCCATCTCTTAGCCTACTCCTACCACTTACTATCTCCACCCAGTGTCATCGGATTTCTAGGTCCCTGGCATGACAATACACATTTCAGTTGTGTTTTTTGAGAGAGCCTGATTCTGAAAATGTAACATGCAATGATATACTGTTTGGCCTCGCGTGGTCTTAAAATAGAAGAACGTGTGTAATACAATGCAAAATCGCTCGGAACAGGGCCCACAAATATGCATTTTTGCACAGCTATTGTTTCAAGTTATTTTTCTCTTGAACCCTGAGCATTCTGTCTATTGAAACTTGTCGGACAGATTGAAATATTTAAAAGAGAACCAAACAAAAATTCAAACAAAAGCAAAAAACGTTCACAGCTGCAGCTCAAAAATCGCCAAATCGTCGTCTTTCTCTTCAGAGGGTCTGTTGGGAGGTGTTTGTGAAACAGCTTGAAACCGGGGCGGGCTCAGCCTCTTCGCTCCTGATAGCCGCAGAGGATTTGGATTGCGCGCCGTTTCCGAGCAGTACGGTAGTTCCCCTTCACATTCCGAACAAGGGGCTCTGTTCTGCAGACTGCCATGATTTCCTGCGGGGACATGTGGAAGCAATATTGAGGCTCCCAGTCCCCCAAGCTGCAGAGGTATGAGGAGAGAACAGGCCAGGAGAAAAAATAATGCTGCAGGCAGAGTGGGGGCATGGGGGAGGGGGCCCATGCAGAACTGTTCACGTAGTGCCCTGGCAGGGGTGCAGAAAGTGTAGGTCAGCACAACACAAGGAGAACGTGGAGTGGCTTTATTTTTTGAGGGGATGGGGGAGGAGCTCTGTGTTTTTTTCAACCATTCAGCGTTTATTTGACTTGTAGTCGGGGGATACGGCCTTACCACTCCACACCTCGACATCACATCTGGGTTATGGCCTCCACCTGCGCCCTGCCCCACTGGTCATTTCTGTGGTAAGTCCAGGCAGTGTTGCAAAGAAGGAGCTTTTCGGTGCTCTGTGCCACACTTCCGTTGGGTGGTTGGTGAAGTGCACTTTCAAAACACACAAGCCTAGGCACAACTATTAGGTCTTGCCTTTTAAAGACATTATCCATTTTTTGGCTTTGCCAGTGCTTGTTTCTAATGCTGAACAACATCGGCAAAAAAGAAGAAAAAGGTCGCTGTCGATGCTGAACAGCATCAGCAAAATATAGACGCCAAAATGGCTAGCCCTAGACCGCTAACATACCTTCTCCTGCTTCACCAGGCAAGCACTCGTTTATTCGCGGCAGCTATTTGTTTCCTTACTTTTAGTCGTCCACTGTAAGATGGCTGACATCCTTTGTGGAGAAGTACATTTAAGAAAAGGGGGCAAAAGCACACAATAGGGAAATGACCTCAGCAAGACAAAACAAATGAAAGTTTACATTTAAAAAACTGGATGGGGTGGATGGAAGAGCAACGGAAAAGCAGAAAGTAGAGGGAAGGAAAGCAACAGAAGGAAGGGGGGTTACAGGTAAATGGGGGGAAAAGACAAATCGGTCAGAGGAAGCAATGGACGGGCTGAAGGGAGGTTGGGTGGGGAGAACAAGATGGAGAGTGAAGGGGAGTGGCTCACCGGGAGAGATTAAGACACACATGCACTTCCAAGGAATGCCAAAGCATAAACGGGTTCCTTGATATCAGGGATGGAAGGATACAAGTCACCCAATCCAAAGAATGGTAAAGAAGCTATGCACCAGGGGAGAACCAAGACAGGAAGAGGAAGGAAGATGACATTGACAAGAAAGCCTACCCAAAGCCCACTCTACATGTTAGTATTGCACACAGCAGGCCTTTTGACAAAGTCTGCAAGCAAGCCCTACAAATAATGATATAGACGAGGATCTCACTTATACACTTGGGATATAGTAATAAATATAGTATGAAACGAAAATAGGTACAGGTATTATCACATGGTTTCCCAGGATTTATCTGAACCTGCTTATAGACCTTTCACTGCCCTTACGATTTTTAAATACACCTTACATTTCATTGAAATGCATAGAATCCCTGGTGTTGAAAGGGTTTTAAGTTAACAAATAATGGGGTTATTTAGTAATCTGAAAAACTTCAAACTGGTGTATGTCTGTTGCAAATAAAAGCCTCACATATTTAAAAGTTACTACGGAAATACATGAAATCATTTTTCCCTAATTCTAACTTCCCAAATTTCTCTCATAGAGTAAACTACTCCTGTTTAGAAAATTTGACACGTTTTTAAATTAACGTTAGAAAGCCTTTCTCCTAACGTACAAAACAACTTTTTCTTATTTCCTTTCTTCCCCCAAATAGATGAGAAAGCTTGGCTGGTGGGCAGATTGCATCAGTTAAATTAGTCTTCATTATTTGTAATGTGCTTCATAATACCCCACAAAGAATAGTTTCAAAGCACACACATACAACATAAACACATATTGCAAAAGTAAAAGAATATACTGATAGCACTAATCACAGAGAATATAATATAATAGAGCACAGTAAGTTATAGTTGCAATTGAACTGGTAGGCTGGCTTTCAGATGTGATTTGAAACCATAGGAGGTGGCTTCACCCCTGACTCTATCATGGCAAGAGTTCTATAGCTTCACCTTCAAAGACTTGTTTCCTAAATGAATCTTGAAATGTGTCATAAACATCAATTTAGAGTCTGAACTTGGATGTAGATTTCTGCTTTGTACTCTGCTAGGAAACAGATTTGAAAGATAACCTGAGCCTTAATATCAGGCAATTTCCACATTAACTTTGATACTCGTCACTGAATTTGCTGTCCCGGTGTGAGCCTGCACAACATTTTGCACCATAGGGTTAAAACCTTTTCAAAGCGAAAACGGTTATGATTATTCTTTTCTGGACCTAGTGTAGTTTGATAGGCATCTTATTGGAACATTTCAGTGAATGTACATACAAAGTTATGTTCAAGAGATGTCCACCACCTGCATCAAGAGAACCCTTTAATCAGTCTTCGGAAGAGAGCTGGCTTACGACTGCAAATACAGATAGTGGTGAGATGCTTTTACCACTGCGTTCACCTCAGGCTCAAAAGACAATCATGCGTCAAAATCATTCTTTAAATCCCCCCGCTCTTCGTACAGGGACATCTAAAGGAGCCATCCAAAAAGGATCAGCTTGACATCCCAACAACCAAGCAGCAAAACTTCGGTCTTATCTCCTTTATGCCAGAACCAATTGGCTTGCTTCCAAAAAGACAAGGCCATAGGCAGCCTGGTACCAGTTTAACCTTGTTGGAGATTCCATGAAAATCAGGCAGAATCTACATGTTTGAGGAATAAATATGGATCTAAAGACTCTGGTCACAAATCAGCTGGACCAGGGGTAAGATATAGATGTTAAAGACCAGAGGGCGCACTGATCTCCGGAGACACCCAGGGGACAGCAGCTGCAGGAAAATGAAATTGTCCCCACTTCTCACACTAACTTTTGCACGCCTGAAAAGACAGAACCTTAGTCCCTACCAATGCCATGGATGCACGCTCACTGGTATAGACTGTCAAAAGCTGTAGGCAGGTTTAGATGGACCATGGCTGCCTCATGCCCCAGAACATCAGGTCTTCATGGAATGGATGTCTCCATCTTAAGTGGGGACAAAGCCGGGATAGAAGTTGGAAACATTTAACTGAACTCCAGGCCTGTCTGGTCTGGAGAAGTTACTACTGTCTCCATGATTTTGAAAATAAATGGCAACCTTGCAATTGGTCCAAAGTTTGAGAAATAGATGGATCTAGCACAGGCTTCTCCAATCAAAGCAAGGGCAATAACCCGCTTAAGTGCTATAGAGTGCATATCTCACTGTAGAAAAGTTATAACATAATACAGATACATCTTCTAACTGTGATCCTACAACATTTTTCTAATAATCTGTAGTCACAGCATGAGATTGGGAGCCTGACAGCAAAATTAATCCAAAAACGCTTGTTATGGGAATCATCCATAACTACGCGGGCATTACCCCGCACTGCTATTACAACGCTGCTATTACAAAGCAAGTTGTTACAATGACTTGTGCTGGAGGGCACTGTAGGATAGGGAATAGTTAAATTTTCTATCCAACACCTTCCCTACTGTCAACGTGGGCTGGAGTTGGAATAGAAAATTAAACTATTCCACTATCCAGCGCCTCCAACGCAAGTCGTTGCAACAACTTGCATTGTAAAAACTGTGTTGTAATGGCATGCGGGGTAAAAGTCCGAGTTGTAAGGCCGTACAACCCTTGTTATGAACATCGCAGACATTTTGAAAAAAGTTAAAAGCTTGCATTTCACCAGTTTGATGTTATAACTTTCATTTGTAAAGTAAACTATTGTTTTGGTGCCTTTGGCAATGTTATCATGAATGTCTATGATTTATTTTTACATAAACATAAAAATCAAAAAGCTAGAACCTCCCTGCCCCTGAGTAGGAGTGAGGTTGCTAGTGTTATCAGGGAGTGTGGGTGGGTTGACTACGTGCTCTTCGCAGACTGTGAAAAGTTCTTTGAAACTATTTGCTGCATTGTTACTAGGAGTAGAAATACAGAGTTGATATGACTGTCCGGTAGTCATCTACTAAAATGCGTAGTGTTGCCTGCATGCTGTATCATCATTTGTTTTGAGAGACTTCCTCCAATAACACTCAAGTCTTCTATCCACATGTTTTAGATGGATCATATCTGAAGATTCTATTCTATTCTATTCTATTTGACACGTTTTGACTTTTCCATTTAAATGGAGCAGTAATGCTTAATGCATCTTGAATCTTCTCAGAAAATTGATTCAGTATGGCCCTGTATGTATGTAGCTGAGTATGGGATGTTGCAGACAAGGATGCTAAGCAGCTTCATCATGATATGATATGATATTATGCACTATTTATATTGCTCACAGCTGCTCCGAGGAGTGTTCCGGCGCAGTACTAGCTGAGAGTTGGAGAGGAAGAAGTTAATCCTGCATGAAGAACCGGGATTTTCAAGTTTTTCTATTTAAAACCTGGATAATGGGGTGTAATTCCAAGGGGAGCTGATTCCAGACAGAAGTACCCCACAAAGAAAATGATCTGCCTCCTGATGTCTGTCTCCGGATCCTGGGGATGCATGCTAGAAATGTATTAGTGGATCGTAGCTGTCTTAGAGGGTTGTAGAAGCTGAATCTGGCACTTTGATAAGTAGGTCCTTTACAGTAAAGGGCTGCATGTACCAACACCATAGCCTTGAATTTCACTCTGTCCCTGATGGGCAGCCAATGGAGATCATTCTATCGTACATGAAAAAAGAAACCTTCTCACAAGGACTTCAGATCCAGTGCCCAGGGGACATTCCCCACTGTTTTTGGGGATGCTTCCATTATGATTCACATCATTACACTCATATCGGAGAGTGATACCCTGGAGCACGGCACAACGTTTAAACAACTTCAATAGAAACAGTAGTGCGCCAACATCCTACCTTTAGGATCATTAAGATGAGACATGATATGCGGCTGCCTTGGCAGATTGAGCAGAAGTCGAGCTGCCATGTTCTGGATCACCTGAAGTCTCTCCGAGATATTCCAGAAGGCCTACATAAAGGGCATTACCATAGTCGTTTCGGGACGTCATCAAAGCCTGGATAACTGTCTTCTTTGTATGAAAACACAAGAAAGGCGGAAATTTCTTTAGTGATCTCATGATCCCAAAGCAGGTTCCAGCCACCTATTAATTTGGGGACCGAAAGACAGCCTATTATCAAACAAAATCTGCAATATTTTACCAAATCACTTTAAGTATCAGGCGGGGTGCATCTTCTGGCCAAAAAGGTAGCCAGAACTGTGGCGGGAGCTCCCCAAAGAGGAGAATTTCAGTTTTGTCTTCATTCCATTTCAATTGCGCCTTTACTAGCCAATGAAAAACTGCTTAGAGACAGATTTTAATATGAGATCTCTTCCATTCTGTTCCTTTGTTCCAGGAAAAGAGCAATCATCTTTATGCAGTTGACAGCCAGTCATACCTTAAGGTGAAGTCTAACTCTGACCACTCAGTCCTACCCTCTTGTGTAATCAACTTACAGGAGTGACTAAAAAGCAGAGACTGAAACTCAGTCAGCTAAGACTCGTCTCAGCTGCATCTTCCATGTGAATGGAGACAGAATAAATGTTGCCCGGCTCGCTGGCTTTCAGCCTCCAAACGTTGGATCGGCTCAATACTTAAGAGTCATATTAGGTAAAAAATGTACCCCTCAAGCCCCACATGCTCAATCTGACAAAAAGAGCCTTGGTCCAACTCAAATTACTTTGTAACTGTGAACCTCTTCTGTGGTCTGGTGACCTAAAACCTCCAGTGTGGTCCCTTGTCCCCTCCTGCCTGGCCTGCTGCAATTCACTTCTCATTGGAGTTCTTAAGAAAAGCCAAGCACCTTTAACATCTTCTGCTATTCCGCAGCTCGGCTAGCCTCAAATTCCTCCAGATATGGCCATTTCACACTGTCCACCTCTTCCTTAAATTGACACCGAATTGAGGCATGATACACCTATTAGTAGTACTGACAAAGCCAACAGGTCTGGCGTTGGCTGTCAACCTTGTGTGTTTGTCAATGCTTGTTTTGTTTTGGCCTGGTTTTTCCATAACTTTATTATTGGGGAACCTGCCAGAACCTTATCAGTCATTAAGAAAACATTGTCTTGAAGCAAACAAGTATTTTTGCTCTACAAAAGCACACATTGCCATGGTTCTCCCTGGTACTTAAGGGACCTACTTTTTTGTGTCTACATGCTCAAGTGGGCTGATCCTCTTCCTCATGCTGTATGCTGGAGGGGTTGAAAGAAAATGTGAATGACTCAGTAAAGACCAGTAGATGAAGAGGGCTGGCTGAAAGCCCCAACACATTTATTATTAGGGCTCCCAGTTTTATGGATTTTATAAAATGTCCATCTGTATTTATCCATATTTATTTTATGGCCCTCTTATTGCTATTTATCCATATTTATTTTGTGTTTTAAGAATGAATAGAGTAATAATATGATACATTTCCACATTTTTTAACTGATAAAAATGTGCTCATACTTTGATGCCTGTTGCGTTCTAGCAAATTAAGCAACCAATAGAGCAAAACACTACACCCACATGTAAATATTAGCATTACATACAAATATATGGTAACATTTAATGAAATCTCATCCTGGTTTTTACCTCCCCATGCTGCCTATCTGCTCAACTGTTGGCTTTGAATACATGAAGGACAGCCTTGAAAGTCACTCACAAGAAGCACAAGAAGCTCAATTCTCTGTACTTTTTTGCTTTTAAACATAAAATACAGACAGGAAACACATTGCTCTCCGTCTGTATTTATTTGTAAAAAAAATCAGTAAAAAAAGAAAACTAGGATCCTTATACATATAATTATTGTAAAAGCAAGCGGCCGTGCGAATAGCCAGACCTAAAAATTGAACTCGAGGGCCGACCTTTGGTTCAAAGGTCATGCGAAATACTGACCGAAGACTGGCTCAGGGAGTTTTCTGTGTGAAACAATCTTCTCCAGGCACCAATTCTGCAAAATGTTATACCTGCATAAAAACTTTCCACTGAGGCCTACTGAAAAGGCACCCGTTTTTGGGGAAATATCTATGTAAATGTTATCCTTCCACTCCATTTCGAAATTACGTCACGCTTAACGATCCTGTCAGAGCTCTTGCCTCCAGACTTCTGAACATATACTTTAGAGAAATATACAAACGCTTGTAACGTCTTTTCAGAATGTGCTGCATGACTGAATTGTTGGAAATGTTATAAAAAATAAACCAGCAAGCTCTCCTTTCATCCTGTAAGTTGTTTTGAAACAGCTGTAACTCTCAAATCATTGGTTATATATTGTATTGTGAGTTGAAAAGAATATTGTGAGGCGTTTGCCGTCCTCTGGACCTAGTTCTCACCAATATAAAACTTCAATAATAAAAATATAAAAGTGTCGTAGTCCCACCATTGCTTGTTCTACTGCTAGTGCTTTTAAAATGGAAGAATCATATCAATTGTGTGTACTATTAAATCGGGAAAAACCAGCACGTTATTTTCAGCGCTCAGATGTTTTACGACTGCGTTGGGGCGCATGTATGAAACAAGTTATGGTCATTGATTTTATTAGCCTTTCTGTTTTGTTCTGTACTGGTGGCAAACGTAGATTTCAACATAGCCCATGGAATACAAGCACCACAGTAGAAGCAGTAAACGTCTCCCTTTTCCAGGAATCACAGAACTTACATTCCTTGTCAGCTCCAGCAAGAATGGCTCACAGTGCCGAGTATGGTTCCCTGCCCCCGCACTGTTTTTTTTTCCTCGACTGGAAAGAGGGGAACTGGGTGTCTTTCCTAGAGCTCCAGCGCCCCCTGTCACTCAAATAGTAAATAGCGATGTTTCCCTTTCCTGCAGGATAGGCCAAGATTAACTCCGCTGTACTAACTGCGCACACACGCTGCAGGAACCTTCGAGGCATTCGACATGCAAACACCCCCATCCGCAACGCACACATTACTGTAGGAAAGACACAAACAGCTCAGCGTGTGTATCTGTGAGGGGATCGGTGCGTGAGCCGAAGTCCCAGCCCCTGCCTGCTCTGTCAGATGGATGGCCCTCCCTGCCCGACCGGTTTTAACTTTATTAAAAACTAAGCTTGCCAAAGAACACACGGCTCGCCTCTCCCTCCATACACATCCAGGCATTGTGTGCTGCTTCTCGATGGGTTTTGTGTGATTGGCACATGCGCTGTGAAAACACTCCGAGGCGCTTCCAAAACACCCCCTCATAAAGGTGGTATGGGGACGTACATCCGTTATTTCACATTTGTAGGACTTCTCCAGTCCCTGCTGTTAAGCAAAAATCCCCTGTCAGGCATGTTTGCCAAGGCAGCGGGCACTGCCCCTCGTCCAGCCTCCTACTCACGGGGGCACACAAGCCAGAATGTGGAGCCCGCCCAAAAACACGGACCAGACTGACTACTCGCACTGTTTATGTGGATGACTCACGTTTTTTTTGTTTAACCAACTAAAGACGTTTGATATCTGAGAACCCGCCTCCCTCCCAAAGTGTCCCTAAAGCCAATTCAAGATGACGGCTCAAGGCAATGCCCCCTCGGTTCTCCCCAAAGACGAGAGCCGCTAGTGCTGCCTCATAGAGTTACCTACTTGTCGGTATGTTTGAGAAATATTTTGTTGCAGAAATCATAATATTAACCTGTCTACTGATGCATATGTTTTAGATTGAGAAAGTTAAAAAACATAAGTATCAGCATTTTGCCTAACACACGGGGTTTCTGGTCCACCACAGCACGAGTTTACATATGTGAGGAACGTGAACACACACAGACACGTAGATAAACACATACTTAGTAACACGCAGAACGCACAGACACTCGCACATATAAAAACACGCATAGAAATTAGAAACAAGTATAGAAGACACACAAAAACACCATACACACCCAAGCACAGAAGAGACACACAATGATACGCAATATATTTATATATGCAATAAACACAATCATGCAAGAACACATACAAGCACCTATACAGATTCACAGGAACACACACAAGACTCAGGCACACACAAATACACGCAGAACGGCAAGCACACACACATGCTACCAGATTTACAGTATGGGCATATAAATATTCCCCGCGTCTCTCTTTAGCACCAGGGCGCACACCGCCCAAGCCTGTGCAGTGTGTCTCCCTGCCCAGCTCTCTGGGGGCCCCAGGACGCACACCACCCAAGCCAGTGCAGTGTGTCTTCCTGCCTGGCTCTCTGGGTGCACCAGGATGCACACCACCCAAGCCAGTGCAGTGTGTCTCCCTGCCCAGCTCTCTGGGTGCACCAGGACGCACACCACCCAAGTCAGTGCAGTGTGTCTCCCTGCCCACAGCTCTCTGGGTGCACCAGGGCGCACACCACCCAAGCCAGTGCAGTGTGTCTTCCTGCCCGGCTCTCTGGGTGCACCAGGACGCACACCACCCAAGTCAGTGCAGTGTGTCTCCCTGCCCAGCTCTCTGGGTGCACCAGGACGCACACCACCCAAGTAAGTGCAGTGTGTCTCCCTGCCCAGCTCTCTGGGGGCCCCAGGACGCACACCACCCAAGCCAGTGCAGTGTGTCTTCCTGCCCGGCTCTCTGGGTGCACCAGGACGCACACCACCCAAGTCAGTGCAGTGTGTCTCCCTGCCCAGCTCTCTGGGTGCACCAGGACGCACACCACCCAAGCCTGTGCAGTGTGTCTCCCTGCCCAGCTCTCTGGGTGCACCAGGATGCACACCACCCAAGTCAGTGCAGTGTGTCTCCCTGCCCAGCTCTCTGGGTGCACCAGGGCACACACCACCCACAGTGCAGTGTGTCTCCCTGCCAGGCTCTCTGGGTGCACTAGGACGCACACCACCCAAGTCAGTGCAGTGTTTCTCCCTGCCCAGCTCTCTGGGTGCACCAGGACGCACACCACCCAAGTCAGTGCAGTGTGTCTCCCTGCCCAGCTCTCTGGGGGCCCCAGGACGCACACCACCCAAGCCAGTGCAGTGTGTCTTCCTGCCCGGCTCTCTGGGTGCACCAGGATGCACACCATCCAAGTCAGTGCAGTGTGTCTCCCTGCCCAGCTCTCTGGGTGCACCAGGACGCACACCACCCAAGCCTGTGCAGTGTGTCTCCCTGCCCAGCTCTCTGGGTGCACCAGGACGCACACCACCCAAGTCAGTGCAGTGTGTCTCCCTGCCCAGCTCTCTGGGTGCACCAGGGCGCACACCACCCACAGTGCAGTGTGTCTCCCTGCCAGGCTCTCTGGGTGCACCAGGACGCACACCACCCAAGTAAGTGCAGTGTGTCTCCCTGCCCAGCTCACTGGGTGCACCAGGACGCACACCACCCAAGCCAGTGCCCTGTGTCTCCCTACCCAGCTCTCTGGGTGCACCAGGACGCACACCGCCAACAGTGCAGTGTTTCTCCCTGCCCAGCTCTCTGGGTGCACCAGGACGCACACCACCCAAGTCAGTGCAGTGTGTCTCCCTGCCCAGCTCTCTGGGTGCACCAGGACGCACACCACCAACAGTGCAGTGTGTCTCCCTGTCCAGCTCTCTGGGTGCACCAGGGCGCACACCACCCAAGCCAGTGCAGTGTGTCTCCCTGCCCGGCTCTCTGGGTGCACCAGGGCGCACACTACCCAAGCCAGTGCAGAGTGTCTCCCTGCCCAGCTCACTGGGTGAACCAGGACGCACACCACCCAAGTCAGTGCAGTGTGTCTCCCTGTCCAGCTCTCCGGGTGCACCAGGACGCACGCCACCCAAGCCAGTGCAGTGTGTCTCCCTGCCCAGCTCTCTAGGTGCACCAGGACGCACACCACCCAAGTAAGTGCAGTGTGCCCTGCCCAGCTCTCTGGGTGCACCAGGGCGCACACCACCCAAGTAAGTGCAGTGTGTCTCCCTGCCCAGCTCTCTGGATGCACCAGGGCGCACACCACCCAAGTAAGTGCAGTGTGTCTCCCTGCCCAGCTCTCTGGGTGCACCAGGGCGCACACCACCCAAGTAAGTGCAGTGTGTCTCCCTGCCCAGCTCACTGGGTGCACCAGGATGCACACCACCCAAGTCAGTGCAGTGTGTCTTCCTGCCCAGCTCTCTGGGTGCACCAGGGCGCACACCACCCACAGTGCAGTGTGTCTCCCTGCCCAGCTCACTGGGTGCACCAGGACGCACACCACCCAAGTCAGTGCAGTGTGTCTTCCTGCCCAGCTCTCTGAGTGCACCAGGGCGCACACCGCCCACAGTGCAGTGTGTCTCCCTGCCCAGCTCTCTGGGTGCACCAGGACGCACACCACCCAAGTCAGTGCAGTGTGTCTTCCTGCCCAGCTCTCTGAGTGCACCAGGGCGCACACCGCCCACAGTGCAGTGTGTCTCCCTGCCAGGCTCTCTGGGTGCACCAGGACGCACACCACCCAAGTCAGTGCAGTGTGTCTCCCTGCCCAGCTCTCTGGGTGCACCAGGGCGCACACCACCCACAGTGCAGTGTGTCTCCCTGTCCGGCTCTCTGGGTGCACCAGGACGCACACCACCCAAGCCAGTGCAGTGTGTCTTCCTGCCCAGCTCTCTGGGTGCACCAGGGCGCACACCACCCACAGTGCAGTGTGTCTCCCTGCCCAGCTCACTGGGTGCACCAGGACGCACACCACCCAAGTAAGTGCAGAGTGTCTCCCTGCCCAGCTCACTGGGTGCACCAGGGCGCACACCACCCACAGTGCAGTGTGTCTCCCTGCCCAGCTCACTGGGTGCACCAGGACGCACACCACCCAAGTAAGTGCAGAGTGTCTCCCTGCCCGGCTCTCTGGGTGCACCAGGGCGCACACCACCCACAGTGCAGTGTGTCTTCCTGTCCGGCTCTCTGGGTGCACCAGGGCGCACACCACCCAAGTAAGTGCAGTGTGTCTCCCTGCCCAGCTCACTGGGTGCACCAGGGTGCACACCACCCACAGTGCAGTGTGTCTCCCTGCCCAGCTCACTGGGTGCACCAGGACGCACACCACCCAAGTCAGTGCAGTGTGTCTCCCTGCCCAGCTCTCTGGGTGCACCAGGACGCACACCACCCAAGCCAGTGCAGTGTGTCTTTCTGCCCGGCTCTCTGGTAGCACCAGGACGCACACCACCCAAGCCAGTGCAGTGTGTCTCCCTGCCCAGCTCTCTGGGTGCACCAGGAGGCACACCACCCAAGCCAGTGCAGTGTGTCTTCCTGCCCGGCTCTCTGGGTGCACCAGGATGCACACCATCCAAGTCAGTGCAGTGTGTCTCCCTGCCCAGCTCTCTGGGTGCACCAGGACGCACACCACCCAAGCCAGTGCAGAGTGTCTCCCTGCCCAGCTCTCTGGATGCACCAGGACGCACACCACCCAAGCCAGTGCAGTGTGTCTCCCTGCCCAGCTCTCTGGGTGCACCAGGACGCACACCACCCAAGCCAGTGCAGAGTGTCTCCCTGACCAGCTCTCTGGGTGCACCAGGACGCACACCACCCAAGCCAGTGCAGTGTGTCTTCCTGCCCGGCTCTCTGGGTGCACCAGGATGCACACCATCCAAGTCAGTGCAGTGTGTCTCCCTGCCCAGCTCTCTGGGTGCACCAGGACGCACACCACCCAAGCCAGTGCAGAGTGTCTCCCTGCCCAGCTCTCTGGATGCACCAGGACGCACACCACCCAAGCCAGTGCAGTGTGTCTCCCTGCCCAGCTCTCTGGGTGCACCAGGACGCACACCACCCAAGCCAGTGCAGAGTGTCTCCCTGACCAGCTCTCTGGGTGCACCAGGACGCACACCACCCAAGCCAGTGCAGTTTTTCTCCCTGCCCCGCTCTCTGGGGGCCCCAGGACGCACACCACCCAAGCCTGTGCAGTGTGTCTCCCTACCCAGCTCTCTGGGGGTCCCAGGACGCACCCCACCCAAGCCAGTGCAGTGTGTCTTCCTGCCCGGCTCTCTGGTTGCATCAGGGCGCACACCACCCAAGCCAGTGCAGTGTGTCTTCCTGCCCGGCTCTCTGGTTGCATCAGGGCGCACACCACCCAAGCCTGTGCAGTGTGTCTCCCTACCCAGCTCTCTGGGGGTCCCAGGACGCACTCCACCCAAGCCTGTGCAGTGTGTCTCCCTACCCAGCTCTCTGGGGGTCCCAGGACGCACCCCACCCAAGCCAGTGCAGTGTGTCTTCCTGCCCGGCTCTCTGGTTGCATCAGGGCGCACACCACCCAAGCCTGTGCAGTGTGTCTCCCTACCCAGCTCTCTGGGGGTCCCAGGACGCACCCCACCCAAGCCAGTGCACTGTGTCTCCCTACCCAGCTCTCTGGGTGCACCAGGACGCACACCACCCAAACCAGTGCAGAGTGTCTCCCTGCCCAGCTCTCTGGGTGCGCCAGGGCGCACACTACCCAAGTCAGTGCACCAGGACTCCTGCCACCCTCGCCCCAGCAGTGTGTCCATGCCCAGCTCTCTTAGCGCAACAACACGCAGGGCTCCCATTCATGAAACTCCTAGATGTTGCAATGTTCACAGAGAGCTGGTTTTTTTCGCTCCATGAAATTGCAAAAAAAAGCCAAAGCCACCAAAATCCACATATGGCATCTCCCCTCCTGCTGCTGGCGGGGTTAGAGGGAGGAGGAGACAGAGCCCTGTCAGAGTAAGAGCCCCCCGGCTGTCCCGCCCGCCCGGCTCCCATCCCTGGGCTCTTACTCTGGAGGCGGCAGAGGTGGGGGTTTCATTTCCTGACAGCTATTTACTTAAACAGATGATTAGTTTTTAGAAGGATGGGCTATAACATTGAATCAATTACAAGACGCGCGTTTCGGAGACCATCACAGTCGGGAAACTAAAGGAGGACAGAGTGGCAGCGAGGCGCAAAGACACTGGATTGTTTTTCTTTTTCTTTTTTGGGTACTTTCTTGGACTTTTACTATTTTGGATTATTGGAACTGAGAAGGTAAGCAAGAGGCAGACTTTTACACTCTGTATTTTTTTTATACCACTCTGTTTTGGAGAACGTTTGCTTCGAACACAATTTGCAAACTGCTATTTAAGACTTATTTTGAGGTTATGTTTGGTGATTACTGGTGAGACGTACTTCAGTGCAGAAAAGAAGGTTTTGCGCTTTGTTTCCCCGGGCTGAGTTCATGTCTGCAGATGTGGGCAGCGGTGCTCTGCAGGACTGGCGTTGATTGTGGTCCGGGGGTATTGGCTGGATGGATGGAATGCACAATATTTGCCCTCTGCGGAGTGGCGGTTTTAAGCACATCTCGGAGTCGGTGTGTGACTCTTGGGGTGAGATGTCCGGCTTTGCACTTTATATGATAAAACCCTGCGCTTCGGAGCCAGGACCGTGCTGCAGCCCGTCTGCTCCCGGCGTATTCTGGAGGTGACGTGATCCTTGGCCGCTCTTGTGCCAGGGACCTGCCACGGCTCCTAGGGGGGACCGCGATGGAGCCGGGCTTGAGTGGAGATGGTCAGCTTTGCGCGAGGGGGGCCCTCGCACACAGAGCGGGGTGCGCACATGATACCCGGTGCGCGTGTTTTCAAGTGGCGGCAAAGGCTGCCAGTGCCGGGTGCGCCAGGAGACGCACCAAGGTCCTGTCTGGGGCTCAGATGGGGAGGATGCAGCAGGAAGCAGAGAGCCACGTATGCCGAGGAAGCTGAGAGCGCGCGCTGAGGGTGCCCGCGTTGGTACCTTGGGCTGAGGTTGTTGCGAGAGTTCACAAAGTGCATTTATCGTCACCCAGGAGGGAGGCGGCGTAGGGATGTCTGAGGGGGGACCTCGCGCAGGGGAGTCTGGTGAAACTTCACACTGGAAGTACATTAGAAGATGGTTACACAGTGCGGCGGAGGGGTGTCTCGGAGGTATCTCGTGCAGGGGGAAGACGCGTGTGGATCTATGATGTGCTGGGAGTTTGTAGGCCTGGATTGTGTTGCGAATCCTTCATTGCCCCCTCAGACTGGGACATCCACCGCGGGGCCGCTTTGGAAGGGGCTTGCAGCAAGCGGGAGGGGCTGCGGGCCTGAGCTGGACTGGGAACCATCGCTGCCTCCGGTAGCCCCGGTACCCAGGCGCGGGGCCGCGCAAACAGCGGCCGGCTGCAGACAAGGGCCCCTGTGCAAGCTATGGTGGGCCTGAGCTAGTCTGGGGGACGCTTCTGCCCCCCCTCCCCTCAGTCTTCTGGAAACAGCGCGGAGCCGCTGGGGGAATGGTCGGCTGCAGACTGGGGGCCCCAAGTAGAGAGAGGGGACAGGGGAGGGCTGGGCCTTACCGACCTACGCCCGCCCCATCTCTCCTCTGGCCCCGCCATCCCCAGGATCGAGCCGAGGTACCGCTCAGTAAGGGCCCGGCTGCAGAGGGGCCCCAGTGCCTGCGCTGGGCATGGTGTATCCCCTCACTGGCCCGTCAGCCCCAGGATCGAGGCCGCTCAGTCAGAGCCCCGCTGCAGAGGGGCTAGGGAGCTGCGCTGGGCTGAGTGTCCCCTCACTGGGAGGGCCCCAGGCTCTGCGCGCGCTGGGTGTCCCTTCACTGCCCGTGATCGAGCCATGGTGCCGCTCAGGAAGAGGCCGACTTTAGAGGGGCCCCAAGGTCTGCGCAGTCTCAGTGTCCCCGCACTGGCCCCTTAGCCCCAGCCCCAGGTTCTGCGCACTCTGGCTGTCCCCTCTCTGGCCCGTCAGTCAGCCCCAGGGTCGAGCCATTGTGCCGCTCAGTCAGAGCCCCGCTGCGGAGGGGCTCGAGGGCTGCGCTGCGCTGGGTGTCCCCGCACTGGCCCTGGGCCCCAGGCCCCGCGCGCGCTGGGCGTCCCTTCACTGTCCCGTCAGCCCGGGGTCGAGCCCTGGTGCCGCTCAGGAAGTGGCCGGCTGCAGCGGTAGCCCCAGGGGAGGCGGCTGCGCGCAGGCTGCCGGCTCTGCCGCCTCCCGGCCACGGACCCTCTAATGACAAACACATGGAGGCGGCTGCGCAGCGCCCGCCTCAGGCCCACGGCTGGGACGTGTGGCCTCTGAGGACGGACCCGCAGAGCCGCTATAACCCGGAGAGACGCTCTTTGTATCACACTGAGGCCAAGAGCTGACGGGGCAGAGAGGCTGCCAGCAGGGTTCAACAGGCCTCTGCACCGCGGGAAAAAGCCCCACCATAGCGTCTATCCCTGGTCCCTCTGCGCTTTCTCTATTCCTACCAACTGTACCTTCGAGCCACAGCGTTTGGACGCATTATTGTGCATCCACAGCAGATAACTTCCTGAAGATGCGGTTGGCCTCTCTGAACGGGTTTGTTACGGGTTTGTTCTGTGCATTATTCATTGTCTTTCCTGTGCGTGGTTGCTGGCATTGCATTCACCAAAAGTTTGTGTACAATGCTCTGTTCTGGAATACGTGATACAAGTATATAGGTTACGGGCTGAGTTCGAAGGGTGTGTGCGCAATGCCCTGTTCTAGAATAGTAATAAAAGTATAAGGACTGGCCTTAGATGATTTGGGTGCAATGCTCTGTAGTGAAATAAGCGATTAAAGTAGATTTTGTAAGTACTGGCATCAGGCCGGCTGTGAACAGGGCCCTGTGCTGGAACAGTTGATGAAGGTATACACTTAAAGGCCTGGCCTTGGATGGTTTGTGCGCAATGCCTTGTTCTGGAACAGGTGATAAAGTCTACACGTAAAGGACTGCCGTCAGATGATAAGTGCGCAATGCCCTATTCTGGAATAGTGATAAAAGTATACACTTGAAGGACTGGCCTTAGATGGGATGTGAGCAATGCCCTTTTCAGGAATACAAGATACAAGTATATACGTAAAAGACTGCCGTAAAGGACTGGCCCTGTTCTGGAATACGTGATAAAAGTATACAAGTTAAGGACTGGCCTCTGATGGTGACTTCCAGGGTAGATACCTGGCTCAGCTTAAAATGGTGACCGAAGGCCCATGCACTGTGCCTCTCGCCCCAGCAAAAATATTATAGCGGGGTTGTGGCAATTGCCACATATAATCGGGCCCCCAATGTCCTGTTCTTGATACTGCATTTCATGCCTGTGCCCCGCGTGCTTTAGGCCGTTTGGGGAGGCTGCCATTTCCCTTGGTTCCGTCTGGCCACGGTCCCTGCCTGCCTGGGTCGCGGTCCCGAGCCACCGTTCTTCCCTGAGGTCAGCCTCGGGCCGGCCTGGTCCTGCGCCTCTTAATTTCCACGGAGGTGCTACGCAGCGTCCGGGAGTCTCACTGGACGCCTGTGTTGTGGTGGTCCGAGGTCGAGCGCCCTAGCCGTTAGGCCAACTCCTCTCCTCTCTCTGTGTAATTGCCCGTGTGTTTCAAGTTATTGTGCTGTGGTGGTGCCAGGGGCACTGTGATTGGGCCCATGTGGGTGAAGGTGGCTGTTCTTGGGAGGCGCGAGTGCCTGTGGCATTGGCAGACAGTACCTGTGCTGTGGTTATGCAGGGGCGCTCGGCGTGGGCGCCCGTGTGCCTCGGGTGGTCGTGCTGCGACGGAGCGTCAGACGCTGTTTGGGGTGGATTACAGTGCCTTTTCTGGGGAGGCGCTGAGCCTGGGTGTCTCTGCAGCTGATTGTGTCTGACGATGCTCCCTGGAAGTGCTGTGGCACCAGGCGTCGGTGCCTTAGTAACTGCAGTAAGTGTCTGTGTTGTGGCGGCACACATGGGAGTGCCTGTGTTGTGGTGGCACACATGGGAGTAAGTGCCAGTGTTGTAGTGGCACACTTGGGAGTAAGTGCCAGTGTTGTGGCGGCACACATGGGAGTAAGTGCCCGTGTTGTGGTGGCACACATGGGAGTAAGTGCCAGTGTTGTAGTGGCACACTTGGGAGTAAGTGCCAGTGTTGTGGCGGCACACATGGGACGGGTTCCCCAGTAGCTGGGGTGGCTGTGCTGTGGTCGTGCATGGTTGGCCGGGCGTGGGTAAGTACCTACGTGACTGAGGTACCTATCTCTTCTTACGCCAGACATGAGGCGTCGAGCGTGGGCACCCTAGTGACTGAAGTACCTCTGATGTGGCGATGCACTGGGCGTTGGTACCCAAGTGGCTGTGGCGGCAGCATTGCGCCGGTAGTGGGTACCCACGTGACTGAGGTACCTCTGCTGTGGCTGTACAGGCGGCCCCGGCGTGAGCACCTAAGCGACATGGATACCTCGGCTGTGGGGTCATGGGTACCTCTGCTGTGGGGTGCACGGGGCGCTTGTGCCAAATTGACTGCGTTACCTGTTCTATATGGCCATGCAGGGGCTGTGTGTGTACCAGTGTCCGCTGTGGTAGTGTTTTGGGCGACGCTTCGGCCAGCGGTGAACATCTGGGGCTCCAGGAGCGCAACAGCTGTGCGGTGGCACACACACAGCACAGCAGCTCAGGAGTAAAGAAGTCCAGCTCCGCACGTGTGGTGCCAAGGGCGCAGATGAACCGTACTGTACAAACATCAACATGGGCAGGGGGCACCAGAGAGCCAGCTAGGAGCAAGGCTCGGCGCCCTCCGCCGGAGCTTCAGACCCGTGGCACACTCAGAGGGCGAAGCTGTGCGCAACGCAGCAGCGCGGGGGTGGGATGTGCTGGTTCTTGTCGAAAAACAACAGCAAAGCACTTTGTGATTGCTGTTTGATACCTTTGTATTTTCTTTACTTTTATGTCACACCCGTGAATTTCCATTGTGTATTTGTGCGACAGGCATCTGTCTTTAAAAAATCTACGAGGAAGTGATTAAACAACGACTGATATGGTGAGAGGGGGATTAGGGGGTGATAGTTATGAGTTGCAAGCACCCCGGGTTTGTTGACAGACTTGCTGTGGGGTGTGTACTCGTGGTACACACGCAGTGATGTGCTCACTCCCAGGGGGTCTTGCAGTTGCCTGCTCCTGGAATGTGTTTCTCACGCTGTTAGTTAAACCCCTCGTCGGAAATGCTGGCAGCGGTCGACATAAGACGTATTTTGGTTGTGACAAAGTACGGTGGCACCCACAGCTGGGTGCGGTTATTGTGTTTCCTCTCTGTGTTTTACCACCTGCGTGTCCTCTTGCAGGGTAGGGGGCTCACCTGTGAAGTTGTGGAATGTGTGTGCATTAATTGCACAGGCGCTACTGCACACATGTTCGTGGTGCACCTGGTCACAGTTGGGGGATCACAGGTGTGTCACTATCCTGTGCTCACAAGGCCGCCATCGTTGTGCCCTCAATGCTACAAATGTAACACATTCACTAGTACATTAGTGGTGCACATTAGAATAACGACGGGATAGCTTTACAAGCCAAATTCACGAATTATCACAGCCCTAGTCAGTGGTCGAAGTGGGAAGGGCTTGAGGGGCACACTTTAGGAAAAAGCCCCCCTTTTTTTGTCAAAAGTCAATCGCTCCGACCGTCAATTTCTACAGCTGAAAAGCTTGAATTGTGTAAGGTGGGGTGTCTCCTATGCTGTGAAACCGAGGGAGGGGCAGGCAGCTAAACTGACCTTCTTGCCTGGGTACCACTGCCCGAAAGAAAAGTAAATGTACACAACTGGTCAATCTGCATATGTAGAGGGAGCAGGGAAGTGGCTTTGGGTTTAATTGATGGAATCACTTGAAGCTTCCTGGTGACACACAAGTATTCTGTATGAGAGGTATTGTAAGGGAGCTACCAGCTAAACTGTGAAGTGTGCTTTTAAAAGAGGGTTACAAAAACCAAACAAACAAAAAAACACTGCACTATGTACAGCCTGCAAAAAATCTACGTTTTGGAAGCGTATTTATCCGAAACCTTTTTGCACATTTTGTATCTATACTGTGTGTAGTGAAAGTTAAAAATAATGGCCTACATGTTCACTCACATTGTTTTCTATCACAGACTGGGGCCGTGTAGCACTAAACATACACAAGGCACTATGTTCTCCACTCTACCAACCAGGATTTGGTGCATTAACTAATATAGGTTTCATAATTTACCACAGCGCATTTCACAATGATCATCCCATGAATTTGCATTTAAGATGTGTTATTTTATATGTAATTACCGGAAGGCAGAAAACGAAAAAAGTTACAGAATGTTTTTTTTAGCCCCGCCCACACGCTCACTCACACCACCCCTGTTCCTCCCACTTGCTCCAGCAGCACAGTTTCCATACCTTTGTAATGCACTTCGACCCTGACGTGGGAAGGGGGAGGGGCAGGGTGGGGAGTAGTAATGTGTGGATTACGGAGTTTTACAGGTAAGTAAACATTTAAATAAATAAAACGAATTTCGTTGCGCGCACTACATCGCATTTGGGGATGTAGTGCACTCAACGAGATTCGTTTTATTTATTTAAATGTTTACTTACCTGAGAAGCTCCGTAATCCATACATTACTACCCCCCACACTGCCCCTCCCCCTCCCCACATCACCGCCCTGCAGGTAATCCCACTGCCGGGCGACCCCGGACCCTAGAGCACAATCTTTTCACACTCACTGTTTCATTCCGGGTGCACAAATAAGGCGACGATGTTGCGCATATTAAGGCCTTCAGTGTGAACATAGCGCCTCGCCGTTGTTATGGTTCATGCAATGGTGCGTGCAGCCCTGGTGCCCCATCCGTCTGATACCCAGTCTCACTGCCAGGGTACAGCTGTGCCTCCGGAGTGTCACACTGGCTGCAGTGTCTGAGCTGTGTGCGCGCTCTAGAAACGCACGCCCCTCTCGAGACGTTATTGACCGCTCGGGGAGCGCTTCACGCACCGGAAGCGCGAGATGGCACGTGCCACGGGTGGATGCTGAACACAGGGCGCCTCCGTCTATGTATGAAACGCGGATAGCGCATGGAGTCGGATCTCACACAGACACCTGCTGCTCGGGGGCTTGTGATGATTTGTGCCCCCTTCGCCCCAAACTTAAAGCGCTCAGAACCCACCGAGGGCCGTTTCATGCCGTTATGTACCCCGCAGAGGAGCCTTTGGGGATCTGCCTCGCCCCCTCCGGCCCCCCTCCGCTCCTCTCCGCTCCTCTCTAGATGTCTTGGGCTCTGGATAATGCGCCTTTCATGTCTGGGATGAGATGCAGGCGCTGGAAGGACAGTGACTAAAGCGGACCTTGCCCCCTTCCCTGCTGACGCTCCATCCGCCCCAGCCGGAGAGCCAGATGTGGAGATATGAAAGATCTGCCCCTCTCGGTACCTTAAGAGTGAGAACCAGCCCTCCTCAGGATCTTTCTTCTCTCTGTAGGGTTTCAGTGCCTGGTTTTGTGTCTGTTCCAGGGTTATTCTGCACTAGCACTGGCGTCTGCTGCGCAGGACAGGACTAGTTTGACTGGTCGGTTGTCTGTTAAAGGGTTATGGTGCAGCTTTACTAGCACTGGTCCCCTCCCTGCAGGGTTATATTGTACTGGTCTGGTGCCTGTTCCAGGGTTATGCTGCACTAGCACTGGTGTTTGCTGCGCAGGACAGGACTAGTTTGACTGGTCGGTTGTCTGTTAAAGGGTTATGGTGCAGCTTTACTAGCACTGGCCCCCTCCCTGCAGGGTTATATTGTACTGATCTGGTGTCTGTTACAGGGTTATGCTGCACTAGCACTGGTGTCTGCTGTGCAGGGCAGGAGTAGTTTGCCTGGTCGTGTGTCTGTTACATGGTTATGCTGCAGCTTTACTAGCACTGGTCCCCTCCCTGCAGGGTTATATTGTACTGGTCTGGTGCCTGTTCCAGGGTTATGCTGCACTAGCACTGGTGTCTGCTGTGCAGGGCAGGAGTAGTTTGCCTGGTCGTGTGTCTGTTACATGGTTATGCTGCAGCTTTACTAGCACTGGCCCCCTCCCTGCAGGGTTATATTGTACTGATCTGGTGTCTGTTACAGGGTTATGCTGCACTAGCACTGGTGTCTGCTGTGCAGGGCAGGAGTAGTTTGCCTGGTCGTGTGTCTGTTACATGGTTATGCTGCAGCTTTACTAGCACCGGCCCCCTCCCTGCAGGGTTATATTGTACTGGTCTGGTGCCTGTTCCAGGGTTATGCTGCACTAGCACTGGTGTCTGCTGTGCAGGGCAGGAGTAGTTTGCCTGGTCGTGTGTCTGTTACATGGTTATGCTGCAGCTTTACTAGCACTGGCCCCCTCCCTGCAGGGTTATATTGTACTGATCTGGTGTCTGTTACAGGGTTATGCTGCACTAGCACTGGTGTCTGCTGTGCAGGGCAGGAGTAGTTTGCCTGGTCGTGTGTCTGTTACATGGTTATGCTGCAGCTTTACTAGCACCGGCCCCCTCCCTGCAGGGTTATATTGTACTGGTCTGGTGCCTGTTCCAGGGTTATGCTGCACTAGCACTGGTGTCTGCTGTGCAGGGCAGGAGTAGTTTGCCTGGTCGTGTGTCTGTTACATGGTTATGCTGCAGCTTTACTAGCACTGGCCCCCTCCCTGCAGGGTTATATTGTACTGATCTGGTGTCTGTTACAGGGTTATGCTGCACTAGCACTGGTGTCTGCTGTGCAGGGCAGGAGTAGTTTGCCTGGTCGTGTGTCTGTTACATGGTTATGCTGCAGCTTTACTAGCACTGGCCCCCTCCCTGCAGGGTTATATTGTACTGATCTGGTGTCTGTTACAGGGTTATGCTGCACTAGCACTGGTGTCTGCTGTGCAGGGCAGGACTAGTTTGACTGGTCGTGTGTCTGTTACATGGTTATGCTGCAGCTTTACTAGCACTGGTCCCCTCCCTGCAGGGTTATATTGTACTGGTCTGGTGCCTGTTCCAGGGTTATGCTGCACTAGCACTGGTGTTTGCTGTGCAGGGCAGGACTAGTTTGACTGGTCGTGTGTCTGTTACATGGTTATGCTGCAGCTTTACTAGCAATGGTCCCCTCCCTGCAGGGTTATATTGTACTGGTCTGGAGTCTGTTACAGGGTTATGCTGCACTAGCACTGGTGGCTGCTGCGCAGGGCAGGACTAGTTTGAGTGGTCGTGTGTCTGTTACAGGGTTTTGCTGCAGTTTTACTAGCACTGGTCCCCTCCCTGCAGGGTTATATTGTACTGGTCTGGTGTCTGTTACAGGGTTATGCTGCACTGGTTTGCTGTGCTGGGTTATATTGCAGTGGTCTGGTGTCTGTTACTGGGTTTTGCTCCTCTAGCACTGGTGTCTGCTGTGCAGGACTTCATTGCACGGTTCTTGTGATATTTACAGGGCGGTGCTGCACTTGCACTGGTCTCTGCTCTGCTGGTCTAAATACCTTTGTTCGTGTGTCTTTTACTGGGTTTTGCTGCACTATCCCTGGTGCCTGCTCTGCAGGACTTTATTGCAATAGTCTTGTGATTTTTTACAGGGCTGTGCTGCACTAGCACCGGTTTCTGCTGTGCTGGGTTATATTGCAGTGGTCCTGGGTCTTTTCCAGGGTTATTTATTTATTTATAAAGTTTTATATAGTGCTAGCTAGACCCGTGGGTATCAGTGCACTTTACATACACACAGGAAAAGGAAAAGAATTGCATTACATGAGAATGCCTAAAGACAAAAGCAAAGACATATTACTTATGTATCCAGTGCCGGGAGAAGGACGCAGGTGGCTGACTCAGTCAGAAAACCGCCATCTTTGAAGATCACAGTGAGTGGGGAGTCCACTAGGTTATTGATGCCTGGGACAGTTGCCTTGGTCGGTAAAGTATTGGTTGAGGAGAAAGAGTTTCATGTCCTTTTTGAAGCAAGAGGAGGAGGGGTGTGTTATGCTGCACTAGCACTGTATCTGATGTGCAGGATTAGTTCACTAGTCATGTGTCTGTTCTAGGGTTACGCTGCACTGGCACTGTATCTGCTGTGCAGGATTAGTTGACTAGTCATGTGTCTGTTCTAGGGTTATGCTGCACTGGCACTGTATCTGCTGTGCAGGATTAGTTGACTAGTCATGTGTCTGTTCTAGGGTTACGCTGCACTGGCACTGTATCTGCTGTGCAGGATTAGTTGACTAGTCATGTGTCTGTTCTAGGGTTATGCTGCACTGGCACTGTATCTGCTGTGCAGGATTAGTTGCACTGGTCATGTGTCTGTTATAGGGTTATGCTGCATTTGCACTGTATCTGCTGTGCAGGATTAGTTGACTAGTCATGTGTCTGTTCTAGGGTTATGCTGCACTGGCACTGTATCTGCTGTGCAGGATTAGCTGCACTAGTCATGTGTCTGTTCTAGGGTTATGCTGCATTTGCACTGTATCTGCTGTGCAGGTTTATATTGCATTGGTCCTGTGTCTGTTCTAGGGTTATGCTGCACCGGTCTGCTGTGCAGGGTTATATTGCACAGGTCTGGTGCCTCCTGCAGAGTTATGCTGCACCAGCGTCTGCAGTGGAGATTATATTACACTGGTTTGGTGTCTGTTAGAGGGTTATGTTGCACTGGCATTGGTGTTTGCTGTGCAGGACTATATTGCCCGGTCGTGTGATTGTTAGAGGGCTGTGCTGCACTTGCACTGGTCTCCGCTCTACAGGTTTGCGTTCTTCTGGTCCGGTGTCTGTTACAGGGTTAGGCTGCAGTAGCACTGGTGTTTGATGTGCAGGATTTTATTGCCCTGGTTTATGCCTGATACAGGGTTATGCTGCACTTACACTGGTATCTGCTCTGCAAGTTTATATTAATTTGGTCTGATGCATTGATCTGGTGTCTGTTACAGGGTATGGCGGCACGAGTACTGGGATCTTCTATGCAGTTTGAAATTCCATTGGTCTGGAGTTTGTGACAGGGGTTTGCAGCACTAGCACCGGTATCTGCTCTGCAGGTTTAAATGTCTTTGGTCTGGTGCCTGTTACCTTGTTTTGCTGCACTTGCCCTGGTGTCTGCTCTGCAGATTTATAGGCCACTGGTCTGCTGTTTTACTGGGGTTTGCTACACCAGCATTGATGTCTGCGCTGCAGATATATATTACATTGGTCTGATGTCTGCTACATGGTTTTGCTGCACTGTTGTCTGCTCTGCGTGTTTATATTCTATTCCTCTGGCGTTTTCATGGGTTTGCTGCACTAGCACCTGTGTCTGTTCTGCAGGTTTATATCCCATTGGTCTCGTGCAGTGGTCTGGTGTTTTACTGGGTTTTGATACAACAGCATTTGTGTCTGCGCTGCAGATATAGATTACATTGGTCTGATGTCTGCCTCAGGGATTCGGTGCACTAGCACCGGTGTCTGCTCTGCAGGTTTAAATGCCTTTGGTCTGGCATTTTATTGGGGTTTGCTGCACTAGCACCGGTGTCTGCTCTGCAGGTTTAAATGCCTTTTGTCTGGTGTCTGTTACCTTGTTGTGCTGCACTCACCCTGGTGTCTGCTCTGCGGGTTTGTAGTCCATTGGTCTGGTGTTTTACTGGGTTTTGCTGCAACAGCATTGGTGTCTGCACTGCACGTGTATGTTACATTGGTCTAATGTCTGGGCTATGCTGCACTGGTGTCTGCTCTGCATCTTTAAATGCCTTTGGGCTGGTGCCTGTTACCTTGTTTTGCTGCACTCGCCCTGATGTCTGCTCAGTAGGTTTACATTCCAAGGGTCTGGTGCCTGTTACCTTGTTTTGCTGCACTCGCCCGTATGTCTGCTCAGTAGGTTTACATTCCAAGGGTCTGGTGCCTGTTACCTTGTTTTGCTGTACTACATTCCATTGGTCTGGTGCCCGTGGCAGGGGTTTGATGCACTCGTGTCTCAAACGTATTGTGCTCTACTGGTTCCAGCAGCTGTTCCTAAAGTGCACCCATGTTGCCTCTCTCCCCTGGTAGTTTGGGACTCGCTCTAGTGCCCCACTTACCGAGCACACACTCGCCACCAAGGGCAGGTGGCGCCCGGTCTCGGCTCTCCGGTGTGCACTGAAGCAATGAACAGTGCTTGCACCCTTGCAGGATTCATTCTGCAATCCCTCTATCAAATGTCTGCGCTTCGGATATTTTGCGGTGAGATAATTGCGCGTGTGCGTTGATTTGCTGTTGAAGCGCGTCAGTAGTCGCAATGAGTAGAAACGCGCTGCATAATATAGTACCAGTACTAAGCTCGTGCACGGTGGTATAGTACTGGTGCGCACAGAGACGCTCGATACATGTGGTTGCGGGCAGAGGATGAGCCGAGTCTGGAAGGCGCCGGGAGAGCTGCGTGGGCGGAGGGCTCCGGAGCCCAGCGGGGGCCGGGTCCTTGCCTCGTACTCAGGGGAGGGGGTCCAGGATAACGGGCTCCTTGGAAGAGGCAGCGGCTCCGCCGGGACTCGCTGGATGCTGCGTGCGTGGGTGCATCCTGGTGCCAGGACCCTGCCTCTTCCTTTGATCTGGTCTCAGAGGGTCCCTGCAGGCTCGCCTGCAGATAGCGCTCTGCTGCCCCCTAGGGATTAATGTATAGAAGCCATCTCTATGGGACAAAACCAGCGATTAGCAGCAGCAAGTAAACACAGAACAAGCACGATGTTGGAAATAAAACGCACGCACACTCACGAACACAATTTGAGTCTCAGTTTGATGTTTTACTTGGGCTGTTTATGCTTGAATACTAAGGGGCAGATTTATGAAGGCCTTGCGCCGCCGGTGCGTCATTTTTAACATGGGAAAAAGTGACGCACCGGCGGCGCAAGGCCTTCATAAATAAGGCCCTAAGTATCTACGGTTGGGCCTGTATGGATGGATATGTGGTTGGCTGGGCCTGTATGGATGGATATTTTAGAAGTCAGAGCGTTGGACGGGCAAATAGGTTGGTCGGCCAGTGGCCGGGTAGATAGATTGTAGATAGATTGGTTGGACGACAGATGGAGAGGTGTGGTGAATGCGGTCTGGCAGCCATGCATAGAGTTTTAAAGGTGCGGCGTAACGGCCAGAGCTGCCGACGTTGGAGCTGGGGTACCAGGCTAAAGTCTCGGCGTCGGCTCAACATCCTGTGATTTTGGACAAGTCACTTAATCTCCCCCTGTTTACCAAAAATGAATGTGTCCATGTAAAGTGACTGGTGCTTATATAAAGCGCTCCAATACCTGCGTTCGAGTTCGCACTACGTAAAATTAGACAAAAACAAAAACAATCTGGATCACCAACTGCTATGAGCCTGCTTGGGTGGGAGCGGCACAGACCTCCCCATGATGATAAGATTCTGCAGATGGAGGTCTTGGCGTGGTCCTTTAATTTATGGCGGTGTGTGGCTAGAAGAAAGGGTGCCTGGTGGACGGGGAGATAAAGATGGTGTTCGGGAAACTATTGATACAATGTGAGCTTGGAGAGGCGCGGGGGGCCGAGGGCTGCTGCGAGGGGCGAGGACAAGGGAAGAAAGGGACGGGAGGCAAGAGCCAGCGGCCGAACTTCTTTTAAGAGTAGTTCGGCCGTGTTATGTCGGTCATGGCAACTAATTCATTTACTAACTATCCCTCATGTCATGACACCCGTCTTTCGCGATTTATTGAACTATATGTTTTTGCAATTACGCTTTGATGGTATCTGCCAGCGAAATGTGTTCATTTTCAGCATCATTTAGTATTTGTTTCAATAAAGATGGAAACAAATTAGCTGTTAATCAACAAATCTTGTGAGTGTTTGCTCGAAATCATTCTTAAACTCTGTACGCATAGGAATGGTGTGTTTCTTGAGTTTCTTTCTAAAATTAAACATTTTCAAACTCAAAAAATACTAGACATTGGTGGATCCGATAGAATTTCTCTAAAATGGCGCATTTTCTTTGTTGAGATGAATACTTTCCAACATCATTAAGTCGACATACGACATGTTAGCACACGCAGGCAGAGCATTGGCGCCCTCTGGTGGATATATTACGATGTAGCAATTGCATTTATTAGACTTGATGCGATCCAGTGTCTGTTTTTTTACATAATTTCGCTGTGTGCACAGATTTTTACTTCCCGAATGTTCATTTCATGTTTGTTTGGCTTCTTAAAACGATAACAAAAAATAGATGAAAAGAAGAGTGGCGTTGAGAGGCATCGCGTACATTGATTTCGTTTCAAGTTGTTTTAAACGTCATGAGAAGCCTGCAAGGGAACAGACATTATTTAGAATAATGTTATGCGCGTCACTAAACTAAAATGCCTAGGACGTTTCTTGACTATGTGCGCCACAGGCAGAAAAGGCGCGAAATTTGACCAGCGCAAGGAAAGCGCCCTTGACGAATAGTATCCATGAAACCTTTCTATAGTCCTGCCCGTTTTATATCGATTCACCCTTTATCTTATTACAAATAATATAATCGTAAGAATTAATATAGAAGCACCGTACCCCGCTATGTGTTGTATTCGCAATGTGTACATTAAACCAGGATCGAATGAATATCAAAGAGATGTGAGGCCAAGGCAGTCACCCACCGTTAAAACACATCCATCTGCGCAGCTCACTGAAGCGAAACACTGGGGACACCGTGGCACACACGGGCGGTGCATCCGAGCGCGCAGACAGCTCTAAAACTACCAAGAAGCAGACATCTAAAAAGTGCGCAAAACAAACTGGCCATATTCGAAGTACCTCATTGAAAGAACAATGAGCACATTATACTGTAATAATACCAGTGCCGACACTAATAACAGTACAATTATAAATACTACGACTAATAATATTAATAAAATATCAAAACACCACCACAGCATAACAAATATATTATAATAATCAGGATGTATTATTATTATTGGACAAAATCGTGTCAATAACAGTAATACTACTCCTACTAATAATAATAATTATTATACATCGTGATAATAATAAAAAGCGTAATTGGAGCCCTTCTAGGACAAAGTTAGCTAAAGTAGACGCACAAGCATTTTTTATATGGATACCTAAGGATGAAATATATGAAGCAAACCGTCAGTTTAAAAGATATCACCCTGCGAGACCTTGTGATCTAATTCATTGATATTGTTCAAGACATTTGAAGGTAATAACATCACCTTTCGGGAAGTTGTCTTCCGGTGCTTCAGAATGATTCTGATCACGTTGCTATTGTTTTCCTCTGAACCGGATGTCGGTACACTTCTATAACAGCCTAGCTTGACAGGTAGGCGTGGCTTCCGGTGGTTGATTGACGTCTTCTCCTTTGCACGTGCTAATGGCGCTGGGGGCCCAGCCTCCGCTGAGCTCAAATACAGTGCTCAACCAAATACAATCGAACAAAGGTAATTGTCCTAACGGACTCGTAGTGACGCACACACTGATTCCAATGCTCAACGGAAAAGCTGAAATACCGTTTAAGTTGAAAAGGGGGAAGAAAGCTATTGTGAGAGGGCCTTAGGCATGTCTTGTCGCTGTCCCCATGCGAAACGAATAATGCATTGAAGAATTCTTTCGCGCCAACGCACAGTGATCTGCTGCGCAGGGTGGGCAGAGCCATCCACCCAGCCACGAGCATAATAGGGTCGTACCATGTCAGAACACACAGTACAGGTCCAAGTAGGTGCTTCCACAACAGTACGTCTCCCATCTGAGTTCTGACAGCAAGGTACTTCTCAATCACATCCTTCCTCAGTCCAGTAGAGTACTTAATTAATGTTCTGTGTGCGTGTCCAGCAGCCTCCTTAAGCTAGCGCCATATAAATAAATAAACTACACGAGGGACTACTTTACCTTAACTTTAGCCCCCCTTGGTCCCCTCCTGTTCTCTCCATTATAGCACCATGGACTGTTGTACTGAAAAGATTTGGTCAATCACCACGCTGTAAGTAATATCAGATTATTCATCATCCATATGCATTATATACGGATGGCAATCCTTTCTGATATTTTTGCAATAAATCTGGCAACGCCATGTAAAAAGCACTTGTGAATGCCTCTGCTTGCATGCATGGGCACCTGAGGCTGACAACCAGATCTATTGGCCTTGTCAGTGCTTGTTTAATCTCAGATTTGGCTGAAGGAATGCGTTTCGTAGAAAGATACATTAAGCTTTGTAATAAAATTCGAGAAAGCGACGAGGCGGCATGTTTTCGTTCAGCCTCAAGCTACCGCCCATGTCTTTGGAAAACATATTTTGGCCGCAGAGCCGCTGCTTTCCTGGCAGCGTCTGTGGTCCTCGCATGGGCTGAGAGCTGTGAAAACGTGGCGCGGTCACGCTCTCCGCCCGAGACCGTGGGGCTCAAATACGATGAGGAAAAACCCTATGCAAGGAGGTGCCCACCCCGAGGCAATACACAGGGGAGGTGGAAAAGCCCTATGCAAGGAGGGGCCCACCCCAAGGCAAAACACAGGGGACGTGGAAATCCCTATGCAAGGAGGTGCCCACCCCAAGGCAAAACACAGGGGACGTGGAAAACCCTATGCAAGGAGGTGCCCACCCCAAGGCAATACACAGGGGATGTGGAAAACCCTATGCAAGGAGGTGCCTACCTCAAGGCAATACACAGGGGATGTGGGAAACCCCTATGGAAGTAGGTGGTCACCCCATGGCAATACACAGGGGAGGTGGAAAAGCCCTATGCAAGGAGGTGCCCACCCCAAGGCAATATACAGGGGACGTGGAAAAACCCTATGCAAGGAGGTGCCCACCCCAAGGCAAAACACAGGGGACGTGGAAAACCCTATGCAAGGAGGTGCCCACCCCAAGGCAATACACATGGGACGTGGAAAAACCCATTGCAAGGAGGTGCCCACCCCAAGGCAATACACAGGGGATGTGGAAAAACCCTATGCAAGAAGGTACCCACCCCAAGGCAATACACAGGGGACGTGGAAAAACCCTATGTAAGGAGGTGCCCACCCCAAGGCAATTCACAGGAGACGTGGAAAAACCCTATGCAAGGAGGTGCCCATCCCAAGGCAATACACAAGAGACGTGGAAAAACCCTATGCAAGGAGGTGCCCACCCCAAGGCAATACACAGGGGACGTGGAAAACCCTATGCAAGGAGGTGCCCACCCCAAGGCAATACACAGGGGACGTGGAAAACCCTATGCAAGGAGGTGCCCACCCCAAGGCAATACACAGGGGACGTGGAAAACCCCTATGGAAGTAGGTGGTCACCCCATGGCAATACACAGGGGAGGTGGAAAAGCCCTATGCAAGGAGGTGCCCACCCCAAGGCAATATACAGGGGACGTGCAAAAACCCTATGCAAGGAGGTGCCCACCCCAAGGCAATACACAGGGGACGTGGAAAACCCTATGCAAGGAGGTGCCCACCCCAAGGCAATACACAAGGGACGTGGAAAAACCCATTGCAAGGAGGTGCCCACCCCAAGGCAATACACAGGGGATGTGGAAAAACCCTATGCAAGAAGGTACCCACCCCAAGGCAATACACAGGGGACGTGGAAAAACCCTATGTAAGGAGGTGCCCACCCCAAGGCAATTCACAGGGGACGTGGAAAAACCCTATGCAAGGAGGTGCCCATCCCAAGGCAATACACAAGAGACGTGGAAAAACCCTATGCAAGGAGGTGCCCACCCCAAGGCAATACACAGGGGACGTGGAAAAAACCCTATGCAAGGAGGTGCCCACCCCAAGGCAATACACAGGGGACGTGGAAAACCCTATGCAAGGAGGTGCCCACCCCAAGGCAATACACAGGGGACGTGGAAAACCCCTATGGAAGTAGGTGGTCACCCCATGGCAATACACAGGGGAGGTGGAAAAGCCCTATGCAAGGAGGTGCCCACCCCAAGGCAATATACAGGGGACGTGGAAAAACCCTATGCAAGGAGGTGCCCACCCCAAGGCAAAACACAGGGGACGTGGAAAACCCTATGCAAGGAGGTGCCCACCCCAAGGCAATACACATGGGACGTGGAAAAACCCATTGCAAGGAGGTGCCCACCCCAAGGCAATACACAGGGGATGTGGAAAAACCCTATGCAAGAAGGTACCCACCCCAAGGCAATACACAGGGGACGTGGAAAAACCCTATGTAAGGAGGTGCCCACCCCAAGGCAATACACAGGGGACGTGGAAAAACCCTATGCAAGGAGGTGCCCATCCCAAGGCAATACACAAGAGACGTGGAAAAACCCTATGCAAGGAGGTGCCCATCCCAAGGCAATACACAAGAGACGTGGAAAAAACCCTATGCAAGGAGGTGCCCACCCCAAGGCAATACACAGGAGACGTGGAAAAACCCTACGCAAGGAGCTGCCCACCCCAAGGCAATGCATTGGGGCTGCAGGTAGCGAAGCCAGTGTCTGAGCACCATAAGGCCCCGTCTCCTGACTAAACACCAAGGTGCAGCTGGCTCTGCAGACGGAAGTCTGAGCGCCATCTTGAAAGTGGCCATGGGGCCAGTTAAAGGTGGCCGCTAATATCGCCATTACGGTATTGCGTCTCTATTACCAGACCCGCTATTACTGTGTGTAGAACGAGCCAGGGAAACGGGTACTCTGAAAACTGCAGCAGAGATGGGATGGAAGATCATTGGCTGCCCTCGTGCTCGTTATGCTGAGCTCAGCTGATGGCCTCGGAGCCCCCAGTGCCCCGCTCCAGACGCTGAACGCTTCAGCAAGTACCGGAACCTCAGACACATTCAGCACGTGATTAAAAGAGGGGGGTTGAACACTTCGACGTCATGTTCAATCTGCACATAGGAGACCGCATGCCACGACTACATGTCACTAGATGGCTGCAGTCTCTTGTTAGACGGCTCTGCCCCTGCAGCAGACACCAGACCTACAGATACAGTCAACTTGTGATTAACCGAACACCACCAGGTAGGCCCCCCCCCCCCCCACACATCATGTAGAAGCTACTCAGTCTCATTAATGTGGGGTCTGGAGCAGACCCCAGGAGCCCAGACACTGGCAGCGTGTGATTAACTGAAGGGAGGGTCCCTTGAAGCAGCGCTTTGAAGTCCCAGAAGCGGTTATCCAGGGCAGGCAGGGAGATAAACACACAGACTAGTATTAGGGGCTGTCCGAGTGAGGACAGGTTCTGCTCCTGTCCCCTCGCACGGCCCTTGTACGCTGCAGGGGGTGGTCCTTCCCCACTTTTTGTTATTCACAAAGTTCAAAGTGTGCCCTCGTGTGTCCTAGTACAGAAATGTAGAGAAATACATATGAAGGAGAAGGACTAGTCACATACAAGGCAGCACTCGCGTGTGACTGTTCAACATCTTTGAGATTGGGTTATTGTGGCAGGAAAAGGTGCTTTCAGCCATGCTCTGCCCTGGGCTGCTCACTCCAACTGAACGCGTGCACCCATCGCCTCTGCGCGCTCCTAGACTGGGGCCTCGAGACGCTTGGCTTGTTGGGGCTCTGTCCACAGCTCGTAACTAGATTCGCGCCCCCTGGTGGGGACCAGTGATTCACACAGGTATCTACATGTACAGGAAATATCACGAAATGACCTTGGAGAGAAACATGAATGACACCTTTCCAAAGGAACCGTGAAAGAGACATGCTGTTAGGTGGGAGCATTTTAAAGTTGTGAGAACGAAAAATACCAAATATACATGAAGGCGAATTACTTGAGTACATGGTTACAGATGCAATCAAGGAATGGGTTAGTTCTATTATAAGAGATAACGTGCATGATTATTAGAGCAATGAACTGTGTTGGGTCGTTTAGGGGTTGTTAGGGTTTGGGTAAGTGTAGTGGTACCAGTTATGGTTCAGTTTAGAGTTAGGTTTATGGTTCGGAACATGAGCAGGGAGTTAAAGAGACATGCACAGACGGGTGCTCAGCAGCTGCACGTCTTTATCTCCATGGGTAGAGTGTCTGCGCTCCTCAGCATGCATGGATGCACCACTTGAATAATAGAGTCCTGGCACTTCTCGTTTACAAACAGAGACTCTGGGTCAGTGCGTACCTGCACTTCTCATTTCGCATTGTATGCACTGAGGCCGGGTGCATAATACCACAGGGCAGAGAGAAAGAATTATTCTAAAAGATCGTGTTTCGTTTACAGAGTCACGAAGTAACCAAACATGTTCTTGATATTTTTCTACAGTGGTTTCTTTTTAAAGGCATTTCTCTGTTAACACTTTTTTGTAACCGTTGCCCTTGATAGAAATTTCTATATAATTTGTTCCCTGTATTGGGTATTCCGTAAAAATATTTGTCCTTATGAAACTGTACAGTGGATTCCATGTAAAGTCGTTTTTGCATACAGTATCCCCTGGGAGCGCTTTCTTTGTAAAGTGTTTCTTACTACCTTCTTCAGTAATAGTTTCTCTGTAAAATAATGTTTCTGTTTCAACTTTTATCAGTAATGGTTTCCTTATAAAGGTATATTACCTGTAACATTTTTCTGTACTGGTTTCTGCATGAAGGCATTCCTCTGTGTGACATTCTTTTTTCCAAATACATTTCTCATCTTAGATGCAGTGGGGGATCATGTGTTCCATTTAGGATCTGTCTGAGAAGGATCCTTACATTTAAGTGGTCGGGCCATAACACATTTTTTGACAGGCGCTACTTCTTACCATTGGGGGTAAGTTAAAGCATTGCTTGATGCAAACACCTTTTACTACCATATAAAAGCAGGCTTCTGGTGGTGGTAACAAAGTTTGGGCATATTTGATGTATATGTGGCATTTTGTTATGGGGTGATGCGTTATTTCTCTTTTGTATTGCTGTGTTCTGTACTACATTATTGAAATGTGTTACTGTACTACGGTTGTGTTGCATTCTGTTTTGACTGTTCTGTCGTGCATTATACGTTCTAAATTGTATGTTTTTTTTGTGCGTGATATTGTGTTTGGTTCTTTTGTTGTTTACTTTGATATGTCAACAAATAAAGCTACATTTCCAGCCAAAGGCAGTAGATGGTTTGAAAGTTCCTGTGACTATCAAGTGTTTGCCACCTAGGCCGTAAGATGTTGCTTTGGTTCAGCTCTTCAACCATCTAAGACACAAATGAACCCAAACACGTGGCACACAGCCTGGCTTAAGTAAGCCTTGCGGTGCATGCTATGCGTCATTTAGCCGAATGGGTATTGTGTATTTGTTTCAAACTCGGGCCCTTTGAGGCTTTGGTTAGACACTATGTGATGGAGGGACATCCCACTGCACGTTCCCTGTGCCCTCTGCACACAATATTTGAACCATGTGGTGTTGACAAGCTCCCTGCATAGCCACAGTACCCCCTCTTGCAGAAGTTTAAATGTGAGCGCAGCCACGTGTGCCATCGCACCTCTCAACAACTCTTCCATCCGGGTAATGAGCCGTGACCCCGCCCCCTTCTTTAGGCCTGGAACCTTCTGCGCCTATAGCCCCATCGAGGCCCAGGCGGGGCTGTCACTCACATGCATGCCAATCGACCCGACAGATGTTTTAATGCATGGGCAAAGTGGGCTCAGGCCCAGGGCCCCAGCCTTTCAGCTTCCCTCCCCCGTGCCCCCCATGACAGTGAATAATTCTTAAGCAGATTGTTTTAAAAACCTTTTCCTTTTATTTATTTGTAATATGGGTGATGTGTGAGAGTCTAATACAGACATTTTGCAGAGAAAGGTTGTTTACATTTCATGCAACATTCAGTTAAAACGATTCTTTTAGATCAAAACAGGCCCTCGCCAAAGGGAACTCAGAGGGTGTAGGAGAGATTATTTGCAGTAATATTAGTGAGCTGCTGCTGTTGTGTTACAATACTGAAAACATCACTGTCCCCGAATATTAGCTGTAAACACATTTGGAATTTGGACCGGTGTACATGTGCACTGTCAGGGACGTGGCCAAAGAAGACATGAAAAAGCTGAAAATGGACTATAAATTTAAAGATGTCTCAACAGGGCCCCCAACATATGTTTGGGCACAGGGCCCCCAAAACCGATAAGATTTCCCTGACACACGATTATTTTGGCAGTCATCCACCGGAAATTGCCTCTGATTTAATAGAAGTTAATGTGGGTGGGGTAGGGTTGCAGGGGAGAGAGAGGGGCCACGTTCTCCCAATTATTGCTTTAAATTCTCCCTCTCCAAAAATGTTGGCATGCACTCACTCGCAGCCTCTCTTCGGAGATGTTAAAACGTGAAGCCACGTGAGGAACCGCAGTCACACCCACTTTGGATAGCAGAATCCGCTCTAAGACAAGCACCGCGCGGATCCCTTCCCCCCCAGCCCCTGGTGATTAGGTCACAAGCACGTGACCCGCCCCTCTGCGGTTTACAGGGAGTGGCGCTGTCTGCTGCGGACGCTGAGCTGTCCGAGGGCGTGGCAGGGAAAGGATGGGCAGTGCGGCTGAAACCCAAGCAGGACAGTGTATGAGAGGCCAAGACCTGATTCACACATATGGCGAGGCCAGCTGCCCGCCCTCCCGGGGCTGGAGGTGCAGAGGGAGGTGTGCTACAGCTGCGAGCCTGCTCACAAAGATGCCTGTTCCCACACACTGCACAGTGGGCAATTGGCAAAGCGTCACTTCCCACCTTGGGGTGTCAAATCACTGCCCTCTTCCGGCAGCCAGTGCCATTACGCACTTAATGGGTAATCTTATATAATTAGTAACGGAGGGAGAAAGAAGGGATACAAATCAGCAAGAGTAAACTAAAGAGACAGAGTGAAGGGCGGTGGAAGAAAGAGGCACGAGGAGAAATAAAGATAAGGAAGTCTCTGTATTCCGTAACCCTGGAATTCGGCAGCAATGCTGGCGACGAGGCCCTTAGAAAACTCTGGGTCGCCACATACAAATTAAGCCCTGGTGGAATTTAAACAAGTTCTTTAAGGGCCAGTACTCCACGCATCTTCTCGGGTTCCTGGGAAAAAAATAGTTTGGCACCTCCACACAAGACGCGTGTTCATACTTATCATCAGTTTTTAGAAGCTTGGTAGTTTTCTTAAATTTGGCAACGTTTAATTTGGAAAAATATATATTAAAAAAAAAAACTCAAAAAACAAGCATTGACAAACCCAATGGCTTTGGGAAAGCATGCTATATTTTTTCGGGCAAGAATATGCAATATGTATCAAAGTTGATAAAAGTAAAAATGAAGCTACCTAACAGTGACAGACATTAAATTATTGTTATAATGATGTAGTTAAAAAGTGCACCCTGTTTCAGGCGACTGGGCCCTTGTTATCATGCAAAATGATTTTTTTCATACATGCGAATGTGCAACCAGTCTGGTGAAGTTCTTGGGTGCCAACTTCTTTGCTCACCCATAGTTTGCTTATCGGGGCTACAGCGAACTGCCCCTTAAAGGTGGAGCTGTGAAAGAAGGCAAAGTTACCAGTGACAATTTCACAGAAAAATATCCTGATTGTGCGATTGTGAATCAGAGATCCATCTCGTGCAGAGAATGCTGTGTTTCAGTGACCCTCCACGAGCTTTGCTGTATGCTAAATTATCCGAGGTCGCGTTTTCTTAGTCTGGGGCGCTACCGTGTGGCACTTCCTGCAAGGGCTGCTTTCAGCTCCTGCTCTTCAAAATCTCAGATTTAATTACTATAATATGGACAAAACAGAAGGGCAGTGCTCCATCTAGTGTCAATCCAGAGAGTTCCACATTCCTTCAACTTTTAGATGTATTTCCTTTAAAAACTTTCTTGGGGCTCACATAACATTTTTCTCAGGCTCGCTGGAGTCCTTTTTAGCTCATGCCTATAGAGTTTTATACATACTAACTAATCTGTACTGGAAATACACCGTTTTCAACTGAACAGACACGCCCTACCATCCATACTTTGTACAAACGCTGTTTTTAAATAAATGAATCACGTTTCCTGTAACACAGCCGTTCACTAGAGGCAATCACGGCAAGGGGAATGAGGATAAACTGTAAACAGGTGACACCACCTGCAACGGTATAATATCTTTTAGACCTTTACAAATGCAGACTTAAGAAAGGCGCACACACTCTACCTGATGCACATACTGATATGTATTGTTTACCGCCGAATAGTCTGGTACAAAGCATGGCGACCTACAAACAAACGAATCTACTCCCAGAGCCCCCGCATGTATCATTGCATGCATGCGTTTCCGAGGTGAGGGGAAGTTGCATGTTTGGGGGAGGTGGGTAGGGTGGACTGGGACACAGTTAGGTTTTGGGTTACTAGACGGCTTCTTGTTGCTTAGCCAAAAGTTCTGCATATTGGAATGCCGCTTTCCACGCTATGGGAACCTGTTACTAGGCCCACATTGTTCCCTCAGTGTGACACATCTGACGAAAAGACCTCTGAAGTACAGGGAAGGTGCATTCTCTGTTTCCCTAAGGAGGGAGGCTTGTCCAACAGCCTCACAGGTCTTGGAAGTTTTTTCCAAAGGTTCAATACCTGGATAGGAAGGGCGCTCCCACTAGTAATTTTTTGTTACATGCCTCACATTTTTGGAGCACGATCTTAAAGTCCTAGCTGGCTGGTGTGGCCGAAGGGACACTTCCAAGGATCCTATTGCAATCCCAGAAAGATTGCCTAAGCCAAAGTCTTGACCTTAATTCTTGACCTGACTGGAGGCCAGAGGTTATCCCTCAGGATAGGTGTCCAATGTCATCTAGGTGCTATTCCTAGAACTAATCTTGATACTGTGTTTTGTATAATCTGTGGCTTTCTGATATTCCCGGCAGTGCTCCCAAGGAGTTGGGAATTGCTGATCTATTTCCACTTTAATTATCGCCCTCAATATCTCCAGAATCTAGGGTTCTTACCTGGTTCACTGGCTGGTCGCAGTAGTTTTATTGATACTTGGATGAAGATAAGATTACAAAGACACGGTCCTCTGTTGACTGTTCTCCATCAAATATGACTCAAAGGAGCAGATTTACTAACACTTTGCACCAGTTTAAATTGACGCAGACTGGCACAAAGTGTAGACTTTGGAATTACTTTAACGCACAAAACTTGTTTTGCATTGTAAAGTTGCAGTAAAGTAACACAAAGTTGATGTGTGCTCAACTTTGCATAAAGGGAGTGTACCATGATTGATAACAGAGCATCACATGCAACCACTCTTAGTTTTAAATCATAGCCCTATTTACTGAAAAAAAGGTCGACAGATCATTGCACAAAAAATGTAACCCCCTTGAGGCAGGTGTGAAGTTGATAAAAAGTTTTCTTTTCTCCAAACGTTTCCGGCTTTGCGTGAGTGCGATGCTGCGCAGCACACGTACAAACTTGTAAAAGTTTTAAGCTATGTCCAAGTACCCTTCCCGTTCAAAACCTATGCAAGGCGTCAAGCACACAACCTTGCACTATTTTGCAAGGGAATGAGCATGGTGCAAGGTTCCCTAAAGTATGCCAGTGCAGGGGGAGAGAGAAACCGCACCATATCAGCACCGTATCTTAGTAGCCCTTATGCCCTTTGACACGGTAAACATCCTTTACAACGCAACTTTTACCACGCAGTGCCTTTACGACGCAACTTTTACAACGCAAACCATTACAACGCATTGCGCTGGGGGGCGCTCTAGGATAGGGAATAGGTTTAATGTACTATCCAACACCTTCCCTACTATCCACGGGGACTGGAGTTGGAATAGTAAATTAAACTATTCACTATCCAGCGCCCAAAAGCATTATGCGTTGTAAAGGTATTCATTGTAAATACCGCGTTGTAAAGGCATGCGATTTAAAAGCATGCGTTGTAATGTCATACATCCCTTTGACACAACACCGAAACTTTGGTTGCCACGCTGCATTCTGTCAAATGTAGGTGAATCTGACCCACGAGTTTTAATTTGAGCAGATCCTGCTGTGAGTTGATTAATCCAAAAATGGGACAGTGTGTCCGGGGTGACATAGTTCACCTCTTTACCCTCCAGCAGTGTTTGTTTCTCCCCAAACTGCCACGTGGGGAACCTCGTCTTTCAAACCCTAGTAGTTCTAACAAACGTATCATCAAGAAAGGCCCCAGAAAAATAGAACCCCATGTTAATCTTACTGTCCTCTGCTTATCCAGCAAACTTTCTCCTAACCCCAAGAATACGATGCAGCTAATAGAAGGGAGACTCTCCCGCCAAAGGCACGACTGTGCCAGCTACTCCCGTCAGTAATAAAACTCTGAAATATTTTCTGAATCAGCCACATACTTATTATTCCTAATAGGAAGCACCTTGAAAGGATTCAGCCTGTAATGCTACACTGCAGAGGCCTGTTCATTTATGGTTTTATTGTCCAGTGATGACAGGGGTGTTGGCAAGGAGACAGTGCAGTGATTTCATACTTGCTGAAATGCAGTCTCTTGCCTTCTTGCCTACTTCCAGGCTCTTGGTTTGGCAGACTGAGGGAGAAGAGAGTGAGTGGGTGCAGTCACGCCAGGAACTGAGAGTGGTTGCTGCTATTGGTGACAGAGTGCATTTTTGGAATAAAGACCACAGGGGATATTTACAAGCCCATTGCCCAGCTGACGCATCACTTTTTTTGACGCACCAGTGGCGCAGTGTGGTGCTCCATATTTACAAGGTGATGTAAATCCATCCTGCGTGGCTTTTCGTGGCCTTGCAACAACTGCCCTTTTCACGCAGCTCTTTGCATGAAAGGGGCGTGCCGTGGGTGTTGCTGTGGGTGTTCCCAAGCAACACCCATGGATTCTGCTGTATTCCTAGATTTACAATGTTTTGTAAATCTGGGAATGCGCCAGAATCCTTCCCCTGCCAGGGGAAGCGTAAGGAGGTGAAATGATGAGAAATACTTATATTTCTCCTAGTTTTTTCCTCTTTCTATGCATCCTATTTCTATGCATGCTGCATTCTGCAGCACACATAGAAAGAGGTAAACACCTCAATGGATTGTTTTTATGCATGAAGGTGTCCCTTCCTGCACAAAAACAATCCCCCCTAAAAAGCAGACACCTTTTCACCATTGTGCAATGGTGCCTGCATTGTCGCATGGCAGCCAGTTGTGCGCCGGCACAGGGGAAAGCACAGGGATGCAACATATTGTTGTAAATATGATGCATCCCTGTGCTTTGGAAGTGACGCATTGTGGTGCAGTCAAATGGCTTGCGGTCCAGTGCTGAGTCACTTTCTTGTAAATAAGGCCCCAGAGATGTTTTAATGCATGGCAAAATGTGCAATTGCCCAGGGCTCCTACCTTCCAAGCAGGCACGGCCCGTGCCGGGCGTTATACTGGGGCGGTGACGTCAGGCAGGGGAGGGTCAGGGTGGGGGGTTGTAAAATGCGGGATATGGACCATTAAAGGTAAATACGATAAAAATAAATAAAACGAATTTCGTTGCCCACGCTGCATTGCCAAATGTGATGCAGCGTAGGCAACGAAATTCGTTTTATTTATTTTTTCCTTAAGGTGACACTGAGAAGGACATGTTGACATTTATCACTTTGTCTTTCGTGGAAAGTATATCGTTCAATCATTTTGGGGGTCGTTATAGTGCTGTGAAAGGACCTCTTTTGGAAGCAGGGCTGTTGTCATGTTCACTGTTTCTGTGTAGCCCTGTTTTATTCTCCCTTGAAGCCTGTCTAGTAAGTCCTTATGGGCAAAGAGACTGGTCCCATTACTAGAACAGCAGGTAAAGGAAATACTCTATCTGACTTCCTTTCTCTTTTTCAGCTGGCCCTGGAGATGGCCCTCTCCCTGAAGGCATTCCTGGCCCTGGGCTGCCTCTTGATTACAGGTAAGCCATGCACCTTGTGTTTCTGTGTTATGTATTTATATGCTCAAAGCCCAGACGTCTCTGATTGGGCAGACCTTTTGGGGAAACAATATATAAATAATTAATTAACTAATAAAGAGTTAGAAGGCTATATTTTGCTTCAGCCTATGACCGAGGGCGATAAATCCAAGGAATACAAGTTGGCTTTGAATTCCTCATTTGTTCTGTTTTGCTTTCCTATCATTCTGTTGTCCCATGCACCAGAGTGATACTCCACGGGGCAGGGAGAAAGGCCTGAATGTAAATTTGCCCAGCGCCACCATTTGTTTCTTTAGCTAGAAAGGATTGGGGGAGATCTAATGCTGTATCCTCTATCCCAGGCTCCGCAAACGGTCAACCAGAATCTCATGGTTGACTGTATCGAACACCCCAGAGAGGTCCAGGAAAATCAGAGCTGCTGTCCCCCCCTTATTAAGTGTTTCACAGATATCTTTGGTGGTTATCACCAAAGCAGATTCTGGTCTGTGGTTTTTCCTGAACCTGTGTTGTGTGCCATCCAGAAGAGAGTTTTCTTCTATGTACTCTGAGAGTTGTTCATTCATTACTTTCTCCACCAGGTTTGCGGCAAAGGGGAGTCTAGAGATAGGGCGATAGTTATTCAAATCCAGAGCATTCAGGTTGTCCTTGTTCAGTAGAGGCAAAACGGAAGCAGATTTCCAATTTGTGGGGAAGGCTCCCCGCAATCATAGTATTGAAGATTTGCCCCAAATGTTGTGCAACTTGTGCTGGAATCATATGTATTATTTCACGGGTGCAGGGGTCTTGCGGAGCACCACATTTGATTAATGGAATTAGCTTTATAAGTTGTTCTTCAGAGGGAACCTTAAAGGTAGAAAATCTGGCTTGACCTGATGTAGCGTTTTGAGATTGCCTTTCCGCGTGTGTGGCTGCCCTGCCTGCTGTAAGTTTGTTGAAGATGTTGGCTATTTTTTCTTGAAAGAAGTCAGCCAAGCATCACAAAAGCAGTTGCACGTAGGATATTTCATGCGGAGACCGAGGGATGCTTGAACAGGTAGAATATCTCACACTGAGAATGAAAAATGCTGTAGCGTGTATAATATCTCATGTAGAGACAGAGGGATGCTGTAGCATGTACCAGAGATGGTGTAGCATGTAGGATACAACGCAGAGACCAGGGGATGCTTTTGCATGTAGAATATCTCATGCTGAGAGCAAGGGATGCTGTAGCATGTACGATATCTCATGCAGAGACCAAGGGATGCTTGAGCAGGTAGAATATCTCCCAGTGAGACTGTGGAATGCTGTAGCATGTAGAATATTTCACACTGAGACTGAAAGATGCTGTAGCGTGTATAATATCTCATGTAGAGATGGAGGGGTGCTGTAGAATGTACCAGAGATGGTGTAGCATGTAGAATATCTCATGCTGAGACAAAGCGATGCTGTAGCATGTACGATATCTCATGCAGAGACCAAGGGATGCTGTAGCATGTACAATATCTCATGCAGAGACCCTGGGATGCTGTATCATGTAGGATATCTCATGCATAGACCAAGGGATGCTTTTGCATGTAGAATATCTCATGCAGAGACCATGGGATGCTGTATCATGTACGATATCTCATGCAGAGACCCTGGGATGCTGTATCATGTAGAATATCTCATGCAGAGACCAAGGGATGCTGTAGCATGTAGAATATCTCATGCTGAGTCAAAGCGATACTGTAGCATGTACGATATCTCATGCAGAGACCAAGGGATGCTGTAGCATGTAGGATAACTCATGCAGAGACCAAGGGATGCTGTAGCATGTACGATATCTCATGCAGAGACCCTGGGATGCTGTATCATGTAGGATATCTCATGCAGAGACCAAGGGATGCTTTTGCATGTAGAATATCTCATGCAGAGACCAAGGGATGCTGTATCATGTACGATATCTCATGCAGAGACCCTGGGATGCTGTATCATGTAGGATATCTCATGCAGAGACCAAGGGATGCTGTAGCATGTAGAATATCTCATGCAGAGACCAAGGGATGCTGTAGCATGTAGAATATCTCATGCTGAGTCAAAGCGATACTGTAGCATGTACGATATCTCATGCAGAGACCAAGGGATGCTGTAGCATGTAGGATAACTCATGCAGAGACCAAGGGATGCTGTAGCATGTATGATATCTCATGCAGACACCCTGGGATGCTGTAGCACGTAGGATATCTCATGCAGAGACCAAGGGATGCTTTTGCATGTAGAATATCTCATGCAGAGACCAAGGGATGCTGTAGCATGTAGGATATCTCATGCAGAGACCAGTGGATGCTTTTGCATGTAGAATATCTCATGCTGAGACAAAGCGGTGCTGTAGCATGTACAATATCTCATGCAGAGACCAAGGGATGCTGTAGCATGTAGGATAACTCATGCAGAGACCAAGGGATGCTGTAGCATGTACGATATCTCATGCAGACACCCTGGGATGCTGTAGCACGTAGGATATCTCATGCAGAGACCAAGGGATGCTTTTGCATGTAGAATATCTCATGCAGAGACCAAGGGATGCTGTAGCATGTAGGATATCTCATGCAGAGACCAGTGGATGCTTTTGCATGTAGAATATCTCATGCTGAGACAAAGCGGTGCTGTAGCATGTAGGATAACTCATGCTGAGTCAAAGCGATACTGTAGCATGTACGATATCTCATGCAGAGACCAATGGATGCTGTAGCATGTACGATATCTCATGCAGAGACCCTGGGATGCTGTAGCATGTACGATATCTCATGCAGAGACCAAGGGATGCTTTTGCATGTAGAATATCTCATGCAGAGACCAAGGGATGCTGTAGCATGTAGAATATCTCATGCAGATACCAGGGGATTCTTTTGCATGTAGAATATCTCATGCTGAGACCAATGGATGCTGTAGCATGTACGATATCTCATGCAGAGACCAAAGGATGATGTAGCATGTTGGATATCTCATGCAGAGGCTGATGGATGTTAGAGCAGGTAGAATATCACATGCGTAGACTGAGGGAAGTTGTAGCATGTAGAATATCTCATGTAGAGACAGAGGGCTGCTGTAGCAGTACCAGAGATGTTGCAACATGTAGAATATATCCCAATGAGACTGAGGAATGCTGTAGCATGTAGAATAACTCATGCTGAGACGTAGCATGTGAAATATCTCATGTACCGACAGAAGAATGCTGTAGCATATAGGATATCTCATGCAGAGACTATGGGATGCTGGAGCAGGTAGAATTCCTCATAGTGAGACCGAGGGATGCTGAAGCATGTAGAATATCTCATGCAGAGACCAAAGGATGCTGTAGCATGTTGGATATCTCATGCAGAGGCCGATGGATGTTGTAGCATGTAGAATAACTCATGCTGAGACTGAAACATGATGTAGCATGTGAAATATCTCATGCACCGACAGAAGAATGCTGTAGCATGTAGAATGTCTCACGCTGAGACAGAGAGATGCTGTAACATTTAGGATATCTCATGCTGAGACCGCGAGATGCTGTAGCAGGTAGAATTCCTCATGGAGAGACCGAGGGATGCTTTTGCATGTAGAATATCTCACGTCGAGGCTGAATGATGCTGTAGCATGTAGACTATCTCACAATGAGTCCGAGGGATGCTGAAGCATGTAGAATATCTCACGTCGAGGCTGAAAGATGCTGTAGCATGTAGACTATCTCACAATGAGTCCAAGGGATGCTGAAGCATGTAGAATATCTCACGTCGAGGCTGAAAGATGCTGTAGCATGTAGACTATCTCACAATGAGTCCGAGGGATGCTTTTGCATGTAGAATATCTTACGCTGAGACCAAGGGACTGAGACCTGCTGAAGCATGAGTCATAGCACTGGATATTTTGCATACAGAGACAGGGATGCTGGTGCAGGTAGACTATCATGTGATGTATTTGCATTGCAGAGACAGGGATGCTGTTGCATGTGGTATACCAATGAGACACATGTCACACAGAGACTGGGAGATAATGTGGCATGAGATGCGGCCTTGGGTGTTTGCTTTGCATAAATAGGGATGTTGATGAACAAGGCATGCCAGTGTGGCACATGTCACACAGAGAGTGAGAGATGATGTAGCATGCACAGAGAGGGGTGCTGTTGTTTCTAGCAAACCAGTTAGGTGCATGTCATGCAGAGACCGAGAGCTGCTGTCGCGTTGGACACGTGCCGTAAAGAGGGTGAGGGATGCTGAGACGTGGAGAATGTCTCCTCCAGACACTAGGTCTGTGGCCTGTAGCTTGCAGCACATCTCATACGGAGACTGCCATTGTGAAAATGCACAATCATCACTGTCTCTTATTAGTCCCTCTTCTATCTTCACCACAGGTCCATGGGCATGCTTCTGCCAGTACCCCATCCCTTCCGTTTTTCCAAACCTTCATGAAATGGTGGTGCAGCTGGATTCTTCCTTTACCCTGAAGTGCACGGGGGAGAGTGAACTGAGCTGGAAGATCCCCGAAGCGGTGGAGGAGACCACCGACATCAGCAGCGAAGAAAACAATAGTGGCCTCTTCGTGTCTCTGCTTGAAGTGAAGAATGCCACGGCTGCTCACACTGGCATGTACACCTGTTATCATAACCACAGTCAATTTGAAGACAATGAGATCGAAGGCAAAGACATTTACATCTATGTGCCAGGTGAGGGCCAGGGAAGTCTTTCCACCATGTCTATGATGCAACACAGCAAAGCACTGAAGCGGGGGGAGGGTGGACAGAATGTCGCAGAAGGCAAGAGGTGGTGGAGATGAACACTGCATCTCTGTCATGATGGCTGTACCTGCACACTAGTGTGCATAGCACCCCAACTCATGTTACCTACACAGTACGACAGTGTTAATGCATTTATATATCTTCACATGCCACAAGGCACGTGGAAGTGAAAGCAAGCTGTCACAGATCATTGAAAAAACACAAGTGATTAATGTGTGCCCCTGGTCTGAAAAGTCATGTTTTCTCTAAAAGTAGTTCTCTTGATCAAACACATTATTTTCAGCTTTTACTTCTTTTTATTTGAGTTGATAATTTTAATCCATCCTATGAATCGAGTAAAAGTTAACTTATCTTCCTACCCTACCATTGAGTTGGATAACAAGAAACTTCTGTTATTCAGCGCCAAGATACCCGTAGTGGTGAACGTGTGCTTTACAAATACACATGCTATGTTATTTTGTGTTAAAGTAGTAATCCTAAAGTGAGACTAACATATTCTTTCTTTTACCCATGTGGGGTAACACGTGCATATTAATACCTCTCACGACACAACAATTGACCTTTTTATTGGCCTGTTAACAATGGATGTATACCACTATCTTTGTAAATGGAATAACTGGATATTTCAATAACACTTCATTTATTCACCAAAGCAGTGTGAACATGGCAAGAATTCATTCATGCAAAATAAAATAGTATGACTTCTTTATTGCACTTAGCTTATAGGGTCTTCGCCAGTCACATATCGTTACTTGCTGTGACACTAATGCCAGCACAATGTTTTGTACAGATCTAGCCAGATATTGTACTCTTGCAACAGACTTATTTGCAACTCCTTCACGACATCCTCAATTTAGGTTATCCTAAGATTTTGGAGCTGGATGTTTTTTGTTGCAAATGTTGGGTGTGTCTTGGGGTCGGTCAGACGTTTGCTAACGTGAAACGTTGCATTGTACAGGCTCACACAGGGTCGGCCTTTTGTCCCTCATTATAACCATTGACGAATGGGAGAATTTAGGTTGGAAATGTATTAATAAGTGCTTCATGGTAGCTGGTGTGTTTTAGACTGTGGAAGGTTTTTATTGTTCATGTATTGTCCCCCCATTATTGGCATACTTGTACCTTGAGGCATTCCATGCCGCCTATGCACTTCCATTGTTTTTGCAAGCAAAGTGTCTATATTTCTTTGCAAGTGCCAGTTGGGACTTGACATGGATGTGCCGGTTTCTTGCAAGTTAACTTTCATTTAATTTCCTAGTGGCTTTTACACTGGATAGATGCTGATGATCATACCTTTTGTGGAACAACTTAAAAGGGGTATGAAGTCCAAATGTTACTTCGTAAAGCCACAGGCAGAAAAGGTTCTGCAGTGTTCGCGAGGATTACTGCAGCTTTTCATTGAAAGGGTTCCCAACTCCACACATCCCTAGTGTTTATGCCAGAAATAGGACTGCTCTCTTAAGTATATATAATTTCTATATTTTGGTTATGATATTCTGGTCCTTCACTGGGCAGGCTAGAGAGATGGAAAAAATGGCACAGGAGAGTGCAGAAGGAGGGACACATCTGTGTTTTCCCTTCAACTGTGAGCCTTGAAGACTGTATAATCACCATGTTGCTTCTTTAACAGATCCTTCTATAGTCTTCGTGCCGTCCCAGATGTTGGACCACATCATCGTGGTGGAGGAAGATGATTCGTCCGTTATCCCGTGCCGCACCACCTCGCCCAGCACCCAGGTCACTCTGATCAACAAAGAGGACTCCAAAGTGGTGTTCGCCTTCTACGACAACAAGCAGGGCTTCTTTGGAAACTTCCCCTCTGGAGCATATATCTGCGAAACCATCATCGATGGGGCCAGGATCCAAACTGAGACATACATCTTGCACAAGTGGAAAGGTATGTGCTGCGTAACACACGATGTTTTCAGGTGCGAGCGTGGACATATGGTGGTCTTGGTCATTGTCGGACTGCTGACAAGAGTCTGCTGGTCCTAAAGGTAATATTGTACCAAACATACCAATTTTCAGTTATGTGGATGGAACCTCAACTTGTTTTTCTATTTTAGAGGGTAAAAAAATTCCTATGTATAAGATTATTGTTTGGCGTTAATATAGATATAGAGACCCAATCACTTTTGTCCAAATTAGTTTCAGTATGTTAATACTTGAGACATGAATGTGCAAATGTGCCCCGCTATTCAAAATAAAATACAACGTATTATTGAGTATTACTCTAACTATAGCACCAGACAAGCATTTACATCCTCTTTGTTTTAATGTATGTTTTGGCACTATTCTACAAGAAAGCACTTTGGCTCTCATTATAGGCGACCCAGTAAATGGGCTGGACAGTCCCCATTTGCCAGAGTTATTGACAGCGGGAGTACCTTTTAGCTTGGAGAATAGAGATAATCTGGGCCATTCTAGGGGGCATATTATCAAGAACGGCGATAAAATTATTACCGCTTTAGCGGCAGAAAACTGCAGCTAAAGCGGCGATAATGGGCTTGATAATATGCGCTGGAGAATTCCAACAGAAGCCCATGTTCTATTGGAATTCTCAAGGGCATATTATTAAGCCCATTATCGCCGCTTTAGCGACAGTTTCCTGCTGCTAAAGCAGCGAGCATTTTTAACACCGTTCTTGATAATGTGCCCCAAGTTGGGCTGTGAAGATTTACCAAGAAACAACTAGGAATATTCAGGGAAATAGATAACTCTGGTCTGGTTCCTAGATAGGTCCCCATTTCCCCCATTCTTTCACACAGAGATTTTCTCTGTTTTGAGTAACCAAACTCTCCAGGTGAGAGTAAAAAGATCCATGGTCTTAATTAGGATGCCATTCATAATGGCGATCTGTGATGAGAGCAGCAAGGTGTATGCTCTTGGTGAACATTTGCTGTATTTTACACTCAAGCACACCACCAGAGTACCACAGTTTTGTTACCATCTTGATTGGGGTGGTGTTGGTGTTGCGGCTGTGGTTTGGAGTGAGGGCTTAATGGATTGAAGTTTTTATGTGGGGTGTAATGTGGTTAGTTGGAGTAGGTCTGTGAGTGACTGTGTGAGTCTCATGTGGGTCTGTAAGTGGATGCATGAGTGTCTGAGTAGGTCTGTGAGTGGCTAAGTGACTCACAAGTAGGTCTGTAACTGTAGGTTTGTGACTGAGTGAGTGAGTGTGATGCGAAGTGTGGGTTTGCTGGGGAGTAGACCGGACTTCTGGTGGTTTTCCTGCCATTGTAGCTGTGAGAGTTCTGAGAGTGGATGTCCTATGGCAGTAGGTGAATTGGTGGGAGAGAGTGTGGTGTTGTCATGAGAACGGATGGCTTTGTTGCTGATACTGGGTGTACAATTCCAGGGAGTGTGTTGGCTAAGTCTAGTGACTGTGAGAGTGCAGGACTGTGAGAGGCATGACTTACGAGAGAATGAACAAAAAGTGGGTGAGTAGGGGAGACTGTATGACAGGCAGTGGTTATCCATAGTGCTAGTAGTACCTGTAAAATGTAGTGAATGTAACAGTGCAAGAGGATTGGTGCTGAAAGTTGAGGGGCAGGAGTAAGAATGGTGTTGAAAGTAGGTATTGCAAGGATAGGATGCATGACTTCAGTGGATTTGTTTGTTTTTGATGGCAGCACATTTAGAGGTAAGCACAAGAGAAGTATACGTCTGCAATTGTATGTTGTGCAGAGAGCCGGGGCAATGTTTGGTGTCGGGAGTGGATTTGATGCTTAACGGTGCAGGGGTAGGAGTTAGCATTTGTCTCGAGGTGGATTGGAGATGAGACGGAGTGGTCATTGGGGCATGGCTCATGCAACCAGTTCACACTAAAGACAATATAGCCTTTCTGATTTTTTTCCAGTGATCTCACCCACCAATATCATGCACTGTGTAATGTTGTTGAACACAGTCGAGTCATTTCTAAGAACATGGCTATCCCATTCAAAATATTCAAACAAGAACATTTTGTAAAGGGTACTTAATCATTATTGCGTCAAGCTGGAACATCAGCATCTACCTATAGACCTCCAGGAACAAATAGAAGTGTCCCAGAAACAGTGGATTTTTTGCAGCATAAACGTATTCTAGATTCATTTCACCATCTTTACCAAACCACGATGCTTGGAAATCTGCGCTTAAGTGAGCACCAAAGTGAGCGGCCCCAATGTGGTATCTGTACCTCAAGGCTGAGTTTTTTGCAATAAGCACTAATTTTTGATGGTCTTTTTTACTTTTCCAGCTACAGACGACATTCCTGTCAACGTAGAGGCCAGTAAAACAGTGTTTAAGTCGGGGGAGACCATCACTGTCACATGCGTAGTGTTGGACAATGAACTGGTGGATCTGGAATGGAACTATCCAGGAAAATCAGTAAGCATCTGCTTTCTAATCTGTATTTGGCGCAGTTGTCGAAGTCAGGACACTACCTTCTGTAGTGAAAATTCTAGGACTGGGAAAACAGTTATTTAATGGGGTTATCATTTGTAACAATTTCTTGGGGAGATAAGGAGTCTTTTACTGGATGCAAATGAGATAATGTTTATTTTCACTTATAAGATCTGCTGTCAGACTTTCCAGTGAGTTGTTGCCTCTTCTCAAGAGATCTGTGTGTAAAATACTGGTTTGCACTGCTATCGCACTGTATGACTGTGGTACCAAGCGGTACGTAAAAGCAAGTTAAATTACTTTGGAACCTGCTAGCATGATTAAATCCCCCCGACCCAAATACTCTACCTACCTTAAACCCTAGAACCCTAAAACACTACCCCTGCACGACCCACGACCCCCAATCCTTTCCGTACTGTAAACCCTAAATCACTACCCCTGCATGACCCTCCAACCCCCCAGTCCTCTCCCAACCCTAAACATTAAAACACTACCCCTGCACAACTCTCCCCGACCCCTGTCCTCTCCGTACCCTAAAACACTACCCTGCACGATCCCTGCCCCCCAGTTCTCTCCTTACCCTAAACCCTAAAACACTACCACTGCACGACCCCCGACCCCCAATCCTTTCCGTACTGTAAACCCTAAATGATTATCCGTGCATGACCCTCCAACCCCCAGTACTCTCCCAACCCTAAACACTAAAACGTTACCCCTGCACAACCCTCCCCGACCTTAGTCCTCTACCTTCCCTAAAACACTACCCTGCATGACCCCCGACCCCCAGTTCTCTCCCTACTCTAAACCCTAAAACAGTATCCCTGCACAACCCGAACCCCAATCCTTTCCCTACCCTAAACCATTACCCCTACACACCCCAACCCCCTTTTACACTAAAATAGTAACCCCCACCTCAGGCCCAATTCCCCTTGCCTCGCTCTCCTCATGGGTCCTCTCTCTCCTCGTGGGTTCCTGCCAGCCGTGGCCGGTAGTGGGAGTACCGGCTGGGTGGTGACGTGAGGAGGGGGAGGGGCAGGGTAGGGGTAGTAATGTATGGATTACGGACTTTAAAAGGTAAGTAAACATAAAAATAAATAAAACAAATTTTGTTGCACATACTGCATCGCATTTGGTGATGCAGTGTGTGCAACGAAATTCATTTTATTTATGTTTATGTTTACTTACCTTTTAAAGTCCGTAATCCATACATTACTACCCCCCCACCCTGCCCTTCCCCCTCCCCAGGTCACCGCCCGTCCGGTACTCCCACTACCGGCCGCGGCTGGTTCCTGCAGTCTTCTGAGGGGCGGTGCTCATTGTTGTGAGGAAACAGAAGAGCCTCTGTTTCCTCACAACAACGTGGATTGCCTGTATTTTTTTTTTTACAACGTATGTGCTTTTACCATACATACCTTTACAACGAAATTCATTGTAAAGGCATGCGTGGTAAAAGCACATGCCTTGTAAAAAATGCGTAATAAAGACTACCTGTTGTTACATGCGAGGTAACGCTTGCGTTGTAATGGCATGCGAGCAACAGCCACGATGTCATGGCTGTTCCTCGCCCTTCCCACCCACCCTCCGTTACCTGCGTGTTTCTACAGCCACTCCTGCCTTCCAATCAATGTCTGTATGTCACATGTCTTTCCCCTCCCAGGTCCTACTCCCCTGCTCTCGCTCCTTTTATGTTGTCTTGTCCCCCACCCAGTCCTTCATTTGCTTGTGTGTTTATTAAAATAAAAAACGCACATTAGCACTGGCCACATGTAGCGCTTTTTGTGCAGCATGGCTAACAAAATCATGGCCAAAGCCAATGAATAGCTGTCATAGGGAAGACCTATTGGGTTTGCAAAGGAGTTTTCTAGTATATACCTATCAGGAAACCTATTGTGGCCCTACAGCCAGTGCTAACTAATTTAGGGACGACACTCCCTCACCACATCCCATTGGTCTAAGCGAGATGTTTGCAGCGGTCTGACAGGGTCCCGCCACAGAGCCAGCGTTGGGGCTCCATGCTCCCAGATGTGGGAGGGGCTGAAGAGTTCTCATTATAATTTCTAAAACGTGATACACGCCCCCAGAGTGGCGAATTTCTTTTCCCTCATATCCTTCCTGCTTTTCTTTATTGATTTTAATGCTATGGATGTTGGCATGTAAGTCCAAAAATAATAAATACACTTTCAAATGACAAATGACAGCACAGGGGTTCTTCTGCAGGCAATAGTAGCTCTCTCCTGAATGTGAACTGATTCAGTGGAAACAAACCCTGGATTCGCTCTAGAGGGCGCTCTAACACCTCTCGAGTGTCTCTGCTGCGTGGCAGTGCGTTCTCTGGACAAGTTCCTGGAAGCTGTTTATCCAGACAACAGCAAACATGCACATCCTGCTCGCTCACGGGAATACAGGGCTCTCGCCTGTTTACTCAAGGTGATTATACCGTACTGCAGGTTTGCCAAGGCAAATATTTGTATGTGAGTGAGAGTGTGTGTTCGAACTACAGCGACGACATTGCACAATCACAGCCAAAGTGGCTAAAGAGATGGGATGAGATACACAGCTCCCTGCCTCGCTCTACTCCAATGTTTTCTTTTGATGATCTCTGTCACCCATTATGTGTCATCCACATAGTGACCCATGGTATCAAGAGAATGATTCCCGTTTGGACAAGGACAGATTGTAACTGATTTGTATTTCAGCCCTACTCAGAAGCAAACTCTGTCTAAAAAATTCTTAACAAAATATTTAAGATTTTTTTTCCAGTTATAAGCGGAATAGAGTAATTCTTGTTTCTGCTAGAGACATTCCTACCTACACAGAAAATAATTCAGTTTTCGTCATGTTAACCAGATTCATCCAACAGGACAGAGGCATTCAAGGAGCCGTCCAAGGCAGTCTCAAGATCCCACATATTAGAAAAACCCTTCCCAGTGCTGACTCATTAATTGTGACCAGGGCGTGTAAGATGGCTAATTTATTTTATTTATTTATTTATTCAAAGTTTTATATAGCGCGAACAAGATCTTTACAGATATCAGAGCGCTTCACAGGGGGCAGCAGGAGTGGGCAACAGGAGGGTGAATAAACATAATATTTGGGTACAGTATAGTAAACGCTAGCATGCTAGAATAGCAGTCATGTGCTGTTATAAATATAACAATATAAGGCGGTGCAGAGTCTTTGATCCAGCTGCAATGTAGATCAGCAGGTACCAATAAACACTTAAAATAGACAATAATATAAAATGGTGCAGAGTCTTTGATCCAGCTGCAGAAGGAATCAGGAGGGCTCAGGCTAAAAGGATATCTATATCACTTACTTAGAGATCCAGAGAACAAGGGGTAGGGGGATCAGGGGGAGATGTGCACCGTATAGTAATGGGTAGTAGGTGAGTAGCATAATAAGATCACAGTCATGCATGAGTATAAAGTTATTGGACCATCAAATAATCAATGTTACAAAGTCGATGCAAAGTCTCTGAACTACAACAGTAAGGTTCAGGTGAACTTGGCCATAAGGATGACTTTCATTTCTTTCTTGAAGAGTGCAGTGGAGGAGATAAGCCTCGTTTCCGGAGGGAGTGCATTCCAGATCCTGGGTGCCATCCCTGAGAAGGAGCGTTTATAAGTTTTTTCCTTACGGAATCTGCGAGGTTTCAGGAGCAGACTTTTTGCACTTCTATTGGATCTCGAGCCTCCTGATATAGACAACTTTTGAGTGAGGTAGATGGGTGCCTTGAGGTGTATGGCCGCGTGTGTCATAACGGCAATTTTCAGCTGCATTCTGGCTTCAAAGGGAAGCCATTTCAGGGATTTCAGGTCAGGAGTTATGTGAGAGTGTTTCCTTGAGCCAGTAATGAGTCTCGCGGCAGCATTCAAGGAGGCTCTTAGGGGTGCGGTTGTTGTTAGAGGGAGTCCGCTGAGAGCCACAATTCCGTAGTCTATGCGGGGGATGACTAGGGCTTGTACAGCAGTTTGGAAGTCCTTGGCTGGGAGGAAGGGTTTGAGTTTCCTCATAGTGTTGATTTGAATGTTGGCTCCTTTCGTTGCTTTGCTAATGTGCTGTTGCATATTGAGCTTTGCGTCAAGTGTGATGCCTAAGGATTTCGCAGAGTCCACGATGGTGGGTTGGACATTGAATGCTGTTAGGTGATTGAGCCAGATTTGGGTGGTGGTAGTTTTCGCAGGGGGTGATATCAGTAGGAACTCAGTTTTCAGCGCATTTAGTTTGAGGTGATTGTCGGCCAACCACGATTGGGTGTTTCTGAGTGTGTAGTTCAGAAGTTTGATATCTTCCGGGGATTGTACCTTTAGGTAAAGTTGAGTGTCATCGGCATACATATGGAAGTGTACATTGGAAGCTTGGAGCAAGGAAGCAAGTGGTTCCATGATGAGGTTGAACAGCGTGGGTGAGAGGGAAGATCCTTGTGGGACGCCTAAATCTACTGGCACAGGTGAGGACAGCACATTGTTGATCTTGAACTTCTGAGACCGGTTGTGAAGGAAGGAAGTGAACCATTTGAGCACAGTCCCTGATAAGCCCATTCTGGTATTTAAGAGCTCCAATAGGTTCTCATGTTTGACCGTGTCAAATGCTGAGGAGAGGTCCAGGAGGATGAGGAGACAGGAGTCGTTGCGATCAAGGATTTGAGGGCGTCATCAATTATGTGTGTCATGGCCGTTTCCGTGCTGTGTTTCGCTCGGAAGCCTGATTGATGAGGGTCGAGGAGTTCGAATCGGTCAATATGCTTTGTTAGTTGGAGTTGCACACATTTTTCCAGCAGTTTGGCCAGGGTGGGGATATTGGTGATAGGGCGGTAATTGTTCAGGTCAGACGGGTCAGCTGTAGGTTTCTTGAGTATAGGCGTGACTTGCCCCACCTTGAGGGAGTCTGGGATGAGACCTTGCTGAAGGGAGCTGTTAATGATTTTAGTCCAGAGTGGGAGGAGTACGGGGGTGAAGTCTCTTACAGCATTAGCAGGTAGGGGGTCTGTGAGGTGATTAGAGGGTTTCAAGGTGCCGAGCAGCTTGTGTATTGCTTCTTCAGAGTAGGTGTCGAATGACGACCAAGATGCGTTATTTTTAGGTTGGGTGTCGGGTCTTTTGATGTGGCTCGGGTATCGACTTACATCATTAAGGAGGTCACACCTTATGTTGTCGGTCTTTAGCTTAAAGAAGGCAGAAAAGTCTTCACAGTGTGGGATGTCGTTTGTTGTGTCGTTTGATAGTAAGGGTTGCGTCTTCGTTTGAGTTTTGACTAGTTCAAACAGTTTTCTTGGTCTGTTTTTTGCTTGATCCAACTGAAGGCTGAAGAAGTCAGCTTTTGCACGCTTGATTTTCCTAAAGTAGGCATTTCTCTTGTTCTTAAGCGTTTTGCGATGCCGTGATGATGCACTATCATCTACTGGACCACCAGCAGATAAATGTGGCAAAAGGCTGGAGGCGTTGCAAGAACATGGGAAGAACAGCAGCAAGACAATGAAGGAATACTAAGCTTAGTTTCGACTCACAAACCTATTGGGACCAATGGTGGGAGGAGATTGAGGAGTTCATGCAGCATTTAACGGAGGTATATAGACAGAGAGACAGAAATATCACCCCTGAGAGTAAGTCTATATCAAATACATTCTTCAAAGCATCTTGAGATGTTGTGTACACATCATGGGGCAATTGCTCACTGGCACAGTACTGAGTAGAAATTCGTGCCTCAGGATTTAAACTGAAACTTCTCGCTAATGTCATCAATTCACCTTTCTCTGGAGAACATCTGTTTTGGTGCAGCTGTGGATAAATCTTCAAACTAGATAAAAAAGGGAAATGGCACTACAAGAGCGAAAACAGTTCTACAGGCACGTGGGGTTCTTCTGAAGAGGCGTGCCAAGCTTTGGAATGGGTTTTGGATGTCCACCTTTCCAGCAACAACATTTTCCGGCCAGTCAGGGGTCAGGTTCACAAAAGCGAAACTCATAAAAGCAGCAGCACACAAAACGAAAACAATATTTTTGCAGCGTGAATCTTTCTGGATTCAGAGAGCAAAGAACCACAGTCCAAGGGGCACTTGCCAAACAACCAAACAACTCACACAGTAGGCTCCGATGGTTTCCCCCAAGAATAGGAGATAATAACCTCTGACAAGTGGTTACTAAATGTGATATAACACAGGTAGTGTATAGAAGTATAAAGGACACCTCCAAACATTGTACCAAAAAACAGAAGTGCAAGGCAGGCCACCTGAACTCCCAATAGTAAAAAGTCAAAGATTCCCAAAAGCAAGGTGCTAAAGAAAAGGTACCAGAAAAGTAGTTCAACCAAGGGATTTCTCTTGTTTCCTTTCTGACTCAAAACAATGCCTGATTCTGGTTCTAATGAACCTAAAAGAAATAAAAACAATCAAGATGACGATTTCACAGGAAGTGATCCGAATGTCAAAGCGGTTGTTCTCCGGCAGGAAGGGAACAGTTTTAATTCACGTGATGGAAAGAGCATGGACTGAAAACTTAAGCCAATTGAGATTTGAATGATAATTTATGAAGACCAAAACTCTTAGTTTTCACTACTGTTCTTTTGGAGGGGTGGAGGGGTTAGACAGAGGGGTGGCTTAAGGCACCCTGCCACAAGGTGGATAGCCAAACTGAAATCCACCAGTTTCGTGTTGTCCAAGTTTAGTTTCAGACAGTTGAGACCCACCCAGTTAACAACTGCTGTTTAACGGGAAACATCATTTACCACGAAGGCATTACAACTACTAACGTTTACCACGTGACACTTACCACGCAGGGTGCCTTCCACGCAGGGTGCCTTCCACGACGTCTTTACCACGGGCTGGGGGGGAGACGTGGTATTCCTTCAAGTCGTTCTGCGTGGGCTTGGGGGGCAGAGGGGGGGGGGCTCGGAGGGGGGCTGGGGGGGGTCTCCCCCCCCAAAAATAACAAGCAGGTTACTTTAAAAAAAAAAACGAACATAAATTTAAAAGAAAAAGGAAAGAGCCTCCCCCAAAGACGTGCCGTGTACGTCAAAAAAGCAGTCCTTTTTTTATTTTGGTATACGTGTTTTGACGCTTGTTTCAATGGAGGATGGAAGTAAGGGCTCGTAAGACGTTTCTAGGCGTAGTAAAATCCTACGTTGTAAATACCAGCGTGGTAAAGCCACTTGCGATGTAAAATTCGCGTGGTAAAGCCATGCGTGGTAATTGAAATCGTGGTATAATCATATATTCCTGTTTAACAGGTGCAGACATTGCTGCACACCATATCCGAGTTTCCATCTAGCCTCCGTATAAGCTGCATGTCATAACTGTAAAACACACAAGACATATTATTGGATCTTGTAAGCCCGTTTTAGTGACTGCTAAGATGGTCCCTGCATGCCTTTAGGAGGGCCATGCTATTCACCTACAGTTCCCCCTATCGATTGCTCTTCCGAGCTAACAGTAGCACACCTTAAACCTTCAGCAGTGCTAACTTTCAATTTCACTACTTAATTGGGTGTTAGTTGGAGGTGTTGAATGACATGGCCATCAGGCCGGCATGCTGGGACAATGTCTACAGTTACCAAAGCAGAGTCATAATTTTGCATTGCCTCTGTTTGATTCCAAAGCCCGCCTCCTAGGGAAACAAGCATTCCTTACATATTCACTGTCCCCGCATCCATGACTGCACCTTTCCACTAACTCTAATAAGTGAGAACACATTGCCGGTGATGAATTGCAAAGTATTTTCCGTCAATACTTCTCCTTCATGATATTACCATGAAAGTTTCTCCCCCAGATTCCTGTTGGATTCCACTTGACAATCAATAGTAACTGTTTCATTTCCAACTCAGTTTGGAGACTTGGGGATACACTCAACAACCTAGCTTTCTCACGAGGCAATCCTGTAGTTTTTCTCTTTGTTCTTATTTCCTTCCTGTTCATCACATATTCCCCTTTTTTCCTCCCATACGGTCTCTTTTTTTTCTTAACTTGCATTCTCCATTCTATGCCCTCCAGTTTTGTTGTCCTCTTCTTTGTGATTTCTGCCCTATCTAAGATGACATCTGCAGTGCCTATTACACTAAAAGTGTACATATTTCTGCACCTTCTTCTTCCATGTGCAAAAGAAATAAATCGTCGTGGTTTAGAACATAGTATCATCTCATATTTAAATAGCTGAATCTTTATATATGGTATCATGGCTAAATCTTCAATCTCTGCATTGCCAGATAATGAAAAACGATGAGGGATTAATTAATGAAAACGACATAGCACCTAGAGTCCCTTTACTAGGTTCATCATACATTCTTTCAGGTGAATGAGCTGCCTGTGTCATTGTGTCAATTTCAACAATATAGGACAACTCTACAGACTTAAAGTTACATGGGCAATATACAGTACACGCAATGCTAAGGAGACCGCCGCATCTCATTGTACATGGTTAAGTGCTCAAGGGCTTTCTGAATCCTGGCATCAAAGATCCATTAGTGGGCCAAAGCATGTCTGAATAAGCAGATTATGTACATTGAAACAGATTCTCTTGTCAATAAAGATTTATTATAACTGACGGCATTTGAAATTATGATGGAGAGAATGTGTTAAGCGGTGCTGCGTGAAGTCGATCTTTCAGAGTTTTAACTTCAGAGCTAGAGTTCTAATGTACTTTTCCTTTTTAAATGCAGAAAGAAAGTGCAGAAATCAAGATGGAAGAGTCAAAGGTGCCATCCTTGAAGCTCACATGCACCCTAACGGTACACAATGCCACGGTGAAGGACAGCGGCGAGTACGAGTGTGTGGTCCGACACGCAACCCAGGATTCCAAGGAAGTGAAGAAAATTGACATCATAGTTCATGGTACATATTCACTCCAAGAGTTCGCTCTAAATATTTTTCTGACATTTGTCTATTGTCATACTTAGTAAATCCATTGATTTCGACTTTCTCCATCTCTTATTGCCCTAGGGCTTCCATTGTTTTTAACTTCTTCAAATTTTACATGTGCAGTAAATTTGCGCTCTCTTCTCATTCACTATTTGCTTAACCCCCTGTCCTGGAATTAAGCATGAATAAAATTTGTATTAGGTCACGTCCTCAAAGTTCAGTGGCTCTTATAAAGATCTTTGATCATTGACATCAGTTGCAATTAATCTCATAGCTGTTTGAGCTTATGTCATTGTTCACAATTTGTTTTTGAAGACTTGTACTAACGATGCTGTTCTTCCTTTGTGGTTTGCAGATAAAGGATTTGTCCTCTTGGAGCCCAAGTTTGAATTGGAGGAGTCTGCAAATCTTCATGAAGTAAAAAGCTTTGTGGTAGATGTGCAAGCGTACCCTGCTCCCAAAATCAGATGGATGAAGGACAATGTCACCTTGATTGAAAACTTCACTGAGATCATCACCAGCACATCCCAGACGCAAGAATCCAGGTATGCAATCCCACTGTGCACGCATAGCCACTTCACTCACTTCAGGGATGGCCTAGGAAGGGATGGCAAAGAAGGATCAATGCTAACTAGAAGCAAACTCCATGTGACCACTTTCTGTTGCTCTCAAATGTAACAATTTAGTCCAACATTAAAAAATACAGTACAATGTGCTTTAAATTCAGAATTGCACAGCACTAAAGTTTAGACAAATAAACCGCCATCACCCAGTAAATAAATATTTTGGAATACTACACACCTTTCAATGCAAACATGAAAACATCAAGCAAACAAGCATAACACGCGGCGGATTGTGTACCTTTTCAATGTGTCACTGAATGCAGTGCTGGTCTCTCTCTGGCTCTCTCTCTCTGTCTTTCTGTCTGTCTCTTTCGATCTCTTTCTGTCTCTCCCTTCCTCTTTCTCCTCCTCCCCTTTTCTCTCCTCTGTCTTTCTTTCTCTGAATCTTTCTCTCCCTTGTCTTTCTTTCTCTGGCACTTTCTCATATTCTCTCTCACTTCCTCTTTCTCTCCTTTTCAGTCCATCCTTTTTCTCTACCTTTCTCTTCTGTCCATCAATCTTTTTTCTCATTAACTCACTCTCTTCTGCTCTGCTCTTACCCTCGCTCTGTACCTCAGCCTCTGAGAGAGAAGAAAGACATGTCTACTACTATATGTAGAGAGGCATCACATAGAAAATAAGAACAACTCCACAAGGGTTAGCTTCTATGTTAGCTACACCGTATTCAAGAGTTCCCTAATCAATCCTTCATGCTCGGCGTCCACGTTCCATCTGTATGGAATCTCCTTTGCACACGTGCATTGTTTGTACAATACCCAACTGTGACTGTCATTCACTGCAATATACGTCAGTCCAGAGGTAGCAAAAAACCTAAAAAAATCAAATAAAAATATCCTATGAGTGTCAAAGTTGCTTCATCTCACTAAAAGCCACAAGGTGCCTTATAGGTAAACTGAGCTACAGTGATAAGCCAAAAGTAAAAGATTAAGGGATTTTTCGTTGTAAATCTGTTTAAGTATGTGACATGTAGCTCTTTCCTGTGCACATTACAACATGCAAATGTTAGCTGGTACGGTCATCTATCCAGTAGCAAATATTTAGTAGCAACCGCAACTAATAATTTGTGTCCTGATCCTTCTCTCCTTAGAACATTCACTCTGATTTTGGACTATGTTTTTATGCTAATGCCCTCACCTATTTTCTACATTGGAGTTGTTCCTAAGAATGCAGTCTGTTATTGTTTTGGACTTTGAAATTCCTTTTCCAAGGCATCAAATTGTCTTCCCCACATTTGCAGCTAGGACTACAACTCACAAATGGGTTGCACTCCATGATGCTGTGTGTCTTGATCTCCCTGCCAAATATGCACTGCTTGAAACATTTTCTCCAACGCTTGCCATAGTTCACTGAACATAGTAAATAATAAATGAAAACAGCACTGTTGATCATCTGTGCAATGGAAAGTAAAAGTTGCATCAAGGGCACTGCTAAGAACTTTCTCTCTTCTGTACAGAACAATAGGTTTGAGATCCAGTTATGAAATTTGTCATAACTGTATGGCTGGATTTATAAGTAAAAACAGGGAGGAGATGCTGCCCGATGCAAGGAGGAGCATGTGTAACCTTTTTATGCCCTGAGTTTTTTTTGGTGTACTTGAGTGTATACACTCATCATACCATATTCTGGCTTACGGTTAACGTTTTGATGGTCCCTCTTGCACATTGACTCTGAAATTTGAGATCTTGGATCTAGGCAAATTCCATGACATTATGCAACTCTATGAAAATGTTCATATTTTCGAAGTTTATATCTTAATATTGTGAACTAATTTTAGTAGAGCTTTGAACTCTCTCTTATCAGCTGACTTCTTGAGGTCATGAGTCACCATAAAAAGTCTTCACTGCACACTTTCAGGCTAACTTTGAGTGCAGTATAAAATCCATAAATTTGCATAATGATGTTTTCATCCGATTTCAGATTCTAAGTTGAGCAACATTTGGGTCAGACTGATGGAATTTCTCCTCATAAACTCCTCAAAGGTGTCACATGCAATATTTTACATGGGGAAATAACAGATGGGGAAAAGAAAAAGTTGTGGTTTAATTGTGTTGTAAAATTGCAGCATCAAGGTATTGTCTATTCCGACTCTGAATGGGAACCCCCACCCTATTTTAAAATGAAGGCACTTATAAAGAGCCGGTTTGTGTGATGTGAAGATGCAAGTCTACATAGGTTTCTTCCTGACACATGGATTTTATTAAGATGCATGTCGATTTGACATAAATATTTCTTATGATTACAATGTTTGTGCCAGAAAAGTAATTATAAAAATTAAACTAACTCTTTGCTACATCCAAAATATTTAAAGAAAGAGATTTTGCACATAAAGCCTTTATTAATGTATATATGGTTGAATGAATGATTTATGCATTTGCTTACTAGAACAATTAAAACATGCACAATCTTTACAGCTACCAAAGCAAATTAAAGCTGATTCGTGCCAAGGAAGAAGACAGTGGACTCTACACCATTGTAGCTCAAAATGATGATGATATAAAAAATTACACATTTTCTTTGCGCATTAAAGGTAAGACCGCAGTGGCCTGTTTTCGTCATTTCAGTTCAGTTTTTATGTTTACAAGGCTGCAGCAGGAGGTCAGCAATATTGCATACAGTCAGTAATAAACATAACTTGTTAAACAACATTATCAACACACAAGAAAACTGCTATAAAGTTAAATTTTCAATAACATATTGATGCTAACTGCATAGACAAAGAAAAATAAATGCCATGTTTACGCACTTGAAGTTATGACATAAAAACATTGGGCATAACAATTTCCTTTAAAGCGCTAATCAAGCCGCGTAGACAAACTGAAGATGGTTATTGTCTTGAATATTAAGAATACGTTAGCACATTGCAAGTCGGTGAACCTGGAAAAGATTTTAACTGAGGTGACGTCCAGCTGAATATACCTCTATGTAGAGACCCTTTTTGTTAAATTCAATATAAAAAATGTAGACGTTTCCAACCTGAAAGAAAACCAAGTGCTGGACTATTATATAAAGCAGTGTGGTTACTTTCTTTTAGTACTCGAAAATATCAGTCACACAATAACAAAACTATTTCTTATCTGTAAGATATTTATGCAAGACTATAGAAGCAGAGGGCATAGCAATAATTCACATCTGCTTGTATTTTGCCAACACCCTGCTGGGCTCTGTTCATTTTACCAATCGGAGTTGTACTTTGCTCTGCAAATAGATTGGCTTAATCATAGTTCATTTTGGTTATTTACAGTCCCGGCTGTTGTTTTGGACTTGGTGGATGAGCACCACGGCTCTTCTGGGGATCAGACTGTGGAATGTGTGACCAGAGGGAACCCAGCACCTGTTGTTGAGTGGTTCATCTGCAAAGATCTCAAAAAGTAAGAATTAATTCATATTCTTGATACTCCAATGGGTTCTGACACATAATTACAAAAATCCCAATGTCACACATTCTGTGTAATACAAAAGTTTGGAATGTGGTAGTAAATTCGAATTTTCGTACCCAGGTGCAATAATGGCAGTGACTGGTCTCTTTTGCCTGCCAATGGCTCCGACATCACCACAAAGACATATCTTGATGATCAGAGTGTTGTAGGAAGTGAGGTGACCTTTCAGAAGCTGGAAAAGACCATGGCAGTTCGATGTGTTGCACGGAACGAGCTCGGCATTGACTCCAGAGAAATGAAGTTAGTGGCGCAAAGTAAGTATACCTACTCAAAGCTATTTCATCAAGCCCTCATTTCCAAACCCTTCCATTCAGAACCTCAGTGCACACTACATTGGCAGACCCTTAAGACCACTGGCTAGTGCTTGGAGCCATAAGTTTTCCATACAAGCTTGCCCTGCACCAGTGAAAGCCATGGATGGCAAACATCAAGGGGCTTTAGGTCTGATTTAAAGTTTGGAGAACAGGTCAATCCTCTATAAAGGTGACGGATATCCCGTCCACCTTCTACATTCCACTCTGTGGCACTTGTAATGAGATGGACAGGATATCTGTCATGTTTGTGATTAAGTAACCCATCTTCCATACTCTAAATCAGGTATTTAGTCTTCCATCCCATACCTTTTTCTTCCACCACCCTACAGGTCAACAGTTCCTGTCTCATTACTAACTTTAATTTTTTTTTGATTCATGGAGTCATATTTTTGACGCTTTTTTTTTACTGGATTTAAAACATTATTGACCATGGCTTACTGGAAGCCTTTGACTCTAAGGCAAACTGTGTGGCAAACACATTCACAAAGCTGTCTTTCATTTAGTATTTAATAACTAGACCCTTTACTTCACGGTAATGTTCAATTGGCATGCCAACATTTTGAAGGAAAAGTGAACTGGCATTTTGTACAATAGAGAATATTGACATTGCATTCACTTTGTAAGAGGATTTCACGTACACTGAAAACAGGGGGTGATTTAAATGTTGCCAGAGAGGTAAGTCTGTTTCAACTGCAACAGAGTTTCCTCCCCACCAGCATTGTGGTTTGACTGCCCTATTCAGAATTGGGGGATCATAGGTTTGATGATAGCAGAGGCTACTCCATGTCCACCACGGTCAAACCCTTCTGATGGCTCGACAGAGTAAGGGACGCACACTAAATTTAGATTGACAGACATACAACCTGGTGGTAAGGAGCATTGAAAAGTGCTCAATAACCCCTTTGTCATGGGAGGAAACGCCCATAGCGAGGGTGCTAGTGTAAAGAAAAATCTGCTTTGGGATTTCCCTTTCTTTTTTTTTTTTTTTTTTTTTTAAAAACCTTTATTGAAACTTGCAAAGTATTACATGCGCAGGCCCACAACCACAGGGGCCGGCCGCAAGCGTATCAAATGAATCAGGATGTAGAAACAAGAACACGACCGAAAAAAGCAATATCATAGATACGTCATGTGTGAGTGCGCACTGCAAAGCATAAGGATATATGAGGTTTTCGTTTTTTTAAAAGTTATGTAGAGTAGGAACGGCTGCAGGAGCAATGGCGTCACACCACATAATAAAATAAGAAGAGGTAAGGGGGGGACGTACCCCGCAGAGCAAACAGAATCAGTTGATGAACCACACAGTTGTCAAAACAATACAGTCGCCGAGGCGGACCTAGAGCAAAAACAATACGACAGCAAACAATAAAGCAGAGCACCATTCTGAAAACTCGCCCCCCAGTAACCTAAAGGCATAGTTGAGTGTAGAAGCCTTATAAGAAAGGAAAAAGGGAAAGAAAGACAGCCAACCCTACTAAAGAGGTGAAGAACCCTCCCAGAGACAGACGGAAAAAGAAGAAAGGGACCATAGAACAAAACAAACTAAAATAACAAACCCCCCCCACACCCGCCACCCTACACCACTGTAATGGCTACGGCCTACCCCACTAACAGCGTGCCTGTCACCCAGGAACTGCCCCAAAGGAGAGGGAAAGAAAAGAGAAAGCGGAGGAGGAGAAAGCAGACACACTCCCGGACTCCCATGCCCACCGCCAACAGCAACCACCCGGAGACACAATAAAACCAATATTCAGCAATTATACAAACCAGTCACGGTAGGATAAATAACAGCCACCCAATTCCCATCACAATATAGGCACAACCCCGGCATTAAGAAAAGCTATTATATCGGAACCCAGCGATAAAGTTCAGCCCTGGCCAGTACGGTCCGTCCTAAGAGTCCTTGCCACTCGAGCCGCCATTTTGATGGAAAAGGTAGAGTGTCCATAAAAGTTCTTTGCAGCATAAGAGGATCGAAAACAGGATAAAAGTACATGGCTCGAACTAGGAAAGATGTCCAAGAACAGCGAGCATCCGAAACCATCAGCAAGTAACTCGTGGCCACATGGAAGTTTGTCCATAGAAGTGATGGGTGGCAGCAGGGTCAGGCAAAAGACACTAGTGAGAAGCACGGGCTGGCTAGCCGGCAATAAGGGACCGTCGAGAATCATAAAGTCCGGGCGATGCACAGGGACCCCGACCTCTGAGATGCCATGCATCGCTGGTACCATCTCCAGCTGGAGACCAAACGAGGTGTCGTCCTCAGGTGCCAGGATACCGTCCACTTTCACCATCAGTGTCCGGAACACAGCGACTGTGTGCGAATGGAGCGCCCCAATGGCGGCCACAACGGCCCGTAGTGATGGCGTGCCCTCCGTCCGCTCCATCTCCTCTCGGTAGGTGACAGAGCCGGGTTCGGACCCCGGAGGCCGGCTGCTCCGGAGTCACAGGCCACGTAAATCTGATCACAAATAATGGGCGCTCCTCGTCTTATAGAACACACCTTCGCCGTCAGGGAGGACCCAGCCCGTCGACCCCACCGGGGCAGAAAGGGCCCCGGGCGCCGGGCCTCCACCACAGCAGCCGGCGTGGCACGCTGGCGTGTCCCGGGTGTGGATCGTTCAAAGGATCGTCAGAAAAACCAACAATTCAGGCACTCTTCGGGAGACCGGGCTCAGTCCAGGTCTCACGGCCGATGTTGTTCAACTCCGACTCGGGTAGTCTAGAAATCGAGGCCCCGGCTTCAACACGATGTTAGGCCGAGAATAGAAACACGGCGTATCTTCGTCAGCCGATAAGGTAGAAATCTCGGGATTGCACCTCTGGAAGCAGTAGACCTTCATAGACAAGAAAATCAGGTGTGCAGACAGGATGAAAGACAGGATAATCAAGCTGTTGGCGGAGGTCGACGGAGCCGGGAGCTTATGCGGCCATCTTGATTCGTAGCGTAGCTCCTCGCCTTTCTTTTTTTTTGAGTTTTATATAGCGCAAACTAGACCCGAGAGTTCGAGTATGAGAGCGCTTTACATGAGCATTAGTTTTGTTACAAATGGACACATTCATTTTTTATTAGGCACAGGGAGATTACGTGATTTGCCTAGAATCACAGGATGTCGAGCATCCTTGCCGAGACTCACACCCAGTTCCCCAGCTTCGAGGTCGACCGCTCTAGCAATATGGATACATCCTCTCCCCTAAGGGCTAGAGCGGTCAACCTCGAAGCTGGGGAACCGAGTTCGAGTCTCGGCAAGGACGCTCAACATCCTGTGATTCTGGGCAAATCACTTAATCTCCCCGTACCTAACAAAAAATGAATGTGTCCATTTGTAATGAAACTGGTGCTCATGTAAAGCGATCTGATACAAGATTTCTTCAGTCTAGTTTGCGCTATATAAAACTCAAAAATATAAAAATAAATAAATTCATCAGCGCTTTGTCATCTTGAGTCAGAACAAATACATTTCATTTCATTTCTGGAGCAACCAGACTCAGTATGAAATGGTTCCTGTGAGTCAATGACACTATTCAATTTCCCAGGTAGAAAAAATGCATAAAAGTCAATATCACCCCTATTTTTTTTACCTCATTCAACATTGTCCAGAGAGCAGGTGCACTCAAAACACAGACCTGCAGTGATCTTAATTTCAAGATGCATTCTACACTGAATGAGAATGTCTTTCCAAAATTACACAGATGGCACAAAGAAATACAAATACCAAAAAGTACCTTATTGAGAACTTTGAGAATCCTCAGAAATACTCCAATATATATTTGCAGCCTGTACCAGTGCACATCAGTCTGAATCTGCATCAGACGGAACAAAGCGAATTTTATACTGGGATATTTGCTTTCTTCAGGAATTGTGTGTCAGCTTGAAAAATCTAAGATGCAGTACATATCATCAGCTGTCGGATCTACACAGGCTGTTCATTCTATACTGTACCTGTGTCATTCTCCTGGAATTGACTTTAAGAATATTTCATAGTTCTTAATAAGAGGTTTTCGGTGAATTCTGTCCGCTGACATTTCTTTTCAATAGTTTGCATGGTTTGTTCAATAATACTTTGATGTGTGTGTGTGCGTGTGCACACACTCTCATCTATAATTATGTGTGACAGGGTTGGTCTTCTTGGTTCTGTGTTCCAATTCATTTACCATTGATACTTTCTTCCTTTACCAAAACAAATTGACACCTCATGTATATAATTGTCTTGTTGAATTATCAAATCCTGAATTATGTATGAAACGATGGTACGCATTACTTGAACGTAGCTTTTTTTGAACATGCTCATCATTATTCTTCCTCAGCATTACATTCTGAACTAACGGTGGCGGCAGCAGTTCTGGTGCTTCTTGTGATTGTTATCATCTCACTCATCGTTCTGGTTATCATATGGAAGCAGGTAACCATTCAATGTGCTTTAATGTTCCAGGTAGTGGCAGCTTATGATGAGAGTATGAAATGCAGCCATTGTAAATCAGGCATTTAAATTGGTGCTGCAGATCCAGCTTAGCTCTGGCTGTCAGCGCACTATTATCTGCGATCAGATTTGAAGTAATCTTATTGTGGTTTTGTGGTTTCTATTAATGTTCTTTAGGGCTGTCAGCCAAAGCCTTCTAAGTTGTTCCCTTATGTGTTGAAAAATCATTTACTGGAAAAACTGTACCCGTGTAAAACAATTTATATTCCTCCCTCCTGTCCTTCTGGGACGGCTACTTGTGCCATTATCACTTCTCTGAGAAAACCAAATGGAAAGGTTCCTCCCTTTTCATCAGTTACTTAATATCAAAGAAGATTTCAAATATAATCATATATCCTTGAAAAAAAGATTTTGTATGTGGTGTGAAACATTTTGAAAACATTACCATGTTTTAAAAAAGTGTAGAGCGAGTATTGTGGAAGATCACATACATTTCCCATAATCCTTTTTTATATTCACAGCTCTCCCTATGATCATGCCAAAGCAAGCACTGACCTGTGCAAAAAGTTAATTATATGTGCATTTTAAAAGTGCAAATATGTCTGGTTCTCTTGGTCGTCAGAACCTACCACTTTAATGATCGAGGGATAGATGTGTGTGTGCATCAAAATTTGCAATCCCTAGTCCTAGTTTAGCTTCACTAAGTCCAATGTTTGAATGATGGATATTTGACTCATAGGATTGGTCCTAATTAGCTTCCAACTGTTTAGGAGATTCTTCATGATCTCTATACTCAAGAAATCTGTATAAATTGTAGATTTCATAGAACATTCAAATGAATAACATTAACATGTGCAAAACATCCAAAGGGTGGTAAACCTATGCACTTGTAGCTCTAGTGCAAATCCCTCTGGTCCCTTCATTTTTTTCTAATTTGGGAAAATATTGTTTTCCATGAAAAGACCTCTTCTATGATCATTAACTACGTATTCCTTTCCCTTTACCAGAAGGGAATTTGCATGTGCTTCTGCAGTGGTAAATTACTTCTGAGGGATTTGTGAATAGCCACAAAGCAATGGGGTGCACCTTCATTTGCACAGTGCCTTAACTAAAAAATGCACATACTTTCAACCCTAAACCTAAGCACAAAAATATGATAAGCCCACCATACTCTACCAATTTCTGTATTCAGAATGGCACATTACAAATGTTAAATTCCTCAGTCTTCAATCGCTGAAGCAGGAATAGTATTTTGCATTCATGTTAAGGAGGAGGGACCAAGGTAAGAGAACGACCTACCGCCCATCCGGGCTAATTTAAATTTAGGGATGTCGAACCTTCCTTGGGTGGCAGAGTGGAGATTTCGGGAAGGAAAGTATGGACTGGCCAAGGACTGAAGATAACGAGAAGCACAACAAGATTTGATTTTGTGCATATAACTTAGTGCCTTGAACTTTATTCGGTTTTTTACTTTAAGCCAATGTAGCTTGCGTTGATAGGTCGAGATGGAAGTGGTCTTAGGGACTCCACACAGAAGTCTGACAGCACCGTTTTGTACCATCTTTAGTCTATGGACTACAGATTTGTTTGAGCCCAGATAGAGTACGTTTCCATAGTCCAGCAGATGTAATTAGGGCATTGACTATGGGTTTTCTAGTAGAGTCCGGTAGCATCCCGCAGATTTTCCTTAACCATTTGAGAATGGTGAAGCAAGTCGCTGCGACTTTGACTGATTAGCGGTGCATGCTGAGTGAATCATCAATCGTGATGCCCAGATTTCGAACTTGGGAGGAAGGGGACGGAAGATCACCCATTTCACATGGCCAATGTTGGTGGTTCAAGAGATCTTTTTTTTTTTCCTAACACCAATATCTCTGTTTTCTCTCCATTTAGCTTAAGAACATTTTGCTGCATCCAAGACACTATTTTGTTTAAGCCAATGTTGAAAATAGAAGAGGCATTTGTATTGTGTAAGGAAAGGGAGAAAATGATTTGAGAATCATCGGCGTAAGCGAAAAGGGATAACCCTGATATCTCAGCCACCTCAGCCAGCGGTCTTACATAAAGATTGAATAACAGGGGGCTGAAGATGGTTCCCTATGGTAGTCTTGAATCTTCAGGATGTCCACCCAGTCATTAGGACTGGGTGGAAAGCAGCATTTTCTAAGTCTGTCTAAATCCAACATTTATTTAAGCTCTAATTAGAAGTGCCCCAGAAAATGTGAAGATATATTTGCGCCGAGATTTACTGAAACCGGTATACCAGTAATTCCAGGGTTGCGGAAATTCCAGCCCATTATGAGTTGGACCTTGAAGCTCTATTTAGAGCTTCAGTGTTTGATTCCCCCAGTATTTCCATATTTTCCCCATGACTTTCTCTCTAAGATTTTGGCTGTGTTCAGCAGCTGAAAACCGTGTGAAAGTAAGGAGATCCTCAGTGTTCACAGTGATCTCATAATTCGATTGTAGCAGGAAACATTTCTAGATTCACATACTAAGCATTTTTCGTCAACCCACTGGTTGGGTCCAATAAAAAAAAATGTTCTCCTGGGCGTCAACCTAGGCAGTTTTCCTTTTACCTTTTCACTGTGTACCAAGAAGACACTGGGTCTTTGTTTTGGGCCCTAATGTCAGTTAGTGATAACATAACCTATGTCTCCGTGCAGTGTGACAACTCACAACCAAAAACAGCTTTCAAGTCAAAAACTCTGGTTAGTGGTAATAAAATACTGCCTGCAGCAAATGTCTGAGCAACAAGCAGTAAGAAGCAGAAGAAAAGTGCTCCATTGATGGAGAAGATGGGTTTTTCAGAGGAAGAGGAGTTAGAGGCCCCAGATTAATGTCAGGGGAACACCGAGATGGTTCAGACCATGAGGAAGTTTCCTCACATAAAATCAAGGCTCATGGATTTGTTTTATTTAAGTTTTATATAGCGCGAACTAGACCCAAAGGCATCAGAGCACTTTACATGAGAACCAGTTGTGTTACAGACGAAAATATAAATTTTTGTTAGGCACCGTGAGATAACGTGAATTGCCCAGAATCACAGGATGTTAAACATCCCTACTGAGACTCGAACCTGGTTCACCAGCTTCGAGGCCGACCTCTCCAGTCGTTATGCCCGAAGAGGTACATCCTTAATCCTACAGTACCCAAAATAAGAACTTTGAGAGTGGTGAAAGGAAAGGGTATCCAAGCCTTCAGTCTGAACGTTAAATTATTTGAACAAAACAGAATGGTCGCATAAAGGCAAACACTGGACACTAAAAAAAAATGTCAGTCGAGGATGTTGATAGAAATTCACATCCTACTAAGTTCAAAAGTCTAGGCCAGTGAAAAAGAATTTCCCTAAATACGTTGACTGGACTAAAAAAAAATCAAGGTCAAACAGGAAAAGATTGATACAAACACAATAGACACCTTCTTCATCGGTCTTATTTGGCTCAGAAGTTGACCACTCTTTGGAGAATATGAAAAAGGCAATCAAAACTGACAAGGTAATAAGAGCATTGCAGACAGTGAGTGGCACACTCAAAAAAGGAAGCACCTCAAACTGAAGAAAAGAGACAAGACATCTATATGCACCACATTTTCAAAGTATAGGAGGAAATTTAGCTAAACAATGAAATAGGTGCAACACCATCAAGGCAAGCAAATTTTGCATGGGAGGTGGAAAACCATGGGTCAGATCTGAAGTATAATTTCCCCACCTCAAAATGACTTCATATTACAGCCCAGTCATTCTCAATTTATTCCAAAGGTGGTATTACCTTTTGATGCTGACCAAACAATACTGTTACCATCACTTTTCCAAAGTCAACCACGGAACATTGCATACTGTGAATGTAAGAAGAGCTATTATGTATTATTTAAGGAAACAAAAGATATCACAAAGTGTAAACTATTCTTTGAAGCACATATAAGACAAACAGTGTGCGCAGAAGTATCCAATGGACTATTGCCAGATGGATAGTTCAAATGATGTTGCTATGCTATCAATTAGCAGATAAATATCTGTATGTTATACCAAAAGGACATTCCACTTGCAAGAAAGGGGCACTTGTGGCTTTTATGTATAATGTATCCTTACAAGAAATATACATGTTCAAGACATGGGTATCCAAACACATGTATAAACATTAACATGGATAGTCAGACAAGTAAGGAAACTGCAATAGGATGGTCAGTGCCTTCTTCATACGCTTCTCCACCGGGTAAATGAAGTCTTTGTTAGGGGATATTGTGGGTTTATGGTCGATATTATAGTGATTCATACCGGCTCTGTCTAGGTGTACACTCATTCAAAACGTTTGTCAATATATACTTGTCAATCCAATCACCCCACTAGATTGTGGAATAATGTACTGTATGTGGAACTTTTTTTATATTGAGCTAACTCGACCTGAAGGTATCAGAGAGCTTTACATGAGCAACAGTTGCATTACAGCCGGACACATTTATTTTGTTAGGCACAGGGAGATTAAGTGATTTGCCCAGAGTCACAGGATGATGAGCTACCCTGCCGAGGCTCGAACATGGTTCCAGCTTCGAGGTCGACCACTCTAGCCATTGAATTGCTGTTGTTTACTCATTTTAGAATGGCTGGTTATATTGTTAAGTCAATTACACCTGTTTAATAGGCCAGAGAGCTCAGAATAACAACGTAAAATATCTCTTTACAGAAACCAAGGTATGAAATCAGGTGGCGTGTCATTGAGTCCATTAGCCCTGATGGCCATGAGTACATCTATGTCGACCCCATGCAGCTGCCATATGACTCTAGATGGGAATTTCCACGGGATGGACTAGTGCTTGGTAAGTAGATATTTGTGGATATGTTTGCAGCAATTGCTGAGTGGGTTGCCAATGACTATCTTGCTTTGTAAACATAAGCGCTCTGCTACATTTTTGGTAGGTTTGACCATAGAAATACCATATACACACATAAATACATAAAATAACACTACTAGAAAAAATTATCAGTTTTATAGATTTTGCAGAATTATCATTAACTGCGTCCTTCAAACAGCAATGCATTCAGTTCCAATCTGACTCTTTCTTCGAGTGGCCTCTAAATCTCTAATCCTATTTAAGGCTTTCTGATACCATGCCAGACATGCTGCATTCTGAAGCAGTGTTTGCAGCACATGATGTTGTGGATCACATGCTGTGCCCTCTCACGCCATCTAATGTTATGCTATCTAATGTTCTGCTTTGACTAGTTCTATTTGGTCTACATAGAAACCTTTGTTTTGGTCCTATTCTCTTCCTTACCATTTATACTCGCACAGTCTGTCAAGACATTCTAGTTTGGTTGCATTATACTTGAGCGATCCCTTTCTTCACTTTACAGCCCTTTGTCTACCTAAAGGGGGATTGATCGTATTTAGATTTGTACAAAGTATTCATTATTACAGCAAGTCATGTGGAAAAAACCTAACTAAATGTTACTATTTTAACCTCAGGAAGAATCCTCGGCTCTGGCGCATTCGGCAAAGTGGTTGAAGGAACAGCGTATGGCTTGAGCCGCTCTCAACCAGTGATGAAGGTGGCTGTGAAAATGTTGAAACGTAAGTAAAGTACATGTCTTGCACTATTACCTGTGTCACTTCATTACTTCCTTTGCTTGATTTGCTATGTCACAGTAATGTACATGTATGTTTAATTTTAAAACAGGGTATTTAAAATGTTACATTCTTTTTTTACATATATAATGAATCTTACATGTTCATAGAATGATGTTGGGTGTTACACGTCGGTTACATATCATCACACGCATCCTGCATTTTTAAGATTTTACTATTCACTTTAATAGCAAATAAATTAGGATACTTTGAAAGCCCTAAAATATTTATTTTTTAAGTGGACATATTAAAACTTTGGCTGGGTGTTTTTATGATGCAACACAAAAATGAAGCACCTATTTACTACACATTCTAAAGGCATGCAAGCTCAGCACAAAATTGTGTTGTATTCGCACAACCATTAGTACATCTATGTCTTAGTCAATTGTGCCATGATTGGATTACATATCCTTGCTGCTTTCCATATGTTTTGCACTCTAATGATTGGTTTTGTCATGAAAAATCCAGACAGATTTATCACTAATCTGTGCAGACCGTTACTTAAGATCCTATGACAATAGCATGCAGCAGCTGCTTGGGATGCAGTTGTATGTAAAAGCCAAGCAAAACACAGAACAGAGCTGCTTACCAGTCAGCTATTATCACAGCAACATTCATGGTAAATTCTATAGAGGCATGAAAAAAGCATCAGTGAATATTTATTTTGTACTATTGCAATATGATATGATAAATCATAGTTGACAATTTTGTATTTCTGTCTCCATGATGGAACTCTTTGTACTCCAATTTCCAAAAATGGAAGTATGAATGATTATGAATGCATATTTTCCTTTTTTTTTATTGTGATGAGCCCCACTTTACAGTTCTTCATGATGTATTTTTCTGAAAGCCATCTTCTTTAAAATAACAGTGTCTGAAGTCCAGTGAGTTTGTTACCTATACCTATACTTGCCAACAAGATCTCCTAAGACAATCTCACATGCTTAACTTACCTTTCGAGACCCCCCTGCTGCATCCTTGACAAGAAAAATCAGTATAGAACAAAGTGTTAAAGGTGGTTCTAAAATTGCCTTACTAGGAAACTTTGTAAAATATGAATAAAAGCATTGGCATTTTCTTCAAACATTTGTACAATACTAAAACATCACAATATGTAAGTGGATTGTACTCTTGCAAAATTGTTTTGCTAAATTTTTAAAATAATTATTACTAACAAAACAAATTCGATAATCTTTTAATAGATTATTCTAGGGTTGACAGGTACACCTGATCAGAAAGGGGAAAATGTGATACCATTATTTAGCCAATTCTTGCCTAAAAAGATTAACTGTCCCAAGAAAGCAATATACTTACATTGCTATTCGGTAAAAAAAAGGACTCATGAATATTCAGCCACAGAAAATCTGACATTTGTGTCTCTTCAAAAGTCTGAGTTCTGTGCTTTGTTAGTTAAATAAACACTGCAAAATTCATTATATGGATCTTAAAGACTCATATCTTCAAATTTCAAAGGAAGATTCTTGTAAGCCCGGTGGACGAACATATTACTTTGTGTTTCAGGCAAATAAAAATTGTTGGCGTTAAAAAAGTCCATTATCCATAATTGAAGTAATCAGTCAATGATATTTAGTCGGGAAGATATTGGGGACAGCTTACCATTCCATGCAAGGGGTAAATCTGTTCAGGTGTTGTGCCCTTTTTTTTTACTGTTATACTTCTCTCACAGCCACTGCTCGAACTAGTGAAAAACAGGCGCTAATGTCGGAGCTGAAGATAATGACTCATCTCGGGCCCCATTTGAATATTGTGAACTTGTTGGGAGCCTGCACAAAATCAGGTAGGAAAGAACCACTTTCCTTTGTATGGGAACGTGTCAAATACTTCGTAACTAATGATTCAAATGTTATTCAACACAAATTTGTAATCAGCTTCAGAGTCACGTGAACTCCCAGCACATCATGTTGACTTGGTGGCCGATAAAGCACCCATTGCTCCTAATTTGTATAGCATTGTTGGGATTTTCTTTGTCATTCAGATGTTAACACTTTAATTTATGTGTCCTACTTCAGGTCCCATTTACATAATTACTGAATACTGCTTCTATGGAGATCTTGTTAATTACCTGCACAAGAACAGGGACACTTTCATGAGCCGACACCCGGACAAGCCTAAAAAAGATTTAGACATCTTTGGGATGAACCCAACTGATGAGACCACAAGAAGGTAGGGCAAATTGGTTGAAGTTGTTTACTCTTAGCATTTTCTTTTCTCGCATTGTTTTCTCTATTTGCTTAGATCTTCCAATGTTTTCATCCAGAATTTTGTATGTTGAATATTTTGAAAGTTTTATTCGTTGAGCAGTGCCTTTATTACAACTATTATGATTTTATGTAGTTTTAAAAGACATTTTGATGTAGTTTTGTTATTGAAATCACACCAGGTATGAGTTAATGCAGTTCTCTACCGTGTAGCAGGGTCATAGTTATGTTTAAAAGGTAAAAGTGGCTAACTCACAAGAGTTGAAGTCTTGCATGGGTCACGGTGTCCCTTCCTCAACAATGGTAATAAATAGCATATTACCTTCTGTACCTCTTTATATTTGGCTCATGAAAATGAATGTAGCCCAATAATGCATATTATTTAGAGCAATGGTGCTAATAAACTCACAATCACATATTTATTACTACAGTGCTAAGGTCTAGTTGAAGATTATTCCAGTTCCACCTGTACAGGATATTGACTGGCTAATTTAGAGTTTTCCATACATGGTTATTTGTAATATTCACATACTATAACAGAGAAAACACCTTGTTCATAGTCATTATTTTATCTTTCTGGAAAAACAAAACCCACAGAAAGAGTTTTAACATTTATTTTATACAAATATAATTTGTCCAGATACAAACACAGGTAGTGCTAGCCATCTAGATGAATACTGTTCTACAGGAAGGCCAAAATAATGTGTGACTCTCCATTAATCTAGGTCTAAGTTCTGTACTGCCAAAGTTGAAGTTGAAAACACATATCCTCTCAGTGTAGGGTGCAGTAACCTTAGTTTGAGTAAACATCCTCTAAAAACAGAAGCTGTGCAGGTCTTGATTTTTGGAGCACTGGCACTTTTCGCAAATAATGTGACAACAATCCCCTTACATGAATCAGGATTTGAAGATCACGGGCAACCAGTGTAGATAGAACCCAACAATTATTACATGCATGGATTGAGAGACACATCTTAACATCTGAGCTGCTGTCTCCTGAACTACTGGGGAATTTTACATTTGGAACAAGGTCAAAGCAGACATGAGGGATTTCCTTAGTCGAATCATGCTGACATAGGTCTAAGCACTAGTTAGTGATGAATACATGCTTGCAACATCCGAAAGTTCTGGATAGAGAATGATCTGGCTGTGAAGGTAGCCAACTCTTTGTTTCAGGCTTTGCTCAAATAGTAAAACGGAGACAGCACATCTGGGTAGTGAATCCAGTATCTCTATGATAAAATGATGATTAGTTCCAACTTGTCATGCTTCAGTTATAAATACTTTACCTCCTGTCACATAGTTACCTCGACTAAGCAGGTACTCAGAGACAAAAATACAGTTTATGTACTTTCTAAAAGGGGAACATAAATCGGGGTGTCATTATTGTCTGGCAATGCAGCCATTTCTCCTGGATAATGTTGGCCAGTTGGCTAACATAGACATCAGACATAAATAGGCAGAGCCTTTGGTAACTTTCAACTGAGATTTATCCACAGGCAACACATGCATACCTGTAGGCTCCTGCTGGGTCCCTTCGAGTTACGGGTTAAATACTACATCAACATTTTTCTCAATTTGCCTCACATTTTAGTAATAGGTCACTTTAGCAAAAAGGTACTTCCCTAGGTAAAGTAGGAACATGTTGTACAAGGGAAAGGACAAATATGCAAATTTGACATATTCACTAAGCTATAATATTTGGTGTATGGGGAACCAGACAATAGTCGAGGACTGTAGCCCAGAACTTTGATGAGCATTAAGCAACTCTTTTTCATTTTACAGTTATGTCATCTTATCATTTGAAAACAATGGGGACTACATGGACATGAAGCAAGCTGACACAACCCAGTATGTGCCTATGCTCGAGCGGAAGGAGGGTTCCACCTACTCAGACATTCAGCGATCCCTGTATGACCGCCCTGCATCGTACAAGAAAAAGCATCTTTCAGGTAACCAGAAAATGTTAATTTGCTAAAAAAGAATATATTATGAGGTAAATATATTTTTTAAGTTGTCATAGGTTCTGAGCTAGTAATGCGCAAACCTGCTGTGGACACATTGAACTACATTTTCTGGGTACAATGTGGACATATAAAGCATATTGATTATTCACGTAGCTACCTAAAACCTACACTTTTTAGTTGCAATATTACATGCCTCACATCTCCTTTTGGGCAATACAACTTACAAAGAGCACATTGTTTACTTTCTGAAACATTCTGATATATGGAAACCTGTATTTTATGTAAGCTGATACCTGTGCCAGCAATGAATTGAAAGTTTAATGATTGCGTGCAAGTTTTTTACACGTTAAAATACTGTTGTAATTCATATTCATAGCCCAATATGGTGCTTTCTTATGACTAGACCCAAATGTCAACACTTCCTTGCCTAGAACCCTTGGCCTTTCCATGGCCTCCAGGAAGACACTTAAGAGCTGGGTGTTTGGAAAATACCATAACTTACCTAGCTAATGATTCTCTTGCCTCTGACTTCTAACTTACAACTAGGTGTCCTATAAAGTTGTTTTGCACTTTACGCAAAATTTATAATAGAGATATAATATATTAGCTCTAGAAAGTCCTGACCAGTCCGTTAGTGTAACTCCCAAAGCAAAGAAAAGCAAAGCGTGCATTATATATGGAAATCAATTTGTTCACAGAATTATTATACTGTCACTGTTACTACTGCTGCTGCTGCAACTATAATTTTAAAATACTCGTAACTACTGTAGCTATCCATTACTAGCTCCTCTTCTGTTAGTCCTACATTTACTACTACTACAACTATTACTACAAATGGTATTAATGATAACAAACATTATCACAGTCATAACTACATGACCAAACATGCAGTGGTAAAATAAAGGCAGTGACTAGGGACTAGATTGGTACGCGACCCAAAACAATGGATAACTGGTAAATGCACTACCCTAGAATACAGACTCATATCCATCACATCATCATATCCTGACATCTTAATCTAGAGGAAAAGGTACCCCATAGTCCATAATGTTCTATGTACTGCATCACATGCATTAAGAGCTCTAAATGTTATCTTTGTGCCGCTCTAGGTTTACGCTTTTGAATTTACCGATAGAGGTTATGTTGGACATGTTGAATATAAATCGTGGCAGTGCAACACAAATGCTCTCTATATATATAATTCAATCCGTTTATAAATTTTGCACAACATATTGCCATTAGGAGCTGTTTCACCAACATTATATCTGCTTGTCTTTGCTACAGAGCCAGAGGTCACTAGCCTCCTTTCAGATGAGAACTTTGACGGTCTCACCCTCATGGACTTACTCAGCTTTTCTTACCAGGTTGCACGGGGAATGGAGTTTTTGGCCTCAAAAAATGTAAGTGTCCCATGAAACGTTGACTACATTTGTCAATACTTGCAAACTCTGTGCATAACACTACTCAGATGGCTTGCTGTTGACATCTGCACGACAGCAGTGTGTGATATGCAGGATATAAGTTTGAATCCCAACAGAGCTGACTTATGCCCTTCATCCTTCCAGGCCTATACAATGTATTACTCAGTTGGATAACAGTAACAACTATTGTTTACAATGCCACTAAGTGGGAAACTGTGGTAGTCATTTCTATATAAACACTTATTAGCATTAGATAAGTGAACAATTACTGCATATTAGAACTGGCAGGCCCATCTACTGTAACCAAATTTCCAACTGGTCATATCACTATACTCTCCCCTTTGCTATTATTCTGTGATTATTCTGTGATTTTGCTAATGGTTCCCCACAACTTCTGCTTCAAAAGCGATTCCTTACATTGTTTGCACTTTCAGCGAAGAACTTCCTCATATTACTCATAGAGTTCTTCATTCATGAGTCTTTGTTTTAGTGTCACATCCTGAGGAAGATTGGGGTTTAGGTAATGTGGGAGATGTCACAGTGAGTCACTAGAAAGTGGGTTATTTTTATTTCCGTAAGAATACTAAGTTCCTGGGTGCTGGGGCAGATCCTGAAATAAGAATGATGAATCATATCTATTTTCTCAAAGTTTGTTTGTTAGAGGTCCCCATCCTCCATTTACAAATGCACCCTTATGAAGGATTACATTCACTAATGTCCTTGTGTAATTCTCTAAGCCGGTTCATGCTCATGTAAGGACCCGTAAAGTGATGCTCTCCCTTTTCTACCTCTTTCTATGCAGTGTGTGCACCGTGACCTGGCAGCTCGCAACGTTCTCTTGGCTCAAGGCAAAATCGTGAAGATCTGTGACTTTGGATTGGCAAGAGACATCATGCACGACTCCAACTACGTTTCAAAAGGCAGCGTATGTACCTTTTCAGCATCCTTCCTTTGTATATGTGTACACCAATCAAATGTGCTTGCAGCTCTGAGATATGAACCTGTTCTACCACTTTACTCATAATTCAACCAAAGTAAACGCGCCTTTAAAGTAGGCTCACACTGCTTCAGGCTACATCCTGGGTAAATAAAATAACTTTATGATCAGCCACAAAAGTTGACTTGCATTACTGCAAATTATTATATGATGGCGGGAACTCCTATCATCAAGAATGTCTTACAGCAAAGACAGCTTCTTTGGTCAAGCTTTTGACCAATGATCTGCATTCTATTGGAATGCATTGCATCAATCACATTATTTAGGGTCCTCTGAAACTAAAAATAGTTATGAAAGAAATAAAATCAGGTATTCTTGATCTGTTCCGGACCTTTTAAGTTTTACACCCAATATTACAGGCTATTGGGCTAAACCTTATTTATCCTGAAATCTATGCATTCCTGTTATACTGAAAATAAAGAACTTTATTCATTTTGTGGGTGTTGGCGCTATGATTATACTTGGTAAAAATCAAATTTATTTTATTATGATTTGGCTCTCCGAAGAGGGCCACATAAAAGTGTACAAACTTCAACACACAGCACATACATTTACAAAAGGAAACATGAAAGCAAGCACAAAACATATACCTTTTGAAAACCCTAGGATAAGTACAATACTGACATATGAACCAAAACTACACAGAGTCGGAATATCAAAACATCTCCCAGAACATATTAATAAATAATTAGGAAACCTTTAAAAAAATTAAAAATGTGAAAGCAGAACATTTCATTAGGAGGAGAATAAAGGGCAGAGAGGAAGCCATTCAATGTGACAATGCCCAGACGAAGACAGATAGTTTTCAACTATCTAGAGCGCAATTTACGAAGCGCTGGGCAGATCAATAACACATGCATACAGTCCTGAATATTCCCTTTACATAAGTTGCACAGAGGAGATGAACCATTCCATTTAGATAACAGTTGATTAAGAGGTATTAGATCATAGCGTAGAAGAAACCAAAATCTACGTATACCATGCGGTAGGGACCATAAAACATAGGGTTGAGGTTGTTTCAACTGATAAGAATCAAGGAGAAAAACTACATTCCTTTTTTCACATATAGATTTTTTATCAGATAGAAAACATAAATCCCATGAGGCTGCTTTCAACACCAACTTTAACTGTAATGGAGAGTACAGGAAAAGAGTTGTTTCATCTAAATTTAACAGAGTTACAGCTTTTCTAAAATTACAAACCAGTTGAGAGAACTCATTGAAATTACCCAACAATTCATTTCTGAGGAGAGCTCTCATCGTCCCTCCTTCAGCTCTAGCAAGGCAAGCCACCCATCTTACGAGGGCACATAGTCCCTGGACGCAACTACTCCTAAGCCCGAAATCGAGCCTACAGGCTGCCAGCGAGCACGCAGTGTTTACAGAAGTAAGAGATCTAAGGAGCTTCCCCTCAATCTTATGACAAAAATCCCATTTTTTTACCTCAATAAGTTCAATACCATACAATATTGTGGCGGGGATCTTGGATCTATATACTTCCAATAAACTCGGAAAGTGCTGTTTCCCCGTTGCGTGGTATAGGGCATTTAAACCTTTGCCATGGGCAATAGCTTTGCGTGTGCAATGCTCTATATGGAGCTTCTCACTCAAGTTAGCTGTAACAATTTTCCCTAAGAAAGTATAAGATTTTACCACCTCCAGTTTTTGGTCCCCAATAAACCAACCATAATCTACAGATCGGCACCTCTTCCTGCCAGCTATACACATGACTTTACTTTTGGTAATATTGATCTTCATAGCATGGGCTGCCGCAAAAGAATGCAAGGCATGAAGTCGATTGGCTAATCCCTTCGGAGTTAAATCAAGGATGAGGACATCATCGGCATACATCATACAGGAGAGCGGTGCCCCCCCCACCACCGGGGCAATACCCTTCCCGGCAGCCAAGGCGGTAGGTAAATCTGTCGTATACAAGGAGAACAAGAGGGGTGCCAGTAAACAGCCTTGTTTAAGGCCATTCGAGGTTAAAATTATATCCGATAACCCCCTTTCGCCCCCCAACAAGACCCTGCACCACGTCTCTGTATGTAAAGCCTTCACCAACTCCAACAAATAGAGAGGGAGCCCAAGCACTGCCAATTTTCTCCACAGCGTTCCACGATCAACTTTGTCGAACGCTGTGGAAAAATCAATAAAGGCGGCATACAAAACCCCTCCTCTCACCTGAACATACTTATCTGTAAGCACATGAAGGGCTGTAAGGTTATCTAACGTACCGTGGTTCCTACGGAAACCAGTCTGTTCTATTGGCAGAATATTGTTCTCCTCGACCCACTCGGAAAGTGATGTTAAGATACATTTCGCAAATACCTTTCCGATAGAGTCGAGGAGCGCAATCAGACGGTAATTACTAGGATTCTCCCTAGTACCCTTCTTAAAAATAGGTACCAAGATACTTCCCCTCCAAGAGGCAGGTACCATTTTAGACAAAAAACAAGCTCTATACAGCGGATACAAGATTTTACTCCACCTTACAGGATCAGATTTCAAAACCGTCATTGGGAGTTCATCTGGGCCCATTGCCCCTGAGACACGCATAGATTTTATAGCCATCTCGATTTCTTTCTCAGCGGGGTAAATACAAAGACCCACACACGTGGCACCGCTGTCCAGATCATTATCACTGGTGGCACCGTTGGTAATATCCTCATTTGAACTCCCATTCCCTGAGTAAAGATCCCGAATATAGGTAGTCCATACCTCTTCCGCTATAGCAATAGGAGATGGGCTTACTCTAGAGCCACACCCCCTACCGATTATTGCCCAAAATTCTCTGATCCTGCCGTGCACAACAGCTTCCCTCAGGCTAATCCATACCTTATCCTCCCCTTCCTTTTTTATGTTTTGCCGGAGTCTACTTCTCTTTCTTTTTAGTCTGGAAATTTCTTTTCCGCGATCAATAACTCTATCGAGATATTGTTCACGGACTAATTTGTTAATTTCCCCATTCAGACTACGCAAGATACTGGGGACCACCACTCCGTTTTTTTGTCGAGGCCTTTTTTTTGCATACGAAGTAATTTTTCGCATAAATTCTGCAAAGTAAACCATTTCATTCCCACGCCACTCGTCTAAAACTAATAGGGTATCGGATAAAAAATCCTGTACCCCATTAATGGCTGAGGGATTCCAAAAGCACCTACCCGAAGAGACATGGAAGCCCACATCACTACCAAGCATAGACCAAGGTGCGATTGTCAACGGATTTAAAGAAATGTTTACAAACAATATGCTGTGATCACTCAGAGGGGTAGCTGTGACCTTAAGGTCCAGAATCGAAGGAAACAATCCATAATCCGTGATCACATAATCCAGGATAGAAGACCCAAAGGGAGACTTGTGAGTAAATTTAGCCGGCGCATCCGACGGTAATCTCCCATTTAATATGAGTCCGTCGACGCCCGCTAATTCATTTAGCAAAATCACGTTTATTTGTCACTAATTTATCAGGGAAGAGTGCTTGAGGAATAAAATAAGCCTCTTCCTGAGGTTTATTTCTAAAAAGTTCCAAACTAACATTGGAGATTTTGCAATTCAGGTCTCCCACCAGCAAAATTTCCGGTGGAGATAGGACATTCTTAATTGAAACAATATACTGAAATACCTGCTTTAACATCACATTAAAACACTCCTCAGGGGGAATATAAGCATTCAATATCACAATAGGGGACTTTATACCATTGTTATACAAATTATCAATGGTTATAGCATGGAACAATTTGCTTGGATCAATATAGTGTGAAAATCTCCATTGCATTTTATTTGATAGTAAACAAGCAATGCCCCCCCTAGCATGGCCTTTCTTGGAGGGAACAGCAGGCACCTCCAGGACATAATAGTCCTTAGAAACCTTCAACGTATTAATACACCACGTTTCCTGTAAGCAGATCACATCAGCTCCCAGGGAATATAAAAAATCAAATTTCTCTGGGCTACTGTGAATCCCTGCCGCGTTCCAGGAAATGATATTTAATGTGGTGTTAAAGATGTTGGAACAATCTGGGATTATCTTTTGTTCTTGTAGATAAGGCACTTTGCAGCCAGTTCCACCGATAATTGTCCTCTGAAATAGAGGAATTCTGAGTCAGTGGAAGTGGCTTTACTTGGGAGACCGAGCGTTTTCCCTTGGATACCCAAATCCTCAGGTCTCTAAGTGGAGAGGTTGCACCATTAAGCTCCTCTCCTCTGAATACCTCCCCAGAAAACAGGTTTGTATTGCCAAGCTTGAAAATTGGAAGAATATCAATACCTGTACGTTGAAAGTGCTCAGCTTGCTGTAGTATCAAATTTACAATGATAGGTGAATAGAATTTAACCCTTATACTCGTTACCTTAACTTCACCAAATAGGGAAACTAACTCAATGTCCCTAGTTTGGATATGACGAAGACTTTCTATCTCATTAAAACGTTTAAGGAGCCAAGCTCTATTTAAGGGCAAGTCCCCGTCAAAAAGCGGTAAGAAGTCTAACTCAAGAGTTTCCACTGGAGCTTTTAAAGCTATAACGGGGCGATCCACAACATGGCAATCTCCCCTCTCAGCAGCAACTAAGAAAGCAGGGGCCAAAGGATCAAGAGCCCCCGCTTGACATTGAATGGAACCTCCAGTCGCAGTCGGTAGAAAGAGACTAGGGAGGGAGCCCCCCCTTTGTGAGATACCCTCCAAAGGAGTTGGCGGACACAATTCACTTTCTACCTTAAAAAAAGTAGAAATGGGGGGGTTCACTTCCATATCAATATCTGCATTTATAGGTATAGAAGAAGGATCTAAAACTATCACTTCGTTCTCCAGAGTGGTCAGAGAATTTTGAAAAACTATCCGACGCTGCCTTTTCTTCTTGTATTTTCTTAATGATTTCTTTCCATTCCCCTTATTCTTTCTAAGTTTACCATTTTTCACCTTTATCTCCTGTTTATCATTAATAGGTTCTTTGTTATTTTCAGGCATGAAGATGGGAAAAAGATCTTGAGCTGCATTAGGGCCAGTTGTGGATTTATCTTCCTCCACAATCTCAAGAACTGAGTTGTTAATACAGTTAGGCACTGCCGTTTGGGGCAAAGCTACTGTGTGTGATATCAAGACCGAATTCCCCACTTTCTTGTCAGAATCCACTTGAGCCACATTTATTTCCCTCCGTGAGAGAACATGTTCAGTCATAATGGGGGGAACAATTCTCGTTTCAGATGGCTTTTGTAACAAGGACTTCAGTATTTGGGTAACAGACTCCAAAATACAATCCGAGTTACCAACAAATTTCCCTAAAAGAGATAAAATAGAGGCTAATAATTGTTCCAAAGCAATCATAGATTCGGAAATTGGTTTTTCACATGCTACCCCTGGCCGTGTAATACCTGATAGGTCAAGACCCGGGGGCCCAGAAGCGATTAACAAATCAGACATATCCTGACCATTCAACGAGGGGGTGCTACTATACAACAATAATCCAGATGGAGTAGCACCCCCCGAGGATTTAATAGGGGTTAAAGACTCCACTTTCCCTGTACTCACATAACGGCCGCATAGATCAAAGTCAATAGATAGTGGTAGCGAATCTCTACCCAACTGATCCTTCGGCGGGGTTTGGGACGCAGATGGTAAACAAGATGGTAAATGAGTGAATTCCCTGTCAAGTACTGGGAAGGCGAACTCACTCTCATCATTCCCCTCCGAAAGGACATGAGGAGGAGGCACTACTGACACAGACTGTTGTAAAACAGGCTGCACGAGGGCGGGCAGCGGGGATATAGTAGCTTGACTATATACCCCTAAAGCCATGGCACAGGCGCCTATTTTTGTAGGTAAATTAGCGTTCTTGGGGGAGGGCCAATCCCAAAATTCAGAGAGTTGGCATTGGCCCTTCAAAGGGGGGTTATTTACAGAATTATTTCTGGTGCGCTTAATATCTTTGTTTACAACAGATATACCACCCACTTCCCTACCCGACCGCAATTTTTTAAACATATTCTAAACAACAGTATCCACAAAATATTTTTATAAGCTTTAAATTCCTCCTGAGGAGTAAAACACAAAGTGCTATGGTCCTTCTAGAATAAAAAATATAGTCCAAGAGATGTAAGAAAAATTGTCCGACAATGAGGGCAGAGAGAAATGCAAAAAAGTCTCATTAAAATGTTACTTTCTCCAGCAGACCGGCGTATTTCCCATAAGTGAATGAGCACAGAATATAAATCACTGTCGCAGAAAATAACTGGGCCCAGCCCGGCCTACCTCGGCCACTGAGGGCCACAGAGGGCCCGCCCTTCTCCCGGGCTTCTCCCGGCGCCCTCCCGCGCGCTCCCGCGCAGCGGGGCCCTACAACTTCTAATAAGCTCTTGGAGCTAAGGGGGGAGGAGCCGGCAGGGAGAGCGCCCCAGCTGATGTCGATTTGGGGAAGTTGCTGGCGCTCCTGGGACAGGTAGTCCTACGCCAGCAACAGCTCGCAGCCCTGCTTCCCTCTCTCACCCTCGTGCAAGCTGGAGTCCGCCTTCCTCGCAGCGGGACCCGCGGAGCGGGTTCCGCAAGCAGTGGGTTGAAGGCAGATTAAAAGAAAGGCTCAGCAGAATGAAGCAACAGCGTCAGGGTACAAATGCAAAATCCGCCGGTGTGTAGATAGGTAAAGGCTTTTCAATGCGGCGAAATGCGAGGGAGGAGCCGGCAGGGAGAGCGCCCCAGCTGATGTCGATTTGGGGAAGTTGCTGGCGCTCCTGGGACAGGTAGTCCTACGCCAGCAACAGCTCGCAGCCCTGCTTCCCTCTCTCACCCTCGTGCAAGCTGGAGTCCGCCTTCCTCGCAGCGGGACCCGCGGAGCGGGTTCCGCAAGCAGTGGGTTGAAGGCAGATTAAAAGAAAGGCTCAGCAGAATGAAGCAACAGCGTCAGGGTACAAATGCAAAATCCGCCGGTGTGTAGATAGGTAAAGGCTTTTCAATGCGGCGAAATGCGAGGGAGGAGCCGGCAGGGAGAGCGCCCCAGCTGATGTCGATTTGGGGAAGTTGCTGGCGCTCCTGGGACAGGTAGTCCTACGCCAGCAACAGCTCGCAGCCCTGCTTCCCTCTCTCACCCTCGTGCAAGCTGGAGTCCGCCTTCCTCGCAGCGGGACCCGCGGAGCGGGTTCCGCAAGCAGTGGGTTGAAGGCAGATTAAAAGAAAGGCTCAGCAGAATGAAGCAACAGCGTCAGGGTACAAATGCAAAATCCGCCGGTGTGTAGATAGGTAAAGGCTTTTCAATGCGGCGAAATGCGAGGGAGGAGCCGGCAGGGAGAGCGCCCCAGCTGATGTCGATTTGGGGAAGTTGCTGGCGCTCCTGGGACAGGTAGTCCTACGCCAGCAACAGCTCGCAGCCCTGCTTCCCTCTCTCACCCTCGTGCAAGCTGGAGTCCGCCTTCCTCGCAGCGGGACCCGCGGAGCGGGTTCCGCAAGCAGTGGGTTGAAGGCAGATTAAAAGAAAGGCTCAGCAGAATGAAGCAACAGCGTCAGGGTACAAATGCAAAATCCGCCGGTGTGTAGATAGGTAAAGGCTTTTCAATGCGGCGAAATGCGAGGGAGGAGCCGGCAGGGAGAGCGCCCCAGCTGATGTCGATTTGGGGAAGTTGCTGGCGCTCCTGGGACAGGTAGTCCTACGCCAGCAACAGCTCGCAGCCCTGCTTCCCTCTCTCACCCTCGTGCAAGCTGGAGTCCGCCTTCCTCGCAGCGGGACCCGCGGAGCGGGTTCCGCAAGCAGTGGGTTGAAGGCAGATTAAAAGAAAGGCTCAGCAGAATGAAGCAACAGCGTCAGGGTACAAATGCAAAATCCGCCGGTGTGTAGATAGGTAAAGGCTTTTCAATGCGGCGAAATGCGAGGGAGGAGCCGGCAGGGAGAGCGCCCCAGCTGATGTCGATTTGGGGAAGTTGCTGGCGCTCCTGGGACAGGTAGTCCTACGCCAGCAACAGCTCGCAGCCCTGCTTCCCTCTCTCACCCTCGTGCAAGCTGGAGTCCGCCTTCCTCGCAGCGGGACCCGCGGAGCGGGTTCCGCAAGCAGTGGGTTGAAGGCAGATTAAAAGAAAGGCTCAGCAGAATGAAGCAACAGCGTCAGGGTACAAATGCAAAATCCGCCGGTGTGTAGATAGGTAAAGGCTTTTCAATGCGGCGAAATGCGAGGGAGGAGCCGGCAGGGAGAGCGCCCCAGCTGATGTCGATTTGGGGAAGTTGCTGGCGCTCCTGGGACAGGTAGTCCTACGCCAGCAACAGCTCGCAGCCCTGCTTCCCTCTCTCACCCTCGTGCAAGCTGGAGTCCGCCTTCCTCGCAGCGGGACCCGCGGAGCGGGTTCCGCAAGCAGTGGGTTGAAGGCAGATTAAAAGAAAGGCTCAGCAGAATGAAGCAACAGCGTCAGGGTACAAATGCAAAATCCGCCGGTGTGTAGATAGGTAAAGGCTTTTCAATGCGGCGAAATGCGAGGGAGGAGCCGGCAGGGAGAGCGCCCCAGCTGATGTCGATTTGGGGAAGTTGCTGGCGCTCCTGGGACAGGTAGTCCTACGCCAGCAACAGCTCGCAGCCCTGCTTCCCTCTCTCACCCTCGTGCAAGCTGGAGTCCGCCTTCCTCGCAGCGGGACCCGCGGAGCGGGTTCCGCAAGCAGTGGGTTGAAGGCAGATTAAAAGAAAGGCTCAGCAGAATGAAGCAACAGCGTCAGGGTACAAATGCAAAATCCGCCGGTGTGTAGATAGGTAAAGGCTTTTCAATGCGGCGAAATGCGAGGGAGGAGCCGGCAGCGAGAGCGCCCCAGCTGATGTCGATTTGGGGAAGTTGCTGGCGCTCCTGGGACAGGTAGTCCTACGCCAGCAACAGCTCGCAGCCCTGCTTCCCTCTCTCACCCTCGTGCAAGCTGGAGTCCGCCTTCCTCGCAGCGGGACCCGCGGAGCGGGTTCCGCAAGCAGTGGGTTGAAGGCAGATTAAAAGAAAGGCTCAGCAGAATGAAGCAACAGCGTCAGGGTACAAACTTGGTAAAACATGCATGGTCTTCTGGTAAGACACAAGAGGGCCCCACCAAGTATTGTCTCTCCTGTGTAACGTTGTTAGCATTGCAGAGGAGCAGTTTACTAAGATATAGGGAATAGAAACGAAATCAGAAAGCACCCCACTTTTTGTTTAGTCAGACTCTCGAAATGCTGTTCGAAAAATGTATGTAGCATTTTGATGATATGGTAAGCAATTCAATTGATTTATTTTCCAAACAGAAAATATTGGGCATGTCCCTGTAACTATTTTGTTTATTAAATGTGGGTACTATGTTACTCCATTGGTTTGCCACGCTGGGCAAGAACAACGAGAGGATCAAAATCAGCAGTTAACTATTACGTCTGTTGTCAGTCATCTTTTTTGTAAGTGATCTGCAAATGCCTGTGTCAAAATCGGATGCCACCAGGGTGTGATTCCCCACAACACGCTTCTTTTGCCAGACATGCAAGCTGATAATTAGAATCTGGGGAGAGGATGTGGCCTAACAGCTAATGCGGTCGACTTCCAATCTGGGAAACCGGGTTGAAGTCTCAGCAAGGACGCGCAACATCCTGTGATTCTGGGCAAATCACTTAATCTCCCTGTGCCTTACAAAAATGAATATGTCCTCATGTAAAGCTCTGGTGCTCGTGTAAAGGGCTCTGATACCTTTGGGTCAAGTTTGCGCGATATAGAACTGTTAAAAGAAATAAAAAATATGTGCTATGGATGGTGATATTTAAGGCATCCCCTGTTTTACTTACCTTTTTAATAAATATTTACTTAATCTGGCATGGATCTGGCCCTGACCGAAATTGGAGAACCCTGATTTACTTATTTTGGGGTATATTCAACTAATTAGATTTCGAAAGGTTTTCTGAAAGAGGCTAGGCTAGAGGACTTTGGGAGTTCAAAATATGGGTGAGACTGTGACCAAAAATAACATGAATTTGTAAATCATTCATTTCTCTCTGTAAACTCTAGAAGAATTTGCAGTCAGGCATTTGGGGTCTCATTACTGTCACCCTCTTAAATCCCTAATTACTCTTCCCTCAAGGTATAGCTACCACGTATAGTGGTAACTTTACAGGTGGATGGAGGGTCTTAATGGGGAATTATAAATAGGATCCTGAGGTCCAGGGTCACAGAACATCTACAGTCTTTCTAATTCCAATCGAGCCTGTAACAGGCAAAACGGATCCCAGCAGATTTAAAAGGGCACTAAAAAGGCACCCCCTTAGTGTTCAATTTGTAATAGTGCATATTATTGAAATTGTTAATTATTTCTTGTAAAGCGTAACCGCTATCCCCAACTTGCTCTGTACACTTTATTTCTTGTGAAATGTAATTATGTGCGTCAGCATTAAGTGTAAATGTACTCTCCTGTTGCCCCGCTCCACTTACTTGTACTTTGTATAAGATGAATGATTTCACTTATGTCTGGAAATCGCTGAGCTTATTCTGCTGTTCAATGACAGATCTTTCATTATATATACTTATGTTTGTTTTCCTACAGACTTTCCTTCCAGTAAAATGGATGGCACCCGAAAGCATTTTTGACAATCTGTATACAACACTGAGTGATGTCTGGTCATTTGGTATCCTCTTATGGGAAATATTCTCCCTTGGTATGTACCCGTAACTTTCTTTATCTACCAAGTTTGCAGATTATCACAGCGTTCATTGAACAAGATGCTTTACTGAGTCTAGAAATTATTGTAAAGTGTATGTTTTAAACAAAAAGAAGCAGAGACAATTACTGTGTGGCTTTGGAGTAAATGTGGAAATGGCACATGATCTGCCCGATCTGCACTCGATGTGCAATTTGTGGCACAAAGTAAGATTTTACTTAGCTGTGAGACTGATTTCCAGGATGCATTTCTTACACACTAACATGCATACCCCAGAAATCACATATGAGGTTAAAGATGCTGTGAGCACTGATTTTATTTGACATAAAAATGTTCTGAAGATTGCAACATCTCAAGGGGCAGTGTAAGGTTCTAGACTATGTCTTGTAAAGGGGCTGATCATTGACATGCCAATACGCCAACACCAACTAGACTCCAATGTTTCATCTCCAAATTTCTTGAAAACAAAAAACAATACTAAGCAAGATTTTTATTCCTTAGACAGTATAACTATCAATGGTGCATCCCTGAATTTAAAATGTATTTAACAAATATCAATATTCGAAATCTCCATGTAATTTAGCAGGACCTCTGTGTATATTACGCTTGCTGTATCTGCTTGACCCATCGTCCTTCTTGGCCCACCCCATTCTTCTCATGAGATCACTTATAGTATTCTTCTCAGACCTTGATCACACCTCTACCTTATTTTTGGAGGTTATCTGCAACAGATCTGCCTCCTTTTTCCTGGGAAAGCAAGTTAGCATAACACCCTTCCTTCACGAGAACTCCATGGGAATGAGAGATGTAGTATCCATAAAAAGAATAATTGACAACAAAGAAATCGCAAGACCCTGTTATAACATTTTAAGAATTGCAACTTCATAACATAGTGCCAGATTGATATATTTTTGTGGATACATTGTTAATAATGTTTTGTCAACATGCTTTATTCAGCTCGGAGAAGTGACTGGTCAGGTGTCAGAAGCTTATACCTAAATTATTTTGTAAGCCTATATAAAATGTAATGTTGTGCCTCTAAATATAATGCCATCTCTTTCTCAGTATATTTATTTATACATGTAAAGAAAGAGCAAAAATATACCTACTTAACCTAGAACTGTGGTCAGACAACGTAATTAAAAATCCAGGTGAAATAATATACAGCAATGTAAGATTTGTGAGACCTTAACCTCAAGATGGAATATAAAACCTCTGTGTGTGTGTGTGGGTCTGTAAAATATCTTGGCATGTGAGTTTCATATTCTGCTTGTTTCGCAGGTGGTACACCATACCCTGGGATGATGGTTGACTCCAGTTTCTACAACAAGATTAAGAGTGGCTACCGAATGGCCAAGCCTGACCATGCAACTCATGAAGTGTAAGTATCAGGCTCAGATGTGCAAGTTTTAATGTGCCCTAGCACTTTATTGCTTATGCCATTGTGACCTCTTTCTTCTATGCCTTACTCATAATGTTCTCCCTCATGTTTCTAGTTATGAAATTATGGCAAAATGTTGGAACAGTGAGCCTGAGAAAAGACCATCATTTTACAACCTGAGTGAAATAGTTGAAAGTCTGTTGCCTGGAGAATACAAGAAGGTAGGTTTATTGGAGAGCACGGTCCTGTGTGGTTGGCATTCTGTCACCCTAAGACAGTGGTTCCCAATCTGTGCGCTGTGGTACCGTGGTGCGCCATCAAATCAAGCTAGGGGCGCCGCAAACAGATTGGGAACCTCTGTACCATGAGTATAAATCACAAGCCTAAATCCTCCAGCACGGACTCTTAGAAGCCAGCTGGCTGCCTAACTGTACAGTTTTGTAAGCACAAAGGTCTGACTGGCAGGAAATGCAACACCCAACATTTTTTTATGTGGGGAAATTGTGAAAACAGTTGCTGTACTCACTGTTAAATTAAAGGTTATCCTCCAGAATGACAGAGCTTGTCACGCGCATCATTAGGATTGATGTTTTACATTTTTAGGGGCACCACCGAACAAGGTTTAATATGGTTACTATGCCATTTCCTTACTTTTGAATTGTTAGTATTTCCTTTTCAAAGTTTAATTACCACACATCCCCCGGGCTTGCAGGTTTTTGTATGCCTCAACATTTCCAGTTCCTGGTAGCTATTTAAAGTTAAAGATTTAAATCCGTTCTTTTTGGATTTATTATTTGTAAACACAGCTTTACCAAAATGTCTTGGTGACAAACGATTCACACAAGTTAATAACAAAGGTTAAACAAGTTCGTTTTAGGAGTGTTGCTAATGGGAACAGATGTATAGTAGGGGATAGCTCTTTCATGAGATTATTCCATTCCCTGACCAAAATATATGAAACTGGTTTTGTACATGGGAACAGAGTGGCACTTCAAATTTCAGTACATGCTGGGTTGTCACAATAGGGAAGTAGAGTTGGTGCATATGGTTCAAACAGCTATGACACACATAATTGATGACGCCCTCCAAATTCTGGATCGCAATGAGTCCTGCCTCCTCATCCTTCTTGACCTCTCGTCAGCATTTGACACGGTCAAACATGAGAACTTGCTGGAGCTGCTAAGCACTAGAATGGGGCTATCGGGAACTGTTCTCAAGTGGTTTTCGTCCTTCCTTCACAATCGGTCTCAGAGGTTCAAGATCGACAATGTGCTATCTACACCTGTGCCTGCAGATCTAGGTGTCCCACAAGGATCCACCCTCTCCCCTACACTGTTCAACCTCGTTATGGAACCGCTCGCCACCTTGCTTCAAGCATCCAATGTTCAATTCCATATGTACGCCGATGACACACAACTCTATCTAAAGTTACAATCCCCGGAAGATATCAAACATCTGAATTCCACGCTTATTAACACCCAATCATGGCTGGCCGATAATCACCTCAAACTAAATGCTCTGAAAACTGAGTTCCTACTCATCACACCCCCGGCGAAAATCTCCACCACCCAAACCTGGCTCAACAACCTAACAGCACTCAATGTCCAACCTACCATCGTGGACTCGGCGAAATCCCTAGGCATCACACTCGACGCCAAGCTCAACATGCAGCAGCACGTCAGCAAAGCCACAAAAGCAGCTAATTTCCAAATTAACACGCTGAGGAAAATCAAACCATTCCTCCCGGCCAAAGACTTCCAAACTGCTATACAAGCCTTAGTCATCCCTCGAATAGACTACGGAATTGCGGCCCTCAGCGGTCTCCCGCTATCCACAACAGCACCCTTAAGAGCCTCCCTGAACGCTGCCGCGAGACTCATTACTGGCTCTAGAAAGCATTCGCACATATCCCCAGACTTAAAGTCTCTAAAATGGCTGCCTTTTGAAGCCAGAATACAGCTAAAAATTGCAGTTATGACACACGCGGCCGTGCACCACAAGGCACCCAACTACCTCGCTCAAAAGCTGTCTATATCAGGAGGTTTGAGATCCAATAGGAGTACAAAAAATCTACTCCTGAAACCTCGTAGATTCCGGAAAGTGAAAACTTACAAGCGCTCCTTCTCAGGAATGGCACCCAGGATCTGGAATGCGCTCCCTCCTGAAACCAGGCTGATCTCCTCCACTGCACTCTTCAAGAAAGAGGTGAAAACAATCCTTCTGGCCAAGATCTCCTGATCGTTATAGATGTTGGTTCAGAGTCTCTGCATTGCGTTGTATCACTGCTCACCCTATCCCTTGGCACTATACTCTACTTGCTGGGGGCACTACTACGCTACTCTCTTACTACCGACCAAGATATGATACACGCTGGTTTACTGATCCACCTGAACACCTCTGTAGTGGGATCAATGTCTTGTGCTGTCCTATGTTACCTCCTTACCTGATTGTATATGGATTGGTTTTATGTATGTTTTTATTATCCATGTTATTACCATGCTAATGACTATTATACTGTTCCCATTATCTCTGTTGACTCCTACTGCCCCTACCCTGTCTTTGTGAAGCGCTCTGATATCTGTAAGGATCCTGTTCGCGCTATATAAAACTTTGAATAAATAAATAAATATGTCTGTAATAATTAGACAGCTTGCCAATTTATTAAAACAGTTTCTACATGCTTTTGGGCAGTATTAAAAAAACCAATTTTAGGCACATATACATAAAGTTATAAAGCTACAACCATTTCCTTTTTGTCTTTTTCAGGACAAAAAAGAAAATTGTTAATGAAGATGCGGCTATTCTATAATATTGCTAACTAGTGCTTTTGGCTGTTTCAGTGTATCTATCATGTACACTTGAATGCTTGCATTGAACTGCATGACTAATTAATGGATAACTATACTACTCTGTATTCACTCTACTCAAGATGGGATGCATTGGCACATTAACGTGATCTCGCGAAAGGTGCCAATGAGAATTATTTATTTAGTCCCCCGTCCATCTCCCTCTCCACTTAGTTTCTAGGAGTGAGCCCCTCTCTCCAAAGGCAATTTTTGTAAAACAAAAAATTGTTTAAAAAATTCCATATGCAGACCCCACTGCTGAAAAGTATTGTTTCTGACATAACCAATTACAGTTTTTTATTAAACAATTGTTATATTTTTAATTTGTTATATCATCTATGATTATAACACCTGCATCAGCTTCATCCCAAATATTTTCAGGGTGAAAAATTTAAGAACTTCCGAGGCTGGGCTTACATACCCCCACCCACCAAAAAAAGGTACATATGGGGAGTCTTGGCCAATGGTCAAGAGATCCGTGGGTCAAAGAAGTTTGGGAACCACTGCCCTCAGAGATTGTGCAGCATAGTGCTTTGCAACACGCTTTTAAATACAGTCTTTATTTAATCCGACTATATAACTCATCTTCTGGACATCACATGTTCTGCAATCTGTGACAGTGAGTAGGGATACAGGTCAGTGCACTTTGGTCACAACAGGTGTCAGGTGGTTCTACATCAAACAAAACTCTACTCTATGCTTTGGCAGTTCTTTGAGGCGCATATTTTGGGTAGATGTCTTCTGATGTGTGCTAATGCTGTTGCTCACAGCTGTCAAAATGACCTTCCTACCTAACAATGGAGGTTTAATTTGTGATGAGGCTTTTGTTCTTTGTTTGATGCTGATTTTGCTCTCACACAAAAGGGGGCACTGCACAAAAGTGTTCAGTGAGTGAGCCATCTCATGCTAGACACTCTAAAGCTCCCTTACTTCACTGGCACATTACTTTTTGACTTATAAGATGCCAGATCTGAAAAATAACCCAATTCTTACCTGATTAGCACATGGACATGGATCAGAAACAAATGCTGTATTTCCTGGTGTAATATTTATCCTGAGAACTAAAAATGTGAAAATACACTAGATCGGTGATTTCTATCACTTTTATCATCAATAATTCTTAAGAGGTGTGTGTTAATAAAATATATCCTTAGGATGGTTTATAGATGAATGTATCTGTCCCCATCAAATACCAATGTCCATAGACAACAAGGGGTGAACCAGTATTCCTTGAAACCTGAGCAATGCCCATGAAGAAAACAAACAGAGGGTCCGTTAGAGTTATTTTGACAATTGGAATAATTGGTCATTTTAGAACAGTTCATAAAGTCAAATTCTACCAATGATGAATTTGTTAAATGTACAATTTCTTATAAAATGAACAATCAGTGCAGAAATAAATTATTGCTGGACCTAAGGAAGACATTGGGTAACATATTGTGCAAACAGTGTGCAATATATATACTGAAATATTTAAAAAACCAAAATCAATGGGTGTGAGTCCAATCAGAATGGGAGGCCTAGGGAACAGAGCGCATAAGTCTCCAAGTGTCCCATAGAGTTATAGCACAATAGTCTAAAGAACATAGTTGGTCGACATTACTTAAAGTGGGTCAGCAAACCTTAGAACGAGTACATCAAGAGTACAATTTAATGGAAGCTTCAATAATGTAAACAAATGGTCATCACAATTTTCCAAATCATGTGGAATAAATAAAATTAAGGAGAAGAATTACAGCACACCATTACTGTCTTCTATCAGAGCAGTTTGAGAATTCAGCACTGTTAGAATTTGACTTTTTGCTGTTTCTAAAATATACCGTTATTGTCAAAATAACCTAGAAGGAACCACTTTGTTTGTTTTCTTAATTCACTCATCTAAGACACTGCATCAGGTCCAATTAAAAATCCTACCTTTTGTTTTAAGATTGTTAAGTTATTTTCATGTTGGAAAAGTTATACGACTTAAGATATGCTCTAGTGATCCAACTCCTTTACCCTGCTTCCACTCCTCACAAGATGAGTTCTCATTAAAGAGAATTCAACGAGAACACCAGGAATACATCCCACTGATTTTCATGGGGTGGATGTTAAACCTTTATTTGATCTCATGTGGTAATGTTATCTTTAAAGTGAAAGATATGTATCTTTTAAAGTGAAAGATATGGAGTTGTGAAGCACTACTTTTACAATTTTACAGGATGTGTTTGTCATTCACTCTTTTGGACCAGACCAAAATCTGAGTTTTGGTTGCAGTTTTGCCTAGTTCCAAATCCTGTAGCATTGTGCTTCCAATTCGTTTTTTTCTCAGCTGCCACAGCCGTAGACATTCTGATGCTCCTGTCTGAACATTTTGTGGTATTGAAAATACATGCTGTTTCTCAGTGGGATATATTCCAGCCCATATTCCTCATAGACTATCCTATCATGTTGCCGAGAAAGATTTCCATTTATCTGATGAAATCCAGTTGCCAATTAATTTATCTGGCCACCTGGACACTTAATCATGAAGCATGTGACATTGTTTCTTCACAGAGCTATGAGAAAATCCACTTGGACTTCCTGAAGAGTGACCACCCAGCTGTGACTCGCATGAGGATAGATTCCGACAACCACTACATTGGTGTCACCTACAAAAATGAAGAGAAAATGAAGGACAGGGAGAGTGGATTTGATGAACAGAGACTGAGTGCAGACAGCGGTTACATCATCCCCCTACCAGACCTTGATCCTGTCTCAGAAGACGAATATGGCAAAAGAAACCGACACAGGTAGGTAGATCAGCTTTGAAGGAACACTTAACACTATGCTGCTTCTAAGAAGCTCAGATAAAAGCTGAAAGGGAGCTCTAGTTCCAAGCGTTTTAGCTGATGCAGAACCTTTCGACCTTTTCAGTTGCTCTCTTATTCAAAGTCTGCTCTGGGAAACACAGTGGCAAGTAATTCCTTTCCCAGAGGTTTATAGGATTATGTATCCAGTATTTGCGGTGTCAAACAATGGCAGGCACAACAGTGGTTGTGGAAAGTGTGATAAGCCACGGGTAGATCAGGAAAGGTGAGAAAGGCCCGATAGAGTTTGGAGAAGATTAACAACTTATTTCTAACAAAAGACATTTTAGCTAAACTTCTCCTTGAATCTGGGTTGGCTTGTTGATTCAGTGGCCGGTTATGCATAAATACAAACTTTCTCTGAGAATGTCCTTGTGTATTTGAAAGGCAGTTTATTGGATTGAATGTGGGATATGATTGAATGGTTGAACCCATTGTCCGGCCCTCTATTAACCAAGTCACCTCTTTCAATATCTAATAGGGAGTCTCCTTAAAAGGTCATTTTCTTCACTCAGACATTTTTGTTCACTATTTCAATCTATATAACCAGTATCATCAGTGTCATACATCCCGCTAAACTTGAAATGCCCCTTCATTAAATAAACATGTAAAACAGAAATACCGTGTAAAGAACTAGTGATGATGGATTACAAGGTTCAGAGCACATGGCTGCAAAACATGATGCGGGGCAAAGGATAGGTAGCGTGAGGATAGAAATGCTACACCAGGCTTGGACAAGCTTAGAATTTTCTAACGAACAATTGAATGAGCACTTTGTATAGCATAATTGTGTGGTACCCACAGGAAGCAAAAACTCGTAGAAAAAAAATGTTTGTGAATCGTGCCCAATATGTCTAATCGTATTATTTCTTAGCGACTGAGGTGAGATTAACTGCATATTTCATGGATATGTAAGAAAAAACCTTGTCTACTGGGAAATAATTTTCACTATGAAGGAAAAATATAAACAAATAAGATTGTTCATGGAAGAAAATCTGTTATTGCATTAGGACTTTTAGAATTACTTCTTGAAATCTATGTTTGGCATTAATCTTGCAGGAGCAATGCCTCAAAAAAGAGGTTTGTCAATGCAAAAAAGCTAAAAGTCTAAGACGGGAGTGGATGTTATTTCGTTCTCTTACATTTCTGACTTTGTGAATTGAGCCTAGTGGCTGTAACTATGTGACAATTAATTTATCTAGACAGCATTTACTAATAAAATGCAACAGAAATCAAATTATTATCTGGAAATCATTGGTTGGATTCTTGAGTTTCTTTTGATAATACCAATTCAAAGCTAGTATTGCAACTTGGATTGGCACTGCAATTTTGGATTGTTTCAGACTGATTTACAGCTATTTTCTTTGGATTTCTGCAGCTCACAGACATCAGATGAAAGTGCCATTGAAACTGGTTCCAGTAGTTCCACTTTCATCAAGCGGGAGGATGAGACTATCGAGGATATTGAGATGATGGACGACATTGGAATGGACTCTTCAGACCTGGTGGAGGATAGCTTCTTGTAACTGTTGTGGTGAATTTGGATATCTTCCAGCAAATAGAAGAAAACTAAACTACTATGTTGGCTGTATTTGAATTTCCGGAAAACCACTTATACTGAAATACAAATAAGAAATGTGATTCAAGGGCCCAAGTACGGAAGTAAGCTGTCTGATTAACACAAAACTATAAGCACACACAAGAACAAGGGCATAGCAGTGGCACTGGGGCCCAGAAGAATGAGGAGTTCAATGTGCCCAGAATATGACTGTCCAGAGGCTGGCGCCATTGTCCTTGTTTGCATTAAGACCATTGAATTCTTGCTACATAATTGCCAACAAGTTACAGTATTTTCCATGCAGCCTCTGCCTTTGGTACAGTAGCATCTCAGTGTTGTAATGGTTTTACTGAGTGGATGAACAAAAGTAAAAAAGCCATAAAGAACTTGTGTTTCAAGGGCATTTGTACCTCTGGAGAACAGGACTCTCATGTGGCTGATTCTTATATTGTACATATGTAAATAGTTTTCTCTCAACAATGAATTCTTAAAAGGGAAGGTTAGAATGCGGCTTGACATTTTCTAGAGGACACAACTTAATCAAAAGTCTGCATGTGCTTTCTCCGAGGGAACAAGATGGACTACTGTTAAATTGTTTTTACACAGCCCACAAAAAAACCACTTTCTAAACAAAAAAGGTACAGATACTATGAATATTTTTGTTGTACGTTCAGATGAAGACTGGATGAGATTATTAACAATCATGAGTTAAAAAAGCCTGTGGGTAAATGATATGTGTTATACCGAGTCATTGTGAATGGCATTGGTTTTGTACATTTATAAGTAGTGTCTATGAGAATAGTAAATGTATTTTTGATAACATTGTACTCCGAAAAAAAGCACAAAAGTTTTGCAAATGTGCCCAGTAACTTCAGTGCTCGAAATTATATTTTGAAGTAGACATACAGTTGTTTCTGTGAATGCATGAGTTATGAAATTAATTTTTGTAAAACAACATTCATCAACTATATGCAGTAGATTAACTTTAGTCAACTTGTTGAATCAGAACTGCTCCGACCACTACATGCTATGCTAAAAGGGGTGTATTTGCATTAATATGGCCTGGCAGCTCTGTTAAAAACAGTTACCAACTCGCCGAGGTGTTAATGATTCCTTCACAAAATGGAGTCTGTTTTCTGATTTCAGTAGACTCATCAGTAGTGTGAGTGTGGTTACTTTTTTTTGTATATGTTTAGTTTAATTGGGTTCTTTACCAATTTGGGTACCTGCCATCTCAAGCACTAGTATGAACATTGCATAGTTTCAGGTTTGCATATGTGGTAATTGTGACTATTGTGTATTGGTAAAATCCACAATATTCCTTTACGTTTGTCTAGCTGTGGGGTGTTGGGAGGGTGCTGCATAGTGATTTCTGTGTTGTTTTTTAAGTCAGCCATTGTTTTATGGGGAGTGAAGTGCTGTTGTGAGTGTGGCGAGGTCCAATATTTTGCGGTGCATTTAGACTGTGTGTACGCATTGTTTTGATCGTTGTGTTGTGATTTTGTATTACTATTGGCGGTACTGTGGTGATCTTGGTGATTACCAAATATATTGAAATCTGAGCTGTGTTGCAAATGTGTCCTGTGTTGTGTCGAATGTGCTTTGTTGAATGTCGTCTGTTATCTAGTGAAACTGTTGCAGGCAGTGTGACTTTTAAGGACTGCTCCCTTCGGCACAGTTCTGCACAGATAAGTGCAGGCTGGGAAGTTTGTTGAGTTGTGTATTTTACTTAATAATATGTGTGCCGGTGAGAGAATCTACATACCAAGATATATGCAATATCTGACCTATTTTCTGGTAGTGTGCAGATTAGCATGACTGTTTGTTAGTAGAAAGGGAGCGCTCTTGTGAGTATGAAGATGCCCACCTGTATGGTGTAGTTGAATTTTGTTGGATGTGTGATAGGTGTTCAATGTAATTGTTCCTATTGATTGCATTGTGTGTGTATATAGATGTTCTATTCATCCACTTCTCTAGTTGGACCCACCACTCTTTTACCCTGTGGCTGTCAAGGCAGGTCAATTTTCTCATCCTTGTCAGGACCAGCATTCTTTTTCTTTAACCCACACCACTATGGTCAGAGCATTGTGTACCAGTCCCCATTTCAAACCCCTCTACCTGAAATGTTCGGAGATTCTGTTACCGACTACACTGCTCCATTCTGCTGCTCATACAAGATCTTCCATATGGTGTAGGTGTAAGCCATACGAATGTGCTACGTAGAGAGCACACTCCTCTTGCAAATGTGGAACAGCAGAAATGGAAAAACTAACCCATACCTTTTTTTCCTGGAAGAATCCACTGCAATCCTACTCTTAGCAAAGGGCATGCACATGAGATTGTTCACTTATCTGTTTACTCCTCTAACATTACATGTCAGCATTTTAAACAATCCTGTCAGTCATTCATTGCATTTTAACTTTAGATCAATGAAGCTGTTTTCTTTTTTAGGTCTGTTTACTTTCCACTTCCTGCTTATGTGTGACAGCTTATTTAGATGCACATAAGTCAACACCCTTCATTTAAGCTAGAGTCTTGATTTTTTAAGATGAAAATTACTTTTTTTTGGCTTTCTCCCACCTCAACCTATACACACTCTAATGTGGGTTAATTTTCAGCGCTGAACCGTGTCTGTCTCTCCAACTGCTGCAAGACACAGATATTTGTGTTTATCCACCCTTTTTAGGAAGCACCTCTCACCCTAATTAAGTAGCTTTTGCAAAATTGCTTGGCTGGCCTCTTTAAGAAGTGTGTGGTATGAAATTTTGAAAGGTGCAATATTATTTTTCTGAAGGCGCATTTATTTTTATTGAGCAACAAAAATGCAAGTTATTGTACTGTCTAGATCTATGGCTGGATATTTCTTTTGTATGTGTGAAATTACAATTAACAGTATTAAGTATCCAGTTCAAAAATCATCCATGGCAATTTTCAACTATAAACACATTTTACATGAGGGACCAAAGGGAAGAATATAAATATACTTTAACTGGACTGCAATGTTGACTTGCAAGGGACCATATTTTCTGTTTGTTTGTACAATGTTTAATATGAATGTTGCAACATGGATTTTTTAAATTAGAATTTAAGCTATGAAGAATATCTCTTCTCATTCCACAATTCTAGGAGAAATAGACGACATAAGTTGACAAAGAACTGTTTGGGATGTACTAAGTTTGCTTTAGAGGCCTAAGGTTATTTTACTGTTTCTTTGTACACCTCTATGTAAAGGTACCAATGAAAGCAACTATTGTCAAATCCTAGACATGACTAGTTGTTATCAAGCTTTTGTACAGACTAGCCAGTGATCTCTGGCACCACTCACTGCAACTTGCAACAATGGAAAACTTGAAATACCCATGGATTCTTCATCTTTTAGGTTGTAGCTAATGTCTCGCAGAGTTTGCTCCAATCTCTGACCCATTTCAGGACTGATCTGCGATTCATGATTTCAACACAATGTCAATTAGCCTTTTTGATTTTCACTTTGAATCCAGACAAGGACAGTCTTTGGATTGTTTTATATTTAAAACTGAATATTCCCAGTGGATTTTTTTAATTACCTTTACGAGTGGCTTTGGCAACCGAAGTGGCTGCTGTTTTTACCTGAACATTGACAATCAGAATTCAACAAGTAAACACAATTAGTTTTTTTGTCCAATGCGGATTATTTTACAATAAGGCTAGCCTTTTAATAAATAACCCTTTTTTGACAATGGCACACAAACTGCCATGTCCTGTCATACATCAATATGTATATAAGAATACTGCCGAAACCTACATCAAGCTGTATCACTGCCTTTGTCTACAATTGTTTTGACTGTGATGTAGTACACAGATGTTTTAACTGTTGCACTTTTGAATGCCTGAAAGTTTTATTTTAGAATAATAAAAAAACTAAAGTGTTCCCAAATTGTTGGTAGTTTGACGAATGGTTGAAGCATATTCATGATTTGACTGGTTGCACAGACCAGCTGTTATTTCAAATAATGCCCCTGTTGATATTTTGTCATACAAGCATGTAAAATAAGATTTATATATTTCAATAAATGATGTAAATGGATATATATTTATATATAAACATTTTTTTATAACTAATCGATGTTGTCTGTTCATTAAAAGTCATATGTCATAGCTTTCTGTCATACAGTTTGTCTATCATAATATTTCTAAGTGCAGTGATTCATTTCTTGTGCTTTTAATCTGTCATTGCCTGCATCTCTTTTCCAAGTCTCTAAGTGCATGTCTTGCATTGTGAAGTTTTATTTGGGGTGTTAACTATTGGTGATTTCATGACTTTACCCTCCATTCGATCACTCCTTTGAAGTATTTTAACATTCCATTGATGTCTTGGAGACCCACCCACCTGGCGACTATTCCTCAATACAGTCTTTACTTTTCAACTCCCCAACAGCACTTAGTTTATTTGCTTTGTCTATCTAACCAGTGTTTACATTTTGATGCTTTACAATTCTGCTTTTGCCCTGTGAGCCCGTGGTCTTTGTTTAGCATCAAAGAACCTTGCGTTGCACTTATATAACTGTTTTTTTTACATTAATATTTAAAAAAGAGTGAGGCCCTTCTTTCAAATGTTTTTTATTGCTTTATAGATTATTTTAGGCATGTAAGTTAATGTTACGTGGATTGAACACATGCACATTTTTTACAAACAAGCCTTTCTTTTGACATTTTTGTTACTTTAGATCAACAAAAAAGGGCATTCTTTAATTCACATATAAATAGCCATGATCTATTATTTAATTCTGCATTTTACATTTTTTGGAATGATGCCTTGGTAAAGAAGACATTATCAAATAACTTTCACCTTGCATGCCCATCACAAAGCACGTGGCTAAAGATCACCATTGGAATCTACCTGCATTGTCGGAAGCACAAATAACCTGACAAATCGAGCACCCTTGACCAGAATACAACACTGGCTGGAAGGGCCTGATCTGGGCATTGGAGCCAAGATCTATATAAATAGCACTTCTTGCAAGATACAAATAACACAACTATTATCACAACCGGGAAAGGAAAAAACAGGACATCAATCATGTACTCTGACCATGTAAAAAGAATTGTGACTGCACAGGAAAATGCTTTTAACTTCCACTGCCTTTATGCATAGTGTCCTGTCAATTATGCTCAAGGGTCTGTATCATGAATTCATGATCCTGTCCACCGCACGGTACCAGTGCAGAATGGGTCTGTACATTTTATTTTTCATGCCTTCTGCGCATACCTTTATTCGAAAACTAATAGTTCATGTATTTTTAACAGCAGAGCTCGGAAGCACAATGAGGCAATTACTGCCATGTGTTTCTGTGCTCTTACATCTGTAGTCCATGCACTAATTCTGAGATGAGAAGAGAATAAGAAACACAGACACAGACACTGGACTGGCATAATGCAAAAAACAGGATCATGATATGACCAATGAACTCGTCCATACTAACAGATATATTTTTATCCATCCATAGAGCCCATTCACAAACAGACTTTTGCAGTACGTAAAGTGGTAACACATTAGTACTACTCATGCAGTCAAAATGGTATCTACAAACCTGTGGGCCGAGATCTCTGCCTCAGCCTCTCCTATCTTTTCAGTGCGGAGATCTTCACACAAATAGGTATATGTTTTAGTAGTAAATATGGGAGGGACACTAGCCATGAGGAATGCTGGTGTGCACATCAGTCATGAGGGTGCAGGGGAAAAACTAGCCATGAAGATGCTGGGGTGTGCATCAGTCATGAGGGACTGGAGGATCATCAGGTAAGAGGTACTGGGGAAGCATAAGTTATGAGGGGCGTTGAGGGAATCACTAGGTTTGATGCATGTGAGCTGTAGATCGCATGCTTTGCATACTCCTGCCATCTAGTGTTGGGTCCGGATGTTTGCAATTTGTTTTTCTTCAAAGAAGTCTTTTCCAGTCATGAGGTAGAGGACTCCTCCTTTTGGTGATAGTGCGCATGGTCATCGACTCCATTGTTAGATTGTTTTTTTCAGCCATTGAGTTCGGACGTAAATTGCTGCGCTCCGGTTCGACACCGTTCCTCCGGTTTCTCTCAGTGCGCAATATACTCACCCTCGGCGGTATTGTTTTCGATCGTGTAATTCCATTCTCCGTGTATTGTATTTACTGGAAAAATCTCTCTTTTGATCGGGTAGCTCATTGAAGGCCTTTGGGACTACCCGCGTTGGTCTGCCTCGCAGCAGATGGGACAGCTTCCATTTAAATTCTGCCCTCAGTGCCACGCGAAGTTTCTGCGCACTGACAAACGAAGTGTGAAACCTATGCCTGTCTCCGGAGCACAGACAACAGGACTGCGACGCATGTAAGGCTTTCCGATCGAAGAAAACTCTTTGTGACTGTCGAGCTAGACGTTGCAACATGCAGAGTCATCCCACAGGTTCCATTCCGGACCTCTTCGGAGAGGATTCAGAACAAGAGACCGGAGACGCCATGGGAGCCGAGGAAGAACACAACCCGACCTCCATCTCTGACTACGGCTCCGAGGGGGATGAAGACGTACCGCAAGGGCAGCGTACCGTGAGTACAGATCCTCCCTTGCCCCAAAGTTCACCTCAGCCCAAAAAGAAGGCTCTAGTTCAACCCCGCCTCCGAGCCACAGTCCGCACTGAGACCATGTTTCCGATGCCCTCCCTTCTGGCTCGGCACCAAAACATATACCAAAGCCTTCCGGATGCAAACAGTCGTTTGAAGTTGGGCACCAAGTCGAAACCTCCAGATTGAAGTCAGAATCAGTCTCAGCCCCACCCCCTTTGACACCAAAAATACATTTGGATCCGAAATCCTCAGCATCCAAACCCCCGGCACCCAAAACACCGGCACCGAAACAAACGGATGTGCGGATTCCACCAAATCGATGTTCTGCCCTCCAAACTGGATGCGAAGCAACCGGAGCTCTATTTCTTCCAACTACTGGACATATTGCCACCAAGGTGACAACAAAATGCAAACCTGAGACTGGCGAGGCCTACCACATTCCTTTAAAAAGGAAAAATGTGGGTACTAACCTTTCTCCTCCTCCTTTTCCATCACCTTCTTCTCCTCAGTTTCAACCCTTACTAATTTCACCTGAGAACTCAACCACCACATACACCTGATAATCAGGATGATGGGGATGGGGATAGGGTTGGGGACAATGAGCCAACACCTACAGAGCCCTGGACAGATTACAACACCAATTCGCCCAAAGGGAATGATGCTGATCTGTACCCTACCAAGCCTTCTCCACCGGACGACAGTGTAGGATACATAGAACTGCTATCTACCATGGGGTTTAGTTGCATAAGGAATCCCTAGAAAAGGATTTTCTTTCTTTCAAAACTCCCAGTAGTACTCTAAAATTCTTGCACACACTCCTCATGCTCAAGGGTATGATCATTGCAAAAAACACAGTTGATGGACAGAATGTAGAACAATGTCATACATTCACCCCAGTACAAGGATCTGGGCCTAAATCCATCGTTTTCTTGCACTCCACACCACCCTGGGTTAGACACTGGCTATATGCAAATCAGCTCTGACCCTGTGCCTCATGGGAACAGTCCAGTCCGAACTACCAAGCCATGTCTTTCCCAGACCGGAATCAAGCATCCAAGGACCGGTTTCTGGCTATCAGCCTTCATCAGCCTGGATAGCTTGACTCCAGTGGTGTGGAGAGCCTGGGACTCACGTCTGAGCATACCCAGCCCACTCGGGGTGAAAATTGCAAAAAACACAGTTGATGGACAGAATGTAGAACAATGTCATACATTCACCCCAGTACAAGGATCTGGGCCTAAATCCATCGTTTTCTTGCACTCCACACAACCCTGGGTTAGACACTGGCTATATGCAAATCGGCTCTGACCCTGTGCCTCATGGGAACAGTCCAGTCCGAACTACCAAGCCATGTCTTTCCCAGGCCGGAATCAAGCATCCAAGGACCGGTTTCTGGCTATCAGCCTTCATCAGCCTGGATAGCTTGACTCCAGTGGTGTGGAGAGCCTGGGACTCACGTCTGAGCATACCCAGCCCACTCGGGGTGAAAATTGCAAAAAACACAGCTCAGACGTGAGTCCCAGGCTCTCCACACCACTGGAGTCAAGCTATCCAGGCTGATGAAGGCTGTTAGCCAGAAACCGGTCCTTGGATGCTTGATTCCGGTCTGGGAAAGACATGGCTTGGGAGTTCGGACTGGACTGTTCCCATGAGGCACAGGGTCAGAGCTGATTTGCATATAGCCAGTGTCTAACCCAGGGTGGTGTAGAGTGCAAAAAAACGATGGATTTAGGCCCAGATCTCTGTACTGGGGTGAATGTATGACATTGTTCTACATTCTGTCCATCAACTGTGTTTTTTGCAATTTTCACCCCGAGTGTGCTGGGTATGCTCAGACGTGATTCCCAGGCTCTCCAAACCACTGGAGTCAAGCTATCCAGGCTGATGAAGGCTGTTAGCCAGAAACCGGTCCTTGGATGCTTGATTCCGGTCTGGGAAAGACATGGCTTGGTAGTTCGGACTGGACTGTTCCCATGAGGCACAGGGTCAGAGCTGATTTGCATATAGCCAGTGTCTAACCCAGGGTGGTGTGGAGTGCAAAAAACGATGGATTTAGGCCCAGATCTCTGTACTGGGGTGAATGTATGACATTGTTCTACATTCTGTCCATCAACTGTGTTTTTTGCAATTTTCACCCCGAGTATGCTGGGTATGCTCAGACGTGAGTCCCAGACTCTCCACACCACTGGAGTCAAGCTATCCAGGCTGATGAAGGCTGTTAGCCAGTAACCGGTCCTTGGATGCTTGATTCCGGTCTGGGAAAGACATGGCTTGGTAGTTCGGACTGGACTGTTCCCATGAGGCACAGGGTCAGAGCTGATTTGCATATAGCCAGTGTCTAACCTAGGGTGGTGTGGAGTGTAAAAAAACGATGGATTTAGGCCCAGATCTCTGTACTGGGGTGAAAGAATGACATTGTTCTACATTCTGTTCATCAACTGTGTTTTTTGCAATTTTCCCCCGAGTGTGCTGGGTATGCTCAGACGTGAGTCCCAGGCTCTCCACACCACTGGAGTCAAGCTATCCAGGCTGATGAAGGCTGTTAGCCAGAAACCGGTCCTTGGATGCTTGATTCCGGTCTGGGAAAGACATGGCTTGGTAGTTCGGACTGGACTGTTCCCATGAGGCACAGGGTCAGAGCTGATTTGCATATAGCCAGTGTCTAACCCAGGGTGGTGTGGAGTGCAAAAAAACGATGGATTTAGGCCCAGATATCTGTACTGGGGTGAATGTATGACATTGTTCTACATTCTGTCCATCAACTGTGTTTTTTGCAATTTTCACCCCGAGTGTGCTGGGTATGCTCAGACCTGAGTCCCAGGCTCTCCACACCACTGGAGTCAAGCTATTCGGGCTGATGAAGGCTGTTAGCCAGAAACCGGTGCTTGGATGCTTGATTCCGGTCTGGGAAAGACATGGCTTGGTAGTTCGGACTGGACTGTTCCCATGAGGCACAGGGTCAGAGCTGATTTGCATATAGCCAGTGTCTAACCCAGGGTGGTGTGGAGTGCAAAAAAACGATGGATTTAGGCCCAGATCTCTGTACTGGGGTGAATGTATGACATTGTTCTACATTCTGTCCATCAACTGTGTTTTTTGCAATTTTCACCCCGAGTGTGCTGGGTATGCTCAGACGTGAGTCCCAGGCTCTCCACACCACTGGAGTCAAGCTATTCGGGCTGATGAAGGCTGTTAGCCAGAAACCGGTGCTTGGATGCTTGATTCCGGTCTGGGAAAGACATGGCTTGGTAGTTCGGACTGGACTGTTCCCATGAGACACAGGGTCAGAGCTGATTTGCATATAGCCAGTGTCTAACCCAGGGTGGTGTGGAGTGTAAAAAAACGATGGATTTAGGCCCAGATCTCTGTACTGGGGTGAATGTATGACATTGTTCTACATTCTGTCCATCAACTGTGTTTTTTGCAATTTTCACCCCGAGTGTGCTGGGTATGCTCAGACGTGAGTCCCAGGCTCTCCACACCACTGGAGTCAAGCTATCCAGGCTGATGAAGGCTGTTAGCCAGAAACCGGTCCTTGGATGCTTGATTCCGGTCTGGGAAAGACATGGCTTGGTAGTTCGGACTGGACTGTTCCCATGAGGCACAGGGTCAGAGCTGATTTGCATATGGCCAGTGTCTAACCCAGGGTGGTGTGGAGTGCAAAAAAACGATGGATTTAGGCCTAGATCTCTGTACTGGGGTGAATGTATGACATTGTTCTACATTCTGTCCATCAACTGTGTTTTTTGCAATTTTCACCGCGAGTGTGCTGGGTATGCTCAGACGTGAGTCCCAGGCTCTCCACACCACTGGAGTCAAGCTATCCAGACTGATGAAGGCTGTTAGCCAGAAACCGGTCCTTGGATGCTTGATTCCGGTCTGGGAAAGACATGGCTTGGTAGTTCGGACTGGACTGTTCCCATGAGGCACAGGGTCAGAGCTGATTTGCATATAGCCAGTGTCTAACTCAGGGTGGTGTGGAGTGCAAAAAAACCAATGGATTTAGGCCCAGATCTCTGTACTGGGGTGAATGTATGACATTGTTCTACATTCTGTCCATCAACTGTGTTTTTTGCAATTTTCACCCCAAGGGTATGATCAGACATGTGGATGAAATTGTTAATGATCCCGTCAGGGCATGCTTTCTTACCCCTTGGGTGGACAAGAAATATAAGCTGTCACCATCTAATCCAGCATACATAAGAGGACAGTTACCATTGGATTCATTGGTAGTTTCTAACTCACACAAAAGGGCCAATTCCCAAACCACAGGAGATGCTCCAACCCCCAGGCAAAGAATCTAAGTTGCTAGCAACTTCATGGGAAAAAGTAGCTTCCAAGGCTGCAAACTTCCAGCACATCTCCAATACCCAAGCACTTTTAGCTAGGTACAACAGGGCGTGTAGGTTTGAAATGGAGCAGTTACTTCAATTTCTACCTGATGAGCGGAAGTCCAAGGCAAAAGAACTAATGCGGGAGGAAAGTTCATATCCAATAATTCAATCAGGTGCGCCCTAGATGCTCAGACACTGTGGCCAGAGCTGTCAACACTGATGTTTTTTTAAGAAGGCATGCCTGATTACGCATTTCAGGTTTTAAACCAGAGGTTCAAGCTTCTATCCTGAACACACCATTTGATAAGGAACACCTCTTTGGCCCTGTGGTAAATTCATCATTAGAGAAAGTGAAGACTGACACAGGTGGCCAAATCTATGGCAGCCCTCCAATTAACTGCAGGACGTGGTTCCTTTTGGTACTCCTTCTATCGTGGATGGTCCACAAATACCTCCTCAGACACTGCCTCTATCACCTATAAAGGCAACAATCAACCCTCTGCCTCTAAGGGTTTCTTCAGAGAAGGTTACAGAGGCAACAATGGCAAGAGTAATGTAATGTAATGTAATGTATGTATACTTGTAAAGCGCACTGTTACCTCGTTACGTGGCGTCCTGGCGCTGTATAACCCTGGGGAACCCGTCCTGGCTTTCCCTGTGAGAGGGCACCCCAAGGTGAAGCCAGGCATCCCCTGCGTTGCTGGGGCCGTTGTGGAGATTAAGCAAGCTATTGCCCAGAGTTGCAGAGTGGGACCCATGGTTAGCGTAGGCACCTAAGCGAGAATTATCGAGTCCGCGGACATTGACCCAAGACCCTGCCGTGTCGGGAATTGAACCCTGGTCCTCTGCTTCAGGGTCTGCCGCTTCTAACCAGTGAGCCACACTTCTCCACAGCAGAGGTAGAGGTTTCAACACAAAGGCCCCCCCCTACAATACCAAACAGGGACTTGCCTACACTCCCCCCATACCATTTAGCAACTTTAGGGAGCATCTTTCACATTTCCTACCGGTCTGGCGGTCGATAACTACTGACAAATGGGTACTGGAAATTACCGTTCTGGTTATTGCCTGGAGTTTACCAACAATCCTCCAAACATTCCTACACATTCACACAAAATGTCACCAGATCATTTCTCAAACAAGAGGTTCAGTCTCTCCTTTTAAAAGGGACATTAGAGCCCATATCACTACAATACCACAAGTCAGGCGTATACTCCCTTTTATTTTCTCATATCCAAAAAGGATGGTTCTCTCAGGCCAATATTGGACCTCAGAGAATTAAATCTTTACATACAGTCTGACCATTTGCACATGGTAACACTTCAACAAATGTTCCCACTCCTGCAACATGGTGACTTTCTGTCTACTCTAGACTTAAAGGGTGCCTACTTCCATATTCCAATACATCCCGCTCATCGCACATTTCTCAGATTTGTGATAATGGGCCAACATTACCAGTTCATGGTACTTCCCTTCGGAGTCACCACTGCTCCCAGAGTCTTTACAAAATGTCTGGCAGTAGTCGCTGCTCATCTGAGAAGACACACATTCATGTCTTCCCCTACTTGGAAGACTGACTCATCAAAGCCAGTACGTCTCCAAAGTGTCTCCAACATACTCACAGGACACTACAGTTACTGCACCAATTGGGGTCCACAGTTAATGTGTTGAACTCGCATCTCCAGCCTTCCAACACTCAAAATTACCTAGGAGCCACTTTAGATACTCAAAGGGCTCTGGCCTTTCCCAATGGAGCCAGAATTCGCTACATTCAGGCTCTAGTTCTCCAATTTCAGTCCAATCACTCGCTTCCATCTCAAATGTATATGCAACTACTGGGAATGATGGCATCTTGCATCATTATCGTTCCCTATGCCAGGCTTCACATGTGTCCCCTACAGGAATGCTTAGCAAGTCAGTGGAAGAAATCACAGAGTCTGTTAACCGATCTAGTGTTGGTAAGCGGCCACACTCATTGCTCTCTGCAGTGGTGGAACACACAGAATTCATCAAAAGGACAGCCCTTCATAGACCCAGTCCCATAGACAATGCTAACAGTGGACACGTCCCTCACTGGTTGGGGGGCTTATTTTCAACACCACACAGTGCAAGGCTGTGGAGTCAACAGCAAAAAACTCTCCTCATAAACCATCTAGAGCTGATAGCAGTGTTTCTAGCGCTCAAAGCATTTCAGACTCACCTGGTCAGCAAAGCTGTCATGGTGCGTACTGAGAACATCACAGCTATGTATTACATACAAAAACAGGGGGAAAAACACTCTCTCCAACTGTCGCACTTGGCCCAAGACATTTGAAGGTGGGCCATTCACCACAAAATCTATCTCCTAGCGGAACACCTCCCAGGAGTGAACAATCAGATTGCCGATCTTCTCAGCAGGCAGAGACAGCAAATACACTAATGGAAACTTCACCCTCAAGTTCTCCTCCCACACTTTCGAAGTTAGGGAGTCCCTCAAATAAATCTTTTTGCCACAGACCAAAACACAAAATGTCCAAACTTTGCCTCCAGGTACCCACACCTGCTCTCCAAAGGCAATGCACTATGGATGAACTGGTCAGGGATATTTGCCTACGCTTTTCTGCCTCTCCCACTCATTCCATTAGTGGTTCAGAAACTCAAACATCCCTCACACTGATCCTAGTAGCTCCTACATGGGAACGTCAACCGTGGTTCACAACCCTGTTGGAGCTGTCCCTAGTTCCACATCAAAAGCTACACCTAACATCCAGTCTACTTACACAGAGCCATGGAGAAATCAGACACCAAGATCCCAAACAACTGAACCTTGCAATCTGGCTCCTGAAATCATAGAGTTTGGTTATCTAAATCTCCCACCAGACTGTATGACATCATTAGAATGGCCAGAAGGCCTACTACAAGAGCCTGTTATGCAGCTGAAGGGAAACGTTTTGTTATCTATTGCAATTACAACAACATCAATCCTCTTGATGCTTCAATCCAAAATATCAATCAATCAATCATTTGTAAAGCGTACTACTCACCCGTAAGGGTCTCAAGGCGCAGGGGGGAGGGGGAGGACGGGGGGCTGCTACTGCTCGAACAACCAGGTCTTGAGATGTCTCCTAAAGGTCAGCAGGTCCTGGGTCTGCCGCAGGTAGATTGGGAGGGTGTTCCATGTCTTGACCGCGAGGTGGGAGAAAGATCTGCCACCGGCGGTCGTTCTGCGGATATGTGGAACGGTGGCGAGGGTGAGGTCAGCGGAGCGAAGCTGGTGGTTTGGGGTGTAGAAGGAGAGTCGGTTGTTGAGGTATGTTGGTCGGGTGTTGTGGAGTGCTTTGTGAGCGTGGGTGAGGAGCCTGAAGGTGATCCTCTTGTTGACGTGGAGCCAGTGCAATTCTCTCAGGTGGGCTGTGATGTGGGTGTGGCTGGGTATGTCGAGGATGAGGTGTACATAGGCGTTCTGTATGCGTTGAAGTTGTTTCTGGAGTTTGGCCATGGTTCCCACATAGAGGGGGTTGCCATAGTCCAGTCTGCTGCTGACGAGGGCCTGGCTGACTGTCCTTCTGGTTCTGGTGAGGATACATCTGTAGATCTTGCGGAGCATGCAGTGGGTGTTGAAGCAGGAAGAGGAGACTGCGTTGACTTGCTGGGTCATTGATAGCGATGAATCTAGGATGAAATCCAGGTTGCCTGCGTGGTCGGTGGGTGTTGGTGCGGCTCCCAGTGTGGCTGGCCACCAGGAGTCATCCCAGGCGGAGGGGGTGGAGCTGAGGATGAGGACCTCTGTCTTGTCCGATTTCAGTTTCCGGCGGCTGTTCTTCATCCATTCGGCGACGCCCTTCATTCCTTCATGGAGGTTGGCTTTGGCGGTGGTGGGGTCCTTGGTGAAGGAGAAGAACAGCTGGGTGTCGGCGGCATATGATATGATGTTGAAGTCATGCGATCGGATGATGTTGGTGAGCGGTGCCATGTAGACGTTGAAAAGGGTTGGGTTGAGGGATGATCCTTGGGGTACGCCGCAGATGATCTTGGTGGCAGATGGTGTCGAAAGGGGCTGAGAGGTCCAGGAGGATGAGGGCTGCGGTTTCGCCATTGTCCAGCAGGATCCTGATGTCTTTGGTGGTGGCGATGACGGCAGTTTTGGTGCTGTGATTGCTGAAGAATCCAGATTGGGACGAGTCCAGAGCATTGTTCTCCTTGAGGAAGCTTGTCAGTTGCCTGTTGACGATTTTCTCGATGACTTTCGCTGGGAACGGGAGCAGGGAGATGGGCCGGAAGTTCTTGAGGTCCTTCGGGTCCTCCTTGTGTTTCTTGAGTAAGGCATTGATCTCGGCATGCTTCCAGCTCTCCGGGAAAGTGGCGGTCTCGACGGAGTTGTTGACGATCTTCCGGAAAGGGAGTGCGATGATGGAGCTTGCTTTGTTGGAGATGTGGTGTGGGCAGGGGTCGGACGGTGAGCTTGAGTGGATGGTGTTCATGATTTTGATGGTGTTGTAGTCATTGACCTGGGTCAAGGAGAGCAGGAGGTCGTTGTGGCTGGGGGGCGGAGAGTCTGAGGTGTCAGCGGCTGTCGGGGGGGCCTGGTTGTTGAAGCTGTCGTGGATGTCTGCAATCTTGCGGTAAAAGAAGGTGGCTAGGGAGTCACAGAGGTTTTGCAACTGCAGGATGTCGTTTGAGCTGGGGTTGGATGTTGAAGAGCTCTTTGCTGTTTGTTATCTGTTATACTTGCAGCAGTCAGGATTAGCTTACATTTCAATCCAACTACATCTCATAGCAATAGCTGCATATTTACAAAATAGGCAACATTTATTGCTTTTCAAAGTGCCAGTTATCAAATCTTTCATGGAAGGACTTAAAATAGTTATACCACCAAGACTTCCGACTGCCCCTATGTGGAATCTTAACACAGTCCTCTCAAGATTAATGGGACCACCTGTTGAGCCCATGCATAAATGTGAGCCACAGTTCCTCTTCTGGAAGACTGCTCTCCTCATTGCAATCACTTCACTGAGGAGAGTGGGTGAACTACAGGCACTAACAATAGAAGAACCTTTTTTCCTACTTCAAAGAGACAAAGTGGTTCTTCGTACTAACCCCACATTCTACCTAAGGTAGTTTCTGCCTTTCATATCAATCAGTCGGTTGAATTACCAGTATTCTTTCCTCAACCTGATTCAGTGGCAGAACAAGCTCTACACACCGTAGATGTCAGAAGAGACCTTTAATATTACATTGAAAGGACAAAATCATTTCGTAAAACTAAACAACATTTTGTTGCTTTTGCACCACCACACATGGGCAGTCCCATATCCAAGTCAGGTATTGCCAGGTGGATTGTTAAATGCATTCAAACTTGTTATGCAAAAGCAAAAAGAACTTTTACAACCCACTAGCGTGCATTCCACTTGTAAAATAGGGGCTACTATGGCTTTCTTAGGAAACATCCCTAGAGTTGACATTTGTAAAGCTGCCTTATGGTCTACACTGCACACATTCACCAAGCACTATTATGTAGATGTATTAGCCAGACAACAAGCTAATGTGGGCCAGGCAGTACTTAGAACACTGTTTCAGACAACTCCAACAGCTACAGGTTAACCACTGCTTCGGGAGAATACTGCTGTATAATCTATGCAAAGCATCTACAGCTCACATGCCTCAAACGGATAATGTTACTTACCCAGTATACATCTGTTCTTGGCATGTACAGCTGTAGATTCACATGCTCCCACCTCCCTCCCCGGGTACCTGTAATTGGTGTAGTTCTCTATCTCATTCTACATACATACGCATGGACATCTCTATTGTTTGCTTACTAACTCCATTATCACCCTCTGCAGGACAACAATTTAACAATGGAGTCGATCCCCATGCGCACTATCACCAAAAGGAGGAGTCACCTACCTCGTGACTGGAAAAGACTTCTTCGAAGAAAAACAAATTGCCAACATCCGGAACCAACACTAGATGGCAGGAGTATGCAAAGCATGATTCTACAGCTGTACACGACGAGAACAGATGTTTACTGGGTAAGCAACATTATCCTTATGAGGAATCCTGGAGAAGCATCAGTCATGAGTGGTGTTGGGGGAACATGGGACATTAGGATGCTGGGGAAAGATCAATCAGGCAAATCATAGCGTGCATAGTGCACCATAGGGTTAAAGGAACATGAGCCCTACGTGCTAGACATCTTCGTAAAATAACATGCGCCCTGCGCTCTAGACCACCATGCACAGGAAGCAAAAACGGGGCTGTGACAGAGAGGTAGCAGAAGAGTGCCGTGACACTTGTGCAGTCCACACTACGTTGCGTCTGATGACTCTAAACAATGCGAGGAGGAGGAACAGGATGAACCCTTAGCCGCAACTTCTGAAACTCCTTGACAATACAACGAATATGAGAACTGGGCCCAGGATGATTATCTAGTAAAACAGATACCCATTTATTTTGAAATGATCTTTTCAGTTCACAAAAGCATCATAGGGTTATGGATACCGAACATGTACCAACAGCAATAATGTAGACTTTGGGAAAAACTCTTCACAAAATCACAGACTCCTGTGAACACTAGTGTGGCGTGACCCGACATCCCTGATTTCCCCAGACCATCTGATTTTTGGAGAAATGTCCGGACACTCTTCTCCAAATTAAAGAAATGTCTCAGTTTTTGAGTAATGACCTGGTTAAGCAGAGGAGAGTCCCGGTTTTTGGGTAGTGTCTGGGTTGATCGTGCTCACTGGTGTAAAATAGATGTGCGCATGCTCACTTTTCATTACTGAAGAAGCAACAGAGTGACATAACTTAGGTGAGCATTGTAGCGGGAAGGGGAATCTTTTAAAGAAATGCATTTTTTCTCTGGATTTCCCTTCTCTTTCTACAATGCAGCAAGCCAGTCAGCCACCAGTGGGACCCTTGCTGTCCTTTAAGGTGAGCGAGCGTACAGACTGCAGCAAAATCATACAGAAGCCAAAAGTGAAAGGGGCTTGGAATGGAACCAACCTGCATGACCCTTCCCCAGCCTCAACAGTACCAGCAATTCAGGACCCTTATTCTGCATCAGAACTGCTTCAGCCAGTATCGTTATGGCAGCCACCCAGCCTGCAAGCCAGCACAAGACTTGCAACAGTAGTATTTAAATAGCTGTGTGACATTTTATATTTGTTGTTTGACATGTGTTTTATCATTCTCCCCCTCAAATACCAGCCATTTGTAAAAACATTCTTGGACCCATATCGGAGTAGCAAGTGACTGAGGAGCAGTAGGTGAGTGTGAAAGAGGGGCAGGGTTTTGTGTGCACAACTGAGTTCCTGGTCTTGGGTGGAATAGAATTCAAAGCTCACACTTCAAGTGGCCTCCATCTTATGACACACCGTCACTGCTTTAAAAGTAAGGGGCTTAGAAGTAATTTTTAGGATGAACCTGAGCAGCGCATGCGCTGCTCTGAGAGGCATGCTGTATTTAGGTAGGGACTTAAATCTCATCCCACCCTCCGCCCATATTTTTCATAGGCTTGTGTCATTGCCCACTGTAAACTGTGGCTGTTCATTGGTCAATAGTCTTGGTAGTCACTCATTAGTACTTCCTTGTCTCATTTTGTAACCTCCCATGGCGAAACCCCATGTTACAAGTGTTGTTACTCAGTAGACTTTAATTACAGCCTCCGAGCACTATTTCTTCAAATAGCGTTGTCCTGCCTGATAATGCAGGCAGGACACGCTCTCTCCTAATGCTTTTTGTGTATTTTTAGCACTGGCACACAACGCATTTGCAGTGCAATAGGTCTTGCATTTGCAAGAGTTTAAGATATTGCCATTGTAAGTAACAATGCCTTTTATATATCTGTTTTAAAAACAACACATAAATAAAAGGCATTGTTTTTTACGATGCCAATAGCTCAAACTTTAGTAAATGCGAGACATATTGCATTGTAAATGCTTGTTGGTGTAGTCATCTTTCCGCCCCACATTAACGTGGTGGTCATGGGAATCAACTTGCAACTCTCCCAAATTCAAATCACCCTCCCACCGGACCATTGGGATGGCAAAACTAGGCTTTAGTACCCTGGTTTACAAATGGACTCCCACAAATACAATACAATCATCAGACCAGACACTGCCTGAACCTGAAGAGGTGCGAACAGTTACAATCAGAAAAGTTATACATTAGTGGTCATTACATGCAATCATCAAATTACAAGTACTCTGCATGTGCACAAGAGTGCTGGGGAAAGCTCTGGTCCACTTCAGAGGGGAGAGCCTAACCACAAGCGTTCAGGAGGTAAATGTGACTGCTGTGGAGGTGATGTAGGGGCAGGAGGTGAGGTAAGTGAGTGTGAGGGGGTGAGGTTTGAATGACCCCAGGGGGATGGAATTGCAGCCTATCTGCTCACCTTTGTCGCATATACTAGAGGACGTGTGGAAGTGGGAATTACTATAGAGATCTTTGGAAGGGGAGTCCAAATAAACCGTTTTTGGTTGGTAAACTGGTACTAATGAGGCAAAATCTTTGTCCAGACAGTATGATCATGTGTATAAACAATGAAATATTGAAGGAATGCTAGAAACATGTGTCGCTTAATTTGCCTTTTCTTGCTACATCATGTAATCAACTATGGCACATAATTTAGTGCTTCCCTGCTACATAATCGCTGCATATTATATAGAGACCATTAATTATACAAACATGTAAATCAGTGGACAGGAAATATTACATGGGATGTAGGCAACAAGGTGTAGGAGTCACATGTCATCCATACTGCTGGCCATTACATGTTAAGAGTGTCTGGCCTGGAGAAACAGAGGGGCAGATTTGCTCAGTTTTCAAACAGCGCAGAAATCAAAGTTGCTGCATTGCATGAAATGGAGACAGTACAACAGGGCCATATCCTCCGACATCTAGTTCTGCTGCTCTATCCCCAGCAGTGACACACATTAGACTGCCTTGCACCAGGGTGCACACCTTTTTACTATAGTGCAAGTGTGTGTGCATGTCAAGCATAGGTTTTGTTATGGAAGGGTGCCCCTTCTAGTTGAAAAATACTTTGCTTTAACAGTGTAAAATTATTTTCCCACTAGACATTACCATCAGAATCCATAAATGCCCCCTTGATGCAAAGTAGCATTTAGCACTATTTTACTTCATGGCTACATTCCAATGCAAATCAGGATTAACGTTGGAAAGTAAAACCCATGACAACTCTATGTGCTGGGTTTGTTTCACTTTTGTGAAAAAACATGGTGCAGTATGCTAGAAAATCAGCCCCAGCAATCTCAGGGTTTAAAACATAATACAGTGTTTGGGGTTGTCTATACTAATAAGAATTTATTAATACTCAAATAAGCCCTTGTTAGCAACTTTAGAATAGTGAAAGATTGACGGGTTCTAAACTTATTGTTATGATTAAAAGGCATGAAAGCAGAGAAGAATATCTTCAAGTATATTTATTCTGATTAAAGAAAGATCCCAAACAGCTTCTTGTCAGACACAGCTGGACCAACTGTCAATGATGCCACATAGATGACATCATGCTAGAATCTCCACCACATCACAGAGATGAGCCATTCCAGGCAGCATCTCAATGGAATACAACACATCTCCCCCCTTTGGAGTAAAACAAAACTAAAACATAAAAACAAAACATGCTAAAATAGGTAAAAACATTTAAACAATATAAAGTAAAAAAAAGATACATAATGAATTCAAGAAACATAATCACTCAAATACGCTGGAAGTCTTCTTTCACCAGCTCCCCTCAATACGCGTGATACATCACCAGACCCATATCCCTCCCTTGCATCCATACCATGTTCATCAGACCCATTTTCCTCATCAAAGGAGGAAGAATCAACATGCTGTTCTCTAGAAAACTCAGAATCATCCATCAACATCCATAGCGAACATTGCTCACAATCAGGCTTATCTTCCAAATTTTCCACATGCTTGCAATCTCGCCTTTGATATAATGCGACCCACCTCAAATTCCATGTTTGACTATTAGTTACCTTGACCCAATTACTTCCTACAGCCTTACCTTTAAAAGGTCCATTAAATTTGTTCACGAAAATGCTATGTCCACCAGGTTTCACCCAATCCCCTTCATTAATGAAACGTCTGTTTTCACCAATCATCTTATCACAATGTGCCGCTCGATTTGGGAGCGCAGACACAGCTTTGAGACCGGGACTGTGCACGAAGGAGGTTCCAGCACTCTTACCTGGCGGGATTTCTTCACCGGCGGACCAGCGGGACTGCGAGTCCCAGGGAGCTAAGCGGCTCTTCACACGCCGCACCTGGTGGCTCTTCCCGGCTGGCCGCGCCTCCTACCTGGGAGGTCAAAACCGCGACTCGCGGCCCCCGCTCCGCGGGTGCCGCTCGATTTGGGAGCGCAGACACAGCTTTGAGACCGGGACTGTGCACGAAGGAGGTTCCAGCACTCTTACCTGGCGGGATTTCTTCACCGGCGGACCAGCGGGACTGCGAGTCCCAGGGAGCTAAGCGGCTCTTCACACGCCGCACCTGGTGGCTCTTCCCGGCTGGCCACGCCTCCCTGGGCCTGGGCCATAGAATAACGCCCTCAGACGCGCAACGCGGGACGCGCGCGGCGGTCGCCGGGCTAAGCCCGGGCAAAGGGCGGGCCGTTCTAGGCCGTTAGAGGCCGGAAGAGACCGGACCGGGCCACGTCTCTAACTTTGGCTTGCCGGTCCTCCTCCCTCGATTTCGAGTTGTTCTATTGCCAGGACACCAATATGGCTTCCAGAGGGTCGCGGAGCAAGTCCGCCTTGCAGCACGCAAACACTCTTGAAAATTTTTTCCCTAAGGCTAGCGCTGGGGCTAGGAAAAACTCCACTGTGAAAGAGTCATTGTTTGAGGCTAACACCGGAAATCTGTCCCAGGAACTTTTGGCTTCACCGTCTAATGATGCAAGCACTCCATTAATTCTCCATAACACTCACCTTTCACTTCTGGATAGCATTGATGAGACTATTGAATCGGTGCTCCAACAACTCAGGACCCCGACAACTCAACTCAGGGACAGCCAGCAACTATGTCCCTCCGGTGTAGTGGACACCACTCCGTATGTGAACTCTGTGATACCAGTCGACTCATCGGAGGAGGGCCAGCCTCTATTGCCAACAGCCCCCTTGGGCTGTCGAAGGGCTAACCCGCCGAAAAGGAAAAGGTCTAGAGAGACATCAGGCACAAAAAGGGCTAAACTGGACGCGACTGCCCCAACACCGGAGGCTAGCATGGTCATGTCAGCATCCTTTGATAGCACGGGACTGGGTTTTGAGTCTGATCAGCCAGATACACCTTGTGCCACAGCTGATCAGGGGCGCTTGGGGCCATTTACATTTGGGGGGCCCTTAACCAACCCTGCAGACACTTTAATCAGCTCACTCACAGTCATCTTTAAGAACCTGTTAGAACCACTGTCTATGAAACTAGATTCTATAGATGCTAGGCTTGCGGCCATAGAAAATGCGCATAGGCGTGACCTTCCCGGAGGGGGGGGTGCAAGCGCGCAGCTCGCTTCTGGAGAATCTGGGGGGAACGGTCATCTCACTGCTGAAACATCTACACAGCCCCAGACTGGGGCTCCAACAGGAACTCTAGCTAACCATGTCCCCTCACTTCCTTCCATACAAACCCGCAGGCCTCCTATTCCCGCGCCGAGAAGATCTAAGCCACCACCAGCAGTTGAACCAAGGGGGGGGGGGCGGGATACTAATGTACCCCCTGGGCATAATATTAGTCCCAATACCAGGCGTAGGGCGGTTAACCTGCCCCCGGAGGCAGTGCCCTATACGGCAATAATGGTGGGTGTTCCTGAACTTACTGGTGGTTCCAGAGAACCGCAGGATTCACTTCGCAACAAGGTAATTAGTTGGCTTAATATCAACAGACCCCTCCCGCCCAATATCAAAGGAGACGTCCTAATGGTCAGAAGGATTCCTTGGATCGGAGTCACTCCAAAGAACAGGGTTGGGGACTGTGTTATAATTAGCTTCAAAAGCCCACTAGTTGCTCCCTACATTTGCAATTGGCTGGTAAGGCCTGATAATTCTAATATAGAACTAGTGCCACTCTCAGATTTCTATCCACAAGTGACTAACATACCCACGGGGAGGGAGCAGAGTTGGACGAGAGTGGGTTATGCAATTGATGGCTCAAGGTACAGACCGAAGCACAACCCAAACCCCGCCCCTGTTAACTTTGTTCACCAGAATAGATTTTCTTGCCTGGACAACGTTGATTGACCACTACGGGGAGTGATATCAAAATTTTCTGTGAAATATCCCCATGTGACCACAGCAAGAGATGAGGCCTTGTTCCAACCTCTAGCGGAGGCAAAGACCCAGGCTATCCACAATGAGGGGGGGGTCTCGGAGGGATGTATCCAAGAGCAAGTACAGGAACCACCCTACCCTAGCTCTGCCCCTATACCGCAACAGGAGGAGTGTGCTGCTTCATCCATCCTGCAGCCTAGTTCACCAGGGCTGGGCAGGTTGCCACTGTACACTTGTGACACCGTGCCAGGACCAAGTGAAGCTCTCCTTCAACCCAAGGTCTTAGCACTAAGTGAAGTTTCCCCGCAATCCCGAAGTCCAGGGCTAGTGATCCTGTCATGGAATGTGGCGGGTATTACGAACAAGGTGGGCACCCCGGAGTGGGAGACGCTGCTCGAGGGGAGTGACATCCTCCTCTTACAGGAAACATGGGCAAGGGAACCACAGTATATGAGGGGGTATGATATATACGAAATCCCGGCGAAATGGAATGGCAGGGGGAGACCCTCGGGTGGGCTGGCGATTTGGGTGGCGAGTCATATTGGGTGCCTGGTGGAGAGTATGGATACTCTCTCCCAGGACATCCAGTGTCTTCGCCTTAATTGGCCTGGTAAAGGGACTTGGGCAATTGTAAATGTTTACTCCCGACCAGTTGCCGTGGGTAATGAATCTCCCACTTTAGTCGAACTCTCCTCCTTTTTAGGTCAACTATCTGCAGACCTGAAAATAGTGGTGGGAGGGGACTTCAATTGCCATTTTGAACCACTCGAGGGTCTATTGGAGGGACCATTTACATCTGAGGATGACTACTGGGGTGTCCCACCTTCCTCCTCGCCTCACCCTAAAGCGTGGTCCCCGCTGGCAATTCAGCTCACTTCCCTTACTCTGAACTTTGCACTGAGGGCATGCAATGGGCGCACTCCCTCCGATATTCCATCAAAGTGCACATTTAACAGAAAGGGGCATGAGTCCCGGCTGGATTATATTTTTATTGATATATCCCTATGGCCTAAAGTGCAGGACTTCAAAGTGGCATTTAGAACAGATAGCGACCATAATTGTCTCCTTCTGGAAATTCAGCACCCATCCTTTACTGTAGGGTTGGTAGCCACCGATGCGGGAGGCGATCAGAGGGACATACTCCTGACCTCAAGCAGACGACGGGTGAAATGGGGGAAGTTGGTCAAAAATGAAAATGCCATGTCCAAGTTATATGGTATAGCACTCCCCATGCTTCAGGAGGTGGATGCTTTAATCAGTCAACCTAGACCATTTGACTACAATGAGAGACTCTCCGGCATCCACCAGACTCTGGTCAGGGACCTTGCTGATGTCTTCAATCCAGTGGTGCCAGCAAGAAGGAAAGCCACCCGTACTGCGACTTGGTATACTTCCACCTGTAGGAAAATCAAATCCGACCTACTTTCAGCTATTAAAGAAGGTAGTGATAGGGAGAGGGTTATTACCCTGAGGAGGGAGTACAAGTCTGCGACGGCCAGTGCTAGGGCTGAGTGGGACTGGAACCACTGGCAGGAACTGCACGAAGCCCTGAAGTGCAGAGACTCCAGGAAGTTCTGGGCTCTGGTAAATAATGGTACCGGGGCGCTTACGCCTGCGGTAGAGCCTAACATTGCCCCCTCTGTGTGGGAGGCCCACTTCGGAGCACTATACCATGCAACTACGCTATGGCCTGATGGGCTGGCGACGGACTTACCTGGTCCCCCAGACACGCCCCTGGAATTCTCCCTAGGCGAGGTGAAGATAGCGTTGGAGTGTCTGGCTGTGGGGAAGGCACCGGGTTTGGATAAGCTGCCCGGGGACCTGTTTAAGTGTTACCCCGATATCTGGGCCCCGTACCTTCTTATTCTATTCAACGCTATATTAGGAGGTATGGCGGTTCCTTCCTCCTGGCTAGGGGCCGAAATTGTCCCGATCCACAAGAAAGGTTCCCCACTAAATCCAACTAACTATAGGCCAATTAGTCTTATAGATGTCCCCCAAAAGCTTTTCGCCCGTCTTATCTTGAACCACCTACAAGACTGGGCAGAGGACAATAACATCTTGAGTCCCCTGCAGGCTGGCTTCAGGAAAAACACGTCGACCATGGACCAGATCTTCCGCCTCGTCCTCCTTTATTGGAAGACCGTGACCATCGAGGGGGGAAGACTGTACATGGTCTTCGTGGACCTGAGGTCAGCCTTTGACCTAGTCCCGCGCAGAAAGCTCTGGGAGGTGCTGGAAAAGCTGGGAGTTCCTCCCCAGCTACTTAACATCATAGTCAGGCTGCATGGAAACAACTATGCGCAGGTCAGGTGTGGGAAAGATGGCAAATTGTCATCAAGGTTCCCCGTTTCTCGAGGGGTGAGGCAGGGTTGTGTCTTGGCACCAACCCTCTTCTGTTTGTATATCAACCATGTCATCTCCCACCTGGAAAATGTCAATAACAACGATGCGCCCTGCCTGGCAGGAAGGAGGGTACCGGCAATCATGTTTGCCGACGATACCCTCCTTCTTTCCAAGTCCCCCATGGGGGTACAGAGGATCCTGGATGGTTTTGGACTCTTTTGTGCTCAGCACGGGTTGGAGATAAACACAGAAAAGACAAAATATATGATCTTCAATCCACCCACTAAAACAAGACCTAATCCTACCCTGGGGACGGCTAGTCTCGAGAGGGTCTCCACCTTCATATATCTGGGGGTAACACTACAGGAACACTTATCTTGGGACCACCAGATAGCACGTGCAAGGGTAAAACTGTCTCAACTGTCTGGTGCAATATTGAAGGTGGCAAACTCCTCGTCCTTTAGGCCTGTGAGCCCGGCCCTCGAAACCTATAGGTCCCAGGCCAAGGCAGCGGCCATTTACGGTTGTGAACTCTGGGGGCATAAAGCGGCGAGGGATTTGTCCACAGTTGAAAACAGCTTTTTGAGGCGATTATTGACCCTTCCGCGTGCAACGCCACTTTTGCCCCTGAGAATGGACTTGGGGCTACCCCCTATTGCAGAGGAGCTTGTGTCCAGACCAGTGAAGTTTTGGCACAGGCTTTGGTCCACGAACGAACTGGGCCACTATAGGGAGGACCTCACTCATGTTATGAGTCTTAATAGTGGCGGAAAAATTCCCTGGCTCGTCTCTGTCAAAAATGAATTGACCTTGATGAACCTCCGTCTCCTCTGGGAGGACCCAGCGCGAGGTTGCCAAGCAATCTCGCGCAAAGCACTGTCAAAAATATTCAAGGACAGGTCACTTGCTTCCCTGGCAACTGCTCAACACAGCGGCACCCTTACTCTGCGATTTTTAGAATCCAAAAATTCATACACTTTTGAACATTTTATGGATTTTATCTTTCCCATTCTGGCTAGAAAACTTTTTGTCCAATGGAGGCTGGGCACACTGCCTACAAAAACCTTTACATCCAAGTGGTCCAGCACGACTGACAAATCTTGCCCATGTTGTAAAATCCACTTGGAAGATGATCTTCATATTTTATTTGTGTGCCGCGCCTACCAAAGGCCTAGGAAACGCTGGATAGCACCACTTTGCAAAAACCTGGGATTTAGAGAGTATGCACAGGCATACAGGATCCTGAAAACTAGTACCCTGGGACACATCGTGTTTGCTGTCTCAAAATTTCTTATGGCTGTATGGTTGATCAGAAAAAAGATAGGATCTGCCGCACCTTCTGAACTTTAGTCTTAATTATTCTATGCTGGGATGAAATATTTTATATTATGTAAATTTTCTAAATATGATGTGTATTTAAATGTATGTGTGCTTTTATTGTCTCTTTTATGGTCTATATGACCGAAATAAAGAATTTTTGGAATTGGATATGTCCACCAGGTTTCACCCAATCCCCTTCATTAATGAAACGTCTGTTTTCACCAATCATCTTATCACAATGTGAGCCTCCCTCAGTTGGTTTTCTGCGCATCCATGAGGGAATCAACTTAGTGCCATCCTCCCTCCCACGCATCATTACAAATGGACTCTTTCCTAAAACCGTGTTCACAGTGGTGCGATACGCCCAAAGCATTTCACTCACAGAATCAATCACAGGTAGACCTGCTTCATGTGCTAGTTGCATAGTACCTTTAACCATACGGTTGATGCGCTCCACTAATCCATTTCCCTGCGGATTATATAAAGAACAGCAAGAATTTTTCACGCCAACAGAATCCAAAAAAAACTTAATTTCAGTTGAAGTTAATTGCGTGCCATTATCAGTAAGCAGGACAGAAGGAAAATGTCAGACAAAACAGCAATAGTGGCAGAGGTGGTAATATTACTCATGAAAGCAACCTCGACCCACTTTGATTTCGCATCCACCAAAACAACAGCATATCTTTCACTGTCTTTTAGAAAAGAAAAAGGACCAATAAAATCTAAACAAACCTTTTCTCAAACCTCATCAGCCAACGAAACATGTTGTGGCTCATTAGAAGATCCAATGCCAACTCTCAACCTTTTCTCAGATTCCTTACACACTACACACCTTTCCACCCAATCTTTCACCTGCTGATCCATAGAGGGCCACCAATAAACAGGCAGCGTCTCAATGGAATATACCACTTATACTTTGCAGTTTGCATGCATCTGTGTTTGTGGAGGAGGCTGTCATTGTAGTCCTTTTTCCAGGTCTATGACCCCTGTTTTATAGTCCTACTTTTTTTAGGATAGTTGCTGCATACTGTAGTCCTACTTCTATGCCTATAACCTGTTTCATTTTTTTGTTAGATCTCACCTTTGGCAGCATTTGCCCTGTCTCTTCGAGACATGCTGTATTTGCGATATGAACTAAGAAACGAGGGGGGAGGTCTTAGCCGTCACGTTCAAATGCTGCTAAACCAATTTAACAGACTAAAGGTCACGAATTCAATCGATATGAGCTTGAAGCATTTATTTACTCCACATTTAATTACGGGTCAGGTAAGTGTGGCTACTTTTCAATCAAGAGCAAATTATACGTATTAAGGCAACAAATAAAACAAAGACATACAGACTTAGTGATGAAGTAATGTGGTGTAACAAACAATACATAAAGCGTAATACATAACAACAATTATCTAAACATTATATTACCAGTCTTAGTTCACAAATGGAGCAGCTACTAGGACAACTTTTAGCATACACATTGTGTAACAAATTCAAGAAGGCGCTACCCACGGGGAAAAGAGACATTAGGACCAGTAGTGAGACAATTCAAATACATTTTCTTCTGGGGGGAACCTAATTAAAAGCGAAAGTCCCCGCATTGTGTAATACCAACGCATTTTGATTCCCAAGGGCGTAGACTGGTTTATCTAAGAAACAAAAAGGGGGTATGAATTATACATGAGGAGGGACTCTGAAGTTCCCAATTACTCAAATTGAATTTGTTACACTATAGATCAAACTTTCAGTAATGTGAGACCTATTGAATTGCACATGCTTGTCATGCTGCTTATGAAGCAGGCTTTAAGGGGTCTGCAGGAACATCATCAAGCTACCTGTGAATCATGTATAGAGCTCTCTTTGTTTTTCTGTGGTCCATCCCCTGTTGGGGTTTGCCTGAGCTCAGGAGCATGTTTTTTTGTTTCCAGAGTGAGCAATGGAGTCAGAGAACAGATTACCAGATCTATGTTACTCTGCCTTACACTTTTAATGGGTAGATAAACTAAGGTTACGTTTTTGTTTTGCACCTTGTGTGTTTTCCCTCATTAACAAATAATTGCTATGTGTTGCTGTGATGGAATGATATGGGTTGCAGTGCTGTGGGGGTACCCTTTTGGTTCAGATGATCATGCATTGCAGTGCCACTCCTGCGACAGACTGTCCTGTGACAATGTGCCTGTTTGCCCTACGATGGTATGGCCCTGCTTTTACGGTAGAAATGTTCATGTTATTGTCTCACAGAGCTCCAGTGGCACAGATAAACTACAGTGGCATGGTCCCTCACCACCCCTTGTTGTAAATGAGTTCATGTATAGCACTAGTGATGCACGTTATCGTGCACTCTTCTGATGTCTTTTGCCCTGTGGTGTTTTGACGCAACACTTTGATAGTACACATTGCACTGCAGTGTTCTTCTGATGAAGATCTCCCTGTTGTGCACTGCAAGAGCACCTATAATCACATTGTGCTGCAATTCATCTCTTTTAATGCAAGTTGTATTGTGATACTATGGTATATCCCTTGTAATACACATTGCCCCACAATTACACAAAACCTTTCATAGGCATTTCTCTGCAGCTATATAGTTTGTTTTCTAGTGCTTTTTGCCTTGCAGTGCTACACATATTGTCTGGTATGCTGTGGTGCATGTATAACAATATGCATTGGCCTGCTAGGATTGAACCTCTGCAAAACACATTGCTCTGTGTTGTTGTGGTTCATATTTTGTATTAAGTGTTGCTCTCAATGCTACACACAATACGTAATGATGCGGTGGAGCTCCCATAACCCTCACTGCCTTGCTTTGCTGTCTGCGCATTTGTGATACAGACTGACTTGCATTGCTGTGACACATCACTTGTGAACACACATCATGATGTTGTTAGTGCCACTCCTGAGAGGCGCATTTACCAAAGTTGTATGTATACTGCTCTGACGTGTCTCTTGTATTATACATTGCTCTGTGATGCTCTGGTGCATTTGTTTTCATCATTTCCCTATGAGTGTCTACATACTGGCTTCCAAATCTTTTACTTTCTTACGGTGTCACACTCTTGTGATTCAGGAACAGCCCTTGTGAGCCTAGCAGTTTGAGACATTTATTTTTCACTTTTTTTGGCTTATGGATAGTGCATATACCCTGAAATCCATTCCGCATAAGTGCACTATACACAACACATTTTAACATCTCATACTAGCATGCCACACAATTCAACTACGCACACGTCCACACCATATCATTCCACTCCATGCCACACAATTACACAATTACAAACCAATACCATAAACTATACATAATTCCACACACTTCCAAACCATATAATCACACTTCACACAACACAATTCAAGTCCATATAATTTCAGTACACACTTTTACACTCAAACCTACATTTCTTGCTAAATATTTACACTACACATATATTCTGTTTAAAATATTTTTTATTGCAAGTTTTTAAATATACTCATACAGACCAATCCCTACACACTTCTCATCCCACCCCATCCCGCACATTGTATGGAGTATCACACAAAAAATAAATGCCCATCACTTGTACCACCACCTATACAGTCACTTGGATGCAGTACATTAAACAGCAATTCATTATAATACATTGCAGTTTAATTTAAACCATCTGGCTCTGCTTACCATTTAAAGTGACGAGTGCAATAGCAGCCAAGAACCAAATCAAGAGACCCATAGGGCTCCTCCAATTATAAGATTGAACCACCCACTCTGTCAATGGTGCCCAAATTCTCAGCCCTTTTTTCCGTGTCTGATTTCCCTTTCTTGTGTGGACAGCTTTCTCTAAGCTATACATCACTATTAGCAGAGCCAACCATTGCTGAAACGTTGGGGATTAGGGTCCAACTATGCTGAGGTGATACATAATCCTAAAATAGCCATATCAACACAAAGCAAAGCTTCACCAACCTCTACCACCTCACTTTGTTGTTCTCCCAATAAAATCAGCGTGGGAGTTATGGATACCTTCAACTTAAGTTTATCATTAAAAAATCTAGTAATTTCATTTTTCAAGGGTAGAAGAGCTCCTCACAAAGCCCACTTATGTACTATATCTGATCCATGTAGAGAACCCCGGGGGCAACATGTTCCTTTACATTCTCCCCATTTAGCAATCCTGTGAGATGTATAATATAGAAAAAAGCAGGTCTTATAAAACTGCGCTTGTAAATTTGCCAACATAAAAACAGACTGTGCTAGTGAAAAAAGATCTAAAAAACACAATATCTGATGCTATTTTCAGGAGTATTTTTCTAGGTCATCTTTCATTACTGTACTCAGGGGATGGTATATTGTCTCAAATCAGCATTTATTCTGACCCTTCACTCTGTCTCCCAACTGGGTTTTTTTTAAACAATATTTTTATTGGCATTTCCCATGGAATTACAAACGGTACAGTGCAGCATTGTGTCAGGGAGCATACATGGTCTATCACACAATTATACATAGATTGTTCACTAATGACAAAGTTATACATATGTACATTCGTGCGCCTTTGTCTATATTTCTGTACAGGTTCACAAGTATCCCACCTTGCCCTCTCTTTGGTCTTTCAGTTACTGACATCTGACAGTGATTCCTCTAGTGGGGGCTCACAAATCTGTCCTCAGAAAGCATTCCACTTGCCCTACAACCGTGTCCATTTTTTGGGGCATCCCCTACGTACAAAAACTGATTTTTCTGCTACCATTGCATTGTCCATATCTCAACACCATTGGTGATGGCTGGGAGCTTGTCTCGATCCCCAGTGCTGAGCTATATTACGCTTTGCCACCGTTATCCCCAGGGTTGCCCAGTCTCGAGCCGTATGATTGAGGTCTGACGGTTCCCAGATGTTGAGTAGGCATCTCTTGAGTTCTGGCGGAACCGTAATTCCTGTGACCCGATAAATTGTAGTCATAACCGCCTCCCAATATGGTGTGAGTTTTGGGCAGTCCCAGATCGTGTGAAAGAATGTGCCTGATGCACCACATTGTTTCAGGCAGAGTGGTGTATCGGTATTGCCCAGTTTATGCAGAAGTGTTCGGGTATAGTAAGTGCGGTGCAGAACTTTTAATTGTATTAGTTTCAGTTTAGACTGAATCGCTATCTCTTTGGTGGATGCAATTGCCTCCTGCCAGTCTGTTTCGTCTAGTGTGCCCAGTTCTGTTTCCCATCGCTCCTTAAGGGCTGCTGTGGGGTCCGGCTGATTGTTTATTATTTTGCGATAGGTTTGGGAAATGGCTTTTTTACTTAAGTGATCTGTCAGGGGCCTATCCTCAAGGGGCAAGGCCTCCGGTAATTGTGTGCCTGATGGAATTACTCCCATGAGTGCAAGTCTAACCTGCATATATCGCAAGATTTCCATTTGTGCCAGATCATAGTTGGCCTGTAATTGGGTAAATGGGACAACCTCCACTTTCTTCAAGATATCTTCCACCCTCGAGATGCCTATCAGATCCCATTGTCTGAATCCCTTAGTAATTCTAAGTTTGCCCAGGCGTCGGGTTTCCCATAAGGGCGTGGCCGGTCTTATAACTCTGTCCCATCCCATCGTTTGTTGTGCCTCAAACCAGACCCGGATGGTGTGTGCTGTTGGGTCTGTGAGTGTCGTCCGTCTAGATTTATTATGTAATGTCCCTAGTATACCTTCTGCTACTAGGAGGTGTCTATCCATTCTAAACGCTTGTTTGTCTTGTGGTGTGTGTAACCACTGGTTTATTACAGAGGGCTGCGATGCCCAGTAATATGTTTTGATGTTGGGGAGGGTAATACCACCATCGTACCATCTTCTTACTAGTTTATGTTGGACTATACTGGCCGATCTTCCTACCTATAACAGATTGGTGACTTCTGTTTTTATTGCTTTAAAGTATGCGTGGGAGACCGGGAACGGTGTATCCTGCAGTGCATACAGAAATCTGGGAAGCGCCATCATTTTCAAGTGGGCTTCTCTCCCCAGTAGCGTGAGCGGTAGTGATCGCCAGTGTTTGACATCACGGCTAAACCACGCCAGTGGCTTTGTAAGGTTCTCTGCGATAAAGCGCAACTCGTGATGTGTTATATATGCCTAGATATTTAAATCCATCAACAGCAACCTGTATTTCGCAGTTATGGGGGAGCTTCGGCGGCAGTCCATGCAGTATATAGAGGAGTGATTTTGCCCAGTTTATGGTGTAACCATAGACTCGCCCATATGCGGCGCATATGTCCAGTAGGCTATTAATGGAGCATGCTGGGGATGCTAGATATAGCAGTATATCATCCGCGTATAACGAAATACGGTCTTCCCATACCATCATCTATCTAAGCCAGCGGATGACCGGGTCCTGTCTTACCCACGCCGCTAAGGGCTCCAATACCAATGCAAAGATAAGCGGTGACAGGGGGCAACCCTGTCTTGTCCCTCTACCCAGTGGGAAGTCCACCGATATTCGGCCATTTACCACTACCTGTGCCTGTGGTTTCGTGTGTACCTAACTCAGTTTAAAAAAAATCTGCTAGTCCTCCCCCTTGCGCTGCAAGAAATCTCTTATTTGGCAGTATTTAAAAAATTTACTTCGACTAATGTCAAACTCAGTTTTAAGTTAATCCAATTAAGTGATGCCAGTTGGGGAAATAAACACCCCCACTCTATTCAGCTCAGCATTAAACCAGGTAAGCATGTATTGATCCCTGAAAATCTCCAGTAAGTTCTTATTTTTTGAGACAAGCATGTAAAAATTCAATCTACGTATTCCCATCAGTCTACGGACAGACGCCCAAACCTAAAATGCACCTAAAAGAGTCTTAATATGCCCTCTCTTATAGTAGCTAAATTCAAGCCGCCGTCAAAGACAGTCCCAGGCCTCCACACCAATTAAAAGTTCAAAGGGGGAAGGAATACGGTCCTCTGCCCCTCTATTAGGCCGGTCCTGTAATAAAACAGTACAATACTGCAAAGTAGTGACCCAGTAATATTGCTTAAGGTTAGGTAAGGCCCACTCCTCTCTTTTGGGAGAGAGAGGAATCTAAGTGAGATTCTAGGTCTTGAGTACGCCCATAAAAACTGCAAAAATACATTATCAAGCTTCTTCAGCTACTGGATTGAGAACTCCAAAGGAATAGCTCTGAATATATACATAATTTTGGGGGGGAAATCATATTCTCGATATTACATCTACCCACCAGGGAAAGATGTAAATTATTTAGTCTACAGAGCTCCTTTTTGGTCTTCCCAATAAGAGGGTCAAGATTTTCTTTAATCATTTCATCTAGACTAGTTGTAATACTGACACCCAGATAAACAGCATTTTTAACCACTCGGTTATCTGCCAAAAGTATCTTGTCATTAATGACAATTTACATCTTATCTTTGTTTAAGGAGTATCCAGAGATAATCTCAAAACATAAGGCTTTTTCTTCAACTAACTTGAGAGCCACTGCTGGGTTAGAAGTTACAAGAGCAATATAATTGTCTTGGTGTCCTATCCTTGGACTTGTATTGGGCGAATCACCGTGTTATTCTCCAATCTCCATATAAAAGGATAAATGTAAATTGCAAATAAAAGTGAGGAACACGGACAGGCTTGCTGTGTCCTCCTTGAAATCTTAAAGTGTCAGTTCTCCGGCTACATATACACTGCCGACAGGATTATAATACAGGGCCTTTACTGCCTGGATAAAACCCAATCCAATAACCGTTCTTTGCATAGTAGCCCAGAGATAGCGCCAGGAGACCCTGTTAAAGGCTTTCTCCACATCTAGCAGAATTAAAGCCATAGGTTCCCCTGACACTTGTGCCACATCAAAGATGGTATGTTTTGTTGTGCCTCTCCCAGGAATAAAACTGTGTTGCTGATTAGAGACTATCCTATGTATTTCCTGAGACAGATGTGTAGCTAAGATCTTAGAATAGAATTTAGAATCTCTGTTAATTAAAGGGCAATACGAGCCAAGTTCCTATATCGGCCTGGTCTTTTTGGGTAATGCAACAATTTTGGCAGAAGACCAGGAACCCGGGGGAGTCACTCCACTATGTATTTGCTCAAAGAAGTTCATAATACATTCCTTAAGGTGCCCAGAGAAAAGCCTGTAAAATTCAGTGGGAATAGAACCATCAGTACTAGCCAAATTTCCAGCTGGTAAACTAGTCAAGAGAAGCAGGATCTCCTCACATTGTAATGGTTCCTCTAACAATTCTTGTTCTTCTCTGGATAACCTGTTGAGGGACATTGCATTTAGATATTCCTGTACCAGATTAACTTCCTCTTTGGTGCCTTTGGTAAACAGGGATTGATTGTAATTTTGAAAGGAAGCCCTAATCTCTGCAGTGTCTAAAACCATCCTGTAAATTGGATCTCTAATTGCTTACACTTCATTATTCATCTTTTTCTGTCTCTTCCTCATAGCTAAATTGTGTCTTATTTGTTTGCTACATTCGTAGGCTCTTTCCCGCCACACCGTAAGTTTATCCACTGCTCTTTTTGCTAATATTTCAGCTATTGCTGCCCGTGCCACTGCTACCTCCAATTGGGCCTTCCCCCCCTCTCTCCACTGCTGTGCAGCTGTGACCAATTTTTCATCTGTCAAAGCCAAAGAATTATGCCGGTCTTGCAATATTAACTTTTCCTCCTTCCCATGATTCAAAGAAAACTCTACCTACTCTGCCCATGATCAAGCCTTCAGTGTCCCAGACTACACCTATTGATGCACTCCTTAAATTCTCCTGCTAAAACACAGGGATCCAATTATTCATATGTTTGCAATCATCCTCATTTACTAGCAGCGCCCGTTAAAAAACACCAGTAGACTGTCTTACATTTAAACCTCTCTTCATGAATCTCTCACACTAGAGGGTTATGCTCTGACAAAAAACGAGGGTATCTTTTAAATCTACCTTCCTGTGTTAAGACATGTAACACATAAAAATAGTCTAACCGGGTATGTGACTGAAGCGGCGCTCAGTAATATGTATACCCATGTTCAGTAGTCCTTTTGCAGTGCCATATATCAACCAAGCCATGTTCATGATATAAACCTACCAGGGATTGAACTACTTTGGGGCCCATTAGGATGGCGGGCGGATTGCCCCCGCCAGGCCAGCGGTGGTCACCGCCGGCCTGGCAGGGGCAATCTGCCCGCCATCCACTCTGGAATGACCCACTGCCATATTAGCATGGCTAGGCGGTCCGCGGCAGACGGTAAGACCGTCCGCCGCTATATATATATGGTGGCAGTGTCTATCAGACACCGCCATCCATATTAGCATGGGCTTTAAACAATGCCTTTCCGTGGCGGCAATGCCGCCACGGAAAGGGATGCTGAGACTCCCTGCAGGGGCCCGTTGCGGGCCCCCAGGGACTCCGGAAGGGTGGGGGGGTACACATAGGGGGTACCTATGGTACCCCCAGCAGTTCCATGTACAGCATGGCAGGCACCGAGCGGTGCCTGCCATGCTGTGCATGGAAGTGCACAGCATGCCTTCCTGCCATTGTGACGGGCGGTGCTGAGTGTACCGCCTGCCACAATGGTAGGAATGCAGGATGCACCCGCCACTGTGGCGGGCGCATCCTAATGCTGCCCAAGGGACCCCCACCCTTATGGCGGGTGGTCCCTTTCACCGACAGGATGGCGGGCGGGCAAAGTCCCCCCACCATACTAATGGGCCCCTATGTTTCCACCCTGTGTATGTTTGATGATCCTCTATAGACCAATTACCAGCAAGGGCCAAAGAGCAAGCTGGTTAGAAAGCCAGTCAAATATATCTGGATTGTCTGATATACATCCATACACTGAACATAATGTAAATTTAGATCCAATAAAGGTCTGAAATTCAACAATGACGAATCTGCCATGCTTATCCACCCACGTTTGGCTAAACTTTACACCAGTATTTCAAGCCAAAATTGCACCCCCAGAGGTGCATGCACTTGGAGAGGTACCCCTGATCAATCTAAACCCAAGAGAATTCAAAAGGAGTTTCTTGCAAGTAGATAATATCCACAGATAGCATTAGAAGCCCTAATGCAACTCTCTGTCTTTTCTTTGGATCATTCAACCTGCAAATGTTAATAGTAGCTATCCGCAGCTAGCACTTCCCAGCCATCAGATCATCCTAAATCCCAGGCCTGACATACATCCTCTAAGCCCCATACACAGGATAAAAAACAGATCTCTGATCCTTTCATACTGTACATCCAATTTGCCATCTCAATAACCCACCAACGTGTGAAACCCCTCTTCTCCCCCACCCAAGACCCCGCCACACCAACCCCTCCCCATCGAAAAATGAGCAATCAGGCCCAGTCTGCATGATGTACACCTGAAATAACTCACCCACCATCCGACCCCCCCCCCCCAAAAAATCTACTCTGTGAATCGGCTTTATGCTGCATTTTAGTCCTGCCATTACTGCTTTACCTTATCTTTTCCGGATATCTTTGTCCCTATCCAACCGCCCCTCCTCAGGAAACCTTAAAGCTAGCTAGCTGATTTGGCCAGCCCTCCCATGATCTCCTTCGGATATTCCTGTGCCTGAATTTCACATATAAAACTGCAAGTTCACCCATTGAAAATGATTTCCAATCTATAGGGGTTTTGCAGAAAAAACCTCAGCACCGAATTTCTGAAAAGGAACAATCAACGGATTTAAGCTCCACCTTTGCTCAACAGTAGCATGTGCAAAATTAGGCATAACAAATAATTAAATCCCATCATATCATTTTTATATTTATTTGGGCGAGACTGATCATAAATAAATTATCTTAGCAAAAAGTTCCCTAAGTACACAAGCATTACTTGAGGTCTCTCCACATCATTACATTGTCATTTTTTCGGCAGTGAGGAAAAATGATGCACATCTTGAACTTCTGCATCCCAATACCATTTTGTCACGTCTGGAAACGCGCCTTTTAAAAGGCTTACCACAAATGCTCTGGCATTACCCCTCCACACCTCTGGGAATCCCTAAAAATCTTAAGTTATTCCTTTGTTGTCTGTTCTGCTGATCTTTTAGTTTGCTCATCTGTCATTACCCTTCCTTCTCTTTTTTATTGAGGATTTTTTTCATTGCGTCAAGATCACAACTCTTCCAACAAACGAAATCTGCTTAAACCTGCAGCTGCACTATCACTTGAGCAGGGGCGGCTCCTCTGTTAGGGTGGAGGGGCATTGCCCCACTGCTTTGTCACAGTGAAGCAACAATTTTATGTTTCTGCTTCTCGCACTGTGAGTAAGCAGAAGTGCCTTGTTGTGGGCATGCAAGTCTGCTGTAAAGCAGGGTGGGTGTGGCTAGGCCTCTGTTGTGGGTCCTGACTGTTTAGTCGGCCCTCTGGGGCTGACCAAAGCAGTCATGCACACGCTCCCTTTTCTCTATGCTCCCATTAGGTGCCATTGCAGCATTGTGATTGGCGGAGAGGAGGGGTGGATAGCTGCCTGTGGGTGTCTGCTTCCTGAAGAGAGCTGCGGCAGCAGGAACAAGGGGGAACTGGCGGAAGGTACATTTTATTTTATTTTTATTAAACCCCTTCCACCTCCCCCATGCGTGTCCCCACTACGTGATCCCCCACACTCGCCCATCATGCCGGCCACGACTGAATGGAACTGTTTTAATATGCCTTGGACGGGACAGCCTATACTGCCATTTGGAATCTTCCTTTTCTTTGCAGTAGACTACTGCCTCGGCCCCTGCCCTGAGTCTCTGCCTCCTGCCACCTTCAATGACAGAGTCCTTGCACCTCTAGCACGACAGAGGTTAGGGCTCAGGTTGCGAAAGAGGGGATGTGGGCCTTAGCCTGCTCACTCTGAACAGTCTCATACTGGGCTGGGGTTGTGAGAGCTGAAAATGGTTGAGAGGCCTTTCGGAGGAAGGGGTGAGAGCTCACTGCACACTGAGCAGAAGGCACTAAAGGCAAGCAAGGTAAACAGTCTAAATATCGATTCTTTTTTTCGACCAACAAGAATATCAATCTGGAAATATCAGAGGGACAGAATATCGAAATGAAGAATATTGACGACCAGAAAATCGACCTGAAGGTAAGAAATATCGTTTTTGTTAATATCGAAGTTAGTAATATCGATAGCAAAAATATCTATGTTACTAATATCAATATTAATATTAGTGTTATGTATTTTATTATGTATTTTATGTTTGTTTTTATAATTTATGTTAATTATTGTACTAGTTTTAAAATATATGTATTACATTTTTATAAGTTAGTAATAATTTCTTTAAGTAAATGATGAGTTTTAGAACTGTAGCAGGTTGTGGGTTTATAGGGGAATAGGGTGGGAAGTAATTTAATATAGTAAATTAATTAAATATTTTTTAGGAATTATTAAATATTTTTAAATACATTTAGCGTTTTAGTTCTGTAGCGTGTTGTGGGTTTATAGGGGAATAGGGTGGGAAGTAATTTAATTGTAATTAAGTGATTATTTAATTTGTATTTATTGGGATTGATATATAATTTTATGTTAAATAATTATTAATTGCTAATTATTTTTTATAAATTGGTAATTAATTTGTATTAATTGATTAATTGGTAATTATATTAAGTGTATCCATTTATTATTGAAGTGTGTTGTAAGGTTATAGGGCAATAGGGTGTAAAGTAATTTAATTGTAATTAAAGAATTATTTATTTTAGTGTTGAGTACTGATAATTAAATTATTGTTAATCAATTATTAATCGCTAATAAAATCTTAATAATTAATATTGTTGGGGAAATTAATTTACTGTTTATTAATTATTAATTGGGAATTAAATTTGATTATTTATAATGTATTGGTATTTATCAATACATTATTGTTAATACATTATTAATTGCTAAATGTTTTTTTATAATTATTGTTTTTCGTATTGATGTTTTTTATTATTATTTGGTAATACATTTTTAATAATGATTATTTAATTGTATTTATTTTAATTATTAATTGGAAATTATTTTCTAATAATTATTTATTGGTATTAATTAACTTATTGTAATCTATTAATTAAATTATTATTTTTTACCAGACAAATATTTTAATTATTAGTAAGTTATTTTGACCCTTACGCTATCCAACACTTTCCCTACTGTTGCACCCTCTGGAATTGGAATAGTCATTTTAACCCCTACGCTATATAACACTTTCCCTACAGTTGCACCCTCTGGAGTTGGAATAGTCATTTTTTTGAGTTTAGAAAACTTTTTTTGATTTAGAAAAATCAGAAGTATGTACTGTATGTAGGCAAGGATCAGTTTGAGGCACCTAAGGAAACACAACAGAACAACATTCACTGGTGTGAGTGTGGCATCACAGATATTACACTACACCAACCATACACATAAACCAACATGCAGACAACACAATGGGCTAAAAGTGTCAACATACACGTCCCGTATACGTTCACAGATGACATGTCACAGTCACATATCCAGACACAGGTGACTTTACATCTGGCTGTTTAAACCATTCACGCATAGCCCTTCACGACAACAGCAATATATGTTGGACTTCGTCACTCACCTTCAAGTGAAGTAGCGGGTGATGAGCTGTTGATGCATGTCACCACCTTCCTCCTCTCCACTGTCCTCATCACTGGACTCAGGTTGTTGTGCAGGCGGGGGCCTTGGGTCCTCATCATCATCCATGAGCAGGGGAATCTGCTTGCGAATGGCCAGGTTGTGGAGTATTCAGAATGCCACTACAATCTGACACACCTTCCTGAGCGAGTATGCCAGTGCACCTCCGGTTTTGTCCAGGCATCGGAATTGTGACTTGAGCAGACCAAAAGTACGCCCCACCACACGACGTGTCCTCCCATGGGCCTCATTGTAGCGGATATCAGCCGGGGTCCTGGGATTCCGCAGTGGGCTCAGCAGCCATGGATGGCTGGGATATGCAGAGTCACCTAGGAATGACAAATACATATTGCAATGTTGCACAGGCAGAGGTCAGCAGGTCACACACCCAGCATGCCATACAACTAGCTATACTAACCCACAATCCATGCACGCTCGGGAAGCAGATTAGCCAGCAGCCGGGGACAATGCTGTTCCTCAGGACGAAGGAGTCATGGGCTGAGCCGGGGAATCTGGCACACACATGCGAGATGATCATATCTGCCAGGCACACCACCTGCACATTGATGGAGTGGTAATGTTTTTGATTACAAAAAATTTGCTCACTTGCCTGTGGTGGCACAAGATCGATATGTGTGCAATCTATGGCACCAACAACATGGGGATGTGCCCAAGGGGATAGAAGTCTCCCTTCACAGCCGCCAATTCAGCACCCCTGGGGAATTTTATATATCTGTCCTTGTATATCATCATGGCGGACAGAACATCACGCAGCAACATGCTGAATATCGGTTGAGACATCCCACCAGCGCTGGCCACGGTCTCCTGGAACGATCCAGTGACAAAAAAATGGAGGGCTGCCATCACTTTATAAGTTGGGGTGAAAGCTGTTGGATATGTCCGGTGAGGCTGCAGGTGGGGCTCCAACATATCACAAAGGGTCTTTAGGGTGGCTCTATCTAGACAGAATTTGCGAATGATCGCCACATCCGCCATGTCCTCCAGCATTGTCAAGTGACGATTCAGATTTGGCCATCTAGTTGAGATGAAAGTGGACACATGTCAATGACATCCATCATGAGATGGCCACAGCAGATCCCATACAGACTGACACAGAATGAAGAAAGACTGACTTGACAAATGAGTGACACACCAGCTCACATGGGTGGACGTATTAGCCAAACAGAGGGCACACCTCTCCATTGACAATACACAAGTGCCTCAAACACCACATGGGTCAATGTGAGTGCACTTAGTTTCATGGCCACATTTTACATGTGCACGCCTGGGAGCGTGGAATACAGCTAATGTGCGACAAACCAACACCACTGTCTCATACTCATCTGCTGTACCTGTCACACCTCAATGCATCATTCAAACTTGGAACACCTAAACAACACAATGACCACAGTTGGCGGTGAACTGACAAGTGCGCGTATGAGCATATAGAAAAGCACAAGTAAGTGACCACATCATACAGTGAGACAAGCGTTGCCGAGGTCATCACTGCCCCACAACACATTGACATGTGTACACATTGTAGAGTCCACTACAACACTGTCCTGCCTCATCAACCATCTAATGCATTTGTGACTTGTCAGGGACCAAGGACCAATGTACGTCACACATACACAACCATGGCACATGTAGGCACCTGTGGAGTCAATGGAACATTGGCATTGTGTGCACGATGATGTGCCCTTCACCATGTGGCCACTGTGCACAGTTGAAGGGTGTCCCGATGGACATTGCCATTGTATGTGTCCCAAATCGTGGTAGCTCCCGCCTGGCCACGTCAGTGTCTCGCCGGTACCCCCCTGACACAGGTGCGGTAGTCCTTGTCATGGTGACATGCCCAAATGGCGGCTGGCATACTCCGCCACCCAAATGGCGGTGCCTCATGTCATTGTATGTGTCCCAAATTGCGGTGGCTACAGCCTGGCCATGGCGAGGTCTTGCCGGCACCTCCCCGACACAGGTGCGGTAGTCCTTGTCATGAAGACATGCCCAAATGGTGGTTTGCATGCTCCGCCACCCAAATCGCGATGCCTCAAGTCATTGTATGTGCCCCAAATCACGGTAGCTAACGCCTGGCCATGGCGGTGTCTCACCACCATTAAGCATGCCCTAGAGCCAATGGGAACGATGATTGCGGTGGTATGATGCAATTTTGAAAATCGCGGTAGACATGCACCGCCACCACGAAGGCGGTCATTGGATGCTTTTGAAAGATGCACCATCGCGGTAGCGCACCCCAGGCCCCTGACGTGTCACCGCCATGGAGCATGCCCTAGAGCCAATGGGAACGATGATTAAGGTGGCATGATGCAATTTTGAAAATCGCGGTAGGCGTGCACCGCCACCGCGGAGGCAGTCATTGGATGCTTTTGAAAGATGCACCATCGTGGTAGCGCACCCTCGTCCCCGGCAGTGTGTCACCGCCATGGAGCATGCCCCAGAGTCAATGGGAACAATGATTGCGGTGGCATGATGCAATTTTGAAAATCTCGGTAGGAGTGCACCGCCACTGCAGAGGCGGTCATTGGATGCTTTTGAATGAGGCAGACCTGGACAACCAATTGTTGCAGCTTGGCACCTTTGAAATGACCCCAGGGGGCTATATATGTGTGGGAGGGAGCCTCACATTTCCACTGCTCACAGAGCCTGCTGCCAGAGACCCCTCACCTGCTGCTGCCTCCAGGGACTGCTGCCTGAGACCCCTCACCTGCTGCTGCCTCCAAGGACTCCAAGGACTGCTGCCTGAGACTACTCACCTGCTGCTGCCTCCAAGGACTGCTGCCTGAGACCCCTCACCTGCTGCTGCCTCCAGGGACTGCTGCCTGAGACCCCTCATCTGCTGCTGCCGCCAGGGACTGCTGCCTGAGACCCCTCATCTGCTGCTGCCTCCAGAGACTGCTGCCTGAGACCCCTCACCACCCAATTCCACCAAAGGTGTTCCGTGTCAACAGGGACGGCAAGGATAGAGAAGATCCATGCCAGTCCATTCACAAGCAAGGAGCTGGAGGTCCTTGTGGATGAGGTGCTCACACAGTACCCAAGGCTATATGGTGCCCCAAATGTCATGGTAAGTAATCATAAACGGCGGTGTAGGGCAGGGGGGCACACATGTAGTTGGACTGCTGCAGTATATGCCTGAGGGTGTGGGGTTGTGTCATGCACTGACAAACATGCCGTCGCAAGGGGGAAGGAGTGTGTGTCCCAATGTCACAGGTTTCACTGCCTGCAGTCGTAGGTCTGAGTGAAGTGTGTTGCATTGTCAGCCATACAGTGCCGCAGTATGTTGGCCATTATGGTGCCAGGACAGTGAATGCGTGGCTGAATGGCTGTGTGTGCCCCTGTTGTCCAACTCAGTGTGAGCCCAGATGCTCTGCACAGTGCCCAGACACCAAGACGAGATCACATCACTGCACTTACTGTGTCCTTACTCTTGTTTATTCACATCGAAATCCAACTATGCACCATCTCAGCCCTGTATAATTGCACACGACCACACTTGTGTGTCAACATTTTGTTTGTGAGTCCATGTCCCCCAATGCCACACACGGCATACAGATATATTCACAGGGCATGCACATTTAGTGCTGCACAGTCTTGCACACAGTGAGTCTACCCACAGACACAGGTCGATATGTGATGTATGTGGTGCCCAGACATGCATAGGACTGGAGATGTGTGCAGGCCAAATAGGGGGTTCAGTGCTGTCATCCTGCATGTGTGTGAGATGTGCAGGGACTCTGTACGCCCTCATAAATGCATGCAATCACATCAGCTTAGCCCATGCAGAGTGCCAATGTGAGATGTACCACAGGGTGGGATGGACAGGGATTCGATTTGGTGATGAGTCTGTGTCTTGCTACGGTACTGATAGACATTGGTACATGACACTGTGTCACTGATCATTCCCCGCTCTTGTCTCCCATGCCTGCTGCTCAAGGTACACCAGCGTAAGGCCATGTGGAGGGCCATTGCGGCAAAGGTGCGAGCTCTGGGGGCATATAACTGATGGCTCACCCATGCCAGAAGAGGTGGGACGACATAAGCCGGCTGGCAAAGAACGTGGCAGAGATGACCTTGGGGCTGCTTCCTCGCACTGGGCGGTTGGCACGGCGCAGCATGACACCACTGATGGGCTGCATCTTGGCAGTGACTCATCCTGATTCTTATGTACTCGCTCTGCACTTTGCCATGCCCACTGGCCCTGTTGCTCTGCTGTGTTGGACTCTTCCCTGTGCAGCCTCCCATGTACTTGCTGTGAGCTTTGCCCTGGACCCTGGCCCTGTTGCTCTGCTGTGTAGGACTCTTCCATGTGCAGCCTCTCATGTACTTGCTGTGCACCCAGAACTGGCCACTGGCCCTGTTGCTCTTCTGTGTTGAACTCTTCCCTGTGCAGCCTCTCATGTACTTGCTGTGCACCCAGAACTGGCCACTGGCCCTGTTGCTCTGCTGTGTTGAACTCTTCCCTGTGCAGCCTCTCATGTACTTGCTGTGCACCTAGGACTGGCCACTGGCCCTGTTGCTCTGCTGTCTTGAACTCTTCCCTGTGCAACCTCTCATGTACTTGCTGTGCACCCAGAACTGGCCACTGGCCCTGTTGCTCTGCTGTGTTGGACTCTTCCCTGTGCAGCCTCCCATGTACTCACTCTGCACCCAGTACTGGCCACTGGCCTTGCTGTTTTGCTCTTGCATGTGCATATTCTCATGGATATGCTGTGCATTTTGTGCCTTGCTCTTCTCTACTGTTGGTGCCTATTAAAGACAGTTACTCCTGTTGTCTGTTTTTCAGTGTCCTTACTGGATAAAGTTATTTGTATGTGTGCAGATGTTTGGCTGTGCCCCATGCTCTATGTGGCACTTCAACATTGCCAAGGTCTTTGCTCTTCTACTCTTTTTTCACAGGGATGACAGGGACTTGAGTTCTTTCTGACACTGATACTTGTGGCATCTGTGGTGTAAATGTAACCTGTGTTGCAGTTCTCATTTTCCAGGTTTTCTATTGTTGGCTACCTTGTTCACATGTCAGGTGGGAGACACTGCAAGCACAGAGTGTGACACTGTGCACAGGTTTGCATGCAGGGTGGTAAAAGTCATCATGTATGTGTGTTGCTCCTTTATGTGTGCTCAGTTGTGTATGTATATGGTCATCTTGTGATGCCCCGTCATCCTGGTTGCATAGCCTACATGCGATGTGTGGTCTTGGGTTGTCAAGAAGTGTGCAGTGTGTTGGTATGTCTATGCTGTTCTATCTGACTCTTACTTGTTGTTTTAGTCACTTGTGAGTGTGCAGAGTGTGTGACTGGCACATCAGTGTCATGCTTGTTTGATCATACATGTGTCTTGGTTCTGTTTGTGTAGACTGTGCAGACCTGCTGCTCCACACTGCCATTGTGGTTGTGCTTCTCAGGCATTGCAGGCACATCATGCCTTTTGTCCTCCTGCATGGCATGGTGTGTGTGGTGTAATGCCATCCCCTATGTGTGCTTCTTGTGCCTACTCTCTGTGGGCCTGGACTCCCTCTGATTGTGTTTTGTGCATTCCTGCCATGTCCACTGATGACGTGCAGTACACTTCACTTGGATGTCAGCTATCCCATTGCTTTGTATGTGTGTATGTGGCTCCTCATCACTTCATTTGTGACATTGTGCTGTGTGGTGCATTGTTTGGGCTGGGGCTGTGTACCACTCAGGTTCTTTCCCTAATTGTTCCTTTGTGTTGTTCCTGTGCTGTTTGGCAGTCATGGGTGTTCATCTGCTGTTCAGCTGTGTGTGCTGGCCAGTGCTATGTTCAAGTTGCTTCCACCATTGCGTCCCAGATGTGTGCATCTGTTGTGGTTGTGTTGGATGTATGTGTGTTGGCTGTGTTGTTGCTTCGCTTCCTGGGTGTGCTGTTGTGTTTGTGCTGAGCTGATCTGTGTTGCATGGGTTGGTGTTGTGTAACACATGTCTGTGTGTGACTGTTATGCTTGGTGTGCACACACTGCTTGTTGTGTGTACAGGGCTGTGTGTATGTGGCCTTGTCATTGACTGATGTGCATCCCCTGATGTTCGGCAGTATTTGTTCAGTTTGTTTGGCCTGTGCATCTGTAGTTGGTTTGAAGTGGCTGTGTTGTTCTGTGATGGTGCACTTCTTGTGGGATTTGTGGTATGTTGTGTGTGCTTTGTTCCTGAGTGATGGGGTTGTGCACTCCTGTTGTGTCTGTGCTCCCATTGTCTTGCCACAGTTTGACTGACAAGGTGTGTCTGTTATTGTTGTGGTTCCGTGTGTGTTTCATTTGGGTTATGTGTTTATGTGATGTTTTCATGCAGACATTTGCTGTGGCATCCCTGTGTGTGATGTTTGTGACTACACCCAGGATGTGTGTTTGTTTTTGTGTGTATGGACTGGCAAGTATTGGCAGGCTTCAGTGTGTGTGGCACTGGCGTTGTGTGCTGCTGTTGTGAGTGGGGTATGTGTGTGCATTCCGCTCTCTTCGCCGCAACTCCAACTCCTCCTCGCATTGCTCAATCGACGTAGCCGAGCTCTGACTAGCGAGGTGGGGGCAGAGCGGTGAGCAGTGTGGTGTGTTACGCAGGCACCATATTGCTCTCAGATGAACAATTCTAACTATCTACACTACACATATGTCCACTGAATTCCAAAACACATATTTACACTCTAGAAAAAAATCAACTTTGCAACATGCCACATAATTCCACACCATAAAATACTACTAATACTACTCCACGCCACACCATATGGTACCACTACTAACCATGCCCCATAATTCCACAGAATACAACACAATTCAATTACACACAGTTCTACATTACACAACATAATTACATTCCACATAATACCACTCAGCCCCACATAATTACACTACATATAATTGCACTCTACTCGATACAACAAAAATACACCTCACATAAATGCACCCCATGCCAAAAACCAGCAATCCACATAAATGCACTCCACACCGTAACAAATAATTCCAATAAGCATAATTTTACTCAACACCACACAATTCAACACCACAGATTTACAAAACACACCACATAATTCCACACAAACTATGTATTCCAAATAGACCACACAATTCCTCAACACACCACATGCATCTAAAACTCACCACAAATTTTCACATCCTACTACCACTAATAATTAAATAATACCACCCACATATTTCAACGCAAAACCACAAACAGCTACTACACTCCAATTAAGACACAATGGTAAAAGACTTTGTAAGTTGCAACACCAATAGCTCTAACTCTCGCAAATATGAGACCTATTGCATTGCAGGTGCTTGTTTTGAAAGTCTAGTTAACTTACACTAGTGTTTCAACAGATGAGCAAATGCCATGCATACACCTGAACTGTGCGGACGGTAATCTACCTTTACTTAGCGGGCACTAGTACGCATTACCATTAGTACGCATTTATAACTTCGCAGGATCTTTTTATACGCATTTTTTTACTTAGCATGCCTTTACTTAGCATTTACCGTTACTTCGCAAAGTAATTTACTTTGCAGACTATCTGCATTGTTGTTTGGAAAAGGAGGTGCTTCCGTTTCCAAACAACTACGTGCAATAATGACAACGAATTAAGGAGGAGAAGAGAGGAACCACGGATGAAGGGGAAGGCCACAAGGAGAGAGAGGTAAGGGGGTTGTGTATTTTTTAGGGTTGGGCATGGGATAGTATTTTAGCTTGTAGTGTTTTGTTTGTGTAGTGTTTATTTTTGTTTTTGGGTTTAAAGTAGTGTCGGGGGTCATGAAGGGTAGTGTTTGGGAGTATGGACAGGACAGGGGGTCAGGGGAGGGATGTGCAGGTGGTAGTGATTAAGGGTTTAGGGTAGTGTAGAGGTGTGTGAGTAGTGTAGGGTAGAGTTTTAGGGTTTAGGGTAGTGTCAGGGGTCATCAAGTGTAGTGAAAGAGTGTAGGGACAGGACTGGGGGAAGGGGGAAGGACATTTAGGGGGTAGTGATTCAGGGTTTAGGGTAGTGTAGAGGTGTTTGAGTAGTGTTGGGGAGAGTTTTAACGTTTATGGTAGTGTTTGGGGGGTCTTGCAGTGTAGTGTTAGAGTGTAGGGACAGGACTGTGGGAAGGGGGAAGGACATTTAGGGGGAATGATTTAGGGTTTAGGGTACTGTAGAGGTGTTCGAGTAGTGTAGGGAGAGTTTTAGGGTTTAGGGTAGTGTCGGGGGGGTTACGCTATTTAGTGTAAAAGTGTAGGGACAGGACTGAGGGAAGGGTGAAGGACGTTTAGGGGTAGTGATTTGTGGTTTAGGGTATTGTATAGGTGTTTGAGTAGTGTAGGGTAGAGTTTTAGGGGTAAGGCTAGTGTCAGGGGTCATGCAGTGTAGTGTAAGAGTGTATGGACAGGACTGGGGAAGGGGGAAGGACGTTTAGGGTATAGTGATTTAGGGTTTAGGGTAGTGTAGAGGTGTTTGAGTAGTGTAGGGTAGTATAGTGTTTGAGGATTTGTGTAGTGTAGTGTTCCTATTTGTAAATGTGAATGTGTTAAAACAAAAGTGGAAGGAATCACCCACCCAAAAGACATAGTTAATTTATTAAAAGCATGTTGAAAATATTAAAATACATTAATGATTACGTGACTTTTTTTAATTGAAAGTGTTTTTTAATTACATTTGCTATACTACCTCACCCAAAAACCACAATTCCCTGTCATCCCGTTCCTGGGGATAGGTTTGTATTAGATATTTTTTGTACTTACTACGTGCAGTAAAGGAGTTCATATGGTATGGGTATTAATTAAATGCTGTTAAAATGCATTTTAAGTACATTTCAATGCATTCACAATGCAAATGATTTCGCAGTATAAACTTGGGAAGCAACGGTCATTGCGAAGTAAAAACTTCTTAATAATGCCATGCGTACTAATGGCTTGCGAAGTAACGTCATATATTCGTGCGGACACCACTCTACCCCTTGAGACCGATACGTCCACTAGGGTGACCAACCTGTCTGTAAATTTTATGGACCGTCCGTAATTTTGACCTCACGTCTGCTGTCCGTGAGGATCCCTTTTACGGGTTGCCTTTTGTCCATCATTTTGGGCCTTGCAGGGAGCAGAGCTGTTCCCCTGTGAGAGGCCTCATCTCCCTGATGGGGCTGCCTCGCACTTGTCCTTGAAGCACAAGAGCATCCCCAACCCGCCCATTGTCATTCTGTATGCTGGCTGATTGTCACATACAGAATGACAATGGGCCAGTTTGGGCTTTTACAGCATATAAGGACCTCCTCCTGCCTCAGTCTAGGGCAGGGCTTTCTGTTAGGGTTAAAACGGAAGAAATGTACAAAACAAATGTACAAAAACGTCCAGGCTGCTATGTGCCAGTTTATGAAAAGAAGCTGGCGAAAGAAGTTAAAATGAAGAGGTTATAGTTCTTACACAGTCTCATCATTTCAGAACTGAATCATTCTTTATATTATTTACAACAAAGCCATAGTTGCTGCTTTTTTATTTATTTCATGCAACTAACACCCATTGACAAAGACAATTGTCATCGCTTGTTGTAGGTTTAATGTTATTGGATGCAATGCTAGAAACAGCAGCCCATTATTCTCAGCCTATATTTTTAGCTTAGGTGTTTTAAACCACGCCCTCAATTACATCAGATATGCCCCTTGGAGAGACCCCCAGGTTTTTTCATCCCACTTAAAGCCCTGGAAACAGCACTATGTCACAGTCACCTCATGGTCTGGTACTTTGCATCATGCATGACTCATGACATCCAAGTTTTCAGATTGCCTATGTGCAGGGGTATAGTGAACCCCACCCCCACCCCACTCCTTGCTTTAGGAACTACAGCGAGCATGACGTTCTTTATGGACCTATTCTGTCTGCAACTCAGTAGACAAAGGCTCAACTCCTAATTATTGTGAAAAGGTGGGTTAGTGAATAAGTTAAGGAATGGGTAAATGGCTGGATGGATTAGTAAAAGTATGAATGGGTGAATGAAGGGGTGAATGGACGCCCTGGACGCCCGACCGGGCCCAGGGGCCAGAACCTCTGCTGGTCTTACTAGGGAAAATATTGTCTATACTAAGGACCAGGTCAACTCCTTCAGAGGAGCGCCAAGAAGTAAGTGCCTAAATACAATGTCCCCAAAAAGTTCCACTAGGCACTGTCACACCTGTGGCTTTACATTTTGCGTCTAGCTCGAAACACCCTCAATTCACCCTACTACAGAGGCTATTAAAAAGTTTTTCTTAAATTGCCACTCTTTACCTAAACATTCGTTGGAAATTTACCTCTTACTTGAAGAGGAAAGCCCGGATGTTCTCTTTCTAACAGAGACTTGACTGAATAATGAGGCCGAACCTATGATTATCCAAGCACTCCCTCCAGGCTATGTAATACTGAGGCGAGATCGAGACACAGGTAGTTCAAGTTCAAGTTCGGGCATTTGTATAGCGCGCTACTCACCCAGAGGGTCTCAAGGCGCTTGGGGAAGGGGTTCATTATTTGTCGAATAGCCAGGTTTTCAGTTCCTTTCTGAAGGAGATGTGGTCCTGAGTAAGGCGGAGGTGTGTTGGGAGTGAGTTCCAGGTCTTGGCAGCCAGGAAGGAGAAGGACCTGCCACCCATGGTGGATTTCCGGATGCGTGGAACTGTGGCGAGGGCTTGATTGGACGATCTTAGTTGGCGGTTGGGTTTGTAGAAGGATAGTCGAGTGTTGAGGTATTCGGGTCCTATATTGTGGAGGGCTTTGTGTGCGTGGGTGAGAAGGCGGAAAGTAATTCTTTTGTTGACGGGGAGCCAATGAAGGTCTTTTAGATGTCCGGAGATATGATCTTGGCGCAGGATGTCTAGTATGAGTCTCGCTGATGCGTTTTGAATACGCTGGAGTTTTTTCTGTAATTTTGTTGTGATTCCGGCGTAAAGTGTGTTACCATAGTCCAGTCGGCTCGTGACCAGAGCATGGGTGACAGTCTTTCTTGTCTCGAGTGGGATCCAGCGGAAGATCTTTTTGAGAATGCGAAGGATGTTGAAGCAGGAGGACGAGACGGCGTTGACTAGTCTGGACATCGAGAGAGAGGAGTCCAAGATGAAGCCCAAGTTGCGTGCGTGGTCTGTGGGTGTGGGTGCTGTGCCCAGAGCGGAAGGCCACCAAGAGTCGTCCCAAGCTGAGGGTGAGGATCCTAGGATGAGCACCTCGGTTTTGTCTGAGTTGAGTTTTAGGCGGCTCTGTTTCATCCATTCGGCTACTTCTTTCATGCCTTCATGAAGGTTGGATTTGGCTGTGTTGGGGTCATTGGTGAGGGAAAGGATTAGCTGAGTGTCGTCGGCGTAAGAGATGATGTTAGGGTTGTGTTGACGCGCGATGGAGGCGAGAGGACTCATGTAGACGTTGAAGAGGGTGGGACTGAGTGAGGAACCTTGAGGTACGCCGCAGATGACTTCGGTGGCCTCTGAGTAGAATGGGGGAAGTCGGACTCTTTGAGTTCTCCCAGCGAGGAATGAGGTGATCCAGTCCAAGGCTTTTCCTTGAATGCCGATGTTGCTGAGTCGTTGTATAAGGGTGCTGTGGCAGACTGTGTCGAAAGCGGCGGAAAGGTCGAGTAGGATGAGGGCCACTGTTTCACCGTTGTCCAGGAGTGATCGGATGTCGTCGGTCGCTGCAATGAGGGCTGTTTCGGTGCTGTGTTTGGCTCGAAACCTGGATTGAGATGGATCAAGGGAGTTGTTGGATTCAAGGAAGGCAGCGAGTTGGCTGTTGACGGCTTTCTCGATGACTTTGGCCGGGAATGGGAGAAGGGATATGGCTCGGTAGTTTTTCAGTTCTGAGGGGTCTGCTGTGGGTTTTTTCAGAAGGGCGCTGAGTTCGGCGTGTTTCCAGCTTTCTGGAAAGGTGGCAGAGTTGAAAGAGCAGTTGATGACATCGCGGAGTTGGGGTGCGATGATGGAGTCAGCTTTGTTGAAGATGTGGTGGGGACAGGGGTCAGAAGGCGAGCCAGAGTGTATAGAGTTCATGAGGCGGATGGTGTCTTCAGTGGTGATTGTGTTCCAGGCACTGAGGTTGTTAGTAGGGGGAGTAGGGTCTGGAGGGGGTGGGGCATGATGATCGCTGGGAGAGTTCTTGGAGCTGTTGTGGATGTCGGCAATTTTGTTGTAGAAGAAGGAGGATAGCGCGTCGCAGAGGTCTTGGGAGGGAGTGATGTCGTTGGAAGCTGCGGTGGGGTTGGTGAATTCTTTGACGATATTGAAGAGTTCCTTGCTGTTATGGGTGTTGTTGTCGAGACGATCCTTGAATGCTGATTTCTTGGCGGAACGAATCAGTTGGTGGTGTTTGCGGGTGGCTGCCTTGAGGGTGGACATGTTGTCGGTGGTTTGGTTATTTCTCCAAGTTTTCTCCAGGGTGCGTCATAGCTTCTTGGAATTTTTAAGGTCATCATTGAACCAGGGAGCCTTTTTGCTGGTTGATTTGATCTGGTGCTTTTTTAAGGGCGCTAATTCGTCAGCGCTGTGGGTGATCCATTGCTTGAGATTGGTTGCCGCTTGGTTTGGGTCCGATGAGAGGGTGGGGGGGTTTTGGTTGAGTGATGTTAGGAGTTGTTCGGAGGTGATTTTGTTCCATTTTCTTCGGGGAATTGGTTGTGGGCTGATGTGGGTCAGGGTGGATTTGTAGCTGAAATGAACACAGCTGTGGTCCGTCCAGTGGAGAGCTGTGGTGCGATCGAAGGAGTTGTGTTTGCTGGAGGTGAAGATAGGGTCGAGCGTGTGTCCGGCTACATGGGTGGGGGTGTCAACAAGTTGTTTGAGTCCGAGGTTGGCCAGGTTTTCCAGAAGGGTGGTGGTGTTGGTGTCGAGTATGTTTTCAAGGTGATAGTTGAGGTCTCCTAGAAGAATTTAGTTTTCGGAGGCGAGGGCGTGCGGGCATACGAAGTCCAAGATGTCATCGCTGAATTGGGTGCGGGATCCTGGAGGCCTGTAAATGAGGGTGCCTCTAAGGGTGGTTCTGGGGTCGGTGTGGATCTGAAAGTGGAGATGTTCGGCTATTGTAAGATTGTCGTCGGGACTGGTTGTGATTTTGATGGTGTTTTTGTGGACAATGGCGAGGCCTCCTCCTGTTTGATCGGTGCGGTCTTTTCGAATAATCTTGTAAGCGTCCGGTATGGCTATGGCGATGTCGGGAGCAGAAGATGTGTTCATCCATGTTTCAGTAAGGAAGGCGATGTCAGGTGACGCAAAGTCTAATAGGTCCCAGAGTTCTGTTGCATGTCTGTGGATCGAGCGGGTGTTCAGTAGGATGCACTTCAGGCCGTTGGGTTCGGAGCTGTGAGGAGGTGGACTAGCCATTATATATAAGAATAAATTCAATGGTAGCTGCACTAATAATCCTCTACCAGATTGCGAAAGTATTTATTTTACTTTAAATATTTCCCACATTAGGACCTTCTTAGGGATTTTAATATACCGACCTCCAGGTGCTTCAGGTAATTTTTGTAAAGACCTTCCTAATACTGTGGCAAATTTAGACAGTACGCTTCCCAACTTGACCCTCTTAGGGGATTTTAATCTCAACTTCCATGACATTTTATCTCCACCTAGAGCGGATCTAGTAGAAGGTCTAGAGATGCTTCAATTTACCCAATTAGTCAAAGGTCCTACTCATTGTAAAGGCCACTTACTGGACCCTATCTTTTCAAATATTCCTGATCTTCTGGTTAAGGACCCTATCCCAATACCCTGGCCTGACCATTTTTTAATCCCATTTTCCTGGATAGCACAGGAGATAATTGCTCTGACCAAAAAACCCAGCAAATTAGGGCGTATCTGGTCGCAATTATCAACAAAATCCTCGGTGTCCATTTTGGAAGACTCTGTTCCCAATTTTGAAATGTACCCAGTTATCGCGCATGAAAACTTAGATAGCTGGCTAGAGTTATGACTTGATAAGATTTTTACCCAAAAAATAAATTCACAACAAACCAGGATTTCACCAAAATACTTGGTATATGCCCAAACTTAGGGAGCTTAGACAATCCAGTAAAAAGTTAGAAAGAATATGGAGGAAATATCCCTCTGCAATTAATAAAAGCAAGTATCGAGAGGCTATAAAGATCTACAAAATAGAAATAAAGGCAGCCAAAGCTCTCTACTATGAGGAAAAAATCACCTTGTCGACAAACTATCCATGTGAAATCTTCTGGATTGTAAAGTCTCTCCTGACCCCCCCAGTACCTTCCATTACCTTTGCAGATATTCCAAACCATTGCAATGAAATGGCAGAATTATTTTCAAATAAAATACAAGCCATTTACAATTCCTTTCCTCAAGAGATGGCATCACATACCCTATTGCTATCTGATGAGATAACCCATGTGGGGACCAGTTGCTGGAGGACATCCCTCCTTTAAATGTGTCCTCCCTCCAAGGACTCCTTAGCCAGCTCAAGTCCGGAGCACCATCAGACGCTGCTCCCCCTAATATCCTAAACCTAATCACCGAAATGGTATCCCCGGTTGTTCTAAATATGATAAATGCCTCTTTAGCAATGGGATCAGTGCCTATTTAATGGAAACAGGTCATGGTTAGAGCACTCCTGAAAAAAACTAACCTTGACCCTGACGTACTGGCCAACTATCGCCCTATCTCCTTATTACCAGAAATTGGTAAACTAGCTGAGAAGCATGTACATTTGACTCTCTCCTCCTTTCTTGAAAACAACTCTCATCTTCACCCTTCCCAGAATGGTTTTAGACCACAACATGGCACAGAAACTGCTCTCCAGATAGCGGTGGAAGAATTAAGGAAAATCCTAGACGGAGGGGGCTGCATTGCACTCATGGTATTACATCTCAGCGCAGTCTTCGACACGGTAAACCACCAATTACTGGCCCAGAGACTGAGGAGGATAGGAGTGGCAGGAACAGCATTCAAATGGCTGCAGTCCTTCCTATATGATAGATCTTTTGTTGTCTTCGAAGAAGGAATGACCTCCAAGCGAATGCCTCTTAGATGTGGGGTTCCCCAGGGTTCTTCCCTTAGCCCCACTCTATTGGCAGACATAGTTACACCTTTTGGCATTCAGATCATCACTTACGCTGAAGATACCCAGTTGGTGGTGGCACTCAATCAACAAGAGAACACAGGCTTGAAACTAGCCTTATGGCTTGAAAAAGTGTCAAGCTGGATAGACAACTCCTATTTAAAGCTAAATGGAGCTAAGACTGAGCTTATGCTCTTGGGCAACTCCACCTCGCTGAATATAGGGCCCTTCTGGCCTAGCTGTCTGGGGATACCTCCCTCCCCAAAGAACCATATTAAGAGTCTAGGTGTATGGTTAGACCATAAGCTAGATTTGAAAGCACAAGCTAGTAATGTAGCAACTTGCTGCTTTGGGATCTTAAGAATGCTACGAAAGATACTCCCCCTGCTACCTTCCTCAGCCAGGAGGATACTGGCTCAAGCTATGATTTTGTCGTGCCTGGATTATGCTAATGCCCTTTATTTAGGAGCACCATTCACAACTATAAAAAAATTACAAATAGTGCAAAACTGCGCTACACGTTTGCTTCTGAACGCTCCCAAATGCCTTTCAGCCAAGCCGGCATTGGCATCACTCCATTGGCTACCCATTCAGGAAAGAATCCAATTTAAGGCTCTATGTATCATGCATAAAGCACTCTCAGGCAAGGCCCTCCCCCTATCAGAGACATTATTCAACCTTATCGTCACAAGAGATCTCTAAGGTCAGACAACAAACTATTGGCGGTGGTCCCGAAAATAAGAAGAACACAAAGCGGAGGACGTCGCTTCTCGTTTAATGCAGCAAAGTTGTGGAACCATCTACCCACTGATATCCGCCTGGAACCCAACCACTTGACCTTCCGGAAGCAACTTAAAACTTATCTGTTTCCTTAAGACTGTTTGCAGTTGGAATTGCAACACCACTAGCGCTGGGATGCTCCCGAGTAGCCATGCGCTTTAGAAATGCCTTTCCATTCCATTCCATGGATGGATAATGAGAGAAAGGATGGATGGATGCGTGAGTGGAAGGATGAATGAGAGTAAATAGATGGATGTATGGTTGGAAGGGTAGATGGATGGGTAGAAGGGTAGATGGATCAGTAAAAGAATGGATGGATTAGTGAAAGGGTGGATGATGGGCGAGTGAGTGGGTGGATGGATGAGAGAAATGATGGCTGGATTGATGAAGTGATAAGTGAAAGGGTGAATGAATGGATGGACGGATGAGTGAAAAGGTGGATGTAAGGATGGACGAGTGAGTGAAAGGGAGGGTAGATTGACAAAAGGATGGCTAGATGAGTGAAATGGTGGATGGATGAGAGAAAGGATGGATGAATGAGTGAAAGGATGGATGAGTGAAAGGGTCAAAGGATGGATTCATGAGTCGATCAGTGAATGGATGAGTGGGTGGATGGGTGAAGGGTGGATGGAAGGATGGGTGGCTAAGTGAAAGTGGAATAGAGAGAGAAAGAGACGATGAAGATGAGTGAAATTATGGATAAATGTTTGGCAGAATGGATGGGCGAAGGGGTGCCTGGATGAGTGAAAAGATGAATGTAAAGATGGATGAGTGAAAGAATGTATACATGAGTGAAAGGGAGAGTGTAGAGAGGGAAGAAAGGATGGGTGAATGGATGAGTAAAAAGTTGAATGGGTGGATGGATGAGTGATTGGGGGATGGATGAGTAAGAGAAAGGATGGCTGGATGGGTGAAAGGGTAAATGGTAGGATGAATGAGTGAATGGATGGATGGGTGGAAGAGTGGATGGATGAGTGAAAGGATGACTTGGGTGAAAGGGTAGATGGCTGGATGGATGAGTGAATGGATGGATGGGTGCAAGAGTGGATGGCTGAGTGAAAGGATGGATTGGGGGAAAGAGCGGATGGATGGAGGGAGGGAAGAGTGAAATGATGGATAGAAGGATAGATGATGGATAGGTTTTCAAATGGTTAAAAAGGTTTGGATTTAGATGGGCACACAAATGGAAGAACAGTATGAATAGTGAAAGACTGAATGATGGATGAAAGAATTAATAGATGACAGAATGTAGATTTGAAATCGTGGATATCAGGGCTTTGATGGAAGGATGAATGACTAGATTCTTGGACAAGAGAACTCTTCTGGGGAGGGTTATGATGACTTACTTTGCTTTCTTGGTGCCATGAGAGCTTTAGTTCAAAGTAGGAGGTATTTTAAATTTCAGGCTACTCCATTGCCTATGTGTTACTATTCTGTATTTGCTGTGTGCTTATGTGTGCTTACGTGCATGCATTTGACATTTTGAGTGACACCCAACTGTATTTGAATGTTACACTAGTAATTGTAAATGTTTGCATGTTTTGTGTTAGGTGTCAGGTTTTAGGAAGAGCCTCATAGTGCCAAGAGCTGTGCTTGAGATGTGTATTGTGCTTGTAGCAATAAGCAAGACGTCATAAATAAACTGTGTTATAGTGCATCGACAGTGCCTTCTTTTACGAAAGCTGCATGGAAAAGCACTTTTGTTACTTCCATCAGCTAGTGCAACTCTCTGCGAAGCCCCCATAAGCAAAGTCAGAGTACATATTGTAGGTTCCACTTGCTGAAACACCCATATTGCGTTCCCTATAGTGGGTTAATCACAGCAATCCTCCCTTTAGTTCACCTATGCGTGCCGCTTTACATCTCACAATGGCACTCAGATATGAGATGCTAGTAACAAAGTCTATCCGAGCAGATCTTCCTGACCACTTCTCTCACCAAACATGCCTGCTCAGGACCATGAGTTGTAAACAAAATATCAGAGTGGACAACGCAGTGCAGTAACCATATAAATAGATTATTATCATATGAAATACCACAAAAAGACCTGCACAGTTAGTGATTGTCTCAACCTAAAATAAATGTATTTCGACTTGTACTTATGTGGTTGTCAATTTACTTACTTTTATACTATTGCACAACTTCCTCTGATGTGTCTGTAAAACTTACCTTTTGTCTGGAAATTTTGTCCTGAATTTTGACCTTCTCTCCTGAATTTTTGTCCTGAATTTTGACCCTTTGTCCTGAATTTTACACTTACCATCCTGAATTTGCACCCATGCCAGTTGGTCATCCTAGTGCACACACACAAACAGCAGCGACAGCGCAGACTTTAATGAATAATTACCCCTCACCAGACATGCGCAAATACCCTGTTTCGAGATATGCCTGCCTTCACTAACTACCACGTTTATGGCCACATGCATCAAACTATGCCTTTGCGAATCCTTAATTGCAAATTTTAAGAATTCGCAATTTAGGAATCGCAAATGCCTATGCATGTAGGAATTGAAAAAAATGTGCGATTCCTACACACTCCTTATTTGCGACTCGTAAATTGCGATTAGCAAATAAGGAATTGCTTCCCATTCATTCCTATGAGCACCAGGCCCATAGGAATCAATAGGAATTGCATGCGCAATTTGCTAGTACCAAATAGGTACTCGCAAATTGCGCATGCAATTACAAGGGTGCCAAAAAGACACCCTGTTGCCTCCCTGAAATTGCAATGTGAACACATGTTGCGCACACATGTGTGTGTGTGTAATATGGAACTTTGAAAAAAGCACTTTAATGCATTTTTCAAAGTTTTGCAAAATACCATCAAGTTTAACTTGACGGTATTATGCAATCCCTAATAGCCAAATCGCTATTCGAAATTGCATCATGCATTGCATTTAGGGAATCACAATTTGCGATTCCCTAAATGCATTCGCAATTTAAGTAATCACTAATTTTGAGATTTCTTAAATTGTAATTCTGCATGCATTTGGGTTGATGCATACCAAATCAAAACTACCAGTTGCAAAGTGGCAGATTCTGTAAATCTGCCCCCTTGCGACCGGTATTTGGAATGATGCATGTGGCTGTTAAATTCCAAATTGTATCAACTGGACAATTGTGCAGAAACGCGAGCAGAAACATGCTCCACCATACTGCGCAGGCTACGGTGACTCCAAAAACATGTACCTGAATACGTCGTGTGACACCGACATTCGCTCTTCGACAGCAGGTCTTCGCCACTCCGGTACAATCCAGCCACAGCCTGTGGAGGGAGTGGTAAACATCACTTACAACGAAACTTTTACAACGCACTACCATTACAACGCGGTCATTACAACGCAAACTATTACAACGCATTGCGCTGGGGGGCGCTCTAGGATAGGGAATAGGTTCATTTACTATCCAATAACCTTCCCTAGTGTCCACGGGGACTGGAGTTGGAATAGTAAATTAAACTATTCACTATCCAACACCCAAAAGCGCTATGCGTTGTAATGGTATGCGATGTAAAAACCGCGTTGTAAAGGCAGGCGCTGTAATAGCCTGCGTTGTAACGTCATACATCCGGAGGGAGTTGCGTTGGGGCAGAAAGGCAGGCGGGGCGGGGGAGGGTCAGGGTGGGGGGTGCTAAAAACCAGAATATGGATAATTGGAGGTAAGTAAACAATTTAATAAATAAAACGAATTTCGTAGCGCGCCCTGCAACGCAAAATGCGATGCAGCCTGCGCTACGAAATTCGTTTTATTAATTAAATTGTTTACCCCGACCCGCCTTTCTGCCCCGCCGCAACTCCCTCCACGGGCTGCGGCTGGTACAATCAACACCTGTGCCCTACCTATCCCTATTCAGAGAGCTTTATTTGTGGTGTGGGGGTTGGACCAGGGCCACACACCAATGGGTTAACAAATCCTGTTGCCACTGTTCGATTTGCTGAATAAATAAACCGAATCTAAGCTGCTGAAACGGACCTTTAACGCAGCAAGTCTGTCAAGGCGCCGCTCCAAAGGCTCGTAGGCCCTCCATTACGCCTACATCGTGACGTGCAAAAGGGTCACGTGGCACAGGGAAAGTTAAAAAGACTACTCCAAACAATAATAACTTACAACCTGTGTAAGAAAAGAGAACGACTATTTCATGAAAATACAACACTCAACAGTCTTCAGAACTGGAAATCCAAGGATGATGCACATTTTAGGACTAAAGAAATATTTCCAGCAACACTGACACATACAGGTTGCACACAATTTTCTTTATTTACCATACTTATGGTACTTTGAGTTTAAAATGGATAAAGTCCTACCACAGTAACCAACCAAGTCATGTTGATATTTTTCCTTTGAATTAAATAGCTGAGTCATTTCCCCAGAAAGGCCACAAGATGGAGGCATTACCCAACCACCGCGAAGGGATTCAAGACGCCGAATTAGCTTTTCAGCTTCTGTTCAAAAAGTGCACTATTTACTGACTCGTAACACCCTTTAGCTTTATAGAGATTGTTTTCTCCTTGTCTCCTGCTGTGCTCGAAGTTGTACACCTTTAGTAGAACAGGTTCCTGGAACGTTTATTCCCCTTGTTTTCAGAACATGTAATCATGCATCAGTAAAGCGTCCCTACGAGCCTGCTTATGTGCTGAAACCGAGACTTATTACAATGCCTTATGTTCTCAGACACTCGTGTTTTAATTACTTACCAGTAGTTACATTATTTTGAGTCCATTCTTCCTTGTTCCACTCATGACAATTGAGGCGACTCTACAGCTGCAGACAGGGACTCCGCTGCCTTAACTCCTTCAAAATAAAAGAACAAATAGTCCCTCCTACGCACTGCATGGTGGAGATGGAACACGTGGACAGCAGCCATTTACAATAATGCAGTAAATAAAAGAGAGAGTGAGAAAGAGAGGGTGTGTGTGTGTGTTATTTAAACAGGTGTAACTACAGAAATTCGCCACTTAAGGTTAGTAATGCACACAACACATGCCAAAACTCTCATCAGCTACCATGTTTTTCTCTTGATCGCTTGTTTGAGTCTGTACCTTTGCAAAATTGTGGCCTCAAATGAGGCCCATTGTGCAATTGGAACGTCACTTTTTGTGTTGTACCGTGGCGCAGAAGGCTGCTCCATACTTGCACTAAGCCATTTTTTTTGGCTTAATGCTGCCTTTTAAATGGTGTCCCCTTTAACACAGTTTTCTGCATTAAAGGGACGTTCAATGGGTATTGCTGGGGGCGTTCCCAGCAACATCCATGACATTTTAGACAGTGCTACGTTAGTTGCCTTTAGTGAGTACTCACCAAATGCAACTAACGTAGCACTGTCTATATTGATCAGACACAGTCAAATTAGGACAACGATAAGCTTAGTGAGGGACAGCCGCGGCCCGTGGAGGGTGTTTCGGTGGGGCAGAGAGGCGGGGTGGGGGAGGGGCATGGTGGGGGGTGCTAAAAACCGGAGTATGGATAATTGAAGGTAAGTAAACAATTTAATTAATAAAACGAATTTCGTAGCGCGCCCCGCTTCTCCGCCCACCGAAACACCCTCCACGGGCCGTGGCTGGTGATGGAACGGCCCTAAAAACTTGTGAACGAATCACGAATAGGACCATTGACGTCAAAATTCTGGTGTACCAATGTAATGTTGTTAATGATTCATAACTTGTCTGATGTATGTCTCCGTATAGAATGATTATAATTTATTGTTTATGATTTGATTAATGTTTTGAAACCTGTATTTTGGTGTTTTTGGAACTTGACATGCTCAAATGATGTAACTCTTCAAAATTAACAAGGAAGTAGTTATATGATCAACTGCATAAGTGCCTCAGAATTAATTAATCGAGGTGCAAAGTCTGCTTTAAAATAAAGAGCAGCTTGAGGAATCCGAGACCAGGTCTTTATTTATTCACATAGTTTGATTGTCCTTCCTGGTCACGTACGGACAAGACCCCTCTAGTGTTTAAAATTTCTCATAGATACGGCGCATTCCTGCCCTTTTCTTTTGTCGTAGGGCAGAGCAGCAGCAAGACCTGCGGTGCTGCCCTAGGGCAAAACCTCATAAATGAGTCCCTAGGTGTTTTGAGCGGGTGGCACAAGTATTTTCGTTGTAAGTTGCTAACCCTAACTGGTGAATTTCAGTGGTTTCCAGAGTTTTAGACAGAACCATTACCCACTTTTTAACAGTGATTTTTAAAATGGAATGTTGAATTTCACAAAAAAGTTTTTTTTACTTCAATTTCAACCCCACTGCTCAGCAAGCCCTGCTTAACCACCATGGCTCTCCAAACTTTTTAAAGCATGCAGGGGGGAGTAGAAGCAATGGGGGCAAAGATACAGGGAGGGTCAGAAGCAACACAGGGAGGGTGAGAGCATGGAAGCAACACAGGAGTGTGAGTGGGGGACAGAGAAGCAAGCGGGGGAGAGCAGTGAGACACGGAAGCAACAAGGAGAGGGCAGGATATGTAGAAGCAAAGCGGGGAAGGGCAGGGATAGATAAAAGCAAAACGGGGATGGTGGATGTTTGGATGTAACATGAAGGAGCACACAGGCGAGCGTAAAAGGGAAGAGGGCAGGGAGGAGCACAAGGGGATAGGCAGCAGCACGAGGAGAGAGCGAGAGAGAGAGAGAGAGAGAGAGAGAGAGAGAGGGAGAGAGAGAGAAGTAGTCAAAGGAAACTACTTGAATACATATGCTGTTAGTGCTTATAAAAAAGGAAAAAGTAGTTCCCTTAGCATCGAGACATCTGGCAACACACCCATGGTAAAGAGGAAATGCTCCATGGGAGGGACAAACACAAGGTTGAGAAGCTGGGACACACAAGAAGCAAGCAAATGAGAGTGACAAGGAAAGTCAACCAATGGCAAGTAATGATCATGTTCATGGTAAGACATCACATGAGCTGTGTGGTAGGCTCGACATTAATATGTATTTCAGCCCTACTTTAAATATTTCGTATAATCCCTCCTGCTTGTTTTTCTACCATTCGTGCTCTGTCCATTTATTGCTTCTCCATCTTGTGTTTTAGTGCTTGCATTTCATTTCTGTGGTTATATGTGAAGCACCCTCACACCTTTTTTTAGGTATAGAAGAGATACAAAAAATATAACATAAATGCATTAATTCCATGTAGAACTTGTCTAGAATTATTTTTGTCTCAACCAAAAAAACTTGAAGTAACAAAAAAATGAATTTGATTCTTGTTAACGTACTGAAATTTGCAATTTATGATTGTGTTTTCATGGCTTCTTATTTTATTTGTTTTTTTGGAACAAACAATATTATTTCATATTAGCCAAATTCCCTACAAAGTATTTGAATTATTTTCACGTTGACTTTTATATCAAGCATCTTCTTGTGCTTTCATTCCGTGGATTCCGTTGTGTGCTCATGCACCACTTTGTTCTTATTCCAGATCCCATGATGGCCACTCACACAGTTAATTTTATTTCAAGTCTTCTCTACAGACACCCTGCCTCATTGTAATCTTGCGACATTTGGCCCACAGACATTAAGCTGCTGGACATGAATAGTTCTATTCTTTCCATTTCTCTACATTGGGGTAATAGTTTGATACAGGAAAGTAAGCAGCTCTCATTAAAAGCATCCCTGACGTAATGTGTCACAAGTTCTTGTCAGGAAAAGATAATAATGCAGTTTGTACATCTGATGGTGGAAGAGCTCGTGAGGTCTAATGCCAGGGGCAGGCTAGTATTTTCTCTTTGACCGTATGCCAATTATATACAATGACGTGGAGTAAAAACAACATTTTAAATGTGTCTTTCTGCAATAACAAGTGCGAATGTGGAGCAGATATTTTACAAATATATTCCTATTGAAAGCTGTGTACTTTTTAAGATGGCAGTGATAGATAGATATATAGTTATTAAAATATAGGGGCATATTTATTAAAAAGTCACGCAGTGCAGCTAACCACCTTGCTGCGTGACAGGAAAGGGCAGGAATGCGCCGTAATTAACATATTACGGCGCATTCCTGTCTTTTCCCAGCACTGGCGCACAATGTGCTGCCGAGCGCCATTGCAGGCAACCTTGCACCATGGCAAAGGGTGCCTGCGTTGTAATCAGGATTGTTTTTGTCCAGGAAGGGAGCTCTTCCTGCACAGCAACAATACCCTAAGGCATTTTACACTTTCTATGTGTGCTGCAGAATGCTATGAAGCACACTCAGAAAGTGGAAAAACAAGTAGAAATCAACATATTTCTCCTCGTTACTCCTTCCATGGGGATGCATAGCATTTTAATACATTCCCAGGTCTACCAGTAATAGTATATCTGTGAATGTGCCAAATCCATGGGTGTTGCATGGGAACACCCACACACCACCCATGGAACCCCTCTATGGGGCAAAGTAACGCAATTCAGCGATTCTTGCTGTGTTGCATTACTCTAGATGTATCAAGCTTTGCACAGGTATGAGTTGCACAGCTCTTGCGCCCCGTTGTGTGGCGCAAGCATGATGTAACTCATTGGTAAGCATGGCCCATACAAACACCAGGGACAGGACCATAAAGCTGATAGCAGCTCGTGTCCATGTGCTTGGAGGTAAAAGTTGCATAGGACAAACAATTCGACACATATCACATGAAGGCAGAGGATCCCACTGTCTACGGAGCATCTTTTGCTGCAATAGTGAGATAAGGTGTCCTGAAGGGATCTTTGCAATCCATGTGGCTCTGGTAGAACCATTCATCATTTCTCTCATGAGAAGTCTTTGTGCACAGAAGGCATCATGTGGTTTTGCGCACAAAAACTAAATATAGCTTATTTTTATTGCATTAATATCTTCCCTATGTTCATGTAGTTACACTTTTCTTCTGTACCTTTGTTCACATGACAGCTTTCCAGAGTCCATGCCTGTAATGACGACACAGGCTCTAGGTAAGGAGCACGAGGTGTGTCTCCTGTCATAGCTTACCACAAATTGTTGAACACCAACCATGAGACCCTGTCAACATTCTAAACCAGCATGCAAGGCCCTCATACCAACAGGCACACAAGGAAGGAAAGGAAGGCAAAGGAAAGACAACAAGGAAATTAGCCTGCAGGCAATGTAAAATCCACTATATGACTATAGTACATTTGAATTCTGACTTTTGGTCAACACTGCATCTTCTTCCTTCCTTCGGAGGAAATCAATCAACCAATAATCCTTGAATTTGAGAGGCATTCCCACTTTACGTGGAAGCATCATCCTCGACCACATTGAGGCTGGCAAGACAGGGATACCTCCTGGGAATTGTTCCTTGAAGATACCCAGAGAGTGGTCCCAGAAGGTTTCAGTGTTGTTTGAGGATAAAGTATAAACTTAACAGCACATGACACATTCCATCAATCCCCACTGCTGAGTATTGTGGCACAACTGGAAGTTTTGATCAGAAGTTCTGATAATCTTTATGAGTTTTCCAAGGTTGTCACCACTGAATTTCTCGTTGGGTTGTCTAATTTTTACAAAATCCCCAACAGATAATTCACTGGGAGAAGCTGATTTTCTTAGATCATATTAGAGCCTCATCCAAATTTTGTGCCTTTCAACTCTGTTCCTCACACACTCACATCACACACAACTTGAGTGGTAACTGCAATGGGAACCCCTTCTCTCATTTTTTGGAACCAATAGAGCTGGAGCTTGGTGAATACAAGTCTGCCTTCCAGCAGGACCAGACTCGAAGAAGCAACCAGCCCAGGCATATTGTTGCTCGGCTGGGGGGTATGGGGCGGTTACAGCTACCAAGACGGACTGCTCCCGCTTTTATTACAGGGGGCAGATATTGTAGCACTGCGGAAACAAGCCCCCATTGACAAAACCAGCCCCAATGGCCATAAAACCGGCCCCCACTCCTCCGGACCACCAAGGAAACACCTTGTGCCTGCTCCGGCCAGTCCGGCCCTGCTTTCCAGTAATTAATAAGAGGTTCAAGAAAATTGCCAGTGGTGGAAGAGTCACAAAATTCCTTCCCAATTGATTTGCTGTGATAATCTTCTAAAATAACAGCATAGTGTATGGTTTTAGGTAACTTATATATGGGTCCTAATAAATCGACTCAAAACTTTTGCCACAGTCCCCAGAGCATGAAACTTGTGACAGAGAGTTAGCAAGTGTTTTTAACGTTTTATCCACTTCGCCACACAATTTGCATTCATCAAACAATTCTTTTACATCACGGTCCACCAACAATGCATCTCAAGATGGGGCAAGTCACTCCCATCCCAAAAAAAGCCTAATGCTGACTTAGCTGATCCTAACAATTTTCATCCAATTGCTATTGTCATGACTTTAGCTAAATTGATCGAGAACTGTATTCACATACAGCTCTGAAATCAGTCAGGTTTCAGAGCCAGTCACAGTACTGTAACTGGATTAACTCACATCGTTAATGACGCCTTGAGATCTCTTGATAAGAATATTCCTTGTCTACTGATCCTTCTTGATTTGTCCTCATCATTTGACACGGTCAAACATGGAAAACTGATTGCTCTTCTTCAAAAAAGCATGGGGCTATCAGGCACTGTCCTAAATTGGTTTGTCTTGTTCCTACATAACAGACCGCAAAGAATCGAAAATAACCACTCCCTTGCAAACGGTACCCTGGTCACAATTGGAGTGCCTCAAGGTTCCACACTCTCGCCCACGCTTTTCAACCTTATCATGAAACCACTCTCCAAAATTCTGAACTGCTCTATCATTTAATACCATATGTATGCTGATGACACTCAATTGTATTTGAAAATTTCTTCGCCAGATGCCATAAAAACTCAAAATCGTGCGCTGCTAAAAACTCAACAATGGCAAACTCATAATCATCTTTTGCTAAATACCCTCAAAACAGAATTCCTCCTGATTGCCCCCGCAATCACTCTGCACCCACTCAAGACTCGCTCAAACAACTTACTGCACTCGACTGCACCTCTCAAGTTGTTGACTCTGTGAAATATTTAGGTATAACTCTGGACAAATACCGGAATATGCAAGATTACATCAGTGCAACTATTAGGGGAGCAAATCATCAGCTCAACACTCTAGGGAAAATCAAGCAATTCTTGCCTTCTGAGGACATGCAGTCTGCAGTCCATCCTTAGTTATCTTATGCTTGAAATATGGATTTGTGACCCTAGCTGGGTTATCTAGAGCTAGATTGGCACCTCTTAGAGCCACTCTGAATTCTTTGACCAGACTTATCACGGGCTCCAGAAAACATGACCACATCACACCAGACCTAATCCAACTAAACTGGCTGTCCATCGATGCTAGGATCCTTTTCAAGATAGCTTGCCTGACGAACAAATCTATTCACTACAACAACCCCTTTTACCTGGAAAAAAAAACTTGAACCATCGGGTTCGAGTCGAAACCTAAGAAGATCTAATACCCTACTGTTGAAACCTCCCAAATGCAACAAGAAACATACAACTGTGCTTTCTCTGGTCTTTCACCAAGAATATGGAATGCTCTTCCTCAAGAGATCAGATCAAACCCCTCTACCGCCTCATTAAATAAACATGTCAAATGGCTACTCCTGAATGACCATCTACAGCAATAGTCCTAAAGCCATTTTAACCTATTTCCATCTCCTGTTGACATTCTTTAATACTTTTGTTCAAAAGTTCTATTTTTTTCTCCTCGTGTGCCCTATTAGATTTATTGCTCTTCTGGAACTTTACATGTCCCACAAGATAGGCTTTTACCTGGGTTCAACATTGTAATTTTGTTTTTCCCCCTGCTCCCCTATGACTTTGTTGTTTTTCATGTACCTCATATGTTCTGCTATGATGTTGTATTTATGCTTTTACCTCATTCCACTTTTGCTCCATTGTACAACCCGTCCGGGTCATGTTCGCACTTTATAAAACGTTTCAAATAAAATAAATGAATAAATTATCAGTTTTCTTTTTGTGCCATTCATACCAGGATGACCTTCATGGGCCAGAGCAAGGTGATGGGTTGTCAAGGTCTAACATTTACTTAGGTAAGTATTTTTTTAAAAAAAAGTAAACACTACACAACATAAGCAAATTATACCTTATTTAACAGAGTATAACATTAAATAGGTACTTATGAATAAGAGAAACCATACAAACATGGTAATATAGAATATAAGCACAATAACAAACAGAGCAAACATGAAAGGTTAATTATGCACTAAAAAAAGTTTTTTACAAAAAGAATAGGAGGAGAAAGGGAGAAAGGGAAAGAGAGAAAGACAGAAGGAAGAAGAGGAAGAAGAAAGAAAAGAATTATTAGGCAGTAGATGTGTGTGAAGATCACAAAGTAGTAAAAGGAAGCCAAAGTAAGTCAGGTTTAATTTTTTTAGATAAAGAAAAAGAAGAAACAGTTGATATTCTATGTTCATCACAAATAAAGTTCCACCAAACTATACTGGATAACTTATAATTGTCTTTCCAACATGATAAAATAACTTTAAAAGCAAGAGCAATAAACAAGTCAAGTAAGACTGGTCTTGAAGAGAGATTTTCAAAATCATTAGATAAAGTACTGAAGAAAACAAATTACATGAGAAAATCATTAAACATTTTGCCCAAATAAAATTCCTAAATTCAATAATGTTAGGACAATATTAAAGTAAGTGTGTCAAAGTAACATTGGAGGAAAGACAAGACCAGCAGGAGGGAGAAATAGATGGGTCAATTTTTTGAAGAAAAAGAGGAGTATTTACAACTCTGTTATACATAAAAAATAAAGATTGTGTAATATTGGCAGCTTTAGAAGATTTAAATATTTTTCTCCACAATAGGTCCCATTGCTGGATGGATAATGATTGAGACAAATCTTTCTCCCATAAAAGTTCAAAAGACGATTTGCTTCTCATAGTGGCAGGGAAAGAAAGAGATTTATATATAAAGGAAGCTTTAGGGAGGGAGTCAGGAACATTGTACAATGGTGTCACAGGAGTGAATGGTGTAACATTAGGTGTGACGTTGTTATTTAATAAATATGACTGAAACACAGGAGTTAACTGATTATATTGATGGAGACAAGAATCAGGAAGGTCATACTTCTTTTGTAGTTGTGGAAAGGATAAATTCGTTTTGGGAAATCAACTGATACACATAAAGAAATACCCTTTTCCTTCCAATGTTTGAAATAAAATGATTTGTGGCAAAATGTAATACATTTATTGTACCAAATAGAAGATGCAAGGAAGGTTTGATGAGGGTCTGATCCATGCTTAAAACGTGTGTGCAATAAATAGTGGGTGTGCTTTAAAATAGGGGTTTTAGATATAAATGTATCATTGCACTCGTCAGCCGCAGGCTGGACTACGACAACGCACTCTATGCAGGAATCCCGGCCAAACACCTGCGACGACTACAACGCATCCAAAACACCTCCGCCCGACTGATCCTCAACGTCCCCGGTCGCAGCCACATCACCCCCCACCTCAGAGACCTACACTGGCTCCCTGTCAACAAGAGGGTCCCCTTCAAGCTCCTCACCCACGCACACAAAGCCCTCCACAACGCCGGTCCAGCCTACTTGAACAGCAGACTCAGCTTCCCACCCCCACCCGCAAGCTCCGCTCCACCAGCCTCGCCCTCGCCACCATCCCCCACATACAACGAATGACCTCCGGCTGCAGATCCTTCGCCGCCAAGACCTGGAACACCCTCCCCACCCACCTGCGGCAGACCCAAGACCGGCTCACCTTCAGAAGACTCCTCAAGACCTGGCTCTTCGATCAGTAGCGGCACCCCCTCCCCTCAGCGATTTGAGACCCTCCCGGGTAAGTAGTGCGCTTTACAAATTTTTTGATTGATTGATTGAGAAACAACATTTAAAAAAGGGAATTCATGTATTAACCCCTTGCGCGTTGCGATATTTCTCCCGCTGTGCGGGAGAATTAATGAGGGGGCGGGGTTTGGACGGCCCTCGGCCATCCTTAGCACACGCCCACTGTGATGTATGATGGCTGGGGGCCGTCCTAAGCACCGAAGATGTTAAAGAATGCTCAAAAACAACCCAATTTGGTACAGGAGAATCATGATAGTCTTTAGATATAGCATAAAATTGACGACTTAAGAAAGCAGTGTGATATAACTTGAAGTCAGGAAATCGAACACCACCTTAATTTTTTGGTCTAATTAGCTTCAATAGGGCAATGCAAGCACGTTTGTTATTGCAAAGAAACCTACTACAAATGGAATTTATTTGAGAAAAGTAATAATTAGGAATTTTGAAGGGTAACATAGAAAGTATAAAAAGAACATGAGGGACAATCATCATTTTAATAGTTTCTAAGGGATGTATGACATTACAACGCATGCTTTTACCACGCATGCTTTTACATCGCAACTTTTACAACGCATGCCTTTACAACGCATAGTGTTGAGGGGTGCTGGATAGTGAATAGTTTAATTTACTATTCCAACTATAGTCCCCGTGGATAGTAGGGAAGGTGGTGGATAGTAATTAAATCTATTCCCTATCCTAGAGCACCCCCCAGCGCAATGCGTTGTAATGGTTTGCGTTGTAAAAGTTGCGATGTAAAAGCACTGCGTGGTAAAAGTTGCGTTGTGAAGGATGTTTCCCGTATCTAAGCTACCCGACCAGGATAGAAATAGGGTAGACCAGGAAGATAGTAATTTTTGGAGTTTAAGTTTTAGGGCAGTGAAATTATGAAAAAGTATATCAGGTATAGTAGAACAGAACCAGATTCCTAGATATTTAATCTTTTGGGGACACCATGTAAAGTTAGTCCTATGAAGCCTACAATGAAAACAAGAGGAATTTAATGGTCGGATCTCGGTTTTACTTGTAACCAGAAACACTAGAAAATAAAGAAATCTTTGTAAAAAAGGATCTAAGGAAGTGGTAGGATTAGACATATACATTAGAATGTCATCTGCATAAGCAGAGAGTTTGATTTCCTGCGAGTTCAAATACAGTTATATCAGGGTTCCATCTGATCCGTTCAAGAAAAGGTTCTGGCATAGGAGGAAAAGTATCGGAGAAAGGGGACAGCCTTGTCTAGCGCCTCTGTGAAGTTTATAAAAGGGAGAGAAATGGGCCATTAACAAACATACAGGCATGTGGTTCAGTATATAATTGTTTAATTAAAGAGATAAACTTGTGACCAAAACCAAACCAACGAAGGGTGGAAAACATAAAATGCAAATTTATACGATCAAATGTTTTTTCAGCATCAAGCGACAAGGCTGCTAAGGGAGAAGAATATTTATCCCCATGGTAAGAATATTAGAGAACATTCTAGTATTATCACATGCAAGACTGCCCTTAATGAAACCAAAATGGTCAGGCGTAATGAGAAGGGGATAATATCCCCCAAACGTGATGCCAAGATTTTTGTAAACATTTTAAAATCTTAATTAATTAATGAGATGGGACGGTAATTTTCACATAGAGTAGGGCCTTTATCAGGCTTGGGGATAATAACAATGAGTGCTTCTAAAAAAGAACCACTGGCCTTAGAGTTAGACAAAAATGACATAAAAAGATCAAGTCTGGCTCCTCTAAGAGCCTCACTCAATGCAGCTGCAAGACTTGTCGCTGGCTCCAGAACGAACAAGCACATCACCCGGATCTAAAGGAACTGAATTGGCTCCCTAATGAGGCAAGAGCACAGCTAAAAATTGTGTGCATGACGCACAAAGCCCTGAACCTCAATATACCAAAATATCTAGCCAATAAATTATCAGGCAATAGCAGAACTCTGAGAAGCCCGCACACCCTGCTATTGAAACCACACAAATGTAAGAAAAAGAAAACCTACACAGTGCACCTTCTCTGGCCTAGCACTGAGGATATGGAACGCCCTGCCCCAAGCAATCAGAATGAACCCCTCCACCACCTCCTTCAAAAAAGAAGTCAAACTACTTCTAATGAATAAAACTCTCTCCTGACCCGAGCCCTGAGACCAGTTGATACCAACCAGAAGCTGCTCATCTACCAAGATACATGATGATCTCTAAACGAGATTGACCAACACAATCCTGACCTTCAATTTACAGCTTAAGTTGATATTCATTTATATGTGACTAGCGCTCAACTTTTCTTTTGATGTAACTTATGTAAAGCGCTCTGATACCCTCATCGGATCTAGTCCGCGCTATATAAAACCTTTTTTTAAAAAAAAGTTATTTAGGTACAAAAATGGAGGAAAAAATGAAAGAAGCTCAACAGAGAAGCCATCAGGGCCAGGAGCTTTGGCTTTTGTAAGGACTTAAGAGCATCAGAAATCTCCAGAGTGGAAATATCCTTTTCAATAGAAGAAAGAATGTCAGGAAAGGAGGGAGGATTAGGGAGTCCCTGAAAAAAGTTTCAATATCCCTTTCAGAGGGATCAGTATCCACAGTATATAATTGTTCATAATAAGGCATTATTAATGTTGGAATCTGAGGACATCTTATTATTTTGTTCACAACGAATGGGACCAACAGTATTCCTCTCTAATTACATTTATAAATAATTGGTTAACATTTTACCAGCCGTGTTTTGGCCCCCATGATATTTGGACTTCATTTTAAGAAGGACTTACATGCGTCAATCGTAGCAATTGTATTCAGGGTATATTTAGCTTTATTCAAATCATTTGAACTCGAGGAGGATTTGTATGTGAAATAAGTGTGTTCAAGAGTTTTAATATGTAGGAGGGTAGAGAGTAACCCTGGGCGTAGTGGGCGTAGTGGGGCTCCGCGGAGCTACGCGGAGAGGGCGAGAAGCTACGCCCACTCCCGCACTCCGCGTAGTCCCACTACGCACCTCCCTCCCGCTCTCCCCCACATACATTATTCAAGCAATTACCCTGATTAAAACAATATTAAAGCACTTACCTTGTCCGGGGCTCGTCCGGGGCTCCCTCTTGAATAGCGTCCTTTTCCTGGATACCAATGCGCATGCGCGGCCGCCCGCGCATGCGCATTGGTATCCAGGAAAAGGACGCTATTCAAAGAGGGAGCCCCGGACGAGCCCCGGACAAGGTAAGTGCTTTAAAATTGTTTTAATCAGGGTAATTGCTTAAATAATGTATCTAGGGGAGGGCGGGAGGGAGGTGGGTGGCGGCCGACTCGGCTACGCTCACGGAGTGGGCGTAGTGTTGCCGGCTACGCTGTCTACGCAAAATGCGTAGAAGGCAACACTACACCTACTCCGTGGGCGTAGCCGAATCGGGTGCCCAGGGTTAGTAGAGAGATATTTAGCACTCAATGTGTGTTTCTTTTTGGCAGAGTAGCCAATTGTAAAAGCCCTGAAGGAAGTTTGAAGGCAGCCCAGTTATTTGTATCTTGAGATTGGTTGATTTGAAAAAAAAATCATATTAAAAGAGGTCGCTTTTGAAACACCATCTGCCCTGTTTGGTAGTGATAAAGGACTTATCAAAGGAAGACAAAACAGGAGCATGGTCAGAAATAAAAATAGAGCCAATTTCTGATGATTCAAAATTGGGTAGTAGGGATTTAGAAACCAAAACATAATCAATACAAGACATAGTTTGATGTACATTGGAGAAAATTGTAAATTTACATATGTCAGGGTTACATGTTTTCCATACATCGAAGAATGGACAAGATGAAATGGCAGGTTGGAAAGCCTAGTCGGAGTTATCAGGTTTAAACTTGTATTTTGATCACTAAAGCGATCCAACAAATCATTAAAGTCACCGGCAATAATGATGTTGGGGTTAGGGATAGAAGAGAATTTCAATTTAACATTATGCCATAATTCAGGGTCTGATTAACTGGACCATAAATATTGAAAAAAGTGATTGTTTAAAAAAAAAATATTAGCATCAACCAAAACCCATCATCCATTCGTAGCATTAAGGGATTTATGGAAGAGAATAGCAACGCCACTTTTACGTTTAGCAGCAGGAGAAATAATAACCTGGTTAACCCATTGATGCTTAAGTTTAAAAGACTCAGGGCCAGATGTAGGTAAATGTCATTTACCGATTCTTAAATACCGAATTTTACCGAATCGGTATTTAAGAATCGGTTAATGAGATGTAGGGAAAAATTCGGTATTATTTACCGAATCGGTAAAATTCGATATCGGACATTTGGCCCGTAGGAATGAATGGGAAATACCGAATCGGTAAATACCGATTCGGTAAATACTGATTCGGTAAATTCCGAATCGGAAAGCAAGCAAAAGTGAAACTTAAGAAAACAGCCAATCAGGTGCTACCACCCTCCCCCTCCCTACCAAGAAGTGGCTACCCAGGCAGCTGCAACTAATTAGAAGGTTCTGGAGAGTCAGTCAGAGCTGAGCAGAGACACAGAGCAGCAGGGAGAGTTTTTTTTAAACTTTACCAACAGAAAAATGGCAAGCAGCAGTGAAAGCCAGAAGGCAGAAAGAAAGAGGAAAATAAAGTTCAGCAGCATGGAGCTGCAGGTACTTGTGGAGGAGGTAGTGAGAGGAGCGACTCAACCTGACCTGGTCAGAGCCGGTCGCTCCTCCCGCTGCCACTGCATTAATCAGATAAATACTGAGAACGCATATCGTGCCTTCGTGCCCCTGCATTTGTAGTAGTCCTTGAGCCTGCATATTGAGCCTGTATCGATTGAGCCTGTATCGATTTTAACCGTGACTCAGTGCCCCTGTGTTGATTATCCTGCTTTTTAGCCCGTATTTGTGCCTCCGTGCCCTGTGCTGATTGTGCCGCATATTTAGATTGTCTCCCTGCCTCCGTGCCCCTGTATTTATTTACTGTGCCTCCATTTGTTTGTGTTTGGATTCTTCCTCGATCCCTGCTGCTCCGGCCCCACCCCCGCTCCCACCAGCTTCACCGCTCCTCTCCCCACTCACCACCCCGCTCCCGCCTCCCAGCTGCTCCTCCCTCCCTCCGCCCCCTCCACTCTCCACTTATGACAGATGCACTTACGCGCAGAGGACGCGCTCTATGCGCGCCGAAGGCGCGCCAAAGGTAAGCCCGTCTACGCCCGTCCACGCCTGGCCCGCGCCCAGCGCCAGAACCCCTGAATCCCGCAAAGACCATCCCTCCCACCGTACCTACGACGCCGCAACCCTCATTACACTCAACTCCGGCCGCCTCCACGACTGCCACCAAGCCGCCCCAGGACATACCCATGGACCCTTCACCTGCCAATCCTGCAAGTTCTCCTGCATCAAGACCCACACTACACCCACAAATGCAAAACAGAGCTCCGACAACAACCACCTAAAGTGCATCCTGCTCAACACCCGCTCAGTCCACAGACACGCCATTGAACTATGGAACTTACTCGACACCACATCGCCGGACGTCGCCTTCCTTACGGAAACCTGGATGAACGCCTCATCAGCGCCCGACATCGCCATAGCCATCCCGGACGGTTACAAGATCATCCGAAGAGACCGTATCAACCAAACAGGAGGAGGCATTGCCATCGTCCACAAGAACACCATTCGCATCTCGACCAGCTCCGAAGACACCCTCATAGCCACCGAACACCTCCACTTCCAAATACACACCGACCCCAAGACCACACTCAGAGGCACCCTCATTTACAGACCCCCTGGACCCCGCACACAATTCAGTGAAGACATCGCTGACTTTATCAGCCCACACGCCCTCCCCTCCAAAGACTACATTCTCCTTGGAGACCTCAACTTCCACCTAGAGAATAACAACGACAACAACACCACCACCCTGCTGGACAATCTCACCAATCTCGGACTCAAACAACTGGTGAGTACCCCCACCCACCTAGCCGGACACACGCTTGACCCAATCTTCTCCTCCAGCAAGCACATCTCCTTTAATCACGCCACAGGACTCCACTGGACAGATCACAGCTGCGTCCACTTCAGCTTCAAAAAGACCACGACCCACCACCAACCACAACAAGCTCCCCGCAGAAACTGGAACAAAGTTACCACCGACCAGCTCACCACATCTCTGAAACAAAACCTTCCCACCATATCAACGGACCCAAATCAAGCAGCCATCAATCTCGCACAGTGGATCACCCACTGCGCCGACGAATTAGCACCCTTGAAAAACCATCACAACAAACCAGGGAACAAAAAAGCCTCCTGGTTCAACGACGACCTCAAGAACTCCAAAAAGAACTGCCGCACCCTCGAGAAAGCCTGGCGAAAAAACCCAACCACAGACAACATGACCGCCCTCAAGTACGCAACCCGCAAACACCACCAACTGATCCGCTCCACCAAGAAAACAGCATTCAAGGATCGACTAGACAACAACGCCCACAACAGCAATGAACTCTTTAGCATTGTCAAAGAGCTCACCAACCCCAACGCCGACACTAATGACATCACTCCCTCTCAAGACCTCTGCGACTCTCTAGCCTCGTTCTTCCACAGCAAGATCGCTGACATACATAACAGCTTCGGCGACCAGACCCCTCCCGTCACCACCGAACTGAAGCCCCCCTCCACCACCCTTCGCGCCTGGAACCCGATTAGCACCGAAGACACCATCCGCTTGATGAACTCAATCCACTCCGGATCTCCAACCGACCCATGCCCCCACCACATCTTCAACAAAGCCGACTCCATCATCGCACCCCAACTCCGGGATATCATCAACTGCTCCCTCAACACCGCTACCTTCCCGGAAAGCTGGAAACACGCCGAACTCAGTGCCCTCCTGAAGAAACCCACTGCAGACCCCACCGAACTTAAAAACTACCGCCCCATCTCACTCCTCCCATTCCCCGCCAAAGTCATAGAGAAGACCGTCAACTGTCAGCTCACCGCCTTCCTCGAGTCTAACGGCTCCCTCGACCCCTCACAGTCCGGCTTCCGAGCCAACCACAGCACCGAGACCGCCCTCATCGCAGCCACAGACGACATCCGGTCACTACTCGACAATGGGGAAACAGTTGCCCTCATTCTCCTGGACCTCTCCGCAGCATTTGACACGGTCTGCCACCGCACACTGGTATAACGCCTCAGCAACGTCGGGATACAAGATAAGGCTTTGGATTGGATCATCTCGTTCCTCGCCGGAAGAACCCAAAGAGTCCGCCTCCCCCCTTTCAGATCAGAGGCCACCGAAGTCATCTGCGGCGTACCACAAGGATCATCGCTCAGCCCCACCCTCTTCAACGTCTACATGAGCCCCCTCGCAACCATCGCTCGCCAGCACAACCTCAATATCATCTCATACGCTGACGACACACAGCTGATCCTCTCCCTCACTAAAGACCCAGACACCGCCAAAACCAACCTACATGAAGGAATGAAGGACGTAGCTGAGTGGATGAAGAACAGCCGCCTAAAACTGAATTCAGACAAGACGGAAGTCCTCATCCTAGGATCATCCCCCTCTGCATGGGACGACTCATGGTGGCCACTGGCCCTAGAAAGCGCACCCAAACCAACAGACCATGCTCGCAACCTGGGATTCATCCTAGACTCCGCCCTCTCGATGACCAGACAGCTCAACGCCGTCTCATCGTCATGCTTTAACATCCTACGTATGCTCCGAAAAATCTTCCGATGGATCCCAACCGAAACAAGGAAGATGGTCACCCAAGCACTGGTCACAAGCCGACTGGACTACGGAAACACCCTCTATGCCGGAACCACAGCCAAATTGCAGAAGAGACTTCAACGCATTCAAAACGCCTCCGCTCGACTCATCCTAGACATACCCCGCCACAATCACATATCCGGCCACCAGAGAGACCTTCACTGGCTCCCCGTCAACAAGAGAATAATGTTCCGTCTTCTCACTCACGCACACAAGGCCCTCCACGACCTAGGACCCAAATACCTCAACACTCGCCTGACCTTTTACACCGCCACCCGCCAACTACGATCGTCCAACCAAGCCCTCGCCGGTATTCCACGCATCCGAAGAACCACCATGGGAGGAAGAACATTCTCCTACTTAGCGGCCAAAACCTGGAACTTCCTCCCCACTCACCTCCGTCTCACACAGAACCACCTCTCCTTCAGAAAACAACTCAAAACTTGGCTGTTTGATAAGTAGCAAACCCCTCTCCCCCAAGCGCCTTGAGACCCTCTGGGTGAGTAGTGCGCTATTCAAATTTTTACTTGACTTCACTTGACTTGACTTGAGTGCACAACAAACTTTTTGGCAGGCACTCCCTCACTGTTCCTGAGTCTGCCAAATGAAAAATCTGGCTGGCAATTGCTGAAAAAGTGAATGCAGTGGGAGTCACACCCAGGAATACTGAGGATCTCAAAAAAAGATTTTATGACATCAGGAGCCTCACCAAGAAGAAAATGGCTGAAATCCACAAGCAGGCTGGTGTCACCGGTGGAGGCAGGAACCCAGCGCCCCCCCTGACTGACCTGGAGGAGTTGGTGGCCTCAACCATTTAGGCAGACAGCGTCTTGGGACTTGGAGATGTGGACAGCTCAGCCAGAGCTGCAACAAAAAATGGAAAAATGGTAAGACGCATGCGCAGCATGACACCCCATACCAACCTGCTTCCCTTTACCCTTTGTGGACAAGCTAACCCCAGTCCAGTACTGCTAGCACTATACAGGAGCAATGCATGATGGGAAATGTAGTCAGCTAATGTAAGACCATGTGTAACAGCGCAGACATCAGCAAGTTACTGAAAATAATGCAGATAAATGAAAGTGAAATGTGTAAAGCATTTATTGTAGTGACTGTGACACAGTAGCACTCAGTTGACATACACTTATTTATACCTAGGGGCAAAATCAGGCAGTTGACCCACAGACACAGAAGGGACTGCACCAGCGAGGGAGTAGAGTGAGGAAGCAGGGCCAAGCCAAGTACAAGCCTCGCAGGAGGAAGGTGACACGACTGGCAGCACCCATGAAGATGACACTGTACAGATCCCAGAGTTGCTGCACTCCCCACAGCTTTCACAATCCCCTCCCTTGGTATTCTCACCAGAAACCTCACCAGCACTGTTCCAGTCCACTCCTGCAACCCCACCAGCCAGGAGGCGTGTCGTGGCCCCACTACCTGTAATGGAGGCAGCAGAGGGTGAGGGTGAGGCTCAAGTCACTGTAGATGTGAGTTCAGCAGCACTGCTGTCCACAAATGAGACAGTCACAGCTCGCAGAAGACAACGCAGACCCAGCAGTGCAGGTGGACGTGGTGATGGCACTGTGTTCCGTGAGCTGGATGGGAGCATGGTGCGCATTCAAAGGATGCAGGGCAAATCCATCCAAGCCTGCCACCGCCAATTCCGAGCCCTGAATGAGCAAATAGGAGACATGGAGAAGGGCATGAGAGACATTGTGGAGGCAAATAAAGAGGTCGCAAAAACAAATGCGGACATTGCAGCAGGGATGCAGCAGATGAGCAACTCAATTACACAGCTATACTCTAAACTAGACAGTCTGGCACACACAAGGCGCAGGGAGGCCCGTGTCCACAATTCGGCCATCAATCGTTTGGCCACTGCCACATCCCTGCTATGCAGGAGGGGCATAAATATGCAGGAGGCTTTGACACAGAACACAGCTGAGGTCACCAGGGTCATGGCCAGAATTACAAGTGCACTAGAGGCAATGCTGATTTCCCAAACAGCACAGAATCCTGCCCTGGACGTGGCAGAGGCTGAAGACACTAGTACCCGGAGCAGCATAGCAAGCGCTGTTGTGGAGACACGGAGGAGTAGCAGGCGCCCAGCTGAGGCTGCAGGGCACGCTGAATACAGCGACCAACATCCTAGTGGCTCAGGGAAGCGCGGGCGCAAGTGACATTACCGGTCATGGGTGAAGTAACCAGGGACATACAGTCCCCACGTTTATATTGTTAATTTTGTTGCACTTAAGTGCTTGAACGTTGTGGCAACATTAAAATACGTTGGTCCCATACACAACCTGTCTGTGTCTCATTACTTACTCAGAAATAGTTGCGTGTAATCTCCTCACGTCTGTATCTGCCATCACTTGGTGTTGACACTCCAGCAGGTTGTGTTTCAGGCACAGCAATGTCGTCGTCATGATCCTCATAGTCTGACACCTCCACCTCAGTACCCTTCTACACAGCAAGGTTGTGCAACATAGCACAGGCAGCAATGATCTTACAGCAGGTGATGGGGGTATACTGCCATGCACCTCCACTCTTGTGCAAGCACCTGAACCTGCTTTTCCAGATACCAAAGGTACGCTCTACGACATTTCTTGTGCTCTTGTGGGCCCGGTTATATCTCCTTTGGCTGGGTGTTGAGGGGTTGAGGTAGGGGGTGAGTATGAAGGAGCGGTGGGAATATGCACTGTCTCCTAAAAGGAAATGGGAATACATGCCTCACATGCATACATGTACTTCTTACTGCAATAGGTGTTAAAGGGGTCAAACACTGTGTCTTACCTAGGAGGTATCCTTCACCAAATTCCCCTGCTGTCAGCCGTGCATAGATGCCGCTGTTCTGGAATATAAAGGAGTCGTGGGTACTCCCTGGAAATTTTGCCACAAGGTCAGTGATGGCGCACTTGGCATTGCAGATCACCCGCACATTGATGGTGTGGGTGGACTTCCTATTCCTGTATATATATTCAGTGGCAGCAGGGGGACAAATGGGAATGTGCGTGCCATCAATGCAGCCAATGATATTAGGGAATCGCGCCATCTGGTAAAAGTCAGATTTTGTTTGGACCAGTTCAGCATAGGTTGCAGGAAAAGTTATATAATGCTCCATCCTCTGTAACATGGCGTCAAGGAATTTGTGGAAAAAGCGTGACAGGCTGCTCTGGGTCACCCCACCTACCGCAGCAACCCCGCCATGGTAGCTCCCAGACGCAAGCAGGTGTAGGCTGCACAGCACCTGCACGTGGGGTGGAATAGTGTGTGTGTGGCAAATTGAGTTCATTTAAAGTTGAATAAAGTTGGATCTCACGGAGTACCTCAGGAAAGTTAGGTTTTCCAGTAAAAAAGTTTGTAGGAGCAAAGTCCAATTTTCAAGTAAAGTTTGTGAAAACGTTTTTCCTTATTTTAAAAAAAATTATTAGAGGTAGGTGTTGAGATCTTTTCTTCTTCCAATGAATCCCATCCTGCGTCGCCAAATGTAACATATGAAGCCACAATCTTTAAGATGAAAGTTCAGGTTTTATTCAGAAGTAAGATCCCATCCACAGGTGAACATCCAGCCAGCATCAATCTAGGATAGTAACTGCCTCTTGAATAAAACATAACATTCCAGGAGATGTGCAGGAGATTCTAGTGTCTCATGACATCAACGCAGCTATGTCATGAAGCACAGCACACAGAACCAGGATGCCACAGTGTGCCCTTGGGGTAGTGTGCTCCAACAGTGGTTGGAGGTCCCTTATGAGGTCCAAGATGGTGTCTGGGGCCAACCTGTACCTCTGGAGTATCTCTGCCTCTGTGAGCATGAACAAGGTGATCCTCTGTCTGTAGACCTGCTCCTCTCTCTGCCATTCCCTCTCTCCTTCCTCCTGTTGTCCAGTTGTCTTGCAATGACATAAAATGCCGCCATTGTGCAAAAAGAATTGCATTTTGGGTCCTTTTTTATAGGCGGCACCTGGTTACCACCTGATTACAATCCATGGTAAATACCGACTCTTAAATACCGAATTTCAAGCAAATTCGGTATTTAAGAGCTTACCTACATCTCAATATTCAATTTTACCACTTCTTATTTACCGATTCGGTATTTTACCGATTCGGTAACTTTACCAATTCGGTAAATTTACCGATTCGGTAAATTTACCGATTCGCAAACCGTTGCGATTCGGTAAATTTACCGATTCGGTAAATTCTCTGATTTGGAATGTTTACCGATTCGGTAACTTTACCGATTCGGTCTCCTACATCCCAAATGCTCAATACCGGTCGGTAACGGACGAAAATACCGATTTTCGGCCGTTACCGACCGGTAAAGGGCTACCTACATCTGGCCCCTAATATCATTACAATGCATTTCCTGTAAAAAAATTACATGGGAATTATGTTTAGATAAATTTTGACGCTTTACGGGGTAAGCCAGACCACGGACATTTCATAAGACAACATTAAACATGTTGCCAGGAGAGGAAAGGAATATGGAAGCGGGTACATTGGGCTACACGACCAATAAAATAGACAAAAAGAAACCATTTAAGGACAACCATAAGATAACATGGACACCATTTAACGATAACCAAAAAATAACATAAGTAGAAGGTAATGAAATGGGAAGAGGAATGAATAAAAAAAACACTCATGTGTGAACAAGAAGAAAGAATAGGGAAGATAGAAAAGAGAGAGAAAAAAAGGCCAATTCAATAAAGAGGAAAGTGCTGTGAAGGAAATAGGGAGAAAAATGGAGGACAGACCAAGGATAAAGATCCAGATCTAAATTGAAACGGTTAACAGGTAGGTGAGAGGCTTGTTATCATCGAGAACTAGAATGGCAACAAGGATGAAACTAAGAGATTAAAAAACAAAAAGCCTCCTGATGAAAAAAGGAGAACAAAGCAAACAGAAAATTAAAGATAATTAGATACCAGCATAGATAAAGGCAGGGAGTGGTACAATAGAATGAAAGAAGAAGATTAGTAAAGAACAAAGAAAAGTATGTAATTAGAATAGAGACAGCAAAAATCTGAAAAGGACTCAAGCATTAGTTTTCATAATGTGAGAGAAAATCTCTCCCAGGAAAAGTTTCAGCTTATCTGAATCATCGAAAGATCATGAGGAGCCTTCATGGGTGATCTGGCAGAGGCATGGGTGAAGAATGCCATATTGAATGTTCAAGTGTCTCATCTGAGGACGAAGAGCTAAGAATTTTTTTTGACGGGCATTAGTTGCATTGGAGACATGCTGTGAAATAAAAAGATTGTGGCCAGACCAGATAAGGCGACGTTAACTTTGACAGCCTTCAGAACAGCATCACGTCAGTAAATTACAAAAAGAGCATTATGATACCATGTGGTTTGGATGAATTAGGTTGATGACGGCCCAAGCCATGTGCACGTTGAATGTTGAGAGGCGGTGAAGATTGAAGATCCAGGAGATCGTGAAGAAATTGCTTCAACAAGGACAAAATATCAGATCCCTCAATATTATCAGGAAGACCGTAAAGGCGAAGATTATGTCCTCTATTTCGGTTTTCAAGGTCTTTGGTGTGGAGCTTAAGCTTTTGTATTTCTTGCTCTAACATAGGTATTTTGGTAGAAATATCTTGAAGGTCTTACACACGGTGTTCTAATTCTGACATCTTCCCTTCCATAACAATCCATCGATCCTCATTTGCTGTAGTTTTTCAGTAATTGCTGACATGAACGGTTGAAGACCACAAACCTCATCTAAAATAGAGTCTAAGACATGATTCTGGGAATATATTAAGCTCAGAACCAATAAAACAGAAAAAAGGAGTTCACAGAGCCAAATAACCGCAACATAGATGTATTTGCAGAAAAATAGGAGTATTAAAGATGTAGACCCTTGGCCCAAAATGATAATGTCATTTAAAGGTAGCCAAGGTAGGGAAAAGAACATTCACTATGGAAAACAACATCCAGCGAGAGGAGATCATGGACCATTGCACCAACGGGCCTAAAAAGCATTCCAATATAGACTAATAATATTAATATTGGCCAAGGCGAAGTGAAAATGCATGCATATCAGAAGCCTTTAGCTGGAGCAACATAGCCTAAATAGTGGTCGCCCATGTCTGCAAATGGAAAGTCACCACTGTGGCTCACAGGTTAAGGAACTAACCTTCATGGTGTTGATAAAGTTAGTAGAATGACTGTAAAAGCAAGGACTCATCCGGAGTCAGCAGAAATTGTATGAGAAAAAACATACAGAAGGCAAAAATCTGTAACGCAAGTGCAGCAACCTAAAATGGCGGCTGCTCATGTTAATGTGAGGAGAATCACCGCCACGGATCACGGATCCAGAAACGCACCTGCATGATTCAAAAACGGCGTAGGAATTCACCACCGATGATCAGAAAGGAACAGCCACATCCGAGTCAGCCAAAACAGAGTGAAAGAGGCTGAAAAAGCAATAGAGCTCTGCTTTCGTAACGGAGCTTAGGGTGAAGCCGCCATCTTGTGTTGGTGCCGAAGCCACACCCCGAAGGTCTAACATTTACAAATGACCAGCCATTCACAATCAGGGTATATACTGCAGAATACTCTGAATCTTCAGCAGTTGCAGCCATCCATTCAGCCTCACTTAAGGAATTTTCACAAAAAGGCTCATTCAACAAGTATGGAGCTGCCATATTGCCATCACTATGACAGTATTCATCTCCAGCTAAAGCAATTCACTTGGCAATCAAGATAGATAGTCAGCTGGCACATTGGATTTACCAGTAATATGCTCAATGTTGAAAACATACTTGTCGAATTTGCACAATAGTTTTGAGGTGAGACCTTGGCAGAACTACTTTTACTCAAAGTGCTTACTAGAGGTTTGTTTGTTGGTTTTAATTAGGAAAGGTTTCCCCACAAGAATCATGCCAATAACTCTTGTTTCAACTTACAAGAAGGCAATGAGGCGATCCTCATCTTGAGCAGTCTGGCTAAGGATCGATCACTTGCCCACTTGGCACCGTTTGCAACTCCTCCTTAAAAGCATGCAAGCTGTCAAGAGCACTTTGTGTCCCATAGAAAGTCATCAACTCTTTTGACAAGGCGGTGCATGGGTTCTACCTTTTCAATGTAGTTCCTTATACACAGGACAGATTTTCTTCTTGGTTGGTCAGTTCTGGTGATCGGACAATGGCGCACATGAGACTGGGTTTGAGTAAAAACACTAATAGCATGACCCAAATACTCCACTCTGTCCTTGGAAAGCTTGCACTTCTCCTTTTGAGGGTCAAACCACTTGCCTGAGAACCTTTCAGGACACCACATAAAACCCCAAATAATTTTCCTGGTCCTCAGATAACATGAGTACATCAAACTGGGAAACCTTGGCCCTTTCTTCCCATAAAACAGCCTGCTCATTATCTTTAGGAATACAGCTCAGGCTGAATTTAGACCAAAGGCCATTCAGCAAAATCTGTCATCCTCATGGAGTTCACCTCATGGTTGGCAATGGTGAAGTCCAGTGTTGAAAACACATGTTGCATTTCTCAATCTAGCTAACATTTTATGCAAGTGGGGTAAAGGATGACTTTCAGCTATCACCCTGGGGCTATCACAGAATATGGCCCACTCTCTTTGTTTGTGCTGCGTGTACCTTTGAAAGGTGTGCCCTGAGCAAACAAGGAAAATGCACTGTATTATATTAAACATGCTGACCCGACATCTGCCGCAAAGTTGTGCTGCCCTGGGGGCAGGGCATGCAAGTGAAATATAGCCGCTCTGTGTTTCACTGTGCAGGCAGCAAGCCGCCTGCCCTTTTAAGGGGAATTAGAGATCCCCTTGCAGGCAGATGCAGTGTGTGACTGCACCAGCATGCAAGGGGATGTCTGGGAGGTTCATAGGAGCCTCCCCTCACCCTTCAGAGTGCCGCTCTCAGGGGGTTCACTGTCAATGAGTCCCTTATAGTACAGTGTGGGTGCAGAGGCAAAGGGATTCCCTCATTTGCATGGAGCCATTCCCCCAAGAAAATGAGGGAACACCCTCTGGTGATAGCGCTGACACTAAGGGCCTGATTCTGATGCGGGTTGGAACGCTTTCCCACCTATAGCCTGATTCTGATGCGGTTAGGAAGGCCTCCTAATGGCATTTGCTCCTTCCAAATCGGATCGAGAATGGCCCAGGGCCCAATTATGATGCGGTTAGGAAAATATGCTCTCATTGAAGTCAATGGGAGTCCAACCAAATCGTATCGGGAAGCATCCGGATGCATTGTACTCCGTCGGTCGGACTGTCCAGATCCGAGTGGGTTGGAAACCATTTCCAACCCGATTCAGGCAGGAAGAATTTCCAACCCGCATCAGAATCAGTCCCTATATGTGCGCCAGCACTATCTGTATTATAGAAAGAGCCACACAGGCATATGCGGCTCTTTCTGTAACACCAAAGTGCCCTGGGGGAGTGCAAAGCAGACGCACATGCCCGTTGCACCCCTGGAGCACTTTCCATAATCCAGACCCAGGTGACACATCTTCCTCAAATAAATGTACAGTCTGATTTCACCATTCTTTTTCTTTGCTACCATGATGGGTGATAACCATAATGATGCTAAGGTTCATTCAATCACCTCTTTCAAGCACATATTCAACATAGTCCCAACTACTTTACATGTGTATAATGGAATATAGAGTACCTTTGGCTTTATCAGTATAGCTTGGTCGTTCAGTTTGATATGAAGTTGGAATCCCTTTAACAGACCTAACTTTCCTGAGAAGACAGCTTCATAGTTTGCAAGATATCAATCAAATTGACATCAGAAATACTGAAGGCATATGGTGCCTTGCTCTGGATAATGAGCATGCATTAGTTCTGTTGCTCTGTTCAACCAAGAATGGTGATGCCTCGGTCACTTTTGCATATTTTAGCTGATGCAAACCTCTCTTCAAAAATTATATGAGTCATGAACACACCATCCAAGGCAATTTTGTGCCCCCATAGACAGCTGGTGCTCTTACTTGATTTTACTGAGCAAGAAGTTATACTCTTCTTTGGATATGCTAGTTATCCATGTTCCAGTGTCCACCAGGATCATGACATCATGTTTATTCCCCTGTATGGTACACTTGATTGGTCATGGGTATTGCACTTATCAAGTATGTCAGCCAGCAAAACAAAGGGCCCTCCAAGCTTTTCTCAATTTCTGTGACTTCTTCATCATTGCTTTTCACTGCAAATACTTTTCTGGAATGGCAATTGTCACAACAAACCTTGCTAAAGTGATTTGTCTACCCATACTTTTGGCACTCTTTTTCTAGTGCAGAACAGTGTTTGGAAGATGCTATGTGGCTACCAGAACGACAACATTAACATTCGCTACAACTTAATCCACTCTGTCTTCGACCATTGGCTCTTTTCCTTGAAATGGTATTGTCACTTCTAGCGCTCACTTCATTGTCCTGACCCTTGGGATTGTTGAGCATTTTCACACCTTCGCAGAATGTTCACTACTTTTAATGGTACTAATTACTTTGTCAAGACTTGTATTTTTGTGGCATAATAACTTCTTCTGCGCTATAATAAACGTTATGCTCATCACCACCTGATGACTGATCATTTTGTCTGTATTTTTCAATGTATAGGTGATGCTATCATGTGCAACGTAGTGACTGATCAGTCTTGCCTTTAACTTGTTATTTTTAATATAAATTGTGGTTTCCATGATGATACTGATGCTAGTATCAAAGTATTCCCCCATTAGGACATGTCTATATTTTAATAAATGGAGTTTCCACAGTTGTAAAATTACTATTAATAAAATTATACCTGTAGTATGTGAATAATAAAAAAATAGTAAGCTTATACAAAAGTGTAAGTTTACCTTTGTGAATCAGGCCTCGAGTGGAGACACAAAGATAACTCTGACACTGGTACACTGACATGAGGACACAGAGATGGAAAACGGATGATATCTTAAGGATATATCAAGGGAATCTCAAGAGATTACCTAATTGAGAACTTGAGAATCAAACCCGTCACAAATGCATTTTATTATTAAGTTACGGCTTTTAATTCTGTGTCCCTGTTATGTCTGTTAATGATCAAAAATTGTTTGAAATATATTTTGTGACATGATTTTCGTGCACAAACTATTGTCACTAACAAATTATTTTGAAACAGAATATCAAAGGTAAGAATACTGCTTTTTCCTACGTAATGTATTTTTTAAGAATAATGATGTATTTAATATTGATTACTTTAAAATAGTTACAATATATATTGTTTTTTCATTAAATTAGTACATTTTTGTTATTGTGATAGTTTTAGGTGTTAGTATTGTTAATATAATTGTTGCTAAATGTTTTTAAAATGCGGTTTTTAATTTTGAATATGTAATTACATTTCTTAAATGCAATTAGTAATTTTTAATGTAGTATTTGGTGTTGGGTTTGATGGAGAATAGAATGGAAAGTTAATCAAATTATAATTAATCAATTTTAATATTAATTAAATTTCTACCGTACATTAATCCGTACGATGAATCGAATTCGTAGCCGTTTCCGTACGAATCGTACAAATCCGTCCGAATCGCGTAGTACGATCCGTAGGTAAAAAATACGTCTGAATCTTTGCGAACTGTACTAAAACCAAGGGAAATCCGTACGATACGGACCCTCACGGTGAACCGTACGAATCGTAAACATGCTGTACGACCTGACAAGTACGATCCGGACCGGGGACCGAGAATGCGATTCGTACGCTAAACGTCGTATGAGCAATTCGTATGGAGAGCAACACATTCACATATGCACCATACCCCTGCAATCATGGGGGTACGCACCATACCCCTATGCTCTTTACCCCTACGCACCGTACCCCTACACACCATACCCCTATGCACCGTACACCTAGGTATCATACCGCAATGCACCGTACCCCTACACACCGTACACCTATGCACCGTACCCCTATGCACCGTACCCCTACACACCGTACCCCTGCAATCATGGGGTGTGCTCGCGTACCCCTGGGGGTCCATTTCGCACGCGGTTCGAGTCGAAATCAGCTTTTACGGATGTTTTAAATTCGAGTAGAAAAAGAGTCATACGGAGTGTTGAGGTACTGGGTTTTTAAGAACCGGCACAGAACCGGTAACCCAGCGGTGCCAGGGGATCAACACCCAGAGACCTCGGGTTCTCCTGAGTCAGACCGACAGAAACTTCAGAGTCTTCCAGGTGAAGTCAAAGATTAGTTTATTGGCTGCAACCAAGGTGACAGGGTCCTAGAAGTACAATGCTAGTATATTCAGGAGACTGCACACTTTCACGAAGGTAGGCTTCTCTTCTTATACATAAATATTCAGCCTTGGGCAAAACATTCCTTGGATTCGTGGTATTTCATTTATGGTTACTGATTACACGAGAAAAGCAGAGTCATGATGACATGTACATATTTCACGTCGTGCTGCCCATAACAAATCATCCGGCAAGGCCCAACATTTCATCAGATATCGCTGGACCCCTAATAAAAATGGTCACCTGCCCATCATAAAGCAAGTGAGGAAAAGGAGTGGAGAAAGATGTGAGCGAGATATGGCAGGTGTGCGCGCTGAAATGGTTTTATGGCTGGTTGAGCTTAGATGCTATCTTGCTCGGCCACTGGGAGGGAACTGACCTAACGAGTTCGGCCTGGGGCAATGGTTCTAACTTGTACTGGGGTCAGGGAGAAGTCGATTAAGGAGTATGTGTCCTTGTGGAATCAAATTCAACTGGATTAAGGCCTATGAAAAGGGCAACATGCAGCTAAGGGTTTAGAAGGTAAATGACGATTTCGAGGTGAAATCGTCACTCGAATATGCCGAAAATACATGTACTTGATGTACTCGTCATTCTCGGTCTTTTGATACCAAATTCGTCCTATTTCGACGAAGTTTTTATTCTCGAGTCCAGTACTATTATATGAATCCAGATTTTTCAGAACCACAGACCCTCCTTTTGCCCTTACATAGGCAATTAATCTATCCTCATGTTAATCTGAGTCCAGATCTATATTCCTAAAGTCATTGAGATGTTGCTGCAACATCATTCTAGTGCTGAGCTCATCTCTTGACACAGGCTTCCTTACACATGATGTAACACAGAGGCCACATATTGCAGGAGCACACTGTATGCATAGACAGAACAGGAAAAGAATGGCTAAGACCATCCCAATGACCATCAGAATTTTCCATCCCCAGGCAGATATCAGTCCCCAGAACCATCCCATTAATGACCAATCTCCTTTATCCACATGAATAGATTCGGAAATCGTATGTAGTTTGGAGATGGCCCCGTACACTGTCGGAGCATTATCTGGAATAAAAATGCAACAACTGGACTGGATCAATTTGCATACTCCACCTCGGTCCGCAAGTATTACATCCAAAGCGACCCGTTCTGAAGGGTCATCAGTCGATCCGACTGGAGCTCAGCAGTCAGGTTACTAAGGGCACCAGCAGTTTCAATCACGGTGGATTCAACTACCCTTGTCAATTGCCTTATGTTTCTGCTGTTAGCCATGGCTCCCCAGAACGGCAGAACACCCATTGCAAAATCACCAAATTCTTGACCTGCAGTGTCTTCTTTACTCAAAACACCTCTAACTACCCTTGTCCGATGGTAATCTGCCGCTGCTGTGTAGGTGGGAGGTAACAGGAATGAAACAAAACATGAGCCCGAGAAGTCAGGGGGCAACCATGTATAGGCTCTATCATGGCAGATGAAATAAGTACCCTTAGCGGCTAAAAAGGCAGGGGAAGTCTGAGATCCAAAAACGTACGTTTCTGTACAGACACTCTTCCCTAGCTGAGCTCTGGGATTCCTACCAATACCTTGCAGACACAGGTGACCTCGATGGGGTACGATCCAGATAGGGGACGATCTCTTGGCTTGCTGTTTCTCACTTAATGTAGTGCCATATCCGGTCACATTCCAACCTACATATGCAAGTATCTCATCATCCGGGGTATCTTCGTAGGAAGTTACTTCCTTGATCATGTCAACTATACCCTTGACTAGGGCGCTAGTCTTGAGGTTGTCTTTTACCGAGCGTAGGGGTTGGATTTCTCGTGCATATATGAACATTGTCCTATATGCCCATACTGACCCATTGCGACTAAATGGCAGGACCAAATAGGGGATACCTCTATCCGTGGTGTGGGGCATGAGACCACACACCCAACAGTTGGTTGTGTTCATTACAAGTTGGTGTTGGTGTAATAACTGAACGAAGGAGTTATTAATGAACTCTAATCTCCTATTTGATTCGTGGTCAGGCAAAGGGTGGAAAGAATGAGAGGAAACAGTAGGAGGAGGTATGGTTGATGTAGTGGGCGCAAATGTCACATGAAAAGAGAATAAAACATAGCTTATCAAAAAGACCATTACGCTAAATAGCATAAAAATACACATTATTATAAAAATTCTCTTCCTTATTGTTTTCAAAAGTCTCTGCTTAAAGTTCATTTGTTTGGCAGTTCTCTCCACATCAGGAAACTCCATCCTCTCTAAGGTGCTGCCCGCGGCGGTAGGTTGTTTCTGCTAAAGGATGCTTCCGTCAGTCTAGGGTGGCTCCCTTGGACCAACTGGAACCAGCGACCTATCGTCATCAGCTGCACCCAAAAGTCTTTAATCAACCGCGACCCTAGCAGCGGAACCCGGATGGCGGTTCGAAAAAAAACAAAAATAAGCAAGTTACCTAGATGGGAGAATCTGCACTTTCAAAAATAGGATTTGGGGAAAAACACACATTTTTTATTAGTCCACAGGTTTTTCTCTCGGATCATAAAATAAATCACTTTTACTTCAGTCTGTTTTTCTTGGTCGCAAATGGTAGCGTCTTTTCCCGGGTACTGTCTGGTCCAGAAATAGTAGCTCAGGTTCCACAGAGTTCAATTGTTCTGGTGGTGGCGCAGTTTCTGAAAAAATGTTCCCACTTTCGCAATCAGGATTGGCTTCTTTCACACGTTCATCAGTTGTGCGCTCTAAGTCAGTGCCTCCTTTTCGGACCCATTGGTCATGTGGCAGAGGGAAGGGTATTTTCTTACAATGGATCCCGTGGACCCAATTGGCCTTCCCCTCCACCCTAACAGTCGACCTTGTAGACAGGAGGACGAGGTGAGGCCCGGTCCATCTGGGCTGGTCGTTTCTTGTTCTTCGGAAATTGCGGACAAGCACCCAGGAACCGGGGTCAATGGAGTGACCCGGTGTCTCAGTGACCGGAGGCAAGGTGTTGTGGACCTGTTGATATAAAACACGCAATTTAGCCGTCAATTCATACAAATAGTCAAGCAAAATGGGGTGTTGCAGCTCGCTAAACTTCGTGGGCCTAGGCACTCCCCATATGTTGGCTGGCCGACCAAAGATTATTTCATAGGGGCTGAGTTTCATTCGCGAATGCACAGTCATTCTGGTGGATAGGAGTGCTAAGGGTAGAGCGTCAGGCCATTTAAGCCTGTGCTCGCTTGGATTTTGGCCAATTTAAGTTTAAGCGTGCCATTGTAACATTCCACTAATCCAGCTGATTGGGGGTGATTTGCAGCGTGGAACTTCTGCCTAATGCCTAGCCCTTCACACACTCTTTTCATCACACAACCCACAAATTCACTTCCGTTGTCCGACCAGACCATTCTAGGCATTCCGAACCTGGGGAAGAACTCTTTCACAAGGGCTTTCGCTGTGGACAAGGCAGTATTGTCCCTTAGGGGATAGGCTTCTACCCATCTTGAGAAGGCACAAACAACCACGAGCACATATTTTAAGTTGTTGCACCTCTCCATGTGTATGAAATCTAGCTGCAAAACCTCGAACGGATACGTAGGAGGTGCAAAATGACCAGCTGGAGTTGGGGTTCCCCTACCAGGATTGTGCTTCAGACATACTATGCAATTCTTGACAACATTCTCTGCACACTTGGGAATCCCTGAATTCTTCCACACTGGGGCCAACAACTCGCAAATCCCTTTCGCGCCGATATGGGCCATCCCATGAGCCATTGTAACCACTGCAGGCACATATGCATCGGGTAACAACCATCTCTGTTGCTTTGTCGATTCAATCCAACAACCATTTGCATCCATTCTCCCTGTACTTTCTCTCCACATGCTTAACTCTTTCTCCGTGGCCTCAGCTTGGATGGACTTCACACTTTCTATCGTGTCTTCACATATTCCAACATCACCAGTCCATCTTTCTGGGCTCGCAACATACATTCGGCTCATCATATTCTTTGCAGTTTCCTTAGCAGTTTCATCAGCAAATGCATTTCCACGACCAACATCATCAATCACTTTCTTGTGTGCACTACATTTCACGATCGCTACTTTCAGGGGCAACGTCAGTGATTCAAGAAGCTCATTCACCAACTGACCATGCTGAATCTTAGCTCCATGCGAAGTCAGGAACCCACGTTCTCTCCACAATCGTCCAAAACTGTGAGCCACTCCAAAAGCATACTGACTGTCGGTATAGACAGTCACTTTCATTCCTTTGGATAACACACATGCTCTCGTCAGTGCCACGAGTTCAGCGGCTTGAGCTGAACCATGTGGTATTCGCGCAGTTTCAACGATTGTGTGCAAAGTTGTGACAGCATATGCTGTAGTCACGTTACCATTTGGGAGTTTAAAGCATGAACCATCCACCCATAATGTACCATCACATTCAGCAAGAGGAGTGTCGAATAAATCAACTCTCCCTTTCGTCTCTTCCTCTGTTCTGAGGAAACAATCGTGCTGTTCTGAAGCATCCGATTCCTCTGTAATTGGTAACAATGTGGCTATGTTCAAGGTACTGCACCTTTTTATGTGCACATGGCTTGCTAGTAGTGTCAATTCATAACTGGACAGTCGAGCACTAGTTAAGTGCTGTGTCTTGGTCCTATTTAACAATGTGTCTACTGCATGCGGGACCATCACGATTAGTGTATTATTCATTACTAGACCTGCAGACTGTCGAATAGAAACAGCTGCTGCTGCTGTGGCCCTTAAACAACTTGGCAATGCTCGTGCCACCGGATCCAAAGTTGACGAAAAATAGGCGCATGGCCGCTGTCTATCTCCGTATAACTGAGTCAGCACAGAAAATGCACAGCCCTCCTTCTCGTGGACATATAATGTGAAAGGCTTACTGTAGTTGGGGTTACCTAACACAGGGGCCGAACATAATGCTGTGCGTAATTCGAGAAAACTTTTCTGACACTCATCAGACCAAGGAATGGGATTGGGTGTATTTGTACACGTTAGTGCCAATAAGGGTTTGGCTAATAACGAAAAATTTGGAATCCACTGTCTACAGTACGATGTAATACCCAAGAAAGCGCGTACTTCTCTCTGCGTTCTTGGCACATGCAATTTAGCTATTGCCTGAATTCTTTCTGGGGTCAGTTTCCTTCCCTCCTTCGATAAGAGATGACCTAAGTAGGTCACTTCTTGTCGGCAATATTGAAGCTTGGAAAGTGACACCTTGTGGTGCAGATCACATAGATGACGCAGTAATTCCAACGTGGCCATTTTACATATTTTCTCAGTATCCGCAGCTATGAGCAAATCGTCCACGTACTGTACGAGAGTGGAACCTTTGGGCAAAACCATTGCGTCAAGCTGACTTTTCAGAGCTTGACTGTATATTGAGGGGCTTTCACAGTAGCCTTGAGGGGCGCGTTTAAAGCGGAAGCTGCGACCACCTAAACTAAAGGAAAAAATATCCCTGCTTTCCTCAGCAATCGGGATACTGAAGAAAGCATTCTTCAGGTCAATCACCGAAAACCAGGATGCAGAGGCTGGAATCATAGTCAATAATGTTGTAATGTCGGGGACAACTGGGAATTGTGGCACCACTATCTTATTTCCTTCCCTAAGATCAATCACGAATCTATACACAGGTGGCTGAGAAGGGTCAGTTTGTTTTAAAACAGGCAGAACAGGACTATTGCAAACATTGCCTCGTGTTTCTTCAATTACGTCTTTTTCAATCAACTCGTAAACAATCGCTAGCAAAGCTTTTCGCCCTCATTGGATATTCTGTATTGGGGAATTCGTGGCATTTTGACATTCGGCTTCAATGTTACAACATATGGTGGAATTTCTAAAAGACCTACATCATTCGGACCAGTAGCCCAAAGAATATCTGGTAGAAGTGCCAATTCTGCTGGAAGCGTATTTCTCGACAAATACATGGGAGAAACCACTTTCTTACCTAAAGTAAGTTGTACTCCTGAGGGAGAACAGTACAAAGTCGCATACAATCTTTTTAGCAAATCTAATCCTAGCAAATTTTCACCACAACCTGTTGTCAAAATAAGGGGTGCTTCGAATTCACAAGGACCAACAGAAAGAGATAAAGGGTCAGAAATCGGATTTCTAACCGGGGCGCCAGAAAAACCTACGGAAACGTTCATTTCGCCAGACAAAGGTGCGCCAGGGAGTTTGGAGTGCATAATAGAACTCTTTGTAGCACCAGTATCCAACAGAAAAGGTTCTGACACACCCGATGTAATCACCTCAACGTAAGGTCCACTCTGATCTACTGGAACTGAAACAACTCCCTCACCTTGTCTAAGGCTGTCCTAGCAATCATTATTCTCCCACTGCTCATTTTCTGTGTAATACTCATCAACGTAGTATTGAGCTGTCCTGTCAGATACGTTATTTTGCTGGTCAAACCTGTTCATAGAGTTTTGTGGTGGAAGGGGACGTGCGTCCTGAGGGGCGTTTCCACGCCCTCTACCTCTAGGCGCTTGCTGACTACCACGACCTCTTACGCCAGTAATTCCATTTGCACGTTGTGGCAGGGCAGGACAGTCATATTTGTAATGACCCTCTTGTTTGCAGTATAAACACTGGTTGGGACCTACGCGGTTTTGATTGTAATCGAATCTCTGCAAGTTTCTCTGAGGCTGCTGAAAAGTGTTCTGGTAGTGATTCGGACCATTATTATTTTTATTACCACCACCACGTGGCGGATAGGCTTGCTGTAGCAAAACCTTCGTTTTGAGTTCTCTAGTTTTCTTCTCTACTTTATCTTTCTCATCCTTGTCTCTATTCTCGTAGTACTGTGCGGTAGCTAATATCTGGGCTGAAGATGAGACTGCCCAAGAACTTTCCGAATCTTTTAATTTCCTACACAAGTCTGGAAGAAGATTGTGCACAAATTTATCGACAAACAATCTCTGACCACCTTCTGTGGTCATATCTTGACCGCTGTGGTCAATGAATGTTTCTTCAAATCTGGTGAAGAAATCTGACACAGTTTCTTCTTTCTTTTGCTTGCATGCAGATAACTTATCCCAATTTACGCGTATTGCAGGCATTATCGTTTTCATGTAATCTACTATTCTACCAGGTAGTTCCGCTATCAGAGGCTCAGGCTTGGCACCACCAACTTGTCGTGCATCTGCAGCAGTAATATTAGCCCACGTGTCACCTAATTCCTGGTCATGATCTACATGACAAATTTTTCCCCATAAAGGCTGTGGAACAACGTTCCCGAATAACATATCGATATCGGCCAAATTCATTATACATGACCCAGCAGTTTGCGACAATTCTTTATAGTACCCTGCAGGATTTTTACGCGGATCTGGTAGTGTTTGTTTGAGTGCTAAAACTTCAGCTCGCTTCCATGGAACATGTACCCATACGCGGTGAAAGTGGGGCAGGACAGGTGGGACAGCTGTCGCGTCACCCTCTCTCCATTGTGGGGGAACTTCTCTCATAGGGTATTGTCGTGCCTTTTTCCTACTAGATGCACTAGATTACGATGGTGACCCAGAACTGCTTCCCTTACTTCGATATAATAATAGCATTTCAACTGCTTTTTCCACATCGGGACCTACAATCATACCCTCTCCAAACTTAAATCGTACACGACACATCTCTCGCGGGATGCATTCTTGATCATTGTCTTCTAAATCCTCGCCAAGAAAGACACACATTTGTTCGAACACATATCTCTGTGTCGCTGCTTCCCATTGATGGAAGACTTCCATGACAGACTGTAAATCATATTTTGCAGTGTCCATGACCCATTTCCGAGCTAAACCATTCAGGGAATCTCTCTCTTGATAATCAGGCAGTTGACTTCGCAACTGTCTTCGTCCTATGTTAGGGGTCGTAGCAGGTGACCCAAAAAGGGGTAAAAGAAGATTAGTAACAGTGCTGGCCATTTTCTGCCGAAGGGAAGGTGAAACTGAAGGTCAAACAGATGAAAAAACGGGGTGAGATAAGGCGGGGGTAGAGATGGCAGAAGAGGTATCAGGAATAATAGATGTGGTACTAGGCAAAATCATAGAGGGGGCATTAGGAGATGTAGAAAGCACTGTAGGCAAAATCGTAGAAAACACAGGTGAAACAGAAGTGGTCGGTGGGCCTGGAGGAGGCTGCACCGAAGAAGTAGGAGCCAGCTGAAGAACAGCTGGTGGGTGCTGTGGAAGAGCCAGAGGCGCAGCTTGTGCAACTAAAGGTTGCGGGGGTGCTGTAGCATTCTGCGCATAGGGGGGGTGGTGAAGTTAATAATTGCGACATTAATTGGTCTTTTTCACGCACTTTTGCTGTCCCTTGCTGAAGAGACGGCAAAACTGGATAACACTTATCTATTGCCATTTTACGTTGCCTGAGCGACTGCTCATTTATCTGCTCTTCCTCATTATCTTTAAACTGCACGGCAGCTTGCATTACTGAAAGTCCCCCTTCTCTCTTATTTTTCTTAGCTAATTTAATTTCTTTTTGTTTGGCTTCTTTGCGCCATAAGCAGAAAGAGTCAAACATCGCCGGCCGGGCTTTCTTTTTGAAGAGTTTAACTTCAAGGTTGTCTAAGATTTCAGAATCAAAGCTACCATATTGGGGCCATTTTAAAACACCGTCTTTCCTAGTGTATTTAATCCATACCTCGTTGTAAACGATGGGGCCTACCCCATGTTTAATGTACAGCTCGTAAGTCGGAGTTCCAACTGGAGGAACCGGACATGAGTCCTCCAATCGGGAGTCCCTATTATTACTACCAAGACAAAACCAATTCCCGAGTCTAAGACTAGGCATCCTCGCTCTCTAGTCTAGTTCCAAAACTTCAAAGGATTTATCGATTACGATATTTCTCGTGAATACACGAGTCCTTCGGTTATGGTGCTTGCAAGAACCAATAAAAACCTTATGTATCTCCAAGATACCACAAAGTAAGTCCAACTAAGGACTGGGAGACGCTCCACTTATACTTAACTGAAAAATATCGATGGCTTCACCAGAAGACTCGTCTCAGCGTTTCGCTCTACCGAAAATTTCAAGGGTCCAACATCAGGGCGATAGCCAGGGCAGCAGTCCTTGTAGCCGTCGGGAAGCGGGGAACCTCGCAGTAAAGACCTTCGGACCACGTCGACATGCAGGGGTCGATGAGGTGGTGGGCCCTCCTCCGGAATTTCCACACGAAGCTCCTCACGATCTTCAGGCTGATTGGTACCACTGGAATCGCCCCAAACGCTGGGCGCCAAATGAGGTACTGGGTTTTTAAGAACCGGCACAGAACCGGTAACCCAGCGGTGCCAGGGGATCAACACCCAGAGACCTCGGGTTCTCCTGAGTCAGACCGACAGAAACTTCAGAGTCTTCCAGGTGAAGTCAAAGATTAGTTTATTGGCTGCAACCAAGGTGACAGGGTCCTAGAAGTACAATGCCAGTATATTCAGGAGACTGCACACTTTCACGAAGTTAGGCTTCTCTTCTTATATATAATATTCAGCCTTGGGCAAAACATTCCTTGGATTCGTGGTATTTCATTTATGGTTACTGATTACAAAAGAAAAGCAGAGTCATGATGACATGTACATATTTCACGTCGTGCTGCCCATAACAAATCATCCGGCAAGGCCCAACATTTCATCAGATATCGCTGGACCCCTAATAAAAATGGTCACCTCCCCATCATAAAGCAAGTGAGGAAAAGGAGTGGAGAAAGATGTGAGCGAGATATGGCAGGTGTGCGCGCTGAAATGGTTTTATGGCTGGTTGAGCTTAGATGCTATCTTGCTCGGCCACTGGGAGGGAACTGACCTAACGAGTTCGGCTGGGGCAATGGTTCTAACTTGTACTGGGGTCAGGGAGAAGTCGATTAAGGAGTATGTGTCCTTGTGGAATCAAATTCAACTGGATTAAGGCCTATGAAAAGGGCAACATGCAGCTAAGGGTTTAGAAGGTAAATGACGATTTCGAGGTGAAATCGTCACTCGAATATGCCGAAAATACATGTACTTGATGTACTCGTCATTCTCGGTCTTTTGATACCAAATTCGTCCTATTTCGACGAAGTTTTTATTCTCGAGTCCAGTACTATTATATGAATCCAGATTTTTCAGAACCACAGTCTTGTCGTAACGAATTGTACTTGCTGGGTCGGAAAAAGCTGCTACGATCCGTACGGAAGTTGCGTACTGCGTGTTCCGAATGCGATTTGTACGTATCCTTAAGTCGTATGGTCTTTCGTACGATTCGTACGGGGATCTGCATTGGGTTCGGATCGTACTTCATCGTACGTATTGGGACGTTGAAGGTGTACGATTTGTATGGGAAAAATGCTCCGTACGGCTATTCGTAGGTGATTTTACCGAATTGGAATCGACCCCTAAATGTGCATTTGATCATTAATTTTGTAAATTGTCTAATTGTTTGAATATTATTTCATTTATTTGTTTTATATGTTAACTTTAATGTATATTTAATATATATATATATATGTATATATATATGCCAATAATCCTCCTTTACCATGGAAAGAAGTGCACTGACTCCGGAAATGTTGCTTTGAAATTCCTTTAATGAGTGGAACGACACGAAGGCAAAGAGGCTCACTGTTCCCAACGTTTCTGCTCACCAGAGCATTGATCACGGGAGGCAGTCTCTCTGACATTTGAATTGCCCACGTAGTTTGTCTTTTAAATATGCAGGCCGTATTCTATTGCAGAAAGCGCAAAGGAAAACTTTCACGACTTTCCTTGCATGCAGAGTATTGCTTTTAAACAAAGTCCTCAATAAAATAATCTGCATGATTTTCATTGTTAGTCTTTTCCTTTGCACCAAAAATAAAGTGTCCCTCTATGCACAGTTCGTTTTTAACTTTTTCCACTTACCTTTTACCAGCAGTAATCGGACACTTCCGATGTATGAATTGTATAGTGTGTCCCAATACTAAAAACTTGAAGGAGGTTGCGATCAGTGGGCAGATGCATACTATGCGTTCATTTTCGAATTGCAACACTAAAAATGTTGTATATGTAGTCACCTGTCCCTGCGACCTGGCCTATATAGGCCAGACGACCCAACCTGTTAAAATGCGGATTGGACAACACAAATCGCGCATTAGGTGCAAAACCAGTGGGGCTCCATTGGTACAACATTTCTCTGATGCAGGTCATAGTGAAGAAGAAATGGTGTGGTCAGTTTTAGTAGTGATCACGGCCGCAAATAGATGTGAACTAGAACAGAAACTAAACAGAACTGAGGCCAGATTAATTGACAGATATCATACCTCTACAAACGGACTCAATGACCGAGATGAGCTGTGGGCACTAATTTAACATAGTTGGTTGATTCTCTTCTGAATGCCCACCCTATAACATGTACCCTGGGAGGGCTCTCCCAGGACATGTTACTTGTAAGCCTTAGGTCCATCTGTTAATCTTTGATGTATGTTGCGAGTTTGGTTTTAATAGGCCTCTTGCTTGCCCTTCTATTGTGCCTATTGGGTGGGAGAGATGTGTTTGCACAACATGTTGTTGTGGTTATCCTTAGATTGTAAATCCCTGTGTGGTTGTGCAGTGCACTAGACCCTCGGCCCATGTCTTCTGGTGATGGGTATGTTTATTCACTTTAATTTGTGATTTTCCTGTTCTTGTTTTTTTTCACGTGTTTTTCTTCACGTGTTTTATATTTTAAATGCATTTCACATTGTTGCATTTATTGTAAGTGGCTTTCCTCCCTTTAAGCCCTTGTGGCTGCCACCGGTACGTTTTGTTTTTTTCGTTTACTTTGTTTTTTTGTCCATTAGTAAGCATTTAGATATGACAGTCCATTGTCTATTTTTGTTGCACGCTCTTGGAATGGGGTAGTCCCTTCTCTTTGTTCAGGACGCTTTTGACGCGCTTGCGTGATACTTTAGAACGTTTCTTCCTTAATGGCGATTGTGAGCCGCCCGTGCTGACGTGGAAGTGCTTCCCCGGTTTTCCAGTGTGGACGGACCATTAACTTGCGTTGGCCGCCTTCTGCTGTTGGTTGTAAGTAGTATAGTTCGTTTATTCTTCACGTTAGTTGTACTGCCAGCTTTACAGTAAGACTTACGGCTTGGCAGGGAGAACGAGGTGTTTTGATTATTTTGTTCACTTTTTTAGGAACAAGTGCAGTAGCCTCGACCCCGGTTTTGGATTAGCCTATTACCTGCTGAAGCCTGATAACTGCTTGAGGGACATCGGCTTGTCCCGTTAAGGTACTCCCTCGGTGGTTTTTGAATATTTTGAGATGTGATTTGTCCACCGGTGCTTAGTGACGTTAGATTTACAATATCATTTACATATTTCTTCTGTTTAGTGCTCTATGGGCGCTGGTGCCCAGTGGATCTAATTCACCCTTCTTCCCTGGGTGACCACCTGTTGGATGAGCGCGTGTTTTTGCTTTCAGGTATTCATACCCCTTGGTGTAGGGTCTTGTAGTTCATCTTTTATTACTTGTCGTGGTTGGGTTTCATAATCAAAGTTTTGTACCTCCCTTCCCTCCATTTATGGGTTGTTTGTCACTTTGGTTAACAGTTGGGTTTTGGATTTCCCATGGAATAATTGGTTGTGCCTTTGATGTTGGTGCTTTCCCTTTGTTTCCTCTCTTCTTCTTTTCAACCATGCTAGGCTCACGTGGGTCCTATTAGAGTATTACTTGTCTCCCTGACAAGCTATGTGGTTATGAGCACTTTTTTCTTTGGGCACGAGTGGCACTGCACTTCTACAGACGGGTGAGAGAATAGATATGGCTTTGTTTTAATGTAATTAATTTTGCTTTATTTAATATTGTTGTAGTACCCTTGTCCTGATGAAGCCTTAAAGACCCCAGTGGCTGAAACGCGACCGCGACAGCGTCGACACCCTTGTGATTAGGAGTCCTTGCTTAGTTTAACTTTGTTTGTATATTCAGGCGCCTTATGCAAAAGAGAGCGTTGAGAGAAGTGATATCTCAGGCGTATTGGGATCTCCATCATAGAGTTATATCACTCGAAGTTAGGAGTGTGTATAGAGTATGTGATAGGTCATCCACTGAGATCTATCGTTGGGTACACGTTTTGTATTTTGTATATATATGTAATGTATTGATTGTATTTGTGATTTGTATATAATGCATTGTTTTGTGTGTATATAGTGAATTTGGTTTCTCTTTAGACATAATTGTTTTGCGCCATTCCCTTTTTGTATCTGTTTATACGTCCTCTGAATTTTGTGATTGAGTTCTTTTATATATTTAGTTATATAGAACAGGATAATTTACCTTTTCATGTTCTAAAATTATAAATTGAATTTATCCCTCAATACTAGTTTGTTCTACTTTTTCATCTTTTGATGCTCCTTGTCCAGGTATGGGAGGGTAATGTGGACATAACCCCTGTTTTTTGCTCCATATTTCTTTACACTTTGTCAAGTGTGAGGGTTGCTCTGTTAATGTAATAGTTACTGTGAACTTATATAAACTGAGTAGTGATATTGGATGTATTTACTTTTTACTTGATCGGGTGGCCCATTGTAAATTTGTTTTTCCCCTTTTTTTACATGTTATTGAATGTTTTATATTATTGTGTTGAGCCATTCCCTTTCTCCCCGTCCTATCCACTTAGGGCCTTTTACTTTCTAGTGGATATTCATGCTTTATTAGCATTGTCTCTCCTGGTTCCTCTTTAGATCATTGCTTGAGAAACTGGGTTACATGCACTTAATATGTCGGAACCTCACATTGTCAGTTATACAGACGAAGAAATTAATAGATTAAAATCGATACCGTCTCTGTTAGGAGCTGATTTAAGTGGGGATAGAGTTTTAAGCTCAGACAAAGGTGAAAGACTGATTCAATCAAGAAAAAAGAACACTCGAACACAGCTACATGCTGAAGTATTATTGGGATATTTAAAAACTAACACCATCCCTGTAGGATTACAGGTCCAAAATATCCCTGTTATCTTTTTGCAGGACAAACCATATTTGATTGACTTCAGCTGGGTTGGAACTAAATGTTCACAGGACTGGATAGTCCTGTCCATTAACACTGCTTTGCGTATTAGCGAAGAAGAATTAAAAGAAATTAAGAAATTGGAGGAAGAGATCGAAGGAGACTCTACTATATCAGACTCCAAATCACTTTTGGAGAGCATTAATAAGACATTGGTGGACTTTAAAACACACACAGTAAACCTGAAAACTACTAAATTGAGTAAAGACATTAAAAACTTCAATTTAGAGCAAGTCTACCCATACCTTAAAGAGGATTTTTTCAAAAATACGAATCCAGGAACACTGAACCCTCAATATAAAGGGAGATCAAAGACTAGATTCCTTACATTTTCGTACTCTTCCTCTGACTCAGACCAGAGTGGGGGAGGGTTTTATCAACCTTATCATCAATACCCACCTTTTTATCAGTACCCTGTCCCGCCACCTTTTTTAGATCGAGGGGGCCGCAGAGGCAGAGGGGGGAGAAGGGGATGGAGACCACCCCAGTTTCAAGCCTTCCAACAGTTTCCTCCACCACCCACAGCTCAGGACTCGAATTTATTCCGAACCAGACAACGGGTTTACATGCGGTAAATACAGCAGATGTAACTGTTAGGACTAATTCTAATCCTATAGAAGTACCTATCAATGTAGACACCATACCGATTTATAATCTATCCAAGTATTCGTTGTCTCCCATCGAACTTAATGTCCTCCAAAAGGGGCTTTCATTTGTCCCGTTAGTTGTACAAGACCCTGTGGATACTAAGACAGAAGTGTTGTAATTCCTCAGAAAAATCAGGTTAAAAACCTTTTTTACTGGACAAGAGGAGATGTCGGATAATAATGTGAGTGGGCTAAAATTGAAGTCCTCCTTTACCCCTGACAGTGCTAGTATGCCAGATGAGATATTGTTCTTTGAGAACCAAATCCTAAGGGAAATAGATAAATTAAACGAGAAGAAAATCTCGTTTAAATCTAATTTCCATAAAGATGAGCGTTTGGCTTTAGCTACCTTAGCCAGCAACCATTCGACAGTCATTAAACCCGCCGATAAGGGCGGGGGGATTGTAGTGTGGGATGGTGAGGCTTATGATGCTGAAGTATTAAGACAATTGAGTAATCCAGCACATTATCGCAAGATTCAAGAGAGTCCAGCAACTACACTTAGAGCAAAGATTGTATACCTGACTACGGAAGCATTAGACAGTGGATTTTTGAGTAAAAAAGAGTACGAATTTCTGAACACCTCCCAACATAAAATACCTTCCCTATATGTACTGCCGAAAGTGCATAAAGATGCTGTCAGACCTCCAGGACGCCCGATTATCGCGGCATGTGGATCAATGCTTGAACCCGTGGCGAAATATATCGATACCTTTCTTAAGCCATTTGTTGTCATGACCAAAGCATACATCAGGGACACGATGGATTTTATCCATAAGGTAGAGAACTCGATGTTCGATGGAGACCAGCAGCTGTTGGTCTCCTTTGACATCGAGAGTCTCTACACTAATATACCGCAAGATGAAGCTCTCATGGTGATGGAGATGGTATTAGATCAAAGAAGCAGACCCCATCAGGTGCCTACTAAATTCATTCTTGATTTGGCCAAAATCTGTTTAAAGAACAGCTTTTTTTCTTTTAAAGGGGATCTGTATTTACAACTTAAGGCGGTAGCGATGGGGTGTTGTTTCGCCCCAGAGATAGCTAATCTCGTAATGGACCAATTCGAAGGGAGATATGTCCTTGGTGAGGCGAACCCATTTCGGCATTGCTTGTCGAGATGGGTTCGTTTCATTGACGACATATTCCTAATTTGGACAGGGAGCAGAGAAGAACTTGAACTTTTTCATGGTTGGATCAATACATGTACTCCTGATCTCAAATTTACGATTAATTTCAGTAATGAGAAAATCAACTTTTTAGACGTGTGGATTTTTAATAACAATGGCCACCTAGAGATGAACTTATTCACTAAGCCGACTGATCGTAATACCCTTCTAGAATTTACCAGCGGCCACCCCAGAAGCCTCAAGGAAAACTTACCATTTGGGCAGTTTTTACGCGTACGTCCGCAATTGTTCGAATAAACAAGACTACTTTGACAATGCTGAAATTTTGTTAAACAAACTGTGTGCACGTGGGTACCCAAGGAAATTGGTGAAAGCTGCTCTTAAAAGAGCTTGGTACACGCCTCGAGAGAGCCTATTGAGCCCTAAAGAAAAAGAAAAAAATGAAAAAAGTGAGATGACGTGTGTGTTGACCTTTAACCCCAAAGCCAATAAGGTCAAGCAAATTATCCTTAAGAACTGGAGGTTGATTGAACATCTCAACATCCCTAAACCACTTTTTTAATTTCGGAAAGGGAAAAATATAAAACAACATTTGGTGAGAGCAAGTAGAGAATTACCCATCCGGAAAGACACCAGGAGTTTATTAGGCTTACCAGCAGTAATCGGACACTTCCGATGTATGAATTGTCTAGTGTGTCCCAATACTAAAAACTTGAAGGAGGTTGCGATCAATGGGCAGATGTATACTATGCGTTCATTTTCGAATTGCAACACTAAAAATGTTGTATATGTAGTCACCTGTCCCTGCGACCTGGCCTATATAGGCCAGACGACCCAACCTGTTAAAATGCGGATTGGACAACACAAATCGCGCATTAGGTGCAAAACCAGTGGGGCTCCATTGGTACAACATTTCTCTGATGCAGGTCATAGTGAAGAAGAAATGGTGTGGTCAGTTTTAGTAGTGATCACGGCCGCAAATAGATGTGAACTAGAACAGAAACTAAACAGAACTGAGGCCAGATTAATTGACAGATATCATACCTCTACAAACGGACTCAATGACCGAGATGAGCTGTGGGCACTAATTTAACATAGTTGGTTGATTCTCTTCTGAATGCCCACCCTATAACATGCACCCTGGGAGGGCTCTCCCAGGACATGTTACTTGAAGCCTTAGGTCCATCTGTTGATCTTTGATGTATGTTGCGAGTTTGGTTTTAATAGGCCTCTTGCTTGCCCTTCTATTGTGCCTATTGGGTGGGAGAGATGTGTTTGCACAACATGTTGTTGTGGTTATCCTTAGATTGTAAATCCCTGTGTGGTTGTGCAGTGCACTAGACCCTCGGCCCATGTCTTCTGGTGATGGGTATGTTTATTCACTTTAATTTGTGATTTTCCTGTTCTTGTTTTTTTTCACGTGTTTTTCTTCACGTGTTTTATATTTTAAATGCATTTCACATTGTTGCATTTATTGTAAGTGGTTTTCCTCCCTTGAAGCCCATGTGGCTGCCACCGGTACGTTTTGTTTTTTTCGTTTACTTTGTTTTTTTGTCCATTAGTAAGCATTTAGATATGACAGTCCATTGTCTATTTTTGTTGCACGCTCTTGGAATGGGGTAGTCCCTTCTCTTTGTTCAGGACGCTTTTGACGCGCTTGCGTGATACTTTAGAACGTTTCTTGCTTAATGGCGATTGTGAGCCGCCCGTGCTGACGTGGAAGTGCTTCCCCGGTTTTCCAGTGTGGACGGACCATTAACTTGCGTTGGCCGCCTCCTGCTGTTGGTTGTAAGTAGTATAGTTTGTTTATTCTTCACGTTAGTTGTACTGCCAGCTTTACAGTAAGACTTACGGCTTGGCAGGGAGAACGAGGTGTTTTGATTATTTTGTTCACTTTTTTAGGAACAAGTGCAGTAGCCTCGACCCCGGTTTTGGATTAGCCTATTACCTGTGATCCAGCGCTCTCACCAAAATATTGCACAAATGACACTATCTACTACCAACAAACTTACAATACAACACTAGGCCCATATCAACAATAGAGCGCCTGAATCATGAGGCGATAAGATCTAAATGTAGTTGTTTAAACTATCTACAATAATCAAGACCAGCTTGTCATTTTAGAAAGTTTATTTTAAACACATCTAGAAAAACTTATGTTTTGGTATTTTATTAAACAAGCATTAGAAAATGTCATAAAGAAAGATTTATTCAGTATTAATAAAAAGAGCATAAATCAAGAATTATTATTCATTAGCAGGAATAAGTAAAATTAAGCATTTTCCAAAATCCTAACTATATCTCTGTCTCTACCCTCATCACCTAGTAATAAAGTAATTAATAAAAACTCCTGTCCTCACGTGTAAAGTCCATCAGCATAACATCGTCCTCCAGAATTTCTCGAGCGTAAGCCAACTATGTGTTCTCTGAACCTATTCTTATACCCTAAATTAAGCTGAGCTAACTATTTTTCACATTCCAGCAGACGAATTCTAGTTCTCCATTGGCTGAGCCACCTCGTACCACAGTAAACTGTGACACCTCCTTCTTACATGCCCGGGCAAATTCACTAGTCCATTGTTCATGTAGAAGTCTTGGCAGCTTCTCCTTAGGCTGCTACATTTTGTAGCAAAAGCTTCCTTTCAACCTTGAGCCTGTCAGCTCTGAACTCCCGTGGCACGTTAGCAAACGTTAGCAAATTTCTCCAAAGAGTCATCTTTTTAGCAGTTCAATCCAAAACCTTTCAAAATAAAAGCTCAGAGGCTTTTTCCATCCTTTCAGAATTATTTTTCCCTTGAGCCATTTTCATCATTAGGCCTCTTTCAGAAAGCGTCAATTTTCTGTGCCACTTTCCCTGCGCCACTTTTAAAAGGGTACTAATTTTCTGCAGCCATCTCTAAGCTTCATTTGTAAAACTATTATATAAACAAACACAAAGAATAATTAATGAAAGAAATACAATTTGTTCTGTTGTCTCCCATCATTGCTAATAATTAACCCATTAGTCTAAATTACCTAGCAGTAAAGCACAAATACAGCAGCATTTTATATCTACCAGTCTTCATGAATCCATAAAACCTTATGTGCACCTAGAATAGTAGAAATGACATCACATAGACAAGGGAAGCAAAATAAGCACATGCCATTATATAAAAACAGCTGCTATTAGTTATGACATGACAATAGACAAGATTAATTTATTATTTTCCACATACATGAGAATGCAACATAATGCACATTTATGAGCACACATGTTAGTTTCCCGCGTGTTCTGTGAAAATGCAACTTTAAACTAGGTTGAATTATTATACACACAGCACAAGTTGTTAGCATTATTAATTTATTTATGGAAGTGTGACTTCACGTGTTTAAACAGATTTCTGTTTTCTATCCCGCTCCATCACCTGCTGAAGCCTGATAACTGCTTGAGGGACATCGGCTTGTCCCGTTAAGGTACTCCCTCGGTGGTTTTTGAATCTTTTGAGATGTGATTTGTCCACCGGTGCTTAGTGACGTTAGATTTACAATATCATTTACATATTTCTTCTGTTTAGTGCTCTATGGGCGCTGGTGCCCAGTGGATCTAATTCACCCTTGTTCCCTGGGTGACCACCTGTTGGATGAGCGCGTGTTTTTGCTTTCAGGTATTCATACCCCTTGGTGTAGGGTCTTGTAGTTCACCTTTTATTACTTGTCGTGGTTGGGTTTCATAATCAAAGTTTTTTACCTCCCTTCCCTCCATTTATGGGTTGTTTGTCACTTTGGTTAACAGTTGGGTTTTGGATTTCCCATGGAATAATTGGTTGTGCCTTTGGTGTTGGTGCTTTCCCTTTGTTTCCTCTCTTCTTCTTTTCAACCATGCTAGGCTCACGTGGGTCCTATTAGAGTATTACTTGTCTCCCTGACAAGCTATGTGGTTATGAGCACTTTTTTCTTTGGGCACGAGTGGCACTGCACTTCTACAGACGGGTGAGAGAATAGATATGGTTTTGTTTTAATGTAATTAATTTTGCTTTATTTAATATTGTTGTAGTACCCTTGTCCTGATGAAGCCTTAAAGACCCCAGTGGCTGAAACGCGACCGCGACAGCGTCGACACCCTTGTGATTAGGAGTCCTTGCTTAGTTTAACTTTGTTTGTATATTCAGGCGCCTTATGCAAAAGAGAGCGTTGAGAGAAGTGATATCTCAGGCGTATTGGGATCTCCATCATAGAGTTATATCACTCGAAGTTAGGAGTGTGTATAGAGTATGTGATAGGTCATCCACTGAGATCTATCGTTGGGTACACGTTTTGTATTTTGTATATATATGTAATGTATTGATTGTATTTGTGATTTGTATATAATGCATTGTTTTGTGTGTATATAGTGAATTTGGTTTCTCTTTAGACATAATTGTTTTGCGCCATTCCCTTTTTGTATCTGTTTATACGTCCTCTGAATTTTGTGATTGAGTTCTTGTATATATTTAGTTATATAGAACAGGATAATTTACCTTTTCATGTTCTAAAATTATAAATTGAATGTATCCCTCAATACTAGTTTGTTCTACTTTTTCATCTTTTGATGCTCCTTGTCCAGGTATGGGAGGGTAATGTGGACATAACCCCTGTTTTTTGCTCCATACTTTTTCAAAGCAGCAAAAACCTGCAGTCTTTGGAAAGCATTCCTTCTGCTCCCTAACTTTCCACACTCGGAGAGTCTTCTCAGGGGGCAAGCAGGTCAGGCTTCAACGATAAACTTCACAAACACCATTTGGCACGCAGGGAGCCTAAAGCTTATCAGGGCGGTCAGCGCTTCTGGTGCGAGGCTTCCAGAAAATATGCCAATAATCCTCCTTTACCATGTTTAATTTATATTACAGTAGCAGGTTATTAGGTGTAATGGGGAACAGGGTAGAAAGTTAATTAATTTCTTTCTAATGCAAATTGTTTTGTATAATTAAATATTTAGTTGGTTGATAAGTATTTAAATTGTTTAATTGTTATTTTATTTACTAAAATTTTATATTTTAACATACATTTAAGTTGTTATATTTTGTTAGCAATTTATCTTTTAGTACTGGGTTCTTTGTTTTGTAGGAGAATAGGATAGGAAGCTTCTGATTTTTTGAAAATTAAATTAATTGTTAATATTAGTTAATTGATAATCAATTATGTACATTTTAATTGTTTTTTGTCTATGTAAATTCTGTGTTTTATTTCAAATACTTATGAATTTATTGCTACTTTTCAAATAATACTTAAATAATACATGAACTTTTGTTTACTTAATTATTTAAATAAAATGTAACGTCATTTACTAATTTACTTAACTTTAATTACTCATTTACTTAAATAAAAATTAAATAGTACATTAAATTATACAAATTTTATTTGCCGCAGTTAAGTCATATTTTAATTTAAATATCATCATATTTAGTATTTCTATTTTTGTCAGTGACTTTTAGGGTTGCAGGAAGGGTAGCGAATATAAGTAATTTAAAGATTTAAAAAAATATATTTTTATTTGCATATTTATTGTTATATAATATATATTTTTTTTATCAAATATGGTTTAATAATTTTCATTTTGTACGTTTTTTAAAGCTTTCTAATACTGTGCAATACTTTGGAATTGTGTATCGTTCCAAAGGCCATTATTTGCCCTAGTGCTGTTTAGATGGGAATGGGAATCTTAAATATAACCCCTCCAAATTCCAACACTTTTCTTACTGATGCTAAGACTGGAGTCAGAATAGTATATCTAACTCTGCAAGGTCCAACACTTTCCCTAGTGTTGCTTAGACTGGAGTGAGAATAGTAAATCTAAGCACTTCGAAGTCCAACACCTGAAGGGTGGGGGGGTCTTTAGTGTGAATAATATGGTAAAATTATCATCTATGATGAGTGATATTAAAATAAGCCAGGTAGGATATCCGGGGGTTGTCTACAGTAGAGCTGTTATAAGGATTGTTATTCATGTCAACAGTGTGTCTTTATCTACTCTACGAAGGGTTAGCCCATGTCTGCTGAAATCAGTAGCCAATGGAGTTGAAACCTGTGGGTCTGCTGCAAGCCACATGTTCAAATCTAGTAAAGTACATTTCATTCTTCTAAGATCTGGGTTTCCTGCAGGTCACAGGTTCAAATATAGAATAGCACATTTCATCCTTCTGAGAATAATTGTTGCAAAGTCATCATGTGCCCTGCCCCCCCAACTTTTTGCTGAATTGTACTGGTGGTAACTTGGTAACTGACTCTGACTGGCCCTGGGCTCTGCTTAATCAGGCCCAGGGCGAGTGCTATGCTGAAAGAGACACATTTAGAATACAGTGAAAACACCTACATACACTGGGGCACACTATGGGTTGGAGTACCCCTGTGGGTGGCATGACCTACCCTATCAGACCCTATTAAATATGAGAGCAAGGGGATTAAAACTACCTAGAAGTCCCTAGCCAGTAATAGGGAATGGCAGTTTAGAGGCCAACAGCTTTTTTTGCACTTGCGTGCACTTTTTGTGTGCACTGCTGAAGTCTGAGATCAATTTAAAAGTAGCCCTGGGTAGCAGGACTGCTTTTAAAAAGTAAATTGTGCTTCAACTCGACTTTGGGGCACTTACAAATGGATAACCTACAATGTTTTGGCATATTAGGAACCCCCAGGGTCTCCCCTAGGTGTCCCAGGGGTGGGGGTGGGCCAGGTATCTATAAGGTAGACCCTTATAAAATGAGTTTTATGTGCCCTGGGTTAAGTGAAATTTCACATTTCACTCCCCAAGTTGTGATAAAGTGCTGCACAAATTCGACTTTGATGCTATAAGCCCTATGGAGGGAGGATGTGCAATATTTCTATAGATTCAGAACTCCTAAAGTCTCCCCTGGTTGTCCCATGGGGTGGGGGTCCTGTAGATATAAGCAAAGTACTTATAAAATATGTTTTTGTGGGTCCTGGTGCTGGAAAAAGGGCCCAGGTCATTTTTCCCATTGCAAAACCCCTGCCACATAGGTTAACATGGCAGAAAGTTATTAACTAACAACTCTTAATAGGAGAGGGCTAGAAGTACCATGCAAACGCTTCCCCCAATGGTATTAATAAATTCAAGAATATGATATGGTTGAATTTCTCCTAAAGCATAGCAAGTTACATGACTTTCTTGTTTGTAAGTCCAGATTCAGCCTTCCAGTGGTCTGGACTGATTGGTCGGAGTTAAGTGGAATAGCCAGGCTGCCTTGAAGAGGTGATTAAGAGCCCCTGGGGTTAACCAGCTCTGCTGGGAGGGCAGTGTGCTGCTACACAGGAATGCCAGAGCAGGGGGAGGAGTCGTAAACCATGGTCTTCACAGAGAAGAGGAAGCCTTAGTGTCATTTACAGCTCTAAACGTTTCACATCAGCTTATGGAAGGAATGCACAGATGCAAGGGGGAGAGTTTTTGAAAAGCAGCCATCCTATGGGTGTATTTAGCCAGCTCTTACCTCCCTGCTGGAAAAATAGCCATTATGAATTTGGAGGATTTGGTGCACTCTGGGGCAAAATAATGCCAAACTCTACAGGATGTGGTCATATTCGTGGGGAGTTGCCCTGCTCCCATTGGTCAGCAGTGACCTCCTGCTTGACTCAGACAACTTGGAATAAGTATCTGAGAGGGGCAAAGTCTCTCAGATCAGCTGCTTGAAACTTAAGAAAGCAAGACGTTGCCCTCCTGAGAAGTTGGGGTGCAAATTCTAAGGCCTGCCCTCTGGACACTGCACCAGCTGCAACTACAGCCCTGTGGATTACCTTGCTGTCAAAGAACTAAAGAGTGGACTCCCTGCAAGCTACAGGGTAACAGAGCTCACCTGGAACATCACCAACAAGGATCCTCAACTAAGAGAAATACCAGTGGATTTGTAAGGGTTTTGTCCAAGTGGATTGTGGGAACTGAAGTCCTCAAATTTCAAGGATCATCTTGGAGCTTCTAGAACCTTGGAGTGAGTTTGAGACATGTTGGGACTCTTTGGGAAACTTTAGGAAGAAGTTTGGAAACCTTTGGAGGAACTTTGAAAGAAAGCTCCATAAGGAGACCGACTCAACCTGGCAAACCGAGCCGCTTGCCTTCAACTGCGAGCCGGCCAAGCCATCCAGGTTTGTCCAGCTGAAAGCTCCGTAGGTCCCACTTCCAGAGTTTGACCGGGAGTAGAAGAAATCCGAGGCCGGCAAACCCTCATCGAATTCGGCCTGGTGAAGAGCATCGAGGGACCCTGCGAGAAAAAGCTCCGTAAAAGTTTCTAAGTCCGAAGGAAGAAAAGGTGACCGGGAGCAACAGCGAAAGCCAAGCCGCCTGCCTTCAACCGCGTGTCGGCCGGGATCCTGGACTTCCATAAGTTTGACCGGGAGCTCCTCTGAAGGCAATCCGGCAAACCCTCACCGAATCTGGACTGGCTGAGAGCTTCGAGGTAACCCGGGAAGAATAGCTCCAGAAAAGTTTCTAAGTCCGAAGGTAAAAACTGGGACCGGGACCTGCCGTGGGTGATAGCCGCTCAAGGTTCCATTAAGGTCGGCCTGAAACTTTGACTTTGAGCCTGTCTATCGCGAACAGATATCGTAATAAGGCGCTATACATGTTTCTAAATGCTATATATTGCAAAATCTTTGAAAATTCATATCTCCGGTTCCCTACATTGGATGTTTGTTGTTCTGGTTTCATTTTTAGGATAAAAATATTTCCTATTTTTATAAATTGGTGTTGGATATTTATTATGTGTTGTGTCTTGATTATTTACTGAATTGTTGTTTTTAAATGCTTTACATACCTGTTTTTGAAGTGAAGCCTTCCTGCTCACAGCCAAGCTACAAGGGTTGAGCATGGGAATAATTTTTCAAGACTTATTCTGAGTCCTATACTGTGTTAGTGGCCTTATTCCAGTGGCAGACCTGCATTTGCCCCTACCAATAATCCACTTTCCAACAATAATACATTGATTACCAATTAAAAATGCAATGGTACCACAGAAATACAAATTATTATGTTACATTGTCACAAGCCACAAAGAGTATTGTCATGCCACTTTTGGTAATTTAGAGACTTATAAAACTACCCCTCGTTGCAAAAAAGAGGTATGTAAATTTCACACTAACTTGGTTGAGAGCAGGGATGTAATTTGTGAGGCAACCAGCACTTCATTTGAGCCGGTGGTGTCAGGTGGGGCCACTGGCACTCGTTTTTGGGGACCATCAAACCTTTGGGCCATGGCACTTATTATTTTACAAATTGGGCAGTGGATGCAGAATATGTACTGATAGGTCCCAGAGCCCAAAAAAACCAAGGCATGGGTGTGTGAAGACCCCACCCTCTTCAACTGCTTCTTAGCTGACTTGCCTCCTTGGCTAGCTCTAGTTTATTCTCCTGCTTCGAAGCTGGGCAATACTCTACTCCTGTGCTTGATGTATGCTGACAATTTAGCGCTACTTAGCTGGACTAAAATCAACCTTCAAAGCCTTCTGGAGGCAAAAGCACAATATTTTTACATAAACGCCATGGAGACCAAGCAAAAGAAGTCTAAAATAATGATTCAGGCAAAACCACTTTGAAGCCCACACCAGTGGCATATGGGCAAGGACAAAATTGAGGAGGTAGAAGAATGCAACTACCTGGGTGTGTTTGTAGACAGACAGGGCTCTTTCCAACCACATCTGGAGCTTATGCACCGTAAATCAGTTGTTCTCACTGCCGCTGTCAAGCGCATTAAAGCTGCCACAGGATCCTCCACACTTGTTCCGTTTCTGAAAAAAATTTGGGCCAAACTAGTTCTTACAATTGCCAATGGTAGCGAAGCTTTAAGTGGGAGAGACATTATCACCCTGGACAACGCCATTATTAAACTCTTTAAGTCTGTCTTTTCCTTGCCGGTATACTCATTTCCAGCTCAGCTGCGCCTCAAAATCATCATAGTTAAACAATCCATCACAAGGCAAGGAGCCTTCATCAAACTCCGCCACAAACTCACAAACTAAAGTAAGCCAGTAGCGAGATCCTGAACTATCACCTATGGACGGAAAGCAGATGCAGAGTCAACTCTCTGGCCAGAGATTACCTCCCCTGCTCCCTGGCATCAATAGGTCTAATAGAGCAATGGAAGACATTTTTCATCTACTTCCAAATCAAGACCACAGTCAACAAGCATCTTAACAAGTGCTCACTGTTTGCAGTTTAAGAGGCATTTGCACTGAGATTGAAAGCTTGGCTAAGATTGGCTTCTTACACCAAGCTATCACCTCAACCATATCTAGGCATTGCCATCAAAGCATAGCTCAAAACATCATTTATGAGGTTTTGTGTCCACATCTACCTCCAAGGAAGTGTATCGGCATGACAGAGCTCTGTCAGCTTTGAGGCAAGGGACCTGAGACCTTGGTCCATCAGATCTGTATTTGTAAAGCCAATATAAAAGACCGAAAATCTATACTAAGAGTAAGACCAGCTTGGAATCAGAGGGGGCTACACCGCTGTAGGCCCGCGATACTATCATGTTTTAATGCAATGTACATACAGCTCAGTTGCAGGCCCACATAATTCCTGATCAGGCTTGATTAGAGAAACGCCAGTTCATCTTGTGCTATAACCCCTGCAGCCACCTAAGGCCCCTAAGCAAACTCTCTTATGCCACTTGAGCTGAAGTGCCACTTTACTACCAGCAGGTAGCCGGGGGCTGAAGTTGTTGTCTATTTTATGGACAAATCGGACACATTAGGCATTTAAACTTTTCAACATTTTGTTCCATGTTTTTATCATTGCTATTAACTTAAGCGTTACCCTGCTATTTTCTATTTAAAGGTTTTATGTAAGCACTTGGGGGTTCATTATGATGGCAGGCGGACATCAGTAGGGCATTGCAGCGCCGGCCCAATCAGGAACAAAACGCCAGATGATGAAGCATGACATCCTTCGGGAGGTGTGAGGGCATCAAGAGACAAGATTTGTTCTTCCCTCTCACAAGTGGGTCCTAACAAACCAAGGATTACTTCCATCTCCCTCTCTGCTTTCCGCGATCTGTTTTCTCCGCTCCTTTCCCTCTATCCCCCTTTGTATCGAGTGGACGACTAATTGTACCCCTCGACTGGAAGAGTGCCCCTCTTTTTGATTAAAACGGTTCACTTTAGGAGTATGGGCACTGGAACTAAACTAGCTCCTGGTCCCCCCTCTTTGCATTGATACATTTGTAGCACGGCGGCACAGCCGAAGGACCTTACCCCTATCTTTTTGTTTCCTTTCTTCCATTTGGCACACAAGACATGACCACCTCCACTATGGGGGAGAACCTAGGACTCGGCTTCGGCGAGAATGTCATGGCCGAGATCCTTAGAACCCCCTCATGACTGGACAGTGAGGGCAATATGGCTAGCGCCACCATACAAGGCAACTGGAACTCACTGGCATCCTTAAATAACTACAGATCAAGATTGCACTGTACGGCTCCATTATGACGGAATACCTGAGATCTAACGCTGCATCCAACGGCCTAATAATACACACAGGACCTAGAACATTCCTGGATGATCTAGTCTTCAGACGGGAATGGTGCCAGATTGCGAGGAAATGTACCCGCGATTGGCTCATCCCGATTATTGGCACGGCCAAACGCCTTTCAGAGGCATTGATAATTAAAATCAACATTGCGGAGATCGGCCTAAAGGCGGGCATTAGCATCTCCACTTTTAAAACATGTCTGGCCGAGATCAATGCCGAAATGACAGACCATCAGGACTACCTTCTAGAACAGAAGATCTCCAAGCTGCAGAAGGACGTTAAAAAGTTTAATAGGGAAAATATATATCCCTATAAAAGGAATAGTTACCACCATCGGACACCGATGCTTCATCCGATGATGGCTCGTCAACATCGGCGAACTCTGGACGCTCCTCACACAGTAACTCAAGCAAAAGCAGTTGGGGAAGAAACACGAACAAACCAGGACTTCTCCCACTACCCCCATGCCACCCATGTCTGTGCATCCTCACCAACTCTATCCTCCGCAAGGTCCCATGTGGTACCCGGCGTTCCCCGGAACGCATCAGGGATTTCAGCAACCCTTTTTCCAAAACGAGCCACCTCCTTTTCAGAACAGAGGCATGGGGCGAGGCAGAGAAAAAAGAAGAGGGCAAAAACAGGTGCAATGGCAGGACACGGAGGCACAACAGAGAACGACAAGGAGCATGACACACCCAAGACCTTGATTGTCAACCTATCGGAGCGACAACTCAGCACTGATGAAGCCACTGGTCTGGATATGGGTTTTGTGTTTGTACCCACCCCAAAAGAAGACAACTTTCACATGAATGAAGAACTCCACCAGCTGTTCCGCAAGAAGACTGAAGTCCTTCTTCAGCAACAACCCCACACACGGAATGTCAAGACACAGGTCTCAGACCCACCTCCAAATTTACTCCAACAGCAGGGATGGTCCCCAGCGAAGTGCTAACCTTTGAAAAAGCTGTACTGAAGGAGGCCAATTGCCTCACTGGAAAACCAACATATGACACATGCCGAAGAAACTACGTGATGCTGTCAATTCACTCACAGACGATGAGACTATCATCATTAAACCCGTGGAGAAGGGGGGCGCAACCATCATCCTCAACATCGAGGATTACGAAAGGGAATGCTCGAGACAACTCAACAGCACCGAATACTACCACAGACTAGAGACAGACCCCACGGATCGACTACTATCATGGATACGTATCATGGTGAATGAGGCAGCCACTGAGGGGTGGATATCCCCCCAGGAAGCGGCATTCCTGATGAATGGAAACCACAGGATGCCTTACTTCTATCTTTTACCAAAGATTCACAAAGGGGTTGTTCCTCTTCCTGGCCACCTGATTGAATCCGGCAGAGGCTCCCTGCTTGAACCACAGAGCCATTTCAACGACCATTTTTTACGCCCGCTAGTCCAAGCGACGCCAGCATACCTGAAGGATACACTGGATGTCCTAAACTTAATACAGGAGATCAACAATGACAACACAGAGGTTATCAACCTCCTCCTCACCCTCGATGTAGAGGCCCTGTACACAAACATTCCCCAAGATTCAACCATCGAGGCAGTGGGGAAATTACTACAAGAAACTGACCTCCCTACTAATACACCGGCTGACTTTATCACCAAGATCATTACCATCGCACTGAAAAATAACTTCTTTATTTACAAAACCCCCATCTATCACCAGGTACAGGGCACCAGCATGGGCAGCACCTTTGTGCAGAGCCTGGCAGGGCTGTACATGGCACAGTTTGAGGCTACCAACATCTTCACGGATAGTAACCCGTTCAAAGATAACCTCATTTCCTGGAAGAGGTATATCAATGATGTTTTCATCCTCTGGAGGGGAGATGTGGATACCAGCAATAAAGTTCATGAATGGGTCAATAACCTCAACCCCCACCTATGTTTCACTAAAAATCCAGTGACAAGGAGATTCCATTCCTGGAACTACTCATCACCTTGGAGGATGGACAACTCCACACGGCCACTTACACGAAGGCGACCGACTGTAACAGCCTCCTCAGCTTTCAGAGTCAATACCCCAAGGTCCTAAGAGAACCTACCATACGGTCAGTTTTTGAGAATACATCGCAACTGCAGCAGCATCCAGGAATACGACGCTCAAGCAGGCTCTCTGGCCAGGAACCTACATGACAGGGACTACCCAGGAGAGGTGATCAATAAGGCCAGGAAACATGCCAGAAATAACAACCAGCAGGCGTTACTGGAAACAAGTGAGAAAGAACCAAGCAACACAATCACGTACATGACAACCTTCACACCGATGTCTAACAGAATCAAGAACATCGTTAAACGCAACTGGAGGATCTCGAACAGGGGCACCCTGAACCTGGACCTACCTCATTTTGCGTTCAAAGGATTTCCGAATCTGCGCGACCAACTGGTCAACATCAGACCATGAGCTAAGAACTATTCACAAGACACAACCTTGTGGGACCTACCACCAGTGACAGGCCATTTCCCATGTGGTACATGCAGCGCATGTCCCTCCACACGACACGACACACTAAGACCCTCCACCTGAATGACTTTACATGGGAACAGCGTAGGCACACAAACTGTAGCACCAATAATTGTGTCTACCTGGTTACTTGCCCTTGCTCACTGAGATATGTGGGGATGACGACCCGACAAATAAAAGTGAGGATAAGCTAACATAGAAGCACGATCAGGCGTGGCCGGACGGCCACAAAAATGACGAACCACTACATCAAGAAAGGCCATTCCTGTGACGAAATACAATGGGCAATACTGGAGGCTAACCTGGTGTGGAGCAACAAATCACTGCTTTGCCCCGAACAACGTTGGGTGCACCGTCTCCGTACACATGAACGCGGTCTCAATGATGAAATACCCTGGGTGGAACTTTGACGCACCCAGTTTGTATAAACATTCCGCAATTGATATGCTCCAGACTGACGACCCTCCACAGATGGGCTGGGACAACATCACTCAGCCACACATACCAAATCTCACCCTAACAAATCCCCCTCCTGATTAGACTCTTGGGCTCCTTGGTTTGAGCTCACCTCAACATAAGTACATAGCGATGGGCAATTATGGGGGCTGAATAATTCACTTATGTCAGGTACTGCTAAGTATTGTAGGACCACTTTTCACACCAGATGGGCCCCACCTGGATTTAAGCACACTTGGGTATTTATGATGTGAATCATGTAACTATTTATCCACCTTGAGGCTTCGCTTTTCCTCAAACGCAATACAGATTCAACAGTGAATTTATTTATGGTACATACGCCCGTAGTCACGCCTTCCTATTGCAGCACAGGGGGTATAATCTATAGCGAAAAACACGCACACTACCTAGCGCGCTGTAGCATCATCTATTTCCATGACGACCAGGACCTGCATCACATTCTCTGCGCATGCACTGGGGGTAAAGCTCTCCCTATCACACATGCACACTGTAGCTGCCTCCTGAAACACACGCAGCTGTAGCAGATGATTACTCGACATACCGGAAGAGGGCCCCTCCCCACAACTAATCAGTTCCACAACTTATAGCCGTCCCCACCGATGACCCCACATTGTAGGCAGGAGTACAGACGGGGTAGGTGCGTTTGAGCCAGCACCCAAGCAAAATTGCGAGTAAAACCGCTGTTCTGAGGAAATTAGGAGCGAGTTATTAATTTCTCTACACCGCACTGTAATGATAATACAAGATAGTATCTGATATTTGTGTTCCACATTATTTCATCATTTGTTTAGCCCGGAAAGGTGCTGGCGTCCTACTCTACTAGCCTATGGAGCAACTCTCCTGATATTTATAGATAAGAGGATAATGTGATATTTATTACTATGGACCACACTTGTGGGGCACTAGTCATGGCGCACGGAGGCTCCAACATCTGCAGGACCATCTTCGATTGGCATGCACGATCAGTGCCCCTGTACAATCACAATTGAAGTGCGATATAGGCACGCACTGGCTGCTTAAACACTGGCCATTTTATCAATAGGACAGCACTGAGTGCGGAAGACTCCTAGGGTACCGGAGGGACCACATAGGCCTCGACCATTCCTCCTGGCAAGGCGTGTGCTCAGCCCATCCCGACTCGTAGTTGAGACTCCGCATACGTGCCATTCCTCCAATGGCACCTTTTCTCATTCATATCTCGTATATGTCACTATGATATGCGTAGCCGAATGATAGGCTGTGGGGACACATTGATCTGCCCCACTTGTAACTCTGATGCATTTTTTCTGCTTTCTGTCATCTCTCTCCAAGGTGACGTCTAGGAGTGGCAATAACTAATTCGTTTTTCGCAGCTAGACTGTATGGTACACTGTTCCCTGGCCCGCCCTGACTGCTCCTGAGGGTATTAACCCTTTCAACTATGTCACTCTTCACGTGCACTACACTTCACCAGGCTTTTTCAGGCCTGAAGAAGCGCCATGGATCTTTGAGACCATACAGGCAGGAAACATGTTGATCTCTTCCACAGTGTAGTTACCTTAGGCTCATTAAGCCATTTGAGGTAACCCTTAACCTACAGGTTTTAACTCTGTCAAGGGTACCTCCTCATTAAAAATTATATTTCTATTAACCCTTAGACTCGCACCACATCACCCTCCAAGAGGACCCACTCCACACACCTGCATGAACCAGATGGCGTTTTGTCTACAAAGATCACCCTCAAAGCGACCCTTCGGGGGACTTGTAGGGCATGGCAGCTCTTGCCCGACAAGGAGCAAAACGCCCGATGATGAAGCATGACATCCTTTGGGGTGTGTGAGGGCATCAAGAGACAAGATTTGTTCTTCCCTCTCACAAGTGGGTCCTAACAAACCTAGGATTACTTTCATCTCCCTCTCTGCTTTCCTTGATCTGTTTTCTCCACTCCTTTCCCTCTCTCCCCCTTTGTATCGAGTGGGCGACTATTTGCACCCCTCGGCTGGAACAGTGCCCCCCTTTTTGATTAAAACGGTTCACGTTAGGAGCACGGGCACTGGACCTAAACTGGCTTCTGGTCCTCCCTCTTTGCATTGAAGCAGGAGGATCGCCACCGCCGGCCCGACGGTGGCGATCCTCCCGTCATCATAATGACCCCCAAAGTGCTAAGGCTTTCAATAACTGAGGCCTCAATAAAATGAACTTGCCACCTAAATTGCCTGTTTGCATTGAGTCACTAAATGACTTCTCTAATGAATAACAATTAGTCAGGGTGTCTTTTGGGACCACTGTGAATTGATGTAATTCAACGTAATGGTGGCCTACATGCAACAGTAGACCGCCAATTCTGCATTTGCTTTTCCATAGGGTAAATATTTTTTTAAGCAGTCTATATCCATTAAAATGTTGATCCATTTGGAAACCCACTGGTGGGTGAGGCAGGTAGTTGAGCAATTCCATGAACCATTTGAACCAATGTCTTCTCCTTCTGAGGCTATCCACCACTACAAAGAAAACAGCTTCCGCTTGCAGTAACAGTTACAACCAGCACCTTGATACATTCCTTTCTAACTCGGGAAGTTGAGGGGTGTGTTTCTCTCACACAACTTCTGTTTGCACTTAGGAAAGGGTTGTAAAACTCCTGTAGCTAGTTGGGCAGATCTTTCTGATGCAAAAAAAGAATTTAGTGCATTTTGAAAAAGTGTGTTGCAGTTACAAAGCCTGATTCACAATTCTTTGCAACTGCAAAAACCTCACTACATGAAGACTCTAGCTTTTTTGCCCCTTTATAGATTTGCACTATTGTTAACTTTTTATACAATGAAAAATCTGCAATGTTATTTTTTTTGTATGAACTTGTCAGTATGTTGGACTGTTTGCTCCTTACACTAACTTCTTTTCTATTCCAAATTTATACATTTGTGGCTACATCAACTAGGCATCAAGTGCATAGCGATGGCACAGAAATGTCAGAGTACTATTATTAAACTTCAAGAGGAAAAGATATGCGCGGAGCCAGAAGATACACAACAAGCAAGACATTTCTCACACTTAGAAAAGCATTTTAAACCAGCATTTTCTTGTCTAAACTCCAGATGATGTACTCTTAACCTGGATCACATCAGACTGAATTCATATCTACTATTGTTCAAGAAAAACTTGAAGACAAACCTGTTCAGCACATATCTCCCACAATAACATATCTCCCACAATAACTAACTCATATACTGACTCTACCGTTTCTGCTAGTGTACCGTTTTGTATAAATGCTGTACTTTTCTACTCTTTAAAAGTCAAGTTATCCATTGGACATTTGCAATAAAGGTAGCTCAAAACATAAAGAGATTAGGCACATGTGGGAGCTGACATTACCACGTTAGTCAATTTGAGGTGCATAAATTCAAATCTCTGCTCTGAAAAATTAAATTAGGGCTATTTCACTTCTAAATTTGGAAAATGGGAACATGAATGACTAAGACAAAGGAGAGCTGAATGCTGAGATTGGATTCCACCATTCACTGCCTTAGAAAGTTGATTAGGGGCCAGATGTAGGAGGCCATTTACTGACCGGTAACGGCCGATTTCAGCTGTTACCGACCGGTAAATGGGTATTTGGTATGTAGGGGGCCATTTTTACAGATTCGGTAAATTTACCGAATCAGTAAATTTACCGAATCAGTAAATTTACCGATTCTGTAAAATACCGAATCGGTACTTTTACCGATTCGGTAACGGCCAAATGTAGGTGGGACTCTTCAGAGTCCCTAAAGCCTTACAGATTCGGTATTTTACCACCCAATCCAATTGGGTGGTAAAATACTGAATCCAGGTGTGCCTGCACATGTGTGCATGCACACCTAGCCATGTGACAGACAGACATGCCCTTAGGGCATGTCTGTGTGCCACATGGCACACATGCCCGTCTTTGGGGTGCTAGAGGGTGTCAAAGTGACACCCCCTGCACCCTTGCTGAAATCGGTATTTACCGAATCGGTAAATACCGATTTGGTATTGCCCATTGATTCCTATGGGTTTCAAGGCCCATAGGAATCAATGGGCATTACCGAATCGGTATTTACAGAATCGGTAAATGCCGAATCTTAACGATTCGGTATTTACCGATTCTGAAACACCTACATACCCACCCCTCTATTTTACCACTTCTTAAATACCGAATCGGTAAAATTTGGTATTTAAGAAGTGGTAAAATAGAATTACCTACATCTAGCCCATGATTCTCAATTGAGGTGTTTCTCAGTATATTTTGCCAATCACCACAAGAGAGTCTGTAGGGTGCTGCGGCTCTGGGAACCAACTCAACAAAAAAAGTCACTCCTTCAGGTTTTCTCCTAACGTCGTAGTAGATCTTAGACTCTCATGGAAATCAAAAGCATTCCACAGCTCCTCCTGGGAGTGCACGTCAGTTACAGATTCGCAGAAGTAATTGAGGAATTGTTTGGTGAATCCTATGGTACTCATATAAGTGATCATTTACTCATGTGTACATTTTTTTTGACATGGTGAGAAACTGCTTCCCTAAAACGCACACCATTTTCTAAGAGTGTTTACACCACTTCATTAATACCCCATTAAGGGCCAGATGTACGTAGCCAAATACCGGTCGGTAACGGCCGATTTCGGCCGTTACCGACCGGTATTTGGCTTTTGACATGTAGGTGGCATGGAATTTACCGAATCGGTATATTTACCGATTCGGTAAATTTACCGTTTCGGTATTTTTCTGAATCGGTAAATATACCGATTCTGTAAATCCATATGTAGGTGGCACAGTTTGCAGTGCCACAGGCCCTTAGGAATTCTTATTTTACCACCCAATCCTATTGGGTGGTAAAATACCGATTTCCAGTGTACATGCACATCTGTGCATGTACACCTATGCCATGTGACACACAGACATGCCCTTAGGGCATGTATGTGTGCCACATGGCACACAAGCCTGCAATTGGGGTGCTACAGGGGGTCAAAGTGACACCCCATTCCCCCTGCCAGGATTCGGTATTTACCGATTCTGTAAATACCAAATCGGTATTTCCCATTGATTCCTATGGGCTTCAAGGCCCATAGGAATCAATGGAAAAATACAGATTCGGTATTTACAGAATCGGTAAATACCGATTCTTACAGAATTGGTAATTGTGAAATTACAATTACCTACATCTGCCCACTTCCAATTTACCTACTCTTAAATACCGAATCGGTATGATTCGGTATTTAAGAGTAGGTAAATCGGAATTACCTACATCTTGCCCTAACTAAATGTAGGTGCTTATTAGAGGTGGGAAACGGACAGCAAATGTTTGTGACTTCTTGTTTTCGAAAGTTAACCTACTATTGCAGGTGCTCCATTCCAGAAACACCCAATTCCTGTACCTGTGCCGAGATTTACTCTCACATAATATGTTACCATATAGTGTGAAATTGATATTAGAATTGTGAGTATAATACATTTCTGTTTTGGGAATGTGTAACCTAAATGCACTTTTGTAATTTAAACTATATGAGAACGTAAGCGCATGGAAAGGTTTGTGATCCAGGCCAGGGTGATCACAATTAAATGAGATGAAATTAAATATTTATAAAGTGCAACAAGACCCGAAGGTATCTAAGTGATAGATACATTAGAAGGTGTTCATTAGAGGAAAACCCTTAGTAAATCCAAGTTTTAAGATGTTTCCTGAACTGAAGCAGCTTGTGTTCAGTTTTAAGAGCAGTGGGCAGAGAGTTCCAGAGTTTGACAGTGGTGGAAGTAAACCTTTTGCCTCCCCCTTTTACTTTATAAAACGTGGGTATGGCTAGGTTGCCACTGTAAGGTGAGTGTTCTACCTGGGATTTAGGGCTTGAAAAGTTGACAGTGGAACGGGATGGGTGGTTGAATGGTGGATAAATATGCTAATAGCTAATACATCCAGTTTCCAGAAATCCTTAAAGGATAACTTTTTAAACAAATTGTGCTGATCCAACAAAATACGTGCATGACTGCGCAATTCACTGTTTACACTAGATCTGTCAGAGACCAAAAGTTTGTCTTTGATGAGTACCTGATACTTTCTCTTCCTTCCTAAGTCTTTTCCACATCCATCAAGTGTGTTACATAAGGCGGAAACTATTACTATGGTAAGTGAAATAATATGTAAGATTAGTCATGACAAATGCATGTTATAATACTGGGTCAAACAAAGTAACATCACAAAGCATTATGGTTGCAGAAGAACAGATTCGTGTAACTGAATATAAGGAATTTTCAACAATGTCAGAAGCAAAATGTTACAAAATGTTATGTCCAGCGTGTTTTTGCGTATGCACCGCCACCATTTAGGAACTCAGATGATTTACTAATAAGTGAAATATAAAAATGATAAGATTGTGGGAACTAGTATCCACTAAACCGGCAAAAACTCTGTATTTTTCTGTGCTTTAGAACATTGAAGAATGTTTGCTTTTAAATGCGGAAATGCATTACCCTTTTTTAATTTTATTTTAAATACTATTGACAGTATTACTTACAGCATTTTACGATTATTTGTTAAACAGAAGTAATCGAAATGCATCTTAGCATATATTAGTCTTTCTCAAGTCTGAGCGCTCTTTCCAAGTATTTTCGTGGACATTCATTTGCAACAATAGCAATTATCGGTTTGACATCACAAGTTCCTACAACATAGTGTTTTGTCTTGCATGGCATTCCGTTCAATGCCATGCATACTGCTTACTGCTTCCCATATTTTGGAGGTGTTACTCAACCAGGCGCGCAACACCATCAAAGGGCTTCAGCCCCACCACCCCCCCACGTCCCCCCCCCCTGTCGTGTGTGGCAGCCCGGGTTCCGGCGGCTCCCGGGCACACACGCAGCCGCACCCGAGCACTTCACAGGTCTTTAAAAGACCATGTGCATGTTAATAAGGCTTTGATGTTGTTTCACCCCTTCCAAGAGCCCCTGCAGCTCCACTCTGCCTATTGCTTAAAGTTTCAGCCCCCCGAAATTTTCCTTAGCCCCCCCCCCCCCCCGAAATGTGGCTCTAGTTGCGCCTCTGTACGCAACTGTCTCCTAACCCTAACTCCCCATTGTATCTGCATAGGGGATGGGGAAGGATGGATACTAGGTTAGTTGTTAAGATAGTTAGCGTCTTTGGGAGGGTGTCATTCATTTTCGCTAGCAGGGCTTTTAGGCTCTTGTCCCGTTTATTATAAGTGGTATCCACACCCAGGCGCTTTTTGTAGTTTGCTATTGCCGCCATCTCGGGTGTCGCCCATTTTTATGTAATCATCACTAGAGAGGGGCTTTGGCTCTGCCCACATGTTGGGTGGCAGGAGTTCATGTTTTGAATGGACAGAGTTGTGTGCTTCTACAAAAAAAGTGCTTGGCCTCTAACAGCTATGCTCATTTTGTTTATTTAACCAGCTACCAAAGCTTGAACTTTCAGGGGCACACACATGACATTGGAATGCTATTAAAGTGTTTTAGATAACTTAAAAATGTATGTTGTTTTTCTCCTCTGACAGCAGCACATTTGAGTAGCGGGCAGTCATTAACCTACATGGATTTTTAGGTCTGGCTTGACAGTGCAATTGTCACTTGACCTTTTCACTTTTCACTTTTCACCGACACCAATATTATTTAAAAGTGTTTGCCTCCACACAAATACACATCTATTACCAAGCTATTTACTTGTAACACTTCACATTACCGTACCATACAGCATTCCTTTAAAGCCAGAGTATTGGCATTGATAATGTTTGTTTCAAATCAGGCAGATTCATGGCTTGACAGCAGGGGCTGCTTTTGCTTTCCAGTGCATTACTATCCTGCATTTGGCAAGAATAAAAGCCTGATCTGCACCCCTGCATACCATTTTTTATATTTTGATATTATAGTCTTCCAGTATTGGGCTACCAATGTGCAGTCTCACATCATATAGTAGAAGTCTGTGGCTTGCTGTTGACACCATAGGCAGTTTTTACAGGGAACAAATAAGTCGGATAATTAATAATAGCTTGGTAAAATTAAATTGTTGATATTTGGACATTATTTTGTGTGTTCCAGATATTTGTCTGTTCTTCCAAAATGTCCTTGCTGATATTGGTTTCCCATCTATCTTTCACTGTGGTAGAGTCTACATAGTATATGGGCGCGGCAGTGTTTTGTAGCAGTGCCTCGTCCAAGTGAGAACATTTGCAAAGTGTCTGATTTGTGTGGTTTCTTAGTCTTTTGCCCAAAGGCAGTGTATTGCTCTCCCCAGTGCTCTGCATTTGAGAAGATTTCCTGTCACTATACTCTAAGGGCCCGATGTAGGTAATTAGTATTTACCGATTCGTAAATACCGAATTTTACCGATTCGGTATTTACAAATCGGTAAATGCTATCTAGTTATTTTTACCAATTTATTTACCGAATCTGTAACATTCGGTAATTACCGAATCGGTATTTACCGATTCGGTAATTGCCATTGATTCCTATGGGCCTTGATAAAGGTAAATAACGAATTCTGAAGGGCCAGTGGCACTGTTTTCAGTGCCACCTACATCACAAATTAGCGATTCAGTATATTTACCGATTCGGTAATTTACAGAATCGGTAAATTTACAGAATCTGTAAATTTACCGAATCGGTAAATTCAAGGCCCCCTACATCTGAAACTCCAAATACCGGTCGGTAACAGCTGAAATCGGCCGTTACTGACCGGTATTTGGCCTCCTACATCTGGCCCTATGTTTTTATGTGCCTTGCCTTACAAGACCCCTACTTTTACCAGGTCTGTTTTTATCCATGGGCATCTGCTATATGTCCAGCTACTTTCTAAAACATTGGGGGGAATAGTAGTGGTATCACTTCCACTTTGCCCTGTTGTCTTGGGAATGTCAACCAGCAGTGCTAGCCACGTGAATTTAATTAGATATAACAAAGTGATATAGTAGGCGCGGTAGGATTCTCATTTTCATTCTAGTGATGACAGTGGTAGCTTGCACCAGAAGGGTATTATCTGTCTAGTTGCATTTATGGCTTTGCCTACGTAGCCTGCCATTAATTCATTATTTTCATGTATCCCCCAATATTTGAATGTGTCCTCTTCTCATTTAAGCACATATTCTATCTGCTTGGTAATTCATTGTCACCTGATTGTTTCAAGGGAAACAAACATGATTTGTGTCAATTGACCTTGAAGGCTGATATGTGACCAAAATCTATGAGTACATTCATATTATCTGATAAACTATTTTTGGGGTCCAACAAGTACAGCAGGACTTCACCTGCATATAGCAATATGGTTCGTTGTCTAGATGGTAATGGGATTCCCCAATCTTGCTCTCTCTGCCTCACTATACATGTCAGGGGCCCAATAGTAATGGCATACAGAATCTACCATAGAGGGCACCCATGTCTGGATCTCCTGCCTATGGACAATTTCTCAGTACAGTGCCGCCCGGTCTTGACTCTCACTAGGAATTGGGAGAATAGGAATCAAATCCACTTCGGGAATCCCATGTTATTCCTATTGCTCCAAAAGTGTCAAAGAGGTAGAGCCACATTAGCATATCAAATGCCTTCTTTCGGTATGGAGAGGTGACTGGTGGAAGTGGTCCAGCTCTCGGGTCCCTTCAAGGACACGGAACAGTTTTCTCAAATTAAGGTGTGTTTTTCTCCCTGGTATAAAGCAACTTTGATCATAGTGTATGACAGTTCATATTCACAAAGTCATACTGTTTGCAATCACTTTTCCAAGTATTATATTCTCAGTATTTAACAATTACAGTGGTTGTCATGACTTCCCATCTAGAAAGTCTCTACCCTGTTTGGTATTATCATTATTATTGCTTCTCTCACCAAATGAGGTAGGAATTCCTTTGTATATGAATCCATGTGCATTGTCTTCACTTTTGGTGCAATGCATCCTTTATATGTAGTGTGTAACCCAGCTGCTAGAACCTCTATTTCCCCTGGCAAGATGATCTATTGCTGTTTAATTGATAACACTGTTATGGGATGTGGTGTAGGTATTTCCTAATCTGTGATCTCTACCCTGGAATCGGTAGTGTATAGCTTTTTGTAATACGTCATGAAGGTAATGTTTATGTCAGATTGTGTGTTAACTACCTCATTGTTTCCTTGTGTTTTCTTCACCAATCAGGTCAGTAATCTACCTGACTTATATCCCTCATTATGTTGCCGAGCTGTGTATTTTCTGTGGTCTACTGTCCTGAGTTTTTCCATTATCGCGTTATACTTTATTCTGGCCTCAGTCAGTGTACCCCATGTCGGTTTGTTTGGGATTCTAGTTCTAAGCCTCTTATGTTTTGTTCCTTGGAGATTATGGCCTGTTTAATAACATATGTTGTCTTAATATAGACAGCTCTTATTAATACTTTGAACACATCCTATTAGTAGCCAGAATTCTCTGCTGTGCCTTTATTCTCCTGAAAGCATTGGTCTTTACTTTCTCCTGTTGTCTCAGGGAATGCGCCATCTTCTAACTCTGCTTTTTGGCGACATCAGGTAGGTATAGCTGAGGTTGGCCTACCCCATGCTTCTAATTTTAGTAGTAGGTGTTGGTCTGACTCTATGCAACCTAAGTATTCTGTGTTTGTTAATTGGTGGTGCAGTTCCATTCTCCCCACATATCTAGCATGGTATGGATATTATATACACATGAGTGAAAGGAGTACTGGCAATCATTCAGATGCATTTTTCTTCATATGTCAAATAGTTGCAATTGCTGCATGCATATATTGAATTAAATTGCCAGAGGTCTACATTCTGTTCTCTGCAGGGGACGGGTTGATCTATGTTTCTTAGTGTCATGCACACAAATAAAATCACCCCCAGATTCCGTATCAAACAAGTCAAAGAATGTTGCCTGGTTAGCGTTTGGGAACCATATGCTTGCCAGTATCAAAAGTTGTCCTTCTAGTGCAGCAGGATGGAGTATATGCCTTCTAGATCTACATGTCTAATTTTCTTTCCATATTGAACCACAAAGCTATCCATATCAAGGTTACTTTTGAGAAGGTGGAGTGATCATCACCCACAATTTGACCTTATCTATCTCGGTCTTACTAAGATGTGTTTCTTGGAGGCATGCTACCTATATCTTTCTTCGTCCAAGGTATGTGTGTATTCTAAATTTTTTCATTGGCTTTTCCTGTCCTCGTACATTCCATGTTATTCAGTTATATTGGTTGACCTTCTGAAGTTGAGTAGTACTTTCTTGATCAGAGTCTGTACCTCTACTAGTACCTCAGTATGTCTTCGTAGTGCCTATATTGATCTGATATGAAAGTTACAACTTGACATCTGTCGACCCTGTGTGGCTTACCATGCGATACACATCCGTACCTCCTGTTTCACCAATTCCTTTAAAAAATGCAATCAACTCATGCTTGTCAATATCAAACATTATGAGCGTGCCTTGACAGAAGTCTGGGCACACCCAGGGAAAAGAAAAAAGGAAACCCCCAGTTTGGTTGTTGGGGGAAACAGGTCAGTCTCTGGTTGGCACCATGTCTCTCAGTACATATGCCCTTTAGACTTCTGGGGCTGTTTTATACGTAGTGCCCTGTGGCACAACAGGTATTTGAGCTCACTATTGCTCCCTTGGGGACCTTTGGTATTACAGATGTTGCCACAGATGCTTTCACAATTCGACTCCTACAGTGGGATCCGAGGGTAGGCCTTCTCCCTCTTTGGGACCAGAGTAAAGCCTCGTTGCCTGCCTTACCCTCCAATGGCCAGTCTATGATGTGCTTGAATGAATGACTAAAGACATATAACCATAGTTTTTACTAGTGTGAACACGTGCTTTGGTGGCTCATCTATGCTGTACCTGTCACTGGGTCAGTGCAACCCTTAAGACCTAGGCATTCCCGCTGGACGGAGGAGAGACGAGTTGACCAAACTGGGCATGACATGGTCCTCTACTCAGCCCACATCTAAAGGGATGGTGTGAGTAGGGATATAGACTGTGGACAACTTGAGTGGAAGAGACCCAAGGGAGAGGCACCCTAAACTGAGAACCAACTGTAGGCAAAGTCTAAACAGCAAAGGGATGAATAAAAAGACTCCAAACAGAGCAGTGTAGGGCACTTTCATTCCATTGTCACAAAATACTGATTAAGTAGAACACAACAGAATGAAAATAGGTTCAATGTCAGCATTGCAAAATACTTAAAATGCAAATGGCCTGGAAACCAAAGACGCCATGCCAACTGAGCAAGGAGATAGGGATGCATTAAATCCTTCATTAAGGACTCTATAATTCACACCAGATTCACAAACTGACAAGTTAGAAAAGATACTGCAGGTTATCCTGGACATAAAGAATGCACTTGAAAACGATAGACTCCTTGGCACTAGTAAAGGACCTGTTGAGGACTGATCACAAGAAATACATGGACTGGGTGGTCAAGACTAAATTTACATTGCACACAATAATTCCATCCTTTACAGATATGCAAAAAAGATCTCAGAATTGAGGCACTAAGAAAAATAAATACAAGACAGATTGTAGGACACGGAGAGGCACTGAAGGTGCAACAACATAAGGATTGTATGGCTATAAAAAAAACGGATGGCCCGGGTGCTAAATTAGACTTGGAAGAGTGGCTGACACACAATGTGATCCCAGGTAGTACTTTTCAATTCAAAGAGCACCCTGGGTCCTGGCATGACCACCCCCACGGAGAGGCCCACCCAAATCACTGACACTCAAGTATCTCAATTTCACAGATAGGATAACATCCTGCAAGTAGCCAGATGACATGTTCCCTGGGACATGGAAATACATAATATCGTTATTTCCCCTGCTTGCACAACACTAGTAAAGGAAGGTGCAGCAGTTTCATGAAAGTCAGTAAACAATTGATGCAAATGGGGTTGCAATACAGTCAGATCTACCAGCTAAATTGTAAGCATTGGAGAAAGGCTTAACATATTTCTTTATAGACCGGACAGAAGCTTGGAACTTGTTGGAGATCAGAGACCATAGTGTTGGAAACTTAACCATGGAGAAAAATGGAGCAACATGAAATGGAGTAGAAAACAGAGCAAATACTTATAAGCACCAATTCGATGTGCTCCAGCAATGTTAGCAGCAGATAGACTGTCCAGCTGTGACCATTCATAATCTGGGGAAGAATCTGACACATCAACAAGAGCAGAAAACATACACCTTGGCTGGAGCATTGAAATCACCCTGATGACAGGGAATAATATCATCAGAACTGGCACCTGCAGCCCGAATATGTGCGATAAGGATAGTAATTGCATGTCATGCTGAAAACAGTCAATGAAGGAGACCTACTGCTGTATGTACAAATGAAACGGTGGGTCAGAGAGACATGGTGCCAACCAGAGACTGACCTGTTTCCCCAACAACCAAACTGGGGGTTTCCTTTTTTCTTTTCCCTGGGTGTGCCCACACTTCTGTCAAGGCACAGCTGGACGCTGGGGAGAGTGAGGCTCTGAACTGCGCCGAACTTGTGTGACAGGAGCACTGCAACTTCGAGCCTAAGAGGGCCCTGTTTCATCCCCTGCATCGGGAGGTTTTCAAGCAGACTTGGCAGGCTGGTGAAATCCCACCTGGCTGAGGTTCCTGCCAGCTGAGTCACAGATTTGGAGAGAGTGCAACAGATTGCACCACAGTGTCAATATCCAGGTGAGGAGAAGGTGGGGCACGTAGCGGAGGAGGCCCAGGGGTCAAGTCGGGCCGAGGCCTAGCACCTGTGGGTGATGCACCCCCAGTGGCAGCTCATCCGCTATGGCAGAAGAGCCTCGCCCCACTGCTTTCAAGCAGTGCAAGAGGAGGAAACATAACATGATGATAACTTTCTGATGTACTCATGCTATGTTTTCTTTACGGGCAGGAGGGTGGATGTGGCTGCTCTACTTACGGAGCAGGGAAAGGGCAAAGTGGTATGCCCACTCAAGTGTGCAAAGACTATTTAGTTGGCCAAAGCAGTCATGCGCACATCCCTGTTCGCAATGCAGGCTGCATTACAGCCTGCATGGAGAACATGCCCAGCCACTGGCTGAACGCCTTGTCACGGCGCTCAAGAACAATCACAGCGCTTCATTTCAGTGTTGTGATTAGCTTAGGAGAGGAAGCCTGGCTGTCTACTTCCTGTTCCTGGAAGCAGACTGAAGAGCGCATGAGCACAGAAGACGCGGGACCCAGCCTTGGGGTAGTTAAAAAAAAAATATTTAGTACTTCCGCTCTCCACTCCACGTCCCCACCCCCTTCAGTGTCCTTTCCCACGTTTCCTGCTTCCCAGCTGTCCTGTCCCACCTGCAGTACTACGTAATAGTGGCTGATGTGCAGCCATGCGCAGAGGGCGTGCCACCGGTGCGCCAAATCATTCTTGTCTGCATCCAACCACACCTGGACCGCGGCCAGCACCAAGGACCCTTCCTCTCGGACACTCCACGGCTACAATGCCAGCACCCTCCTCCCCATCAACCCTGGAGCCACACCGCCTGCCTTCTAGCAACACTGTAAAATTTTCTTGTACCCTGCCTGTTGAAACTGCAAACACACCTTCTGCCACATCAGCACACCAGCGCCTCCTGACGCCTAGCGGACCAATAGTGCAGCCCGACTAGCTCAACTGCATCCTCCTCAACGAACAGCCCCTCCACAAACACACAACAGAAATCTAAGACCTCCTCTACGCCACCTCTTCAGACATCGACTTCTTCACAGAAACCTGGACCAACCTCTGCTCTGGATCGGACATCACCATCCACGACAGCTACAAATTCACCCGCATGGACCAACCCGAGTAGCCAGGAGGAGACATTGCCAGTGTCTAAAAAAGTAACAGAGAAGTGGGAACCCAATATACCATTAGAAGCTTGGGCAGATAGACTAGTAATACATTAAGGTGCTTTCAAGGAATTTCATTAGCTATTCTCTGTCAAATTTTATACAGATTAGTCACTTTTGTGTTAAGCCCCAATAGGGTGCTCAACTTTGAATAATCTAAACAACCATCAAGTTATTCACAACACGAATATTCAGTAGAACACTTATAGACATGGGAATGCCTTTGTTCAAAAGTACACAATTTTTAATGTGAACAGAATTAAAAAGGGTACATTAGAAAACAACAAAACACAATGATAGAGGATACACTAAAAAACCTACAAATCATTGGTGTAAACATCTATTCCAAATGAATACAAAAAAAGAAAATGAATCCAAAACAGCAGAAAATAGTTCCTTAAGGGCAACATATGCTAAGAAAGTAGATGTATCAGTTGACATTACGGTCTGTTGTGGCAGATTTGTCCGTCAGACCATCTTCAGGACATAACGCGATTGTTAAAAGAGACCTCTGTACAAACATAATGTATACAATTACATAAATAGTCAACCATGACGACATTTTTGAAGAAAGAAAAGAAAAACCCATGTTGAATAGAAAGGAGATAGCATCGTTATAAATCAGCCAATAGTGTGTTAACCTAAAGATGTAGTCAAGATCAGAGTAGCTCACATATCTTCACAGAGGAGAGTGAGTGATAAAAAAGCTATTACCAAAAGCAACTTAAAATAGAACCTTTTTATGAAAGTGTTACTTACTTTGATCAAGTTCAGTATTGAATTCCAACCAGATAGATCAACGTTTAAAAACACAGAAAGGGCCTTGCGAATAGGCTCCTATGTGTATAGCGACAAAGAATGTCTATTTACAAAACATAAGGTAACATAGAGACAAAAAAGTATCCAAAAGACAGCGCAATCTAATTGTGCCTAAACTCATCAGGTTGATGAACTGAAACTAACAAAATGATGACTTGGTCCAAAGACATTTAGGCCAATTATTGAAAATGAAAAAGAAACCGAATTACCTTTGATGGATAAGCTCCTGAAATCTAAAGAGAAGACTGCTAACATCATCAGATACTGAAAAAACGGTTTACAAAACCACTTGCAATATTGTCAGTCTGTAGGTTATGTTGTTGAGTGCACAGAGATGGTTAGCCCGCATATCATAGTGAAAAGTCTTAAACCTCCTTTTTAAGCACCATAAATTAATACAAGATCATTCGAGGTAACTTACAGCTATGCATTCAGATGAATTTAAACCAGCTTTACCTTCAGTGTCTCCCTCTAAAGGTATATGTAGAGAGAGTCATAATTACTCATATACAAGACACGTTTATATTCCTCAAATCATATCGTAAACCTGCTGTAGTTAAGCAAGTGTCATAGATATATCTTAAGTATATTAAACAGATCGCTTAATGGAGCGTATGAAGACGGTACATCTAGAACAGCCTCATGTTGTCTCTCAAAACCATACTTAAAGGGGAGTATCATAATTTGTGTAACGACCAGGCAAAGCTTGGCTTACCTATTGTGAAGAATATTAATCTTTATCAGAGGTAAATATAAGGAAGGCGCCAATCCGAAAAAACTGTTAAAAAACAGACAGAGGAGCACATTTTGAATCAAGGTTAACTCACTGTGAACAAAAGTCAGATAAATCTCGAGGTACTCTAAAACGTACTTATTACGGAAGAGCAGTAGTCTCTCTCCGAATTATGAAGTTAAAAGGCAGCACTCCGAGAAATCTAATTAAAAACATAAGGGGTGCGTCTTAAATCATGACTAAGTTGTTTATATACAGCATATCCAGACAAGGCAGGAGTCCTTACATTGCTTACTGAGTTGGAAAAAATCCACGTCTCACACGCATCCCGCTTTCAAAAACAGACGGCACACTGAGCATACGGGGCAGCGTGTTTTTATGTCTTCACGACAGTTTTAGGCCCAATTGTATAGGAAGCAGACTATCCTAATTCCGCATCATGTTAATAAAGTACAGCGGCTATCTTAAAGTGTCTACTTTCCGCTCTATTTATAATAGGCACAGCTGCCATCTTTCAGTGTATGGCTTCAACTTGAACGAATATTTCAGAGGTAAAATCCTTACGTCACGAGTTGAATCTCGCAAACTGGATATATATTTTTCCAACTTGGGATAGTGATAATTTACGTTGGAGTTGAAAAAACTAGAAATAGTTTGCCAGAAAATACACCCAAAAAGTAAAAAGGGAGACAAAGACAGAAGGTGTGTTCAAACACAAATAAATCCAAGAAAAACATTTAAACATCATCTCCTATTTATCACAATATCACTTAGTGGTGACATTTCCATGAAGTCATTGGTTTAGTTACAATGGTAAATATTGACAGCATTCATTAATACCACATTCTATTGCTCAAATGATTTAAACAATTTCTCTTCTATATCACAATACCACATAGTGGTGACATTTCCATGAGCTCATTGGTTCAGATACAGTGGTAAATATTGACAGCATTCATTAAGCCCACAATCTATTGCTCAAATGATTACAACACAACTGAGTTGGTGGTTTAAAAATATGTAGTCTCAAAGTGTTTACAATTTATACAGATGAAAAGTGACTATTGTATTATACAAATATCATGTACAATAGATAAAGAATTCAAACAATCCCGAATTCTTGACAACAAAAACATGTATGATGTTTTTTACAAAGAATTTGCATAGAACAGAATCGAGATATAGTGACCAGGTGGTAGACTGAATCAGCTATCTCAAAAGATGTCAAAACAGGTCAAGACATAGTATAACACTATCATCAGATGCAGGCAAGAGAGTGTCATTCATTTGCTGAATTCAGTCCCTTCGCAATGCTGTGTGTGGCAAATCCATTGATTTTCTTTTAAAGTGAGAATTCTGTCTACATTGGACTGACTAACCGAAAGCCTGACTACCTCCATCACCCACCAGAGCATGTCCTTCTCAAAATGTTTAGCCTTACTAAAACGTTTGACTAATGGCGCATTCTCAACCTTACCGCCTATCGTTGTTTTGCCTATGTAGTACAGGCCACAAGTAAAGGAAAAGAAAAAACTCTCTTGGATCACCACGTTCACGCAAACTGTACTCAGCAATACACACTATAGGATCACTCAACCTCACATATTCATCACCCTACAGGTTATAAATTTGAACCCTAGAGAACAACCTGGTATGTCACAAAGATAAAGAGCTCACAGATCAAAAGACAAATTCAACATTTATTTGTAATACATAGGAAGTTAAAAAAACTGCAAAGTTTGCAGTGGTACATACGATTAAAAACACAGTAAAAAATCACATTAAAAAACATAATAAAAACATATGGAAGGAGACATTTTGTGAGAGACAAAAAACAAATATGTGAAAACAATCAAATTCATCACGTGAGGGTTATTCACAACTGGAATCTCATGTATAAAAACCATCCGTCTATTCACTTCTTGGTTGAATTCGAAATATGGCAGTTCATGGATATAACCAGCTATATAAGCACAATGTCGACGCGTTTCGGTGGTTGTATATTATTGGAATGCCACCTTCATCAGGATCTACATAGAGCTTGTCTCTCGCTCAACAATTAAGCTTTTTAAAAAAACTAATTAAACAAAAAACACAAAATATATATTTTTATATTTGCATGTATATATAAAACATAATTTAACTCATTACCGTCCTAAGATCATTCTAATGACATTTAAAAAAAATGTTTTAGCTACCCCCCATTTCTCTTACGGAAAGACACATGATATAAATATACATAGACCTTCACTCTAATGCTTACAATTGATTCTAATAAACAATTGTGTGGTTTCTCTCTTCAAAACTTTCTATAAAAAACATATAGTAATATCAATGACCATCCAGTAGTACTATCCCACCCAACATCAAATAAAACATCCCAACATGTTTATACAGCGTATTGCTCATCTATTTATCAGTGTATTCATACCGATTGTTTAGAACGGGTTCAGGTCCCCCTAATGACTAACCCAATCCTTAATTCAACATGGAGGACCAACTCCATGACCATACACACACACATTTCTATATAGCACATTATCCATACCCAAACTTACACTCTTCAAGGCATTCTGGAAAATCACTCAATAAAATACAGACCAATGATTCGGTGCTGTATCAGAGGGATATTTATAATTATCTTATACACTCTACTTCCGCTTGTTATGTACGTAATCTTTCATCATTCACCTATTCAATAGATATATACACCTAGTGCCAAAAGGACATTGGACACAATAGATCACATTGCTTATGTTCCAGTTAAAAAAATACTTGATGGGGGGTCTTTTGTCCATTGAGCTCAAAGCACTTAGTGGTCTTAGTGGTACTACGTGCTGAACACATATTACAATTGAAATGTACTACCACAGGAACTAGTTGTCTCATATTGTCCACAACTTGAACGTCAGATGTATTATATATATGTACAAGTCGATCATTTAGGTTAGAACCCCTTTTAAAAGAGAACAGGGGTGTCTGAATCAATTCTGGAAGTCCAGACAGCAATGTCCAGTGTTTGCTAACTATTTCTTTTTTATTATTAGTTGCTGTTCCAAATGTAGTTACACACACAAGCTGCGGTTGAGTTGATTTACATTTTATTTCCAGCAATGTGTCACAGATGTTATACCAGGCGCGTTTCAATGAATTCTTAAGGAGCTTCCTTGGGTAAGCATGTGCTCGCAGTTTTTCTTTTAGTTTTTTTGCTTCCAAAAAATAGTCCTCCCTACGGGAACAGTTTCTGAACAAGCGCAGAAACTGCCTGAAGGGTCGACCATCTTTGAGAGCTTGCGGATTATGAATATTGTATTTCAGCAGCGTGTTCCTTGCTGTGGGTTTAGTGTAAAAGGTAGTATACAGAAGGTTGTTACTGTCCACTCTAATTGAGATATCTAGGATATTCACCGTTGTTATCATATTCCAATGTCAATTTTAAAAGAGGATTTATATAATTAATCCAGTCGTGAAATTGAAGTAATAGATCTTTACTACCTTTCCAAATAAGAAACACGTCATCTATGTACCTTAGCCAACAGATGATGTTTGACATAAAAGAGTTCAAGGTATCAAGACAAACTTCTTCTCAAAGTCTGAGACATAGATATTGGCTATGTCAGGGGCATAAACAGCCCCCATCGCAACACATTTTAGCTGTTGGTAGAACGTGTTCTCAAATAGGAAAAAGTTTCCACACAGGGAAACTCTGACACATTCAATGATGAAGTCAGTGGGAACACTATGTGGTCTAGGTCGACCATCCAAAAGTTGTTCAATGATGTTTATAGCATCTTTCTGCGGAATATTGGTATACAGACTTTCAATGTCCATAGATACCAATAGTTCGCAAGTTGGCTCAAACTGGTGATTTTCAACCACATTAATCACTGCTGTGGTGTCCCTGATATATGTCACAGCCTCTGTAGCAAATGGGTGGATAAAAAAGTCGGCATATTGGGCTACTGGCTTACAATTAGAGTTACACCCCGAGACGATCAGTCTACGGGCGGTGGGGTGGCATATTTTGTGTACTTTCGGTAGAATGTATATTACCGGTACAGTTGGCGATCTATTCATGAGGAAGGAAGCCTCCTTGTCGCTATGCCAACCACCATCTTGTCCCTGGTGACTCAAAGTCGAGATGGTATTAGACAGGCAATTTGAGGGATTACCTGTCAACTTCTTACAGTGTGTTTCTACAGATAGTTGTTTTAGTAGCTCTTTGTCCCAAAGTACAATACCTCCACCCTTGTCTGTCTGCTAGCTTACAGTTCCAGGAAGGGTCTGCAGATTACAGAGAGATTTCTTTTCTTCTCTTGTAAGATTGTATTTAACAAATTATGTTTTCTTAAATAGATTCTCAATCTCAGTAATTACAGCATTCTCAAAAGTAATTATTTCTTTCGCAACCATTGTGTTGGAAGCAAAGAACATTGAGCGATTATGTAAACCAGTAGTGTCTACTTGGGGAACTTCAATATTGTGGGCAAAGAAATTTCTCACTCTTATGGAACGGAAAAACTTTTACAATTCCAATTTAGTTTGGAAAATATCACTTTTGTTAATTGGCACAAATGAAAGACCTGATGACAGGATCGCTATTTACGACTCTGATGGTACATGTTGAGACAGATTAAAAATTGGAATGGTTTGTTGGGGATCTATTATTTGTAGTACTGGTTCCGGATCTGCCTGAACCCTAGTGTGTACTGGTTCCGGAACGATCCTCTCTTCGCTGCTCATTGGCTCCGAGCATGCCTTGACCCTAACCGGTCTTGGTCTAAAAAAACCTGTCTGGATGTTGAAGGTTGTTGCTCGTAGTGCTGGCGATGCGTATTATCAGACTCTTGATCACTCTCCGTGTCAGAGTTTGTGCCTGAAAACGTGGTCCGTTTACATTGAAATTGGTTAGGGCCTTGGAGTTAATAAAAATCGTTGTGGAGATAAGCGTAAGTTCTTCCTTTGCTATACCTCTTAATATCCTTCTGCAATTTATCAGATTTTTTTATGGGAGTAGAATTGCTGAAATTCTTTGATTGTACGTGTAATCTTGTCCAGAAGTAACTTGGATTTAGTTATACTAGAACCGGAATTGATTTTCCTTTCTAAATTCTCAATTTCTTTCGTAAGGGACTTCATGTGTTTAAGAGCCGTTTGGATGCTCAGCACTATCCAGGTGCGTAAGCACTTATTGGCTGTGTAGCTAAAGCTTACTTTAAAGTCCTCATCTTCAGTAAAAATAATGGGTATATTTCTGATCTGTAAGCCTGTGGGCATTGTATTTGCTTTTAGACAATCTGTCAGAAACTTAGTATGTAGCTTTGTTCTTACTAGTTTCTTTTTTAATCTCTCTAATTGATTTAAGACTGATTCGTATGGAAGTTGTATTGCAGGGCCCCTATTCCCTAACACGGATGGGCCAGCAGCGATCTGCAGAATATATTCATCCGTATAGAATAATGTCTCCGCTTGAGACATAAGTGTGGTGTAATATGTCTGTAGGGCAACGTCAAACTAGAGCCTAAGCTCTTCACACAAATCACTTGAAGAAAGTGATCCACAACTGACAAATATCAGCATAATATATAGTAACAGAAAAGTGGGAACCCAATATACCCGTGGAGGCTTGGGCAGATAGACTAATAATAGGTAAAGGTGCCTTCAAGGGATTTCATTAGCTATTCTCAGTCAAATTTTATACATATTATTCACTTGTGTATTAAGCCCCTTTTGGTGGTTCAACCTTGAATAATCTAAACAACAATAAAGTTATTCACAACACGAATATTCAGTAGAACACTTATAGACATGGGTATATCTTTTTTCAAAAGTACACCATTTTTTTATGTGAACAGAATTAAAAAGGGTACATTAGAAAAGAACAAAACACCATGATAGAGTTTACACTAAAAACTACAAATTATCGGTTTAAACATGTATTCCAAATGAATAAAAAAAGGAAATGAATCCAAAACAGCAGAAAACAGTTTCTTTAGGGCAGCATATGCTAAGGAAATAGATGTATCAGTCGACGTTTCGGTCTGTTGTGGCAGATTTGTCAGTCAGACCATCTTCAGGACTTAAAGTTGATTGTTAAAAAAGTCTACTGTATAAACATAATGTATAAAATTACATAAATAGTCTACCATGACGACATTTTTGAAGAAAGAAAGGACACATAGGCAAATGTACGCTAATAGTAAAAAAACTAATCCTTCAACACCAATCAAGAATTCGCTGTAAGGTTGAGAATGTAACATTAGTCGAACATTATAGTCAGGGTAAACATTCTGAGAAGGACATGCCCTGCTGGTTGATGAAGGTAGTCATTCCTTCAATCAGACAGTCCAATGTAGACAGAATTCTCACTTTAAATTAAAATCAATTGATTTGCCGCACAGACAGTATTGCGAAGGGACTGAATTCAGCAAATAAATGGCACTCCCTTGCCTGCATCTGCTGATAGTGTTGCACTATGTCTTGAGCTGTTTTGACATCTTCGGAGACAGCTGATACTGTCTACCACGCGGTCAGAGTGTTTCAATTCTGTTCTATGCAAATTCTTTGTAAAAACATCATACATGTTGTTGTTTTCAAGAATTCTGGATTGTTTGAATTCTTTATCTATTGTACATGATATTTGTATAATACAGTAGTTACTTTTCATCTGTATAAATTGTACACACTTTGAAACTACATATTTTTAAACCACCAACTCAGTTGTGTTGTAACCATTTGAGCAATAGATTGTGTTATTAATGTATGCTGTCAATATTTACCACTCTATCTGAACCAATGATCTCATGGAAATTTCACCACTATGTGGTATTGCAATAAATAAGAGATAATGTTGAAATTGTTTGAGCAATAGATTGCGGTATTAATGAATGTGGTCAATAATTACCATTGTAACTCAACCAGTGACTTCATGGAAATGTCACCACCATGTGATATTGTGATAAAGAGGAGATTGTGTTTATATTGGGTTTTTTAGATGTATCTATTGTGTTTGAACAAGCATTCTGTCTTTCTCTCCCTTTTCACATTTTGAGTGTGTTTTCTTGAAAACTATTCCTAATTTTTCAAACTCCAATGTAAATAATCACTATCCCAAATTGGAAAAAAATATATATATATATCCAATTTGCGAGATTCAACTCATGACGTAAGGATTTTACCTCTGAAATATCAGTTCAAGTTGAAGCCATACACAGCAAGATCGCAGCTGAGCCTATTATAATTAGAGCGGAACATAGATACTTTAAGATGGCCTCTGTACTTTATTAACATGATGCAGAATTAGGATAGTCTGCTTTCTATACTATTGGGCCTAACAGTGTCGTGAAGAAACAAAAAAAATGCTGCTCCGAACGCTCAGTGTGCTGTCTGTTTCTGAAAGCGGGACGCGTGTGAGAAGAGGATTTTTTCCAGCTCAGTAAGAAATGTAAGGACTCATGCCTTATCTGGATATGCTTTGGATGAACGGTACAAAAGGGGGTGGTGATGGACGGAGCATCTGAATCAATCAAACACTCACACCCAGTCAAAAGATCTGGGTTTAATCCATCACCGTTCTTTAGCCCACTCTGCCACCCCAGTTCAGACATGGCTATATGCAAATCAGTCTGACCCTGTGCCTCATGGGAACAGTCCAGCCCGAACTGCCAAGCCATGTCTTCCCTGGACCGGAAACAAGCTTCCGAGGACCGGTTTCTGGCATTCCAGCCGTCTTCAGCCCGGCTTGCTTGAATCCAGTGGCAAAGTGAGCAAGGGACTCACGTCTGAGCATACCCTGCCACACTTATGGTGGCCAAAAGCAGTACAAAAGGGGGTGGTGATGGACGGAGCATCTGAATCAATCAAACACTCACACCCAGTCAAAAGATCTGGGTTTAATCCATCACCGTTCTTTAGCCCACTCTGCCACCCCAGTTCAGACATGGCTATATGAAAATCAGTCTGACCCTGTGCCTCATGGGAACAGTCCAGCCCGAACTGCCAAGCCATGTCTTCCCTGGACCGGAAGCAAGCTTCTGAGGACCGGTTTCTGGCATTCCAGCCGTCTTCAGCCCAGCTTGCTTGAATCCAGTGGCAAAGTGAGCAAGGGACTCACGTCTGAGCATACCCTGCCACACTTATGGCGGCCAAAAGCGGTACAAAAGGGGGTGGTGAGGAAAGGAGCATCTGAATCAATCAAACACTCACAACCAGTGAAAAGATCTGGGTTTAATCCATCACCGGTCTTTAGCCCACTCTGCCACCCCAGTTCAGACATGGCTATATGCAAATCAGTCTGACCCTGTGCCTCATGGGAACAGTCCAGCCCGAACTGCCAAGCCATGTCTTCCCTGGACCGGAAACACGCTTCCGAGGACCGGTTTCTGGCATTCCAGCCGTCTTCAGCCCGGCTTGCTTGAATCCAGTGGCAAAGTGAGCAAGGGACTCACGTCTGAGCATACCCTGCCACACTTATGGCGGCCAAAAGCGGTACAAAAGGGGGTGGTGATGGACGGAGCATCTGAATCAATCAAACACTCACACCCAGTCAAAAGATCTGGGTTTAATCCATCACCGTTCTTTAGCCCACTCTGCCACCCCAGTTCAGACATGGCTATATGCAAATCAGTCTGACCCTGTGCCTCATGGGAACAGTCCAGCCCGAACTGCCAAGCCATGTCTTCCCTGGACTGGAAACAAGCTTCCGAGGACCGGTTTCTGGCATTCCAGCCGTCTTCAGCCCGGCTTGCTTGAATCCAGTGGAAAAGTGAGCAAGGGACTCACGTCTGAGCATACCCTGCCACACTTATGGCGGCCAAAAGCGGTACAAAAGGGGGTGGTGATGGTCATTAGTCATGATTAAGACGCATCCCTTTAGATTTTATTTAGATTTCTCGGATTGCTGCCTTTTAACTTCATAATTTGGAGAGAGAGCTTATCCGTTATAAGTACGTTTTTGAGTACCTTGAGATTTATCTGACTTTTGTTCACAGTGAATTAATCTTGAATTAAAATATGCGCCTCTGTCTGTTTTTTAACAGTTTTTTGGGATAGGCCCCTTTCTTATATTTACCTCTGATAGAGATTAATATTCATCACAATGAGTAAGCCAAGCTTTGCCGGCTCATTGCACAAATTATGATACTGCCCTTTAAGTATGGTTATTAGAGACAACATGAGGCTGTTCTAGATGTACAGTCTCCATATGCTCCATTAATCGATATATTTAATATACTTAAGATATATCTATGACACTTGCCTAAGTACAGCAGGTTTATGATGCGATTTGAGGTATAAAAACACGTCTTGTACATTAGTAATTATGACTCTCTCTACATATACCTTTTGGGCTAGACACTGAAGGTAAAGATAGTTTACATTCATGTGAATGCATAGCTGTAAGTTACCTCGCACGATCTTGTATTCATTTATGGTGCTCAAAAAGGAGGTTCAAGACTTTTCACTATGATATGCGGGCTAACCATCTCTGTGTACTCAACAATATAGCCTACAGACAGACAATATTGCAAGCGGTTTTAAACTGTTTTTTCAGTGACTGATGATGTCAGCAGTCTTCTCTTTAGATGTTAGAAGCGTATCCATCTAAGTTAATTCGGTTTCTTTTCATTTTCAATAATTGGCCTAAATGTCTTTGGACCAAGTCATCATTTTGATAGTTATAGTTCATCAACCTGATGAGTTTAGGCACAACTAGATTGCGCTGTCTTTTGGAAACTTTGTTGTCTCTATGTTCCTTTATGTTTTGTAAACAGACATTCTTTGTCGATATACCTATAGGAGCCTATTCGCAAGGCCCTTTCGTTGTTTTTAAACGTTGATCAATCTGGTTGATATTGAGTACCGAACTTGATCAAAGTAAGTAACGCTTTCATAAAAAGGATCTATTTCAAGTTGCTTTTGGTGATAGCTTTTGTATCACTCAGTCTCCTCTATGAAAATATGTGATCTACTCTGATCTTGACTACATCTTTGGGTTAAGTTCCAAATTTCACACTATTGGCAGATTTATAACAATGCCATCTCCTTTCTATTCCACCCAGGTTTGTCTTTTCTTTCTTCAAAAATGTTGTCATGGTCGACTATTTATGAAATTTTATATATTATGTTTATACAGGGGATTCTTTTAACAACCGACTTTGTGTCCTGAAGATGGTCTTACGGACAAATCTGCTACAACAGACCAAAACGTCGACTGATACATCTATTTCCTTATTATTGAGAACAGTGGTCCTTAGTGAGGCAAAAATAGGAACAGAGGAATGAATATTGACCCAATCAGTACTATATTTGTTAGACTTGTCCAGCCGGATAGAGGTTTAATATTTAATATTTTTGAATCTAATGAGAACAGCATACACAAACATTTCCAAGTGGGACACAAGCCTGCATCCTACTGAAAAAAGGACAAACAATAGGACACACAAAAAGTCTAAGGCAAGGGTGTAGGTTTGCTACACACAAAATTCACAATATGACAAACAAATCGCAAAAGAACACCTTTACACATTAAATGGCAATTCAGAGCAGTGCATAAGGCATTTTAGGGTGTCAACGGTGTTTTGATCTATATAAACAATAAATGGATCATCATCAGGACGTTTCAGATAAGCATGCCTGTGTACAATTGCCTGTAATGACTTTGATACAATTGGAGAAAAGAGAAGGGGGGAGGAAATACAAATAATAAAAAGAGAGCACCAAACCAGGTCCACATATTAAATTCAATAAATGGTTAGTCATTTCTATGTTTAAGGTTAACAACGCTCCATGACGATTACAACTAAATAGTATCATAATGAGCTAGGATCGAAAGGCCATATGTTAAAGATAACAAAAATAATATAGTGTCATACATCGCTTGACCGCATGAATAGACCAGAAGTATTGAAAAAGCCAGTGTCTGTTTGGGAAATTAATTACAGGTCGCATTCGGAAAGCTTGGTGGTGAGTAGGCAGAATAAAAAGGGACACATATGCATTATCAAGTCTGCGTGAAAAGGCCTAACATATTTGGAAAAGCCAGTGTCTGCTAGGAAAATTAGTTAAAGAGCGCATAAAGTAAGCTTGGTAGCGAGCGGGCAGAATAAAGAGAACACATATGCGTTATCAAGTCTCGCATAGATAGAGGTGGATGTGAGGCTGATGATATGGTCAGCAAACTGATAGACCTGAAAAAAGAAATTAATATGAGCTGTAGAAAAAGGGAATAAAATCGCATAGGGTCCCGCAGAATGGGCTGACCGGCGCTTACCATGAAATTTCAAGGGAACATATTTGGAGGCACCCAGACTGCTTAGGGCGTCGGATGCGATGGCACTTAGGGGCCGATTATGATGGCGGACGGACCTGAGTCCGTCCGCCACCATAGAGTAGGAGGGACCGTCCGCAGGGGCAGCGGCGGTCCCTCCATGCAAATTAGGATGTGACCGCCACCCTGGCGGTCACATCCTGTATTTTTAACATTGCGGCGGGTGCTGCTTGAAGCAGCACCCGCTGCAATGTTAAAAATGTAAGTTGTGCATTTGCATGCACAAAGCGGCAGGCACCGCGCGGTGCCTGCCGCTTTGTGCACGCAAATGCAGGGGGGTACCATAGGTACCCCCCATGTGCACCCCCCACCCCCTTTACCCCTGGGGGCCTGCAACGGGCCCCCAAACAAAAATCCGTATGCCTTTGCATGGCAGAAATGCCGCCGTGTAAAGGCATGTTACTCCAGTCATCCTAATATGGCTGGCGGTGTCTGATAGTGCTGATAGTGTTAGTGCTTTTCCACTGCGGACAGGAGGCGACCGCGGCGGAAAAGCTGCAGACTGAACAACGATCCCCCAGCCATCCTAATCTGTCTTTTTCAGTCCGCTGTGGTTTTCCCGCATCCTCCGGGCCGTCGGGGGCTTCCGCCGGCCCGGAGAATGCGGGAAAGCCGCCATCATAATCGGCCCCTTAGTTTGCAAAAATGACCCGTCAGACGAGGTAGGATTTAATGTAAGGACAAGAAGGGTGTGTAAGGGGACCACCTAAAAAAGGACAAGAAAGGAAGGGGAGGCTTACCCATCCAGTGATGGGAAACACTTGATGTTGTTTATTTCCTGAATAGGGAGGGAGCCGCAGCCGCGTACTACAGGGATCCAATAGGGATAGATGTCTGTAAGGGAAGCAAGATGTCAATCCTAGTTTTTGGTGGAGTGCTCCCTTGTTGCTAAAAACCGCTAGTGGGGAGAAAGCTCTTCCCTCAGTCTTGAAAGAGGGGAGAAAGAGACCGCAACCGGCAGTCAGTGTCTGGAGGTTCAGAGGCTATGGAGTGAGAGAGCACTAATTGCAGTCGTGCAGGGAAACAAGCCTTAGCCTTGAGTTCGGATTTTAACCATGTGTAAAAATATACAGCAGAAAAGAGGTGACACAGGTAAAAAGAGGTCATGGCTAAATTGCTAAAATACATTGGTGTAAGGTAAGTTAACCTTGCATGAAAAAAACAGGTGCTAAGTACTCAGAATAAAATTACATTATGCTTTATATGAGTGTGGTCCAATCTTTAAGCCGATTCAGACCTGTATGTATGCTGTTAGTCTCCAAGATCCATTTGAATTCTTCCTTATTGAGTAATTTGGAGATGTCGCCGCCTCTTGGGGGTGGTTTGACCACACTATTAACTGTCCAGCGTATGTCATTCTCAGTATGGCATGTTTCTTGAAAATGTTGAACAAGGGGGCATTCTGTGTTTTGCATCGTAATCTACTTCGGTTTTGGCAGATCCTGATGCGTATCTTTTGAGTAGTTTGTCCAATATAGATTCGATTACATGGACATAAAATAGCATACACAACATTGCATGTATTACAGTTAGTGAATGTTTTTAGTTCAATTTTTCGTATTTTCAAAAATGAATTCTTTACATTCAATGGTGAGGTCACATACAATACAGTTTCCATATTTAGCGTGCCCAGTGAGAGGTGCAAGTCCCCAGTGATCATTGAGGGTGCTTAAGGGCTTAGAGTTGGGTAATGCTGCACGTACAAGATGATCTCTAATATTTTTATTTTTCTTGAAAGCAAAACATGGGGCATTCAAGATTCAGTGTGCCAGCATTCAGGACCTTCCAATTCTTAATAATGGTTATGCATATGATGTTGGAAACCGGGGAGAAGTTTGTGACGCAAACCAATCGGTTTTGGCATGGTTTTTATTTAGGTTCAAGGAGGACGTCTTGAGGGCAGTACCAGTCTCTTTTCATGATGTTACGAACTAGTCTGTGTGAGTACCTTCTGCTAGTCAGTTTGTTACTAAGCACTCTAGCCTCATGGAAATAATCTTCTTTAAGTGAGCAGTTCCTCCTAATCCGAAGGAACTGAGAGTAGGGTAAAGAGTCTCTAAGCTCACAGGGATGGTAGCTGTCGTATCTTAATAATGTATTGCGCTCTGTAGGTTTGTGAAAGAGACTGGTAATTAGTACCCCATCTTTTTTAAGGACATTGAGATCAAGGAATGGAATAGAAACTTTGTCGTGTGTCGATGTAAACTTAAGGCCCTCACAATTGTTGTTAAGCCAATGGAGAAATAAGTGTAGGGTTGTTTCAGTGTCTTGCCAAATCATGAAAATGTCATCTATTTATCTCTTCCACTTAATAATGCCAGGTTGAAATGGATTATGAGGTGACAGGAGGCCGTTTTTCTCCATGTACAGTATCGCTAAGTTGGGGGCAAAAACAGCCCCCATTTATGTGCCTTTCACCTGTTGATAATACTGATCATCAAATAGGAAGAAATTCCTAGTGAGGCAGATCTCTAAGAGTTGGAGTATGAAAACTGTGGGGACAGCCTGTGGGCGTGGCCATTCATTGAGAATGGTTTCCATCACAAGTAGAGAGTCAATTTGGAGGCTATTTGTGTATAAGGACTCTATGGGCAAGGTACACAAAGCATCTATTTCCTTAGCATATGTTGCCCTTAAGGAACTGTTTTCTGCTGTTTTGGATTCATTTAATTTTTTTGTATTCATTTGGAATAGATGTTTACACCGATGATTTGTAGTTTTTTTTGTGTGTCCTCTATCATGGTGTTTTGTTGATTTCTAATGTACCCTTTTTAATTCTGTTCACATAAAAAATTGTGTACTTTTGAAAAAAGACATACCCGTGTCTACTGAATATTCGTGTTGTGAATAACTTCATTGTTGTTTAGATTAGTCAAGGTTGAACCACCAAAAGGGGCTTAACACAAGTGACTAATATGTATAAAATTTTACTGAGAATAGCTAATGAAATCCCTAGAAGGTACCTTTACCTATTACTAGTCTATCTGCCCAAGCCTCCAAGGGTATATTGGGTTCCCACTTTTCTGTTACTATATATTGCACAGACATTTGTCTGTTGTGGGTCACTTTCTTCAAGTGAGTTTTGTGAAGAGTTTAGACTCTAGTTGGACGTTGCCCTACAGACATATTACACAACACTTATGTCTAAAGCTGAGACATTATCCTGTACTGATGAATATATTCTGAAGATTGCTGCTGGCCCATCCCTGTTAGGGAATAGGGGCCCTGCGATACAACTTTCATACGAATCAGACTAGAATCAATTAGAGAGATTAAAAAAAGAAACTAGCAATAACAGAGACACATGGTAAGTTTCTGACAGATTGTCTAAATGCAAATATAATTCCCACAGGCTTACAGATCAGAAATATACCCATCATTTTTACTGAAGATGAGGACTTTAAAGTAGGCTTTAGCTACTCAGCCAATAATTGCTCACGCACCTGGATGGTGCTGAGCATCGGAACGGCTCTTAAACACATTAAGGGCCAGATGTAGGTAATTCTATTTTACCGATTCATAAATACCGAATTTTACCGATTCGGTATTTATGAATCGGTAAAATAGAAGGGGGGAGATTTAGGTAAATTCGGTGATTGAATTACCGAATCTGTAAACATCGGTATTTACCGAATCGGTAAATACCGATTCGGTAATGCCCATTGATTCCTATGGGCCTTGAAGCCCATAGGAATCAATGGGCATTACCGCATAGGTATTTACCGATTTGGTAAATACCGATTTTTGCAAGGGTGCAGGGGGTGTCACTTTGACACCCTCTAGCACCCCGAATACAGGCATGTGTGCCATGTGGCACACAGACATGCCCTAAGGGCATGTCTGTCTGTCACATGGCATAGGTGTGCATGCACACATGTGCATGCACACCTGGATTCGGTATTTTACCACCCAATTGAATTGGGTGGTAAAATACCGAATTTGAAAGGCCTTTGGGACTCAGAAGAGTCCCACCTACATTTGGATTTACCGAATCGGTAAAATTACCGATTCGGTATTTTACAGAATCTGTAAATTTACCGATTCGGTAAATTTACCGATTCTGTAAAATAAATGCACCTACATTCCAATTCTTAAATACCGGTCGGTAACGGCCGAAATCGGCCGTTACCGACTGGTATTTAGGCTCCTACATCTGGCCCCAAGTCCCTTACAAAAGAAATTGAGAATTTAGAAAGAAAGATTAATTCCGATGCTAGTGTATCTAATTCCAAGTTACTTCTGGACAAGATTACACTTACAATCAAAGAATTTGAGGGATTTAACTCCCATAAAAACAGATAAATTGCAGATGGATATTAAGAGGTATAGCAAAGAAAGAACTTAGCCTTATCTCCACAAAAAGATTTTTATTTACCCCAAGGCCCTAACCAATTTCAACATAAAAGTGACACTTTTTCAGACACAAACTCTGACACAGACATTGATCAAGCCTTTGATAATATGCATCACCAGCACTACGACCAACAACCTTCAACATCCAGACAGGTTTTTTTAGGCCAAGACTGCAGAGGGTCAGAGCAGCCTCAGAGACAACGAGCAGCAAAGAGAGGATGCTTCTGGAACCAGTACACACCAGGGTTCAGGCAGACCCGGAACCAGTACTACGAATGGTAGATCGCCAACAAACCATTCCAATTTTTAATCTGTCTCAAAATGTACTATCAGAGTTAGAAATAGCGATCCTGTCAGCAGGTCTTTCATTTGTGCCAACTAACAAAAGTGATCTTTTCCAAACTAAATTGGAATTGTACAAGTTTTTCCTTTCCATAAGATTGAGAAATGTCTTTGCCCACAACATGGCAGTTCCCCAAGTAGACACTACTGAGTTACAAAATTGCTCAATGTTCTTTCCTACCAACACAATGGTTACAAAATAAATATTTACTTTTGAGAATGCTGTAATTACTGACATTGAGAATCTAATTAAGAAAACATCATTTGTTAAATACAAGCTTACAAGAGAAGAACAGAAATCTCTCTGTAATCTGCAGACTCTTCCTGGAACTGTAATCAAGCCAACAGACAAGGGTGGATGTATTGTTCTAAGGGACAAAAAAGCTTACAGAGTGGAGCTGCTAACACAACTGTCTGTAGAAACAAACTATAAGAAGTTGACAGGTAATCATTCAAGTCGCCTGTCTAATACCATCTCGACTCTGAGTCGCCAGGGACAAGATGATGGTTGGCTTAGTGACAAGGAGGCTTCTTTCTTCATGAATACATCGCCAACTGTACTGGTAATATACATTCTACCGAAAGTACACAAAAATGTCACCACACCCCCCCCCAGGTAGACCGATCGTCTCAGGGTGTAACTTTATTCTTAAGCCATTAGCCCAATATGCTGTCTTTGTTATCCATCCATTTGCTACAGAGGTTGTGACATATATCAGGGACACCACAGAAGTGATTAATGTGGTTGAAAATCACCTGTGGATCCAACTTGTGAACTATTGGTATCTATTGACATTGAAAGTCTGTATACCAATATTGCGCAGATAGATGCTATAAACATCATTGAACAACTTTTGGACGGTCAACCTAGACCACATAATGCTCCCACTGACTTTATCATTGAATGTGTCAGAAATTCCCTGTGTGGGAACTTTTTTCCTATTTGACACGTTCTACCAACAGCTAAAAGGTGTTGCGATGGGGGCTGTTTATGCCCCTGACATAGCCAATATCTATGTCTCAGACTTTGAGAAGAAGTTTGTCTATGATACCTTGAACTATTTTATGTCAAACATCATCTGTTGACTAAGGTACATAGTAAACGTGTTTCTTATTTGGAGAGGTAGTAAAGATCTTTTACTTCAATTTCATGACTGGGTTAATTCTAGGAATCTTCATTTAAAATTCATTTTGGAATCTGATAACAACAGTATAAATTTCCTAGACATGTCAATTAGAGTGGACAGCAACAACATTCTGTATACTACCTTATACACCAAACCCACAGCAAGGAAAATGCTGCTAAAACACAATTGTCATCATCCGCAAGCTCTCAAGGATGGTCTACCCTGTGGGCAGTTCCTGTGCTTGTTCAGAAACTGTTCCCGTAGGGAGAACTATTTTTTGGAAGCAAAAACACTGACAGAAAAACTGCGAGCACGTGGTTACCCAAGCAAGCTCCCTAAGAATGTATTGAAACGCGCCTGGTATAACAACTGTGAGGCATTGCTGAAAGTAAAAAGCAAATCAACTCAACCGCAGCTTGTGTCGACTCCTAGAATTGATTCAGAACCCCCTGTTCTCTTTTAAAAGGGGTTCTAACCTAAAGGATTGACTCGTGCATGCATATAATACATCTGACACTGAAGTTGTTGACAATATGAGACAACTAGTTCCTGTGGTAGGACATTTCAAATGCAATAAGTGCTCAGCATGTAGTACCACTAAGACCATAATGGGGCATATTATCAAGACAGGCGATAAAATTATCGCTGCTTTAGCAGCAGAAAACTGCCACAAAAACTGTGATAATGGACTTGATAATATGCTCTATGGAATTCCAATTGAAGCCCATGTTAAATGTGAAGGACATCTAACATGGGCTTCAATTGGAATTCCATGGAGCATATTATCAAGCCCATTATCGCTGTTTTAGTGGCAGTTTTCTGCCGCTAAAGCTGCAATAATTTTATCGCCTGTCTTGATAATATGCCCCTAAGTGCTTTGAGCTCAATGGATAAACGACCACCGTCAGGTATTTTTCTAACTCCAACACAAGCAATGTGATCTATTGTGTGCAATGTCCTTGTGGCCTGTACTACAAGTCAAAACTACACAAATAGTCAAAAAACTAATCCTTCAACACCAATCAAGGATTCGCTGTAAGGTTGAGAATACGCCATTAGACGAACATTATAGTCAGGCTAAACATTCTGTGAAGGACATGCTCTGGTGGGTGATGTGGTCAGGCCTTCGGTTAGACAGTCCAAAGGAGACAGAATTCTCACTTTAAAAGAAAATCTATGGATTTGCCGCACAGACAGTATTGTGAAGGGACTGTATTTAGCATATGAATGACACTCTCTTGCCTGCATCTGCTGATAGTGTTGCACTATGTCTTGACCTGTTTTGACATCTTCGGAGAAAGCTGAGACAGTCTACCATCCAGTTACTGTATCTCGATTCTGTTCTATGCAAATTCTTTGTAAAAAGATCATGTGTTGTTAAAGACCTGGCTTTTCACTCTGTAATCTGTGTCTTTTCTGGATCACTGTTATGCTGTACCTAACCTTGTTTCACTCTTCGCCAAAGCGCCGGGACACTCCTCCGAGTAGCCGTGCGCTATAGAAGAGCTAATTTAACATAACATAACATAACATAACATAACATAACAGAATTCGGGATTGTTGAATTCTTTATCTATTGTACATGATATTTGTGTAATACAATAGGTACTTTTCATCCGTATAAATTGTGCAGACTTTGAGACTACATATTTTTAAACCACTAACTCAGTTGTGTTGCTACCATTTGAGCAATAGATTGTGGTATTAATGAATGCGGTCAATATTTACCACTGTATCTGAACCAATGATCTCATGGAAATGTCACCACTATGTGGTATTGCGATAAAGAAGATATAATGTTTAAATTGTTTGAGCAATAGATTGTGGTATTAATGAATCAATATTTACCATTGTAACTCAACCAATGACTTCATGAAAATGTCACCACTATTTGATATTGTGATAAAGAGGAGATGTTTTTTAAATTGTTTTTCTAAGATTTATCTATTGTGTTTGTAAACACATTCTGTCTTCCTCTCCCTTTTAATATTTTGGGTGTGTTTTCTTGCAAACTATTTTTTCAAACTCCAACGTAAATTATCACTATCCCAAGTTGGAAAAATATATATATCCAATTTGCTAGATTCAACTCATGAGGTAAGTATTTTACCTCTGAAATATCAGTTCAAGTTGAAGCCATACACTGCAAGATGTCAGCTGTGACTATTATAAATAGAGTTGAACGTAGATACTTTAAGATGGCCACCATACTTTATTAACATGATGCGGAATTAGGATATTCCGCGTTCTATACTATTACGCCTAAAACTGTTGTGAAGACATAAAAACACACTGCCCTGAATGCTCAGTGTGCCTTCAGTTTCTGAAAGCGGGACGCGTGTGAGACGAGGACTTTTTCCAACTCGGTAAGCAATGTAAGGACTCATGCCTTGACTGGATATTGTTTGTATAAATAACTTAATCATGATTAAGACGCACCCCTTTTGTTTTTAATTAGATTTCTTGGAGTTCTGCTTTCTAACTTCATAATTCGGAGAAAGACTATTGTTCTTTCATTATAAATAAGTTTTCGAGTACCTCGAGATTTATCTGACTTTTGTTCACAGCGAGTTAATCTTGATTCAAAACGTGCTCCTCTGTCTGGTTTTTTAAATTTTTTGGGGGATTTGCGCCTTCCTTATATTTACCACTGATAGAAATTAATATTCATCACGATAGGTAAGCCAAGCATTGCCGGGTCGTTACACGAATTATGATACTGCCCTTTAAGTATGGTTTTAAGAGACACAGATGAGTGAGTGAGTGAGGAAGCAATTCTAAGGCGGCTGGTTACCCGAAGGCATCCCAGTGCTAAGGAAACACTAAATCAGATTCATAACGTATCAGGGAAAGAGAAAAGTTTTTAGCTGTTTACGAAAATGATGATGATTAGATTGGGAGCAGATGTGAAGGGGAAAAGGATTCCAAAACTTGCCAACACTATATGAAAACATCCACCCTCCACTACTTGTTCATTTGACTTTTGGGACTGATAAGAGGTGTTTACCCTTGGGACTCTTTTAGGCTGGTAGGGAAGAATCATAGCCTGAATCAACAGAGATCCTTTTCCTGCCATTGACTTATGTGCGATGCACATAGCCTTAAATTGAATCCTTTCCTGTATTGGAAGATAATGTAATGAAGCTAAAGCAGATTTAGCTGAAAAACGTTTAGGAACATTTAAAAGTTGCCGGGCTGCACAATTTTGAACAGTCTGTAATATTTTAGTAGTGGACAGTGGAGCTCCAAGATAAATAGCATTCACATAATCCAGCCTCAACAGGATTAATGCTTGTACTAACAGTCTTCTGGCCAAGAAAGGTAGAATGGGGAGACTTTTCCTGATCATCCGCAGAAGGCTGTAGCAGGTGCCTGCCACTTTCCACACCTGTTCCTTGAAATCAAGGTTGGCATCCAATACGACTCCTAAACTTTTTATGGACTTTTTCGGAGTGGGGGGGACCTAGGCTATTAGGCCACCAAGAGTCTATATTAAGGGTAGCCTTGCCAAGTAGCATAATTTCTGTTTTAGCTCCATTGAGCTTCAAGTAGGAGGTATCTATCCAGCTAGCCACTTTTTCTAGGCAGGATGTAAGTGCCCCTCCAGAGTTATCATTTTTGTTCAGTGAGATGACTAGCTGAGTATCGTCTGCATAGGTGTCGATCTGCACCCCAAATGGGGTGACTATATGTGCCAGAGAACTCAGGCAGACGCTGAACAGGGTGGGACTTAATGCATATCCCTGAGGAACTCCGCAGGTAAGAGGCACTGGTTTGGATATACAGACTTCCTCAAAAACAGAAAAACTCTGTCTTCTAAAAAAGACTGCAGCCATTTCAATACCATTCCTTTAACCCCAACATCTCAAAGTCTACTGATCAGGAGCGAATGGTTGACTGTATCGAAGGCTGCGCTGAGATCTAATAGAATAATTGCAGCACAGCCTCCATTGTCAAGAATCTTCCTGGTTTCCTCCACTACCGACAGGAGAGCAGTCTCAGTGCCCTGCTGTGATCTAAAACCTGTTTGTGAAGAGTGGAGTAGGTCATTCTTTTCTAAAAAAAACCACAGGGCAGAGTTTACATGCTTCTCGGCGATTTTGCTTAATGCCAGGAAGCAGGGATATAGGTCGATAGTTTGCCCAATCTGTTGAAAGTTGGCTTTATTGCTAGATGAGAAATCTTTTCTCCACTTCCTTTCCAATACCTTGTACTCTTGCTTAAGCTTCCGGAGTCCCGCAGAGTACCAGGGATTTCTCTTAGTACCAGTTTTTATCTGCATCTCTTTTTTTGGGAGAATAATATTTAGCGAGGACTCTAGCCAGCTATTGAAGGAATCGTTGGCATTAATGGAATTGGGATGGGGTGTGGGTCTTGTGATTTCCAGTTCATTCTCCCACACATTCCATGGAAGAGTATACCAGGTCCGAATAAGTTTATTTGTTTCCTTCGCCGGAGGACTTATTTCCTGTCTAGCCCACGTAAATGGTAGAAGGAAGTGATCGGACCAAGGTAAAGGAATAGGTTGAGAGGCAGTCAGAGTTTGAATGTTAGAAAAGATAGGGTCCAATAAATGGCTTTTATTGTGTATTGACCCTGGGACTTTTTGATTGAACTGAAAGGCCGCTAACCCCTCAGCGAGATCTACTATTTGGGGGAGTTGAGCTTTATCAAAATGTATGTTAAAATCTCCCAATACCGTAAAGTTAGGTGGGGAGCTAGCCAGATTAGTTACACTTTCCGTCAAAGCCTGACAGAATGGGCCAATAGGGCCTGGGCAGCGGTAAAGTAAAATGCCCGAGAGGGTGGTAACAGGCGATACCCAGATCGAAAACAGGATACTTTCACATTTAGGGATGGGATTATTCAAGATATGGCATTTAAAGACCTCCTTATAAAAAATGGCAATGCCCCCTCCCCGACCAACATCTTGGTCTTGCCTCTGTATTGTATAATGATGTGGAAGAGTTTGTATGATGGCATAATCCATATCTTTATCTAACCAGGTTTCCGTGAGGAAACGGAAATCGGGTTTTTCTTCTTGCAATAGAATGTGGATCTCCACAGCGTGTTTGAGGAGGGAGCGACAATTAAGTAGGAACATTTTGAGTTTCCTTTCCTCCCCTAAGAGGTCAGACCTGCATAGAGGAGAGCCAATTCTAAAGTCACAACTAGGACATTGTAAAGAATAAATCTCTCAGCTTATAGAATGTTTACACTTACTATTGGGTTCTTCTTTAAGACATATGAGCTGTTCGCGTGAATAAACAAGCCTTAAATTATTGGAACCGGCAGGGATCCTGGCCCCTGGTCCAGGCCGGGCGCGGCTGGGTGCAGACGGGCTTGCCTTAGGCGCGTTCTAGGTGCGCCAGAGCGCGTCCGCTCCGCTGTCGCATTATCAGCTCCTACTGAGGCTGAATGAGCTTGGTCACGTGGGGAGGCTCTAGCGTGATTGGGGCAGCAACTAGAGTGGTAACCTAAACGGAAGTAGCATTAAACACAACTCCCAATCCAACACGTATGTGCAACAATATTTAAACAATTTTTAAAAGCAATTTCTCATTCAATAAAAATCAATTGTGTATGCAGTCCCTCTTAGCGCTTGCCGCTATATTCTAATCACACCAACGTTACTTGTCAGGAAAATAGTCCTGCGCGGTCGCGTCTTCGGCTCCTAATGAGGCTGAATGAGCGTGGTCACGTGGGGAGGCTTTGGCGCAATTGTGGCAGCAACTAGAGTGGTAACCTAAATGGAAGTAGCCAGCCCTGGGAGCATTGAACACAGCTCTTAATCCAACACGTAGGTGCAACAATATTTAAAGAATGTTTAAAAGCAATTTCTCTTTAAATAAAAATCAATTGTGTATGCAGTCCCTCTTAGCGCTTGCACTATATTCTGATCCCACCAACGTTACTTGTCAGGAAAAGCGTCCTGCGCGGTCGTGTCTTTGGCTCCTAATGAGGCCGAATGAGTGTGGTCACGTGGGGAGGCTCTAGCGTGATTGTGGCAGGAACTAGAGTGGTAACCTAAACAGAAGTAGCCAGCCCTGGGAGCATTGAATACAGCTCCGAATCTACCACGTAGATGCAACAATATTTAAACAATTTTTTAAAGCAATTTCTCATTAAATAAAAATCAATTGTGTATGCAGTCCCTCTTAGTGCTTGCCGCTATATTCTAATCCCACCAACGTTACTTGTCAGGAAAAGCGTTCTAGATGTAGTCTTCATACGTTCAATTAAGCGATATATTTAATATACTTAAGATATATCTATGACACTTGCTTAGGTACAGTAGGTTTACAATACGATTTGAGGTATACAAATGCGTCTTGTGTATGAGTAACTATGACTCCCTCTACATATACCTTTTGGGGTAGACACTGAAGGTAAAGCTAGTTTACATTCATGTGAATGCATAGCTGTAAGTTACCTTGCACGATCTTGTATTCATTTATGGTGCTTAAAAAGGGGGTTTAAGACTTTTCACTATGATATGCAGGCTAACCATCTCTGTGCACTCAACGGCATAGCCTACAGACTGACAATATTGCAAGTGGTTTTCTAAACCGTTTTTTCAGTGTTTGATGCTGTTAGCAGTCTTCTCTTTAGATGCTAGGAGTGTATCCATCTAAGTTAATTTGTTTCTTTTTCATTTTCAATAATCGGCCTAAATGTGTTTGGACCAAGTCATCATTTTGATAGTTTCAGTTCATCAACCTGATGAGTTTAGACACAACTAGATAGCGCTGTCTTTTGGAAACTTTGGTGTCTCTATATTACCTTATGTTTTGTAAACAGACATTCTTTGTCCATATACCCATAGTAGCCTGTTTGCAGGGCCCTTCCGGTGTTTTTAAACGTTGATCCATCTGGTTTAAATTGAATACCAAACTTGATCAAAGTAAGTAACACGTTCATAAAAAGTCAAAGGTGGGTTCCACATACCAAGATTTTTTAATAAAACAACCCAATGCATTTCGGGAAGTAAATTCCCTTCTTCAGGGGCTTAATGGTTTATTGGTCACAGCATTTGTTAAGAATTAATCATTTCTTCCTTCCTTCTCAGCGTATCGAAACGCTTCTGGTGCAAGTTGCATGTTGGTATGTGGAACCCACCTTTGACTCCTGGGCTTTTGTGAGAAATCTACGTCTTAAATAGACTTGAGTAAAATGAATTGAACATGAAGAAAAAGTAATGGATTAAAAAACGGTTAAATATGATAAAAAATGAGAGTAAAGCAGAATTAATTGATTCATTTGATTCAAAACTAACGTGTGGCAGTGCAGCCCGATGGAATCTTTAAATGAGGTTCCCTTTGTAGAGAAGTCACGTTGCAGCGCAATGGGATGAAGCGCGAAGGGGTTTTTTGCACGCCGTCAAAATCACAATGATAAAAGGATTAAAAGAAGGATTAAAACAAGGAGGACGAGGAGTGCATCTCTTTTCACGTATTTCAGATTTATAACAATGCCATCTCCTTTCTATTCCACAGGGGTTTGTCTTTTCTTTCTTCAAAAATTTCGTCATCGTAGAATATTTATGTAATTTTATACATTATGTTTATATAGGGGACTCTTTTAACAATCAACTTTATGTACTGAAGATGGTCTGACGGACAAATCTGCCACAACAGACCAAAACGTCGACTGATAAATCTATTTCCTTAGCATATGTTGCCCTTAAGGAACTGTTTTCTGCTGTTTTTGATTCATTTCCTTTTTTGTATTCATTTGGAATAGATGTTTACACCAATGATTTGTAGATTGTTGGTGTATCCTCTATCATGGTGTTTTGTTGGTTTCTAATGTACCCTTTTTAATTCTGTTCACATTAAAAATTGTGTACTTTTGAAAAAATATATACTTGTGTCTATAAGTGTTCTACTGAATATTCGTGTTGTGAATAACTTCATTGTTATTTAGATTTTTCAATCTTGAGCCACCATATGAGGTTTAACACACAAGTGACTAATCTGTATAAAATCTGACTGAGAATAGCTAATCAAATCCCTTGAAGGCACCTTTACCTATTTTTGGGGTACCTCACCAACATCGGATTCAAGTAGATAGTCACCACACCAACCCATAAAGCCTGACACTCGCTCAAGCCAGTCTTCTCACCAGCGGAAACTTCAACTACAGCCACACCACAAGACTCTCTCGTACCGACCCTTTTTGTTTACATCACTCCTTCACCACGCCCATCGTACACCATCGCAATTATTGCCCCCCGTCGCAGCTAGATCAAGGCCACCGAAGAACCTCCCATCAATTTCCTCAGCACCACCACTCCGCTAACGCTTACAGACACCAACACCACAGAGTGCATTTTCCAACGATAGATCTCCAATTGCACCGCTACCCTGGCACCCGTCAAGAAAAGACCAGGCAAACAACACTTCAAGAAGGCCAACTCGTTCACTCCCGCCCTTCATTAGTCCAGCCCCACCTGCACACGTCTCGAGAAGAGATGGAGCCACAACTTCAATCAACTCTGCAACAAAGTCACCTTTACACCATGACGCAAGGTTGCTTGCATTGGCGCATGGCAGCCATTGTGTGCCAAAATAGGGGAGAACGACAGGGATATAATACATGAGCCCCTTCTGACAGTTTCAACCCACCGGTGAATTGACATACTTGCAGCGTGATTCTTGCACCACGTTTTGCCATATTTGTAAAATGACACGTCTAGGCATCTGCGTGACCTTGTGAAGCTCTGTGCCACATTATACCTGCATCAGGTATGATGTATGCAGGGTGAGCGTTCACATGCAACAGAACCTCATAGGCGTGGCACAGTGAAATAGGACACCACTGTGTCAGTACCTTAGGCCTGCCTCATGGCAGGCGTAAGGGTGACGCAGTGCCACACGGATAGGCTGGCCTCATGCACTGCTGGAGTTTCATCATGCTTGTGACACAACTGCAGCAATGCGTGGCTTTAGCTCTGACAGATATGTTAGAATTCTAGACGTATCTGGCATTGATTGCAACAAGGAGCGCCGTACAGTGAACACAGCAAATCAATGGCGTCGCAAGAAATGCATAGTGAAAAGTGTTGCAACGCTGTTTTGTCGCTGTGATGCAACACTTTTCGTTAATGTGGAGAAGTGTGGAGAAGTGTGGCTCAATGGTTAGAGGAGGCAGACCTGGAAGCAGAGGTCAGCCCGGGACCAGGGTTCAATTCCCGGCTCGGCGGGGTCTTGAGTCCTAAAATGTCCATGGACTCGACAATTCTCGCTCCGGTGCCTACTCAATTCACGGGTTCACAACCTGCGACTCTGGGCAATAGCTTGCTTAATCTCCACAACGGCCCCTCGCGGCTGGATGCCTGGCTTTCACCTTGCAGATACCCTGCCGGGGTTATCTCACAGGGGAATACCAGGACGGGTTCCCTAAGCAAGCGCTTAGAAACCGCTCGGTGATTTGCGCTATATAAATTCCTGTACATTTACATTTACATAATGAGGCCCAGGAATGCACCCTATCCTATTGATGGTGCACATTCCTGCCCTGTAGTTTTGGTGCAGGGCAGTGCAGCAACTTTCCTTGCAGTGATGTCCAGCACCAAAACCTTCTGAAATATGGCCACAAGTGTTTGTGCCATTTTTAAGACCAGCTATTTTCTGGTCTTGAAAAAACTGCCTTTTAACTGGAGTTAGAGGCAGTTTCTTTGGTTTTGGACCATACAAGGAATTTCTAGTAAATATCTCACAGTGTGGTTAGCAGCAGTTTTTGCACTGGAATGCCTACTTTGCATCTCATTTTCGCTATGTCCTGCTAACAGAAGTGGTGATCTTGAAAATTCACATTTACATTGGAAAAGTGCTGCTAACTGCAGTTAGCGGCAACTTGTAAACAAGGTGATAGAAAAGTGCTTCTGTAACGTCAAAAAATGTATGCTATAACAGCTGTAAGTTCTTGTTCATATGCCCTTAAGTTCTTCCAATTGAAATATAATTATTTTACACCTAACTAGATGCAAGAAATTCAGAGGCAGGTCACTTCCCGTACATGACATCTCCTTGTGGAGCACCTTGCCATTTTAACTGACACGAAAATGAAAGTCGAATTATGGAGGTCCCTAAAATACCCATGTCTTCAACCTGGCACCTGACTAGTATAGTTCTATACGCTAGCTCAAAATGTGTCCTCTACTACTTGATCATGCCAGTTGGCTGACTGGTTCTTATTTGTCACTGTGTTTCTGCATACAAAGATAAGGCTTTTCACGAGCTCACTCCACCCTTTTGGTGGCTGATTGGCTGTGTCTTCTGCCTCCTGATTTATTATTAGTCCGCTCCTTTCTGTGTCCCTAACCCAAAATGCTCTGAAACAGCCTGAAGTCGGTAAGGCGTTTTACAAACAAATAATAATAATAATCCCTGTAGCAGTGCTTTTACCTAGCCTATCGCTGAGAGCGTAGCTCCAACCCTCTGCCACACTTCTGTACTATTTCTCTTTGCAGTTATTAAATCTAATCTGCTCCCTATATTGGGTCTAAACTTTACTGACTGATATGATTTTCTTCTATGCTTCAATTATTTGAGCCCAAGTAGCAGACATCTTGTTTTTCTATTTTTAAAACCGATTCGTTAACAAGTATCTAGTGGATTCTGCAGCTATATATTTTCTAGTCACCTGCTTATTTTCACCAATATATCTGCACTGTACAAATGAATATATCCTGTAAGGAATTCGTAAAAGTAATGTGTTTCTTTACTAGTAATAACCGCCACAGCTTCTTACTGAGAACTCGGGGCAGGCAGCCCTGTGTGCTCTCGTGTTCCAGTCGGATTGTACTTCCCGCCTTTTGTTATGTTTTGTGTGATATTTCCAACATATACCACGATAATGTTGGCCACCACGCAAAGTGTGAGCTTGTCTGATGTTTCTGACACCTGCCATTCTTATGACATACAGGCATAGCGAAGAACAGATAAGAATACAAAGTCTCTTTTCATGATCTGGGTTTGTCCAGCTCGTTCGCTCCAACACTATGCTATGTTCTCTTTCTTTGGACAATCAAAGTAAACCTTTGTTTCAATACTGGTCTGAGTTGTCAAGTTATGAATGAGCTTAATACACATGTTCTTCTTGTATTTTAAGAGTTTTTGGTCAAATGAGTTGCAGGAGTCAAGTAGGGCAGATCCCTTTCCTCAAAGTGACATGTTTGATCAGTAATTGCTACATTTTTGTAGATGATCTTATCATTTCAAGCCTTCTGGAAAATTCTTCTAATCATGCCTTCAAAAATCCTATTAATGGAAATATTATAAATCGTAACAAGCAGTCACCGTTTTGAAGCCCATTTCTGGTGGTTTGAATGCTGAGCCAATGGTAGGCTACTTGCCCCGTACACCTGCGAGCAGACTGCACTGTTGTGCCAAGTGCAGGGCATAACTGACTCAGATTCGCCATTTTCCCTTTGAGAACACCGAGTGGGATTTTATATTCACCTGCTATTGATTTGGGCACACAATACAATAACAGCGCGAGCTACTTAGCACCTGAAAGGTAGAGGAGAGATTCCTCATGGAAAAAAGCACTATTGATTTGAGAAATACGAGCCCCGGAGCAAGTAGCTGCTGGTAGTGACTGGCCATTCTATAGAAAGTGAGAATACCGTGCATGCTCGTCAGGTGGTGCAAAATACAAACACATTCCCAACACCAGTGCCCTCTGTAAGATATACGGAATAAATGTTTACAAAACGTAGCTGGGTGTAGCTTTGGCCATTTCTTACCAGGTAGTGTCCCCCACATAGTGAAAGAATGTGCTTAGTCGCTCCCCACCCACACCTATTGTTGAGGTTTTCTTGTTGGCTGGTTACGTCACCTATGCTCTGGCACGCGCGACCGTTGCGGTTCCCTGGAGTCTGTGCTCGACTCTCCTTACCATATGTAATCACTCCCCTATTATAGTGTGAAGTCTATCAAATTGTTAATGACGTCATGCGGTTGACCCTTTTTAGCTGTGACGTAAAATTCATGGCAGCAAGTGCCTGATCCTACCGGGGCTGTAAAGAGGGCATTGATTGACTCTCTGCAACGCTACAATTTTCAAGTGTTTTTTACTTTGGAGAAGTTTTATTTGTTGAGCTTCAGTACCCTCACTGAATGTATATCGATATTTATAATATGTTCAATTGCAACATGCTGTGGATTTGTGTAACACCTTTCCATTCTTGTTTGTGTAATAAATTACAATTCTTTGATTAGTAATTAAAATAAGCCAAGTCATTGCTCACCACACTTCTATTATCCGCCACTCGCTTGTCATTCCTTCTGCACGTGGAGACAATGGGCGGGGCGGAGATAGTTAGGGTGTTTTGATAATCAGTCCGTGTCGGCGAATTGCACGCCTTGCGCGTGCTGGTAACATTTCTTTCCTCCGTGCTTCGTCACTGGCGCCATATTTCACATGCTTGAGGACAACCTGTCTGTTTCACAAGAGCGCAGTTTCAAAAGAGTGGTAGCCTAGTGACGCCTCCGGACGGCTCTAAATAACAGAGCAGTCTAGTACGCCCGTCACTGTCTCGGACATCTGAGCCATGCCTGGACTGAAGTTCACAAGCTGAATGATATCTTCTCACCTAACTTCTCCCCCTCGAGCAGAAAACAAAGCTCGTCGCGTGCTCCCTGGGATGGACGATCTCGTAGAAAATAAGTGTCTAGAATGCAGAGCTTTATTTTTTAAATAATTAGTACCTGGCCCAAAATGTTACTGAGAAACCCGCAACCGGCCCTGACCAAGTTGGGTTACCGAGTAACAAGGCAGCATAGTCTTGATTCCACCTCCAGCATCCTTAATCCATCACCAGGCACTCTACCCCTTTAGCACACTCTTGAAGGTTCTTTTTCACTATTGTTTTCGCCATTTCTCGCTGTTTTTCCATTTATCTCTTCCTCAGGGCACAAGTCCTAAAAAAGAAGTGGGGAACTGACCCTGTTTGGCAGTATGCAAATGACATCACAGCGAGTGACATCACAGCGCACAATATCACACATGGCATCACAGGAAGTGACATCATAAAAAGTGGCATCACAAGCCACAACTTTACAGAAAGTGCCATCACAAGAAGTGACATCAGATCTAAAGCCCTCACATATATGTTTAGCAGGTCTATCATGTGTACGTTTGAGCTCACTGCGAGGAGAACAGCACGGTGAGCTATGGAAGATGATATGTGACTTCTACACCGTGCAGTTCCCCAGTTTTATGTAACACATCCTGTATATTCATTTACAAACATGTCATTTATTGTACATGTAATATGCACGTGTTGATGTAAAGCGCTCTGACATCCTGCGTTAGAATGATTTGGGCTATACACGAACAAATAGTGGTACTTGAATTATTTCAACACCTCCTCAGGGGAAGTAAACTCTCTATAAATGCAATTTGTTTTTTGTAAATACTGGGAAAGACCAACACATCTGATATTCTTACAGTGTATGCATATCTCTTAAAAGGGACTGATTAAAGGGAAAAGCTGCCTCTCTTAAGTATGGGTGAAGTGCTAACCAGGGTTGAGGCTTTGTTTCCCCTCTGCTTCATTTGCATCAGGTGTGAGTGAGGCTCCTGACTGCTCCCAGTCAAGAGACTCGAAAAAAAGGAGGCCTGATGACCCCTCAAATTTGGACTTTGTTATGGGCCCAGCAGGAGTCTTAAATAAGAAAGCCCGTCCCCGCCTGCACACATTGTTGCTTGTTGCAGATGGAAAGAAGACAACGTGCAGGCACTGCTGAAAGTGTCCTGTGTTTGGAAATTATACCGGGACGAGTTCAGCACATTATTCAGTGGGGCCCAAATTCCTGGCAGGGTGGATGGCATTCACCATGTGAAAAAAAGGTGGATGCCGTCCACCCGCGTGTACCCCGGCCTCGTGCCCTGCTCTTCCTCCTTTCAAGTTGTGTTTTTCTTGCTTTGGATCAAAGTTTTTTGAGCATAAATAAGTGTTGGTCACCAAAAATGAGTGCCAGTGGGCCCGCCTGCAAACACCATCTCAAATTAGGCGCTGGGCAACTGCTCAAAGGCAGCAAGAGTGTATGAAATCAGAAACACTGTGTAGGAGAAACTGCATGCTGGGTGACATCTCCAACCCTTTTTTGCATCAAGAAAGTCAGAGGATGGGGGGGCGTGGCTTGCGCGCCGCTGTGGAATGGCGGGTCGCGCTTGAGCTCCGGGGCAACAGAGGGCGACAAGGAGGTTTTCGGTCTCCACAGGCAAGGGAGCTTTTCAAAAACCGGCGCCACATACGTCGGAATATGTGGTGAGCAGCCTGTGCTACTCTTGGTGCTCCCGCTGCCCAGTTTCAGTCTCCCTGAGTCGCGGAGTCCTTCTCCTCAGCATTTTCGCGGGCGGCCGCCATTTTCTATTCTGGTGGCTGCGCTCGTGTTTTTCATCAGTCGCTGTGCCTTACACTTTGCATCTGTGCTGGACAGGTATTAAGGAGGCTGTATTTCATGACTGTGGCGCCCATGTTTATTTGAAGGAGATTTTCTTTTTTCTCTGACACCTTATCAAGTTACAGTGAAATCAACATTTCAGTAATGTGAATCTGCGCATTTTCCGCTCTCATTGGTGCAGTTTGTATCTTTTTGCGGCATTTCTATTGTACATTCACTTACTGGTGGTCTGATCATTGTAAGTGATGTCCGAAGTTGCTATTTTGCCTGTGAATGTAACGCTGAGCGTATTTTATACACAGTATTTTTTGGGTGACTCTCTCCTCAGACCTGTTCCTCAAAATGGCGGCTTCTATATTTTGACTGGAATGTCTTGGGTATTTTTTGCTAATGGTGCCTGCTGGTTTCTTTTTGTCATTACTACTATGAGGCTGCATTATGTTGAGTTCTTCTGTGTAAATCACTAAGAGTTTGGCCCTGCACCGCGCAAGCTGCTGTTTTCCAGGGTGCTGATTTCGAACAGTGACGTGTCTGGAGTTCCTCAGGCGGAGTTCATACACGTTGTGAGCTTTTGAATTTTTTTCTCTTGCATATTCTCATGGCTGATAACATGGGCCTTTCTCCCAAAAACTTAGATTCTAAAGGCAACCTTAAAAGATCTAAGCAAGCTTCTCCTACTCCAGAACTAGTTCCGAAAGATGCTGGTACTACGTTGGATACTATTTTATCTCGCTTAAACGCTGTTCATGATATTGCGCAATCGACTAAAACTAATACTGATTTACTTCAAGTTGAGGGTGCGGCAATCAGAAATGACTTTAAGACCTTATCACTTCGTGTTTCTGCTGCTGAATCACTGATAAGTGGTGTGGAAGATACTGCGCAACATCACTCTAAATCAATGCAACAGATGGAACACTCCATGTCTGCATTGCAGAGAGATCTTGTGGAGCAGGAAGATAGAAATCGCAGGAGCAATTTACGTATTTTTGGTCTGCCCGAAGATGCAGAGAAATCAGCGTCATCAATGATAGGCTTCTTGTTTCATTGGATTCCTTCTGTTTGCAGATTTCTTTTCAGAAAGACTTTGAAATAGAACATGCTCATCGGGTTCCTACATTCCAGCCTAAGTCTTCACCTCATCCTACACCGGTGATCTTTAAACCTTTGCATCATCAGCATTTTGAACAAATCTTGGCCCAGATGAGGAAAATCAAGGCGATTAACTGGGAGGGCCACATAATTGCCATTTCCCAATATTTTGCTAGGGACACTGTTATCAGACGGAAAGGTTTTCTCAATCTACGAAGAAGATTACTTTATATGAACATTCCATTCTCCTTTGCTGGTCCTTCGCGATTTCGCATAACTTTTAGAGGTCGCACTCAGATTTTTTATGAGCCTTCGGATCTTTTGACCTTCCTGGTTAATTAGATGGAGTCTCAGATGGAATCTTCACCTTCTCCTGGCCCTTCTGGTTCTTGAGTATTCTCTAAGGGGTTTTGTGGAACCATTTTGGCTTGTATGGCTATATGTGTATGCTAATGCTACGGTCATTAGCTTTATAGTTACACATCTGTTATGCGATGTTTACAACACTTGACATGTTCTAACCTTTTTTCCTTGCAGGTTCCGCTTTTTCCTTAAGATGTGTATCGTTTACTCTTAGTGTTGATGGCTTTCTTTTCTTTTTCTTCCGTTTTGTTAGTGTGTTTCCTATTTCTTGTTTTTCGTATCCTTTTCTATTCCTTTTTAGTACTGTTTCTTTCCTATTAGTGTTGAGTGTTGCTGTGACCGTATTGCTATATTGTGTCAGTGTTTCCGTGATTTTTTTGGGTGTTCATTATGTATACCTCCAGTAGCAGTCGGCAGTAGGTGTTTCTGTAGGGCGGTGACGTGGGCAGGGTGGGGGTAGTAATGTATGGATTACGGAGTTTTACAGGTAAGTAAACATTTAAATAAATAAAACAAATTTTGTTGCGCGCACTGCATCACATTTGGTGATGCAGTGCGCTCAACGAAATTCATTTTATTTATTTAAATGTTTACTTACCTGTAAAACTCCATAATCCATACATTACTACCCCCCACCCTGCCCCTCCCCCTGCCCACGTCACCGCCCTAGAGAAACACCTACTGCCAACTACTACTGTATACCTCCATTCCTTTATATCTTGAAATCTTGTTCCTTGCTTTGAGTAATTTTCTTGTCCTATTGTTCCTGTTTGATGGTGTATTTGTCTCTTTATGGTGTCTTATACATTAATTGATTCTTTATTTGTCTGTCTCTAGGTGAATACAATATATGATCCCTTTCTTAATTTTTGTATTGTTCACTCAAGCTAATGGTTCACATTTTTTTTCTTTGATTATGTTTCCTTCATTACTCTTAGATCTGGTTCTCTGTATTATTGTTCTCTTTTTGCTGTTCTGGCTTAGTCTAATAATATATGAATGATTTACTCTTTGTTAATTGCCCTTTAGACTTGTGAGATATGAATTAATATATCTATGGTTTTATGATGTTCTGTTGAATTTCTATTTACTGATGTTCCTTAGCTATATGTGGTTTATAGTAATATTTTTGATGTTCTACATTGCGAGGTAGCTCATATCTGTTTTATGCATCCCTTCTGCAGTATTCTTTACATTGTTTGATGGTTCCTGAATTGACCGAATTTTTTCATTATTATATCTGCTATAGTGTATTTACATATTGCTTCTAAATACCTTCTCTTTTTATCCCTCTAGTTCTTATTTTTGTATTACTCTTTTCCTATGGGGTAATGGGGTTTTTCTCTTTCCCTTGTTGGCCTCTTTGCTTGCCTCTCCATGTTTCCCCCCTTGTATGAATTTTGTCTATTATAGACTTCCCAAGGTGGGTTCCTTTTTCCTTTTTTTCCTGTCTTTGTTCTTCGGTTTTCTTTCTTCTCTTTCTCTTTTTCCACTCCTTCCTTTCCTTTTCTTTTCTTGGGTCTCCTGCTGGCGTTCAGTATTTGTGGTGTCTTCGGTTTTGCTGTGTCTTTGTTGTGTTGAGGATACTGTTTTTGGAGTATTTTATCTGTTATCAGGTAATAGAGAGTATTTTGCCTTTCTACTTTTATGCCAGGCTTGAACGTTTTATCATTTAATGTGCGTGGTTTGAATCATCCGGTGAAGAGGGCAAAAATGTTGGATTATTGTAAAAATCCTACCGATTTAGTACTATTGCAAGAAATGAAAATATCGTACAAAGAAGCCCTACTATTGAGGAAGGAGTGGGTCCTTGATGTTGTGTGCTCTGATACCTTTGGTAAGAAGAATGGTGTGGTGACGTTGATTTGTAGAAATTCGGGGTTGACTGTGTTTATGGTGGAGCATGATTCAGAAGGCAGGTGGTTGCTGACTCGCTTATCTAATGGTTCTCTTGATCTCTATGTTATGAATATTTATGCACCCACTAGTGATGATCCATCTTTTTGGCGCTCTATTTCTAAAAAACTTTCAGAGGTTCCTCATAATGGCAACTTGATAGTGGGTGGGGACTTTAATCTTCCAATGGATCTTATTTTGGATAGACACTCTGCTTTTAAATTCCGTCCCCCTAGAGCTCATAAACAGATGACTAATGTGTGTTCCTCTGCTAATCTTACTGATATGCGGCGATTACATAATCCCACTGGTAGTGACTTCACTTTTTTCTCTTCTCCCCACTCTAGTTTTTCTCGTATTGATTATCTTTTAGTCCACTCAGCTCTTTTAAAGTACTCTTCGTCCCCCCTTTATTCATCCGAGTCTTGTATCTGATCACGCTGCTGTGTCTTTTTCTCTCCTCAATCTTGCTGAAAGGACAGAACCTCGCACTTGGAGGTTAAATTCGGAGATCCTGTATGATCAAAGTCAAGTTGCGTTTCTCAATGAGGATATTGATAATTTTTTCTCTGATAATGAGGCCTCGGTTAGCTCCCCGGTGGTTTTATGAGATGCTTTTAAATGCATGATTGGAGGACAAATTATTAAACAAATGGCAAAAAGGAATGCGGATATTAGGAAAGAACTTACTGATTTAGCAGATAATATCAAGAAACAAGAAGCTCTCTATCGAAATTCTAAAGATAAGAAGTTATTACAAATTATCAAGAATCTAAAATATTCTTACAATTCTATTATCACTAAGAGAGCTCACATTGGTGTTTAAGCTCAAAAGTCTAAACGGCTACTTTGAAAGAACCGGGCGGGTAAGGTCTTGGCGGCGACTTTAAAATTTCCAGAGTCTAATATTAAATCATCTCAGATATCTTGTATTAATGATAGCTCTGGTACTAAGAAATTTCAAACTAAGGAAATTATTGAGGTTTTTACATGAGTATTATAGTAAATTGTACACTCCTCATATTCAATCTTCGCTTGATCATTGTCAGCAATTTTTAAAGACGATTCCTATTCAGACTGTTTCGGATGATGATGGTGTAAAGTTGGGTGGTTTTCCCATTCTGTTTTATAAGACCTTTCTTCCATCTGTTGTATCTTGCCTTAAAGATGTCTTCGATAGTTTTATCTCATTGGGTTCGGTTTCTGGTTCAGCTGCGGAAGCTACTATTGTAGTAATCCCGAAGGAGGGTAAAGATCATTTGCATCCTAAGAACTTTCGCCCAATATCCCTCCATAATATGGAAGCGAAAATGTTCGCAAAACTTTTGGCCAAACGTTTGGAATCCTATATTCCGTTACGTATTCATCTATCACAGACTGGTTTTGTTAAAGGTAGATTGGCTAGGGATAATATTCAAACTTTTTGCCATATCATAGGGAAAGCAAAGTTATCTAACCTTCCGGCGGCTGCTCTTGCCCTCGATGCCGAAAAGGCTTTTGATAAGGTTTCCTGGCCTTTTTTACATGCCGTGCTTTATGCGCACAATTTTGGAGATTCCTTTGTGAAAATGGTTATGTCTTTATATGCGCATCCTAGGGCAAATATTAGAGTTAATGGTGCTACTTCTTCTTTTTTTAATCTTTGTCAAGGTACTAAACAAGGGTGCCCATTATCACCTCTTCTGTTCTTATTATCTATTGACCCGCTTCTTCGGTTACTCAATCTTCATCAAGATATTAAAGGTTTTCAATTCGGCTCACATTGTATCAAAACAGATGTTTATGCAGATCATGTTCTCATTTTCTCTAATGATATAGCTACAGCAATTCTTGCCATTTCTGAGACCATTAATCTCTTTTCTAGTGTTTCTGGTTATACTCTTAATAAAGATAAAACTGAGATGTTTCCCCTCAATGCATATTGTTTTCCAGCACATATGGGAAATGCTGGCTTTAAATGGCAATCAAAACAGCTTAAGTACTTGGGAATTTGGTTTCGCAGTACTCTATATGACACAGTAGCTTTTAACGAAGCTCAAACTTTACTCAAGATTGGTCAACTTTTAGATATGTGGTCTCCTAAGTATATCTCATGGTGGGGACGTCTTCAAACGTTAAAAATGATGATAACGCCCATTATTAATTTTGTGTCTTCTATGCTTCCTATTAGGTTATCTTTGTCTTTTTTCCATGACATTGATTCCCTCACCTCTAATTTCCTCTGGAGTGATAAGAGAGCCAGAATGGCTTATAAATGTTTGAGGAAGCCCTATGATATGGGGGGTTGTAACTTCCCTGATTGGTATCAAGTAGCTTTCCTAGCTTCACAAGGGGCTCTTTGATTCTCTTCAGATCCTCGTCATACACCGTCATGGGTGTTGATTGAGCAAGAACTTTCTTTTCCTCTACCTTCCTCCTCTTTCTTAACTACGTCCACATTGTTTATTCCTTTTTCTCGGGCTATTATTTTAGACACCGTTGCGGCGGTGAACACTATTGATAAGAAAGTAAGCAAACCAATACAAAAGTCTAGGTGGTCCTCTCTGTGGCGCAACTCCAAAATTAAAATTGATATTGATTCGACCTTGATGACCTATTGGGTTAGTAAGGGGATTACGTTGGTTCATCATCTTTATGATTTGAATCATGATCCATTACCTTTTTCCTCCTTAGCTCAGCAGTTTTCTCTTACTAATTTGGATTTTTATACCTTCTTAAAAATCAAAGTTGCTCTTGCTAAGGTTCCTCTTGATCCAGTTTCTCATACAGTTTCTCTTCTGTTGAGACGCGATCCCGGCACAATAACATCGCGTCACGGAGCTGCCAGAATCCACAAACATGGGCATAATGGAAGCCTATATAGAGCGCCTCATTACGGACATCTTCGGCACGGAGCATTTCTCCCCTATGTTTATTGTGGAAACCGGGATGCCATCTTGCGCTTGGCCAGGGACTGTCCCAGGCGCTACACCTCATCCCATTACTGTCGGATTTTAAATTACAGGGACCGGGATGCCATCTTTCGCTTGGCCAGGGACAAGGGCACCATTGCATATCAGGGGAATACCTTGTCGTTTTTTCCTGATTTTACTGTGTTGCGTGCAGGCGGCGCGGAGAGAGTTTGGCATCGTGAAGCAATTCCTAAGGAATGAGGGAGTCCCGTACGCCATGCTGTATCCGGCGCGACTTTGTGTAGGCGCTGTGGCTGATAATAAAATCTTTGCTACCCTGAAAGCCGCCATGGACTACGCTAAGAAGCTGAAACGCCAGAAGCGAGACTCTGCTGCGATGCCGGATGAGGAGGCGCTAGATGGCGCTGGACACTGAGGTCCTTGCAAGGGGCTGGTGAGGTCTTTATGGTCTGGGGGGCACCTGGTGCGCCTTGAACTGCGGTCATGTCAGAACCTGTGAAGGTCTTTGATTCTCTTGAGATCTGCTGCATCTGTGTTGTGTATTTGCGCTTCCTTTCTGCTCTATGCCAATGTATACTGTTGGGTGTGATGCGCAGCTGTTGGGGAGGTCGTCATTTGCTGGCTTTAAGCGCGACATGTGATGTATTACTCTGCTTGGCATGCTTGGTCGGCTCCTACTCTGTGGGAGTGTTCTGCCTCTACGCCCCCGCATATGAGTGCACCCCAACATTGGTTTGCTGGGTTGGGTGGGAGGGAGGAGGTTGTTGAGGTATTGGAGGACCTTTGGCATGTTGTGGGAGCTGAAGTGGGTGGGGGGATGGGAGGAACTGGGGAGGTTTGGGGGGGGCTTGGTTGCTTGGGGGTGGGATGGGGGTTGGCTACTTTTTTTACTTCAAGTGTTATCGTTGGGGGGGTGGGGGATCGGGTTGCTGCTGTTTGCTTGTGCAGTACTGGGGGGGGTGCTGGTGCACTTCCATTTGGCGTGTCCACAAATGGGTTCATTGTATTCTTATGTTGTCAGCTCATTACCATTGATTGATACTGGATAAGGCGGGTAAACTTACTTGCATTACTTGGAATGTCTGGGGGTTGAATAACCCCAAAAAGACGAGACAGGTGCTGGCTTATCTAGACCGGCACAATGTACAACTGGCATTTTTATAGGAGACTCATCTCACTGACCGCACCGCGGAGTGTGTGCCTAAAAAATGGGCTGGTGTGAGGATTGCTTCATCGTACTCCTCGTATGCAAGGGGAGTCATGTTGCTGGTTAAGAGGGGTGTGCCGTTCAAGGTCATGCATGAGGAGGTTGCCTGAGACGGCAGATATATTATTGTACAGGGGAAATTATGTGGAACGCTGATTACATTGGTCAATGTGTACGGCCCCAATGTAGATGACTCGGAGTTTTATACACTATTGTGGAACAAGATCTATGCCTTGCCAGTCTCCGCCATTCTTCTTTTCATTAATAAAGATATTGAACAAAAAAAAAAAAAAGAAAGTCAGTGGACATTCCATTATGCTAATATAGCTCTATGCCTTGGATGCATCTTGCAACTTCTAATATGATAGGCAATCAGAAATATGTTTATGATTTAGAAAGCTCATGACTACCCAGCAAGGGCTTCCCAGGCTACCCACTAACTGCAGATTATGTTCTGCCCAGAATTGCTTTACGGAATGGCTAAGCAGGGCAATGTCCCGGGCCTCTCCTTCCAGGCACCCCCTGTAAAAGTGAATTTTTTCTTTATATTACTTTCTCTATTTTTCTATCTCTACCTTTTACATACAATTCAATATTAGCTGGCATCATGGAGTTTAATATAGCGGAAAATGGATAATAAAGTTTAAAGATGTTCCAAACAGAGGCCCCAAAAATTTCATCCCCGCGGCCCCCAAAACTCTCAAGATGATTGGTTTTGTCTAGAAGCTGCTGAGGATGCTGGGGGACCTCTAATTACAGCGGCCCTTGTTCCAGGAGGAGGGGTTCAGCATATTATAGTGCATTCTTGTGCAAAGTAGTGTAGGACATTCTCCACACTGAGTTCTATTCATAGGCTGCTGTGGATGCAGTGGGGCATCTAATTCCAGCAGCCCTTGTTCCAGGAGGAAGGGCTCAGCACCTTATAGCATGTTCTTGTGCCCGCAGTGCAGCACATGTGTGGGACATGTCCGAGCTGTGCCCAAGCACACACCAGGACAAGATCAGGCCTGTCAGAACTTGGAAGAGACTGGGCTGGGCATCCCCCTTTTCAATCTTTAAGTAGGTTAGGCAAGAGAAAAAGTGGGGCAATACCTGTTCTACACAAAAAGGGACAGCAATTGCAGTTTTTAGAGCATGCACTGGAGGTAATTAGGCCTGTAGAGAGGAATTTGGAAATTCTGCATTACTCTTGTAACAAGGAATTACTTTTCAATTCTGTCTTCAGAATTGATCTGCAATTATTATTTGTTTCTATGAGAGCTGCAAGAGGGAGCAGTCCCTCTATGTTTAACAAGCATTTGCAATACAATAGGTCTCGCATTTGGGAAAGTTTGAGGTACTGGTATTGTAATTGACACATTTTTATTTATGTGTTGGTTTTGAAAATAGCGACATTAATAGCTTTGTCATTTACAATGCCAATAGTTTTAACTTTCACAAATGTGACACCTATAGCATTTGTAATGTAATATGTGTTGTATTTACGTGACTTAGAAGTATTGATATTATAAATAACAATGGCTTTTATTTTTTTTCAAATAATTAATACTTAAATAAAAGCTATTGTAATTTATAATGGCAATAGCTTAAACTTTTGTAAATAACTTTTGTGAAGATTATGTTCAGTGTATTTTATGGTGACGAAAATCCAAGAACAGAAGTGAAATATTAACATCTTTTTGTGACATTTGTAATAAAGCTTGAAACATTGAGAGAACATATTTGAACCAGTTGTTGTTGAATGGTTGCACAGATTGATGCTGTGGTGGCGCTGAGTGATGTTGTGGTGGTGACGAGTGATGCTGTGGCGTTCAGTGATGCTGTGGTATCGCATAGTGATGTTGTGGTGCCCCTGAGGGATGCTGTGGTGGTGCTGAGTTATGCTGTGGTGATGCGATAGATAGATAGAGTGAGTGCGATAGATAGATAGAGTGAGGGCAATAGATAGATAGAGGGAGGGCGATAGATAGATAGAGGGAGGGCGATAGATAGATAGATAGATAGATAGATAGATAGATAGATAGATAGATAGATAGATAGATAGATAGATAGATAGATAGATAGACAGATAGGTAGAGTGAGGGCGATAGATAGATAGAGTGATGGTGATAGATAGAGTGAGTGCGATAGATAGACAGAGAGAGAGGGCGATAGATAGATAGACAGATAGATAGAGTGAGGGCGATAGATAGATAGAGGGAGATAGATAGATAGATAGATAGATAGATAGATAGATAGATAGATAGATAGATAGATAGATAGATAGATAGATAGATAGATAGATAGATAGATAGATAGATAGATAGATAGATAGATAGATAAATAGATAGATAGATAGATAGATAGATAGATAGATAGATAGATAGATAGATAGATAGATAGATAGATAGAGAGATAGATAGATAGATAGATAGATAGATAGATAGATAGATAGATAGATAGATAGATAGATAGATAGATAGATAGATAGATAGATAGATAGATAGATAGATAGATAGATAGATAGATCGATAGATAGAGTAAGGGGCAATAGATAGAGTGAGGGCGATAGATAGATAGAGTGAGGGCAATATATAGATAGAGTGAGGGCAATAGATAGAGTGAGGGTGATAGATAGAGTGAGGGCGATAGATAGATAGAATGAGGGTGATAGATAGAGTGAGGGCGATAGATAGATAGAGTGAGGGTGATAGCTAGATAGAGTGAGGGCGATAGATAGATAGAGTGAGGGCGATAGATAGAGTGAGGGTGATAGAGTGAGCGTGATAGATAGAGTGAGGGCGATAGATAGATAGAGTGAGGGCGATAGATAGAGTGAGGGCGATAGATAGATAGAGTGAGGGCGATAGATAGATAGATAGAGTGAGGGCAATAGATAGATAGATAGAGTGAGGGCAATAGATAGATAGAATGAGGGCGATAGATAGATAGATAGATAGATAGATAGATAGATAGATAGATAGATAGATAGATAGATAGATAGATAGATAGATAGATAGATAGATAGATAGATAGATAGAGTGAGGGCGATAGATAGAATGAGAGCGATAGATAGAGTGAGGGCGATAGATAGATAGATAGATAGATAGATAGATAGATAGATAGATAGATAGAGGGAGGGCGATAGATAGGGTGAGGGCGACAGATAGATAGAGTGAGGGCGACAGATAGATAGAGGGAGATAGATAGATAGATAGATGGATAGAGTAAGGGGCAATAGATAGAGTGAGGGCAATAGATAGATAGAGTGAGGGCAATATATAGATAGAGTGAGGGCAATAGATAGAGTGAGGGTGATAGATAGAGTAAGGGCGATAGATAGATAGAATGAGGGCGATAGATAGAGTGAGAGCGATAGATAGATAGAGTGAGGGCGATAGATAGATAGAGTGAGGGCAATAGATAGAGTGAGGGCGATAGATAGAGTGAGGGTGATAGAGAGAGTGAGGGTGATAGATAGAGTGAGGGCGATAGATAGAGTGAGAGTGATAGATAGAGTGAGGGCGATAGATAGATAGAGTGAGGGCAGATAGATAGAGTGAGGGCAATAGATAGATAGAATGAGGGCGATAGATAGATAGATAGATAGATAGATAGATAGATAGATAGATAGATAGATAGATAGATAGAGTGAGGGCGACAGATAGATAGAGTGAGAGCGATAGTTAGAGTGAGGGCGATAGATAGATAGATAGATAGATAGATAGATAGATAGAGTGAGGGAGATAGATAGATAGATAGATAGAGGGAGGGCGATAGGGTGAGAGCGACAGATAGATAGAGTGAGGGCGACAGGTAGATAGAGTGAGTGTGATAGATAGAGTGAGGGCGATAGATAGATAGAGTGAGGTGGCCTTGTGGTGGACGTGGTGGTGGCCGTGGTGGTGGTGGTGGTGGACGTGGGGGTAGTGGATGTGGTGGTGGTGGACGTGGTGGTGGTGGACGTGGTAGAGGTGGGTGTGGTGGTGGTGGACGTGGTGGTGGTGGAGGACATGGTGGTGGTGGACGTGGTGGTGGAGGTGGTGGTTGTGGACGTGGTGGTGGAGGTGGTGGTGGGTGTGGTGGTGGATATGGTGGTGTTGGTGGTGGACATGGTGGTGGTGGTGGTGGATGTGGTGGACACGGTGGTGGTGGACGCGGTGGTGGTGGATGTGGTGGTGGTGGATGTGGTGGACGTGGTGGTGGTGGACGTGATGGATGTGGTGGTTGGACGTGGTGGTGGTGGACGTGGTGTATGTGGTGGTGGTGGTTGTGGTGGACGTGATAGTGGTGGACGTGGTGGTGGTGCACGTGGTGGTGGTGGATGTGGTGGTGGTGGATGTAGTGGTGGATGTGGTGGTGAACTTGGTGGTGGACTTGGTGGTGGATGTGGTGGTGGGCGTGATGGTGGTAGTGGATGTGGATGTGGTGGTGGTAGAGGTAGACGTGGTGGTGGACGTGGTAGTGGCCTTGTGGTAGATGTGGTGGTTGCCGTGGTGGTGATGGACATGGTGGTGATGGACGTGGTGGTGGATGTGGTGGACATGGTGGTGTTGGACGTGGTGGTGGTGGTACTGGTGATTGACGAGGTGGTGGTGGTGGAGTTGGTGGTGGTGGAGGTGGGTGTGGTGGTGGTGGATGTGGAGGTGGTGGACATGGTGGTGGTGTACGTAGTGGTGGTGGACGTAGTGGTGGTGGACGTGGGGGCGGTGGACATGGTGGTGGTGGATGTGGTGGCTGTGGGAGTGGTGGTGGTGGACGTGGTGGTGGTAGACGTAGTGGTGGACGTGGTGGTGGTGGTGGACATGGTGGTGGCGGATGCAGTGGTGGTGGACATGTTGGTGGTGGTGGATGTGGTAGTGGAGGACGTGGTAGTGGTGGACGTGGTAGTGGTGGACGGGGTAGTGGTGGATGTGGTGGTGTTGGTGGTGGACATGGTGGTAGTCATGGTGGTGGTGTATGTGGTGGTGGTGGATGTGGTGGTGGTGGACATGGTGGTGGTGGTGGACGTGGTGGATGTGGTAGTGGTGGATATGGTAGTGGTGGACGTGGTGAGGGTGGTGGACGTGGTGGTGGTGGTGTTGGACGTGGTGGTGGTGGATGTGGTGGTTGTGTACATGGTGGTGATGGACGTGGTGGTGGTGGAGGACGTGGTGGTGATGGAGATGGTGGTGGTGGACGTGGTGGTGGTGGATATGGTGGTGGTAGACATGGTGGTGGTGGAGGTGGGTGTGGTGGTGGTGGACGTGGTGGTGGTGGACATGGTGGTGGGGGATGTAGTGGTGGTGGATGTGGTGGATGTGGTGGTGGTGGAGGCGGTGGTTGTGGACATGGTGGTGATGGTGTGCGCTTACTCACGGTGGTGGACGTGGTGGACGTGGTGGTTGTGGATATGGTGGTGACGGTATGCGCTTACTCACAGCTCCGATTTCCATGCAACGGGCACGCAGCCGAGGTGATCTGTGCGCAAGCAACAAAATGAGTGAACTGGGTCAATAATTAGGGTTCAGTGGGCCCTTGGGTGAAGTCGCCAATGCACCTGCTGTGCCAAATGGAAGCTAGGGCCCAACACTGGAAGAAAGCTGCAAGGAGCCTGCTTCCGGGCACACAGGTGTGCACTGTGCACCACGAAGATCACAGGTACAAACCGAGGTGAACTAGACTCCTATGCATAGCTGAGAGGCAGAAACTCGGATTGCAAATGTTCCCCTACTTTGAGAAGCGAGATCCCCAGAGACCAGCCCTAGGTGTGCCACTGAGCCCTTGCCTGAGTGACTGCGCACACACCGCCTGCTTGCGGGTCACGGGGCACTGTTTTTCCCTTTAAATGCAGTGTATTAGAAGTTAATAGTTCATTACATTTTAAGAGCCTCTTAATGTTCCGTTCGGTGACCGGCGCATTCCAGCACCTTAAAGAGTCCAGAGCCTGCTTCAGGGCACACGAGGGCCGGAGACACGGACAGAAAGGGATAGAGTGGGAAGAAAAAGCGATCAGGGGTGGGCAAAAGAAAGGAAGATATTTGATATTTGAGGGGGTATTTCTAAAGCGCAGCGTTCGCTCCGGAGGGAGCATCATGGCGCTCAGAAACCTAAAGTTCCAGTATTGAAGTCTGACGGAGGCTAGATGGCACTTTTGGTGCCATCTTTGAAATCAAAGACAAGAGAAACAGGAAGGAAAAGTGGTAAGTGACGTGAAAAAAGAAGAAATGGCGCAAAAGAAAGGATAAAAGGGACGAAGGACAGAAGAGGACGAACAAACGAGCATGGAAAGATAACAAACAGGGGGTGGAATAAAAAAACAGCGCAATAAAGAGCGAGGGACGGGAGGAGATACAAAAGTTGAGAAAACGGGCACGGACGCACGTAGAAAACAGAAGAAAAGGAGGGGGTAGGGAGAGAAGGGGGTTAAGAGAGGGACAGGAAGTGAAAGAAGGGAGAGGATGGTAGAGGGTAAGAGAGAGAGAGAGACGCTATGGGAAGAAAGTCAGAGAGCAGAGGTACAGAGGGAAGAGAACCGGGGAAAGCAGGGTAGAACAAGTAGCAGAGAGGGAGTAAAACGAAACAAGCTCTCTGCATTGTGTGGCGGGCGGGGAGCGGATTCCTTGTGTTTAAGAGCTTGCAGGAGGAGCGGTTCCTTTAACAAACTTTCGGCATTGCATGGCGGGGCGGGGGAGCGGATTCCTTTGAAGTCTGATGCCGAGGCTCACAGGCTGCCAAATGGTGTGATGTGCACGCGCCCGGCTCACATGCACTGTAGGCAATCCGCCTTAAGGTGCATTTTTCAGAGCCCTTACTTTAATCTCGCCAAGCATCCCTAACGGGATGGCTTAGACGAGACCTAAAAATCACTGAGGTGGTTTTAAACACAGAAGGACTGCTCCCTTTCCTGACCTTTTTAAAAATCTCTGCAGTGCATACCCCATGGCAAACTTGCATACTCTGCAGTAAATACTGTAGAGTATGTAAAGGCACCGAGGGATATGCACTGCAGAGTGATATGCAGTGGTTTCTAAAGTTGAAAAACCATTGCATACCACTTGGTGGAGGCACTCTTATCTTCTCTGCAGTAACCACTAAAGAATACATAAGGGCGCCTAGTGGTGTTTGGCTGTGGTATATTTATAGTACAAAATGCATATTGCATTCATTTTTAGACATGAGGGTGCATTTTGTGCAAGGAAAATAGCATCAAACGCCCACTCCGCCCTGCCACGGAATTCCGTGGAATCAAATTCCACCATTTCCGCTCCCCCTAGTACTGTTGTAGGAAATCAAGCTTGCTAAGAGCTGTTTGTTGATGGTTACGTCTTCCCAAATCATTCAGCTCTGCCATCTGATGTCCTGCAAAGTAGCTGTAACAGTGCTTCTTTTATGTTCCCATTTGTGTTAGTCCAGAAGAAAAAGTGAATGGATTGCGCACACCTAAATAATGCTGGTACTGCGATTACTCAAAGTATGTTGATCAGCGTGCTACCCTCCTTTGAAGCCTGCCCGGCATATGTGATAACAGATAAAGGGTGGCCAAGTCCCAAAGGCGATTTGGACTGGAGAGTTCACAGCTCTCGTAGACGTAATGTCTTTGATTTAAATGACTAATAATATATAGCCCAGTGAAGTATACAATCACATCATAATTGTATGTCTGGTAAATACAAGTGCCAGTTCAATACAGTGTGTGATCCCCCCAATGCCCAAGAAGACCCAGGAGACAGATTCTATTTTGCACAGGTCTTGGTGGTCCATGGATCTTTGGAGGTCTGTAGACACCACTTCTCAGAAGGTGTGTGCTACAGGGGAATCCCAAAACATTTGCAATATGTCCGCATAAGGGTGTCTACATTGAGAGCACTCAGATGATATCATGGGATACATTTTATGTAGCTTAGTTGGTGTCAAGTAGTCTTGGTGCAGGATGTTGTGCTGTATGTATTGAAAGCAGGCATTTTGTGAGACAACACGCAGGTACTGAAGCACCCGGTGCGATTCCTTGGGGGCCAAAGGGCATTCCAGGTCTTGTTCATACAGGTCTACCTTACCATTGAGGATAGCATTCACGATTACAGAGACGATTTGCCACCCTGGCCCTTGGTTAAACAGCACCTGGGTCAGGGAATGCACGGATGGCTCATAGCCAGCGCTCTCCAGAGGCGTTCCATCTCACTGGTTAGACACCTGTTCTCTAGAAACTGCCCTACTGAGTGGTCTGCTCTGATAATACATCCAAGGGAATTATTTAAAGTGTGATTCGGAAACAGATACCCTAGTGTAAGCACTCCTGTAGATTCACAGGAGTCAACACCCTACTTGCTCACTGCCGCGCAAAAGCAGGCGAGTTAAATTAGTTGGACATCTGGGGCCTATTACTGATAGGTGCACTTTTCTTGTTTGCGCCGCTGTGCAACTTAAAGCAGGTGCGCTGTGTTAGAAATAGGATTTCTGGTTGGCTAGGGCATGCACATAAGCCAGTCATAAACCACCACTCTGGTCAGGGCAAGGGAGTTACACACCGAAGATAACCCCTGCTTACACCCTTGGTAGCTTGGCAGAGCAGTCAGGCTTATCCCAGAGGCAATGTGTAAAGCATTTGCGCAACACACATACACAGCAGCGGCACCCTAGGCACACCACAAAATATACAGTTTGTTGGTAGCCTGGGAAGCCCTTGCTGGGTAGTCATGAGCTTTCTAAATCATAAACATATTTCTGATTGCCTATCATATTAGAAGTTGCAAGACACGGTTATATCAAAAATAACCTTTATATTACTCATAAAACACATTAGAATGTAATCACATACGTACACTGTGCCACCTGGCACTTGGTATGACTTTACAGGGATAATATACACTACAGGGCCCCTGTCATAACATCACAATGCACAGTTAGAGAAAACAACCAGTAACTACTGGTAAGGGTACACTTAGCATAAACCTAGTAGGCATGAAATATCTTACATTACCTAGTAGAGGATTTTATGCAAACCATAATCACATCAGGCCCACCCTAGGCCCAAACCTCATCAACAGCAGTGCACCTATCATTATCACTTCACACATGGGTACTCAGCATAGCACATTATGCCTTAGCATCAGAAACAGTGTATCATAGTAAACACTTTCACACTGCATACATTTATAAAATCCCCATCATGGTACAAGCTGTCACACACAGCTGTCCTGGGCTCGCCCCAAAATGACTTTTCCAACACGAGGCCTCTAAACTGGCCCCTTAGCTCCCAATGCTGCAGAAACAATGTCCGTAATGCAAGTAGGGGGGTGGGGTGCAACTCACCCTCATCTCCTTTACTGGAGAATGCCCCCGGTGCTGCGATAGGTAGGCAGCTGTCCATGATCATACGGCGCAGCTGTATCCATCCCAAGGATTTAGAGCAAGTCTGCTTGGGGGCCCCCATCAAGGTTTACCCAGAGATGCCCACAACACCACAATGGAGAGTAAATGAGGGAGGCACCCGCACTACTCCTGCATGGCGGGAGCCCTCCTCTCCTCAAAGGCTTGTCCCTGTAACCCCTCACTTGCCTGAAGTGCTTCCTCACCGCATAGCCACCCCAGCGACTTCCTCAAATGGAAACCGGGCCTGGACGGACTCAGTGTGGCTCTCTTCCCCGCGGCACACTTTAGGCTGCAGGGCGTCCCTTGCAATCTCGTTGGTGGGTCTCTGCCCACAACCAGGCACAGCTCTTGCCTGGCTTCCTTTCTAGCTGTACTTTCTCCTTCCGGTCTCGCCCATGGTCAGGCTTCCGACTCTGCCTGACTTCTGGATGCGATTTGTGGTTTGCCTCTCCTCAGTGATGCCTAGCAATGGCACCGGGGCTCAGCATTGGCCCGCTGCTTGGCGGCCACGCCTCCCTCTCTCTCTCTTGTGAGTCCCGGCACTGCCCGCTTGACCAGGCAGAGGAAACCTGCAGAGCTCTACTCTTCCACCCGGGAGCCCCGCCTAAGTTCAGGCTACCTTGGGCAAAGCCCCGCCCACAACCAAGCAACACAAAGGAATCTCAGTGCCGGTATTCCTTCTCAGTAGGATTTTGGGACTGGCTTCCTTACACAGCGCTTTTGAGCGCAAAGTCCACAAAACATGCCACATGCTTCGAGGCAGTGTGAGCCCACACATGGGGCTCAGGTCACATATGAGAGGATGGCGCTGCCCATGCTGCAGGGCAAATGGCGCTCATCTCTAAATCAGCCCACTCTTTGGGCAGCAGGATTAGAGAGCGCTCACCACGCGCTCGCCCATGGCAGAGCTGGGCCCAGGCAGGCCAGCTCACAAGGCCCTCCAGCAGAGGGGAAGTCCTTTGTAACGGTTCCTCCTGGCGCCCAGCAGTACTCCAGTTCTGTCTTCAAGTAAGCACCAGTTCAACACAGACATGGGGTCACAGCCCCAATATTTATGTCACAGATGTCTTTGTGCTATACCCTGGCACAGGGCTATGTGCCCAGTCCAAACCACTTCTGGGGGTCACTTACACATATCTTTAAGGTGCACCACAACCCTCATTGTTAGTGTAGGCTCTGGCCCCAGACACACCACAGGAGGGTGGAGCCAGCATTGTGGAAGGTAGGCACAGTCCTATTCAGGGTAAGGTGCTACTCCTCCCACTACTCAAATGCAGATCGGCCTATTCAGCCTAGCACTGACTCACCCAGCTCCTCTAGAGTCACTGCACCTCACCAGCCCCCGTCATCCAGAGCCATACATGCAATACACAACAGACAGGCACTAAGACACATAGCATACAGAAATGCCCACTTTTAAAAGTGGCATTTCTGAAATAGTGATAATAAATCAGTGAACACCATCAGAGCAGCATTTAACACCACTATTCCAAACATACCATACTTGATTACGCTACTCCTCTCATGTCAGGATTTATCACTGAAACACATATCAGGGAATCTCCCATGCATTCCCATGAGAGGGCAGCCTCCCAGTAGTGAGAAACCAAAATAGACATGCCACACAGTTAAGGCACATGTCCTACCTTTTACCTACAGCGCACCCAGCCCATAGGGCTAACTAGGCCCTACCTTAGGGGCGACTGATATGAAGTAAAAGGGGAGTCACGGACATGGAAGCCACTTTATGTGCCACCTCACAGCTGCATTAAACTGCGCGCGCAGGCCCTGCAATGGCAGAGGCCTGAGACAAGTTTAAAAGGCTACTTTGTTGGGCGCGCAAGCAGCACTGCAAGCCCACCAGTAGCATTTCATTTACTGGCCAGCGGAATATGAGATATCACTTTTAAATGGACTGATCAGTAAGTTAAATAGGCCAAACAGGTGTAGACCGATCTTACCACGTTTAGCTTAGAGAGCGAATGCACTTTACCACTGAACAGTAGTGATAAAGGGCCCAGAGTCCTAAAACCACCAACATCAGGTCAGAAATAATACCAGGAGGAAGGCAAAAAGTTCGGGGATGACCCTGCAAAGAGGGCCAAGTCCAACAGCCAGTGTGCAATCAATGAAAGTGCTCCCTATTAGGAAGAATGTGGAGCTCTCAGGGCAGCCACTCAAGAGAAATATGGAGTGGCTGTTTAAAACCTGCTGTGATTCTCTGTGCAGGTTGCAACCCATCAGGAATTATAAAAGGGATTAGAGATCTCCTTGCAAGCGGGTGGAAGTAGTGAGCTGCAGCCATCTGACACGTCTGCGATTAAAGCACGAGACGATTTAGCCCCGCAGTTTGTTATTTGAGGATTCATATCCAGGCACGATCGGGGAGGCCTTTACAGACCCCCTGGTTGCTGCTCGCTCTGCTGATTGGAGCCTACGGGCCTATTTGATTTTTCTTCTTCAAGGTGCCACACTATATGTAGTGACCTTTCCGGTGCCCTAGCCTGGTCCCTACACACTCCCAGATCCACTACCTCACCTGTCCTGATGAAGACCCCACAGTAAGGTGCAAGTGAACCTACACCACCAGGGGCGAAACGTCGACTTACTCCCCTTTACATATCCTACCCAAGCTCAACAGAACATCTTTGACTGTGGTTTTACTATTGGGATAGGATATCATTTGTATAGAATTGTACTATGGCGATATTAACATGCCCATGTGTTGTCCAACTATAAAATGTATCTTTGTGACCACATATGATCTCAGTAAAACTTTCTCTCACTACCTTGATTCTCACCTAATCCCTTACCTTACCCCTTCCCTTTACTCCTTTCACCCACGCCTCTCTTTGGACATTGAAAGAACTGTGATTATTTATGATTAAATGTATGCATAATCAACTTATGAAGAGGATGTGAATAAACAACATTCCTCTCAAAGATTTTCTTCATTTTTTTGAAAAATTCGCAAATCATTTTACTAGAATTGATTGTTTAGCAACTGGGACCCCTTCTTACATGTAACATTGTACTACCCAGGTCCCAGTACCTTTGGGTTAACCCTTTATTTGTAACGTGTTTCTCTGAGCAGGTTGCAACCCACCAGTACTTTTAAAAGGGATTAGAGATCTCCTTGCAAGCGGGTGCAGTGAGTCACTGTACCCACCTACAGGCGGGTGTCTTGGGGGTCCTTAAGTCCCCCTTTCATCTCTTTAGAGTGCTACCCTCAGGGGGCGCACTGACAGTGTGCCATCTTTCTGTGGCACACTTTTGCTGCACCTCCCAAGGGCATGTTTTCCTCTGTGCCCACGTCGGTAGTATGGTATGGGTGCAGAGGCCACACCCCCATGCAAATGAGGGCACACCCTCTCTCAAGAGTGGTGGTGCTGCATGTGCATCAGTGCTATCTGTATTACAGGAGGGGCCGCACAAGCATCTACGACCCCTTCTTTAATACCAAAGTTCCCCAGGGGTGCACAAAACAGGCGCAAACGCCCGTTGTGTCCCCTGGGCACTTCTGTAATACGGGCCATGGTGCATATTGCAGCATGCCTGGCCAACCTTTCAGTGCTTTACCATAGTAACTGTAAGCTATGTGATTCCTTTTGCTTTGGTCGCTGTTGCTGCATTTTATTTTATTGAGCCTCAGTTCTAATCCTCCTAACTCCACTGCTCGCGGAAGGCGGACTGGCGGATTGGCGGACTGGCGGATTGGCGGACTGAAAGCCTCGACGAGGAGAGAGACAAGCAGGGCTGCGAGCTCGTTGCTGGCGCAGGACTATCTGTCCCAGGAGCGCCAGCAACCACCCCAAATTGGGACCAGCTGGGGCGCTCTCCCTGCCGGCTCCTCCCTCGCCCTACTCGCGCTGAAAAGCCCTTCTCACCTATTCACCGGTGGATTCCTTTTGCTTTGGTCACTGTTGCTGCATTTTATTTTATTGAGCCTCAGTTCTAATCCTCCTAACTCCACTGCTCGCGGAAGGCGGACTGGCGGACTGGCGGACTGGCGGACTGAAAGCCTCGACGAGGGAGAGAGACAAGCAGGGCTGTGAGCTCGTTGCTGGCGCAGGACTAACTGTCCCAGGAGCGCCAACAAACACCCCAAATTGGGACCAGCTGGGGCGCTCTCCCTGCCGGCTCCTCCCTCGCCCTACTCGCGCTGAAAAGCCCTTCTCACCTATTCACCGGTGGATTCCTTTTGCTTTGGTCGCTGTTGCTGCATTTTATTTTATTGAGCCTCAGTTCTAATCCTCCTAACTCCACTGCTCGCGGAAGGCGGACTGGCGGACTGAAAGCCTCGACGAGGGAGAGAGACAAGCAGGGCTGCGAGCTCGTTGCTGGCGCAGGACTACCTGTCCCAGGAGCGCCAGCAACCACCCCAAATTGGAACCAGCTGGGGCGCTCTCCCTGCCGGCTCCTCCCTCCTTAGCTCAGATAGCTTAATAGTAGTTGAAGAGTCCCGCTGCGAGGGAGCGCGCGGGAGGGCGCCGGGAGAAGCCCGGGCAAAGGGCGGGCCGTCTGTGGAATTTGTTTGAACCCGTCCTAGTGGAGCCATAGTTATCCTCCCTCTCATTAGCGGACATTCATGTAACTCCAATGGCCTTGAAAAAACTACGATCGCGCACTATATATATGAAACGTTTGGGAACTGAAGAAGCCCTTAGGAAATCCTCTGTGAAAGCTTTGAAGCACGATAAAATATCTAGTACTTCTGCAATCACAAAATACTTCACTGCTCTATCCCCGAATAAGCAAATACTCTCTACTAACTCTGGAGCAGGAAACATCATTGACCTCATGGAAGACAAGGAGGAACAACTTTTACTGTCTCCGAATCAACAACTCGCACACAACTTAAGTGCCACAGACTGTGAGGGCAACCAAATAGAAAAGCTGCTAATTGAGGACAAATTTAAAATGGATCACGAGATATCTCACTCTACACCTTTAAAGTTGATAAAATCTTCAGGGAGTCAAACCTGCCTCGAAGTTTCTCTGTGCAACAACACAAAGTCACTAAATAATAACTCCGAAATTCCACTAACTCAAGATATTTTAAATATCAGTTCTGTAGGAAAATCAATTCATCAACACTCAGCACATGAGTCTTTTCTAGATCCTTTTTTTCCAAACCAAAATTTAACAACACCTGTAACACCTACGTCAAAAGCCCTTTTCATCTTGCAGGAAATACTGGAATCAGTTCTGACCCACCTAGGTCATATTCTAGTAAATTCAGACGATACCCTTGATGTTCAAATTGGAATACTTAAATATCTGGTCGAGGAAAAAAGGAAAAATGACTCATCAAACGCAACAAAAAAACAACAAGAGCATGACAAGATGTTAAACCCCGACGGTCAATTGGCTAATAGTACTACAAAAACAGAATCCCTTGACAAACTTGATAAAAGCACACAAACATTTAAAGTAGGAAAACCGGATACAAAAACAAAAGATTCAAAAAGAAATAACACATCAACTACAACTTACTCACTTAAGAAACTCTTCAAAGAGGAACCAAAAAATAACACTATGCAGTATCCTATCTTCTCGAAATCCACGCACAAATCTGTCTCGCACGAACTTGAGCAGGTTGGTGATACTCATGTAATAATCACACAAAAAGCCCTTGAAAATGATCACAAGGATGAACCCTCAGACGTAGATGGAGTCATAAGCACAAAAGGGAACAAAAAGAAAAGAAAGTTACTAAGAAGAATTCACAAAAAAAAGGCGAGCAAACTTAGATTCCAAAAACAAACAACTTCGATAACAACTGCTGAGGAAAAAAAAGTTATCATAAACTCTAATGCTACAAAAACTGAGGTATCTCCCTCTATCCAAAGTACATTGAAAGCGATACCTTTAAACCCAAGAGCAGATGTATATTCTCCGGTCACACCACTCTGTAAAACTGGACTGTTAACTAAAGGAATAGCAGAAAAAGACACTAGTAAATATATACTTGGGGAAGGAACAACATCAAAATATCTCCTAATTGAAGAACTTTTTCCCATTGACAATGTGCCACTGAACCGCGGAAGAATAGTCAACCTCCTACAACAAATACCTTCCCTACACTCGCTCACAAGTAACGAGATAGATTTAGTGACTTTTCCAAAAAAAGAAAATAACAAACTAGCATTGGTACTTTTCTTGTCACCAGTACTCCCAGGGATAATTCTAAGTGAGAAAGAAACACTACACAAAAATGGTTATGACGTAATTGCAAGATCTGATCCCAGGAATATTAAACATAATAAAGGATTTAACGGTCTTTTTAACCCCCCCACATTAAGCAAACGACAACACAAATCATTTAATAACTGGGAATATTCAGCTCCATACGATCTGGGCAATAACACTTTACTAATCCAAGTAAACGAAGGAGAAAGGATAGTATGGAGTAAAGATTCAGAAGGAAATATTGTCGAAAAATCACCAAAATCTTGGGATTGGATATCAGAGACACTTAACAGTAACAAAATAATTAACCAACAGCAATATTGTGTTTAGTAATGGCTTGAGCATCACATCATGGAATATGGCGGGGAAAACTATCAACAAAATGTCCGACGCCATAAAAAACCATCCTGATATCCTGGCCCTTCAGGAAACTTGGGCAACCACAACCTTCTGTCAGAAAGGTTTCTATGTTTACGACATTCCCGCAAAGAAATCAAATCGTGGCCACGCAAGGGGCAGATTAGCAATCCTCCTAAGTGAAAAGTACCTATGGTACCAACAAAATGTAGACACAAAGTGTGAAAACCTGCAGTGTATCAAGGTGTCACTGAGCTCACTATCCACAGGTCCTCGAAAAGCAATCTTGCTTTTCAATATTTACGCTCCACCTGGGAACAATTACGATGCCCTCTTCGACGAAATAATGGACAAAATTAGCTATATCCTTGATGATCATACCCAAACGCCATTCCTAATAATGGGCGACTTGAATGGAAAAATTTCAAATAGCGAAATCAGAAAATGGGCCAATACAGCTAAAGAAGAATCGTTGTTAATGCCATTTCCAATATTCCCTAAGGGTAATAAATCTGATAAAAGAGGTAGGTCGCTCTTATCTTTTTTACCATGTATAAACGGGATAATACTTAACGGTAACACCGAAGGCGATATACCTGCATTACAGACCAGACGGGGAAACGGAACACCTTCTATTCTCGACTACCTAATTTGTGGGTTGGATCTAAAGGACTCAGTCACGCATCTGAATATCTACTTTAACGAGGAAAGTGACCACGCACTGTTACATCTAACTACTCTACGGATGGCACATACCTCCTTCACTAAACAGGCACCATTCCAGAAAAGCACAACTAAAATTAACATCAGCCAGAGGCGGATCTTTTGGAACTCCTCTACTTTGGATAACACTACTACTTTGGTTACTCAAACTCAATTACTATCTACTATACACTCAGATGATCCGATCACAAATTTTGAATATATAATTAAAAACCTTAAAAACGCACTTCTGAACAAAACACAACAAACCAGACTTGGGAAAAGTATAACAAGTAATAACAATAAAAATAAAAATCGGAACTTTCCGGCTGCAAAAAAACTCAATCAACTCATTCGAGCGCAATATCTGAATCCTTCAATAACAACACAGGCAGAAATTAATCGACTTAAAAACCAAAGACAAAGAGTAAAAAATAAGCAGAAAAAAATACTGCATGACCGTAACTGGGTAGATATCCAAATAGCCGCTAGAGATCATAACCAACGAAAATACTGGTCTTTAATAGCTAATATGACTGGATCCAAAAAGAAACTCGATGCTATTCCAGTCTCACCAAAGGACTGGGAAATATATCTACATGATTTATATAAACCCAACTTACCCAACCTTTCAGGGCAGATTTCCGATTTCATACTGGAATGGAACAATACTAAAACCATTAAGACCACCTCAAACTCTATCGCAAACCACATTAGAAAAGCGAGAAGCACGGCTGCTTCCGGACCCGACCAAATACCCATCAAGGCCCTTCAAATTGACCCCAAGGAATGGAGCCTGCTGTTTTCTCCTCTTTTTAACCACATCTTCAAAACCGGAGAAATGCCGAAATACTGGCTGGGTAGTATAATTATTCCAATATATAAAAAAGGGAACAAAAATACAGCCAGCAATTATCGGCAAATAGCTTTGATGGATGCGTCTGGGAAATTTTTTGCTGCAGAAGTATTAGATCGTTTAAAATCTTGGGCATTCTCGCAGGGTCTCATACCAATGTTCCAAGCAGGATTTAGACCCAACCACTCTGTGATAGACAACATAGCAACTCTTCAGTCTATATTAGACAAATACACAGTAGGTAGGTCTCAACCAATATATGCAGCCTTCATTGATTACTCAACAGCTTTTGACCGGGTGGATAGACCAACACTGTGGAATAAATTGAGGAGGCTGGGTATCCCCGAACAACTACTAAGGGTTGTTGTCAGTCTCCACAACAACACATGGTGCCAAGTTCAGATGGGGAGAGAAAAAGGTTTGACCAATACAATTAGCACGTTCAACGGCCTCAAACAAGGATGTCTCTTAGCACCGATTTTATTTTCTCTGTATCTTAATGATCTTCCACTTTATTTGCAACAAAGCTCCAGCTTGACCCCTAAGATCGCCACACAAAGCATACATGCTTTACTATATGCCGATGACATAGTCATGTTGGATTTAACGCCCTTTGGATTACAATGCCTTCTTGATAGCTTACACAAATATTCAAAAGACAACTTTTTACTACCCAATCTAAACAAAACAAAAGTGGTCGCATTCACCACTAAGAAAAAGAAAGTAAAGTACCGATGGAAGCTGGGAGAAGAATACATAGAAGTGGTTGAGGAATATACATACTTAGGTAGGATCTTTTCAAAGAACCTGAAAAACCTCAAACAAATTAATCACCTAAAAATCAAATCAGACCTTCACGCCGGTGCTCTACTGAGACTGTATTCCAATACAGGGAATAGACATTTTTCCACACTATTAAAGGTGTACAGAGCAAAAATACCCCCGGTCTTATCGTACGCCACTGAACACATTGCCATCAAACAGTGGTCCTATATGGATCTAAAAGAAGGAAAAATATTAAAGAAAATTTTGAAAGTCTCAACAGCAACACCGGTGCAAGCGCTAAGACTTGAACTTTCGATCACCAGCGCATATGCAACAGCGGTAGCTAGCATAATTAGGTGCGCCTATAACATCCTTCATGCTAAAGAAGGTACACTACGATTCCTACTAAAGATTGAGTCTTTCGACGAAAAAGCTTCATATTCAATATTCCGAAGCAACATGACAGTGGCATTCCAACTAGCCAATATTACTTCTGATCTTCTGTTGTCTTGGACACCATCACAACTTAAACTTTTCTTAAAATGTTTTACCCCCAAACTGAGCTTTGATCTAGATTTTTCCCACTGCAGTAAACAATCTCTGTATAAACCATTCACTGAACTATTGGAATACAAGCAAGAACATCCATATTTAGGGTTTTCTCTCACCCATGGCGCCAGGAGAACAATTGCAATGCTGCGCCTGGGTATTCTGCCAGTGTTAACTTTTACTTGCAGATGGTTTGTGGATAGATCCCCGTTATGTCCTCTCTGTCATGGGGGAAACCAGACCATAGAGCATCTTTTATTCATATGCCCTTCTGCTAATGTAGTAACTGCAAGATCAAGATATTTAGACCCTACATATCGCAACTGTAAAATAATTACTGCAAAAGATTTTGTTACTGCATGCAAACACCCCCCTAATGAATTTGTTTGCTACAATCTCTACAAATTTTTAAAACCTCTTTTATTATTATATTGAATTGTATCGAAAATTTCTGTTTTATAAATTGTGGTCCTCAGTTGAGTACCTAATCAATAAAAACCTTTGACTTGACTTGACTATGTGAAGTAGCTGTTAAGGTGTGTGGGCAGGGATGATTGTGGAAGGAGCATTTCCTGTGAATTGTTCAGAATGTCCCTGTCAAGAGTTGACAATGCTTCTTCTAGGTTAAATACCTCAAATCAGTGGGCTGGCAACTGTAGTTGGACCATTAGATATTAATGTTAAACATTCAGGGCCCAAAGACTCCGATTAACTGTAAGCAATTGAACCTTAGGGTAGGGTAGATCCAGATCAGATCCCCCAACATACCATCTTACTCACACATGACTACAAGGCTCTCCACAACGCAGGACCAGAATATCTGAAGCACCGTCTCGCTTTCCACGCACCCGCCAGACAACTTTGCTTTGCCCAACTCGCCCTGGTCTCCGTCCTATGGATCCACATTATCAGAACTGGAGGAAGATCCTTTTCCTACCTCGCCATCAAGACCTGAAACACCCTGCCCCTCCACCTTAGGCAATCCGCGTAATTGACCCAGTTCAGGAAGTACCTCAAGACCTGGCTCTTCGACTGAACATCCACACCAAGATGGATCAGCAGCCCCCCTGTGCTTTACAAACCCCTGGTTAATTGATTTTTCTAACATGTAGAACACCTTACGGGGGATGAGTATAGGCAGATTCATAAAGTAATACAGTAGTCTTGGTAGCATGACCATTTTTAATTTATTGTGACCTAGTCCTGTACTTTAAGATTAGTGCATGCCAAAATGTGATTTGGGGCATGAGGGACGCAATAGCTTTGATTGGATTGTGCCTCAGCAGAACGTGGATGGATTGATATTTACTCTCTTTTGATCTCTGGAACCCCATTGCACAATAGATTCCACAGTTTGGGGGACGTTGCGAATGTGGACTGACATATAGTTCAATTTAACGTCGCCATGAATTTGCCAGCTTCCTCACTATGACTGTGTTTAGTTCAAGAGACAGAAGTATCCCTCTGAAGGTGGCTAGTTGGAACATAGCCGGTAACAGCTCCAAAATAAATTTGTGTGGTTGATGTTTATTTGTAAATAGTTTAGATAACATAGCACTTTAGGAAACTTAGCCTATCACTGATTTATATTTTGACAACTATTCCTTCTTTTCTAAAGCCTCTAGTGCCTCTGGGTCTGGTAGGGCGACGGGGGGTCTTTCCACTTTGTTTAGGCTATCTTTACGTTATGTAATCACTCAGTTTGATGCTGACTTTGGAGGGGGCTATAGAGGGGTACACACGTTCTCTGTATCATTGGAAAACTATGAATTCTGCCTTGTTAAATGTTATAATGAAGATTTGTCCTCACAGGGAAATCGTAATGTTATTCATCTATTTAATTTTATTGATACTATTTGTACGAAACCTAAGTTCTTTCAGAATGTGTTTCACCTGATTATTTGTAGTGATTTTAATGCCAGGTTGCCTGCGAATACGTTTTTCTTCACAAACTGTACTATGCATTTCGACAAAGGTAATATGCATATCCAACACTTTGCCAAGGATGCCCTGCTATTTAATTGCATAGCTGAGTGGGATATTATTAACGTCTAAAAAAGAAGTCCCATCCCTACTGTAGGGTCGCATTCTAGTGTTCACGCTACGTGATGACGTACCGTGAACGGCGGCAATTTTGGGTGTGCACAAAAGAGCGCGAATTGGGTGCCGGAGCTGCAGGAAGGCAGCAGCAAGCTCGGTGCTCTCCGAAGAGTGATAATTACAAATAAATAGTGGTCCTACATTATATGGTGTCCTGTCTTCATTACAGGAGTAATACAAACTCCACAGTGGCGACGAGGCTGGGACCCTAAAAAAAAAAAAAAACAGAAAATAGGAGTGACCCACAGAAGCAACAGGAGAGGACAGCTACACAGCAGCACTCAGACAGGCCCCATAGGAGAAAGGCCAGACGACCACGGAGATCGCGGCAGAAGCGTCTGAACTCACCAGCTCCGAGGGAAAAGCAAAGAGACCAGGTACAGAGGCTCCATTCACCCAGGACAAGTGGGAGAAATCAGCATGCCAAGAAGTGGGAGGCGACAGGAAGATAGTGGCCCACAGCCCACCAGATGCCCAGATAAGCACGCAGGGGTGCAACACTGAACAGAGGGAGCCCCAACAGAGCAGGTGCGCTGGCGGAATTAAGGAGCAGTGATAAAGGAGACGCAGAGAGTCTCCAACTCCAACCAGAACAGGGAGAAGAGAACAGTGCACCAGGCAGCCCCAAGAGCCCGAATACAGCGCCGGAAAAGCGTGAAACCGTGTGTGCGCAGGCGTCTTCAGCGACAGCTCCAATACCATTCCTGCCCAAACCGGGAGAACCCCTAATGAAGTGGGATGATTGAAGGGAGTACATTCTCAATTACATCGAGGTCCTGGAAGATGAAAATGAGGAGGCGTTCACAAGCAAACGAAAAAGAAGGATTTTGCTGCACATCCTAGGCCCGGAAGGATCAGGGTATTTAAGAACCTAGTACCCAAGCCTCGGCAAGATGCAGATGATGATGTGTTTGCACATGCCATAGAAGAACTCAATGAGCATTACTGTCCGGCGGTGTGTGTGTCAATAGATCGTTACAACTTTCAGCAGCGGAAACAAGAAAGTGGAGAGTCAATCGATGAATACGTGGCAGCGTTAAAAAGGTTAGCAACGACGTGCAAATATGGCGCGCTCCATGATGAGTTCATTAAGGACCAGATTGTAATGCACACGACAAACAAAATGGTGCAGGACAAATTATGGGCGAGTGGTGAGGCCACGTTGAAGGAAGTGATCGCGATAGTAAAAAAGGCGGAACTAGCGAAGAGATGTGCAGACACAGCTAAGAGAGAACTAGTGGTGAGACCAATGGTGAATAAGGTGGACAAGGAAGAACCTAAAGGATGGAACAAGAGCACGGAGACGAACTACAGAGGACCCAACAAGTGGCCGGGAAAGCCGGGACCACAAGGGAAGCAGACAAAAGGAATCAGAAACCCATGCTACCGTTGTGGCAGTTCGGCCCATGAAGCACACGACAAGCGATGTCCAGCGTTCCGTGCTAAGTGCATGTTTTGCGGCATAATGGGGCATAATGAAAAGGTATGTCGGCGGAAAGGAGGCCGCAACACGGTGAAGTACGTGGACCAAGACCAAGAGGACACAGAGGGAAGGAGTCAGGAGGAAGAAGACTCAGTGCTATGTATAGAGGATCAAGTACTAGGAGTGGACATCCGGAGATCGAATAAACCGCTGCTCGAAATGCTGATAGGCGGAGTGCTGATAAGCATCATGGCGGACTCGGGATCGCCGTACACAATTGTTCAGAGAGCAGTCTGGAACGAGAAGTTCAAACCTCATTTGGGACCAAAGTTGGAACCGCCGGACATAAGACCTGTCTCGTACACGGTAGACCGCATCCCGATGGTGGGGTATCAACCGTTAAAATTCGAGTTCAGAGGACGGAGCGCGGATTGCAAACTGTATGTGGCAGAAGAGGGCCCATCCGTCCTAGGTTGGATGGATCAAGAAGACCTGGGCATCAAGCTGGACCCGGGCGGAGCAGTACAAGTGCTGATGACGGCGCCGGAACAATGGCCGGACTTAGAAACATTGAAAAGAGATTTCCCAAAGGTGTTTGGTGGGAAAGTCGGGAAGCTGGAAAAGTTCACGCACAAGATCATCCTCAAGATGGATGCCACACCGGTATCACACAAAGTGCATAATGTACCCATTGCAGTGAAGGAAGCAGTGCAACAGGAATTGCGAGAGCTGGAAAGAAATGGAATAATAGAACCCATAACGTGTGCAGAGTGGCTAGCGCCCCTGGTGGTAGTAATGAAGCCCAGCGGCAAGGTCTGGTTGTGTGTGGACCTACGGGAACTGAACAAAAGCATAGTGGTGGAGAAGTTTCCGTTACCTCGCATTGAGGAAATGTTGGCCAAAACCAAGGGTATAAAATGGTACTCCACCATTGACTTAATGTCGGCGTATCACCAGATAGCGCTACACCCGGAGAGCAGGAAGTTGACGTCATTCATAACTCCCTCGGGTGTTACCAATTCTGCAGAATGCCATTTGGACTTGCCTCGGCGGCGGCTGTCTTCCAGAAACTCATGCACCGCCTCTTCAAAGACATGGAAGGTATCCAATACTGCCAGGATGATATTCTGGTGATGGGTGGAGACCGGCGGCACCAAGTTAGCCAAGGTACTGACCGTGCTGGAAGAAAAAGCCTAACCGCAGAGAGGGGAACGTGGCATCTAGGGATGGCTTCAGTTACCTATCTTGGACATGAAATTGGAGAGCAAGGCATCACACCAAAAAAAGAAAATGTGAAAGCCATATGTGATGCTCCACCTCTCTCCAGTAAGGAAGAAGTCAGGTCCTTCCTAGGGATGGCTGAGTACTACAGCAAATTCGTGCAACACTTTGCCACCAAGACCCATAACATGAGGCAACTCGCTAGAGAGAAGACGGTGTTCGCATGGACGGATGAAACGCAGAAGGAGTTTGAATGCATCAAAAAGGATGTTGTTCAGGCCATACCCCTGCAGGGGTACCATCCACAAGGACAAACGGTGCTGATGACGGACGCCAGCGACAAAGGGCTGGGAGCAGTCCTAATGCACGACAGAGGCAGCGGAATAATGGAGACACTAAGCTTCGCGTCCAGAACCCTGACAGACACAGAAAAAAAGTTTAGCGTCATCGAAAAAGAAATGCTGGCAGTAGTGTGGGCAGGTTTCGCCAGTTCTTATAGGGCACGAGGTTCCAACTGAAAACGGACCACAAGCCATTGGTGAGAGTACTCACGTCCAGTGGGCATGCGAGTGCCACCCCTAGAATTGCCAACATGACGGGAAGTAGAAACAAGGTGGCAGACTACCTAAGCAGAGCTGCAGCAATGGAGGAAGTCAACGAAGAGACGGAAGCGAGTGAAGAGATGGTGGCTTTGATGGAAGACCCGGAGAAAGTTATAAGCAACCAAGAATGGAAGGAAGCGTACAATGTGGATCAGAACATCCAAAAGGTAATGGAACACATAGTGGGCGGATGGCCTGAAAAAAAGCATTTACGAGGGAACCTAAGGAAATACTACGACGTGAGAGAGGAATTGTCCCTGGATGACAAGGGAGTGTTCGTGTATAGAGGAGATAAAGTGGTACCCCCAGAGGGGCTAACTCCCAGGCTACTAGCAATATTGCATGAGGGTCATCTAGGCATTGGAAAAACTAAGCTGAGCGCCAAACAGGGATACTGGTGGCCAGGCATGGACATACAAACAGAACGACATGTAAGAAAGTGTGACCAATCTCAGAGAGCAGATAAGACGATGACACCATTGAGGCCAGCCTTGGGAAAATTCGCCGCCCCGAAGAATCCATGGGAGGAACTCTCAATTGACATATTGGGACCAATATTAGATGACCAAGGAACTCCGAAATATCTATGCGCCATAGTGGACAGGTATTCCAAATGGCCTGAAGTGCACATTCAAGAAGAGATGGATATGGAGACGATACTCAAGTTCCTCACAGCGACCTTCCTCAGGGATGGCATTCCCAAGTCCATATTGAGTCCTCAGTTCACTTCAGAAAAATGGCCCAACTATATGGAGAGGAATGGGATCATATCTAAACACACGTCCATATATCATCCAGCTGGAAATGGGCAAGTGGAACGCTTTAATAGAGTGTTAATGGGATCCATCCAGGCAGCCATCATGATGGGAAAGGACTGGGAAAAGGAGATTTTACACATGATTTGGGCCTATCGCATCACACCCACAAGTATGGGGTATAGCCCCTTCCAGATCCTTAGAAGCAGAGATCCCTTCACTAAAGACAATTTGGCATGGAAGGAAAAGACATTTACAAGTAAATGGTCTCCTGCTGTAGTACAGAAGAACTTGGAAAAAGCCCAAAACATATATACAGAACATTACAACAAAAGGAAGAATGTAAAGGACACATCCTTGGAGGAAGGAGAATGGGTGAGGGTCAAGCTGGCGGTGTTACAGAAAAAGGGTGACAGCAAATACAGCAGGCCCCTACAAGTAAAAGAGGTGTATGACCGAGCAGCGTTGCTCAGTGATGGGAATGTATGGTCCCAGGATCGTATGGCCCGATGTAACGAGATCATACAATGGTTCCCCGAAGATCGGGAACAGAGGGCGTCAGATCAGAGCACATCAGAGAGCGATCACACCACACAGGAAGGAGATATGGATTGTGCAGAAACAGGGTTGGAGCAAGGAGGCGGCAAAAGTCCCAGAGCAGTGGTACAGAGTCGAGAGGAGAGAGAGCCGTCCTGTGTAGCGAGTCCGTGTACCCAAGAAGGTAGAGAGATGGGGTCCACAATGGTCAGCGGGAGAGAAGTGACTTCTACCCCGGTAAGATGCACCAGAGGGGGCCGATTGATTATGAGACCTTCTAGGTTCCGAGACTATGAAATGGGTGAAGGAAAGTAAACCCCCCAAGACTGCTTTTCTCTGTGTGATAATAAAAGGGGGAGATATGTAGGGTCGCATTCTAGTGTTCACGCTACGTGATGACGTAGCGTGAACGGCGGCCATTTTGGGTGCGCGCGAAAGAACGCGAATTGGGTGCCGGAGCTGCAGGAAGGCAGCAGCAAGCTTGGCGCTGTCCGTGAAGAGTGATATTTACAAATAAATAGCGGACCTACATTATATGGTGTCCTGTCTTCATTACAGGAGTAATACAAACTCCACACTTATCTTTTTTTCTATGGGGCCGTAGCTCCTTCATTGATTATATACTTATTCCTAGAAGTTTAACTGGTTATCTATAAGGAGGAGAGGTACTCAACAAAATCTACGATAACCATTCTTAATAGCTACTTTTGTACTTCCAGTCATCTATTGTCGCCGTGTTTCCAATGGCGCCCGTCATCCTGCAGCAAAAAACAAAGGAAAAGGCCCTCACCTGGAAACTCTCTGATCCGAAAATGTTTTAAAATAATTTTGTGATACCGCACATAGATTGTTTTTATACCAGTGAGGCTAGTCCTGCAGATATTGTTAAGGGCATTATAGTGATGAATCATCTGATTAAGGGCCCTCTCACCAGATCAGTGTTTGGTTCGGTTGAAGGTACTCCAAAATGTGTTGATTCCTCCAGCTCTTTCTCAAACAGACAGCTCCGTGCTTCTCTTTCTGCAAAACCTAGTAATAGGTTTGAAATTGCTCAGTGTAGAGCTGTTTATACAGCTACTACTAAACACAGGAAAGCTGGATTTAAAGGAGCTCGTTGGCACACTTTATTGGTGGCTTTGCACCACAAAGACCCAGCAGCTTTTTGGCAGCTGGTAACAAGGTGAAGCGTGGCAAAAATATTTCACCTTACTTGGGGACCCATATTTTAGCTGAAAGCTGGACTAACAACTTTCAGGTCATCTATTGTAGAACACAGTGATTGTTATATTGAGGGTATCCAGGATGATAGCCCCTCTCCGATAAACATCTTATTTAAGTTTTGGATGCCAGGAGGTAGCCTGAGCATTACCTTAAGTCTTTCTGGCAAAGCTCCTGCACCAGATGGGGCTCCCATGGATCTATAAAAGGCATTGTTCCTGCTTTCAAAAAAGGCAAAACAACCATCCCTTGCTGCTATCGGCACATTTCTTTAATTGATTCTGTTCTGTGGTCAAAGTGCTGGGTAGAGTATTGCATCATAAAATGACGGCATGAACAAAGAACAATAGCATCATTTGTGGATGTATGACGTTACAACGCATACTTTTACAACGCCTACCTTTACATCGCAGTTTTTACAATGCATGCTGTTACAACGCATAGCGCTAAGGGGTGCTGGATAGTGAATAGTTTAATTTACTATTCCAACTCCAGTCCCCGTGGATAGTAGGGAAGGTGTTGGATAGTAAATTAAATCTATTCCCTATCCTAGAGTGCCCCCCAGCGCAATGCGTTGTAATGACATGCGTTGTAAAAGTTGTGTCATAGTGGTAGTGCGTTGTAAAAGTTGCGTTGTAAAGGATGCTCCCCTCATTTGTGAATCTCAGTCTGGCTTTAGGGAGGGCAGAGTCACAATGTTTGAACCTGCATCTTATTATCAAAAAGCAGTAGAGAAGAATCGACTTTGCTAATGTTCACTTTCTTTACTCATGAGTTGTCCTCATTACTTTAGTCAAATCAAATCAAATCACAACTATCTTTATTCGATGTTAGACAATTAAAATCATAAAAGCACATACATAGATAAAAACTCATTAAAAAAGTTCGATATGTACATTAGTTAAAACGCTATCTATCACATGGTGCAGAGGTGCATTTAAATGGGGTAGGTTAACCTACAGGATGGTACATACCAGACTTTAATCACAAATAGACGTTATGCGTCAACACATTTTCTGATTCTCATAATGTTTTTTTAAAAAAACAGACATAGCGCATACTAGTAATGTACTATTGAAAAATTGTAAATGTAAAAACGCTGGTCTACATTACTTTAGTCAAAGGAGCATGAGTTGAAATAGACTGAGGATGCAATAGGACTTGCTCTTCCTTTACTGTGGGTCTCTGTATGGTCCAGTCCTAATACTGCCTCGAATGAAAGGGTTATAATGGGTCGTTTGAACTGTACAAAGATTCCTAGGCTGCATTATTTGAAAAATATTATGGTTGAATTGGTAGGCAACTCCAATTTACTGACCCACACTCTGTGAACACGTCTGACAAACTGTGGGTCAACAATACTTTCCTGGAATGCAGGAGGCTGAATAGAAAGCTTACTGAGTTAGTTAAACTCATGTTAGGGCACTATACTACTATCGAAACTCTATGTTATGATTACCATCAATTCTTGGGAAGAGTTCTCTTGACTAGATTCAGAATTGGTATTATCCATTTTCTTTTCTGTTTCGCATTAGGGCAATTCTTTTCTGAGTCTTTAAGCATTTGTCCTTGTCTGAGTTAGACATTTGTCTTACTGCTGTCATTTTTAAAACCTACGGTGAACGTTTGCAATTCAATGATGTTTTAATTTATATTTGTCATTTTAACTTTTATGACTATATGTTTTTATAATTGAATATAATTATTCATTCATTCAGAGTAAAATAGACCTATTTCCTCATGAGCACAATCTTTTTGGGTGACAAAAATGGGCAATCCAGTGGAGTCTGCCCAAACTATGTTTCATATTTGACTTTCTTTTCACTGTGATAGTCCACATAATCTAAATGTGTTATCCATATTGCTATTCACTAATTTTTCTCCCTAGGAAGCATGCTATTTGGTCATGTCCTCTTTTAACAAAGCCTATGCATAATCTGCCACCTTACAAAAGCCTACTTAAATCATTATGGAAGTAATCGGTTCCCTCAAAACTCATATGGGTCATGAAATCCTTGTCCTGTTTTCATCAGTCGGTTCAGCTACCTAACCCAATTCCAGAGTGCCATGATGTCTCTGTGAATACATGTGCACTTTATAAATCGCAACCCAAATAGTCAAAAATTCCATGATCTTGGAAGTTGAATAGCAACCCTCCACTAACGCGTCCATAGCCTCAGGTCTTAGAGCCCACTGCACACAGCCATTTGTTTGAATAATTTTTTTAAAAGTATTTCTTTTATTGTTTTCAGGAGAAAGAACACAAAAACCATACAACAAACTATACATTTGAGCTGCGAAATATATGTTACATTGCATTTGTATATGCCCCCTTAAAAAACATGGGGGGTTAGACCGCTTCAAAGTGATACAAATGGATTAGATTAGCTGTTTAGGTTGTGGTGTAAATGAACACTTTATAACAGTGTCTCTGAAGTTCAGAGGGAGCCCTGCTTTAGACCTGCATACATTGGGGTTGGGTCCAAGTCAAGACCTCATTATTAGCTCCACCCTGCCCATGTATTTCTCCCATTTACGTGAACAACCTCTCCACAGGTGTATCGATTTTACATTTGTCATGCACCAATCCATGTCCTGCTCCCAATCCCCCACTGTTGGGGACCCCGCCGCCCCCTAAGGCATGCAATGTTTTGTTTCGCCACTGTAAGGACCAGTGATAACCATATCTGAGCATATTTTGGCGGTGGGTCCTCTAAACAAATGTGTAAAAGACATATTTTTACCGTTTCTGGGGGGATCTCCATTGTCACCTCTCCCATGATTCTTAGTAATTCTGTCCTAAAGGTTTGTAACATTGGGCAAGACCATATGAAGTGAAAGAAAGTGCCCCTTTCACCACAACCCTGGAGACAGAGGTCAGTTAAAGAACAGTCCATGGCCTGGATTTCTGTGCGTGAATAATAAGAATGGTGTAGTACACGTAAGTAGATCAGTCAAAACCCTGCGTGTATGGCCATTTCCCAGTGCCTCTTCCCATCCATTCTCCCTCTTCACAGTCCCCAATATCTCCCTCCTACTTAACCTTAAGTGCTATAAGAGTATTAGGGGAGTTGTTTATTAGTTTTTTGTAGATTAGGGAAATCATTTTCTTGGGTAGTGGTTCAGCAAGGACCCTATCTTCTAGGGGGTGGGGGAAATCTGTAATAGAAGTGCCACTAGAAATGTGGATCTTGAGAGCGTTCTGGAGCCTGCAACTCTCCCCAGGTAAGCATATTATCCTACCTCCATACGTCACCCAGTAAGGATGTCCCTATGAGGTTCCATGGATTGAAGCCCAGAAGACTATGTACTTGAGAAAGTGAATCACTACTCCACAAAGGAGTCAGTTCAGTAAGGTTCTCTCTCAAGCCCAAAAACGACGTGGCTGATCTCCAAATGTGAGATACTGTGTGTGCCTGGGGTAATAGATTCTTAACCTTAGCTGAATTGGAATGTATACCTAGGTATCCTTCATGTCCCATTGAGAACCTCTCCAATGTAAAGGCGGGATGATCCCAGGGAGCAATTGCCGAGCCATTTTCCATTGCTAAGTGCAATGCCCTGTAATATTTCTTAATGCCAGGGAGACCAATGCCTCCATTGTACGCCCCTCGCATCAGCTTGGAGAGGGCTATCTGTGGTGGGGCTGTGTTCCACAAAAGTGAGTGGAGGAGGAATTCAGTGGTGTGAAAGAACTTGTCGGGTTCGGGTATTCAATGGGGAGTATTTTTTAGTGGCTAAAGAATGCGGGGTAATGTCATCATTTTAAACATTGCAGCTCGTCCAAAAAGGGAAATAGGAAGCGTTTTCCAGCGTTGTACATCTGATTCAAACTGCTCAAGGATAGGAGCTAAATTTAGTCAGTAAAATAGGAGGGGTCCATGGTGAGGTGGATGCCCAGCTATTTGAAATGGCCGTTAGATAGGGGGAGATAGAGGCCCCTGGGGCACGCTATCATAGCATGAGGGATTTATCCCAGTTTACAGTGTATCTGGAATATTGACCAAATGTTCGCAAGATATGAGTTAAACAGGTAATTATCGCTGGGGTGTTGCATATGAAAGAGGATATCATCTGCATATGCATTCTTCCCACAATTTCCGCCAGGAGAAGCCTCCTACGAGTGGGTCTTGTCGGACCCATGAGGCCAGATGCTCTAAGGCAAGAGCAAATATCAATGGGGAGAGTGGGCACCCCTGTCTAGTCCCTCTGTCCAGTGTAAAATTGCTTGACGTTGCATTGCATTGACTTTAACATGGGCTAGCGAGTATTTATATTGTAGGTGCATCCAGCCCAGAAACTTGGGTCCAAAATCCAAACGTTCAAGCACTATGAACATGTAAGGCCATTCTAGCATGTCGAATACCACCGAGGCATCCATGGACATTACCATAGTGGATACCTTGTAATTTCTTGAACCCACCATGACCCCATACAACCTGCGCAGGTTGTGACGCATCCCTCTGTTTGGCATAAAACAAGATTGGTCGGGATGGGCCAAGGAGGTGATTACCTGTCAAAGCCTGTTTGCAAGGAGCTGAATTTGATCTCAATGTTGAGGAGGGCAATGGGATGATATGAACTTCTTAGCTCCAAAGGCTTTCCAGTCTTGTGTATTATGATTATTGTCATCAGCCGTTGGTCTTCCGTGAGCACATGGATCTCCTGTGCTTCCCTACTCATTTTATGCGTCTTAGGTGCTAATTTAGAGGTGAGGTACTTATAGAGTTCAAGGGGGAGGCCATTGGGTCTCATAGCCTTGCGGAGGTCAGTGCTCACTACACCTGTTCCACTTTGTGTGGCCCAATATTTGCTTCCAGAAAAGTGCGGTGTTCTTCTTTAAGAGTGGGGAGTTTGATATCCCTTAGAAAATCTCTATAGCCTTGCGGAGGTCAGTGCTCGCTACACCTGTTCCAGTGTGTGTGGCTCAATATTTGCTTCCAGAAAAGTGCGGTGTTCTTCTTTAAGAGTGGGGAGTTTGATATCCCTTAGAAAATCTCTAACATCTGTGGGTGACCAATGTATTTTGGGGGAGTAAAGCCACTCATAGTGTTGTACAAACATTTCTGCTAAGCCCTTGCAGTAAAAAAAAAAGTCTTGCCCAAGCCATTGGTGATGTGCGATACCTGTCCATTCGCTCGGTCTCTCTTATCAAGCCATGCGAGTGTTACACGTTTTGTTACCCACATCATATAGATGTCATTGAGATAAGGTATAGGAGATTCTAACCCTATCCTTCAATAGGTCTCTGTACTCTTTTTGTTTGAGGCAAGGGTGTGCAAACAGTCCTCATTTGTACCATGGCACCCCACCCTTTCTAAAGTTCCCATTTCGCTCTCCAATGCGAGAAGTTGTTTTGCTTATCTCGTTTTTGCCCCACTATTGATGAGTATTCTCGGCCCCGGATGACCTTATAAGCCTCACAGAGCTTTAGATAGGAGGCAACTGATTCCTCATTTAATTCGAAATAGGAAGTCATGGCTTGGGTCAAGTCCCTGGTGAGTTTGGCCAAGGGTTTTGTAGGTCGTGGGCCGCGATGAAGTGCCAGCATGTCCCCATATCTCTAGCCACATTGGGGAGTGGGCTGAGATTCTCCTAGCCAGGTGTCGTACCTCAGCCACTTGATCCAGATGGATGGATTGAGTAAAGATGTAGTCTGATCTGGAAAGGCTGTGATGGGCCCCAAAGAAGATGGTGTTCTGGCGTTCTGTTGGTTGTCGTGATATCCAGGTACCGGCAAGGCCGAAGGCAGTGATAAAGTTGGATAGTGTGGATTCCTGGTGTACCATTTGGGGATTGGGATTGTTTATTTAGGTCGGACGATAGTCCTGCATTAAAATCGCCCACCAGGAGTAGGTCCCCTCCTAGTAGTTGGAGCAGCATCTCGCTCAGTCTCGGGAGTGTAAGATGATGAAGCCGTGGTGGAATATAAACCGAGCAGAGGTTATTTGGGATCCCTTCCCAAGTGCTACTCTGTGCCACATACTTGCCCTGAGGGCCACCTATGCCTTGTGTGGAATATAGGGAGTTGAGTTCTTGATAGTATACCCACCCCGTGAGTCAGTCATTTAGTATGAGTGTGCTACCATCGTGTAGCCTCCTTGAGTCATTGCTCTACAGGTGCTGCCTAATAAAAGTGCTTCTTGCAGAAATACGACATTGTGCGCATGTTTATGGATACATTGGTGAACCATACCTCGCTTGATCTTGTTATCAAGACCCTTTACGGTCCATAACAGGATAGTCAAGCGAGTCCGGTTGCTAGAGGGAAATGACATGTTGTGTGTTGGGAGAGAAGGCGCTAGCTCCACAAAGGAAGGGGGGCATCTAATGAAGGCACTGAATGCTACTTCGCTGCTGCTTAATGATCTAACTGTAACTAATCCAGTAAACTAGGGAAACCCCCCCACCCTGCTACCCTGCCTGGTGGAAACTAAACTGTCCACCCAACCCCAACTGGCAAATGAGGGGGTAAAATGACCAGGACAGCTCTGCGCCTCCCTACCGCCCCAAATAGCTTAACCTTGGGGGATCAGTGTTTTCCGGGAGTGTGGAGGTAGAGAGTGTCTGCACCGGTTGCTACAAACCCATCCTGTCCGCTGTTATATCTGTGGGTCGAACAATCAATGACACCCTATGCGAGAAGGGAATAAATGTCACCTGCCTCTAATGAAAAATGAGCGCGATGCGTCTCTAAATGAAAATATCAAGAGAACTTTCCATGGGGGAACAGACAAAAAGAGAGAGAACTCACAATACTACAAACTAAACACAGTATACATGATGCTTTGTGGAGGTTTATTTAATAAAAAAATATAATATATTTATGTAAATTTTTTTTCAGTTATTTTAAAGTCTGTCATAGAACAAATCAGTTTAGGAATACATACATACTTTCTTTTGGCATGAAACCCAATGAGCATAAATGTAACACAACCCCCCCCCACCCCAAGTGAATCAACATGGACATTAACAAACATCAGAAACATATCAAATTACCACATACCAACTCACCCAAAACATCAATCATACTTTATTCATACACTTTCATCTACTGCACTAATACAACAACCCAATGAAAAAGCAGTTGAGGACAGGAACCATTAAACAAACTGCTAGTGGTGACAAAAACCTGCACAATTGAAAAATCAACTGTTGAACAGGAATAACAAAAAGGTAGTTCAATCATAAACTATACAGAGAGTCTATATATATTCTGGTAACAAAAACATTCATATCAACATAGTTTTTAGTTAGATAGTGTTTGAATATCGGTATTGAAGGTTGGCCTGCTATCTACTATTGGAGAGACTTATCAAGGTCTTGGGTTAAGTTCATATAATTTACCGAAGAGGGACCTCCACTCAGAAATAACGTTTTACTGATTAAAATACAGTGGAGGGGTAGTCTAATAATCTGACATGGCGAAATGAGCCCTGAGAACTGATACTATTGACTATTTTTTATCAATTGCGGTGCTGATATTTATCATGGGCTATCTTATAGCTTGACTTGGCTTCAATATACTCTACAATTTTTGACATATTATAACCGCTTCTCATTAAATACAACGATTAGCTGAAGACTCTCCACACAGATTGAACATTTAGGAGAGGAACTTTGGTTAGGTGGTCGACTTCATGACCAGCACTGAGGAGTCACGATTTGATGGACACGGGTCGACTTACTAAGGCGGAATACGAACCTAATCCTCGTCCACGTATTTACTATCCTTGCCTTGAAAAAGTCTCTATGAGACGAAACACGTGTCGGCGGTGTGAGCTGTGAAGTTTGTTTTATATGTCTACGGATACACAATAAAGAGTTGGAAGAACACGATTTGGCTTGGATCTCTGAATTTGGAGTTTGTGTATAATAATGGACATTACACATTGTTGATTGTCGATGAGCATAAAATACATTACCTTGTTTCGATACACTCAGAACACTTATCTAGGCTTTCCTAGATTGATTAATAATTGGATAGTATTGGGAGTGCTGTGTGGCCTGCTCTCATTTTCTCTTTGATATCGGGCACTTGGTGCTGTTTGACACCCCTGGTGGTGGCTGTACATCAAGCCACAAGAGCACCTCTTTGAGGCAGACTAATACTTGTTATGTAATATATTTGACGTGTATTATTATTTCTATGAGATGTATTAACTCTATGTGCGGACGTTTTCCCTCTGGGTAGGGGAACACTACCACCGATCCTTTGTTGTGAATACAAAAACATTCATATCAACAAAGTTTTTAGTTAGATAGCGTTTTTCCTCATGAGTTTAAAGGAAGAAGGGATAAGTTGAAGCTTTCAAAGAATGTAAAACTCTTCTTATTCAATCATTGACCCACTGGGTAGCTCCTGTCATTAGTAGTGCAGACGCGCGTTTCGGTGTCAGGCTAAACTTGTAGCCACCACCTTCTTCACTGCACAAAACTTATGGGGTAAAGGAACCACATGGAGGTGGAGGTTTTATGGAGGTGTTGAAGGGACGGATATCCAGACACCAATCTAAAAATAAAGAAAAAGAAAACATGGAATAAGAATGATCTATGTCCCCACAAAATAAATTGGGAATATTCAAATAAGGGCTGATAAACCAACCAATAGTGATCTCCAGAGCTTCATCCAAACATCAGAATAGCGCTAGACATTATGAAAGAATAACGGTGAAGAATAGATGCATATCCCAAGTGTGCAAAGGGAAAAGCTCAGACCTAAAAGTTACTGTGGTGAGACTAAGAAAGCCATGAAACCGAATAAGTCCAGTCCAGACCATTTCCCTCACCAAAATTGAAAACGTGAAGTCAAATAACGGCAGAATGTGAGGAGAGCATAAAAACCGACGTAATGGACACAACCTACTGGAGAAAGGAGCCAATCAAGGTGCTACAAGGTAAGAGGTAGCAGCAGATACAAAAGATCCAGGAACTAAAAACCGGCCGCTGGAATACATCTAATAAACAACAGTAAGCAGAAACAACCATTCAGATAAGAAAAGAGGAAAATGTAATGACAAGCAGGAACATGGAATGAGGAGCTACTATCTTACAGAACACCCACCACGTCTGCTCAGAGAGTAGGACAAGCAGCTCCGGGCGCGGTGCAATCCCAGGTGGATAGAAGGTTCACAGCAGGGTCACAGAACCACAGAAGATTAACTCCTGAAAAAAATAAAGCAAACATGGATGCCGGAGAGCATAATGCCTGAATAAACAGCTAGAAAGAGCGAGCAAGACCACTAGATAGGCAGGAAGGAACTAGAAGAGGCCTCAAAGATAAATGTCAAAACAAGAAACAAGCACATAGACCACCCAATCTGAATAAATGGCTGTAAGACAAAGGAGAATGTCAAAACAAAAATGAATATACACAAGAGGATAATCACGAAGAGTCCAGGGTGGACTAATACCCACATCAAAACCCGTATAAACAATTTCCACTAGAATGCATCTAAGGTGGGATGAAAAACAATATCATTCACTGTGTACTCAATGGGACGGAAGCACACAGAAGTTTGCATGGAGGACAGCCCTAAGGCAGCAGTCCCTACAGGGGAGGGCTGATGCAAAATAATGCCCCAAAAGGCATCAGGCTGACAGGGGCGAGTGGGTCGACTCTTCCCTCCAGTATACATGCACAAGACCACCTCCCCTTGCACATCATGGGCCATTACAGCCTGCATGTTATTTGTGGGCCCCAATAAGTATAATCAATGAAAATACATGTCTCTCTCTCGCCTGACCTAGAGGACTGATGGGTGTGTCACTTTGTCTGTTCGCCTCTCGCCGTCTTCAGTGTTGTCAGCATCTCTTTGCGGTGAGCGAGGGTCAGCCGGTTCCCCCCTCTTCCTTTGCCACACTTTGGTCATGTGTTTCTTTGACTTTTCCCACCTTTCACTGTACGCCATCCCTCCAGCCATTCCACCGCCAGTTCGTGGGAGTCAAAAAAACATGTCTTCCTTTCTGCTATCACCCTGAGTTTGGCCGGGAAGAGCATCATATATTTGATTTAATGGTTCCGCAATTCACGCTTCACTTCCATGAAGCTTCTCGGCATCTGTTGAAATTTAAGAGTGTAGTCGGGGTAGAGGGTGACCGTCTTTTCCTCAAATTTCAGGTCTGTGGTGCATCTAATGGCATGCCGGAGTGTGTCCATGTCTGTATTGTTGAAAATGCGAGCAGTTATATTGCAGGAAGGCATGCCCGTGTTGGGGGCATAGCCAGCACTGTGTGCCCTCTCGACTGAGAACAATTTTAAAAGGCCCCTAGGCTGGAGTACAATAGTGATGAAATGTTCCACAAAGAGATCAGTACAGGGCTCATCTGCTTTTTCTAGAACCCCCACCAGGTGAATATTGTTGCATCTGGACCTACCCTCCATGTCCTCCAGCCACGCCTGCATGATAACATTGTCTTTGAGAAGGGAGGTAACCTGTTTTTGTAGTTGTTAAGTTGTCTCACTGATGTCCGCGACCGTTTGATGTGTGTCGTGGAGTCTGTCTTTTTCTTTGTTCAGTTCTGTCCTTATCAATGTAGTTTCGGCCACTTCCAAATCATGTTTGGTTCCAATGTTACCTTTATGCTCTGTAAGGCTGCCATGATCTCTTTTAACGACAGATCCTGGGTCTCTTCATATGGCTGTTGTGAGCTCAGCTGAACCCCACTCTCTATATGCCCGGGTGGTGGGAAGACACATCTTTCCATTTTGCTCTGTTGCGATTTCTCCCTTCCTTGCCGTGGCAGCAAAACTTCTTTCTGGGTTCACTCCGTAATCTGTGTGAGCCCAGAGCCACTCCACCATGCCCCGCACCATCACCTACCGGGCCTGGGACCCTGGGGGAGAAGAGGGTAGGCATGGGACTCGTATCCCCACCTGTCAGTGCAGTAGGCCAGCGTGCAGCCTCCAGGCTACACATACAAGTGAAAAGTCTTTGATAAGCCCAGGGCACCAAAAGGTAGAGGATAGACTCGCCTCATCTCGTAGCATTGGCCCACTTCTTTTGTGGATACACGTATCATTTATTTATTTGAAAGGTTTTAGATAGTGCTGGCTAGACCCAGAGGTATCATAGCGCTTTACTTGAGTATCAGACTATAGTTGCAGGTTACATCGTTACAAAGGTTACACAGTTATTAGATCACAGCTACATAGTTACATGTTAGGTCGGGACAAGCAATAAGGACAATATGCGTAAGGGAAAGAGCAGGCAAGGAGAGAGATTTAGGGGAGAGGGGGTAGGAGCAGGGGAAGTAGACAGCAAATGAAGGAGGGAAAAAGGAGGGGGAGGGTGAGAGACACAGCATGGACGAAGAGTGGTAGGGTGACGGGGGCACAAACCTGTATATGAGTAATAGCTGTGTCCAGAGTCCAGTAAGCTGTGATCCCAGGGGAAGTGGTATCATTCCCCAAACTCCGTTGCAGAGGCTCCCTTTACGCATTGAACTCTCTCTGAGGGGTCTCTGAGACTCCAGGCCTACCTACTGGATCCTTCCCCAAAAAGGGGAGAGGGAGTGCTTTGGCAAGGGGCGCCATACCATTCCTCAACTGAGAGTGGCTCCCTTGGCGCTGTGGACTCTCTTTACAACGCATGCGATTACAACTCGCAGTACCATTACAACGCCCTAGAGCGCGCCCTAGAGCAAGTTGTTGTAATGTCTTGCGTTGCAATGGTACTGCGATGTAACAACGCTATTGTTGTAACAACCGTGTTGTAATCGCAATGCCTTGCAATTTATGCGATGTGATGGCTATTTTCTGCAGATGTGCGGACGATTACAGGGCTAGAGCGGCGCCGGCTCCGGAGCCCTTTCAGTGCGCGTCCGTCATGTTCGGTCACTGTTTGTGTCATTTTAATGTGCAGAAACAAATGATTTAACTTACAAGTGAATTTTAACCTCTAAACCCTTTTAATTACAAATAATAACAGACTAATACAAATGAATATTATGTCAAAGTGAATCTGCTCCCATAGACTGGAAGTACATGTTCCAGAATAGAGATGTCCTGGTAAGTTTGTGCAGACCCACAAAACATGTGATTCTGTGTGGATTAGCAAACTTTTTTCCATCCCGTTCCCATCCTGGAAATGGTTAGAAATGTTGTCTTGTCAACTGAAGGAGTAAATCCAATTCCAGGTTTGACATGGGCAAAAAAAAAACTTCATATAATTAGTGGGATTTCATGAATATGGGTTTCTCCACAGGCACTTTGCTAGTGCATTTGCACATTCTTGAAGATTTTATGATGAGCAAAGATACACCTGTAAATCTCTGTGTGTGAAACTGGAATTCCAAGATACTCTTCAGAAACTGTTATTAAATGACCCTTGATTATAGCACTGTCAGTGTGGACAAACATATCACGTCCTCAATTGCTTCTGAATTCCCATATCAAAAGAACTGTATTGATACTACGAACTGTGGCATTAGAGGTTAAATGTGACTCATAGAAAGGACTCTTTTGTTTTAGCCTGGTTTAGCCTTAGGCCAGACACCCTGCTTTTACAATACAATAACAAGTCAATCTACTCTCAACAAGAACCAATGACAGCCAACGTCTTCAAGAGCTCCAAGAAACAATGATCATTTGCGCTACAGAAAGTATCTGGTAAAACACAGCAAACTTTTAAACAATATATATGCATGTCTTCTACTGCCGTTCCTGCCTTGTGCATTTATCTGCCTTCCTGTAACCATTGATTTCTGCTCTTCTGATAGTCCTGTGTAGAACCAATGTTCATTGATCTGGCTGCCTAATGGAATATGAATGCCGCCGATGACTCCTCTGTCTTTTCCTGGGATGTCCTTAGCAAGACTGAAATCTGCCCGGCAATGCCAGCTCTCAATGACAAAGGGTGAATGGCATTTACAAGCTGAACATTAGGCTGCACACTCAACTGCCCTTTTGCCTTGACCTCTGTCCTTTCATCTCTTATTCGATCACTGTCTCTTCAATTAACCTAACACATTCCTCCTACAGGCACTACGAGAAGCAGCCGAATACTGCATCTATGTAATAATTTAATACTTCTCGGGTTAAGCCACTAAGCTTCTACAATGATGTCATTGGCTCATGTGACCAGAACCCTTGGTATCTAATGGTAACAAAGCATTGATCCAAGGGATAGGGTTAAGCTACTATTGTGTTTACTTCATGTGGTGTTTCTTGGTGGAGTTGTATCGCTACCAGGTGCCAGGATTCTGTCACTCCTGTATTCATTCAATATTGTACTTCCTGGTGACTTTGCAGTACCACCAAGGGCTGGAATTGTGCAGCTTCTAGCTAGGCCTGGGCGGTAAATTCTGTTCTGCTCACGGAATTTGTGCAATTCCATAGAGAATGCGGGATTACCAAAAATTCCTCGATCCGCAGCGCCGCAGAATTTTTCCCTTGTTCGCGCTTTCAAAATGCATGTTCGCACGTGCAAGATCAACTTACCGGGATCCCTGAGTTCGCCAACAAGTTTTCCTATCCGTTCGCTTGCACCACGAAATTTTGGTAGCCGGGCGCGCGATACCGTGAGAGTGTGCGATCGCAAAAATTTTATTCGGATGCGCCTGCGTTTGCGAACAGGAAACACCCATCGCGAGCGGGCGGGACAAGTGAAAGAAGATGGCTGCGCCAATTAGCGATGGCATTTGCAAGTTCGAAGATATTTCCCCCGACCATGCAATCAGCATTCGCTAACAGAATAAACGTATCGCGAACGGGCATAACAAGCAATCCACATCTTTGCAGAGCTCTGCGTGCTCGTGGAGATTTTTTACCATTTTGCAGATCTTTGCGTAGCACAAATTCCGTCCACCCCTCCTACTAGCATGACTACATACAATATTTAACTGATACCACTATTGTCAGATGGCAGTTATACACCCGAGTGACTGCTCTTGTGACCACTTGCCCGATGACCACATGGCTAATCACCTGAACAACCACTTGTATGACAGATTTCATAACCTCCTAAAGAAATATGGGATGACAGGTTACATGATTCTTTGTGATAGCTTCACAAGATTGCAGATTGCATGACAAAGTGCATTGCAACTATGTGCGAACTGTGTTACAACTCTGTAGTACATTTGTAAACAGTATGCATAGAGTAGTGTTACTTGTCTTCAAAGTGGTTTAGTGCCTCATCATGGATAGGAAGCATTATATATGCCATTGAAACTGAAGTATTAAATGAGATTGTGATTCCCCCATATTTTTGTAATATGATCAGGAAACTACACAAGGGAAACGTTGCCCCGATTAGATATGAGAAACATAAGGAGCTGTCTATGCCACTTGTCAACAGAAGTGTCAGGCAAGGATGTGTGCTGGCCCCCACTTTATCTGCCTATACATCATATTTGGTAGATACACTGAATAGGGTGAAGTACAATGATGCCCCCAAGATTGCTCTGAATAATCTACCAGCATTTTGTGTTTGCTGACGACACCCTTCTCCTCTCCAAGTCACCAATGGGCATCCGAAACATTCTTGATAGCTTTGATCTTTTCTGTAGCACTAGAGGGCTAGTAATTAACAACCAGAAGATCAAATACATGGTTTTTAATCCAGCACATTCCACACTCCCCAATCCTTGCCTGAATGGCATCCCCCTCGAGAGGGTATCCACTTTTGAATATTTAGGGGTCATCCTAACTTAACACATGGACTGGTTGACACATATTGCAAAAACGAGCCTCATGCAAGTACAGATATCAAGGGGGCTGGCTAAAGTGCACAGGAAATCTTTTTGAAAACCTATTAACTCTACTGTTGAAATCTACAAACTGCAAGCTAGGGGTGCCAGCATGTATGGGGCTGAACTATGGGGGTATTGCCTCACGAAAAACGTATCCAGAACTGAAAATAATTTCACCAGGCAGTTAGTTAGCCTCACTTCTAGTACTCCATTTGGCCCACTCTGACTTAATCTAGGTGTTAGACCAATTTCAGAAGAACTAGGACTTAGACTGCTCACTTTTTGGCGACGCATCTGGGCCACCCCAAAACGGACTTCCTATAAGCTTGAGCTGTAAGAGGTACTGGGACCTGGGGCTACGAAACTAACCTGGTTCACATACATTAGGGACACACTTCGTAGTATTGGCAAAATGAACATGTAGAGCAATCCAATAGTGTCCAGTCCTACAACATGGACTGAACTTGTCGCAAGTTATAGGGGGCATTAACTCGATTTCCTTCATTGGAGCTAAACACTTGGTTCACTGACAGCAACTTTTATTGGAATAAAAGATAACTATAGTTTTGAGCCTTTACATGATGAAATTCAGCCGGACCTAGCTAGGAAACTCTATGTCCAATTAGGCATGGGTCACTTCATTTACGTTTGTTTCGAACAAAGGGCCAGGTTCCACCCCCTTAGGGTGTCCAGCCTGTGGTGAAGCCACAGAATCAGAGCTCCATGTATTTTTTTTTTGCCCAGCCTAAAAACAATTCAGATCAAGATGGCTGATACGACTGTGCAGAAACTTGGGGATCCCGCATTGTGTAGAAGCATTCAGGCTCCTGAAGTATGACAACCAACAACTGATTGTATTTGCTGTCTCAAGATTCTTGTTCTCTATGTGGTGTGTACACAAGGTATTCCTGTGATTATATTACCCACGTCTAAGCCAAATCGCTGTGCTCCTTGGTGAAGGCCCAGGCCAGTTTGCTGTGTATGGTCTTTTTAAACAGTATTAATATTTATATTTGCTAGGAATCTTTTGCAGAGGAGACTAATTGTCTGTTTTTAGAAAATTCTATTTTAATGGTCCAAAGACTTGGTTTTTACCTGAGTATTTTAACTAAAACTCAAGACCCCATTTTTAACCTTGATGTACACAAATAGATATGTGCTCTTAGAGGTAATTTGTTTTTATGTGTGCAACCTGCTTCAAACCATCGGATAGCAGATGGAGACCATTTTAAACAGTTATGGGTTTTAAGATTAAGTTATCCTCAGATTGACATGGACTAGACATTCAACGAGGCGGACCCCTTTAGTCCAGTTCTAGGATTTCTGGAGGTTGATGATGTTTTGAGTAATTTGTCCCTTCAGAGGATATTGTAATTATTTATTCGATCAATTATTGGACATCGGACTGTATACCTATGACAGCTGCTATTTGTATGTATTGTATGCATTTATTGCATTTGCTATTTTATGGTCACATGACAGAAATAAGGTATTTTGATGATGATGATGATGATAACATAGAATATAATGTAACCTAACCACTGTGCTGTTAATAAGAGCCCCAGCTTCCTGTGCCTCCTCGGTGAGTTGGGCCTAAGTACCTCCATAATGTTGCTGCTGTTCAGCGCCTTTCTGCAGGTTCACATTCCTTGTATACATGCACTGTCCCTTCAAGTGCACATATCTCAGATAATCACACCGCTATTCTCAAGGCTTAATTCTCTCTTTCTCTCTTCCTCTTCCAGTTTCTTTCTTTTCTCCTATGTGTCTGGTCACTGAGGCGATGGGGACGGTTCCCAGAGTGGAACCCAATCTCTTGGGAACCGGCTGACTCCTGTCAGGTGCACGTCTCTGGCCTCTGGGCAGCATTGCTTTATGTTCACAGGCGAGCACGGAGCCCCGCTCTTCCCGCCTTCCTTGCCGCAAGAAGCCGTGCTGCTCCTGCAGGTGCCTGTCACGCGCACACCGTCCAGGCATCTCATAACACCTGCCCCCTGACCCGCCCGGGCTCACGTTACACGCCACGAGCACATAGATATCACTTGGCAGATCGTGAATTCTCAAAACAAATACATATCTTGGGAACTCACAGGAAAAAAACTCACGGTTTAGGTAAGGCTGCACGAACCCGCATGTGTAAAGTTGAAGGGTTGCTTTTTTGATGAAAAGAGGACATTGCCACACATGTAGACCCCAAAAAAGCAGCAACACTTCGTGTCACTAAAGCCTTATTAAAATGCTGTGTGCTAATGCACTGTATTATAGGCAATAGAAAAATATCACATGACTCGGATGCTTCTACCTATCAGGGACTTTTGTATTCTTCATATGGGATTTAGTGCCCAAAAATGTTAGGAAGGAACACTTACACAGATATAACACGTTTCTTTTAACAGAAGGGACGTTCGAGACTTTTTGACTACTAGTAGTACTATATGAAATAGTCCACTGAATAGGATCAGACACAGGGCTCCCTATTGAAGATGGATATAGTTGAGGAAATAAAAAAAAAAACTTCAGTTCTATCTGAATAATGTATTGTTATTTAATGTAGTAGAAGAACGTTACAGCAACAATTAAGCACCTCCGATTTGTCAGATTATTCCAGCATTACATTTCAAGACAGTCACCTTAACATTTGTCGCCATCAAGCAAGCTCTTATTGTGAAGCTCGGTATCATTTATACAATACTGACACTCATGCCTGAGAGCCTTCTGTGTCAATCTATGTGGCTCACAATTCAGAAAAAAGGCAAGCTGCGCCCCAAAGGAATGGCTAGAAGCCTCTCTGCGCACTGCTATGTAGGATTAGTCGGGGGTCTTTCTTTAGATGCCCCCTTGTTACTAATGTTCAACAAATATAAAGTTAAAAGTATGCCAGTTGTAAATATTACGGTATAAATGTGGGTGGTGATGGACGGAGCATCTGAACCAATCAAACACTCACACCAAGTCAACAGATCTGGGTTTAATCCATCACCGTTCTTTAGCCCACTCTGCCACCCCAGTTCAGACATGGCCATATGCAAATCAGTCTGACCCTGTGCCTCATGGGAACAGTCCAGCCCGAACTGCCAAGCCATGCCTTCCCTGGACCAGAAACAAGCTTTCTTGGACTGGTTTATGGCATTTCAGCCGTCTTCAGCCAGGCTTGCTTGAATCCAGTGGCAAACTCAGCAAGGGACTCACGTCTGAGCATACCCTGCCAACTTATGGCGAACAAAGCGGTACAAAAGGGGGTGGTGATGGACGGAGCATCTGAAGCAATAAAACACACCCAGTCAACAGATCTGGGTTTAATCCATCACCGTTCTTTAGCCCACTCTGCCACCCCAGTTCAGACATGGCCAAATGCAAATCAGTCTGACCCTGTGCCTCATGGGAACAGTCCAGCCCGAACTGCCAAGCCATGCCTTCCCTGGACCGGAAACAAGCTTCCTAGGACCGGTTTCTGGCATTTCAGCCGTCTTCAGCCAGGCTTGCTTGAATCCAGTGACAAAGTGAGCAAGGGACTCACGTCTGAGCATACCCTGCCAACTTATGGCGAACAAAGCCGTACAAAAGGAGGTGGTGATGGACGGAGCATCTGAACCAATCAAACACTTGCACCCAGTCAACAGATCTGGGTTTAATCCATCAGCGTTCTTTAGCCCACTCTGCCACCCCAGTTCAGACATGGCCATATGCAAATCAGTCTGACCCTGTGCCTCATGGGAACAGTCCAGCCCGAACTGCCAAGCCATGCCATCCCTGGACCGGAAACAAGCTTCCTAGGACCGGTTTCTGGCATTTCAGCCGTCTTCAGCCAGGCTTGCTTGAATCCAGTGGCAAAGTGAGCAAGGGACTCACGTCTGAGCATACCCTGCCAACTTATGGAGAACAAACGTCGAGCTATCCTGGCTGAAGACGGCTGATAGCCAGAAACCGGTCCTAGGATGCTTGATTCCGGTCCAGGGAAGACATGGCTTGGCAGTTCGGGCTGGACTGTTCCCATCGGGCACAGGGTCAAGACTGATTTGCATATGGCCATGTCTGAACTGGGGTGGCTTGGTGAGCAATATAATGATGGGTTAAACCCAGATCTGTGACTGGGGGTGAATGTTTTGCCATTGTGCAACATTCTGTCCATCATCTTGTGTGTTTTCCAGTTGTAGATATTACGTAATCGTGCATTATTTACTTAGTGAATCCCCTCTTAGGCGTTTTACACCCAGCGCAGTCATCGAAATATGCAATCAAAAGTTTGGTCGATTTATCTATAGAAGGCCACAGCTTATTTTCAGGCACAATGTACATTTGTACCCCGGATGAAGGTCAATTCTACCCTACTTGCATTTGGAGATATAAACTACACGAATACTTGCTCAATAAATTAGATCAAAGAATTGAACATGGTTTTTGATAATTAAAAAAAACAAGAATAAAACTTTAAACAATATTAAAGCATGAAGTATCATTTTCAGCCAGAAGACATTTGAGTTTATATGTGTTGAACATTAGACAAAAGTTTCCATCTGAAGAAACGGGTCCTGCTGAGCAGTGGTCAGAGGGACTATAAATCATGTCCTTTGGGGAGTGGCTTGTCAGATTCATTATATTTGCAAATAAGGACAGAGGGTGCTCCTCGGCATCACGCAGAAGTCGACAAAGTGTCTGTTTACACAGAACAAGTTGGCAGAAATTGGAATTAGGATGTATCCATCTGAAGCCATGTTTCGTAAAAAACTTAAAACTTGTTTTTTTCAGTCACCCCGGGGGATTGGTGTTAAGCGCACCGGTTGTGAAGTTACCGCGTATGCGGGGGTCTGTTGTCCCTTGGGGGGGATAGGGCTCTGTTGTCACGGACTGTGATGTTTTAGCGCTGGGATACTCCGTTGGAGTAACCATGCTCTTTATAAACTTTATAAATACATAAAGTCAAAGGTTCTTTGCTATATTGACTTCTGGAGTCACGAAATGAATGGCTGTCATGTCAAGCCATCAATAAATTGTGACTTTGCACCAGCAGCTGTGGTTATTGAACCGTAGACGAAGTAAGCTAAACACTGAATAAACACATCCATATGTTTAGGTTTCTCTCTAGGTTTAGTAGGTACTGTCAACCCACAAGCATTTTGTGATCAAGCCCAAACCTTGCTTAGCTTTTCTTGGTGAGGTATTCTGAAGCCATCTTGTGCTAGGACATCATCACCATTTTGTACTTGAGTGCTTATCTTGCTTAACTTTTTCACACAAATGACTAAATACAATTTATACTTGCATGTAAAGTCCCTGAGAAAGTCAGATTTTCATGTGAAGTGCCTCACTCAAAAGTAATTCATGACTTTTTTTTTATAATTTTGGTGAGAATTACAAGTACTTAATAAGGAATTAACAAGGAGACCTTGCAAACCCTCAGGGTTGCCCTTTTTCACCACTGAGTTCTCATATATCATAAAAGGGATCACAGCATCAAAGATAATGCCCCATGTTTCTTAGTTTTGGTGATGTTCATGGGAATGTTCTAAAGTTTGTGGGTCAAATTAAGGGCAATAAGCTGGACTCAGTCCTCTCATCAGAAGTATTTCAGTTTTATGTGATTCAAGCATAAAGGGATTTTAACCTGCTCTTCTGGTTTCCTTTCCAGGAGGAAAGGAATTTGAGCATTGTTGGTGTATAATTTTCAGAGTGTGTCACTGCCAGCTGTGTTGATAATTCTGGAATACACCGCTGACAGCGCAGCAATGGCAGGAAAAGATATTTTTTCCAGCACCATCTATCACCTCAATAGCACTAATTTGTCCTAAAAGTGCAGTTAAAATGAAAGCAGAACGTATGCAGGGTAAAGTGCCCTGGTGTGCAAAAGTCTGGGTCACAGAATCCTCATTCGAGTATGAATTGGTTCAAGAAATCTAACAACAACAAGAACAGGAACAACATCTATACTACTAAAAACAATTACAATAATATTAAAGACAATATTAATTGCTTATTTGTACAGCTCACGCCATTGTTAAGGTGCTTGAACAAAAAGTGCTACTATTACCCAGCCGCGTCCACTTCAAGTAAGAGCAGTGGGGCAATGGGGCCAGGTGAGGGGGGATTTCGAGAGACGACCACGAAGGAACATTAAATAAATAATTAATTTTCCTTTGTGGTTGTCTCTCGAAATCCGCTCTCACCTGGCCCCACATCCTCACCGTTCTTACCTGTAGCGGCTGTGGCTGCTATTTTCCAACTCAGTATTGAAGGATGAAAGCTGAACCAGACATAACGGGATTCAAACTTATGACCTGCATCTCTCTGCAATAATTTTTAATGCACTCGATTATCGTACTGCTTGAAGGCTACATTGTACGGAGGATCAATACCCACATAATAAATGACTCAAATGTTCCCCAAAAAATCATCTCAGTAGGTCGAGACCTGGCCACTGTCTTACCTTCTCTCGGAAATCTGTGTGACATCTAGTATTTATACCCAGTTGTGCCTTTGAAGTGGTGCAACATCTTCTCAAGCTTTCCCCTTTAAGTCCCCAGGCATCCTGCCTTCTCTGTCCCCGCTCCAGACTAACTGCAGGGGGTATGCAGCATTTTGTGTGGAGGCAGGACACAGTCTATTCAAGAGAAAGTAGAGCTGTGCCTAGCACCACCATCCCGTACTTCCAGGGATGGCCGATCCTGGTGCAGCTAAGCTCCCTATTGAGTGTGGCTGTCTCAGAGGAATACACAACGCTCAACTGTCAGCTACACCCAGTCATGTGATCAGAGACAGGCTGCAGGCACAAAATGGCTAAGGCAGGAAAATGTCATCTTTCTAAGAGTGAAGTCTTTTAAGAATTGTAATTTAAAATGCAACTTTATCATAAGTTAGTATTTAAATTAGGATCCAGAGATACCAAACATTAACTGAATAACTTTCCTATTTGGAAATTACACTTATATGGCGGGGCGAATGCATATATTTTGCATATATTCTTTAATTGCCCTAAGTTAACACTCTTCTTGACTAGCATAGAAACCCTATTACAAATGTTCTACACAATCTGTTTAGAATCTCTCCTGCGTTTATGTTGTTAGGAGGGGGGCAAAATGTGGGAAGTGATAATGCATTATGTAAGTATAAATATTTTTTATTTATGGCCATGACTGTTGCGCGTTTATTTATCGCAACTGAATGGCTTCAACCGGAGGCACCTACATTTGAATTTTGGAGAGCCAAGTTTTATAATATATATGAAATGGAATGGAGTTTGTATGCATTGAAGGGGGTTAAATAAAACGATTAGGCATGTTAATTTGGGGTGCTCTCAAAGACCATATGGAGCAGTGATGAGTTAATTATCATCTACGGTTCAAATGTTAAGTAATTCCTGAATCAATATATATTTTTTTGTCTGTAATTGTATTAATTGAATGACTATCATCGATATTGTCACTTGGTACAACTGTGGAAATAAAAAAAAATGGAAATTACACTTATAAAATGTAATAAGGTGCTTCCAAAGTTATCCTACGGAAGAGGTAGACCTTCAAAACAAATTTAAGAGTTACTTACTACCAGGACATGTAAAATTTAAATCTACACATTCCACTTTTAAAATACATTGACCCTGCCCTCTTGACTGCACAGAGCCTACCCTAGGGGTGACTTATATGTATTAAAAGGGAAGGTTTGGACCTGGCAAAATGTTTGGGCCTGGCAAAAATGTTTATTTTGCCAGGTCAAAATGGCAGATTAAAATTGCACAGGTAGGCTCTGCAGTGGTGGGCCTGAGACATATTTCAAGGGTAACTCAAGTGTTTAGCACAATCAGTGCTGCAGTCCCACCACTAGCATTTAATTTGCAGGCCCTGAGTACACGTAGTGTCACTTTACTAGGGACTTATGGGTAAATTAAATGTGCCAATTGAGTATAAGCCAATCTAAGATATTTTTAAGGAGAGAGCACAAGCTCTTTATTTATTTATTTATTTTTATTTATTTATTTGATTTATATAGCGCACTATAACCCAGGGGTCTCTAAGCGCTTTGACAGGGTCCACAGGCAATTCAGGGCTACAGCAGATTTTCTCATTTAGGAGCAACCCCATGCTTGCTGAAACAGCACTGTTTTTAATTTCTTTCTGAAAGACATTAACTTAATGTCCTTTCGCAGATCCAGAGGCAGTTTATTCCATAGAGCTGGTAAGGTATGGGAGAATGCACGACCTCCCACCGTGGCCAACCTACAACGCGGCTGGACAAGGAGGGCTGCTTCAGCAGATCTAAGCTCCCTAGCTGGTCTATAGGACGACAAACGTGCCTTCACATAATGGGGTGCCCTTCCATACAGAGCCTTATGAACAATGCAGAGCCCCTTGAACATTAGCCTCTGCTTGACTGGCAGCCAATGTAATTCACGCAAAAGGGGGGAGGCATGTGTCTGCCTTGGTTTTTTAAATATGAGTCTCGCAGCATCGTTCATAACAATCTGCATTCTTTTTAAGAGTTTTTGTGGTAGTCCTATATACAGCGAGTTGCCATAGTCCAGCCTGGCTAAAATCATGGCGGAGACCGCACTCCTCAAGGAGGAAAAAGACAACACAGATGAAACCTTCCTCAGTTGTCGGAGAAGGCCAACACAGGTGCCTATCACAGCTGTGACCTGTTTTTTCATGGACAGTTTATCGTCCACACGGATGCCCAGGCTTTTGACCACTGTCGCCGGTTCCGGGGGGGTACCCAGCTCCCTGGGCCAAAATTGATGGGTTGCCAACTAAGGTGATTGGCAACACCTCGGTTTTGTCCGGGTTGATTTTTAGGGAGTTCTCGGACATCCAATTAGCCGTGCTTCTCAAGATGTTGTGTAATCTTGCAGTGGCATCCTGGCTATCATCCAATTGGATGATGAGTTGGGTGTCATCGGCGTAGTTGTACACCTGGCAGTCCAATTGGTTAAGCATCCGAATCAGGGGCTGTAGATATCTGTTGAACATGAGAGGTGACAGAGCAGACCCTTGCGGTACTCCGCAGGTGATCGATGTTGCGGTGGAAAGCAGGTCACCTAATTGCACTCTCTGCCTCCTCCCTTCAAGAAAGGATGCGAACCAGGCAAGAGCTGTGCCCTGAATGTCGGACTCCCTCATTCTCCACTTAGCACTAGTTCGAAGTGGTAAAGTGCACACAGTCCTAAGGCCAACAAAAACGAACTCAGTAAAAAACATAGGAGGACGGCAAAACGTTTGGGGGGTGACCCTGCAGAGAGGGGCAGGTCCAACGCTGAGCTTAACTAAGAAACAAGAAAGTAAATTATCCATATTCCCTCACACCTGTACTTGCCCAGCTCAGCTTACAAACTCCTAACATACAACTTTTATAAGACAGTCATTTGACTTAGACCTTAAGAAATCCTTTGCAAAACGAATGCATGGTATTTTTCAGTCACTGGAAGAGACAAACTGGACGTAGAAGGAGCTATAGGATGCAATTCAAACACAGCTTTCCACGGCTGAGAATATTCGATGCTCCATGTTTACATCGCATTACACCGCACCCCAGTCTCACTGCGGTAACCTCAGTGTGAACACTCAGTCGCCTCATCTACAGACTCGCATTGATTTCAGAAGTGAACATTAAGGTAGGATTTCACATTTAATTCCGCGGCTTCAGCCCTCCCTGGATGAAGTCCTAAATGAAGCGTGTCGAATTGCTTCTTAAAAGGTAACATTTGAAACTGAAATCTCTACTCTCCAGACTATATTAAGGAGCGAAGTATAACGTTTATCCTGTGGTCAATATTAATAACGTGAACAACGCTGGGTAATAGAAAGATGGTTTTCTGAATGAAATTACATTTCATTCAACTTGAAAGAATGTGCACATCTTTCTTTTATTACACTGCTGTAATGCTCTTTATTGTGGCTATCGATCTCCTGATATTTCACTCCTCCAGACACTTACTCAAGAGCTGAGAGAGACACCATTAAATGTGTTGGCATCGACCAGGACCTCTGGTGTGAGGGTCCTGAGGCCCACGCGCCCACCCCACCTTCATTAGTGGACTGTGGTCAGGCAGACAGGAACACTTGTGGGACTGAAGCCAGGGCTGTGCTCGAGGGAAGCCAGTGTTTATGGCAGTACAGAGACCACAAACTGGAGGCACTCTACCAAGCCTTTTTGTAATAGACATACATATCTGATACTATGAAGAGAGGAACGTGGTGCCCGGGGCTTAAAATCATTCATCTGCCCCCTGCCAACAGGTCAGGCGGAGGTCCGGCTATTATTTTCACGGAAAATGTCTCACCCACCACATTATATATGAATCCCTTTGCTCAAGCTAAACTTTTAGGCTTTATTGCCTGATTGTCTTTTTCACACAGGACATGTGGCAAACTTTTGTAGCGCCTTCCAGCTCTTCGTCCTGATTTTGGATCAATATTTGTAGAATTCTTATTCAGTTATTGCTAAGTCGTTATCTCCCTGCAGCTGTTAGGTGACTTTAAGTTATGGATTGTGTCACCGAACAACACTGCAACCGTTTCCTTCATTAATTCTATGGGCAATTTTATAGATTTATATTTAATGCAGCGGGTCAATGTCCATACTCACCACGCTGGCACAGTCTAGATCGTATTTTTGATGTGCATGGTTTAAAGTTGTGTGATACCCCTGAGACTGCAAGTTCGGTCAGATCACTTTATCAGTTCATTCGCTTCATCTGGTCCTGGATGGTATTAGTTTTGCTAAATGGGACCATGCTCAATAAACTACATGAGTTTGGTCCAAACTCTCCTCTAAGCTTTGACTAACATTTTAAAGGAGTTAGTCCACCCTTCCATGAACCAGGACATTGATGGAAGCTGTGCAGAGTTTAATAGATGACTCAGCACTTAACATAGTACATTCAGGTCACTGGACCGCAACCTCATCGACTTCAACCTTCCACTCCATTTTATAACTCAATTTGAATGAGGCAAAACTGGATTGTAAAAATCGGAACCTATCTGAAGGATTATGTATGCCAATGAGGCTAAAATAAAGCCGAAGGTTACTCTTGTGAATTATTAAAAGTGGTCTGTACAGTTAAGGTCACTTAAGATACTGTAAAGATTCTGACTACCTGCAATGCAACAACAATGTTTGTTAAAATAGTAATTTATTTTCTTCCTCTGGCCTGTTCATCGGGCAGTATGAAACACTGTCAATCACTCTGCAACAATCTGTCAGGTGTTTTAGAAGATAAATCCCTTCTATTTGTAACTCTTATCCTTATGGATCAGAGCAATCCTTTTAGAGTGAGAGGGCCCTTACCTCACTCCTTGCCAGTCTTAACTCTGTATTTTGAACTACTACTTTTTTAAGAATTGGTCGGGATTGCTTCATCTATTTAATCAGGACCTTCTTTCGATTCCTGTCCTGTTTCTATTATGTACAGTGAGTACCTATTATACAAACTCCCTTGGCTTTCTGCAATAAATCTCGTTAATCGGCTGTTTTTCCTAATGCCTGGAAGTAGGCTCTGGTCACTTCATTACTGAAAAAAACTATCACTGATCAGTCAATTCTAGCAATTTTCAGCCTGTATCACAGTTACCATTTCCGGTCAAAATGCTTTAAAAGACCATCAATAAGCAGTTGTCTCAATTATTGGAACGTAAACAATCCAGGGTGGAGCCCATTTTGGGTTTAGGTGATCTCATAGTGCTCATTCAGCTTTGCTTACCATTTTAGATTACCTCAACTACTGACGTTTTAGGGGCTTTCTTCGGCCATGGTGCTGATAGATTTGTTTAATAAATCAATCTATCAGAGATTTATAAAGCTCACAGCTACTCAAGAGTGTCCTGGCGCTAAGGACCACATGCAAAATTCTTGCACAACATGTAATTGCTGAAAAGCTGCTATAAAAAGCCAGGTTTTAAGGGAACCCTCAAAGCAAGCTAATCCGAGCTTGCACCCCTCCTTCCGGACTTTTCAAAATACTTTCTGGATTATTGCAAATGGAGGTAAAGCATAAGCCCTCTTCACAAATTACTCATGGTCCTAAGAGTGATTTTGAATATACCATCAATTTATTCTATACATATCTATCTTGCTCTGCACAATCCTGTTTTATATTTTGGATATTTACAGTGTATATCACACAGTTATTAAAATTATTCCCTAAACATTACGAATCATAATATGTAGTTGCTCTTGATGAACGGCGCAATGTAGTGACTAGTGATGCGGTTACGTTCTTTAAAGGGCTGCATGTGGGGTAGCAATAAGGGTTTATGCATAATGATTGCCTTCGGTCTTGTAATGAAATCAAGATTCTCTCTGCATGTTAACTGGATAATTGTCATTCTCCCACAACAAGTAATCACTGAAAAGATGCTTTAAAAATCCAGATTTGGAGGAGCTACGCTAGCAACCAAGATGGCCGCATAAGCTCCCGGCTCCGCCTACCTCCGCCGGTTGCTCATAAATCCTGACTACCATCCTGATTTCCGACCGGACTCCCGCGCAGCTGAAGTGCGCCTGACTCTAAAGGTGCGATCCCGGAATTTCTAGCTGCTCAAATGATGAAGATACGCCGTGCGCCATTTTCGGCCTAACCCGGAGTTGAAGCCGGGGCCTCGAGTTCTAACCCAGCCAGGTTGGAGTTGAACAACAACGGCTGCGGGACGTGGGTGGCTTCCGGTCTCCCGAAGTGGTGTCTTTCTTGTCCGTTTTGGATGGTGATCTGGTGGCAGCCTTATCCCGCAATTGCGGCGGCTTGACGTATTGACTGCTCTGGTCGGGGAGCTGCTGCCCGGAGGCCCCGCTGAGCTCCCGGGGTCGATGGGCTTGGTTCCTCGCGGGCGGCGACGGTGTTGAGATCGTGCTTTGGAAGTGCCCACAGTTGTCATCGGCATTGCCTGTGCCTGGTGCCCCGGAGTAGTCGACCTCTGGGGTTCAGAGACCCGCCCGGTCGCTCAGTGAGGGGCGATGGAGCGGGCTGAATGTCCACCGTCGCTACATACTATAATGGCCGCCATTGGGGAGCTCCACATACGAGTCACCGCCATCGTCCAGAGGATGGTTGTAACTGCTCCTAACATCTGCCGGAGACCGGACTCCGACCCTGTGTTGGTTGTGAGCCGAGATGCTTTACCTGCGGAACGAGCTCCGATTGCTACCGAGGACCCTGTGCGGAAGTTGGACTTTGAATTTTTTTGCGACCCCAGATGGCAGCGAGCGAGCCCGCAACTATCGGATGTGTGTTTTGCCCTATGTCGATGTCGCCCGATACGGATGTGACTATTCCTATACTTCAGTGTGAGTTCTTCAGTGACTGTCGGATTAATACCTCGCCCCTCTTCTCTCAGATGGATAAAAAACGCTTTGCCGACTTATTGCTGGTGGGCAGTGAAATTTGTTTGACTTTTGGACTTTGTGAACGTCAATCCTGGTATCAATCCTTCCGTGTTGACTTTGAAACTTTTCTATTTCTTGATACTCCTGTTGTGATGGCGGTTCGAATGGATAGGGCTTGCATGAAGAATCGTAGCGGCCAGGGTTGACTTTTACCGTATGGGTTTGGAAAACGACTTCATTTGACACGGGATTGTACCTCATGATTGCACGGGAGGGGGGTGGTTTTTACACGCTTCCCCCCCGTTTGATTTTACTTTTTGCGTTTTCTTATCCTGGAGATTTATGGGGTGGGTTGCTGCTGGCGGGGGGCAAGGAGGACCGGGGCATGTCTGATATTCCCTCCTCCACTTTCTTCTTTCCTTCTTTTAGGTACCAGTTCCGGGGTGACAGGCACGCTGCTAGTGGGGATGGGCCGTAGCCATTGCAGAGGTGTAGGGTGGGGGGAACGGGGAGGGGTTTAATATTTTATATTAGTTTAGTTCTATGGCCTTTTAATTCTTCTTCCTTTCTTCTTTCACAAGAGATGGGTCGATTATCCTGTATCGATTTTCTTATTTGTCGGGTGTCTAGTTTGGTCTTTAATATCCTGTATCATGGGTGGGCTAACCTCGTGCACTACTGTTTTGTCGGATTGCTGTTTGTTTTTCCCCTTTAAGTATGTCTCGTTGCCATGATTGCATCCGTCGGTAAAATTGCTTTCTACGCATTGTATACTTGCTCACCTATTGATGAATCGTTTTATGAGTATGACACCCGACTTATGTATATTCTCTTGTTTTTCTTCAATAAAAACCTTTAAAAAAAAATCCAGATTTTTTGGGCACACCTAAAATGATTTCCATCCCTCAATGCATGCAAATCCAGCAGGAGGGCATTCCAAGCCTGCGTGGCATGATAGAAGGACTCCTGCCCTATTTTTTCCTTTTAATTCTTAGTACCAGGGCCAGCCCTGTACTAGAAGAGTGGAGGGTTCTAGCCAGAAAATAATGAATAATCCTTGTTGGCAGCATTCCATACAATTTCACATGAATGTTTGCTGATTCATCTTAAGGAAGGTGGCCTTAATGGCTAGGTACTGGCTTGGATGGACTCTTAGTTGTCAGACAGAGCTTAAGTTGTTTATCTTTCTCCTTATCCTACTGAATTTAAACCCCATTGCCCTATAATGTACAACAGGACTCCTCATCAAGTTCAACCCTATTTAACATATATCTGTTCCCTTTCGCTCAGCTTATGTGTTCATTTGTTTTCAAACTTATGTGTTTTCCGAAGTTTTATATAGTGCAAACTTGACCCGAAGGTATCTGAGTGCTTTACATGAGCACCAGTTGTGTTACAGACACATGATTTTTTTGTTAGGCACGGGGAGATTAGGGGATTACCCAGGGTCACAGGATGTTGAGCATCACGGCCGAGATTCAAACCCGGTTTCCCAGCGTTGAGGTCAACCACTCTAGCTGTAAATCCACACTCTCTCCCGAGTTATGCAGATAATACTTAAATCTTTATTTCACAGGATGTCCACATTTCTAACACTTTTCTCAATATTCACAAATCAAGGCTCGCTGTTTTTCAATGGATGGCATACAGCTTGCCTAGGCACAATTCTGATAAGACTGAATTTGTATTAGTCTTTTGGCCCACTCAACTGGAGACTGCCCTGTCATCAGTGTCTTGGTTTTCATTGCTACTATTACCTTTCTCTTCGTGAGCAGGTCGCCATGCTATCTCTTCTTTTTTCTTTTTAGTGAATTTCTTGCTCAAGATCTTAACTTTTCTTCCAGCACACACTTGTCCCCAGGTAGTTCATGCAATGATTCAAAGTAATTTAGTTTATTGTAACTCTCTGGGACTTATTTCTGAGAGCCCAGCATCATGCATGTATCACTCTCATAAATACTTATGAAGACATGCAACAACACCCATGGAATTTGACACTGCCCCAGATTAACAAAGTGATGAGAACCTGGGGAAGCGTCAAATCCGTACGCCTCCTAATGTGAGGTATAACAAGGATGAATATGTTTATTTCTACTAGTTTTTTTCTCTATCCATGTGTGATGCATTCTGCAGCACACATAGAAAGAGGAAACATCTCGTAGGATTGATTCTGCGCAGGAAGTGGCACCTTCCTGCACAAAAACAATCCTGCCTACAAAGGAGGCACCCTTGCACCATGGTGCAAGGGTGCCTACATTGGTGCTAGGCTGCCAATATGGCCCCAATGCAGGCAGAATGGACAAGTACGCACCATCTTTCTTAAATACAGTGCATTCCTGCCCTTTCTCTTTGACATAGGACAGTGCAGCAAGGTGCCTTGCTGCGCTCCCCTACCCCAAAATGCCATAAATGAGGCCTCTCTGTTCCTAAGTACTTCATCAGAATTGACAAAAGGCTTCAAAGTATTCAAAATGCTGAGGCATGCTTTGGACTTCAGCCTCCTAGATATTTCTCTCCTTCAATTGTTCTCAGGGTTGAACTGGCCTATAAGGCAATCAGGCAGTGCCCGGGGAGCTAGTCTGGTAGGTCAGTGTTGTGGGGCAAATTTATGGAGGTTTTTGGGCCTTTTTTATGTTGTGGTATGCTGTTTTTTACTTGATTACCCTGATATTACCACAAACATTGCCTGTAGCAAGCACAAATGCATGCATTCTCCCAGAGCTTGCAAAACACATATATAAAATGTCTTCACCATTAGGTCTCGCCTACGCAGCGCACATGCGCTGCATAGGAAAAAGACCTATAGCCATCGATTCCCTTTTTCTGTCAAAAATGTGCACACGTTGCTTTGCTTTGAATGGCAACATGTGCACGATTGGCGATTCCCTTGCGGGAGCAAGCTTTAAAACCATCAGTTTGTAATTAATAGATGGTTCCTGATCGCTCCCGCAAGGGAACCAGGCGCAGGCCCCCTCCTCTCTCCCTTTCCCCTGCTGCCTCCTTTCAGCACGAGGCACACGCGTTTGTCTTTATTTAGAGGCTGCTGATGGGTGGCGAGGGTGGGGGCTGGCGCTTCTTCACCGTAGGGCGGAACCACCACTGCAGTATGGACTACAGATGCACACCATTTGCAACCATTAGCACAGATTTAACACTGAGGACACTGACAGTGTAGACAGACAAGGTTGTTGAAGTAAGATTCTGACACCCGTCTGTGTTCCATTTGACATACAGGAATTAGAAGCAGTTTCGGCCTCCAGTACTCTTTCCGTAGTCAACCGCATCAACAGAATACTGGGCGCACGGCAACGGCTGTGGTGACTGGTAGGGGGAGTAATATGTAACTTTCTCAGCCTTGTTAAAAGTTGCTTTGTACATAAGACGTCCGCGGCTGTGCGAGTAAAAATAATTCCATTGCATCAGAGCAAACCGTCCTTTGGCTGCCTACCGCCAGGACGACGAGCAAGGCGTTTATTTATATACGGTGCCAAACGGTGCACTGCTCTTGCAGCCAGTTACATAACTTTTCGGGAATAAAACGTAATCACTGGTTTTGTTTTTCAGGCCGGTAAGGAAGCACATTAAGACTACTGAGCCAAGTTAGGTCGGCGTGAAGGTGTTCAGCCCTGAAAAAAAGTGAAAGTGCCAGCCTAGTAGCAAGCCGAAGGATTGTGGGGCGAGGTTGAAAGGGTCAGAAAATCCAATTCTCGGTTTTTGATAACCCAAAACCCTGCAAGAAACTAAGGTGTTGAGTTTGTCTGAGACTGCATTCTTTTGGAAAAGTGTTGTGTGTATTTTTAGGATGAGATCGGCCTCCGTCCCATATTTAGCTGAGTTTGGTCGGCTCATGCGTAAATTGGGCAGTTTATAATGAATGAAATCAGTCTTGGCCACAAGTTTCAAGGAGGGCCTTCTATGGCTAAGATATTAGCTGGATGAGAAACCATCTCTGCCGCACTGCATAAAAGGAGAGCGGTGCATGGTGCATACCTGGCTCGGGCCTTGGCAGTCTGATGCAACAGACTCTACTCATGAGGTAATTCAGGCAGAAGCAGAATGCACAGCTGTTTGTAAGCATGGGGTGCCCAATACAGGCCCACAAGAGAAATTAATGATAAACTTTTTGGATAACCACGCGCTGGCTGAGTAAATCCTTGTTTAGATGCAAATTTGTTATGTCATTGGCTTTAGTGAACAAGTGTCAGTCGCTCCTGGCTGTGTTTTACCTCTTTCTCCAAGCACCCTCTGTGCATACAAAACGTTACACATTGTTCCCCTTTCCCGTCCAGTACTATTTACTATAGGACGCAGCATGGTAGGATTTTAACTTTTTGTTCACAAAGGCAGTCTGACTGGATGTTGAATTGAAAAGTTGTACTTCAAATTCAATGTATTGTATGCATTTGTTGCAATGTACTGAAGCAAGGATCATATGCTGAATCAATGCTACTTATTACATAGCTGTAATGATCAGTAATGAAGTAGATAATTCATGTCCGAGCTGGAGATGCTGTGAGGACCAGGAGTTGTGGACTTTTCAGTGAGAGGGATCTCACAACAGTGCAGTGGCATGGTTGGGATTGGTGAGGCTAATTGGATACTTCAGCAGTCATTTGTCAAATCAGCCATATTTGCCCTGTGTGGCGCTGTCAGCGTGTAAAACCTGAAACACTGCGGCCATTCATATGGTCATCCTTTATGGAAACTGCCATAATGGCAGTACATTGCAAAATGTACTCAGCAAATGCATACAATACAATGTCATTTATCAACTGCAACACCTGCAATGTCATTTATCTAATCCTATGCCCATGCCAAAAAGTGTACATTGGACAAACCAGCCAGAAGGTAAAAATCCGCATTGGGCAACACAGGAGTCGCATCCAGTGCGGCACTCTAAACGCACCTCTGGTGGAACATTTTGCAGCCCAAAAACATTCTGACAGTGATTTGAAATGGACTGTCCTGAAAGTACTGAGACTCCCACCGAGGGGTGGCAACATGGGACAGTTACTCAATAAAGAAGAGCTGAAGTCCATCATACAGTTCAACTCTATCCAGGATGGTCTCAACAGAACAGAGGATTGGACTAGCCTGATATAAGCTGGCTATGAATGGTTAATTAATTTTTTCTGCATGAGCCTATATAATTGTCTATGTTCAATTGTAACATTTCCAAATGTCAGTTGTTTTCAATCAGTTGGAGACCGTGTGTTTCAGAGAACCGCATTCTGGCGTGAGCCCATATAACTCTATGTGCTCCCCTCTGTCTTTATGATCCTTTATGGTGTAAACCATGTCCTATATGCACTTAATTCACTCACTCGCCGGTTTGCCTGTTCCAAGATGGCGCCCAATACCGGGATCACTATCACCTCCGAGTAGTCCGTCCTCACTTTTCATCACCGCCAACCCGGACCACATTAGGCGCCGCTGCATGCAGACGCTGAGCACCAGGCCATCGAGCCTCCAGACGGGAACCCATTGCGGCCCCACTACGAGCACATCACGGTAAGCTTTGAACTGATGCACTACCCCGGCTCCCTTGAGGGCCCATCTCATTCCAGTGTGCCTCATGTGCGCCCTCCGTATTCTTTCCTTATAGGCTCGCACGGATAAGGCCCACGCTATTGAGCGCCATGCAGAGATTACAAACCGCATATTACGGTAACTACCTGCCTGCACTCGCCGTCTTCACCTTCACTTTTACTCACTGCCAACCTTCAATTGCTCATGTTTTGTTCACAGGTTAAACTTCCATTTGAAGTTCCCCGTCGAGCCCACGCTAGATGCTAGGCTTCAAGGGTAATATTCTGTTCCTTCACTGCACTTAATCCACCACTCCGGCTTCACCCAGTAGGTCCTGATTTTTTGTTAAAACCCTTTCTTTTAGGTCTGAATTGAACCGACCCAACTGGGTTTATATCCGCACATTCTCTGACGCCGCTCAACTACGAAGCGGACACGGTAAACCCGGCAATTCCATTTCTCTTAATTGTTCTCCCTTAAATCTGTTATTCGCCCTTTATGATAAAGATATCTTCTTATAGGCATCAGCTATATCGGAAGCCTATTGCTCATTTGAAGTGTCTCCAGCCACTCCCGGCCAACCTTGCCTCGTTTGTGGTAATCATCTGCATATTAAGGACTCACATCCTTGCGACCTTCTGGCCAACACTCCCTCACCATGACAATTTTCACAAAACACCATGCATCCAGCCACTGAGCACTACTTTTTATTTAGCAAATACGGTATGCCCCACTATCACTCGGTCTTTACTCCAAATACGAGCACAAAAGCACCCGTGCCCTTTGGAACAAGCAACTGCATGTGCACGTGTTGCATTCTGCATGTCAAGAGTGGTCACTGACTGGCTGTTTTAACCTTTTAATCTTTTCTATGTAATGAATTGATGAAGAATCTTCTTTTCCCTTTTTTCCTTCCTGTTTAAACCTACAGGCTCACTCGACCAATCAGGCAAAGTCAATTATAGTCCTGAAGATGATCCCACTATACTTTAGGAGATAGGGATCGAAACGTTCGTCGACTGTTTTGCAGTACTGCTTGTTTTATGATTCATATTTTTCACGGCAGTTACTGTGGGTTTGTGCTTATTTAAAAATTTGTTTGCATTGTATTATAAGCCACCCTGCTCTCCTTGTTTGCCTGTAAACTCCTTTTCTTTTTCCCTTGTATTGTTTTCTTCTGACTAGGTACAGGCTTGTGCCCAGTTACCAATGTGCGACTTGTCTCGCCTTATTCTGCCTATACTAAAAATTGCTTTCAAAATAAATGCTTCTCGGTCCGGCTGGACATTGAAGAAGAAAAACACAGCCTTTATCTCGAGCCTGTGTAAATTATTTCTCTAAGTATTACTCAAAAACCTAGGACCTTTGTTAAACAAAAATATACAATACAATGGCAGCAGTCTTTAGGCGTTAAACCTACGCCAGAGTCATGTCAGACGAATCAAGGCATCAAGGGTGACTGCCTGTTTACTATGACTTCACAGATGAAATCTGTAGTAAGGTCCTGCTTTTTTCAACTTCAGTTACTAAAAACAATTTTACATTTTTTCTCCTTACTTTCATAAAGTTCAAACTATGAATGCTTTTATCTCAGCGTGGATTAATTGTTTCGATATCCTGGATTTGAACTTGACAAAAACCCTCCTGGCGAAACAAAAAAAATTCAAAATTCTCCAGCGCGACTAATTTTGGGACTTGCAAGTCAGGACCACATTTTTCCCACCTTTGTGGCTCTCCACAGGTGCCCTGTACAGCAGGCAGTATTCACATCTCTGTTCTATGCTGAATCTGGGTCTACTGTGTTCTGGGGTGGTTTGTAAGTTTATCTAAATAATAACAATAATTTTCACAGCCAATAAGCAGGGCCCGGGTACAGTAGTAATGGGAGCCGCCCTCTGCAGTGGGGTCGCTGAAAAGTGAGGCATGTCCAATAACTGCCTCTGACTCCGGATTCTGTTCATTCCTGGCCTCTCCCCTTCCTCCCTCAGTGTCGCAGAGTGGCCGGAGCTCTCACCTGGCACGGGTTCAAGCTCCACATGTAAGTGCCTGCTCCTGTTGGCACCGAGGAAGGGGCCCGTGGTGTAATGCCGACCCGGAGGAAGAGAGGGCACCATGAGGCCATGGCTCACAGGCTTCCGAAGGGAAGGACCTCTGCAGTGGCAACATCTGGAAACTGCCAGAATAAATTAAAGCCTGTAGCGTATTATATTGTACTGCAGCATTTGCATATATAGCGCTTACTACCTCTGTGTTGTGTGCAGAAGCACTTGCATACATGAGTAGTACGAAAGGATGTCCTATGTGGAAAGTGTTTCTTCGACGTCCTGTCCTGGCTGTACCGAGAGGACATATGGTAAATGCGGCATAATGTGGTTCATGGTGGTGTATCCTACTGGACCACCGGGCTTTAGAATGAGGTTGATCGGTACTAGGGTAAACAAGCATTGGGTTAGCCAATAGGTCTCGCCTTTGGGACCATGTAAGTGTTTAGCAATGCAACAGTTGATGTTCTTGCACCAAGGATATTGTGCTGCATAACTAAATACTTATAAAGTCCCAAAAGCGAGACCTATTGGCTATGCCATTGCTTGTTTAGCTATCTGATTGGCTAATGGAGGCCTCTTTTATTTTGGTGCCCAGACCTATTTTCTGCCCCAGTCCAAACCTGGTTGCTCTCAAACCTGGATTGTTTGCCTTTTACCAATTCGGGGATTTCCAAGCCTATCCTGCTCAGAGCCTATAATTGTTGGGTCCCTCTTCATCTGCAGCAAACGTATCTTGCGAACCCTCCTAGTCGCACCTCGCGCTCCTCGGGTACTCAGCTCCATCTGATCCTTATGCCCGCCTTCTGATCTTTGCTATTTCAATCAACTATTGACTTTCCTTAAAGCCTTGAAGACTCGGCTTCTCTCCTGTTAGTTTTCTCGGAGAGGGTTCTGCTTTCTGTTAGTTATTATTCACAGCCGTATCTGGGTGTTTAAAAAATCCTGTGCACATTGCATATGGTGTCAGTTTATGCGAAATAATATCCAAAGCAATAAATCCTGTGAAATGACTGAAGTATCTTACTTCCCTCTATAGCCGCAAGACAGAAGTGAGACAACTGGGATGATGTGTGTGTAAACCATCGCAGAGTGTTCGCAATGAATAGACACAGATTCACCACCGTGAACAGGTACCTGCTCTTTTATCAACAATTACTCGCCCCCAGCAGTTAGTGAACATCAATTCATCTTACTCAAGATACATTTGTGTCTCAGTCATAGACAAAAACTGAGGCAGGTGTCTCTTTCGTAAGCATGGTTTACAAAGGACATTGGAAGTCACCCAATTCAAACAACGCGAATTTAGACACCCTGCCTGATGAATAAATAATTATTTAAAGACTGTCTCAGCACCACCATTTTGTATTGAGCACGATGATAATTTGAGGAAAATGTGCTTATTACATTTTATCACATTTCGGAACAATACAGTAATTGTTCGGTAATGATCACGTTTTTACAATTGATGTTTTTTATTTATTTAATCCAAACAGACATAAAATGTAACGGACAACAACGAATAAGTTGGATTGACCTCTAACCTTGGATTCTGATGTAGCCTGCTAATCGCCGCAAAGGGCTTCAATGCCTTGACAGGGTTAGTACGCACTATATAATCAAAATCACAATTGGTCACTGAATATGGTATAAAAGATATATTTTCCAACGTTTCCACAGATTTTTTTTAAACAAAGACTATTGGGGCATATCACCAACAAACTGCGATAAACATCGTAGAGCGCACATAGCGCAAATTTTGTAACGCCGGCTATCGCCGAGATAACTCGTTATTATCAGCGCTTATCTCCACGGCGATAACAATTCTGGCGATACAACAGCGATGCAACTGCAGCGCTAGGGGAATCCTTGTTAATAGGAAGATGTGGACTTAGGCTTAGAATCAACCTCCTATTATAAATATAGCTAAGTCTGACATTTTGCAGATGTTAGCTGATGACGATAACCGCGATTAGCGCCGATTTTTATGTCGCTATGGGTATCAGGTTCTGGCTTGATGATACCACGATGTGTGGTTAGCGACTTTTCCAGGGTTGTTTTCAGAGGGAACGCCTACTTTGCATGTCATTAGGGATAAATATTTCTGTCATGCAAAGCGGCAATAACGCGAGCACTATTTCCAGTAAGCCGTCACTAACAGCTGTTAGCGACAGCTTGCTGATAGGGCGATAACAATATTGCCGCTTTAGCAGCAAAAAGTGCAGCTAAAGCAGCGATATTGCCCTTGATGATATGCCCCATTGTTCATTTAGATTATATAGCGATGGTTGAGCAACGTAAATTTGGGTCCACCCTTATACGTCACTAATCCGCAACATATTTGTGGCTGTAGAGTTACTATACTTGTGTGTCCTAACGTTATTAATGTGAAGTGTTGCACTTGACCTCAGTACTGAAGTGCATTCACTGTAGAACTAGAAATCATACATATGTGTGCCTTAACTTGATTAAAATGATATATACTACTTGGAGACTTGATAAAAATCATCCTCACACTATTAGAATGTATTTACTCTAGAAATACGAATGATTTATGGAAACGTATGCACTAATTATTTTGCATTGGTATTCATAAAGTAGTTCTAGTCACACTTTTATTAGTGCATTCAAAGTCATTTCACATGTTCTAAATGTACTAACATTTCTTATTGTAATTGTAATTGTAGATGTTCTTATATAGCGCAGACTGCCACCCTGCGGGTATCCTGGCGCTCAGATATAGGAACACAACTAACAAGGAATCAAGAGCAGGAGAGAGAGAAATCATACTTTCGGGAAGAGCCATGTTTTTAGGCTCTCTCTGAAATCAAGTAAAGAGTCAATCTGTCTGATGTTCTGTGGCAGCTCATTCCAGAGGAGAGCAGCGGCCACGCTAAAGGCCCTTCCCCCCATCCTGGAACGTTTGAATCTAGGTGTTACCAGCAGGCTGGTGCCGGAGGAGCGGAGCTGCCTCGAGGGACGGTACAAGGCAAATCTTTCCTGTAGTGACACTGGCCCCAGTTCATGAACTGCTCTGTGCACCAGAGTGATTTAAAGAGGACCCTTTCCTGAATTGGCAGCCAGTGAAGATCCCTCAATGCTTGTGTGGAGGAAAAGCCACGTTTCCTGTTCAGCACCAACTTTGCTGCTGCAGACTGGACTCTCTGCAGCCCCAGAAAGATGTACTGAGGGACCCCCAAATACAAGGAATTACAGTAGTTCAGTCTGCTCAGCACTGTGCTTCCTACTACAAGGGAACGTGCATCCTTGGGTAAAAATGGGAGTATCCACCGCAGCATACGTATCAAACCAAAACAGACACTGGCAGTCTTGTTTGCCTGCGATTCCATTTGAAGGTTCTTGTCTATCAGAACCCCCAAATTACGTATCGTATCAGCAGGGGCCAGAGGGTCGTCCTCTGGGGTGAGCCTAAACTCCACCGGTATATGCGTGGGCATCCTCACCGAGGAGCAATACAGCACCTCGGTTTTTCCCCCATTGAATTGCAGGGAGTTCTTCCGTAGCCATCCTGCCGCCTGCCGCATGCACTCTTGGAACGTGTCCATAAAAACTGCATGTTTCACTTCCAGAGAAAACGCCAGTTGCGTATCGTCCACGTAGTTGACCAAGTCAACACCGAACGATTTGTAATAGGAAACAGAGGCTGCAGATAAATATTAAAGAGAATGGGGCTGATAGCAGAGCCCTGTGGGACCCCATAGACTATTGGAGATTTGCTGGCTGAGAACGATGCTAGGGTTACCACCTGCTGTCTCCCTGTCAGATACGACCGCAACCACTGCACCTCACCCCAATTTTCTCCAATCTCTCTAGCAGAATAGGATGGCTCACGGTGTCGAATGCGGCCGACATATCGAGAAGCACTAAAACAGTGGCACTCCCGTTGTTGGCTCGCATACGCAAAGTATCTAGCATGGTGGTCAAAGCTGACTCAGTCCCATGACCGGGCCGGAAGCCAAACTGATCCTTGTCCAGCAGATGATTCTCTTACAAAAGGTCAGATAAGGTCCTGCTTACAGCCTTTTCCAAGATTTTGATAGGGAAAGGAAGTAGAGAAATTGGTCTAAAACTTGCCGGATTGGTCGGATCCAAGGAGGGCTTTTTATTCAGGGGAGTCACCACCACCTGATTCCATCCCTCTGGAACAGTACATTCTTCTAGGGACTTATTGCAGATCCGTCGCAACCAAGGAAAGGTCGTTTGACCATAGGTCTTCCATACTTTATGGGGAAGGAGATCAAAAGGCGAGCCTGAGGATACGCTTTGTGCCAAGATGTTAAAAGTGAGATCTGTAAAGATCTGAAAGCTATCCAAGAAGCATGACTGCCCCGAAACCCCTTCCACTGTCTGTAGGGCTGCACCCTGGTCAGTGGTTTCAACATCCCAAAAAGAACCGACAATCCTGTTCACTTTGTCTGTGAAGTGAAGGGCTATCTTATCACACAATTTCTGCGAGGCCACTACCTTATTGCCTAAACAGGTTGGGGCAGAGAGGTCCCTGACTATCTTAAAAAGTGCTCTAGTACCGTTAGGGGCTTGTAAGATGGAATTGGCATACAAATTAGCTTTGCACTCTAGGATAAGCTCCTTATATTTAATCTGTACTGCTCTCAGTCCTTGCTTATCCAACATCAGGTATTTCCTTCTCCATTTCCTCTCTGCCTTCTTACAAGATAAGCGCAGCTGTTTCAATTCATCAGTATACCACACAGCAGATATTCTTTGTCTATTTTTTAATTTTTTTATCGGGATTAGTTGATCTAAGGCACCTGTGATATAATTATGACACATATTGTAGTTCTCCACTACTGTAGCAGAGACGCAGAAAAGGTTAGCACTAGGGGGGGCCAGAGGAGCCATAATCCTTCTTAGTTTCACCCAGTCTCTGCCTTTCTGGTAAACTGCTGCAGATTTAGAATGGTCCAGCAGACCAGATAGTGTAAGATTGAAGAGGATTAGGTAGTGATCTGTCCAATTTTGAGGTAAGATGTTTAATATTTCAGTTTCCCGGGGATTAGCAAACAGCAGATCAAGGCTATGTCCTCCCTGATGGATCAGGGAATTTACCAGTTGTTGTAGGCTAAAGTTAGCACAGGTAGAGTTCAGATCTCTCAGGTGGTTTCCCAGGGTGCCATTCTCCCATAGATTGAAATCTCTCAGAATCACTATTCTAGAGTGTGCCAATGAGAGATTGGTGATGACCTCTAAGAAAGATTGATATTGCATCGCGCTCCCTGGGGGTCTATCTCAAATCATACCTGTAAACAGGCTACCTCTAAGTTCTTGTAGCGTAAATCCCATAGTTTCTATCCCTGCGACCATATCGACCTTCAAGGGAGCAAAATTCAGCTCCTCCTTGAAGATCACTCCAACCCCTCCTCCTCTACCCTCTGTTCTAGGATTATCCATGATTTTGTAACCAGCAGGGCAAGCAGATCCTACTTCTACCATGGACTCCGCGGTAATCCAGGTTTCAGTTAGGAATAGCTTGTTCAGGTGCATGTCTTCAATCAAAACTGATACTTCAACATGATGCTTAACTAGCGACTGAGTATTTATCAGACCGCAACGCAGAGTTTTTTCTGCGTCCTGTTTGAAAGGCCGACGATAGGCAGGGTCAATGAGCGTCCTCTTACCTAAATCCAATAGCTGTTCTCTTGAATAAGTCACACAGCCTTTCCCGCTACCTAAACGGGCAGCGTTATTCATTTGTAGTTGTATGTGCACACGCATAATAATTGTGCACCACTGAATTAACACATTAAGTTATCACGATTGAGCCTGGGTTTCTACTGCATAAATACTGTTTTCCATTTTCTGCTTGCGTTGCCTTTCTTTGCAGGTAATGTTCACATAGTCTGTTAGTTTGAGAATAGATGGAACTTTGTAGTAGCACTAGAGAGCCTGCGAAGAAGACCTTTGACAAGAAACAAGGAGAGCGACAGCGTTAACTGACAGGCTCTGTTTAGCAATATTGCGAGGAGTCACAGGTGCCAAAGGGCGCTTCCCTGGTAGAGTCTGTTAATGTTGCATATCAACGTGAGAAGGGAAAGGACAATTGAGCCCCTGATGGTGTGATCAATGGATGTCACCCAAAGATTCTTGTAGCATTTACTAGCGTACTCGCAGTTTGATGTTGGCCACTTTTCCTTGGACTTTGAAAGGTACAGACCTCTATGCTTATCTCTTGATTCTTTTCTGTAGTGTGGCTTATATATTAAACTAAACAAGGGAAACCCAAGGATACCTAGGGAGCAAGGGTCCCTAGCTACGAATGTGTTTCAGTAATACCCTGGGAGCACAACAATAATTCCCAGGAATTCTTCAAGGGGTTAGTTAAAGAGTATTTTTATTGAACAAAATACAAAATACAACTGGGCACATCTAAACAGGTGTTACCTAAACAAACAGGGAAGGGAAGGTTTTTTTGTGACAATGAGAGTTATCAAAAATCAAACATCACAACAATGTTAGAGACTACACTACTGCACTTAAAGTGCAATTTTACATAATCACACAGTCAGAGTGATTAAGTCGATGATGTTTCGATCCACTACACATTTGGGGTTACCATCAGGGCAATACATTGTTTGTAAATACAAATAAAACCTACAGGAGATTTAAGAGGGAAAATGGATGAAAGGAATAGAGGAAATAAATTACTTGGGTCATTTAAGCAAGTGAATTTTATTTCTTATTCTGTGGTCAACCATGACACAGTCACAGTTAAAACATGCAGAACATTCTGTTGTGCGTCTCTGCAATTTGACCTGGCAAAAAGGGCCAAATACATTAGTGGCATGCAGGGCAACCATGGTCAGACGTTGTACCACAGTGGCTCGTGTTTATAAAAATAAATATAGTGCTCAAAGCTAATATAGCTTCTAGCCAGATCAGACTGCACAGTTTAAATCCATGCACACAATATCTAATTACTCAATTCAACTGGCCACACCCCTATCAGTTCCTGCCAAGTATCAAATCATCCAGTTAAAGGGATACCCAGTGGCTCTAAAAGGAGTCAGACAATTAGTATGCAAAGATCAGGTCTAATGTAATGAAAAAATTAGAGGGAACTCAGTAACAGCACACTTTATTAGCAATGCATCAAGCAATGTGTAGGAACTGGGCAATACCCAATTACGACTCTTCAGAACAACGGGCTTGCTGGAACCGGTAATGTAACAAGTAACTTTTGTCATCAAGGAATGGGACCGACACAACACAAAAACGGGCTTGCTGGTTCTAAAATCCGAAAGACAGTGTTGTATAATCAGTCATATGAAATTAAGATCTTGAAATCAACCCCAACCTCATTCTGCATACCTGATAAACTATTCCAATTACAAAGTTGGTAGGGAGCATGAGGTTGTCATTAATAGCAAGATCCCAGGCAGACGGGAATTCAGTGAGCCATTTCTGCGGGGAGAGAAGTGAACGTAATATAAGGCAATAGTGGCGTTTACAGAGCAAAAAAAGCATGCGACTGAAGGAGACCCGTCTTAACAGAACATGGGGTGCCGGAGCAAGCTAATAGTGTGGCTTAGGCTAACACTTCTTTCCTTATCCATAGAAGACTCTTGACCGAGTTTTTGAAAATGCTGACACCTTCCCTCAGCTTCCCGTAATTTTATTTATTTTCTGGATTTTTACTACGTTTTGAGAATCTGTTAGACTTAATCATCCTCATTAGTTTTAGAATCTAATTTAAATGACCTTCGATGTTACTCATGTTTAGTATAGAAGAACAGAAACTCTTCTCTGAGCACCAAATACTGCTGTTAATTCTTTGTATTGCTGTGAATGAACTTCTTGTTTGTCTCATACCAATGAGCCTGAACTTATTCAGGGATTTGGTTACCCAGTTGTTATTCTGCACCTTTAAAGCATGGTATTGAGATTGATTTACATTAGTCTGACTGCTAATTTGTAATACAACTTCTTAACTTTATTTAATGGTTCCTGGGCCTTATTGTGAAGCCAAATGGGCTTCACTGTTAATTAAATGTGTTTGATCAAATGCTAACTCTCATCACCTCTCAGTTGCACAAAAAGATTAATCGAATAACCAACAGTAAGGAGGTCGAGCTAGTGCTAGATCAACTGGTAGCATAGTCGGTGAAGTAAGGGTGTACCAATGAGAAATTGCCCAAACCCAGTCCATACCCTCCAAAGCCCATGGTTCGGTCAAAGGATTGATGGATTTCCAGCTGTTCGGAAACGAGCTGTAACAGCAGAGATGTGAGTATTAGTAGGGTTGCGCATTGCAATTGCTAATGTTTAGCTTGCAGTGTCTTGCAGTTATTGTGTGGTGTTCTGCTGAGCTATTTTAAGTTGTTGTGTGAATGTGGCACTTAATGCAGAGAAGTTGAAGTGGTTATTGAGTCTGACAAAGCCTAAGATCCCAGGATACTATTAACAAATGTGTAGAGTAAACTATATTGAAGTTGTCTGCTGTGTTGTGATGCTAGTCGTGAGACATTATCAACAGTACAATTGAGCTATGAACTTAATCTTTGTGTCATTGTAAAGTGTGGTTGGCATAGTGAATCTCAGTGCACAGGGAGGAACGTGTTTCTATCTGATTGAGACTTCACTGGTCGAGGTTTTACTCAAAGTGGATGTCATGATAGGCTGGAACTTGTTGCTCTGGACTGTTTCTTGTGTATATGAATACTTTAATTTCTTTAGGGGAGCAGACACAGTTAGTTGTTGAATTTTCTTGCATTTGTTTTGTGTAAATTGCTGAGAGAACTTGATTGTGAAGAATTGAAAAGGAGGGCGAGCCACTGTAAGGAGTGATCTAGATGCTGCAGTGTGCCGCACTGATTTTGGTCAGTTGGTGTAAAGCCATGCTGGTATTGGTTGTTGATGCCGAATGAGAACTGTGGGGGGTAAAGAAAAATGTCCTGACTTGAGAAGAAAAGATTACTTACTGTTGAAAAATTAAAGTCTTTAAAGCTTCAGGAGTCTTGTTTATGGGAGATGTAAAGATACCTACTAGAGAGGGAGAAGAGGCACCACCTGAGGATACGCCAAGTTATTATATAACTATAAATGAAGGGTTCCATACATGCATTTGGATTAATTAATGGTAAGATCACTGAGTAAGAAGGTGTATTTATGTTTCCATGCTATGGAACATTTAATTTGAGAATCATTGAAAATCTGAGGGGGGTATATATGACATGAAAGCTACTCCCAGACCTGCACAGTGCAAAGCCCTTCATGTTTGAGACAAAGCAGCTCAGGAAAGGCTGAAGGAATAATTTCAGGGAAGAGCTAAAAAGACAGTGCATATTTACGCTGATGCTAGATGGGATGCAGAACAAAAGAGTTGGCGAACCAATATGATAGAAGGAGCTAGATTGTACCCCGCATTAGCAAGCGAAGAGACAGAGACAGGAAAGGAAGAGAAGAGAAGTAGAAAAAGATAAAAAGACAGAAAATGCAGAAAATGAACATGAGGCCTGGCATAGTTAGTCCAGTGATCATCTTTTGAACGCACTATTTTCGACCCATTCATCCCCATATAATGAAGCTCAACCAGAAGGAATGAGTGGTGCAGGTGTCAATGGTGCTACAGGAATAGCTACCACTCCAGTAAATACAAGTTCCAATGTAATGGGAGGGAATGCGGGGATTAGTCCCCCTATTAATCCGATTGCTTTGAATGCCCCAGATGCACTTACTGTTCCTGATACTATTGGTCCTGCTGTGCCACTGTATAACCCTGGAGCAGCATGAAACACATACTTTGGCTATTCCTGATGAAATAGAGACCACAGGTAACACTCCTGCTTACAATGAGAAGGGTTTCTCAAGTTCCTTTGGTTTCAACACAAGTGAATACTCCATGTGCCCCAAGTGCAGCTCTAACTTTGAATCAGGCAGGATTTTCCCTGTATGTAAGGTTTCCCCACATTTCACCACCTCTTTTCATGCCCAACTCAACTGTACCTCCAAGTGTTAATTACAGTACCAACAGTACAGAAATACCTATGCGCTCGCCAAATTCTAACTTGTCTATTTTGAATTCGCAAATTAATGTAAATCCTGCTATATATAGAGAATTAATCATTAATGCCCTTGAAGACCAACCTGGGTTTAGTGCCCCAGAACTTGATGACTGGCTCAAGAAAATAGAAGTGCGGGATCAAGTGGAAGGACTGTTCAGTAGGTAAACAACCTTTACCACGAAGTTTTTACCACACGGTACCTTTACCACGCGGCCGTTACAACGCAAGTTGTGTTCATGTGTAAAGATGTTACCAGGCATGCAGGACAGGTTTATGAAAGGTTGTCTGAATTGGCTCAGAAATGCAAAATTAATTTGGATAAAACAAAGACATTGCAGAAAAGTTACCACACATGTTTTAATTGTGAGGACATCAATAGTATGAGAACAGCGGGAATAAAGTTACAAATTGAGCAATGATTTGTCCATATCCGAAAATGGAGTGAACTAGATAGATGCGTAGGCAGATGGGAGAAAAAGAAAGAACAAAAGAAACCAAGGGTAGAGTTGCCTCCGTCCGTAGAAGACGAAGAAGGTCTGTCAAATTTTCCATTGAGAAAAGTACCTGGTGGAGGTTATGTTTATGTGCCTTGGAGTAGAAGTGATCTTGTGTCATTCACAAATAATTTCCTAAAATTGAGAGAGAAGCCAATGAACTGGTACAAACAAGTTGATAGGTTTATAAACATATCAAAGGGTTTGTGGACAGATGTGAATAACTTGTTTGACATTGTAGTTCTGAGTGATTTGTAGACTGAATGTAAGGTGTCTATAGAATGGCTTGATCGGAAGCCCATGAGACATCTTGTGACAAAAACTCCATCACTGTTAGTGATGAAAAAGTATCAGCAGGTGATTACATTTCTGAAGTTGAAAGTATGTCTCAATAATATTGAATGGCTGAAGACTGACAGAATGACTCAAGAGTCCAAAGAAACAAAACACTTCTATTATGAGAGACTGTGGCAAGCCTTTAAATAGTACAGTGGTACAGAGACTATTGTAGTTAAAGACATGGGACATTTTGTGTTGAGAATGAGATTTATGCTGAGATTAAAACAAGAAATTAGCATGATGAATCAACAGCATCTGATTTGTTAGCAGAATAAGTCAACTGATTAGATCTTTAGGTATGCGAAGTATTGCAGAGATGAATTGGAGATGAAGCACAAGAAACTGTAGGAGAAGTGGATGGTGGTATAGATTAAATTTGCACAGCGAGGTTAGAATCAGAAATTTGTTGGGAATGTTGGTCCCATGCAAGCAGTGTATTAACAGTAAGTTACAACGATGCAAAGTAGTAATGGGTTTCAACAACAAGGTAGAGGTATGGGTGTTGCAATTGATTAGAGTACAGGGATTGATGTGGCGACTTTGAAGAAGTTGAATCCTTGTCATGTTTGCATAAAGTTGGGGAAATGGAAGATAGAATTTAAATTGAATGCTGGAAATCGGAGTCAGAATAAAGGATTTGTGCAACCTCAAAATAATAATACAGTTCAGATACAGCATGTACACTGGCAAAATAAGCACAAGTTTCAGGTTACCCCTAGCTCAGGTAATGCAGGTTCCACAACTCCCAAGGCCACAGCTGAATGCAAATGCTTCCGGATGGTGTCTGAAACAGGTCCCAAAGTGTGAACAACAACCCTTTTATGAATCAGGGTGGTGTCTCAACAGTACTTCATAACATAAGGATATGAGGATTGCAGTTCAAACCTGTCTCAATAAAGGTGCCTGAGGGCAGGGGAGGGTTTGCATGCTTGGTGCAACCTGAGAAGTAGACCATAGTCGTTCATTCGTGGATAGTGAGGTTAATGGCCACCCCGTATCATTCTTGATTGATACTGGTGCTACCTGCTCTACTGTCAGAACGGCAGAGGTTCCCAACCTGCAACTCTCAGGAAAATGATCCAAGTTGTAGGAGTTGCCAATAAACAAGTGACTAGGCTGTTATTGAAGCAGTACTTGTTAAAATAGGCTTCTTTGAGGAGAATCACCAATTTATTGTGTGTGATTCCAGTCCCATAAATCAGCTTGGATGTGATCTTTTGTGCAAGCAGAATTTTTCCATTTACTGCATCCCAAAAACATTGAGTTTCAAACTTCTGATGAAGATGCTGTCTTCAAACTTTTGAATCAGAGTTTAGATGACACACTGTACCCCATGTTGACATGCGATGATTTGCCACTAGAACTGAGAGACACAGTGCTTCCTGAAGTCTGGGACTTTTCAGGGAAAGACTAAGGTCTCATTAAAGGTGTTGAACGTATCCACATAGAAGTAAAACCGAATGCTGAGCATCAGAGAATCCCGCAATATAATCTGACTCCTGAAACTATTGCTGGGATTACTTCTCTGCTTGACTCAATGATTCAACAAGGCATTCTGAAGGAGATTAGGGGTATTCCATGTTACTTACCCGTTATGGGTTTGCAGAAGCCCAATGGCAAGTATCTCGTAGTGCAGGATTTTAGAAAGATCAACATCATAGTAGTTCCTTGTTGTCCTGTGGTGCTGAATACAGCTGTGAAGTTATTTCAGAATCCATGTGATGCAGAGTTGTTCACTGTCATTGATTTGTGCAAAGGTTTCTTTTCCATACCGTTGCATGAAGAGTCAGTTCCTTTTTGCATTTTGGTTAGACAGCCACGTTTTGGCATGGTGCCGAGTCCCACAAGGGTATACAAAGAGCCCATCCATCTTCAATCAGATACTTAAAAGTAATCTGGAGTCCCTGGTCATGTCACTCAATCTTGATCCACTACATTGACAACCTGTTGGTGGCGCCAAATACACAGGAAGCTTGAAGATAAGATACTATTGCAAAGTTGCAGTACTATGAGAAAAAAAGTCATGTATCTTGAACATCACAATGAGTGAAGAGCGAGGAAGGTGTACCAAGAGAGAATCTCAGCGATACTAAAAATCTATCTGCCAAACACTCAGAAAGAACTCAGAATTTTCTGGGAATGGAGGGCTACTGTCAACAGTGGATTCCCAACTATTCCATAGGGGTCAAGCCTTTGCAGATAATGACACACAAGAATGTGCCAGGTCAGATCTGGTACCATGTGATGACAGTTGCATGCATGCCATCTCAGAGCTGAGAGAAAGTCTTTGTCATAAGCCAGCACTGGGAATGCCTGATTTCAATAAATGTTTGCAGTGAGAAGGAGGGCTGCACACTCTCAGGGCTAACTCAGAGGCATAGGAATGCGTGCAGACCCATCGCATATTTGTCAGCTACACTTGACCCAGTAGCTGCTTCTTTGCCCATCTTTCTCAAGGCTGTGGCCTCCACAGGTGTCAGCATTGATTAGTGTAAAAGCTTTGTTATAGGTCATCCTCTAACAGTTTTTGTACCCCATTCTTTGGAAATATTGTTAACATGCACCAGAACCCTACACCTTACCAATAGCTTTCTGACCAAGTATTAGCAAGCCATACTTGCAACATACAACATAACCCCAAGAGATGTACTACATTGAATCCTGCTAATCTGTTGCCGGCTCCTGCAAATGATGCTATTGAGGATGAGGTTGAAAATGACTTTCTCGATGTTACTGAAATGTGCTTTAAGCCAAGATATGACATACAAGACACGCCTCTACGGAATCAGATTATGTAATGTTTGTTGATGGTTCCTGTTTACGAAACAATGAAGGAAACCTGAGAGCTGCCTACGCAAATTGTCCTGTCTCAGGTGTGGTGGAAGCCTCCTGACTTCAAGGAGTGTTTTCTGCACAAGTGGCCACATTGATTGCTCCTACCAGGGCATGCTGTGTTTCAGACCAGCTGAAAGTGAACATTTTCACTGATAGTCAGTATGATTTAGGTGTTGTCCATGACTTTGGACAGTTATGATCACAACTGGATTTATGACCTCTTCAGGGTCCTCGATTCGCAATAGAGAAAGTGTGCATAAATTGTTAGAAGGTGGTAGCCATGTCTGAATAGATCGCGGTTATAAAAAATGTCCCGCACCCCACAAGGGGGATGATTATGTTACAGTGGGCAACAGGTATGAAGATGAGCTGGCCAGATATTGTCCCTTATATGATTGTACTTTCAATGGCGAATACCAAAATGTAGGAACAGAGGAGATCAATTAAAACCTCGTGTTAACCATAGCTGATACATGTGGGGAAGTTAATAGACTTCAGAAGGAAGTGTCAGAATCAGGGTTAGATCAGATTGTGTTAAGAGAGAAGATGATATTTGGGTTTCAGGAGATGGAAGACCTGTGTTGCCAGATAGCTTGTTTCACCCAATGGCACGACATTATCATGGACCTGTTCACGTAGGTAGGGATGAATCTGGGGTTGTTGTGTTCCTGTTCAGAGAGGCATGGTCTGGCAGTTAGTGCTGGGCTGTTCCTATTGACACAGGACCAAAACAGATATGCATATGGTTACAACACAGGGCGTAATCAAGAAAAGCAAAGGACTGGAATGTGTCACAGAACAATTTTCAGCGGCTGAAACCTTTCCAAACATGTCTACCCATCAACTTTTGTGGTTTTACTATAATGCCACAAGTGCAACAGACATGGGTCAGACATGACTCTTACGCTTGCGGTACTAAAGGAAAAAGGAAGTGAGCTGCATCGCACTGAGGCACATCTGAGGAGGATTGTGTCCCCTTTCAGGGGAGACATAGCCTGAAAGTTAGGGTCTGACTGTTCATATTGGACCAGGGTCAAAATTAATTTCATATGGTTGCTGTCTGACTTTAGTGGCAGAACAGCCAAAAATATAATAGACTAAAATATGGCCTCACAGCCGGCTTCAGGGTGGTGTCACCAGTGGAATTGCACCAGGCACCAAGCTAGGTGAGGTGCCATTTGTGCTCATAAATCAGCACCATTTACATCGACCAAAAGCTTTCAGTGGGCACCGTTGTCCCTGTTTAACTTCAATGATTTGGATCTTCATGGAAATTAAAAGTAGGAAATCTATCTTCATGCCATCATGGATTACTTAGTCTTACTGGAAAATGTGCGGGTTCTGACTTGTATTCTCAGAAACGTCTGAGAGGCAAAGAAAAGTTGTGTTCCTTTCCGTGGATTAGCAGTTGCACACAAAGTGATCTCTGTTCTAGGCAGTGGATTGAAGGTCAGTTTGGTCACAGCAATTGTCCCATCTGAGTGATATACATAAAATCCATCCATTTCATTTTTTTTTAATTTGCAAGTTGGAAGTCAGCTCGAAACAAAGATATATAGAAAGTAACATTTTACTTGGTGCAGTGTGTAAGAGCTATATAGAAAGTAACATTATACTTGGTGCAGGTTTTAAAAGCTGGTTGGAACATTTTACTTGGTGCAGTGTTTCAGATTTGCTGCATGCTGTAAAAGGTTAAACCTGTGAATTAAAGCCACATAGAACAGGAAGATTCCAATTTCATAATTCAACTAAAAACGTTAACTTTTCTGTCTAGATGTCTGGCATATAACGGTAACATTCAGTTTTGCCTCCATTACTTTAAAAAACATTTGAATAAATAAGACCTCTCAAATGCCAAATGCCAAAACAAGTTTGCTACCTAAAGTTTATGTTTGCAAGCTTCACGACAGTAAAATATGCCTGCTGCAAAGAACTGTACAATGCAGATACTGAACTGTATGTAGGGTGGATAGTTCAGTGGTTTGCTTTGTTAATCACAGAGATCCTTTTGTTACTGGAAGTTCTTAAGTTGCAATGCTAATATAGCACAGTGACCAATGCACTGTCATCAAAGACAATCGTATAGGTTAGCACAGAGTGTTTCGCTCCAGAGTTTTTTTATTATCCTAATGCTGCCAACAATAGTTTGTTTGGGTAGAAATATAGTCTTATCATAACAGCTAAACACAACCATTGTGGTATACTTTAAATCCCGGGTTTGTGCTTCTCCAGACCAAACTATCTTAAAATACAATACTGACTGGTTTGGATGACATGTGATTCATAAATCTTGTAATCCTCACTGTGTTAGTAACATATTCTATAGACTAATTTACACACATATGATTCATTGTCTCGTTATACTTTGCATGTGATGTAAAGGGCTCTTACACTCTGCTATGGTATGATGAGGGCTATAAAACAAATACAATGTATGTGAGAGAGGGGCTATGGAGAGGTGAGGGGCCCTTTTGTAGGGTAGTAGTGAGGGAATACATGAAGAAGGATTCCATCTGCTCTAGCAGCTACTAATTCTTAACTATAACTTTTTTATTTGTTCCTTCAAGACTAAAGTTCACATCTGCCTGTGTAAAAGCAGGAGTGTAGTTATTTCTTCTTTAAGTTACATTTTATGCTCTACATTTGTATACCTTGCATATTTGCTATAATGCTAACTTATCTCCTTTTGTATCATTGTAGTATACATTTGTATTGCTGTATTTTTATCGACACATGATGATATTAATGAAAGAAATCATTCACTCATGAACACTTTGAGGAGTACGAACAAGTATTGAACTCCTTCACTTTTGCACTCAATGAAGCTAGAACCTAGTATTTCCAAACCTAACTGAGGCATTTGTATCAATCATAAACTTTATTAATTTTTTTCCAAACCATCACAGTATACAAAATCCATCATTTGCACAGTCCTAAGAAAGTTACAAAAAAAAGAACAACATCCATGTGATAAGCATCATAAATATACATGAGATCAAAGAATGAGAACGATAAAACAATCAAGTTTCCAATTAAAAAGATCACATCATGTTAAAATATTAAGAAATACGATCTAAAATACAAAACACAATTCTCCTTTTTTTCCTGGACATAACTTCCACAGTATCCTTTGATTCCATAATTATGATGGCAGGGTTTAATTCCCCAAGCACATGGTCTCCCTAAAGAACCTGAGTTTCAAACTTCTGTCGCCTGATCCAGAAGCAAAATAAAACCGTAAAGATTATTGGATCAGACGTATCACTTTTCAGAATTCTAGGAACAACCCAATATTGTCAAATTCCTCTAGATTTAAGCAAATGGGTAGTATCCACCTCCTGTGGATCTGGTGATATTCAGTACAGAAAAGCAAAATATGCTCCTCGGATTCTTGTGTTCGACCACATGCAGGACATAATTCTGATGTTAGGTCAACAACCTGGTTGTTACGAATCTTTAAAAATACCCAGCCGAAACCTAACAAATACACTTTTGGTGAGTGGTGTAGAAATGAAATTTAAATAGGATTCAAAGTTAGGGCAGAGCTTAAAGCTTAAGAACTGTGCTGTTAAGTGACCATTGGTCATTCTCACTGCATAATGCTCTGCCACATATGCCTAGTACTTCGCCTTTACTCTAGGTAATTCATTTTTGCTCACCCCCTCTGGATGATCCCACAAGTTCAGCATTTCCAATAGACTACACTAATTTGCAATGTGTTTGAACCAAAGTAATATTTTTGCACTACTAATTGTCAGGATCCAGGGCCGGACTGGCTACCGGGCAGTTTGGAATGCTGCCAAGCTGCTGCCTGATTTTACAGCAGTGGGGGCTGATTTCGTCCGTAGAGACCTGCGTGTTTTTCGAAATACTGAAAGCAAAATGAATTTCGTTTAGCTCACGCAGGTCCCCATTAGCGATATCAGCCCCCAGCTCAGCAGCATTCCTAACTGCCCGGTTCCCAGTCCGGCCCTGTCAGGATCTCCCGTAGTGAATTGGAGTAATCATTTAGCTGAGGCGTTGTCCACAAGCGCAGCCAGTACATTAAGGATTTAAGCGAGGCCTAATTCTTTTAATCCCTAAATCGAGGAATAATGGAGTCAGAGTGGTGGTAACAAGTACTGAAATAGGTGACCTGACAAAGATGTTTTTACATACCATCAATTTATGGGTGTTCGTGTAACCTCATATCCCAGCTTCATACAATGCACCCCTTTGAGCTTTTGCACAGTAGGCCTTTAATGCTGGGGTCAGTGGCCAAATTTGTGCCTTTCTGCAGAACCTCAATATTGACTTTGACCTATGACATAGGGTAAGGTAACTTTTGTCTAATTGTTTCTACCATCCAAATGAGTCCGTTAACCTTATCCCCAGGTAGGCAAAGCTTTTTATCCTCTCAAGGGGTTTGGCTGCGATCCTGACCATTCATGTTTTTCCCTTCCCATTGCCAAAGACCATACATTTTCTTTTCACAACATTGAGTTCCAAACCCCTTTCCTTGCAGAAAGCCAAAACTGTATCTTCTACATTTTGTAGGTCCATTGGTATTGTGGAGATCAGTAGGGAGTCATCTGCAAAGAGCAGGATTGACACTTTCTTACCAATCAAGATGGTAGAATCATTCCTGCAGTCTATACGCCTATTGGCCAATTCGTTAATGAACAGTGAAAAGAAAGTGGGATTGAAACGTACCCATGATGCACCCCATCCTGTATTGAAATCTTTTCTGTAAGTTCGCCATTTTTCCCCCATCATACCTGGGCATAATTGTCTATGGCTAATTGGCTATCAGCTTTACCAAAATAGTTGGAGTACCTAAATCTAGCATAACTCTCCATAAAATTTCGCATGGCACAAGATAAAACGCAGCCCTCAGATCAACGAATGCTACATAGAATGTTTGTTTCTTTAACAACATGTACTTCCACGTTAGTAAAGTGAATCTGAAAGCCTGGTCACATGTACTTGTAGGAGGAGATTGAGACATCTCCCTTTTTATTTATAGTAATCATCTCAGCCCCTTTTCAGGTTGTTGGAATATCCCCTCCAGCTAATATACAATTTGACAAAAGATGTATATAAGGAGCCCATACCATAGGTTCAGATTTATATAACTCACCTGGTATCCGGTCAGGCCCAAGGGCTTTCCTTGCTTTCAGTCTGTTGATTGCTGATACAGTCATCCCGGGTAAAGACCAACTCAGTGCTAATGGTGTTCAGAGGAGAAGAAATGTCTGGAGAATTAAAGTCAGCCCTAGTGGTTGCTACACAGTTAATATCCTCATCCCAAGCCGTGTCATTTCCTAAACGCATGTCCTGCACAAAATATTTACATCTGACTCTCCCTCTTGAACAGCCATTACATCATTCAACCTCTCAATTACTCAGCCACACACTTGCAAATGAAGATCAACAACATTATATCCACTGTCCTGACTACTCATCTACCCTCATATTCACCTTCATCTAGCTGATACACTTTGGGCCATTTTCAATAGGATCTTTACTAGGGTGCTGCCATTTAACAAAAGCCACTTCATAGTGGTGCTAAGGAAGCATACACCTTTGATAGAGATTAAACTTATCCCTGAACTGCAAGGAAAGTTTCTGTAGTGGTTTAGGAACCAACTGTGTCAGGGACATGCCTATCATGATCAAGCAGGCATTATATAAGCTTACCCTGATTAGTAAAAACACTATGTTCTCTTTCCTTTTCTGCTTGAAGACAACGTGCTATGAGATCAAATGTAATATAATAACAGGGAAATAAGGCAAACAATTGCCCCTTAAGGCTTCGTGCAAGAACGAGCTAATTGAAAATATATTTACCTGCACAGCAAGAGAAAAGTCCTGGTTGAATTGAAAGCGAGGGAAAAGACTGACATTAAACAAACTCCCAATTGGTGAGGCCAGAACCCCATGGAAAAAGCCCATTGAGAGTTTTATCCCGAGATCACTGACAACTGTTGTAATGTCGTAATGGAGCAATCAAGTGTTAGGGCACTAGGACCCTGGCAATGGGAATCAGCCTGCCACGTGGAGCCAGGGGTAGGAATGGGAGGAACTTGGGGAGGAAGAGGGCAGATAGGGATTAGAAGTGAGAGAATGAAGACATATAAAGTGAGGCTCCGAGCATCCGGTAGAAATAAAGAATTTGCACCATTTTCCATGTCATGTTTTTATTACTACACACTGTGACACGGCAACTGTGTTTTGTTCATATTCAATTTCAAGAGTTGCTACTCATCCATTCAACAAAAAGACAACACATAGGTTTGAAAGATGGAAACACGCTTCTTTCCTATGATCTACCAAAGACATTAAGATATGTGTGCCATAAACTTAAAATATAAAAATGACACCAAAAGAATAAATTAGCTGAACCAAATGCTAATGGGACTTAACGTAGAACCCTGGAGAAGCCTGCAATACAATATTTGAAATTCAGAGCAAAAAGGGGCAAGTTAAACTGCTGTCCAATAAACAGAACTTAATTGAGGACAAGGCTGAGCCTTTAGTCCCAGACATCTCTAAATGTAGCAGCAAACGGTCATGCGAGGCTGAGTCTAAATCTGCCAACAAACCTAGAAGAACCAGGGTTGCAGAACTGCTCTTGTCTGCCCATAGATGTAGATCGTTAAGGCAGAGACTAATGTGAATTTTGGTCAGTGCAAAGTGTGGAACATTACTGCATCCCATCCAGTATGTTCATGGGCTCAAGAAAAGAAGAGAGCTGCCTATTAATGGCTTTCTCCAACACTTTTACGGGAAAAGGAAGAATTAAATTGGTCTATAATTGTCCAATATCATATGATTTGCAGATTTATTTTAGAATGCGTATAATCATTGCCTGCTCCCAAAGTGCGAGGACTGTCACCAAAGAGATGGATTGGTTACAAAACACAGGTAAAGCTTCTAAAGATGTAAATGGTCCATCTCAAAGAATGTGTAGAGTGCAAGGGTCTAAAGGAGAACCCAAGGAGAAAGAAGATAAAAGTTTAAAATGTCTTGATGTGCAAGCAGGCTAAACCTACAAAGGCAATGGGAATCAATATGATCAAATTGGAAAGATAACAGAAAGACCCTTGGCACATCAGAGACATCCTGGGTCTGAATGAACTTAAGAAGTGACCAACATGTCAGCCGGAAAGTGCTTGCAAATATTACTGATCTTAAAAAAAAGACAATGGCATGTTGCAAAGTGACTAAGATTGCGTCAACATGGAAGATGTACAAACCGTAGCTGTCAAATAGTTGTCTATCTTAAATACCTTTTTGCAAACATGAGGAGCTTTCATAGTATATTAGTATATCATAGTGATTTGCTTCAGTGGATTGAACCTAATTTATTATAGTTTTTAGGAGGGATCTTTAATGCAGTGTTATTGTTGGGATAATAGTATAGCTGACATTTTGCTCCAGGTTTTTACTCTCCAATTTAACTGACTTGAGAGTAGTGGATCGAAAAGAAGAAACCGAGATTACAGAATGTAGACCACATTTTATCCAATTGTTAAATTCAGTGAGGCCATATACTAAAGTAGATAAAAAGGACAGATAACTAGCCTCAGAAAAAACTTTGGCAAATGCTTCGGGGGGAAATCTAGACCACATAGAAGTGCCTTTATTATTTGAAGTTAATAAATATATTTTTGAACAGGAAATTCAAATTTTAATAGGAACTATTGAGTGGTCAGGCAAAGCCTCGGAAATAGGAATAGGATAGCCACAGACCATGAGCTCAAGCAGAGCAAAATAAATGCAAGACAATGGCAAGCCAAGTGCATAGGACCAGTAATATTTGACATAGATTGAGACCACAAAGAGAATTAAGCAACAGAGATGCCAGGCAAAACCCCACTGGCATTGAAATTGGCCAGTGCTACCAAACAGTCGTGACTGAGTAAAAGTGAGGTTAAAAATTAACCCAACAAATTGACAAAACTTAAACCAGAGGGCAGAGGGGGTAACAAAGAATGCCAAAAAGGGTATAGGAAGGTGACACAAATATCACAAATTCCATTTCTTCAGCATAGGGAAAAGGATTAAGATTCAAAATAAATAATTTGATATACTCCTGGAAAACAATAGCCAGGTCACCACCTTGTGAGACGAGGTGTGTGCACAGTATTAAAACTGAGTGGGCAAGCAGTTGTAAGCTAGGGGCCTGACGTTTCAGAAGTCCAAGCTTTCATAATTAACAACTCTAAATCTGAGTTAACTAGAAGCTCTTAGATCTCAAGTGCATGCTTTGCCAATGAATGTGCTTTTACCAAAGCACATTTCAAAAAAGAGGTACTATCCTCAGGTAAGTCTCCAAATCCAGTTGACCTCTGGATGTAGAGACAAAAAACTGTATCACTCAACTGTGATGCTCAGATGTGTTTAGGCAAAGAAGGAATTCCTCTCAATAGCTCTTCTGTAGTTCATGTAATGAAAAAAAGCACAGGTGCACCATACATTTACAAGTGTGCAAAAACAATAATATTAATGTCGAGGCACAAAACAGTGATGTCCAAAGGTCTTATTTGTTTGAATCTTTTATTTTTCAACAGTAGAAAAACGAACAGCCGACGCGTTTCGTCCCTGATGGGACTTCTTCAGGGCTAGGATAGGTGGCCAAAGCTTGGCATAATGGGCGTGCAGAATGGATCCGGTCAAAGAAGTCTGTTTCGCAGTGAAAAATTAAGAAGTTCGAAGTGCAACAGCAATTGGAGGTCTAAATATTGTCTGTATCCTCCAGGAAAAAATCTATACAACTGGGCTTACGGTTTAACTATAGTTATTAATACAATAGATACACATGTGTACTCGAAATGTAATTACATAGGTGCACCATCCATGGGTTGTGCACCTTGATCTAAATTAATGTTCAGAGAGGACCTCAAAAAAGAAGATGGCTTTTAATTTCAAAGAGTCCTCTTTCTCCCCGAACAAATTTCACGAGGAGAGTTAATGCCGTCTTGCGGAGCCCAGCCGCCGTACACCCTCAGTCCGTATAGCACCTGATGGTCAGGTGGAGTATTGATTAGGAATTCTTCCAAGGAAAGGAGCAGGTGTGGAAATATTTTCTTCTAAATTGGATAGTTAAGGTAGATGGGTTTTAGCAAGTGTGAGATATTTTAACTATGAATTCATTTGCACAGGCTTTTATGGCCCAAATGCTGATGATCCTTGCCATCTTTCGACCCTGGAATGGAACCTGGTGGAGACCCCATTACCGTTGTTCCTGGGAGGTGATTTTAACACTGTTAGATGTCAGTCTTGACAGGTTTACCAGGAGAGATCATGATCATACACCAAAGACCAGGCAGGCTTTAAGATGCATGCAACAGGACCTGGGGCTGGCGGATGCGTTGCATCACCATATGGGCCAGACAAGGAGTACACGTTCCACAGTGAGAAAAATGCCAATTTTTCTAGGCTTGACTGCTTTATCTGTAGATAGTGCCATTTTGGTAAGGTTAAAAAGGTTAACCACCTGCCAGGCCATATCTCTGATCTATCAGACATAACTAAGCTTTTCCAGTGTCCAAGTTGTAGGCATAATACTAGGTGGACAGTTAACTGTGCCCTCCTCCTAGAAGCAGGAGTTTGATCGGCTATTAAAAAAGCCAGTGGGGAATTCTTCACAGATAATACAAGACCTGCCTCCCCTGCTATATATCGCCTAGGATATATTTAAAGCTTTAATATGTGTGGTCATTTGAAGTCTTACATATGCTAATAATAAATTGGAGTAGGCTGAGTGTATAGTCTTGGAAAAAAGAAATAGGGGTACTGGAGGCCACCCTGCGGGGGCAAATCATCTCTCCGGGTAGGGACCAAGCACGGAAGAGGCTGGAAGATGCACAGCTAAGTTTTAAAATCAAGCTGGATAAGATGTAAAGAGAACAGTGGCAGGCCAAGTGTCTGACTCTTTTTGAGTACGGGGAGGGATCAGGATCACTTTTGGCATGGAAGGCGAGATCAGGTAGGTCTAAAATAATATCAAGGAGCTGATCATTAATTCAAGGGGGATATCTCTAAAGAGGCATGGGAAAGGCATGAATATTTGGTCTCTCTCTTCTGAGCACTATATACAGAGGAGAGCCACCCTTACCTGGAAAGGCTTAGGGAATGGTTGAGGGATAGGGACCTCCCCAAGCTCAATGAGATGGGAAAGCGGCAGTCGTTAAGTGTGATGCACATGGGAAGGAAGATGACACCTGATTTAATTAAAACCAAATAATTTTATCACCTGTCCAGCTGTAAGAGGAGTGAATTCACTAAGGGCCCAATTACGACTTCTTGCGGTAGAGAAATTACCAAACCCAGACTCCACACTTTCTTGAGGTCACCCTACAAAAATATGGTATGAATGAGGTAGAATCACCCTCAGGTCTTGTTGGTGTCTCTGAAAGGTTTAACTGATTGCATCAATTAAGCCTGCTTTCCTAATCAACAAATTCAAGTTTATTTTTTTAAGTTGCAATAAACTCCACCAAATAATCAGTTTCCTGTTTTTTTCAAAATGCTTCTGCACATCTGCATTGGCGTATCCTTGCCTGTAGATTGGCCAAGCTAGCCCCTCATTTAATCTACCCTGATCAGAAGGGGTTCATCCCTAAGCACCAGATACATGAGCTTACTCAGCAACTAATTGGTTGCATTGATTTCGCTACCACCAACTTGATCTCATTTGCCGTTGCAACAATAGACACCGCCAAGGCCTTTGACCTGGGAGCACCTATGGCAGGTCTTGGCAGTACAAGACTTCAGCTTGTGTTATATCTCGACCTTCCAGAGATTATGTGAAAACTCATCTGCTCAAATCCTTATCACTAGAGCTTTAACTGAGAGTTTCGGGTCACAAGTAGCACGAGGCAGGGATGCCCACTTTCTCCCCTTCTGTTTGATATTTGAATTGAACCGTTCGTGCAGTTACACAGAAGAGATCAACAAGTAGTCCCTTTTTCTTCACAGTAATTTAGGAATGAGATAGCAGTTTATGCTGATGACGGGGTCATATATACATCTGGCCCATCCCCTCGGTCCAGACCATCCCCATGGTAGAAAAGCTAGCAGAGTTTGGTGTGCTGTCAGGATATTCTGTGAATACTTCCAAGTCAGAAATTATGTGTTGGAATATTGCCTATTGTCATGTGGAAGTGGAGAATGAGATTAAAGATTTGGGCATCTCCATAGTTCATCTATTGGAGGCGGTCCTGGCACATAGTCCGAGGAGGGTGGCAAAGGAGATTGATTTGCTCCTTGTTAGGTGGAAGAATTTGCCACTGACAATCTACAGTATTGTGAACCTGATTTAAATGTCAATCCCTCTTAACCCAACGTATCTATTTAACTCTTTAACTGTATTCCACAAACGTTCCATAAAAAGGCCATAGCAAAACTGCAGGGTAAATTAACAAACTTCATCTGGGCTACTGGTAGGGCCAGACTCTCTTAGGAAAAATGGAGGTGAAAGGGGGACTGGCGCTACCGGACTGAAGTGTTTATTTTAAGGCTTTCCAATTTAAGACCTGTCGGAAGCTTCTTGGGACACAGGATAGTTCCACCTGGGGTGAGATTTTAGCAGAAATGACTAGGCGGTTGGGACCAACAGGTTTCCTATACAATTTCGGGCCCTGAAGATTTAAAAAAGGTTTGATTGAATGTTTTGAAGGCCGCACTGAGCATTTGGTACAGAGTCAGGCAGATCCTGTCTATCAGCTACTATTCAGATTTTTTACCAGTTTGAAATCTCCGGGCAACCCAGAATGTTTGTTGGATGGGATGAGTTATCCCTTGAAGAAGGCTAGGAGAACAACCTGGAAGAACTGTTTACAGTGCAGGGGCTATTACTGTGGGAACTACTCAAGATGAGGACTGTGGATACCCTATCTGGATTTAAATACTTCCAGCTTTTATCTCGGTATGTGAGTGCCAATCAGGAGATCAGCGGAGCCTGGGAAGTGGAGTCACTCACGCAAGAAGTGCGGCCTGTCAACAAAGAGGCTTCCATATGGTATTGAAAGCTCTTGAATGCTGACAATAGAGCTCTGGTGGCTCCATATGTGGTTTGAGAGGGGACGATCCCAGAGGCTGAATTTAAACATCACTGGCACGTATTCTTAAAATTGCTGTTCTCTATGGTTAAGCTGGCTAATTGAAAAAGGAACCATTATTTAATCTGTGTTAGAACATTCTGGACTCCCCAAAGGATGGCAAGATTTGTACAGAACCCAAAGCATAGATGTAGGTGATGTGGCCACCTCATAGCAAACGAAGAGCGTATGTTTGTCACCTTCCCTTCGATCAGCGGGTATTGGGATACCTTGTGTAACATCATTACGGAAATTCTTGGAGATAAAATCAGTTGAGCCGCGTGTTGGTGCTGTGGAAGTAGGCACTGCACCCCTTAACCTTTTGAGGAGAGCCCAGATGTGTTTGCTGTTTTAGCTCGTTCTTCTGGCCAGCACCTCCTTTCCCTGGAGGATTGATTTAAGGCTTCACATCGGACTTGCAGGTTGGATCTAGGAGCACCTCAGGAAGCTATATGTGCTGATTTCCTGAGTGGTAGTCCCAGAAAGTTGACTAGACCTATGATTTTACCTATGCACTAAGGTGATATGGGTTTGTTAGCCTACTTGGTGTGTCGGGGCCACTGCAAGTGCATCAGCTGTGAGGCCAGTCTCCCCCAGCAGCAGATTGCAGCAGCTTTGGTGGTATGAGAATTTTTTTTAAACAAGCAAACAAAAAAAACATGCAAGCGTAATTCTTCATGACCGACTGACCACAATTCAGGACATAATGGCTGCCCACGTGGAATTTGTCACCAGTGATGTCAGCTGTAGGGTGTCACTGCCCTCTGTAACAAACAGTAGCAGGACCTGTGTTGGCCTAACGTCAGCACAATAACTCCTTCTCAACTAACTGAACCACTCCACCAGCAAATACACTTACTTCAGCAAGGACTTCCCCACCAACCCCATTGGCGCATAGCCTCAGCCAAGGGTAAAACTTAGGAAAGGGTCTGACGTCAACAGTGCTCATCACCACTGAAAAGGCCAAGACACCAGGTAGGTGGAAGAGTCCTTCATTTGGCTGTCGACACTGATGACCCCATGCAGCACCTGCCGCACCAGGACTCCTCAGCACCTCAATATTCCCCAACCCAACATTCTAAACACCCACGAGACCATCAATCGGTAGATCAGCCTTGGTATAGGGTGCCATGAGAACACATATGCCTCTTATGCCAATTGACTATGCTCGGGGTTACTCGAATTATGTAGTAGTGGAGGACCAATTTATATGAACGAGCTGACAAATAATGCAGCATGAAAAAGTAAATCATGTGCATTTTTACAGCACATTCTGTCATAGTTGTATTGAACTATTTCGGGGCATATTAATAAGGGCCTTATCTCCACTTTTTTGGTTTTAAAAGCCAAAAAAGCAGAGATAATATTATCGCCCTATCTACAAGAGGATCCTAACATGCATTAGCGCATGTTAGCAGCCTTTTCCCCGACGCCTCTCTTTGCATCTCTAATGAGATGCAAAGTGGGCGTCACTGGGGGTACCTCACACAGGGGACTTGTAAAATATTGCTAAGTGCACATCGCGTTATGTACAATGCGGCCCACAGCATTTTAGCAGACGTTAGTTTTTGGCGAAATCCGCGGTTTTCGCCAAAAACTAACATCTGCTAAAATCCTGACTAATGTATGTGTAACATGAGAGGTGGATTATTGTGTCACGAACACAGGGTGGTATCATCAAGCATATCGCCATTTTGCAGGGAACATTGCTGAAAAACCTGCGATGTTCCCTGCAACACGGCGATTTCTCCGCTATCGCTGGAATTTATATCACCATTGCGCTATGTGTTAATACAGAGCAAGCATGGCGATAAATTTCAGCGATAGCCGGCGTTAACAAAAACCGTGCTAACCGCGGTAAGCGGCAATTAATGCTAACTCTTGTTGATATGCCCCTTCGTCCTTCAAACACACATTAATAAAATGATCTCTCACAGGCTATGCAAAACATAAACATTTCGTAAGAAATTAAAGTATTCACATTTCTCCATTCCCACTGAAAGTTATTCACCAACATGTAATGCGAACTTGCACAAATAGCGAAACAAAGGATTTTCACAACAAAGATAATGTTTGCACCCTATTTAATTTACATTTATTACATAAGGCTTTTTCATGATATATGAAAAAAGCCTTTCTGCAAACCGACTTTTTGCCTCCAAAAAAGTATCACCCATTAGTATACATTTATTACCAGAACATTGCAATTAGTAACCAAAAAGTGACCCATTTACTTTTCCCTTGCGTGCCACTGCTTTGTGCCACTAGTAACTTTAGATCCATTCGAGCTAAGAGCAGCATACTACGATACACGTGGCAAACTGCTGTAAATTCACAATTAGGTAGAACATTCAGTGGCCTATTGTTTTTTTTATATTTCTTTGTATTAAACAAAACAAAAAAAAATCGACATTACAAGGTACATCATAGTATGAAGTTTGCTTGATGCAGTACAATTACTATCAGGTAGTTAGTAGCATAAGTTATCATTACTAGCTGGTAACTTAATTACGGCAATGGTGCATCATCATGTGCCGGAGTGGTGGGGCGGGGGGTACAGATATTACCTCGAAATACATTCCAATCATTCCATATTTGAGACCACTTATCGGGGCATCCCTTTCCCACATACACTGTCTTTTCTCGGAACATACACCAATCCATGTCCCCTTTCCAGACTGCAACGGTTGGTGCCTGCGCGGACTCCCAAAGCGGGGCAATATTGCGGTTCACTACCATCAATCCATGCGTAACCCATGTAATGCGTTTGTTGTTAAGGTCAGTGGGCTCCCACACATTTAGTAGGCATCGTCTTTCTTCTGGGTGAATAATAAGTTTGAGTACCTCACTGAAAATGTCATATATTTTCCCCCAGTACCTCTGTATATGTATACACTCCCAGAGTATATGCAGGAATGCTCCCTAACCCCCACAGCGCCTCCTGAATTCCCCGGCTTCCGCCTTCCCCGTTTTCACTAGGCATGGTCCTGTTATGTAAATTCGGTGTAAGATTTTAAGCTGTACCAGCCGTAATCTAGTGAAAATAGCCATCTCCAGTGGCCATTGTTGCATTATTCCAATGGATCTGACAATTCCTTATGCACCACCAATCACTTAGAGCATGAGAATTATAGTATCCGATTTTATTTTTACCTCTTCACAAAATACAGAAATAAAATAAGTGGCATTTAAGAGCATGGGGCTTCTAAGGCCTGTCATCTGAACTGATGACTAGCACTCATTCGTGGATGAATCAATAAGCTAAGATTTTTTATTCTGAACAGTCGCTATTGTTGCATTCAGCAGAATAAAAGGTATGAAAATGGTCTGAGAGCATTTGCATGGAATTAATGTTTCCCACGCTCAAATCTCTTCCCGATTTCATTCAATCATGTTTTGGTAAGGTCAACAAATGGAGAACATAAGACTTGCCATTGGGTTTGCATGCATGACATCCTCTACAAATGAAATTTGAATTTGAGAACAAACTGGATGTCTTGAGGTTTTCAGGCATGTTCTAATTTACATTAGAGCTTGCATTGCTTTGATGCTTCTGCTTTAATTTTAAACGCCTTGGTAAAAACAGGAAGCTGTGGAATGCAAAAACAGATGCTTGCATAAACTGGGGAAACAAATGTGATTTACAACAGGGGATTAAATGGCTGTTTGCTTAAAGGCAAAAATACACAACAAAAAATAATATTCACAAAATAAGAATTTGTAGGACTACAGTAATGTTTGGACTTTGGTCTCTGAGTTGCTTGCATCTTTGTACAAACCCAAGACATGTGATAAGTGCCCCGTAGGAAAAGGATCATATAATCACGTTCTTTTGTGTGTGTTGTGCTTAGGATCTAAGAAGTTCTTGTGCAGTTTTGAAAACGTCGGTGTATTTTGCTTGTGACATAAGTTTGTAGTTTGATTTACAGGGTATGCACAGCATAGAGCATAGGAACAGGAGTCTAAGTCTTTGTGTTGCAAGTATTAGGGGACCAGATACTATAGGTGAGTGCCGATTATGAGCGGGCTTTTAGGAAGTGCTGTTTATGATCCCTTATAAAAGTGGAGATTGTTGTGGCCCGTCAGATAGGTGTTGGTATAGCATTCTAGATCTTTAGCACATTTCATGTATATGAATATTTCAGGCTTAAAGACTTTCTGAATATGGGAGTGTCCATCTTCAATAGAGCTTGGTTTCTACTCTATCATTTCTTAGGATCGCTGTTCTTAAGAATTTTCGCAATTTTTCGATTGATCCATCTGCTATTCTCATTTCATGTTTGGTTATAAACTTGTCATTTATGTTTAAAAAGGGCCATTAAATGAAATTCTATCCTCTCTTTCTTTGTAGCTAGATTCATAATACATAAGCCACATCACACATGTAAACAATTTCATGCCAGCATTCTAACATTACATATGGGACACATTAACTAGAGCATGTTCTAAACACACACAGAGAATTCCTCAACCACTTCGGATTCATCTGATTCAAAATATTTGCAAATTTCCAATTTGAGGAAATGCGATTTCACACGATGAATTTCCGGATGATCATCTATCTAGCTCTGCACCAAGGAAGGAGCAGAGTTGGATCTTTTGCATGACATTATACCATTCAGGTTTCAATAAACTCTCACTGGAATAGATAGTTAATATTGAGTATAAGTGGGATCCCCTTCCAAATGCCGGGTAGTCTTCTTGGCACTCAATAAATATGAAAAGGAGCGAACATTCATGTTGGAGGCAATCCCAGGCATGTTTCAGAAGAGAGTGACATAGCTTTTTAAAGAGGGATTGGATCGCAAACGGATCGTGTATCATTATGAATGTTATCCTCTTGTAAATTGCTCTGATCCACATGGGCCATGTTCACACTAAATAAATAACAAAATAAAATTGTCTGTGCATAGCTCATTGAAGAATGAGTTGGACCCGCAAAGAAGCAGCACAAGGCAATTAGGTACAACACAGGTATTCTTCGTTATTCCAAATAAAGAAACCCACATCCTGTAGGACCTCTCTCCATCAGTCCCCAACTCCAATTGGAGAAACTGGAGTTAGCAACCATGGAGAAAGAATGCAGAAGATGGAGCTCACTACAAATATAAATACTACATGTAACATTGCTAGGTAACTGAAAAGGCATGTTGAAGTGTGAAGGAAAGAGGCGAAAGATTAACATTCTGTCACTACACCATCTCCCTCCTTATTAAAGAAACCTAAAGAAATAAAGTAGCAACAACTGAAGACAGGAACCTGTTCATAAGATGGCTCATTTATAATACAAATCAAGTCATATAAAGATCTTTAAATCTTGCAGGTAATGATGCATTACGTGAAACTCTACTAGAAAGTGCTGTCTCACCATGTCTTCTGGAAAGAGGGGCAACTGGATCACGCGGAGCCTCAGTTAAATTCGACTCCAGTCCCTTATCCCAGTCAACCCTCTTTGCTATATTACAGACTGACCAGACCCTCACATCATGCTTACTGAAGGCTGATCAAGAGCACACTGTGGTGTATATCCTTCCTGACCAGACTGACACAGGGGAGATTCCATGGCGTGCAAAGTAAACCAAGTTGTTTCAGTATCTTGATTTGTATCAAGATTTCCCTCTGTGTATGCTTAATAGATTGGGTTGCCTTGGGTAAGTTTCACTACTGCTCTCTTACTCCAGCTTCCCCTTTCATCAATTTGGAGTGAACCTATAGCCACTGGTTACCTTGAGAGGAACAGAAAATGTTGTCTCTCCTTCCTTTGCTCAGTGAGGAGTTTTTATCGTCTTTAAATCACTAACATGAAAATCTACAAACCTAACTCCAGTTGATTCATCATAGTATTTCCTTTGAACCCCTTGCACTAGGGATATTCTCAATTTAACAAGATTATTGAGCTCACGCCAACATGTTTTTTCTTTGGAAAGCCTTTCTCAAATCCAATCAGGTCATGTATTATTTTTAGGAGATCTTTTTCTTATCATGCAGAAAGGGGCTACACCAGTAGTGCTGTGTGGGGTTATAGAGGAGGCCTACAGTTTTTGTCTCAGAAACTCCTCCACAGTTAGTTTGTTTGCTACGGCTGTCTGTACTCCTTCTTTGAGAAATCTATTCACTGTTTGAACCAAACCATTAGAAGTAGGTGACTACAGTGCCACTTGTAAATGCTTAATGTGGTACCTGGCTATAAAATCTTTTATGTGTGTTTATGTGAAATGAGTTTCATTCATGGGCGTCCGCAGGGGAGGGGCAAGAGGGGGCGGTTGCCCCCCCCTGTATTCAGGCCCGGTTCTAGAGGATGGGGCCCACATACCTGGGCCGATTTTCCTACCTGAAAGGTTGCTACAGCACCGAGTGTGACTCTCAGCAGGTCACAGTGTGAGGCCGGTCCATTGTCATGGGCAGAATGACAATGGGCCTGCAGAGGAGGCACAGCATGGAGCATCTCCGCCCATCCCAGGCCTCAGGAGATGAGAACGAAGCACAATTAGCAAATCTTAGGCAGGGGACGGGAGCTTTAGTCTCTCACAGCAGACCACAACAATCCGATAAAAAGCTACGGGCGTGGGTGGGGGCATTTGGGGAGCAGGGTTAGTGCAAACATTCTTAGTTTAAAAACTGTGAAGTGACAGACCGGATTGAAATTGAAACTTTATTATGAAATTCCATCCGTTTGTGCAATGGGGAGAATGCTGTATACAGCTAACAGTGAAAAAACTCTGCAAAAAACAATAAGGACTGAAATAACTACATTTAAAGAACAATATGACTAAAAATGGAAAAAAAAAGGAAAATCCGATTTTGACAATGTTGTAGTGAAACATTTAATTTCTCCTCCATGTTGTGGCCAAGGGAGACGTAAGAGCAGAGGAGAGATAAAGAGAGAGACAGAGCCAAAAGCAAAAATAAGAGACGTAGTGGGGAGTAGAGACAAACGGAGAGGGGAGAGGAAAGAGGGAGAAATGATTGACGAGAGAAGATAGGAAAAGAGGCGAGAGGGGGGGGCATAATTATAGATAAACACAATGAGGGAAGGAGATGGAGGGAGACAGACAGAGGGAAGGGGGCGACAGAGGGAGGGAGACAGATAGAGGGAGATACAGGGTGGGATACAGACAGAGACAGACAGAGGGAGGGAGACAGAGAGAGAGGGAAAGAGAGGGAGACAGAGAGAGAGGGAGACAGAGAGAGAGGGAGACAGAGAGAGAGGGAGACAGAGAGAGAGGGAGACAGAGAGAGAGGGATACATAGAGAGGGAGACAGACAGAGAGAGGGAGACCAACAGAGAGAGGGAGACCGAAAGAGGGAGACAGAGGGAGACTGAGAGAGAGGGAGACAGAGGGAGGGAGCCAGGGAGGGAGACAGAGGGAGAAAGACAGAGGGAAGGAGACAGAGGGAAGGGGACCGAGGGAGGGAGACCGAGGGAAGGAGACCAAGCGAGGGAGACAGAGTCAGACAGAGGGAGACAGAGAGAGAGGGAGGCAGATAGGCGGGAGACAGAGGAAGAGAGGGTGGGAGACAGGAGGAAGACAGAGGGCGACAGACAGAGGTAGGGGGTGATAGAGGGAGGGAGACAGATAGAGGGAGACAGACAGAGACAGACAGAGGGAGGGAGACAGAGAGAGAAGAAAAGACGGAGACAGAGAGAGAGGAAGACAGAGAGAGGGAAACAGAGGGAAGGAGGCAGAGGGAGACAGAGAGAGAGGGAGACAGAGAGAGAGGGAGACAGAGAGAGAGGGAGACAGAGAGGGAGGCAGCGGGAGGGAGGCAAAGGGAGGGAGACTGAGGGACCCTGAGGGACAGAGACTGAGGGAGGGAGACAGGGGGAGGGAGGGAGAGAGACAGAGAGAGGGAGACAGAGAGAGAGAGGGAGACAGACAGAGTGAGTGAGACAGAGGGAGACAGAGAGAGAGCTCGAGGGAGAGGGAGACATAGAGGGAGGGAGACAGAGAGAGGGAGGGAGGGAGACAGAAACAGATAGAGACAGAGAGAGACAGATGGAGGCAGAGACAGGGACAGGGAAAGACACGCAGAGACAGACAGAGAGACGGAGGGGGAGACAGAGGGAGGGAAACAGGGACAGATAGAGACAGACAGATAGAGGCAGAGACAGGGACAGACAGATTGGGGCAGAGACTAAGACAGACAGAGAGACATAGAGGGAGACGGAGGGAGAGAGAGAGGGAGGGAACAGAGGGTGAAAGAGGGAGACAGAGAGGGAGACAGAGAGAGGGAGATAGAGGGAGGGAGAAAGACAGAGGGCGACCGAGAGAGGGTGACAAAGGGAGGGGGACACAGGGAGGGTGTCATGCCCCGAGAATCATGCCCCGAGAAGTACATGTACTGTCCCTTTAAGACCAAGCCACTATAAATCAGAAATGAACCCTGGGAGCGACGCTTTACGTTCTTGCGTCTAGCTCCATGTTCCAGTTCCGTCCTGTTCCTTGTGCCTGACTTCCGGTTTTTGTCCTCTTCCGCTTGGTGTACTTAGAAGGAAGTGTTCTGTCCTTCGTGTTCTGGACGTGTTTACTAGGCTCCCACTTGCCACACTGTTGGAGCTCGCTAACTCGTCTCCCCTTTCTATGCTCCGCCCGACGGCCGGGCTTAGTCTCCGTCGTCCGGCCGGGCACTGTTGCTCTGCTCCCACTCCCGTTAGTTGCTCCGCCCGACTGCCGGGCTTGGTCTCCGCCGTCCGGCCGGGCTACGCATCCCTGCCCTCAATTACCTATTTGTTTGCTGCTTCACCTGACAGCCGGGCTTGGTCTCCGCTGTCTGGCCACGCAAGTGCTTCTTGCCTTCGTTTGCCTCCTCGCTGCTACTCCGCCCGACGGCCGGGCTTGGTCTCCGCCGACGGGCCGGGTGGCCTGGGGATTTCCCACTATTTAGGTATTTAGGTTATTTTTGCACAGCGTACGCCTGTAGGCTGGGCTTGTCCTCTGCCATTAGGCAAGTCCATTTTTTTTGTCCCTTCCATTCCGTACTTGACTGCAGTACAGCTGGCCCTTCATCATCTATCATCTGGGCCAGCTATCTTCTGTGCTTGGGGATACTTGCGTGGATTCAAATTGAGGTGCAAGATATCACATACTCGTCAAAGAATTACGGTAACAGCGCTGTGCGCTGCCTATTTGTTTATTCAAGAAATTTGATGATTATTGGTTCTCATACATGTGTTTTGTTCTGTAGATTTCCATTGCTCTGTGCTGGTGTTGGCATTGAATGCTTGTCAAGTGTACTGTTGAGTACCACATAAGTTGGACAGTCTTGTGCATCGAAACAAGTGAGAGTGTTTTGCTTAGGAACTTACAGTATATGTTCATTGTTGGAAGAGAGTTATCACTCAATCTTGTTCCATCACTCTAGTTTTAGCTCAAGACGAATTTCTACACATCCTGTACACCTGTCCTGAACATCAGACAAAACATTGGTGGTATGCCATATTGATATAGAGAAACATAAAGGCTTATGTATAGTAGAAGCTGTTGTTAGATAACATATATTTCTTTCAGTCCAACGTCCTCCTGAATTCCTCACAGCGGGTTGTCCAATCACGCAGAAGATTACAGTCAAGTCTTCTTTTGTTTCTTCCCAACCTTTCCTTGTTTTGTCTCCCTGTTTTCCCCTGGCGAGCCTCTCGATACTCTAGTGTTTGATAGAGTCGGAAGGCCGTAGGGGAAGGCTGTGGAATTGTCTTCGGATTCCTGACGCTCCTGCGGAACCTGCCTGGATACCATTACAGAGGGAGACAGAGGGAGGGAGACAGAGGGAGGGAGACAGAGGGAGGGAGACAGAGGGATGGAGACAGAGGGATGGAGACAGGCAGAGGGAGACAGACAGAGGAAGACAGTCAGAGGAAGACAGTCAGAGGGTGACAGACAGAGGGCAACAGACAGAGGGAGACAATCAGAGGGAGGGATACAGAGGGAGGGATACAGAGGGAGGGATACAAAGGGAGGGAGACAAAGGGAGGGAGACAAAGGGAGGGAGACAGAGTGAGACAGAGAGGGAGACAGAGACAGAGAGAGGGAGACAGAGGGAGGGAGGGAGACAGAGGGAGGGAGGGAGACAGAGGGAGACAGACAGACAAAGGGCAACAGACAAAGGGCGACAGACAGAGGGCGACAGACAGAGGGCGACAGACAAAGGGCGATAGAGGGAGACAGACAGAGGGAGACAGACAGAGGGAGGAGGGCGACAGAGGGAGGTAGACAGACAGAGGGAGGGAGAGAAAATGAGGGAGGGAGACAGAGGGAGAGAGAGGGAGGGAGACAGGGAGAGAGAGCGAGATAGACAGACAGAGTGAGTGAGACAGAGGGAGACAGAGAGAGGGAGAGGGAGGGAGGGAGAGAGAGAGATAGAGAGAGAGGGAGAGAGAGAGAGAGATAGAGAGATAGGGAGGGAGACAGAGAGGGAGACAGGGAGAGAGAGAGGGAGAGATAGGGAGGGAGACAGACAGAGGGAGACAGACAAAGGGCGACAGACAGAGGGAGACAGACAGAGGGAGACAGACAGAGGGAGGAGGGCGACAGAGGGAGGTAGACAGAAAGAGGGAGAGAGACAGACAGAGGGAGGGAGGGAGGGAGACAGAGGGTGAGAGAGGGAGGGAGAGAGACAGAGAAAGAGCGAGGGAGACAGAGAGACAGACAGACAGAGAGAGAGAGAGAGAGAGAGAGAGAGAGAGAGAGTGAGAGAGAGAGAGAGAGAGAGAGAGCGAGAGAGAGAGAGAGAGAGAGAGAGAGAGAGAGAGAAAGAAAGATGTGTGTATGCCGGGTCTGGTGGCTAAGTGGACGAAGGCGTCCGCTGCAGGGACCTGTGTTCAACCTCATGGTCATAGTTTTTTTGTTGCTCTAGCCTCTCCCCCCTCCCCCACTGACCCCGCCTCCACCGGTGTGGCCCTCGGCCACAAACCACACTTTAAATTTGGCCCCTGAGAGAAAGTTTGTGAGTACCCATGCTCTAGAACCGCATCAACCTGATTTAAAATGTTTTTGGGTTTTTCCGGTCATTTTTAGTTTTTCCCTCTGTTTTATTGTAGTTGCCAGGTCGTCTGCTGTGACGCCTCACAAGATTTTTCTCTTACCCCTATGGGTTTCTTTGTTTATTTAAGCTCTTTGTCTTATTAGAATTTTTTTTTATGTATTTAATATTTGTGCTCAATCATGTCGGAGGATGGTGATGAAGTTAAAATGTTGCCCCCCCCCTGGAAACTTTTCTGCGGATGCCCATGGTTTCATTGTCTTTCCTTAATTCTCTAGGTGGGCCTTCTAAATTAAAGATTTTCTGTAAAAACATAATGACACTGATTATAAAAGTTGCTGCTACAGAATCAAAATATACCCACTTAGAGAAGTAGTCAACAAGAACTAACCTAATACTTCTGATTTGATGGGAGTATGTCAAAAGGGCCAGCACAGTCCATAGCGACTTTGAACCAGACATCTTCTGGCAGTGGTACTGTGTGAAGGGGTGTGAGTCGAGTTGTCTAATGTTTGTCAGTCATTAGACAAGTGGTATACTTGGAAACCCAATTTGAGACTTGTGTGTCCAACGATGGTCAACGAAAGAACTGATTCAAATTTGTGCATCTACTGCCAACACCTAAGTGACCATAGTATGCTGCTGCAATAATCTTTTCTCTTTTAGGAATGTATAGGAATCCCATCAACCAATGACAACTCTTCTTGGACCTGTGCAAATAGTAGCAGGGGTGCTGACAAGGATCTTTCTTTAGGCCAACCTTTTGACATGAATTCTTTGACTAACAACAGCGCCTAATATTTATTTAAGACTTCCAGTCAATCAAGTTTGGAAATAGTAGCAGAAGAAGATAGCAGTGCCTCATCCAGGGAGGCTACAGCACATTCAATATAATTTTGTATGTCATTAGCATCTACATCATCAAAGGTAACAGTCAGCCCTGGCAATTCTTGCCTCCAGGAATATGCAAAATTGTAAAGTTGTATTCTTGAAGTCGTGATAAAAGTCTCACCAATCTTGCTGATGCCTTACCTGAACCATTTCAGTTCAGCATATGAACCATTCACAGGCATTCACATCCTGACTTGCGGGATAGAAGAGCTAGCACTTGAATGATCAGCTTTTTGGTGGATTCAAAACCTTGAGCTATGGAGTGATCCCAAATAAATCCTTCTCCTTTCTTTAAAAATGTGCGCAATCGGTTGCACAACGAAACCAAATGCTTGAATGAGGTGTAAATAATATTCGGTCATTCCAAGGAATGATTTCAATTGATCTATGTTTTTGGGAGGTGGTACTTCTGAGATTCACTTTTCCAGGGAAAATGTTGGTTTAAAACCATTCATGGAAATGTGGTGACCTAAATAACCCAGTTCTTGTACTAACAAACACAATTTATCATACTTCAATGTGATTCCAAATGCTTTGAAAACATCCAGAACTCTAAATAAAATATTGTTATGATCCTCAAAAGAGTTGGCAAATATCAAGACATCATCTTCTTATGCTTGAGGGCCATATATACCCTTCAGCATAGTATTCATGTGCTTCTGGAAGACACTCGCTGCAGATGCTTGACCAAAAGGAAGTCTTAGAACTTTGTAAGCCCAAAATGGGGCCCCAAAGAGGTGGTCAAGTCTTAAGAGTCTGCAGCGAGTGGAACCTGATTATATGCTGAGCGTAAATCTAGTAGAGAAAAGAACTTTGCATCTGGCAAATTAGCCAAGAAATCCAGAAATTTGGGAGTGGATGACAATCAACCAAAATGTTGCAATTGAGTGTGCATAAATCTGCACATGAAAGAATATCACACTCTTTTTTGCGCATTAGTACGATGGGCCTCACCCACTCAGAGGAGTCTGTAGGAGTAATCACAGCTTCTGACACCAATTTATTTAATTACACTTGAAGTTCTGCCCTTGCTGGTACAGGTTTGGGATTATGGGCAATCAGTATAGCATGTGTCTTTAACTTTATTTTTTGCTCAAAGTTGCAAATCATACCTATCTTAAACTGAAACACTTCTGAATAAGATTTGTAATTCCTTTAATCTCTTCTGAAGGGTCCACAATAGTAGCTCTACAAGTAGGATTGACAACAACTGGAACATCAGAACAGGGAATTAATTAGCATGAGACCCAATTTGGCCAAGTCTTACCAGCCAATAGTAAGCTTACCTTTTAACGCGACATAAACCTTTGTCATAATTTTTGTTCCCAGACATTCTAATTGTTTAACAAAAAATCCTAACATGGTGATTTCTTGATCTCCATAGGCTTTGGGAGTGACAACTTTTGAATCAAACTTTTAGAGTCAGACCAATGTTTAGTATATATGGTATGAGAAATAATGATGATGGGGGCTCCAGAATCAGCTATCATCTGCATTCTGATACTCCCAACCATTGCTTCAAATAGCAGTCCTTTAACTGATTGACTGTTATTATCAACAGTGTCTAATGTAAGGACTACTTTAGAAAGATCATGCGTAATATATGATGCAGATGAATCAGTATCAATTGTATGCATTTGTACATTGCCCTTGTTCCTGCAAACTCCCTGAAAATCTCCTACTTTGCGACATGTGTTATACCTTTTACCTTGAGCAGGATATCCTGTGAAAATACTTATGTGAAATTTTGAACCACATCTGAAACAAAACCCATATCCCTTCTTAGGTAGGGATTTACTACTTTTCTCTTGAACAGATAATGCATTTACTGTGTCAGACTCTAGAGCCACATTTATGAAATGATAAATGAAACCATTGCCCATTTATTTACTTGAAATAATAGATCTAACAACAGTTTCAGCTAAATCAATAACCTCTGTCAGGGTTAAATCTCTGCAACGTAGAAGCCATTCATGGATTTATTTTGAGTTGCAGTCAAACACAAATTTGTCCACTATACCAATACCTAGAGTGGTACCAAAATTACAATTTGCCAAACTATGGCAAAGAGCAGATAGATAGTCTTCCACAGATTCTTCCAGGTTCTGATTTGTCTTGAAAATGTTGAAACGTTCCAAGAGTACACTTGGAAACAAACTGTGAGCATTGCCTGAGCCTCCCATAAATGTTTCCCGAACTGCATGTCTCTATGTCTCTGTAGTAGGACGCAGGCTTGTGTCCCACTTTCAGTATTCTTGTCTGCACATTCCCTAAAGAATTGTTCTAAATTGAATTAAATATGAAAATTGTCTAATTAAACATTGAACCTCTGTCCGACTGGACAAGTTTAACTAATACAGCACTGATTGGGTCTGTATTCATTGCTCTCTGTTCATTCCTATTCTCCCTTAGGGATCACTGTTGTGTTAAATAATTGATTCCCAAGGTACCTAGCTGACTTTATTTGGGTTACCCTTGTTGTTAAAAAGTCAGTGGTAGCCAAGGCAGCGTGCGTCGTGGAGGCTGCACTCGCTGCCAAGGCAGTGCGCGTTGTGGAGGCTTCACTGGCTGCTAAGGCAGTGTGAGTCGTGTAGGCTTTGATTTGAAGATTATCAGACAGTAACCTTGGTGAGACATCACGCCGATCCCGGAGCTCAAGCATGTGGCAGGAAACACAGGGAAGTTGTTCCCATGGGCGAAAAAGCCAGCAAGGAAATCCTCAATAAATTGAGCACATGGGATGCTAAAATCTATTTCCTGCACGGGTTCGATCCGGTAGAGACTCCAGCCAGAAAACAATGACGGTGGTCTCCTTGAACAGAGAAATTCACTCATCGCCAAATGAAGAATGAGATGTACCCGCAAAGAAGATGCATGAGATGATAATGTACAAAAAAGTATTCTTCTTTATTTCAAATCAAGGTGCCACACCCTGTAGGTCCTCTCTCCATGACTCGATAACTCCAACTGGAGAAACTGGAGTTGGCAACCATGGAACAGGAATGCAGAACATGGATCTCACTACAAATATAAGCAATAAATGTAACATTGCAAGGTTACTGAAAAGGCATGTTGAAGTGTGAAGGAAAGAGACAAAAGACTAACATTCTGTCACTACACTCATTTATTTGTGGATCTTGGAAAGGTCTAACTCATGGGAGCGATCCTCTCAGGTGGCAGAAGAACTACTGAATGATCTGCGGTGGGAGGCCAACTGCTAAAATGCTTTAGCTTCTTTTCCTGACAGTCTCAGGAGGTTGACTTGCCCCTATGGAAATCTGAAGCAAAGATTCTCAACTAATGGATCAACTCTGATGCCCATCTTGTGCCTCCTCATTTTTTAAATTATAGAAGAAACCTTTTACCGCCATTTTAAATGAGTTAGTGGTCTGGTCCCTCAGGTATGCTGAGGGCATGCAGTCTTTAAACAAACCCATAGGTCTAATGATAGGTTAGATCATAGAGAAACATCTTCTGACCTCATGTTTTGACATCATCAGCTGCTGGATGGCCTGAAATTAAGTTGATTAAGTCGAACATACCCTTCTGGGATGTTTAGACCTTCCTGTCACCATGTGTCTGTGTCACCCTGGATGATACACTATCTCTGGATGAACCGGTTTTTAAGGCTACCTTTTCTTATTTCTAGCATATGATGCTGTGTTGCTCCAGTCACTTTTGGAGCCTCATCCCTATGCGCCTGAAGTCAACTCTCTGTTTCAATCATGATTACATTCTAGTATTAGGCAACTACCGAATTATGCTCACCTCTATATTCAGCACGATGAAGCCTCAGCATTAGAATGTTTTACAAATATCTGCAACAAAAGAAGTAATTCTATTCATTCTTTAGGTCAGCCAAATACTTAATTGAGCCTTAATAAACAGAGCACATTACCAGATATCAAGTGGGGTTTGTTCAGAGGAGAGGCGAAGGTGACCCCGTTCAGACGGAAAGAATCAACTGTACGTATTTGAAGACCTGGAACTCGCTCTACCTGGCCACTCACACAAGGAATTAGAAACAATTTGTTGCAATAGACCCATACCACACATTATGGCCATTCCTGTATTTGTGTGTAAACAATATAAAAAGGTGAGTTGGGATGTTAGATGGCACACTTTAAACCCACACATTGTTTAACATTTGGGTGACAATTTACTGCCTACCATTAAAAACGACGTCCACACCTGGAAAAAATATTTAATGGGAGATGTGAGATCTTAGAAAGTGGGACCAATTGCTTCTCTACATAGCCTTATACTGTGGCATTAGGACAAGACGTATCAACACTGCTTATATTGGTTAACAGCCTCAGACTTTCTAAGAAGTGACACGATTTCATAAACGCTAACTGGTCTTGACTAGGTATGAAGCAGAGATTTTTTGTCACCTGATTGCTAATAAGTGCACAAATTCATTAATTTCATGTTGATGAGTAAAATTAGTCTGTGATTTTATAACAGGGAAGGATTTTTTCTTGCCCGTCGATGAGGATACTGATAGGTCCTAAAATGTCTAATTCCCAGTTTTATAGCCTATAAGTAAATATTAGGACCCAGAGGCCAATGAACTTCCAAATACAATACATTTCTAAGACTATTATAGCTAGGAGTTGTCACCTCTACAAGAGCACAGATGACATCACTAATCTCATCAGTAGTAAAGGCAGACTAAATCTCAGGCCAGATTCCTTGGGAGTGTGTTGCTACGAAAGCTGAGTTAAGAAATTAATTTTAAGTTTCCTTAACATATTAACACACTTCACATGGGATAAGGTAGCACTCTTCTTTGAGAATTTGGTTAAACATAAATACTGAGGTTCTGTTATTCAATAACTCATTGAGTTTAAACTTCAAGTGAACATGAAATGATCTTTACGACCATCACTCAATAGCATAAATGCTGTAAGCAGTTAGTGAGTAAGTCAGTCTGCAAGGCAGCTTACATATAAATCTCCATTTCCAGAAGAAGAAGCAGACAATGGTCCAGTAGATTGCTTTGTGACCTATAATGGCACATCTAGACCATTGTCCATTGTTGGCAGACCATATTAATGCTATAGTGAATGTAAAGTCATCTATTTCGACATAAGCGCTTCCGAAATGAAACATAGGTTTGGGAGCTAAATTTAACCATGGAAAATATGTAATGAACCTTATTTCACTGATCAGTTCAGAAGGTAAATGTGATCATGTCTAGAAGTGATCATGAGGTGTTGGTTCCAGAATGAACTTTCTTCTAAAAATAGGGGTCAACTATATATTTTATAGCATAATTTTATGAGTACTTGGTTAAAATGCCATGGGTTTGAAAGGCTGTTTTCACTAGATCTCATAAAATATTTAAGCCTACCCGGACTTTGCTCCGTGACCTGAATGGATAACCCAACCACAATTGAAACGCTGCTTAGTATATTTGCTTGGGCCAGCCAAAGAGTCTCATGGCAGGTCACGCATAGGATACTGAGGGGCTAATTTACAAGACCCTTGGGCTGCCAGTATGTCACTTTTTCCCATATTAAACGTAATGCACCAGCGGAGCAAGGGGCTTGTAAATAAGCCCTAGAATGTTTGTGAATATGAATTGGGAGCAAATGGAAGCAATGGTGGGTCGGAGATGGAATTATATTTAGCAAATGTGGGGTTAAATTCGCATGCACAGAACAGATGCCTTGCTGTCTGATGTTTTACTCAAAAGACCTTTGTACTCCTACCTTGATTTAATCCATGTGATACAATATGTGTTGACATTGTATAGCAGCAGATCAATGCTAAAAAGGAGAAATATGTTGATCCTGATGGAGCACAAATACGATGTCAGGCAGACAAAAAATATCGCTTATTTTTCAAAAAGACCAAAAAGAGCAAATAGTCCTTTCTGTTTGTTGACTTATTCTGATTGGATTACCCTGCATGCTTACTACAAACAGGAACACTTACTGCATTCACTCGAATTGCATTTCCAAGTGTGTAAAAGAAAAGGAAAATGCAATTCTTGTGACAGATCAATTTGTGTGCTACATTAAACTGATGTCGAAAGCAGTAACCTGAAAAAACAGCACTAGTGACTGGAAAATATTCTATTCTGAACAGCCCCCCATAAGACTATTAAACAATTTCCCTGTGACAGGAAATAGATGTCAAACATGTACAGCGTTTAACAGCCAGCAGTACTAGTTGAACACTTGTATGCCACTGTTTCGACGGCCACGACGTCGGTTTATGATTGTTTGGATCATTTGTTTCAGTTACCATAATTATGGCCTTGGAAGTACCTTTACAAATATTTTGGAGCTTTTATTGTTTTGTTTTTACATTATTTTGCTTATTCTGTTAACTTGTGTTTAGATTTAATATTTACTTCATTTTTAAGGTATAAGTGTATTATTTGTATATTGTTATTTATGTGTGTGTGAGCGTACTGTTTGAAATAATGTTCTATTTTGCATTTTAGTTTGGCGTACACCCCATAAACACTATATATTTTTTATATATGCACATATGTGTGCATACATATGAACACATTCATGTTTAAATATGTATTCACACACACACTACCCTATCTATCCACCTATCTATAGGCCATTACATATTATATAGTGGAAGTCGTCACTGTTTACTTGTGGTTCAGATAGTGTTTCTATTGAAAATACATTTTTTGACATGCCTATAACTTTTGGCACTGTAGACAGATTTTAACAAAAATTGGCAATCTGTATACTCATTCAGTTAAGCTCGAGCATGCAAAGTTTCATGAAGATCCGACTAAGGGAAAAAAACGTAACGAGGGAGTGGGGTAAAAAACAAGGGATGTTTACATAGGAATAGTTGCCAAAATATACAACCCCAATGGCGGAAATTATTCATGCTAAACTTGGCATGAAAGTGGAACTTTACTCAGAACGCATCCTTTTTTTTAGTGTCAATCTACTGATTAGGTTTTGAGATATAAACATATAAAACAGTTACCAGGCTTAACACTTTTGTGTGTATATTTCTACTGTTTAGTCTTCTGTCAACTACATTAACATTGTTATTTAATTATAATTAGCTGAAAGAGCAACCATTCTATGTACCTGAAACCCCCTCTATGTTTTGAAGAGTCTTGTTTCAGAAATGACTGGTGATTTTACACTCAGACAGAGTCAGGGGTTCACTGAGGGATCTGACAGTGCTCACGTCAATGACCATAAAAACCTCATACTACCCCTTAAGGCTACCCTTCTTTGAACCCTAAACTTCCTTACTACCCCTTTATGATACCCTTGTCTTCATCCTAAGAACACCTTAGTACCGCTTACACCCTGCATTTCCTAAACTCTAAAACCCTGTTACTAACCCTTAACATTACCCTTTCATGAACCTTAGTAACCCTTTACTACCCTTAACATTACCCTTCCCAGAATTAAACGCTATCCCATGAGTGTAGGTTTGAAGTTAAAATTGTAAAGCTAAGCACCCTAAAATTAAACATTTAGAGTCAGAATAGTAAATCGGAACACCCCAAAATTAAACACTTTTCTGAATGAGTATGGGTTTGAAGTTAGGATAGAAATCTTCCTAAAATTACACTCTTTAACTTAAGGAGGGTGAGATTGAAGAACACATTTTTCATTTTCATTTGTTCATCAGAACTAGAAATAGGTTTTTGAATAAGCATAATTTTATTAATATTAGTTAGCATCTCTTTTTTTTAAAACACATCTTAGAGAATAGTTAAGTGTTTTTAAATGTCTCAATAGGCTATGTTTTAGAATTAAAATATAGTTAAAATTGTTTAAGATTTTTACATTGTCACCAAAACTATAATTGATTAAATATTAAAAGGTATTGTAAATATTTTTTTAATGAAGAAATATTTAAAACACACATAGGCTTTAATTAGGTTGTGGAGGCTTTCCGACAGACATCCTTGGTATGAATACCGACCGTAGTATTATGATTACGGTGGTCAGATTGACACTGCCCGGTCATACTGACTCGCTTCCGATGGGCTCTTTGAGCCCAGCGGCCAGTCGGAACCGCCATCATGATCCCTTGCAGATGGCGTTTCCGCCATCAGGATTATGATGTCAGTTTTCTACAGGCTTTCCAACATGGAAAGCCTGTCAGAAAGTGACTTTGGGGGCCCCTCGCAGGGCCCCCCATCTTCACGCGGCCTCTGGTTGGGGCCGAGGGGGCACACATGCCAGGGATTTACAGTGACTCCCATTTCTTTTTGGGAGCTTGTGCTGCAGCCAGTTTCCAACCACCTCACAAGCTCCCATATGGAAATAGGAGTCCACAACAGCATCATGTGAGGTCGCATTGCAATTGCGGTTTTGGACCGCTGACCCGAGGTCAGTCGGTTTTGAAACCACAGGAATGTCAGTCAGAGGAAACTACGACCAACATCCTAATTAGGCCCATAATGTTCATATAAAAAATTTGGCCATGTTATTTAAGAATGTATTCATTATTAATACTGTATATTTATATTTAAACATGAACATTAATATGCATTTTAAACATATTGTGTGATACATCAAAGTAGAAAACAATTGTAACAATTGTTTAATTATTTAAATCAAAACTAATGTACACTTCATTTCAAATAAAATGTATTTTTTTGAAAAACAAATATCAGCTTAAAAATTTTGGGGGAAAATATATGCATAAATAAATACTAAAAATGAATTCTACAAATGGGGGTGGGGTCGCACACTACTCACACACCAGCGGGATCGCCCCTAAGGACTGTGGTAAGTGTAGTTCGTGTTCCGCGATGCATCTTCTTTCGATTCTCTGCTATCTTCGCTATCTTCGCCATCCCTGGACACGTGTTTCGGGGTATTTACCCCTCATCAGCAGGGATTAGGCCGTGTTCTGGGGTTGCCGGTGGCTGCCAAATATTGCCAGGTTTAGTACCACTCAGGCGCGCAGGTGCGGGGTCCCAGGCTCGTCAGCCAACTGCTCGAGGGAGCTTTAACATTACAAATGGGGGTGGGGTCACACACTACTCACACACCAGCGGGATCGCCCCTAAGGACTGTGGTAAGTGTAGTTCGTGTTCCGCGATGCATCTTCTTTCGATTCTCTGCTATCTTCGCTATCTTCGCCATCCCTGGACACGTGTTTTGGGGTATTTACCCCTCATCAGCAGGGATTAGGCCGTGTTCTGGGGTTGTCGGTGGCTGCCAAATATTGCCAGGTTTAATACCACTCAGGCGCGCAGGTGCGGGGTCCCAGGCTCGTCAGCCAACTGCTCTAGGGAGCTTTAACATTACAAATGGGGGTGGGGTCGCACACTACTACTTTTGTTTTCAGTAATTTCCTTTTCGGCTTCTGCCGTTTTAACTGCGCCGTACTATTGCAGGGAATCATTTCCTTTTCGGCTTCTGCCGTTTTAATTGCGTCGTACGATTGTGGGGAAATGGGGCTCGCTAGGACATTGCTTGCACCCTAATTGGAAGACTCACCGCTGTTACAGCGGCCCTTTAGTTGCGCTGCCGGACGAGGGGACATCTTGGAAGAGGTAGTGGTAGCGCCGGCTGCGGCAGACATCTTGGTCAGCAGGCTAGCTGCTGCCTGACACCACAGGCTCACAGGAGCCCATTTAAGACAGATTGAAGAGGGCGCTCGCTCTGAAAGGTAAGCGCAGCGATTCCCACAGACAAACGGGCACATTCTTTTAAAAACCTAAGACGCTGCTTAATAACGCAATCTTGGTCGCGTCTTTATTTTTGTTTTGAGTAATTTCCTTTTCGGCTTCTGCCGTTTTAACTGCGCCGTACTATTGCAGGGAATCATTTCCTTTTCGGCTTCTGCCGTTTTAATTGCGTCGTATGATTGTGGGGAAACGGGGCTCGCTAGGACATTGCTTGCACCCTAATTGGAAGACTAACCGCTGTTACAGCGGCCCTTTAGTTGCGCTGCCGGACGAGGGGACATCTTGGAAGAGGTAGTGGTAGCGCCGGCTGCGGCAGACATCTTGGTCAGCAGGCTAGCTCTGCCTGACGCCACAGGCTCACAGGAGCCCATTTAAACCTGGCCATGCAAGCGCGCAGCGTCCGCGCGCAGCGGGCGGCCGTGGGCACGCCGGAGGCGAGCCCATCTGTGCCCATCCGTGACCAGACGGGACCCGGGGCCAGGACCCCTGGCCGGCGTGTTATATATGCTAGAGCGGAGCTACAGCTATTAAACTGTGGTAAGATACCTCTGGAGGAGGGGAGCGCAGCCTTACTCCGACAGGAAGGTTTATGGAGGGTCCCAGATAATGGGCCTGGAGGTCATCAAACGCACCAAGTAGAGGTCATGCATTATGGCTTGTTAAACACCCGCTCCCTCCAAAAACACAACGCTGAGGTGTACTCTTTACTGGAGGACGGGGAGTTTGACGTGTTAGGAGTCACAGAGACGTGGTTAGAGGATACCTCGTTACCAGATCTCGTGGCGGCATTACCGGCAAACTTCTCGGTTCTATGTTGTAATAGAACAGGCGAGAAGAAAGGCGGAGGAGTAGCCTTATTTTTTAAAGATCGGATGCGAGGAGAAACAATCCTGGCAGAAAATCTGGGGGGGACGGAGGTGCTTGGAGTCAAACTGAGGCGAGGGATGGACTGTTTGATAGTCTTGGTGGTGTATCGCCCTCCATGGGGTAAGCCGGAATTCCCAGATCCATTCGTGAACCTCGTGCAGGATTTACGTTCAAGATACGACAATATGGTCATATTAGGGGATTTCAACTACCACTGGGAACTCAGCCCCAAGGAAGGGCAGGCAAGCCAGATTGATGAAGCTTTGCTAACGCTAGGGTTAGTCCAACAAGTAAAAAGCCCAACACATGTGAAAGGCCACATGTTGGACTTGGTGTGGACGACACTTCCGGCACAGGGGTCGCCGAGTGCGACGCCTTGTGTCTGGTCGGACCACTACCTTGTGAAAGGAGACCTCCTGATGATCACACAAAAAAGGAAACCCGTAGAGGGGCAGAGGGTGGTGAGAAAATGGAAAAATGTCAATGGAGATAGAATGGTGGCATATCTCCTAGCGAATCCACCCTTGAACCCGGGTGATAAGAATCCGGATGTTCTCCTTAATGATCTGGACGTTAGACTTCGAAAGGCAGCTGATCATGTAGCGCCAGCACGAAGGGTCAATCTAGTGAATAGAGGCTCTGGATCTCCCTGGCACAACGACTCTCTTAGGGAGAAGAAGAGGGTTCTGCGCAGGACGGAAAGAGCTTGGCGCAGAGCCTATGATATCAAGGCGAGAAGTCTCTACTTAATGGAACTTGCGACCTATAAGCGTGCTATAATAGCCAGGAAGGCTGAGTTTTATGAAGAAAGAATCATCACAGCTACAGACCCACAGAAAGAAATATTTGGGGTACTAAATGAACTCAGGAAAACGAAAGAACAGAGGCCGGAGTTCACTTGGCAGGATTGCCAGAGATTTCAGGATTTCTTCACCGGCAAAATAACTGATCTACTCTCTGAGATCGCTGGCGCTCCCTTACATGACTGCCCCCCACAGATTAATCCGGTTAAGAAGTGGGTGGACAGCCCTCTAGACACCCTACCCTTGATTACGAAGGAGGGACTGTCACAGCTCATAGGACGAGTAAAATCTGGATCCCAGACTGATCCTTGTCCTCCGGAAATATTCAAACTGGCGTTGCCAGGAATGGAGGAGGAGGTCTTAACACTCTTGAATTCATCCTTAGCATCAGGAAAGGTTCCGTTGGCCTTCAAGGAAGCACGCCTAGTTCCTCTGCCAAAAAAACCTGGGGCAGATGTGAAATGTATGAAAAATTTTAGACCCATATCTCAGATCCCTTTCCTGGCCAAAGTGCTGGAGAAGCATGTACTCCCCTGCCTCTCGGATCATCTGGAAAGGAACAGCCTGCTGGAACAGAATCAATCGGGATTCCGTGCGAATCACAGCACGGAATTGGTCATGCTATCTATTTTAGATGAGCTTAGGAGCAGGGCGGACAGGAAGATGCCTGGTGCCCTGGTGCTGCTAGACCTCTCCGCGGCGTTTGACACCGTGTGTCATAAACAACTACTGTCGCGGTTGAGAGATTTTGGCATCCAGGGCACAGCTCTTACCTGGTTTGCCTCCTTCTTGTCAGGAAGGACGCAAAGAGTGCAGCTGGGTGAATTAGTCTCCACAGCAATGCCAACATCGTGTGGAGTGCCGCAGGGGTCAGCCCAGTCGCCGCTGCTATTCAACATATATTTACAACCATTGATTGCCCTCCTCAATCAAATGGATTGTCAGGTATACAACTACGCTGACGACACCCAAATCCTCATCCAAATGGATGAGGTCCCTGGGGTGTCCACAAGGTTGCAAAACATCCTTAAGCATATAACTAACTGGATGTCACTGAACTCTTTAAAAATTAACCCTGACAAGACAGAGGTTTTACCTATCACTTTGGCGGGCAGCCCTTGGCATGATGGGTTTTGGCCCTTAGAACTTGGTCCACCCCCAGTACCTGCAGTGACGGTTAAAAGTCTAGGCATTCATGTGGATGACAAGCTATCCATGCGGAAGCAAGTCAGTATGGTGGTCGGAACCTGTGTTGGACTATTACGTCAACTCAGGAAAATCGCACCACTATTGTCACTTTCAACCTTGAGACAGGCGGTCTCCGCAATGATACTATCAAGGTTGGATTATGGCAACTCGCTCTATATAGGATTGCCCCAAAAACTTCTTAACAAACTCCAAGTGGTGATGAACGACGCCGCTAGGCTCATATTTAAGAAACCCAGGAATTTGCACGCGTCCCCACTCTTGCGCGAGTTACATTGTTTGCCGGTGAGACAGAGGGTGCTCTTTAAAGGGCTATGCATTGCTCATAAGTCACTCTATGGCAAGGCCCCAGGATACATCAAGACCCGTCTAACCCCATATATACCGGGCAGGGCACTAAGATCTGCTGATGCCTCTCGTCTCACCCAACCACGCGCCAGACTAGCCACGGTGGGTGGTCGTGCGATTTCAAATACCCTCCCTGTAGTGTGGAATAATCTGCCGACTGATCTGCGCAGGGAGTCCAATCTGATGGCCTTCCGGAAGAAGCTGAAAACTGCCCTATGCCAGGAAGCCTGGGTGGGGTTATAAGGCCGGCTGTACCAATCTAGGAATCTGTCTGTTTGTGCTCACTTAGGAATTCAGCGGTGCTACTTGGACAAGCGCTTAGAGACCCCAGGGTATAACGTGCTATATAAATCGAATAAAATAAATAAATACTCACGCACCAGCGGGATCGCCCCTAAGGACTGTGGTAAGTGTAGTTCGTGTTCCGCGATGCATCTTCTTTCGATTCTCTGCTATCTTCGCTATCTTCGCCATTCCTGGACACGTGTTTCGGGGTATTTACCCCTCATCAGCAGGTGTGTGAGTAGTGTGCGACCCCACCCCCATTTGTAATGTTGAAGCTCCCTCGAGCAGTTGGCTGACGAGCCTGGGACCCCACACCTGCGCGCCTGAGTGGTACTAAACCTGGCAATATTTGGCAGCCACCGGCAACCCCAGAACACGGCCTAATCCCTGCTGATGAGGGGTTAATACCCCGAAAAACGTGTCCAGGGCTGGCGAAGATAGCGAAGATAGCAGAGAATCGAAAGAAGATGCATCGCGGAACACGAACTACACTTACCACAGTCTTTAGGGGTGATCCCGCTGGTGTGTGAGTAGTGTGCGACCCCACCCCCAATTCTAAAAATGAATTAATTTGCCATTCGTTTATCAGGATTTATTAAGAAATCATAATATTAGTTTGATTATGTATTATTAATGTTAATATTTATGAAAACATTTACATTTCCTAACTTTTTTTGTATTTTATTATTTATTATTTTTATTGTATTTTTATTATTTTTATTGTATTTTTTTATTATGATGACTTCATTGATTTCAATGTAAGAATGTTTCTTTTGTACATCAATTTTGCTGCCATGTTTAAACGATTAACATATTTTGCAGTATTTTATCTTCTTCAGTATGTGCCTGCAGATGATGAGGATTGAAGTTCTGGGGATCAGTCTCTGAGTTATCATTTAGAGCTTTGTGATTTAGATTTTTAATTACCAGTACTTGATCGGCTGGGTCTGTAGTTAAGTTAGTGAAACTTGTGGGGTTAATTTTAGAAGTTTGAATAGCAAGGTTTTTAAATTATTATATTAAGTTTTGTAAATACTTTAGGACCTAGTGCATTGCATAGTGAATTTTTAGTTATAGTATTTTAGTTACATTATCCTAGTTATATTATGCAGTATGCATACATATGTTGTATTGCTGACTTTGGGCATTTTTCATTTAGTTGGAAGGAATCTATTTTTTTGTTTGTAGATGAATTCGGAAAAAAGCTGTTTTTGGTCAAGGATGCACTTTTTTTGATTTGCAAAGAAAATCACCTGGACTATATTATATGCAATGATTTACCATCATTTTCTTTAAAATTTTAAGTATTTTGATTATTTTGTTTAACTTGACATGTTGAAATATAGTTTTGCTTTTTTGGATTTTATTACTTTGATTTATACATGTAGAATTGGATGTGTGTTCCAAGGGACTTTGAGCTATTAAAAAGTAAATATTTTATTCAAATTGACATGGGTGGGTTAGAGTATTACTTTATCATTTAAATTTTATATTGATTTGTATTTTATTATATGTTGCTATAGTGTATTAGTAAGAAGCCTAGCTCTTTAGGTAATGCCTACAGGGCAACATTCAGGTTCCTGGTATGTAAAGGCCTCTTAAAGACCAAGCCAAATGTTTTCAGTGGCCTTAGAGTCAATCCGTTTCTTACAGTTCAACTTGAAAGTCTGCTCCTCTGCAGACATCCAATGCCTTCAATACACTTCCACTGCTTGCACATCATCCAGACCTAAGTGTCCAGCAACTCAACCCAACCAAGACAGACTCAACCCAGCCAAGACAGAATACCTGTTATTTGCCAAGCATAACAAAAAGATACACTTCAAACCTGGCTCAATGACATGGACCTTGACAGGTTCTAACCCTAAATTTTAACGAATGCCACATGCACTTAGATTCAACCTGGAAATCAACCTCATCATCAAGGAACACATTGCCACAAAATGGTCTGCTACCATCTCTTCCTTCTAAAGTAAGTCAAACTATTTCTTCCTCTAAATGACTTCAGTACTGCTGCTCAAGCCCTTATACTTTCGCATTTTGATGGTGGTAACAAGGGGTGGGCTAGTCTAATTCTTCAGAACATAATTGGTCGTAATTATAGCAAAATTACTCATAATTAAGTGCAATTATGTGAGAAGTGTACTCCAGCACTTAGCTCTATATCTTAGCGCAAAATGCACCCTTTCATTCAAAATGGGCCAGAGGATGCATTTTGCCCTAAGAAAATAGGGCTAAATGGTACAGGACATAAACAGCATTAGCTTGCAGCCGCTCACTCTCTCTTAGGCCCAGATTTACAAACCTGTCATGCAACGCAGTGCTGCACCCAAAGTTACTACTTTGCGTTGCGTGACAGGGTGAGAGCAAGAAAGCACCATATGTACAAATACTATCCTGCTCACTCCCTAGTGCTGGTATACAATCAGGCTGCCGGGCGCCATGCAGACACCTTTAGTTTAGTTTTAGTGCAAAGGTGCTTATGTGAATCTATCACAGGTATTGTACTGAAAGGGTTTCTAAAATGTAGTAGCGGGTTTTGGGGTTTGTATTGAAACAGGGTGGAAAGTTAATTAAATTATAGTTTATTTAATGTTATTGTTAATAATATTTTATTGGAAACTTACCAATTAAATATCAAATTGTTTGTTGTGTTGTGTCCGTTTTTTTTGTGTGCAAAATAGGTGAAGTCTCTAAAAATCTTTTTTTGGGCAGCAGATGATATCATCATCAGTGATGTGATCAGCAATGGCATCATTGATGTCAATTGAGATGTCATCAGTAATGTTATCAATGATGTCCTTGAATATGTAATGAGTGATATAATATGTGAGGTCATAAGCAATGCATGACGGGGGACAAGTTATAGTCAGTGGCGTAATGAAACTTGAGCTCCCGCAAAGTGCATGCTCCGGACCCAGTCAGGACCTCTCTACCTGCCCGTGTACGGTACTCGGGGGGGACCCTTGGAGCTCGGGCCCTCCACAATGCAGGGGCTGTGGGGGTCAATTGCTACGCCACTGGTTAAAGCTCCATCAGGATTCAAGCAAGCCGGGCCGAAGAGGCTGAAATGCCAGAAACCGGCCCCCGGTAGCTTGTCTCCTTTCTGGTGAAGAATTGGCTTGGTAGTTTGGTCTGCCCTGTTCCCATGATGCACTGGGCCAGGGACAGACTAATTTGCATATAGCCAGGTTCTGAGCTGGGATGGGGCAGTGAGATAAATAACGGTGATGGATCAAGCCCTGATCTTTGGACTGGGTAAGAGTGGTCTGCTTAATTCAGACACTCTGTTCATCACCACCCCCTTTTCTGTATCGTTTTTGGCCACTATAGGTGTGGCAGGGTATACTCAGACATGAGTCCCTTTCTCACTGCTCCATCAGGATTCAAGCAAGCCGGGCCGAAGAGGCTGAAATGCCAGAAACCGGTCCCCGGTAGCTTGTCTCCTTTCTGGTGAAGAATTGGCTTGGTAGTTTGGTCTGCCCTGTTCCCATGATGCACTGGGCCAGGGACAGACTAATTTGCATATAGCCAGGTTCTGAGCTGGGATGGGGCAGTGAGATAAATAACGGTGATGGATCAAGCCCTGATCTTTGGACTGGGTAAGAGTGGTCTGCTTAATTCAGACACTCTGTTCATCACCACCCCCTTTTCTGTATCGTTTTTGGCCACTATAGGTGTGGCAGGGTATACTCAGACATGAGTCCCTTTCTCACTGCTCCATCAGGATTCAAGCAAGCCGGGCCGAAGAGGCTGAAATGCCAGAAACCGGTCCCCGGTAGCTTGTCTCCTTTCTGGTGAAGAATTGGCTTGGTAGTTTGGTCTGCCCTGTTCCCATGATGCACTGGGCCAGGGACAGACTAATTTGCATATAGCCAGGTTCTGAGCTGGGATGGGGCAGTGAGATAAATAACGGTGATGGATCAAGCCCTGATCTTTGGACTGGGTAAGAGTGGTCTGCTTAATTCAGACACTCTGTTCATCACCACCCCCTTTTCTGTATCGTGTTTGGCCACTATAGGTGTGGCAGGGTATACTCAGACATGAGTCCCTTTCTCACTGCTCCATCAGGATTCAAGCAAGCCGGGCCGAAGAGGCTGAAATGCCAGAAACCGGTCCCCGGTAGCTTGTCTCCTTTCTGGTGAAGAATTGGCTTGGTAGTTTGGTCTGCCCTGTTCCCATGATGCACTGGGCCAGGGACAGACTAATTTGCATATAGCCAGGTTCTGAGCTGGGATGGGGCAGTGAGATAAATAACGGTGATGGATCAAGCCCTGATCTTTGGACTGGGTAAGAGTGGTCTGCTTAATTCAGACACTCTGTTCATCACCACCCCCTTTTCTGTATCGTTTTTGGCCACTATAGGTGTGGCAGGGTATACTCAGACATGAGTCCCTTTCTCACTGCTCCATCAGGATTCAAGCAAGCCGGGCCGAAGAGGCTGAAATGCCAGAAACCGGTCCCCGGTAGCTTGTCTCCTTTCTGGTGAAGAATTGGCTTGGTAGTTTGGTCTGCCCTGTTCCCATGATGCACTGGGCCAGGGACAGACTAATTTGCATATAGCCAGGTTCTGAGCTGGGATGGGGCAGTGAGATAAATAACGGTGACGGATCAAGCCCTGATCTTTGGACTGGGTAAGAGTGGTCTGCTTAATTCAGACACTCTGTTCATCACCACCCCCTTTTCTGTATCGTTTTTGGCCACTATAGGTGTGGCAGGGTATACTCAGACATGAGTCCCTTTCTCACTGCTCCATCAGGATTCAAGCAAGCCGGGCCGAAGAGGCTGAAATGCCAGAAACCGGTCCCCGGTAGCTTGTCTCCTTTCTGGTGAAGAATTGGCTTGGTAGTTTGGTCTGCCCTGTTCCCATGATGCACTGGGCCAGGGACAGACTAATTTGCATATAGCCAGGTTCTGAGCTGGGATGGGGCAGTGAGATAAATAACGGTGATGGATCAAGCCCTGATCTTTGGACTGGGTAAGAGTGGTCTGCTTAATTCAGACACTCTGTTCATCACCACCCCCTTTTCTGTATCGTTTTTGGCCACTATAGGTGTGGCAGGGTATACTCAGACATGAGTCCCTTTCTCACTGCTCCATCAGGATTCAAGCAAGCCGGGCCGAAGAGGCTGAAATGCCAGAAACCGGTCCCCGGTAGCTTGTCTCCTTTCTGGTGAAGAATTGGCTTGGTAGTTTGGTCTGCCCTGTTCCCATGATGCACTGGGCCAGGGACAGACTAATTTGCATATAGCCAGGTTCTGAGCTGGGATGGGGCAGTGAGATAAATAACGGTGATGGATCAAGCCCTGATCTTTGGACTGGGTAAGAGTGGTCTGCTTAATTCAGACACTCTGTTCATCACCACCCCCTTTTCTGTATCGTTTTTGGCCACTATAGGTGTGGCAGGGTATACTCAGACATGAGTCCCTTTCTCACTGCTCCATCAGGATTCATGCAAGCCGGGCCGAAGAGGCTGAAATGCCAGAAACCGGTCCCCGGTAGCTTGTCTCCTTTCTGGTGAAGAATTGGCTTGGTAGTTTGGTCTGCCCTGTTCCCATGATGCACTGGGCCAGGGACAGACTAATTTGCATATAGCCAGGTTCTGAGCTGGGATGGGGCAGTGAGATAAATAACGGTGATGGATCAAGCCCTGATCTTTGGACTGGGTAAGAGTGGTCTGCTTAATTCAGACACTCTGTTCATCACCACCCCCTTTTCTGTATCGTTTTTGGCCACTATAGGTGTGGCAGGGTATACTCAGACATGAGTCCCTTTCTCACTGCTCCATCAGGATTCAAGCAAGCCGGGCCGAAGAGGCTGAAATGCCAGAAACCGGTCCCCGGTAGCTTGTCTCCTTTCTGGTGAAGAATTGGTTTGGTAGTTTGGTCTGCCCTGTTCCCATGATGCACTGGGCCAGGGACAGACTAATTTGCATATAGCCAGGTTCTGAGCTGGGATGGGGCAGTGAGATAAATAACGGTGATGGATCAAGCCCTGATCTTTGGACTGGGTAAGAGTGGTCTGCTTAATTCAGACACTCTGTTCATCACCACCCCCTTTTCTGTATCGTTTTTGGCCACTATAGGTGTGGCAGGGTATACTCAGACATGAGTCCCTTTCTCACTGCTCCATCAGGATTCAAGCAAGCCGGGCCGAAGAGGCTGAAATGCCAGAAACCGGTCCCCGGTAGCTTGTCTCCTTTCTGGTGAAGAATTGGCTTGGTAGTTTGGTCTGCCCTGTTCCCATGATGCACTGGGCCAGGGACAGACTAATTTGCATATAGCCAGGTTCTGAGCTGGGATGGGGCAGTGAGATAAATAACGGTGATGGATCAAGCCCTGATCTTTGGACTGGGTAAGAGTGGTCTGCTTAATTCAGACACTCTGTTCATCACCACCCCCTTTTCTGTACTGGTTAAAGTTAGCACAGCGAACTATAACTGTTGAATTTCAGTGTTTTTCATATTTAAAACAGAAGGCTTTGACTCACGTATTTTTTTTTACCAGGTGCCGCGAGCGTGAGGGGTAGGTGTCTCAGGCCGCTGGCGCATGGACTAAGGCATCACCACCAGACAGCGCTGGCCTCACGGGAGCAGACTGCGAGGCCCTTTCTATTCTTCTTTAGGGTCGCCTAATTAGAGCAGGACCTCTGGCCCTCTACTCAACCGACCCAGTGAGGTTGTATTTGTATCGTGTTTTGTTTTTCTTGTTGTGTTTTTTAGCACCTTTTTCACGTGTAGTACTTTTTTGGTCCTGACGAATCGCCGGATGGCGAGAAACATGTTGACCACACCAGGGGGTAGAGCTAGGTTCTGATACATCACACAGTGCCTCGCTCCCCTCCCACCCCCTTTTAATCAGGGAAGCAGCCACACCAATAAATTCTATTGTGGACTGGTTACCCTTTTTATTACTCACTTTCTCTATACCGACTACACTACCTTCTCCCTGACTCGCACACACCGCCGGCAAGGAATAAAAGAACTCCGCCAAAAGGGTGCCTCCAGACACCCCGTCAGACATTGCAGCGCCGGTCTGACGAGGAGCAGTGAGCCAATGATGACACTGGACACCCTATGGTCAGGGTGTGTTCCACACCTAAACGCCTTGGGTGTGTGAGGCTCTCTAATTCCGACAGAGGAACCTTTTGGTCCCTTGATGGTCTACTCTGTATTCATCTCTCCTCTGTAGATATACCTTTTCCCCTGGGGAACTTTGTATCCTTTTTGCGCGCTTTTGACTCACGTATGTCACCTGCCTATGATGTTCGTTTACCCTTTAAGTTTTTTTAGTGACTTAAATGACAGTAACAATGGTTTTAATTGTTCTTTATTTTGTTTTACGAAATAATAATACATGTTAGAACTGGCATCCTTGGCGTGGTTTTCCCCTAACTCTTTGCCTTCAGAGCTCCTGCTTTCCTGACATCGTTTCTCCTGGCATTACGACTCTGTGCACCTTACCACGCTAGCTAGTGCTAAAGTGCTTGTGCTCTCGTCATAAAACATAATAGAATTGGTTATACCCAATTGGCGTATTTAATTTACCTGTAAGTCTCAAGTAAAGTGGTACTATGTGTGACCAGGGCCTGTAAATTAATTGCTACTAATGGGCCTACAGCACTGATTGTGCCACCCACTTAAGTAGTACTTTAAATATGTCTCAGGCCTGCCATTGCAGCCTGTGTGTACAGTTTTAAACTTCAGACACAGGCTGCAACGGCAAGCTTGTGAGAGGCCTGCCTCTCCCATAGGAAAACATTGGAGTCACCTTATTCATTTAATAAGCTGTTACTTCCAAATGGTAATGCATTCATGTTTGATGTCTTTGGAATTGTAAAGAAGAATCCCATCTTATGGTGAAGTTCAATTTTTAAATTACATTTCAGAAAATGCAACTTTTTTAAAGTAAAATTTTTTCTGCCTTACCCATTTGATACCTGCAGTCGGTCTCTGGGCCACATGACTGGGCGCAGTTGACAGTTGGGCTTTGTATATTCCTCCTAGACTGTCACACATAATAAAGAACGTAGTAGTGCCTGGAATGGCCATCACAGGCATGATGGGAGGGAGGAGCTGGGCACAGCCCTACTCACACTTGAATAGACCGTGTCCTGCCTCCACACCAAGGATTTCATACCTTTTAGTTAGTTCATAGCCAGGCCAAGGGAGGCAGGGCACTTGTGCACTTCAAAGGACAGCCTCTATCTTTCCCCACTTCAAAGGCATAACTGGGTATAGGTATTGAACCTCAGACACCAATTCTTCCGTACAGTCTGGAACTGTGGATCCTCTGCCAGGAAGAATGACTGCCGTGCTGCTGAAAGGACTGCCACTCTGTTGGACTGCTGCCCTTCTGGCTGACCTGCTGCCTGCTGCCTGCTGCCTGCTGCCTGCTGCCCTCCTGCCTATGTGAGAAGGACTAAATTTGCATCTGTTGGACTCGGATCCCCAGAGTGACTTCAAGGGGTAGTTGTCAGGCCTCCTGACTTCACCCTCAGTGACATAAGGCTCCATTACCCTCTACTGCAGAACCTGGACTCTGCCATCTGTGAGTTTACCCTAGCAAGTGGTACCGCCCCAGTCACGGACCCTTGGAAGTGGGCTTAAGGTGCTCTGCAAGCCTCTGTGGCCCTAGCAGAACCTACACATAACCTCTGCAGTGTTGCGCAACCCCAAGCAGACCTGACTCATTGCCACTGTTTCATGAATTGATCCTGTCACAAGGACCCACAGCACCCTTTCAGCCTGCAAAAACCTCGGAACAGCCACTGCCTGATGCATCGTCAGCGCAGGACCTCGAACCCCACGTTGATGCAGCCTCAACAACGACACCGGACTCTGTATCGTAGCCTAGCAGCTCCTCAAAACTGACACATCACCTTGGCTGCACAACACATCCTCAATACTGGACTTTGCATCACAAGCCCTCGTCAAGGAGATCCTGGACAACGATGCAGAACCTCGCATCACAGCCTTGCCCCACCTTGGAACAGGCACATCACTTCATCTGCGCGTCGCATGTTCGACGCAGCTCCTCATAACGCTCTGCAAACCAGGATTTAAGGTTCAGCGGGCCTGACTGGTTCCCTGTAGCCAGCCTGTGATCCATCATGGTTGGTCTGAGTTTCTGACTTTGTCTCGGTCCAGTGTGACCAGATAGCCATAGTTAGTACTTTGTGATTTTTGGTGCTATTTTCACTGACATCTTTGAAATTGCACATCTCCGGTTCTACTAATTGGATTAGTATCCTTTTGGTCTTGTTTTCTTTATAAAAAATCCCTCTATTATTCTGGTGTGGTGTTTTTCACTTTATTACTGTTGCACAAATACTTTATGCATTGCCTCTGAATTAAGTCTGCCTGCTTTGTGCCAAGCTACAAGTCGATTGAGCATAGTTTTTTTTTTTTAGAGTTTAATATAGTGCGAACTTGACCTGAAGATATCAGCTATCAGAGCGCTTCACAGGAGCACCAGTTGCATTACACAAGGACACATTTATTTTGTTAGATACAGGGAGATTAAGTGATGTACCCAGAATCAATGGATGTTAAGCGTTGTTGCCGAGACTCGAACCTGGTTTCCCTGCTTTTAGGTCGACTGCTCTAGCCCTAAGGCTACATCCTCTCCCCCTAAATTTAGGGTTGGTTTGTTCCTCACCCTAAAAAGGATTGAGGTTGCTGCCTGACAAGGGCTTACACCCCTTTCAACCAACAACCCAATCTCTTACATGAGTGACAAGAGGTGAGGATTAGGACTTCTGATTGTGCAGTGCCATACAGTGAGTTTGTGTACTCTACCATCCCATATCTAAGATTAATTTGCGATTACACTCTCCTTGATTGGCCATTTTGCTTTTTCTAAGTTCTCTCCCTGAGTTATGTCTGAAATAACACCTGCAAGAATGAGAAGTGTGTTATGCATTCCTGCAGTAGAGAAGTGTGGCTCAATGGTTAGAGCGGCAGACCCTGATGCAGAGGTCTAGCCCGGGACCAGGGTTCAATTCCCCGCCTCGGCGGGTCTTGGGCTCAAAATTCCACGGACCTGATAATTCTCGCCTCAGTGCCTATTCCGATCATGGAGTCCCACTCTGCAACTCTGGGCAATAGCTTGCTTAATCTCCACAACGGCCCCCACAACGCTAAGGATGCCTGGCCTCCACCCTGGGGGTGCCCAGGAGTGGACACCTCACAGGGAAAGCCAGGATGGGTTCCACAGCGGTATTCGTACAAGTGCCTTGAGACCCTTGCGGGTGAGTAGTGCGCTATACAAGTATCAATTTACATTTACATTCCTACACTGTGACCTAGCTCAAGGATTTCTGCATGAAGAGTGGACTTCCAGCAAAGAGCAGGAAGGTCGAGCACCAAAAGGTGCGTAATGTAGGAGAGTGGGATCTGCTTACTATGGTTACCCTCCCTTTTTGCTGGTGTTTCACTGTTTTTTTTACTTTAGTCTGGCTGGGGCCCTGCTATCCAGGACCCCAGCCGAGTTACTTCCTCTCTAAATTGATTGCATGTACTTTAGGTACACTCCAGATTGGTTACTGGGTTACCCTTGTGAGTCCCTAGCATATGGTACACCAGGTACTCAGGGTATAGGTACACCAGAGGCCTACCAGGGGCTGAAGCATGTATTATGCCACCCCGGGGAAGCCTTCCAAAATGGCACCACAGGTCTGCTACTACAGCCTGAGTAAGGTGGCACATGTACCCCTTACTAAGATATAGGTTACCTATATCTACCCTTTAATCACTGATACATATAAGCCTATCAGTCACTCCTATGGCAGAGTGCTTGGTTTTGTGTGAGAGGGTGCCCATGCATGAGCTGGGTCCCTCTGCAGCTTTCGGAGAAAAATTCTCTGAGGCTGTTCTGTGATGCAGCCAGACCATCTCTTCTGATCTGTCTGATGGTGTGTCAGTGAGTCTTAGCGCGGAGATACCCTTATGGGGTGATTCATGGGCTCTATAAATTCTTAATTCAATTCATATACTCTTAAGTGCATTATAACCTTGCGGTAAATGCTAACTTTGGAATGGCTGCATGGAAACATGTTGTGTTTGGTGTCAAACACTTTGGAATCCTACCGCCCCCTCCAGTCCTGGCGGTGGCAGTAGAATTCCAGCCTTCAAGAGGGAGAGACATGTACACACTGGTCTAACCGGTAATAGTTCAAAACAGCCCTGGCATCACAAAATGGATGCTGCAGCCACAGACACAAGTCTGGCCTCCTGCTGCTGGATGAAATTCCTGCAGGGGAGGCCTGGACAATAGGTTCCCTGTCACAGGGAGGTATACCCACCTCCCAGACAGGCTTTTGTCTATTGGGTCTTAGTGGGTGCACTCTCAGAGTGCTTTGAAGTCAGCACTGGGGGTACATATGGTGTCCCTGTGCACAGCCCAGTACAAACCGGTTGCATGGGCTACCAGCCCCTGCTCTGGCAAAAACTGGACAAAGGAAATGAGTGTAGCCACCCCTCTTTCCAAACCCTCTTATAGGTGGGTTCCCAGAGTATGTCCAACCCCTTTCTTCAGTAAAAGTAAGGGAACCCTGGCAACAGGACTTTAGATTACACCTGGACGAAACTGAATCCTGGAACTTTGATGCTCTACTAATATTAGAGGACAGAAGAATCTCCTTTGGGGTCAAGGAGTGACTCCCCTGTTCAAACAGGCACCAACGAAGCATTTGCCGGTCTGCATCTCCGAAGCTCCCGCCAGACTCCGAAGTATTTGCAGCCCAGGAAGAGGATTTCCAGACTTCATGAATGCCGACCCGAGTTCCCAGCAAAGTTGTGACCCGCAGACTGCACAAGTGACGTGGAACAGGAACCCCTGGCACCGTGCACATTTGCTAGTGCATCATCTTCTCGAGCTTTCCCAAAAATGTGCATTGGGTTAGTTGTAGCCCAAGCCCCGAGCACCATCTGCACCGAAGATTGTGGGCCTACACTCCACGAGTGTTCCGTGAGCCCGCTTCTTGCATTTCCACTTGAGGTCTCTTTGCGATCCCTGGTCCATTGACTGGTGGGTCCACACAAAGGTAAATCTTCTTTTTCTAGGGCTTCTCTGGTTGCTGCAGATGTGCCCTGAATCCCTACGAAGTGGTGAGTCCCTCAGACCTTGCTGGTCTGCACCAAAGCCAATCTCTGCTTTCTGCATGGGTTGCTGTTGCCAAAGCTTGTTGGGTCCTATCTGGGAACCGACACCGCAGCACTCAACATACTTTGTGGTACAGCTCGATTCCAGAACCTGGTTGTCGTCGACGCCTCCTGGTCCTCGTGGCTGAAGAGTCAAGCTTCACATTCATCTGCAAGCACCCGACATCGGTGGGCATCTGCCTATCGTCTTCCTGGTCACTGGCAAGTGACCCAGACTCTGTCCCCTCTGCTTTCAGGTTCTTCTAATCTTTGATCCAAGCTTGGGTCACAACGGATACTTTCCACTTGGACGCCAGCAGCACTTTGCAGCAGATCGCCATTGAAAACGACGACGAAACGTGACACGAAAAGTCACCTATGCAACTCGAGTACTCCGGTGCTCCCGTGGGTGTTGTCTCTAGAACATCCTAGTTCTAAAGGGGGTTGCTCCAAGTCCTCTTCTAAGTGTCCTTTATCTTTAAAATTCCAACTGCGACTTTCCCCATAGAAGTTAATGGGGATTTGAGGCTGTGTTTAGACACTGCACGCGTCCCCCGTGGGTCCCCTGTGTCACTACCTTGGGTTGTTCCTGGTGGCCCCAGCAGTTCTACAGGCTCTAGGCCTTGTCTCAATGTCAGTCATGGTTCTTATACCACTTTCTTAATATATGGTTAGGTACAGGGACCATGTTAGGCCCACTGAACAAACTACCTTAAATCCTGGTTGCGGAGCGTTGCGATATATTAAGTCGAGGATGTTTCGCACAGCGACAGGTCTGCAGGTAGCAATGCGAGGTCCTGCATCAAAAATGCATCATGCAGCAGAGGCTCAGGTGCAGAACTGCTAGGAGATGAGTTGCACTGTGTCGGTTCTGCCCAAGAGACCACAGCTGGATTGAAAGAGCACTTTCAGGCCCACTTCCAAGTGTTCAGGCCCTGGTGGCACTTCATGGGGGGCGTGGGCAAGACTCACAGTAGGAATAGTCCAGGTGCTGGTTCAAGGTGATTTGAGCCTTTTCTGTCCCTGAGGCTCTAATCAGGAGGCCATCCAACTACCTCTTGTAGTCATTGTGGTTGTCCTGGGTCCAAGATGCAAGTCCAGTCCTTTTCACTCAGTTAGCAAGGTAGCAGGGCAGCCACTTAGCAGAACAGCAAAGTAGCAGTCCTTCCTGCAGCAGAGCAGCACATCAGTCCTTCTGGGTCATCCACAGGTCCAGAGGTGTACTGAAGAGTTAGGTCTGAGGGTCCAATATTGATACTTGGTGCCAGCTGTGAAGTAGGAGAAGGTTGTGGAGGGGGAAACAGCGTTTACAATGCTGTCATCACATCGAGCAGCTATTACAATGACTATTACAATGGTTATTACAACCATTACAATGACTATTAGAATGCAATGCCCTTACATCGCAAGTCATGAGATCGACTTGCTGTAGAGGGCGCTCTAACCTAATGAACAGTATAATTTACTATTCCATCACCTTCCCTACTGTTGGGCAGGCTGGAGTTGGAATAGTAAATGTTACTATTCCTAAGTCCAGCGCACCCCCTACAGCATGTCGATCTAATGACTTGCGATGTAAAGGTATTGCGCTCTAACATCGCAGTCGTTGTAATGACTGCGTTGTAATAGAATGTGATGTTATAGCATGTGATGTAACATGCTATATTCTTGCGGAGGTACCACCTCAGGGATTTTTTGAATTTCCCAGCTTCCTGCCCTGACTCCAGCTTCTCTGGGGGCACAAAGGAGAAGTGTCAAACCCTTTGTGAGTGTGCTCATGCAGAAGCTTTGTGATGTGCAAGTGTGGTAGAGGAGTTGGCCTACCGGCTAGGGCGGTCGAGCTTGAATCTGGGGAACCGGGTTCGAGTCTCGGCAATGATGCTGAACATCCTGTGATTCTGGGCAAATCGCTTAATCTCCCCGTGCTTAACAAAAAAAAAAGAAATGAATGTGTCCTCATGTAACGCAACTGGTGCTATATAAAGAGCTCTGATACCAGATACCGGGTCAAGTTTGCGCTATATAAAACTCTGTAAAGAAGAAAGTCAGAGATCGCCAATGCTGACAACACCTATTTTCCCATTGTCTCACTATCTGGGAGGAATACACAAAGACCAGTTTTCAGAAATACCAAGTCGTGTGACCCATGATATAGACTGCAGGCACCAAATGGTTGGGACAAGATAATGTCAACTTTCTAAAAGTGGCTTTTTCAGAATTGTGACCCAATATTCGACTTCACCATTAAAGAGGTTTTTAAATTACACTTCATCAGACACAAAACTCGATATTCCTACTTGCTTCCAAGTGAAAGTTACAACTAATTTAATGTAATAAGCTAATATGATAACCCAATGTTATCTTTAGTAGAGGTAGGCCTTGTAGTAGTGAAAAAATAATTTAAGAGTTTTTCACTACTAGAACATGTAAAAGTTAAAAGTGCATGTCCAACTTTTTAAATGCACCTACCCTGTCCTATGGCCTGCTTAGTGACTTCCCCTAGGGGTGACATGTATGTATTAAACATTAAAGTTTAGGCCTGGCAAAAGGTGCGTTTAGCCAGTTCCAAATAAAGTGCACAAACATGCTGAAATGGTAGGCCTGAGACATGTGTAAAGGGTTACTTGAGCAGGTGGCACAATGAGTGCTGCAGGCCCACTAGCAGCATTTAATTTACTGGCCCTGGGTACTAGGGACCAATAAGTAATTGATATGTGCCAATTGGGTGTAAGCCAATGTTATCATGTTACTATGTTTTAGGAAGTGAACTGAGGGACTTTGGCACTGGTTGGCAGTGGTAAAGTGCACAGAGCCCTATGGCCAACAAAAACTAGATCAGCAAAAATGGAGGAGTAAGGCAAAATGTTTGGGGGAAGCCCACCCTAAGGCTGACGGGACTAACATTGGCCATGCAAAGGTTAATGTTAAACGTGTCCTTACAGTGACTAGCACCTCAAATCCATTTTCACCATAGCAGGGTTGGCTGTTCCATAGGAAAGCATTGGGATAAGATATTAAGTTGAATGAATGTTATCTTCTCATAGGAATCAGCTACAAATTAAATGTTTGGATTTTTTTAAATAGTTATTACAAGCGCAATTGACGTGATGTCAGATTTGTACAAAATATTTTGAAACAAATTGCTTTCAGAAATTCACTTTTGCCCTGCCTGAAATCCTTGGAACCTAACTCTGCATTTTGCTCTGTTCCTTTTGTCAGCCAGTATTTAGAATTTCAGTGGGTGTGAATGAGGTGTCAACTTGCTTCCAGTAGAGGGACAAAGGACATTGGGTGTGGGGAGGTTTTGGTGTGCCCTTGACAGCATGACCTCTAGGCTGGGCCCAAGGATTTCATTAACTTCAAAGAGGCCTACCCTGTCACAAGCAGATGTAGCTAACACTCAGGTTGCACTCTTCTATCCCCTCCCCAGCCAGACCGATCTCCATCACAGTGGACCTCTTTTTGATATTAAAGTTAGATCCAGTTGAAGTGTGAAGTACAGCATGCCAGGTGTGCTGGGGTTTTTCATATGAATAACTTATTTGGGGGTTGGGCCCTTATATGTGTAGCCAGATTGGGCCTCTTTCAACTTTACACATAACCAGGATCCAGCTGTGTTTATTCAAACTTTTTTTTTTTTAAATCAAGGTCAAGCAAATAGGTATAGCTAAATCTCGAATAATCCCACAAAAGAAATTCCAGATGAAATCCCAAAGGTCCTACAGGAAGGATTTGATGGAGAGCCCTAGGTCCAAAAGAATGTGAGTATTTAAAGAAAATTAATCCAAGGGACACCTTCCTGCACAAAAACAATCCTCTGAGGCTTTTTCCTCTTTCTCTGTGTTCTGAAGAATGCAGCACACGTAAAAAGAGGAAACATTCAGTAGAAGTAAACATATTTCTTCTCATTGTGCCTCCCCTGGAAAGGCAGAGCATTTTGATGCACTCCCAGTTTGACTATTGTTAGCAAATCTTGGAATGCGCCAAAAACCATGGATGGCTACGAGGGAACATCCACATTCTACCCATGGAACACCTTCCCAGGGCAGAGTAATGCAATGCTGCAACGTACGCTGCCTTACATTCCTCCACCTTGCATGATGCAAGAGCAATGCAAACCCTTAGTAAATCTGTGATAAAGTAATTTGCCAAAATCACAGAAGGTTGAGTCAACGGAGGGAATCAAATCTAGTTCTTCAGTTCCAAACTCATCAGCTCTGGCTATAATGCCACATCTTCAGCAGACAGAGAGTAGCAGACAGAATCCACTCGAAAGCTTGACTTGTCATGGGTTTGAGGTTTCAACAGTAAGGTTAAGCGAGGCTTCAGCCTCTAGCTTTCAATGGAGATATAGTCTATCATCACATTCAATTTTTGCAATTCAACATCCAAACACACCTATTGGTTTCAACCAGAAGAGGAGTCAACTAGTCTTCCCACTTTCAAGTCCTGCATGGTGTTATGGTAACCATAATTGTTTGACTCATGCATAAAACAAGTGACACGTAACAGAGACCCCTAACGAGCCATTGAAAAACTTGTTTCTACTCTCAGTCCGCCTTCAAATTTAATGATGATGGTTTTGCTATTAATTTTATGCACAATCCCATTTGGTGACAGTCTTTGAAGGATGCACATATGAGGAAACACATTGTCCTCTTTATTCTTTTGAGTGTGTATACCAATTATCATTAACAAGGTGTAGTTGGGTTTGTGGAGATTCCTCCGAAGCAGGTGTAAAAAAATGTAAAGGAGGAGAGAGAGTAGAAAAATGAGAGCTTTAATAAATGAAGGGTCTGATGATATGGCATACCCATTTTTAACTCCCTGTATCATATATTCAATCAATCAATCAATCATGCCATTTGTATAGCGCACTACTCACCCGGGAGGGTCTCAAGGCGCTTGGGGGGAGGGGTATGCTACTGCTCGAACAGCCTTAGAATATTGAGGTCTCTACCTAGATTTTAAGGGAAATTGTGAGGAAAATCCTAATATTTGCCTCAATTGTTTCACAGTTGTGTTGGAAAAGTTGAGCTCCAACACCATGGAAGGGAGAAGCACTTGCCTGACACCTCACAAAAAGGGCTGGGATATTTCATTCAGCACCTTTGGATTTTGAACCAAGTTATGTAAATGTTTTACAGTAAAATATCCCATTTGGCTTTGTTTTTTCAAAATGTTATTCAAGGAAAGAATCCCCACTGAACCCTCATTTAAAATGTCAGCCTTGCTTGCTTGCTCCGAGTCCAGGTACATATGTACACCCCACCTCTTTCAAAGCTCAAAAGCCGCCACTGAATGAAAGGCTTTCCCAGCAATAGCTGAGTCAAGCACATGACAGGCAGTGCCTGTTAAACAAAACGGAAAGTGAAATACAAAGTCAAAACTGGCATATAGAGCAAGGCAAAGAAGTGAGACAGCTATGCTCATAGCTTTCATTTTTTTATGGAATTTTTCGAGCAAGTTCCATTAATAATTATCTTCTCTACAGAAACAGAATAAAGGTGGACTAAAAACAAATAGCAGTTTGGCAGCGGAACAAAGGAAAAACCCAGATGAGTGTTCAGTTACAGGAGACATAAGGTTCATGATTACATATAAACACTAGGAATAATGAGTTAAATAACTAAGAGTAAGGTGGGCATCAACTAATATACTTCATGTATTTATACTCAACAGAACACAACCAGTCAGAGTCCTGAGGAGAACCCCAAAAATAATAAGTGGTTGGAAACGAAAAACCTTTGGGGAGTATCTTACAAGATTACCATCTGTTCTTTGGGCAAATATTATTAACTGAAATCCCACTACAAATAACTTTGAAACCGACAAGTGGCATTATCAGTATGAGGCTCACAGTACAAAGAATAATAATGATTGCAACCTCTTGGTTTTTTAAAAGATCAGTTGACTGGTTTTAAGAGCACTAATAAGGTTTATGTTGAATTCGTTGATTGGAAATGCAAGCACCATTTAGTTTATGTTTTGGTTTTTTATGCACAATGCTTTATATTTTACGTAATCATGGTTTAGCACTGAAGAGCCTTCTACAGTTCTGTGGGGCATATATTTGTGTATGAAAAATGTTCAGAAGAGGCCTTTTCATGATATGCCTAATGTTCATAACATGTGTCGAAATAACAATGAAAGCTTTGTGAATAAATACATGGGCCAAGTAAAGTAACTCACTTGACCGTGAGTTAAAAAAATTATGGTTGAATAAACATAGCTGGATCCTAGTTATGTATAAAGGGATAAAGGGGTTTTTCATATGACATTTGGGATACACCTCAAATTAGGGAACATGATTCCAAAACAATTTGGGCCTGATCCACAAATTACACTTTGTAGTATGTTTTGTAGTACTACAAAACATACTACACTACAAATTGCAATTCCGAAACTATGTGGGTAGTTTTATGCTTCCACATGACCATTACTTATGTGTGTGGAGTTCTACGCTCTGACCATGGAGTCTCTGTACATTTAAGTATATATCTTTTGCAGCCCCGGCCCGTGGAGGGAGTTTCGGTGGGGCGGAGAGGCGGGGCGGGGGAGGGCAGGGTGGTGGGTGCTAAAAACCGGAGTATGGATAATTGAAGATAAGTAAACAATTTAATTAATAAAACGAATTTCGTAACGCGCCCTGCATCGGAAAATGAGATGCAGGGTGCGCTACGAAATTCGTTTTATTTATTAAATTGTTTACTTCATTCAATTATCCCTACTCCGGTTTTTAGCACCCCCCACCCACCCCTCCCCCGCCTCGCCTCTCCGCCCCACCGAAACTCCCTCCACGGGCCGGGGCTGATCTTTTGGTAATAAATATAGGTGGGACGGGAGGGACTGGGTCGTAAAAAGGGCCATGCTTACTACAAAAGGGGATGGGATTAGGGAGGGGTAATAGGGGTTTAGAGAGGGACATAATCCGCAGACACAAGAGTAAGTAAATTGCATTACTCTGGGGTGCACTCATGTAACCTACACTTTGTAGTTAGTTTACACTCAGAGTTTCTGTAAACTGAAAGTAGTAAATGTATTCCACAGTGTAAACTTACTCAAAGGTGCAAGTTATGTTTGTGAATCAGCTTTGTCTTAGCAGACTTCTGAAACTGAGTTTGTTGGGGGCCCAGGAACTGTCTAAAACTGGACGCTAGTGTTAGATGTGGTAGGCCACTAGTGTTTAGTATAGTACACTTCCCACACACACACTTAACCCTCATAGCCCATGTTTAATGTGGCTGAAGACTTCAGCCATCTTAACAATGCCCAAAATGGGTATGGCTGGGTACTGGAACCTTTACTCCATTGTTTGAGGGATCACCAAGGCTCATTCTAGCCTACTAGATTGTGCAAGGCATATATGTAGCATCTCCAGGCACTTGCTTCATAACACCTGTAGAAGATCAGAAGAGGGCTGTGCCTGCCATCTGAGTCCTGAGAAGAACCTAGAAGACTGGGCCTTCATTCCCTCTTGTACTCAGGACAAAGAAATGGACTTCAGGGTTCATAAGGGTGACCTCCTGTGAAAGCTATGGGGACCCAACAAGCTACTTCAGGCATTTTCCTGCAACTGCTCAGCTGACCAGTGGCAAGTAGATTTGGACTGGACTCTCCTGTTGGCCTCTGCCTGACTGATTATGAATCTCTAAGTGATTCCCCTGATATCCTGGAGGGCTGTAGAAGTGTACTCCCATGGTGGATTGGGACTTAAAGGAATGAAGTCAGAAGGTAAAATCATTAAGCAGTACAAATCTGATTAATGTATCCGACGCGTGCACCATCGTGGTCAATGTAAAACTGTGCCTGGGTCCTGTTCTACCATGACCAATGACTATCATTGGCTCCATCTGCTTCTTGGCGCTATTTCTACTTAAAACTTTGAAAATTAATTTCTACGGCTCCTTTTATTTGATTTTTGTCATTGTGGTGTCATTTTGTTTAATACGTTTTGCTGTATTTTTCTAATTTGTTTAGGTTCTTTATTAATTTGCATTTTGACATTTTTGTTGTTGTTTTATCACTGCCTAAACACATTAAACATTGCCTCTTACTCATTATGTATCCAATAATTATAAGCATAAACGTTTACATTTTAAATACATATACATGGAGTCTATGTCACCCCTCTGTGCTAATTGTAAAAATGGATCGCCCTAAGCCTGACAATCTTCAGAGATGCGCGATGGCGCAGGCTGATTTAATCCACTTGACATGCAATTGCCCCTCTGTCCTAGCATTCTGGGAGGCGGTGTTAGGACATCATTGTTGGCAGAGGGAGAGGTGTGGCGCCGCGGCCAGGGCGACTGACGCTGGAATCTGGGGATCAGGGTTCGATCTCCGGCGGCAGGTTAGCCCAGCACCATGTGACTCTGGGCAAAAGCTTGCTTAATCTTCCCGACGGCCCCCAGCGCCTAGAGACCCTTACGGGTGATTGTGCGCTTTACAAATGTGGATTATTATTATTATTACTAGGGCATGTTCTCCCTCTTAGTCCTGAGATTAGACGTTTTACTGAATTGCCTTGTTGTTGGCCATGAGACAGGTTTCCCTACACTGGGGTGGAGTCGCGCCGCCGATGGTGAAGTCGTGGTTGAGAGATTTGATATATTGTGACACTACAAGTGACATCTATGCATCTCTACTGCCAAGATCTCACTCGGTGGCACATGTGCTCCCAAAGCTCCATTGGCTGCCAGTTGACCGGCGCATTTAGTTTAAGGCACTCTGTTACTCGCATATGATCTTGACACTACAGGCCCCACCAGGGTTACTCCAGCTGCTGGAGTACTACGTGATGGGACGCTTGCTTTGATCTGCTGACCTTGGGCTGGTTCGTGTCCCGCGCGTCTGGAGAGCGAGGGCCGGTGGTCGTTCCTTCGGTTACCTGGCAGCAAAACTTTGGAATTCGCTTCCTCTCTCCATGAGAGCTATGCCAAACCACTTGGCTTTTCAAAAAGCCTGGCTCTTCCCTCCGCAAGTGGTCTAATTGTTTGCTGCTCCTCTGTCGGTCCTGGGTTTTTTGGGTTTCTGGTTGCGCTGGAACGCCTCATCGCTGAGGCAGCTACGCGCATTTTAAATCTGAAATAAATAAATAAATACTGCCCCTTGCTTCTCGCCCCAAAAATATCTGGCAGGCACTTCGCTCCTATTTGCTGCTCCGTCCTGAGCTTACTGACTGAAGTCTCCCCCATGGCAAAATAATTCTCATGTCAGCTAGCTGATGGTAATGATCGGATTCATCAAGATTTTATTACTGTGTGTGCCTACATAGTTGTTTTGTTGTTGATATCTTATTAGCCGCTGCCATTATATATTTCACTACGCCTGTCAACATCTTGTCAACATGCTTTGTATTGTTGGCGGTGTGGCCTCTGCATATCCTTTTGTGAAATATTGCAACAAAAACAAGTTTAAAAAAAAACAAAAAAAATTGCCTCCAAAATAAGCCTGTCTGCTCTGTGCCATAGATACCAGGGGGGCCAGCCCAAGTTTATTTACTGACTTGAATGGTTCTCCCTCACAAGGATTGTGATTATCGTTTGAGGTGGGCACTTAACCCCCATCAACTAATAACTCAATTTCTTACATGCATATTTTGGCAAACCAAATAATAAATAACACTACATTTCAGGCTGGTCAAAGCCAGACCAGTTTGGCATATCTTGCGACCCAATCCGTAGTCGAGTCTGCTGCTGACGAGGGCCTGGGTGACTGTCTTTCTTGTATCTGTCGGGATCCATCTGTAGATCTTGCGGAGCATGCGGAGGGTGTTGAAGCAGGAGGAGGAGACAGCGTTGACTTGCTTGGTCATTGAGAGCGTTGAGTCGAGGATGATTCCCAGGTTGCGTGCATGGTCGGTGGGTGTCGGGCTGCCCAGGTAGGTCGCTCCCCCTCCACACAGCACCACCAGTGCCTCCCTGCCCCAGCTGCCACTGCTGAGATGTTCGAGGCCCTCCACCACCGGCAGGCTGCCACCTGCGCCTCATCCCTGGTGGCCAGTGGTAGGCTGTAGGTAGGTTTGTTCATCCTCCGCTTTATTGCTTTTATTGTATTGCCTGTATTTTCATTGTTGTGTCTGTGACTGCTGTTGTCTGTCTTCCCCCGCTGCCTGTACGTGGTCCGTGCCCCTTTGTCTTCCCTCTGTTCCCCTAGCTGTCCCCGTGCTCTCTCTGCCCGGTTTTCCCTTCTGTTCCCCTCGCTGCCCCCGTGAATCTCTGCCTGTTCTGCCCTCTGTTCCACTTGATTTTCCCTCGTTTTTTGTGCCTCTCTGTCCTCTGTGCTACTCGTTCTTCTCTTGTTTTTTGTGCCTTTCTGCCCTCTGTTCCACTCGTTTTTCCCTCATTTTTGTGCCCTTGTGCCATCTGTACCACTCGTTTTTTTGTGCCTTTCTGCCCTCTGTGCCACTTGTTTTCCCTCGTTTTTTGTGCCTTTCTGCCCTCTGTGCCACTCGTTTTCCCTCGTTTTTTGTGCCTTTCTGCCCTCTGTTCCACTCGTTTTCCCTCGTTTTGTTTTGTGCCTTTCAACTCTCTGTTCCACTCGTTTTTCTCTAGTTTTTTGTGCCATTCTGCCCTGTTCCACTCATTTTTCCCTAGTTTTTGGAGCCTTTCTGCCCTCTGTTCCACCTATTTTCCCTCGTTTTTTGTGCCTTTATGCCCTTTGCCTCCCTGCCCCAGCTGCCACTGCTGAGATGTTCGAGGCCCTCCACCACCTGCAGGCTGCCACCTGCGCCTCATCCCTGGTGGCCAGTGGTAGGCTGTAGGTAGGTTTGTTCATCCTCTGCTTTATTGCTTTTATTGTATTGCCTGTATTTTCATTGTTGTGTCTGTGACTGCTGTTGTCTGTCTTCCCCCGCTGCCTGTACGTGGTCCGTGCCCCTTTGTCTTCCCTCTGTTCCCCTAGCTGTCCCCGTGCTCTCTCTGCCCGGTTTTCCCTTCTGTTCCCCTCGCTGCCCCCGTGAATCTCTGCCTGTTCTGCCCTCTGTTCCACTTGATTTTCCCTCGTTTTTTGTGCCTCTCTGTCCTCTGTGCTACTCGTTCTTCTCTTGTTTTTTGTGCCTTTCTGCCCTCTGTTCCACTCGTTTTTCCCTCATTTTTGTGCCCTTGTGCCATCTGTACCACTCGTTTTTTTGTGCCTTTCTGCCCTCTGTGCCACTTGTTTTCCCTCGTTTTTTGTGCCTTTCTGCCCTCTGTGCCACTCGTTTTCCCTCGTTTTTTGTGCCTTTCTGCCCTCTGTTCCACTCGTTTTCCCTCGTTTTGTTTTGTGCCTTTCAACTCTCTGTTCCACTCGTTTTTCTCTAGTTTTTTGTGCCATTCTGCCCTCTGTTCCACTCATTTTTCCCTAGTTTTTGGAGCCTTTCTGCCCTCTGTTCCACCTATTTTCCCTCGTTTTTTGTGCCTTTATGCCCTTTGTTCCACTTGTTTTTCCCTCATTTTTTGTGCCCTTGTGCCCTCTCTTCCACTCATTTTTTTGTGCACTTCTGCCCTCTGTGCCACTCGTTTTTCCCTCGTTTTTTGTGCCTTTCTGCCCTCTGTTCCACTCGTTTTTCCCTCATTTTTTGTGCCCTTCTGCCCTCCGTTCCACTCGTTTTTTGTGCCCTCTGTGCCACCCGTTCTTCCCTCGTTTCTGTGCCCCTTTTGCCGTCTGTTCCACTTGTTTTTTTGACCTTTTACCTTCTGTGCCACTCATTTTATCCTTTATTTTTGTGCCCCTTTTTCCTCCTGTTACCTTTGTTGTCCCTCACCGCCCTCACCGCTGCATCCCCTGTGGCTCTGCCCCCCTGACTGACCACTGCCCATTTGCTGCCGCCGCCTCTTGCCTCCCAGCTGCTCCTCCCTCCACCTCCCCATATATGCCAGCCACTGCACGGCCGCGCCGCTGGCGTGCAGAAGGCGCGCCTAAGGCGAGCCGTCTGCGCCCATCCACGCCTGGACCACGTCCAGCACCAGAACCCCTGGCCCCCGCACCCACCACGACGACCGCAGTCACTACGACGCCAGCACTCTGCATGCTCTCAACTCCAGACGGAGCCACACCTGCTTCAAGGCAGCCCCGAAACGCACACATGGCCCCTTCACCTGCCGGAACTGCAGCTACACCATCCTCAGAGCCGACAAACCACCCGCCAAGAAAGACCCCAACCAGCTCTGATGCATACTACTGAACACCCGCTCCGCACGCAAGCATGCCGTCGAGCTCTGGGACCTGCTCGACACAACATCCCCAGACGTCGCCTTCCTGACTGAGACCTGGCTTAACGACTCCTCCGCACCAGACATCGCTATAGCCATCCCAGACGGCTAAAAGATCACCCGCAGAGACCACACCAACGGAGTCGGAGGAGGAATCGCCATCGTCCACAAGAACATCATCAGGGTCTCGACTAGCACCGACGACGCGCTCAGCACCGCTGCACACATGCATTTCCAGATCCACACAGACCCGAATTCCACCCTTAGAGGCACCCTCGTCTACCGACACCCCGGACCCCGACCCCGAGTTCAGTGACTCCATCGCCAACTAGATCAGCACGCACGCCCTGAGCTCCACCAACTACATCCTCCTCGGAGACCTGAACTTTCACCTTGAGAACAACAATAACAACAACTCCACAACCCTGATCGAAAACCTCGCCAACCTCGGACTGAAGCAACTCGTCAAAACGCCCACCCACTCCGCCGGCCACACGCTCGACCCAGTCTTCTCCTCAAGCCTGTACGTCTCCATCAGCCACACCAACGAACTCCTCTGGACCGACCACCGCTGAACCCACTTCACCTTCCAGAAACCCACCACACACCACCGCACCCAACAGATCCCCTGCCGCAGCAAAATCACTGAAGACCAACTACACGTAAACCTCGCTCTCAGCCCAGCCACCGAACCCCGACAACGCTGCCCCCAGCCTCAGACGCTGGATCGAGGACTGCGCCAACACCCTCGTCCCGCTGAAGAAACCCCCCCATAGAGACACCAGCAAGAGATCCAGCTGGTTCACCCCAGAACTCCTAGCCTCCAAGCAAGCCTGCCGGAAACTAGAGAAGAAATGGCACAGTGAACAAACTTAGGACAGCCACGCAGCACACAAGGACGCCATTGCAACCACCACATCCTCATCAGGGCGGCCAAGAGGACCTCCTTCAAAGACCACCTCGACAACAACGCACACAATAGCAAGGAGCTCTTCAACATCGTGAAGGAACTCTCCAACCCCAGCCCCAACACCAACGACATCCCGCCGTTGCAAGCCCTGTGTGACTCCTTCGCCACCTTCTTCCACCGCAAGATAGCAGACATCCACGACAGCTTCAACACCCAGACAGCCCCAACAGACAGCAACACAACAGACCCTCCGTACACCATTGACCATGACCCCCTGCTAGCCTGGGCCAGCGTGAGCATCGATGACACCATCAAGACCATGCGCTCAATCCACTCCGGCTCTCAGTCGGACCCATTCCCGCACCACGTCTTCAACAGAGCAAGCAGCACCATCGCATCCCACCTGCGCAATGTCATCAATCTCTCCCTCGAGACCGCGACCTTCTCAGAGATCTGGAAACACGCCGAGATCAACGCCCTACTCAAAAAACCTCAGGCAGACCCAAGAGACCTCAAGAACTTCCGGCCCATCTCTCTGCTCCCCTTCTCGGCCAAGGTCATCGAGAAAACCATCAACAGACAGCTGACCCGATACCTCGAAGAAAACAGAATCCTGGACCCTTCCCAGTCAGGGTTACGCAGCAACCACAGCACCGAGACTGCCCTCATCGCCACCTCCGACGACATCAGGACTCTGCTGGACAACGGCGAGACTGCAGCACTCATCCTCCTAGACCTCTCTGCCGCCTTTGACACCGTCTACCATCGCACACTACGTGCACGCCTCCACGCCGCAGGAATCCGAGACAAGGCTCTGGATTGGACCACCTCCTTCCTCTCTGGCAGAACCCAGAGCATCTGCCTCCCCCAATCCATTCCAAAGCCTCCGAGATCATCTGCGGCGTACCCCAGGGATCCTCCCTCAGCCCAATGCTCAACATAATCTCCTACGCTGACAACATTCAGCTGATCCTCTCCCTCACCAAGGACCCCATCACAGCCAAAGCCTACCTCCATGAAGGAATGAAGGCCGTCGCCGACTGGATGAAGACCATCCGTCTGAAGCTGAACTCGGACAAGATGGAGGTCCTCATCCTCGGCTCCAACCCTTCAGCCTGGGACGACTCCTGGTGGCTGACGGCACTGGAGGCAGCCCCGACACCCACCGACCATGCGCGCAACCTGGGAATCATCCTTGACTCAACGCTATCAATGACCAAGCAAGTCATCGCCGTTTCCTCCTCCTGCTTCATCACCCTTTGCATGCTCCGCAAGATTACAGTTGGTTCCCAACAGATACAAGAAAGACAGTCACCCAGGCCCTCGTCAGCAGCAGACTCGACTACGGAAACGCCCTCTACGCGGGAGCCCAAACCAAGCTCATCAAACGAATACAACGCATCCAAAACGCCTCAGCACGACTGATCCTCGATGTACCACATCACGGCCACATCACCCCCACCTGAGAAACCTGCACTGGCTCCCCATCAACAAGAGGATATCCTTCAAGCTCCTCACCCACGCACACAAGGCACTCCACAAGACTGGCCCAACCTACCTCAACAGACGGCTCTTCTTCTACATCCCCAACTGCCAGCTACGCCACCGTCCCGCGCATCCAAAGAACAACCACCGGTGGGAGATCCTTCTCCCAGCTCGCCACCAAGACATGGAACACCCTCCCACTGAGCCTACGACAGACCCAAGACCTTCAGGAGGATACTTAAGACCTGGCTGTTCGATCAGTAGCACACCCCCCCCCCCCAGTGCCTTGATACCCTCGCTGGTATGTAGTGTGCTTTACAAATGACTGATTAATTGATATTATATTATCTTGGTGTGCCAAGGATTCACATTCCAATTTCTAATCAGGATTAAGGCTATAAGTCTCTAAGTAAGTCAATGCAGCGCGCGCAATGTAATTCATTTTATTTATTTATTTACTCCCTCCGTTCGGCCGTATGCTGGAGTTACTACCTCCCACCCTGCCCCTCCCCACCCCGCCTCACTGCCCCGAAGCAGTCCCTCAAAGAGCCGCCACTGGACCTGTTGTACATCATTCACTGGATAGCTCCTTGAATTCATTACTGTATGAACTCCCCAAATGACAGTTTATATCTCCCACTGTTTGCACTACACAGATCCGTACTATCCGGTTCTTCACTTGTTTTTACCTTGTTTATCGTCTTGTCTTTTTTCTAGTAAATGCTTATGATTCTCATACTGTGAGACAGTAATCTACACTGGGAAACTGAGAAATATCACACCATCTGCAATGCAAAATGAGGCCCTTTCAAGTAGGAAATTGCTTCGAACTTCCACCACTCCTACTCCTATGCTTATCTTTAACCAAACATGTGTGAAGTTGCTTGGTTGTTTAGTGAGCCCAGCTCTACACCTGAACAGGGAGTACCAAATATATTATTCTTATTGTAAGGACTATTTATTTTCTCTTCTGCGTTTTTTTAGGGTCCACATGTCAAAATAAGGTCATTTCATTCAATACACACTACGGGGTCTATTACAATAGCGGGCGGATCACCACCGCCCGTATGGCAGTGGCGATCCGCCCGCCATTACTTACCGCCCGCCTCCCATTTCCCCCGCCATATTACGATGGCAGGGGGGACCCCAGTGGATGCAAAGACCATCTGCCCGTTTTCAACCCGTCGATGAGTCGACTGGGCAGAAAAGGGGCTGAATATGGTGGCGGTGTATGCAAGACACCGCCATCCATATTATAATACAGGCGGAGAAGTGCCTTTCAACGCCGCCATGGAAAGACATACGGTTCCTGAATGTGGGTGCCCGTTGCGGGCCCCCAGGGTGTTGGGAGAGTGGGGGTTGCACATGGGGGGTACCTATGGTTCCCCCCTGCATTTGCATGCACAACGTGGCAGGCACCGTGCGGTGCCTGCCACATTGTGCAATGAAATGATCAACAAGTCTTTTTTACATTGCGGCGGGTGCTGCTGAAAGCACCGCCTGCCGCAATGTACAAAATGCTGGATGCGCCCGCCAGTGTGGTGGGTGCATCCTAATATGCATCACGGAACTGCTGCACATATGGCGGGCTGTAAATTTTGCCGTTGTTTTGGCCGGCGGACTTTGTCCGCCCGCCATCGTAATAGATCCCTATATTGCACAAGCTTTTATGAAGCATTCTGACATTACAAGGATTACATAACCAAACAGCTTTCACTACTACTCCTGGGAAGCTTGCCACAATGGAATATCTTCTTCACACTTTTGTGTGTCTTAAGTTTGAACTTCCAAACATTAACAACAGAAGCGGCCGAATGAAGAATATTTTGCTTTATGGAACTGGTGGGGATGCAGTCTTATGTCCAGATGTACAATTGGAAGAAGTAAGATATAGCTACACTAATTGATCCACACATTGGGCTTCTTTATCCTCATGACTATTAATTCCCTATACACCTTTATTAGGGATTCTCAATACCCCAGTGAACCCATTTGTTTCAACACACCCTGTGCAAAAAAAGTGGAAAATGTGTGAATGATGGGAAGGTATTCTGTTTCTAAACCTGATAAGAGGCCAAACAACTCCACACATTGGACTAACACGTCTCTACCATCTTTCTCTCACATACCCCATTCCACAACCACAGGAGCAGTCGAGGGAGAACCAGACCTGAATCCTACAACCGTTCTACTCCTGGCTCGTCTTCTGATCACTGACAGAATATCGACAGTAAGAATATAGAAGTACAGTAGGGAAAGTGTTGGATAGCGAAGGGGATAAAAATTATTATTCCCACTCCAGAGAGCGCAACAGTAGGGAAAGTGTTGGATAGCGTAGGGTTAAAAATTACTATTCCCACTCCAAAGAGTGCAACAGTAGGGAAAGTGTTGCATAGAGAAAGGGTTAACATTACTATTCCCAATCCAGAGAGTGCAACTGTAGGTAAAGTGCTGAATAGCAGAGGGTTAAAATTAACATGCTTATCAATTAAATATTTTTTTAATTAAATAACCAATTTATAATTATTCACCAATAAATTACTTATGAATACCAATAAATTAAAATGTATATTTACTTTAATGAAATTAAATTACTTCCCACCCTATTTCCCTATAAACCTACAACCCACTCCTAAAATAAATTAACACAATTAATATAATAAACAATTAATCAATCAATAACAATTAATTACCAAATATTTATTATTGAACAATAAATTAATTATCAATACTAATAAATAAAAATGTATAATTACCTTACTATAATAAATATACTTCCCACCCTATTCCCCTATAAACCCACCACCAAAATTATTTTAACACAATTAATATAATTATCAATTAATCAATTCATAAAAATTAATTACCAATTAAGATTTAACTAACAATACATTAATTATCAATACCAATAAATAAAATTAATAATTACTTTATTATAATTAATTTACTTCCCACCCTATTCCCCTATAAACCCACAACCCGCGGCCCTAAAAATATAGCACAATTAATATAATTATCAATTCATAAAAAATAATTAGCAATGAATAATTAATTAACAATAAATTAATTATCGAAACCAATAAATAAAAAATAATAATTACTTAATTATAATAAATTACTTCCCACCCTATTGCCCTATAAACCCACAACCCGCTCCTAAACTAAATGAACACAGTTAATATAATTATCACTTAATCAATTAATGAAAATTAATTACCAATTAATAATTAATTAACAATAAATTAATTATTAATCCCCAAAAATAAAAATGAATAATTACTTTATTATAATTAAATGACTTCCCACCCTATTCCCCTATAAACCCACAACCCGCTACGCAACACGAATGCAAAACTTTATTAAAAATAATTAATAATGTCCAAATTTTTTGGGGAATTTACTATAACTAAATTACTACCCATCCTATTTCCCTATAAACCCACAACCTGTTATGGTACTAAAACGCAAAATTTACTTTAAAAAAAATTACTAACTTCTAAAAATGTAATAGAAATATTAAAAAAAAAATACATAACAAAAAATATAAAACACATACATATTAAATACATATTAAAATACATAACACCAATCTATACATCCATATTATTAACAACAAAATTTTTGCAAACGATATTAACAAAAACAATATTTCTTACCTTCAGTACCTTCAGTTCGATATTCTGGTCACCGATATTCTTGATGTCGATATTCTGTCCCTTCGATATTCACAACTCGATATTTCTGTACTTCGAAATTAAAAAGTCGATATTATGTCTGTACACCCTGACATGGATGCATGCCTCTTCGGCCCCAGACATCTCCATTGCTATCCCAGAAGGATACAAGATCATCCGCAAGGACCGCATCAAGCAAACAGGAGGAGGAATGGCTATCGTCCATAAGAACTCCATCCGCATCTCAACCAGCTCAGACGTCAACCTTGCCAGCGCCGAACACCTCCACTTCCAGATCCACACCGACCCCAAGACCACACTCAGAGGCACCCTCCTCTACCGACCTCCAGGACCACGTGCACAATTCAGTGACGACATCACTGACTTTATCACCCCACACGCCCTCCCCTCCAAGGACTACATTCTATTGGGAGACCTCAATTTTCACCTGGAAAAGAGCAATGACAGTAGCGCCACCACCCTTCTGGACAATCTTGCTGACCTCGGACTCAAACAACTTGTCTCTACGCCCACCCACATCGCAGGTCACACACTCGACCCTATCTTCACCTCCAGCAAACATGTCTCCTACAGTCACACCACAACTCTCCATTGGACGGACCACAGCTGCGTACACTTTATCTACAATAAGACCACAACTCACAACCATCCTCAACCTACTCTGCGAAGAAACTGGAACAAAATCACCATCGACCAGATCTCCTCATCACTTCTTCAAAACCCCCCCGCCCACTCCTCAAACCCTGACCAAGCAGCCTTTAACCTCACCCAATGGCTATCCAACAGCGCCGACATCCTAGCACTGCTGAAAAAACGCCAAAGCAAACTAGGCAGCAAAAACGCCTCCTGGTTCAACGATGACCTCAAGAAATCGAAGAAACTCTGTCGCTCCCTCGAGAAGGCCTGGAAAAAAGACCCAAACACCAGCACCAGGGACGCCTTCAAAAACGCCACCCGCATACACCACCAACTGATCCGGTCTGCCAAGAAAGCCGCACTCAAAGACCGTCTAGATAACAACGCCCACAACAGCAAGGAATTATTCAACATCGTCAAAGAATTTACCAACCCATCAGCCAACTCCAACGACATCACCCCCTCCCAAGCCCTCTGCAACTCCCTAGCTTCCTTCTTCCTCAACAAAATCGCAGACATCCACAACAGCTTCAACAACCGACCCGAAGAACAACCCACCCAACCTTCCGCAGGACCTTCACCCCCCTTGAACATCCTTAACGACTGGAACCCAATCTCCACTGAGGACACCATCCGCCTGATGAACTCCATCCACTCAGGATCCCCAACTGACCCATGCCCTCACCACATCTTCAACAAGGCAGACTCCATCATAGCACCACACCTCCGAGACGTCATCAACTGCTCCTTCAACTCCGCCACCTTCCCGGAAAGCTGGAAACACGCAGAACTCAGCGCCCTTCTGAAAAAACCCACAGCTGACCCCACCGTACTCAAAAACTACCGCCCCATCTCGCTTCTTCCATTCCCGGCCAAAGTCATTGAGAAAACTGTCAACAACCAGCTCGCCGCCTTCCTCGAAGCCAACAAATCCCTCGATTCCTCACAGTCCGGCTTCCGAGCCAAACACAGCACTGAAACCGCCCTCATCGCAGCCACAGACGACATTCGAACTCTACTGGACAATGGAGACACAGTCGCCCTCATCCTCCTCGACCTCTCCGCTGCCTTCGACACAGTCTGTCATAACACCCTTCTACAGCGCCTCAGAGACGTAGGAATCCAAGGAAAAGCACTGGAATGGATCACCTCGTTCCTCACCGGAAGAACACAGAGAGTCCGCCTCCCACCATTCTGTAGTGTAGCTCCTATTTTCCCAATAGGCTCTGCGCATTGGAATAGTACCTACAGCAGTAAAGGCCTAGGCCAGACGTTAACTAGGTCTACTACTGTCGATACTAGACTTAATTTTTGGGTTTGCCAGCTAAGCTCAGAGTTCGCTAGAAACTTTCTCGAATGTTCAAGGAAGGGATTAACTCCCCTGATTAGACAAGAAGGGATTTAGTTTCTGACAACCATAGAATATGACAACTTTGCTCTCCCCTAATCAAGAGTCAATCTCGAGAGTCGTGTGAGCACAAGGCAATTATTTTACTCAGTCAGTACGTGCATTCTTAGTCTCATCAGAATGTAGAGAAAAGGAAGAGACGGGCGTGTTCAATGAAAGATGTTATTTATTGATCAGTCTCTTTTCTCATACATGAGAAATGGATCGATATTATTGCAATACTTATAGTTAAGTAAAGTGCATACATTAGAAGCAATAGTATAAAATAATACTGTAAAAACATTGATATGGTTTCTGAGCCATATGATGTTTAAAATGATTAAAATATATTTACATACACATATACATTTGACTAAACGTACTCAACTGGTGTTTCTAAATACGCCTACCCCGTGTACCTGACCTAAGTCTAATGCGTGGGCGGGAATAGAAAGTTACAGTTTAAGTTAAGTTTGTTTTTGCCAAGTGAATAACTAAAGAATTCTCTGTGAGGGGTTATTCAGTTCTGTACCTGGAAGTTAGGATGAATGAGGAATGGTATCTCTTTCTCTGCTCTCGATATTCCAGGCTGCCTGCGAGGGCTACCCGGAAGCGCCGGTGCTGGGTCTCTCGGCTTGAGATAGCAGCGCGTCTCTCAGCGCGTCAGGAAGGCGGGGCTGCTGCCAGCGGGGTCTGCTTCTGCTCTCGGCTTCGGCAAGTATGGCTGCTCCGTCTTGTCACCACGCGTGTGTTTGCATAGGGCAAGGTCGGCAATATTTATACCTTAAAGGTGCCGAGATTGACGTAAGGATGGACATAGGTACGTCAATAAAGATGTCATACGACTTGCTCGTTAGCACATTCTTTTGCAAAAGTTCTCTGTGAAATCAAAACAATGGCCGTACGGATTATCCAGGTTGTCATAGGTTTGATTTGTTATGAGAACGTCGTATGCCTTATCAGGGGCTGGAGGAATGTCGCTTGTCTAATTAGATCTCAAGCGTTATGACCTAATCAGATAACACGTTCCTGTGCCGTAGTGTGACTGCGTCAGATAACGGTATCTGCATCATGGGGGATTTCTTGCCTCATGGGCTGACTGTTAGTTAACTTGATAGTTAGTTTAACCAGAATAGGGTCAGGAATAGGGGGACTGATTCAGAACCTATAGAAATACACGACACCCACTCCACGCTAACTATGGTCATATCTACTAATCTATGCATAGTATAACATAGTACAACATACTATAGAGTATAGTGTATACCTTACCACCCCAAAATACATAAATGCATTTCGAAATTTTCAAATATACTGAAAAATTGCAGTCATATATATTGTATGCACTTAAGCTATGAATTAAATGCAAAAGTAAACACGCATTGTTATGCATTATTGCTTTTTGGTATATGAGAAATACACATGAAATGGCTCTTAATACGGCTATACAGAAAGGAAGTCCGAGACCATTTCATCACATAATAAAATATTTGTGAACCTACCAGCGGGCAGCTAAAGTCTATATAAAGTATCTAAAAATAGAAATCTTAGTTCTCTAGGAATAGTTTCTTACTTTAAGCAGAAGATCAGTGTCCCGGGAAAAAAATATGTAGAAAAATATTTTAAGGGGCATGCTGAAAAAATTGCTGTCCGTGAACTGGATGGTAATAGTTCATGTGACTTTATTTTTAAAGTTGAAGGCCGAATTCAGGGAACGCCGTGTGCGAGTTTACTCAAAAGTCTCTATTTCTGTTCCGGAGAGAACATCATATCATTCAGGCTTTCGAAAAAACTGTCAACAGCTTCATGGGAAAGTTCCACTAAGTCGGAAATAGGGGTAACCATGCATTCATGCGCATGATTGTCTCCATTGACATTCTGATTTGCATTGCTGACAGAAGGTCGTACCTGTTCGATGTTGCTTTCATCGTGAACTTCACTACTCTTCAATCGTAGTGGTGAAGATTCCAGGAATGCCGTCATCAGGATTGGCAGCCTTTGAGGGCAGCACAAAGCGTGAACCTTGGTAGGAACCAACAGTGTATCTGCATCCACCGGCGCATCCGATTGTAGCGTCAGACAGGTGTCTAACACGCATTCTTCTCCGCATAGCAGACACCTTAGTACAGGTAAAACACACCTTTGCCACATTGGTCGAAATGATAGAAACCAAGTCATGTTTAGGTCTCTAAGCCGGGAGAGTCCCAGGATTTTTGATATCCGGTCCCGGTATCCAATGGCTAGGATCGTATCTTCCATTGTCGCGAGAGTTTGATCTGTGACATGGGTTGCCATAACGAAAAATAAGGACTAGGAATAGGATTCCCGCAATTAGTCCTAGGATCAGGGGAAGTCCGCCAAAAATCGAATGGACGAAATCTGGAAAAATACCCAGTATGGCTTTGAATGGTGTTAATGCCATCGAAAATACTGTCTTAAATACCTTTGAGACCCCAGTGGTATCAGAAATATTTAAGATTTCGCTTAGGATTTCCGCGAAATGTACGGGGGAATTAGTTGATAATAATGTATGTATCTCTGCAGTCGTCCTTGCGACTTGTAGATCATATGTTTCTTTTGATGACGTGAGCCTTGTAGGCGTCTATTGTACAGCTTGGCTGGACGTTACAAAATCTGCGTTCAGGCTATGTGCCTTGGCGTTTAATCAACACAACGTCACTATTCCAAATCTTTAACCTTACTGATAGACAAATCGGTATGGCGCAAAAGGGTGCTGATTATACAATCTTGAGCATTGAAAAACTAGAAAGATTACCGTTGACAATGTCACTGTTTTCATTCTGCTTAAAGTATCTATTCGAATAGAAGTAATTTTCAAACTGGGCCATGCCCTTGCCTCCCTGTCTGGAAAGGAGCTGGGGAATAAAGAACGTCCACAGCACTTGACCTTCGCCGTTGTAGTTACTAGATAAGGAGTCCCGGGCATAAGACTGCAACATCTGCGGTCTACAATAAGAATGTAACTCCCATTATAGAGTCTTTGAAAGAATGGTTCTATTTCAGTTGCAGGTGCGCCTTGCTGGTGACATGAAAGGTTGTATGAATTCCCTTCACAGGCTCCATGCAAACTAATTCCGTTACACAGAAGCGTGCCGCTTAGTGACATAGCACTATTGTTGCCACTAAGAAACACTTTCTGTCCTTTATTACTGACACATGCATGTGAATAGGGCAGGTTCCAAGTTGTTTTAAGGTACCCCTTTCCCAATTTCTCGTACATGCCAGCCTGTATATATTTTTGGCAGTATTGAAACCTGAAGGTTGAGATTGGAATATTTATGATTCCGTGGATTATCCATTCACTGACAGGTCGTTCTGACATTGTCAACGGTAATCTTTCTAGTTTTTCAATGCTCAAGATTGTATAATCAGCACCCTTTTGCGCCATACCGATTTGTCTATCAGTAAGGTTAAAGATTTGGAATAGTGACGTTGTGTTGATTAAACGCCAAGGCACATAGCCTGAACGCAGATTTTGTAACGTCCAGCCAAGCTGTACAATAGAACGCAATTGTGACTGACCATGTTGTAATAACAGTAAGTCTTGCGATAATATATCGATTGCTGAAGACACAATGCTGTCCAATGAAAAAATTCTGGAGGACAGAGTCATTAACCCATTATCCACTACAGAAAGTGATTTTTCCAAATTAATACGGTCAATTTCCCGTATTCTTTCTGCTGTTTCAATTTGAGTAACCTTCCAGGCCTCATTGTATGCTGCATATACAGAGGCTGCTATGAAACGCTTTTGACGCTGTTTGCGTGGTCCCAGTATGAAATCACGCAAGTCAGCACCATCAGTAAGTAAAGTTAGGTGTTGCTTAATTTCAGGCAGTGTGGAAGACTGTAGCCATTGAAGGCATAATTTGCCCACACTGTAGGTTGTTATTATCCCTGGGTGATGTCTTTGGGGATATCTTGGGTCTGGCCTGGTCATTTTAAAACCCTGTGTTTTATTCAGGAATCTTTCTTGACAGTTATTTGTATCTGTGGGCCAGATCAACCATTGTTTCCAATCAGGATGTGTTCTGTTTTGGTTAAGTATATGGTTTACGTCTATTTCTTCATCTGTATCAGAGCTGTTGCTAAACATTGTTGGCTTTGGAATAGACGGGTTATTTAAATCTTTGATTTTGGCTAAGCCAAGACAGGTGGTTTGTTGAACAGTGTCATTTAAAAATATCATTTGTTCTGGGATCATGCAGGCTCTAAACAAAGCTTCTAAACCCTGTACTTGCCATTCTTTTGTACCCCAAACACTTTTCAAATCAACATTTTTGTCCCAATAATCAAATCCAAAAGTATTCATTTTTTCAAAGAATGAATCTGAATATATCAATTTTGTGTTGGTTATCATGGTTTTCATCCCTGTCTTGTTTGACAATTTGTAATAAAATGTTTCAGCATTAGTTATGTTAAAACCTGAAAAATATGAATATTTGTCATAAACGGTTCTTGAACTCCCTTTTGGAGGTGTTGCACAATGTTCCCATTGATTATAATTTAAAACATTTCTAGGTTGTGCAGATTTATGCAAAAAATGGTTACCATAATGGTTATAGCAATACATACTATCATAATTTGTAGAACCTTGCAAATAATCATGTTTTGTAAATTTAGCAGACATTACTAAGTCCGACATCATATTGTTAATACTTTCAAAGTCCCAATCATCAGCAAATGAGTTTGGTTTTGCAAAGTCACTCAAGGAGATCTTGATTTGGTGTGGATATTTCAGGATCTCGACCGGACCATAAATTTCATAGTCAGTGTTGTCCCAGGCTACCCCACCAGGTATTGGAATTGCTGTGAAGTTGGCTGAAGAAAGTTCTCTTTTCTCGACGTGTGAAGATGTGTGTGGTTTGAGGACCAAGTTGATGTTCTGACTTGCTGTGTCCATTTTAGCATATTTTCCCTCAATGAAGCGTCCCAAAGTAAATACCATGATGAGCCAAAGTATGAGGATAAATGTACCAAAACCCACCCAAAATTCAATCCATGGAGAAACCAGATATGTTTCTTTCAGTTGTTTCAAAAGTTCCTTAGCTTTGTCTTTAAAGGATTTTGATGATGGCTGTGTCTTTGGTTCACTGAAGCCTTCAGAGGAATCATCGAAGTTGATGAAGTAACCAGATGCAGTTCTGTCAATTGTTCCAATTGGTTCAGGATTTTTGTTTTTTGCATTGTCACTTGGTACTTCAGTATAGATTGGTGTGTCTCTGCTAAATGTTTTTATTTGGGTTTTCAGAGGTCTTAGTTCTATTGCATTGTTGCATAGTCCTTGTTGTTCTTCTGTAGGCGTTTCGAATGTGATGAGCCTCTTTGTTAGGACCTCTGTACTGGTAGCAAACCTTGGTGTTCTGCTACTTATTGGGAGTCCACTTGGCCTACCGTTTGTTATCGGCCACATGTTGTGGTTTTACCAGGTCGATGGATACAACTCGGTTCTCCTTTTTTCCAGCAAGTGGCGGTAGTACAACTGATCTTGTCCCGTTGACAGACAAGACAGGAACTGCTTTTCTGTAAGAAGGCCCAAATTCCTTCTTTACCGCGATCTTCTCCCTGACTAGATCCCCGACTTTTGGAATCCAGACAGGTCTTGCTGGGACAGGTGGTGATTCTTCAGTGGTCGTTGGCTGTTGTTTCAACTGTATGTTGCTCAGGTCTTTTCTTGTTTTGTTTAAGTCCTGCAAAATAGCCAAACGGTCTTTGACATCAAAGGTTTTTTCTATTACCACTGAAGTCTGACTATCAAGGTCAGAGATCAACATCCTAGTTCCGAATAATAATTCGTACGGACTGAATCCCTTCAGAGAATTTCTTGGCAAGTTATTTAGACTACGTTGGACACTTATTAGATGTTTGACCCACCCAGCTCCCGAACCTAATATCCTTTCTATTATAGATTGCTTTCTGCCTTGGTTTTTTCTTTACACCATCCCATACCCTCAGGAAGGAAGTGAGAAGATTCCCGCTGGGCTGTGCTCATTTGGCCATGTTTCCCCCCCAGGCTGGATTGCCTGAGTGAAAGAAATGGTCGAACGTAGCATGCTCTTAGCGTATATGCCATTTAGACTCGCAAATCTTGTATAATAGTCCGGACGTCAGCCGAGTGCTGGTGATCTACATTATAAGTGGAAACTAGCCTGTATATGTTAATCGCAAGCCATTCTTTTTGCTGGTAATATTATCTGCCTTGATACGACGAGGTATTAAACTGCTTCTCTCCCCACTGCGATCTCTGTTGCAATTTGGGCAGTTTTTTACAAACATGGTGTAGTGCAGGCTCATGCCTGGCCACCAGTACCGTGATTGTAATTCTTCCAGAGAATCTTTTAATTTAAGGTGTCTGAGACCCTCGCCCATGTGTGCGTCTGCGATTAACAAGTTTCTCCTGTCCATGTTTGGAATCACTCTATCCCCCACTCCAGGGATTCGAGCAAAAGGGACGGAGTTTGCATCGATTATGTATGTGTAATTGAGTGGATAGTTGATCGGTAACGCTGAGCAGTCGCCTTTTGATGACGTTTTCACCGCCAGCAATGTTTCACCGTCAATGTATTTTAATGTACGCTTTTTTCGATCTACGGGTGCCGGTTTAGTGGCTGCCGCTGCGGCTGCTTCAGCCAATGAATTCCCTACAACGTGAACGCCATCACGTTGATGACTCAGTGAATGTGTCACGTGAGTCTTTGGTAGTTCTTTTTTCAAAAGAGCTACTTGTTCCCAGAGCATTCTCTGCTTTATTGGTGCATCTGTGTCATCTTTGTAACCGTTCTGAATCCATGTCTGCAAATCGCTGTTATATGATTTGACGCAGTAATATGAATCTGACACTATAAGTGTCGGGAATTCGCGATCCGCATTATCTAGCGCCATTTTCAATGCGATTATTTCAGTTTGTTTTTCTGAATTAGTTTCTACTGAGTGTGATTTTGTTAATAGAGGTTTTAATTTACCTCCGCGCCACACTTCTTTTGTAATCTCACATGTGGGGTTGTATGCATGTTCTCCCCAAACGGAGGGTTGAGAATGTCCGTCTGTATAGATTACACAGGCGTAATGTCGTAGAGGAAGAATGTCGATTGGCAGAGGATACGTCTTTTCATATTTTAGATTTTTTAATTCTTCTAGTTCTGGATCAAAGTAGTAGTATACTTTGTCCGTTGTGATTGAATTCACCTATTGTATCCATTCCGGATTCAATGTTGTTGTTGGTAAATTGCACGGTGCTGTTAGTGCCTCAAAGGCTGATTCTGCTGTTCTGACTGTGATATGTCTACCGTCAGCTATGTATTTTTCTCTAGCTATTGCGGTTTGAACTGCACGAATGATTTTTTCTGTATTACTGAATTTCTGTTCAGCTTCTGTGTACATGTGTGATTTGAATGCAATTGGTACCTTATCTCCCTCATTAGAGGTTAGGTATGTGAATCCGCATCTCCCTGGGATGACTCGGATCACAAGGTTGCGTGTATTATCACGGGTTTCTAATTTTGTTTTAATTAGCATGTCTGTTTGTAAGGATCTCAAAATTTCTGTGTGTGTTTGAGTCCAACTGGATCTTTTAAAGTCTGGTTTAATTAGATCATAAAGGGGTTTGACCCTTTCTGCGTAATTTGCAATGTATGTTCTTCCGAAATTTAGGAAGCCTAGAATTGACTGTAGGTTTTTTAGTGTTTTTGGAGCTTGGATTACGGCACATTTCTCTAGGAAATTGTCTGCCAGGCTTTTACCTTCACTTGATAACTCATATCCTAAGAATAGGACTGTCAGATGGGCAATTCTGGACTTTTTAAAGTTGAATTTGTAACCCTCTGCAGCGAACCCAAGTATTATGGTGTTCACTCTTTTCAAGTGAGTCTCCAAGTCATCATCTGTTAGGTAAATGTCATCAACATAAGATAATGCTTCATCATCATATAGTTGTAGTAATTCTGTTACTCTCGCTGAGAATACCCCTGGGCTGTTCTTGTACCCCTGGGCTAACCGACAGAATTGTTTTTGAGTGCCATTTACTGAGAATGCAGTTAAATATCTGCTCTCTGGTGCTATGTTCTGACAAAAGAATCCATTGGAGATGTCCAAGGTTGTTTTGTATTTTTTGCGCACTATGTTATTCATTAGTGCAGCACTGTGTGAGTTTTGCACTGCAAAAGTTTTGCAACATGTGTTACGGTGTCGGTAATCCAAAACTAGACGGTATGAATTGTCTGGTTTGGAGACCGGAAACAAAGGATTGTTCATTTGTGAGGTGCAAGTTTCAATCACCCCCTGGTATTCTAGCTGATCTAGTATTTCATTTACTTGTTTTTTAGCTTCTTGCTTAATTGGGTACTGCCTTTGTGCAGTAGGTTGTGATTTTAACTGGATTTTGTGAGGAGGAGAATCCTCATCCCATCCTACATGATTTTTATATAAAGCAGGTGCTAATGCCACTGCCCACTTTCTAGCAAGTGTGTATTTTTTATGAATCGGTATTTGATTCGAGAAGGCAGGCATAATTACTTCTTCGCCATGAGGGCACTCCCTGACAAACTCTGGTGGCCAGTCTTTTTCAGCTAGAAGGATGTCATAGCCTTTGGAGAGGTTATCCCAAAATAGTCCCCTTATTTTCCTAGTCTTATCTCCCTCTATACGTAATGTTATCTCGTATATCTTGTGGGGCTTGCTAACTCTGGTGTCTGCAGTTTCCACTTGAAGGTATTCATTCGTGTCCACTGTCTCCAGATGATTCATAAGGACTTTGCGAGCTATGCTCACCTCTGCTGCGCTGTCTAGCATTGTCTGAGCCCATTCTCCGTTTTTCAGTTGTGTCCTCAGTATTCTCGGCATTTTTAACTACCTTGATACTGGCTACCTTCTTTTTTGGAAATTGTAATTTCTTTTTTAGTTGAGCAGGTTCCTTGTCTTTGGACTTGGCGTGCTCTTCTGATCGTCCTCTTCTTTCCGATTTCTGCGAGGAATTCTGAAAAGATTGAGAGGGACGTGTATCAATGTCTTGATATCTATCAGGTTTTTTAATATTATCCCTATTTCTAAGGTTATATCTATTCCCAGAGGGGTCACTCTGTGGTGACCTCTGTCTTTGGTTTGGAGATTTCTCTCTTCGCCTAGGAGACCTTCCTCTGGGCTGGAATTTCTTTTCTTTAGGATTGGATTGTTTATTTCCATCCCAGTTCTTTTTTGGTGAATTATTATTATTAAAAAATATTTTTTCTGGACTTGTAGTAAGTTGCGGTTTTACTGGTATTCCACCTAGACTATCTCTGCCTAGTTCTTCATAGGATTTTTCTATGATTCTGGCAATTTCAGCTGGTTGGTCTGCTATATCTGTCTCTTTTAACCTCTGGCGGATCGCCACGTTTGCTGCTTCACCTTTTATGTTGGCTAGTAATATAGCCGAGACCTGCTTGAAGTCTTTCAGTAATTTCATACCAAGAGTTAAAGCAGGTTCTGGACCGTATTCATCTTGAATTTGTTTTAGCACATCTGGTATCACCGAAATGGATGGGACACCGTGCGTTTTTGTGTAGATGGAAGCAAAGACTGTACCCCAAGTGTCACAGTCCTCAATGTGTGGTGCGATTCCCATTGGGAGACATATAGTCAGAATCCTGTGTTTTTCCAGCGGGCTGGTGTCAGGAAACACCGCCTCTATTTGGGTAATTTTCTGTGCCAACCAGAATGGTATCTGTTCCCGTTTAACTGGAACTTTACCTAGGCAGGATTGGATGTTCTGTGGTGTAATTTTATTTGTGTTCCCCTGGTGAGGGGTCAGCTGTGGAAGTTTAATCGCTGGCTGAATTGTTGAAGTCCGCATTACATACTGAACTAATTGTCTATGAATTTTTAGTAGTTGTTTTAGCTGTATTAATAGCTCTGCTGCAGGCATTCTTTCGATGTCTGGATGTGGTGTGTATCCGGCTAAGACCGGCCACGTTGCTCCTGGTCTACCTAAAGGACCGAGCCTTGTAATGTGATTGTTATGTATTAGGGCGCCATCAAATAAGAGCAAATGCTCTTGGAATTTGAGTGGTACTTCCACCTCCTCGAAAGGAGTGTAAATGTCAGGTGGTACCTCTATTTTGTAAAAGTGGAAGTACTTTGTTACAGCATTTGCTGCTGGAAAATGTATCCATGTATAGTATACCTCTGTCTGCCGATATTCGTGTGCCTCAATTACGAATATGACTGTGCCACCTCTAGGTGTCAGTCCATTTTCTATAAGTTTTAAGGTTATAGATCTCCTTTTGCTGACCGGAATGAGTATTATATCCGTGTCAGCATCCTTTAGTGCAGTATCTGCGGCTGCTATTTCAGCTGCTAATCTAACTGCCTCTCTTTCTTCATCACTGTCTCCCATTTTACAGACAGGATGGTATTATGTCTATTTGCAGATCAGGTTTCTTTATGGAACAAAGATTAGATGCACAATATTATGGAACTGTTTTTATCCTTCAACGTTGACTAGACCAAGAACCATACATAGGAGTTCCCTCCTGCGAGGTTTTGGAGGATATAACCTTTCACCCACTCCAGACGTCTTTGGAGTATTCGGGAAAAGGGGTCTGAGTGAGAAAGCACGACTGAGTTACTCTAAATGTCTTACGTTAGTTTTATCGCCCTTTCCAAACACGTTGGGCGCCATGTAGTGTAGCTCCTATTTTCCCAATAGGCTCTGCGCATTGGAATAGTACCTACAGCAGTAAAGGCCTAGGCCAGACGTTAACTAGGTCTACTACTGTCGATACTAGACTTAATTTTTGGGTTTGCCAGCTAAGCTCAGAGTTCGCTAGAAACTTTCTCGAATGTTCAAGGAAGGGATTAACTCCCCTGATTAGACAAGAAGGGATTTAGTTTCTGACAACCATAGAACATGACAACTTTGCTCTCCCCTAATCAAGAGTCAATCTCGAGAGTCGTGTGAGCACAAGGCAATTATTTTACTCAGTCAGTACGTGCATTCTTAGTCTCATCAGAATGTAGAGAAAAGGAAGAGACGGGCGTGTTCAATAAAAGATGTTATTTATTGATCAGTCTCTTTTCTCATACATGAGAAATGGATCGATATTATTGCAATACTTATAGTTAAGTAAAGTGCATACATTAGAAGCAATAGTATAAAATAATACTGTAAAAACATTGATATGGTTTCTGAGCCATATGATGTTTAAAATGATTAAAATATATTTACATACACATATACATTTGACTAAACGTACTCAACTGGTGTTTCTAAATACGCCTACACCGTGTACCTGACCTAAGTCTAATGCGTGGGCGGGAATAGAAAGTTACAGTTTAAGTTAAGTTTGTTTTTGCCAAGTGAATAACTAAAGAATTCTCTGTGAGGGGTTATTCAGTTCTGTACCTGGAAGTTAGGATGAATGAGGAATGGTATCTCTTTCTCTGCTCTCGATATTCCAGGCTGCCTGCGAGGGCTACCCGGAAGCGCCGGTGCTGGGTCTCTCGGCTTGAGATAGCAGCGCGTCTCTCAGCGCGTCAGGAAGGCGGGGCTGCTGCCAGCGGGGTCTGCTTCTGCTCTCGGCTTCGGCAAGTATGGCTGCTCCGTCTTGTCACCACGCGTGTGTTTGCATAGGGCAAGGTCGGCAATATTTATACCTTAAAGGTGCCGAGATTGACGTAAGGATGGACATAGGTACGTCAATAAAGATGTCATACGACTTGCTCGTTAGCACATTCTTTTGCAAAAGTTCTCTGTGAAATCAAAACAATGGCCGCACGGATTATCCAGGTTGCCATAGGTTTGATTTGTTATGAGAACGTCGTATGCCTTATCAGGGGCTGGAGGAATGTCGCTTGTCTAATTAGATCTCAAGCGTTATGACCTAATCAGATAACACGTTCCTGTGCCGTAGTGTGACTGCGTCAGATAACGGTATCTGCATCATGGGGGATTTCTTGCCTCATGGGCTGACTGTTAGTTAACTTGATAGTTAGTTTAACCAGAATAGGGTCAGGAATAGGGGGACTGATTCAGAACCTATAGAAATACACGACAATTCAAGTCAGAGGCCTCTGCAGTCATCTGCGGCGTGCCACAAGGATCGTCACTCAGCCCCACCCTCTTCAACGTATACATGAGCCCCCTTGCGGCCATCGCTCGCCAACACAATCTCAACATCATCTCCTACGCGGATGACACTCAACTGATCCTATCACTCACCAAAGACCCTACCACCGCCAAAACCAACTTACACGAAGGAATGAAAGAAGTAGCCGAGTGGATGAAACACAGCCGTCTGAAACTGAACTCAGACAAAACAGAAGTCCTCATCTTAGGCACCTCCCCCTCCGCCTGGGATGACTCTTGGTGGCCAGAAGCCCTTGGAAAAGCACCCATCCCGACGGACCACGCACGGAACCTGGGCGTCATCCTGGACTCCTCACTCTCGATGACCAGACAAGTCAACGCCGTTTCATCATCTTGCTTCAACATTCTTCGCATGCTCAAAAAAACATTTCGCTGGATCCCCACCGAAACTAGAAAAACGGTCACCCACGCACTGGTCACGAGCCGCCTGGACTACGGAAACACACTCTACGCCGGTACCACCGCAAAACTCCAGAAAAAACTACAACGCATCCAGAATGCCTCAGCCAGGCTCATACTAGACATCCCACGTAAAGAACACATCTCTGGTCACCTGAAAAATCTCCACTGGCTCCCCGTAAATAAGAGGATTACTTTCCGCCTCCTAACCCACGCACACAAAGCACTTTACGAACTTGGACCCGAATGCCTCAACACACGATTGTCCTTCTACACCCCCTCCCGTCAGCTGCGATCTTCCAACCTAGCCCTTGCCACTGTACCTCGCATCAACAAAACCACCATGGGAGGTAGATCCTTCTCCTACTTGGCAGCTAAAACCTGGAACTCACTTCCCACTCACCTTCGCCTTACTCAGAACCACCTAGCATTCAGAAAGCAACTTAAAACTTGGATATTTGAGAAGTAATTTCCCCACCCTTCCTCTAGCGCCTTGAGACCCTATGGGTATGTAGCGCGCTATATAAATCTCTTGACTTGACTTGACTTGACTTGTCTTCTCCTCCCTTTATGCCCTTGTATAGGGAAATGCAATTATGACCCATAGACCAACATAGAGCCTTCAGATTCTCAATGAATTTTCTATGGTGTTCTTCCTTGGGGACACATGGTTCCAGATAAAGATATCAAAGGATTTAGAAAGAAATGTATTTTTGTGTTAACCTTCCTTTCTTTCAATAGGAGTCCACTCCAGCAATTGAATATGGGTGTAGACTGCAGTGTGGTTAAAGCAGGATACAGCAAGCTTGCTTGGGCCTGCACTGAGGAGCTATTCTGTCAGTTTTATAAGGAAAGGTAAGACTTAGATTGGAGGGGTTCATCAGCAGAATGGTATTTTGCCCCAAGCAGCAAAAGACCATGCACTGTTCCTGCTGCTGTGACATCGTGTGTGCTCCAAAAGACCTTGGAGACAAGACCTTTCTACTACCCCACACCTCCCTTTGTCCTCTAGGGACCAAAGGAACAGGGGCGGCCTTAGGCATGTGCAAGCTGCGCACCAGCACAGGACCGCCACGCCAATATATATCCTTAATATAATAATCCTCTGAGGATGGATACATATTTGCGTGGCAGCCCCTGGCAGGGATTTGGCGGACTCCGGCTCTGTTCCACTTCCAAACACCCTGACCCCTCTTCACTGGCCTCTGCGCCTGCGTTCCTCCGGGAGCCCCCTACCTACGATCCCTGCTCAGGGCCGCCATGAGCCTAGAGCCCCCCCTGACAGGAAAGCAGTCGTAGGTAGTGCAACAGCACCGCCTACCCTGATGTCCTCGCCCTGTGTGGACAACCCCACCCCACCCCCACAGACTCTAGTGGAATGTTAAAAATGCAAGTGATTCCTGTCCTTCTCCTCAGTGTTTCCCAGAATCCCTTTGGTTTTCACAAACACGAGAGGCTAGAGTCCCTTGGACACATAGAGGCCCACAGAAACCGGGATCAAAGGACATGAACTATGATGCCTCTTGAAAACTCTTAGAGGAAAACCTCCTCGTTGTTGATACCTATTCATGTGTAAATCTGTGCCGAGATATTTCTTTCACGTGCTTGTGGTTTCCTTGTGAGAGATGGATTTGCTCTAATGCAAAGCGGGTTATGTAAATAGAGCGATCAAAGTGAGAACTACCTGTTTAGGAAGAATAGTCTTATTTAAATTGTTGGTGTTCTGCATCCGTGGCTTCTATAACTGGCACTTCTTTTCCATAATGGCAATTGTGAAGCTTTTGCCGCTTATTTTACAGGGAGAATGCTTCGTTTGCTTATACAGTGGTCGATTTGCTTAGAATAATTTGTGCAGGAAATTGTTAGGAAGTTAATTTTAATGTGGTTTAAAGCAAATATGATGCGACCTCAAACAATCCCTGTTCATTCTATGTACACTCAGACCTTCCAACCATCTGCAGAAACAGAGCACGCAGGCAACGTAACCACTTAATGCCTTCATTTTATTTTTTAGTTCCATTGAAGCAATCTAGGTAGTTCTATATCAGTGTGACATTGAAAGAACATTGAGGGAAATTGAAAAACGCCCTCGTGCCCAGATATGGCCCGAGTAGACACTAATGTAGCTCCATCAAATTAATATTATAGCCTTTCACTTTTTATTTTTTTACTGTAAAGCCACTTCCAGGCAGAAAGAGGTATGAGTCCCAAAAAAGTGGAAAAAATACATGTTTTATTGGGCTGGATCTGTCCCCATCACTCGATGCTGTGTCCAGCGCGCACTACCAATAAATATTGTGTGAACCCCGCTCGCCTAAGGCAGTGTGGCGCAGTATTGTAATTTACTCACCCTACCAGGCATTACTCTGTTACTTCCCATCAGGTAGACGTGTGCCACCAATCAGTGTAGTAAAGCACCACTGTGATTACAACTCTATACTTCCATTTTATTTAATAAGGCCATGTTGAAATATTTTTTGTGGAGTAGAGTGGTGAGGTGAGGTCTGACGCAGGGCGTGAGGTTAGTGCACAGTCACAGGAGGCAATGGGCCATACACTTTGAATTTGTATTTATTAAAGCAAACGCGCCAACAGAAACGCTGTAGGGAGCCTCACGGTAATAGATGACAACATCAGCAGTTGCCTGACTTATTAGAGGTAAGACGAATGCAACCAGCAATACAATACCCAAAATTATATTACCTATATATCTTAGAAATGTTGTACCTGACAGGGTTTAATAACCAGATGGCAGGTCCGTGGGTAGGTGGTGAAGCATATGCACCAACAGTACTGGCGCTCAAGCCCGAGTTGAAAATAAGCAGGAAGTTGCATTCAATTGGAGTTCATTTGAGTGGAAGCATCTGAGGAATTGCAAAGATCATAAACTGGAAGGAGGTTGAGAGGGTTTCAGTGTGGGGGGAGTATATTAAAGACTTTAGGGCTACATGTGCGAAGCATTTCGGAATGTTTGCGACGGCATAAATACTTTTTTGTGATGTACAAAACCCAAATTGAGGTTTGGTAACTTGTTACCGAATCGCTATTTGGAATTTGCGATTCGGTATTTGCGATTCGGTATTTGGAAAGGGCGTGTTGAGGGCATCCTTTCCAAATGCTGAATCTTAATGGTATGTATGAATGTTTTACAACAGAAATGCAGTCGCAAAACATTTGCAATTTACCACCATTTGGAAAATGGTAGTAACCCATTCCCAAATGTGAAGGGGTCCCCAAGGTACACCTTCGCCTTTGAGAATGTTTGGGAAAATATTTTGTAAGACCAGGCAGTGATCCCATGGGCGCTGCCTAGTCTTAAAAAAATGGAACTTTCAAATTTCATTTTTTTCATTTTAAACGCATCGCGTTTTCCTTTAGACTTTGGTCTCAGTTAAACTTAAGAGCAAAAATTAAGTTTAACTGAGAAAAAATTCTAACATTACTACTTGGAAATGTCCTTTGTGAATACCGAAAGTTGTAAAGCTAGACTTTTGTTTCAGTTTACCTTTGTGTATCAGGCACTGACAAAGGGCATTTAAGCTTTTGGTCTGAGTTGAATTTAAGACTAAAACTTAAGTTTAACTGAGACAAAAGTCTAACTATACTACTCGTAAATGCCCTTTCGTGAATAACGAAAGTCTTAAAGTTAGACTTTTGTCTGAGCTTACCTTTGTGAATCGTGCCCACACAAAGGGCATTTACAAGTACAATCAAAGGTCGGGCCCGAGTTCGTATATAAAGATAGTACTCGTAAATGCCCTTTGTAAATTCCCAAAGTCGTAAACTTAGATGTTTGGTCTAAGTTTCGACCAAACATCTACGTTTACCTTTGTGAATCGGGCCCTAACTATGTATGAACATTTTGCAACCCTATGTGGTGACATATGCTGTAGAAAGCCGCCAAAGGCATGTCTTCAATATTTTTGTAAAAGTGCTCTGGATGGCTTGTGAGAGCATTTCCTCTGTATTTTTTTTATAAATACTACGATACAGTTAAAGTGCTCAGCCTTCCATAGTGTGGCTACATTTACCCACCACAATCATTTCATGTCCTTAATGTGCGATCCCAGTCTTCAAAGGACCATTGCTAAAAGAAATTTAAAGCTGAGGATATTGTGACATAACAGGGCGTATCAAAGGGTAGCTTTGTGATTAAGACATTTTAACATGCTGCTGATTCAAAGACGTCCTGATTTGACTTACCAACTCACAGCAATTTGCTTCAATTATAGCATGAAAAAGTGAACCTCAATGCATGCGCAGTCCCTTGTATTTTAGGCGTAGAAGAACAAGGCAGAAGGGCAGAAGTGTGAGAAGTGAATGCTGGCTCAGTTGACAAAATGTGGCTCGCCTTTTTCCCATGAACATTTGTCCCATTTGTGGTGCTGTAACCTAAAGCAAGATGAAGTTAGCCCAGGACATCTCAAATGGGAATAGTCAGGGAACATCCATACACAATTATACAAATAGAGACTTTGTCGTCTTTGTACTTATGCTAATAAGGGGTTGGCTATTTGGGAAAGGACTCACAAAAGCGGTTTTGAGTGCATAAATTGATAGTCTTTGAGTTCTACTAATATGCTCATAAATGCCTTTGTGAATCAGTCTCAATATATGTGTCTCCTAATTAGCAACGATATTGGCATCATTTTCTCTTGCCCCAAAATACTGGTGAAACACATGCACGAGCCAAAACACAGCTCTATCAATACCCTAACATTCACTCTTTGACTCCTTGTCTAGGACAATATATTCCAGTTACATGTAGAAGTCATAACGTTTATTCACTATTCTGGGGTAACATAGGCACCCATGATTCCAGCTCAGAACATTAGACAAACACAGTTGCCCATCATGGAAACTGTTTTCCGAAACGACAAACACCGAGGTATGGGAAACAGAATGAGCTGCAGTCTCTTTTTTTAATAAGTGGAATATAAGCATTGATGTGCTAAGGCACTTTATGAAGATTACTGTTCTGTAAATGAATTACGAACAAACATATATCAATTAATATGTTTACTGCTTTTCACATTGGAAATGTTTCGGAGAGACTGTAACACAATTTACCAAACAATGTAAACAGCTTAATTGACAATAGAGAGGGTTGTTTCTTTGAGAAAAATAATGAGTAGGAGAGCTGGGTGACATAAAATAGTGCATTAATGTACGCGCATGAAACCTAATGTCGATCGCAATTACTGTCCACAGATAAAGACTGTTAATAAAACAGAACAAAAATTTGCAATGCACTAGGTCTCGCATTTACAGGAGTTTGGCTATTGGCATTATAAATGACAATGCCTTTTATTTATGTTTTGTTTTTTGAAACATAAATAAAACACATTGTCATTTATAATGCCATTAGCTTAAACCTGCATAAATGCGAGACCTATTGCATTGCAAATGTTTGTTAAAGTATTGGGATCAGAAGAGCCCGTAAATAGCTAAAGATATTTGAGGAAAGACCTAAAAAGCAGGAAAGGAAACCAGAATGGGAGTCTATGTCTACAGTGTGCAACATTAAACTCCATCGCCTGGGACTTCAGGAGAGCGCAAGGTGCACTTTACACACAATGTGTTTGGTACCTGACCACCAAGGATTTTGTTTTAGAATGTTGCTTCCTGTTGATTGCAAGAAGAGTAAATCGGTAGCCTTTTAAGTGTATGTGAGGTGCCACCACTTAGCTGAACGAAGAGCAGCCTTCATTTTCCTCATGTAATGGACTTGACACTGAGGTTCCGTGAATTCTGAACCTGGGTCATAAAGGTCGTGGTTCTGTTACGATTTTGGTAACAGCAAACCGTAAACAGTGAGCTCAGCAAGTATGAGTGTTTTCGTCATGTTACACCGATGGATACACTGCGTATTTGAAGATTTTGTTCTGAACCCGTGGGTTCCATTTTGTGCATGGCAGCCATATTGTGGTTGCCCTCACATAGGCCGATGACTTTAGCTGACTTTTAGATGACCTGAGTGAACTGACCCTGTTGCCTGAAGCTGACCTTGTTACGCCAGTTCCTTGCCCAGTAGCTGATCAAGATTAAGGATCAGAGCACAGGAGATTGTAAAGTTTGGTATGCACATACACACCCCTTATCCTACTTCTCATCTGTTTCTGTTCCTTCTTTTATGACCTGTTTACGATATGGGTTGTGGTCTTTTAATATGGGTTTGGCCGGCTTGTGTAAGAAGGAATGTTAGGCATTTTGCATGCTTGCAAAAGCAAGGACTGCCCCTTTCTTTTATGCTGAGTTTTGTATTCCTAAACATATATAAGGCCTCTGTTCTCTGTATTCCTCAGACTACCTCATTCAGTCGCTACGGCTTCTGTGTGACGTGGCCTCACTTATTAAAATTTAATAAAGATGTCTTTTCATATTTTCAGCTTCTGTGCCAAGTTCTCTTTTTATTAGTAAGTATTCCCTGAGAATGAAGATTACAGTTCTTCAAATGGCGCCCAACGTGGGGCTTCATCAGAGAAGTGACTTTCTGTGGGAGTGATCTTGTCAGAGGACTGAAATCTACTGAGGAGGACAGAACAGGATTCTACTAAGGAGGTACTCTGTGCACAGGGATTCTGGAGATTCTTTGATTCTGCAGCCCAGTATATTTCTGATCTTCCCGATTTTGATCCTCCACATGATGTCACTCCTGACTGAGAACCTTTTTGGCGTGAGTATTCTTAAAAAGACCGTTAGGTCATGTAGAACTTGACAGTTAGAATTTGGATACCTTTTGATTAGTAAAAGTAAGAGTTAAGTATAAGTGGGTTGCTCCCAGTCCTTTGTTCTTTGGTTCTTTGGTTCTTTGAGTCCTTAGTTTTTGGTTCTTTGGTCCTTAGTTGGATTGGTTCTTGGTCCTTAGTTTGGTTCTTAGTTTGTTTGGTCCTTAGTTTTTATTTGAAGATTGCAATTTTCAAAAACCGAGGGTCTTGTATATTTACGAGTGTATCGATAGAGATAGCCCCTTGTGGTAAATAAATAATTAATTACCGGTACTATTTTTCTATGCATTAACTAAAACAGATAGCTCAATAAATAAGAGGCAGGATCCGATGTATCTGAGTCAGAATGGCTTTAATCGGATGGCTCGAGCCTAAAGACCATGGAGTGGCATGCACTGGAATGGAATGGCAGCTGCCGCGTCTCATTAACATTATACAGTATATATAGTAGAACAGTATAATTGCATTGCATACAGTAGGCGTAACAAGTGACAAACGTAAGATAAGAACATATGGGCGTACGAAGAAGGCGTGCACAGGGCGTGTACAAAGACATGTGATGTAAACGTCACAGAAGTGTCATAAATGGGTGGATACATGGAGGGGGCTACCTGGGCAGCTGGAACCTTTAACCTACTGGTGCGCGCAAACGGGCCATGACGTGTAACTGGGGAGAGCTGGGGCTCTGACTTCTGGCACTAGAAGAGGAGACTAAAGTCTGGGATGTCAGGACGACATGTACCTATAGCATATCTGATATCTCGTGTTTGGAGAACATGTTGCCAGAATGTAAATGTCATCAGGGCAAAGGCTACTTGACACTAAGGCTGGTGCATGCATATATTTCTACATGCATTACGTGTGCTATGAATCTTCTATGGATACTAATTCAGTAATTCTCTTGCATGGAGACAGGAAGACTAGACTATAGCTGAAGATGTTTATGCGGATCGTTAGCTTAGGAATGTGAAGCCGGGGAGCTGAACTGATAACTAGAGGCATAACATATTCTTGGCAGACAGGCAGGCAGGCCAGGCCGGGCACCGCGCTGCTTGGCAGAAAGTAAGTGAAGGGTCAGGGATGCGGGAGGGGCTGCATCGTTCCTCGGAGTGGTTTCAGGAGACTGGAGACTCGAATCTGGTGTCCGGGCCCTTTGAGGCCTAGAAACGGGGACAACTCGATGATTTAACGTGCACAATGTAAGGACGTTGGATAACTGACATACTAACGTTGGACACAACTATAATTGCGTCTTTAATCTGGAGAGGGGGAACATATGCATGTCGATCATGCACAAATAACATATAATGGGGAACACGTAGGGACACATGACAGGGCAAAATTCAATTTTCCTCATTCCCTCCTTGTTCCCTACGTTTCCTTCAGGAAACATCAATATTCATGATACCATCTATCAGTTCATACAGTATCATTTGCTCGTCTCAAATCTTCTTGGAATGGGACTTAGGACTTGGAATACAAGAGGTAGCGCACAAGCCGCAAATCGCAGGGCCACATTGTAAACATAGGCAACAACTGAATATGATCATTACTACTATTCCTAGGAATGACAATACTTTCCATCCCCAAGCAGATATTATACTCCAGAGCCAACCGGACCATGTCCAGGTGCCTGGATTCTGGTGTAGCTGATGGGCTATTTTATGAAGTCTGGTTATAGCTGAATAAACAGACGGTGCGTTATTAGGAATGAAAATGCAACAACTAGATCCGATGACTCTACAAGCTCCGCCCCTATCGGCCAGTATGACGTCAAGAACGAGGCGGTTCTGAAGAACAACAAATCTCATAGCAGATTGCTCTTCTGTTAAGTTACCTAGAGCGGAAGTAGTCTCATTCACTACTGCTTCAAGGGTTCTGGTTAACCTACGTATTAGCTTAATATTCTGGATAGGTCCTATGAAGAAAAAGAAACCTTTATTGAAGTCTGTATACTGTTCTAAGGCAGTTTCAGTCTGAACGACAATTGGGGACTCGATCTCCCTTCTATGTCTGACGTGTACTAGATGTGTATTTCTGTGATAATCGGATGGGGCTAGAAAAACTGGTGGCAGTAGGAAGGCAATGTAACATGTTCCATCCCAATCTAGGGGCAGACGTACATATGCGGTTTGACCACATACAAAATATGAATGACGTGAGGCTTTGAAAGTAGATTTCCCACTGTCACTGTACTTGACCACAGTAGTATAATCACTGTGTCCTAGATGTACTGAACCATTCTTTCTGACACATAATTCGCCTTTTACTGGTAGAACTGTAATAGCAGGCAAGTCTGGAGTAGTCTCGGACTGAACATTCAAAACCATGAAATTCGAGGAATAATTACCTAGATCATATACTTCATTTTCTAGATCTAACCCTGTCCTATGGGAAAGACCTTCCTTGTCTGGGAAACATGTTCTGTTCAGAAGGGACTTATCGTCTGAGGATGACGTTATCGTAAACCATGCTCCACACGAACCATTGTGTGAAAACGGATAGGGAAAGAGTGGCAGAACTCCCTTCGGTGTCTGGAAAGGGGGGAGTCGACCACACACCCAACAATTAGTGGCATTGCTAGTCTGGTGTGAATAGTGTAACATTCGGATAAAAGTATTGTTGCGCATGGCAAGTCTGTAGGATAACTCGTGAGGAGGTAGTTCACTAAAGGTGTGCTCTACTGTATCATTAGAGGACAAATGTACATGTAAATCAATAGGAGGAAAATATACATGTAAAACATAACTTATGCATGTAACCATAAGACTCAGAAACAACATAAACAGTAACGTGATTACGCATTGGCTGCGCAAATTTTTACAATAACGTATTTTCTTGGAGTTTCGACTAACTCTCTCACTATGGGGGTCTATCTCATACATGTCAGGAACCTGTCTAACCGCTTCACCCGAGAGGGACTTAAACAATTAAACTGTCTGACTTGCTAGACCTCAATTTCATTTTATACTCCTGCTGCGGAGTTTTCTCTAACAGGGGGAGTTTAGAGTCAGTATCTGGGCAGTCCTTGAAAAAAGTCTTTGGACGGAGTCCATGAAAACGTTTAACGTGACTGGAGTGGAGCCATCCCTTGCGGCCCTCCACTTTGACGGCGGTCCTTGTGGTCATCAGTATGAGTTTCGGCTCTTTCCAGCGGGGCTCCAGCGGACTTGAACAATCAAAATTCCGGATCAAAACCAGATCACCTGGAACGACCTCGTGCGGTTTCACCTGGGTGTTGTCTGGAAAAGCAGCCGCAACCTGTGAACGACAAGAGAGTAGTGCAGACATCAAGGAAGCTAGGTAATCTGTCAGCATATTACTGTCAACATCAGTTATTTTACGTGGTATAGGTGTACCCCACATGTTTGGGGGACGACCGAATACCACCTCGAAAGGTGACAGACCTGAACGGGAGTGAGCGACCATTCTCATGTAAAAAAGGGCGACTGGCAGGGCTACCATCCAATCTACGCCTTTCTCTGCGCAAACTTTTGCAATGCGGATTTTCAGAGTTTGATTATGTCTCTCGACGAGGCCAGCTGCCTCGGGATGTCGTACACAGTGGAACTTCCACTGGTACCCTAACAGAAGGGATACTTGTTTCATGAGTTCGGATGAGAATGGCTGGCCGTTGTCTGAATATACGACCCTGGGCAAACCATAGCGCGGGAAAAACTCACGAACCAACTGCCTGGCAGTGGTCGCGGCAGTGTAATCTGGGACTGGATAAGCTTCGGTCCATCTGGACAAAGCGCATACAACTACGAGGACATACTTGAAACCTCGGCATCGATCCATCTGAATATAATCCATCTGGAGGACTTCAAAAGGGTGGTCAGGAGGATGGAATCCACCTTGTTCCACCGGAACACCTTTACCTGGATTGAACTGACAACAGATCATGCAGGTACGCACTTTCTGCTTAGCTGCTGCTCGTAAATGCTTGTTAAACCAAAGGTTCTGGATACTGTCTAACATAGCTTTCTCTCCTAAATGTGCTGGACTATGTGCGGTGTTAATAATGACTTGAACCATAGAGTCGGGGAGAAACCATGTGGCTTTTCCCTTCGTCAACCATCCCTGATCTGTCTGGACCCCTCCTTGTTCAGACCATCTCTTGATTTCGTCTGAGGTAGCATGTGACTGTATGTCTAGTACATCTCGTGTAGGGTCCTTAACTGTCATACAAGTAGTCTGATCTGGAATATCTGTCTTTGTCGTGTTAACTGGAATGTCTGGAGTCTGAGCTGTAAGCTTGGCTGTTCGATCTGCTAGATCGTTACCTTGGGAAATGGTGTCAGTGGCTTTCGTATGTGCTTTGCACTTCATAATGGCAATGGCTTTCGGTAAGTGTATTGCTTCTAACAGAGCTTGAATGAGGGGACCATGCTGAATCTTGGCTCCATGAGAGGTCATGAAACCTCTTTCTTGCCAGAGTACTCCAAAGTCGTGAACGACTCCGAATGCATAACGTGAATCTGTATATATGTTTACTTTCAGGTTCTTGGCTTGTATGCAGGCTTGGGTCAGAGCAATGAGCTCTGCTGCTTGAGCAGACAGGGTATCAATACGATGTGTTTCTATAACTTCAGTTTCAGTAGTCACTGCATACGCGGCTACTAACTCTCCTGTACTTGTTCTCGTACATGAGCCATCCACGTAAAGTGTCAGGACTGGATCAGGTAATGCAATGTCAGTCAGGTCTTGTCTTGGCTTTGTCATGGTGTTAATAACTTCCACACAGTCATGTGTGGCAGGATTTGATGTATTCGAGGGTAACAGTGTAGCAGGATTTAAAACGTTGCAGCGTCTGATTTCTATGTGTGGCTGAAACAGTGTCAGTTCATATCCTGTTAAACGTGCTATTGTCAGGTGCTGAGTCTGTGTTCGGTTTAAAAGAACTTCCACGGAGTGTGGAACTTGTACTGTCAGGGAGTGTCCTAACACTATGGAATCACTTTGTCTGATAGCTAAAGCTGTGGCTGCAACTGACTTGAGGCACGCAGGCAGAGCCTGGGCTACTGGATCTAATGTGCTACAAAAATAAGCACAAGGCTTGTTTTGTCCTGCTTGATCTTGTGTGAGAACAGATAATGCTGTACCATCACGTTCAGTGACAAAAAGTGTAAAATGCTTACTGTAGTTTGGTGTCGCTAACACAGGTGCGTTACATAAAGCTTTCTTTAACTCATTAAAAACAAGTGTATGTTCCTGGGTCCAAGGGAGGACAGTCGATATCGCTGCCTCCTGTGTCGTTAACTGTATCAGTGGTTTAGCTAGATATGCATACTGAGGAATCCATTGTCTGCAGTAAGAAGTGAGGCCGATAAAAGCTCGTACCTCCTTCTGTGTCTTGGGCTGTGGAAGATGTGCTATTAACTGGATACGGTCTGGTGTCAACTGTCTACCCCTCTTGGACAGTAGGTGTCCAAGGTATACCACTTGCTGGACACAGAATTGCAGTTTCGAAGAGGACACCTTGTGCCCCATCTCGGCCAGAAAATACAGGACTGTCAGTGACGCACGTTCGCAGTCACGTTCTGTACGGGCTGTGATTAATAGATCATTGACATACTGGAGCAGGGCAGTGTCAGTTGGCATGTGAATACTGTCTAGTTGTCTTTTAAGTGCTTGACTGTAAATACTAGGACTTTCTGTGAAACCTTGAGGAGCTCGTGTGAATTTATAGCTTTTTCCGTTTAAACAGAATCCGAAAAGAAACTGACTGTCTGGATGAATGGGGACACTAAAGAATGCGTTCTTGAGATCAATAACAGTAAAGAACGTAGCTTCAGAATCAATGGCAGTCAATAGGGAAGAGATATCTGGAACCACTGGGTACTGGGGTATAATACATTTATTAAGTTCTCGAAGGTCAATCACTAATCGATAAACTGGAGGTGCATTTGGATCAGTACGTTTAAGAATCGGAATGATAGGAGAATTACATACATTGGAGTCAGTTTCTACAACTACTCCTTGAGCGATGAGCTCGTCAATAATTTTCGATAAGGCTGCTACAGCCTCAGGGGGTAACTTGTACTGTCGGATTCGTGGTAATACAACACCTGGTTTCAGAGTAACACGATATGGCGTAATGTGCATACAACCTACATCAGTTGGACCTTGCGCCCATAAATGCTGTGGTACATTCAGTAATCTTGGATCAAAATCACGTAACACAAAATGACCTTTAAAATCTCGTAAAAACAATCTCACTCCTTCTGGGGAACAGCATATAACTGCTCCTAATTCTTTCAATGTTTTAATACCAAGTAAATTTTCAGGACAGGATTTCGTAAGTAACAAGTCTGTAGTTCGGGACAATGGACCAACTTCTAGGGAAACTGGTTTCGATATTTCATTAACAATAGGCTTTCCTGAAAATCCCAGGGAAACATTTCTTGAGCCTGAGAGTGGAGCCCCTGGAACCTCGTCATGACTGATGGTAGTCCTACTTGCCCCTGTATCAATCAGAAACTTTCTGTCTTTCCCTAATACTTGACTGTGTACATAGGGACCCTCTTGATCTACAGGAATCTCGATGAGAGGCAAGCCAACTTCCCTCTCTAGGCTATTTCATGAATACTGCTGATATTCTGGATAATCTGACTGTGCGTACTGGTACATCTGTTGTGTAACGTGTTGTGTGGCAGCTATAGGCTGCGGTACTGTAACTGACTGTTGTACGTTCTGCAGTGGCTGGGAATTCTGCGGAACATGTTCTTGTCTAGGAGGACGTGGTCTCTCTTTCGTCTTACCTGTAGCTATGTTATGTTTCAGAACTGCACATTCGTTTATGTAATGACCTGGCTGTTTACAGTAATTGCATGTCCCTTTAACAGGAGCTGCAGAATGACTAGTCTGATTCGGACCCCTCTTCTGACTATCTGGTTGAACAGACTGTGCGACTAGTACTTTCATTTTCGTATCTTTCATACGTCTCCTTTCGTGTTCTTGCTCTTCCCTGATTCTATTCTGGTGATACTGTAGCATCTGGAGCATTTGGGACGGGGTATTAGCTTGCCATGTACTCTCGACTTTCAATACTCGATTCTTAACTTGTGGTAAAGAATTCTCAACTAGTTTGGTAACAAAAAGATGTGGATACGACTCACTACTTGTTTTCAGACCGCTATTAATAATGAAACATTTCTCGAATCTGGAATAAAAATCACTAGTGTCTTCGTCTGGTTTCTGTTTACAGGCTGAGATGGCGTCCCAGTCTTCCTTTTTCGTGGCTAGTAATCTTGGCAAGACTTGTATTAACAGTTCGGGCAACTCTTTGGCTTTATCCCCAAGACCAGTACCTGGGACTCGTGTGTTATCTTCGGTTTCTAACGCGGTCCAATCTATCTTTTTCTCTCCCACCTCCCATTCTTTTTCTTTGAGTTTTTCATATATGCCCACAGGCAGCAGGACCTTTAACATTTTGATGATATCAGGATACGTGTATTCTCCCATACGGAGCATGTCTTTTAATTCACGGTGGAACCCTGCTGGATCTTTATCGTGACAGGGTACTAACTTTTTCATTTCTAGTAGTTCTATTTTCGTTATAGGGGTGTAAACAAATACTCGTTCGAGCTCACCCCCCGTTCCCTTAACAGGATGTACTTCTCGCAACGGATTCTGTCTATCTATGTAGAAAGGGGGTGAAACAGAAACAAAATGCGGAGTCAGTAACGTTCTGTATTTGTAGCGCTGTTCTAGAATGACGTTAATTAAATCGGTACCTAGACCTTTCCATCGGTTTAGGAGTAACTCGTTCAGTACATTATATAATGGACCTGGATCAGAGTGCTGACTCTCGTACAGTGTAATGAGGTGCTGGATCATGTACATACCCACCAGTCGCTGCTCGGCTGGCGGCAGTTTCAGAAACATTTGAGCCACTACTTCGTCTGAAAACGTGGTAGAATCACTAGTCCATCGAACTGCTGATCGGGCTAGTTCTTGTTCATGCATGGTACTAAGTTCACTGTAACCTATTCGTAATTTCAGAACTTTATCGGTAGCCTGGAATACTTGTTCAAGAGAACACTGTTCCGGCACGGGAGGAGGAAAAGCTTTCTTGTAGTCTAGGCGTGTGTGTCTATCAGAAGGTCTCGTCCTACCTACATACGCTATTCTGGTGGGATTCTCGTTGTCTACCTCTTCGGCTGAAGAGTCATTCTCTTTCTCGGCTACTCTCATTGCTTCCTCCTTTTGGTGTATACTTATAATTTCTTTACGGATCTTTCTGTACATAGTTTCTATACTATTTTGTGTCTTGTGTTTTCCTTCTGCTATATTGTCACTCCATCTGGTCAGGACTCTCATCTCTTCTGGATTTTTATCAGGATGATCCTGTTCTCTTATTAAGCAATTTATCAGAAATTGCAAAATCATGCCTTGAATCTCGACTTTCCTGTGTACCATAGCTTCGTGAATACTTTCTGGTTTTTCCCCTGTTCGGATAAAGTGATATATTCTGTCTAGATGTTCTTTCATATTTGATATGGTAACCAAGAAGCTTGCAACTCGTCGTAAGCGTATGGAATATATTATCATACTATCTTCACCTGGTACTGGATCATATCTACAATCAGATCCGCACTCATTGAAATACTTTCTGAGGGCTTCATACGTAGTGATAGGAATACCTCCCCCTGCTCCTCCTGAACTGGAATCGTTAATTAATACTGAATGTGCGGCTGCTGGTAACGTGACTGGCAAAGTAGGGGTACGTAATGTGGGTTGATCCTGGGGAACTGGCGCATGGACAGGACCAACGACTGGAGGCACAGTAATTACATTATTAACAGGGGGCTGGACTTGAACTTGGACTGGCGGGGTAGGATCTGTATTAGCATATTCGGGAACAGTGTCGTCTAAATAGGATGAAAGAAAAATTTCAGCCGCGGTCGGTTTATGACGTAGCTTAATCGGGACCAATGGTGGCGGTAAATTATGGAGTGTTTCCGGGGTCGCCTTCGGCAAACCCTCGGCGAGAAGAGGATACATACCTTTAATTAGGGCATTTCTCTGTCTGTCTGACTGTTCTTCTCTAACTCGTTCACCTTCTTCGATTAATTCCCTTTCTTGGGCTTTTTCTGAGGATTCCCTACTTAATTCTGCTTTTCTGAATTCTTTCTCGGTTCTTTTATGAGATTCTTTACGCCATAATTCTATGGCATCTTTCTGGGATTGTCTGGCTTTCTTTTTCCATAATGCTTCTTCTACTCTCATGATGCACTCGGCATCCCATGTTCCTGAAACAGGCCATCTATATTTCTCTTCAAGATGTTTGGTGTAGTCCACCCATAAATCTAGATACAGTATGGCATCTAAGCCATGTTTATGATACATGAAATGTCCAGGACTGTCCCTGGGAGGGACAGGAACTGATTCTTCGAGTAACCCTTTTCTGGTTTTTATCTGACGTAACTTCGAAAACAGCGGCATATTTGAACCGTACTTGGACTTGAACACAATACACAATGAACACAATAATGAATAGCAAAACAATCACTCATACCACGACATCAAGAACACATTAATAACAGTTCGAACAGAATACTACCTAATACATTGAAAACATAATACTTGAATTTCTCGAGAACAGACTTACTAGAATTACTGGATGCACTGCTAAAACAGTACAGAACATACCGGTCTCCTAAAGAGACACGTCATACCGTATCCACCTAGGTGAACACGTCGGACCGGATCTGTGTACCCAAACCCGTCGGACCGGGCACAAATTAATGAACACCCGTCTAGATACCCCCAGCAACGGTACTCACCGGGAAGCAAACTGAAGGCCTTGGACTGGACTGGACTGCTACGACGTCTGGTAACTGCTACGCACTACGCATACGCTTCGGGCTTCGGGCTTCGGTTACAGGTGGGCCTCCGGATACCTCGGACCTTGCTCTCTCGGCTTGGGCTCTGGTCGGAACGACCCGCCTTCCTCACCGCCTCGTCTGGATGCCGGACCGCAGTCTCCGTCTCCTCCGTGGGCCTGAGGGAGATTTGAGCAGAAATATCTGCAGGTGCGCAGTAGAGGTCCGTCACGGCTGTAGAAGGGTCAGGGGGCCTGCGTTACATCGCCGGCGCGTGGGGAAGGGGCTCGTCCCTATTCGGGCGCCATTTTATGTGGTAAATAAATAATTAATTACCGGTACTATTTTTCTATGCATTAACTAAAACAGATAGCTCAATAAATAAGAGGCAGGATCCGATGTATCTGAGTCAGAATGGCTTTAATCGGATGGCTCGAGCCTAAAGACCATGGAGTGGCATGCACTGGAATGGAATGGCAGCTGCCGCGTCTCATTAACATTATACAGTATATATAGTAGAACAGTATAATTGCATTGCATACAGTAGGCGTAACAAGTGACAAACGTAAGATAAGAACATATGGGCGTACGAAGAAGGCGTGCACAGGGCGTGTACAAAGACATGTGATGTAAACGTCACAGAAGTGTCATAAATGGGTGGATACATGGAGGGGGCTACCTGGGCAGCTGGAACCTTTAACCTACTGGTGCGCGCAAACGGGCCATGACGTGTAACTGGGGAGAGCTGGGGCTCTGACTTCTGGCACTAGAAGAGGAGACTAAAGTCTGGGATGTCAGGACGACATGTACCTATAGCATATCTGATATCTCGTGTTTGGAGAACATGTTGCCAGAATCTAAATGTCATCAGGGCAAAGGCTACTTGACACTAAGGCTGGTGCATGCATATATTTCTACATGCATTGCGTGTGCTATGAATCTTCTATGGATACTAATTCAGTAATTCTCTTGCATGGAGACAGGAAGACTAGACTATAGCTGAAGATGTTTATGCGGATCGTTAGCTTAGGAATGTGAAGCCGGGGAGCTGAACTGATAACTAGAGGCATAACATATTCTTGGCAGACAGGCAGGCAGGCCAGGCCGGGCACCGCGCTGCTTGGCAGAAAGTAAGTGAAGGGTCAGGGATGCGGGAGGGGCTGCATCGTTCCTCGGAGTGGTTTCAGGAGACTGGAGACTCGAATCTGGTGTCCGGGCCCTTTGAGGCCTAGAAACGGGGACAACTCGATGATTTAACGTGCACAATGTAAGGACGTTGGATAACTGACATACTAACGTTGGACACAACTATAATTGCGTCTTTAATCTGGAGAGGGGGAACATATGCATGTCGATCATGCACAAATAACATATAATGGGGAACACGTAGGGACACATGACAGGGCAAAATTCAATTTTCCTCACCCTTGAAGTTTGAAGCTAGATTAGTGAGCTATAAGATGCCTGATCTTAGCAAATTTGGAGCTTTGTGTTGGCCAACTTTCTATACGTTTGGATTAGCCGGCTTCCCCTAAAGGGAATATCTAAATAGGTTTAGATTTAAAAACATATTTCTTCCTTGGTGATTTTGTATCCCCAGGGAATTAAAATATGACATAATACAAAACAAGGATCCTTTGTTCTGCGCAGTTTTATGAATGAAGATATGCAGAACGATTTTGTTTGGTGTTCTGCTAACCAAAGCTAGTGAATTGAGCGTATTTTCGCTTCTTGGACATAAATCAGTCTGTTGGGCTGTTTTTGCAGTCTTTTAAAACACAATTGAGAAGCGTTTCTTGTAAATATGACTTACAACTAATATTTACAAATGCTTTGGTTTAAGTACAGTCTGTGGGCTGTCCTTTATTTTTGTTCTGAGTATTGGTTTGTGGGTTAAATGTGTGTTTAAATGTCTATGTGGGTTTCCCATTAGTGCAATTTCTGTAAGTGAATAGCGTTGGCGCTATTCATGAAATGCATGGCTAAAAGCGCGCCGTATTGTGTGTCCTGAGTGTTTCACCCCTTTCTGTTTATGTCTGAAATGAGCTCAATGTCTGTTCGTGGTTTTTCTTGTTGTTTTCAGTCTATTAAGCAACATTTTGTAAGCATATTCTTGGGTCTGTTGCTAAATAAAATTGTCCTTTTTAGAAAGAAAAAAATAGCGCAAACATTTTGTCATGTTTCAAGTTAGGCGTCTGTGCTTGGGCTTATAAATGAATGCGTCTAAAAATGATAGGCAAGGGATGCAGCTTGCTCTTATATGTGGAATTATCAAAAATATTTTTTTTTTTTTTTTTTATTAATTATGAAAAATAATTATTAAAAATAAGTGTTCCAAAATTCGTTTTTTACTATTGATGAAGCTTAATGCTCATACTATGACATCCTAGCATTAAAATGTAATTTAAGTTGTGCTATACCGCATGATGAGAACATTAGCATATAGAATTTCACTTAGCGCAGGCGTAAAAAACTCATTTTTCTAAAGATTTACATGGGATATGTCTGATTAAAAATCTCTGTAATTTGTAAAGAACATTCTGAGGATGATTAATATGTATCACAAGTATAGGATATTTATTTTTAAGTGCCCCAAACATCAAAGTCGAATTTGGGTATTTTTGCCATTTAAAATAGCTTTAAAGTGCTTTAGGCTTCAGTAAATGCATACATTTAGGTATAAAACACAAATTTGCAGGTTGTTCCCATTTGGGGTTGCGTTTAATGGCTCAGTGAGCCAATGTGCCTGGTGCAGAGGTTTGAGTTTAATATCAGGGTTGAAGGTTTTTAACTTTGGCTGGACCTAACTGAGACCTTCATCTATTTAAGGTTAATGAAATGAGTACCATTGCAAACAAGCATTTGTTCTAAAAACTGGTATGTGTGTTTATGTTCTGCAAATTATTCACAGTAAATGTTTTAATAATATAAGTATAGAAATAAATTGTAGCCCCTAACAGGAGTAATATATATAACATGTGTTTTAAATAGAGTGAATTATTGCAGGTTAGGAGAAATCCGGAAAAGGCTGCTCAAGTTGCGCTAAGATGCTATCTTTAGTTTTCCTGTAAACAATGGAAGGAGGCTGTCATGTTGACATTTGTGACCTTTTAAATTAGGACTTGTCTCTGTGAAATGCAGAATGACCTTGCTAAACAGGCCTCTAAAAGGAAGGGTTTCTGGTTTCTCCACAAAATTAAAGAACTTAATTCCAAAGGGAAAAATATGAAAAGGGTTTCTTTGAAAGTCCCAACACATGCTAAATGCTCTGCAGAAATGAAATATTTGCATCTCTGCCTCTAAAAAATAATGTCTGCTAGTTGCTTTTATTTGACCAAAAATGAGGCATTGCATTAAGTTTTAGACAGAAAATAAGAGGAAGCTCTTTATTCAAATTTTGAAGGCTACATGCCAAAGTGAGAACGATTTGCCAATTAAGAATTATTTTTCAAAGTGAAAATTGTGGCACAAGGCTAACATGGAGTGTCAGCGAAAGAATTTTAGTTTTAGCTTAATGTTGCAAGGTGACCGACAAGATGGTAACAGTTAAGTAATGGAAATTTATCTTTGTGTCTGTTCATATGTATTATGTTTTGTCTTCTGATTAAAAGTTATAATTGATGTCTGTTTGTTAAGAGAAATGTCTCTCTTTTGTATGTTGTGTATTTTTTCTTTTTGCTTCTGCTCACAGATCATCCATGGATTGCTCGGGGGGATTTTAAGGCTGACAAGACACGTTCTGCGGGATTAAGTAATAATAACCTGCGGAACTCACCCACAATCCCATTAGCGACAGATAACAGATGAAAAGTCCCAGCACCCAAACAGTGATCGCCAGCGTGTCATCAGTGATATCTCCAAAGAATCATACTTGCTCCATCAGACGGCATTGGACATCACAGAACCAGTTTTCAGTGCAAAAGAGCAAAAGAGAAGGATCCTTGTTGCTTCGAGGCTTTAGTTTTTCACCTGTCATGTGCTGGTAACCTCTGACAGTAGGCAGTCCATTGTGCCCCTTGGCCTGAGTTTTGGCCCCCCCCCTTTTTTCCTTTGCTCCAACGTAAGTGCAGTGCACCAGAGGATCCAAGATTGGCAAAAGGCACTCCATTCTGGTGCCCATGAAAGAGCAGCCCGAGCATCCTCTGACACTGAAAAGCGAGTGTTGGAGTCTGAAAGTGTTGCTGAGTATGAAAGCCTGTTGCTCTTTCCTAATTAATAGTACTTGGGTCTGCATGAGATGATCTGTGCCCTTGATCAATGGAGAGCACACTATCTGTAGTGCCTGCCGCAGAGAAGAGATATTGGTGCACTGCCTTGAGACATTGAGACTTTCAAATAAGCTGCGAGTGTTTGCCAGGAGGGCACTCCAGCGGATACTGAGAAGGACCATTTTCATGAAAGGCCTGAACGAAGAGGCCCATGCGGAAGAAAACAACAGAAGAGGATTTTGATGAACAATAGAAGCCTGCCGGAGAGGCTTGGACGGACTCTGGGTATTTCCCGTGCAATTGCATAAAATGGGTGCTAGGAGACTAATTTTTTGCTGTTTTGCTGGCATTGTTTTAGGGTGGTATTCTGTTTGGTAAAAGCGGAATAAAGTCCATTCTCTGTGGAAGAGTATCCCTTTTCATCTGAGAACATTGGTGAGGATCGCCACTGTTTCACCGGAACATGTAGTGAGTTGCTGAGATGCATAGGAACCATAAAAAAGTGTTGCTAGATACTTTTGGGATTTGCTTTCGGCCTAGAGTTGTGAGAAATTATGCTTTTGTTTGTAATAGTGGTCATTACTTTCTCCTGTTGTCTATATATTCTTAAAAATGTGTTTTCTAGTGTTTTTAAGCATGATGTTGTCTCTGATGGGTGGGATTGTTTTTTGCTACCCATTGACATCTGTACCCACCTCCCAACCTATGTCTCTTCCTACTACTACTTCTTCGCATTCTTTCCATATTTTATCTGAACATGAACTGGTTAGGAGGTCAGAGTTTGTTAATAATTCCTTTGTACAGCTTCTGCATCAACACCAGTTAGTAGTGAACATCACTAATTGTTGGGTGTGTGGTCTTATGCCACATACTACAGATAGAGGTATTCCCTATTTTGTCCTGCCATATGCGGCCTTTGTGCTACTACGTGTGTAAGGAGACCTGTCCCGAAGAGAGTTGCTAAGTAATATGATTATGCTCCAGCAACATCTTGATGATCTGATGAATATAGACCTGGATTCAGATTGACGTGAGTTTAGGTTATTGCCTATGTAAGGGCAAAAGGAGGGGCTGAGGTTCCGTGAATTCTGAACCTGGGTCATAAAGGTCGTGGTTCTGTTACGATTTTGGTAACAGCGAACCGTAAACAGTGAGCTCAGCAAGTATGAGTGTTTTTGTCATGTTACACCGAGGGATTCACTGTGTATTTGAAGATTTCGTTCTGAACCCTTGGGTTCCATTTTGTGCATGGCAGCCATTTTGTGGTTGCCCTCACATAGGCCGATGACTTTAGCTGACTTTTAGATGACCTGAGTGAACTGACCCTGTTGCCTAAAGCTGACCTTGTTAGGCCAGTTCCTTGCCCAGTAGCTGATCAAGATTAAGGATCAGAGCACAGGAGATTGTAAAGTTTGGTATGCACATACACACCCCTTATCCTACTTCTCATCTGTTTCTGTTCCTTCTTTTATGACCTGTTTACGATATGGGTTGTGGTCTTTTATTATGGGTTTGGCCGGCTTGTGTAAGAAGGAATGTTAGGCATTTTGCATGCTTGCAAAAGCAAGGACTGCCTCTTTCTTTTATGCTGAGTTTTGTATTCCTAAACATATATAAGGCTTCTGTTCTCTGTATTCCTCAGACTACCTCATTCAGTTGCTACGGCTTCTGTGTGACGTGGCCTCACTTATTAAAATTTAATAAAGATGTCTTTTCATATTTTCAGCTTCTGTGCCAAGTTCTCTTTTTATTAGTAAGTATTCCCTGAGAATGAAGATTACAGTTCTTCAACACAAGAAGAGATACTTCCCCTTTCACTCGCTGCTGCCTGCGCAACCGTGGGAATGTTTTTACCTCCGCTCCAGCCTGTTCGCTACTTCAGCGGTACAGGATGATTTACAGGCAGCTCGCACCTGTACAGGCTGACGAAGGATCAAACATTCCCCGACGTGGGTGAAAATGTGCAGTTAAGACTTTCACTGCACGCTTGTGGTGCACTGAGCACCTTCCCATCAGCACCTGGACTGTGCGCCATGACACCGCTTCCTGAACTGCACTGAACTCACCACACCAAAGTTTATGGCCAGACCGGAGGCTCCTATTATGCTTTCTTATCTTGCATTTAATCCAATAGCAGCCAAGATAAGTACTAAAAACTACAGTTCCCAGAGGACCAAGAAAAGAACTGGCCAATGGGAACGCACAACATCAGAACATTATAACTAATCAGGTCGTAGTAACAGGTATAACGTCATAACAGACAGTGAACCTTTCTCTTTTCTTGCTGCTCGAAGTCAGATAAGTGTCTTCTCTTAATTGCCCCATTGTTATATGCTTCAATTTTATCATTATCATTTTAAAGTTGCATTTGTTGTGCATTGTATTATTGTATTCTTAATATTGTGTCTTTAGCGCTTGCCAATTTGGGGCTGTTAGCATTTTCTCTCCCGTTTACAAGCTCAGCTGTTCCCCGCTCGCTAGCTCGCTCACTCACGCGCTTTGACTGCTGTGTCTAACGCGTCGCGCGGCGGGTGTTTTCAGAGCGTGATGGTTGTTTTGAAGTTATTTATCCCGTTTTCCCCGAGCGTCTTTCTTCCCACGACGCTTCCGGCTTCTACTGCCTCGCGGAGCTGCGTGCTTGCTTCCCTTCAGCACCGCCTCTGGGGGAGTGACTTCTGCTGGGTTCTGCCTGATTTGGGAAAGACCCCCGCAAAGGGGCGGATAAAGCTTGGTCCACCTGCCAGGACAAGCTTTTGGATATTGTGCGTCCTTTTGGTAGCATTTTTGATCTGGCAGAAGCTGCTCGCTTGGATGGACAGGACTTGAATGCTGAAGATGTTTTGTTGTGGGTCCAACGAGCCTTCTGTATCTTAGGTAACGCCAATGCAGCTATCACTCATGAGCGCTGCAAAGGACTTCTTATCAAGCTTAACCCAAAGCTGGCTAATCTGACTCCTCTTTATCCCGTCCTCAAGGCAGATGGACTTTTGATTGGGGATTCCTTGATTAAGGACCTCAGTAAATTAGTTACTACCTTCGCCTCTTTGTATAAGGCTCAACAATCTATTAAAAATGTTTTTTCCCCTCGTGTTTTTGGGCGGGCCGGCAGAGGCAGGAGTCGCTCTTCCGGCCGCTCCTATGCGAATCAAGGCTCCAGAGCCTCCTTCAACACAGGCTACCAGGAGTACAAGCCTCAGTTCTACCCACAACGAGATCGTGGATACAGAGGTCATGGACAGAAGAATTTCCGTCACAACAACAACAACCAACAAGGTAGGTCTTCCCCCGATGGGGGTCATTTGAAACTCTTCATCCAAAAATGGCGCACTCTCACCGCAGACCCCTGGGTTCTAAACACTGTTCAAGGTTATCTTATAGACTTTTACCTGCCACCTTCCCAAACAGTTTTCCCTCCTCCTCTAGTCTTTTCGGAAGACATGTCTCACTTAATTTCTGTGGAAATCCAAAACCTTCTCTAAAAACAGGCCATTCAGATCGCCCCTCTAGATGATTCAGGTTTTCTCAGTTCCATTTTCCTTGTCCGAAAGAAAAATAAGAAAATGCGCCCTGTTATAAATCTAAGGTGGTTCAATCAATTTGTGGTGTATCGCCACTTCAAAATGGAAACCATCATTCATTTGTGAGACACTCTCTCTAAAGTGGGGCCCTTTTCATATTGATCTGTTTGCTACTCACCTCAACGCCCAATTGCCTAGTTTCTACAGTTGGAGGCCGCACCCCCTGCTGGCTTGAGTGACTGACGCCTTTCTCCAGGACTGGTCCCTTCCTTTCAATTATGCCTTTCCTCATGATCAACAGAGTACTTTCTCAAGTTCATCGCCAATCGACCTACCTGGTCATATTAGTTCCGTTCTGGCAATAACAGATTTGGTTCATGTCTCTTCTGGAGATGACTGTGGACTTTCCGGTCTTACTCCCTCATTGCAACGATCTGCTTCTGAATCCTTGAGGTCATCCTCACAGCCTCATCCTGGACAACTCCTTGGTTCTGTCTGCTTGGAAAGTCTCCAGCCTGTCCCTCCTGACCTCCTCATTTTGCAAGAAGCTTCTTTCTTCATCAGTAAAGCCTGGGCTCCGGGTACCTCAAAAGCCTACAAGTCCACTTGGACTTTATGGTCAAGCTGGTATCTGGAAAGACATATCTATCCCTTTTCAGCCCCTCTAAACTTTGTCGTTAATTTTCTGGCTTCCGAAGCCACCGCAGGTAAGTCCTATCGAACAGTCAACTTGTATAGATCAGTCATTTCCCTCAATCATTGTCCTATTGATGGCTAGCCTGTCGGAGTTCATCCTCTCATTTGCCGCCTTCTTCGAGGAGTACCATTTTCCAAACCTCTGTTGGCTAAGTATTCTAATTTATGGGATGTTAATTTGGTCCTTAAGTTATTTTCTGATTGGCCATACAACGCCGCTCTTTCCCTGAAAATGCTCTCTGCTAAGCTTATCATGTTACTGTGTCTTGTTTCCATTAAACGTGTTTCAGATGTCAAAGCACTAGATGTTTCCTGTCGCCAGTTTTCTCCTACTGGTGTATTGTTTCAAGTTAATAAAAGAACTAAGACAAATTTAAACTCTGTTTTTTATCCTTATTTCCCTTCCCATCCTAAGCTATGTGTAGGTCAATGCCTGAAGGTTTATGAGCAAAGAACCTCCGATCGCAGAACGTCCTCTCATTCCCAACTTCTCATTTCTTTCTGTACACCCCACCTTCCCGTCTCCTCTGCTACTCTGGCCCGTTGGGTTTGTTAGGTTATGTCCCTTGCGGGCATCAGCGTCTCTGTGTTTGGATCCCATTCCACCAGGGGAGCCATGGCCTCCAAAGCTTTTTGGACAGGCTCTTGCTTGGAGGACATTCTGAGATCTGCGGATTGGTCTAATGACAATGTATTCAGAAATTTTTATTGTAAACCGGTTGTTTCTGCTGTGTCTTTTGTTATTGATATGCTTTGAACAAGCATAATAGGAGCCTTCGGTCTTGCCATAAAATGTAGATTTTCCTAGTAGATCATGACGTAAAGTATTAATTTTATTAAAGACACGGAGGCGAGTATTATCCCGCCTCAACACTTCTAATATGTGTTTTTCTCCCTCCCTACAGTGGCTCCAGCATTGCCTCCCGCATCTTCGTGAGAGGGTTCATAATCTGTAAGAGTGTTCTTTTCCTCTTCATGATGCTTCTTCCTGTTCAACGCCCTCTTCTGGGATTCCAGCCGCTTGTGTGACCTGGTTGGATTTTTGGTCAAGAATTTTGTTCTTGGACTTTGGCCTTTTGTATTGTGTTGTCAATTGTTCCTTTATTTATCGACTCTATCTGAGCTGCTCGCCAGCAAAAAGAGGAAGGTTCACAGTCTGGTATGAAGGTATACCTGTTACTACGACTTGAATGGTTATAATGTTCTGATGTTGTGCATTCCCATTGGCCAGTTCTTTGCTTGGCCCTCTGGGAACTGTAGTTTTTAGTATTTATCTTGGCTGCTATTGGAATAAAATGCAAAATAAGAAAGCATAATACTCGCCTCGGTGACTTTAATAAAATTAAGACTTTCCGCCATAATCTACTAGGAAAATCTACATTATGCACTGTAAATGCAACCTGAATCCCAGGTGCCATCTGAACTTCATAGGGGTTCGGTGCTATCAGGGAACTACTTAGCAGACCAAGTTTCACCCGAAGATGTAATGCTAGGCAAGAAGATTAGAATCCACGAACACTCCTGAATTACGGGAACAGATTTATTTTATTTATTTATTTAATGTGATTTTATATAACGCGCACATTACCCAAAGGTGTCAGAGCGCTTTACAAAAGAACCAGTTGCGTTACATAAGGGCTTTGGATTACATGAGTTACATAAGAGATACAAACAGAAACAATTGCAAATGAACAAGTTGTAAAGTCACTCAAGGAAGAGATATAAACAGAGAAAAATTGCAAATGTACAAGTTGTAAAATCATCCAAGGAAGAGGTATAAACTCTTAAAGCACATAGGAATGGTAGTAAGTACAAAGGTCTACTACATATACTAGTGGTTAGCGTTCTATATATACAAATGGTAAATTGTCTATTACATAGGAACATAAAAAAAAAAACATTACACAGTTTCATGCCACAAGATAGGTGGGGTAAAGAGCGATGTAGCGGGGGTAAACGGGGGAAAGTAAAAGGGTCGGAATGAGGAGTGGAGCAGGAGGAACAGGCAAGGGTGAAAAAAGAAACTTAAAGGAAAACCAAAAGTCGGGGTGAATATCAGCAAAACCGGTTGGGGACCTGCAAACAAAAAGACCAAAGTCGGGTTCAGATTTTGCATCAAATCATTTTGGACAAGGAAAGGGTTAGAGGGGGGGTACAGGCGCCGTCCAGGGTCACACACTGTCCAGTAAGTCCATTTACGCCAGAAAGTCCGTCAAGATGGAGGATCTAGGTTAAAGACCACAACAACACTGCAAAATAGAGGTGTTGCTGTTTGGTGCGAAACCAATCGGAAAAGCCACAATGGAAAAATCAACCCCAGATGCCCACTAGGTTTGTAAATGGTTTTTCATCCTCTGTGGAACCCTCTCATTCTCACCTAAAGTCACTGCAGACTGCACAGTCAGTTTGAGAAAGTAAGTAACATACGTGAAACAGCCTCAGTGCAGGGTTAACCAGGGTGGAAGGGCTCGCTGCTGCCCTCACATGGGGACATTGTCCTAAATGGAGAAAAGAAAGCCATCTGCCTAACTACATTTGGTAAACATGCGGGTGGTAAGCTATTGCTGACAGGACAACAAGTCTGTGTGCTGAGAATCCCACCGCTGCTGCTACTTAGCAGCAGATGCGCTGTGCACATTTACTTTTGTGACATGATAGGTACAGGCCTGGCTCCAGAAATTTTTATTTGGATGGGCCAAGGATGCATTTGAGTGGGCCACTGCAGGCCCGATTTGTCACTTATATGTCTAGACATGTAATGTCTCTTCGTGAGAGGGTTCATAATCTGTAAGAGTGTTCTTTTCCTCTTCATGATGCTTCTTCCTGTTCAACGCCCTCTTCTGGGATTCCAGCCGCTTGTGTGACCTGGTTGGATTTTTGGTCAAGAATTTTGTTCTTGACCTTTGGCCTTTTGTATTGTGTTGTCAATTGTTCCTTTATTTATCGACTCTATCTGAGCTGCTCGCCAGCAAAAAGAGGAAGGTTCACAGTCTGGTATGAAGGTATACCTGTTACTACGACTTGAATGGTTATAATGTTCTGATGTTGTGCATTCCCATTGGCCAGTTCTTTGCTTGGCCCTCTGGGAACTGTAGTTTTTAGTATTTATCTTGGCTGCTATTGGAATAAAATGCAAAATAAGAAAGCATAATACTCGCCTCGGTGACTTTAATAAAATTAAGACTTTCCGCCATAATCTACTAGGAAAATCTACATTATGCACTGTAAATGCAACCTGAATCCCAGGTGCCATCTGAACTTCATAGGGGTTCGGTGCTATCAGGGAACTACTTAGCAGACCAAGTTTCACCCGAAGATGTAATGCTAGGCAAGAAGATTAGAATCCACGAACACTCCTGAATTACGGGAACAGATTTATTTTATTTATTTATTTAATGTGATTTTATATAACGCGCACATTACCCAAAGGTGTCAGAGCGCTTTACAAAAGAACCAGTTGCGTTACATAAGGGCTTTGGATTACATGAGTTACATAAGAGATACAAACAGAAACAATTGCAAATGAACAAGTTGTAAAGTCACTCAAGGAAGAGATATAAACAGAGAAAAATTGCAAATGTACAAGTTGTAAAATCATCCAAGGAAGAGGTATAAACTCTTAAAGCACATAGGAATGGTAGTAAGTACAAAGGTCTACTACATATACTAGTGGTTAGCGTTCTATATATACAAATGGTAAATTGTCTATTACATAGGAACATAAAAAAAAAAACATTACACAGTTTCATGCCACAAGATAGGTGGGGTAAAGAGCGATGTAGCGGGGGTAAACGGGGGAAAGTAAAAGGGTCGGAATGAGGAGTGGAGCAGGAGGAACAGGCAAGGGTGAAAAAAGAAACTTAAAGGAAAACCAAAAGTCGGGGTGAATATCAGCAAAACCGGTTGGGGACCTGCAAACAAAAAGACCAAAGTCGGGTTCAGATTTTGCATCAAATCATTTTGGACAAGGAAAGGGTTAGAGGGGGGGTACAGGCGCCGTCCAGGGTCACACACTGTCCAGTAAGTCCATTTACGCCAGAAAGTCCGTCAAGATGGAGGATCTAGGTTAAAGACCACAACAACACTGCAAAATAGAGGTGTTGCTGTTTGGTGCGAAACCAATCGGAAAAGCCACAATGGAAAAATCAACCCCAGATGCCCACTAGGTTTGTAAATGGTTTTTCATCCTCTGTGGAACCCTCTCATTCTCACCTAAAGTCACTGCAGACTGCACAGTCAGTTTGAGAAAGTAAGTAACATACGTGAAACAGCCTCAGTGCAGGGTTAACCAGGGTGGAAGGGCTCGCTGCTGCCCTCACATGGGGACATTGTCCTAAATGGAGAAAAGAAAGCCATCTGCCTAACTACATTTGGTAAACATGCGGGTGGTAAGCTATTGCTGACAGGACAACAAGTCTGTGTGCTGAGAATCCCACCGCTGCTGCTACTTAGCAGCAGATGCGCTGTGCACATTTACTTTTGTGACATGATAGGTACAGGCCTGGCTCCAGAAATTTTTATTTGGATGGGCCAAGGATGCATTTGAGTGGGCCACTGCAGGCCCGATTTGTCACTTATATGTCTAGACATGTAATGTCTCTTCGTGAGAGGGTTCATAATCTGTAAGAGTGTTCTTTTCCTCTTCATGATGCTTCTTCCTGTTCAACGCCCTCTTCTGGGATTCCAGCCGCTTGTGTGACCTGGTTGGATTTTTGGTCAAGAATTTTGTTCTTGGACTTTGGCCTTTTGTATTGTGTTGTCAATTGTTCCTTTATTTATCGACTCTATCTGAGCTGCTCGCCAGCAAAAAGAGGAAGGTTCACAGTCTGGTATGAAGGTATACCTGTTACTACGACTTGAATGGTTATAATGTTCTGATGTTGTGCATTCCCATTGGCCAGTTCTTTGCTTGGCCCTCTGGGAACTGTAGTTTTTAGTATTTATCTTGGCTGCTATTGGAATAAAATGCAAAATAAGAAAGCATAATACTCGCCTCGGTGACTTTAATAAAATTAAGACTTTCCGCCATAATCTACTAGGAAAATCTACATTATGCACTGTAAATGCAACCTGAATCCCAGGTGCCATCTGAACTTCATAGGGGTTCGGTGCTATCAGGGAACTACTTAGCAGACCAAGTTTCACCCGAAGATGTAATGCTAGGCAAGAAGATTAGAATCCACAAACACTCCTGAATTACGGGAACAGATTTATTGTATTTATTTATTTAATGTGATTTTATATAACGCGCACATTACCCAAAGGTGTCAGAGCGCTTTACAAAAGAACCAGTTGCGTTACATAAGGGCTTTGGATTACATGAGTTACATAAGAGATACAAACAGAAACAATTGCAAATGAACAAGTTGTAAAGTCACTCAAGGAAGAGATATAAACAGAGAAAAATTGCAAATGTACAAGTTGTAAAATCATCCAAGGAAGAGGTATAAACTCTTAAAGCACATAGGAATGGTAGTAAGTACAAAGGTCTACTACATATACTAGTGGTTAGCGTTCTATATATACAAATGGTAAATTGTCTATTACATAGGAACATAAAAAAAAAAACATTACACAGTTTCATGCCACAAGATAGGTGGGGTAAAGAGCGATGTAGCGGGGGTAAACGGGGGAAAGTAAAAGGGTCGGAATGAGGAGTGGAGCAGGAGGAACAGGCAAGGGTGAAAAAAGAAACTTAAAGGAAAACCAAAAGTCGGGGTGAATATCAGCAAAACCGGTTGGGGACCTGCAAACAAAAAGACCAAAGTCGGGTTCAGATTTTGCATCAAATCATTTTGGACAAGGAAAGGGTTAGAGGGGGGGTACAGGCGCCGTCCAGGGTCACACACTGTCCAGTAAGTCCATTTACGCCAGAAAGTCCGTCAAGATGGAGGATCTAGGTTAAAGACCACAACAACACTGCAAAATAGAGGTGTTGCTGTTTGGTGCGAAACCAATCGGAAAAGCCACAATGGAAAAATCAACCCCAGATGCCCACTAGGTTTGTAAATGGTTTTTCATCCTCTGTGGAACCCTCTCATTCTCACCTAAAGTCACTGCAGACTGCACAGTCAGTTTGAGAAAGTAAGTAACATACGTGAAACAGCCTCAGTGCAGGGTTAACCAGGGTGGAAGGGCTCGCTGCTGCCCTCACATGGGGACATTGTCCTAAATGGAGAAAAGAAAGCCATCTGCCTAACTACATTTGGTAAACATGCGGGTGGTAAGCTATTGCTGACAGGACAACAAGTCTGTGTGCTGAGAATCCCACCGCTGCTGCTACTTAGCAGCAGATGCGCTGTGCACATTTACTTTTGTGACATGATAGGTACAGGCCTGGCTCCAGAAATTTTTATTTGGATGGGCCAAGGATGCATTTGAGTGGGCCACTGCAGGCCCGATTTGTCACTTATATGTCTAGACATGTAATGTCTCTTAGATGGGAAGAGGAGGTTTCTGAGGTAGGAGTATCAGGCAAGTGACGCTTCTCAGGCTCTCCCACATGACCTCCTCCTCGGATTCCCCCTCTGCCACCCTTCACCAGCACCTCTTATCCCTCCGTACCCCCCATATTGACCTCCTCCCCAGATTCCATCACTGCCACCGTCCACCTGTGCCCCTCATCTCTCTATAGCCCAACTATTGACCTCCTTCTCGGACACCCTCACTACCACCCTCCACCAGCGTTCCTCATCTCTACATAGCCCTTCTCTCATATGCATTTCATTTGTTGTGCACTCATATCAGTGTAGGGCGTCATAGTACTTTACATCCCACAAACATTATACAGAGACAATCAATCATACAAGTATGTAAATCAGTCTACAGGGAATGGCACATGAACCAATGAGGATTACAAGGAGTAGGAGTCACCTGTCCTCCATGTGATGGGTAGTATATTTTAAGAGGGTTTGGTCTGGAAAAGCACAAACACAGGATTTAAAGCATAGCCCATGTAGTTAGGGGTTGGCTTTACAGATAATAAGGTATATTTGCCCAAACAAACTCTTTATAGCAACATTAGAATAATGAAAGAGTGGGGAAAGTTCTACCTATATTACAACACAAAAAAGCTAAGTTCTAACTATATCATTCAGGTGTGCATGGAGCTCTTTGATGACATTTCATAGGTCACTATCCTATGATAGGATTGTAATTTCTGAACTCAAAGTAACACAAGAATCTCTGGGACAAAGGCAGTAACCCACTGAGTTATCCACATAAAATATAGTTTATCTGAATTTCAAGACTACCAACAGACAACGAATTGGCAGGATTATTATTTTTTTGTTTTGTCTTGTTTTTTTTTAGTTTTAAACAGCTTTTATTGCTTTCTTATAATGCACATACACAGCTTGTAGCCTACAACCCTGGGGGCCGGCAGCAAAGTATTTCGAGTCCAGAAGCACAAAAACCTGTATAGTTGGATGACACAACCATTCAGCCGACAACCCTGGGGTCCGGCGGCAAACCACTCTGGAGGTATTCAAGACTCTGCAGCCGTTGCAATTGTAATTAAGTATCTCCGCCTACTGTGTCTGTGTATGCAAGTAGTGTGTCCATCTAGTGTAAGGCGTAAAGCTTATATGAACTACCCCCCCAACTGCCCTGCGCTCATCCGCTCCTCCCCTATGTACTTATCATATAGCATTAGAATCCAGGTGCCCCCAGACCTCCCTGTGCTGGTTGGGTAAATAAATGTCGTAGTCACTTATGGTTGCAACTAGTTCGGGCCAGTCAGCACAGCACGAAACAACTTACATCACTTATCAGTGGTCAGAACCCGCGTGTCATGGTCCGTCCCTCCCAGCAACCGCAGTACCCGCCGTCCTCTGTCTGTGTGCCGCTCCCGTATGACGTAGCAAGTGGGTCACCCCGTCGCAGTGGTATGTTGCGTAGCCACAGTCTGCGACAGTACATCAGCTGCCTGCCCCACCACGCTTTGAACTGAATCCGCAGCGTCGCCTCGTTCCCCAGTCCTAAGGTGTGTCAAATAAAGGCTCCAGAAGTTCTTGGGTCGGGACAAGGGAGGGAGAAGGTCGCTATAAAGCTCAGACTGCGTACAGCAATACAGCATGTCATTAGCCAATCTTTTGGTCGTTTGTAATGGCCCCCTCATCCAGCACATTGCTACTACTCTTCTAGCCATTAACATACCCATGTCAGTGAGCCGTCTAACTGCCACCGGCAAGGCTTTGGAGTAACCTAGCAGTGCAAGCGCCGGGTCTGGGGTTAGCTGTAGATCTAGGATCTCGTTCATGGATGAGAAGATGCCTACCCAATATTGCTGTACCCCTGGACAGTACTATGCTAGATGCATAAAGTCTGCAATCGGCACGTGGCACCATTCACATTCAGCCGTTTGTCTCAGACCATATCTGTGGAGACGCTCCGGAGTGTAATAGACCCTTTGCAGAAACTTAAAATGCAACAACCTATGTCGGCCATTCAGCGAGACCTTCTTAGTATTCGCGCAGCAGTATCTCCACATATTGTCATTGATTTCAATCTGTAGATCATTTTGCCATGCCGTTCTCGCCTTCGTGAACAGGGGGCCCTTGTGCTCCAGAGCAAGCTTATACAACTTAGTAATCAACTTCTTAGAAGTTTCCACTTTGATCACACATGTGAGTTCTGGGATCTCCGAAGGTTCCACCATGTCGGGACCTAGCAGGGCTGCTAATGCACTACGCACCCTATGGTATTGAAAACGGCACAGCAAGGGAGCATCACCTCCCTCCTGTACTATTTGCTCGCTTGTTTTCACTATCACATCCGTGAATAAGTCTCCCGCCGTCTTGATGTGCAGTTTGTTTAACGCTTGCACCACGCCCTTTTCTCTCACCGGCGCTACCCATAAGGCCCATTCAATGGGCATACTAGGAGAATATAATAAAGTGCCCTTGTGGGCTTGCAGGAGGGAGTTCCACGCATGATTGGTAGACGCTATGGAGTCCAATATTCCCGTTCTACGGTCCATGGGTCTGAACACCGTGGCCGGGAGTGGGAGTGGGACCGCAAACAGCCTTTCCATGCGTAGGTGGGGGATCCCTGCATCTCCATGGATCCAGGTATGAAGATGTGATGCCTGAGCCACTCTGTAACCCAAACCGCCCATGTCGCACGGCAGCGTGAGCAGTGTCCAATTCACTCTGGGTTGCTTGCCTCCCCAAGCCAGCCTAATCATAAGTTGTGACATAGTTTTGAAGAAGGATTTGGAGAGGACCATAGGAAGGGCGCTAAATAGGAAGAGAAATCTGGGGAGAACCACCATTTTCATGATGGCTATATGGCCTAACAAGGAGAGTGGGAGCTTGCACCACATCTCAACATCGTCCTCTAGTCTTCCAAACGCCACCCCTTAGTTCTCACGCAGAAATGTTTCGGAATCGGTGTGTAGTTTGACTCCTAAGTACCGAACCGGGTCTGTAGACCACTGCAATGGGTATTCCATCTCGAATTTATGTGTCACTGGGGTGAGAGGAAACGCCACTGATTTCACCCAGTTGACTCTGAGACCTGATAGAGCACCGAAACGTACCACCTCTCTCAACATCGAAGACAAATTATTTTCTGGATCGGTGTCATCTGCATATGTAGACATAACTATCTTGTATGTTGGGAAGTTGATTCCCATACTCCCGAAGCGCGCAGGCAAGTGGCTCTGCCGCCAGCGCGTATAATAGGGGGGACAACGGGCAGCCCTGTCTGGTGCCCCTGCTGATAGGGAGCGAGTCTGTTACTAGATCACCCAATCTGAGTCTGGCCGTTGGTTTGTGATATAGAGCACCTAGCATTTGGAGAAACTGTTCGCCTAGGCTCATACGTCGCAATACCCTGCTTAGAAATTGCCACTCGACTGAGTCAAAGGCCTTCTCCATGTCTAGGAATATCGCAGCAGCCTTAGTGTCCTGCTTGATGTGCTGCATAGTGCCTAGTACCGTCTGTATATTATAGGTCAGGTTCCTCTCCGGGATGAAACCCGCCTGCTCCGGGGCGACCAGTTCGGGGGCCAGAAGTGCGAGGCGGGTTGCCAGCACTTTCGCAAATAACTTAGCATCAACATTCAATAAGGACAGTGGCCGGTAGGAGCTAAACTCATCGGGAGCCTTTCCTGGTTTAAGTATCGTGACTATTAGCGCTTCTCTCATCGAGCGAGGCATGCTTCCCTCCACGCAGATGTCGTCAAACAGTGTGGTCAGGTGCGGGATTAGCTTCTCCTGGAAATCTTTGTAGAAGCCCACCGTGAGCCCGTCCGCTCCCGGTGCGCTTCCAGAGTGCATACCCGACAGGGCATCCACTATCTCATCTCTCTCTATGGGCTGCATGAGGAACTCCCGTTGCGCGTCTGAAAGCATGGGCAACGAGATGTGCTCCAGCTAGTCTGAGATTTCCTTTTTTTTCAGTGGTCTTTTGTCGTTCCTCAAGGATAGTAAGGTTCTTTTCCAACAATGACAATCATTGCCGAATGGATTTAAGCACGCTCGAGTGCTTCGACATAGCTATGCCTCTAATGTAGACTTTGAAGGCCTCCCATATGGATTGGAAATTGTCAACAGACCCTATGTTAGCCTCAAAGAAGATATCAATCTCTTCCGCAAGTTCCCCTCGAAAATGTGTGTCTAGAAGCGAAAAGGGGGGGATGCGCCAGGTGAACGGGTGAATCGCCTTGGTTGGGGAGTCCAACTCCAGTAGAAGCGGGGAGTGGTCCGAGAGAGTGCGTGCCAGAACAGGGCAGGCCCTGACGCGCCGTAGCAAACAGGAACTTGCCAGCCAATAGTCTATACTCGTGTGTATGTCATGGTAGGCAGAATAGTGCGTGAATCCCCCCTGTGAGTTGTGCCTATATCTCCATATATCTTCCACAGCTAGACTAATCATTTCTGCCTTCAGCGCCTGCGACGCCACAGAGGGTCTGCGGGGGGGCCCAGCCGACCTATCCAAAGCAGGGTCAAATATTAAGTTTAAGTCACCCCCCCCATAACGCCTGTGACATAGGAAGGGTGCGGACAACCTCAGCCAGATTGCAATAGAACTCCGGGGAATCGTAGTTGGGGCCATATACATTAATGACTAGCGAGTCTAGACCCATCCCAGTGCAACGTGCAAGTACATATCGGCCTTCACTGTCTGCTTGAAGTGGCTTTAGTGTCAGCTTGGATCTAGGGTTGACCCAGGTTAAAACACCCCTGGAGTGTGACGTGAAACTCGCCGCCTCTGTGCAACCCACTAGTCCCTTGCTCTGTAGCATCTTGCTAGATAGTGGAAGGTGCGTCTCTTGTAAGAGTGCTAAGTCTATCCTCTGTCTTTGCAGATAACTCAATACCTTCCTGATCTTCCTATAGTCATTAAGACCATGCACGTTCCATGTGAGGGCACGAAGTGTAGCAGTTGAATCACGCTTATTCAAGTCAGGAGCACCCCACATCGGGATATTTGAGATGTATTGTGAGTGATAGGAAATGTGTTAAGGTCTCAACACCAACAACATTGGAATTGGCAGGATTATTAATCACCAGTTATCAGGACATTTCTATTGTTGTCTTAAATGCGTGGCAGAGCTGGCCTTGATATTGATATAAACCGTTTAAATAAAGCATACAGGAAGTATGTGTCTTGCTGGGGCTTCCCTGGTGATTTTAAAAAGGTGAACAAATAGCCAGAAATTCTATCACCTGCTCGGTTCCTAGTCACAGCCCGATCTGATAAGCAGCTGCAGGGCCAGCAAAGGTGAATCTGGAGAAACAAACTTTTTTTCTCCAGCGTGGAATAGAAAATTAAATATCCACACAACAGAACGGTTAAGGTTACCCAGTGCCAAAGAGAGGATTTACCCCCTTCACCATGACCCTATTTTACCTGAACAAGTGGGCAGGGACAGAGCCCACCTTTCAAAAAGGAGATGTAAGATTGGGGGTGCCTGTGAGAGAGAGCCCATGCCCCATCACGCAATTCCAAGAGTGGTAAGAAAAACAAAACAACGTTCGGGGGAACGCTTTAAATGAAAGAGGCCATTTACTACTAGCCTTCGTGCCGTCACTGCCAGGTCCAAGGCTTACGTTTGGGTGGGCCAGGCTCATGTTTGGGTAGGCCTGGCCTACCTGGCCCACCAGATAGAACCAGGCTTGGATAGGTAGTGCATTTTATTTAACATCTTTGTTTGGCATTTTATGACCCACAGACTTGGGGCGGCGAAGGTAGGAAGGCTGACTGGAAGGAGGCGCCAATTTATTCCTTCATCAACTTCAGTCACCCCTGTATCCACAACAGTGGCGGAGGCTCCTCGGAGCTCTGACAACCCTAGCCCCGCCAAGGCCCTGTGAAAGCCATCTGTCCGGTGGATGGGAGGGAGCGGAGGGTGCCACTCCCCCAGCCCCAACCGGTGCTTACAGATCTCGGCAGAGAGTCTGATGCCCCGTCCATCAGGCAGGGGGTTAGTAAAAGTGCTTACAGTGTAACGTTGCAATTAAAAGATCCAGTCCTGATGGGCAGTCCCAAATGGAGACAGGGCAGTAGCAAGGAGAGACTAAGAAGTCTCATTAATTATAAATCGGAAGCCAGCATTTACCATGGATGATGACGCCAGCCAATGAAAAATATGGACGGGGCTTCCACACCTCTTCTAACACATACCCTAATACTGCATGCCTCACAAAGCGATCAGCGCATGCGCTGCTAAGATAGACTTAACCTAAAAAGAAAGCTAACAGTGGTTTAATCAATCATACAAAAGCAAATCCAACAATATCATTTTAATTCAACTCCTCTATGAAGAAACAGAAACAAAAGTCACCTTGCATATCATTTCCCAACACAATGATGCCAAATGTAACTGTGCACAACACGCTGCAAACCTAACAGAGTAAATGAAGCCATGCAGCCACATAATTACGTCTACAGTATTTCCCAACAAGCACTACATATACACGTGCTGACAGAGCTCAGCATAGAAAACTGCTCCCAATTAATGAATACTGTTAAGGTTGCAGCGAGTATCACTAGGTTTCTACATACCTGATTCATCTTAAATTAAATAACTGTCTACTTTCTATAATGCATGTGGATCTTGTTATCAGTTACAGAACTATGTTGTGGAGGAATCTCTGAAAAGTAGATGTTCTCAACCATATGTGAACCACAAGAACAGAATGGACAATGTTTGTTATGTAACTCCAACTTCCTCTTACTGGCATTAGGCCAGTTGAATACATACAATGTTTTGATTCATGGATTTGGTACGTTTCGTGGATCTTCCAGAACACAGTTTGGAAATAGGCTTTCTACAGCCCCTGACATTTTTTACAACATGAGATATAAAGTCAGTTTCCCTGCAACCCCACAGAGCAGTACTTCAGTGAGGTGAGTATAAGATAACTATTAATTCCATAAAATAGCACTGGGATGATTATTGGAACACAAATCCTTTTTCATAATAGAAGGGCATACTCAAGGACACTGTGAAATAATGAATGTATTTTAAAGATTTATTTTTAAAATCACACTCTTATCTGAGTGCACAGGATATGAGTAGTCAATTATCAGTCAATCAGGAGCTAAGTTCTCGCTGGTCTCAGTCGAAAAGCAATGTCTTGAGACTTTCTGAAATCTGCAAGTGAGGGTGATGTTCAGAGGTGGAGGGGTACGACATTACAGTATTTGGCAGCAAGCTAGGAGACGAAACGACCTCCATTGTAGCTTCGGCAAATGCGGGGTTCGTATGAAAGGATGAGGGAGCCAGAACGTAGTTGTCTGACGGGTTGGTGGAAACTTAAGGGTTGGATAATGTATGCTGGACCCTGGTTGTGGAGGGCATTTAGGCGTCTGTCAACATTTTGAACTGGCATCTCTTCTGACAGGGGAACCAGTGAAGGTTCCTGAGGTTAGGGTGTTGCGTTCCTTTGAGGAAGTGAGAATGAGTTTGGCTTCTGCATTCTGTATGGTCTGGAGTCTTTTCAGGAGCTGGGTAGTGGTTCTGGTGCGGAGTGCGTTTTTGTAGTCCAGTCGACTGATGACGAGGGCTTGCGTGACAGTTTTCCTGATGTCAACGGGGATCCATCTGAAGATTTTCCAGAGCTCGCGGAGGTTATGAAAGCAGACAGATGTGTGGTGTCGTATGTGTAGGATATGATGTTGAGTCCACGGATTCTGACGATGTTGGTCAGGAGTGTTATGTAGGTGTTGAACAAGGTGGAACTGAGAGAAGAGCCTTTGGGAATGCTACGGATGATGCTCTTGAGCTCAAAGTGAAGCGCGTTAGGCGGAGTCACTGGGTATGGCTTCTGAGGAAGGATGCAACCCATTTGAGAGCATCTCCATGGATGCAGACGTGGTGGTGGTCTTCTGATGAGGGTGTGGTGGTATACAATTTGGAACAGGGCCAGCTTTAGCACTGGTCACGCCCGGTATATAAATCTATTTTGGTGCCCCCCCTTAAGACCTCCTCCTCAGATTCCCTCACTACCACCCTGCAAAAGTGCCACTTGTTCCTCCATAGCCCCTATCTCACATACATTTCATATGTTTCAAAGTGCTAGGAAAATCTGGCTTTACGTATCCTTAACTATCCACATCAAATACAGACATGTTCTTTGCAACAAGCATATTAACCCTCCGGGGTAGTTTATGGTGAGTTAAGACTGCCACTAGACAAAACTGCGATCTCTCTCTCAAGCAGGAAAGTTATTCACACAAGTTATCATGCTATCTTTATTGTGCAAGGAACTCTGCAGTAGGTGTTGTGTAAATCAGACATTATTGCTAAATACAGCCCCCCCACCCCCCAAGGTCAGTGCTCCTCCTCTAGGTCAGCACATGGTGCGGCCGCACCTGTCGCACTGCCCTATAGCCCACCCTGATTTCAAATGCTGCTGAGAGGTCATGGAGGATAAAGGCCGCTGTTTCACCAAGGTTGAGGAGGGATCTGATGTCGTCAGTGGTGGCAATCAGGGCAGTCTCTGTGATGTGGTTGGTTCGGAAGCCAAATTAGGAGGTGTTGAGCAGGTTGTTTCTTTCCAGGTGTTCGGTGAGCTGGTGGTTGATGGCCTTCTCGAGGACTTTGGCAGTGAATGGGAGCAGCGGGATGGGGCGGTAGGTTTTGAGTACCCTAGAGTCAGAGGAGGGCTTCTTCAGGAGGGATCTGACCCCAGGATGTTTCCATTTTTTGTAAGTATGGGCGAATTTTGCAGATCTGCGGTCTGCGAATTCACGCAAAATTGCAAAAAAGTCCGCGAATTCGTGGATTTTCCCACAAACTTGCGGATTTTTTTGCGATTTCCATCTACTCAACTGGAGTACTTTCTACTGGCTAATCAGTAAGTGCTACCTTATTGGGTAAATGTATCGTTCTTTTCCTACACTGCAGCTGCGTAAAGGGCCAGAAGATTTATCTCCACTGACCATGTGTGCCTGTATCTTTGCCACCGCGCCAAAAGGTGCCGAGGTCCCTTGAGTGAGCTGTCCATCATAGTTGTGAAAGGGCGAGAAGACGTTTGATACTGCTAGTGTGTGGTGCGGGGCTTCTATGCGTGTCATCAACATGCCTCTTGTGTATAAAGGGTCAGAGAGCGAGCAGGGCAGCAGGTCAGGAGAAAGCAGCCTCCTGGTCACAGGAACTACACGGGGATTGCGCTCGAGAAACTCATGGATTCAAAGACCTCCCTCGAGTATTACAGCTACTTTTCGACGGCAGATATGGGGTTACAGCACACTTGCTCAGCCTCGACCGTGCTCACTAATGTTTTGGGCTGATTAAAACGTTACTGAATTTGAGCTTTAACTCGGGCACCTGCTTTATTTATATCTATAAGTGCTTCCTGTTGAGGTCTAATTTTTGTGACAGGAGCCTCGTGCCAGAATGAATCTTGCCCTGCATAGTTATCCACGAAGATGCCACCATTTTGTGCAATACCTCTACTCAACTGGAGTACTTTCTACTGGCTAACCCAGTAAGTACTACCTTGTTGGGTAAAGGATAGTGCTTTTCCTACACTGCAGCTGCGTAGGGCCAGAAGATTTGTCTCCACTGACCATGTGTGCCTGTAACTTTTCCACAGCGCCAGAAGGCGCCGAGATCCCTTGAGTGAGCTGTCCATCATAGTTGGGAAAGGGCGGGAAGATGTTTGATACCGCTAGTGTGTGGTGCGGGGCTTCTATGCGTGTCAACATGCCTCGTGTGTATAAAGGGTCAGAGAGCGAGCAGGGCAGCAGGTGAGGAGAAAGCAGCCTCCTGGTCACATGAACTACATGGGGATTGCGCTTGAGAAACTCATGGATTCAAAGACCTCCCTCGGGTATTACAGCTAATTTTCGATGGCAGATATGGGGTTAAAGCACACTTGCCCAGCCTCGATCGTGCTCACTAATGTTTTGGGCTGATTAAAACGTTACTGAATTTGAGCTTCAACTCGGGCACCTGCTTTATTTATATCTATAAGTGCTTCCTGTTGAGGTTTAATTTTTGTGACAGGAGCCTCGTGCCAGAATGAATCCTGCCCTGCATAGTTATCCACGAAGATGCCACCGTTTTGTGCAATACCTCTACTCAACTGGAGTACTTTCTACTGGCTAATCCAGTAAGTACTACCTTGTTGGGTAAAGGATAGTGCTTTTCCTACACTGCAGCTGCGTAGGGCCAGAAGATTTGTCTCCACTGACCATGTGTGCCTGTAACTTTTCCACAGCGCCAGAAGGCGCCGAGATCCCTTGAGTGAGCTGTCCATCATAGTTGGGAAAGGGCGGGAAGATGTTTGATACCGCTAGTGTGTGGTGCGGGGCTTCTATGCGTGTCAACATGCCTCGTGTGTATAAAGGGTCAGAGAGCGAGCAGGGCAGCAGGTGAGGAGAAAGCAGCCTCCTGGTCACAGGAACTACACGGGGGTTGCGCTCGAGAAACTCAGGGATGCAAAGACCTCACTCGGGTATTACAGCTAATTTACGACAGCAGATATGGAGTTAAAGCACACTTGCCCAGCCTCGACCGTGCTCACTAATGTCTTGGGCTGATTAAAACGTTACTGAATTTGAGCTTCAACTTGGGCAACTTCTTTATTTATATCTGTAAGTGCTTCCTGTTGAGGTTTAATTTTTGGCCCACAGGAAGCACTTACAGAGTTAAGGTAGGTGCCCGAGGTGAAGCTAACTTTGTAACCATTTTAGAATGGCGCCGGCAAGCTGCCAGAGTTCCTTACTTGCAAGTTGCAACTCTGGCAGCTTGCCGGCGCCATTCTAAGATGGTTACAAAGTTAGCTTTCTTCAACTCGAGCACCTGCCTTAACTGAAATCCGCCCGCAAGCGGATTTGCGGATTTTTAGGAAATTTCGCGAGATTTGTGGATTGCGAAATTGCCGAAAATCCGCAAATTCCGCGAGCGAATGGATTTTCCACCCATAGTTAATTTTTGGGGGAAGGTGGCGATGGTGATGGATGCACTGAGAATGAAGGTGAGTGCAGTGCTGATTTCTTTGTGTCCGAGGTTGAAGATGTGGTGGGGGCTAGGGATCGTGGGTGATTCTGAGAGGATGAAGGTCATGATGACTGTGGTGTTCTGCATGGGGAGTAGATTCCAGGTGGTGAGCAGGTGGCTGTGGGTGGTGTCTATTGGTGTGAGGAGGTTGTTAATGTCAATGGGTTGTGGATCAAAGTTGCTCTAGATAGGTGATATCTTGTTGAGGAAGTAGTTCGCTAGTGTGTCGCAAAGTTCTAGGGCATGTCATAATGTGTTCTTGGTGACTGAAGGACAGGAGAAATCTCTTACTATGCTGAAGAGTTACTTGGTAGGGCTGTAGTTGGCGCTTGCCTCAATGCAGTCTGTCAGGGCATCTGTTTGTGCCCTTGAGGCGCTGTATTTGTTGAGAGCTGACATAAAGGCAGGATGGTCTGTGGGGTTTCTGGTGGCGTGCCATAGTCTTTCTAGTTGCTAGCATTTGTGTTTGATGGTCCAGAGTTCTGGTGTGTACCAACTGGCATGTTTTGTGAGTGTGCTGGTATTGGAAGGCTTCATGGAGGTGACTCGGTTGGTGAAGTTGGAGCTCTAGGCAGAGAAGTTCTGGATGACCTGATCCAGGTTCGTTGTGGTGTTGGGCTGGGTGGTGTTGAGGGCATCCGTCCATTGGGTCTCTGTCACTTTGCATCAGTTGTGGTGGGAGGAGCTCGAGGGCTTGGTGGTGGTTGTGAACTGGCGTAGCTGCGATGGGGAAGTGGATGATGGCTGTGTGTGGGGCTAGTGACCAGCTAGGTGAAGACAATGTTGCTCGTGCTTTCCAGGAGGTTGGTGGAGTTGGTATCTTTGGAGCCATCAAGGTTGAAGTTGAAGTCGCAGAGGAAGATATATGGCTAGAGAGGCGATGAAGTTAGCGATGGCATCGCAGGCGCCTGTACAAGGTCCTGTGGGTCTGTAGGCAAGGGTTCCTCTGATGGTCATCTTGGCGTCGGTTTGAAGTTGGAAGTTAAGATGTTCCATGATCGGTGTGATGTCGTCTTTGTAACTATAAGAAAAACAAACAGTATAGTTGCTGCACTATTTATGAGAATTGTGAACAGCACAAAATATTGCAACATATTGGCAGTGTAATGTTGGCTCATATCCTCATATCGCTTCTTTACTAAGCTAAACCCAGCAGCAAAAGAATACCCTAATTTGAGTTAAAAAAATGAATCAGACTCTCATACCTGTTTAAACAATGAGGCAACTCTCTCTTATTCACTTTCATTATTATTCTTTGTGATCTAAGCAGCTGTAAGCAATCCCTTAACTAGTTTGGCTCCTTTCTGTCTGCCAGAACCCAATCTGACTCTCTTCCTCCCTTTCATGTCTTTTGTCCCTAGTACTTATGGTGTCCCTCAGGGCTCATCTCTTAATCGTGTCTTGTTTAATATATACATCACCCCCTAGTATCCTTGATCTGCTCTTTTGTATATACCATCATGTCATATGCTAATGACACTTAAAATACATTTTCTAATTCTGACAATTCCTCTTTCATTCAGAAAATGTATTCTCTTGTATGTCCACTCCTCTGTGGCCAGTTGGATGAAAAACAATTGCCTCAAACTTAAGAGTGATAAACTGAATTACTTATCTTTGCAAGGAACCCTTCTATCTGATCGTCTCTCTAGTGGTCTTCCGATCTGGGCCCTACCCTAGACTCTGTCCCTTAACAGACACCTTGGTTTCCTATACAACTACAACTAACTTGAATTTCTCTACTCAAGTCTGCCAGACAGTAGCTATCTTGTTTTTCCTACTCAGGATGCTGAGCAAAATGCTTACCTATCTCCATTTCTTCACGTAAGACTGTAGTCCAGTCAGTTATCACCTTTTGACTTTACTATGGTAATTGCCTTTACCTAGGTATCACTGCCTACCTCTTTCATTGCTTGCATATCACTGAAAATGCAGTTGTATGTTTGATCCTGAAACTTATTTGTTGTGTGTTTGTGTTTCCTTTACTCATGGATCTTCATTGGCTCCCTGTTCAGAAATAGAATTAGACTACGGCTACCTTTTCTCAGACATGAATTCTCTCTTTATCAGTCTATCTTCCTTCTATGCTCAGCTTCTGCTAATCTTTAGGGGTGGGTGGTAAGCTCTACTATGCCAGCAGAGTTTGCAGTGTTGCCCGTCTGTACTCTGCTTGGAGCACGGAGTTCGACAAAAACTCTGCCAACTGCCGTGTGGCGGAATTTACCAGCACCGTGGTTCACCCCTAGTCAGGACCTTGGGCTGGGGTGGGGGGGGAGCTGAGGCCGCTCTGCACATGCCTGTCTTTCTCCTAGCAGGCTGAGTGAATTGACGGGCAGAAGTTAATTTCACCAGAGATGCACTTTCTCACTGGCGGAGGACTGGCGATGGCTCGGCCATACCCAGTACTGTGTCTGCTTGACCTGCTGTTGCAGTGGTGCACATGCCAGAGTTATGTGCCTCAGCACGACAGCCCACCATATACTATCCTCCAGTCCTCTCCGGACATAGAACCTGGGTAAGGAAGTGGTGGAGGGGGCCAGAGAGAGATGGAGAGAGAGCCACAGAAAGTCAGGAAAGCCATGTGTTGGCCTCCTTCTCAGTGTGAAATGTTATTCACAGAAATACATTAGTGCATAAACGTGAACAATTGACTGTAAAGAGATGAGGTTGAGCGATTTGTATGCAATAAAGCACTTTCATACTGTGACTCATCTATCCAAATGAGCAGGGCTTCAGGGTGCTGAATATTTTTGCACGTTCGGGTAAGCAAGCATGTCATTATTTCACTTTGCCCATGGCGGCAGAGCTCCCTGCATGGAGTGAGCGTTGCAGAGTGCAAGGATGCTTCACTGGTCTGACTCGTGCATTGAAAATACTGCCACATGTTTACAGTGGGTCTGAGGCGGAACACGCGTGTGTCTCTCACGATGTCACAGGCTGACAATCTCTACACAGTCTTTTCTTCACAACCAGGAACTTTATAAAGGAGACTACAACTGGTGTGATCATCTTCAAGCTCGTCAAGCTGGGGACTGTGCTCCTCAGCTTTTTATCTTATTTATTTGAGAAACCCTGAAATGTTATTCAGAACAATACTAGTGTATAGACATGAAATATCTACTGAAAAGACTTGAGGCCGAAGGAGCACTTATATACTGTGACTCATCTATACTCTAAATGGGCGGGGCTGCGTGGCATCAAATATTTCTTCACATTCGGGTAAGCAGGCATGTCAGTATTTCACTTTGCCTATGGCAGCAGAGCTCCTTGCGCGGACTGGACATAGTACAGCGCGACAATGCTTCACTGGCTGGACCCGTGCACTGAAAGTGCTGCCAAGTGTTTACAGTGGGTCTGAGGTGGTACACTCATGTGTCTCTGATGATATTGCAGGCTCACAATCTCCATGCGGTCTTTTCTGCAGAGTCAGAGACTTTGTATGGGAGACTGGAACTGGTGTGCTCATCTTAAAGCTCATCAAGCCAGGGAGTGCGCTCCTCTGATGTGTATCTAGACAGAGTTTACATAAGTAGCAGCACTTTTAACATATTCCTCTTAACTGATCTCAAACTTACAGCAAGGGTAATAATCTTTTACAGCTACATTTTGATATTTTAAAATCCAAGCACCATAAGTGTAGGGTGGGTGGAACTCCTCGGAATCTCACAGAGATTTTATGTAACTTCATGGAATTCCATGGAGTAAAACTATGTCGATCCCTACTAATCTTATAGTTACCTTGCGAATCCTGCATGGTCATATTGAGGCACCACTAATTTTCTAATTTTTAGGTCAAATACTGAAACTCCTTACCATTTAGCATCAAGGGCATCTCCTGCACCCTCCTATTTAGGAAGAGGTTAAAAACCTGACTCTTCCAACAGGAGTAACTCTTTCTTCAGTTTTTTTCCTTTGCAAAATCTTCACATGGAGTCAAGACTTTCCAGGCATTGGGTTAATGTACTGAGAAAAAAGTGATGGGTGGAATGGGTAGAAATTCATGAAAAAATCATAATAACTTACTTTCTTTCTTTCGTTCTTTGTTTCTTTCTTTGTTTCTTTGTTTCTTTCTTTCCTAGACTCAATAGGTGAAAGAGAGCTTTACAAATTCAAGATTCCTCTACACATAAAAGGGGATATGTTTCACAATCAAAAAAGTTGCGATACAATAAGCCTTGCACAGTTCAAAGACTCTACAGTATAAGATAGATCAGTTAAGGTGGACAGTGGCTGTGCTTGTGCATGGTTAGAAAACAATTACCTTTTCCTTTTTAAGCAGCCGCATTATTAACTTATCACATTTACATGTGTTTTTACATGACATGGAAGAACAATTTTTGGGTTAAAATCCAGTCGTCAGGTCCACATATTTGCATAGACAGGTCATATTAGAGTAACATTGAAAAGAAGACGATCGGAAAAGTTGGGAAGTATTACTGGAACAGTGTTTTTTGTTCATCCGACTTTTAAAATATTTGAGTCGTCGGTTTGTTCCGATGACTAGATATATTGAATTCAACAACTTGAGAGCAAATCCACGGTTGAAGGGTCCTTTTCTTTTTGCGACCGGGAATTCCAGCAAAAGAGAATTAGCAGTATTGTTGTAGTCTGGGATTACAAGTTGTTTTAATAGAAAGCTCTGAGTTTCAGAGTGGAGTAGTTTGAGAATAACACACCCAAATGAGGCATTTCATTCCATTGTGTTTTTTTGCTCAATATGCTATGACTGTCTTTAAACATACGGATGAGCTAAACAATGACAGAATGAAATGTATTATTACTGCCGTTTTCATATTGATTCAAGCCTGTCCTTCCATAACGTTTGTGCTGCTGATCAGGTTTTATTCAAACGTTTCATTAAATTCTTTATATATAGTTTACTTCTCCACATTTTGATGTTTTCTTTTTATAAAGTTGGTTCTTCTCAATTAACTACATCAGCTATTAACTGGCATGCAAAAGCATTGTTGCTGAGAATATTTAATTGATTTTGCACAACAAGGTCACTATCACTCCTGAGCATAGCAACCTACCAATAAGAGAAATCATGTTCAAGGATATGTATGTTTTTTAGGTATTGCTTTAACACTGAATCTCTTCTACTTGTTTCCTATCTACTTCATCTACTGTCACTCAACATTACAGTTGGGTGTTTCTACTAAAAACAGAGGACACTTCTGCAATACTTACTCATGGACTTTTCCTCTCAAAAATAATATACCAATGTGGTGTGTAAAAGGTAACTGTAGTACATATACTAACATATCATTCTTGGAAGAAGGCTGAACATGTAGGTTCTAACTGTCAGGTTACACCTGTGAATGGAGCAAGTTAAAGACTATTCAGGAGTTCACAAATATGTTATGCTATTCCCATAAGAATCTGAAACAGTTACAAATTATCATCTTTATTAACAAGTATTTCAACAGTGGGAAAGGCAAAAATGTAATATGTACATTTGCCAAATGCAATTATAACCAATAGGGCATTTGCTTTTGCACTTGAAAACATATTTATTCATTTTCTGAGCAGGGAATATAGGGCCAGATCTACAAACAATAGCAATAGCGTTTACCAAGCAGAGATTGTTTGTGAATTGCTCTTTGGTTATCAATATTACTATTGTATAAAGGGTTTATGTAGCCCCTATTTCTTAAATAGTGATTTGTAGTAGATTGCAAATAGACCTGACTCATGAATAGTAATGAAGTAGGTTGCAATTTGTGACTCAATGTGATTCACTGTCATCACAGGGATGGTGGCTTCCTGGGGTCAGCAGACCACCATGTCTGTGATTGCTTTCAAATAAACTAAATATATACTTTTTAAAACGCAGCCTATTTTCCTTAAGGGAGTAGAGGTTGCATTTTAAAAAGAAAAAAATGATCACTGCCTGCTCTTAAAAAATATTTTTTCAACCATTCTTTAAGGGCAAGGGGTCCCTTGGTGACTTTGAGTTGGTGGTAAAGTGTGAATGTTTTGGGATCGCATTTCAGTCGAAAAACATTCATACATACCAATTATCGAAGGAGTATGACACCAACATGTAAAAGGACATTGATAGTAAAACACATAGCTGCTGTTTGGGGCAAACAAGCACCAAATGGTGACTGCAGATTGTCTGTCTTATGTAGAGTTAAGTCAGATGTCTGTACTGTTAGAGATGTGTGAAGTAATAAGGGAAGATTTTTAAAAACCTTCCAAGCATTATAAAGCTAAAATATTAAGGCTGCATTTGTGGCCCTTCATAGCAGCAGAAAGCCATTTTGTGAATCGCTGCTTGGGAGTCATTCCCTGTTTCCAGGCGCATTATGTCCACAGCCCCAAGTGCTTGAATCCCACCCCATTCCTCCAGCATTCCTCGCTCCACAAGAACCCATTCCCTACTTCCCAAACTCACTTTTACCTAACCTTCTTTTACCCATCTCTGTGTCTAGAGCCTAAACTGACCGCACCAAAGCCTGTTCAACAAACCTCTTGGCGTATCTCAGATAATGGTTTGCAGTCACAGGATGTCCTGTTTTTCATGGAAAGTCACCCTGTAGCTGGATACCAGAAGAATATGTGGGCCCCAGTCAAGTTAAATATTCGCATTAGCAAAGTGGAAAAACTTTGGACACTTTGACAAATTCACTTGACTTCATGGGTGTAGGATAAACTGTTGTCCACCCATCTGCCTTTGCAACCGAACAATCCAAAGATTGATTAAAGGGTTTACGTGGGCATTCTTGATCTCTAATTACCATATTGATGCTGCAGAATGTGAAACAGCTTGTGATTTTCCCAGGCCTGCCAATTGATGGTTCTGTGATTGGATGAGAGCTCTTGGTCAGATGACTTGGAGATGTTCTGAGAGGCCTTCTGACATTCAGTCTGTAGGTGTTTCTTGCCTTGAACCCTTCAACAAGCGAAAGAGGGAGACAGATGGACTAAGAAAGATGGAGAGGGAAGTCAGAGATAGGAAGAAAGTTATACAGACTGCACATGATTGTTTTTTGTATTTGTGTTTTGAAGATCAGTTTGCTTTAAATACTGTTGGGGTATTGCTCCTTGTTTGGTTGAAGTATAGTTCTTCCAGAGAGCCCTATTTGTTTAGTCTCTCCAAGTCAGGTTAGTGCATGAGGTGGTTACAAGGAAAGTGGGTATCCCCTAATGAGTCACCGGAATCGTAAATCATTTTAGCTATCCTTTGATCAGATGTTTACCTTTCCGAAGATAGGCCTGTTTGGATTTTGCTCAATAAATATCAGGTGAGGGATTTCTCCTGTGGTGCACTCAACACCTGGGTTTCTTTTACAAGGTATATTTGCCTTAGTCGTGGGAGAATGTAAATTTTCATTTGCATAAATAACACATTTATTACAAAATGTGATCTGCAATAATTAATAATATGTACATTAATCATGTAGTTTGGAGCTGGTGGTTGCCACATTTATGAGCTGCACCAGAGTTAACATGTTGTAAGATACTAAGTTATCCATTTACAAATTTTAGGCAAAGAGGCTTGCACATTTTCTTTGCGGTGCTGTATTTTTCCATACGTTTTTTACTAGTACTTATGTGGTCCTAATATACATCAGGCAGGAGTCAACAATTTCAGACATATTTAAAATGGCAGGCGGAAAAATCCTCATTAAGGAAGATCTCAACTTTGGGATGAACTCCCAAATGGCGTTGCAGCGCGCACAATGTAATTTGTTTTATTTATTTATTTATTTATTTATGTACTTACCTTCGGTCGGCCGTATGCCGGAGTTTACTACCCTCTACCCTGCCCCACAACACATCCACTACAAGCTGCTACTGGCTTTCAGGATCGGGTCCTAGAAGGCTACTAATCTTGGGTGAATAGCCTTACACAGCATGGTGAAAGCCAGGCCTTGGCATCCTAGAACTTGCTGTGTTTTACCTCCAGATATCAATACCAGCCCTTAGGTTGCCTTGATTGCAACACCGATAACGCACAGAGTCTGAGCCCAATTAGAGCTTTGCAAAATGAGGGTATTTGTTATGTTTGGAAAAGTTTGGAATGCATGGAAATTACAAGCTGTTAACTGAATTGCTTTCACGCCAGCATCAAATAGGCAGAAAAGCAAACTAGGAACAATTTGCAAAATGATGCCTTCCAAAATGAGAAATGGCAAATCTGGGCATGAGCAAGTAGATGATATTGAAGAGACAGATCTACCAAAGGAACACCTTATACCTGGATGACTGAGGCACGAATATGTTTTTTTTTTTTTGTCTGAGATGGTTTCTACATATTGACTCACAGTAAATTTCTTTCAATTGAAGGATGCATTCTTTTTGACAGTGATGGGAACAAGCATATAGCAATCATACAAATATTTGTTGATGTATTTTACGAATAACATATGTCAAGATGTTTATATAGAATTTCTGTATTTTGGAGTTTGCTGTTAGTCAACAGGAAAGAAACCAACGTTCTCCCTCATTAAGGGTTGACTAGCAATGAATAATTAGGTGCAGATAGCTTTTGTGTGCTCCTTTTCAGGACTACAATCTATGCACCATTTGAGTAATGCAGCTTTATTCACTGTTCACTTTTTTCCAGCTAATCCTTAGTGACATTTGCATGGGGGATATATTGGAGAAAGAGTAAATCCTGTAGTAATTGAATGCTCAAACTCAGATACCAGTGGTCATCACCTAATCTGACTCCATTGACTTTGTAATGGAGTGATAATTATGTAATGGTTAAAAAGAGCAAAATGTGTTTTAGGATTTTTCCCTGGTGCAACATTACCATAAGTTATTGTTTGGAACTCAGTTGAGAGCAACACAACTAAAAAGGCCATGTTATTCAGTGTTGACATTGATAATCCCCTTGTATGGTTCTGGATACAAGAGATGCATTCATGCTGGTCTTCTAGTAAAGTCCTCTGAAAGCAACACTCTCAGACTGTTTCTTTTGAACTCAGTTAAATGTGGGCAGTCCTTGTAGCAAGCATGGCCTTTCGGCCCAAAAACTATAGAAACAAGATATTACTGCAACTTCATTGCAGCAAATTCACTCCCTTTCAGGCTTTGATTTCGAGGTACTGAGATCAAACAAAGCCTACTCTTGGAGGATGATTGCAGGTTTAGAAACTGTGATAAGGGTATCACTTTGAGGACAATAAATAATTAGAATGTCCAGGCATTGTTATGACTCAAATAAGAAGGTATGGGACTTTTTCTGCACTCGAATCTTCAACAACTCAGTGAAAAATGTATATGGCTACCCAAGTAGCCTGCAAACTATATCTTACTCCCTAATTGAAGGGACTCAATTACATGTGTAGCATCACAGGAAACAGCAAGTTAGTCTGGTATCTAAGAAATGTACTTTTTGTGCTGTTTCTGATCTGTTCAAGTGAGTCACAAAGTTCTAATTACCTTTCAGTTCTTCCAGTTTGATCGGGTTATTTTTCATATTAAATGTATTTGCAGCATCTCGACATTAACTCGTAAACACACAAATGCTATTAACTGTGCATTCCTCACAATATATTGACTCTAGCTAATGTAGGCCTGTGCTTTTAGTATGGCTCACAATTGGGAACCATCGTATTACATGTCATGTGTGTATTTTATTTCTAGGAGAAGCTGAAGTACAAGACGTATCTTTGTTTTCTTTCTCATGTGAAATGTTTTCCTTTATGTGATCTGTATAATTTCCAAATTAGTGCCTACAGTCCACCTTCAGAGTACAGGCTGGTCCAATGTATCTTGTGTGTTGCAGATAACTGTACGTTTTAAGGAGGTTTAAGCTGCATTGCGTAGTATCCTGATAAACTAATGAGCCTTATATTGTACCTGTCAGCTTTATTCTTCTGCAGAAGCTGTACGATCACACCCTGCACATGTTTTACTTCCATGATGTCCCTTCATTGCGGGTATGCTCTGTCTTTGGCTGGTCCGATACACTCCCTATCATAACATTCAGACAGAGTGCTGGCATCCCAAAAACAGACGAAACCTCATAGACTGGTCTCCAGGCTGAATATTCTTTCTCTCATTCCTTTTCTACCCAGAGATCTGTTTGGTGATACATTCCACCTTGTTAACCGGTACATACAGGGGTGGCTCCTGTGTTATGGCGGATGTGCGTCCCGCCCACCCTGCTGAAAGCCAGCAGAGGCAAAGGACAAAAATAAAATGATAAAACAATTTTATTATCATTTTATTTTTCGTGCTGCAGACTGGAACTGATGCTGTAGTTGCAGCACAAAGGAGTAGGGGGAGTGATGGGCACTGCTAACTGCTCATGACGGTTTGGCCGTCCCTCTGGGGCCGTCCAAACCGTCATGCGCGGTTGTCTTTTCTCCACCTTGCTGCGTTGTACTGTTGGGTGGAGAAACCAACACAGGTTCCCAGTCTCTATGTCTGAGCACAGAATTGAGGTGCTCCGACCAATCCCAGCACTGCTCACATGCTTGACATAGTGTTCCCAGCATCTGAGCAGCGCTGGGATTGGGAGCTGGAAGCCTGCGGAGTGTGCAGCACTTCCTGGACGTTCAGGCGGTGAGGATCGGTAGGAAGGCAGCGGCCGTCGGAGTAGGTAGGTGAATTTTTCTTTCTTTCTTTATATTCTTTTTTTTGTTTGTGTTCCCTCCTTCCCCTGCTCTACCACATTGCAAGAAAAGTGGCCGCTCCCGAGTACATATATCAAGAGACAGCAGGAGCTTTTAGCAGGTTAATAGTACTGAAACCTGAAAGAGAGATGCTATCATATACCACTGAGCGATTTAAAAAAATGTAGCCTGACCGCCAGCATTGAGGGTCATATGGATGTTGTTCGTGGCTGATCCAAAAACTGCCTCCATGCTAAAAGAGGAGTGAAATCCAGATTGTTTGCAGTCTAAGATCCCTCAGTGAAAGTGTTGAGTTGTAGATTCACTAGGTTTTCACTAACCTTTGAAGCGAGTGATAAAAGGTGGATACGTCTGGATTTTGACAGTACCAAGGGATTCAGTGTGATTTTCTTTAATAGAGGAAAGGCAAGTCCATTTTTTTAGTCAGTTGATACTGTTGCACATGTTACAACTTTGGCTTAACTCAACATGGTGTGCTTTCTCACCCAGGAGCGATGCAGGTGAACTCGGTTCAATGTACCAGCAATTAATGTGAAAGACAGGATATTGTAGCCCTGCAAAACACTATCCAGTGTGTGATTGACATAGAAGTATTGTTATGAACCCCAATGTACCCCAATATAGGCCTAGGTAGTTGCACAACCTTTTACCTACATTTGTCCTACCATTGTTCTACATTACGGTTCTGGCGCTGACCTTTTACCTAGTTAGCTGCCGCATAAATGTTGTGTGGTTTTCTCCGAAAAGTAGCCTAATTCATTATGCGTGAGGATTCTCAGTATCACAGCAGGATTACCATCTTCTTCATAATAGCTCTGTATAAGGGTCACCACTATCGTCATCCTCAGCTGACATGCCCACAGTACCATGACACATCTAGGTAGAACCCCTGAGGGTACCTTTTGAGTATATAAGCACCACATCTTCTGCTAGGCAATTCAGAGGAGAAGGACTTCCATGCTGACACAATCACACGAGACGGTGAGGTGCCTGCACGCAGATACTCCAGCACGCAGTGGTCTGACATCACTCGCAGGGTGTCCAACTCGAGACCAAGACTGGGTCCTTCGTAGGCTTTTTCCTAGGGGGATTCTTGGCTATACACCTACATACATGCTAGGTACACTTAGGTACATCTAGTTAGGGTTTGCATAGTAGGAGAACGCATTATTACTGTCATGTATCTATATGCCTGCATATATTTACTGTTATAGCACTATGGTAGAATTCTGCCTTCTTTTTACTCTATTGGTGCTTATAACTGTAAACATCTGTTTCTGGCTAATGGTTTTTGCAGCACACGTATTTTATACTAGAATTACCCTGGTTCAATAAATGCTTATTGAAAACGCCACCACCATTTATTCTGTGTATCTCCCTCAGACAAAATGAGCACGAGTGACTGAGCCAAAAGTACTGTACTGTTTTCACGATCCCTGAGGGGTCTGGGTTGTCATGTTCGATAGTTGCCAGAAACTATTTGCTCCTTGCTAAGAGGGGATCAAAGTGGCACTGTGAACTAGCTGGTCTACAGACTAACATATCCTCTGGAAGTGTCTGGAAACAGACTGGACACCATTCTCTTCCTTTATGTTGTCTAAACACGCAGATCCTATATAGATTTATAGGAACTACACAACAGTATTGCTTTTGGGTTACTCACCTTACCATAAAGGGATCACAGGCAGAAACAGACCTTATTTTGTAATTCACAGTATAACACACATACTGTACTAAGAGGAATGAACACTTTTAAGTAAAAATTATTTATTACTAAAGGGACAATCTGTTTCTTAGTTCATCTAAAACAACACAAAATATCATAAAAAGAGCAAGAAAGCATGTTATAAATAACAAAAATAAAATGAACACTTCTAGCATTGTTTAAAATGCATCTAAAAAAGTGATGCTCCTCCAACATATGTAATGAGCCATGCTGTTTTTTTGATCTTGTGAAAGTCAATAAAAATAAAATAAAATAAAAATGAAAAAGTGATGCTCCGGGGGCAATAGGGGCTTGTAAATATGCCCCTTTATGTCAATATAGACCTGAATTCAAGCGACTTGTTTCAGAGGTTAGTTAAGACTGGATCAATAGCCCTGGCAAGTTTATTTAGACTAGACGGATGTAATGTGAAATCCAAAGAAATGTAAATGGATTTTGATAGCACCATACTTAAGTTGGCCAGAACAAAGGAAGAAAGCGGTACTGATATTCTTGTTGACTGGAATTGTAGAGGGACACAAGGCAGGGGTTTTTGAAATGCTTTTTTGGGCTGCAATGAGCAAACACCCAAACCCTCAAGGCCCTAATCTGGGTAGAAATGTACACAGATCCATCCCAGAATGCTTGGGCAATTGCACTAAAGATGCACTTTCAACTCTCAAACATGCTATAAAGTGTGTACATTTGGGCATGACCTGCGAAATACACTTTCAGGACAAATTAAACTGTGTGATGTCATGTAGTGAGCTCACAGCGTCTACAGTTTTTCCTTAGTAAGGTTTCTACATTGACACAGTATTACTCAACTTTGCACATACGCACCTTTATTTTATTATAAAGTCACTTGAACTGCAATGTTTTAAAGAGTATTTTAATGTATATTTTTTCTTACCCAAAATAAAGTTACCACTACTATTAGAGCAAGGGAAAAGTTGTTCATAATGTTCTCATAATGTTTAAGTGGATGGGGTCAGAGAGTTCAGCGCAAGGCCTTTCAGAGGGTACAATATTAGCATTGCATTCCTTGGGTAAGGCTAGGCATTAGTAAATAAAATTGACTTCGCTGGTGGGGTTGATTTTATTTTTGTTGCAGTTTCATATAGGGCAAACTGAACCTGAAGGTATTAGAGTGCTAGTTACATTACACAAAATAATTTTTTGGTAGACACGTGGTGATTACGTGATTTGCCCAGAATCACAAGATGTTGAGCCAACACCGATACTTGAACCTGGTTCCTCACTTCCAAAGTCAGCAGCTGTGGCTGTTACGCTACATCCTCAACAAATTTTAGAAGCCTTTGGCAAGGCAATTTTTTTGGGGGGTTATGAAGCTTGTTGGCATGAATTGCTTTGTCCTTTGCTTGGTAGGAGGAGCGCAGAGGACAGGAGGAGCAGCATCTTTTTCGTGCTGCCACTTCGGGGGCAAACCAGAGAATCGAAGTGGGTGACAGGATGATTTAGGGATGGAGAGGGGAACAGAGATAATGAGTTTGTTGGAAACCCATTTGTTGAAAGATCACTGTAATGACCTCACCAGTGTTAAATTAGTGTCAATGTATGAGAGGCTGGCGCGGAGCATGTGGGACCTTGGTATGGATATTTTGAGGAGGGAGAAAGTTCAAGCAGTACATTTGTAATCAGTCCAGGTGTAGTTGAGAAAGAACGTCACTTGGGCTAAAGTGTGCTAAGTGACAAATGATCATGTGTACATCTACCATGATGAGTGGGGCCACTAACCAGTTGACGAAGGGTAAGGGAGACAGCAGTTAGTAGGGTTTTTGTGTTAAAAAAAGGCTGGGACATTAGTTTTAATGAACAAGGTGGAATTATTGACACATCTTGTGTTGAAAGTTTGGGATGGTTAGTTTTTACATTTCACTTTGTAGCTATACTGCATTCTTTATCCGATATTATAGTAGATGAGGTCTAAGTATTGAAGATACAATGGGCAATTCAAGCATTTTATGAGTAGTGTTATAACATGTCTCATCAATCAGGTACTGTTTCAAAATAATTGATGTGAGCTACCTAGTTATATAGCCTTGAGGAAGGTGTCTGGTCCACTAGGGACAATATTCTGGCACTATTACACGTTGAATAAAAAGAAAAGAAGGGTCCGTTGCATGACCTTCCTCTTTTTAATCTTGTGGTAGGTACACAACAGTAAAAGTCCTTTTAGCTCCCCCACACATCAAATATTTTTGCACATTCGGGTAAGCAAGCATGTCAGTATTTCACTTTGCCTATGGCAGCAGACCTCCTTGCGCAGACTGGACATAGTACAGCGTGACAATGCTTCACTGGCTGGACCCGTGCACTGAAAGTGCTGCCAAGTGTTTACAGTGGGTCTGAGATGGTACACTCATGTGTCTCTGATGATATTGCAGGCTCACAATCTCCATGCGGTCTTTTCTGAAGAGTCAGGGACTTTGTATGGGAGCCTGGAACTGGTGTGCTCATCTTGAAGCTCATCAAGCCAGGGACTGCGCTCCTCTGATGTTTATCTAGACAGAGTTTACATAAGTAGCAGCACTTTTAACATATTCCTCTTAACTTACCTCAAACTTACAGCAAGGGTAATAATCTTTTACAGCTACAATTTGATATTTTAAAATCCAAGCAAGGGCTATACTGTCTTCACACCCATAAGTGTAGGGTGGGTGGAACTCCTCGGAATCTTACAGAGATTTTATATAACTTCATGGAATTCCATGGAGTAAAACTATGCCGATCCCTACTAATCTTATAGTTACATTGCGAATCCTGCATGGTCATATTGAGGCACCACTAATTTTCTAAATTTTTAGGTCATATAATGAAACTCCTCACCATTTAGCATCAGGGGCATCTCCTGCACCCTTCTATATAGGAAGAGGTTAAAAACCTGACTCTTCCAACAGGAGTAACTCTTTCTTCAGTTTTTTTCCTTTGCAAAATCTTCACATGGAGTCAAGACTTTCCAGGCATTGGGTTAATGTACTGAGAAAAAAGTGATGGGTGGAATGGGTAGAAATTCATGAAAAAATCATAACTTTCTTTCTTTCCTTCTTTCCTTCTTTCTTTCTTTCTTTCTTTCTTTCTTTCTTTCTTTCTTTCTTTCTTTCTTTCTTTCTTTCCTAGACTCAACAGGTGAAAGAGAGCTTTACAAATTCAAGATTCCTCTACACATAAAAGGGGGTTGTTTCACGATCAAAAAAGTTGGGATACAATAAGCCTTGCACAGTTCAAAGACTCTACAATATAAGATAGATCAGTTATGGTGGACAGTGGCTGTGCTTGTGCATGGTTAGAAAACAATTACCTTTTCTTTTTTAAGCAGCAACATTATTAACTTATCACATTGACATGTGTTTTTACATGACATGGAAGAACAATTTTTGGGTTAAAATCCAGTAGTCGGGTCCACATATTTGCAAAGACAGATCACATTAGAGTAACATTGAAAAGAAGACGATCAGAAAAGTTGGGAAGTATTACTGGAACAGTGTTTTTTGTTCATCTGACTTTTAAAATATTTGAGGGGTCGGTTTGTTCCAATGACTAGATATATTGAATTCCACAAATTGAGAGCAAATCCATGGTTGAAGGGTCCTTTTCTTTTTGCGACCGGGAATTCCAACAAAAGAGAATTAGCAGTATTGTTGTAGTCTGGGATTACAAGTTGTTTTAATAGAAAGCTCTGAGTTTCAGATTGGAGTAGTTTGAGAATAACACACCCAAATGAGGCATTTCATTCCATTGTTTTTTTTTGCTCAATATGCTATGACTGTCTTTAAACATACGGATGAGCTAAACAATGACAGAATGAAATGTATAATTACTGCCGTTTTCATATTGATTCAAGCCTGTCCTTCCATAACGTTTGTGCTGCTGAGCAGGTTTTTTTCAAACGTTTAATTAAATTCTTTTTATATAGTTTGCTTCTCCACATTTTGATGTTTTCTTTTTATAAAGTTGGTTCTTCTCAATTAACTACATCAGCTATTAACTGGCATGCAAAAGCATTGTTGCTGAGAACATTTAATTGATTTTGCACAAGAAGGTCACTATCACTCCTGAGCATTTTAACCTACCAATACGAGAAATCATGTTCAAGGATATGTATGTTTTTTAGGTATTGCTTTAACACTGAATCTCTTCTACTTGTTTCCTATCTACTCCATCTACTGTTACTCAACATTACAGTTGGGTGTTTATACTGAAAACAGAGGACAATTCTGCAATACTTACTCATGGACTTTTCCTCTCAAAAATAATATACCAATGTGGTGTGTAAAAGGTAACTGTAGTACATATACTAACATATCATTCTTGGAAGAAGGCTGAACATGTAGGTTCTAACTGTTTTTTTTTTGTTTGTTTGTTTTTGCAGAGTTTTATATAGCACGAACTAGACCCGAACCGAATCAAGTATCAGAGTGCTTTACGTATTTTCCAGTTACGTTACATGAGGACACACTTTCATTTTAGGCACGGGGAGATTAAGTGATTTGCCCAGAATCACAGGAGGTTTTGGCATCGTTACCGAGACTTGAACCCAGATCCCCAGGTCCGAGGTCGAGCGCCCTAGCCGTTAGGCCAACTCCTCTCCCCCAACTGTCAGGTTACACCTGTGCTTGGAGCAAGTTAAAGACTATTCAGGAGTTCACAAATATTTTATGGTATTCCCATAAGAATCTGAAACAGTTAAAAACGATCATCTTTATTAACAAGTATTTCAACAGTGGGAAAGGTAAAAATGTATTATGTACATTTGCCAAATGCAATTATAACCAATAGGGCATTAGCTTTTGCACTTGAAAACATATTTATTCATTTTCTGAGCAGGAAATATAGGGCCAGATCTACAAACAATAGCAATAGCGTTTACCAAGCAGAGATTGTTTGTGAATTGCTCTTTGGTAATCAATATTACTATTGTATAAAGGGGTTATGTAGCCCCTATGTCTTAAATAGTGATTTGTAGTAGATTGCAAATAGACCTGACTCATGAATAGTAATGAAGTAGGTTGCAATTTGTGACCCAATATGATTCGCTTTCATCACAGGGATGGTGGCCTCCTGGGGTCAGCAGACCACCATGTCTGTGATTGCTTTCAAATAAACCAAATATATACTTTTTAAAACGCAGCCTATTTTCCTTAAGGGAGAAGAGGTTGCATTTTAAAAAGAAAAAAAATGACCACTGCCTGCTCTTAAAAAATATTTTTTCAACCATTCTCTAAGGGCAAGGGGTCCCTTGGTGACTCCTTCTCATTTGTGGATAAGTTCTTGAGTTGGTGGTAAAGTGTGAATGTTTTGGGATCGCATTTCAGTCACAAAACATTCATACATACCAATTATCGAAGGAGTATGACACCAAAATGTAAAAGGACATTGATAGTAAAACACATAGCTGCTGTTTGGGGCAAACAAGCACCAAATGGAGACTTCAGATTGTCTGTCTTATGCAGAGTTAAGTCAGATGTCTGTATTGTTCGAGATTTGTGAAGTAATGAGGGAAGAGTTTTAAAAACCTTCCAAGCATTATAAAGCTAAAAAATGAAGGGCTGCATTTGTGGCCCTTCATAGCAACAGAAAGCCATTTTGTGAATCGCTGCTTGGGAGTCATTCCCTGTTTCCAGACGCATTATGTCCACAGCCCCAAGTGCTTGAATCCCACCCCATTCCTCCAGCATTCCTCGCTCCACAAGAAACCATTCCCTACCTCCCAAACTCACGTTTACCTAACCTTCTCCTACCCATCTCTGTGTCTAGAGCCTGAACTGACCGCACCATAGCCTGTTCAACAAACCTCTTGGCGTATCTCAGATAATGGTTTGCAGTCACTGGATGTCCTGTTTTTCATGGAAAGTCACCCTGTAGCTGGATACCAGCAGAATATGTGGGCCCCAGTCAAGTTAAATTTCGCATTACCAAAGTGGAAAAACTTTGGACACTTTGAAAAATTCACTTGACTTCATGGGTGTAGGATAAACTGTTGTCCACCCATCTGCCTTAGCAACCGAACAATCCAAAGATTGGTTAAAGGGTTTACGTGGGCATTCTTGATCTCTAATTACCATATTGATGCTGCAGAATGTGAAACAGCTTGTGATTTTCCCAGGCCTGCCAATTGATGGTTCTGTGATTGGATGGGAGCTCTTGGTCAGATGACTTGGAGATGTTCTGAGAGGCCTTCTGACATTCAGTCTGTAGGTGTTTCTTGCCTTGAACCCTTCAACAAGTGAAAGAGGGAGACAGAGGGACTAAGAAAGATGGAGATGGAAGTCAGAGATAGGAAGAAAGTTATACAGTCTGCACATGTTTGTTTATTGTATTTGTGTTTTGAAGATCAGTTTGCTTTAGATACTGTTGGGGCGTTGCTCCTTGTTTGGTTGAAGTATAGTTCTTCCAGAGAGCCCTATTTGTTTAGTCTCTCCTAGTCAGGTTAGTGCATGAGGTGGGTAGAAGGAAAGTGGGTATCCCCTAATGAGTCACCGGAATCGTAAATCATTTTAGCTATCCTCAGATCGGATGTTTACCTTTCCGAAGAAAGGCCCGTTTGCATTTTGCTCAATAAATATCAGGTGAGGGATTTCTCCTGTGGTGCACTCAACACCTGGGTTTCTTTTACAAGGTATATTTGCCTTAGTCGTGGGAGAATGTACATTTTCATTTGCATAAATAACACATTTATTACAAAATGTGATCTGCAATAATTAATAATGTGTACATTAATCATGTAGTTTGGAGCTGGTGGTGGCCACATTTATGAGCTGCACCAGAGTTAACATGTTGTAAGATACTAAGTTATCCATTTACAAATTTTAGGCAAAGAGGCTTGCACATTTTCTTTGCGGTGCTGTATTTTTCCATACGTTTTTTTACTAGTACTTATATGCTCCTAATATACATCAGGCAGGAGTCAACAATTTCAGACATATTTAAAATGGCAGGCGGAAAAATCCTCATTGAGGAAGATCTCAACTTTGGGATGAACTCCCAAATGGCGTTGCAGCGCGCACAATGTAATTCGTTTTATTTATTTATTTATTTATTTATGTACTTACCGTCGGTCAGCCGTATGCCAGAGTTTACTACCCCCTACCCTGCCCCACCGCCCCACAACACATCCACTACAAGCTGCTACTGGCTTTTAGGATCGGGTCCTAGAAGGCTACTAATCCTGGGTGAATAGCCTTACACAGCATGGTGAAAGCCAGGCCTTGGCATCCTAGAACTTGCTGTGTTTTACCTCCAGATATCAATACCAGCCCTTAGGTTGCCTTGATTGCAACACCGATAACGCATAGTCTGAGCCCAATTAGATCTTTGCAAAATGAGGGTATTTGTCTTGTTTGGGAAAGTTTTGAATGCATGGAAATTACAAGCTGTTAACTGAATTCCTTTCACGCTAGCATCAAATAGGCAGAAAAGCAAACTCGGAAAAATTTGCAAAATGATGCCGTCCAACGTGAGAAATGGCTAATCTGAGCATGAGCAAGTAGATGATATTAAAGAGACAGATCTACCAAAGGCACACCTTATACCTGGATGCCTGAGGCACGAATATGTTTTTTTTTTGTCTGAGATGGTTTCTACATATTGACTCACAGTACATTTCTTTCAATTGAAGGATGCATTCTTTTTGACAGTGATGGGAACAAGGATATAGCAATCATACAAATATTTGTTGATGTCTTTTACGAATAACATTGACTGAGATGAGTAAATTTTTGGTGGTTAAGATATGTCCAGATATTTATATAGAATTTTTGTATTTTGGAGTTTGCTGTTAGTCAACAGGAAATAAACCAACGTTCTACCTCGTTAAGGGTTGACTAGCAATGAATAATTAGATGCAGACAGCTTTTGTGTGCTCCTTTTCAGGATTACAATCTATGCACAATTTGAGTAATGCAGCTGTATTCACTGTTCACGTTTTTCCAGCTAATTCTTAGTGACATTTGCATGGGTGATATATTGGCGAAAGAGTAAATCCTGTAGTAATTGAATGCTCAAACTCAGATACCAGTGGTCATCACCTAATCTGACTCCATTAACTTTGTAATGGAGTGATAATTCTGTAATGGTTAAAAAGAACAAAATGTGTTTTAGGTTTTTTCCCTGGTGCAAAATTACCATAAGCTATTGTTTGGAACTCAGTTGAGAGCAACACAACTAAAAAGGCCATGTTATTCAGTGTTGACATTGATAATCCCCTTGTATGGTTCTGAATACAAGAGTATACTGATGCAGTCATGCTGATCTTCTAGTAAAGTCCTCTGAAAGTAACACTTTCAGACTGTGTATTTTGAACTTAGTTGAATGTGGGCAGTCCTTGTAGCAAGCATGGCCTTTCGGCCCAAAAACTATAGAAACAAGATATTACTACAACTTCATTGCAGCAAATTCACTCCCTTTCAGGCTTTGATTTCGAGGTACTGAGATCAAACAAACAAAACCTACTCTTAGAAGATGATTGCAGGTTTAGAGACTGAGATAAGGGTATCACTTTGAGGACAATAAATAATTAGAATGTCCAGGCATTGTTATGACTCAAATAAGAAGGTATGGGACTTTTTCTGCACTCGGTGAAAAATGTATATGGCTACCCAAGTAGCCTGCAAACTATATCTTACTCCCTAATTGAAAGGACTTAACTACATGTGTAGCATCACAGGAAACAGCACGGTAGTCTGGTATCTAAGAAATGTACTATTTGTGCCGTTTCTGATTTGTTCAAGTGAGTCACAAAGTTCTAATTATCTTTCAGTTCTTCCAGTTTGATCGGGTTATTTTCCATATTAAATGTATTTGCAGCATCTCGACATTAACTCGTAAACACACAAATGCTATTAGCTGTGCATTACTCACAATATATTGACTCTAGCTAATGTAGGCCTGTGCTTTTAGTATGGTTCACAATTGGGAACCATCGTATTACATGTCATGTGTGTATTTTATTTCTAGGAGAAGCTGAAGTACAAGACGTATCTTTGTTTTCTTTCTCATGTGAAATGTTTTCCTTTATGTGATCTGTATAATTTCCTAATTAGTGCCTACAGTACACCTTCAGAGTACAGGCTGGCCAAATGTATCTTGTTTGTTGCAGATAACTGTACGTTTTAAGGAGGTTTAGAGAAGCTGCATTGCGTAGTATGATATGATAAAGAAACTTATACAGCGCACATTTCTAGACGCATTATTCTGTATCCTGTATCCTGAGAAACTAATGAGCCTTATATTGTATCTGTCAGCTTTATTCTTCTGCAGAAGCTGTCCGATCCCACCCTGCACCCTGGATGTTTACATCCATGATGTCCCTTCATTGCGGGTATGCTCTGTCTTTGGCTGGTCCGATATAGTCCATATCATAACTTCAGACAGAGTGCTGCCATACCAAAAAACAGACGGAACCTCATAGACCGGGCTCCAGGCTGAATATTCTCTCTCTCATTCCCTTTCTACCCAGAGATCTGTTTGGTGATACATTCCACCTTGTTAACCAGTACATACAGCGGTGGCTCCTGTGTTATGGCAGATGTGCGTCCCGCCCACCCTGCTTAAAGCCAGCAGAGGCAAAGGACAAAATAAAATGATAATAAAACAATTTTATTATCATTTTATTTTTCGTGCTGCAGACTGGAACTGATGCTGCAGTTGCAGCACAAAGGAGTAGGGGGAGTGATGGGCACTACTAACTGCTGATGGAGGTTTGGTCGTCCCTCTGGGGCCGGCCAAACCGTCATGCGCGGTTGTCTTTTCTCCACCTCGCTGCGTTGTACAGTTGGGTGGAGATACCAACACAGGTTCCCAGTCTTTATGTCTGAGCACAGAATTGAGGCACTCAGACCAATTCCACCACTGCTCATGTGCTTGACATAGTGTTACCAGCATCTGAGCAGCGCTGGGATTGGGAGCTGGAAGCCTGCGGAGTGTGCAGCACTTTCTGGACGTCCAGGCGGTGAGGATCGGTAGGAAGGCAGCGGCCGTTGGAGTAGGTAGGTGAATTTTTCTTTCTTTCTTTATATTCTTTTTTTGTTTGTGTTCCCTCCTTCCCCTGCTCTACCACATCGAAAGACAAGTGGCCGCTCCCGAGTACATATATCAAGAGACAGCAGGAGCTTTTAGCAGGTTAATAGTACTGAAACCTGAAAGAGAGATGCTATCATATACCACTGAGAGATTTAAAGAAAATGTAGCCTGACCGCCAGCATTGAGGGTTATGTGGATGTTGTTTGTGGCTGATCCAAAAACTGCCTCCATGCTAAAAGAGGAGTGAAATCCAGATTGTTTGCAGTCTAAGTTCCCTCAGTGAAAGTGTTGAGTTGTAGATTCACTAGGTTTTCACTAACCTTTGAAGCCAGTGATAAGAGGTGGATACGTCTGGATTTTGACAGTACCAAGGGATTCAGTGTGATTTTCTTTAATAGAATAAAGGCAAGTCTTCCCCCCTGATATTTTCTGTAAGTACCCTCCCCCTTTCCCTTTTTGACATGGTTTCGTTTGAAATATTTGTTCTTCCTTTTATGCTCTTTTTGATTATCTCGTTAACTTCAGTGTTACTCTCTTTCACAGTGTTTTTCTCTCACTCCTTACTCTCTTTCTTCTTCTTTTTACTGTTTTCTGGGCCTTTTCATCCTTTCTTATCTTCGTGGTACACTTTTTCCATATTTCATCCCTTTTCTCACATTCCTTTACTATGCTCTTTTTCTTATCTCAATTCTTCATTTCTTATTTTTGTTCGAAGCCCCTTGACACTCTCCCTCTTAGTTGCTATTCTTGTTTCTTTGTTGTCCCCTCCTGCTTTCGCTGCTGTTCTTTTCACTGTTATTCTCTCGCTTCCCCTCTATATCTTCTTTGTGGCCTCTACTTTTGCTTCCCTTTTCCTCCACGGTTTCTTCCCTTTCTCTTCCTTCTCCTCTGTCTCGCTTATTTCCCTTATTGTCCTACTTTACATTGCCCCCATGGGCTCTCTTTTCTCTCTCTCCTATTGTACTTTGTTTAAGCTTATTTGCACGCAATGGCTTTGAATATTGTCTCCTGGAATGTTAAAGGCATTAATTCCCCCATCAAACGTCAGAGAATCTTATCGCATCTTGCCAAGTTGAATGTTGATGTAGCCTTACTGCGGGAAACTCACCTATCTGACTCTGAATCCCTTAAACTTAAAAAAGGTTGGGTGGGTGAGGTTTTCTTCTCACCTGGGGATGGGAAACAAAATGGTGTTGCTATTCTCTGCAGGAAATCGCTTCCCCTTTCTGTCACCTCCCAAGAGTCAGATACCAATGGTAGATGGACATATGTTAAATTGCTACTTAGAGGTGCTCCAGTCTCTTTTCTCAATGTCTATGTCCCTACTGTTGGCGAACCTCTTTTTTGGTCTGAGTTCTCTCGTCACATCACACGATTTATTGAAGACAATTTCGTCCTTGCAGGGGACTGCAACCATCCCCTAGACCTTTTTGTAGATAGGAACTCCACGACTCACGACGTCCCCAATAAACCTCACAAGCTTTTTTGCCAGGCAATTTCTCAGCACAAACTTGTTGATGCTTGGCGGATTTGTAATCCCACTGTGCGAGAATTCACCTTTTATTCCCCCTCCCATCATTCTCAATCCCGGATTGATTACATTTTCCTCTCCCATAATCTCACCCAAACTCTCGCTGTTGCTAAAATTGGCCCAATTTTATTTTCAGATCATGCCCCTGTCTTCATCACTATTGACGTACTTCCCCCATCTGATGGTCCTAAGAGATGGTGTTTCAATAATGCTCTCCTTCTAGACCCCACTTTCACCTCTTCATTTACCACCCTTTTTGATGACTTTTTTCTACTCAACGATACTCCCACTATTCTCACCCACACTATTTGGGATGCTTTCAAGGCAGCTGCGCGAGATTTCATTATTCGTTTTGTGTCTAAAAAACGCAGACTCGCCCGTGCATCCATCAAACAAATTTTGTTGGACATTAAGAGACTGGAGCACGCCTATTTTACCTCCCACTCCCAGGATTCCCTTACTGCTCTGATGGCTGCTAAAATGCGTTTCAATAAGAAATCTACTGATGATGCCTCATTGTACTTATTGAAGTCCAGTGCTAAATTTTATGGGGGTAAGAACAGGGCGGGTAAGCTCCTTGCTAATTATTTAAAAGTCAAACACAATAAATTGAATATTGCTGCTATCTATGACACTAACTCCACTCTACAGCATACTGACACCGCCATTCTTTCAGAATTTTCCCTCTTCTATAAGACCCTGTACTCCTCGGAATCCCAACCCACTCCCCAATCACTCACTCACTACTTCTCTACCATTCACAAGCCCTCTCACTTCCCCCTTGATCTCTCTGCTCTAGAGTCTGACATCACTCTCGAAGAGCTGCTTGCTGCGCTCAAACACCTCAAATTAAATAAGGCTCCCGGACCTGATGGCTTCACCGTCGAGTTCTATGTCCACTTTTCCAAACTTCTCCTCCCCAAGCTCTATTTACTTATTAACTCCTTCTCTGCCTGCGGAGGCTCCTCTGGCACCTTCTCAGAAGCACACATCTGCCTGATTCCCAAGGAGGGTAAAGATGCCCAACACTGCAGGAACTACCGGCCAATCTCGCTGGTGAATATAGATTACAAGATCTTTGCCAAGTCTTTAGCTGCTCGGTTGGACTCCCTCCTCCCTGATCTTTTGGGTGAGGAACAGTCCGGCTTTGTTAAGGGCCGCTTTATCACAGACAATACCAGGTTACTTTTTAACATTCTCACAAAATCCTCACGTATGCAATCCTCACTCGCTGCGATTGCCTTGGACGCAGAAAAAGCGTTCGATAGGGTGGAATGGTCTTACCTCTTTCATGCTCTCACATGGTTTGGATTTGGCCCTAATTTCATTTCCTTGGTTTCCCTTTTATACTCTCGCCCGCGTGCTGCAGTTTGTGCTAATGGCAAAGTCTCTCCCTTCTTTGACTTAGGTAGAGGAGTACGTCAGGGTTGCCCCCTTTCTCCCTTCCTTTTCAATTTGGCCCTGGAACCGTTTCTCTCCAGGTTGCGCCAAAATCCCAATATACATGGCTTTCATTCCACTGATTCCTACGTCAAACTTGCTGCATACGCGGATGACATTTTACTGTTCATTTCTGATCCTGATTCCTCTATTCCTGCTTTCTTGGAAGAGGTGCAGGATTATTCCCTAATCTCAGGATACAAGCTTAACCATGATAAGTGTGAGATATTGCCATTGACCAAATTTACTTTCAAAGCAGACTACACTGCCTCAAATTTTGTCTGGAATTCCTCTCACATCAAATATCTCGGCTTGCACATCACTCCCTCCATACCCGATACGATTTCCTTATGCTTAAATAAGTGCATTCAGAAAATCTCCGATCTCACTGCTCGATGGCACCCTCTCTACCTCTCCTGGTGGGGTCGCCTCGACACGATTAAAATGATGCTCACCCCAATTATCCTTTACACCATATCCAATATTCCTGTACCTATCGCTGCAAAGTCATTTAAAAAGATTAACTCCGTTCTGACAGCCTTCCTTTGGCACAATAAAAAGCCACGAATGTCCATCGCACGACTGATTCGCCCAACTTCTGAGGGCGGGGTCAACTTTCCAGATTTCCCCTCATATCAAAGAGCCTTCCTACTCCGGCAAGCGTCGTTCTGGCTACAGGATCCTGACGACCCATGCCCCTTGTGGGTCAAGTTGGAACGCCTCTTCCTTTCCCCTTTCTCCTTTGCAGAGTATCTCGCTTTTTCTCGTAAACCCTCCTCTGTTTCCACACCCTTTCACAGATTTACGACCAAACTCCTTTTGGCTTCCTCCCCCACCCCTCCTAGCTCTATTGCGGATTTTCTCTCCTCCCCCTTATGGCACAACACTCACCTCCTCATTCGCTCTAAACCCTTCTACTGGAAGTCCTGGAGGCAGAAGGGTCTTTCGTGGGTTTCGCAATTGTTCTCCCATTCTACATTTCTCTCTTTCTCAGACCTTAGAGCGGTATACGCCTTACCTGCTTCTTTCGCTCCTAATGACTCTCGGCTCAAAACGGCGGTAATGGCTGTGTACACATCACTTGCGCAGACGCAGACATCCTCCATTCCCCCTACTCCTGCTTCGCGCCTACACTCTTTACTTCACACAACTCCTAAAGCTTCGGCCATTTATGAGCACCTTCACGTGGCAGACACCCCTAGACCCAAATCCACGGTGGAATTACAGTGGGAGCACGACTTTGACATGATTTGGCCTTTGCTCACCTGGGACAAGTTGTGGCTCAAGATACGCAAATCATCCAGAGCGGCGTCTCTCACGCAATCCATGTTCTTCATTTACAATAGATTACTCCTTACCCCCTCTGCCCTTCATAAGAGGTTCCCTTCCACCCAAGATATATGTTGGTCATGCTCCGCTCCATCCGCTACCCTGTTCCACATGCTCTTCTTATGTCCCTCTGTTCACGCTTTTTGGCTTAGGGTGTGGGCTCAAATCAATGTAATATTTCAAACATGCATTCCTTTCTCCCGTGCTCACATTTTTCTAGGCAGCCTTTCACCTTGCTGGGACATATTTCAGTTTGATATACGTATTGTGGATCTATTGCTGGCTGTTGCGTTTCAACAGATTACCACTCATTGGAAATCCTCATCTAACCTTTCCTTCCAAGCATGGTGGAATAATGTTTGTCATAATCACAGACTGGACACTACCTTTGTTTCCCCCCCCAGCTAGCTACAAAGAGAACAGCTCTATGGCTTCCTGTTGTTCTGTACCTGGACAGATGTTCTGCTACCTCCCGTTGTCCTTTACTTGCCCAGCAAGAAGTTCTCAAACCCCCTTGATTGCCTTATCATTCCCTTATTGTTATATTTCCATATGTACTCATTCTCTCCTTTTTGCATTTTGTTAATCCAGTAATCACTTTTATGCCTAGATTTACTTGCGCTTTTTTCTTATTCATGACTATTTTGTATCATTATATTTACTGTATTTGCGAATGTATTTATATTCCCTTTTTTCTTTTTCTTTTTTTTATACTTTTTCCCCTTATTGTCAACCCTTTTCCCCCTCTTCTCCTCTCCTTTTATTTCTTTTTATGCCTACTTCTCTGCCTAAATAAAATCTTTTTGAACTTAAAAAAGAATAAAGGCAAGTCTATTTTTATAGTCAGCTGATACTGTTGCACATGTTACAACTTTGTCTTAACTCTACATGGTGTGCTTTCTCACTCAGGAGCGATGCAGGTGAACTTGGTTCAATATACCAGCAATGAATGTGAAAGACAGGATAGTGTAGCCCTGCAAAACATTATCCAGTGTGTGATTGACATAGAAGTATTATTATGAACCCCAATGTACCCCAATATAGGCCTAGGTAGTTGCACGACCTTTTACCTACATTTGTCCTACCATTGTTCTACATAACGGTTCTGGCGCTAACCTTTTACCTAGTTAGCTGCCGCGCAAATGTTGTGTGGTTTTCTCCGAAAAGTAGCCTAATTTATTATGCGTGAGGATTCTCAGTATCACAGCAGGATTACCATCTTCTTCATAATAGCTTTGTATAAGGGTCACCACTATCGTCATCCTCAGCTCTCATGCCCACAGTACCATGACACATCTAGGTAGAACCCCTGAGGGTACCTTTTGGGTATATAAGCACCACATCTTTGCTAGGCAAATCAGAGGAGAAGGACTTCCATGCTGACACAATCACACGAGACGGTGAGGTCCCTGCAGGCAGATACTCCAGCACGTAGTGGTCTGACATCACTCGCAGGGTGTCCAACTCGAGACCAAGACTGGGTCTTTCGCTCTCCACATCAGGTAATAGGGTTGGCTCTTTCCTAGGGGGATTCTTGGCTATACACCTACATACATGCTAGGTACACTTAGGTACATCTAGTTAGGGTTTGCATAGTAGGAGAACGCATTATTACTGTCATGTATCTATATGCCTGCATATATTAACTGGTGTAGCACCATGGTAGAATTCTGCCTTCTTTTTACTCTATTGGTGCTTATAACTGTAAACATCTGTTTCTGGCTAATGGTTTTTGCAGCACACGTATTTTATACTAGAATTACCCTGGTTCAATAAATGCTTATTGAAAACGCCACCACCATTTATTCTGTCTATCTCCCTCAGACAAAATGAGCACGAGTGACTGAGCCAAAAGTACTGTACTGTTTTCACGATCCCTGAGGGGTCAGGGTTGTCATATTCGATAGTTGCCAGAAACTATTTGCTCCTTGGTAAGAGGGGATCAAAGTGGCACTGTGAACTAGCTGGTCTACAGACTAACATATCCTCTGGAAGTGTCTGGAAAAAGTCTGGACACCATTCTCTTAGTTTATGTTGTCTAAACACGCAGATCCTATATAGATTTATGGGAACTACACAACAGTATTGCTTTTGGGTTACTCACCTTACCATAAAGGGATCACAGGCAGAAACAGACCTTATTTTGTAATTCACAGTATAACACACATACCCCCACATGCATCAATCTAGGATTTTGCATTTCTTAAATAGCGAAAATTAAGGAATCGCTATTTAGGAAATGCAAAATCCTATGCATCAAGAAATCCTAAAAGTTTTTAGGATTTCTTAATTTTCGGAAATTGCGATTCCTTAATTGCGAATCGCAATTAAGGAATGGCATTACATTGATTCCTATGGGCCTAGAGGCCCATAGGAATCAATGCCGTTTTGCATTTTTTGTTTTTTGCACTCGCAATTTGTTGATGCATTGCAAGGGTGCAGAGGGGGGTCCAAAGGACCCCCCCTGCACCCCTGAAATGTATTTTTAAGTGCATGTTTCACACACACATGTCCTAAGGACATGTGTGTCTGTAACATGCAAGTTTAAAAAATGCATTTTTTATGCTTTTTTATAAATTTTCGCAAATTAACACGAGGGTCAACCTCGTGTTAATTTGCACTTCCAATTTCAAAAATCGCAATTTTTAAAAAAATGATGCATTGCAATTAAGGAATCGCACAAATGCGATTCCTTAATTGCATTTGCATTTTTAAGAAATGCAAAAAATAGCGAAATATGGCACTCTGTTTGATGCATCCCAAAAACGTATTCAGGAAGTGCAAACGGCCGAATTTACCGATTCGCACCGTTTGCACTTCCTAAATAGGTTGATGCATGTGGGGGACACTGTACTAAGAGAAATTAACACTTTTAAATAAAAATTATTTATTACTACAGGGACAATCTGTTTCTTAGTTCATCTAAAACGACACAAAATATTATAAAAAGAGCAAGAAAGCATGTTATAAATAACAAAAATAAAATGAACATATCTAGCATTGTTTAAAATGCATCTAAAAAAGTGATGCTCCTCCAACATATGTAATGAGCCATGCTGTTTTTTTTTTATCTTGTGAAAGTCAATAAAAATAAAATAAAATAAAAATGAAAAAGTGATGCTCCGGTGGCAATAGGGGCTTGTAAATATGCCCCTTTATGTCAATATAGACCTGAATTCAAGCGACCTGTTTCAGAGGTTAGTTAAGACTGGATCAATAGCCCTGGCAAGTTTATTTATGATGCCCACTATTACACTAGACGGATGTAATGTGAAATCCAAAGAAATGTAAATGGAGTTTGATAGCACCATACTTAAGTTGGCCAGAACAAAGGAAGAAAGTGGTACTGATATTCGTGTTGACTGGAATTGTAGAGGGACACAAGGCAGGGGCTTTAGAAATGCTTTTTTGGGCTGCAATGAGCAAACACCCAAACCCTCAAGTCCCTAATCTGGGTAGAAATGTACACAGATCCATCCCAGAATGCTTGGGCAATTCCACTATAGATGCACTTTCAACTCTCAAACATGCTATAAAGTGTGTACATTTGGGCATGACCTGCGAAATACACTTTCAGGACAAATTAAACTGTGTGATGTCATGTAGTGAGCTCACAGGCGTCTACAGTTTTTCCTTAGTAAGGTTTCTACATTGACACAGTATTACTCAACTTTGCACATACGCACCTTTATTTTATTATAAAGTCACTTGAACTGCAATGTTTTAAAGAGTATTTTAATGTATAGTTTTTCTTACCCAAAATAAAGTTACCACTACTATTAGAGCAGGGGAAAAGTTGTTCATAATGTTCTCAATGTTTAAGTGGATGGGGTCAGAGAGTTCAGCGCAAGGCCTTTGCGAGGGTACAATATTAGCATTGCATTCCTTGGGTAAGGCTACGCATTAGTAAATAAAATTGACTTCGCTGGTGGGGTTGATTTTTTTTTTTGTTGCAGTTTCATATAGCGCAAACTGAACCTGAAGGTATTAGAGTGCTAGTTACATTACACATTCATTTTTTGGTAGACACGTGGTGATTACGTGATTTGCCCAGAATCACAAGATGTTGAGCCAACACTGATACTCGAACCTGGTTCCTCACTTCCAAAGTCAGCAGCTCTGGCTGTTACGCTACATCCTCAACAAATTTTAGAAGCCTTTGGCAAGGCAATTGTTTTTTGTGGTTATGAAGCTTGTTGGCATGAATTGCTTTGTCCTTTGCCTGGTAGGAGGAGCGCAGAGGACAGGAGGAGCTGCATCTTTTTCGTGCTGCCACTTCGGGGGCAAACCAGAGAATCGAAGGGGGTGACAGGATGATTTAGGGATGGAGAGGGGAACAGAGATAATGAGTTTGTTGGAAACCCATTTGTTGAAAGATCACTGTAATGACCTCACCAGTGTTAAATTAGTGTCAATGTATGAGAGGCTGGCGCGGAGCATGTGGGACCTTGGTATGGATATTTTTTGGAGGGAGAAAGTTCAGGCAGTACATTTGTAATCAGTCCAGGTGTAGTTGAGAAAGAACGTCACTTGGGCTAAAGTGTGCTAAGTGACAAATGATCATGTGTACATCTACCATGATGAGTGGGGCCACTAACCAGTTGACGAAGGGTGAGGGAGACAGCAGTTAGTAGGGTTTTTGTGTTAAAAAAGGCTGGGACATTAGTTTTAATAACCAGGTGGCATTATTGACACATCTTGTGTTGAAAGTTTGGGATGGTTAGTTTTTACATTTCACTTTGTAGCTATACTGCATTCTTTATCCGATATTATAGTAGATGAGGTCTAAGTATTGAAGATACAATGGGCAATTCAAGCATTTTATGAGTAGTGTTATAACATGTCTCCTCAATCAGGTACTGTTTCAAAATAATTGATGTGAGCTACCTAGTTATATAGCCTTGAGGAAGGTGTCTGGTCCTCTAGGGGCAATATTCTGGCACTATTACACGTTGAATAAAAAGAAAAGAAGGGTCCGTTGCATGACCTTCCTCTTTTTAATCTTGTGGTAGGTAGACACCAGTAAAAGTCATTTTAGCTCCCCCACACACTACTTTAGTATAGCTCTGACAGTTTAACAAAGGTGAAACATAAAATGTTGACATAAGTGATATAACTTCACCGAAACTTGGGAACCAATATGCTGGGAAATAAATATTCACTCAAGGTAACCAGGCATATGTAACTGCCTTGAGGGGTTCAATTGCACGTGAAACTCAAATCCTGAAATTTTTTGTTAGAACTGCTGACATACATATCTGATGTGTGCACTGAGGCCTAGGCCTGTCAATGTTGATCACAAGGTCCAGAACGCGTCATTTGACCCAGAGGGGCACATCAAGTGTGCCCTTTATACAGACACTAGCAGCCCGTCCCGACGTTGTCCGGGTATGAATTGCTGCCGGCCAGTAGTATATTGTTTTGTAGGATTTCGTTTTGATAGCATTTCTTATCTGTGACACGCCTGTGAAACGCTCCGATTCACAGTGCACTGCTGAGGCACTTACGAGTGCGCGTTCAGTAGTGTGTGAACTCGAGTTTCCCTACTTTATTTTTCCTTGCAATATTATATAGCGCAAACTCAACAACATGGCATGAGCACAATTTACATTACAGAAGAACACATTCATTTGTGGTAGGCACGGGGAGACAAAGCGATTTGCCTGGAATCACAGGCTGTTGAGCTGATGCTGAGATTCGAACGTAGCTCCCCAGCTCTAAAGTTCGCAATTCTAGAACTTGTGGCGGGAGGTGTGTCTAAAAGTGTATGTCGGTGCTGGCCATTAATGAGAGAGACCTGTGCATTTTTCAAATCGGTGGTGAAAAAATATGAGTATGTTGCTGGAGATGTGGGCCGCCGTGTCACCAATGTACTTACCGGGGGAGGGTAAACACCCATTATTCCTCAACTTTCTTTCCGCATACCATAACTCCGCATACTTTCATTACGAAAGTACTATGACTCCGCAATGCCATTATAACGCATGGCATTACATTTTATATGCTTTTACCACGCATACATTTACAACAAAATTCGTTGTAAATGCATGAATGGTAAAAGCATATTTTTTTTAATGTTTGGACAAGGTAAGTATGAGTATAGGGGTATATGTTTTGGGGTACTGAAGTATATGTTTTGGGGTGTTTGGGTATTTTAAGGGTTCAGATATAGTTTTGGGTTATGGGGTACAGGGGTAGTTTTAGGGTTTAGGGATAGGTATGGGTTTTGGGGTACAGGGGTATTTTTAGGGTTCAGGGCTAGGTTTGGGTTTTGGGGTATAGGGGTATTTTTAGGGTCCAGGGGTAGGTTTTGGTTTTGGGGTACAGGGGTATTTCAAGGGTTCAGGGCTAGGTTTGAGTTTTGGGTACAGGGTATTTCTAGGGTTCAGGGCTAGGTTTGGGTTTGGGGGTACAGGGGTATTTTAGGGTTCAGTGGTAGGTTTGGGTTTTGGGGTACAGGGTTATTTTTATGGTTCAGGGCCAGGTTTGGGTTTTGGGTACAAGGGTATTTTTAGGGTTCAGGGTAGGTTTGGGTTTTGAGGTACAGGGTTATTTTAGGGTTCAGGGGGTAGGTTTGGGTTTTGGGGTACAGGGGTATTTTTAGGGTTCAGGGCTAGGTTTGGGTTTTGGGGTACAGGGGTATTTTTAGGATTCAGGGGTAGGTTTGGGTTTTGAGATACAGGGGTATTTATAGGGTTCAGGGCTAGGTTTGGGTTTTGGGGTACAGGGGTATTTTTAGGGTTTAGGGATAGGTTTGGGTTTTGGGGTACAGGGTATATTTATAGGGTTAAGATGGGTTAGTGTTTAAGGGTGTTGAGGTATTTTAAGGAGTAAGGGTGGGTTATGATTATGGGGTGCAGGGGTATTTAAAGGTAGCAGGGTGAACACCCGGAGCTGGAATGTACAGAACCTGGGAAGAAAAAACAATGAAATATTGGGCACAACGCTTGCTTTTTTTTCCCTGTAATCCCGCACCCCGCACACGCCCCCGCCCCAGCACACGCCCACAGCACACGATATGAGACATGGCATGAAGGGCGGAACGTACCACACGCCCCCAGCGTTTTGTCACGGCCCCCAGCACATGCCCACAGCACAACGCAGACACGCCCACAAGGGTCTACTTTGCTGGCACGGTTCTTTTACCTTTTAAATGTATATGGTGGGTGTCTGCATAGCCTATGTCCTTCTGCTGCAACTGCCCTTTCCAACGCTGTATTGGGTGTTGTGATTGGTGCTGTGGTTCCTGAGATTACCCGCCTCAAAGGTTTGGGCTCTCTCTTTATTATATTAGTATAAATTGTACTATTGTCCATGTCCTGGGTATTTGACATAAAGCAGTGAACCACACCAATTTTTGTGTATTAATAACACTGAACAGACCATCTTCCTGGTTCAAGAGGAGTGCAGTTCCTACCAGCTCCAGCTAAATTTCTGCTCAGATGTCGCATCCAAAACCTTGTGCTGATCTCCTGAGTCTGTGTTGTGCTGAAAACATGATTGATGAGACCAATGGGATCTATTTTAGATAACTCTAGTTTGATATGGTACAATTTTGAGCATGGTAGACAGTTTCCTGGTACTGTGCATGTGCATTGTCAGCATTCATTGAGCTGGAGTGAGGAGCCCAAGACATTGAAGTGTTGTAAGATGAAGACAGGATTACCCTTAAACATTCTATGAGGATCTTTTATCAGGAAATTGCTGGTTAGTTCTTTCAGAGCACTACCATTTGGTTAATGGTAGGGAACTCGACGAGTGAGTCAGCAGATTCTATTGTTAAGAGAGATACAGTTTCTAGGCAGGACCTCCCCACTACACTTCCCTTGATTGCCACTTCAGGGAGCCTAATGACAGAGATGTGTTGAGTATTCACACTTCATTCTGCCAATGTTTTGGATATTCCTTCTTGGAGCCAGCATCATCACTGCCTGCAGTGAGAGTGATCACCTTGCACAAAGGCTGTGTCTGCATTGCATCCAGACCAAGAACATTGAAAGGGAAGCCTGCTAAACTGGCTCCTGGAATTTAGTCACTTGGTCAACATTTCCTTCCTGAGTATAAACGTCTGACTCAGACCATCCCACTTTGTTCCCATTCCAAGTTTTCCTAAACCAGGATATAGAGTGCTTTCCCGATTATTTGAAGAACTGCTGTGATCTAGGGTGTCTGTGTGCATGAAACCCAGACTCTTAGTGGTGAGGGAGTATCATCTGAAGACTGCATATTATGCTCTAAAAGCTGTAGATATGCCTGGAACCTAGAAGCATGCCTGCTCGGAGAGTGGAGGTGAAGGCGTGCCCCTGAAGAAGGAGAAACTGTCCACATTTTTAGCAAGTGGAACACCCAGAAGAGCAAACTTGCACTGGAAGTGTAAATGTTATTGACCCAAGCTGTGAGGGGTCAACCGGCCTACCTATGTGGTTAAAGTAGCATTCGGTGTGAAGTGCCAGTAAGTCTCAAGCAACCAAAAATCTATGTGCTACGCTGCAGCACAGAAAACAAGTAACATGAGGACTGAAGTCAAAGACTAAAAGACTATGGGCCTCTATTAGATCTTAGCCGATGTGTTACGCCATCACAAGGGTGGCAAATATCATGTCCTCCAAAATATAAATTCCATAGGATATCATTTATATTTTGGCAAACAGGAAAGCTGTTGGTACGGAGTAACCCATCCGCCAAGATCTAAATCCGGCCCTATATCTTGAACTCAAAAAGGTAAGCCTGATTTTAGGATATTAATGGTTGCCAGTACAAACTGTTTTGCTGAAGACCTGAAAGAACCGACTTATGGGTTACGAAACATGGTAGTTGCTTGCACTGCCTAATAATGAGTGTGCATCTGTGCCTGTTTCCGGCCTCTGTCCTTTTCGTGGCTAAGAGCCTGTGAATGTTTTGGGCACCAGAGTAGGTATGTTAGTCTACTGGAGATGGTGTGAGGAGTGTTGTGCTTGGTTAGAACTACATAGAAGTGTTTGTACCACTCTGATGCTGAATCCCAATACTAAGTCAATCACTGTGCTGGACATAAAGTTACTGAGCTTGCTATTTAACCATTTGAGTTCTGAGTTTCTGTCCACCATGCCCCCCCTGCAAACCCTTTGAGATTCAATTCACTGCTCAACCACGCAACTCTGAAAGTCAAGTACCGAAAGGGTAGGGAACATCCTAGGACACGAAAGGCAAATGACCGTAGTCATCAGTGTTTTAGCCCTGTAGCCTCTGCCTTCCCTGTGGCCTCCTGAATGAGGTCTGGCACCATAATTAGGAGCCTGCAATGCTACCAAATGTTAGATGATTAATTGATGAAACATAGCATAATGGGTAGCTGAAGGAACATCATTCTAAATTAGTACAGGAATGTGTGATAATTCAATAATAGGTCTGGATGTTTCCTTCCAGGGATGTTGCACTATTTGCACAGTTATGTCTGTTTACGGAGAGCATACAACATTTCTTCAACTCCTTTCACTCTCTTTTTAATGTGTTAGTTACTTGCATTGTACCTGTTCTGTATGTGAGAGAGCAATGTGTAATATTCCTTCTGCTACTGCCATTTTTCCTTTACATACTGTTTGTGTTAGGTAAGATTACACTGATGCTGACCATGTTGTAGCTTTGATGTGTACAGAAGCTCACTATAAAAACTTTCTCCTACTCAAAATAACACAATTTGCATTGCCCATGCCTGTTTTAATGCATGATATGAATGAAAAAGTGAACTTTCTCAAGATATGTGCACAGGGTTTATATGTATGTATGTATTATTATTATTATTATTATTGCAGCATGCTAAAAAGCCAGGAATGGTTGATAGTATTATATGCCATGATTCCTTTTGACAAACTTGTGAAATTCAAAATATCAATGTATTTCTGGACTTTATGCATTGCCTGACTAAACAACCCAGTGGGTGAAAGGGCATAGATTTCCTTTCAAATGCAGAAGACAGAATCTCACTGCTAATGGCTAACATTACATTTCCTGGAAAATATAGCATTGGCAAAGCCAATATGTATAACATCTGGGTGTCAAAATTGAAAAACCTGAATCTTGCTTCCACGGGGTCAGAAGATCTAATCTTGCTTTTAGGATTCAGTAGACTTTTTCCCAACTCCTGTACTCCACTACAGTCGAAATATATTCAACTGGCAGTAAAGTAAGGGAAAGGGGAATGGAAGAAAAGAGAGACTGCCACAGTGGTGTCTTAATCTGCGGAACGCCCTCTGAAAGGTTTCCTACACCTGTAACAACAAAACACAAGTTTACTAATTTTCACTTATTTCTACTTCTCTAACTTATTCTCTAACTTATACTCTAATTCTTCTTCTAAAACTATTACCTGTATTTTCTGTGGCTTTAGCTTCTCTCTATGTGATTTCCTTGTATGTGTAGTATAGCTGTTTATTTATAATGTCCTTTTAACAGTCTTATATTTCTTTTCTTTTTCAGATGCAGTTCAGGAAATTTTGCAGATTTTCGAGGAATTGTTAGTAAGTATAAATATATATATATATATTTTCACTGAAAAAACCATAGGTTATAGACCATATATAGTTAGGAATTAGCATTTAAAAAACCTTATTTTACTCACACAAAACCATTGAAATTCCATATATAGTTAGTTGCACTAACTATATATCGCGCACCCGCAATCCACTGCTGATGATGTCACATATTACATCATTCATGACATGGTCAGTGACATCACTGATGACATCACTGATGACATCTCAAATGACATCACTGATGACAACATCCAGTGACTGTATGTTTCTGTAAAGTTAAAATATGTCTTACATATTGAAGAATGAGTGGATGTATAAGTGTCTGGATGAAGGATTTAGTAGGTGCATGACTGACTGTATAAGTGAGTGATTAAATGTGTCTCACTGAGTGCATGGGTTAGTGACTAAACTGTTTTAAATTGTGCATCATTGTGTCTGTTGTTCTGTAATCTGATGCATGTGTTGATCATTAGCTATATGACTAACTCTATGGGTTATTGATTGCTTGCCCAAGTATTTGTATGGGAGACTGAGTGTGTGTGTGGGTGTCTGGGAGGTGTATGACTCTGTGCATAGATGTGTGAGCAGTTGATTCACTAGATGTATGGCTTCAAAAGTGCATGTGGAAACAGCTGTATGGGCGGTTGACTGTGTGCATGAGTGTATTGGTGAGTGAATGGATATCTCAGTGCTACATGTCAAAGTAAGTACATATGTAAAACACAGTACATGTGAGAGTTGACATATATAAATAACTGTGCATAAGAGCCAGTGAATGTGTGAGTGGCTGTATGGATCATTGTGAACTTGTATCAGGGATTGTATAACAGAGTAAATATGTGTTAGTATATGTTTTAATAAGTAAGGTGTGTATAACTATATAGTTGAGGAAATGGAGGTGTGATTGATTCTTTGCAAGACTGACTAGGTGTGTGAGTAACTCCATGGATGAGTGACAGTCTGTGAATGTCTGTTTACACTGAGTGTATCTAAGGTTATATTAGAGTCTGAAGAGGTTCATTGTATCATCACATGAATGATGTCATCAGTGATGTGATCAGTAATGTCAAATGAGATGTCATCAGTGATGTCATCAGTGATGTCATTTGAGATGTCATCAGTGATGTCATCAGTGATGTCACTGACCATGTCATGAATGATGTAATATGTGACATCATCAGCAGTGGATTGCGGGTGCGCGATATATAGTTAGTGCAACTAACTATATATGGAATTTCAATGGTTTTGTGTGAGTAAAATAAGGTTTTTTAAATGCTAATTCCTAACTATATATGGTCTATAACCTATGGTTTTTTCAGTGAATTTTCAAGGTTTTTTAAATGCTAATTCCTAACTATATATGGTCTCTAACCTATGGTTTTTTCAGTGAATTTCAATGGTTTTTTAATAGCAAATATCATAAGCTGTCGAATGTCAAGTACGTGGTAAGTAAAAACATTTTCGTGTTTATGCACACTGATCTGCTTTGAATGCTGCCCCCCCTCATTTCTATTAGGAGTACTCTCTCTTTGCAGATAGTGAAGGGTAGTTAACGCAGGCCTTTGCCCCCGTTGTAATCCGTCGTGCCTGCTTCTCTCTCCATTTGATTGATTGTTATCCAAGCATTTACTGTTTTAGAATTGGTTCTCTTTGGTTCATTCTCTATTTACAAACAAGCACAGAGTCGCAATACTCTGTTTAGTCTTTGCAGATAGTGAAAAATCGTGTAAAAAAACAAAAGGGATCGAGCAAAATCAGTAGGCCACTAATGGGATCTCTTGTTGACCTCGCTAAAATAGAAACATTAGGAACAACCCCTCATGAGAAATACGAAACTAGTGAGATGAACTGAACTCCACACCATGATGGCTGCAAGACAGCTCGGCTCCGCCACCCACCCCGCCCAAAATAACGATAAACTCTATGCAAATATTACAAATATATACAACACACCAGCAAAGTAACAGTGTAAAACATTTTATTAAATAACTATTTACATAACTATTTTATACTTTTTGTTGCCCGATCCGGCTAGCTCAATCGATCGAGCATGAAACTCATGCACTCTGATAGTTCAAAGTTTTGAGGAGTGCTTGTTAGACTGTCTGAAGCTTATTTGCACCTGCTACAGCTTCACTATTCTCAATGTAAGTGGGGGCTGTTTGAGGACGTGACTGCATTTGAAAACAATGTGATGCGGTGCCTCCCTGAAACGCTTGACGGAGGCGCCCGAGGGACGGTGTGATGGCGCGGACTCGGAGGGGGCGCTTGGCTCCGGCCCCCTCCCCAAGTCGTGTTGCCCTGGTGTGGCCTGAGATCGCCCCCGACATAGGTGGCCGGCTCCCGGGGTTAAGCGGAACTTTTTGCCTTTTGGTGACTCTTCCATTCTGGACCTTGTCCCACAATCCGTTTGACCTGAAGACACGCTGTAGTGGGGCGCCCCTTTACCGTTTCAGTTGCCATTCCGCCCGCTTTTGCTACACTGTGCCTCTTCCGCTATTCAGCTGTTTACCGCCCGCTCTTGTGACTACAGCGTTTCGCTCACCATGTAGTTGAGTTGCTCCCGCTCTTGCGGTGCAGCGATAGGCGGCTGCCACAGGACTCTCAAAATGGCGGCCGGCTCTTCAGATTTGGGCGTGGTCCACTAAAATGGCCCTGCGACACCTTGGAACTCGGACGCTTGTCTGCTAGGGCTTGGGCTCCATTCTCGAAAGCGTCCCCTCAGCCTTGAAGATTCTACAAAAGTCTTGGGGGCCCCCGACTCCCGCAGGCTTCTGGTGGGGAGCGGCTGCCATGATTGCTCGTGGAATGGCCACGACGGAGCTACGAGATGGTGGTGCTCTCATGCTGACGCCAGCTTCAGTCTGAAACATCCAGAAACACTGTAGACTACCAATTCGATCAGTTCCGGTAGCGCCCCAACGTGACCCGGTAGAGAAGAACTTGCCCTCCCCTCTTTGACTGATGGTTCTTGTTGCCTGTCCCTTCTGTTGTCATTTAACAGAACTATTTAGCCTGCTGAAAGGGGTTGTGTTCCGACCGCTGGTTGGTGGAGACATTTTGACTATATTCTGGACCTGCGTTGTCGCGTAATGCGTCATATGACGCGCCGCGTTAGCGCATCCGGAAGTGCTCCGATGCACGAAGCGCAGCTTCCCGGAAGCGATCCGGGGCGCGGCGCGCAGCGCGTAACGTAAGCATAACAGGTCATGTGACTTGTTAATAAAACTTTTCATTGGTTCATTTTACTTTTCTTATTCTAATGATGAAAGGCTTGGTCATATGACCTAAAAATTACACTTTTTATTACTTTCGAACATTATTTTTTCTTAAACATATATGTTATAATGTTCCAGGCTAATGTACTTTCCCGGAAAATTTACAACTGTCCTGCAAGTAAAATATATTCCTTTTTCGAGAAAAAGGGCGTTTCTTCGTCCCATGACGGAGCCGTTGAGCAAAAGAGGCTCGGCCTGCTGTCTTAGTCGCCGATACGCCTGAATATCAGATTCTTATCGATCACTTTATGTTGCAGGAGTAGAAAACACAACAGCCCTTGACCATTTATCTTTACTGCGTACCTGCGTATTATACCTTTTACCCTTCATGTAATTGGACTGCTTTATTTCAATTGCCTTTTACTGATTCGAAAACAGTGACTATTATTAAAAACTTTACCAATGTAAATACTACTACCATGTTTTCTTTTAAAAACCTTTATTGTGCAAATGTCAGTATACAAATACGGGCCTATAACCACGTGGGCCGGCCACGGAGCAAACTGTAATCGTATATGATGAGGAGACATTTACACTGTAGAGGAACGTAACGGGCGGGCAATTAGGTTGCAAGAACTAAGGTGTCTAACAGTTGCGGAATCGGTGGACGTACATTTTATAATTAAAAAACGACAGGGCCAGTTACAATAAAATTATCTAGATATACATTTGCGGGCAAGTACCATGGGTGACGTTAATTCGAACTTTCAATAGTACAGTAATCAATAACACATCAGAACTTAATATCAATAGGGATGTCGAAATATTCAATCAATTCTCGTCCCCGCCCGCCATGTGCTTCAAAACTGCATACGTATCTCGTGATATCAAGGTTGTGCAACCAGTACACAACAAGGAGTTACGAGTCCCATTTATTCTGGCGCCATTTTGGGCGAGGACGGGCAGGTCCAGGATATAGTCAAAATGTCTCCACCAACCATCGACTATGATGATGTTCATATGCTGTATTTATTAGAGTAACACTCATCTGTCCACATGAAATTTATTTGCCACAATTACCATAACTATATTTTTTTTCGGTTCCTCTGGAGAGTACATCGTGGCAGATGAGGCAGGTAGCGTACCGGGCATTTACCTTTTTTGCATGTAGAGGAAAGGAAAAAAAATTCGAGCGTCCGAGTTCTAAGGTGTCCCAGGGCCATTTTAGTGGACCAGGCCCAAATCCAAAGAACAGGCCGCCATTTTGAGAGTCCTGTTGCAGCCGCCTGTCGCTGTAGCAGCAAGAGCGGGCTAAACTCAGCTAGACGGCGCTCCATTGAAGTAACATAGACTTGCTGAGGATCTTTCATATTTTCAACACACACCAGTGCGGCAACTTGCTAGACACCACCTCGGTGCCATCCTGATCTCGGCGCCCCACTGCAGATGAAGTGCCTCCACATGGAGGGAGAGACTCGTTTGCGCCGCCTCCCCCCCGCTTCTCAGAACTCTGAACTATGACACCACCTCGGTGCCATCCGGATCTTGGCGCCTTGTGCTGGTTCCGGCCTATTCACACATCGGTCCGCTACTGACGCCACCTCACAGGCCAACGGGGCGCCCCACGCCGACTTTCGGCGCAGCATTGTAGGATGGCCACACCAGTGCGGCAACTTGCTGGACACCACCTCGGTGCCATCCGGATCTTGGCGCGTTGTGCTGCCTTCGGCCTATTCGCACATCGGTCCGCTACTGACGCCGCCTCATCTTGGGGGCGACGCACAGCATCACATTGCTTTCCAATGCAGTCAGATCCTCAAACAGCCCCCAATGACTGACGCAAACTCACAGGCCAACGGGGCGCCCCACACCGTCTTTCGGCGCAGCATTGTAGGATGGCCACACCAGTGCGGCAACTTGCTGGACACCACCTCGGTGCCATCCGGATCTTTGCGCGTTGTGCTGCCTTCGGCCTATTCGCACATCGGTCCGCTACTGACGCCGCCTCATCTTGGGGGCGACGCACAGCATCACATTGCTTTCCAATGCAGTCAGATCCTCAAACAGCCCCCACTGACTGACGCGAACTCACAGGCCAACGGGGCGCCCCACGCCGACTTTCGGCGCAGCATTGTAGGATGGCCACACCAGTGCGGCAACCTACTGGACACCACCTCGGTGCCATCCGGATCTTGGCGCGTTGTGCTGTCTTCGGCCTATTCGCACATCGGTCCGCTACTGACGCCGCCTTATCTTGGGGGCGACGCACAGCATCACATTGCTTTCCAATGCAGTCAGATCCTCAAACAGCCCCCACTGACTGACGCGAACTCACAGGCCAACGGGGCGCCCCACGCCGACTTTCGGCGCAGCATTGTAGGATGGCCACACCAGTGCGGCAACTTGCTGGACACCACCTCGGTGCCATCCGGATCTTGGCGCGTTGTGCTGCCTTCGGCCTATTCGCACATCGGTCCGCTACTGACGCCGCCTCACGTGCCAACGGATTTACTACGCTTTTTATAGCCCTATGCCGCATAACAGGTCATGTGACTTGTTTATAAAACTTTTCATTGGTTCATTTTACTTTTGGTTTCCTAATGATGGAAGGCTTGATCATATGACCTAAAAATACACTTTTCATTGGATTAAAACATTTTTTTTTCCCAAACGATGAAAGCCCCACCTTGTTTCTGGATGTTTCAGACTGAAGCTGGCGTCAGCATGAAAGCACCACCATCTCGTGGCTCCGTCGTGGTCATTCCGCGAGCAATCATGGCAGCCGCTCCCCACCGGAAGCCTGCAGGAGTCGGTGGCCCCCATGACTTTTGTAGAATCTTCAAGGCTGAGGGGACGCTTTCGAGAATGGGGTCCAAGACCTAGTAGACAAGCGTCCGAGTTCCAAAGTGTCCCAGGGCCATTTCAGTGGACCAGGCCCAAAAAGGAAAGAGCCTGCCGCCATTTTGAGAGTCCTGTGGCAGCCGCCTATCGCTGCACCGCAAGAGTGGGCGCAACTCAGCTGAATGGCGGATTTTGTCACAGTGTACCAAAAGCGGGCGGAATGGCAACTGAAACGGTAAAGGGGCGCCCCACTACAGCAGACGAGCCTCCACCTGGGGAGGCCCGTTCACGCCGCCTCACCCCCCCCCCCCCCGGGGCGCCCCACGCCGTTATTCGGAGCAGCATTGTAGGATACCAAAACCAGTGCGGCAACTTACTGGACATCACCTGGGTGCCATCCACATCTCAGCGCGTTCTGCTGCCTTGGGACTATTCGCACAACAGACCGCTACTGACGAGGCCTCCCCCCGCACCCCCCGGGACGCCCCACGGAATGGCAACTGAAACGGTAAAGGGGCACCCCACTACAGCAGACGAGCCTCCACCTGGGGAGTCCCGTTCACGCCGCGTCACCCCCCCCCCCCCCGGGGCGCCCCACGCCGTTATTCGGAGCAGCATTGTAGGATACCAAAACCAGTGCGGCAACTTACTGGACATCACCTGGGTGCCATCCACATCTCAGCGCGTTCTGCTGCCTTGGGACTATTCGTACAACAGACCGCTACTGACGAGGCCTCCCCCCGCACCCCCCGGGACGCCCCACGCCATTTTTCGGAGGATACCAAAAACCAGTGCGGCACCCAGGTAACATCACCTGGGTGCCGTCCAGAACTCAGCACGTTGTGCTGCCTTGGGACTATTCGCACAAAACACAGCTACTGACCATTGTTGCTTCTTTTTTTTTAAAAATGTTTAAATGTATTTACTGTTTTTGTTGCGTTGTATATATTTATAAGTTATTAAAGTTTTATAATCCTACTACTTTGTTGGAGTGCTATATATTTTTAATGTGACACATAATTGTAAAAACTTTGATGTACAAAGAGGCATCCCTGGAATCTTCCGCTTCAGGCTCGGTCCCCTCCCCAATCACAATACAGGATGGTTTTCAGATAGTAGGAACGCGTGTGGTGTGACGGATCTCATCGGGTGGGGGCCTTGATCTACTGTAACTCCTTTGAAGAGGGGTGATTCTTTATAGCTGGGGCCATAAACTACATCTGCATGGCTAGGTGATAGCCTGGGACCGGCCAGGACAATCGGACACAGAGGAAGAGGAGTGTCAGAGGGTGCGGTAGTGAATAGGGCGAAAGGGAGGTGTCGGGCGGGCACAGGGTGTGATTCTCAAGGAAGAGCAGCGCAGATGGGGGGAGGTTTATTGCCCATGCATAAGACAGAGAGCGGGGGTGACCAGTGCCTGGGGGAGATGCTTGCGAGGGTGGGGACCCATGCTAAGGATCGACAGCGTGCAGAGAGTGGGTCTGGTCAAGGCATCTAAAATGGCTGCCGTGCACGACGAATAAGTTAAAAGTCAATCATTCTTGTTTCCTTGTGTTACGCTCCCCAGTCCGCTTTCCGTTACGCGTACCGGGCGCACCCCACGATAAAAAACGATTTTTTTTTTTATTTAAATCTTCAGTTCTTCTATCTTCAAATGACGTTCTGGATTTCAGGATTCAAATGTATGGACTCGTGAAATAATCAGCCTCGAAACTCTTCAGGAGCACCCAGCTGATCTCTATGATGAGACGGTTGAAGTGCGCGGAGCTTCAAACGCTCACTCACGAAGAGTAGAATCTTCATAGTTCTCAAACACTAGAGCGATAGCCTGCATCAAAATATAGTGGCCGTCATCTTGAAATTCCGCGAAATTATGCGGCCGCTAAATTATTAAACTAAACGAATTATTGAGCCACCAGTTGCCTCCAGGACAACTGCAACTCCATTCGCCCACCACTACAGTTTTTACAATTGCCTAGACGCCTGGAAACTGCACTTGCACTATGGCCAGTCCTGACAGTTCTCCCCACCAAAACTCCTCCTCTTCCTTCTTTTGGTTTATTTGGATAAGTCTTATGAAATTCCTTTATTAATCTTGGGGCCTGAACATTGTAACTAGGCTCCCACGATCTCTCCTCTGGACCATAACCTTTCCAATCAACCAGATAAAATAACTCGCCATGTTTGTACCTCGAATCAAGTATTCTTTTAACCTCAAATTCTTCTTCTGAATGTATCTGAACTGGAGCTGGTGGTGTAACTCTTCTCAACCCAGATGGATTTCTTTTGAGCAAGGAGACATAGAACACTGAATGTATTTTAAACTTACTAGGGAGTCTAATCTTCACACTAACTGGATTTATTATCTTTTCTACTGGATACGACCCTACATAACGAGGTTGAAATTTCCTATTAACTTTAAGTTTTAAATTTCGAGTGGAAATCCAAACCAAGTCTCCAGGTTCAAAAATCTGATTATTTCTCTTTCTCTTGTCTGCATGTTTCTTATAGGAATCTTTTGCTCTTTTTAATTTGTTTTAGCTGTTTGATAAGCTTGTTGCAACTCTTGCATTACTTCTTCAACTGCTGGCACATCACTTTCTGACTTCCCAAATAAATTATTTGGATGCCTACCTGAATTTAGAAAGAATGTGGAAAAACCTTTGGAAGAGTGTATGGCATTATTATAAGCAAACTCCGCTGCCCAAAGCAACATGGACCAATCTCCTTCTTGATCCATGAGATACAATTGTAAATATTGTTCTAAATCTTGATTTACCCTTTCTGTCTGTCTGTCGGTTTCAGGATGGAAACTAGTAGACAGACGTACACCAACTCCTAATCTTTTCAAAAAAGATCTCAAAAAGCGGAAAACAAATTGTGGGCCTCTATCTGAAATCACCACCTGAGGAATTCCATGAAATTTCACTATGTGTTGTGTAAACAATGTAGCAAATTTAAAAGCATTAGGAATAGATTTCAGTGAAATGAAATTACTCATTTTGGAAAAATGATTAACTACTACCCAGATAGTGGAATAACCCCGTCCAGATGGCAAATCAACAATGAAATCCATGGAATTAGTATGCCACGGATAAGGGGCCGCTGGCAAAGGCATAAGCAAACCTTGAGGAGCCTGTCTGATAACTTTTCCTTTTACACACTGTCAACAAGTAGCAACGTACTGCCTCGCTTGAGCTTCCATACAAGACCCCCCAAATTATTTTTTTTATTAAATACAAAAGGGCATATTTACAATAAGTGGCGCATCCCTGCATATCAGCAGGGATGCACCACTTATTGTGCGCCATGCCTCCACCACCATGGATGCACCACATTTACAATGTGGTGCACCATGGGGCAAAAGCGGCACAGATGAGTCACGTATCTGTACCGAAAAGTGACGCATTGCTTGAGTTGCGTCGCAAGCACGACGCAGCTCCAACAATGCTCTGGGGGACCCTATCTTGTTAATGCTGCATCAATCCTTATGCCTGCTTCAACCAGGCGAAGGGTTTTGACGAAGCATGGGCCCCAAAGTGACTGAGTGAAATCTTGTAGATTTCACTCAGCCACTTTTAGAAGGCTTTCCTGCGCCGGAACGCCCCCCGCGCAGGAACGCCTCCTTCTGGCGCAGGGCTTTGCAACGTGACATATCTCCCAGATGCGTCAGACTGATTTGCATATAGCCATGTCTGAACTGGGGTGGCAGAGTGGGCTAAACAACGGTGATGGATTAAACCCAAATCTGTTGACTGGGTGTGAGTGTTTGATTGGTTCAGATGCTCTGTCCATCACCACCCCCTTTTGTACCACTCCAATCTTGGAAGGCATCTTTAACTGCCAATAATTATTTATCTGCAATCGAATAATTTACTTCAGCAGGAGTCAATTTACGAGATCGATAGGCCACTGGGTGTAGCTGACCTGTCTCTTTATGTCTTTGGGATAGTACCCCCCCAATGGCCGGATTGGAGGCATCTGCTTCAACATAAAATGGTTCCTCAAAATTTGGATGTAGGAGAACTGGAACTGTAGTAAAAGTATCTTTTAACTGCTGGATCGCCTTCTCAGTTTCTTCATTCCACAATTTTTTTTACGTTCTTCTTCAATAGACGAGTGATGGGACTGACCTTATCTGAAAAATTGATGATAAAGCGTCGATGAAAATTGGCAAATCCTAAACATTTCTGAATGTCTTTAACATTTCATGGAGAAGGCCCATCCTTCACTGCTCTCACCTTGGACTCATCCATCTCCACTACCTCCGAAGATAAAACAAAACCCAAAAATTCCACCCGACTGGCATGGAAGACACACTTCTCCAATTTGACATAGAGTTGATTTTCCAACAATCTTTTCAAAATGGAACGCACATATATTACATGCTCCTGTTTGTTAGCTGAAAAGATGAGAATATCATCAATATAGACGACAGCAAATCGGTCCAAAAATTCTCGTAAAATATCATTCACGAAGTGCTGAAAGGAAGCAGGAGCATTGCACAGACCGAAGGGCATGACTTGATATTCAAACAAGCCAAATCTAGTGCGAAATGCAGTTTTCCATTCATCTCCCTTAGCCATTCTTATTAAATGATAAGCCCCTCTCAAATCTAATTTCGTTAAAAAATACGAGCTCCCTTAACTTGATCTAATAATTCAGAAATCAAGGATAGAGGGTAATGAGTTTCCTTTGTAACGTGATTCAATGCACAATTGTCTATGCAAGTTCTCAATTTTCCATCCTTCTTTGGAATGAAGAATAAGGGAGATGAAACAGGCGACTGTGAAGGACGGATGAAACCGCTGTCTAAATATTGATCTAAATATTCCTTCAGTTGGCAATTCTATGCTTCAGACAATGCAAAAATTCTGCTACATGGCAACAATGCTCCAGGCTCTAATTCGATTCAACAGTCATACTCCCTATAAGGAGGTAACTTCATGGACTCTTGTTCGTCAAATACTGGTGAAAGATCAAGATATTTTTCAGGAATCTCTGGTAATTCTGCTACACATATCATGTGCGTTTGTTCAGCCAAATGGGAAGAAGGAGATGATTGAGTCTTCATTAGATCTAAATTAAAACAATGTTCCAAGCAATAATCCAAATTCAATTCAATCGTTCTCTTAGCTTAATCGATTCTTGGATTGTGCTCAGTGAGCCAGGGCAAACCTAAAATTAGCTGAAATTGAGGAGCGTCAATAAGACTAAATTTCAGAATTGACCAGTGATGACCTGGACCTACCAATGTGATTTCTTCTGCTTCATACCCAATTGGTCCTGAGGTGAGATTGGAACCATTAACAGCACGAACTGGCTCAGGTCTTTCCTTCTTGATAAACTTAATTCCCAGCGTTTTAGCAAATTTTAAATCACAAAAATTTCCAGTAGCCCCGAAATCTATCATGACTGAGACTCCATTGACTTCGTGATTACAAAAGTTGATGGAACTGGAAATTATCAAATGAGGAGCAGACGATTGAAGAGTATTTAATAATAACTGTGTGTTCGGAGTTGTCTCTCCCATAGCACCCACCAGAGAAACCCCTTCTACTGATGGGGCCTGTCTTTTACCCAAGTGTTAGTCTTGAGTTGCTTTGGGCATTCCTTTACAAAATGTCCTGCATTACCACCATACATACATAATTTTCCACTCCTTCTCTTCTCACGCTCTTCTTTAGTTAATGGACCTCTAACTGTTCCAATCTGCATAGGTTCTTCAGTTGAACCAGAATCACTGGATTTTACAACTTCAGATTTAGCTCTATCAAATCGAGGTGGTAGAGGCCTAGAATCTTTCCTTCGTTCATTTCTACTCTCCACTGGCGCTGATCTATCTGCAGGACTAAATCAATTAGCTCAGAAACTTCAGTGGGTCTCTTTGGAACCTGTGCCAACCCATCTTTGAGTTCATCCTTTAGGCCTCTTTAGAAAATTGCAGCCCTTTTTTCTTCTGGCCATTTTGTTTCAACAATTAATTTGTTAAAATGCGCCAGATATGCTACCAACTCTCTGTTCCCTTGCTTCAACTCCAACAATTCATTATCTGTTGCCTGTGAAATGGTTCTTCGATCAAATATACGTAAAAACTCTGACTTAAATTCCTCAAAATTATATAACACTCGATCATTGGAGTTTACCAAAGGCATGGACCAGGCAGCAGCATCTCCACTCAAGTAAGACAGTACGAAAGCCACTTTTGACTGATCCTCCTTAAAAATAATTGGTTTGCATAAAAAATGTAACAAACATTGTGTAAGAAATAGTTGAGCCTTATGAGGATCCCCAGTAAACCTCTCTGGAGCTGCCAATGGAATTGTGGGAGAGAATGCATGGATTACCTGTGTGGACAACTCAGTAGCTGACGGAGAAGGGGTCTCCCTCGGTAAAAGATTTGAGCCTGCAACAATCTCATAAAATCTCCTGCGCAGTACCCCCGCCTTCTGACTAAATTTTCTAACCTCTTCCATGGTGTCACTTAGTTGTTTTTGTAATACTTCTAAAACTAACGCTAAAGCCCTTACATCAAAACCCTCTGCCATTCTGACCAGGTGGAAATGTATTTGATGGCAATTCAATCTGTCAAAACTGAGTACCTGAATCTGGCTTCCACGGGGTCAGAAGATCTAATCTTGCTTTTAGGATTCAGTAGACTTTGTCCCAACTGCTCCACTTCACTACCGTCGAAATATATTCAACTGGCAGTAAAGTAAGGGAAAGGGGAATGGGAGAAAAGAGAGACTGCCACAGTGGTGTCTTAATCTGCGGAGCGCCCTCTGAAAGGTTTCCTACACCTGTAACAACAAAACACAAGTTTACTAATTTTCACTTATTTCTACTTCTCTAACTTATTCTCTAACTTATACTCTAATTCTTCTTCTAAAACTATTACCTGTATTTTCTGTGGCTTTAGCTTCTCTCTATGTGATTTCCTTGTATGTGTAGTATAGCTGTTTATTTATAATGTCCTTTTAACAGTCTTATATTTCTTTTCTTTTTCAGATGCAGTTCAGGAAATTTTGTAGATTTTCGAGGAATTGTTAGTAAATATAAATATATATATATATATATATTTCCACCTACTTGCAATTTTAATTACTCGACAAGTCTTTTAATGATTCAATAGTATCTTGTAGTTGCTTTCTTTTCTATAGAAGGGTACTGTGGAATTTTTCTTTTGTCTTCTGTATTAGTAGTTCCTTTATGTTAACATATTCTCTGTTGTTCTCTTGCGCTGATTAAAGATTAAAGTTACTGTATTTCTTCTTGACTTTTAAGTAGATTTCTTCACTAGAATTCCTGTAACACTTTAGGTCTTGAAATAAATAAAGTCAAATGACCTGACTTAAAAACGAGTTTAAAATCCGAGATATTTGCAATGAAAACGGACTTCAGAATAAATATTGTCACTCTTTGGCCCAATAAAAATTGTACCTGACTTCCCACGACGCTCACGAAATAACTAAAATCTTCAGTTCTTCTATCTTCAAATGACGTTCTGGATTTCAGGATTCAAACGTGTGGACTCGTGAAATAATCAGCCTCGAAACTCCGAGCTGCAAGAGCACCCAGCTGATCTCTATGATGAGACGGTTGAAGTGCGCAGAGCTTCAAAACTCGCGCACGAAGAGTAGAATCTTCATAGTGCTCAAACACTAGAGCGATAACCTGCATCAAAATATAGCGGCCGCCATCTTGAAATTCCGCGAAATTATGCGGCCGCTAAATTATTAAACTGAACGAATTGTTGAGCCACCAGTTGCCTTCAGGACAACTGCAACTCCTTTCGCCCACCACTACAGTTTGTACAATTGCCTAGATACCTGGAAACTGCTCTTACACTATGGCTAGTACTGCACTAGGACCTACTTGCTTTGTTGATGGCTTTTAGCAATGCTGCACAGCATCCCAAACACATTAAAAACAGCCTCTGCTGTGACTGTCCATGTAATTTTGTAGATGCACTCACCGCACATGTATGTTCTTGGTAAGCCCACAACATGTCTCACAACAGCGCATGTGCTGTGTAATAAATAAAAACTAATAACTGAGCATGCTAAATCTTATTATTTACCAGCAGCTGAACATGCCTCAAGAGGTACTGACAAAGGAAAAACAATGTGCTGACACCTATCTTTCTGAGGCCATCCTGGGCCTTGAGGATGGTGTGATGTAGGTGGGGAACCTTTAACACCATTGTGATGCTGACCCGCAAGAGTGCCTGTGTACCATAGGCATGTGAAAACAGACAGCTGGTAGTAAAGGTACTCTGTGAGTAAGTATTCTGGTGATTACTTGGGTAGTGTTCAGGTACACAGTCTCTAATTCATGGACTAAGGCCCTTCTTCAGATACCATCTTTTGGTCATCCCCCATATAGACTGTTCAATTGTATTGGATTGTATTACAGCATTTATATAGCGCCTACTACCATTATTTGGGGCGCTGAAGAGCTTGACTACATGGGGAGCATGCCAAACCATGTAGGATGTGTGGTTGGAAGGATGTTGTCCTTGTTTAGATCTTAGATTCTATGTGAGAAGTGTTTCCATGTCACACTTGATGACCACTGAGGAGTGGTTATTGTGTTATGGGGCGCATCGCTTAGCAGTGTGGTAGTTGATGATGACGTGTGAGAGAAAGATGCTCAGTTTTACCGGCTTCAGTATGCTCATAGCTTTGAACTTCTCTGCAGGTAATCTTATGGTATTTCTTATGATATAGTTTGCTTAGCTGGTTACTGCATTGGGTTGTCCTTAGATGGCATGTTTCGCAGGAGGCAAGAGTGGAGAGGTCTGTTGGGATGCGCATTGTTATCATCCCATATCTGAGTGTCATTGTGTGATGTAAAGAAGCAGCCAGAGTGTATAGATATTTGGGACGTGCAGTGGTGATCTACATTAAAGTCTTCTTAATTGTCCATCAGTGTGTGACAGATCACTTCAGTTGTTCCATGGCTATTCATTTGATGATTTCTGGATTTTTTGCTGTACAGTGCTGATAATGGACAACCCTTGTGGCAGATATGTCTTATGTAAATGTAAGAGGTATAAGTTACAATTTGCCACTGACCGCTGCGTATCATTATTATGGTCTTAGTATTATTGTGGGCCGTAACATTATATATGCAAGTACATAAATATAATGCCATGGCTAACCTTAGGTTAGTCCTTCGTGGCCTACCTGCATATCAAAGAATTTTGCTGGTTGGGCTGTTTCTAATCTGTGGGCTGTAAGCTGAGGATTTCACTCAGTTTTGGGCAGTGAGGTGGTGCAGTTATTAATGAAATAGTCATATTTTCAACTTTATTTGGAAGTGTGTATGCTCCTTGGTGAAGAGGTCTGGTGCAGCGGCCAGGGCGGTTGACTCCGGAACACGGGGCTCATTGTTCAATCCCCTGCGCCAACACCTTGTGACTCTGGGCAATAGCTCGTTTAATCTTCCAGACTGCCCACAGAGCCGGAACACCTCTCCGGAGGTAGCTGTGTGTTTAAAAATGCTGGTATTTCTATTTCTATTTTAACGCAGGTGGGTAGTGAGTTCCAGAGCTTGGTGGCTTGTACTGAGAAAGCAGTGCCTCCTACTGATTTCTTGTGGTAAGGTGGTATGATGAGAAGTGGTGCAAGCCTGGAGCGCAGCATTCTGTTTGGTTTGTATTGCTTGAATTGAATTTGTAGATATAACTAGTTCTTTGCTTTGGGAGGTTCTGTGGAAAATGCACAGCACCTTGAAAATGTCCCTTCTAGCTGCAGGTATCAAGTGGAGTGACTTCAGGACTGGAGTCATGCATTCTCTTGGGTGAAGGCAAAAAAGTAGCTTTGCAGCAACAGAGTTTTCACAATATTAGGAGGGCAGCCTAATTTCCTTGTTCACATTCCGTACGAATTGCATGTATCTTTAAATCACTCTTTTGTTTTCAATTACTTTCCATATCTCGTTTTTCAATAAATCTCCAGACATTGGTGTCTTTTTCCATTAAGTTCTTTTTTATTAAGTATCCAATTCCATCACACCTAAAACAGACCCAGCAATTTTATTTGTACTCCTTACTTAAAATTCCTCCTTTCTATTCACTCCCATTTAAATGTCTGGGCTCCTCCTACTGGTAGGGAAGAGGTTCATAAATTGTTATTCCACGTCCACCTCTTAATTTTCAGCCTCCATGATCAGCCTAATCTGCATTGACCAAACAACCTGAATTTCCTAAAACAATAGTTTACCAACTGAAGACATTAAACATTTTTGTGATGATTGCTTTGTCATTCTTTATTGCTATTCTCTAGATGAGTCATTTTTTACAGCAATACAGCCAACACGCGGTTCTCTCACATTTGCGCTTCTTCAGGGCTTGTATTATATATTTTTGGTCTTGTCTCATGTTAAATCCTAAAACCCTTTTTTATTTGTAATAAATCTCCAATTCAGATATGTCTCCCTTTATGTCATCCTTCATTCAAGGAAGTGACTTTTCAACCGTTCTCCACTAGATACTTCTCATCTGTTCATCCGCACCTTCAACTTGGTTCTCAAAATATAACAAGTAGTTGCCTGTGTCAAACTTTTCTAGAGTCAAATTCCAGTGTAGGTCTACTCTGGTTAGTTCTGTCAGCATTCACTCCCCTTGATAAGGGATACACAGCTTTCTTCCAATACATCTGTTCTCCAGTCCGGTTAAGGGTGCATTAAACCTTGCAGCAGCATTTTGGATGAGGTGTACTTTCCATATGACGAATGCGGGTGTGCCATTTTATAGGCTGTTGGTATAGTCAATCTTGGAGTGTGAGGGTGGCTTGCAGTTTATGTGGTATGCAAGACTTGGGAAGATGTTACATAGTGTTTTTCTTGTATAGAAGGCACTTGATGTGGCACTCTTAAAATGCTTTATAAAGGATAGGTCTGAATCCTTGGTTACTCCTAGGTTTATAACTTATTTTGAAGTTGTTTGAGGGGATTCAAGTTTTTCAGGCAATATGGCAGAAGGTTGGTACTTATGCCATTGTCTGCAGCTCATAATTTCTGTCAACAAACGAAGAAACAAAGCAGTGTGGGCTGTCAAATGGTTGCACTAGTATGGGTGACTAAATTGATTAAATTATATTTATAAGTGCTCAACTGTTAAAGACTCATGTGGTATAGTCAATCTTGGAGTGTGAGGGTGGCTTGCAGTTTATGTGGTATGCAAGACTTGGGAAGATGTTACATAGTGTTTTTCTTGTGTAGAAGGCACTTGATGTGGCACTCTTAAAATGCTTTATAAAGGATAGGTCTGAATCCTTGGTTACTCCTAGGTTTATAACTTATTTTGAAGTTGTTTGAGGGGATTCAAGTTTTTCAGGCAATATGGCAGAAGGTTGGTACTTATGCCATTGTCTGCAGCTCATAATTTCTGTCAACAAACGAAGAAACAAAGCAGTGTGGGCTGTCAAATGGTTGCACTAGTATGGGTGACTAAATTGATTAAATTATATTTATAAGTGCTCAACTGTTAAAGACTCATGTGGTATAGTCAATCTTGGAGTGTGAGGGTGGCTTGCAGTTTATGTGGTATGCAAGACTTGGGAAGATGTTACATAGTGTTTTTCTTGTGTAGAAGGCACTTGATGTGGCACTCTTAAAATGCTTTGTAAAGGATAGGTCTGAATACTTGGTTACTCCTATGTTTATAACTTATTTTGAAGTTGTTTGAGGGGATTCAAGTTTTTCAGGCAATATGGCAGAAGGTAGGTACTTATGCCATTGTCTGCAGCTCATAATTTCTGTCAACAAACGAAGAAACAAAGCAGTGTGGGCTGTCAAATGGTTGCACTAGTATGGGTGACTAAATTGATTAAATTATATTTATAAGTGCTCAACTGTTAAAGACTCATGTGGTAAGCAAATTAAGAAACAGATTAGAACAGAAACACTAATTTCCCAAATGTATCAATCCCTATTTGGGGATATTAATGAAACAAAGTATAAGATATACATTCTTTTCAATATCAATTTAGTACATGAAACATGGACAGGTCATATTATAAAGGAGTCACAAATTCATGTGGTGAATTCTTCTTTTATTTTTCTTTAAAGTCTGAAATCAGTCAGCCCATCCAATGTGTTTCTTCCAAAAGGAACTCATCAGGGTTATGGTGATATCTGTATGCATTCCTGACAATTCAATATGTCTGTTTGTCCAGGTTGAAATAGCTATTATAGCATTTAAACCATTATGTGCATTTGGCATCACCATTGTCGTGTAGTTCGTATAAATCTCAATAGGATCTGTGCATTTAGACAACATTCACCGCTGGCCTGGTGTCAAAACTGATTCCGGAAACCCCCACCAAGTATGTCAGCCTGTATACCAGCTAGCTTACAGTGCCACTAGAAACCCCTGTTACCAAGGAGAGAATAGTTCTTGGCAAATATCGAACATGACAACCCTGATCCCTCAGGATTTGGGAAATATTGCTACAAGTCGCTCAGTCATTCGTGCTCACTTTTGTCCCGGAGAGAGATACACAGAATAAACTATGGGGACATTTCGCAATAAGTATTTATTGAGCCAGCGTCATTCTAGTGTAAAATAGATGTGCTGAAACAATTATTAGACACTAACAGATATAAATGATTATGAGCACTAACAGAGTAAAAGGATGGTAGATTTCTACCATAGTGCTAAAACGATAAATACAGGCAAGTATAAAAATACATGACAGTAATAAAAGAGTACTCTGACAATGCGACCCTAACTAGATGTACCTAAGTGTACCTAGCATGTATGTAGGTGTGGAGCCAAGGATCCCTCTAGGATAAAGTCAACGCCGTTACCTGAAGTGAGAGACTGTGGGACCCCGTCTTGGTCTCAAGATAGACACCCCGCAAGAGATGTCAGACTACTGCAGCTGGAGTGTCTGCGTGCAGGAGCCTCAGTGTCTCGCGTCAGTGTGTCTGCATGGAATTCCTTTTCTCTTCTCTCTACCTTAGCAAGAGATGGTGTATATATACCCAAAAGTGATACCCCTTGGAAATATATCTCGCTGTGTCATGTCAAACTAGAATGACGGTAGGAATGACCCTTGTACATAGTTTTTATGCAGGCGACGTTCGGCCTGCTGTCCAGCTATGATTCCAAGAATCCTCATGCATAATGAATGACGCATAGGCCTTTCAGAGAAAACTCCTGGTCCTCTAGTCATTACCTCAACTAGGTAAAAGGTCATTCCTAAGAACCGTTATGTAGTGCAATATGAGGGCAATGTAGGCTAAAGGTACATGTAGTACCTGAACCGAAATTGGGATACCTATATGGAACATAACACCCACTCCTCATCCGACTGGAGGACATACGAAAAATTCGAATGTATGGCTAAATATAGTACGTAAATAAGTCTAAAAAATAGTCATTAAAAATGTAAAAAGTACAAGAAATGTTAAAAAACATGTATAGCAGGCGATAGAAATCTAGAGCATGTTCGCGGATATAGTTTAAACATAGAGAGACTGAAAGCCACGGAGCTTAGACTAAAGTGTCTTATTTAAAATTCCAAATTTGGTTGTTTTGGAAAAAAGGCCGAATTTTCCCAGCACACCATGAGCCAAATGTTTATGTGTCCTGGCTGGGAGAAGCAATGTTGCTGTTGTCTGCAACCACAGATGGCGATGACTGCAATACCTCGTAGATAAGGTCAATTGAGCACAGATGTTCCTCCGTATTCACCACAGCTGTTGCTGGTGAGGCACTAGTGTCATTCGAGGCCTAGGTATTTGTTGAGGAGCCAGTATCCTTCCCAACAGGAGCTGAAGCATCCTGTCGTGGCTCTAAGAATGCAGACATCAACTTTGGAATACGCTGAGGACACTGTAGTACATGGGACGTTACCGGGTCCAGTAAAGCATCAATGTCCGGTGCTGCAATTGTTGGAAATGATCCAACACGCATTCTTGTCCGCAGAAGAGGCATCAGAGAGCAGACAGAATACAGTCGATCCAGACTGGTCTTAATGACAAGAACCAAGACTGGCTCAGTTCTCGAAGTCGAGGTGTGCACAGATAGAATACCATGCGATCACGGTATCGGCGCTCCAAGAGTGTGCGTTCCATCTCTTTGGTGACCAGGACGTCCATTGTGTAGCAGAAAAAGGACAATAAGGATATCTGCTATTAGAAACAGGATCACCGGAAACCCTTCAACAATGCTTCAGAAGACAGAGTGTATAAAGTTGGGAACAACTCCGAGGATTGTCTGAAAGGTGCTTAACAGTCCAGAACCTATGGCCTTAAATAGGTGGACAATACCCGTTGTATCAAACATATTAGAGATACGTTGTACCATTTCTGTGAAATGGAAAGGGCAGTTTCTTCATATCTGTGCCTGTATCTCAGCCACGACCTTGAAACTTGACGATCATAAGTTTCTCGGGCGGAGGTTAAGGGCACGGTTTGCAGTAAAAACATGGCTTTCATTCAGCTCAGAGTATCAAACAGTATAAAGGAAACATTCAACGAAGGCCACAATGGCTCCTCCCTCAAGTAACTGCCATTTGAAAGTAACTCGAATACCAGATTAATCATTGCAGCTGGGGTCCCTACGGAGTGACAGGATAAGTTTGCAACTGAACAATTACAGGCCCCGTGAAGCATGATATCCTGTCACATGAGAGATCGGCTCAAAGCACTCTCTCGCAGCTGTGTCCCCATTCCTGCATCAAAATCTGTATGGCAATTCCCAAGATTTCTTGATGAATTCCCTACCCATCACTTCATATCTGCCCGCCTGGCGTTTTTCTAGGCAATTTTGAAATTGGAAAGGAGTGACCGGTAGTTTTATATGGCCATGAATTAACCATTCTGTGGATGGTGACTCTGCCATAGTAAAATTAAACCTGTCAAGTTTTTCAATATGCAGCATTGTATATTTTGCTCCCCCTTGAACCATTGTAATCTGTTTTTCAGTGAGATTGTATGCTGAAAATAACGACATACTTTTGATAAATCGCCAAGGCACATAACCAGTAAGCAAAGATTGCAGCATCCAGCTTAACAGTATAATAGAACATAGCTGTGATTGTACGTGCTGTAGAATGGACAAGTCTTGTTCTAGTATATCAATAGCAGAAGATACAATGTTGCCCATTGAATAAATCCTGGATGTTAATGTATTCATACCATTGTCAACTACAGCTAATGCTTTTTCTAGGTTAATTCTATCTATTTCTCGAAGTCTCTCTGCAGCTTCTTATTAAGAGATTTTCCATATTTCACTAAAGACAGCATAATAGAAACATTTCTGACGTGGCTTTTGGGGTCCTAATAAAAAGTCCCTTAAATCCACCTCATCTGAGAATAAGGATAAGTGCTGTTTCACCTGGGACAGGTTTGAGGACTTTAGCCAATCAAGGCACAACTTCCCTACACTGTATGATTTCACTACCCCTGGATGTTTTCTTTGTACATATCTTGGGTCTGGCCTATGGACACTGAAACCGTTAGTTTTACCCCTGAATCTAGACTGACATCTGTTTGTGTCTCTGGGTCAAACTAACCATCCCTTTCAATTGGGGTCTGAAGTATTGTACTGCATAAAATCATCTATTGTATCCCCTCCACATGATGTAAAATTGATGTGGGGTGGTGTGGGAAACCATGGTGTGCTCAAATCCTTGTTCTTGGCTAGTCCAAGACAGGAAGTTTGTTGCACAGTTTCATTCAGAAAGACAATTTTTTGCGGAATGAGGCACACTCTAAATAGTTTTTCTGTTCCCTGAACTTGCCATTTTTTAGAACCCCAGACAGATTTTGTGTCTATCATGTCTTTCAATAAGTCGAAACCCTGTTCAGATAGTTTTGCAGGTGTAGGTGCAACAATATATTAAAATGAGGTCGGGTCAGAAGTGTTAAACCCTTGGTGGTGTTGGGAAATGTTCCCATTGATAGTATATGCATACATTTCTAGGGATTCTTGATTTGTGTAAAAAGTGATGACCATAATGATGGAAACAGTACGTGCTATCATAATCAGATGTGTCCTCTAAGATTTCACTGTTTGAGAATGCAGCAGATTTCTCTAAATCAGACAACATATTATTTGTGGTTTCAAAGTCCCAATCATCGAAAAATGTCCTGGAGGTAATTATATTGTTTAAATATACTTTAAATAAATGTAGTGTTTTCAAAAGTTCTGGCGGGCAAAATACATCATAATCAACTTTGTCCCAAACAATACCATTAGGAATTGGAACAGCTGTAATGTTCACGGTAAACAAGTCTCTTATTCACGATGAGATGATGTATGTGGTTTCAGGACCAAGTTCACATTGGATACTGCAGAGCGTTCTGGCAGATATTTTCCATTCACAAGTAAGCAGAAGACAGTCATTAAGCCATCCAGAACAGAAAAAACAAAAATGCATATATTATCGAGAGCTGGAGCCAAGGTAATGCTAAGTAAGTCTTTTTCAGAAACGATTAGAACTCACAAATTTGTTGCTTACAGGAAACTGGAGCTGGCATTGTCTCAGGTTTGCTGGGATCAAGAAGGAAGGTATCAAAATCAATGAAGTAGCCAGATGCAGTTCGATCTATCTTTGGAAGCTCAGCAAGTGCTGTTGAACTGTCAGGTATCTCTTTTTGAGGCACATTCATATAGATATCAGTATTTGGTCGAATTGATATTCGTGTTTCACTTGAGTTCTGATGTTCAATTTGAACAGGAATGAGTTCCATTTCATTGTTGGAAATTCCTTTTCTTGTATTGGAAACTCTTCAAACGTTATGAGTCTTTCAGTCTGAACTTCCTGTATGGTACCAAGAGAAGAGCGTTGGCTACACAGGAGCCCACAAGGCCTACTATTCAGTATCGGCCACATAGTGTGGTTTGATCAGATCAATGGAGACAAATCTCTTTTCATTTTTGCCGGCAAGAGGTGGAACACGTACTGTTCTTGTTCCTTCAACAGCCAGGACAGGTACAGGTTTCTGTAGGATGGCCCAAATTCTTTCTTGTCCTCAATCCTTTCTCTGACAAGATCCCTGACTTTTAGGACCCAGACAGGTCTTGCAGTGACTGATTTGACTTCCCCAGTGGCAGTGCGCTTGAGTTGCCCGTTGCTTAGCAGTGCTCTGGATTCATTCAGATCCTGTAAAACAGCCAAACGTTTATGATGTCAAATTGTTTTTCATCCGCCACTGTGCCTTCGCAATCGAGATCAGGTACCCACATTCTTGTCCCAAAGCGGACTTCATCAGGAGTGACACCCCCTAAAGAACTTCTTGGCATATTGATGAGGGCACGCTGTACCCCATATAGGTGATTGACCGAACTACAACCCAAACCTAATACCCTAGCTGTTAAAGACTGCTTTAAGTCGCGGTTTTTCCTCTCCACAACCAAATTTCCCTCAGGATGGTACGGCAAGGAGTACTGCAGTGCTACATCCAAACTTTCTATCGCTTCCTTGTAAGCCCTAGAGCTAAACGCGGGACCTCAGTCAGAATGTAATGTGCCAACTGAGTATGTCCCTATGAAGACACGCCAGTCTTTTATAACAGTTGAAGCATCAGTCAAGTGCTGAGGCCATACCCATAGGACTCTTGAGCATGAATCCACTGATACCATGATATACTTGTAAGCCCCATCCGAATGTAGTGAGCCGTAGAGGTCCAGATAGACACACGCTGGTGGTCTGTCTGATATTAGTAAAGCTGTCTGCGTTGGACGTGCTACAGTGGAACTCTTCATGTGCTGGCAGATGTATCATTTTAAGACAAAGTTCTTCATCTGTTTAGTTAAACCAGGCCACCAATAGCTTTGTTTCAGTGATGAAACTGTCACGGTAATTCCTGCATGTGTAGAACCTAGACGGTTGGCTGTAGCTAGAATTAAAGCTAATCTGCAATTCACATTGGGTATTACTCTATCCCAGACTCCTGGAATTTGAGCATATTGAATGTTATTTGCATCTAACTTGTAGGAGTACTGGAGTGGACATTTTTTCGGTAAAGCCAAGTTATTGCATGTAGCAATGACAGCAGCCATAATGTCTCCGTCTATTCTAATTTTTGAACAAATGATTGCAGCTATTGAAGCCGTGCGTACAGCCCCTTTCGCAGCTTCATCAGCCAATGAATTCCCTGCAACGTGAACGCCATCACATTGATGACTCAGCGTGTATATCACGTGAGCTCTCGGTAGTTCGTTTTTCAACTCAGCTACCTTTTTCCATAGGATTTTGTGCTTAATTGGGCCACCTTTTGCATCCTTTAACCCATTTTGACCCCAGTAGTGAAGATATTCATTGTATGACAGGACACAATAAAACGAATCGAACACAATGAGTGTTGGGAATTCCCGATCCATATTTATTTGTGCCAGTAACAGTGCTTTTAGTTCTGCTAGCTGAGCCAGGAAATCTCCTAGAGACTGCGTCGTCCTACTGCTAGGATGGACTTGCCTTCCTGCATACAACCTTTTACAATCGCGCAAGCAGCGCTGTATTGTTGTTCACTTCCTATGGCCAGCTGAACAGATCTGTCAGTGTAAATAACAAATTAATACTGTTCTAGAGGTATGATTTCATTTGGGAGAGGATATCCCTGTTCATATTGCAGAAATGCTTGTGTTTTTAGCTTGGGATCACATCTGTATTCTACATCCGTTGCAGTAAGAGAATTAGCTCGTTGTATCCATCTTGGATGTAAAGCTTTAGCATTAGGAATGCTAGCCTTTGTAACAGCATCTAAAGCTGCTACTGAAGTTACAACAATTATGCATTTTCCCTCAGCCAGTGCTCTTTCACTCGCTACAGCAGTCTGTACTGCTGTCAGACTTTTTCCTGTAAATGTAAAATGCATTTCAGCGTTTGTATACAAATGTCGTTTGTATGCTATGGGTACTATTTCGCCTTGAAATGAAATGAAATGAAATGAAAGTGGGTTTTGTAAAGCGCATTACTACCCGGAGGCCTCGTAGCGCTGTGAATGCAATCTCTGGGAGTCTACTGATTTACTTAGAAAAAAGAAAAGTTTTAAGAGTTTTGCGAAATTTTAGAAGATTAGGCTCGCTACGGAGCGTGGATGGTAAAGAGTTCCAGGTCGTGGCAGCATTCAGGGAGAAGGAGCGTCCGCCCCACCTGACCCGTTTGATCTTGCGTGTTGTTGCCAGAAAGGCCGTGCTGGAACGCAGTGATCTTTGGGGATGGTAAGGGGTGGCTAAGGAACAGATCATTGTGGGGGCGTTTTTCCACATGGCCTTATGCATTATGCACATAGCCTTGAATTTTACTTTGGCTTGGATGGGCAGCCAGTGTAAATTTCTCAGGGCAGCAGTGCCCGAATGCCTACGTGACAGGCCTAGCAATAAACGTGCTGCTGCGTTCTGAGTGACTTGCAGCCTTTTAAGTGTGCTGGTCGGTGCACCCAGATATAAAGCATTCCCATAATCGAGACGGGACAGGATGATGGCCTGTACCATTATCCTGCGGGCCTGGAAAGGGAGAAGTGGTAGGATTTTCCGCAACATTCGCATCAGCCCGAAGCAGGTGGCGGAGAGTATTGTGACTTGCTGGTTAAAGCTTAGAGTATCATCCAGCCACATGCCCAAGCTTTTGATTTGCTTTTTTGGCTCTGGGGGGGCCCATGCAGGGTGGCCATTGTAGAGCTGGTCTGGGGCCGGCTGTGTTCCCCAGGAACATCAGTTCAGTTTTGTCTCCGTTAAGTTTTAAATGGGAAGAGGCCATCCATTTTGTGACTGCTACTAGGCAGCTATTCAGATTAGAAAGGGTACGTCCTGGCTGATTCAGGGCCACCACAAGCTGGGTGTCATCAGCGTAGGTCACGATTTCAAAACCAAAAGGGTGAACGACGTCCGCTAATGGCTGCATGTAAATGTTAAAAAGTGTGGGGCTCAGGGAGGAACCCTGAGGCACACCTTGATTGAGAGGCCAAGTTTTGGAATGAATGTCACCCTCCACCACCTGGAAAGTACGATTTTCCCAAAAAGACTGTAACCATGAGATGGCGCTTCCCGTAACTCCAAGCTGTTTTAATCGGGAGATGAGGATGTTACTGTTTACGGTATCAAAGGCGGCACTTAGGTCCAACAGCATAATTGCTGTGGTGCCGCCTTGATCCATATGCTTACGGGCTAGTTCTGTGACAGTCAATAATGCCGCCTCTGTCCCCAATTTTGGGCGAAAACCAGCTTGAGAATCATGGAGCAGATAGTTGGCTTCCAGACAGAGCATAAGGCTGGTGTTGATATGTTTCTCAAGCAGCTTACCTACCCAAGGAAGGAGTGAAATAGGGCGGTAGTTGGTCATTTTTTCTGGGTCAAAGTTTTTTTTTTTAACAGAGCCCTAACTTGTGCACATTTCCAGGTTTCTGGTGCTCTCCCTGTGGTGATTGACATATTTACAATATTTAAAATCACTGGTCTAATGGTATCCGCGACTTTCAAGAGATGCTGTGGGGGAGCGGGGTCTAAAGGGGAGCCTGATGTAACTTTCAACATAAAAGTATTTAGCGAGTCTTCTTCAAGCAGTGGGAATTCAGCTAGCCGGCAGGCTGTGGTTGGAGGGAGGGTATCTGTTCTGTCTGTGATCAATGCTTAGGACTGCATCTAGCAGGTGACCTTTGTAGTGCGTAGGTTCAAAATCCTTCTGAACAATTTGTAGGGCTGCAAGATTGTTTAAAAAGACGGTAGCTAGAGGATCTATGGGATCGTCTAAGTGAATATTTATGTCACCTAGAACGGTAAAATGAGGCAGAGAGATGGCTGATTCAGCAACCTTGGATGGAAGGAGGTTCATAAAATCTCCCATTTGGCCTGGGGGGCAGGAGATAAGTAGGCCAGAAAAGGTTACGGTAGGGGATAGGTCTAATGCAAAGTTCATACTTTCGCAGTTAGGGATTGACGCCGAGCTAGTTCTGCATTGGTAAAAATCCTTAAAAAGTATGCCTAATCCTCCTCCTCTGCCCTCTACCCTGTCGACCCTTTGTAATCCGTATCCCTTCTGTAGTATGGCGGTAATGTCTGGGTCAGCTTCTTCCCTTAACCAGGTTTCTGTTAAGAATACTGCGTCAGGGTTGATATCCTCGAGGAGGATAGACATTTCCACCGCGTGTTTGGTCAGAGAGCGACAGTTTAGAAGAAACATTCTAAAAGGGGGTTCGACAGTCTCGGACTGCTCCGGTGTGGGCCATAGTACATATTGACAGTGGGGGCACTTTTTCACAGGTGAATTAGGATGTATGGAATGGCTGCAGGAAGCCTCTAATTGGGGCATAAGTTTTTTTAATAGGTCAGGAGCATACCTTATCAAAGTGGGCGGATCCTCCTTAAGTTGAAGAGGGGGCCTGGTCCCTGGGCGCTGCAGGGCGTGGACGGGCGCAGACGGGCTTGCCTGTGGCGCACCTTCGGCGTGCCGCCGGCGCGCCCGCTGCGCGGACGTGATGACATAGAAATTTTATAGGGTGTTAAGGAGGGTGGGAGGCGTCCTGCAACTAGAGTGCAAATCCCTTACTCCTCTCAGTATGGCGGCTCTCAGTGGCGGTAAGCCCTATTTCTATCTCTCTGCGCCAGCCCCTACTCGGCTGCGCAGGGATCGGTAAATGAGGTTTTTCGGAATAATAGGTGGTGTAAAAGTCCTAACAAGTAAGTATTCTACTTGTGAACAAACGGCGATTTTAAAATATTGTGATAACAGTGATAAAAAGAATAAAGCAAAGTAACTGAAGAACCCCCGGCTTCTGCCTCAGGGGAGAGATAGAAAACAGTGCGATAGCAATCAGCGCGCTGTTGGAATGACAGGCTTTAAATACTGCGGGAGGGCGGGAGGCGTCCTGCAACTAGAGTGCAAATCCCTTACCCCTCTCAGTATGGCGGCTCTCAGTGGCGGTAAGCCCTATTTCTATCTCTCTGCGCACGCTCCTACTCGGCTGCGCAGGGATCGGTAAATGAGGTTTTTCGGAATAATAGGTGGTGTAAAAGTCCTAACAAGTAAGTATTCTACTTGTGAACAAATGGCGGTTTTAAAATATTGTGATAACAGTGATAAAAAGAATAAAGCAAAGTAACTGAAGAACCCTTGGCTTCCGCCTCAGGGGAGAGATAGAAAACAGTGCGATAGATTGAATGTTGGGTAAGTGTACCCGGATTGACCTGCTATAACACGGATCACCAGATTGCATACATTTACTTGTGTCTGCAAGTGTTTAGAAGCTATCATGTCAGCTTGTAGGGAACAAATGATATATGTGTGTCCCTATGTCCATTGCCCACCTGAGAAATCAGGTCTGTTTAAGTTGTAGAAAGGTTTTACTCTTTCTACGTTATCCAAAATGTATTTTCTGCCAACATTTTAAAATCCCAATATGGATTGTAAGTTTTTCAGAGATTTAGGAGGTTGGAGCAGCACACACTTTTCTAAAAAGTTAGCTGCCAGGCTTTTATTTTCACTTGATAGCTCATATCCCAAAAATAGGACATTGAGGTGGGTTATTTTTGATTTTTTAAAGTTGAATTTGTAGCCCTCAGAGGCGAACCCCCAAATTATGTTGCTCACCCAGGTCAACTGCTCCTTTAAATCATCATCCATCAGATAAATATCATCTACATAGGACAATGCCTCTACATCCAAATTCTGAAGTAATTCTTTTACCCTAGCGCTGAACACCCAGGGGCTATTCTTATACCCTTGGGAGAGTCGACAAATTAGATGTTGAGAGCCTAATGCGGAGAATGCAGTCAGATACCTGCTTTTAGGCACTATATTTTGGCAGATGAATCCATTTGAGATATCTAGTGTTGTTTTGTATTTTTTCCACACAATGTTATTCATTAATGTGGCACTATGTGCATTCTGTACTGCAAATGTTTTTGTGCATGAGTTAAGATGTCTATGATCTAAAACCAGACGATATGAATTATCAGGTTTCATTACCGGAAATAAAGGGTTATTCATTGAGGAGGTGCAAGTTTCTATCATACCCTTGTATTCAAGTTGGTGTAAGATCTCCCTGACCTGTTTTTTCACTGCCTGTTTTATTGAGTACTGTCTCCGTGGAACTGGATTCATTTTTCTGGGATTATGTGGTGAGGTGATTCAGTATCGCACCCAACATAGTTGCGATGACGTGCTGAAGCGAGGGCTACCGCCCACTTCTGCGGATATGTGCATTTTAAATAAATCGGAATGTGGTCGGAAAAAGATGGTAAAATTACTGTTTCTCCCTTCAGGCAATCCATAACAATTACTGGCGGCCAATCGCTTTCAGCTAAAAAGATGTCATAGCCGTAAGTCAGGTTCTCCCAAAAGAGCCCTTTAACTTTTCTAGGTATGTCCCCCTCTATTTGGAGTTTTAGCTCATATACCCTATGTAGGACACTAACCCTCATATAAGGTGTTTCCACTGTGATATGCTCATTCAAGTCCGCTGTCAACAGAAAGTCCATCAGGTTCTAGTGAGCTATTGTTACTTCTGCTGCACTGTCTAGCATCATCAGAGCCCATTCCCCATTCAGAAGTTGAGTCCTCAGAATTCTGGACATGTCTAACTTTGAGACCTGCTACCTTCTTCTTTTTAAATTGAGGTTTAGATTGTGGCTTGTCTTCTTTTTTGGAAGGATAGCTTGAAACGCGTTGAGTGTCTCTGGACTTTGTACGCTCTTCTTGTCTGTGTTCTAACCGCCCTTCTCTCTTGGAGTTTCTTGATGAATCCTGAAAGGAGCAAGAGGAACATGTATCAGTATCCTGTCAGTTTTGTTTATGGTATCCCTATTTCTAAGGTTGTATTTTATTTTGGAGGGCTCCTGTTGGGGAGACCCACTCCTTGACTGAGATCTGTTCTTTTTTTATTTATTTATTGTTATTATCCCATTTCTTCTTGGAAGAATAAGGTGCTTGCTTTGTGTTATCTTTCTCAGGCCACTCATGAGTTGAGGTTTTAATGCTCTAGCTCCCAAACTATCTCTACCTAATTCAGCATAGGTGCTTGCAATAATATTAGGTAATATGCGTTCCTGTTGTAAAGGAGTGAACTCCCTCAGGCGTTGCCGTATTGCCACTGCTGCCTCCCCTTTTATATTTGCTAATATTTAAATAGGCAAATAGGAATCTTATTGTCCCAACAGGTCACCAGTTTTGTACAAAGTTAGGAATATAGTATTAGAAAGTTTAATAGAAGGCATCCTTGAATTCAGAGAACTTAAAATTCAAGGAAAACTCTATGTCACAAAAAAGAGTTAAACATCCTTGGGTTTTTCCACCAAAGAATATTTGGCATGGTACTTAGACCAGGTACAAAGAATAAGTCTAGGTAGTCAAGGAGCAATCTGCACTTCATACATTGTCATTAAAATTCCCCAAAGTGTTCACTGATGTGTTAGGGAAATTTTCAGGCTTTAAGCACAAAATAAAGGTGAAGCACAGGGCCCTTCCTGTTAAACATAACTTGCAAACCATTCCGTTCTGTTTGCAAGATGATCTTAGAAAAGAACTGAAAAGTCTGCAAGAGAAGGGAGCAATAGAATTGATTGAATCCTCCCTTTGGTTGTTTCCATTAGTGGTAGCGCGCAAAAGGAATGGTGAAATGAGGGTATGTGTGTCGATTTGTGCAGTGTCAACAAGGATATTTTGGTAGATTCACATCCTTTACCAAAGATCAAAGTGTGGCTGGAAAGGGTGGGAGGATCTGAGTAATTTTCTAAGATTGATTTAGCATCAGGGTACCACCAGGTAAAATTAAAAGCCTTGCTTAGACATTTTACTGCTTTAAGCACACATAGGTGCATTTAAGTACTGTTGCATGCCTTTCGGACTTGTGTGAGTGCCTCATTTTTCCAGAGGATTATGCTCCATCTCATTGGAGACATCCATGTGTGGTGGTGTGCAAGGATGATGTATTGGTACACGCTGGCACTATGCAGACGCATGATGCAGTTTTGTGAAGGGTTCTCTCCATCTTTACAGAAAAGGGTGTTGTGGTGAAAAAGCAAACATGTGAATTTTGGAAGAAGTCCATTGAATTTTTGGTTCAGCTGATATCTAAAGATGGCATAAAGCTGAAACTGGGTTTGGTCCAGGCTGTAGTAGAGTGTATGGAACCAAAGAAGAAAGATGAGTTGCGATCATTCATTGGGGTATGCAATTTTCTTCTAAGTACATCCCTGATTATGCCACAAAAAATTAGAAATTTGTCAAACATATAAACAAAATTTGGTTTCTTTTGTTTGGGTTTCAAGTTGTCAAGTCACATTTGAATGTGTCAAAAGTGAAATAACAAATGCTACAATGCTTAAAATGTATGACCCGATATTACCTTGTATTGTAACTGGTGTGCCAGGAGTTGCGGAATAGGTCCAATGCTCTTTCAAACGGGTGGAGAGGGAGAAGTCACCATTTCTTATGCAAACAGTGATTTGAAGGATTCAGAACTGCACTACTATGTGATATAAAAGAAGTTGTTGGCCTCTTTTCGGGCCATCCAAAAATGTAAACCATATTTGTAAGGCAGACATTCAACTTTACAAACTGATCACAGAGCTCTAGTGTTTATCTTCAATGGAGAGAAGTTCAAGGATGCCATTCCATGCATTGCAAGATTGACAACAAAAGTGTTGCATTACAATTATGACATCAAACACATACCTGGTAAGGCAAGTTTTACTGTAGGATAAGTGTCTAGGTGTCCTTTAAAGGAAATATAAATTTGTCAAGAAGAAGAAGACATGGAGAACGATTTAATTGCAGTTGCTGATGTCTCAAAGTTGTGTGCTTCACCTGAAGAAAAATAGAGAGAATCTAGTGAAGAAGATGCTGTGTTAGCCCAGGTTAAGAAATATATTATGGAAGTGTGGTGAAAGAGAAGAGTGTACAAAATAGTATCCAACTGTTTGTTAAGATTGCTGATGAATTGTCAATATAAGATGGTGTAGTTGAAGAGGGGACAGATTAATTCCCCCTTCTCCTAGTAGAGATCTAGGGCCTGATGTAGATCTTGGTGGCCTGGCTACTCTGTCATTACGGTAGAGGATATCCAGGCTACCAAAAACGACATGCCATTATATCCAATGAGATTTATATTTGGGGGACAGGATATCCATCACTGTTGTGACAGAGTAACCTGTCCTCCGAGATCTAAATCAGTCCCCTAGTCATGATGGCCCATGGGAGACATTTAGGCTCAACTATGACCAAAAGAAGAGTTAGGATGAACTTTTGATGGCCATCCATGGACAGTGAAATAGAAGAATTAGGAAAGAATTGTGTTGTGTATTTGAGCTCTGAGAAAGGGTTGAAGGTCCAAGTTCCACCATTTAATTTGATAGAATATCCTGTTTGCCCATGAAAAATAAGATTGGCATAGATAGGATTGCACCATTCACTTTTTTACCACCACAGTTTCATTATGGCTTTGTTTTAATAGAATATTATACGGAGTGGCCAGGGGCTCAGTTTTTTACACCCATCCTCCAAAACAATAGTTGAATTTTTGAAGAGTGTGTTTTTAAGGGAAGGTTCCCCAGAATATTTGGTCTCAGACAACAGTGTACAATTTGTTGGTGCTGACAGAAGGAATTGTCTTCATGATTCTGGAGTGTATCTACTCCAAACAGATGAACTAGTGGAAACGATGAATAGGGTGGGAAAAGATTCAATTAAGTGGACAAAGAATAGTGGATGTGTGTTAGAGAAAGCCGTACCTTCTATGTTGTGGTTTTGGAGAACAACTCCTCACACAGTCACTAGAGTGTCACCGTTTGAACTATTAAGGGGATGCAAGCCAACCTCAGTTTTGTTTCCTGCCTGGATGCCTAAGCACCTCCCCAAAAAATGGAAAAGATTTGGAACTTTATGAAGTGTTGCGGGAAAGGGTAAATGAAGATCAAGAGAAACAAAGATGTTGCTGCAAAACAGAAGATGTAAAAGAAATAAAGAGGTTTGTATAGGTGAATGGGTACTGATAAGAAAATCAGGTTTTGTGAGGAAAGGTGACGCCTCTTTCAGTGAGCCAGTTAAGATTATGAGGGTGTGTGGAAATGCTATTTTGGTTTAAGGTGATCAATGGTGGAACATGGGGAGAGTGGTAATCATCTCTAGAAATCACAGAAAACATCAAGCACAAACTCTTAGTGATCAGGCACTGTGTCCGTTCAATCAACAAGAGAATGATAATGCCTCAGCCAGGTTGTTCAAAGTCACAGATCATAACAAAGTGAAAGGTAGTGACAATGCTGAGGTTGACCTACGCAGATCCAGTTGTGTCTATGTGGAAAAGTAAATTTTGCCATGTTCTGTGTCCCTACGCGTCCTCCATCATATGTTATGTGTGCATGATTAATATGCATATGTATTCCCCATGTTCGATTAAAGACGCAATTACAGTTGTGTCCATCTCTAGTATGTCAGTTTCCGGTTCTCGTGAATACTACGAATATCAGGCCTATGTAAAGTTACGTTGCCACGTTTCTCAGTGTGCACGTTATTTCATTGTAAAGTCCCCGTTCCTAGGCCTCAAAAGGGCCTGGACACCAGATTCAGCTCCTGTCTCCTGAGCCTCGCTGAGGAGCGATACAGCCCCCACCTGTGTTCCTGACCCTTCACTTACTTCCTGCCTCGCAGTGCCCGGTTCAGCCTGGCTCTGCCTCTGAGTCTGCCAAGAGTATGTTATGATTCCAGTTATCAGTTCAGTCCTCCTTCTCTGCATTCCTAAGCTACTGAACTGCATCAATAGTTACCATCATAGTCTAGCCTTTACGTCTCCATGTTGGAGAAATACTGTATTAATGATCATTTAATATTCTTCATCACGCACTACATGTAGAATAATGCATGCTCCAGTCTTAGAGTCTGTTCGCCTTTACCCCGATAACTTTTGGATTCTATCAACATGTTCTCTAAACATCAGATACTAGATACTGTTTAGGTACATGTCGCCCTGACTCTCCAGACTCTCCAGACTTCAGTCTCTGCTCCTAGCACAGAGTTCATAGCCCCCAGCTTCTCCTAGTAACACGTCATTGTCAGTTTGCGCGCACCATTAGGTCAGAGGTCCCGGCTCCTTAGGTAGCCCCCTCCATGTCTCCACCCCATTCATGACATATTCTGTTACGTTTGCATCACATGTCTATGTATACGCCTCCGTTACACCTACTTTCACCCTTATCTTTCGCGACTGCTATTGACCACACCCACTGCTCCGCCTATCGTATGTATTGTAATGCAACTGTTTTAGTATATATGATCGTGTATTGTTATTAAATGTTAGCGCGCTCATCCCAGATCCTGCCCGGCAGCTGTCGGGGCCCCCCTGTCAAGAGCTGCCATCCTATTCCTATGCAGGTTGTCCTGTTCCTGTCCTTTATGCTGTAATAAACCTGCAAACTCCTACTACCTCGAATCTTTACTCTTATTTATTGAGCTATCTGTTATTGCTATGCCTAGACAAAAATAGATCCGGTATTATTTATTTATATACCACATAATGGCGCCCGAATAGGGACTTGCCCTTTCCCCACGCGCCGGTGAAGCCACACCGGCCCCCTGACCCTCTGCAGCCGTGACGGAACCATACCGGCCACGTGCAGATATTTCTGCTTCAAGTATCCCTCAGGCCCACGGAGGAGACGGAGGAGGCGGTCCAGCATCCAGACGAGGCGGTGGAGGAACGCGGCGAGTCCCGACCAGAGCCCAAGCCGAGAGTCCAAGGTCCGAGGTATCCGGAGGCCCACCCGTAACAGAAGTCCGAAGTTCGTCCGTCCGGCGTCGAAGCAGTCCAGTCCAGTCCGAGGCCTTCCGTTCTTGCTGCCCGGTGAGTACCGTTGCTGGGGTAGTATCTAGACAGGGTCAATCTAATTGACTCTGGTCCGTGGGTTGGTGGTACACAGACCCACAAAACGAAGTGTCCACTTCGGTGGATGCGGGTCCTGACGTGTCTCTGTATGAGACCGGTAAGTTTCGTACTGTTTCAGCAGTGCATCTAGTTTCTGTTCTAGTCAGTTCTGTTCTCGAGAAAATTCATGTATTCTGTTTCCTGTATTCCAGGTAGTATTCTGTTCGAACTGTTATTCTGAATGTTATTCATGTATTTTAATGTCGTGGTATGAGTGTGAAGTAATTATCGTGTTTATTGTGTATTGTGTTGTGTCCAGATTATAGTTCAGTCATGCCGCTCTTTTCGAGATTGCGTCAGTTAAAAACCAGAAAAGGTCTGCTAGAAGCAGCAGTTCCTGTTCCGCCTAGGGACAGTCCAGGTCATTTTATGTATCAAAAGCATGGCATAAGTGCCATACTATATCTAGATTTATGGGTAGAGTATACCAAACAGTTAGAGGAAAAGTATAGATGGCCCGTATCAGGTACGTGGGATGCCGAGTGCATCATGAGAGTAGAAGAAGCATTATGGAAAAAGAAAGCCAGACAGTCACAGAAAGATGCCATTGAGTTATGGCGCAAAGAATCTCATAAAAGAACCGAAAAAGAAATCAGAAAGTCAGAATTAAGTAGAGAATCCTTAGAACGAGCCCAGGAAAGGGAACTAATCGAGATAGGTGAACGAGTCAAAACCGAACAGTCAGACAGACAGAGGCATGCCCTCATCAAGGGTATGTATCCTCTTCTTGCCGAGGGCTTGCCAAAAGCGACCCCAGAGGCATCCAGTAATTTCCCGCCACCACTAGTTCCGACCAAGCTACGTCACAAACCGACCGCAGCTGATATTTTCATTTCGTCCTATTTGGACGACACAGTCCCAGAATATGCAAATCCTGTTCCTGCTCCGCCAGTCCCTGTAAATCAGGCACTTCCCGCTCCTCCAGACACCGGAGTACCTGTTACGGTACCCCCGGTCCAGCCCGCCATACAAGTCCAGCCTGCATTTCCATTTCCCACTCTGCCAGGACGAAGAGCATCAGTAGACGACTCTAGTTTAGGGGCCGCAGGGGGAGGTCCTCCAGGAACCCCGCCGCCACACAAGCGTTTAACGTTAGCCGAATTACATGCACAAGCGTCACAGCGTACGCCCAGGTATCAGTCTGTTGCAGAAATAAGAAAAGCCCTTACCGAATGTGGCTATGATCCAGTCCCAGGCGAGGATAGTATGGTTTTATATTCATTACGCGTGAGAAAGGTGACCGAGTATCTAGTCACCCTACCTGATATGAAAGAAGATCTAGACAGAATATATCGTTTCATCCGTACAGGGAATGATCCAGAAAGTATTAGTGACGTCATGTGCCAAAGAAAAGTTGAAGTCCAGCTCATGATATTAAAGTTTCTGATTAATTGTCTAATAAGGGAACAAGATTATCCGACCAAAGATCGAGCCGAAATGAAAATCCTGACAAGGTGGAGTGACAATATAGCCGAGGGTAAGCATAAGACCATCAGTAGTATAGAGAGTATGTACAAGAAGATTCGTAAAGAAATAATAAGGATACACGAACAACGTAAAGAAGCACAAGTAAGCGAGAAAGAAAATGACTCTTCTACAGAAGAGGTAGAGGACGAGAATCCCGACAGAATAGCGTATGTAGGAAAATCTAGATTTCCAGACCGCCATTTGCGCCTAGAACACAAGTCAATTTTTCATCATCCAGCACCAGAACAAGGTTCTCTAGAACAAGTATTTCAAGCTACCGATCACATTCTGAAATCACGAATCGGTTATAGCGAGTTAAGTACTATGCATGAACAAGAACTAGTCCGATCAGCAGTCCGATGGATTACTGATTCTACCACTTTTCCAGACGAAATAGTGGCACAAATGTTTCTGAAAATGCCCCCAGCCGAGCAGCGACTGGCGGGTATGTATATGATCCAGCACCTCATTACATTGTATGAGGGTCAACATTCAGATCCAGGTCCGTTACACGATGTCCTGAACGAGTTACTCCAGTATAGATGGAAAGGTTTAGGTACTGATTTAATTAGTGTCATTCTAGAACAGCGCCACAAATACAGAACGTTTTTGAACCCGCATTTTGTTCATGTCTCACCCCCAGAAAGTAAACCCTTTTACATAGACAGACAGAATCCGTTACGAGAAGTGCATCCAGTTAAGACAGAGGGTGGTGAGATGCAACGAGTGTTTGTTTACACCCCTATCACAAAGATGGAACTCTTAGAGATGAAAAAGTTAATTCCCTGTCATGATAAAGATCCAGCAGGGTTCCACCGAGAATTAAAAGACATGCTCCGTATGGGAGAATACACGTATCCAGATATTATTAAAATGTTAAAAGTCTTGTTGCCCGCAGGGGTATATGAGAAACTCAAAGAAAAAGAATGGGAGGTGGGAGAGAAAAAGATCGATTGGGCAGTTCTAGAAGCCGAAGATAAGGCACGAGTACCAGGTACCGGTCTTGGAGATAAATGTAAAGAATTACCAGAATTATTAATACAAGTTTTGCCTAGGTTATTGACAACTAGAAAAGAAGACTGGGATGCAATCTCAGCCTGTAAACAGAAACAAGATGAAGATATTAGTGATTATTATTCCAGATTTGAGAAATGTTTTACCATAAACAGTGGCCTCAAGACAAGTAACGAATCATACCCTCATCTTTTTGTTACTAAATTAGTCGAGAATTCAAGTCCACAAATTAAAAACCGAGTTTTGAAAGTCGAAAGTACCTGGCAAGCTAATACCCCGTCCCAGATGTTACAGATGCTTCAATACCACCAGAATAGAATCAGAGAAGAACAAGAACATGAAAGGAAACGTATGAAAGACACGAAAATGAAAGTACTAGTTGCACAATCTGTTCCTCAAGACAGTCAGAAGAGGGGACCAAATCAAGCCAGTCATCCTGCAGCTCCCGTTAAAGGAAACTGCAATTATTGTAAACAGCCAGGTCATTTTATAAACGAGTGTGCAGTTCTGAAACACAACATAGCTACCGGTAAGACTAAAGAAAGACCACGTCCGCCGAGACAAGAACAAGTTACACAGACTCCTCAGTCACAGAATGCACCACAGACAGTTACAGCACCGCAGCCTATCGCTGCAACACAGCATGTTACACAGCAGATGTACCAGTATGCACAGTCCGAGTATCCAGAGTATCAGCCATATTCATGAAACAGCCTAGAGAGGGAGGTAGGCTTGCCTCTCATCGAGATACCTGTAGATCAAGAAGGTCCCTATGTTCATAGTCAAGTATTAGGGAAAGACAGAAAGTTTTTGATTGATACAGGGGCAAGTAGGACCACTATAAGTCACGCCGAAGTTCCAGGGGCTCCGCTCTCAGGCTCTAGAAATGTTTCCCTTGGATTTTCAGGAAAACCTATTGTAAATGAAATATCAAAGCCAGTTACTCTAGAAGTAGGTCCATTGTCCCGCACTACTGATCTGTTACTTACTAAGTCATGTCCAGAGAATCTATTAGGCATTAAGACACTGAAAGAGTTAGGTGCAGTTATATGCTGTTCCCCAGAGGGAATACGATTGTTCCTACGTGACTTCAAGGGTCACTATGTGTTACGAGATTTTGATCCAAGATTGTCTAATGTTCCGCAGCATCTATGGGCGCAAGGTCCAACTGATGTTGGCTTTATGCAAATCACACCCCATCGTGTGACTCTCAAGCCAGGTGTAGTCCTGCCACGAATAAGACAGTACAGATTGCCACCAGAGGCTGTAGCAGCCTTATCCAAAATTATTGACGAGCTCATGGCTCAAGGAGTAGTTGTAGAAACCGACTCCAATGTATGTAATTCTCCGATCATTCCAGTCATGAAACGTACTGATCCAAACGCACCTCCAGTATATCGTTTAGTGATTGATCTCCGAGAGCTTAATAAATGTATTATTCCCCAGTATCCAGTTGTCCCAGATATCTCTTCCCTGTTGACAGCTATTGATTCTGAAGCCTCATTTTTCACCGTCATAGACCTCAAGAACGCATTTTTCAGTGTTCCCATTCATCCAGACAGCCAGTTTCTTTTCGGATTTTGTTTAAATGGAAGGAGCTATATGTTCACACGAGCTCCTCAAGGTTTCACAGAAAGTCCTAGTATTTACAGTCAAGCACTCAAGAGACAACTAGACAACATTCACATGCCAACTGACACTGCCCTGCTCCAGTATGTCGATGATCTCCTGATCACAGCCCGTTCTGAATGTGCTTGCGAGCGAGCATCCCTTACAGTCTTGTATTTCCTAGCCGAGATGGGGCACAAGGTGTCCCCTTCGAAGCTTCAATTCTGTGTCCAGCAAGTGGTCTACTTAGGACACTTACTGTCCAAGAGGGGTAGGCAGTTGACACCAGACCGTATCCAGTTAATAGCGAGTCTTCCTCAGCCCAAGACCCAGAAGGAGGTACGTGCTTTTATTGGCCTTACTTCTTATTGCAGACAATGGATTCCTCAGTATGCATTTCTAGCCAAGCCACTGATACAGTTAACGACACAGGAGGCAGCCGTATCGATTGTCCTCCCTTGGACATCTGAACATACACTCAGTTTCAATGAGTTAAAGAAAGCCCTATGTCAAGCTCCAGTTCTAGCAACACCGAACTACAGTAAGCCTTTTATACTTTTCGTCACAGAACGCGAAGGTACAGCATTATCTGTCCTCACACAAGATCAAGCAGGACAATACAAGCCCTGTGCTTATTTTTCGAGCACATTAGATCCTGTAGCCCAGGCTCTGCCTGCGTGCCTCAAGTCAGTTGCAGCCACAGCACTAGCTATCAGACAAAGTGATTCCATAGTATTAGGACATTCCTTGACAGTACAAGTCCCACACTCCGTGGAAGTTCTTTTAAACCGAACACAAACTCAGCACTTGACAATTGCACGTTTAACAGGTTATGAACTGACACTGTTCCAGCCACACATAGAAATCAGACGCTGCAACGTTTTAAATCCTGCTACATTGTTACCATCAGTTACTTCGAATTCTGCCACACACGACTGTGTGGAAGTAGTTAACATCATGACAAAGCCAAGACAAGATCTGACAGATATTCCATTACCAGATCCCGACCTGACACTTTATGTGGATGGTTCATGCATGAGAACTAGTACAGGAGAACTAGTAGCCGCGTATGCAGTGACTACTGACACTGAAGTTATTGAAACACACCGCATTGACACCCTGTCTGCTCAAGCAGCAGAGCTAGTTGCTCTGACTCAAGCCTGCATACACGCCAAGAACCTGAAAGTTAATGTTTACACCGATTCACGTTACGCATTTGGAGTTGTACACGACTTCGGAGTGCTCTGGCAGGAGAGAGGTTTCATGACTTCTCATGGAACCAAGATTCAGCATGGTCTCCTTATTCAAGCTCTGTTAGATGCCATACACTTACCGACATCCATTGCTATCATGAAATGCAAAGCACATACGAAAGTTACTGACACTATTTCTCAAGGTAATGATCTAGCAGATCGCACAGCCAAGCTCACAGCTCAGACTCCAGACATTCCAGTTAACATGACACTGACACACACTCCAGATCCGACTACATGTATGACAGTTAAAGACCCTACTCAAGATATCATAGATATCCAGTTACATGCTACTCCCGATGAAATCAAGAAATGGTCCGAACAAGGAGGGGTACAGACAGATCAAGGATGGTTAACGAAGGGTAGAGCCACATGGTTTCTCCCCGACTCTATGGTTCAAGTCATTATCAATACCGCACATAGTCCAGCACATTTAGGAGAAAAAGCTATGTTAGACAGTATCCAGAATATTTGGTTCAACAAGCATTTACGAGCTGCAGCCAAGCAGAAAGTCCGTACCTGTATGATATGTTGTCAGTTTAATCCAGGTAAAAGTGTCCCGGTGGAACAAGGTGGATTCCAGCCCCCTGACCACCGTTTTGAAGTCCTCCAGATGGATTACATTCAGATGGAGCGATGTCGAGGATTCAAGTATGTCCTTGTAGTTGTATGCGCTTTGTCCAGGTGGACGGAGGCATATCCAGTCCCAGATTACACAGCCGCGACCACTGCTAAGCAGTTGGTTCGTGAGTTCTTCCCCCGTTATGGACTACCTAGAGTCGTATATTCTGACAACGGCCAGCCATTCTCATCTGAACTGATGAAACACGTTTCCCTTTTGTTAGGGTACCAGTGGAAGTTCCATTGTGTACGCCATCCTGAAGCAGCCGGTCTCGTAGAGAGACATAATCAGACCCTGAAAATCCGAATTGCAAAAGTTTGTCAAGAGAAAGGTGTGGACTGGCTCATAGCTCTGCCAGTTGCCCTGTTCTATATGCGCATGGTCGCACATTCCAGATCAGGTCTGTCCCCGTATGAGGTCGTTTTCGGCCGCCCCCCTAACATGTGGGGTACTCCTAGACCCCGAAGTATTACCGATGTTTCAAGTAATATGCTGACAGATTACCTAGCTTCCTTGATGTCTGCCCTCAACTCTTGTCGTTCACAGGTTGCCGCCGCATTTCCAGACAATACCGAGGTGGCACCGCATGAAATCGTTCCCGGATCCATGGTCCTAGTGCGAAATTTCGATCGCTCAAGTCCGCTGGAGCCTCGCTGGAAGGAGCCCCGACAGGTCCTCCTGGCCACCCGTACAGCCGTGAAGTTGGAGGGACGCAAAGGCTGGGTGCATCTTTCGCATATCAAAAGGTTTTATGGATTGAAACCAGTTTCAAAGAACATTTCCGAACATTTAAAAGACTGCCAAAGTACTATTCTTAAGGACTGTCCCGCAAAAGACACTGATACTGCACCCTCCCTGTTAAAGAAAACTCCGCAACAGGAGTATAAACTTAAATTAAGGTCTAGTAAAATAAGTCAGCCAGTTTGATTGTCTAAGTCCTCCCCTAGGTGAAACGGTTAGACCGGTTTCTGACATGTATAAAATAGACCCCCATAGTGAGAGAGTTAGTCAAAACTCAATCCGATGTATCGTTTTTCTATGTTTCATATTATTTCTCAGTATTATGATTTCCTGCACCAGTTATGCGTTTTATCTGTATTTTCCAGTTTCTCATGTAAATAAGTCCTCTAATGTTACAGTAGAGCACACGTTTAGTGATCTGCCTCCTCATGAACTCTCTTACCGCCTCGCTATGCGTAACAATTCTTTTATCCGCATGTTACATTATTCACACCAGACCAGCAATGCCACTAATTGTTGGGTGTGTGGTCGACTCCCCCCTTTCCAGACCCCGAAGGGAGTTCTGCCACTCTTTCCTTATCCATTTTCACATAATGGTTCGTGTGGAGCATGGTCCACGTTAACGTCATCCTCAACAGATATGTCTTTTCTTAACAGTACATGTTTCCCAGACAAGCAAGGTCTTCCCCACAGAACAGGGTTAGATCTAGAAAACGAAGTTTACAATTTAGGTAATTATTCTTCGAATTTTATGGTCCTGAATGTTCAGTCTGATTCCACTCCAGACTTACCTGCTATTTCAGTACTACCAGTCAAAGGCGAATTATGTGTTAGAAATAATGGTTCCGTACATGTAGGACATAGCGATTGTACTACTATTGTCAAATATAGTGACAGTGGGAAATCTATTTTCAAAGCTTCACGTCATTCTTATTTTATTTGTGGTCAGACCGCATATGTTCGTCTGCCCCTCGATTGGGAGGGAACCTGTTACATTGCCTTCCTACTGCCACCAGTTTTCCTAGCTCCATCTGATTATCATAGAAACACACATCTAGTACACATTAGACATAGAAGGGAGTCCCCCATTGTCGATTATACTGAAACTGCTCTAGAACAGTATACAGATTTCAATAGAGGTTTCTTTTTCTTTATAGGACCTATCCAGAATAGTAAGCTAATTCGTAGGTTAACCAGAACCCTTGAAGCAGTAGTCAATGAGACTGCCTCTGCTCTAGGTAACTTAACTGAAGAGCAATCTGCTATGAGATTTGTCGTTTTACAGAATCGTCTCGTCCTTGACGTCATATTGGCCGATAGGGGCGGGGCCTGTAGAGTCATCGGATCTAGTTGCTGCATTTTCATTCCAAATAACGCGCCGTCTGTTTATTCAGCTATAACCAGACTCCATAAAATTGCCCATCTGTTACACCAAGATCCAGGCACCTGGACATGGTCCGGTTGGTTCTGGAATATAATTTCCGCTTGGGGATGGAAAGTCTTGTCCTTTCTAGGTATTGCAGTAGCGATCATATTCAGCTGCTGCCTCTGTATACAATGTGGCCCTGCGATTTGCGGCATTTGTGCTACCTCTTGTATTCCTAGTCCCAAGTCCCGTTCTAAAACCCGTTCCCAGAAAATTCGAGACGAGCAAATGATACTGTATGAAATGATAGATGGTATCATGAATATTGATGTTTCCTGATGGAAACGTAGTGACAAGGAGGGAATGTGGAAAAGTAAATTTTGCCATGTTCTGTGTCCCTACGCGTCCTCCATCATATGTTATGTGTGCATGATTAATATGCATATGTATTCCCCATGTTCGATTAAAGACGCAATTACAGTTGTGTCCATCTCTAGTATGTCAGTTTCCGGTTCTCGTGAATACTACGAATATCAGGCCTATGTAAAGTTACGTTGCCACGTTTCTCAGTGTGCACGTTATTTCATTGTAAAGTCCCCGTTCCTAGGCCTCAAAAGGGCCTGGACACCAGATTCAGCTCCTGTCTCCTGAGCCTCGCTGAGGAGCGATACAGCCCCCACCTGTGTTCCTGACCCTTCACTTACTTCCTGCCTCGCAGTGCCCGGTTCAGCCTGGCTCTGCCTCTGAGTCTGCCAAGAGTATGTTATGATTCCAGTTATCAGTTCAGTCCTCCTTCTCTGCATTCCTAAGCTACTGAACTGCATCAATAGTTACCATCATAGTCTAGCCTTTACGTCTCCATGTTGGAGAAATACTGTATTAATGATCATTTAATATTCTTCATCACGCACTACATGTAGAATAATGCATGCTCCAGTCTTAGAGTCTGTTCGCCTTTACCCCGATAACTTTTGGATTCTATCAACATGTTCTCTAAACATCAGATACTAGATACTGTTTAGGTACATGTCACCCTGACTCTCCAGACTCTCCAGACTTCAGTCTCTGCTCCTAGCACAGAGTTCATAGCCCCCAGCTTCTCCTAGTAACACGTCATTGTCAGTTTGCGCGCACCATTAGGTCAGAGGTCCCGGCTCCTTAGGTAGCCCCCTCCATGTCTCCACCCCATTCATGACATATTCTGTTACGTTTGCATCACATGTCTATGTATACGCCTCCGTTACACCTACTTTCACCCTTATCTTTCGCGACTGCTATTGACCACACCCACTGCTCCGCCTATCGTATGTATTGTAATGCAACTGTTTTAGTATATATGATCGTGTATTGTTATTAAATGTTAGCGCGCTCATCCCAGATCCTGCCCGGCAGCTGTCGGGGCCCCCCTGTCAAGAGCTGCCATCCTATTCCTATGCAGGTTGTCCTGTTCCTGTCCTTTATGCTGTAATAAACCTGCAAACTCCTACTACCTCGAATCTTGACTCTTATTTATTGAGCTATCTGTTATTGCTATGCCTAGACAAAAATAGATCCGGTATTATTTATTTATATACCACATCTAAAAATTGCCTTGGAAACTTCAAGTGTAAGAGTGTGTTATAACAGGGGATAGGTATTACACATTGGAAACTTCAAGAATAGTATTGTTCCATAATGTTGCATGGTTATCAGCGTAACAATGTGAAGCTGTACTATGTCCATCGTTTTTTAAGTTGTTTTTGTTTGTATTCTTTTATGATAACATAAGGTTTCAAGTGTTATTTTTGTTTGTTGTTCTGTAAAAAAAGAAAAAGGAAAAAAGTAATGTAATTTTATCTTCTGTATCACTGAACTTTGTTGGGGTGGGTTTTCAATATGACAAGAGTGAAATGGCAGCTGGGCTGGAAGAGAGCTGCGTGTTGACAGCTGTTGTCTGGCGGTGACTGTGTTTGCTTAGTCTTTAATAAACTTACAGTTTTATTGAGTTTACACAACATTTTGTGTATCTGTCAGCCATGACACAGTCCATTGCTTTGGGAGGCTCTGTGGAGAATGCACAGTGCATTGAACATTTCCCTTTTTGCTGTAAGTAGCAAGTGGAGCGATTGTAGAACTGGAGTCATGCATTCTCTTGGGTGAAGGCGGGAAGAACCTGCACAGCAGCATTTTGGAGGAGTTGTATTTTCCATATGATGAATGCGGGTTTTCTCAGGTACAGGCTGCTGGCAAAGTCAATTTTGGAGCTTACGAGTGTGAGGGTGGTTTGCAGTTTATGGTGGAATGGAAGGCTTTTGAAGATGTGACGTAGAGTTTTCATTGTATAGAGGCACTCTTTGGGACATTGTTAACATGCTGTATCAGGGATAGGTATGAATGCTTAGTAACTCCTAGTTTTTTTACTTCTCTTGATGTTGTTGGAGTGGCTTCAAGTTCCTTAGACGATATGGCAGTAGGCTGGCTCTTTTGCCATTGTCTGTGGGTCATAATCTCTGTCTTGGCGGTATTGAGCTTTAAATGGTTATTCATCATCCATGTGTTTTTGGCTGGAAGTCAGTCATCAAGTTTTGAATTTTAGAAGTCTTCAAGACTATCCATTCTTAAAATGGTTTGGGTGTTATCTGCTTAGTTGTAACAAGTCAGGTTGAATGATTTAATCAGCTTTGGTAAAGGGGTTAGGTAGATGTTGAATAATAAAGGATAAATGATGGACCCCTGAGGAATGCCACAGTGTTGTGTGTGAAGAGGTGATGCAAAAGATGGTAGACAGACTGCACTTTGTCTTCCTGTGAGATAAGAGCAATCCATTTTAGAGCATTTTCACAGATTTCTAGAATGTGGTGTCTTTGTTGACGCATGTGGTGGTGGACAGTGAAAAATGCAGCTGATATATTTAGAATCAACAAGGCAGCTACTCCGCTCTTGTCAACTGAGGGAGAGGTGTGGCGCAGCGGCAATGGTGGCTGACTCCTGAGCATGGGGCTCACAGTTCAATCCCCGGCACTGGCTGCAGCTAAGCCCAGCACCGTGTGACTCTGGGCAATAACTTGCTTAATCTCCCAGACAGCCCCCAGTACCTTGCAACCCTTAGGGGTGATTAGTTTGCGCTTTAAAAGTACCGGATTACTTACTGTAAGTTTTAGATTTTACCAGACGGATATGATTCTGACTCTGTGCCTCTGCCTGGTCTGAAGCCGAACTGTTGGTCTGACATTAAGTCAATATGTTCTGTAAAGTTAGAGAGTTATGTACACACTGCTCTCTTTAAATTGGTCTTAAAAACAGTCTATTTGATATGAACCTGTCGTTTGCTGGACCGGTTGGGTTGAGGTTTTTCTTTTTGAGGAGAAGTCTGATGTAGGATGTTTTAAGCTCGTGGGAATTAATCTTGTTCCAGGGACTTGTTGAGAAGGCCTATGGCTGCCTCTCTTGCACCGGTGGAGCGAAGGATATCTTTAAAGAGATTTTGCAGTGCTGGGGCTGAAGGTGATTCTGATGGTTTGGCTGCAATAATAAATTTAGGGAAATCTTTTTATGACAGGGTATTGAAAATATGCATTGATGATGATTATTGTTGATCTTCCTATTGTGCAATGGCTGCCACCACACACAAAAGTTAGTGGGGCAGGGGAGAGGGAGCACGTGGGAGCGCAGGGGGAGAATTAAAAAAAGAAAAGTTACCTTAAGGTGACGGCCGCGTCCCGAGTTGCGCTGGGTGCTTCCTCTTGGTGTCACAGCAGGCACTGAGGCTGCATCAGGCTTCCTGTCCAATCCCCACACTACAGAGCAGCGTGGAGATTGGTCTGAGCGGGCTAGAAAGATGCTATGTTCAGACCAGGGAGTCTGTGGGGTTTCTCCAGCCCGGCTGCTCAATGCAGCTGAGCTGGACAAAACCTCAGTGCGCGTGTGTGTTTTAGTCAGCCTGAGACGTCGGGCCAAACACACATGTGAACTTGGAGAGTGGACATATCACTCCTCCTACTACCCCCTCCCTTGCCCGGGCCCTGCCCCTCCCTGTACATGCTGGCTGAGCTAGCTGCTTAAAAATAAAATGATATGCAAATATTGTTTTATTTTTTAGCTGCTGGTTCTGCCAGTGGGAAGGCGCTTCACTGCCATTACGGAGGATCCGCCCATGCTATGGTGGCTAGGTTATGTGCTGTTGTGGTATGCTCACTTTCTCCTTAAGGTAGTTTTTTTATCTTTTTAATTTTTTAGATCAATTCATTGAAGATTTTGTCACAGTAGTCTTGTGGTGTTTCAGGGTAGGTTTGCTCACAGATATCTCTATGTGAGAAGTTACATTTACTGATGCAAAACCAACTTTATTGAATTTAGAAAGCATTTTTGTACCTGTAAGTGATGCTATTTATGTATGTAAACCTAACATACAAGCACAAAGAACTTCAAGAGTGAGGCCCTTTGGCAGTCAGCCAATAAAGACTGGTTCTAAAATGGACAGCTTTGTGTGTATTTGTTTTAAAAGACTGACAGACTGACAGCCGATCCCAAAAACCCCATAGAAGTGGTAGCGCACCAGCTCACAACATCTCACCTCATCATTTGGCTGAGTACACAGTGAGTAATGCCAGTGGCATAACTCAAAATGATAGGACCCCCTGCAGAATGTGACATGGAGTCTATTCTCACAGATGGTCACTGACCATGAGCTGAATGGGACCCCTGAAATATTTGGGGCCCCTTGAAGTATTGGGGACTCCAATGTGCTGCAGAGGCTGCTGGGGCCTGTGTTACGTCCCTGAGTTATATGTCCACGCAAACATTCTATCGGCACACAGAAAAAATAAACAGAACATTTACTGTTACACTATTGCTCATGTAAAATTGTTAACATTGCTGTAATTTGAAAGAATGTCTGTAATTTAATAATATAAATACATATTTTTAATAAGGAAACATTTCTACAAGGCAGTCTTTTCTTCTAGTGTAAGAGCAATCCTGTTTGGAAATCTTGATTTGATATTTCCAGTTTAGACCAGGAAATGGCAGTTTTTATGTTTTAAGATCACATCTAGCAGTTTGTTTCCCACGGCTTGCATTTTCATGCTCCAGACCATCACGATCTGGAAACTGGCTGCTGTACATGAAAAGAATTTGTGATGCCTGTCCAGATGCAAGTGCACTCTGTTTTCCGTAGACTGGCCAGGGCTACATATGCCCACAGGGCAGACGGCTCCTGACCTTGCTGAACATGGAACATTGGCAAGTGGTGTTTGGTTAATGTTAGAAATTGGGTTACTTGTTGACTGCGGTGTAAGTTCTGGTCAAGCAGCAACCACAATCGTAGTCAGAGTAAGACACAAACAAACCCCAAATTAACCTGTGCTCAATCCCCTTATAGCTTGACACAGAGCAGTCAGGCTCAACTTAAAGGCAATGTGTAAAGTATTTGTGCAACACTTCAAACAGTAAAACAGTGAAAACACCACACATAAAGATCACACACCAAGTTAAGAAAAATAGAGTCATTTTTGTTTCAAGAGGTGCAGGTCCTGTCCTTCTTGCCCAGACAAGAGGGCAGCAGACAGCAGCTCTACACAGAAAAGCAGGAGTCTCGCAGAGTGCGGTTCAGCAGAGTGGCAGTCTTTCAGCAGCACAGCAATCCTTCTTTCTGGCAGAGTATCCACATGCCCAGAAGTGTATTGAAGTGGTGGTGTCTGTTACACTCAGAGGTCGGCTTTAACCAGAGGGGCATGGTGGGGGAGAAGACCTAGGCCCTACGGTCACCAACGCCTGCAGACAAATAACCACACCTTGTATTACTAATTTTGTGGAAGTCTTGAGAGACTTCACACCTATTTATTTATGCTCTCTGCAATGCCCGGCTGAGAGGTACGTGCTTACATCACCACCTGGGCAACCGGCACAGGTGGTTCCCCACACAGGGAGCAATGCACAAGAACTCAGCACAAGAATGTGTATGAAAAGTATGGAAGAGTGCTTGGTGGTTTTACTGCCATGTTTTTTTTTAAGCTTAGTTTTGCCATTGGAATTTTCCCATAGGGTAGTGTTCTTGGTAGAAAGTGTATCAGCGGATTTCTGTCTCTTGTTTCTCTTTCATGTTCCTTTTGTTTTGTTTTTTTGTATCTTCATTCCCTCATTCACGTTATTATTTGTTTTCTTCCTATCCACTTATTCACACGGTCATTGATAAAAACATTAATTGTGGTGTTCATGGCTACTTCACTGATGTTATGGTTGGTGCCACCAAAAGCTGAAGGTGACTGAAGAATATTCACAGGCCACTTGCACTGCCCATATGCCACTTAGAGTCAGCTTAGAGAGACGCTAGTGAGGCAGTCTTCAACTGGCAATTCAGACGCTTGACATTCAAAATATCTCGGGGATTCGTGTAGGAAGACAAAGCGAGAATGCCGAAAAAAACAGAAGACACGTTTAATAAAGTTTCTACAGCTATCAAAGCAGGCTCAAGACACCCCTCCTCTTTTCAGTGAAGTCAGTCAGTCATAAAGTTCTCAATTTTTGGCGAATAGGCCAGAGGCTGGAGGGCAAATTTGTAAAGGAACCCAGGGGAGTCTCTGCTTCAAAGCGTTTCCCTTCTAACTCCTCGTTGCCGCTAAACTTGAGTGCAGAGTTCACCCTCGCGAAGACGTCAGTCATGCTGCGACCCCTCATTACATTTGCACGTGATCCCAGGAAAACTTCCTAAAACGAAGTTGTGCTTGCAGATACCGGAAACACGCACAATGGCAGCTTCCTACTCTCTTGTTATCTTCGTACTATGTTGTTTTTTTCATTTATGATGTTTACTTCCTAAACCTTCGATGCTTGGGGGATGTTTTTAGCTACTGGATAAACATCGTAGCCTTGTCCTCCGCACTGGAGTGATTCATATTCCATGCTGGCGCGTTTTCGTGCCAGTCTGTACGAGGTAGAGGCGTGAGGTGCACACGAAGATAGTAAGGGGGAGTGACTGTCAATAGTGCGGAGGGTGGAGTGGCACCGGGTCCCAGAGGAATCAAGGCCTACCGAACCTCAATTAAATCCCTTTTTTCCAACAACTAAAGTTGCGGTGGGCATTTTTCTTGCTTGCATTAGGGACCCTAACACTTGCTATGTCACAGAAGAGGCTCGTTTTTTAGAACTCGCTGTCGCATCATAAACACAGCTCTCTTTTAACCTCCTATTTCATACTCAGATGTATGTACATTATTTCTGCATTAGTCGCTTTCTCGACCCGTTGGTGCCATTTCACGCAGTGACAATCACATCTGTGTGCCTGCTGTGTGACCATGCACGCGCCACTGCGGCCGCAGCTGGAGGCCAACCAGTTAAATGACCCACTTCTACGAGCGCTTTCTTGTGGATTGGGGACGCTATACGTGCTCTCACGCCTCGGAGTAGGCCCCAACTATACCATCACATTATTTAGCATGAAGCTGGTCAAGAACAGGGTGGCTCCGCCGCTTTCACGGGACATCAATTTATATTCAGAAGGCGGACGCGTCCTTTCAGCCAGCACGTGCTTGGAATAGCTCCACGGCAGTATATTAATAGAGCCACAATGGGCAGTTGAGGCCGCATCCCGTTGGATAGTTCAAACGATTCATAAAGCCCCTATTCAGACCTCCTCGCTGTGCATAATCCTTTTTATAACTCCCAATTTAGGCCCACAAACACTGAGCCTGTTAAAAACACAAAGTCTCAGTTTTCGGAGAAGTAAAGCTATCCAGTCAGCTGCACTGGAAAGAAACGCACTATTTGTTTTGGCCAATAACCCCAGCCACACGCCGCACAATTGAGCTGTCTTTCTCCAAAGAGAATACTTCTCGCTACACTGAACACGGAGCCAGTCTTCGGGCGCAGGGGCGACTGTGATGTGAAAAAGCAAGAAAAGCCTGTCCCTTCCGTGGTGTCTGAGTCACAACAGTTGTCATTTGAACACCGGCCCTCGCAAAACGATCCGGAGTGGCTGCAGGGAATACAGGTGTATATTTCAGTTAGGTATTATAAGAGGATATTCATGACCAATTCACAACTTCTGCTTTATTCTACTGCCTATTTTGGTTTGTTTTACGGGGACATTGTTCATGGTTTTAATTTCTATTTTTTTTATTTTATGGCGATCTGAGACCAGATGTACAGAGCACTTTTGGAGTCGCAAAACATGCAGTTCACAAAATGTGTGATTGCAAAATGACTTTTTACTATCAGATAACCCCATTTTGTGAAATAAATAACCATCTAAAGAACATAAAATTGCAAAAAATATTTAATTAAAAAAACAAAAACAAATTAGCTTTATGTACAGGGACACATGACAGCTTGACTTTCTAAATATTTATCCATGCATGTACATACTAGACATTATATAATACAATTGTATATCTCTCTATTATTTTACATATGCATGTATACTTTTTAAAATGTAGTTATGTACATATATATATTTATTACTTTTCTCCAACTGTAGGTAAAAAAAATAATCAACCCTCTCTAATTCACTACTGTATGTCTCATCCTATACCTTTTTCGATATATCCTCTACCTCCGCTAACTTACTCATCCCATACGTCATTTTACTACTATGATCTCCCAAATCACCTTTCTAGACTCTTCCCTCCTCTGTTCCTCTATTATTGTATTCAAGCCAACTAACAGACTCACATGTTCTTCACTCCAATTGACAACTTATATTTCCCTAAACTAATCCACCACTAATCCACCTTGGTTTTGGAGTTGCGTGTTACTCGCCGAAAAGCGCTTCAATGCCTCATCAGGGGTAGCAAGTGCTATATAAATACAATCGCAATTGCAATTTGGTAAAATCTTTCTGAATTTCAAAATGGACTTACTACCTCGTTCCAATTCACAATTAGGAACAGTGTAAAAGGAGAGTTCTCTCCTAACTGGAAATGTATTAGTGGTTTGTGACCGCAATTGAAGTCACAAAACATTGAAAAGTTGCTGACTCCTCAAAGAAGGTGGTAGCCCATTCACAAAGGGAAAGCCATCCCTGTTAGAGAGTTTCCACTTTGAGAATTACATAGGGTGACCTCAAGAGGGGCAGGTAGTGGTCACCCAGAACAATAAAAAATAACATCACTAGTTTCTTTAGGGAACACAGGCTGCTTTTAAACAAGTATACCATTTGGGATAGCAAACACAGGGATGGTGGTCTGCTGTTCCTTGCAGGCCACCATCACTGTGCTACTAGTCAATCACATGGGGAAAAGCCCCTACAAAATCCAAATATAACCAGACAAAATTATCTGACCCGGACTTCATGTTTGTGAAATTAGAGAAAACTACCTTGATGATCAATCAATCAATTAATCGATCATAGCATTTGTAAAGCGCACTACTTACCGGCGAGGGTCTCGAGAAGCTGGGGGGGGGTGGGGAATGCTGCTACTGCTGGAAAAGCCAGGTCTTGAGGAGTCTTCTGAAGGTCAGCAGGTCTTGGGTCTGCCGTAGGTGGATGGGGAGGGTGTTCCAGATCTTGGCGGTGAGGTGAGAGAATGATCTGCCACCGGAGGTTGCTCTTCGGATGCGGGGGACTGTGGCGAGAGCGAGGTCGGTGGAGCAAAGCTGGCGGGTGGGGGTGTAAAAGCTAAGTCTGCTGTTGAGGTACGCTGGTCCGGTGTTGTGGAGTGCCTTGTGTGCGTGGGTGAGGAGCTTGAAGTTTATCCTCTTATTGACGGGGGAGCCAGTGCAGGTCTCTCAGGTGTTGTGTGATGTGGCTGTGGTGAGGGATGTGGAGAACCAGACGTGCAGAGGCGTTCTGGATGCATTGAAGCCGTTTCAGGAGTTTGGCCGAGGCCCCTGCATAGAGAGCGTTTCCGGAGTCCAACCTGCTGCTGACGAGGGCCTAGGTGACCGTTCTTCACGTTTCGGTGGGGATCCACTTGTAGATCCTGCGGAGCATGCAGAAGATGTTGAAGCAGGAGGAAGAGACAGGAGTGACCGTCTTAGTCATGGAGAGGGTGGAGTCGAGGATGAACCCTAGGTTGTGTGCATGGTCGGTGGGTGTAGGAGCTGTTCTCAGTGCGGTCGGCCACCAGGAGTTGTTACAGGCTGAGGGTGTGTATCCGAGGATGAGGACCTCCGTCTTGTCCGAGTTCAGCTTCAGTCGGCTGTTCGTCATCCTTTCGGCGACGGCCTTCATTCCTTTGTGAAGGTTGGTTTTGGCGGCGTGGGGGTCCTTGGTGAGGGAGAGGATCATCTGGGTGTCATTGGCGTAGGAGATGATATTGAGATGATATTGAGGTTGTGCAGTCAGGAGACGCGGGCGAGTGGTGCCATGTAGATGTTGAACAGCGTTGGGCTGAGGGATGAGCCCTGGGGTACGCCGCAAATCATCTCAGTGGCTTCGAAGTGGAAGGGGGGGAGGCGGATGCTCTGTGTTCTGCCGGAGAGGAAGGTGGTGGTTCAGTCCAGGGCCTTCTCTTGGATCCCGGCGTCATGGAGGCATGTTCGTTGTGTGCGGTGGCAAACTGTGTCAAAGGCGGCTGACAGGTCCAGGAGGATGAGGGCCGCGATTTCTCCATTGTCTAGCAGGGTCCTGATGGCGGCGATGAGGGCAGTCTCGGTAATGTGGTTGCTGCGGAACCCGGACTGGGACGGGTCCAGGATGCTGTTCTCTTAGAGGTAGTGGGTCAGTTGTTTGTTGAATGTCTTTTCGATGAACTTCACCGGGAACAGGAGCAGGGAGATGGGCCGGAAGTTCTTGAAGTCCTTGGGGTCCGTCTTGGGTTTCTTGAGTAAGGCGTTGATCTCGGCATGCTTCCAGCTCTCCGGGAAGGTTGCTGTCTCAAAGGAGATGTTGATGGCTTTCCGGAGGTAGGGTGCGATGGGGGTGATGGCTTTGTTGAAGATGTGGTGTGGGCATGGGTCTGACGGAGATCCGGAGTGGATCGTTTTCATGGTCTTGATGGTGTTGTCGTCATTGATGTTGGTCCAGGAGAGCAGGCGGTTGGTGCGGATTGTGGTCGTGGGGCGGCGGTCTCAGTGGTTGTTGGTGCAGTCGTAGCGTTGAAGCTGACGTGGATGTCTGCGATCTTGCGACGGAAGAAGGCAGCGAGCGAGTCGCATCGGTCTTGCGAAGGTGGGATGTCATTGGTGTCGGAGCTGGGGTTGGAGAGTTCCTTCATGATGTTGAAGAGCTCTTTGCTGTTGTATGCGTTGTTGTCTAGCCGGTCTTTGAAGGAGGCCCTTTTGGCTGATCTGATGAGGTGATGGTGTCTGCGGGTGGCGTTTTTGTCGGCTGCGTAGCTGTCCAGTGTTCGTTCACCGAGCCATTTTTCTCCTGCTTTTGGCAGGTTTGCTTGGAGGCCTGGAGGTCTTCAGTGAACCAGCTGGTTTTCTTGCTAGTGTGATTATTGGCGGATTTATTTAGCGGGCGAGGGTGTTGGCGCAGTCGTCGATTCATTGTCTGAGGTTGCGGCGGCGGTGTCGGCGTTGGTGGGGTCGGCGGGTGAGCTTTGGGTGAGGGTGGTGGTTAGTGGTTATTCGGTAAATTTGCTCCAGCAGCAGCGAGGCATCTGCTGGGTGCTGTGGTGCGTGGTGGGTTTCCGGAAGGTGAAGTACATGCAGCGATGGTCGGTCTAGTGGTGTTCGGTGGTGTGGTTGAAGGAGACGTGGGGGCTTGAGGAAAAGATGGGGTCGAGCGTGTGGCCGACAGAGTGAGTGGGCGATATGACGAGTTGTCTGAGTCCGAGGTTGGGTAGGTTGTCAATCAGGGTGCTGGAGTTGGTGTCGTTGTTGTTTTCGAGGTGGAAGTTCAGGTCCCCGAGGAGGATGTAGTCCGTAGAGGCGAGGGCGTGTGGGCTGACGAAGTCGGCGATGGAGTCACTGAACTGTGGTTGGGGTCCAGGGGGTCTGTAGACGAGGGTTCCTCTGAGGGTGGTGTTGGGGTCGGTGTAGATCTGGAAGTGCATGTGTTCGGCGTTGCTGTGGGTGTCGTCGGTGCTGATTGAGACTCTGAGGCTGTTTCTGTGGATGATGGCGATCCCTCCTCCTACTCCGTTGGTGCGGTCCCTACAGGAGATCTTGTAGCCTTCCGGGATGGCTATGGCGATTTTGGGTGATGGGAAGGGGTTCAGCCAGGTCTCCGTCAGGAAGGCAACGTCTTGGGAGATTGAGTCAAGAAGGTCCTAGAGTTCAACAGCGTAATTTTGGGCGGAGCGGGTGTTGAGAAAGATGCAGTTGAGGTAGTTGGGTTCTTTCCTGGTCGGTGGGTTAGCGGGTCGTGTTCTGGCAAAGGTGCAGTTCTGGCAGGAGAAGGGTCCTAGGATGCACTTCGGGGTGGCCAGGCAGCATGCATGTTCTCGTCCGGTGTTGAGTGCGTGGAGGGTGTTGGCATCGTAGCAGAGTCGGGCATCGTGGTGTTCGCGGGGGCCAGGGGTTCTTGCGTTGGGCATGGTCCAGGCACGGATGGGCGCAGATGGGCTTGCCTTCGGTGCGTCTTTGGCACACAGCGGCCGCCATAAGAAAGGGAGGTGGAAGTGAGGAGCAGCTGGGAGGTGGGAGTGGGCGAAAGGGAGAGCGGGAGGGGTGGGGACGCAAGGGACGCAGCAGCAGGAACAGGAGGGAAGAACGTCGGGGATACAGAAAATAAAGAAAAGGGAACAGTAAGGGGGCACAAGAGCAAAACACACAGCAAATTTACAAAGAAATACTAATTACAGTGAAATAAAACTACCGGAACACGAGTGCGAGCAGTGAGGGCCTCGAACCTCTGTCAGCAGAAGCGGCAGCTGGGCTGAGGCACGGGCACACAAGCGACGGTGTGGGGAGTGACTTACCAAGGGTCAAGGGTCGCTCTCACTACCACGCAGCGGCCGCCATAAGAAGGGGAAGTGGGAGTGAGGAGCAGCTGGGAGGGAGGAGCAGCTGGGAGGTGGGAGAGCAGGGGGTCAGGGACACAGCAGCAGGAACCGGAGGGAAGAACGGCGGGGATACCAAAAATAAAGAAAAGGGCACAGTAAGGGGGCACAAGGGCAAAACGCACAGTGAGTTTACAAAGAAAATACAAATTACAGTGAAATAAAACTACCAGAACATGAGTGCGAGCAGGAAGGGCCTTGAACCCCTGTCAGCAGAAGCAGCAGCTGGGCTGAGGCACGGGCAGCGACCTACCAAGGGTCAAGGGTCGCTCTCACTACCGCACAGCGGCCGCCATAAGAAGGGGAGGTGGGAGGGAGGAGGAGGTGGGAGCGGGCGAATGGGAAAGCGGGGGGGCGGGCCGCAGGGGACGCTGTGGTGGGAACTGGAGCGAAGAATGCTGGGATATAGAAAATAGGCACAGTAAGGGGGCACAAGGGCAAAACACACAGCGAGTTTACAAAGAAATACAAATTACAGTGAAATAAAACTACCAGAACACGAGTGCGAGTAGGGAGGGCCTCGCACCCCTGTCAGCAGAAGCGGCAGCTGGGCTGAGGCACAGGCACACTGGTGGTGCTGTGCGGTGTGGGGAGCGACCTACCAAGGGTCCAGGGTCGCTCTCACTACCTCGCAGCGGTCGCTATAAGAAGGGGAGGTGGGAGGGAGGAGCACCTGGGAGGTGGGAGCGGGCGAATGGGAGGGGGGATGTGGCCGCAGGGGATGCATCGGCGGGAACTGGAGGGAAGAACGGCGGGGATACAGAAAATAAAGAAATGGGCACAGTAAGGGGGCACAAGGGCAAAACACAGAGCAAGTTTACAAAGAAATACAAATTACAGTGAAATAAAACTACCAGAACACGAGCAGGGAGGGCCTCAAACCCCTGTCAGCAGAAGCGGCAGCTGGGCTGAGGCATGGGCACACAGGCGGTGCTGTGAGGTGTGGGGAGCGACCTACCAAGGGTCGCTCATCATGGCACAAACGGTGGGTGGGCGTGAAGGGTCAATGCACCCCAGCTATTCGAAGAGAGAGGATGCCGCCCCTGGTAGCCCGAGATAATTCAGGACAGAATATGAGTCAAATGATAGACACTTTGTCCACCACCAAGCTGGTATCATGTGCTATCAGTACAAGCTGTCACGTATACTTTGAGTTATTTTCAGAGGCTGTTTTTGCCCACCGTGCGAGCATACCCTGTATTTTATGAAGGGCACAGTATAAGCGGTGCCTTTGGAACTGCCACTGTCTGCAAAAGGAGCAGTCCTCCACTTACATTTGGTTGGGCCACAGTGACTCTTTAGTCACTCCTATCTAGGAGATGTGGTTTCTTCATGACTGTCTATTTATAGAAAAGAGATTAGTGTTTTCCTCTTTGGATCACAAATATCACCGGGAGAAAAAAAAACAAAAAACTTTCATGGTCGGGACAGCGGTTTAGGTTTTCATAATTAATAACTAGATTATTCATATAACGCCTATATTTAGAGTGCTTTTCAGAGCATATTTGTTTACGGGGTGGAGAAGCGTGGCTCAGTGGTTAGAGGCGGCAGACCCGGATGCTGAGATCGGCCGTGGACCGGGGTTCGATTCCCCGCCTCGGCGGGTCTCGGGCTTAAAAATTCCACGGACTCGACAATTCTCGCTCCGGTGCCTACTCGACTCACGGGGTCACACTCTGCGACTCTGGGCAATAGCTTGCTTAATCTCCACTACGGCCCCTCGCGGCGGGATGCCTGGCTTTCACCTTGTGGATACCCTGCCGGGGTATCTCACAGGGGAATACCAGGACGGGTTCCCTAAGCAAGCGCCTTGATACCTTCGGGTGATACGTGCGCTATATAAGTCGCAATACATTTACATTTACTTACTACACAATCTAATAAATTGCTCATTTCATTCACCTTGGCAGGATGAACGGCTCAGTTGAGAGGATTTCTACCTGCACCCCGCCCTCAGGGAGCTCGGGAAAAAGTGTTGAGTCCACTGAGATGCATTAAAAGATGAAAATATAGGCAATCGGATGTATAAATATATTCCTTTGTAGGTAACTAGAAGGAACAATCCTTTGTTGATTATTCTGAATATTAGACCTTCATACAGAAAAAAACAGATTCATTCCCATGAAAATCATTTACTGCTAGTTTACTAAAGGCTAGGGTGGGTGTTCGCAAAGGAGTGCAATACACTGCAAAGTTGCCCAGATGTCTGCACTGTTCACCTGGCCAGCGCTATATGTTTGTGTGTGTGTGTAAAGATGGCCTTTTCAATTGCGCTAAAACAGCTTTGCACCGGAAGGGCCACCCCATTGTAATATTGGCATTAGTGGGGGGGTGGGGGGCGAGTGGTTAGGCTGACCAGTACAAACGTGCAAATGTTTTGATGCAAAGTAGCTTATATGACCTGACTTTACGTCAAAACCTGATACCAGGCACAAATAAGGGTAAAATCAGTAATTCACGCCGGAAACACAACTCTTAGCGTTTGTGCTGGGCGACCCTTCTGCATTCACCTAGGTCCTAGGCATATCAATTTGCACTGAAGGGTGTACCTCTAGTACAGAGGTCTAGACAACACAAACTTGCCTTTCCACTTGGCAGTGTTGTGTGCAAGGCAGCCATTTTTAGCTGGACTGCCGCCGATGATATCATCAGCACGTGGCTCTGTAAATATGGTGCTGTGGTTTCCACAGTCCAGAGTAGCTATTTTTCACATTCACAGTGGTGTGAAGAGTAGTACATTTGAGCCCCTGTGTCTTTCCTGTACAAGGCTCATACTAATTAGCCCTTACAGTCTTGTTATATTAAGACATATTGTTATGTTAAGACATATTCGAACAATGGTAAGCACATGCTGCTTAAATAAGCTTTCCTGTCTTTTCAGAGACATGGGGTACTTAGTAACACCTGCTCAATAAAAAGTGCTGGTTCTCGGTTTCCCGCTAGACCTCAAACACATATTTACGGTGGGCACCAGTAACCTCAAAGGTTACATATTCCGCACAAGTAGGCCAACATTAATACCGGCCCTAAGTCCTTTCTATGGGATCCGGTAATTACTGGGGAGGTTTAAAGATGCCAGAGCTATTTAATGCAACTCGTGGTCGTTTTAAATAGGCCAGAGGTTGAAAGGGCATTCTAGGCATGCTGGCACGTTACCCAACGGAGGTGCCAGCAGAGCTCTGGATTATGAGTGATGCCAGAGTGCTGAAGTGCATGAAACACTAAACTTGTAGGGAGGTACAGTATGTTATTATATTTACCTAGTAGGCAGTTTAGATGCAAGGATTTCTTCCTAAATGTAAACATTTACTTTAATGTTTATAGAGAAAATGGTATAATACCAACTTGTAATTTTATACAGAGTGCCATACCCCATTCCAGCAGTATCTAAGACCCAAAACTAACTGGTGTTATTATTACCCGTTGTAACGCTACTCAATTTATCACGCCTTGACAGGTTTCACACCATGAACTGTGGATTGACACATATCTCAGCAGTGAGTGTCTAACTCACTGAGCTGTCCTGCTGACCTTTATAGGACTATATTCTTGGAAAAACAGAAAATTATAAGAAATAAGTGCAGATTACCAACAATGTAGAAATCAATGGTCATGCTAGCCTTCGCTAATTATCCATGCCTTGACAAAGTCACATAAAACCCTAATAATACCAATACTTTTACCCACCCTAAAGCCTAAAAATACCCTATCCACCTAAAAGTCCTTACCCACCCTAAACCCTAAAAATACCCTTCCCACTCAAATGCCCCTACTCACCCTAAACCCTAAAAATACCCTTCCCACCCAAAAGCCCCTTCCCACCCTGAAGCCTAAAAATACACTGGCCACCCATTCAATCATGGTAAAGGCACATGCATGGAAAATATTTGGTTGGTAAAGACATGAGTGGTAAAGGCTTATGCGTTGTTATTGATGTTTGGTAAAGGTAATGCGTGGTGATGACCGGGTTGTAAATGCTTTAACCCGGTAGATAGCACATCAGTACTATCAATACTATCAGCTGCATAAAACACTGTTGAGTATCTAAAATTGTTCACAATCTGCGCTAGAGGGCGTACCTATATATTGAGAGTTAAAAGGTAATGTTATCCTATGATTGTAATGGAGTGAGCGTTTGGTAAAGCCTTGCAGTTCACCCCATCTACAGTTTTATCTTTTGAATTAGACCCAGATTTATTAAAACTCGCGCAACGCAGAACCGCGTGAAATCTGCTGTACCACATTGCACAGATAGTAAAACATTGCAAAGGCTGTTTTACTGAAACTCATTTGCAAATTATGTTATTGGTGCTCTAAATCTGCTTTTTAGCGCGATTCTAAGCAATACGCTGTAGCAGAATAGTGAGTTATAGTTATGTAGTCTGACATTTGTATTCAAGGAACACCCTCAATTACAAGTTTCTATGTGTTGGCAATTGGCAACGGGTAAGCCATGCTAAACGCGTAATTTGCATTTGCAATGGCACACATTACAAATAGGAATATCACAACGTATTACATATGTGCCTTTGATAGGGCCTCATTTCATTTGACCCTCAGTCGCGGCTGGCATGTCTCGCAGGTGGGGGGGTTACGCGGGTAGGGGGGAGTCATGCAGGGGGGGTGTTAATTAATAAGTGGCTTACAGGAGGCTATGTTCCTCATGCAGGCTGCATAGGAGCCTTCACGGAGAACTAGAGAGTGCACATGACTGATTTAGGTGCCACAGAGGGCAGACCAAACAGACAGCGCCCTCAGCAGCGGGCAAACCACTCCTCCCCTGCCCTAGAGCTGACCCTCCCACCCCCTCCAACCAAACCCTTCTGCTTTCTCACAGTGCGAGAAGCAGAAACATAAAATGGTAGTTATTACCATTTTATGCTTCTGCTCCTCGCACTGTGAGAAAGCAGTGGGGCGACGCTCCTCCGCCCTAGTGGAGGAGCCACCCCTGTTGACACTATAATTTCAAGCAAAGCTCGGTTACTCTCTATCAGTAGTCATGTTATGTAAGTAGATCTGGCTTTGAATCAAAACCCATGAGTGTTTGCACTGATCCAGGTTACAGTTCCTCAACACAGATAATGGAGGGTATTTGGTGTTCGCAATGCAAAGCCATTTGTGCTGTGCTTGGATCAGGTTTTTGGCACAAAATATTTTGTGCTGGCGTGTTGATTGATGTTGCGGTTTGCACTGGTTTGTTTCATGCAGCACCAGTTAGCACCATGCTAGTGTCCACACTAAATAACATTAACATTTATACCTTAGTTTTTTTTGGGTAAGTCAACAATCTCCGGCAGGGAAAGGCAGAATTCTGTAGCCGAGATGGGCATCCTAAGTGCAGGGGTATTCATTTCAGAGTGGTACTGAAACATTGAAATTTCCCAACAAAGCTTTGAGCGGGATACACCTGCAACCTGTAGCTGCAAAGTCACATCCTGGTTAAGCACACTTTTCTTCTTATCTCACATTTTACCTTGAGGCTTTTCAAAACATGCAACTCTTCAGTGAGTCAATGATACAAAAAGTGCCAAACGGAGCTTCTTAAGGTCAGATGCCTGGCTGTTGCAGTCACTAAGAAGCTTGAAACCTCACAGAGGTTGATGAAAAATAAAATCATGCCCAACAAGGGTATTCCGTGCCTGATAGCCCCAGCACCTTGTCCTAACACTCCATGAACAGAAGTATTTCAAACTCCCATCTTCACAAAAAGTTGGCTGTCTTCTTCTTGGCTGATTCCATAGTTTCTAACCTTTCTGGTATGGTTTCTAGAGTTCCAAGCCACAGACTCTCTTCCTGAGGGCATCCAGGATGTCATAGTCCCTGACCCTGTGAATGTCCTTCGCTCTAGGGATGTAAAAGCAAGCTGGTTTTGTCCTGAGATAACGGAAGTATTCGGTCTGCAGTCTCTACTTATTTTCTCAGATTTCAGCATCGTTCAAATTTCTAGGCAGGAGAAGGCAGGATTTATAAGGGAAACCAAGAAGCTACTGAACCTAATACTGTAAAATTCTCAAACATTCCCCATCTACCATGTGCAGCACTTCATGTTTTATATGCCATCATTCCAGGTTTTCCAAACTTTGGAAGGGAGGATCAGGCTAGCTCATTTGTTTGGCCTTCCTATGCCTGCCTGTGTGTCTGTGCATTCTAATCAGATTCAGGCTTCTCCCTGTCAAATTGGAGACGTTCAAAATGGTGGCCAATCCACCACCCTGCCTGACATGAGGTGCCTTTAAGTGTTTGGGAGCCTACTTTCAGAAGGCCTTCCCTGATGTATCCTTCCTTTGACTTGTGAGTTCCAATAGAAAAATGCTATGCCTGCCCTTTTACGGTAAAGCTACCATTCATCCCTTCCTCTCATAACAAATTGTTAAGTACAGTGTGGTTGCTTCATGTCTCTGTCAGTTCCTGTAATTAACTTTTCTTGTCTTGCTGTAATAGTGCCCATGGCAGGGGCCAGTGAGCTCAAGGGCCCATTGTCTCTGAGCAAAACACTGATTATGAGACTATGCCATGCCTAAATCCTATGCACAGGGCTTGAGATGACACTAATTACAAGTCACTGCAGGAGGTTCTGACTAGACTATTTGTTTTTAACTTGTCAAGTGTAGCACAGTGGTGCGGGAGTAATTTGCAGAATTAGGTGCTGGCCATAGGTGCCACCTCACTAAAGTCATAGGTGTTTTAAACAGTTATGGTGATACGGGGAAAGCATCTGAATGGAGAGCCAAGTCTGTTTCATACGTGAGTGGAAACACTCTTGTCACTACCTCCCTTGAGATTTTAGGAAAAGGTATGGTGGCCTTTTAAAGCATATGTTCTCAGTGACGGCTGTATTAAATAAAAAATGGTAAGGCATGAAGGTGCACAACTCACTATTAATTCTAGAGTGGGAGCACGACCGGTGTGGCACTTCTCTTTGATTGTCCACGAGCAGGAAAAGAAAGACCTTTCTTCCTGCTTTTGGAAAGCAACTCCAAACAATCCTTAAACAGCTCTCATGCTGTGAATACAGCTCCAGGATTGGTGGGAGCAGGCTCACTCAGCACTCATTTTGAGGCTGGGGGTCTGTGCCAGCAATCCCCAGGCTGTTTCACAGCCTTTGGATTGCTGTGTCTACAGTGCACATGTCGGACTGGCCACCACAAGATGGTGGACAAATCCGACATACCCACTGTAGACCAGTGCAGTCATTCTGCATGTGCTGGATTCAGCCCAGCCCCAACACCGCACTGTACGCAGTGCGAGCCGGTGCAGTGGCAAATAAATAAAATAGCATTGACATACCATTTTATTGATTTGGTTTTGCCTGCTGTGCTTGTAGCATGCTGGTGACGCTCTTCCGCTCCTCAGGAAGTTGCGCCCCTGTATTTTTTCTAATATACTGCTAATTAAGGTATCCTATGCTCATTTATACATAGCAGATTTATCATAGAATTGACTCTTGATTCTGTGAAATAAGTCCTCTAACGCCACCTTAAAGGCATACTGAGTTAAGTTTAAACCTTAATAATTTATTGCAGTTTATCTATCGTATGTAGGGATTGTTTATGATAGAACTGAAAGTGACTCATTAAAAGATGTGTGCTCAGTTGGAACTTTAGATACACAATAGAGATTCATTTAGAGCATAGGTCTTCAAACTATGGGGCGCGCCCCTCTCGATGGGCCCGCGGCATCCCTGGGGGGGGGGGGGGGGGCACGCACTTCCCCTTCTGTTGTTGCTTTCACGCCCAGTCCTGCATCTCAGCCTGGGCTGCTGCAGCTCCAGCTGCTGGGGGCTCGGCTGAGAGTGCCTGGAGTCACAGTTCTTTAAAGGCCAGAGGCGCAACGATTACGGACGGGGTGGGGGGTGGGGAGTGGGAGAGGGGCTAATTCTTCCAGTGATAGGAAGAGTGGAGATTCAGTGGCTCTTAAGAAGGGGTGAAAAACAACAAAGCCTCATTAACGCGTAGGATGGTCTTTTAAAGACCTGTGAAGTACTCTGGTGCAGCTGGCAGCTCCAAAACTGTCTGTGTCACAGAATTACCCTTTGTTTCTATGGTGGAATGTTCTGGAATTTCTGGGAAACATCAAAAGTTTTACTACCCAGTGTCAAACAGTTCTACTCATAAAAACAGTACCTCGCATGTGTGGGAAGTGCCTGCCATAATGGGCAATAACATGCCAAAAGTGGGACTGTGTGGAGTTACTATGCAATCAAGATGGGAGTCACATGTCTACGTTTTGAAATATCCCGGTTCTGTGCTTTAGGCCCATCCACACACGCTGAGTACCCTTTTTATCATGAGAAGTATGGGATCATTGGATGGTGCTACTTTTGCCTTTTACTGAACGTTTGGGTGTTTTCTGTCACAGGAAATTTAAGAAATTATGATTTTTCGTTTATATTTTGACATTTGGAAGACGTTTTGGGATTTATACAAGTCATATAGCCCTGGATTCCTGTGTCTCTACTTTTAAGCAATGTCTGGCGTTGGTAAGTTTCACTGGATGCAGGGAGACCCTGATCCTAAATACTGCAGAACCGGTAGCTCCCCATCAAAAATATTGCCTGGTTTCTAATGTGTGGCTCCATGCTCAAGCCCAAATAATATCCATACATGCCTGGTACCCCACACTCAGAAAACTAATTTCACTACAGCTGTGGTTCAAGCCTTGGCAGGGATATCTTCCTGGAGGAGAAAATCTACTGGGAATTTCCATGTTTTGGGAGAAAAATTCCTGAAATCTGACAAATGTCATTTTCGAGAAGTTGTCCTGGCCACCCAATCAGGGAAAGGGAGGTCTGGCAAGCAGCAACAACATTTGTAGATGTGGAAAATATATGGTTGTTGTTTGTGTCCATATAGTCGTTGAGCAGGAAGTTCATGCTCACTGGGCTGGTGTGGGCTAAATGCCAAAAAACAATCAGGTGGTTGGCAACTAGGCCCCCAGGATATAGGGACTGGCTCAGAGATATTTCAGAATGGGTGGTGGCTGAGGAGCTACAAACGAAACAAACCAGGGGACAAGATAAGGTAGAAGGCTATTTGAGAGCATGGGCAGCTATGTTGACAGCATTAAGAGACATCCCCCCCACACTCCAACACCCTACCGACCTAGGCATGTGGGGAGTGAGGGGCTAGCTGGAGACAAGTGGAGGTGAATAGAATGCACTGCTTGGTATGAAAAGGAGAAAAGAAAGTTTGAAATTGGGAAGAAATAGGTGAGGTGACTTGGTGGGATGCCCTAGAAGGGAGCCTAATGTTTTGTTACACTGTAGGGATTATGAACAGATTGGTCAGTGGTAGATGTCACCTTGGGCACAGTCAAGGCACCATGCTGGTTTACTATCAAGAGCTGACGTGGGGGGAGGAGTTGAGTGAACTGGCGATTGTTGTATTATTGCAAGGAGAAGGTACATGGTAAAATAACAATGCTGAACTTATTCTGTATGCTATGGTAAAAAAATAAAAATAAAGACTATAAACAAAACAATGGGGCATATTACCAAGCAGGGCGATAGGCAAATATTGCCGCTTTAGTGGCCATTTTTGGCCGCTAAGCGGGGATAATTCTATCTCTCTATTAGCAAGCTGTCGCTATCAGCAGTTAGCGGCAGCTTTAGGCGATAGCGAGCAGTTTGGGTCCCGCTTTGCATGTCAGCGATATTTATCGCTAATGACATGCAAAGTGGGCGTACCCAACTTGTTAGTGACTGAAAAGCAGTTGCTAACGTCGCTATCGCCTATTAGCAAGGCAGGCGTAGCGATGGAAATATTCCCGCTATCCCCAAAAACTAACCCCTGCTCTGACCAGTTCTTAGCCATGTTATCCAATGGGAGGTGGATAACATGGCTAAGAGCATTTTGTCGCTAATGCGTGAATATTGCTGTATTCTCTGCGATATTCACGCTATCACCGGAAAATGTATCGCTTTGGAGATAAACGTTGCTAATAGCGATAATTTCCGGCGATGCTTAGCGATAAAAAATTTGTTGCTAAGCCTAGTTAGCGATAAATATCGCTAATCGTTGGTAATATGTCCCAATGTTTCCATATGGTCCAGGAGTGGAACCCAAATCCAAAACGCAGATACCCTAAGCCGGCATTTCACATTCAGCTGCTTTACAAATTTCCCAAATACACCACTCAGTGTTTATCAGGAGGAAACTACCATATTTGGGGGGAAAGAATACTTTTAACCTTAATTACATTATGTTCAGTTTGTTCTCCAAGCCATCCAATCAGAATGAGGAAAATCTAGCACCCAGCTATAGAAACCTTGGGATGTGTAACTGGGGAAAATATATGGTTGTGTATGTTTCCATACAGACAGGTGCCCTCCAGCATTCAACTTTCAGTTGCTTCCCAAATTTCCCAAATGCACTGCATCCAGTTTATTTCCGGTCGGCACCCTGAACTAATAAAAAGCCCATGTAGGTATAGAACCCCAACCCCATATAAGAGACCACACATGGGGTCAAGCCTTGGCAGGAGTATGTTTTTCTACCGTGAAAGAGAGGCTAAAGCATAGGTCTTCAAACTGCGGGGCACGCCCCTGGTGGGCGCAGCATCCCTCCTGGGGGGCGCACTTCACCTTCTATTGTTGCTTTCAGGGGCCAGTCGTGCATCTCAGCCCGGGCTGCTACAGCTCCAGCTGCTGGGGGCTCGGCTGAGAGTACCTGGAGTCACAGGTCTTTAAAGGCCAGAGGCGCAACAATTTCGGAGGGGGTGGGGAGTAGGAGGGGGCAAATTTTTCCAGTGATGGAAAGAGTGGAGATTCAGGGGCTCTAAGAAGGTGTGAAAAACAACAAAGCCTCATTAAAGCGTAAATGGTCTTTTAAAGACCTGTGAAGTACTCTGGTGCAGCTGGCAGCTCCAAAACTGTCTGTGTCTGTGCCCAGGAAGCTGTCTTAGCCGGGGATGACACACACAACGGGTGAGTTTGGGGGGCAGGGGGTTGAGGGCGCTGAAGCCCTTTGAGCCTTATGGCGTTGCGCACCTGATGTGAAGGCAATTATATCCCCCAGGTCTTAGTCAGAAGCCCCTTTATGGGCTGCACCCTTCTCTGGTCAAAATACACCACTGGGCCCAGCAGCTACCTCATCCCTCTGGTCTTCAATCAATCAATCAATCATGACACTTGTATAGCACACTACTCACCCGGAAGGGTCTCAAGGCGCTTGGGGGAGGGGGTCCGTTACAGCTCAAATAGCCAGGTCTTGAGTTGTCTCCTGAAGGCGAGATGGTCCTGGGTCAGCTGAAGGTGGATGGGGAGGGAGTTCCATGTCTTGGCCGCCAGGTAGGAGAAGGATCTGCCTCCGGCGGTGGCTCTTCGGATGCGTGGCACGGTGGCGAGGGCGAGGCTGGTAGATCGTAGCTGGCGGCTGGGCGTGTAGAATGTCAGGCGGTCGTTGAGGTACTTGGGGCCCAGGTTGTGGAGAGACTTGTGTGCGTGGGTGAGGAGCCTGAACGTGATCCTCTTGTTGATGGGGAGCCAGTGCAGGTCCCTAAGGTGGCCGGAGATGTGGCTGCGTCGGGGGATGTCCAGGATGAGTCGGGCGGAGGAGTTCTGGATGCGTTGGAGTCTTTTCTGTAGCTTGGCTGTGGTTCCGGCATAGAGGGTGTTTCCGTAGTCCAGTCGGCTGGTGACGAGTGCCTGGGTGACCGTCTTCCTGGTTTCGGTCGGGATCCATCGGAAGATCTTGCGGAGCATGCAAAGGGTGTGAAAGCATGATGAGGAGACGGCGTTGACTTGTCTGGTCATCGAAAGGGAGGAGTCCAGGATGAAGCCCAGGTTGCGTGCGTGGTCTGTTGGCTTGGGTGCGCTGCCCAGGGCGGGGGGCCACCAGGAGTCGTCCCAGGCGGAGGGCGATGGTGCCAGAATGAGGACTTCCGTCTTGTCCGAGTTCAGTTTCAGGTGGCTGTTCTTCATCCACTCGGCGACGTCTTTCATCCCTTTGTGTAGGCTGGTTCTGGCGATGTTGGGGTCTCTGGTGAGGGAGAGGATCAGCTGGGTGTCGTCAGCGTAGGTGATGATGTTGAGGTTGTGTTGGCGTGCGATGGTTGCAAGAGGTCTCATGTAGACGTTGAAGAGGGTGGGGCTGAGTGATGATCCTTGCGGAACGCCGCAGATGACTTCGGTGGGCTCGGATCGAAACGGGGGGAGGCGGACTCTCTGTGTTCTTCCGGCGAGGAATGAGATGATCCACTCCAGTGCCTTCTCTTGGATGCCGATGTTGTTGAGGCGTTGAACTAGGGTGCGGTGGCAGACAGTGTCGAACATTGCTGAGAGGTCCAGGAGGATGAGTGCAGCTGTTTCCCCGTTGTCGAACAGGGCTCGCATGTCGTCGGTGGCTGCGATGAGGGCGGTCTCGGTGCTGTGGTTGGCTCTGAAACCGGACTGTGAGGGGTCGAGGGATCTGTTTGTCTCGAGGAAGGCGGCCAGCTGTCTGTTGACGATCTTCTCGATGACTTTGGCAGGAAAAGGGAGGAGCGAGATGGGGCGGAAGTTCTTGAGGTCGGTGGGGTCCGCTGTTGGTTTCTTCAGTAGGGCGCTGAGCTCGGCATGCTTCCAGCTCTAAGGGAAGGTGGCGGTGTTGAAGGAGGTGTTGATGATGTTCCGGAGTTGGGGTGCGATGGTGGAGTCGGCCTTGTTGAAGACGTGGTGGGGGCAGGGGTCAGTTGGAGATCCGGAGTGAATGGTGTTCATCGTGCGGGCTGTGTCTTCGGTGGTCACCGTGGTCCAGGTGCGGAGGGTGGCGGTGGGGGGCGTTGGTTCTACGGTTGGGTGCGTGGATGGTGCGCCGAAGCTGTTGTGGATGTCGGCGATCTTGCGGTGGAAGAACGAGGCGAGAGAGTTGCAGAGATCTTGTGAAGGAGAGATGTCGTTGTTGCCGGTGCTGGGGTTGGAGAACTCCTTGACGATGCTGAAGAGTTCCTTGCTGTCGTGGGCGTTGTTGTCCAGTCGTTCCTTCAGTGATTTCTTCTTGGTGGTGCGGATAAGCTGGTGGTGCTTGCGGGTGGCGTGTTTGAGGGCAGTCATGTTGTCAGTGGTCTGGTCGAGGAACCAGGCTTTCTCGAGGGTGCGGCAGGTCTTCTTGGAGTTCTTGAGTTCGTCGGTGAACCAGGAGGTCTTCTTGCTTCTGGTTCGGCTGGGAGGGTTCTTCAGTGGTGCGAGGTTGTCGGCGCAGGCGGCCAGCCACTGCGTGAAGTTGTGGGCTGCTTCGTTGGGGTCCGTTGTGCTGGTGGGTGGGTTCTGGCTGAGGGAGGTGGTGTGCTGGTCGGCGGTAATCTTGCTCCAGCTCCTGTGAGGAACCTGTTGCGGGTGGTGGTGGGTTGTGGTTCTTCTGAAGCTGAAGTGGACGCAGCTGTGGTCGGTCCAATGGAGTCCGGTGGAGTGGCCGAAGGTGATGTGCTTGCTGGATGAGAAGACGGGATCCAGCGTGTGGCCGGCGTAGTGGGTGGGGGTGTTGACCAGTTGCTTGAGTCCGAGGTTGGCGAGGTTTTCCAGCAGGGCGGCGGTGTTGCGGTCCTTGTTGTTCTCCAGGTGGAAGTTGAGGTCCCCTAGGAGGATGTAGTCGGCGGAGGGGAGGACGTGTGGGCTGATGAAGTCGGCGATGTCTTCGCTGAATTGTGTGCGTGGTCCCGGGGGTCTGTATACGAGGGTGCCTCTGAGCGTCGTCTTTGGGTCGGTGTGTATCTGGAAGTGGAGGTGCTCGGCGGCGGAGAAGGTGTCGTCGGAGTCTGTCGTGATGCGGATGGTGTTCTTGTGGACGATGGTGATGCCTCCTCCGGTCTGGTTGATGCGGTCCCTCCTGATGATCTTGTACCCGTCCGGGATGGCGATGGCGATGTCGGGGGCTGAGGAGACGTTCATCCAGGTTTCCGTGAGGAAGGCGATGTCTGGTGAAGTTGTGTCGAGGAGGTTCCAGAGTTCCACGGCGTGTCTGTGGACGGAGCGGGTGTTGAGCAGGATGCACTTGAGGTGGTTGCTGCTGGTTTTTGGCTTGGCGGGTGTGGTGCAGGTTCGGAGGCAGGTGAACTTGCAGGTTTTGCAGGTGAAGGGTCCGTGGATGCGTTTCGGGGTGGCCCGGCAGCAGGCGGGGTTCCGTCCGGCATTGAGTGCGTTGAGGGCGGCGGCGTCGTAGGTTAGTCGGGTCGTCTTGCATCGGCGGGGGCCAGGGGTCCTGGCACTGGGCATGGGCCAGGTGCGGACGGGCGCAGACGGGCTTGCCTTTGGCGCGCCTTCAGCGCACAATCGGCACGCCCGCTGTGCGTCAACGCTGCGCGAACGTGGGGGTGACATAAGAAGGAGCCGGGAGGGAGGAGCAGCTGGGTGGCGGGAGCGGGGCGGCGAATGGGCAGGAGGGGGGCGGGGCCGCAGGAAGGCAGCGGCGGGAAAGGAGGGCAGAGGGCGGCTCAGCTGCGGCTGGGTCGCTCTGTGGAAAAAACGCTATGAAAGGAAAAAAACGAAGAAAAACGAAGGCAGCAAAACGAAGGCAGCAAAGGGCACAGCTGATGGAGGCAGTAGCAGGGGTGTGTGGGGGCGACCTCGCCTGGTTACAGGCTCAGCGGTCGCTCCCTGCACCTCTGTGCTGTCTCCTTAAGAAGGAGCCGGGAGGGAGGAGCAGCTGGGTGGCGGGAGCGGGTCGGCGAATGGGCATGAGGGGGGTGGGGCCGCAGGGAGGCAGCGGCGGGAAAGGAGGGCAGAGGGCGGCTCAGCGGCGGCTGGGTTGCTCTGTGGAAAAAACGCTATGAAAGGAAAAAAACAAAGAAAAACGAAGGCAGCAAAACGAAGGCAGCAAAGGGCACAGCTGATGGAGGCAGTAGCAGGGGTGTGTGGGGGCGACCTCGCAACAGAGTATGCCTTTGTTCCGGATTTCTCTTAACTCTGATCCACACTTTGGGGACCCGCCTGCACCCACAGGGTGTGTCCGATCTGCGACCCTTTGCAGGTCGAAACTGGTCAGACAGGAGGTCCTGTATGTTTTTTAAGGCCTTTGACATGGCTGCTGGCACCGATTCAGATACTGTCAATTCACACATGATAACATCCGTGCCCATAACATATCTTACTGTTGTGTTTTGCCTCACTACCCATGATATGCAGCCATGTCTGTGTGGAGGTGAGTGACAAAGGAGGACCAAGAATTATCAGTGTTTAGCAATGCAATCAGACCCCACAGCCTTAGCTGCTGTTGAAACTTGCAGGGAGGGCAGCAATTGAAACGTGGCAGCTCACAGGGGAGACTGCCCACTGGAGCTCTCCTAGATCCATGTGACGTCTAAAACCGGAAGCGTGGCCTTCTGCTGCAACATGTGCTGAAGCGATCAGTGTTAGGGCCAGCCCTGGCTGGGAGTCGTAGCCCCCCTTCCGAAGTTCAGTTCTAGTTGCGCCCCATGTTGCTTCCCACGTTGGAAGTACGTTTCACTGCAAGGACTTTAAAACGGTTGTATCCTTCCTGATGATTCCATTCTCTGGCAGGTAAGAGTGAAGAGCTTTTTGTATTATTTTTTAGAAGCCTTGCTCCTTTCCCTTTCGTCCCAATACAAGTGGGAACGTTGGATATTTCTAGGAGGAGAGGATTTGGCATTAATGCCATAAGTTCTGACTTTGGTTCTGGGGACCCGGGTTCGAGTCCTGGTAATGGCTCAACATCTTGTGATCCTGGGCAAAATCACTTATTTTACCAGTGACTTACAAAAAAGGAATTTGACCTTGATTAAAGTCACTGGTGCTTGTTTAACATGTTCCAATCCCTAGAGCTGGGCCAACAAACCTAATATAACAAATATTGTCAAGCATGCCTACCATCTGTCCTCGCTTCTTTCGTAGACCAAATTTAAATATTTTCTTGCGCAGCTATTTCAGAAGCTTTGGAAGGCGATCTTCTGTATAAGCCAACTATGCCAACAAATTGACTCTTGATGCTGCTAGGGAATAAAGATGTATATATCCTCTTGAATGCAGGTACAGGAGGCCTTACAGACCATGACTGGGGGAGTGCTGGATAGAGATCCGTTAATAATGCTGTTGGGATACACACAGGATATACCTAAGACTATGCGTAGGTTTGTGGATGTTGCACTACTACTAGCCAAGAAACGTGTTGCATGCCGATGGAGTAGAGGGAGGGCCCCAAAGTTTAAGGAGTGGATAGCTGATATGGTTTACTGCCAGGATCAAAACAATGTGTACGCAGATTTGATACCAGTACGAAGTAGACCTAATGACATATGGGGTCCACTGCAGGAATATTTACTGAAAGAGGCAGCTGCATCAGCAGATTCAGATGATGACAGCCGAGAGTGAAGGCTGGAGCAGCTGCAACACTGTGACTTGTTTTTCGATGACACAGCTAGGGGTCCCTAGTAGATTATAATGTGGGCCGCTATATACATCTCTTCCTGAGTGGGCAATCACTCCCTGCCAAACTGCCGCTTGCAATATATGACACACGGTGATACATACACGACAAGGGGTATGGATTGGATGGGCCCACTATCAGTTTCACAATGCTGCATGAGAGATGGTGTATACAATCTTCCTGACTGTTGCTTTCTTCTTCTGATGACCTCTAGAGATAACTGCATATGATGTAATGAGATACGGTTTACTTTTGGATAGGTCGTGTGCAAAAGTACAGCTTAAGATGTGATTTCTGCCTAATCCCGGCCTGCTCGGACTAGCCGTCAGTCGTATTTATTTATGTGTCTGTTTAGGAGTGCAATGTAAACCTGTGTAACCTACATGAATGCCGTTTTTTCTTGTTGTTTGTCAAGAAAACTTTATAAATAAAGATTTTTAAAAAAATAAAAAAATAAAAATATATCCTCTTGAATCACTTATATCACATGTGTATGATGTAAATGTCCCCTAGGCCTTCTTGGAAAACTGTGGCTGGCCTCCTACTGACATGGCAACACCTGGCCATACTCCACATAATCATGGATTTTTAATTGTGTCAGAAAGCATGTTTTGTGGAACTTCTTTTTCTGATATCTTGTTTAGGGGCAAGGATGTGGCACAACAGCCAGAGCTGATGACTGTAGAGCTTGGAAACCAGGTTCAATTCTTGATATCTGCTATCTGTGTATAATTACGCAGATGACCTCCAGCTCGTCTTTGATCTTTCTTCTTCTTCTCGCTCCCTATCTTTTTTTCGCTCCACTATGGTCTTCATTTCTGGATGGATGAGCGCCAATCACCTCAAGCTCAATCCAGATAAGACAGAGCTTGTTCTGACTGGTGGCTCATCCAGCCCTTGGTCTTCTGCTTTTTGGCCCTCTATTCTTGGACCCCCTCCCAAACCCGTTCCCTCCGTTAAAACGTTGGGCATTAAGGTCAGCCAGGACCTGTCTATGCACGGCCAGGTCAGTGCTGTAGTGTCCTCTTGTTTTCTCTCCCTTCGGCTAATCCGAAAAATCTCCCGTTTCTTCTCTCTTGACTCTCTTAAAATTATTATTTCTGCTCTCATTACTTCCCGCCTTGATTACGGAAACAGCTTGTTCGTAGGTATTCCTGCCTACGAAACTCGCCGTCTTCAAGCAATCCAAAATCAGGCTGCCCGTCTCATTTTTCACTTCCCCAAAACTCACCATATCACTCCTGTCCTGAAATCTCTCCACTGGTTACCTATCCTGCAGAGATCCTTGTTCAAGTTAGGGTGCCTTGTCTTTCGGGCTGTTGACCGCTCTGCTCCGGCGTTTATCAACTCTCTGATCTCTACTCACACCCCTGTTCGTACCCTCCGATCATCTTCTTCTGCCCTCCTCACTGTTCCCCGTTTCCGTAAAACTCGCACTGGTGGAACTAGATTCTCTGTCCTTGCCCCCCGGTTCTGGAATTCCCTCCCTCTCTCTATGCGCTCTATACCCATTTTCTCGCACTTCCGTAAAGCGCTCAAAACATTCTTGTTTGCTCAGGCCTACCCCTGCTAAACTCCTCGGCCCTGTCTGTTCTGTTCACTAGAGCTCTCAGCGCCAGGAAGCCGTTTGGCCACCGTGCGCTCTATAAATACTTTCATTCATTCAACATCCTGTGATTCTGGGCAAATCACTAAATCTCCCTGTGCTTACAAAAAATGAATGTGTGCTTGTGTAATGTAAAAGATGCTCCTGTAAAGCGCTCCAATTCCTTTGGGTCATGTTCGCGCTATATAAAACTGAAAAAATATATTACAACATTTTGTGAGCACTCCCGTTACCAGGCACTGCTGAAGACCGGAAGGGGAGCACAACCTAAGGATGTCAGAAGCAAGAATCCATACACACATTGTCTCTGTGGAGAAAAACATGCACTCCCACACCTGTATTTTGGGAGTGTTTTTGCTAATCTATCCTAAATTTTGTGTTTTATATGAAAAATAAAGCACCAATGAAATTTCTTTTGCTAATTGTTTTCTTTACATTTGAATTTTAGAATAAGCACATGCACTACAAAAACATCTGTTTACTAAACATTCTTACTTTATTTAATATTAATTCCCTATACAACCTGGGCTCTGTAGGAGGGAATGGCCATCAATGATGCAGAGTATCAGCTTCCAGAACTTTTTTATCAGGTGGTGATGGCGGTGGGGGGGGCTCGACGTGTAAAAAGGTTTAGATGGGGGGGCCCGCCGACAAAAGTTTGAAGATCTCTGATTTAGAGCATTGCTCTTCATATGAAGCCATGCTCTAAAACCCCAGAAACACCAAGAACTGTACTTCTTATAATACTCTATACCCTATTCTTGAGAAAAGCCAGCCTATTTCAAAGCTATGATCTTGATAGCAGAGAGTCCTCAAAATGATCTGCTTTAATAGGCCCATCTGAAAAATTATGTGGCCATTTGACGCTTTGGACGGCCAATATGAGAATGTTTTTGTAACAGCAGAAAATATCTCAAACTAAAACATAACACAAAAGCTATTCTAATAGTCATCATACATACTACGCAATGAAAATAATACCCATCAGAAATGAGGTGCTGCTGTCTTTAAAATTAATCTCACATGATAGTGCTGTGCAATGCTATAGTGACCTTTAAAATTATGGGTATACCTAAATGACCCTCATAATGTTAGAGCCAGATTATGCCAAAAAATAATTCTCTAGAATATGACCTCAGGGTAGAAGGTTTGATATGTTCATAATGACTAGTATCAGCCGAAACAAGACCGTTTTATCCTATTACCTGTATTATAGATCAACCAGACCCTCTTCGTGAATTGTACCAATTTAAAACAATATTAAATATTGGCAGTTGTTCAACATTTTAAAACACCTCCTCTCAGTCGTTTTCGAGGTAGGAGCAGTTATAATGAATATATTCAGCAGGGCTTTTCATCATGAATATATAAGCTTCTATAGTTCCGTTGTGATTTGCAACAATGCCTTCAGTCTTTAGAACTCCCACGGTTTTACAGAGTTATGGAATTATTTAATGCAGTCACCCAAATCTCTATATTTGCTAATATCCCTGAAAACTGACAGATCTGTTTCGAATAACGAGCAGGCTCGCTCAGATAAAAAAAAATCGTAATATCCTGAATCATATGGAACTTAGGGCCATATTATCAAGAAAGGGCGATATATTATTGCCTCTTTTATCGGCAGGAAACTGCCGCTAGAGCGGCAATAATGGGCTTGATAATATGCCCTTGTGAATTCCCATAGAAGCCCAGGTTCTGGTGGTAACCTGGGCTTCTATGGAAATGCACAAGGGCATATTATTTAGCCCATTATCGCCTTTCCTGCCGATAAAAGCGGTGATAATGTATCGCCCTTTCTTGATAATATGGCCCTCAGTTCCTTATTAATATCTTAAATAACATGGACACTGAACTCTGATAGTGGTGATACAAAGTTTCATGTAGAGTTCTCCATCATATTTTCCAATTTTAGACCAATTTCAATTCTACCATTCGTAAGTAAGATTTTGCAAACATAAATCACCAAACAATTGCAGGAACATATAGCCATCAATGACCTTCTACATGACTACCAATCAGGTTTCTGTCCAGGTAAGGGAAAATAATCAGGGCTAATAAATATATGAGAAAGCATTCAATCAGCCCCGGACAGCAAGCAATCAGCAGCATTAATGCTTCTTGACGTCACAGCAGCTTACAGCATTGTAGGTCACCGAATATTGCTCTACAGATTAAAAAAATGCACTGATCTGTCCGGCACTACCCCAGAATGGGTCCGATGTTTTATTACTGACAGGAAACACCTAATCAGAATTGGTTTATTAGATTCCACTGTGTGGTCCCGAAAGGGTTATCTTAACTATTTAATGTAATATAGATTATTGATTCATACCAACTACACTTCCAGTTTAATACAGATGATTCACAAATCGTCCTCAAATTAAATGAAAATTCACACAATCAGATTTTTTTATTAATTACACGAAAAATAATGGATGGAATGCTTTAAATAAACTCAACCACTGGTGTTTGCTTGGGGATAAATCCCAGTCCATTTGCGCACCATTCCACCTGAGTTTAGACCTAGATATATGCAAATAAGTCTTGACCCTGCTCCAATGAGAACAGTCTAGCCCGAATTGCCAAGCCACATCCTCCATGAACCAGAACACAAGCATCCTAGGAACAGCTGTAATGGGCTCCTCAGCCTGGTACAGATTAGTTCCAGTGACACAGTGTGCACTGGACCCACGTCTGGGCATACCTGTCCCACTTAGGGAAACACACTAAAGTATACAAAAAGTGATGGATGGAAAGCGTGAAATAATCTCAGCCAGTGGTAAATACTATGGACCGCATCCCAGACCATCATTATTTTTCACACCATGCCACCTCAGTTTGGACCCACCTATATGCAAATCAGTCTTGACCCTGCTCCAGTTTGAACAATCCATGAAATGGCATCCACCACTATGAGAGATCTACTTTTGTTGCTGCTAATGTAGTGCAGATCACCATCTGTGTTTTCTGCTTGCAGAACATTTGTTTTGCATTATGAGAAGCAAGTCCATAAAACAAGGGTCTTATCCTGTAGAAAAACCTGAACTCACCATCTCTATAACCTTGTGGCTGAGCGAAGGATGGGCAATCAGGTCAAGCGTTTCTGATGGTGGAGCCAGCTGAGGCGCTGCCATAGGAAACCCTTTGTTTTCCTCATTTATAAATGAGCAGGAAGATGGCAAGGGTGGCAGTAAATAAGCTCAGATCGGGTGTTGGTGGTAAGATATTCACTTTTAAGGAAGGGCAAGTCAGGACAATTTTACTGTAAGGTAGGCAGAACCAGACAGTTTTAGTGAATTATACCATGAATATAACGAAGACAGTCCTTTAAATATGATTATTATTCAAAGGAAAAGGCAGTGTAATTATTTTAATGCAGGAGTGATGTGGCCAAATGTACAACCCTGCTCGTGACTAAGGAGCACGCTGCAGTCTAGGAAGAGAAAATCTCAGACGCTGTATAAAATGTGAAAATCATAAAATGGCACCCTTTGAGCTCTGGGTTAGGGTACCAGACTCCCATTTCAGAGGCTCGCATGTCATATGAAATGCATCCGCCCACAGTGACTTGATTATTTTGACCACTAAAATGCCTGTGTTGGGGCAAAGTCTTTTAACGTCGCCTATAGATTTTTCCCACCTTACCGAGTGAGAATAGGAAATAAACGTTCTCCAGAGAGTAACAGGTTTTGATTTAGTAGAATACAATCCAAGCCAAACTAAATGACTCAACGCAGTTGGAGGCCGTGTTTTACTTTCATGCCTCGCCAGAGGAGTATAGCTCAGTCCAGACATGAGCAAGGCATCCAATTCCAAAGAGTCAAGGGAGAACATGGCCTATGCAAATCACATAAATGTAACAAACATATGCAATGTTTAAGATTTGATAATGATTTAAAATTGTATAGGTATCAACATCAGCCAATATTTTCTTTTTTATCTGAGCCTTTCCCCCCACCTTAAAATACACCCACGGAATTAAAGGTTGAAAGCAGGTGTGGGCCCAGGATCTGCAAGTTGTTCTTTCTCTTAAGTCCTGAAAGGCAAAGAGTAGAAATCACTGTTGGGTCTGTTGACCCCGGCGTCACCTCTTGCAAACCGCACTGGGTGATGTTTTATGAATGGACCAGCGGGAAGAAGGACTTTGCTCTTCTAATTACTCATTACAAGTTCAGTAAATTGAGACGCTCGTATACAATGACTCGCCCAAGGTCAATGTCAGACACACAGAAGGTTCCCAGGACCCCTAGCCCCGATCCTCATCACTAGCCCACCCTCCAAGCCCAGGGCTGCAATATGAGCCACTTAAAAACAAGACGGCAGCGGACCTCGAATCACCCAGAGTGGTGTAAGCGACTACATGTATTTTGTTCTCCCTCTCACTTACGTGGCAAACTAGATACTTGCCCCGAGGGCACCCCTGGCAGGCCAGGCGCGCAGACAGCACCTGAAGATGTAATGCGGAGGAAGGAACATCCATCGAGGAAGGCGCAGGCGTTGTCGCTCCGCTTAAAAGCATCCCGGCGGGTTGTCCACGTCAAACATAGTTATTAATGTAATTTCACATTTAGCTAATAACTATGTAGTAGTTGGTAGTTTTAGGTTTTTTTTCGGCAGAAATTGTTACTTTTGCTCCGGGGCTGAGAAGATTGAGTTAATATTTTTCCGTTCAGAAAATTACACACAACCACAAGGATATCGGAGCGGGGCAGACTAAAGGGAGGGTAACAAAACATAATACTAATTATGATAATAAACACATCAAAGACAATGATATACTTCCAGCACTCGAGGGCAACACGACAGAACAGTGTGCTATGCAGATTCCTGTAGGGTATATGACGTCAGTGCGCTATAGTACATGAACTCAAGAGTTAGTGCTTCAGACCAAAAGAATCATGTGTTATGCACATTTTGTTAAACCTATTTCATTTTTTGCTCACAGTAAGCCAAAACTGATTTTGTAGCGTACAAGGTCAAGTGTTATTTCAACCAATTTTTTTAATGATAGCGTGACGCGGCCGTTTGCACTTTTCAAGTGATGACACTAGACGAACCCTGTTGGCACAAGGTGAAGTTGCTTTTCAGAGCGTAAACAGATTGAAAATTCGTACGTGGAAGAAACATGGTAACGAAAATGTGATATATGTACGAATATGTTGCAGTACTAGTGGCCTCTTCTAAAAACAATGATTTTATGGTGACACCAACGCAAAATGAGATTGCAAAACTTCACAGGTGGAGAACATTTGTGAGAGAAATCCCCTTCAAAATGTACTGTTGCAGCCTTTAGTGTCGACATCTTATTTAAAATGCTTCTCTAACTTTACATTAATTACGAAGTTCGCAATTTTAAAAACACAAGCCGTGTGCATAGATGTCGTTGAACAGCTTTGCCTAACCTCACAAAAAAGCCACTAAAATAGTAGTTTCAAGTGTGGCAGGCCATATTAAAAAAAATATATGCATAACAATGCAATTTGACGTGTGAGGCGTAAAGGAAAATAGATGGCTGTAAGTCTTGGAAATCATATTTTTTTACTGAATCACAAATGTATTTTCACTCAGTCGGGTGGAAAATGCACCTGCACATTGAAAAATATGCACACTGGGTGTATGGCATAACTCAAGAAGAGCATATGTGTTCCTGCAAATTTACTTACAATGCATAGGAACATCTTATGCTGTCACAGAAAGAGAGGGGCAGGGGCACATTCTCCATGAGATCCAATGCAAGAGCATGAGCATTCCACGTTCACAATAGTATTGGTGCTTGATTGGTGAAGGGCAAGTCACATTGAAAACATTTAACAAATGTGTCTCCTAAGTTCATTAAATACTCCTTTTTTACTAAGTCTGGTGTAAAGCATGTGCTTTGGCATATCTGATTTAATTGCTGCCCATAATGTTTGGCTGGAAATGAAATCAAAGACATGTCCCAAGATAGACCATGGGGGTGGGCATCGAGTCTGGGGATTTTGTGTTGACAGGGTGTGCTTATCGGGCTGCACAACTGTTGCGGGTGTTCTGAGTAAGTGGCGCATCATCAAATGTAATGGCACACCTTGTGATGTAAGGACATTGCCGTGGGCTTCAAAAGACCCATGGTCAAATAGGCAGTCCTCTTTCTTCGTGGTGAACCGCCAAGAGGATCCCTTACAAAATTGGCTAACTCAATAGTGCTTTGATTACTTACTGGTAATTGCATTACTCCAAGTCCTTCTCTCGCTTGGCTTCCTTACTACATGAGGCCTCCAGCGCTTCCCCGACAACCACCTAATCTAATAAGGGCCCCTCCCCCTACTTACCTCCTGTATTATCAACAAGCCTACCAGTTGGCCTGGGCTGATAGGGTGAGAGGGAGGGTGCAAGTAAGCCAAGTGAGAAAAGGACTCGGAGTAATGCAATTACCAGTAAGTAATCAAAGCATTACCTCTTCCTTCCTCTTGCTTGGCTTCCTTACTACATGCTGTATCCAAGCAACCAAAAGGACTGCAGAAAAGGCCTTTGATCTAAAGAGGTGTGCCACTGCAGGACCCAGAATGACTCTGTAGTGTTTAATAAAAGAAGAAGGGATCACCTAGGTGGCTGCCTGACAAATCTCATCCAGGCATGCCCTTGAAACTCAGCCAGAGAAGCTGCTAATCTCCTAGTTGACCTGCCCTGAACCCCTGACGGAGATGGGACACAAAACTGGGAGTAAGGCAGGGCAATCAGGGAGTGCACCCGTCTGCTCAAAGTTTGCATGGTAGGTTTACAACCTTTTCTGGCAGACCCAAAATTTACAAACAAAGAGGAATCTTTATGGAAACTCTCCACCCTATCGAGATAAATAGAAACAGCTCTCCAGACATCCAGGGAATGAGACTGAACTCCTCAGGGGAGTGAGGTTCAGGGCAAGAGAATCCAGAATGACCTCCTGCTGGGCATGAAAGGCAGATTAAACCTTGGGAATAAACACAGGACCCGGTCTCAAAATAAACCAATCCTCAAAGATCTACAAAAAGGGGTCTCTACATGAAATAGCCCCCAGTTCATGCAGTATTCTGCCCGAAGTAATAGCCACCAGAAAAAAAACACTTTCAGGGTAAGGGATATGAGATGAATGGAAAGAAAAGTCTTGCAAGTTGGGTAACGTAAAGCCTGCAGCATCATAGGCATGTCCCAGGAAGGGCACACAGGTAAACATCTGGGACAATTGTTCAAAAAACCCTTAAACAATGCTGGACCGAACCCTGGGAGTCAACCATATTACCCCAAGGTGCCAGAAAACCCCAGATTGTAACCCTTTGCACTTCAGAGTGGAAGGAAACAGTTGAAAAGAGAATCCAAGTTGAAGCAATTGAAGGCTCTGAGGGAGAAAAGCAGGCATAGCTCCAGCATAGGAAGCCCTAGTAGAAGGTCTTGTGGCAGCTTGACAAGAAGAGGAAATGGCAGCAGAACAGCCCGGAGCCATCAATTCTGACCACTCAGCCTCCAAACTGTCAACTTCAGACATACCAGGGACTCCTCCTGATGGACTGGAAAGATCAGAGGAGATGGACTCGTAGGCAGCATTATATTATTATTACATTGATTATTAAGCCAAAATGTTGTGGGTAAATGAATTCTATATTAAATTATATATATATATATATATATATATATATATAAATATATATATATATATATATATATATATATATATATATATATATATCCAAAGTAAATTCAAAAAATGAATGTCTTGCGCTCTCAGGCAAAAAGGCAACAGGGGATCCAAAGTATCAGGAAAGCAGTTTAATACACAACGCATTTCACCAAAAAGGCTTGTTCACGTGTACTTTCACACCGGAACACCAACTATTAAATAAAGTTTCCATGCTACAACCCAATGGTAAACATGAAGGTCGGACTACAAGAGAATACATGGCAGACATATTGGAATGGTATACAATGCATAGTACTTCACTTCGAAAAATAAAACACAGATAGTCGCCTGTATTTGTTGAATGTCACAAACGGTACTCCCTAGTAAATAATGATTCATGAATGATTTTCATGTGGCAAATTGGTTAACCAATATTTTCAGCATGTAAGTAACATAAATATGAATATTTCTGGCTGACATGTTAGAACGGTTGGAATGCACGACTAGTTATTTGGAGCCCCAAGGCACTAGTCTGTCCCCGGTTGGCCCAACAATAGAATGCAATGCATGACAAATTTAACGTTTTGGCAAATTCAAACAATTAAATGATAACTGTTATCAAGCTTCATGGGAAAAATATTGTGAAACAAAATATGACATGCGTTGTACATGATAACAATATTATGCATCAAAGCATATAATCAGTCGCCCGGTGCGGCGTATTTTGTCTATATGAATTTACGACAATTTCTCCGACGGTATTTTTAAACCAATGTATGACATGAAATCTTTAGCACAATTGTGCATGCAGCCTAAAGGAGAACACACATGTTTGCATAGTGCAAGAGCAGGGATATCGTAGTTCAATTATAAAGTGAGAGGTATAGTAAATCAATACATATAAGTATGATGTAGATATGGAACGTACTGTCAACCCTAGATCTGGAAAAATGGGAGAAGAAATCTCTCAAAGCAGTGAAATTCCTAATGCTGCAAATGTCATAAAAGGTGCCAAATCAAGAGAAAATACCATCGATTATTCTCATAGCGAGAAGCCAGTAACAAGCCTGTTACTGCCCAGTTGAGTCAAGAGTGCCATGTCAGCCGTGGGCTGTCATACTAAGGAAAGTTTCAAAATTGGGAAGGTCTGACCTCATAAGTTGTTGTCTCAGAATGTGATGCAACCACGAGCAGTGATTCCTGGAGTGCAAAGGTTGGGTACGCCCGTGCAGGTGACATCCAGTGATGGGCCCCCTCCTTTCCTCCTGCGGAAAACAACAGAATAAGATTGAAATTAAAAACGTGAGTTATAATTCACACAAATTGAAAAATGATTATAAGAAAAAATGTAACACTTGAAAATACAATGTCAGAAAAGGATATGTACAGTTAGAGAATGATTATTGCAGATCTCAAATACTAGTCAATAACATGGATTATTCTCTTAAATGAATTGCTAGTTCCTCATCAATGTTGAGGCCTCCCGGGAATCTGGTTTGAAATTCAATTATGAGTTTGGACTCACGTTGCCTCAGATTTAATAACCTGTCACCCCCTCTCGGATGCCTGGGGACCTGTTCCAATATGAAGAAATTTAAATCAGCGATATTGGAAAAGTGTTGTTGTTCGAAATGACGTGCAACAGGGTATTTGGGGTCTTTGTTGGTGATGGCCCTTAGATGTTCCAGGATTCTTTTTTTAGCAGCACAACTAGTGCTGCCAATATACCAAAGTTTGCAGGAGCATTCAATGGCATATATAACAAAAGTGGTACTGCAAGTAAGAAAAGAGGTCAAATTTTTGGTAATGTTGTTGTATTCCACAGATCCTCTGTATTTGCTATGTTTGCAGGCTTTACAGTGGCCACAGGGATAGAAACCTACTAGACCATGTTCAGTGTCTTTCTTAGTATATTGGGTGATGTCATTTATGACCACCAGATCACATATGTTCCTACCTCTCTTGTAAGTGATCATAGGTCGATCTGGGATAGTGTTACCTAAAACAGAGTCGGTTTTGAGAATCTCCCAGTTTTTTGCAAGAAGTTTTTTAACTTGTTGAGATTCAGAACTGAAAGTCAAGATGAGTCTGGTCGATTCATCATTTTCAGTGGTGTCAGATACTCGATTGTTTCCCAGTGTCTCTGATCTTTCTATTCTCTCTGCTCTTTCCTTGGCTTTTTTGAGAACCCAACTGGGGTAACCTCTACTTTTGAACCTGGTCATGATGGTTTCCTGCTCACTTAGATAAGAATCATCGGTGTTACAATTTCGTTTTGCCCTCAGAAGTTCTCCGTAGGGGATGCTCCATTTAAGAGCCTCAGGGTGGCTACTTCGAGCGTGCAAAACACTGTTCCCTGCTGTGGCCTTGCGATACAATGAGGTGCAAATTTTTTGTTCTTTGATCTCTAATTTGACATCTAAAAATTCAGTTTGGCTGTTGCTAATGTTGCCCGATAGATAGATATTATAGCTGTTGCAGTTCAGTTTAGTGATGAAGTCTTGTGCTTCAACTTTGGTGCCTTTCCAGACAATAAAAAGGTCGTCGATGTAGCGTAGCCACACGACGACCTTCTCAAAGTCTTCCCTCAAAGTGGCACTGTCACGGATTTCCTGCTCCCAGTAACCCATAAATAGATTCGCTAGACTGGGAGCAAAGCAAGAACCCATGGCAGTACCACTGATTTGCCTGTAGAGGGCGCCGTCAAAGGAAAAAATGTTATTTGTCAGGCAGAAAAACATCATCTCCATTATCATTTTAGAGTGTTCACGATAACATAGAGGTCTATTTTTTAGAAAATGTTCACAAGCTTCAATACCATGTTGGTGGTTAATGATAGTGTACAAAGATTGGACATCTAACACAATAAACATGAATTCAGGTTCCCATACTACATTTTCGATCTGACAAAGAAAATCTTTCGTATCTTTTATATAGCTGGGTAATTGGATAACAAAGTCTCGAAGGAAATGTACGCCGAAAGAATTTTTTAGACGAGTTTCGGGTGATGAAGGAGAATCGTCACAAAGAAAAACACAACCAGATGGAATACTCATCTCCCAAACCGAGAGGACGTGGACGCGGAAGGGGCAGAGGCCGAGGAAGAGGAGAAACCGGAAGAAAAGACTCAGACAACGGTGGGAATACCGACAAAACAAAGGGCGCAGTGGGAACCAGAAAGACACGCTCCAACAAGAACTACTAATGGATGCACAAACGGTAAACAAAACTGTGGTTAATCTATCTAATAGATCCTTGTCTGACATTGATAAAAAGACACTCTGTCTAGGCCTTTCTTTCTGCCCCACGACTAGACTTAATTTTATTGACACCCGAATAGAGGTCTTTAAATTTGTACGAAAATTAAAACTAAGAAAATGGCATAAACTCAAAAGATTGGGCCAATCCAATACCAATGGTAACAGGGCTAACATTGTCTCTTCCAACTTAATGATTGGAGATGCTGATACTTTAGCAGTTATGTCTGATTTAAATGAGACCCTTGACATTTCCAGTGAGGACCAATCCATCCCTATTACACAATGCCTTGATGACATGCATCTCACACAAGATGCACATGCTAAAAGCAATTTCAAAGTAAAATCGACCTTTATGCCTGCACTCCCACACGACTGCATAGACACCTTTCATGATTGCATTGTGCAAGGGCTGGTAAGCCTAAGGAAACAAAATAAATCCAAACGTAAGAGGGGGTTTAGAAATAATCTAACCTTTTCTCAAAGAAAGGCACTTAAGGCACTCTATGATGACACCAATATAGTGATACGTCCTGCCGACAGAGGTGGAAACATTGTTGTCTTGGATCGAGAGAACTACATTAATGAGGCAATTAAACAACTCAGTGATACTAAGTTCTACATCCCAGTCAAAATTGATGCCTACAATGTAAGTATTACTGATATTTGGGAAAAGCTGGAAACATGGAAAGACAAGGGGCTCCTTGTCTGGGAAGAATATCGCTATCTGAAAAAGGACTTCCCAAAACTACCCATCTTATACTTACTACCCAAACTCCACAAAAATGCCACTGATCCACCAGGACGCCCTATAGTGTCCTCCATCGGCAGCATCAGTGAAAACATCTCTAAATATGTGGACCATTTCCTTCGAGACGTTGTTATCCAATTACCCAGCTATATAAAAGATACGAAAGATTTTCTTTGTCAGATCGAAAATGTAGTATGGGAACCTGAATTCATGTTTATTGTGTTAGATGTCCAATCTTTGTACACTATCATTAACCACCAACATGGTATTGAAGCTTGTGAACATTTTCTAAAAAATAGACCTCTATGTTATCGTGAACACTCTAAAATGATAATGGAGATGATGTTTTTCTGCCTGACAAATAACATTTTTTCCTTTGACGGCGCCCTCTACAGGCAAATCAGTGGTACTGCCATGGGTTCTTGCTTTGCTCCCAGTCTAGCGAATCTATTTATGGGTTACTGGGAGCAGGAAATCCGTGACAGTGCCACTTTGAGGGAAGACTTTGAGAAGGTCGTCGTGTGGCTACACTACATCGACGACCTTTTTATTGTCTGGAAAGGCACCAAAGTTGAAGCACAAGACTTCATCACTAAACTGAACTGCAACAGCTATAATATCTATCTATCGGGCAACATTAGCAACAGCCAAACTGAATTTTTAGATGTCAAATTAGAGATCAAAGAACAAAAAATTTGCACCTCATTGTATCGCAAGGCCACAGCAGGGAACAGTGTTTTGCACGCTCGAAGTAGCCACCCTGAGGCTCTTAAATGGAGCATCCCCTACGGAGAACTTCTGAGGGCAAAACGAAATTGTAACACCGATGATTCTTATCTAAGTGAGCAGGAAACCATCATGACCAGGTTCAAAAGTAGAGGTTACCCCAGTTGGGTTCTCAAAAAAGCCAAGGAAAGAGCAGAGAGAATAGAAAGATCAGAGACACTGGGAAACAATCGAGTATCTGACACCACTGAAAATGATGAATCGACCAGACTCATCTTGACTTTCAGTTCTGAATCTCAACAAGTTAAAAAACTTCTTGCAAAAAACTGGGAGATTCTCAAAACCGACTCTGTTTTAGGTAACACTATCCCAGATCGACCTATGATCACTTACAAGAGAGGTAGGAACATATGTGATCTGGTGGTCATAAATGACATCACCCAATATACTAAGAAAGACACTGAACATGGTCTAGTAGGTTTCTATCCCTGTGGCCACTGTAAAGCCTGCAAACATAGCAAATACAGAGGATCTGTGGAATACAACAACATTACCAAAAATTTGACCTCTTTTCTTACTTGCAGTACCACTTTTGTTATATATGCCATTGAATGCTCCTGCAAACTTTGGTATATTGGCAGCACTAGTTGTGCTGCTAAAAAAAGAATCCTGGAACATCTAAGGGCCATCACCAACAAAGACCCCAAATACCCTGTTGCACGTCATTTCGAACAACAACACTTTTCCAATATCGCTGATTTAAATTTCTTCATATTGGAACAGGTCCCCAGGCATCCGAGAGGGGGTGACAGGTTATTAAATCTGAGGCAACGTGAGTCCAAACTCATAATTGAATTTCAAACCAGATTCCCGGGAGGCCTCAACATTGATGAGGAACTAGCAATTCATTTAAGAGAATAATCCATGTTATTGACTAGTATTTGAGATCTGCAATAATCATTCTCTAACTGTACATATCCTTTTCTGACATTGTATTTTCAAGTGTTACATTTTTTCTTATAATCATTTTTCAATTTGTGTGAATTATAACTCACGTTTTTAATTTCAATCTTATTCTGTTGTTTTCCGCAGGAGGAAAGGAGGGGGCCCATCACTGGATGTCACCTGCACGGGCGTACCCAACCTTTGCACTCCAGGAATCACTGCTCGTGGTTGCATCACATTCTGAGACAACAACTTATGAGGTCAGACCTTCCCAATTTTGAAACTTTCCTTAGTATGACAGCCCACGGCTGACATGGCACTCTTGACTCAACTGGGCAGTAACAGGCTTGTTACTGGCTTCTCGCTATGAGAATAATCAATGGTATTTTCTCTTGATTTGGCACCTTTTATGACATTTGCAGCATTAGGAATTTCACTGCTTTGAGAGATTTCTTCTCCCATTTTTCCAGATCTAGGGTTGACAGTACGTTCCATATCTACATCATACTTATATGTATTGATTTACTATACCTCTCACTTTATAATTGAACTACGATATCCCTGCTCTTGCACTATGCAAACATGTGTGTTCTCCTTTAGGCTGCATGCACAATTGTGCTAAAGATTTCATGTCATACATTGGTTTAAAAATACCGTCGGAGAAATTGTCGTATATTCATATAGACAAAATACGCCGCACCGGGCGACTGATTATATGCTTTGATGCATAATATTGTTATCATGTACAACGCATGTCATATTTTGTTTCACAATATTTTTCCCATGAAGCTTGATAACAGTTATCATTTAATTGTTTGAATTTGCCAAAACGTTAAATTTGTCATGCATTGCATTCTATTGTTGGGCCAACCGGGGACAGACTAGTGCCTTGGGGCTCCAAATAACTAGTCGTGCATTCCAACCGTTCTAACATGTCAGCCAGAAATATTCATATTTATGTTACTTACATGCTGAAAATATTGGTTAACCAATTTGCCACATGAAAATCATTCATGAATCATTATTTACTAGGGAGTACCGTTTGTGACATTCAACAAATACAGGCGACTATCTGTGTTTTATTTTTCGAAGTGAAGTACTATGCATTGTACACCATTCCAATATGTCTGCCATGTATTCTCTTGTAGTCCGACCTTCATGTTTACCATTGGGTTGTAGCATGGAAACTTTATTTAATAGTTGGTGTTCCGGTGTGAAAGTACACGTGAACAAGCCTTTTTGGTGAAACGCGTTGTGTATTAAACTGCTTTCCTGATACTTTGGATCCCCTGTTGCCTTTTTGCCTGAGAGCGCAAGACATTCATTTTTTGAATTTACTTTGGATATATTATTGACCCGGACTGCTTCGCCGGTATCTGCGCCAACTTCCTTTGGGTTCCAGCACTCCAGAAGAAGCTGTTTGTTTTGTACCATATATATATATATATATATATATATATATATATATATATATATATATATATATATATATATATATATATATATATATATATATATATATATATAATAGTAAGACTCCCTGTACCTCCTCATCCTCACCAAGGAGGAAGACAACAAGAGAGGTCCCAAACAACCAGGACTACCTGTCCTACCCTCCCCTCACTCTAAGCAGAAATCTCTAGATCAAAGGAAAAGGAGGGAAAGCAAACAGAAGACCATGAGGCCACTGACAAGATAGCACGTATATCTCCTAGGCTGACTGCTCCCTCATCATGGAACAACATTGAGGCAGTAGAGATTTTTGAGCCTCCACAAATAGATCCACCACTGACAAATATGCCTGAACAGATGGAGACAGAAATCATGAGAGGAGGGAATCACCCTACTCAACACATCTGCCCCGGAATTCAGAAGGCCCTGAATATAAATCTCAGTTACAGACAGGAGATGACACTGGCTCCAGGAAAAATATGATCAAAAGGAAGGACAGGGACCAGGCTTTTGTTCCCCCTTGCCAGGTACTGTAGGATTTGGCAGTAGTCTGAATCTATGGGGAGAAGGCCAGGAGGGCCAAACAAATAGCTTTAAATTCCCTCCAGTTTGCTGACCTGACACTTTGAGAGGATGTCCGTAGACCCTGTACCTGATGTGAAGCCATCCATGCTCCCCGTCCCTTCATGCTTGCCTTTGTGGTAATCATCAGAGGGGGAAGGCATAAGGGCACCCCCTTTAATAGATTCAATGGATCCAACCACCAAGCTAGTTCCTGTTTTACAAACAGTTACACAGGAAGATGGAGAGGCATGTCCTGTGAGGCAGAAACCCAGCCCTGAAGCAGGTAGCAAATGAGGATGCTCAGATAGAATCAAGCCCAAGGAATGAAAAAGACAGTGGCTGCTAGATCCCCCTGAATTCTCAACCAGTTCAAAATCCTTGGAAAGGGAGAGCTCACAAGGCCCAGAATATGGGACTGTATCTTCTGTACCGTGCTGTCTTGAATAGTACCCACACAGATGTCTGTGCAAAACCGGGCTCCAATGAAGACACAATCCTGTCCCGGAATCAACTGTGATTTCTGGGAGTTGATCAAGAACCCATGAGATTCCAACATCTGTACTACCGGACTTATATGATCTATTGCTTGACCGACTGAACTTGCTGACACCAGACAATCATCCAGACATGGCTGGACACAAATCCCCTAAGGATGAAGGAGGTTGATCAATGGAGCCAAAACCTTCATAAACACTCTTGGGCATACTTAAACCTGAATGAGAGCACACAGAACTGGAAATTAACTCCCCCACCTCAAAACAGAGATCCTTCTGATTCGTGAGATAAGCTGGAACGTGCAAGAAAGTGTCCTGTAAATTGAGAGCACGGAAACCAGAGGAATGATGATTTGCAAAGATACCATCCGAAAATGCATATTCTTTATCCAACTGTTGATTCTCTTTAAGTCGAGGACAGGATGAAAACCTCGAGAGACTTTTGGTAATAAAGACAGATTGGAATACATCCTCTGCCACTGCTCCTTCTTGGGGAAAGAGACCACAGGTATTTTGTAGCAGTGCAGAAACGCCATTCCCACAAAGCCTTCCGTCGAAGTGGATTTCTGGGAACAGGAGTAGGGATGCACCCAAAGTCTGGAGGCAGAGAGTTGAACTCGATAAATTATCTGTTCTGAATGATTCTCAGAACACACTGATCCATGATAGATGCTTTCCACTGAAGAAAAAAGTAATTGAGCCGATATCCTATTACCTTTATGGCCAGAGTAATGGAATAGTTAGGACCAATGCGAAGAGGGACCCGCCTAGCTGGACCCATCCAGAGACTTTCCTGGCTTATGTGGCTGATATTTGTGAGGTTTAGACGAGCATGATTTCTAATCTTCCTTACTAAAATCCTTAGAATCCCTAGACCAGGGTTTAAAGATTCTTGTCCAAGAGGACTTATGAGACCAGGAATGTTTCTTGTCCTTGAACAAGTTTCTCATCATGGCATCCAGCTGGTAGCCGAAGAGCTTCTTACCTTCAAACGGAGGTTTCATCAGGGACGATTTCACCCAAAAGTCAGCCTGCCAATCTATCAGTAGGTTGTGGAGAAGTGTGGCTCACTGGTTAGAGGAGGCAGACCTGGAAGCAGAGGTCAGCCCGGGACCAGGGTTCAATTCCCGGCTCGGCGGGGTCTTGAGTCCTAAAATGTCCATGGACTCGACAATTCTCGCTCCGGTGCCTACTCGATTCACGGGTTTACACTCTGCGACTCTGGGCAATAGCTTGCTTAATCTCCACAACGGCCCCTCGCGGGGGGATGCCTGGCTTTCACCTTGCGGATACCCTGCTGAGGTTATCTCACAGGGGAATACCGGGACGGGTTCCCTAAGCAAGCGCTTAGAAACCGCTTGGTGATTTGCGCTATATAAATTCCTGTACATTTACACTTTAGGTTTTGAGGGTTAACAGTCATCAGGATTCAAAGAAGACCTGCCCAGAAAAGGAGCTAAAATGGAGTCCACTTGGCGCTCTGGGCAATAAGGAGTCTGCCTGTTCCAATTGACAGAATTTCTGTAGAAATCACAGGATCTGAAATTGATCTGGCTCCTTCCAACTCCCAAAAATGGCTGCCCTAATTTTGGGGTGGACAGGAAGAGTCACTGGAGCTGCCTTAGCAAATCGAGGAAACAGACCACCTGCATTTTCCTCAACATGTGCAGGGTCAAACCCCAAATTGTCAAGAATATGCAAAAAACTTTGCCCCCAATTCTTCTCTGGAAAGAAACTTCCCCACAGAGGAACTAGGCCTGTCTGGCAAAGAATCACTGTCCGCATCTGAAGAAACATCCAAAGACCTATTTTTCTTGGTGTAAGAAGTTATGACGGCCAAGGCCTTTGCCGCCGCCTCTTTAATCACGGCACACACTTGTCTAGCTGTTAATGTCCTCAGCATAAGCACAGTGACTGAAATGCTGCTCAGACACCTCTTCATCCAAGGAGAATGCTTCCTATTCTCACACTGTTTCCTTTTCATAGCAATATCAACCATTGGTAAAAAAAGAGGCTTTAAATAATCTTAGCCTTTAACCCTAGCCCAATTGAGAAGACACACAGGTTCCCCCCAAGAAGGCAACAGATGGAAAGAAGAAGCCAATCCCTAAGTGCCACGGCACAGCTCCAGCCACATAAGGATTGGCCCCTTACCTGTCCATCCTGCTTTAGTCTTCTGGGCCAGCCGTACCTAATAATCTTTTCCCTTAGAGTGGCATCATTCTCTCTACAATGGGTAGCTTTGCAGCGATTCGGCGCTGCACCAGGACACTGCTGCTTGAACTGGAAGTTCCAAAGCACAAGTAGCGCAGTAGAATAGTGAGGAAACCTCAGTTCCTGATGTGGCTCCTGCCAGCTAGCCTCTACAGTCTCCCAGGCCCCACCCACATTGTCTCTGCAGGCGGGGAAGTCCGCTTCGTGTACACTGGAGCGGGAACACTGCAACCTTCCTTTGGGAGATGGCAAAGAAGAACAGGAGTTAACAAGGGGCTCTTATTAGATTAGCGGGTTGTTGAGGGATCATGTAGTTAAGGGAGCCAAGGTAGAGGAAGGAGGAGGTGATGGTGTCTTACACAAGGAATTGTTGCAACCAGGATGAGAGGAAGAGCAGCAGCACCAGCTTAACACTAAGGTCCACAACTTCTCCAGGAGCATATATGTGCCTGGTTGAGATCCTGGATAGACTTGGTGATGTGACTACAGGTGATGGGTGGGGATCTAGGTATGTATCCACCCTGCATTCCTGGCCTCAGGTCAATGGGTTATGAGCTGCATTGCCGAGCCCATTCATAGCTGTACATTCTTCATGTAGGTGCTGTCATCCCACACATTTTGAAAGGCATGGAATTTGGGACACTCCTGCATCAACTTAAACTATTTAGTTTGTAATATACATAGGCAGTACCTTGTTGCGGCCGGTTTAATCCCAACCTGGGGCCGCATTAAATGTACGGCATAGGTGTGCCCAGCGCAAATAGGGATAGTGCGTTGTATTACAAAGAATGGACTGCCATCAGGGCAGCTTCAAACTGTGCTGTCCTCAGAGCAGCGCATTCAGGTGAAATACGGAGCAGCTGCTTCAAAGCGGCTCTGTGTTTCACAGTGCAGGTGGCATTTGCCTGCACTTTGAAGAGTGGAGAAGGATCCCTTTGCAGATGGGTGCAAAAAGTGACTGCCCTCCCTGCAGTGGGATGTCTGGAGGGGTCCATGTGACCCATTTTCTCTGCTCTAGAGGGATGCCTTTAGGAAGCAAACAGAAAGTGTGTCACCTTTTTTGTGGCACACTTTTAATATGCCTCCTAAGGGCACGTTTACCTCTGTTCCTGCATCCTTTCTACCATGCGGGCACTGAGGCAAAGAGATTTCCTCATTTGCATAAGGCTGATGCTACTTGTGTGCAAGTGCGATCAGTATTACAGAAGAGGATGCCAAAGCGTCTGCAGCCCCTTCTGTAATACCTTTGTAACCCGGGGGTGCACAAAACAAGCACACATGCCCATTGCACACCCAGGCACAATGTATCATATGGCCCCTGGTGTCTATCTTCTTTGACTCAGTGTCTGGTTATCACACATGACAGGTTGGAGGCAAATGTGTGTTTGGGTGTTAGGGAAGAGAGGAGGGGCAAGCGTGAAGGGAAGCACAGACTAAGGGCCTGATTTACATCTCGGCAGATGGGTTACTCTGTCACAAAGGTGATGCATATTCCGTCTGCCGAAATATAAATCTCATTATATCCTATGGGATTTATATTTTGGTGAACATGATATCCGTCACCATTTTGACTGAGAAATCCGCCAGCTGAGATCTAAATCAGGCCCTAAGTATAGTCCCACATAATGCTTGTCAAGAGAAAGGTACTCTCGAGCCCACATGGGTGACAGTCAAGGGACTTCTTGAGGTCAGCACTCATCAAGTTCCTCTTCCTTCAATTCTGTGAATCATGGTAGCCGATTCATAATACAATATCAATCATGCGCCCAATAATTCCATATACAGGGACGTCTAAGTTATGCAGAGTGTAAGCCTTCATTACTGGCAAGTGTAAGCATTTTGCATGCAGGAAAAAGTATGCAAATATAATTAGGAAACTCTGATTCCATTGAAAAAGGAAAACATATTAGTACAGCCAAAGCAATCTGCAAAACAAGAGAAATAAATAGCAATGTAAAACAAGCATTGACAAAGCCGACAGGTCTGTCTGTCTGACTAAGGCAAATACAATCAAGAATAAATGTGGTTTGGGTATAATAGCATATTAAAGCCAAACTTGTTAATTTTGGCAATTCTTATGATATGTCTTTGGTACATAGACACAGCAAGCATATATATACTGTTCTGGTTGCTGCCTGCATGCATACATAAAAGATTCCTGTCCTTCAAAGAGCCTCTGTGTTTCATGCAGAAGAATGAATTGATCTATTTCTATGAGACGAGCATTGTAATACAGTTTTTGTGATAACATGCAAAAATGAAAAAGTATGGGGCATATTATCAAGGGGGTTTATCTCCGCTTTTTTGGCTTTAAAAGCCAAGAAAGCGGAGATAAAATAATCTCCCTATTACCTAGCTGTCGTTAACACCAGTTAGCGACAGCTAGTAGGAGATAGCGACCATCTTGGGCCCACTTTGCATGTCAGTGATATTTATCACTAATGACATGCAAAGTGGGCGTGCCAAGATGTTAGCGACTGGAAACAGTTGCTAACATCGCTATCTCCTATTACCAACTTATAGAGATATTCGCGCTAAGCGCGAATATCTCCAAAAGCTGACACCTGCCCTGAGCAGTTCTTAGCCATGTTATCCAATGGGAGGTGGATAACATGGCTAAGAGCAATAGCTCGGTAATGCATGAATATCGCGGACTTTTCAGCGATATTCATGCATTGCGGCCGATTTTTATCGCATTTGCGATAAACCTTGGTAATACCAAGGTTTATTTGCGATAAAAATCGCCGCAGCTCAGCGGTAAATTTTTGTCTCTAACCAAGCAATAGCGATAATTATCGCTATTGCTTGGTAATATGCCCCTATGTTTTAAAAAAAAATTGAAGTATTCTTTAATTTAAAAATCCACTCCCAGCCTCCGTCCTCATTCCAGGACTTAAGAGTGAAAAAGCATAGCGCACAGCTCCAACCAGGTAATGTTTTTCATTGTTATTTTAAAGCGTAACAGGAAGGAAAATACAAGAATGGTGCGTTTCAGCTGTAGCCATCCACAGGGTCATAGAGTGTATGTGTGCAAACTGTTCCTTCTTAAAGGGACAGCCACCATTTGTTTACACCGTGAAAGTTAAAAAACAACAACTGGAACTTGACATGTGAGGGAGAGTGTACTTCTCCCCTCTCCATGATCGTACTACATCTCTGATCACCAACATTTTCTGTAAAGTACATGATTTATATGACTATTCACTACCATCTCTTATTCAGCAATACCACATTATTTCAAATGTATCACACTTTCTGTCCTCATATGTTTCTTCAAAGAGTAATGTCAAAGAACAATTCAATTCTTAGCTATCAATGGTATGAAATTGCATTAAATTTGAAGACCTGTTTCTCCTGGAATTGTCTCATACTCGAGTAAAAATTAAAAAGTGCAGTGCTCATGACTGTACTGTCTTGAAAATTGTGAAATGTTCACTTGTTTTCCCACCTCAATTATTAAGGAAAGTGCTAGTGCTTTTCATATTACTAACTAATTGCTACGGACCATATTGTAAATGGTTTATTTGAAAAAAGATTCTGCAGATTCAGCTTATCTCCAGGAAATTTCAGATGATAGAGATGCTTCCTGTGCTATTGATTATGTGCTCTACACCTTTTTGTAGGGACTTTATGAGGACTCAACATGTAGATCAATGGTTATATTCCCCTTTTGGGTTTGGTTTCTCCTTACTTGGAACTGGATACACAGTAATGCAATTGTGCTTGAAAGCAACGAATAATACATTTCTCTGGTTCTCCTAATCTTTTTGAGAATTTACTTCCCAAAATAAAAAAAGGAATAAAGTGCCAGTGCTTATACAGTACTTCAATTCACCCAACTTTTTTTAGGCTTATTTCATAAAGGAAAGTGTCATTGCTGTTACAGTACTTCCGTTATTGCACTAAAGAAAAACGTGCTTGTGCTGTTACAATACTGCCATTGTTGCTAGCAATCTACCACCCATACAAATCTCACAGGTACATTGGCCATCTCATTTCATTCTCTCTTCTTCATACTAGAATAAATAACGTTTTTCTATATCTTCTTATAGGTAAATGTGGGTCTTTACACAAACCATTCCTTCCTTGTTTAATATAAAGTGTCAGTGCTAATAATAAATACAACTTCACTTTCCAATATCCCATTGAAAAACAGTTTAAGAAACAATTATTAATATTCACATTTTACCGAAGCCTGAACAGTCCGTACGACAATAGTCAAACTAAACAGCCTGTTCCAAAATTTCTAAAGGACAATTTCTAGGAAAAAAATTAGATTCACTACAAGATCAATTGTTCATCTCTCAAATCATATAGAGTTGCCAGTATTCAACATGATTATATGTTGGGGACTAGTTTGCATTATAGAATACTTTCATATGTGGCCCCAGGGATCAATTTTTGATGTCCAGATTAAAAAGCTGATAAGAAATTTTAAAGATGCACATGTAATTCTGCATCTTTGTTCAGTCTCCATGGTTGCTCATTTCCTATCATTGTGATTCATTTTGATTCCCACCTCCGTAGATCCTGCTCTCTGTCTCTGTCTCTGTCTCTGTCCCCTCCTCTAGGTTTCTTTTGTATAAAATGAATGCCCCAAAAATGTAAATTATGTATACCTCCATTGGGTTTTCCCCATAGTTGTTGGCCATGGAGAACGTATAACCTTTATGTGTTATTGCTCTTATGTGCCGGAGTATTCGTAATTTCAATGTGTTCACTGTACTTCCAATATACTGTTAGCCACAAGAGCATTCTAAAACATAAATGATAAAAGGTTTGTCACACATTATCCACTCCCTAATGATGTTGATTATGCCATTTAATGATTGAAATTGTGTTTTGCTATCAGCATAAGAGCATGCTTTGCATTTTTGGCATTTCCAGAATCCTTTCTTGTTCATCATCAACCTGTTTTCAACTTTTGCTCCTTTGTGTCTTTGAGGTTGCATGTAACTGCTTGTTAGCCTGTCTCCTAGAGAGGGGATCTTTTTATAAGTGACCATAGGAGGCTCCGGGAGTAAATCTCTCAGGGTCTCATTCATCTTCAGGATCTGCCAATTTCGTTGGAGAAGTTCTCTCATTTCCTGTTGGGATGAGTTATAATCCATTATTATATATCTGATGGGTTCTTTGCCATCTCCATCCATTGTATTTTTTGTTTTGGCTACTAGTAACTCTTCCCTCTTTCTTTTACGAGCTCTCATAGCTGTGTCTACCAATACCTTTTTAGGCTATCCTCTGATTTCAAATAGTTGGTGCATTTCTTTCAATTGTGCCTCAAATTCTTCCTCCTCTGAGCAATTTCTCCTTGCTTTGAGAAACTTCCCATATGGGACGCTCCATTTAAAGCATGTTGATGGCCACTGTTGGCGTGGAGGATGCTGTTGCTGCTGGGACTTTTTTATGGATCTTTGCGCACAATTTCACATTCTTCACGTACATATTAATATCCAAGTAATTGATCTTCTTGTTGAAGTTTTCCGGCTTACTGTGCATTGTTGCTTGTGAACTGGATAGGTGTATGTGAGAATATTGAGCACGTTAAAGGATGTTTAATAACATTTCTAGAAATCCTTCTTTTGAAATTTCTACGAAAAAATCTAATTTGACCACCAAATTAGATCAACTCCGATCTGTAAAATATAACAACAATGGAATTTTACGTATGTCTCTGCCCCAAGATACAACAACTGTTGTTTTTTACATTCATGGCATGCTCAATTAATGTGAACCTGCCACAGACATGTGTGCCTAGAACTCTTTAGTCTGTCTGTTCCTTCTGAAACATGCAAGTTAGCATAACTTCCATGTTTCACTTATGCCTATTGTTGGCTTCAAAGCATACTTTGCAGTTGACTTATTTCAGATGTAGGTCTAACCATGTTCAAAACTATTTTGTGTGATATGTTTTATCCAACTTTTGTCTTTAGTGTCACAGCTGCTTGTCAGCGCATTTGCGGCGTTTTAATAACACCTTGGGATGACATACGGCCACTTTTTGTCCTGCATTTGGCATTTCTCTTTGATTGCACTTGTACAGTCTTTGCCCAATTTCACCATGAACCGACATGAAAGTGAAATATGTCTGTTTGTGTTTGGCAGCATGTGCTCTGATTTATGAGAAGAGAATATACATTGACATGTGATCATTACAGTATCAGTGCAATCCACATCCAAACCGCCGGCTATCCACCAAAGGAACTCGAAGGACCAAAGCATAAAGATGGATTTTCACAACATGTATTCTTGCTTTCCTTTAAAAAGAGCAGTGTGTTGGTTTTCAGCAGGTCTGTATACAGGTGGCTGTTTTCAGGACAACATGATTTAAGCCACTTTGTTTCGAACATTTATGCTAACTTAAGTTTTTCAGAAGGAACAGACAGATTAAAGTGTTGTCGCAAGACAGGTTTGTGGGATGTACTCATTGACTGAAAGTTGTTCCTGGGGGTTAGTATCGTTTCTTATTAACTAGATTCAGTTTGGGAATCTACCCCAGAATTGTTAGTTTTCCAATAATGAACAACTGGACCCGACAATTGCAACTGTGTTCATGCGATAATCTGTCAGAGCAATTCACCATACACGTGCTGTTGTTTTGTAAATTCTATAGATAATTGAAAAATTGTGGACCCTACCTATTCTATAATGCTTTGGGATTAGACAACGTAGGCCAGCTTTCATTAGCTTTGCAATTCTTAGACAATGTATATACTACCTGGAAAATAGCAATGTTTTTAGGTCTCGCCTAGGCAGCACTTGCACTGTCTCGTTGAGACATGCAGTATATACTATTGCAGGGAATCTTAATTTAAGCTCCGCCCATCTTCTGGATTGGCTTACATCCTAAATGCTGCATTCTGATTGGTTTTCGGCTTCATAGTCCCTCCCCATGACAGCCATGTCATCATTTGTGTCCTTCCATGGCGATCAGCCCCTTTACTGCACAACCTATTTTCTTGTCCCTGACTTCTTGCCCACCCCTGCCCTGGAGCGCGAGGGCTCTGATCTGGTTCCGCTGCTGTCCTGGCAGAGACAGCACCTGTTCTGCTTTAGCCTGCCATCCTGAGGCCCGAGCAGGAAGCTGGAGAGGAACGAGTGCCTCTCTGGTGGGCCGGGCTCAGTGAGTGGAGCTGTGTCCCTTGAGTACCTTGGCTAAGGCCATACGGCCCAGTTCAGGGGCTCTGTTCAAACAGGAGACTTTGCTCCGGGTTTTCAGGGATCTCTTTTTTTAAATGTGCCTCTCTTTTTTTTTTTTTTACTGCGTGGCAAGCTTGTTTCACTTTTGCATTTTGCGCAAGGCAACTTCTCCCCCCTCTCCCGCAGTCCGGTTCCTTCTCCCCCAGCCCTCCTCACTCCAGTGCCTTCTCGCACCCCGTCCCTCCCCACAAGTCAAGTTGCCTTCTCGTTCAGCCGCCGTCCCCCCTGTACATGCCTTCAAATGCTTTTGGTACTGACTGACTCTTCCAAAAGCATTAGTGCGTTAGTAAGAAACTAATTGGTTAAAGCAAGCACTTGCATTGCGTCGAGAACCGTGGTAAAAATGGGCGGTGGTCGCGGTGGTGTTTTTCAGGCTGGATGCTGCGTTTAGTAAGGAAGAAATTTATCGACAGTTCTATTTTTGCTCTGGAGTAAAGGGAGCTAACGGCAGGCTTTCTTATTTCAGAAATAAATAGCCGGAAATGAGATGAATATTAGGTCCGCTGGAGGCCGTTGCTGGACTCGCGTGCACCAAGAATCGCAGTAGTTAAATGCGGAGGCCGCGGCGGTGCAGTTGGTAGATAGTGAGGTCCTCTGGCGATATGCATTCATACTATGTTGGCCACCCTCAAAAGGCTTTTGTTTCTGAGTAGTCGGCTGTTTTTCTTCAGGTGGCACACGATTGCCCTGAAAAGAGTGCATGTACAGTACGATAGCTTGCAAAGCATTTAATGCGTCTGTGAAGGAAGTGCAGCAGTTATGTTTATGCAGCCCTGCCACTGTGCAAAATTCTGAAATGCACTGGGAATCAACCATTCACTGGAAAGGTTAAGAGAGTTTGTCTAGGCTTGTTTACAAATATACAGTCATACTGCAGATTGTGATCAAAGTATAGCGTTGCTGACTGACACGGGATCCATGCTTGACACAACCGCACAACACTGCACACTAAGATCATGCCTACAAGTATCGTGTGAGATTACGAGGGCGGCGGACTGGTTCCAAAGGGCGCCGATGGCAGTGTTTGCAAGCCCACAAAGTTGCCAGGATTCATATAATAATGAGTCAGTGAAGAAGACAGTTCTTTCGATCGCCTTGCTTTTGTATTTATGGTTCACAAAAGACAGACATACTGAACATATCTCACAAAAGATTCATGGAGATGCTTGTGCTTGCTGAATGAGAAGCTGCTGAGATAAATAGTTTTGTCATCCGTATGTGGGGTCGGCAGCAAGGGCGGCTAATTTTTCAAGAACACCACCCTTGATGTAAAACGCGGGCTCTTGGCTATACTTGGCTATACAGCAATTTTAAAAAGAAAGGTTTTTCTTGCCAGATTAGACTGGCAGCCATGTGACACTGACCGCCAACTAATGTACACTAATGCTCACAAAAGAAAACTCGAACCGTGCAGTGACATGAGCGAGTGTCGCTAATAAGGAAAAGTTTCACTGTGCAGAAGGCCGCAAGCTATGTGTTTGTCTACGAAACAATATGTTGATTCCCATCTCCGTCCCATGGCAGAATTTGTCATTCAAGAGTGACATGTGATCCAGCTGCTTTCAAACAACCCTCAAACCATCATAAAATACTAAGGAGCTATCATATTTTACTCGTCAGTGGGGCCCATATCACCAAGAGTCACTCATTCACGCAAAAATTGCTGCTCCTGAGATCAGCGAAAATCAGAGGACGAGCTGCTGGATAGTGGAGTACCGTAATTCATCTAAAATTTAAATTCTATACATTATATACATATGCATTTTTCTTGATGTCACCATGGTATTTAAATTTCATAAAACAGCATCAAAGGCACCCCACTGTTCGGTCAATGGATCAGCTAGTAAAAGTTAGTTGATAGACAACAAGACCCGCTTAATTCTCCATTTACTTAATTTGATTTCTCTTTAAGTTTTCTAGCATGACCTTACGCTTGGAGTTTAAGGGCCAGCTGTAGGTAAATCTTATTTACCGATTCTAAAATACCGAGTCATACCGAATCGGTATTTCAGAATCGGAAAATGAGATGTAGATAAAAAAATCGGTAAAAATTACCGATTCGGAATCAGTCGGTATCCGATATCGGTATTTACCGAGCCGGAATTTACCTACTCGGTAAAATCCGATTCGGTAAAACCCAATCACACCAACGGGTCCATGGCCCATAGGAATGAATGGGTAGTACCGAATCGGAAAATACCGAGTCGGTAAAAACCAACTCGGTAATTACCGAATCGGTAAAATACGATTCGGTAATTTGAAACTGACAAACATGTGAGCCTGTGAACCAATCAGGAACTCCAACCACACCCAAATATAAATCCACTGGGGAATTAACCAATCAGATCCAAGCACCCCTCCCCAGTACCTGGGACTGGCCATGCCCATGCAGGTGCAGAAACCAACAGTCAGGAGAGCAGGAGGACAGAGTGTGGAGCAGGCTTCCCTGAGCTAACCAACACAGCGCCATGGAGAGTCAGGAGGCACAGAGGGATGCTGCAGAGCGCAAAAGGAAGCAGAAGTTCAGCCAGGAAGAACTTCAGGTGCTTGTATCAGAGGTGGCAAGCAATTACAGCAACATTTTTGGGAAGCTATCTCTGCATGTAGCAGAATCCATCAAGCGCAGCACCTGGATGGAAATACAAGGCAAGGTAAATGCCATTGGTATCACCCACCGTGACCTTGAAGATCTGAAGAAACGGTGGTATGACATCCGCATAATCACAAAGAAGAAACTTGCTGCCCACCGCAAGGAAAGTGATGCAACAGGGGGAGGAAGAAACCGAGCCCCAAGACTCAGCGACATCGAGGAGATGGTGGCATCCACCCTTGAGCAGGAATGCATCCACGGCATCGGGGACGCAGACAGCTAAGCAAGAGGTGCAAAGAAACAAGGTAAGATGCAAGTACATTGTCATTTACCCATTTACCTATTCCCCTCACACACTCTATGTGCCCAAATCAGACTCCAGAACAGGTTTAACTAATGTCCTGCAATGAATTCTGGGAAATGTAGTCATGTGTAGATACCTCAGAGCAGTCAGCATGCATTGCAGCAAGGGGACCAACAGACAACTAGCATAGGCAAATGAGAGACAGGCAAAGGTGCAATAGAAGTGTGTTTTATCATGAGACACAGATGAACAACTCCACTGACACAATGTCCATGTCTGTCCACAGGAGAGTCAATGCGCAGCACAGCAGAGGATAGAGAGAGGAGGAGGGAAGGAGCAGGACCAAGCACATCACACGGAGGGAAGGACCAAGAGCAGGCAGCCGTGTCACCAGAGGAGCCTACATCACCACATCCACAGTCCCCTCTCTTATTCGAGAGTCAGGAGACAGGAGCGGCTGGACATTCACCCACCCCCACGACACCATCCCCAGTGCTGGGAAGGGCAAGGTGCCGTGATGTGCCCCCTCGCAGAATACTTGAAACATCTGAGGAGGAGGAGGTGGAGGGTGACACACAGGAAACAGGCAACACCGAAGAGCTGACCACTCCCAGAGTTACGCGGGCCAGTGTCCGAGGGAGAAGGCCACGGGAGGCAGAGGATGTGCGTCAGGTTCAGGGTGTCTTCTGCGGACTGGACAACAAACAAGAAGCTCGATGCAGTAGGCAAGGGCATAGGGGAAATGGCAGAGAGCATGCAGTCAATGGCGTCTGGCATTTCTGACATTACACAGTGCATGACAGTCCTGTGTGACAAGTTGGACAGGGACCATTTAGAGAGACTCAAGGCTCATGTGGATGTGCGGCAGCAGACAAAAGCCCTGAACAGGTTTGCTACTGCTACCACCGTGCTGTGCAGACGGTCAGTGGTGATGCAGGATGCCATAGTGCAGTGCTGCAACAATTTATCTGAAGGAATGGCCAGGATGACCTCTGCAATGGAGCTCGTGCTCGCTCAACAGACTGGCACTGGAGTCGACACTTGTGTGTTGGAAAAGTGAGGGGTCCACCAGCAGGAGTGGTGCAAGCACTCCTGTGCAAGACTTACGTCGGAGCGGCAGGCGTCGGGGAAGTGAGACAGGCCACACTGAGAACATTGACTCACAGCCACAGCAGTCCCGCCCTGTGGTCCGTGGCCACAAACAATGACTTTGCCCTCCACCCAAGGAAGAAGTCACGGTGGTGTTAACCGTGACAACACAGTCATGGACTGTTTGACATTGTGTGCCCAATGTGTGCTATCAATGCAGTAGCGTAGTGAAAATTAAACTACTTACACAAATTACTTTGCCTGTCTGTGTATCATTACTCACTCAGAAATATTGCTGTGTAATCTCTTCCCGTCTCAGTCTCCCATCTGTAGCTGCTGCTGCCACCGTAGCATGGGGCTCTGCCTCCTCTGTGTCGTCATCAATGTCCTCATGATGTGTGATCTCCACCTCTGTGCCTTCCTTTGTTGCGAGATTATGTAACATGGCACATGTCGCTATGATCTTGCAGCAGATTATTGGGGTGTACTGCCGTGCCCCTCCACTCTTGTGGAGGCAGCGAAACCTGCTCTTAAGGAGTCCAAATGTGCGCTCCACAACGTTTCGTGTAGATCTGTGAGCCACATTGTAGCGCTTTTCACTTCTGGTGGATGGGTTGAGGTAGGGAGTGAGCACAAAGGACCGCAGGGCATATGCACTGTCGCCTAGGGGGGAGAAAGAATGACATTAATTGCATGTACATGAGACGTAGATCTGCTGTGAGTGTCATGGTGTGTCAATGTGAATTACCTAGCAGGTATCCATTTCCAAATTCTCCGGCAAGTAGGCGTGTGTATATTCCACTATTCTGGAATATATATGAATCATGGGTACTTCCGGGGAACTTGGCTACGATGTCTGTGATGAGATTCCCTGCGTTACATATGACCTGGACGTTGATGGAGTGCATCGACTTGCGGTTTCTGTATATGTGCTCTGTGGCTGCAGGTGGACAGAGTGGGATGTGGGTACCATCGATGCAGCCTATCACGTGAGGAAAGTGTGCCAGGTGATAGAAGTCTGTCTTGGTTTTGGCTAATTCTGCTGGTGTTGCAGGGAATGAAATGTAATGCCCCATCCTCTGCATCATTGCATCGAGAAACCTCCTGAAGAAGCGGGACAGGCAGCCCTGGGACACACCACCGACTGCAGCTATCACACTCTGGTAGCGCCCAGAGGCCAGCAGGTGTAGGCTACATAGCACCTGAACATCGGGTGGGATGGCGTGGGCCCTGGGTGTTGGGTGCTCCAGGAGTGGGTGTAGGTCCCTGATCAAGTCCTTGATGGTTTGAGGATGTATCCTGTACCTCTGGAGTATTTCAGGCTCTGTCAGTTGGAACAGTGTTATCCTCTGCCTGTACACTTGTTCCTCCCTTTGCCATTCTCTCTCTTCTGCTGCCTGTAGTCTTTGCCGTCTTGCTATGAGGTAAAAAGCCGCCATTATGGTTCCAGAGATGCATTTTGGGTCTCTTTTTATGGCCCTCCCCTGGTTACCACCTGCATTCAATCCATGGTAAATACCGACTCTTAAATACCGATTTTCTGCAAAATCGGTATTTTTGGGCTTTCCTACATCTCCATGGCCTGTTTTTACCGTTTCTTATTTACCGATTCGGAAAATAAGAATTCGGTATATTAGAATTCGGTAGATTCCGCCTCAGTAATTTACCGATTCATATTTACAGAGTCGGTATTATTCCGACTCATATTTACCGAGTCGGTATTATTCCGACTCATATTTACCGAGTCTGTATTATTCCGACTCATATTTACCGAGTCGGTATTATTCCGACTCGTACTTTCTGATTCGGTAAATATTGGGCTCCTACATCTCATTTCATGGTTACCGGTCGGTAACGGCCGATTTTACCGATTTTCGGCCGTTACCGACCGGTAATTGGCGACCTACATCTGGCCCTTAATCTTTATTCAGAAAATCTAGTTAAGCATTTCTGAAATCACTTCAAGTAAAGAATAAGAATAATTCAATTTGTATACATTTATTAAGAGAATAATTTAGAAATGGTAAAATTCAAAGACATATTACCCATCTTCTTGGAAAAAGAAATCAGGATTAAACAGCAAAGTTCCCCAAAACAGCCTCTCTATCTTCTTCGATGTTCACCTCCCATCAAGACTCCGTCCCATCAAAAGTTAAAGTCAGGAAATATTTCAAAGTCTTTGCACCCAAAAATTGATCAGTCCGACAGCATGCCGTGGTGCAAAAGGAAATTCAAAGCAAGCGTTTTTTTCTCTCTTCCAAACAGCCTCTTTTATACCCTTTTTCCCTAACTATCTAACTAAAATTTGAAACTTTAGGGTCCACACTCAATTTTCATTGGTCCATTCAGGGGTGGATGAAGATCACCTCATCTCCTCATTGTCTAATTTTTCGCCAAGTCACTTCCATAATTCTCATGCTTTCATAGTTATCCATGTTGCAAAATATCATTTTTGTCCTTATACTAACACTTCGGTCAAGTTTCCCAGGCTCACAACTCGGACATTCCACCTTGGCGCCATTTTGCTTTTCAGGTCACACTGGCCTTGACATCAGCAGCCCAGGCACAAGCTGCTCATACATCTCTCGAGTGCAGTCACGCATGCGTAGAAATATACTTTCTTGTAGTCTCGCAAAACTTCCATTTTTACTTAGGCCGCATAGGCCATAACGGGAACTATTATGAAAAAAAACACAATTAAACGTTAGATTTCAAAGTAAAGCCCTTCTGTTTACCTCCCCCCATTCTAATTGTACCCTGATAGTAGTTACCTAGCCTTTTAAGCTACACATAGGCTTTGTTTGTTACCATTTCTCCTCCATTTTTGCCACTATGAAGACTTACAATAAGCATACATGCATAGCTTAGTTAATTTAAAGCATTATCGCACAATATTAGTATGACAATTCACAAGATTAATGTATTATGATTTGCAACACAAGCAAATTAGTAATTTTCTGTTTGTTTTTCTTTCTGTTTGTTAGTTTACTTCACTCGATTAGCACATATTATGGTTATGAGAAATTGATTTTACGAGGGCTATACACCATTTTTTGCTACAGCCTCGCTCCATCAATTCCCCCCTTTGGTGATTTATCACCACATAACACTAACATTTTTGTAGAATTTTCAAAAACATGTTCCAGGTTCTTTTCAGTTAGTATTTCTTTAAGATCTTGTATCTTCCATTTTCTTTCTATCATGATACAGTTTTTCTTTAAACTCTTCCAGCTCTATTTCCCCTTTCTCACATTCTCTTTCTCTGCTTTCCTCAACTTTCCTTTTTATAGATTGTCTAATGTTTCTCCGTTTTCTAGTTTACAACCTAATCTTAGGTTTAATATCATTACTATCATTACAGTCAGTGAAATTAATACATTCCCTATTATTGAACTACCTATTTCAAGAAACCATTTCTTTACAGCTGAAAAACTCTTACCAAGTTTCTCAAGAACACCGTCAACCTCCAATGGAGCAACTTCTTTATGCAACTCTGTAATATTTGTAATATACCTTTGAATATTTTTACTTTTTTTCTGGAATATAGGTACAACAGTGTTGTACCTTCAAAATTCCACAGACTCCTCTTTCTTTTGCCAATGTTATATCAAGAGCAAGTCTATTTTGCATCATCATCGCTCTCATAGCAACCATTTCTGTGTTTACCTTTAAAAATCCTCCTGCAGTATCTGCTGATAAACGATCTACTATCATTGACAACTTTCGAATTTTGTTTGCATTAAAAGATATGCCCACTGCTGGTATCAATGCTCCAAAAACATCTCCCAATAATTCTAATACACTCTCCTTTCTTCTAGGGGTTAATGGTTTACCTATTCCATGTATTCCATTAGTTTCTCTATCTACATGGAAAGTTTTAGGAAAGACCAGACCTACATAGCAGGATCCAATGCAATGTTCCGGTAATCTATAATAAGCTTTGTTACCACACAAGTAATAGATACCAGGGAAAACAGGACTGTCACCACATTTAAATCCCCACCCACCTTTTACAATATAAGTATCTTCACATTGACTTGCACCCACAAAATATTTATCGTATAATGTGTTATCTCTCCGAATTCATAATTTACCCATTTGTGGTGTTTCTTTACTTATTGTCACATTCACATTATTTCCTTCAAGGTTTTCATCCTCAAAGGCCCACATTGTTGATTTTAATTTTGTTCAATTCAGGTACGATTTTCAATTTTGCAAAAGTGTCATCAGAATTAGAATAATAATACTCAAGTTTACCTGTTTTATAAAACAAACTAGACAACACACTACAAGTAACTCCATACGTCAAAGGGAGGTGATGGCAAGTCACGCCCTCTGATACAGATGTAGGCAAATTCATACGAAAGTAACAGTCACTTGCGTCTATCATTTTTACATATTCACACAAAGGTTTGGAAAAGGTGTTTTTATAAAAATCGACTATTGAATTATCTCAATGCAAAGCAGGATTATACACATGCCTCACATTACTCTTTGACTAATAAACCTTCTCTTTTGCACTATCATTTGCCTTTGTATTCTCAAATTCAGGTCCAAAAGGAATCACAATAGCTAATATTAACCATACTACCATTAATAATCCTGTACATATTAACCACATTCTACACCATTTTCGAAATATAGCACATTATGATTTTTGTACATCATTAGTAGCCAATTTGTTTAATTTTATTTTTTTAATTAGTTTATACTTTCGACTCCTTTGGCACTATCAATAGTGTCTCTTGTATCAAACTCAAGTTTTTATTTTGTCTCTTTTCTTCTTATCTTTCTCTTTTGTTTCCCAGTTTAAGTAATCCTTTGTCTCTTTATTTCTCTTTTACTCACTTTCTTCTTCTTCACTTTCACGATTCAGATTCTCTTGGCTGCTACCTATTTCCTCTATTGTAGGCAATGCCACATAGGTCCATTCAGGTGACTTGTACTTTTGATTTGGTCTCCTTACTCTTTTTGGTCTTTGCAAAATTTCTTTCTTTTCTACCAATAGCTCCTTTTGGCTTGTTATCTCATTTACTTGTTCTTCTTGACTTTTAACTTTGTTAATTCATTTGAATTTCAGTCCATCATTTGCTTTAGGCCAATTATCTCCTTTACGTGGGCTCTTATTTTCAGGTTCTACAATGCCACGTTCCAGTCTCCAAGCTCTTTTTTTTTAGCTTCTCCTTAATTGAGTCTCATCATCACTGTCATCAGACTCAGTTTCAGATTTCTCATCACTTCTACCTATTTTGAACTTTATAATGTCTGTTTTATTCACTGAATCTACGTTCTCTTTTGTCAGTTCAGTAACTCTGTTAGGAACTCCTTTATAGCTGGTACTTGGAAGCTCATCCTCATCGTGAGTCTTTTCCTTCTCACCAGTTTCAAGATTTACGTTACTGCTTCCAGAGTTTTCAAACTGTCCTTCAGAACTTATTTGACTACCAGTTTCCTTTTTGCTTTGATCAGTGTTCAGACTGGTATTAGGCCTCACCAGATCTCGACTTTCAGGTCGATCTCCAGAATCTGGTATTTCAGTGACTTCACTCTCTCCTTCAGATGTTGAACTAGTATCTGATATTTCCAGATGTCGACAAACAGGTCGAGCTTCAGTATCTGGATATTTTTCTGGTAAAACCTTCCGAATCAGAGTCAGTAGTGCTTTTTGCTTCTTCTGTTTGCAAGTTTTCAGGCCTAGGCACACGGGTTGTGTGGCTGGCATGCACCCATACCTTTACTCCAGCACACTTGAAAGCAGTGGTGCTAACCAGAATAACTTGCCTTGGTCTTCCCCAGTAAGGAATTAGACAGTTTCTTCTCCTGTACACTTTGATCCGAACCCAGTTTCCGGGGACTAGATCATGAGCTGGATCTTTCTCTTTAGTATTTGCGTCAATTCCCACCTGGTGGAACACAGAAGTCACCACATCAGACAGGTTCTTGCAGTAATCCAGTATGATATCATCATTTATAGCCAACAGTTTATCAACTGGTACAAATGCTTGCCTCCTCACTCTTCCCATTAGTATTTCATGTGGACTTGATCCTGTCTTTCTATCAGGTGTACTCCCCAGGGTCATCAAAACAAGTGGCAAAGCAACAGGCCAAATTTTAGTCCAGTGGCCAAACACCTTTTTACAATTCTGTTCGTTATTGTTCCATTTACTTGTTCAACTACCCCAGAAGCCTCTGCTCTGTAAGCACAATGCAACCTCTGACGAATGTCCAGTGCTCCACAAATCATCTGAACAAGTTCATTCTGAAAGTGAGTTCCACTGGGAAACCAAAGCGTGGAATGATTTCTCTTAACAAAAGTTTTGCAACAGTCACTCCATCATTCCTCCTGGTAGGGAAAGCCTCCACCCACCATGAAAACAGACAAATGATTACAAGTACATATCGAAGTAGGTTGCAGGGTAACAACTCTATGAAATCTACTTGCATTCAAGTAAAAGGACCTCCCTCCCGTCCTATGGTTCCCAAACTCACAACAGTTTTTCTTCTTGGGTTTAGCTGTTGACACACTAGACATCGCTGACAAAGGCTTTCAGCGATCATCCTGAACTTGGGGTTGTACCAGGTTTACCTAAACATTCTAATCATAGAATCTCTACCTATATGGGCTTGACCATGATACATTCGAGCCATGTTAGAGATCATGCTATCAGGCATTACTGGTCTTTCATCTTTAAAACCCACATTTCATCCTCCTCTCTTTGTCTGCAACCTGCTTTTAACCAAATGTCTTTTTCTTCCCCACTTACTTCTTCCTGCATTTGCTTTACTTCCTGCCGTTTCAACCACTGTTGTTAGTATTAAAGGACTTGAAACATGTTCTTCTCTTCTGTCCCGATTTATAGATGCTAAATTTTTGGCACAATACATAGCAATGGAGTCAACAAAACGATTGCCTCCAGTAATGTAGTCATCTCCTTTCTAGTGAGCTGCACATTTTACAACAGCAATTTCTTCAGGCAACTGAATTGCATCAATCAACATTTTCTCAAATTCAGCATTTCTAATAGGGGATCCTGCAGAAGTTAAATAACCTCTTTGGGACCACAGTTGACCATAATCATGGACAACTCCAAAGCCATATTGTCAGTCACTATGGTTACTCAAATTTCTTTACTCAGTTCACATGCTCGAATCAAAGCAATCAGTTCCACCACTTGAGCAGAACAAATTCCTTTCAAACAAGATGCTTCTAGGACATCTGCCACTGTACATACCGGATATGCAGCACTCAGAACACTTTCATCAGTTCTCAAACATGAGCCATCCACAAACATCACATAGTCAGATTTAGGTGGTTCATCCTTAATGTCAGGTCTTGGTTTGGTACAATACTCAAGTACATCCAAACACTTGTGATCAACTTCATCTTTCACTTCCACATTCGGAGTGTCAGGTAGAAATGTAGAATGATTCACATTTGCACATCTTGTCACTGTCACATTATCTGCACCCAGGATTACTTTTTCATACTTAGTCATCCTGTTGTTTGTGATAAACTGAGTTTTGGTCCTAGTGAGGAGATTTTCTACCGAATGTGGTACATATACCTTCACTGGATATCCCATCACTATACCTTCACTCTGCTCCAAACTCACACTTGTAGCAGCAACTGCTTTCAGACATCCAGGCAATGCCTTAGCAACTGGATCCAATACAGCTGAAAAATATGCAATGGGCTTTCTCATTTTTCCATGTCCCTGGATCAAAACTGGCAATGCACACCCCTCTCGCTTACTGCAATACAGTTCAAATTCTTTCTCGTAATCAGGCATACCTAACGCTGGTGCTTCACATAAATTGGTCTTTAATTGTTCAAAGGCTTCCATTTCTGTTTTATTCAGCATTATGGGGTCTCTCACATCTGCTCTAGTCAATCTTTGTAGTGGTTTTGCAATCAGTGACAATCCACTAATCCATTGTCGACAGTATCCTACCATTCCTAGGAACATTCTGACTTGTCTCAGTGTTGTAGGGGGATTCATTCCTTGAATTATTCTGATTCTTTCTATGGTAACCTGCCCGGTTCCTTTTGCAATCTTGTGACCTAGATACTGCACTTGCTTCTGACAGAACTGTAATTTTGATGGAGATACCTTATGTCCTCTTTCTGCCAGATGATTCAGCAAATCAATGGTATCTGAAACACATGCATCTTTGGTTCTTGATGCAACCAATAGGTCATCAATGTATTGAACCAACACAGATTTTCCTGGCATGTCTAGGCTCTCCAGTGACATTTTCAGTAGCTGATTAAAATAGAAGGACTCTCAGTATACCCCTGAGGAATTCAGCACCATGCCAAAATTCAATCTCCAAACTGGAATGAAAATATCGGTTGGCCGTCAGGGTGTAAGGGAACTGTAAAGAATGCATTACATAAATCAATGACTGTATACCATTCTACATCATGTGGAATTTGATATAGGATTACTGCTGGGTTTGGTACAATTGGACAATATGGGATAACAATTTTGTTTACCATTCGTAAATCTTGTACTATTCTGAACGTTCCATTTGGCGTTTTCAGTCCCATTAAAGGTGAATTACATGGACTGCTCATTAATTCTCTCAAAATCCCTTGCTCAATCATTTTATTAATAACAGGGGTTATTCCTTCAATTATCTCTGTTGTCAATTTGTATTGGGGTACATTAGGATAACTTACTCCTTCTTTTACAGAAATTGTCACAGAACTCACACCTTTCCTTAATCCAATATCTTTTCCAATAAAATCCCACACCTCTTCTCTGACTGTCTCTTTTAACTCATCAGGTATCTTCTCCCTATCAAACATTGAAAACATTCTATTTTGCTCTCAATCTATCATTGACATGGTCATTTTATACCATCTATCTTCATCTGCAGTTTGGAATTCAATGCCATTTGGTGAACAATAGATGGCACAGTTCATCTTGCACAGTATGTCCCTTCCAAGTAGGTTAACAGGACTACTGTCACAAACCACAAATCTATGCATCTCCTTAAAATTGCCAATTTAAACCTCAACTGGTTCAGTAAGGGGTGTTTTAATCTGTCTATTCACTTCACCTACTACTTGGACAAACTCACCTGTGAGAGGAAGGTTCTGAACTTCTACTGATCTAACGGTAGAACGGGTAGCACCTGTGTCCATTAGGAAGGTAACATTGACACGATTCACCTTTCCATTCACAAAAGGACCTGATTGGTCTACCTCTAGAGTTGCACCAAGCACGCACTCCTCCTCCTCTCCTAGGCACCATCAACAACTTTCATCTGATTCATTCCCATCTGACTTTAGCCAGTACTGTGGAATCGCATGCACACGGGGTGGGTTTGTTACATGTTCTCACCCGTAGAATCCTGCCTCTGTACTGTATTTCTGTAGGCTTACACTGTTTGGGAGTGGTGGTTGTGGCACCTGACTCTTCTGATTTGCTACCTGCTGTTGTGGCGATGATTACTGATTTACCTCATGCTGCACCTGTGGATTCAATGATGCATTTTCAGGGTTAACCCTTGGAGGTAACTTACACTTTTTCTTCCAATGCCCTAACTTGCCGCAGTTGTGACATGGCCACTTCTTCTTTGCTTCTTCTAAATTTGCAAATCCTTTCCCTTTATTTGGATTACCTTTTAGTTTAGCCTGGCCTCCATCATTACCTTGGGTTTCCAGCTGGGCTACTTGATGTTCTGCCACCTTCACTTGTGCCCACATAGCTTTTTCTTTAAGGTTTCTTTGCTTAACTTTGAGCTCATCACTGCAATATTGTGCATGCCTCAGGACTTCATCCACTGAGCAGGTCTTCCAACCCATCAGGTTGTGCTTTATCATATCCCCTATCTCCGGTCTTAAACCGAAGACAAATCGATATACAAAATGACTCGTATCCTTTTCACTCAGTTCTTCATATCCACTATACTGTTTAAACACTAGGAGCAATCTCTCATAAATAAATGTACTGATTCTTTGGGCTCCTGTAATGTTCTATCAATCTTTACCCAATCTGTTTCTTTTGGAGGAATTTTATTCTTCAAAAACATTATTACCTGATCATATTTGTGCATTACTTCAGGTCTTGGAGCACCTGTTTTAGTATCTGTTGGATACTCGGCTTTTGGCCAGTCCACAGTTATTTTACATTCAGACCACAAATCTGCTGGCACTACTATATCAAACAATCCATCTAAATCTTCCCACAATACTTTTGAAACTTTTTTAAATCGATCCACTTGTCTATACCATTCTACTGTTTTTTCTCGTAATCTGGGGAAATCATTTGTAAACGACAATATGTCCTGTCTAGTCCAAGGAACATGTACATATCCTCCTCCTGGTATTTCTCTCATAGGGAACTCATTCACTACAGGTTCTTTTTCTTTCACTGGAAACGCTAAGGATGTTTTATCACTGCTTTCTTCCCTATTCTTTACCCATTTGCTTCTCCATCGTTCCACATCTCCCCATTTTCTCAGCAACACAATCAATTCTTTTATTTGTGTCAACCTTCCGGCATTATTCAGATTGCCTATATCTTTTTCAGTAAAATCTACTCTATAAGGTTTTTGCAGCATTTTAATTTTTGCAATTTCTATTCCAAGTTCATTTGCTGTTTCTTCTAATCTGTCATGCAGATTTTTAGCTTACCAGATAATGCTTCTCACATGAACATTAGTTCATCATCTTGGTAGGTTTTTAACCTTTCGCTTCCAATTATTCCAATAATTAATTCTTCAATGTCTATTTTTTAATCTGACCACATCTAACAATTTAGGTTCTTGATCTTTTAATTGCAATGTTTTCACCCAATCACTTAATTCTTCTGCTGTTGGTTCTACTGGGGTTCTGGTTAAATCAATTTTATCTACACTCCTTTCAGGGGTCACTGATTCTGATTCCGCACCCATTGGAAACTTGTAAGGAAGACTGAATTATAGTTAAGTCAGGTGGTGTCGTACTACTAGTGTTCCTAACTTCAGACAAATCTGGGTAAACCTTTTCTCTTACTTTTTGTAAACTTTGGTTCAAAGGGATCGTTAATGAGGGTTCCTTTATCCTCTGATTCTCAAATACGGAATTACAGGACCTATTGTTACAGGCACAGTTACAGCTTCTATATTTTAGTGAGTTCCTGAATCCTTTCAGTTAATTCATTTGTAGATCGCACAAATTCAGAAGTACATGGATTTTCTTCAGGTTTCTGCTCTCTTTTATCTGAACTACTTCTAATTTCAGAAAATCGTCTTGGAGTACAAGTAAATCTGGTCTCCATTGGTGGTGCATTTGGAGTCACTACTACAGAACTCGGTTGATATGGAGGGGGTCTTCTATTTAAAATCTCCTCCAATACCTCATACTCTGCATCACTGATCCCATAACTCTTTGTATCCGATTCCACATTATTCCTTTTCTCCATACATTTCCATCCTACCACTTTATCAACAGTTCTCACTGGATACATTCCATCCGACATATCAGCATTTCTCCATCTTCTCATTCTACTCTCATGAGTCGTTCCCCATAAACCTCTCAACTTACAGCTTGGTTCCCTGAACCCTTCAAATCTCTCTCGCTCTAACTCATGCATCTCATCTTCCCATTCTGCCAACGCTTCAAATTGAGTCGGTATAGGTTTTGGTTCAAGCTTTGTCATTTTCTCTCTCAAATTCCGCAATACCGCAGTACTAAATGAACTTACTTCTAGAGATGCCAATACTCCATCATTCTTAGTATATTTTGCCAATTTTCTAACCAAATACAGGTATGATAGCCATATTTCGTCAGCATATATGATGCAGGCGTTTTAGGCAGAGGAAGCAATTTTCCTTCTCTGGTAACTATTTCCTTGCCCTTTTTAAACAGGTTCTTTAACTTCTTAAACCATCGTCAAAGTCATCTTCATAATAGAATTGCATTCTTCTACCGAATTTTAACTTCCAAACAATAGTACAATCTTCCGCAAACTTCTTCGATGCACCCTCCTATCACAGCACGATTCACACTAACGCACCAATCAGAATAGGATACGTCACAATCACTTCAACCAATGCTTATCCAGTCTCTGCTAACACACCAATCAGCTCTTAAAGCATTTTAGTCACGCGGACCAATCCCAGCACGACACTTCTGACGTCAGCCCTTTGCCGGCTTCTGCAGCTTCTGCTGACCCCTCCTTTACAAAATTTATCGGCACACTGTATTTACACTTCTACACACTAAAATTGGTTAGTAACCACATAAAACATTTCCATTTGACTGTTTCACTAAAACCAAAGTGATAGTTTACTCAACCTCAAAGAATTCTGTATTTCCAGTAGACAGCGCTTACCTCTTCTCTACCACAGAATTTTAGTTTCGCCGATAAAGTAGTACTTACCTCTACCTTACCCTTCTCTCAAGCTTAGGGGAAAATGCTATTACTCTCTCAGGGATAAGTTTTAATCAGAATAATCAATTGATTTCTGTGCTTAAGCCCAAGATTTTATAGGTTGCCTTCGCTATACATTCACCATTTTCACACGTAAATCCCTAACTTGTAATATACGACGATATTACCACTTTGAAACAGACTATGTAATGTGTGACTTCACTTGTCACACGTTCCCCTCTGTACGCAGACAGAGTAACCAGCTTCCTACTTCCCAGAAGCCTCGCATTTCCTACTACACATAACATGAAACAGACTCAACATATAATGTTAGTCATAATTTTCTGTACCTTCAAAACTTTATATACATTAAGCTTGTCAATCTATACATTGCTTATCCAAACTAACCTATAGCAACCAGACTCCTGCTACCAAGAAAACTGATCCAGCGCTGCTCTCAAACAACCCCAAAACCATCACGAAGTACTCAGGAGCTATCAAAATTTACTCTTCGGTGGGGCCCATAACACCGTGAGTCACTCATTCACGCAAAACACACTGCTCCTGGAGTATACTAATTCATCTAAAATGCATTTTATTGATTTCACCATGGTATTTAAATTTCATAAAACAGCATTAAAGGCACCCCACTGTTCGGTCAATAGATCAGCTAGTAAAAGTTAGTTGATGGACAACAAGACCCGCTTAATTCTCCATTTAATAAATGTTATTTCTAGAATGACCTTATGCTTGGAGTTTTAATCTTTATTCAGAAAATCTAGCTGAGTATTTCTTAAATCACTTCAAGTAAAGAATAATAATAATTCAATTAGTTTACATTTATTAGCAGAATAGTTCAGAAATGCTAAAATTCAAAGACATATTACCCATCTTCTTGGAAACAGAAATAAGGATTAAACAGCAAAGTTCCCAAAAATAGCCTCTCTATCTTCCTCGATGTTCACCTCCCATCAAGACTCCGTTCCATCAAAAGTTAAAGTCAGGAAAAATTTCAAAGTCTTTGCACCGAAAAATTTATCAGTCCAAAAGCATGTCGTGGTGCAAAAGGAAATTCAAAGCAAGCGTTTTTTTCTCTCTTCCAAACAGTCTCTTTTGTACCCTTTTTCCCTAACTATCTAACTAAAATTTGAAACTTTAGGGTCACCACTCAATTTTCATTGGTCCATTCAAGGGGTGGATGAAGATCACCTCATCTCCTCATTGTCTAATTTTTCGCCAAGCCACTTCCATAATTGTCATGCGTTCATAGTTATCCATGTTGCAAAATAAAATTTTTGTCCTCATACTGACACTTCGGTCAACTTTCCCAGGCTCACAACTCGGACATTCCATCCTGGCACCATTCTGCTTTTCAGGTCACACTGGCCTTGACATCAGCAACCCAGGCACAAGCTGCTCATACATCTTTCAAGTGCAGTCGCGCATGCGTAGAAATATACTTTCTTGGAGTCTCGCAAAACTTCTATTTTTACTTAGGCCACATAAGCCATAACGGGAACTAGTATGAAAACAAACACAATTAAACGTTAGATTTCGAAGTAAAGCCCTTCTTTTTACCTCCCCCATTCTAAGTGTACCCTGTTAGTAGTTACCTAGCCTTTTAAGCTACACATAGTCTTTGTTTCTTACCATTTCTCCTTCATTTTTGCCACAATGAAGACTTACAATAAGCATACATGCATAGCTTGGTTAATTTAAAGCATTATCGCACTATATTAGTATGACAATTCACAAGATTAATGTATCATGATTTGCAACACAAGCAAATTAGTATCCCACTTGTACTTTTCTGTGTGTGTGTTTTTCATTCTGTGGGTTAGTTAACTTCACTCGATTAGCACATATTATGGTTAGGAGAAAATTATTTTACGAGGGGTATACAAACATTTTTGCTAAAGCCTCCCTCCATCACATGTCGATAATTTAAAATTTTATAATGAGTGTGAAGGAAAACATGACATCTCCGAAAAAGAGAGTGAGGCAAGAAGCGAGAGGTAGAGAGATTCAATGTTTGGGTCGAAAATAATTTATACAAGAAGGGTATTGTAGCGAGATCAATGCTGCCATAAAACAGTGACATAACTGTAGCATAAAGTTCAATTGCGACACACATGAGTTCTTGCTGGATGGTGCTTTTCTCCGAATAAGCAGATAAAACCGCTTTAAATTCCGAGCACTGGCAAGAGGTTATGGTACTCTTGTATGTAATTATTCAAAAGCTGATTGGCCATCTCTTTACACTTTAAACAAAAAGGTATTGTAATGACATCCAGCGCGATGCATGGCATAAAGACCAAAAAGCGGGCATGCTCTGCTAAACTCTTTAAGTATGGAAGAAGTGTTTATTAGCATCAGGCAGTTTACTATATGCTAACACTATTGACAGACTGTGGACTCGGACGTTTCTGAGATGATGTTCACATGGTCCTTTTTATTTGAATATATTCTTATTTCAATCCTGACCTTGGTATGAATCTCTGAAACAGGAAAATGTCTAAAACTGGGAATAGGGGGTTCATTCATTTTCAAGTTACGGGAGGCTGGAATAGCCTCTAGTTTCATTTAGAGCACGTTTTAGGACCAGTGCCATCATCCAGCAGTCTGTTCTGTTTTTTTAGTTAGACTATTGGCACTCAGCTGGCGGAAAGAAAACAATAGCAGAGAGGAGGAGAAAGTACAAAATGCTGATATGTAACTGCAGGGAGAAAAAAGTATATCATAATAAGTATTCGTTGAGTAATGAAATCTTATGGAAAGACTCTGCTTTGTGGTAATTTAAAATGCAGTGCCCCCAGGAGGGCAAGGTAAATGTTCGGATTGCAGGGACATCCTGAATAATCAAAGGGGGGTAAGTTCCCCTCAAGAGGAATTCAGTGCAGTAGACTGCTCCAGTTCCGCATCTTTACCTGTTATGTACAGTAGACACAAGGAGCCATTTTTACCAAAATTCATGCAGTGCAAGAAAAGGGGTGGGGTTGCAGGGCGACAGTTCAGAGCGCACCAATGAGGCCACTCCCGTATGCCGGGGGGGGGGGGGGAGGGGGGGAACAGAGGTACTGCTGATGATAGAGCAGGAATAACATTGTTGTCTATTGCAAAACAGTTATTGTTTGATTTTCTTTTTGTTTCATGTGGTTCTTGCTGAGATGGCGGTAGCACGATCCTTGGAAGTCGATCAGCGTCCCTGGAGGGGTGTTGGCCAACCGGCAGTGAGAGGCACGGCGACATCTACGAAGACCAACCATCAAGAGCAGCGGACCTGGTGTAAGGCTCCTGGGTCACCTCTGGTATCGGTTGGTATCAAGCTAGCACGTGCTCAGCGTGGGACATGCTCACTAACTATCCGCATAGCTGCTGTTACAAATGCCAGTTACAAATTCAAGTCAATCTACCGGTAATTGCAAAATTCTAGTACACACCTCCTGTACTGCCTATATTCCTGCAGAGTATCGGTATTTCAAAGTTACGGAGCAGGTTCAATGAGTAGAAGCTGCAGCGGTTCCTTTTCTTAGTGGTGAGGGAAACAGGCTGACAGCGTGAAGTATGTCTAGAAGGGTCCATATTCCCCCTTGATTGCTGGCACTGCCTCTCTGCATCTCTGCCTCTCTGCAATATTTTCTTCTTGGGGGTGACTGACACCCATAGCCGAAACCAAACAGCCAAACCACGGGATGTTAGTCATTACCGTAGGCCCTTCTTCATGGTGTCCACGCATTGGATAGACTGATCCATATGCATCACCTCCACAAGGAATGCCTCAAATCGTCTTGCATAACGACAATGCAAAATTAAAAATACTCCAGGAGTAAGACCTGCACCGAAAACGCGGGTAAACAATTAAGTAAGAGATAAGGAAGCGGGATGAAAGAGAAAGCTATCCTCCCGAACAGGTGGAGTATCCACGGCCTCCCCTCTATGTTATTTGTGTTGCCCACCCTCATCCCTCGCTAATGACTGCTGACTCTTAACCGGAAAAGAGACACTCTGCATGAATCATTTGGCAAATACATAACGCTGCCCTAATGTTTATACATTTCTTAGTAATTCGACCCATTGCCTGTGAATTATGTCACTCCTACCTCACTACCCGTTATTGGGCTGAGCCCTTAAATTGCATTTCCTTCCCAAAGGCCCCCCCATGTTGATTGCGTTGTACACCCTCAGTCCTCACTAAGGAATTCTGACCCTTGAAAGGAGAAGAGAAACTATGCATATACATATTTGGCAAATTTAGTAAAAATGACCCTAATATTGCGTGATTACTTTGCAATTCCCCACATTGCTTGTGGATTATAGCACCAATCAATTTATAGTTGTTATTGGGAAGAGCTTTTAATATGCATTTCCTTTACTTACTGGGCTAAGCTCATGGCCGAACCGGTAGAGCCAGCTATCAGAAAAAGTGCCTCCGGTGAAGGTAAACACACTCGTCACCACAGCTGGGGTTGCTTTGCTAATTCTGGAAAACCAATCCACATCTGCTTCTCCAAAGCACACATGCAGCGGAATGGCGGTATGCCCTTATTTGCCCCTGTATGTGTGTTACGACCATTCGGTAAGGCCTGTGTGTTTGAGCAGACTTTTACTACAGCTGTAGTATGAGACATGCAGTATATACTATTGCTGGGAAGATTCATGTAAGCTCCGCCCCCACTCTCCGCCCATCTTTTGGATTGGCTGATATACTAAATGCTGCGTTCTGATTGGTTTTCGGCTTCCTAGTCCCTCCCCATGATGGCCATGTTGTCATTTGTGTCCTTCCATGGCTATCAGCCCCATTACTGCACAGACTATTTTTTGTCCCTGACTTCTTGCCCACCCCTCCCCTGGAGCGCGAGGGCTTTGATCTGGTTCCACTGCTGTCCTGGCAGAGACAGCACCTGTTCTGCTTTGCCTGCCATCCGAGGCCCAAGCAGGAATCTGCAGAGGAATGAGTGCCTCTATTGTGGGCGGGGCTCAGTGAGTGGAGCCGTGCTGCCTGTCCCTTGTCTACCTCGGCTAAGGACATACGGCTCAGTTTAGGGGCTCTGTTTAAACATGAATGTGCCTTTCTTTTTTTTTTTACTGTGAGGCAAGTTCGTTTAATTTTTGCGTTTGCGCGAGGCAATTTCTTCCCATCCCCCCTCCCTCCCGCAATCCGGTGCCTTCTCGCTCCCCCCCTTTTCTACCTACCCCGCAGTCCGGTTACCTTCTCACTCGCCCGCCGCCCCGGCTTCCCATTCGTGCCTTCAAATGCTTGTTTGTACTGACTGACCCCTCCCAAAAGTATTTGTGCTCCACTAAAACGTTGACCCTGCTTGCAGGCAGGTCACCCCCACACCACCACTCATCACCTGTTGGCTGGCGGATTGCTGATTCCTGTGCCCCTTGCTGCCGCCTCCTGGTTCCTGGGCTTCCCTGGCCCTGCGCACCAGTTTTTCCCCCTGGCCCCCCACCGCTCCCGTCCCAGCCTACCCGCTGCTGCCTCTCTGCAGCCTCGCCCCCACCACACCCATTGGCCTCCCCGCTCCCGCCTCCTAGCTGCTCCTCCCTCCCAAGCCTCCTCATATGCAGGCTGAGAAGTGGCCGCGCAGCGGACGTGCACAGTGGGCGCGCCGCTGGCATGCCGAAGGCGTGCCAAAGGCAAGACCGTCTGCGCCCATCCACACCTGGACCGCGCCCAGCGCCAGAACCCCTGGACCCCTGGACCCCGTGAACGCCATGACACCAGAATCCACTACAACGCCAGCACCATCCATGCACTCAACGCCGGCTGAAACCACACCTGCTTCCAGGCTGCCGCAAAAAGGACCCACGGACTCTTCTCCTGCACACCTGCAACTTCACCTGCATAAGAAACACCAAATCTCCAAGGACTGGACCCAACCACCTCCGCTGCATACTCCTCAACACCCGCTCCGCATGCAAACACGCCGTCGACCTCTGGGATCTGCTCGACACCTTCTCCCCAGACGTGACCTTCCTGGCCGAGACCTGGTGGAACGACTCCTCGGTGCCCGAAATTGCCATAGCCATCCTGGACGGCTACAAGATCACCCACAGGGATCGGGCCAACAGAATCGGAGGAGGAATAACCATCATCCAGAAGTCAACCGTAAAAGTCGCCACCCACGCAGACGACACCCTCAACACCGCCTAACACTTGCACTTCCAGATCCACACTGACCCCAACACCACCCTCAGAGGAACACTACAGAACCCCTGGACCCTGGGCTCAGTTCAGCGACTCCATCACCGACCTCGCCAGCACCCACGCACTCGCCTCCATGGACTACATCCTCCTTGGGGACCTGAACTTCCACCTCGAGAACAACAACGCCAACTCTGCCATCCTGATCGACAACCTCGCCACCCTCGGCCTCAGACAACTCGTCACCACACCCACCTACACCGCCAGCCACACGCTTGACCCCATCTTCTCCACAGGCTCCCATGTCGCCTTCGATCACACCACCAAACTCCACTGGACCGACCACCGCTGCATCCACTTCACCTTCAAGAAACCAACCACGCACCATCGCACCCAACAGCTGCCTCGCCGCTGCTGGAGCAAAGTCACCGAAGACCAGCTGCTCACCTCCCTCGCCAAGAACCCACCCACCGACCCCACCAACTCTGACGCCGCAGCCCACCACCTCAGACAGTGGATCGACGACTGCGCCAACACCCTCGCCTTGCTCAAGAAACCCTCCAACAGCCACACCAACAAGAGAGACACATTGTTCACCAACGAGCCCCATGCCTCCAAACGCGCATGCCGAAAACTGGAGAACACATGGCTACACGAACGCGCACTGGACAACCATGCAGCCCACAAGGAGGCCACCCGCAGACACCACCACCTCATCAGACTAGCCAAGAGATCCTCCTTCAAAGACCGCTTGGACAACAACACGTACAACAGCAAAGAGCTCTCCAGCATCATAAAGGAACTCTCCACCCCCAGCGCCAACAACATCCCGCCCTCACAAGAACTGTGCGACTCACTAGCCATCTTCTTCCACCGCAAGATGGCTGACATCAGTGACAGCTTCAACACCACCACCCCCCGACTAGGCCAGACTCCACCCCCCTGTGAACACCACCAGTGCCAACTGCCTGACCTCCTGGTCCAACGTCAACGACGACGAGACACGCAAGATCATGAACTCCATCCACTCAGGATCTCCGTCTGACCCGTGCCCACACCAAGTATTCAACAAAGCAGACGCAGCCATCGCACCCTAACTATGGAAGGTCATCAACATCTCCTTTGAAACAGCATCATTCCCGGAAAGCTGGAAGCACGCGGAAATCAACGCGATCCTCAAGAAGCCCAAAGCAGACCCCAAGGAACTCAAGAACTTCCTGCCCCTCTCCCTGCTCCCGTTCTCGGCAAAGGTCATCGAGAAAATTGTCAACATGCAACTGACCCGGCACCTGGAAGACAACAACATCTTGGACCCGTCCCAGTCTGGATTCAGACGAAACCACAGCACCGAGACAGCCCTCATCGCTGCCACAGACGACATCAGGCACCAACTAGACAACGGCGAAACATCAGCCCTCATCCTCCTGGACCAGTCAGTCGCCTTCGACACGGTCTGCCATTGCACTCTAAAGACACGCCTCCTAGAAGCCGGAATCCAAGAGAAGGCTCCTCCACTGGACCACGTCCTTCCTCACCGCCAGAACCCAGAGGGTCCGCCTCCCACCCTTCCGATCCGAAGCCACCGACATAATCTGCGGCATCCCCCAGGGCTCAGCCCGATGCTGTTCAATGTCTATATGGCCCCCCGTGCACTAATGGCCCGCCATCACGACCTCAACATCATCTCATATGCCAACGACATCCAGCTCATCCTCTCCCTCACCAAGGACCCACACACTGCCAAAACCAACCTCCACAAGGGAATGAAGGCCGTCGCCGACTGGATGAGGAGCAGCCATCTGAATCTGAACTCAGACAAGACGGAGGTCCTCATCCTCGGATCCACCCCCTCAGCCTGGGACGACTCCTGGTGGCCTACCAGACTGGGAACAGCACCAACACCCACCGACCATGCACGCAATCTAGGATTCATCCTCGACTCCTCCCTCTCGATATCTAAGCAGGTCAACCCCATCTCCTCCCCCTGCTACAACACCCTCCGCATGCTCCGCAGGATCTACAAGTGGATCCCGACCGAAACAAGAAGAACGGTGACACAGGCCCTCGTCAGCAGCAGACTGGACTACGGAAACGCACTCTATGCAGGAATCCCAGCTAAACACCTTCGACGACTACAACGCATCCAAAACGCCTCCGTCCGCCTGATCCTCAACATCCCTTGTCACAGCCACATCACCGCCCACCTAAGAAACCTGCACTGGCTCCCCATCAACAAGAGGATCACCTTCAAGTTCCTCACCCACGCACACAAAGCACTCCACAATGCCGGACCAGCCTACCTGAACAGCAGACTCAGCTTCCACACTCCCACCCGCCAGCCTCGCCCCCGGCATCCAACGAATGACCTCTGGTGGCAGATCCTTCTCCTACCTCGTGCCAAGACCTGGAACACCCTTCCTACCCACATACGGCAGACCCAAGATCTACTTACCTTCAGAAGACTCCTCAAGACCTGGCTCTTTGAGCGGTAGCAGCACCCCCTCCCTCCCCTCAGCGCCTTGGGACCCTCACGGGTAAGTAGCGCGCCCTACAAGTACATTGATTGATTGATTGATTGATTGATTGAGACAAGCAGAAGGAAAGTACAATCTGTTTCTCAAACCTGTGACCTTATAAAGATGGCAAAACTTACCAAGGATTTGAATATGGCTCGGTCAAAACTGGGGTGGCGTAGTGGGCAAAAGAGCAATGGATTTAACTCAGATCTTTTGACTGGGGTAGAATGTTTGCATTGTCAGCATTCTGTCCATCATTTGTTTGTTGTAACACTTTTCGCCCTAAGTGGGATGGGTATGCCCAGACATGGGTCACTTGCTCACTGTGCCACTGGATTCAAGCTAGCCTGTCTGAAGAAGGGTGACATACCCTGAAACTGGTCCCAGGATGCTTGTTTCCGGTCCAGGGAGGAGGTGGCCTGGCAGTTCGGTCTGCCCTGTTCCCATGGGGCACAGAGTCAAGACTGACTTGTATATGGCTGGGTCTAAACTGGGGTGGCGTAGTAGGTAAAAGAATGATGGATTTAACCCATATCTTTTGACTGGGAGAGAATGTTTGCATTGTCAGCATTCCGTCCATCATTTGTTTGTTGTAACACTTTTCGCCCTAAGTGGGATGGGTTTGCCCAGATGTGGGTTTCTTGCTCACATTGCCACTGGATTCAAGCTAGCCTGGCAGAAGAAGGGTGACATACCCTGAAACCAGTCCCAGGAAGCTTGTTTCCGGTCCCCGAGGACCTGGCCTGGCAGTTCGGTCTGGACTGTTCCCATGGGTCACAGGGTCAAGACTGATTTACATTTGGCTGGGTCCAAATTGGGGTGGCGTAGTGGGCAAAAGAACAATGGATTTAACCCAGATCTTTTCCCTGGGGGAGAATGTTTGCATTGTCAGCATTCTGTCCATCATTTGTTTGTTGCAACACTTCTAAGAAATGAAGCCAGCGACTAGGACAGGCTGGTAGCAAGCGTCTCCTTCTGCAAACTCAGCAATCACTCCCGTCCCCCCTGCGACAGGCCATGGGTCTATTTGTGCAGCAGGCAGATCTCGGCAACAGCCCCTGAACCCTTTAAGCTTTGCTCTTGTTTTTTGGTGCTTTGTAAGGTAATTTTGTTGTGGAAGGGCTGCCCCAGAGTTACTTCCACAGCGCACAGGGGAGCAGCTGAAAGCCTGCAAACACTGTAGTGCAATATCTCCAGAGCAGAGCTCAAGGCCTGAGCCCACCAGGCACTATAACACTACTGGCTGTTCACCCTAGTGCCACCAATACCTCCAAGCAGATGGATGCACTCTATCCTGTGCCAAGCACTGTCTCTGTGTGCCTCCTGCAGCAGGACACACTGCCCATCAGTGCCTCAGGCAGCTGGGCACACTGTCCATCCGTGCCTTCTGTTGCAGGGTACATTGCCCATATGTCACTCTTGCAGCAAACATACTGTCCATATGTGCCTCCTGCAGCAGGGCATACAGTGCATCTGTGTCTCCTGCAGAAAGCAACACTCTCCATCTGTGCTTTCTGTTGCATGTAACACTGACCATCTGTGTCTTCTGTTTAAGGACACACCACCCATCTATGCTTCCTGCATCACACCACACTGCCCATCTGTGCCTCTTAAAGCAGGACACACTGTCCATCTGTAATTCCTGCAGCAATACACAATGTCCATCTGTGCCACAGGCGGCAGAGAACGCTGTGCACCTGTGCCTCTTGCAGCAGGGAACGCTGTCCATTTGTGCCTCCTGCATAAAGGCACACTGTCCGTGTGTGTCTACTGCTGTAAGGTACCCTGCATTCCTCTACAGCGGGGGAGACTGCCAGGATGTGCCAACTTCAGCAGGGCACACTATCCCTCTGTACAACACTGCCCCTAAGTGTTGCCAAATCACTAGGACACACTACCTTATCTGCTTCCTGCAGCAGAACCCCTGCCCCACTATGTCTGCTGCAGTGTGGCACACCATGCCTCCTATGAGATTTCACCAATACACCGTTTCCCCGATTTCTTCCAATAGCAGGCCCTGCCCTTTCATTCTCTCGCTGATGGTCTCCCATGTTCAGCTTTGCACACACTGCCTGTCACCCATACAACCTACCTACTCCATATCCTTCTGCCCACACAAAGATTGGTCCACAGAAATTGTCTTCCACGAGCACCCGGAAATAATAATGTTTTTTTTAAATCTAGTATTTTAAATGATATGACCACCGAAGGCCCTGATTCTATATTAAAAACAGAGCTGTGGACTATACCATTTCCTGCTGAAAGGCAATATTTCTCTCCATGTGTTCCCATAACTGGAATGGCACGCAATTCTGTGCTCACTATCCCTCCATATTAAAGAACAGTAGATGTTTCAGCACCCAGTCTAATGTGCTGCATTGCTAACTACAAATAAGGTCCCAAAGGTGAGACCAATGCATTGCAAATGCTTGTTTCAACATGCTCTCTCTGGGTTGGCTCCTGCCTGCCCCTACACAACCTTTCAGTCTTTGTGTTTTTGTCTTCGACCCCCAGCAAGATCCCCATTTTTTGTCGAATTCTACAATTTTTCTCTGTGCTCCTTCATGTAAGTTTCCATTCTATACTCATGCAAATCTTGTTAACAGGATTATTGCCCTCCATGACAACCTATCATGGGCATATGAGTTTTCTTCAAAATCCTTAAGATTTCAACAAATAGAGGAGCAGGGATTCAGACTACACCTTTCTGCAACAGTAATTGGGGTGTCCGTGCGACTCTGTACTTCTTTCCAAAGTTGTGCCTCAGGGGGACACACTGACCGTTCGTCACCACATATGTGTTGTCCTATCACTGCATCTATTGATGGCTTATTTGTCCTTGCTCCCACCTTGGTAATATCCTTTGGAGTACATACAATGGGTTCCTTCATTTTCATGGGCCCACATGCAGTTCAAATGAGAGAATACCTGCTAGTGACTGCACCAGCACAAGACATGCACCAGCGCAATTCACATTAAAGGGTCTGCCCAAGTGTCTCTGGCTCTTTCTGTAATACCGTAGTCCGCTGAGCGCACAAACGCCTGCAGCATCACACAGCACTATCTACAACAAGACCACTGGATGACAAACAATGCAAGGAAAGAACTGGCCATTCTACAGAAACCGTTTTCTCTTTCATCAGTCACATTACTTTGCCAGTCAAACCTCTTCTCTAGAAAATTACATTCCCATTTTGATAAATGCCAAGACTCCAAACCTAAGGCCTGAACCAAACTACTTGCACTTTGGGAAAAATCTGAAAATTGTGGGAAATGTTGCCATTTCTCTCAAGTGAAGAGCACTCTGCGGTGGTTGCTGTGGGGAATATGAGATTTGGGTCTGCCCTAAGATTACTCTAACTTGCGCCTCCATGTTGGTTTTCTGATCCCGCCTTATACATTTTAACTCTAATTTCTACTCTGATAATTGACAAACCTTCATTTCCTTTGAATGCTTTTCTCAAATACTTCAGTCTCAAACAACAGTTCTTAACCTGCCGTCTGCAACTCCTACTGAGAGGTATTGTGGCTATTTTGAATTTAAATTAAAATACCAGGTTAATAAAGTGCATTAACATGACAAAGAAACACGTACAATCGATTTTTCTTATTGGTCTTTAACCTGATGCGTGCGGGCGGAATTCCGCTCGTACGCTGAGAATTTGTAAAGTGCATGTTACATGACGAGCTGGGCTCGTCATGAGCGTGCGAGGAGGCTACCTCATGACGAGCCCAGCTCGTCATCAGCGTCGAAGGGGTTAAATGTGAAGAAATTTGAAAATGGGTGAAAATATTGGAGATGGTACCCACAGCCTGCTTCGTGTAGTATGGACGATTGGTGGCCTCAATTAATGCACTAGTCTGACCTGCCAAAAACAAAGGATACATTAGGACCCAAAAAAGACAAAGTGATATGTAAGAGTTTAGCACATTGCTTTATCATTCAGAAATAAAACCACAATTTGAAATGCTCCAGCTTCCTATTAACATTAAAACATTTTTCCTTGGATTTTCTTTGTTTGTGAATTGAAACTTTAGGATTTGCTTCATTATGTGATGTATAAACTTGTTTCTGTGCTGCTGTGTATTGTTTTGAGGTTCAAATTGTAGACATTTCTTGTTCTGGGTGCCCTTCTTCCAACAGTGAATCACAGAAGCCAAAAGGTCAAGAACCACTATGCTAAAATATCTGTTCAAACATTTTGAATGTGTTCCTTCTACATATTAGAACAACTTAGAATCTACATTTTCTATGAACCCAGTGTACTTTATCATACAACGTCTGTTCTTGATGGCTAATTCTCACTTTTTCTTTCCATTAATAAATGTACTTCTTTTCTTTTCCTACCCTTTCTTTTTTCAAATGTCGCTTTTGGTCTTAAATCTCCCTTGCTAAACTTTCAGGGGGTCTCATTATCCTTTATCTACATTAGTTTTCTTGTATTACTGTCAAATGTGTCCACAGCCATCCCCCTGAGCACATGGTCTCTCCTAATAACCTCCATACTCTTCTGCTGCATATGTTCTCCTATATGATATAAAATAATATTCTTCTATTTCCTATCAGCCATAATCATAGCCTCTTTGTAACAAAAGCCATTCATGAGTTAAATGAAAATAGGATTATTATAATCAAGGGAATACACGTGTAATCAAATATGAATCAACTAGTCTTTTCTCGGTATATACTTACTTACTGGAGCTGAAAAGAGTTCATTTAATATTAATGAGGTGGCATTCTGTGTTCCATGTAGAGGTATCACACAGTCCGTACATCATTCCATACCACATGGACCATCCCGTACTCCCTTCCCCTCCTCAGTTGAATGGTCCTGGACCTGTCCCTCCTCTTCTTTGGTGGAGCAGTTGACTGGGAGAGCATTGTGAATGTATGATGGTTCATTGACTGGCTAATGCTATAATGTGCATGAACCTTGCACCAGGACGCTGATTCCCATAATGACCAGTGCTATGCGGATACCGCATTAGAAATTCCATACCTTCAATCGATGATACTGCAGGATTAAACATACTACAATGCGGAATATTGCACTGCTAGGCATTTTCCTCTCAGCACTGGGGAATTATAGCTGATGTCCATCTTCCTGCCCTGATTTTGTCAGACTTTTCCCAAGTACAGAGTGGTTTTCCATGGACAAGTTCCACAAGGTTTTACCTGACCAAATGTGTCCTTGAGAAACCCTGAGAGTGCAGTAGTGTTACTTTTTTTGCAACATCCCTTAGATCAGAAACTCCAGTTTCGGCGCATTATCGAATTTACATACGTGAAATGAAGGTGTTTGTGGTGTCACAATGAAAGCTTGATGTAATGTTCAGGCCTTGCTCAAATGAAATTTGAGTTCTAAGATTGACAGTTCTATTTTGTAAAGGACATTCTAAATTTGGAATGAGAGTTCTAATTTGGAATGAAAAGAATTCCTTTAGAATGTAGATTGGAACGACACATCTAATTTGAAATGTCAGAACTATGTATGGAATGCAAATTCTACATTTGGAATGCCTCTTGCACAAACCATACATGTTTTTAAAGGTTAAAGCAGCAGCTATGTGTGATATCTTAATTGTTCGATTAGAAAACAGTAGATTACAAGACTACAGTGTCCCGGGGCACCGTGACCCCCCAGGGTACCCAGAACTACCTTCTATTTAATGAATGTGTGCAGTGCCCTTGAAGCTGTGTATAGCTACACAATGAGTCTATGGCACAGAAAAAGACTCAGAGCCCAGCCATAAGACTGCTGCCAGGCTCTGACAGTTGGTGCAGAATAAATATGTAGCGTGTCTTCTAATCCTTAGAGCCCATCATACCATTTCAGTACTTGAATCACACCTGTAAAGTGTGTGGAGCACATAGGAAGAAACAGAATGAAAATCTGTGCATTGCTGCGCAGTGCACTAGGCCCATCTCACCAGCACCTTTACATATTATGTTAACATGGGTATGAAGGAAATTCTTTTTGGCAGCAAAATTGAAAGATGACTATTGTGAATTATTGACCATCAAGGCCATAACATTTGTAGAATAATCAAGAAATTCTGAAACAAATCCTCTGACCCATTCTGCCTTTCTAGCAGGTTCAAAATAGCAGTCTGTATGCAATAAAGAGAACACAGGAAACCTTAATTATAAGATTATTGTAATTGACTTCCTACCCTCAATCTTTTGGTTTTGGGATGTTATGTTGCAGATGGGCCTACACCTACCAACATAATGTATCACTGGTCCCCCCAGGCAGCCTTAAGTGTTATCAGTATTTCCCATCAATCGCTTGTGATGTCATCAACTATATCACACCCCTGGCCCTGGCAGGCTTTATGACATCCTTCACCTCTTAGCTATATATAGAGACATAGGAGTCCATTATGATATCGGGCGGATTGTCTCCGCCAGGCTGGCGGTAGCCACCGCCAGCCTGGTGAAGGCAATCCGCCCGATATCATAACCAGAATTCCCCCCCGCCATATTAGGATGGCGGGGGGGACAACGGCGGACGGAAAGACCGGCTAATGCTATAATGTGCATGAACCTTGCACCAGGACGCTGATTCCCATAATGACCAGTGCTATGCGGATACCGCATTAGAAATTACATACCTTCAATCGATGATACTGCAGGGTTAAACATACTACAATGCGGAATATTGCACTGCTAGGCATTTTCCTCTCAGCACTGGAGAATTATAGCTGATGTCCACCTTCCTGCCCTGATTTTGTCAGACTTTTCCCAAGTACAGAGTGGTTTTCCATGGACAAGTTCCACAACGTTTTACCTGACCAAATGTGTCCTTGAGAAACCCTGAGAGTGCAGTAGTGTTACTTTTTTTGCAACATCCCTTAGATCAGAAACTCCAGTTTCGGCGCAAAATCGAATTTACAAACGTGAAATGAAGGTGTTTGTGGTGTCACAATGAAGGCTTGATGTAATGTTCAGGCCTTGCTCAAATGAAATTTGAGTTCTAAGATTGACAGTTCTATTTTGTAAAGGACATTCTAAATTTGGAATGAGAGTTCTAATTTGGAATGACAAGAATTCCTTTAGAATGTAGATTGGAACGACACATCTAATTTGAAATGTCAGAACTATGTATGGAATGCAAATTCTACATTTGGAATGCCTCTTGCACAAACCATACATGTTTTTAAAGGTTAAAGCAGCAGCTATGTGTGATATCATAATTGTTTGAGTAGAAAACAGTAGATTACAAGACTACAGTGTCCCTGGGCACCGCGACCCCCCAGGGTACCCAGAACTACCTTCTATTTAATGAATGTGTGCAATGCCCTTGAAGCTGTGTATAGTTACACAATGAGTCTATGGCACAGATAAATACTCAGAGCCCAGCCATAAGACTGCTGCCAGGCTCTGATAGTTGGTGCAGAATAAATATGTAGCGTGTCTTCTAATCCTTACAGCCCATCATACCATTTCAATACTTGAATCACACCTGTGAAGTGTGTGGAGCACATTGGAAGAAACAGAATGAAAATCTGTGCATTGCTGCGCAGTGCACTAGGCCCATCTCACCAGCACCTTTACAGATTATGTTAACATGGGTATGAAGGACATTCTTTTTGGCAGCAAAATTGAAAGATAACTATTGTGAATTATTGACCATCAAGGCCATAACATTTGTAGAATAATCAAGAAATTCTGAAACAAATCCTCTGACCCATTCTGCCTTTCTAGCAGGTTCACAATAGCAGTCTGTATGCAATAAAGAGAACACAGGAAACCTTAATTATAAGATTATTGTAATTGACTTCCTACCCTCAATCTTTTGGTTTTGGGATGTTATGTTGCAGATGGGCCTACACCTACCAACATAATGTATCACTGGTCCCCCCAGGCAGCCTTGAGTGTTATCAGTATTTCCCATCAATCGCTTGTGATGTCATCAACTATATCACACCCCTGGCCCTGGCAGGCTTTATGACATCATTCACCTCTTAGCTATATATAGAGACATAGGAGTCCATTATGATATCGGGCGGATTGTCTCTGCCAGGCGGTGGCTATCCGCCCGATATCATAACCAGATTTCCCCCCCGCCATATTAGGATGGCGGGGGGGACAACGGCGGACGGAAAGACCGCCCGCCGCTTTCCCGCCCCGGTCGCAAGGGTTTATATGGTGGCAGTGTCTATTAGACACCGCCAGCCATATTAGGATAGGCATTTGGGAATGCCTTTCCGTGGTGGCAATGCTGCCACAGAAAGGCATGCGGAGTCCCCCTGTGGGGGCCCGTTGCAGGCCCCCAGGGACTCCATGGGGGTGGGGGGTGCACATGGGGGGTACCTATGGTACCCCCCTGCATTTCAATGCACAACATGGCAGGCACCTCGGGGTGCCTGTCATGTTGTGCATTGAAATGCGCAATGTGCATTTTTAGCATTGCGGCGGGCGGTGCTTTCAGCACCGCCCGCCGCAATGCTAAAATTGCGGGAAGTGCCCGTCACTGTGGCGGGCGCATCCTAATATGTAGAACGGGACCCCCGCCCTTATGGCGGGTGGTCCCATTCACCGGTAGGATGACGGGCGGACAAAGTCTGCTCGTCATCCTAATGGACCCCTTAATTAAAAAAAATGATATTTTTAACATGGCTGCTTTCTAGGCTTTAACATTTGTTTTGTACACTGTATCAGCGCCAGGAGGCTCCTTTCAGAGCGACAGTTTGTGCTTTATAAATGCCATATACAAATACAAATACAAACATCTATATTTTGATTTCGATATTTTGAACTTACCATGTTGTAGATGGGATGTCGATATTCTTGCCTTCGATATTTCAGCATCGATATTTCTGTAGGTCGATATTTTGTCAGTGATTCGGTATGGCCTTATGAGGTTCCTTGTCGTTGCAGCAAACAGCTTTTAATAGCAATTCCTGGGGTTCTTTTAGCAGGTGAATTGAATTTTGCCTTGAGCTCCAGGAATTCTGGCACCGCCCCTTTCTGGAGCTGGGTGCGGAATGTCTGTGGGTCTAATGGGAAGCAAGGTAGTATGAATGAAGGTGTGAATGCTCTGTAGCAAAGGTCAAAACCTTGGCGTGGTGCTACTGCTCACAAGTTTACCCATGAACTTGTGCTAATTTGACTTGTTTGGATGAAAGGGGTGTGCACTGTTTTTGATTTCTTTTTCTTCCTGTTCTATGCCTTGTTCCTAGCTGCTTTCTTCCTGTCTTCTCTCTCATGCTGCCTGTATTAGTATCAGCATTTCTCAACAATCCCTTGTGATGTCATCTATACATCACACGCCTGGCAGGCTTTATGACATCATTCACTTCTCAGTTGTGTATAGAGGTGTAGTCTGGGATGCCTGACAAGGAAGCGCTGATCCTGTCTCACTATCCGAAGAACTCTCTGAATCATGGCAAAGGGAGGGAATGCATACATCTTGGCTCCTTTCCAAGATTGCAGTAAGGCGTTGACTGCTAGAGCACCTGGGTCAGGCCTCCAGCTGAAGTTGTTTTCCTGTTGTTTTGGAAGCGGGTATCAGCAGTACAGCGTGCCTCAATTCTACCCCCAGAGAATTAGAGGCCAACGCATCAGAGGATTTAGATCCCGTGGAACCTTCATCTCAAACAACCCTGCAAGTGAGAACTCTCTCCCCTCTCCCTTCTCTTTCTTTCCCCCAAAAAGTGGGTGGCAGACTCAAATACTTCCTTCACAATTGGGGATTGATCACTCAAGATTTCTGAGGAGGATGATGCCCAATCCCATATGATAATGAGGCGTTCAAAAGTTTGATCCATAAAGAAATATGATCCTGTATGTTGGAGACGTTATCTAAAGTTGTTGTATCTAAAATATCACTTCCCTCTGAGGAGGATGGTGTCATTGAAAACCAACATACCCTACTCAATGACGATCTCATTGAATTAAAGGGGAAAAGACTTGGAAAAAATAAGAATATTGATCAAACAACCCCCAAGAGCACTATGGGAGGTCCCAGCACCTCAACTTTTATGGGAGGTCACCGCACCTCAAATACACTGGGTGTCCTTGGCGGCACAACTCTTAACGGTGTCCTCAGCATCACAAACTATCTGGGTGTCCCTAGCGGCACAAAATATCGAAGTACTCCTAGAGGGAGACTGGCTAGTCAAACTGGACCTAAAGGATGCTTACTTCACCATTCCTATGGCCGAATCCCAGAAACCCTTTCTTCATTTTGTCTGGAAAAATCATCTTTACCAATTTCAGGCTCTCCCCTTCGGACTCTCCTCTGCCCCTTGGTGCGTCACCAAGGTCATGAGAGCTGTTGCCTCATCTCTAAGAATAAGGGGCATTTGTTTAATCATTTACTTAGATGACATTCTTATTATGTCTCAAGATCCTTCACTACTAGCCAAAGAGCTGAAGATGTGATGGATCTCCTAGAAAGTTTAGGATTCATCATAAAAAAAGGAAAATCAATTCTGTCCCCTTCCAGATCTATGGAGTTCCTAGGTTTCCCAGTAGACACATTGAAATGTCTCCTTTCACTACCGTCCAAAAAGATTACCAAAATCAGGAAGGAAATAAGACACATCCTGAAGCAACAAGACTTATCTCTGAGAGAGCTAGCCAGATTTCTGGGTCTCCTCTCCTCCTCCCTCCAAGCCATCTTTCCCAGTCCCCTCAAATATGGGGCCCTCCAAAGGGTAAAGGCGAGAGCCCTAAGATCTGGCCTCTGGTACGGAGATCGGATCTGTCTGGATCAAGAAGCCAAATCGGAACTAGCCTGGTGGCTCGAGAACCTAGACGCGTGGAACGGACAAGCAATCTTTGGTTCAAAACCAGAGTTTGTTTTAGAATCAGACGCGAGCCTTCTCAATCCGAACACTGGTGGTATCTGGTCACAAGAGGATTCATCTCACCACGTAAATTATTTAGAACTAACAGCTGGGCTTTACACCCTCATGAGCTTCAAACACTCTCTCCACGTTATGAATGGTATGGATCACTGACATAACCTCGACGGACCGAATATCGACTGTACAAAATATCGATGAAAAATTATCGACTACAAAATTATCGATTGCCTATACTTAAACAACAAAACACAAAAATATCGAAACCACATTATCGACTAAAAAAAACAACGACTACAACAATATCGACTAACAACATTATCGATTTCTAAAACATCGATTATCACATCTTTAAATGAAAAACTGACAAAATATCGAATACAAAAATATAGATAGCAAATTTATTGTTTTTTTAAAATATCGAAATTACTACATCCTTGAATAAATCACTGTATTATCTTAAAATTTAGTCATACTATTCATATTTATTCACTAATTGTTTCTAAAAAGCTATAAAACATACTATATATTTTCCTAACATTTATAACACAAAATAAATACAAACATACATTTTATAATACATAAACAATGTTTCAAACAACTAAACATTTCTTACTGCAAATTATATATATTCCTCCACTTTAAAAATATAAAGATAACATTACCTATACAAAATAAGGCCTTACACATTAAATAAACGTTAATTGGTGTCACCCATATAAGGAAAGCAATTAGCATAACAGGTTAAAAAATTCAAATCCACGAATTAAAACAGACTATCAATTTAAACAACCAATCCTACTTCAGAAACTATTAGACTAATACTATATAAACAAGATTACAGCAAACTAAAAATTCAGCCTAAATCTCCTAACTAAAGGAAGACGAAACTCTGCAGGATTTCTGAAAGAAAACGTATTGACTTCAACATAAAGACAGCTACACCTATATAAAGTAAGTACTACTACATTATTTTCCATCGAAAATGTAACTCTCAAACCTCACACCTATGTTTAAAATCCAAATACCTAAAATATATGTTTTTTTTTACTATTTATCCCACAGACAAAAAGAAAATACAGAAGACCTAGACAACACCTGGACATCAAAAGTTAAATATAAATAAGTAAGTATATAATTTAAATGTAACTTCGACATTTAATAGATAGGAAACTAAATAGAAACTAGCTAAAAACCTCTACCAAAATATCATAAATAGTTATAAAATATTTGTACACATTTTCTCAACTTCCACAGGTACAAAAATATATACACAGAAAATAACAGTTTGAAGAACATCAACACCTGAAAAGAACTACTTGAAATCATAAAAAGATTTACAAGTAAATCAGAAATGTGTTAAACTGTATTATTAGAATACAACATTATTTTATCAAAAAATGTAATGACATTCTCTTTTAATTACCTCCTAGCACTACAATACAAGCATGACTGAAGGAGCTAAATTCATTTATTCACAAAAAGGCAAAATGCTTCTTTGTTTATGGGATATGTCTACACTCAAGAGAAACAAAAAGATTTGAAAGTTTTTTGGAAGTGTACGAAATATTATGCCAACAAATGTTATGGTAGAGCTATAACTCAGGAAACTACTGTTACTTATACTAAGGAACATAATCACCCACCCAATGTAACAGAAATAGAGATTAGACAAATGCTAGATTCCCTTAAAGAAGCTAGTACTAGTACTGATCAACCAACAACTGCTATTCTGAAACACCATTTAAGTGTACTTCCCCAACATGCTTCTAGCCAATTACCATCTATCGAATCCCTAAAAAAAACTATAGCTAGACAAAAAAGAGCAACATGCACTACTCCTCCCACACCAAAAACTTTTGAAGAAGTGCAAATTCCCCCTGAACTCTCTGTAACTCACAATAAAGATGATTTTATACTCTATGACAACAAATGTAAAGATAAAAGAATTATACTGTTTGCCACAGCAAACAACATGACTAAACTTACCCAATGCCAAACTTGGATGATGGACGGTACTTTTTATGTATGCCCCAAACCTTTTTATCAATTATACACTATCCATGGTCATTTCCAAAATGCTAATATTCCATTCCTTTATGCCCTTCTACCAAACAAACAGCAAGCTACCTATCAAGAAATACTAACTGAAGTCAAGCAACATACTAACCACTATTTTCCACAAAAAATTATCATTGACTTTGAAAAAGCAATGATAAACAGCATCCTTAAAACATACCCACACACAGCAATACAAGGTTGCTATTACCATTTTAACCAATGTATCTGGCGACATCTACAACAATCTACCTTGAGTATCCAATACGCCACTGATAGCACTTTTGCTTATCAAATAAAAAAACTCATCGCCCTAGCCTATGTTCCACTGACAGATGTAACTGAGCACTATAACTTGTTAATAGACAGCCCCTACTATAAAAGAAACGAAGAAAGACTAAGCCCTATGCTTGACTACTTCGAAGACACATGGGTAGGAAGGCTACACAGATCAGGCCATAGAAGACAACCCAAATACCAAATAGCTTGGTGGAATGTCTACCTTAGCACACTAAATAAGGAAGCAAAAACAAACAATGCAGTTGAAGGATGGCACAATGCCTTCCAAGCAACTACAGGCCGAGGAACACCTACCCTTCACAAATTAATACAATCCTTACAAAAAGAACAGAGTTACCAGGAGCTCCGAATGGAGCAATCAGTAACTTCGATCGGACCTAAACTCACCAAAGAAAGGAAAAAAATGTATAACACACTCCAAAGTCAAGTTACCCTCTATCCAACTAGCAAAGGACTAGACTATCTATCAATGATTGCAAAAACTATTCTTTAAAACATAACATAACTATACACGTTACATTAAGCATTTTTTTTTTAATTCCTTAATTTTTACATGTAACAATTTGCAATTAAATTATCAAATACATAATATTAACATATATAAAATATATTTAGATAATGTATTTACAAAATGTTACATACAACGTAACTAAAGCAAAAATTAAAACAGTTTCCCCACCCATAAAAAGTTTTGTAAATACTGACCTTTCTGTTGCACCTTCAAACGTAATCCAATTCCAAGCAATCCATACGACACCATAGCAAAAACCAATACAATCCATGGAAGCCCAAAAAAAATGCAAAAATACAAGCAAATCCATAGCGACTCCTCTCCAATGTAATACACACGATATACCATTGAAAACCCGAAAATAGTAATTTTAAAAAAAGAACGCTCCTGGAAAACGTGAAAACCAAAATATTTGTGTGCAAAAATAAGAGTATATAATACTCGTCACACAACTCTGATCGAAAAAGAAGGACCTCCTCAAAAACAGTAAAACGCGACGATAACCTGGAAAAAATAAAATACATACCCACCCACACAAAAACACCCATACATATAAAAAAGACATATTTATACACCAAACATATTATCTTTGTAACATTTAAACATATTAGCTCACGTCACACACCTACAACTAAAACGCGGTAAAAATGAAAGATCGTACACTCTACCTAACACCGAAAACACAATCTTCTCTTAATAACCCTATGTACATAAACTTAAACACACCACACATACACTAAGACTAACTTCATTAACTTCTAAAATACAATAAAAACAAACTTACCCTCTCTAACGCGAAGCAGCATCCAACCGCGATCTGTTGAAGCACCAAATAAGCCTAAATAACATTACGCGGTTAAAAAGTAGTCCCTGTATACAGCAAAAACCTCTTTAATTTCTATATTCCAACACTAAAAAAAATACACTGAGTATTATATTAAGTGTAAATAATTATTTAAATTGTAGAAAATTATTTCTTAAATATTCATTACTTTCAAATAATTATTCAACTGTTATCTGTTACTTTAAATAATATTTTATTATTTATATATACATTTTGAAAATAATCTATATGTTAAACAAATGTGAATATATAACCTTGTTACAAATAATTTGTTTATAAAAATAGCTCATATTAGTTTAAACATTATGTATGTATATAAAAATGTATTTGTGTATTTATCTATGTAAAAATTAATATTATAAATATGTTAAATATTCATAATATTAATTTGTAAAAAAAATATGATTACTTTGTAAAAAACAAAAATGTTACTGCTTTAAAACAAATATACATATGTATCTATGACAATATATTCAATGTCTATGTGAATAAAATAATTGTTATTAAATGAAAAGTACATATTACCAATTTGTTTCTTTAACTAATTAAATTACAATATATGTGAATAAACATATAATTATTTAAATATCATTTATTTGTTAAAAACATATATATGCACTTCATATATTTTGCTGGATAATAAAAACTGTTTACTTACAATTTTCAATAGAAATAAAAAATACATCTCTACTTACAATTTATTTTTTATATGTTAATAAACTGTTTTTCATTTATTCCATTTAACCCTGTGTATGTTTCCTTCTTTATTATTCTATATGAATATTAATTACATATGAAATATTCTATTTAAAAATGCATTTTGAATTTTAATAAATTTAAAAATGTATTTATCTTTTAACTACTACAATAACAATAATTATAATTAATACAAAATTTTTCTATGTAATTTTAAAACTTTATTATAGTATCCTACCAATAATAATTATTTGTATTAAAAATGTTTTCTTATTTCCACTGCACCAATTATAAACTCACAAAACCATACTACACATTAAAACCATACAAATTACAATTCCCACTTCACCAATTGTAAACTCATGGAAGGTGCTGGACACTGAACCCATACTAATTACTATTCCCACTCCACCAAGTATAACATCAGGGAAGGTGCTGGACACTGAACCCATACAAATTACTATTCCAACTCCACCAAGTATAAACGTAATTTTTACCCTGTACCCCTGTACCCAAAAACCCCAAACTGACCCTGAACCCTAAAAATACCCCTTTACCCAAAAACTGAAAACTTACCCTGAACCCTAAAAATACCTCTTTACCCAAAAACGGAAAACTGAACCTGAACCCTAAAAATACCCCTTTACCCAAAAACTGAAAACTGACCCTGAACCCTAAAAATACCCCTTTATCCCAAAACTGAAAACTGACCCTGAACCCTAAAAATACCCCATTACCCAAAAACTGAAAACTGACCCTGAACCCTAAAAATACCCCTTTACCCAAAAACTGAAAACTGACCCTGAACCCTAAAAATACCCCTTTACCCAAAAACTGAAAACTGACCCTGAACCCTAAAAATACCCCTTTACCCAAAAACTGAAAACTGACCCTGAACCCTAAAAATACCCCATTACCCAAAAACTGAAAACTGACCCTGAACACTAAAAATACCCCTTTACCCAAAAACTGAAAACTGACCCTGAACCCTAAAAATACCCCTTTACCCCAAAACTGAAAACTGACCCTGAACCCTAAAAATACCCCTTTACCCAAAAACTGAAAACTGACCCTGAACCCTAAAAATACCCCTTTACTCAAAAACCCAAAACTGACCCTGAACCCTAAAAATACCCCTTTACCCAAAAACCCAAAACTGACCATGAACCCTAAAAATACCCCTTTACCCAAAAACCCAAACCTATAACATTTTAAATATAATTATATACTTACAAATACTTACGTTGTAATGGTATGCGTTGTAAAAGTACCTGCGTAGTAAAAACATTCGTTGTAAATACATGCGTTATAATGGTATTTGCGTTGTAAAAGTTTCGTTGTAATGGTAGTGCGTTGTAAAAGTTGCGTGGTAAACGTTGTATACCTTTAATAAATATTATTATTTCCTTCTTTATTATTAAATTACTTCCCACTCTATTCCCCTATAAACACACAACCCGCTACAGGAAATAAAAAATGTAATTTAACATAATTAGCAAGTAATCAATTAAATTAAATTAATTACCAATGAAATTTTAAATAATCAACAAATATTATTTATTTAACAATTAATTAAATCTTACTACCAAATCATAAATTTACATATTTTATTAATTATAATTAAATCACTTCCCACCCTATTCCCCTACAAACCCACAACCCTCTACATGACATAAATTATTTAAATTAGCATAATTAGCAATTAATCAAATTAAATTAATTACCAATTAAATTTTATATATTTGAAAACTATTATTTAATTAACAATTATTTAAATATTACTACCAATTAATACATTTACATATTTAATTAATTATAATTAAATTACTTCCCACCCTATTCCCCTATAAACCCACAACCCGCTACATGACATAAATTATTTAAATTAGCTTAATTAGCAATTAATCAATTAAATTAAATTATTACCAATAAAATTTTATATATTTGAAAACTATTATTTAATTAACAATTATTTAAATATTACTACCAATTAATAAATTTACATATTTAATTAATTATAATTAAATTACTTCCCACCCTATTCCCCTAAAAACCCACAACCCGCTACATGACATAAATTATTTAAATTAGCATAATTAGCAATTAATCAATTAAATTAAATTAATTAGCAATTAAATTTTATATAAATAAAAAATATTATTTAATTAACAATTAATTAAATATTACTACCAATTAATAAATTTACATATTTAATTAATTATAATTAAATTACTTCCCACCCTATTCCCCTAAAAACCCACTACCCGCTCCTAGAAATTATTATACTATTTGAATTAATTTTTATATTTATTAAATTTTTCTAAATTCATTTTCAATATAAATAAATAAAAAAATAACATATATTTAATCATGACTGTCGATAACACAACTTTCGATATTCTTAAAACCGATATTTTGACTTTCGATATTTTTAAACTACTAGAAATAACGATATTTTTTACTATCGATATTACTTACTCGATATTTTTTCAATCGATATTTTTTAACATACATGAAAATCGATAAAAAAAACATCGATATTACTTACCTCGACATTAATGCCATCTCGATATTCTGGAGTCGATATTATGTCCAGTCGAAAATAACAACTCGATATTTAGACTGCACACCGAATGGTATGAAAGAGGTGTGAATGAGGGACATGGGCCCACCGAGCTAACATCAGACTCACAGGATGGCCGTGGCAGTTCTGCTTCTCGAGGCCTCTGCCAATTGCTTGTTTGATTGTTCAGTGATAGAAAACAGGCAGCAACTCGCAGACCGCCAGTGAGATGCACTTTGAGATGGGAGCAGAGCTTCCATAAGGTCGGTTAATGCCTTATGAGGTACCTTGTCGTTGTACCAAACAGCTTTTAACAGCAATTTCTGGGGTTCTCCCTCAGGTGAATTTAATTTTGCCTTGAGCTCCAGGAACTTTAGCACCGCCCCTATCTGGAGCTGGGTGTGGAATGTCTGTGGGTCTGATGGGAAGCAAGGTAGTATGAATGAAAGTGTGAATGGTGTGAATGTTCAGTAGCAAAGGTCAAAACCTTGGCGTGGTGCTACTGCTCACAAGTTTACCCATGAACTTGTGCTAATTTGACCTGTCTTGGATGAAAGGGGCGTGGGCTGTCTTTGATATTTTTCCTGTTCTATCTTTTGTTCCTAGCTGCTTTCTTCCTGCTTTTTTCTTTTCTGTTTTAACAACTTCATCTCACATCATTCCCTTTACACATTCTTTCATTCCTTCCTTGTTTAATTCTTCTTTGAGCTTTGTGTTTCTTATTGTTTGTCTTAATTTTATTCTTTTATCTCATTGCCTTCCCACCTTCCTCGTTGCTTTTCTTCTTTCTAAAATTGATTCTTGGACTTTCTCTTGTCCAGATTATCTTTTCTCATTCTTAGTGTATCTTTTTCTCATTCCTGCGTCCATGTCTTTATTTTACATTTTCATTTTTTATCATGCTTTTTTACTTTCATCGTGTTATTTTCCCTGCTCCTTATGTCATTTCTTTCAGACATCGATTTTTCATGTATTTTCTTTCCCTCACTTTATTCACTGCAGTTTTGTTTCTCATGTTACTCTGCTATTTTATTTCTTAGTTGATGTTTTTTTGGTGCAAGTCACAATTTGTTTTATTTGTTCTCAATTTTTGTTTTTATAAATAGCACAAACATGATATAATAGGGATGGGCATCGGGCCATCCATACTGATGCTGCAGCACCAGGGAGGATGGGGGAAACGTTGGGCCAGACCGTCATGTGCAGTAATCCTTTCTCCAACCCGAGCTGTGTTGTACAGCCAGTTGGAGAACCAACACAGACTCCCAGCTTCTGTTTGAACAGCGCCAAATAGTATTCCCAGCATGAGAGAAGTCCTGGGATTGGCATTTGAGATACTGCAGTGTACAGCAGTTTGTGACGTCAGAAAGATGAGGATCAAGAGCAAGTGGGCAGCCGTTGTAGCAGGTAAGTGCAATTTTATATATTTCTAATTCTATCTTCAATGATGGTTTTGGTTTGTATTCCCCCCCCCCACTGCACCACTTTGCAATGGGTACTTTGCCAGTACTTTGATATTCGAGTGCCTAGAAGTCCTTCAGCGTGTGTCATCAGTTCAATAGTTCTACTATATAAGGACTTATTTGAAAGTAAAATAAACACATTTCAGACAACCCTCACATCTCTCAGACCTACCACAAATCCAGAACTTATGTTGGTTGCATGAGGGAGTAGTAGTACACATTACCTGTCCACAATAAGGTTTACAACATATTTCTAAAGACTCCCACGTGGCAAAAACATTCAACAGAAATAGGCAATAAATTGATATTAAGATGGGGGGTTGATGTAAAAGCAAGTGAGGGAGCAACTCTGTAATTGGTGAGAAACCGTCTGTTGGAGGCGCCTTTTACATAAGCTAGAGGGGCTATATGTAGCAGATACCGGAAACAAGCATATCTATAGGGTAATGCTTGAAATACTTCAAGCATTGGTGTTCCCTAAAACTTTGCTGCTCTGACTTTTATGTATTTTTCTACAACTGGAGGGGTTTCACTCTACAAGTCATTCACCACAGAAGCCCACCTTAAGCTAGACACATAAAACACCTTACAGGCTTAACACAATCTGCTAGCAAGCAACAACAGATATGATATACATGGATGTCAATTCACTAAAATGCCGGGGGTAGCGGAAGTGACATTACACACTCTTTGACATCCATTTTCACTCACACACTCATACTTACACATTAGTGTAATAAAGAATTGACAGAAAATAGATTGTGGAGCCCCAGCTGCCCGTGTGTAGCTGGCAGTGATTTTGCCACCTCTGAGGCCAGGGGTCGCAAACGCAGTTTCGACCCTTAAATGACGTCCATGATGATATACAGCTCAATGGTGCATTGTGGGTGATTTTAGTGTGAAAAATCGTTTCCTCTTTCCTGGCACGTTCGGTAACTGCTGCCCCTGGAGGGAAGGCCTGGAGGCCTGCAGGATGCACATGGCCTGCTGGTGGGGCATGTGTAGTGCCTGCTCTAGCTGTCAGGGTACATTATTACCCTGGCAATCCATTTCATGTATCTCTGAGTTCAGGAATTAGGAAAAATAAACTGGGCAAAAGTAGCTATGAAAGATCCTGTGCTCAATAGGAGAGAAACAGAGAGACACAGGAAAGAAAGGTACCGCTTTCATAAGATCAAAAAAATGTTAAAAGCCCCGCACCTGTACGTAGCGGTGATATTCTCTGGGAGGAGCTTCTCAGCATTACAAGGGCTGTACTGTAAAAATAGGGCGTGGCAGTAAACCATGGAGCTACACCCCAATCCACAACCCCATTGCCTTCCCCCGGATCAAATTAACCATGTGGTCAATTAAGGTGATAAATGGGAGAAAACGTCTTTGGAATTATAGATATCCATTTGCAGTAAAGGGCCTGGTAATTTTGTGTCCACATCATCCTTCTCCATATTGGGAGCACAAGCAGGGGTGCCATAACCAGCTTGAATCAGTCATTTTACCATGCAACTTAAACCAGGCACAAGGTCTACTGTGAAGCTCATCTTGAGATCCACTGATGTATTTTACAATTTTAAACTCACTGATGCCTATTCTAACTTAGGGTCCATTAATGCTTATTAGAGCTTGAGCACCATTGATGCATATTATAGAATAAAGGCAATTGTTACCTGTTACACCTGGAGACCCATTGATGCTGATGACAATAATGTCTATTACTACCTGGGGCCGTTTGATGCCCAGAGCTGCATGAGGCCTATGGGGCCTTTGAGCGTGTCATAGCTTGGGGCCTGATAATGGCAATCACCTACTGCGGTCTGTTACAAATCGCTGCCCATTGATACATCTTACAGCTTGGGAGCAACTGAGAAGTTTTACAGCTTGTTGCCCATTGATGCATATTACAGCTTTGGATCCACCTTGGCCTGTTACAGTTTGCTGCCCATTGATGCATGTTACCTCTTGGGACCCACTGAAATCTGTTACAGCTGGCTGCTCGTTGATACATGTTACACCTTGGTACCGACTGTGGCCTGTTACAGCTCGCTGCCCAATGATACATATTACAGCTTCGAATCCACTGTGGCCTGTAACAGGTCGATGTCCATTGATACATATTACAGCTTTGGCTCCACTGAGAACTGTTAGAGCTTGCTGCCCATTGATACATGTTACATATTCGGAGTCACTGAGCCCTGTTACAGCTCGCTGCCTATTGATACATATTACAGCTTCGGACCCACTGAGGCCTGTTCCAGCTCGCTGCCCATTGATACATGTTATAGCCTGGGATTCACTGAGACCTGTTAGAGCACACTGCCAATTTATACATACTACAGCTTGGGCCCACTGAGAACATTACAGTTTACTGCCCATTGATACAAACTAAAGCCTCGTACCCACTGCGGCCTGTTACAGCTCGATGCCCCTTGATACATTTTACAGCTTTGGATCAACTGAGACCTGTTACAGCTCGCTGTCCATTGATACATACTAAAGCCTCGTACCCACTGCGGCCTGTTACAGCTCACTGTCCATTGATACATAATAAATCTTGGGACACACTGAGAACAGGTATAGCTCGCTGTCCATTGATACATGTTACAACTTCAGACCCACTGAGACATGTTACAGCTCGCTGCTCATTGATACATATTACAGCTTGGGACCCAGTGCAGCCTGTTACAGCTCGCTGCCCGTTGATACATACTACAGCCTCGTACCCACTGCGTCCTGTTACAGCTCGCTGGCCATTGATACATATTACAGCTTGGGACCCAGTGCAGCCTGTTACAGCTCGCTGGCCGTTGATACATGTTACAGTTTGCTTTCCACTGAGACATGTTACAGCTTGTTGCCCATTGATGCATATTACAGCTTGGGACCCAATGCAGCCTGTTAAAGCTCACCGCCCGTTGATACATACTAAAGCCTCGTACCCACTGCGGCCTGTTACAGCTCGCTGCTGATTAATACGTTTTACAGCTTGGGACCCCTGTGCAGCCTGTTACAGCTCGCTGCCTGTTGATACATGTTACAGTTTGCTTTCCACTGAGACATGTTACAGCTTGCTGCTCATTGATACAAATTACAGCTTGGGACCCAGTGCAGCCTGTTACAGCTCGCTGTCCGTTGATACATACTAAAGCCTCATACCCACTGCGGCTGTTACAGCTCACTCCCCATTGATACGTATTACAGCTTGGGAACCAGTGCAGCCTGTTACAGTTCACTGCCCATTGATACATGTTACAGATGCTATCCAGTGAGACACTGAGATTGAGAGGCAACACACAGATTACCACAAAACATGCAACATCAAGTCCACCAACAGGAACAATTCCATAATTATAGACAAATATTCTTAAAGAGATCTTTTATTATTTCTTTGTTTCGATCTTGGGATTGTTACATATCAACGCAACCAACAGGTTTCACCCTAAACATGGGCTTCTTTAGGGCTTTTCAAATACAAATGTTGAGGTGAAGCTGTAACTTTGTAGCGGGAGTCCTTCCAAGGTTCCCGGTCTTTCACTACCCACTGTATGATTTCACCCTGAAATTTGGGAAGTCCGCCACGATATTCAAACCAGATATTTTAAGATCAGTAGATTCAAATGTCTGTATTATAGAAATATAAATCCCAGTGCTACAAGTGCTCTGTTTGGTAGCGCCGTCTAGCTTGGAGCATCTGTGTGTACTTGCTACCCATTGCTACAGCTCACTGCCCATTGATATATATTACAGTTCGGGACCCACTGAGACCGGACACAGCTCGCTTCCCATTGATACATGCTACAGATTCATACCGACTGCAGCCTGTTACAGCTCATTGCCCCCTGCTACATAATAAAGCTTCTTACCCACTGCGACCTGTTTCTGCTCACTGCCCATTGATACATAATAAAGCTTCGTACCCACTGCGGCCTGTTGCAGCACACTGCCCATTGAAACTTCTTCTAGCTTGGGACCAACTGAGACCTGTTACACCCGACTGCCCAATGATATATATTACAGATTGGGACCCACTGAGACCTGTTTCAGCTGGGTGTCTAATGATACATGTTACAGCCTGGAATCCACTGAGACCTGTTACAGCTCGCTGCCCATTGATACATATTACAGCTTCAGACCACTGAAACCTGTTACACCTCGCTGCCCATTGATATATATTACAGCTTGGGACCCACTGCAGCCTGTTACAGCTCGGGGGCCCATTGATAAATGTTACGGCTAGGGATCCACTAAAACCTGTACATCTTGCGGCCCATTGATACATGTTACAGCTTGGGGCCCACTGAGATCTGTTACAGCTTGCTACCCATTGATACATGTTACAATTCAGGATCTACAGAGAGACCTGTTACAGCTCGCTGCCCATTGATTCATGTTACCACTCTGGGACCCACTGAGGCCTGCTACCGCAAGCTACCCATTGAAACATACTACGGCTTCGAACCCACTGTGGCCAGTTATGCCTGCGTGTCCACTGATACATATTACAGCTCGTGACTGCTCGCTGACGATTGATAGATGTTACAGATCGGACCCAATGAGGCGTGTTATAGCTCCCTGCCTATTGATATATATTACAGCTCAGGACCCACTTGGGCCTGCTAAAGCTCGCTGCCCATTGACTCAGTGCAGAGACAGAATATTGAAAGAAAAATATCGACTTGCACAAATATCGACTTGCAAATATTGTGGGTCAGAAATATCAACATACAGATTCTCGTGGTCAAGAATATCGCTTTCCCTACTGTTGCACTCACTGGAGTGGGAATAGTAATTTTTACCCCTCCGCTATCCAACACTTTCTCTCATTTTCAGTCTTTGGAGTGGGAATAGTAATTTTTTCCCCTCCGCTATCCAACACTTTCCCTACTGTTGCTCTCACTGGAGTGGGAATAGTAATTTTTACCCCTCCGCTAGCCAACACTTTTCCTACTGTTGCACTGTTTGGAGTGGGAAGATTAATTTTTACCCTCCGCTATCTAACACCTTCCCTACTTTTGCACTCTTCGGAGTGGGAATAGTGATTTTTACTCTTCCGCTATCCAACACTTTCCCTACTGTTGCATTCTTTGGAGCGGAAAGAGGAATTGTTTCCCCTCCTCTATCCAATGCTTTCCCTACTGTTGCTGTCACTGGAATGGGAATAGTAATTTTTACCCCTCTGCTATCCAACACTTTCCCTACTGTTGCATTATTTGGATTGGGAATAGTATTGTTTACCTCTCCGCTGTCCAACACTTTCCCTACTGTTTCATTCACTGGAATGGCAATAGTAATTTTTTTCCCTCCACTGTCCAACACTTTCCCTACTGTTGCTCTCACTGGAGTGAGAATAGTAATTGTTACCCCTCTGCTATCCAACTCTTTCCCAACTGTTGCACTGTTTGGAGTTGGATAAGTCATTTTTACCCCTCCGCTATCCAACACTTTCCCAACTGTTGCTCTCACTGGAGTGGGAATAGTAATTTTTACCCCTCCGCTATCCAACACTTTTCCTACTGTTGCACTGTTTGGAGTGGGAATATTAATTTTTACCCTCCGCTATCTAACACCATCCCTACTTTTGCACTCTTTGGAGTGGGAATAGTAATTTTTACTCCTCCGCTATCCAACACTTTCCCTACTGTTGCATTCTTTGGAATGGGAATAGTTATCTTTTCCCCTCCTCTATCCAACGCTTTCCCTAATGTTGCATTCTGTGGAGTGGGAATAGTAATTCTTTCTCCTCCTCTATCCAACGCTTTCCCTACTGTTGCTCTCACTGGAGTGAGAATAGTAATTTTTACCCCTCTGCTATCCAACACTTTCCCTACTGTTGCACTCACTGGAGTGGGAATAGTAATTTGTACCTCTCCGCTATCCAACACTTTCCCAACTGTTGCTCTAGTTGGAGTTGGATCAGTAATTTTTACCCCTCTGCTATCCAACACTTTCCCTTCTGTTGCACTGTTTGGAGTGGGAATAGTAATTTTTAATCCTCCGCTATCCAATACTTTCCCTACTGTTGCATTCTTTGAAGTGTGGATATTAATTTTTACCTCTCCGCTGTCCAACACTTTCCCTACTGTTGCATTCACTGGAGTGGGAATAGTAATTTTTACTCCTCCACTATCCAATACTTTCCCTACTGTTGCATTCTTTGGAGTGGGATTACTAATTGTATTCCCCTCTGCTATCCAACACATTTCCTACTGTTGCACTGTTTGGAGTGGGAATAGTAATTTTTACCCTGTGCTATCCTTCCGCTTCCCTAATGTTGCACTGTTTGGAGTGGGAATAGTAATTTTTACCCATCTGCTATCCAACACTTTCCCAATTGTTGCATTGTTTGGAGTTGGATTAGTAATGTTTCCTCCTCCGCTATCCACTACTTTCCCTACTGTTGCATTCTTAGGAGTGGGAATAGTAATTTGTATCCCTCTGCTATCCAATACGTTCCCTACTGTTGTACTGTTTGGAGTGGGAATAGTAATTCTTACTCCTCCACTATCCAATACTTTCCCTACTGTTGCATTCTTTGGAGTGGGAATAGTATTTTTCCCCCTATGTTATCCAACACTTTTCCTACTGTTGCACTGTTTGGAGTGGGAATAGTAATTTTTACCCTCCGCTATCCTACAGCTTCCCTACTGTTGCACTGTTTGGAGTGGGAATAGTAATTTTTACCCGTCTGCTATCCAACACTTTCCCAACTGTTGCACTGTTTGGAGTTGTATTAGTAATGTTTCCTCCTCCGCTATCCCCTACTTTCCCTACTGTTGCATTCTTTGGAGTCGGAATAGTAATTTGTATCCCTCCGCTATCCAAAACTTTCCCTACTGGTGCACTGTTTGGAGTGGGAATAGTAATTCTTACTCTGCCGCTATCCAATACGTTCCCCACTGTTGCGTTCTTTGGAGTGGAAATAGTAATTTTTTCCTCTCTGCTATCCAACACTTTCCCTACTGCTGCATTCACTGGAGTGGGAATAGTAATTTGTATCCCTCCGCTATCCAAAACTTTCCCTACTGGTGCACTGTTTGGAGTGGGAATAGTAATTCTTACTCTGCCGCTATCCAATACTTTCCCCACTGTTGCGTTCTTTGGAGTGGAAATAGTAATTTTTTCCTATCCGCTATCCAACACTTTCCCTACTGATGCATTCACTGGAGTTGGAATAGTAATTTTTTCCCCTCTGCTGTTCAACACTTTCCCTTCTGTTGCTCTCACTGGAGTGGGAATAGTCATTTTTATCCCTCCGCTATCCAAAACTTTCCCTACTGGTGCACTGTTTGAAGTGGGAATAGTAATTTGTACTCCTCCGCTATCCAATACTTTCTCCACTGTTGCGTTCTTTGGAGTGGAAATAGTAATTTTCTCCCCTGTTCTATCCAACACTTTCCATACTGTTGCTCTCACTGGAGTGAGAATAGTAATTTTTACCCCTCCACTATCCAACACTTTTCCTACTGATGCACTCACTGGAGTGGGAATAGTCATTTTACCTCTCTCGTATCCAACACTTTCCCTACTGTTTCATTCACTGGAGTGGGAATAGTAATTTTTTCCCCTCCGCTATCCAACACATTCCCTACTGTTGTACTGATTGAAGTGGGAAGAGTAATTATTACTCCTCCGCTATCTAATACTTCCCCTACTGTTGCATTCTTTGGAGTGGGAATAGTAATTCTTTCTCCTCTGCTATCCAACACCTTCCCTACTGTTGCACTGTTTGGAGTGGGAATAGTAATCTTTACCCTCCGTTATCTTACACCTTCCCTACCGATGCACTGTTTGGAGTGGGAATAGTAATTTTTACTCCTCTGCTATCCAATACTTTCCCTACTGTTGCATTCTTTGGAGTGGAAATAGTAATTTTTACTCCTATGCTATTCAATACTTTTCCTACTGTCGCATTCTTTGGAGTGGGAATCGTATTTTTTCCCCTCTGCTATCCAACACTTTCCCTACTGTTGCTCTCACTGGAGTGAGAATAGTAATTTTTACCCATCCATGATCCAACACTTTCCCTACTGTTGTACTCACTGGAGTTGGAACATTAAATTTAAATATTTTGCTATCCAACACTTTCCCTACTATTGCATTGATTCTATTGAGAAATGTAAGTTTAAGTATTTTCTAATAGTTTAATGATTTGAATTATTGATATATATATATTTATATTTTTATATAAGGTTAAAGTTTTAAAATAAATGAAAGATAATAGTTTATTAATTATTTTAAAGTAAATGTATATATATATGTATAAATTATGTTTGTGTGTTCATTTTTTTAAATTAAGTTCATTTGTTATATTTTGTTAAAATATATATTAAATGTAATTTATTTTGTTAAAATTAATATTTAATATATTAATTATGCAATTATATATGTATACATATATTTAAATCAATATTTTTACATATATATTTTTTACATTTTGTATTCTATATTTTTTTTCTCATTATTTTTAATAGCAATGTTTTTGTCATCGATAATCTATCAGTGAACCCATTGACACATATTACTGCTTCTGACCCACTGCGGCCTGTTACAGCTTGCTGCCTATTGATACATTTTACAGCTTGGGATCCTCTGAGATGTGTTACAGCTCACTGCCCATTGATACATGTTACAGCTTGGACCCACTGAAGCCCGTTACAGCTCAGTACCCATGGATACATGTTACAGCTTGGGACCCACTGAGACCTGTTACAGCTCGCTGACCATGGATACATTTACAGCTTTGAACCCACTGCGGCTTGTTACAACTCGCTGCCCTTTGATACATGTTAAACCTTGAACCCACTGAAGCCTGTTACAGCATGCTGCCGCTTAATACATGTTACAACTTTGGATTCAATGTGGCCTGTTACAGCTCGCTGCCCATTGACACATGTTACAGCTTCGGACCCACTGAGACATGTTATAGCTCACTTCCCATTGATACAAGTTATAGCTCGTGATCAACTGAGACCTGTTACAGCTCGCTGCCCATTGATATATGTTTCAGCTTGGAATCCACTGAGACCTGTTACAGCTCACTGCCCATTGATAAAAGTTATACCTCGGGAACCACTGCGGTCTGTTACAGCTCACTACCCATTGATACATTTTACAGCTTGTGACTAGCTGCAGCCTGTTACAGGATGCTGCCACTTGATGTATATTACAGCTTCAGACCCACTGAGAAAAGTAACAGCTCGTTGCCCATTGATGCATGTTCAGCTTGGGACCCACCGAGACTTGTTACAGCTCGCTGCCCATGGATTTATGTTACAGCTTCAGACCCACTGAGACCTGTTACAGCTCACTTCCCATTGATACATGTTACAGCTTCGGACCCACTGCGACTTGTTACATCTCGGTGCCCATGGATGTATGTTACAGCTTGGGACCCACTGAGACCTGTTACAGCTGGCTGACCATGCATACATTTACAGCTTCAAACTCACAGTGGCTTGTTAGAGCTCGCTGCCCTTTGATACATGTTAAAGCTTGGAACCACTGAAGCCTGTTACAGCATGCTGCCGCTTAATACAAATTACAACTTTGGATTCAATGTGGCTTGTTACAGCTTGCTGCCCATTGATACATGTTACAGTTTTGAATCTACTGAGACCTGTTACAACTTGCTGCCCATTGATGCTTATTACATCTTCTAGCCCACTGAGACATGTTATAGCTCACTGCCAATCGATACTCGTTATAGCATGGGACCCACTGCTCGCTGCCTATTGATACATATTACAGCATATTACAGCTTGTGACTAGCTGCAGCCTGTTACAGGATGCTGCCCCTTGATGCATATTACAGATTAGGACCCACTGAGAAAAGTTACAGCTTGCTACCCATTGATGCATGTTACAGCTAAGGACCCAATGAGGCCTGTTACAGCTCGCTGCCCATTGATACATACTAAAGCCATGTACACAGTGTGGCCTGTTACAGCTCTCTGCCCATTGATTCATGTTACAGCTCATGACCCACTGAGACCTGTTACAGCTTGCTGCCCATTGATACATGTTACAGCTTGGGATCCACTGAGACCTTGTACTGCTCGAGCCCATTGATATATACCACAGCTTGGGACCTACTGAGACCTCTTACAGCCCACTGCCCATTGAAACATAATACTGCTTGGGACCCACTGAGACCTCCCACTGCTCTCTACCCATTGATTCATGTTACCGCTTGAGAACAATTGACATTTGTTACAGCTCGCTGCCCATTAATGCATATTAAATCTTGGGATCCACTGAGACCTGTTACAGCTGGGTGTCCACTCATAAATGTTACAGCATGGGATCCACTAAGACCGGTTACATCTCAGTTCACACTGATGCATACAACAGCTTGGGATCCACTGAGACCTGTTACAGCTCGCTACCCATTGATACATATTACAGCTTTTGACCCACTGAGACTGTTGCAAGGATTTCTGCTCATACACAGAACTGTGCACAGAGACCTAGGACATTAGTGAATTGTGGTGTACCAGAAACTCACCTCAGTACCTAGAAACCCCAACCAGCTAGCAATGAGTGTCACACTAGCTCTTCGTCCTATAGCAAAGTAACCAATGATTAGACAACCTAGAACATGCGACTTAGGACCATCTCAGGAATGGTGGGAAGTGAGAACACTCTTTTGTTATACTCTCATACCAGTCCACAACAGGAGTTAAAAAGAGACACGGTAAGGTTAAAATATTTATTTAACAACGTGATCTCATGCGTAGTATTTTAGTCAACATAAGCAGACATTTGATTAAGAATATTATGGTCAGCATGGTTACAACTCCATAAAATACAAAAGGAGGAATCATATTACAATGATAGTGCAAACAGGTGATATAGCGCCTAGTTTTAACACCCTCCCTATATAGGAACTATGTTTTATAAACTAAAGAAGGTCTCTTGAGCTTGTTTTGGGGGACCCCATTACCTTTCCGCTCAGTAAGTGTAAATTACATCTGGATCAGCAAGGCTCTCTGCATCCCTGGAATCTTCCAAGTGTGTGAAATTATGGCAAGTGTGCTATGAGAAAGGCGCCAGAATCTTGCTTGGCTCGCAGCTGCCAAAATGTTGTGTCTAGAATTTGTTACATGGACATGTCGATAAACAAGCTCACATATTATGAAAACCTTGGTGGCTCAGCACTCACTGTACAGACTGGGGGCACGATGTATGTCTAGAGATGTTGAAAAACAAACCTTTTCTCATGTATAGACCTTTGTGAAAGCTAACTTGCAAAAACAGCTAAGCAGTGTTGTGCGCAAAAGGCAGCAAAAGGTAAAATGGTGTTTAAACTTCTAATAAGCCATGCTAACATAACATGCACGCAAAAGGAGGCCCTAAACCATACTACAAGACCTGTTACAGTTCACTGCCCAAGAATGTATATTACAGCATATGACCCTGTGCAGTCTATTACATTTCGCTGCCCATTCATACATGTTACAACTTGGCATCCATGAACACCTTTTACCGCTCGCTGCCCATTGATACATGTTACAGATTGGGATCCACTAAGACCTTAACAGCTCACCGCCCATTGACACATATTACTGCTTCTGACCCACGGCGGCCTGTTAAAGTCCGCTACCCATTGATACATATTACAGCTTGGGTCCCACTGCGGCCTGTTACAGCTCGCTGCCCATTGATATATGTTACAGCTTGGGTGTCAACTGTTACAGATCGCTGCCCATTGATATATGTTACAGCTTGAGGTCCACTGAGACCTGTTACAGCTTGCTGCCCATTGATACATGTTACAGCCTGGGATCCACTGAGACCTGTTACAGCGTGCTGACCATTGATATATGTTCCAGCTCGGGACCCACTGCGGCCTGTTACAGCTTGCTGCCCATTGATACATGTTACAGCTTGGGACACACTGAGACCTGTTACAGTTCACTGTCGATTGATACTTGTTACAGCTCGGGACCCGCTAAGACCTGTTTCAGGTTGCTGTCCATTGATACATGTTACACCTTGGGAGCCACTGATTCCTGTTACAGCTTGCTGCCCATTGATACATGTTACAGCTTGGGACACACTGAGACCTGTTACAGTTCACTGTCGATTGATACGTGTTACAGCTCGGGACCCGCTAAGACCTGTTTCAGGTTGCTGTCCATTGATACATATTACACCTTGGGAGCCACTGATTCCTGTTACAGCTTGCTGCCCATTGATACATATTACCGCTTGGGATTCACTGAGACCGGAACAGCTCGCTGCCCATTTTGTACATATTACTGCTTGGGACCTACTGAGACTTGATACACCTGAGTGTCTATTGATACATCTTACAGCTTGGGACCCACTGACACCTGTTACAGCTCGCTACCCATGGATATATGTTACAGCTCAGGACCCTCTGCGGCCTGTTGCTGCTTAAGGGCCTCTGAATCCTAGTTCAGCCTGCGGCCCGCTAATGCATAATACAGCTCGGGCCCGCTGATGCCTAATACAACTTGGGGTCCATTGATGCCTGTAAAGCATGAAGCTTATTTAAGCTTTATTACAACTTGAAACTCATTGTTACTTGTTATAATTTGAGACTCATTGATGCCTGTTACAGTCTGGGAATCACTGATGCTACTTAGAGCTAGGTGTCTATTGGGTTTAGTTACAGCTTGGACGTAATGACGACTGTTACGGCTTGAGACCCATCGATGCCTATTACAGCTTAATGGATCCTTTATAACTATTAAAGCCTGAAGGCAATTCATGCCAGTTGAAGAAAACCGTTCACTGACAGATATTACTACTTGAGGTCTGTTCATGCGTATTACTGTTTAAGACCTTTTTCTTCCTATGATGGCTTGAGACCCATGAGTTTTGTTTATTCTTGTGTCTCAATAACTGACATTTTCTTCCCATCGCCTCTGGTCGCAGGTATACTGCTCTGATGCTGATTGCAGATGGATTTCCTTATGTTATGTTGCATCTACTTTCAAGGTAGTTCGGTTGGCCCTGTATTCTGCAGTATTCACTTTGATGGGTGGGCTAGTTTGCTCTGTTAACGGGTAAAACAGGCCTACATTTTGCAGCATCTCCTGGTATGACATTATAGTAGCGCTACATTCGGTGGTATAGGGAGAGGTAGAAATGTCTTCATTTATCTCTTATCCTGCCAGATTGGAGGTGCGGCATCACCTTCAGTGGCTGGTAAGCTGGTTCTTTGGTCTACATTCCTGTCTTCATTTGCAGCTGTGGACATGATCCCTTACATCCACTTCTAGCTTCTAGTGAATCTGTCTGCGGGCCTCAGTTACCATACTTAACCACAGAATGTGGTTCTAACACATGCGTTTGTCCACCATAAACCCAGGGCACAAGTCCTAAAAAATGAAGTGGGGGGACTAACCTAATGATTCAGTTTGCAAGTGGCATCCCGGCGAGTGCCATCGCGGCATGTGAGGCACGTGATTTCGCAGGAAGTGGCATCTCAAGATGTGACATCAGAAATTAAGCCCTCACATATATGTTTAGCAGGTCTATTGTGAGTATATTTGACCACATTTTCAGTATACTTGCAAACCCTCCTGATTTAGGCAGAAGAGTCACACTTTTGTAAGCTTCACATAAACCAATGTTGCCTTTTGTCAGCGTAAAGCTTCCTCTACCCATAATGCTTTCAAAGAAAAAAATTGTGATATTTAAATTATTACAACACCTCCTCAGGGGTAGTAAGCGCTATGTAACTGCTATTTCTTTTGTGCAAATACTGGGAAAGATCAACATTTCTGACTTCTTACAGTGCATGTATATCTCCTAAACAGAGCCTGAACAAAGTGAAACGCTGCCTCTAGTTGAAGTTCAAGTTCAGGAATTTGTATAGCGCACTACTCACCCAGAGGGTCTCAAGGCGCTTGGGGGAGGGGGTGCATTATTTATCGAATAGCCAGGTTTTAAGTTTCTTTCTAAAGGAAATGTGGTTCTGTGTAAGGCGGAGGTGAGTGGGGAGAGAATTCCAGGTCTTGGCCGCCAAGTAGGAGAAGGATCTTCCTCCCATGGTGGATCTGTGGATGCACGGAACTGCAGCGAGGGCTTGATTGGAGGATCTTAGTTGGTGGGTGGGTGTGTAAAAGGACAGTCGTGTGTTGAGGCATTCGGGTCCTAGTTTGTAAAGGGCCTTGTGTGCGTGGGTGAGGAGGCGGAACGTTATTCTCTTGTTGACAGGAAGCCAGTGGAGGTCTTTCAGGTGACCGGAAATGTGAGCTTGGCGAGGGATGTCCAATATGAGTCTGGCTGATGCGTTTTGGATGCGTTGGAGTTTTTTCTGTAGTTTGGCTGTGGTTCCGGCGTAGAGGGTGTTTCCATAGTCCAGTCGGCTAGTGACAAGTGCATGGGTGACAGTCTTTCTTGTTTCGTTGGGGATCCAACGAAAGATTTTCTTGAGCATACGAAGTACGTTGAAGCAGGAGGATGAGACGGCGTTGACTTGTCTGGTCATCGAGAGGGAGGAGTCTAGGATGAAGCCTAGGTTACGTGCGTGGTCTGTGGGTATGGGTGCAGTGCCCAGGGTCGATGGCCACCATGAGTCGTCCCAGGCAGAGGGGGATGATCCTAGGATGAGGACTTCCGTTTTGTCTGAGTTAAGTATTAGGCGGCTGTTTTTCATCCATTCGGCTACTTCTTTCATGCCTTCGTGAAGATTGGTTTTGGCGGTGTTAGGGTCTTTGGTGAGGGAAAGGATCCGCTGGGTGTCGTCAGCGTAAGAGATGATGTTAAGGTTGTGATGTCGTGCGATGGATGCGAGGGGACTCATGTATGTGTGAAGTGGTAACAAGGTGTGAGCTTTTGTTTCGCCTCCTCTTCATTTGCCTCTTGGTGTGAGGCTCCTGACTGCTGCCAGCCAGGAGACTCCAACTAAAGGAGGCCTGATGACCCCTCAAATTCAGCATTTGTTATGGGCCCAACAGGAGTCATAAATAAGAAAGCCCCCTCCCCGCCTGCACATTGTTGCCATCGAAAGCAGATAACAACGTGCAGCCACTGCTGAAAGTGTCCCGGTATTTGGCAATTACACCGGGACGAACTCAGCATCTTTTTCAGTGAGGCCCATCTTCTTGGCAGGGTGGACGTTGCCCACCCTGTGAAAAAAGTGGGTGTACGCCTTCCACCCGCGTGTACCCCCGAATCGCGCACTGCCTAGACCCCTTCAGTTATGTTCACTATTCCACCACTCCTGCACGGGAAAGAGGCAATTATGTATTTCTGACTCACACTATATGAGCCAGTGTGTAGTAAATTTATAACTATCCAATCCCTAGCGGCACATGACCCAGGATAATATGGTGCATGGCTAAACACTTATAAGGTTTCAAAGGCGAGGCCAAATGCATTGAAAATGCTTCTTAAAACACATAGTTAACCTCAGGAAAGGGATGGCAATCCAAGTCTTAAGGCCACATGACTTGATGATCCTCGCTTCGTGCTGCTATTTCTTTTAATATTCTCACCGTTTTTAAATGACTCTTTACTAACTGTACATTTAATTGAATTAGCAATGTATATAGTATGTCCTTTTTAAGCTAATATATGTTTTTTTACATGTGCTTTTATGATTTATGAAATAGCAATCGAATAAAGCTGTACTTGACTTGACTGAGTGTGCTCTGTATGTAAAAAGCAATTATTGTATGTTTGACTCGGGACACACTTGAAATTCTACTGTTGTGAGATCTAACAGATCAGTAAAACTCTGATTTGGTGCTGCAGTTTTATTTTGTACACATTTCACACAAAGGATTTATATCGTTATGCGTCGCCTCTTCTAAATTAAAATGAAAATAAATCTTTATTATCATTTTATTTTTCAAGCTCCATTAAGAGTCGGCAAGTCTTAGGGGTGGGGCCATTGCGGGGGCAGTACAGTCATGAGAAGGAGTGGTGTGCACTGCACTCAGTACGCAAGTCGGTTTGGCCAGCCATCTTAGGACGGCCATACCGTGCTGAGATGTCTTCAACCCAGCTTCGTTGCCGGGTTGGAGACAGTAAGCACAGGCTGCCAGTGTCCCTGGGAGCCCAAATTCTCGGTGCTCAGGCCAATCCTGATGCTGCTTTCAAGCATGAGAACAGCGTCATGATTGGCCGCAGGGGTCACTGAGAGCCTGTGTGCTGCAGCGAGGACACAGAGCAGAAGAGCGTCAGGTAAGTTCTTTTTTCCTCTATTTTTTAAAAGGTGTTATTTATTTGTTGGTCATCCCCCCCCCCCCACCTCCCCGTCGTCATCTCCCATCCCCACCCCGCCACTCCGCCCGGGGACGCGCCGCTACTGCTGGCTTCTACGGTGGTGCTGGAACGAGGGAATGCTGGAGTGCTGAAGCATCCCCGATATCATGGAAGAAAACCAGCAGAAACATGGGACATAACACTGGGTATTTTAGTACTATCTCTAGTCAACAGCATATCTTAAAAAGAAAACTGTAAGATGTGACTAAATCATAATTATAGAACATTGTTCATGAAAAAATACATGTATTTATTAAGTAGATCTTTCCATTGTGTCCTTCAAATAAAACTTGAAACTACTAACACGCTGGCTGGGGCACAGGATAGGGTCAAAGGAAAATGTCACATTGATTTAAAAACAGCATCTTCTTCCTTTACAAAGCGTACACAGGTTTTAAATTGTAAAACCTTATTTAGAAGTGAAAAGGACAGGTTTTCTCAAGAATCTTTTTGAACATGAAGGAAACAAACAGTTTTAGGATATTTTTGAACATGAAGGAAACAAATAGTTTTAGAACTACAATATCATTTAAATAGTAATTGCTGCTCAACTGCTGAACCATCCCAGGCTTTCCATTGCAATATACACAACTTCTGTGCCCAGCTACTCATTGGGTATTTAAAATAGCTTACAGTGACAAGTAGAACGGAAATATTTATGGTAATGTTTCTTTTTTGCCCTCCATTGACTATAGAAATGTTAAACTCTTTCTTCATGGTTCTGCACATTCCGAGCTGCTTATTTTATGTTCAACATGTATTAAACCGATCCTAATATCGTTTTGCAGCAAATATCTAACAACTTGTTGATGTGTTTGATTTTGCTCTAGAGATTCTATCTTTTGTCTTCATATTGGCAAACACGATCTCTCTTTCATATAAAAGAGCTGTGCACCAATAATGTAAGTAGTTTGTGAGAAAGGTAATGGTGTGACCATGTATTATATGGGATGAAGTGTCCTCTGCCGCACATGATAAGATCATTGAAATTCACCTCGGAGTTCCATAACCTTATAAAGAAACTCAGCCCTCGGCCTCGTTCCTCTTTATGGTCCTGGAACTCCTCTGTGACTTCCAATATTCTTACAATGAATAGCAGGGGGTCCTTTATCCCATATATTTTGTTTGATTCTGCAATGGATTGGGAGCCAATGAAGATTCACTTGAAAAGGTGTGCTCGGTTTATTTCTTTTTTTTAGGTTAAGGCAGATTCTTGCTGTTTGATTTTTTTTTCATTGCAGTTTCTGTTACTGCAATTTTTTTAGACCCGCAAAGATGCTGTTGCGAATATCTAGCTGCTGTAGGTTCAAGGCTCTTGTTAGCTCAATGATATGGGTTGACTCGAGGAATTTTCTGATATCCCTTAAAAGTGACAATTGGGAGTTGTTAATCTTAATTACATTGTTAATCTGTGGTTCAAATGACATTTCCTTGTTGAAGTTAATTTGAAGTTTCTTGATATTCGTTGACTGACCTGATGCTTTAGCTGGGTAAATGGAGGCGAGCTGTAAATTTGTGGTCTGTAATTGAAAATGAGGACGTCAGTTTTGTTCCCCGTGAGGCATAACAAACTGCCCCTGATCCACGATACCACATGTTCCATGTATGCTAAGAGATTATTCTGAAGTATGCAAAAAAAGTGATGGATGATATGCTTGAATTAATCACAGCCACTGATAATTATTTGGGGCCACATCCCAATCCAAAGTTATTTTGCATACAATGTCACCTCTGTTGGGACCCGCTCTTTGTAAATCAGTCTTGACCCTGCTTCATATGGAACAGCCCAGCCCGAACTGCCAAGCCAGCTCCTCCCTGAAATGAGACACACACATCCCAGGACCAGTTTCACCCTAGTTATGGGCTCATCAGCCGGGTACAGCTTGGTTCCAGTGGCACAGTGTGCACAGGACCCACATCTGGGCATACCTGTCCCATTTAGGGTAACACTCTAAAGTATACAAATAAAGTGATGGATGGAATGCTTGAATTAATCGCTGTCACTGTAATTTCTCAGGCCACATACCAATCTATTGTTATTTTGCACACCATGTCACATCAGTTTGGGCCCAGCTATATGCAAATCAGTCTTGACCCTGCTCCAATTGGAGCAATCAGGCCTAAACTGTCAAGCCAGGTCCTCTCTGAACTGGAACACAAGGAACCCAGGACCCGTTTCGCCCTAGTTATGGGCCCATCAGCCGGGCACAACTTAGTTCCGGTGGCACAGGGTTCACGGGCATACCCATCCCATTTAGGTCGACAAACTAAAGTATATAAAAAAGTGATGGATGGAATACTTGAATTAATCTCTGTCACTGGTAATTACTCAGGCCACATACCAATTTATTTTGCACACTATGTCACCTCAGTTTAGACCCGCTATATGAAAATCAGTCTTGACCATGCTCCTATTGGAACAGTCCAGCCCAAATTGCCAAGCCAGGTTCTCCCTGAACCGAAACACATGTATGAATCACAAAGAAATAATAAAACAGTTGTCCAGTGGGACTCATTCTAGGAATACCTATAGTCTAACTTCAAAGTATTCAGTTGAATTGTACAGTGATTAGTCTTATGTTGATATATAATCATGCGAACATTAATCAAGATCTAACATTTCACTTCTTCATAGAAATTATATTGTTCTTCATATAAGAGATATAAATACAAAGTGCAAACTGTACAATGGAAAAGTGCAGATGATGCAGTGCTGGTGTAGATGAATACACATAGGAGTGATAAAAACACACTGTACATATACCTAGTTATTAACAGTTTTGATCAAAGTTCATGTCGAAGGATTATATTAATTCATATATTCCCTTCATGTGATATAGTAACCATGGACCACGGGTGATGACGATTCGTTCCAATCTGAATTGTAGGGTCTCATCTGGAACAATATCATCTGTCTAAAGCACGTTCGGCATCCATACGTATTTGCACCTAGAGTCACAAACATTCTCTGGAGGAACACATCTCTAGATATTGCCTATCACATAATTTATTTAGTAGAAGAAACAGTCTTCTTTTTTCGAGCAAAGTGTAGGAATTGGCTAAAGGGAAGATTATCTTTTATATCTCTTTGGTGGCAACTACAATAATGCAAACATGTATTTCTGTCAATTTCCTTTGTATATAGTGTGGTATACATACATCATCTGTTGTATTTAATGGTGAGGTCCAGAAAGTGAATATCATGGTGTCTGTGGTGCATTGTAAATTTGATATCCGGACACCACATGATCAACAATTCAACAAAGATTCTGAGTTCCTCTTCATTACCCTTCTATTTCATCATAATGTCATCAGTAAACAGTTTCTATAGGGATAAGCGATTTTTCAAAGGGTTGTCTTCCTCTATTTATTTCTCTTCATATTTAGCCATAAACATTAGGTCCAACTCTAGTACAAGGGAGCAGCCCCTCGCTGCCCCCTCTATCTACATACAGAATTGCTGGTTGAAGTAAAAAGAGTTTATTTTAAGGCAGATGCATGTGGTAAGTACAGCATGAACACTGTGGGTACTCCATGTGGCCGAGGTCATTTCCAGGAAGCATTCTAGTACTTACATTGCAGCTTCTTGGGGATATTGGTGTTCAGGCTGATTATGGGGCCTATTAGGATGGCGGGGTGACTTTCGTCAGCCCGCCATCCCTGCGGAGCTGGGACCGTCTGCCATAGGTGCGCCGGTCCCGCCCACCATATTAGGATGCTCCTGCCATACTGGCGGGCGCATCCTGTTAGTTTACCATTGTGGACGGTGCTGCTGGCTGCAGCACCGTACGCAATGTTAAACAACCATGTTTTGCATTGCGATGCACAACATGGTAGGCACCGCGCGGTGCCTGTCGCCTTGAGCATGGCAAAGTAGAGTGGTACCATAGGTACCCCCCAAGTGCAGCTCCCCACCCCCCAGGGGCCCACAATGGGCCCCGTAGCAGAACTCCATTGCTGGCGGTTGTCGGTCTTTGTGTCCACTGCTGACGTATTCATGTTCCCACGCCTTCCTAATCTGGTGGTGGGAAAAATCAGTTTGCTGCCCCCGCCGGCCCTGCGATGGCAGTTTTTCCACCATCATAATCCGCCCCTTAGCCCGGTGTCACCAGAATTTCCATATTTTCCAGTTTATTTATATTTTTTACATAGCTTAGAATGTGGTTTATGAGTGGTTTCAGGAAGGCATCCACATACTTTGACAGTGGCTCAAGTAAAGCATTTACTCCAGATATTATCAGACATCCTGAGGATGTAATGTGTCTTTATGTATTTATGGTAGTGTACGTGACCGGTATTCTGGCTTGTTGACAGGTCAGGAACTTTTTCACCTTATTTGTTAACCATCCCCCATTTACTCCAATTTACACAATTTGCTTTATTTATTCGTGAATGGATACTAAGGGATCATTAGGTATTCTTCTATACCATGGCTCTAGCTTCAGTTGATTCATTACCTCATCTTCATATTCCTTTCTCTCCATGATAATGGTTGTATTCTTTTATGGTTTTTAACCGAAATAAGAAACATATGAAATGTATGAATGATTGTGTCAACTTTATCAGCTGGTTTCATAATAATGTCTTTTTGAATAAGGAAACACCATTACACAAGGGTTCTGAGGCATGAAGATACCATCTACTTTATATCATCTTATGAACAATATGCTGACAAAACAGTTAACATTTGAAAAAACTATTCTACAGGAAGTGGATAGATTTGAAATCAGCAATAATTATGTTAAGAGTACTTTTCCCAGGGAAGAACTACAGGCGTCCAAAGACCAAAACCTGCAGAGGATATAATTGTCAAACCGCTGATAAAGGTGGCACAATCATCATGGACAGAAAGCATTATCAGAGTCTCAGAGATATATTAATACAATGGCGGCACATAAATTGAATTCCATCTCCCTTTCGCTTCCTCTGTGTCCTGCCCTTTTGACTTCATGAAAAAATAGAGATTTCACTGAACAATAGCACTTGGCAAAGGGTGGAAGATAATGATGAGGGGATGGCACACATATTGCTTATATTGGTGATTAAGTGATTGCTTTTCAGCATGCGAAAATATGATTTTTCATTGTTTACAGCTTTGCTCAGGTGGATCTAAAACGACACACTACTTACGATACGTGATTCGTGCAGATATACGAAGCTGACCGCTATATTCTGAAATCCAGATAGCGGTGAAAAGCCCAGTTCTCCCACACCTTGCATATGAAAAACCCCAGGATGCTGGACATAAAGAAGGATAGACAGCATATGGAACATGAGGCAAATAGGTTGACTCCAATGAAACAAGTAGACCGGACCACATTTCTACTAAGTTGCACCAAGAAAGATTTTGGCCAGATGTGTTAAACTTTTTTGCGGTCGCAAGCACTCTGATTTTTTATTTGAATCAGCAAAAAGGTTATTTTCAATGTAAAAAACCATTTTAGGAGTCGGTAAACTTGTACTCTTGAATGGTTACTGAATCGCAGTTTGGAATGGGTGTGTTGTGGGTGCCCCTTCCAAATTTAGATTCAGCAACAAATGTGTCAGTAGTTTGATACTGGAATTATAGTTGCAAATCACTAAGAAAGTTACCATCTTCCAAGTTTGGGTGGTAACAGTCACAAACGGGAGGAACCATTTGAACCAGCTTCCCTTTTCTAAATTGGAGTACCACATTTAGGGGAAGTATGCAGTAGTCCAGGAGATTATTGCCAACTCTGTCTGAAAAATTTAAAAGAGCAAAACTTTTTTAGTGAAGCAGGCCTGTTTACTCTAAGGAAATTGAACGGGTTAAAAAAGTTTACTTTAATTAAAGTCAATCGCAGTCATGGTAGTCTGATGACTGTTGCTGACTACCATCCCTGTGACAAAGACCAATCGAAATTATTCACAATATGCGACCTACCTAATATAGCCTTACAGCCCGCCGTAGATGGCTATACTGGCTATTAAAGGCCCTCTCTGCGAGGTCCTTTCACAAGGGAGAGGGACTTTAATAGCTGGTATAGCCCAGCTACGAAGGGCTATAAGGCTATTAGAACATTCCGCCACTAGAGGGAAGACTGTTCTACCAAAAAGAACAGAGCCTTATGGAGCGTGAGCGTATTGGAATCCCCTCAGTCTCCCTGAAGCCTTTGTCCACTGCCAGAGCTGTGAACAAAGAAACACTGAAATGTTGGAGCTCCAGGGTTATACCAGCCATTATAAGCCCAGAGCACTCCATTGTTCTCAATGGAGTTCCCAACATTCCAATGTTCTAATAAATATTAATTAAGTAGTTCAGATTCCAACTCACTCAGTATTCTTTTTTTGCGAACTTACCTATTATTACATAGGTCAGTTTGCAAAATTAATTTCTGGTTCCATAAAAACTGGTCGCAAATTTCAACTTTAGTACATCTGAACCCTTATCTCTGTTAGTAGAATCAGAGGAATGGACAGTGCAAGACATGTGGAGAGGAGTTGGCCTAACAGCTAGGGTGGTCGACCACCCTAGCTGTTAGGCCAACTCCTCTCCACATGTCTTGCACTGTCCATTCCTGGTTTGAGTCTTGGCAATGACTCTGAACATCCTGTGATTCTGGGCAAATTACGTATTCTCTCTGTGCTTAACAAAAATGAATGTGTCCTCCTTTAATGCAACTGGTGCTATGTAAGAGCTCTGATACCCAATACCGGGTCAAGTTTGCGCTATATACAGCTCTGTAAAAGAAAAGTGATTCCTGGGTGGCACAGTATTATCAAATGTGGAACAGATACAACATGAGTTCTACACATGTGCCTAATGAACACCAGAGGTTGCATGCACACATACATTGAGGTCTGCAAATGTTTACTTTTGTAGACTTAAATGGCTGAATCAACCGACTGTCTCATGGCAAATACATTACAATTATCAGAAAATAGCTGATTCAGTCTGTTATTTAAAAACTGCCATGATTAGGTGCAATTTTAACAGCAGGTGGTAAAAACAATTAGTAGAAACAACTGGAGTAGAGAATTACAGAAGTAATCCTCGATTCACTCACTTGTTAAAATGGGCAGAAGAGTCCATTGCATCACATGGCAGGCTGTTTTACCGGCAGCGCACACCAGGATCTCCAGGCACAAATATCACTGCTCACCTCTTAGAAATGGGGGTCTCTAGTTGGCAGGGTGTTTCCCTTCCCAAGTAGGGACCCTTCTTCCCAGTCAGGATAAAGGGGATACAATTCTAAAATAACCCTTGCTGCTTGGCACAAGCAGTTGGACTTACCCTAGAGGCAGTGTGTTAAGCATTTGCACATAACCAAGAGCAATACAATAAGAACACTACAAAAGGACATAACACCAGCTTTAGAAAAATATCCTATTTTATCTGTTCAAAACAAGACCAAAAATGATAAAAATTCACCATACAGTTCTAAGAAATATCAATAAGCAATAAGCAAAAATATGCCTAAAGTGCAGTTCCTTGAAGTCACTATCTCCATCCGGGGCTATCACAGCATTGTGAAAAGTAAATCTAAACAGTTCTGGCTGACCGCAGTGTTGCAGGCCAGCTATAGCATCGGGAAGACCTGCAAAACAGTACATTTAAATATGCAAGGCATCAGCGACCTCTCGTTGAGCTTTGAAGGGCCATCGTTGGCAGGCTTCAGTTCATGAAGTCAGTGCAGGAGTCATTGGGCCCTTGAAGCCACACGCGTTCCAAATCAAACTCCTCGCAGTTGAAGTCAGGAGCACCGGTGGACGTCTGGGCTGCGAAGCGAAGTGCAGTGGCACGGCATGCAGTGCCCTCAGGTTGGGGTGCAGGCAACAGCTTGGTGATGGTCGTCCAGCATGTTGTTGAGACCAGGGCTGAGGTGTGAAGTTATACACTGCTCGTCGAGGTGCTGGCAGGTCACTGTGCAAGCAGCGCCATTGTCGTTGCTGAAGGGCTGTCATTGGATGATGAACTGGAGTTGATGGCCAAGGCTGAGGTGCGGGATGAAGGCGGTGCATTGTGTAGCTTACGTGAAGCAAGGCCGTGCGAAGTGCAGTGCCCACAGGTCATGGTGCAAGCAGCGGCTCGGGGGCTGCGCCAGGTGTCGTCGGTGAGACCAGTGTTATGATGCAAAGTGCGGCGATGCCCTCTGCGGTGCCTTCAGGACACAGAGATGGCAGCGTCATGATGGCTGATGGCTTCGGGTTGTTTTTTCGTCTGTTGCAGCACAATACACACAGGTCTGAGTGCTGATAGCAGATGAACTTGAAGTCTTTGCTGTTCCTGAGATTTTATTATCTGGGGGCAAGCTCTACCTCAAGCCCTTGGAGGAATTCAAACAAAGAAGTTGCAGAAAGTTCAGTCCAGTCCTTTCTCTGCCCAGAATCAGCCACTGCAGGCCAGCACTGCAAACCACTCAGCAAAGTGGTAGTTCATCCTCTCAGCTTCTCCAGCTCTTCTTCTTGGCATGTTTCTGAGTCCAAAAGAGTTCTAAAGTTCTGGGGTCTGGGCCCCAATATTTGTGCCACATTTCCCTTTGTTCTTTTGTGGCAGAGAGTCTCTGTTCTCAGTCTAAACCAGTTCTGTCCTCTGTGGCCCAGCGTCCTGGCAGGGGGTAGAGACAGCATTGTTTAAGGCAGACAAGGTCAATTCAGGTGCAAGGAAATCTCCACCCACTACTCCAAATGCAGCCCAGGTCTAGTCAGCCCAGCCCTGACTCACCCAGGAAAGGCAGGAGACACCTCAACCCCTCAAGTGGCTGCCTACAGTGAATGCACATCCACAGCCCCTTTCACTCCAAAGCGATGCAGTCAAGCCACAACCCAGCAGAGGAACACAGGATGATTATGCAAGAAAATACCCACTTTCTAAAAGTGGCATTTTCAAACCACAATTTAAAAACCATCTTTACTAAAAGATGTGCTATTAAATTCAGGTATACTAAACTCCATTCTCCTACTTTGTCCCAATGGAAGGTTGTGCTTGTAAGATGTTACAAAGCAACTCCCATTCATTCCTATGGGACAAATAGCCTTTCAATAGTGAAAAACGAAAGACACTGCATTTCACCATCAGGACATGCCACACACCCCAGTACATGTCCTACCTTTCACCTACAGTGCACCTTGCCCAAGTGGGTACCCTGGGCCTACCTGAGGGGTGCCTTACATGTGAGAAAATGGAAGATTAGTTTAGGAGAGAAGGATCTGCTTACTATGGATACCCCCACGTTTTGCTGATGTTTCACTCTTTTTCTACTTTAGTCTGGCTGGGGCCCTGCTTTCCAGGACCCCAGCATAGCTGCTTCCTCTCTAAAATGATTGCAAGTACTTTAGGTACACTCCAGTTTGGTTACTGGGGTACCCTTATGAGTCCCTAGTATATGGTACTTTAGGTACCAAGGGCATAGGTACCCCAGAGGCCTACCTGGGGCTGCACCATGTATTATGTCACCCCTGGGAAGCCTTCCAAAATAACACCACAGGAATGCTACTGCAGCCTGGGTAAGGTTGTCCATGCACCCCTTACTAAGATATAGGTTACCTATATGTACCTTAAATCATTGCACATAGAAACCTATCAGTCACCCCACGGCAGGCCTTATCAATCCTGAAGGCAGGATGCTTGGTTTTGTGTGAGAGGGCACCCATGCATGAGCTGGGTCCCTCTGCAGCGTTCAGAACCTATTCCCTGAGGCTGTTCTGTGATGCAGCCAGACCACATACTCTTAAGTGCGTTATAACCTCGTGGTAAATGCTAACTTTGGAATGACTGCATGGAAACATGTTGTGTTTGGTGTCAAACACTTTGGAATCCTACCCCCACCAGTCCTGGCGGCAGGGGTAGAATTCCACCCTTCTAGAGGGAGAGACATGTACACACCGGTATACCCAGTACCAGTTTAAAAGAGCCCTGGCATCACAAAATGGATGCTGCAGTCACAGACACAAGTCTGGCCTCCTGCTGCTGACTGAAACTCCGGCAAGGGAGGCCTGGACAATAGGGTTCCTGTCACAGGGAGGTGTACCCACCTCCCAGACAGGCCTTAGTGGATTGGGGCTGGGTGGGTGCACTCTGAGAGTCTGAAATCTGCACTGAGGGCACATTTGGTGCCGCCCCTGTCCATAGCCCAGTTCAAACCGGTTCAAACAGCCCCTGCTGTGGCATGAAACTGGACAAAGGAAATGGGTGTAGCCACCCCTCTTTCCAGACTCTCCCATAGATGGGTCCCCAGAGTAATTCCAACTCCTTTCTTAGTTATAAGTAAGGGACCCCTGGCAACAGGACTTTGGATTACACCTGGACGAAACTCTGAAACTAAATCCTGGAACTTCGACGCTCTACTCAAGACTAGAGGATGGAAGAATCTCCCTTGGGTTCAAGGTGTGCTCCCCTGCTTGGCAGGCACCAAAGATGCAAACTGCCGGTCTGCATTTACAAAGCTCCCGCCGGATGCTGACAACTTTTCTATACCAGAGGAAGACTTCCAGACTTCTCAGGGGCCAACCCGAGTCCCCAGCAAAGCAGAGACCTGCAGCCATTGTGAGTGATGTAGAATCGGAAAACCTGGACACCGTGTATATTTGCAAGTGCATTAATTTCTCAATGTCTCCCGAAGTTGTGCTTTGGGTTACTTGTAGCCCAAGCCCTGAGCACCTTTTGCATCAAAGATTGTGGGCCTACACTCCATGAATGTTCCGTGATCCCGCTTCTTGCATTTCTGCTTGAGGCTCCTTTGTGATCCCTGGTCTGTCAACTGGTGGGTCCCTGTGAAAGCAACTCTGATTTTCTTTGTGCATTCCTGGTTGCTTCGGACGTGCCCGGACTCTCCACCATGTGGTGAGTCCCTCGGACCTTGCTGGTCCACACCAAAGGATTTCTTTACTTTCTGCATGGGTTGCTGTTGCTGAGGCTTGTTGGGTCCAATCCGGTCACCTACACCGCAGTACTCAACATCCTTTGTGGGACAGCTTGATTCCAGATCCTGGTTGCCATCGACGCCTCCTGGTCCTCGTGGCTGAAGAGTCAAGCTTCACCTCTTTCACCTGAAATCACCCGACATCAATGGGCATTTGACTATCGTGCCCCTTGTCACTGGCAAGTGACCGAGACTCTGTGCCCTCTGCTTTCAGGTTCTTCTCATCTTCAATCCAGGCTTGGATCACACCGGAATTTTCCACTTCGACGGCAGCAGCACTTTGCAGCAGATCGCCATTGAAAACGACGACGATTCCCGACACCAAAAGACACCCATGTACACGGCTTCCCTGGGTGAGGTAACTCGAGTACTCCAGTGCTTCCGTGGTTGTTGGCCCGAGAACGCCTTAAATCTAAAGGGGTTTGCTCAAAGTCCTCTCCTATGTGTCCTAATCTTTACATTTCCAACTGCGACCTTCCCCATAGAAGCTAACGGTAATTTGCGGCTGTGTTCTCACAGTGCACGTGCCTCCCGTGGGTTCCCTGTGTCACTCCTTGGGAGGTTCCTTGTGGGCGCAGCGATTCTACAGGCTCTAGGCCTTGTGTCTAGTCAAGTCGTGGTTCTTATACCACTTTCTTAATATATGGTTTGGTACGACCCTAGGGCTCAACATATATTGTGCTAATTTACTGTGTGTTATTAAGTGTAACTTATGTGTTTTGACCTCTAGCCTCATAAAGAGACCAGTAGGGTGTGTTTGCTAGAAACTCTACCCACACCAGTAGACAAGGTCAAAAACCTTGGTATAATTTTTGATAAAAGACTAATTTTTGCAAAACAGGTAAATCAAATCGCTTCCTCTGTTTTTTATTTCTCTTAAAGACCATCAGGAAAATCCTTCCCTGCATCCACACCTTCTAAAATCAGTTATGACAGCTTTGATTCTATCTAAACCTGATTACTGCAATGGACTCTATATTAACATGCAGCAAAAAATCACGGCCAAACTCCAAATTTTACAATATGCGGCAACACGGTTAGTATTCAATCTACCTAACCACCACTGCATCCTTGGCATTACATGAACTTCATTGCCTTCCTATTCAAAAAGAAATGCTTTTAAAGCCCTATGCGTTGCCTTTAAGCCACTACACAATATGGGGCCTGAATATTTTATTCAAAGCTTTCACTGGTACATCCATCCGAGAGCTCTTCGCTCCTTGACTTTAAAGAACGTGATTGCCTCCAAATTTAGGAAATCTTCCTGGGGAGGCAAAAGTTTTGCTGTAGGTACCTCTAATCTATGGAATTCTCTTCCCCTTGATCTCAAATGCTCTAAAATTTCCTTTGCAAAAGGCAGTGCCAAGACACACTCGGGTAATCGAGCACTATATATACTAAGTACAAATATATATATTTTTTTAAACCAAGAAGAATGTGTGTGTGGCTGACCCTTCTTCAGCGTGACAGACCCTCTTCTTGTCGGGGAAAAAGGTGGATGGATGAGCTGCAGCTGGCTATTAGAGTACATGTACCATTCCAAAGATGCCTTTCAATGCCTTCTCAGAATGAAAGTTTATAATGATTCCAACTTCCCAAAAATCATTTCCTGGCTATAGAAACTATGTACCATGGTTGCCTATCAAGAAAGTTATGGTCCACAAGGAACTTATACTCCAAGCTTTCAAGACAGATGGTTTCTATTATAATCCTTCTTGCTTTCATTCAGGTGTTGTAGCATGTTCCCTTAGACCCAGGTTTCTGTCAAAATGGCCCACATACTCTGAACATCGCTCCATCCACTTCTGCTCCCGAAGACACTCATTTTCAGGAGATCTACAGTAGGGCACCACATGGAATGAGTGACATAGGTAAGCACATCCAGTGTAGCATCCTTAAACTGGCATAATTAGAGACTGCATATGATCAAGAAACACAAAGTGGGCATTAAGTCAGACCCTGACAGCTAATGCCTACAAAATGTATTTTTAGATCAGCAGGGGTGCGTACTCGCTCCTACTTTATTCACTCTATCCATGAACGATGTAGTGGATGTATTATTAAATTGTAAAAACGACGTAATTTTCACCCCTACGCTATCCAACACTTTCTCTACTGTTGCATTATCTGGAGTGGGAATAGTAATTTTTAACCCAAAGCTATCCAGCATTTTCCCTACTGTTGCATTATCTGGATTTGGAATAGTTATTTTTACCCCTACGCTATCCGACACTTTCCCTACTGTTGCACTCTCTGGAGTTCGGATAGTAATTTTATTCCCTTCGCTATCCAATCTTTTTCTGTATTGTTTTAGTTAATGTTGTGTATAATTTATTTCAAAAAGATTAAAAATATTGTTGTTTTTTAATTTGTTATATATAGGTTTTTTATTTTTTTATTTCAATTATTTTTGTTTGTGTATATATGTATCTATAATTTATAAAATGTTTTTAACAATTTATTAGTTATTACAATAATTAGTTACTAATATTATTAAGTAAGTATATATATTATATTTTAAATGTATGTTTAATTTACTTTAACATTATATGTATTAATTATGATTTTTAAACATTTTTAAATATTGTTAACTATGTTTCTTCTAATTATATGTATTATTTACTTTATTTTACATTATTTTTTTAACATTTTAAGAAAATTATGTTTTTAACAACAATATTTTAGACATTAATATCTTTTTTCTTGATATTTTTGTACTTACCATGATATAGATAGGATGTTGATATTCTTGACTTCGATATTTTTGTCACAATATTTTTGTACCTCGATATTGTGGTAGTCGATATTTTGTCAGTGATTCCTTTATGCTATCTAAATGAGTCACCGTAGATGGTTTGAAAATGTGCACAAGTGGATCCTGAGCTCAATGTGCCATAGTCACAAAAGCTGCACCTCAGCGATGAGTGCCAACAACGCTGAAAGGTTTCTGACATTGCTTGTAAACCAATAGCACAACTATCGACTTTTGTGGGCCCAAAATACATACCAGGCCTCAGTACTGGGTGTGCTATCATTAAAAAAGATGGAATGGTATGGACACAGAATAATAACCAGCAGTTAGACTGATTCAAACATTTACATCCATCACTTTAATGCTGTCCTATTGTAGCGTAGAATCCTTGATCAAGGGCATTGATGTCACTCCTTATCCTCAAGAAGCAAACTATGATGGCAACAATGCACCTGAAGAGTGTCTGCTGGTCACTTATGGAACTTCCTTGTGCACATTAAACATGCCCAAAACCTGCAAGGATGAAATATATTTCTTACACAGTATGGTATATCCAAGGAAGACAGGGCACAAAGTTAGTTCTGTATGGCCTCAGTTAAGGTAAGAATAGTTTAGATTTTGGTGAGGGAATGTCTCATAAGCATCATTGATTATGTAAACTATGCAGTACTTAAATTGTGAAAAAATAAGGGATGGGGCTCTCATCAGGAGGACACTGCAGCTTGCACCAGCCCATGGCTCCTGTCAGCTCCGCCTATGACAGAAACAACACAACTGCTAACCATGAAACCCTACAAGTGTGGCGAATCAGACTATTGCAGGCAACCAAAGTTGTAGGAATGGCTTGGAAGGCAGGCAATAGTCATTTATAGTCATTGTAAGTTATATTGAATAAATAACCAACTGTTGTTGTCCTTCTCTCTATATTAGACAAAGAGCACCACCATGTGGCAGCCTGTCATAAGCGCCAGTTTTGATAATTATGTACTGGTGCCGTGCACCCGAAAATAGCTGCTTAAGTTAAGCACTGAATATAGGTTATGTAATCACAAGGGCTGAGGGGGTCAATCACATGGATTAATGCTCTCACTTACTCTCTCTCTTGCTCAACGACTAATTCACTCATTAACATGAATACCTATTTGAAACATAGACTGTGGCTTTCTGTAGTTTTCACTGCATTTAAAAGGCAGCTTTCCAGCCACTGTCTGACCTCCTTCTATATCTCACATAGAAAGGGAATAGTGCAAGACACCACATCTCCTCTTCAAGGGTCTGTTAGGATCTAGCACCAGTGAACTGATGATGTGAAGGGAACTGATATCAAAACACCAGGTGTTACAGCACAACATCTTGAAGTAAATTTGAAGCACTAGTGTTAAGGGGAATCACTGACAGAAAATGTAAGAAACTGGGTTATTAGTTGAGAGGGGTGAGAACCCCACTCAAGTGATAAACACAATCCTTGTCAGGCTGAACCACAAAAGTCACTAAATAAATCTGTGCTTATCCCTCCGGTCGCTTGGCACAAAGCAGTCATGTGTTACTTAGAGGCAATGTGTAAAATATTTATGCAGCACTCATAAATTCAAAACACAAGAATAATCTCAAACCAATTTAGAACAATAGAGAAGTGGATTGACATCAATACAATAAAAATACAATCAGTAGAATTGGAGTTATGAGATTTAAAAGTTTTAGGTAAAATAGTGTCAAAAAAGCATGAAGTGGCAGTTGCAGAGGTCTGGTCACACTGGAGCACAACCGAGCACCGGATAGAGCCCTCGACAGGTGCGATTCACTAGGAGTTGTAACTTTTGTCCTTGGTGTAGGGGCTACGTGGTGCTGCGATAAAACGCTCTGTGTCTTGCTGCATCGGGTCCATGAAGCCACGATTAGGAGCTGTGAGGTGCTGCGATGTGATGTCATGTGTCAGTCTGAGCTGCACTGCGTCAGATCCAGTGATGCCCCTGATCGGGAATTGCAAGGTGCTGTGATGTGAGGTCCTGTTTTGGTCTGCGTCCAGATCCTGTTGGATCCGGTAAAGTTGCTGATCAGGAGGTTTGGTGCAAGGTCCTGTTTCTGTCTGTGCTGCTTGCCGTTGGATCCAGTGAAGCCATCATTCAGGAGCTGCGAGGTGTTGTGGTGCGCCTCAGCCAGTCTAGGCCACATTGCGTTGGATCTGGGGAACCCTTCAGTTGCACAAGGAGGAGTACACCCACTCCACCCAATCCAGGACCTCAAGGGCACGGGGTTAAGGACTGACTCTTACAGAGGCCAGCAGAGGGGATCAGATCAGTTCCTGTTGAGTAAGCTGGAAAGTAAAAGAGGACTCTGAAAGTTTGTTGTGTCCCAGCAACTGAAACAGTAGGACAGCCAAATTACACTCAGAGTCACTTCTGGGTATCCTGGGTTCAAGGATAGCAGGTACAGTATTCCTTCTTCAGACAACAGGTCAGTCCTTCTTCTGAATCTTCCACAGGTACAAGAACATTCTGATGAGAGGTTCTGTGGGAGCCACTTTTGTACCCAGCACCAACCTGTACCCCAAAATTGGATCCGGTAAGCTCTTCCTGCTTCCCTGGATTTGGCTTCAAACTGTCTAGGATAGCAAAGGGCAGGCAGGTCCAGGTGTCAGTTGCATTTGACAGAGCAGGCAGCCTCAGAAGTGAGGAAGGGGGTGTACACATCCCTCAGGTTATCCTTTAAAGCTTAAGAAGGACTGAGTGCAATCCATGTGAAATGGGTTCAGCAAAGGAAGGCAAAAACCTGGGGTAACCTTGTAGAAAACGTCGCGTCCAACAGACAAATATTGTGAACAATAAAAGCTGATCATTGGTCAATTTCTTGAACCAGAAGCTTGAAATTGCCAAACATACCACTGCTGCATATGTGCTCAACGATACAGTTCAAACTAGTGAGACCTTATGAGACCATGATCTGAGATCAATTGTATAGAGCTCTCATAGGGAAGATCATGCTCACAAAATTACTCCAGATGTCATAACCACATATCACATCACCTCTGCCGTCACTCTGCACTCACGTAAACACTGATTGCTCTTAATGTGGCTTGTTGTTTATTGCTTGTGAAAAGCGCCCAACTTATTTCTAACTTTTTTTTTTTTTAAATCTCTTTATTAGCATCAGATTGGTCCGTGCAAGCATACAATTACACAGTAAACTGGTTACAATGAAAACGTTAGTGGTCATTATTAAAAAAAAAAAAAAAGGGCAGATGGAGGACTGGACCAATGACATGTACAAGCAGTGTAACACAGTCCAAAGTCTCATTTTCACTTTTCCATATCTGAGGGAAAATTGCACACGTGGAATGATGATACAAAGAGATACAACCGTTACCAAACAGAACGAAAATGAATGAGCCATCGCGACAGAGAGAGCGGCGAGCAACACATCAAATGACAAGGAAAACGGAATTGGCCTAGGCGCAGGCAGGCAAGGGAGGGTAAAACGACAAATGTAAGATCAGGGGGAAGCAACCATTGCAGCAGGGGTAAGGTATGCAAGAGAACATAAGAGGGAAGCATCTCGGCCCCAATCAACATGCAATCCAAGACCAGCAACTCATGCATATTCATTTCCGAGAGTGTGCATATGCCAAACCCTGTGGAACGCAGTGTTTAGCGCATGTTAGGGTAACCAAAACCACCTAACCCACCCCTTCCGGGACAATAGAGCTAGCAGCTTGGGAGTGTGCATCCCGTGTAATCTTGCTAAGATACTGTCGATATGGGCCCCAGATGTCGAGCGGGCGTGAGGCTGTTGGGACCTGTGTGGAGTATTCTACGCTATTGGTATTGCATTGGGCAAGGCTGCGCATCCAAGACTTGGAATCAGGGATTCGCCTGGACCCCCAGAGTAAGGCAATTTCCCTCTTCGCCAGCAGGAAACCTATGGCCGCAAGCTTACGCGTGGTCCGGGGGAACTCAGCGACATAGCCAAGCAGTGCAATTTCCGGCTTGTGTTGCAATTCGCATTCTAAAATGTCGCCCAAGATGTGGTGTACCTGTAGCCAGTAGGTGTGCAGTTTCGGACAGGTCCATGTGAGGTGTGCAAAATCTGCATGTGGAGCTGTGCATTTAGGGCAGTGGTGAGGCCTGTTCGGGTCAATTCTGTGGGCCAGTGCCGGTGTGAAGTAAAGTCGCCTCAAAAATTTAAAATGTATTAGTTTATGTCTACTGTTTACAGACACCTCTTTAGTGGAGCGGCAACAGGCATCCCATTGGGCGTCCGTGATGGGGCCACCAAGATCAAGTTCCCATGCCGCACGAACCTTCGCGTCCGAAGCAGGCAGGGCCGCCACACAGAGTCCATACAGCCTGGAGACCATGTGGGCTCCTGTTTGTGACTGGAGCAGAAAAGTCAATGCTGCCATGTCATCTGGCGGCAGTGGGAATGAGGGAAACTGTGTTCTAAGCATGGACCTCACCCTGGTCAGGACAAAGGAGTCCATGAACGTTCGGGCCTCAAATCGCGGATCCTCGGTCACCGAAAAAACATGGCCGTCCGGAAACAGATCCCCTATTGTGGCGAGCTGGTATTTGGATAACGTTCTACGGACCACTGCCTCCGCGGTGATGGGGAGCCAGTGTTGGTTAGGCAATGGAAGCGCCGGGGAGTACAACACGTCTAACTGGAGCAGTCTACGCAGCTGCAACCAGGCCCATGATGTAGTGGACACAGTTTGTATGTCAAGTGGGTCTCGGGGTAAACCTTTGGGCAAGATCGAGTTGAGAGTAAGCGGCAGTACCAAGTCCGCCTCGGGTCTCAAATATGGGATCCGAGCGTCTGGATGGAACCAAGGATGTGCATAGGCGCACTGCGCGACTAGGTAATAGATATAAAAATCTGGCACTCCAAAGCCACCCCGCTCATAAGGCAGCGTCAGGGTGCGCCAAGAAACTCGAGGATTTTTATCCCCCCACACCAAACGCAACAACAGAGAGCGCAATTGGGTGAAAAAGACCTGAGTGAGCGGGATCGGGATGTTATTAAATAAGTACAGAAAACGGGGAAGTATAACCATTTTAATTATGGCGATACGGCCGGCCATCGAAAGAGGGAGGCGAATCCAACGAGCGAGATTATCCTCCAGAAAGTCTAACGCCCGTCCGTAATTGAGACGAATCATGGATACCGTGTCCAGATGTACGTGGATACCCAGATATTTCACTGAGTCTGTGTTCCACTCAAGCGGGAACGGACAGTCCCAGCGGGCAGTGGAGGGGGTGAGCGGAAAGATGTCAGATTTGTGCCAGTTAATACGAAGTCCGGAGTATTTCCCAAAGCTTTCCACCTCAAGCAGCAAGGGCGATAGATTGGTCTCCGGAGACCTGACATATAGAATGGTGTCATCTGCGTAGAGGGAGACGAGTAACGGACCCGTCCGGAACTGGAGCCCGCGGTGCAAGTGGCGCTCCTGAAAGTGGCGCACCAATGGGTCCATGGCCAAAATATATAATAGGGGGGACAGAGGGCATCCTTGTCTAGTACCCCGGGAAAGAGGGAAGCTATCAGAAAGCGTGCCATTAAGCCGCAATCGCGCTCTGGGGGCAGTGTAAAGCAGCTCAACCGTGGAGACAAACAAGGCCGGCATGCCCATCCTGTGCATGACGGACAAAAAGAACGACCATTCTAAGGAGTCAAAAGCCTTCTCGGCGTCCAAAAACACCGCAGCTGCCGGTGTATCCGGGTCAATCCTGTGGAGCACAGAGAACAGTGTCCGCAGATTAAAGGAGGTGGATCTATGGGGGACGAACCCGGACTGGGCCGGCGAAATGATAGATTCCATAAGCAAAGACAGTCGAGTGGCAAGGACTTTCGCCAAAATCTTATAGTCAAGATTCAGTAGGGAAAGGGGTCTGTAGGATCCGCACCTAGTGGGGTTCCGTCCCGGTTTGGGAAGTAAAATAATAACTGCCTCCCGCAACGTGGGTGGCAGAATCCCTGTCTCCAGTGCCTCGGCATACACTTCGATCAGGCGAGGTACCAGTTCCTCCTTGTACTCTTTATAAAAGTCGGCCGAAAAACCATCCAGACCCGGCACCGAAGAGCCTTTTAAAGCATCAATGGCTTCCACAACGCAGTCCGGGTCGATAGGCATCGCCAGGAATTCCTGCATATGTTTCTCTAGGAACACCATAGAGATTTCATTAATATAGGGGCCAGGGTCACGACAGTCATCCGTCAGGCTCGAGGTGTACAATCCCTTGTAGTAGGAAAGGAAGGCATCACAAATGGCAGGGGTGGTCTGATGACGAGTACCCAGATCGTCCACCATGTCAGAGATGTATGAAGCCTGGCGGGGGGGACGGAGCAAGTGGGCCAAGAGTTTGCCAGGCCTATCACCTTCACCATATTGTCTAGCTGAGTGTTGCGTGCAGAGATATGACAGTTCCCTGTCTGCAGTGTCTCTGAACTCCTGCAGGAGTGCTAGTCTTCTCGCCTCTACCCCACCGTCTGTGGTAGTGAGCGTGTCTGTGTCTAGCGCGGCAAGTTCCGTCTCAATACGGGTCAGGGAGGTACGGATGTCGCGCAAAGCCCCTGCATGCTTGTTAATGCAGACCCCCCTAATAGTGGCCTTGAATCCCTCCCACAGTGTAGCCCACGTGTCCACAGAGCCCTCGTTGAACTCAAAATACTCCTCTATGGCAGTACGAATGTCTTCTTTAAAGACCGGGTCAGATAACGCTTTGCCAGGAAAGCGCCATTGCCTCTCATACCCTCCCAGTCTGGGGATCAGTAGGGTAAGCACTATGGGAGAGTGATCAGAAAGCGTGCGCGGGAGTGTCGTATGGTCTCCCACCCAACCGGCCACCCCTGGGGAAAGGAGCCAGTAGTCTATTCTGGTGCTGGTGTTGTGATACCCCGAATGATGGGTGAAGGTGGGTGTGCTAGAGTGTAAACGGGCCTCAATGTCAATTAGAGGGTAGTGGGCGCACATATCCGCCATCACAGCACGGGAACGGGGCTTACAATCCGGGGAAGAGGAGGTACTATCTCTGGTAGGGTTCATCAGTAGGTTAAAGTCCCCTCCCATTACCATCATATCAGTGTCTAGACGCAGCAGAACATCCTGGAGACCCTGGAAGAAAGCAGGGGAGTCTGAATTGGGGCCATAAATTCCAACAAAGGTGATCTTGAAGCCCAGGAGCACCCCCGTAACCACAACATATCTGCCATCTACATCAAAGACACTGTCCGAGAGCACAAAAGGGACGCGTCTATGTATCAAGATCGCCACACCCCTGGCATACCTGCTATAGCTAGAAAAAAACCTATGCGCTCCCCAGCTTTTGGCAAAGGAGGAAGAATCAGCTCCCACTAAGTGTGTCTCCTGTAGGAATAGGACATCCACCCCATGTCGCGCTGCGTAGTTTAGAACTTGCCGTCTTTTCCTCGTGTCATTTAAACCCCGGACATTCCAAGACATGGAAATAAGTCTGGAAGGACCAGACCGCTGCCCTACCTTAGCCATTCAAACGCAATGGAAACATGATAAAACATGCGTGTGTAGCACCGCCGCCCCCTCCCGCAAAACAGGCATCACTCAAAGAGAAAAGTAGTGCGTGTGCACAAACAACAGAACCACAGCGTAAACAAACCCTTCCCAACCACCCACCACCCAGCCACTCCTGAAGCCCTAGGAGGCGAATCCCACCCATACGGAGACAACCTAAAGCAACAGACAATAACAGTAGTCCAATAATGTACCTGTAAAATAAAGACAACGTAAGAGAAAAGTACAATACGGCTCGCGCCATGGGGGTAGGCGACACTCCGCCATGCGAGAACCACAATCGGGGTAACGTTCAAGTTTCAGCAATTATGGAAAGCACTGCAAAAGAGGAAAAAAAAGGCCAAAATGAACTGCATGGTCAAATGCAGAGCGCTGAGGCAAATAGCCTGTCCAGAGAAAAAATTTGGCGGAGATGATTCAACCCTGGCCGGTTTCATTAAACAAGTCAGCACTAGCCTGCGAGTCAGTGTGTGGCGGAGATCGTTGTGCATCCTCTGAGTGTCGCGGCGACCCTCTGTTTTTGTAGGATCGACAAAAGTCCTGTGCCTCTGCAGGGGAGTCAAAAATGCGAAACCTGCCATCCACGTCCACCCTGAGCCTGGCAGGATACAGCATTCCATAGCGTAACCCCAGTTTGCGCAAAGCAGCCTTGACACCAGTGTACTTACGGCGCGCATCTTGGACCATGACTGTGAAGTCAGGGTAGAAAGAAAGTACGTCGCCTTGCCATCGGACTTCGCCCGCCTCTCTGGCGGCCTTCAGCGCCGCGTCTCTGTCTCTGAAGTTCATGAGCCTGGCTATGATGGGTCGGGGAGGCAGGCCCGGATTGGGCCGGGGTCCCAGCGACCTGTGTGCGCGCTCAACCACGAAGCCAGCTGTAAACGTGTCACGGCCAAAAAGTTCGATTAGGAGGTGTTCCACAAAAGTGTCAAAGCGCCCAGTAGCCGTCGTCTCCGCCACACCAATTATTCGGATATTATTGCGCCTACTGCGCGCTTCCAAATCTTCGTTCTTAATGGCGACGTCTTTAAGGATCTTCTCCACCCGTTCCAACCTTTTCAACGTCGATGCAGCTCCGTCCTCGATGTCAGAAACTCTGGATTCCGCCAGGTCCAGGCGCCTATCGTGCAGTTGGATCGTCGCACCCATGTCCGCCATTTTCTTTTCGAGGGCATCAAAGCGAGAGTCCAAGGCCTTGAATCCAGCCCGCATCTCACCCATCATCTCAGCGACCATACCAGCAGTGTCTTTCGCGGCCACCTGGGCACCGGTGTCCGCCTCAGCTGCCGGCGAGACCGCAGCCGTACGGAGGGGCGCCGAACTGAAGGTAAGTCTCTTCTGGTTAACATCCTTCTTTACCATGTCGGCAATAATGGCGGGCGAAACACCAGTGGCGCAAGACCCTACGACAGAGAGGCGAGGACAGCGATGGGGCCCCCCTGACTTCAAGGCGGGCAAGACAGGACCAAAGATTCAGGGGTATTCGCTGACTCCCAGCACGGGTCGCAAGGCAGACGCACACAGGCCGTCAGGAAATTAATGCAGCTGGATCAATGCGTCAGAGGCCCTGCGCAAGAAGTAGGGTCAGCAAACGGCCATGGCGATCTCTGGGCAGCAGCCGGCAGGTCCAGGGTCCCGCAGAGACAGGTAGCCAAGGATAGCGTAGTGTGGGGCCTAGGTAGTCGGGACCTCCTGGCATCCGAAGCACAGATGGGCGACACCACGCAGGTCATGCAGCTAGCGCCGGCCTTGTAACGTTGCACAGACGACTGATGCACAAGGCCAATCTCATCAGCAGGTGAGCAGGAAGGCTAGGCACTGCAGGGGGACAGGCGCGGGTCTGGGGTGCACGGCAGCGGTGGGGGCAAAGGTGACAGGCCCCCACCGAATGCAGCGAAGCGTAGCCGTCTGCAGAGCGCCCAGGAGCTCGCCGGCCACACTCCCCGTCAATCGCCCCCCGACCCCGGAGCACGCCGCCAGTGCTCCCCGCCCGCCGCCGCACTTCCCGGGCAGCCCCCGAAAATCGAGGCCCCGGCTCCCAAGGTCGGACCAGGCCGCAAGTGCCAGTCACGCACCGAGGGGCCGCACCTCCACCAACGGACACCACCGGGGCCGCGCAGCGGACCCGGGAGAGCTCAACAGCGGCCCCTAGGCCGAGGGGGACAACGAGGAGGCAACCAGGGAAACTCACCAGGCGCTCCGGCGCTGCGAAGGAACGGCCCGCGAGGCCCTGCCGGCCTCAGCACCCCTCAGCCGGTCCGCCCGTTCTCGCCGTCCCCCGTCCTCCAGACTAGGCAGGCTGCATCAGATGGCGTTAAGGATCATTTGCAGGCGGAAATCGACCCCAGTGCAGTGCCGGATCTCTTGCAAACGGCCCCGATCATCTCTCGCCCGGCGGAGCTCTACAGTCAGGCGGCCATTCCGTTCGCCTGCGTAGCCACGCCCCCAACTTATTTCTAACTTGGTGAAAATTGCAGGACTGATTCTAGTGATAACTAACACGTTGCTTTCCAGCTCCACTAATGATGAATATTGGAGTTCATTTAGAACCCATCAATAATCGTTAATTGTCGAAAAAAGCTCAGTAGTCAAGTTGCTTCTGTGTCCCTCGGAGAGTACTGTTTGTTTCTGATTTTATAGTGGTTTCAGCAAAATCATGGGAGCTCAGCATAAGTCCAGGAGCACTGGATACACAGCAGAATTTCAGGATCTCCACAATCGATAGGTTTAGTTACAAAACATTCCTGGACCTACATTGGGCACCCCTGTGAAAACGCTCCCATCAACCCGTCCATGCTAATAGGGATGCATCCCTATTCTGGCCATTGATTGTCCCCAAAGCAGCATATGATTGAGTAAGTGCCCTTGCGAGTATGATTCTTGCATTTGCCTGAACGTCTCTCCTTTTTATGCGCTTCAAAAATCTTTCTTTTTTGGAATTTTCGTCGATGTAAGGCATGTTCGCTTAGTCAATCAATCGCACTAACTCTGGAGGACACCATTCCCACTGATGTAATCTTCTTTGCTAAAGGATTGACAACAGAAGATGTGTACACAAATCGGAGGCTTGCCAGGGCGCTACAATTAGAGATGCCAGAAATGGCTTTTGAACTTGCATTTGCCACATTAAAGTATTACTAGCAATTATTACACCCACCAACATACTCTCAGATGAAGACTGTCGATGGGAGCTATATTATTTCCGCTGTCCTCAACAAAGACGTCTATTTGTTTTCTTTCTAACTTGTGATGTTCATTCTTACGACATGCTTCTGGAATTGTACCTGCTCATTCTGGGCTCGGTTAAGCGCGTCCAAAGCTTCTCGCCTCAGCCAGTGTAGCTTTCACGCTGCTTCGACGCAAAAAGCTCTCTTGTTACATGAGGAGCCCGCAACGGTGCATTAATTCACCGCCAAGTAATGGCGGCCATCGATTTAGTCACACGGCGGAAATCTGAGGCCGAAAGTAAGAAAATTAAACACTGCACCAAGTTCGCGAGAAACTCACAAATCAATAATGGAAGAGTCTGAAAAAAGAGTACATCACATTGTCTTTCAGTTACTCCAGAGGACCAGATCTGTGTAACCTTAAGGACTTTCGGGGCCATTGGCAAGCCCTACTTTAAGTTGCCCCTGTCCAAACCAGATTTGGATTTTGTTACCTACGTTCTGCTGATTGAAGCCCCAGAATGTAAAATAAGATTGAATAATACATTAAAGGTTGAGATGGAATCCAGATAGATGACAGATAAAGAGAAAGTTCACTGGCCCATGGGGTCCCTTTGAAGGGGAGGGCCCTGGGCAATTAATTGCCCCCTTTGCCCATGCCTTAAAACGTCTCTGCAAGAGCACCAAATAATTTATGCAAGGAAAAGGGTGACTCAAGGAGGGATTATCAGACTAAGGGGCATATGTACAAGAAAATGATGGAGTGTGGTGTTATGCCAAATTTGCAACACCGCGCTCCGACATTTTCAAAACGCAGGGATGTGTCATATTTACAAAAATACGGCACACCCCTGTTTCCTCTAGTGCTCGTGCTAAAAAAGATGCCCAGTGCCTGCGCCGACACACTGGCGCCATGCAATGGTGTCTGCACTGCAGGGGCAATTTTTTATGGACAGGAAGGGGTACCTTCTTGCACATAAACAATCAATAATGGCGATTTGATCTTTCTATGTGTGCTGCTAAATGCCGCTTTGTAAATATAGAGAAGGGCATATCGCTATCAGAACAGTCAGGGCCGGCTCTAGGGCGGTGCGACAGGTGCCACTGCACTGGGTGCTGACTTTGCACAAGGGCTTAAAAGCACCTGCTGCCACGTTCTTGGCCTCTAGCAGTGTTCAGGCAGCAAATAAAATGTCAATAAAACTCCGGTGATTAATGTTCTTCCAGGCGATCAGAGTTTTGTCTAGTAGAAGTTGTGACTGGAGGAAGTTGTTATTCTTGGTTAGGTAGTGCAGAGGGTTGATATTTCCTGCTGCACAGAACATGTATCGTGCAGATCACAAAGTGAATGTAACGTAAACAGGTCAGTGGGTTACTGCATTTGCCAGAGACTTCCTTTTGTTAGCTGCAGTTTACAGTGAGCTAATAACTGTCATCAAAGAACTGCTGGTAGACTTCAAGGTATAGATTAGAAACATATGGGTTTTTTCCCCAAACTTTCAGTATTCTAATGATCTTGTCATTAAAGATAGCTCCAATCCATTGTGTTACATTTTAAATTCAGAGTTTGTGCTTCTCCAGACCAAGTACTCTTCAACTATACTGCTTACCAATATGGATGACATGTAAATTCACCCCTTGTTATCGTTTGTCTTTTGTAACATGTCCTATACACTGATTTGCATACTTATGATTGATAGTCTCTGTGTAATATGTGCGTTATGTACAGTGCTCTGACACCCTTCAATTTTATGAGTGACGCTATAAAATGTATTAAATGCATCTGAGAGAGAGTGGTTATGGAGACTGTTAAAAGGTAGTGGGGAGGGAATCCGTGGTGGAGGTGGTCATTAGGAGGAGGGGGGCATTAAAAAACATTGTCGCACTGGGCGCCACCAGTGCTAAAGCCAGCCCTGAGAACAGTGCTAAAAGTGACATTCTGGTGGCAATATCCCCCTATACATATGCCCCTAAGAGTTGGATCAGTTGAGTTGGGAATCTGCCTGCTGTTCTTCACTCGCGCCCCAGTTGTGCATGGAGTTCACTTGAAAGAAAGCTTGACAAATTCAGTGTTCAGTTGTTTCATGAACTCCATGTTGTTGGATTTGGAGCTCGTGTTTGGCTTCGGGGCATTTTGTGAAGTGCCCTGGGAGCCCAAGAATATGACTGCATCTTTCAGCCGCTTATAGCTTGTCGATAAGAGCCATCACTGAATGTGGATTTCTGGGTGAAGAATAGTGGGGGCCAGTGTCTGGCGATATACTGGGCTTTCCTCAAGTTTACTGTTTGCAAAGTCTTACATATTAGCAAAACTATACTAAACATTTCTCTGCAGGTTTATCTTTGTGACTTAAGTATTGCAAACGTCACAATTGTCATCAAAAGTAGCAGACCACAGAAATTTGCAACCTTTGCAAAGTTGCTAATATTTCCATAGAACTTTGCAAAGGTTACAAAAAAATAGCTTCAAATGCATATAAGCGTTTTCCATGCATTGTAATATGCCGGTGAGTTTCTTGGGCAGCCCTTTGTAGAATATGTAATATAGGCGTGTCATAACTATCTCTGGTAAACTCTACCACATGGTTGGGTTGGAGTACAGTGCTTCACAGTACGGAGCGCCACAAGTTCAGCCCATTGGCCAATACCTGGACATAAATGAACGCTCCAATCCAAACAGTATGCACCGCTACCTTACTTTCACTCCAGTAAATGGACTTGGTTGGAGGCCTGGGTGAAGACAAAGGGCAGTGAAACAAGGTCTGCCCTTTACATAAGCAGAATCTACATTTTATGTGTTCATTTAAAATAATATGTTTTTTGAGCATCTTACATAATAACAGTACACTTCAAAAGGCACGTGATACATCTGGAGGGCACCGTGTAGCATAGCCTATAGCCAGTACACGTGTTATTTAATGTAACAGCACTATTTAAATCTTCGACTTCCGGGAGTTTAAAGGAAGCAGGTATTTTACAGGAGTGTTCTTCAATCTAAGCAGCAAAGGCCAGGTGGTGGGTAGCGCATTATTTTGTGCCCGAACAGTAAGATATCACCCTTTGAGCTACTAAATACAAGTACTGGTGATCTGAAATGGAACAAACAGGACTCAAAGACGTGGTCTAGACATTTGTGTATTAGCGCCGCGAAACTACAGCCAGCGTGCAAGCCAGTATGAATTAGAGAGCGAAATTGGGTGTTCGCCCCATTCAAATCAAGGTTTAAATCTAATTTCCTGGTCCCAATATGGCGTTCCCATGGGTCACTGAAGTGGTGTGCTTTGTGGTATGGGGGCATATTATCAAGGCCCGCAATAAAATTATCGCCGCTTTAGCGTCCGTTTTCGGGCGAAAAGCGGTGATCATTTTATCGCACTATCAGCAAGGACACGCTAGCGCGTGTTCCTATTCCTCTGCACCAGTTTCATGGATGCCCAGCTTTGCAACGCTAATGATATGCAAAGTGGGCTTACCTAACTAAAATAACGTGAATAATTTCGCTAACGAACCTTTCTCCTATTATCAATCTGCTCGCTAACCTGCGTATCGATGATAATAGTAGCGCTAACCGCGCTTATCACAGGTTTCATTACACCTGCTTTATATCTTACTTAGTCATTGTATTCTAAGGAAGGTGGATTGTGAGGATAAGCCTTCCCTGCCCTATTAACAAGGATTCTCCTATCGCTGTGCTATTATCGCTTGATTTCCAGCGATAATCGCACATTTTGCAGCTGTCGCTGGATTTTGTATTGCATTGGAGATACGCAGTGCTAATAGCGCGATATCTCGGCGATATAATCCAGCGATAGCCGGCGATAATTATCCTCGCGCTAAGTGCGCTTAATGATAATTATCGCTAGCTGTTGCTGATTTGCCCCGTAATCACTATGGGGAGGAACATGAGAGCTGTGTCATAGGGTGAAGCACTGCGAAGGCAGCAAGGTACAGGAAGGAGGAAGTGCTTCCTTCCCTTGGGTGTGAAAGGTCAGCAGGAGCTTATCCCAGCTTGACTGTAATGGTTATTTGCAGGGTCTTCTGACTTTTTGTGCCGAAGCAGAGCGCCCTACGGAACTGTTCAATGCCTGCCAGGTAGCTATTGCCCTGGAAGTAGTGGGGTTTGGGAGGAGGGGGGAGCGTTAGCCTCCAAAGGCATGTTAAGGAGCGTAGAGCTAGTAGCAGGGCTAAATCTAGAAACCGGGAGGTGGCTCTATCTGTGCCAGGGTGCAGGACAGGTCGAGGGCACAGGCCTACTGTCTACGGAGGTCTCTACGTCCTCAATCCCAGCGAGTATCCTTCAACTCTATCCCCATGATGGACTCCCACAGGGCATCTAGTGGGAGCCGTGCACGTGCTCCTAGTGCTCTATGCAGCCATCTGGTAAGATGGTGACCCATGGGTGCAAGGTCTGAAGAACTTCATGTGCGGGTGGCTCTGCAGACATTAGGTGCCATCAGAGCCTTAATATGGAAATGAGAGTGTTGTACATCAGGATATGTCCCTGAGGTATCTGGTGGTGTCCATGGAGCTCCTCAGAAGGGAGCATGGAGCCTTCCCGGAATAAATCAATTAAGGTTTCTAGTCCCACAGTGTGCCCCTATTTAATGCCAGTGTGCCTGAGGGCGTGTCGGGGTTTATTAGGCCTAGGAGTGCACTGGCCGGGGCATAGATCGGTGCTGTACTCGTGATGCGCCGCTCTGCAAAAGGAAGTAAGGCAACTTGTAGCAATTGAGCGGAGGGGCAAATCAAGTGACCTACAAGAATAAACAGCTGCAATAGCTGGCCCACTGATTGAGGCTCCTGTGTGGTTGAGGTGTCATCAAGTCCCACACTAGCAAGCCAGCAGCAGAACCACTCAAGGTTAATACCACTCAAAGTTGGAAACTCCAAGTCCCCCTGAGTCAGTGGGCCGTTGAAGTTTTGCCGGAGCCACCTTTTGGTGGACTGTGCACCCAATTAATTCACCAAGTAAAATGTTCAAGGTAAGAATAAACCTTGTGGGGTGCAGAGGCAGGTTTGCAAAGTAATAGAGCAAGCGAGGTAGCATGACAATATTAGAAAGTGCAACTCTGCCTATTACTGATGAAGGCAATGTGCCCCAGATCGACACCTGAGTGTGAAATGATGTCACCTTGTAGGACAAATTGCCTTCAATAAATCTTGCTCAGAATGGTATACATGTATTCCAATCAGACCCTCCTCGATGCAGTCGAATGGTAAAGGGTTCCATGGCCAAGGCGAAGAATAGTGGGCACAGAGGGCAGAGATACAGGGCACCATATAAACAGCTTTCCTTCCTTCTGGGCACAAACTTTGCAGCAACCGGGCCGGGCTGTGCTCCGCTCAAACCAACCGGCCGGGCATTGCTCCGCCTTCCCCCTCGGCCGGGCTTGACTCCGCAGAGCCCCCTCCTCACCGGACTTCATTTCCCAGCTGCCCCATTTGCGGCAAGGACGCCGCCTCCATCTCAGCGTGGCGCCAGGAGGCGCTTAAAGGACGGACCGGGTGGAGTACCCGGCGTAACAGCTTTCCTTCCTTCTGGGCACAAACTTTGCAGCAACCGGGCCGGGCTGTGCTCCGCTCAAACCAACGGGCCGGGCATTGCTCCGCCTTCCCCCTCGGCCGGGCTTGGCTCCGCTGAGCCCCCTCCTCACCGGACTTCATTTCCCAGCTGCCCCATTTGCGGCAAGGACGCCACCTCCATCTCAGCGTAGCGCCAGGAGGCGCTTAAAGGACGGACCGGGCCGAGTACCCGGCGTAACAGCTTTCCTTCCTTCTGGGCACAAACTTTGCAGCAACCGGGCCAGGCTGTGCTCCGCTCAAACCAACGGGCCGGGCATTGCTCCGCCTTCCCCCTCGGCCAGGCTTGGCTCCGCCGAGCCCCCTCCTCACCGGACTTCATTTCCCAGCTGCCCCATTTGCGGCAAGGACGCCGCCTCCATCTCAGCGTGGCGCCAGGAGGCGCTTAAAGGACGGACGGGGCCGAGTACCCGGCGTAACAGCTTTCCTTCCTTCTGGGCACAAACTTTGCAGCAACCGGGCCGGGCTGTGCTCCGCTCAAACCAACGGGCCGGGCATTGCTCCGCCTTCCCCCTCGGCCGGGCTTGGCTCCGCCGAGCCCCCTCCTCACCGGACTACATTTCCCAGCTGCCCCATTTGCGGCAAGGACGTCGCCTCCATCTCAGCGTGGCGCCAGGAGGCGCTTAAAGGACGGACCGGGCCGAGTACCCGGCGTAGCAGCTTTCCTTCCTTCTGGGCACAAACTTTGCAGCAACCGGGCCGGGCTGTGCTCCGCTCAAACCAACGGGCCGGGCATTGCTCCGCCTTCCCCCTCGGCCGGGCTTGGCTCCGCCGAGCCCCCTCCTCAGCGGACTTCATTTCCCAGCTGCCCCATTTGCTGCAAGGATGCCGCCTCCATCTCAGCGTGGCTCCAGGAGGCGCTTAAAGGACTGACCGGATCCTCGTCCCGCGGGACGCGCGCGGGAGCGCGCCGGGAGAAGCCCGGGACAAGGGTGGGCCGTCTGTGGCCGTCAGAGGCTGTAGGAGGCTGGGCTGGGCCTTCCCTCTAACGTTTAATCCTTGGTATCCTTCTTCCTGTTGATAGTATTTTGTAGTAAGCCGGGGTGGTGTGTTATTGCATTTATAGTATATATTCGCAACGCAGTTGTAGTACCCATTCTGTTTCTGTACAGGCTTCATATACGCTGGCTCATTTTCTACGTTGCCATCTATTTCTTCCCCTGAGCTATTAGGATGTCTTCAGGTATACCGAAGTCCCTACCTTCTACGGTTGGGGTCTACATTCTCGGCCCTTTAGACAAATATTTTGCACGGGCAACTAAAGAAATTGATAAAGAACTTATGTTAGCGGAGAAACGTGCGGAGCGCCGTTTTTCCATCGATCTATTAAAAAAGAAACCACTAACCTCGCCCCAGAAGGTACCTTTCCCTCACAACTTCATAACACAAGTACGTCGGAAGCAGATGCTGAGTTATTTAGCATTGATAACATTCCACTCATTTTTCAGGATCACATCACATCTCCTACCCCCATTGATATCATTAATGACTGCACTCTAAACGGGCCACCGGTTGCTTCCAACTGTCTTATAGATTTAAATTCCCCTATTGTTTTGGACCTTGTCTCTCAGCATCAGTCAAGTTCTCCTAATCAATCAACTGAGTCTGCCGCCCGTATAGAGACATTTCCACTGACTACATCTAGTGCGAGTAACGATAAATCTAAGAAACCCCCGAGAGCATATCGCTCTCCACCGAAGAAAAGAAGAAGAAAGGGTGGGGTTAAAAAAGGCGTAAATACTCCACGCATCCCCCCTCCTCTGGCTGACCTGACTGAAATAGAAAATCCATCTGGTCAACTAGAGAAGGATGTATTATTGGGGCTCCCAATAACACCAATTTTAGGGGGAGAAGCATTATCGAGCAAAGAGACAATGGAGATGATCGAACGACTCTTAAAATCTCTCTTGTTTCCATTAATAGAGAGAGTGAAAAGGCTGGGAGAAAAAATGGATTGTATTTTGGCAGCTTGTGAAAATACTATTTCTATTAAACCTAAGGATTCTTCCTTAAGTAATAAGCTGCCAACATCTAATATATTGAAAACATCGAGACCACAGAAAGAAAACCCAGTACTTAAAAATAAATCTGCTCCCCCAAATTCAACTAAAACGACGGTTGCCCTTGACATAGACAAAGAGAAGGTTGCGTTGGCTCCCCAAAAACCTCCCCTTTCTACCAAGCTCTCAGCACTGAAGCCGACGACAATAAAAATTAAGAGTGCAAAATCAAATCTTAGGAACATAGTGGAATTACCGCCAGAGTCAGTCAGTCAGTGATTATCTTAACTGGAGTTCCTATTGTTCCTACTGGAAATATTGAACATAATGCAAACCTCAAAAATAAAGTCATCTTCTGGCTGCGAAACAATAGACCCCTTCCTTTACATCTAAACGGAGATATAATCTCCGTCAGACGATGTAAATGGGTGGGCCCTAGACCCAAAGACATTGAGGGGGACGTCGTGATAGTGAACTTCAGGGATCATAGAGTGGTTACGTATATTAGCGATTGGTTTCCAGGGAGAAGCGAGGGGGGAGTTTCAACTCGTAATCTGAGTTATTTTTATCCGGAAGCTTTATTAATGCCCCCATACCACTCACCAACCTCTCGCAATGTCAACCTCCCAAACCTTGACCCCCGTACCTCACACTCTGCTTTTACTGCTAAATACATTAATAATTTTCCACCTTTTTTCCCATGTCAACGTCCCTCTAGATATCTCCCTCCACCTACCAACACTCACTACCCCATAAATCCCAATGAGTATTGGAACATCCCGCTATACAATTTATTCGAACCCCTTTCAGGGTTAGACTCAAATGAATGACTTTACCGGCCATATCCTTATGTGGGGGTTACTCGAGATCGCATGAGTATCCTTTATACATTACATGAATTAAATGAAAAAGAAAATGTTTTCTCTTCTGTAAACCCTGCCTTAAGGAGTAGCTTCATTGAGACAGAAGTTGATAGGGGGGAGGGATGTGGTGTAGCTTTGAGTAATTTGAGTACCACCCATAATGATATTGTCTGTTCATTGAATTTGTATGATATGGAGACTTTTCCTTTGCCATCAGAAGTAAAAGAAGAGTGGTCGGGGGGGGGGGATTGCTAGATGATTATACATCTGTCTTGTCTATTCGTACTAACTCAGATATTGGAAATTCTTTAAATTCCCCAATAAAATACCTGGAACTTAATTTAGAGGGCAGAGGCAGGACTATAGAATGTGTTGATATTGTATCTTTGCCTGCTAAATGCGCCACTATGGATCAGGAAAAAACAGGGTTGTTGCCTAACATCGTTATATCTACACGCGTTTAAGCCTTACATCCTATACTCAGTTGGAACGTTGCCGGCCTCGCATCAAAATTTGTTTTACAATCGTGGTTAGACCTGGTGAATAGTAACTCAATCCTGTGTTTCCAAGAAACCTGGGCTTTAAACTCAGTACACCTACTAGGGTACCAGACCTTCCACGCACCGGCATCGGTGACCAACCAGGGTAGAAACAAGGGCGGTTTAGCCATATACATTAGCATTTCTAGCGGACTAACCGTGTTGACACATATACCCAAAGATTTTTACCAGATAGTTGTAATCGGTTGGGGAAATTCCCTCAATTTCATCATTGTAAACTTTCATTATAATCTAGCCCCAGAGGTGTTGAACAGAACATTAAATGATTTAAGCCATACTTTAGTCACACTAAAAGAACACACTAAAAGAACCCACTTCTAGGGAGTGTTTGTTCGTCTGGTTGGGTGATTTTAATTGCAACATCTGCCAGTATGGGCCAAAAGAACTATGTGGTTTAGACTTCTCAATGGACGATACCTCGAACCATTTCATTCACTCAAAAATAGGGGATATTTTAAACAGTTTTCTTTTCTATTTTAATTTGGATTTTGTTAACGATATATGCTCACCGCCCGTACCTTTTCACACTACCTTCCATGGAAGAGGCTCAAATACCGTGATTGATTTTACCCTATTTTCGAAACCACATGCCTCTCTGCTTTCCTCATGGAAAACTTTGGATGCTGGTTATGGGGATCACTACGTTTAACATAAGCAAGCATATCGAGAGGGCACAAACTAGGGAAAAGGTCACGAGCTATCAACCACAAATCTCTATGGGGCGGACCAATGGTTACACCATTAAATGGGTTAAAGTGGTTCCTGAAATATTTAAAAAAAATGTCTTATCTATAAGAAGTTCGGAGATTATCACCTGTCTCTCCCCATTAGAAGATCCATTAAAAATATTAGGCTCTTTTAGAAAAATACAGAAGACATTAAAATCATTATTGTCCCGCCAATTCAAAGCCGGACTCAATAAAAATAAGGCTGGTTTGACAAATACTGTACCTCTGCTTTAAAAACTCTGAAAAAGGCTTTGCACACTATTCCGCGATCTTTAGAGACTATTAGGCAGGCTAGACGCCATTACCGCGAGGCCATTAGGAACAGAGAGAAAGCTTTGAAACAAAAGGCCTGGGAGGCATTAATTTCCTCCTCAAAAAATTAAGATGCTACGGCCTTCTGGAAGGCAGTAACTGCCCCCTTTGTACGAGGTAACCAACCAGAAAAGCTAGACATTGCTATAAATGGGGATACCTGGGCTGCCCATTTTAAAAATATGTATGATTGCCCTGAGCCAGAATCTCTCCTCTAGGAGGGTAGTACTGTGCCATCCGATAATTCCGGATCTCCCAAGAAAAATCTCCCCTGGGTATTGTCTTCTCATGTGAGGAGGTGAGTCTGGCTATTAGAGAAAGCCCGTCCGGCAAGGCACCGGGCCTGGACTTAATACCAATCGAGGTTTTTAAAGCTAAATTAGACCTCTGGGCCCCCCTGCTAACCTTAGTGATGAACTGTGCAAACACCCACGGCTTAATACAAACATGGTCAGAAGCAATAATGGTCCCCATTTTTAAAAAAGAGGACAGGCATGACCCCTCCTGCTACCGTCCAATTTCTCTTATAGACGCCTTAATGAAGGTAGCGGGACGTATCATTTTAAAACGTGTGCAAAACTGGGTCGAGGAAACTAATACCCTCTCGATTTTCCAGTATGGTTTCCGACAAGGCATGGGGATGGTTGAGCAGAGTCTTAATTTACATCTTTTAATCTCAAAATATACTTTAGCAAAAAGAGGGAACCTTTTTATTACTTTTATAGATTTAAGTTCAGCTTTCGATTGTGCTGAACATAAACAACTGTGGGCAACTCTAAAAAGTTTTGGTCTGGACCCCCCAATCCTCAATTTCATTAGAGAGCTATATAGGGATGCAGGAGAGAGGGTACGCTTTGGACAAAAGGGAGAGTGCTCGCCAAGATTTTCTATTAGGAGGGGAGTAAGACAGGGGGTGCATTTTGGCACCCCTACTCTTCTCCCTCTATATAAACGATATTGGCGACCATCTGAATAGCTTTTCCTATGACTACCCCGCAGTGCAGGGCCGCCCTGTCCCCATTCTTTTATATGCGGATGACGCCGCAATTTTATCCCGGACCAGTCTCTAAGTTTACACTTTTTATGAGGGAAAAGGGACTGAAGGTCAACATTATAAAAACTTTTTCTATGTCCTGCCGTCAGGGAACGAAGAAAATACCCTGCCCCATTTTTATTCAAAATAGAAAAATAGAGACAACAGACCAATTTCCGTTTCTTGGAATTTGTTTCCATAAGAAATCCACTTGGAAAAATGCAATTATAGCTAGAAAATTAGCCTTTTCCAAAGCGATTGGAGCACTGCAGAATTTTGCTATTAAAATCGGGGGTAGACCTGTCAAGGAGTTGTCTGTTATTTATAAGGCTAAATGTGTGTCCACGGCCATCTATGGTTCAGGGGTATGGGGGATTGACCCTGCACTCTGTATCCAACAAACGGAGAATCGTTTCCTCCGGTACCTCCTAGGGGTTCCATAATCAACCCCTACCTATTTCATTCACATAGAACTCGGTCTACCATATATTTCAGACATTATAACGACGGAACCCATTCTGCTATGGCATAAGCTCTGGTTAACCCCTGAGACAACCTTTAATCGCAACACCATAACTGACTGCCTGCAATTAGACGGTGCAAAGCGAATTAAATGGCTGTTTGTGGTAGAAAAAATGATGAATGACATTGGTCACCCGGAGTTTTTTAAAAATCCGCTTAGCATGGAATCAATCTCAAGGAAAGGGTTACGCAAATTGGTCATGGACCATTTAGAGAATAAAAGATGGAACATGGAGAAAATAAAAAAGTCTGTCCTAGCCTATCAACACATTACTCCTGACCGGGGCCTTCAATTATATCTTATTAGTGATATTAATTGCTATGCTAGAATGCTCCTAACTAGATTTAGAATGGGTTCTTTTTTCCGACTAATCACATTTCCATCCTGTAACGATTGGTCGAGACAAATGCTGCCTTGTCCATGTGACGATATAGCCCCCCAATCGAACTTGCACTGCACTTTATTCTGTAAATTTTATCAAGTTCCGAGAAAAAGTTTGCTTAGACCAATTCTCAAGGAGTGGGGTCTCCGTTCTTGTAGAGACGCTTTTTCTAGACTACAAAGGATGGAGACCCCGGAAGTGATTTATACTTTAATTAAATTCTTGAAATTATTGGTAAAATTCAGAAATTCGATGTAACAAATAAATTGATTGTACATATTTTATAAATTGTTTTAATGCACAGGGTTCTGAGAACCGGATACATTTTTAATTATGAATGTGATTAATATCTCCCTTACTTTTATCTTAATTGAAATTGCACTGGCTCCTTGTGACATACATCTGTATGCGTACTGTGTTTTGTTTGTATGTATATGTGTTTTGATAACTGTATGCTTTTATGATATGAAAAATTTATATCGAAATAAAGCTTATTTTGACTTTTTGAACACGCACCGATGTGCCCTTGTAGATGAGCTTTATGTAATGCTGCATGTGACTACCAAACTCCATGTGCTGAAGTAGTACGAAAAGATAATCCAATTAAGAAAGTCAAATGCTTTATCAAGGTCTACGACTAAGAAGGCCAACCTAGGGAAAAGTTGGTGTGTGAACTCCATAACTTTGAATAGTCACTTAATTCTCCTCCCTGGCACAAATCCCTTTTGGTTAGGGTGGGCCAAATAATGTAGGAGAAGAAGCAGGTGATCTGCTAATACCCTGCTAAGAATCTTAAAGTTTATTGCCAAGTGGTGTTCAGGATTGCCACATGGTAGCGAGGGGAGGAGGAGACCTTCTGCAGCAGCCGCCGCATACATCATCTCAAGTTTCAGTGCAAGGAGGTCAGTTTAAGTCTTCAAAAACTCTGCAGGAAGCCCATTGGGCCTCAAGTTTCTCAGCGGCGAGGAAGCGGATTGCTTCTTTAATCTCCGTTACTGAGATAGGCCAATCTAGATCCTGTCGTTGGTCATCAGGAATTTGAGGTAGTGGAAGATCATCCAGATAGATTGCAATAGAATGAAGGGATGCCTGTAGGGAGGATGAATAAAATGTTCGGAAGTAGTGAGCGAAGCTTCACATATGCCACTCTGCATCAGCAGCAGCTGGCCCAATGTCGATCTAATGAAGGTAATGGGATCTTGAGCTGTAGGTATCCGGTCGAATTAGCCATCAGCAATAATCCAACTTGTCTGCCTCATTGTGTGTGCATTCTGGGTATGCTCATTGTTATTACACCGAAAGCGCCATAGGAGTTGGAAATTGCATCATGATTTATAAAGTGTTACTTGCTGGAGTGTTATTTAATTTCTACTAAATATTAATTAATCTGACATTTTACTTAACAGACTGAAATCAAGAACCCACAAACACATTGAGCTCATTGCAAACATAAAGAGAAAGTATTCAAACATTCAGGACACACAATACAGTGCTGTAGCTATTACTGAAGTTACATTAATGAGAAAAACCACATAGACATTGAAACACACATTGAACCCATAAATCGACACTCAGGACGAAAACAAAGCCATTTGTAAATACTAGTGTAAGTCATATTTACAAGAAACACGTCTCAATAGGGTTCCAAAAGACTGCAAAAACACAGCCCAACAGACTGCTGTATGTACACAAAGCCACAATACACTTAATTCACTAGTTTTGGCTGGCAGAACACAAAAAATTGTTCTGCATATCTCCATTCATAAAACTGCGCAGAACAAAGGATCCTTGTTTTGTATTATGTCATATTTTAATTCCCTGGGGATACAAAATCACCAAGGAAGAAATATGTTTTTTTTTAAATCTAAACCTTTAGGTGAAGCCGGCTAATCCAAACGTATACAAAGTTGGCCAACACAAATCTCCAAATTCGCTAAGATCAGGCATCTTATAGCTCACTAATCTAGCTTCAAACTTCAAGGGGTTATCTCTATCGATACACTCGTAAATATACAAGACCCTCGGTTTTTGAAAATTGCAATATTCAAATAAAACTAAGGACCAAACAAACTAAGAACCAATCAAAATCGAAGAACCAAAGAACAAAGGACTGGGAGCGACCCACTTATACTTAGCTCTTACTTTTACTAATCAAAATGTTATCCAGATTCTAACTGTCAAGTTCTACATGACCTAATGGTCTTTTTAAGAATACTCACGCAAAAAGGTTATCAGTCAGGAGTGACATCATGTGGAGGATCAAAATCAGGAAGATCAGAAATATACTGGGCCGCAGAATCAAAGAATCTCTAGAATCCCCGTGCACAGAGTACCTTCTTACTAGAATCCTGTTCTGTCCTCCTCAGTTTATTTCAGTCTCCTTGCACGATCACTCCCACAGAAAGTCACTTCTCTGATGATCCCCGTGTTAGGGCGCCAACTGAAGAACTTGGTAATTTTGGTTCTCAGGGAATACTTACTAATATAACAAAAACTTGGCACAGAAGCTGTAATATGAAAAGACATCTTTATTAAATTTAACATAGTGAGGCCATGTCACCCAGAAGCCGTAGCAAGTGAATGAGGTAGTCTGAGGAACACAGAGGACAGAGGCCTTTTATATGTTTTTTAGCGTTACATGACTCAGTACAAAAGCAAGGGGCAGTCCTAGGTTTTGCAAGCATGCAAAACCCAACATTCCTTCTTACACCAGCTGCACAAACCCATAATAAAAACCCGGCACATCCCCATCGTAAACAGGCCATAAAGAAAGGAGCAGAGACAGGTGTGAGTAAGATAAGACATAGTTGTGTGCAATAAAGGTTTACGATCTCCTGTGCCTTCATGCTTAATCTTGATCAGCTACTGGGAAAGGAACTGGTCGACCAGGATTGGCCTTGGGCAGTGGAGTCAGCTTGCCCAGGTCGCAGAGAAGTCAGGAAAGGTGTACGTGTCCTTCAGAATCGTGTTTGGCCTTAATCATTGGCCTATGTGAGGGCAACTCACAAAATGGCTGCCGTACATAAAATGGAACCCGAGGGTTCAGGATGAAAACTCTGATTTCAGGGTGATTCTGTCATTTGAATATGACGAAAATGCTTGTGCATAGTGTACTAGCCATTCTCAGTCTGCTGATATCAAAATCGTCATGATACGATGATGTTTATGACACAGGACCAACATTTTCAGTACCTCAGACGCTCCTTTTGCCCTTACATAGGCAATAACCTAGACTCACGCTAGTCTGAGTCCAGGTCTATATTTATCAAATCATCAAGATGTTGCTGAAGCAGAATCCTATTACTTAGCGACTCTCTCGGGACAGGTCTCCTTACACACGCAGTAGCACAAAGGCCTGTATGGCAGGACCAAATAGGGAATGCCTCTATCTGTAGTATGTGGTATAAGACCACACACCCAACAATTAGTGATGTTCACTACTAACTGGTGTCGATGCAGAAACTGTACAAAAGGAATTATCAGTAAACTCTGACCTCCTAACTAGTCCATGTTCAGGTAAAATCTGGAAAGAATGCAAAGAAGTAGAAGTAGGAAGAGACATAGGTTGGGAGGTGGGTACAGATGTGAATTGGGCAGCAAAAACAATCCCACCCATAAAAGACAATGTCATGTTTAAAAACACTAGAAAACACGTTGTTAAGAACATATAAACGAAGTAGTGACCGCTATTACAAATGAAATCATAATTTTTCACAACCCTAAGCAAAAAGTAAATCCTAAAATTATCTAGTAACATTTTATGTCTTCCTATGCATTTCTGTAATTCATTATATGTTCAAGTGAAACAGTGGTGACCCTCATTAATGCTCTGAGGTGAAAAGGGATACTCTTTCACAGAAAATGGACTTTATTCTGCTTTTACTAAACATAATACTACTTTAAAATAATGCTAGCAGAACAATAAAATCATTCTCCTAACACTTAGTCTATACAATCACACGGAAACCTCTTGTGAGACCAACTATGCCCAGAGTCTGTTCAAAAAGCCTCTCTGGCAGGCTTCTATTGTCCAATCAAGTCTGCTCCCGTTGTTGCATGGGCCTTTGGATTCAGGCCTCCCATGCTCTGATGTTCAGTATCTGTTGGAGTGCCCTCCTGGCAAACACTCATAGCTCATTCACAAAGTCTCAATGTCTCAAGGCAGTGCACCGTATCTCTCCTCTGCGGCAGACACTACAGATATTGTGCTCTTCCTTGGTCAATGGGCACAGATCATCTCGTGCAGACCCGGGACCATTCTCAGGCTCCAACACTCATCATTCAGTGTCAGAGGATGCTCAGGCCGCTCTTTCATGGGCACCAGAATGGAGTGCCTTTTGCCACTCTTGGATCCTCCGGTGCACTGCACTTCCGTTGAAGCAAGGTAAAAGGGGTGCGTGGCCAAAACTCAGGCCAAGGAGCTCAAGGGACTGCACACTTGCAGAGGTTAACCAGCACATGACAGGCGCTCTTTTGCACTGAAATCTCAAGGGACTGCACACTGTCAGAGGTTAACCAGCACATGACAGGCGCTCTTTTGCACTGCAATATCAAGGGACTGTGGCAAAACCAGCTCCTTCTTCTTTTCTGATGTTGAACGCCTTCTGATGAAGCAAGTGCGATGCTTTAAACAGTTCATTGTACAACAAGGGGACTGCAAACAGGTGGCCTGCGATCTTCAAAGGAGTGGCCACACGCCATGGGACAATTCTGCGTTGAAATACACTGTCATTCTCAAAGGCAATACAAAAACAAAGGCAATAGGCAAAACAGTGCCTCTAGGCTCTTCAATTGGATTTCGTGTGAGAGCATATCTTTCATCATCATAGCGACATGGGAATTCTATCTGAATGGATGTCCTCACACATAGTGGCATCGTCTAATTGGGTAAACACATTTTATCTCAATGATTTCATATAGGTGTTCCTAAATTCCTCATTTAGCACATCTCAAAAGAGAGATCACATACATATTATCAGGGACATGTAGATACTTTCTTTTACTAATTGTGCATCAGGTGGACTATGCAATACAAAAGCTAATTATCAAGATGTGGAAACAAAAGACAAGAACTAGAGAGTCCTGGTACTTCCATTATTATAATACATCTGGTCCATCAAAAATTAAAGCAGTAAAAAGGAACTAAAAAACAATTTTAGAATAGGCATTGAATTTGTCATATTAAAAAAACATAATGTGTCTCCTATTGAGGTGGAAAGCTTATCTTACTATAGTATTGAGTCAGTTAATCAGTCCTAACAGTCCTAACAGTCAGACTGGAAAAACATCAGAATAGGCCTAAAGAAAATTCTTAGAAACCAGTCTGGTTATGCAACAGGGAATTATACATAAAATGGGGGTCCATGGTACATTACTGCAATCTGAAAGTGCGAACTTGAACAATACACTGATAATAATAAAAACTCACTGGTGAAAGGAATACGGAAAAGAGGAATGGGACACAGCTAAAATCCCCAATAACTAGGCCTGATGTGCTTGGGTGATAGTCAGGCATGTGACACAATACCAAGAGTATGGGTGATACACAAAAAAAAATCACAATAGTTTACAAATTTAACTCTACCGCTGGCCCTCTGCACCAGATACGGTAATCTCAGCTAATGTTCCAGTTCCTTCTTCAGGAAAAAATGAAACCTGGTTTCTTTTACGGTCCAGAGCCATAGGAAGGCCACTTAGGAAGCAGAATAAAACTGACTAATGTGATATAGAAATTAGGTCACCATGTACAAGAGTCACAAATCTATAATTTATCCTTACGTCCAATCAGGATATATAATTTTAGGGCTGCCTGTTCCTTACAGGAAAGGCAGTATCGTGACTACAAATGACACAATTTTGCTGTTTATTTTTCTTCAATAATTATAGCCAAATTTGACATACACTGGTGAAGTGTTGTCTGTCTCGTTCACAATATGAAAAAAGATCATATCTGTGAATTTTAGTATCAGCGAAAATTTTTCCCAACTGTTGACAACGACACGTATCATCATACATGTCCCCTCACAACGACACGGGTGAATTTGTAATAATTTCTTAAGCAGCAACATACAACATAAAACATGCAAAAATGCACAAAACGGACGTCAAGCCATCAGATATACTCGCTGTAAAATGATAGCATATATAAATGAGCGGTGACGCATAATACCGTGTAAGGATACCCTCCTGTTTGATAGTAGATCACCAATAGTGGGTATCAGCTGTCAAATACAACTTTCGGACACACAGAACCAGCAAGAACAATTCATGATAGAACAAAATACACAAACATGAAAAACGCATGGACATTTCTTTTCAAAGGAGTTGCGCAAAAAAAAAAACATCTCATTTCAACCAACCAAACTCACGTGTCTTGTTAGGCTTAAAATCCCCCAGAGCAATCCATGAATTATGTGTGAGCAGAAGCGAAAAGGAAAAAATACACAGCACACAAAAGATAGACATTTTTGATAATAAACAGACATCAATTGTAACTTTTAAGCGGAAGACAAAACATGATACACATTAACAAACACAAAAATAAATTTCCATTACTTAACTGTTACCATCTTGTCAGTCACCTTGCAACATGAAGCCTTTTTAACTTTTAGAGGTAAAATCCTTTCCCTGACACCTAAAATTAGCCTTGTGCCACAATCTCCACGATAAAAAAACTTCTTAATTGGCAAATCGTTCTTACTTATTCATGTAGGCTTCAACATGTTAGTAAAAGGCTGCATCCTATTTTTTTTGTCTGAGATGTAAAGCAACAATCCGTTTTCTGTACTAGCAGACATTTTTTTAGAGCAGAAATACAAATGTCATGATGTTGGGACTTTTAAAGAAACCTTTCAAGAAACCTTTTTTATATTTCCCTTTGGAATTAAGTCTTTAACTTTAAACCAGAAATTCCACCTTTCAGAGGCCTGTTTAGCAAGGTTATTCTGCATTTCACAGAGACAAGGCTCGAATTTAAAAGGTCACAATGTCAACATGACAAAGACAGAAGGCCTACTACATTTACTGTGAAGGGTTCACACATACCAGTTTTTAGAACAAATGCTTGCTACCACCCTATACAATGGTACTCATTTTAGCAACCTAACATTGATGAACGCCTAAATGGGCCCTGCTAAAGTTAGAACCTTCAACCCTGATTTAAACATAAACGTCTGCACCGGGCACATTGGCTCACTGAGCTATGAAAAACAACCTCAATAACAACCCACAAGTTTGGATTATGCACAAATGTATGCATTTACTGAAGCCAGAGACACTTTCAAGCTATGGTAAATGACAAGAATCTGTGTTAAAATCCCATTTAACTCAATTTCGACTTTTATCTTTGGGGCACTTAAAAATAAATATCCTATAATTGTTTTACATATTAATCATCCTCAGGATGTTCATTACACATTACAGATATTAGACATTAGTCATATCTCATGTAAATCCTTGGAAAAATGAATTTTTTACGCCTGCGCCAAGTGAAAACCAACATGTAAATTACCTAATTACACCGTAACACATAACTTAAATCAAATTTTAATACTAGGAGGTAATAGTATGAGTATTAAGCTTTATAAATATCAAAAAACGATTTTAAAAAGCACTTATTTTTTTCTCAAATAATTTTTCCATAATTAATAATTTTTCGTTCAATGAAACCAATTATCTGTTTTTATGATAACTACACATATAAAGGTAAGCTGCATCCCCTGCCTATTATTTTTAGATGCATTCATTTATGCGCCTACGCACAAAAACCCTAACTTAAAACATGACATGTTTCGCGCCATTTTTAAAGGACAATCAGTATTTAGCGACAGAACCAAATAACATACTTTGAAAAAAATGCTTAAAGAGAAGAAAACCCCATTTGGAATGTCTTCCAGTGATACAAAGTGATGAACCTTATTTTTGTAACCCTCTAAAACACTACTCTGAAATGAAAAAGGCCAACTGTGATTAACTAACGGCTAAGTCCTGGGCTAAATAAACATTCCAATGCTATTTATGGCCTTCGAAAAACAACATCTGCTGCCTTAAGGCAGGAAAGGCTGAAACCTGAAAGAGTGCTGAAACCTGAGCACGCTTTCAGTTTTACTGAAAACAGACATTTCAAGATTTAAAAATGCGCGTGCAAAAAGATGCATTTAAATCTAGCAAAAATTCACTTTAGCTGAAGTGTTTGCCTTTTACATGTACTACAATGCATGTAAGTAAAAACGCTACAAATTCGTTTTGCTACAAAAGACACAATTATTTTTGAGGCCCTTCGTATTCCTAGTGAATGTGAATTTTAACTTATCTATTTTAAGCATTTAACAGTTTGCACATATGCGTTTTTGCTTATACTGTAAATTAAATAGCAACATATAGCGATTTTAGCATGTGACATAGTAAATTGCTGGAGTGTTACTTAATTTCTACTAAATATTAATTAATCTGACATTTTACTTAACAGACTGAAATCAAGAACCCACAAACACATTGAGCTCATTGCAAACATAAAGAGAAAGTATTCAAACATTCAGGACACACAATACAGTGCTGTAGCTATTACTGAAGTTACATTAATGAGAAAAACCACATAGACATTGAAACACACATTGAACCCACAAATCGACACTCAGGACGAAAACAAAGCCATTTGTAAATACTAGTGTAAGTCATATTTACAAGAAACACGTCTCAATAGGGTTCCAAAAGACTGCAAAAACACAGCCCAACAGACTGCTGTATGTGCACAAAGCCACAATACACTTAATTCACTAGTTTTGGCTGGCAGAACACAAAAAAGTGTTCTGCATATCTCCATTCATAAAACTGCGCAGAACAAAGGATCCTTGTTTTGTATTATGTCATATTTTAATTCCCTGGGGATACAAAATCACCAAGGAAGAAATATGTTTTTTTTAAATCTAAACCTTTAGGTGAAGCCGGCTAATCCAAACGTATACAAAGTTGGCCAACACAAATCTCCAAATTCGCCAGGCATCTTATAGCTCACTAATCTAGCTTCAAACTTCAAGGGGTTATCTCTATCGATACACTCGTAAATATACAAGACCCTCGGTTTTTGAAAATTGCAATATTCAAATAAAACTAAGGACCAAACAAACTAAGAAGCAATCAAAATCGAAGAACCAAAGAACAAAGGACTGGGAGCGACCCACTTATATTTAGCTCTTACTTTTACTAATCAAAATGTTATCCAGATTCTAACTGTCAAGTTCTACATGACCTAATGGTCTTTTTAAGAATACTCACGCAAAAAGGTTATCAGTCAGGAGTGACATCATGTGGAGGATCAAAATCAGGAAGATCAGAAATATACTGGGCCGCAGAATCAAAGAATCTCTAGAATCCCCGTGCACAGAGTACCTTCTTACTAGAATCCTGTTCTGTCCTCCTCAGTTTATTTCAGTCTCCTTGCACGATCACTCCCACAGAAAGTCACTTCTCTGATGATCCCCGTGTTAGGGCGCCAACTGAAGAACTTGTTAATTTTGGTTCTCAGGGAATACTTACTAATATAACAAAAACTTGGCACAGAAGCTGTAATATGAAAAGACATCTTTATTAAATTTAACATAGTGAGGCCATGTCACCCAGAAGCCGTAGCAAGTGAATGAGGTAGTCTGAGGAACACAGAGGACAGAGGCCTTTTATATGTTTTTTAGCGTTACATGACTCAGTACAAAAGCAAGGGGCAGTCCTAGGTTTTGCAAGCATGCAAAACCCAACATTCCTTCTTACACCAGCTGCACAAACCCATAATAAAAACCCGGCACATCCCCATCGTAAACAGGCCATAAAGAAAGGAGCAGAGACAGGTGTGAGTAAGATAAGACATAGTTGTGTGCAATAAAGGTTTACGATCTCCTGTGCCTTCATGCTTAATCTTGATCAGCTACTGGGAAAGGAACTGGTCGACCAGGATTGGCCTTGGGCAGTGGAGTCAGCTTGCCCAGGTCGCAGAGAAGTCAGGAAAGGTGTACGTGTCCTTCAGAATCGTGTTTGGCCTTAATCATTGGCCTATGTGAGGGCAACTCACAAAATGGCTGCCGTACATAAAATGGAACCCGAGGGTTCAGGATGAAAACTCTGATTTCAGGGTGATTCTGTCATTTGAATATGACGAAAATGCTTGTGCATAGTGTACTAGCCATTCTCAGTCTGCTGATATCAAAATCGTCATGATACGATGATGTTTATGACACAGGACCAACATTTTCAGTACCTCAGACGCTCCTTTTGCCCTTACATAGGCAATAACCTAGACTCACGCTAGTCTGAGTCCAGGTCTATATTTATCAAATCATCAAGATGTTGCTGAAGCAGAATCCTATTACTTAGCGACTCTCTCGGGACAGGTCTCCTTACACACGCAGTAGCACAAAGGCCTGTATGGCAGGACCAAATAGGGAATGCCTCTATCTGTAGTATGTGGTATAAGACCACACACCCAACAATTAGTGATGTTCACTACTAACTGGTGTCGATGCAGAAACTGTACAAAAGGAATTATCAGTAAACTCTGACCTCCTAACTAGTCCATGTTCAGGTAAAATCTGGAAAGAATGCAAAGAAGTAGAAGTAGGAAGAGACATAGGTTGGGAGGTGGGTACAGATGTGAATTGGGCAGCAAAAACAATCCCACCCATAAAAGACAATGTCATGTTTAAAAACACTAGAAAACACGTTGTTAAGAACATATAAACGAAGTAGTGACCGCTATTACAAATGAAATCATAATTTTTCACAACCCTAAGCAAAAAGTAAATCCTAAAATTATCTAGTAACATTTTATGTCTTCCTATGCATTTCTGTAATTCATTATATGTTCAAGTGAAACAGTGGTGACCCTCATTAATGCTCTGAGGTGAAAAGGGATACTCTTTCACAGAAAATGGACTTTATTCTGCTTTTACTAAACATAATACTACTTTAAAATAATGCTAGCAGAACAATAAAATCATTCTCCTAACACTTAGTCTATACAATCACACGGAAACCTCTTGTGAGACCAACTATGCCCAGAGTCTGTTCAAAAAGCCTCTCTGGCAGGCTTCTATTGTCCAATCAAGTCTGCTCCCGTTGTTGCATGGGCCTTTGGATTCAGGCCTCCCATGCTCTGATGTTCAGTATCTGTTGGAGTGCCCTCCTGGCAAACACTCATAGCTCATTCACAAAGTCTCAATGTCTCAAGGCAGTGCACCGTATCTCTCCTCTGCGGCAGACACTACAGATATTGTGCTCTTCCTTGGTCAATGGGCACAGATCATCTCGTGCAGACCCGGGACCATTCTCAGGCTCCAACACTCATCATTCAGTGTCAGAGGATGCTCAGGCCGCTCTTTCATGGGCACCAGAATGGAGTGCCTTTTGCCACTCTTGGATCCTCCGGTGCACTGCACTTCCGTTGAAGCAAGGTAAAAGGGGTGCGTGGCCAAAACTCAGGCCAAGGAGCTCAAGGGACTGCACACTTGCAGAGGTTAACCAGCACATGACAGGCGCTCTTTTGCACTGAAATCTCAAGGGACTGCACACTGTCAGAGGTTAACCAGCACATGACAGGCGCTCTTTTGCACTGCAATATCAAGGGACTGTGGCAAAACCAGCTCCTTCTTCTTTTCTGATGTTGAACGCCTTCTGATGAAGCAAGTGCGATGCTTTAAACAGTTCATTGTACAACAAGGGGACTGCAAACAGGTGGCCTGCGATCTTCAAAGGAGTGGCCACACGCCATGGGACAATTCTGCGTTGAAATACACTGTCATTCTCAAAGGCAATACAAAAACAAAGGCAATAGGCAAAACAGTGCCTCTAGGCTCTTCAATTGGATTTCGTGTGAGAGCATATCTTTCATCATCATAGCGACATGGGAATTCTATCTGAATGGATGTCCTCACACATAGTGGCATCGTCTAATTGGGTAAACACATTTTATCTCAATGATTTCATATAGGTGTTCCTAAATTCCTCATTTAGCACATCTCAAAAGAGAGATCACATACATATTATCAGGGACATGTAGATACTTTCTTTTACTAATTGTGCATCAGGTGGACTATGCAATACAAAAGCTAATTATCAAGATGTGGAAACAAAAGACAAGAACTAGAGAGTCCTGGTACTTCCATTATTATAATACATCTGGTCCATCAAAAATTAAAGCAGTAAAAAGGAACTAAAAAACAATTTTAGAATAGGCATTGAATTTGTCATATTAAAAAAACATAATGTGTCTCCTATTGAGGTGGAAAGCTTATCTTACTATAGTATTGAGTCAGTTAATCAGTCCTAACAGTCCTAACAGTCAGACTGGAAAAACATCAGAATAGGCCTAAAGAAAATTCTTAGAAACCAGTCTGGTTATGCAACAGGGAATTATACATAAAATGGGGGTCCATGGTACATTACTGCAATCTGAAAGTGCGAACTTGAACAATACACTGATAATAATAAAAACTCACTGGTGAAAGGAATACGGAAAAGAGGAATGGGACACAGCTAAAATCCCCAATAACTAGGCCTGATGTGCTTGGGTGATAGTCAGGCATGTGACACAATACCAAGAGTATGGGTGATACACAAAAAAAAATCACAATAGTTTACAAATTTAACTCTACCGCTGGCCCTCTGCACCAGATACGGTAATCTCAGCTAATGTTCCAGTTCCTTCTTCAGGAAAAAATGAAACCTGGTTTCTTTTACGGTCCAGAGCCATAGGAAGGCCACTTAGGAAGCAGAATAAAACTGACTAATGTGATATAGAAATTAGGTCACCATGTACAAGAGTCACAAATCTATAATTTATCCTTACGTCCAATCAGGATATATAATTTTAGGGCTGCCTGTTCCTTACAGGAAAGGCAGTATCGTGACTACAAATGACACAATTTTGCTGTTTATTTTTCTTCAATAATTATAGCCAAATTTGACATACACTGGTGAAGTGTTGTCTGTCTCGTTCACAATATGAAAAAAGATCATATCTGTGAATTTTAGTATCAGCGAAAATTGTTCCCAACTGTTGACAACGACACGTATCATCATACATGTCCCCTCACAACGACACGGGTGAATTTGTAATAATTTCTTAAGCAGCAACATACAACATAAAACATGCAAAAATGCACAAAACGGACGTCAAGCCATCAGATATACTCGCTGTAAAATGATAGCATATATAAATGAGCGGTGACGCATAATACCGTGTAAGGATACCCTCCTGTTTGATAGTAGATCACCAATAGTGGGTATCAGCTGTCAAATACAACTTTCGGACACACAGAACCAGCAAGAACAATTCATGATAGAACAAAATACACAAACATGAAAAACGCATGGACATTTCTTTTCAAAGGAGTTGCGCAAAAAAAAAAAACATCTCATTTCAACCAACCAAACTCACGTGTCTTGTTAGGCTTAAAATCCCCCAGAGCAATCCATGAATTATGTGTGAGCAGAAGCGAAAAGGAAAAAATACACAGCACACAAAAGATAGACATTTTTGATAATAAACAGACATCAATTGTAACTTTTAAGCGGAAGACAAAACATGATACACATTAACAAACACAAAAATAAATTTCCATTACTTAACTGTTACCATCTTGTCAGTCACCTTGCAACATGAAGCCTTTTTAACTTTTAGAGGTAAAATCCTTTCCCTGACACCTAAAATTAGCCTTGTGCCACAATCTCCACGATAAAAAAACTTCTTAATTGGCAAATCGTTCTTACTTATTCATGTAGGCTTCAACATGTTAGTAAAAGGCTGCATCCTATTTTTTTTGTCTGAGATGTAAAGCAACAATCCGTTTTCTGTACTAGCAGACATTTTTTTAGAGCAGAAATACAAATGTCATGATGTTGGGACTTTTAAAGAAACCTTTCAAGAAACCTTTTTTATATTTCCCTTTGGAATTAAGTCTTTAACTTTAAACCAGAAATTCCACCTTTCAGAGGCCTGTTTAGCAAGGTTATTCTGCATTTCACAGAGACAAGGCTCGAATTTAAAAGGTCACAATGTCAACATGACAAAGACAGAAGGCCTACTACATTTACTGTGAAGGGTTCACACATACCAGTTTTTAGAACAAATGCTTGCTACCACCCTATACAATGGTACTCATTTTAGCAACCTAACATTGATGAACGCCTAAATGGGCCCTGCTAAAGTTAGAACCTTCAACCCTGATTTAAACATAAACGTCTGCACCGGGCACATTGGCTCACTGAGCTATGAAAAACAACCTCAATAACAACCCACAAGTTTGGATTATGCACAAATGTATGCATTTACTGAAGCCAGAGACACTTTCAAGCTATGGTAAATGACAAGAATCTGTGTTAAAATCCCATTTAACTCAATTTCGACTTTTATCTTTGGGGCACTTAAAAATAAATATCCTATAATTGTTTTACATATTAATCATCCTCAGGATGTTCATTACACATTACAGATATTAGACATTAGTCATATCTCATGTAAATCCTTGGAAAAATGAATTTTTTACGCCTGCGCCAAGTGAAAACCAACATGTAAATTACCTAATTACACCGTAACACATAACTTAAATCAAATTTTAATACTAGGAGGTAATAGTATGAGTATTAAGCTTTATAAATATCAAAAAACGATTTTAAAAAGCACTTATTTTTTTCTCAAATAATTTTTCCATAATTAATAATTTTTCGTTCAATGAAACCAATTATCTGTTTTTATGATAACTACACATATAAAGGTAAGCTGCATCCCCTGCCTATTATTTTTAGATGCATTCATTTATGCGCCTACGCACAAAAACCCTAACTTAAAACATGACATGTTTCGCGCCATTTTTAAAGGACAATCAGTATTTAGCGACAGAACCAAATAACATACTTTGAAAAAAATGCTTAAAGAGAAGAAAACCCCATTTGGAATGTCTTCCAGTGATACAAAGTGATGAACCTTATTTTTGTAACCCTCTAAAACACTACTCTGAAATGAAAAAGGCCAACTGTGATTAACTAACGGCTAAGTCCTGGGCTAAATAAACATTCCAATGCTATTTATGGCCTTCGAAAAACAACATCTGCTGCCTTAAGGCAGGAAAGGCTGAAACCTGAAAGAGTGCTGAAACCTGAGCACGCTTTCAGTTTTACTGAAAACAGACATTTCAAGATTTAAAAATGCGCGTGCAAAAAGATGCATTTAAATCTAGCAAAAATTCACTTTAGCTGAAGTGTTTGCCTTTTACATGTACTACAATGCATGTAAGTAAAAACGCTACAAATTCGTTTTGCTACAAAAGACACAATTATTTTTGAGGCCCTTCGTATTCCTAGTGAATGTGAATTTTAACTTATCTATTTTAAGCATTTAACAGTTTGCACATATGCGTTTTTGCTTATACTGTAAATTAAATAGCAACATATAGCGATTTTAGCATGTGACATAGTAAATTGCTGGAGTGTTACTTAATTTCTACTAAATATTAATTAATCTGACATTTTACTTAACAGACTGAAATCAAGAACCCACAAACACATTGAGCTCATTGCAAACATAAAGAGAAAGTATTCAAACATTCAGGACACACAATACAGTGCTGTAGCTATTACTGAAGTTACATTAATGAGAAAAACCACATAGACATTGAAACACACATTGAACCCACAAATCGACACTCAGGACGAAAACAAAGCCATTTGTAAATACTAGTGTAAGTCATATTTACAAGAAACACGTCTCAATAGGGTTCCAAAAGACTGCAAAAACACAGCCCAACAGACTGCTGTATGTGCACAAAGCCACTATACACTTAATTCACTAGTTTTGGCTGGCAGAACACAAAAAAGTGTTCTGCATATCTCCATTCATAAAACTGCGCAGAACAAAGGATCCTTGTTTTGTATTATGTCATATTTTAATTCCCTGGGGATACAAAATCACCAAGGAAGAAATATGTTTTTTTTAAATCTAAACCTTTAGGTGAAGCCGGCTAATCCAAACGTATACAAAGTTGGCCAACACAAATCTCCAAATTCGCCAGGCATCTTATAGCTCACTAATCTAGCTTCAAACTTCAAGGGGTTATCTCTATCGATACACTCGTAAATATACAAGACCCTCGGTTTTTGAAAATTGCAATATTCAAATAAAACTAAGGACCAAACAAACTAAGAAGCAATCAAAATCGAAGAACCAAAGAACAAAGGACTGGGAGCGACCCACTTATATTTAGCTCTTACTTTTACTAATCAAAATGTTATCCAGATTCTAACTGTCAAGTTCTACATGACCTAATGGTCTTTTTAAGAATACTCACGCAAAAAGGTTATCAGTCAGGAGTGACATCATGTGGAGGATCAAAAATCAGGAAGATCAGAAATATACTGGGCCGCAGAATTAAAGAATCTCTAGAATCCCCGTGCACAGAGTACCTTCTTACTAGAATCCTGTTCTGTCCTCCTCAGTTTATTTCAGTCTCCTTGCACGATCACTCCCACAGAAAGTCACTTCTCTGATGATCCCCGCGTTAGGGCGCCAACTGAAGAACTTGGTAATTTTGGTTCTCAGGGAATACTTACTAATATAACAAAAACTTGGCACAGAAGCTGTAATATGAAAAGACATCTTTATTAAATTTAACATAGTGAGGCCATGTCACCCAGAAGCCGTAGCAAGTGAATGAGGTAGTCTGAGGAACACAGAGGACAGAGGCCTTTTATATGTTTTTTAGCGTTACATGACTCAATACAAAAGCAAGGGGCAGTCCTAGGTTTTGCAAGCATGCAAAACCCAACATTCCTTCTTACACCAGCTGCACAAACCCATAATAAAAACCCGGCACATCCCCATCGTAAACAGGCCATAAAGAAAGGAGCAGAGACAGGTGTGAGTAAGATAAGACATAGTTGTGTGCAATAAAGGTTTACGATCTCCTGTGCCTTCATGCTTAATCTTGATCAGCTACTGGGAAAAGAACTGGTCGACCAGGATTGGCCTTGGGCAGTGGAGTCAGCTTGCCCAGGTCGCAGAGAAGTCAGGAAAGGTGTACGTGTCCTTCAGAATCGTGTTTGGCCTTAATCATTGGCCTATGTGAGGGCAACTCACAAAATGGCTGCCGTACATAAAATGGAACCCGAGGGTTCAGGACGAAAACTCTGATTTCAGGGTGATTCTGTCATTTGAATATGATGAAAATGCTTGTGCATAGTGTACTAGCCATTCTCGGTCTGCTGATATCAAAATCGTCATGATACGATGATGTTTATGACACAGGACCAACATTTTCAGTACCTCAGACGCTCCTTTTGCCCTTACATAGGCAATAACCTAGACTCATGCTAGTCTGAGTCCAGGTCTATATTTATCAAATCATCAAGATGTTGCTGAAGCAGAATCCTATTACTTAGCGACTCTCTCGGGACAGGTCTCCTTACACACGCAGTAGCACAAAGGCCTGTATGGCAGGACCAAATAGGGAATGCCTCTATCTGTAGTATGTGGTATAAGACCACACACCCAACAATTAGTGATGTTCACTACTAACTGGTGTCGATGCAGAAACTGTACAAAAGGAATTATCAGTAAACTCTGACCTCCTAACTAGTCCATGTTCAGATAAAATCTGGAAAGAATGCAAAGAAGTAGAAGTAGGAAGAGACATAGGTTGGGAGGTGGGTACAGATGTGAATTGGGCAGCAAAAACAATCCCACCCATAAAAGACAATGTCATGTTTAAAAACACTAGAAAACACGTTGTTAAGAACATGTAAACGAAGTAGTGACCGCTATTACAAATGAAATCATAATTTTTCACAACGCTAAGCAAAAAGTAAATCCTAAAATTATCTAGTAACATTTTATGTCTTCCTATGCATTTCTGTAATTCATTATATGTTCAAGTGAAACAGTGGTGACCCTCATTAATGCTCTGAGGTGAAAAGGGGATACTCTTTCACAGAAAATGGACTTTATTCTGCTTTTACTAAACAGAATACTACTTTAAAATAATGCTAGCAGAACAATAAAATCATTCTCCTAACACTTAGTCTATACAATCACACGGAAACCTCTTGTGAGACCAACTATGCCCAGAGTCTGTTCAAAAAGCCTCTCTGGCAGGCTTCTATTGTCCAATCAAGTCTGCTCCCGTTGTTGCATGGGCCTTTGGATTCAGGCCTCCCATGCTCTGATGTTCAGTATCTGTTGGAGTGCCCTCCTGGCAAACACTCATAGCTCATTCACAAAGTCTCAATGTCTCAAGGCAGTGCACCGTATCTCTCCTCTGCGGCAGACACTACAGATATTGTGCTCTTCCTTGGTCAATGGGCACAGATCATCTCGTGCAGACCCGGGACCATTCTCAGGCTCCAACACTCATCATTCAGTGTCAGAGGATGCTCAGGCCGCTCTTTCATGGGCACCAGAATGGAGTGCCTTTTGCCACTCTTGGATCCTCCGGTGCACTGCACTTCCGTTGAAGCAAGGGAAAAAGGGGTGCGTGGCCAAAACTCAGGCCAAGGGGCTCAATGGACTGCACACTTGCAGAGGTTAACCAGCACATGACAGGTGCTCTTTTGCACTGAAATCTCAAGGGACTGCACACTGTCAGAGGTTAACCAGCACATGACAGGCGCTCTTTTGCACTGCAATCTCAAGGGACTGTGGCAAAACCAGCTCCTTCTTCTTTTCTGATGTTGAACGCCTTCTGATGAAGCAAGTGCGATGCTTTAAACAGTTCATTGTACAACAAGGGGACTGCAAACAGGTGGCCTGCGATCTTCAAAGGAGTGGCCACACGCCATGGGACAATTCTGCGTTGAAATACACTGTCATTCTCAAAGGCAATACAAAAACAAAGGCAATAGGCAAAACAGTGCCTCTAGGCTCTTCAATTGGATTTCGTGTGAGAGCATATCTTTCATCATCATAGCGACATGGGAATTCTATCTGAATGGATGTCCTCACACATAGTGGCATCGTCTAATTGGGTAAACACATTTTATCTCAATGATTTCATATAGGTGTTCCTAAATTCCTCATTTAGCACATCTCAAAAGAGAGATCACATACATATTATCAGGGACATGTAGATACTTTCTTTTACTAATTGTGCATCAGGTGGACTATGCAATACAAAAGCTAATTATCAAGATGTGGAAACAAAAGACAAGAACTAGAGAGTCCTGGTACTTCCTTTATTATAATACATCTGGTCCATCAAAAATGAAAGCAGTAAAAAGGAACTAAAAAACAATTTTAGAATAGGCATTGAATTTGTCATATTAAAAAAACGTAATGTGTCTCCTATTGAGGTGGAAAGCTTATCTTACTATAGTATTGAGTCAGTTAATCAGTCCTAACAGTCCTAACAGTCAGACTGGAAAAACATCAGAATAGGCCTAAAGAAAATTCTTAGAAACCAGTCTGGTTATGCAACAGGGAATTATACATAAAATGGGGGTCCATGGTACATTACTGCAATCTGAAAGTGCGAACTTGAACAATACACTGATAATAATAAAAACTCACTGGTGAAAGGAATACGGAAAAGAGGAATGGGACACAGCTAAAATCCCCAATAACTAGGCCTGATGTGCTTGGGTGATAGTCAGGCATGTGACACAATACCAAGAGTATGGGTGATACACAAAAAAAATCACAATAGTTTACAAATTTAACTCTACCGCTGGCCCTCTGCACCAGATACGGTAATCTCAGCTAATGTTCCAGTTCCTTCTTCAGGAAAAAATGAAACCTGGTTTCTTTTACGGTCCAGAGCCATAGGAAGGCCACTTAGGAAGCAGAATAAAACTGACTAATGTGATATAGAAATTAGGTCACCATGTACAAGAGTCACAAATCTATAATTTATCCTTACGTCCAATCAGGATATATAATTTTAGGGCTGCCTGTTCCTTACAGGAAAGGCAGTATCGTGACTACAAATGACACAATTTTGCTGTTTATTTTTCTTCAATAATTATAGCCAAATTTGACATACACTGGTGAAGTGTTGTCTGTCTCGTTCACAATATGAAAAAAGATCATATCTGTGAATTTTAGTATCAGCGAAAATTTTTCCCAACTGTTGACAACGACACGTATCATCATACATGTCCCCTCACAACGACACGGGTGAATTTGTAATAATTTCTTAAGCAGCAACATACAACATAAAACATGCAAAAATGCACAAAACGGACGTCAAGCCATCAGATATACTCGCTGTAAAATGATAGCATATATAAATGAGCGGTGACGCATAATACCGTGTAAGGATACCCTCCTGTTTGATAGTAGATCACCAATAGTGGGTATCAGCTTTCAAATACAACTTTCGGACACACAGAACCAGCAAGAACAATTCATGATAGAACAAAATACACAAACATGAAAAACGCATGGACATTTCTTTTCAAAGGAGTTGCGCAAAAAAAAAAAACATCTCATTTCAACCAACCAAACTTTGAGGAACACAGAGGACAGAGGCCTTTTATATGTTTTTTAGCGTTACATGACTCAGTACAAAAGCAAGGGGCAGTCCTAGGTTTTGCAAGCATGCAAAACCCAACATTCCTTCTTACACCAGCTGCACAAACCCATAATAAAAACCCGGCACATCCCCATCGTAAACAGGCCATAAAGAAAGGAGCAGAGACAGGTGTGAGTAAGATAAGACATAGTTGTGTGCAATAAAGGTTTACGATCTCCTGTGCCTTCATGCTTAATCTTGATCAGCTACTGGGAAAGGAACTGGTCGACCAGGATTGGCCTTGGGCAGTGGAGTCAGCTTGCCCAGGTCGCAGAGAAGTCAGGAAAGGTGTACGTGTCCTTCAGAATCGTGTTTGGCCTTAATCATTGGCCTATGTGAGGGCAACTCACAAAATGGCTGCCGTACATAAAATGGAACCTGAGGGTTCAGGACGAAAACTCTGATTTCAGGGTGATTCTGTCATTTGAATATGATGAAAATGCTTGTGCATAGTGTACTAGCCATTCTCGGTCTGCTGATATCAAAATCGTCATGATACGATGATGTTTATGACACAGGACCAACATTTTCAGTACCTCAGACGCTCCTTTTGCCCTTACATAGGCAATAACCTAGACTCACGCTAGTCTGAGTCCAGGTCTATATTTATCAAATCATCAAGATGTTGCTGAAGCAGAATCCTATTACTTAGCGACTCTCTCGGGACAGGTCTCCTTACACACGCAGTAGCACAAAGGCCTGTATGGCAGGACCAAATAGGGAATGCCTCTATCTGTAGTATGTGGTATAAGACCACACACCCAACAATTAGTGATGTTCACTACTAACTGGTGTCGATGCAGAAACTGTACAAAAGGAATTATCAGTAAACTCTGACCTCCTAACTAGTCCATGTTCAGGTAAAATCTGGAAAGAATGCAAAGAAGTAGAAGTAGGAAGAGACATAGGTTGGGAGGTGGGTACAGATGTGAATTGGGCAGCAAAAACAATCCCACCCATAAAAGACAATGTCATGTTTAAAAACACTAGAAAACACGTTGTTAAGAACATGTAAACGAAGTAGTGACCGCTATTACAAATGAAATCATAATTTTTCACAACCCTAAGCAAAAAGTAAATCCTAAAATTATCTAGTAACATTTTATGTCTTCCTATGCATTTCTGTAATTCATTATATGTTCAAGTGAAACAGTGGTGACCCTCATTAATGCTCTGAGGTGAAAAGGGGATACTCTTTCACAGAAAATGGACTTTATTCTGCTTTTACTAAACAGAATACTACTTTAAAATAATGCTAGCAGAACAATAAAATCATTCTCCTAACACTTAGTCTATACAATCACACGGAAACCTCTTGTGAGACCAACTATGCCCAGAGTCTGTTCAAAAAGCCTCTCTGGCAGGCTTCTATTGTCCAATCAAGTCTGCTCCCGTTGTTGCATGGGCCTTTGGATTCAGGCCTCCCATGCTCTGATGTTCAGTATCTGTTGGAGTGCCCTCCTGGCAAACACTCATAGCTCATTCACAAAGTCTCAATGTCTCAAGGCAGTGCACCGTATCTCTCCTCTGCGGCAGACACTACAGATATTGTGCTCTTCCTTGGTCAATGGGCACAGATCATCTCGTGCAGACCCGGGACCATTCTCAGGCTCCAACACTCATCATTCAGTGTCAGAGGATGCTCAGGCCGCTCTTTCATGGGCACCAGAATGGAGTGCCTTTTGCCACTCTTGGATCCTCCGGTGCACTGCACTTCCGTTGAAGCAAGGGAAAAAGGGGTGCGTAGCCAAAACTCAGGCCAAGGGGCTCAATGGACTGCACACTTGCAGAGGTTAACCAGCACATGACAGGCGCTCTTTTGCACTGAAATCTCAAGGGACTGCACACTGTCAGAGGTTAACCAGCACATGACAGGCGCTCTTTTGCACTGCAATCTCAAGGGACTGTGGCAAAACCAGCTCCTTCTTCTTTTCTGATGTTGAACGCCTTCTGATGAAGCAAGTGCGATGCTTTAAACAGTTCATTGTACAACAAGGGGACTGCAAACAGGTGGCCTGCGATCTTCAAAGGAGTGGCCACACGCCATGGGACAATTCTGCGTTGAAATACACTGTCATTCTCAAAGGCAATACAAAAACAAAGGCAATAGGCAAAACAGTGCCTCTAGGCTCTTCAATTGGATTTCGTGTGAGAGCATATCTTTCATCATCATAGCGACATGGGAATTCTATCTGAATGGATGTCCTCACACATAGTGGCATCGTCTAATTGGGTAAACACATTTTATCTCAATGATTTCATATAGGTGTTCCTAAATTCCTCATTTAGCACATCTCAAAAGAGAGATCACATACATATTATCAGGGACATGTAGATACTTTCTTTTACTAATTGTGCATCAGGTGGACTATGCAATACAAAAGCTAATTATCAAGATGTGGAAACAAAAGACAAGAACTAGAGAGTCCTGGTACTTCCTTTATTATAATACATCTGGTCCATCAAAAATGAAAGCAGTAAAAAGGAACTAAAAAACAATTTTAGAATAGGCATTGAATTTGTCATATTAAAAAAACGTAATGTGTCTCCTATTGAGGTGGAAAGCTTATCTTACTATAGTATTGAGTCAGTTAATCAGTCCTAACAGTCCTAACAGTCAGACTGGAAAAACATCAGAATAGGCCTAAAGAAAATTCTTAGAAACCAGTCTGGTTATGCAACAGGGAATTATACATAAAATGGGGGTCCATGGTACATTACTGCAATCTGAAAGTGCGAACTTGAACAATACACTGATAATAATAAAAACTCACTGGTGAAAGGAATACGGAAAAGAGGAATGGGACACAGCTAAAATCCCCAATAACTAGGCCTGATGTGCTTGGGTGATAGTCAGGCATGTGACACAATACCAAGAGTATGGGTGATACACAAAAAAAATCACAATAGTTTACAAATTTAACTCTACCGCTGGCCCTCTGCACCAGATACGGTAATCTCAGCTAATGTTCCAGTTCCTTCTTCAGGAAAAAATGAAACCTGGTTTCTTTTACGGTCCAGAGCCATAGGAAGGCCACTTAGGAAGCAGAATAACACTGACTAATGTGATATAGAAATTAGGTCACCATGTACAAGAGTCACAAATCTATAATTTATCCTTACGTCCAATCAGGATATATAATTTTAGGGCTGCCTGTTCCTTACAGGAAAGGCAGTATCGTGACTACAAATGACACAATTTTGCTGTTTATTTTTCTTCAATAATTATAGCCAAATTTGACATACACTGGTGAAGTGTTGTCTGTCTCGTTCACAATATGAAAAAAGATCATATCTGTGAATTTTAGTATCAGCGAAAATTTTTCCCAACTGTTGACAACGACACGTATCATCATACATGTCCCCTCACAACGACACGGGTGAATTTGTAATAATTTCTTAAGCAGCAACATACAACATAAAACATGCAAAAATGCACAAAACGGACGTCAAGCCATCAGATATACTCGCTGTAAAATGATAGCATATATAAATGAGCGGTGACGCATAATACCGTGTAAGGATACCCTCCTGTTTGATAGTAGATCACCAATAGTGGGTATCAGCTGTCAAATACAACTTTCGGACACACAGAACCAGCAAGAACAATTCATGATAGAACAAAATACACAAACATGAAAAACGCATGGACATTTCTTTTCAAAGGAGTTGCGCAAAAAAACCAAACATCTCATTTCAACCAACCAAACTCACGTGTCTTGTTAGGCTTAAAATCCCCCAGAGCAATCCATGAATTATGTGTGAGCAGAAGCGAAAAGGAAAAAATACACAGCACACAAAAGATAGACATTTTTGATAATAAACAGACATCAATTGTAACTTTTAAGCGGAAGACAAAACATGATACACATTAACAAACACAAAAATAAATTTCCATTACTTAACTGTTACCATCTTGTCAGTCACCTTGCAACATGAAGCCTTTTTAACTTTTAGAGGTAAAATCCTTTCCCTGACACCTAAAATTAGCCTTGGGCCACAATCTCCACGATAAAAAACTTCTTAATTGGCAAATCGTTCTTACTTATTCATGTAGGCTTCAACATGTTAGTAAAAGGCTGCATCCTATTTTTTTTGTCTGAGATGTAAAGCAACACTTCGTTTTCTGTACTAGCAGACATTTTTTTTAGAGCAGAAATACAAATGTCATGATGTTGGGACTTTTAAAGAAACCTTTCAAGAAACCTTTTTTATATTTCCCTTTGGAATTAAGTCTTTAACTTTAAACCAGAAATTCCACCTTTCAGAGGCCTGTTTAGCAAGGTTATTCTGCATTTCACAGAGACAAGGCTCGAATTTAAAAGGTCACAATGTCAACATGACAAAGACAGAAGGCCTACTACATTTACTGTGAAGGGTTCACACATACCAGTTTTTAGAACAAATGCTTGCTACCACCCTATACAATGGTACTCATTTTAGCAACCTAACATTGATGAACGCCTAAATGGGCCCTGCTAAAGTTAGAACCTTCAACCCTGATTTAAACATAAACGTCTGCACCGGGCACATTGGCTCACTGAGCTATGAAAAACAACCTCAATAACAACCCACAAGTTTGGATTATGCACAAATGTATGCATTTACTGAAGCCAGAGACACTTTCAAGCTATGGTAAATGACAAGAATCTGTGTTAAAATCCCATTTAACTCAATTTCGACTTTTATCTTTGGGGCACTTAAAAATAAATATCCTATAATTGTTTTACATATTAATCATCCTCAGGATGTTCATTACATATTACAGATATTAGACATTAGTCATATCTCATGTAAATCCTTGGAAAAATGAATTTTTTACGCCTGCGCCAAGTGAAAACCAACATGTAAATTACCTAATTACACCGTAACACATAACTTAAATCAAATTTTAATACTAGGAGGTAATAGTATGAGTATTAAGCTTTATAAATATCAAAAAACGATTTTAAAAAGCACTTATTTTTTTCTCAAATAATTTTTCCATAATTAATAATTTTTCGTTCAATGAAACCAATTATCTGTTTTTATGATAACTCCACATATAAAGGTAAGCTGCATCCCCTGCCTATTATTTTTAGATGCATTCATTTATGCGCCTACGCACAAAAACCCTAACTTAAAACATGACATGTTTCGCGCCATTTTTAAAGGACAATCAGTATTTAGCGACAGAACCAAATAACATACTTTGAAAAAAATGCTTAAAGAGAAGAAAACCCCATTTGGAATGTCTTCCAGTGATACAAAGTGATGAACCTTATTTTTTTAACCCTCTAAAACACTACTCTGAAATGAAAAAGGCCAACTGTGATTAACTAACGGCTAAGTCCTGGGCTAAATAAACATTCCAATGCTATTTATGGCCTTCGAAAAACAACATCTGCTGCCTTAAGGCAGGAAAGGCTGAAACCTGAAAGAGTGCTGAAACCTGAGCACGCTTTCAGTTTTACTGAAATCAGACATTTCAAGATTTAAAAATGCGCGTGCAATAAGATGCATTTAAATCTAGCAAAAATTCACTTTAGCTGAAGTGTTTGCCTTTTACATGTACTACAATGCATGTAAGTAAAAACGCTACAAATTCGTTTTGCTACAAAAGACACAATTATTTTTGAGGCCCTTCGTATTCCTAGTGAATGTGAATTTTAACTTATCTATTTTAAGCATTTAACAGTTTGCACATATGCGTTTTTGCTTAGTCTGTAAATTAAATAGCAACATATAGCGATTTTAGCATGTGACATAGTAAATTGCTGGAGTGTTACTTAATTTCTACTAAATATTAATTAATCTGACATTTTACTTACGAGACTGAAATCAAGAACCCACAAACACATTGAGCTCATTGCAAACATAAAGAGAAAGTATTCAAACATTCAGGACACACAATACAGTGCTGTAGCTATTACTGAAGTTACATTAATGAGAAAAACCACATAGACATTGAAACACACATTGAACCCACAAATCGACACTCAGGACGAAAACAAAGCCATTTGTAAATACTAGTGTAAGTCATATTTACAAGAAACACGTCTCAATAGGGTTCCAAAAGACTGCAAAAACACAGCCCAACCACGCCCTCGCCGCCGTCCCCCGCATCCGAAGAGCGACAACAGGAGGAAGATCCTTCTCCTACCTGGCCGCCAAGACCTGGAACTCACTTCCGACCAATCTGCGCCTGACCCAAGACCACCTCTCCTTCAGGAAGAAGCTCAAGACCTGGCTGTTCGAGCAGTAGCGGCACCCCCCCCCCCTCCCAGCGCCTTGAGACCCTACGGGTGAGTAGTGCGCTCTACAAATGACCTGATTGATTGATTGATTGATTGACTGCTGTATGTGCACAAAGCCACAATACACTTAATTCACTAGTTTTGGCTGGCAGAACACAAAAAATTGTTCTGCATATCTCCATTCATAAAACTGCGCAGAACAAAGGATCCTTGTTTTGTATTATGTCATATTTTAATTCCCTGGGGATACAAAATCACCAAGGAAGAAATATGTTTTTTTTAAATCTAAACCTTTAGGTGAAGCCGGCTAATCCAAACGTATACAAAGTTGGCCAACACAAATCTCCAAATTCTCTAAGATCAGGCATCTTATAGCTCACTAATCTAGCTTCAAACTTCAAGGGGTTATCTCTATCGATACACTCGTAAATATACAAGACCCTCGGTTTTTGAAAATTGCAATATTCAAATAAAACTAAGGACCAAACAAACTAAGAACCAATCAAAATCGAAGAACCAAAGAACAAAGGACTGGGAGCGACCCACTTATATTTAGCTCTTACTTTTACTAATCAAAATGTTATCCAGATTCTAACTGTCAAGTTCTACATGACCTAATGGTCTTTTTAAGAATACTCACGCAAAAAGGTTATCAGTCAGGAGTGACATCATGTGGAGGATCAAAAATCAGGAAGATCAGAAATATACTGGGCCGCAGAATTAAAGAATCTCTAGAATCCCCGTGCACAGAGTACCTTCTTACTAGAATCCTGTTCTGTCCTCCTCAGTTTATTTCAGTCTCCTTGCACGATCACTCCCACAGAAAGTCACTTCTCTGATGATCCCCGCGTTAGGGCGCCAACTGAAGAACTTGGTAATTTTGGTTCTCAGGGAATACTTACTAATATAACAAAAACTTGGCACAGAAGCTGTAATATGAAAAGACATCTTTATTAAATTTAACATAGTGAGGCCATGTCACCCAGAAGCCGTAGCAAGTGAATGAGGTAGTCTGAGGAACACAGAGGACAGAGGCCTTTTATATGTTTTTTAGCGTTACATGACTCAGTACAAAAGCAAGGGGCAGTCCTAGGTTTTGCAAGCATGCAAAACCCAACATTCCTTCTTACACCAGCTGCACAAACCCATAATAAAAACCCGGCACATCCCCATCGTAAACAGGCCATAAAGAAAGGAGCAGAGACAGGTGTGAGTAAGATAAGACATAGTTGTGTGCAATAAAGGTTTACGATCTCCTGTGCCTTCATGCTTAATCTTGATCAGCTACTGGGAAAGGAACTGGTTGACCAGGATTGGCCGTGGGCAGTGGAGTCAGCTTGCCCAGGTCGCAGAGAAGTCAGGAAAGGTGTACGTGTCCTTCAGAATCGTGTTTGGCCTTAATCATTGGCCTATGTGAGGGCAACTCACAAAATTGCTGCCGTACATAAAATGGAACCCGAGGGTTCAGGACGAAAACTCTGATTTCAGGGTGATTCTGTCATTTGAATATGATGAAAATGCTTGTGCATAGTGTACTAGCCATTCTCGGTCTGCTGATATCAAAATCGTCATGATACGATGATGTTTATGACACAGGACCAACATTTTCAGTACCTCAGACGCTCCTTTTGCCCTTACATAGGCAATAACCTAGACTCACGCTAGTCTGAGTCCAGGTCTATATTTATCAAATCATCAAGATGTTGCTGAAGCAGAATCCTATTACTTAGCGACTCTCTCGGGACAGGTCTCCTTACACACGCAGTAGCACAAAGGCCTGTATGGCAGGACCAAATAGGGAATGCCTCTATCTGTAGTATGTGGTATAAGACCACACACCCAACAATTAGTGATGTTCACTACTAACTGGTGTCGATGCAGAAACTGTACAAAAGGAATTATCAGTAAACTCTGACCTCCTAACTAGTCCATGTTCAGGTAAAATCTGGAAAGAATGCAAAGAAGTAGAAGTAGGAAGAGACATAGGTTGGGAGGTGGGTACAGATGTGAATTGGGCAGCAAAAACAATCCCACCCATAAAAGACAATGTCATGTTTAAAAACACTAGAAAACACGTTGTTAAGAACATATAAACGAAGTAGTGACCGCTATTACAAATGAAATCATAATTTTTCACAACCCTAAGCAAAAAGTAAATCCTAAAATTATCTAGTAACATTTTATGTCTTCCTATGCATTTCTGTAATTCATTATATGTTCAAGTGAAACAGTGGTGACCCTCATTAATGCTCTGAGGTGAAAAGGGGATACTCTTTCACAGAAAATGGACTTTATTCTGCTTTTACTAAACAGAATACTACTTTAAAATAATGCTAGCAGAACAATAAAATCATTCTCCTAACACTTAGTCTATACAATCACACGGAAACCTCTTGTGAGACCAACTATGCCCAGAGTCTGCTCAAAAAGCCTCTCTGGCAGGCTTCTATTGTCCAATCAAGTCTGCTCCCGTTGTTGCATGGGCCTTTGGATTCAGGCCTCCCATGCTCTGATGTTCAGTATCTGTTGGAGTGCCCTCCTGGCAAACACTCATAGCTCATTCACAAAGTCTCAATGTCTCAAGGCAGTGCACCGTATCTCTCCTCTGCGGCAGACACTACAGATATTGTGCTCTTCCTTGGTCAATGGGCACAGATCATCTCGTGCAGACCCGGGACCATTCTCAGGCTCCAACACTCATCATTCAGTGTCAGAGGATGCTCAGGCCGCTCTTTCATGGGCACCAGAATGGAGTGCCTTTTGCCACTCTTGGATCCTCCGGTGCACTGCACTTCCGTTGAAGCAAGGGAAAAAGGGGTGCGTGGCCAAAACTCAGGCCAAGGGGCTCAAGGGACTGCACACTTGCAGAGGTTAACCAGCACATGACAGGCGCTCTTTTGCACTGAAATCTCAAGGGACTGCACACTGTCAGAGGTTAACCAGCACATGACAGGTGCTCTTTTGCACTGCAATCTCAAGGGACTGTGGCAAAACCAGCTCCTTCTTCTTTTCTGATGTTGAACGCCTTCTGATGAAGCAAGTGCGATGCTTTAAACAGTTCATTGTACAACAAGGGGACTGCAAACAGGTGGCCTGCGATCTTCAAAGGAGTGGCCACACGCCATGGGACAATTCTGCGTTGAAATACACTGTCATTCTCAAAGGCAATACAAAAACAAAGGCAATAGGCAAAACAGTGCCTCTAGGCTCTTCAATTGGATTTCGTGTGAGAGCATATCTTTCATCATCATAGCGACATGGGAATTCTATCTGAATGGATGTCCTCACACATAGTGGCATCGTCTAATTGGGTAAACACATTTTATCTCAATGATTTCATATAGGTGTTCCTAAATTCCTCATTTAGCACATCTCAAAAGAGAGATCACATACATATTATCAGGGACATGTAGATACTTTCTTTTACTAATTGTGCATCAGGTGGACTATGCAATACAAAAGCTAATTATCAAGATGTGGAAACAAAAGACAAGAACTAGAGAGTCCTGGTACTTCCATTATTATAATACATCTGGTCCATCAAAAATAAAGCAGTAAAAAGGAACTAAAAAACAACTTTAGAATAGGCATTGAATTTGTCATATTAAAAAAACGTAATGTGTCTCCTATTGAGGTGGAAAGCTTATCTTACTATAGTATTGAGTCAGTTAATCAGTCCTAACAGTCCTAACAGTCAGACTGGAAAAACATCAGAATAGGCCTAAAGAAAATTCTTAGAAACCAGTCTGGTTATGCAACAGGGAATTATACATAAAATGGGGGTCCATGGTACATTACTGCAATCTGAAAGTGCGAACCTGAACAATACACTGATAATAATAAAAACTCACTGGTGAAAGGAATACGGAAAAGAGGAATGGGACACAGCTAAAATCCCCAATAACTAGGCCTGATGTGCTTGGGTGATAGTCAGGCATGTGACACAATACCAAGAGTATGGGTGATACACAAAATAAAATCACAATAGTTTACAAATTTAACTCTACCGCTGGCCCTCTGCACCAGATACGGTAATCTCAGCTAATGTTCCAGTTCCTTCTTCAGGAAAAAATGAAACCTGGTTTCTTTTACGGTCCAGAGCCATAGGAAGGCCACTTAGGAAGCAGAATAAAACTGACTAATGTGATATAGAAATTAGGTCACCATGTACAAGAGTCACAAATCTATAATTTATCCTTATGTCCAATCAGGATATATAATTTTAGGGCTGCCTGTTCCTTACAGGAAAGGCAGTATCGTGACTACAAATGACACAATTTTGCTGTTTATTTTTCTTCAATAATTATAGCCAAATTTGACATACACTGGTGAAGTGTTGTCTGCCTGGTTCACAATGTGAAAAAAGATCATATCTGTGAATTTTAGTATCAGCGAAAAATTTTCCCAACTGTTGACAACGACACGTATCATCATACATGTCCCCTCACAACGACACGGGTGAATTTGTAATATTTTCTTAAGCAGCAACATACAACATAAAACATGCAAAAATGCACAAAACGGACGTCAAGCCATCAGATATACTCGCTGTAAAATGATAGCATATATAAATGAGCGGTGACGCATAATACCGTGTAAGGATACCCTCCTGTTTGATAGTAGATCACCAATAGTGGGTATCAGCTGTCAAATACAACTTTCGGACACACAGAACCAGCAAGAACAATTCATGATAGAACAAAATACACAAACATGAAAAACGCATGGACATTTCTTTTCAAAGGAGTTGCGCAAAAAAAAAAACCATCTCATTTCAACCAACCAAACTCACGTGTCTTGTTAGGCTTAAAATCCCCCAGAGCAATCCTTGAATTATGTGTGAGCAGAAGCGAAAAGGAAAAAATACACAGCACACAAAAGATAGACATTTTTGATAATAAACAGACATCAATTGTAACTTTTAAGCGGAAGACAAAACATGATACACATTAACAAACACAAAAATAAATTTCCATTACTTAACTGTTACCATCTTGTCAGTCACCTTGCAACATGAAGCCTTTTTAACTTTTAGAGGTAAAATCCTTTCCCTGACACCTAAAATTAGCCTTGGGCCACAATCTCCACGATAAAAAAATTCTTAATTGGCAAATCGTTCTTACTTATTCATGTAGGCTTCAACATGTTAGTAAAAGGCTGCATCCTATTTTTTTTGTCTGAGATGTAAAGCAACACTTCGTTTTCTGTACTAGCAGACATTTTTTTTAGAGCAGAAATACAAATGTCATGATGTTGGGACTTTTAAAGAAACCTTTCAAGAAACCTTTTTTATATTTCCCTTTGGAATTAAGTCTTTAACTTTAAACCAGAAATTCCACCTTTCAGAGGCCTGTTTAGCAAGGTTATTCTGCATTTCACAGAGACAAGGCTCGAATTTAAAAGGTCACAATGTCAACATGACAAAGACAGAAGGCCTACTACATTTACTGTGAAGGGTTCACACATACCAGTTTTTAGAACAAATGCTTGCTACCACCCTATACAATGGTACTCATTTTAGCAACCTAACATTGATGAACGCCTAAATGGGCCCTGCTAAAGTTAGAACCTTCAACCCTGATTTAAACATAAACATCTGCACCGGGCACATTGGCTCACTGAGCTATGAAAAACAACCTCAATAACAACCCACAAGTTTGGATTATGCACAAATGTATGCATTTACTGAAGCCAGAGACACTTTCAAGCTATGGTAAATGACAAGAATCTGTGTTAAAATCCCATTTAACTCAATTTCGACTTTTATCTTTGGGGCACTTAAAAATAAATATCCTATAATTGTTTTACATATTAATCATCCTCCGGATGTTCATTACACATTACAGATATTAGACATTAGTCATATCTCATGTAAATCCTTGGAAAAATGAATTTTTTACGCCTGCGCCAAGTGAAAACCAACATGCAAATTACCTAATTACACCGTAACACATAACTTAAATCAAATTTTAATACTAGGAGGTAATAGTATGAGTATTAAGCTTTATAAATATCAAAAAACAATTTTAAAAAGCACTTATTTTTTTCTCAAATAATTTTTCCATAATTAATAATTTTTCGTTCAATGAAACCAATTATCTGTTTTTATGATAACTCCACATATAAAGGTAAGCTGCATCCCCTGCCTATTATTTTTAGATGCATTCATTTATGCGCCTACGCACAAAAAGCCTAACTTAAAACATGACATGTTTCGCGCCATTTTTAAAGGACAATCAGTATTTAGCGACAGAACCAAATAACATACTTTGAAAAAAATGCTTAAAGAGAAGAAAACCCCATTTGGAATGTCTTCCAGTGATACAAAGTGATGAACCTTATTTTTTTAACCCTCTAAAACACTACTCTGAAATGAAAAAGGCCAACTGTGATTAACTAACGGCTAAGTCCTGGGCTAAATAAACATTCCAATGCTATTTATGGCCTTCGAAAAACAACATCTGCTGCCTTAAGGGAGGAATGGCTGAAACCTGAAAGAGTGCTGAAACCTGAGCACGCTTTCAGTTTTACTGAAAACAGACATTTCAAGGTTTAAAAATGCGCGTGCAATAAGATGCATTTAAATCTAGCAAAAATTCACTTTAGCTGAAGTGTTTGCCTTTTACATATACTACAATGCATGTAAGTAAAAACGCTACAAATTCGTTTTGCTACAAAAGACACAATTATTTTTGAGGCCCTTCGTATTCCTAGTGAATGTGAATTTTAACTTATCTATTTTAAGCATTTAACAGTTTGCACATATGCGTTTTTGCTTAGTCTGTAAATTAAATAGCAACATATAGCGATTTTAGCATGTGACATAGTAAATTGCTGGAGTGTTACTTAATTTCTACTAAATATTAATTAATCTGACATTTTACTTAACAGACTGAAATCAAGAACCCACAAACACATATAGCTCATTGCAAACATAAAGAGAAAGTATTCAAACATTCAGGACACACAATACAGTGCTGTAGCTATTACTGAAGTTACATTAATGAGAAAAACCACATAGACATTGAAACACACATTGAACCCACAAATCGACACTCAGGACGAAAACAAAGCCATTTGTAAATACTAGTGTAAGTCATATTTACAAGAAACACGTCTCAATAGGGTTCCAAAAGACTGCAAAAACACAGCCCAACAGACTGCTGTATGTGCACGAAGCCACAATACACTTAATTCACTAGTTTTGGCTGGCAGAACACAAAAAATTGTTCTGCATATCTCCATTCATAAAACTGCGCAGAACAAAGGATCCTTGTTTTGTATTATGTCATATTTTAATTCCCTGGGGATACAAAATCACCAAGGAAGAAATATGTTTTTTTTAAATCTAAACCTTTAGGGGAAGCCGGCTAATCCAAACGTATACAAAGTTGGCCAACACAAATCTCCAAATTCGCTAAGATCAGGCATCTTATAGCTCACTAATCTAGCTTCAAACTTCAAGGGGTTATCTCTATCGGTACACTCGTAAATATACAAGACCCTCGGTTTATTAAAAATTGCAATATTGAAATAAAACTAAGGACCAAACAAACAAAGAACCAATCAAAATCAAAGAACCAAAGAACAAACGACTGGGAGTGACCCACTTATACTTAACTCTTACTTTTACTAATCAAAATGTTATCCAGATTCTAACTGTCAAGTTCTACATGACCTAATGGTCTTTTTAAGAATACTCACGCAAAAAGGTTATCAGTCAGGAGTGACATCATGTGGAGGATCAAAAATCAGGAAGATCAGAAATATACTGGGCCGCAGAATCAAAGAATCTCTAGAATCCCCGTGCACAGAGTACCTTCTTACTAGAATCCTGTTCTGTCCTCTTCAGTTTATTTCAGTCTCCTGGCACGATCACTCCCACAGAAAGTCACTTCTCTGATGATCCCCGCGTTAGGGCGCCCAATTGAAGAACTTGGTAATTTTCGTTCTCAGGGAATACTTACTAATATAACAAAAACTTGGCACAGAAGCTGTAATATGAAAAGACATCTTTATTAAATTTAACATAGTGAGGCCACGTCACCCAGAAGCCGTAGCAAGTGAATGAGGTAGTCTGAGGAACACAGAGGACAGAGGCCTTTTATATGTTTTTTAACGTTACATGACTCAGTACAAAAGCAAGGGGCAGTCCTAGGTTTTGCAAGCATGCAAAACCCAACATTCCTTCTTACACCAGCTGCACAACCCCATAATAAAAACCCGGCACATCCCCATCGTAAACAGGCCATAAAGAAAGGAGCAGAGACAGGTGTGAGTAAGATAAGACATAGTTGTGTGCAATAAAGGTTTACGATCTCCTGTGCCTTCATGCTTAATCTTGATCAGCTACTGGGAAAGGAACTGGTCGAACAGGTTTGGCCTTGGGCAGTGGAGTCAGCTTGCCCAGGTCGCAGAGAAGTCAGGAAAGGTGTACGTGTCCTTCAGAATCGTGTTTGGCCTTAATCATTGGCCTATGTGAGGGCAACTCACAAAATGGCTGCCGTACATAAAATGGAACCCGAGGGTTCAGGACGAAAACTCTGATTTCAGGGTGATTCTGTCATTTCAATATGACGAAAATGCTTGTGCATAGTGTACTAGCCATTCTCGGTCTGCTGATATCAAAATCGTCATGATACGACAATGTTTATGACACAGGTCCAAAATTTTCAGTACCACACCTACTAGGGGGTTCAAGGTGCTGAAAATTGCAAGATGGCTATAAAAGTATGAATTAATTAACTGAAAATAAAGACAGAAGTTAACTTCTCGAAAAGAGACAGGGCTTAAGGTTCTTAGAGTACTGAGCTTCATTGGATTGAGAACGGAGGTCAAGATGGCGGATTGAAGCCGCAGCAGCGAGGCTGCTCCACCGAGATCTCCCCTGAGATGTGAGGAGCGAACAAGAAAGATAACGACCTGTTAACCCGACTGCAGATTAATATAGAACAGGAGAAAGAAAGCTGTTAACTGCTAATGGTTTCTTGGCTTACGGCTTACGGCTAACGGCTAACGGCTGATGCAGAACCGGACGGAGACCCTTCGCTTTACTTACCAGGACCGCTTGCTTGTTTGGTGCTCACCACTGCTTGGCTCGGCTCGGCGTTGCTGAGCTCAGCTGGGCTTGGCTGGGCGGATTGCAGCGAGGGCGGTACCCAGGCGAGGCGAGGCGTGAGCGAGGAGCGGAGAGCAGCGAAGAACAGCGGAGAACAACGCCGCTCGGATTACTTCTGCTGCTCGGATTACTTCTGCTTCCACTGCGGTTCCTTGCGGTCCCTGTGCGGGCTCGGACATTTTCTTTTCTACAAAGTTTATTTCGACTTTTCACACAGTGCTGAATGCCCCCACAGTGAAAAGCTACTTCTACTCGTCTACTCAGCGAGAAATATAAATATAATAATAATAACTATATTAGGTCTACCGGGCCTTTCAATGATAATTGGTGGTGATGTAATACGAGGAGCACCGTCTTGCACCATTTGCATTTGCACCTACATTCTGCATTCTGCACTGACGAATCTAGCGGTACAGGCTTGGGCTGATCTACTGCCAACACATAGGATTAAACGGGCGTGAAGGACTATTCTTATGGCTCTTATGGCTCCCATGGCTCCCAAAAATACGAGGCATAATAAGGCTCTGCTGAAAGGCACCCCCTTGAAGGAAGGGTCAGAAGAGCAGAGGAGAGGAGCGGATGACGGGAGGGTACAGCTGCTCAGACCTATCTCACCTGCAGTGGTCGCCCGAACGCCTCGCTTCAGCCAACCTGAGGATCAAGCCGGTAAGCCACAGCTTATTCTCCCCCTAATCTCCCCCCTAATAATCAGTATGCAAAGGAGAAAGTGACTTTGTCAAAATTAAAAATTTAAATCAAAGAAGATGACCTTTCTGCTGATAAGGTTGTTCATAAAAACAAGAAGAACACTAACTCTACTAATAAAACTACTCTGCAAGGGGAACTAAATAATGATGTAACAACGAGTGGGGAGATAGACTTTAACTCACCCGTGAGAAAAATTGGACGCGGTTGTGCGATCCATGCCGAACACTATAATTGAGCAGGCAGCTCCGAATAGAGGGGTTGAATCAGAGGTACAAACACAAGCTCAAGCCCAAGCTCTGGTGCCGCCACCGAATACAACTCTGGAAGAGATTTAATTGCGGGTTTATATAGCGCTAGGAATCGACTCCCGGAGGAGTATCTCCACGCTTCGACCGCTGGGGAACCCGTCCTGGCTCACCCTGAGAGATGGTCCCAGATGGGTATCTCTAAGGTGCGACCAAGCATCCTCGGCGATCTGGGGGGGGCCGTTGTGAAGATGAGGCAAGCTGATGCCCAGAGTTGCCGCGTGTGGTCTCTGACTAGAGTAGGCACCTAGGCGAGAATTATCAAGTCCGCTGACCCTGGTCCACGACCCTGCCGCGTCGGGAATCGAACCCTGGTCCCGGGCCGTTCTCTGCTTACGGGTCTGCCACCTCTAACCAGTGAGCCACACTTCTCCACTATGATAGGTTCCGACATTGATATAGTGAACACTGAGGCTAACTTTGAGGCTAACTCATTACAGGAAGGAAACAACTCTAATGATGAGTACGAGGAATATGTGGAAGGAGTAGAGGAAGGGGAAGATAGATCTGAGATCGCCCGAGTTCAAACAAGAAGGGAGAAATCCTCTGCTGTCAAGAGAAGGGAGAAAGGAAAAGTTAGAGCTAAGAAGGGGAAGAGTAAAGACACAGTAACACTGCTTACAACTCTAATATCAACAGCTACAGGAGCTACAGGAGGGAACATAATAAGAGATCACAGCCCCTTACTTAAGTGGATGCAGGTTAAGGGGGGTTCTCAAAAGCTGTCTATTGCTCTATCAAGAAACCACTCCCTAGAAGCTGACAATTTACAAGACTATACCTCTAAGACCTCTCCTAGCAAAGGGGGTGTACCCGGTTCAGATCTAACTCTGGGCCCAATATCCAACTCTGCTTCTATTACTGTGATCTCACCGGATAACACACCTGCTAGGCTCTACGTTGGATCAGACGGGTGTGCCACACCTAGCCAGAGAGACATTTTCTTTACATCTACTACCCCTTGTAAAGAGGCAATGGCACTACCGGACATATCATCGACAATGGCTACACCCGCTACATCTCTCATTTTCTCTCCTACCCCAACTGAATCTTCTTCTTCCTCTCTGGATCTAACATTAATGGTACATCATGAAGAGTCTCAGCAACACTTCCGCCAACTAAAGGAAGACAACTGTATGATACATAATTGTTTACAGGAAGTCACCAGTAAGTTAAGTGGAGTCACTAAAGATATTGAAGAGCTACAGAAAAGGGTAGTTGATGTTGAAGAAACATTGGCCACTGCCACGGCCTCAACAGAAGAACATAAAGGAGATATAGAGATCTTGAAGAATAAAGTCGAGGATCTTGAAAACCGACAGCGGCGCCAGAATTTGAGAATTTTCGGAATCCCCGAAGGGTCTGAAGGCTCTGACGCAAGGGCCTATTTGGTCCGACTATTTCAAAAGGCTTTTCCGGACCTTGGGGATTGGGATTGGGACTGCCAGCTTCAACGGGTACATAGACTACCAATCATTTCTAAAAATAGAGAGAGCAAATACCCTCTACCTATTCTCGCTTATTTTGGCAACTACCTGATAAGGCAGGCAATCTCAATTAAAGCTCGACCGAATACACCAGTGACCTGTGATAATGTAACTTTTTTTGCCAAATCAGATCTCAGTAAAAAAGATGGTGGCTTCGGAAACTAATAGACTCTTTCAAGTCAAGGGGGGCCACAGTATATCTCCAAGAACCCGCCCGTCTCAAAGTTACAAATGCAGGACATACCTACTTTCTTAATAATGTTACCGAAGCAGAGCAACTTTTGGCGACAATGGACTTTAAAACCTAGGTAGTTAACCCTACAGAAATCTAGAATTCGTATGTTATGAATAACTCTCTTTTTTCTTTTAGGCTAATTATAAAAGCTTATTATTTGGGTTGGGTCGGTTCGGGATCTTATATACGAGTTTAATTCGGAGGGGGAGATCTCGGGGAGACCTCTCTGGCTAACTGCCCTTACAGCGGCAGCAGAAGATAGAGGGAGGCTTCTGGGTAGGTACTTGGGGTGGGACCTCTAGAGCAGGGGGAGAAGCTCAAGGGGGAAAGGTTAGGGTGGGGTGGGAAGGGTAAGGGAAAATGAGGGAGAAACTGACAGCACAAGCATATGTACAGACTTACATAATGATTTAAAGAATAAACGTAATGAGTACTGTTTACAGAGTTTAAAATTGATTAAATGTATCAAATAAACTGCCTAGCATGGAACGTTTCCGGGCTTAACAATAGAATCAAAAGACAACTAGTTTTCGAAGAGCTGAAAATGTATAACCCTCATTTTGCATTTTTAAATGAGACCCATATTCGTTTTCAGGACCGTAAAATGATAGATCAAGGGGGATTTGAACTAATTACCTGCACTGCCTTGAATGCACCAATTAGAAGGGTCGCTATGCTTAAGAGGAAAACTTTTAAGGTTGAGGTACTTAGAACTGCTGCAGACAGAGCCGGTAGATGGGCATTAGTACAAATTAATTTAACGAATTCAAAATATGTACTATGTGCCTTGTACGGATCAAACATCGACGATGCAGGGGTTTTTGACCGTCTTAATATTGAACTTTTGGATTGGGAAGGGGAGATAATAATGATGGTTGACTTCAACTGTGTCATGAACTATGCCAAGGATACGACAAAGATGAGTCCTTCACAACGTATGTGTAAAACTAGGGCAGCTATTTTAGAGTTATCGCGCATTCATAACTTAAAAGATGTTTGGAGGAATCTATATCCGAAACTTGCAAGATATACATATTACTCTGCTCCCTACCAAATGTACTCCCGCATTGATATGGCATGGATGACAGATCGTTTCTTGGAGGGTTGCAAAATGGAGATTTGTCCAAAAATAACCTCGGACCACAATCCCATTATATTACGGTTTAATATTTTACCTACTAACCCGGCTGCTAGGTTATTTTCTTTTCCAATATATTTGGTAACAGACACTTTATTTGTTTTTCAATTGAAGAAACATATCAAAGAATTCTTGGAATTTAACTTAGAATCAGCTCACCCCATTTATGTATGGGATGCATGCAAAGCTAGCATTAGAGGGTTCGCACAGCAGTACATTATAAGACAAAACAAAGAACGAAAAAATGAGATTTTGGAAATGACTTCTAGAATACGGTCACTGGAAGAATATTTGGCTGAGGCTAGAGACAAGAAGAAATATATCAAAGAATTCTTGGAATTTAACTTAGAATCAGCTCACCCCATTTAGGTATGGGATGCATGCAAAGCTAGCATTAGAGGGTTCACACAGCAGTACATTATAAGACAAAACAAAGAACGAAAAAATGAGATTTTGGAAATGACTTCTAGAATACGGTCACTGGAAGAATATTTGGCTGAGGCTATGAGACAAGAAAACTTAGAGGGATGTATTTCAAAAAATAAACCTTTACTGGAACTTAAATTGGACACCCTCCGATCCAAAACTAAAACTTTTTTAAGAGAGAAAGTTAGTTTGAAATTACATAAATATAAACAGTCGCAATATGAAAGCGGCGACAGAGTTGGTAAGATTCTTGCTTATAAAGTTGCTGAAGATAAGGCCAATTCTTTGATTAAAAACATTAAAGGAGCAGATGGGGTTAGCTATAACCAACGGGAACAGATATTACATCAATTTGTAACATACTATGGCAACCTTTATACACCCGAATCTACCCCTACTGAAGAAAACATGCAAAATTATATAATCAAGAATTGGACATTAGATAGGGAACCTGATTTAATGGAATCACTTGAAAGACATTTTTCACTTTCCGAATTACAATTGGCTATCTCTGCTCTCCCATCGGGGAAATCCGCCGGTGACGGTACACTTCCAATTGAAATTTATAAATGTTGCAGTGAGGAACTATTACCTACACTTTGCTCAGTGATTAATCAAATTGAAGATACAGGCAAAACCCCCAACTCCTGGAAAACTGCCAAAATTATCTTTTTTCTAAAAAAGGATAAGTTACCGTCAGAGTGTGGGTCTTACAGGCCCATCTCATTGATAAACGCCGATGCCAAGGTTTACTCTAAGTTACTAGCCATGAGTTTGGCCCCGCTAATGCCTAAATTAGTAAGTCTGGGAAAGGCAAAATGCTGGCCCCACTGTTTTCTTTACAAGCTCTTGAATATGAGCGACAAATCAATACTTAATTCAGATTTGTACGGTACCATTTATTTATACCATTTACTTCTCCTTTTTAAAATTTTTATCAAACAAATCCGATTGTGTGAGAAAGATACCACATTAACATTACAATTAAGACATTAACATGAGAGATTAACACAACAATTCATTATATACACATATATACATTGCATCATTATTGCACCTTTGCTATGCAGCAAATTCAAATCTTCGCATTTGTGATTGGACAAATCAATTCAATTCAATTCAAATCTTTATTTCGGCTTGACGCCATAAAAGAGCAAGTTAGACATTACAATTCAATAAAAAAGATAATTACTTTCGGTTAAAAAAAAAAAAAAAAATTAAGAACATTCTATATAACTGTGCAACACATGTAGAAAGACTCTTGGAGCATAACAGTAAAAATCGTATGGGACAGGAAGACACATCAGGAATTTCATAAGCAATTTCAGTTAAGAGGTGCTATAAAAACAAGTTCAAGTCCATAATTCAGGTCCATAGATAAAGGAAACTCGGTTACAGCTGATGACCCATTTTTTTCCTGCGGTAGCAAACAGAAATTAAAAACCTACTAACACTAAACGTTATCTGTTGTGAGGTGTTTGTAGTCAAAATTCTCAGAGCCTGACGGTAGGATCTCAAGCCTAATAATAGGCATATTGGTTTGATCCATCTTCTTCTTTCTTGGCCATACAAGGGACAGAAGAAAAGAATATGTTGCTCATTCTCTATTTGATTATTTTCGCAAAGTGAGCAAACTTCGTCCGATGCCTCGGAAGATGGATCACGGTTCCTTACCCAACGAGCCAAAGTTGATTTTAATAAAAGATTTCCGTATCTGAACTTTAAAAATAACGTTTTGGCAAGTGGAGGCTCTATTTCGTCCATAAAAGTCTCATAAAACGGTTCATCCTTAAAATTTAGAAATTTTAAAACTAATGAACCACTAGTTATGAGATTCACAGTCATGTTTGCTACATAGGACCAAAAGGCCCTTTTCAGGACTAGTTTTGGGTTAGATGGTAAAAGGTCAGGGTTCTCCCAAAAATGTTTCAGGCCTATGTTATTTAACCAAAAACTAACATGTCTAAGCCATGGGATTTTTTTATGGCTGTCCAGCGCCATAATCTCTATAAGCCCCTCTCTGTAAGCTTGTAGTTCAGGGACATGCCACAATCTCACCCATAGCATAAGTGGTTTGATAATAACATGATGGTCTGTTCTTTTAAAATTAAGGTCCAATTGCAGAGGTACTAGTGGAGTTCCTCTTGGAACCCTTACCAAGCTTCGCATGAAGTTATTGTCTTGGACACTGAAGGTCTCGTTAGACCCAGACCCCCACAATTCTGCACCATAGAGCACGGAAGATTGGACTTTAAATTTAAAAAGTTCCATTACTGGAAACACCGCTTTACTAGTGCTTAAGCTTTGCTCTCTAAGTATCGGTTTGACATTCTGAGCAAATATTAATTTGCTTTTTTCCAACTGAGCTTTCCAGGTGAAGTTGGAGTCTAGTGTCACCCCTAAATATGAGAAGTGAGGCACTGACTCCAGCTTCACTCCTTTTAACATTAGACACCCCTTATCAGGTTTGGCTGGGTTCAGGGCCATGTATTTTGTTTTCTTGACATTAATCTCTAGCCCCTTTTGACTACAATAATCATTAAAAGTGTTCAATAAAGTCTGCAAGCCGTTTTTTGTTTGGGATATCAGAATAGTGTCGTCAGCAAATAGTAGGGATGCAACCCTTTCTCCATTCAGTTTGGGTGCATCATTATTACATCTTTCTAAGTATGAGGGAATATCGTTTACGAAAATAGAAAAAAGCGTGGGGGCCAAAACACATCCTTGGCGGACTCCCCGTTCAATTGGAATTTTCCCGGATAGTTCGCCGTTTGGACCCCATCTAATTCTCGCAAAATTCCCTTCATGTAATTTTATAATTTGTTCTACTATGTTATCTGGCATGCCTGCTGCACTCAACGTTTCCCAAAGAAGATCACGTGGCACCAAATCGAATGCTGCCCTTAAATCAACAAAGGCAACGTATAGATGGGCCTTTTTTATCATTACGTACTTTCAATAGAGGCAGCAGAATCTAAAGCATTGATCTATCGTGCTGACTTTTGTCCTAAACCCGGCTTGAAATTTAGTCAAAAATGAATTTTCGTCCAGCCAATTACTCACACGTACTAAAATATGGCGTGAGTAGATTTTCTGTAGGATGTCCATTAAGCTTATTGGCCGATAGTTACAGGGATCTTTCCTGTCACCTTTCTTATATATTAAAACAATTTCAGCTCCCTTCCAGCTTTCAGGAAATTCTAAACTACATGATAATTTATTGCACAGATAATTAATATAGGGTGCCCATACTTTTGAATCGTGCTTGTAAAGATCCCCGGGGATTTTATCCAAACCAGGGGCTTTCCCACTTTTAACTTGGCTTAAAGCCAGCTCGGTTTCCCCCAAGGTAAAAACAAGCGGATCTACTGGAGTTGCGTGACTTGTTGTTTTAGATACTATGTGCGGATCTTCATATTTTTTATACAAGTTAGTGAAATGAATTACCCAGGTTTGCTCATCTAAGAAGGTATCCTTAACCACCCTGCCTACTTTATTCCCGTTTGCTATCAACCTCCAAAAAGCCACCGTATTGCGTGACCTTGCGGCTGACAACAAATCTGCCCATTTCTCTTCCTCCCACGCACTTTTAGATATCCTTTGGACAGTCTTATAGTTGTTTCTAGCTTTATGGACATCTGGTTGTGACTTGGATTTAATCGCAATTATCAATTCCCTCTTCGACTCTCTACAAGATCTATCGTACCAAGGTTTACTGTGTGACAGATTCTGGGTCTTCTGCTGGTTTTTTTTCGGCATTTTGGTAACCAATAATTTTAATTTAAGAAAGAACTCCTGATGTATGGTCAAGAAGGGAGTTTTTGCTTCCTCCTCGGGAGTTAAACTCAAATATGATGCAAAAGTCCCAGCAAAAAGTGAATATATCTCACTAAGAATATCGCTATGACCCAAAATAAATGGCCAATTTAGCGATCTCCTGTTATTACTAATATGGATTTCATGTCTATCACCAGTACCTTCCTCAGATGAAAGTGATGAAAAAGGATCACTAAACAGTGCAGCATCTAAGGACAAATTTAGGGGAAAGTGATCGCTTTCAGTCCTCTCTATTATGTCAAGGTCTATGAGATACGACCAAAGAGGGATGGAGACTATCACGAAATCCAAATTACTCTTGTAAGTATTTCTACTAAAGGTTGGTTTTTTTAAGATGTCAGATGGTAACCGACCATTACAAGCCCTAAGGAAGTGCTCTGTGCATAATTTAATCAGCTGAAGAGCCAAAATGGAGCACTTGACTGATTTAAAGTTCCCGAGAAAAGGGATCTTGTTTGCCTGGTCTTCTTCCTCAAAAATCTCGCTTAGGCCCGAAACTGGCTCATAGTTACAATTCAGATCCCCAGCCAAAATAACAAAATCCTCCCTAGGATCCAGCCCTCTCAGAAAAGAATCCAGCTTGGTAACGGTCGGAGATTCCTTTGAAGAGGGGGATGGCCTATTATAGATATTTATTAGGAATAATTTATTCCCATTGGAGGTTGTTATTTTTAATACTAGGATATCTGCAGAGTTCACGTCTAACACCTCGATATTAACCTTTAGATTTATTTTCACCCAAATCAAGAGACCCCCCGACGACCTTCCACTACTAGAGGGTATTGCCCCAATACCATAAGTCTTGTAGCCTACCCTGTGGGGAGTATCAACTGCCCATGTTTCCTGGAGTAAGCAAAAATCAAAAGAATCTATAAAAACAGCCCACTCGGGATCCCTCAGGTTACTAGCAACCCCGGCGATATTCCAACAAACCAGGTTAACTGGCACCCCAAGTACCAAGGGCATAACGATATTAGCCCTTGGCGTCTTGCCACCAATGTATGGCACCAACTTAGATGCCGAGGTTGTTTCCTCGGAAAGTGAGTGCCTTGGAGGGCAAGTTGGTTCTACCTGTGTCTCTGGAATATTTGTGATATCAATTACAGATTTAACCGAAGGCCTGGGTGCTAGAGTTAACAATGGGTTACACTCATTTGTAATTCCCGGAACTATGGGATTACTCATAACTCTTCCCTCATCCCCCCCTCTCAAAAAACTTCAATCACAGTTATCAAGACCACTGAAAACATCAAAACGGTTTGACGTTTCCAGTGGTGTGAAGGGTTTAAGATGGTCCATCCTTCTATTTTGGAAGTTTTGATTTCTAATTGGAACATAGTTCCATCCCAGGGGGTCAGGGGCTCTCACATGACAAGGGGGATAATACGTGTTTCCCGTATTTTCAATTCCGGTGAGTTCAGTTCCCTGCTTCAGCTTGGGAACTGAACTCACCGGAATTGAAAATACGGACTAACCGAGTTAAGCAGAACTGAGAAAAATAGTGCAGATCGAGCAGCACTACAAAGGGAGCCGGTTACGATATCGGGTAAACCAATATAAGGTGGGGAATAACCTCTGCCGCTTCCGGGACCTTGGGCCTGAATCTAGGCACACACAGCGCCAAACTACTTAGAGGGCGCTAGATCCCAATTAAACAGAATTGACAACTAGAAAAGACAAAACAAGTGAACCTCGGAAACTTGCTACATTTCCAGGATAAAGATTTCAAAAGATAAAGCCATGATGAGAACTCGTCAAATGAATCAGCGAGTTTGAAACGCGTCGGCAATAAAGGAGGCAATTGATTTTTGATAGGAAAGAACAAGCCAAATAATTGGACTGACTAGAAATCAGATTAAGTCGTGTAGTCTGAGTTGGATTGTTTTGATTTAAAAAATTTGTGTCATTTATATTGCTTTTACCTCCTTTTCCTAAGCGACTTTATCCTTGATAAGCATTGTGGAAATATGATTTGTCCAATCACAAATGCGAAGATTTAAATTTGCTGCATAGCAAAGGTGCAATAATGATGCAATGTATATATGTGTATATAATGAATTGTTGTGTTAATCTCTCATGTTAATGTCTTAATTGTAATGCCAATGTGGTATCTTTCTCACACAATCGGATTTGTTTGATAAAAATTTTAAAAAGGAGAAGTAAATGGTATAAATAAATGGTACCGTACAAATCTGAATTAAGTATTGATTTGTCGCTCATATTCAAGAGCTTGTAAAGAAAACAGTGGGGCCAGCATTTTGCCTTTCCCAGTATTATATGGTCCAGCTGACCCTACGTCCCAGGACCTACCTCACCAGTTTTACTAAATTAGTAAGTCAACACCAACACGGTTTTGTAACGGGCAGAGACACAACAGCACATGTTAATACTGCTATTACTGCATTTGACGTCGCCACCATAATTCCTCTCCACTCGGTATGGTGTTATTGGATGCAGAAAAAGCATTCGGCCGAGTGGGGTGGGATTATCTTTGGGCTATATTAAGGAGGATGGGCTTTGGGAAACAGTTTTTAACCAGGATTCAAGCACTGTACGATTCGGATATGCCAACTTAATTTCTAACTGTTTTCCGGTTTTAAGAGGTACACGCCAAGGGTGTCCCTCATCACCACTTTTGTTTGCTCTTTCAATGGAGCCTTTCATTAATGCGATACTGACTCAAGAATGTTTTAAACCATTTATTTATGGCAATAACTCTCTTAAAATTACTACGTACGCAGACGATCTGACAATTTATTCAACTGACGTACCGGAAGCCATAGCTGGTATCATTAAGGAAGCTGATGAATTTGGCTCGGTTTCGGGATACAAACTAAATTTGAATAAAACGCAAATCATTGTTAACTCCAAGTTGCCAGTCCCAGTCTCGGGGGTATGTCATACAGCAAACTACTTAGGTATTAAAATAACATCTAATTTAAAAGAAATTATGGCTCTAAATTATGATACTTTATTGAAAGATATAACAAGTCTTCTTAAAAAATGGCATAAGGTTCCTTTAAATCTGCCGAATCAACCTTATAAAAATGAATATCCTGTCCAAATTTTTGTATTTATTTAGGTCCATCCCTCTTTTTATTAACAACGTATTCTTTAAAAAACTGGATGGTATTCTAGGCAGCTATATTCGGGGCTATAAGAAAAACCGAAGAGCTTTTTCTTTTCTTAAATTAGCAGCAAGTAAGGGTGGCCTTGAATTCCCTGATTTTAAATTTTACTTTTACGCTTCTTTTTTGGGTCGGATACGTAGCCTTTTTTCTTCTAGCTATCCTTATTTTTTTCACCAATTTATGCTTGGGGCAAACTCCGTACAATTTCTAGCTAGAAGCAACGACCCAAATTATTTCAAACGAGTCAAGTTCAAGACCGCTAAAGACGCGGTTCATATATGGAATATCATCATGGCTATCAACAAAAATACGTTCTTTCACCCTATGCTAAGCATGTGGAACAACCCGGGCTTATCTGAGATTTTTAGCGACCCAATAGTTAGAATATGGGCTAATCACGGTATAAATCATCTCCGTGACCTATACGGTGCATCAGGTTTTTAACATTTGATACCCTAAGAATACTCTATAAACTCAGCGGAAACGGCTGTTCCTAATGGGGTGCAGGCTGAAACAAAAGGGGGAAATTTCCTTTTGTTTAGAAACCCCTCACTCACCACCTGGTGGTGACATGCTTCATCATCGGGGTCCACCCTAATGACCTAGCGTCATCAGGGTGTGCTACAACACCTGATTACAGTGGAGCTGGTTGTGAGTGAGGATGCGTGAAACGAAAAAGGGTATGTGTGTTAAAAATTGTCCTGGTTTAACTTAAGAAATGGAATTTTTATTTATAAGCAACTGGACAATGTTAAAAACAGAAGTGCGAGATAAAGTGAGGGTGATTATGAGCCCTTGTATCTCTATGTGTTATCAGGTCTACATGTTTCAACCATAAAGGGGTGAGTTCACCAGGTTTTCTTCAGGACCGTTGCCCGGAGAGTGGGTGGTGTGCGTCCCCTAAAAGGCGCACCCAGTCCTAATCTCTGGGACCACACTGATTGACAAAAAAGTAATTGTCTGTGGTAAACGCTGTAACCCGGTTGGGTTAGCGTGAAAAATCAAAATACCTGCAAAGAAATTGGGGAGCAATGTCAGATAATCGGTTTGTATACAAGCCTGTAACGTCGTGCAGTGTCTCACATTCGTGTCTGCATGCTGATGATCCCATTAGGACAGGTACCTTATGTTCGTGTACACGGTACTTTCACTCAGTGCCATGATGTGGAGGTACCTGAGTTAAGTTATAAGTGGTGTGCTGCTTAACCACTCGAGTTCAGAAACGCTAATTTTGCGTGCGTCAATATCTATTAGATGCATACACCAGGCTTCCAGTTTATGTGGCGTGAACAAATCTTGCATGCCTACAGTGAGGGCAAAATTTTTCTTTAAAAGTGCATAGGCTGCCATGCTCTACATGCGTCACTCGTACCGGACTCACAGACACAAAACATTTAAAGACACACAAGGGTTAAGCTTACTCGTATTGGGGTATTAAGAAACCTCGTAGGGCGGGGAAGGCTAGCCTCGTCAGGAATAACGTATTCTGAAACAGAGATCGATATTATGTTTCAAGAATAGCGTCTGACTCGGAACAGTGGGTTAAGAGAATTGATTACGAATAAGTCGGGACCGGGCGCTGAGGTCTGTGCAGCCCGCGGGACCCGGCGCATAAATTACTTACAGTTTAGTGGAGAGGTTGCTTGCCGTATACCTACTGCGGTCCTCCGCCCTGCTACAGTGGGAACGGGCGTCTGGGCCGGTATGTAGGCTTTCTACTTCCGCAGTGGGCGGAATTGGCTGCCGGTCACGTGGGTCGGCGTCAATGTCGTCATGGGCGCTGAGAAAAGAATGGTGGCCGCAGTAGCTCAAACTCGCCCTACACTTTAGGGTACGATTCCCGTGGGGGGGATCGATCAGTTTGGGAGCAATACAATTAAATACTTAATGGTAATTACACTGTTACGAGGGTAAGAATTTGAACACCCTTGGAAATTGAATAATAATGTTAGCGCTGTTACAGGGGTGGTATTAAAGCAATAAAATTAAATAATTAAAGGTAATTACGCTGCTGCGAGGGTAAGAATTTGGACACCCTTGGAAAGTAAATAATAATGATTGCGCTGCTACGGGGGGGGGTTTAAAAACCCTGGGGAGCACAAGTATGAACATATTAAGACCATTGGGAGAGGAGATTAGGCTGGGGGTACTAGGCTCAACGCTGGTTGAAGCCTGTATTGGTGTCAAATTCAGCTCAGGATGTCAACCCGGATGAGGACTTAATGGGGTTACATCCAGGGTCCTAGCCGAGTGGCCCTGCGGAAAAGGCTATTAGACTTTATGTGGAGGAATGGCAAGTCAACCCACAGCTTGGTGTTCTGTTAATGATGGGACAGTTTGACGGCAGATGGTGTCAGATAATGCTGGAAGTGAGCGGCTGCTTCACGATGAGGGGCCCTCTCAGGTCTGAGAGTGAAGAGAGGAGTTCGTTTGGAGTCATTGTAGTACTGAATGCCACGGGATATTATCGTTGAGCCCTGTTCTGTGGGTAGACAGTCTGTAGACCCAACGTTGTTCCTTTTCATATAGGAGCCGCTGGGTATTGGGTCCCTGTGGGACTTGCTCAAAACCGCACTACGTCTGTCTGAAAAAATACAGATAGACATTCAAGTCACGGAAGCCCAAATCAAGACGACCATCACGGGATACAAGAAGAAACTAGATGATCTCAATAAAGAGATCAACGAATACAGGGAGAATCTAACCCAACAAAAGGTTCAAAAATTTCAAAAAGACCTGAAACGTTTCTCTTTCGTCAAAGCTTACCCTTACTCGGAAGCAGATTACAAAGTGACACCAGGAACTGATCCTGACTCAGATGTATCTAGCAACAGCTCCAACAGTTCAAACAATAGTGGAGGCTCAGCAAGCAGCAACCAAAACCAAAGACAACGAGGAGGATTCAGAGGACAATATCAATGGCCACAATATAGCCAACCTCCATTCCCCCCACCGTTCATGCCAGACCAAGCATACCCGATGTATGGATGGCAACTACCGTTCCAACCACAATTCTTCCAACCACACCAATTCCGCCCTCCTTTTTCGAACAGAGGCAGGCGCGGGAGGGGAAGAAAAAAACCCGGGAACAACGTCCACTGGGAGGAGGAAGACCCGGTAGGCAACAACACCAGGAGCAGAGCAGGAACGAACAAAGCAGGTCCCAGCAACATGAGGAGCTAGTGACTAATCTATCCTCAAGAGCCTTAACCGACATCGAAACTAAAGTCCTTAATAAAGGTCTGGGTTTTGTGCCTACAACTCGACTCGACAAATTCAAGCTACATTGCGAGTTATCCGCCTTCTTCCGTAAATTGAAACTGAAAGCCTTCTTTGAGAAACACCCTAGCCAGGACATGGACGGTAAACCAAATGAAACAGGACTAAGAATAAAGTCCACGTTCATACCCCCTCCTCACACTATCCCAGTTGAGATCAACACATTCGAACAGGCAGTATTCAATGATATTGAACGGATGAAAGAAAACAAACAGTTTCAAAATAACAGCAGAGCTGAACAAAGTGCTATCCTGAACCTGAAAACAGATAACAACATCATAATCAAGCCAGCAGACAAAGGAGGAGGCCTGGTCATCATGAATAAAACCGACTATGATACAGAGTGCAGAAGACTCCTTGGAGACGTGAGGAACTACCAACCGTTACCCAGAGATCCCACAGAGGATCTGAAAGCAGAAATCCTTCAACTAGTGGAGACGGCAGAAGCTACAGGCAACATCTTTAAACAGGAAGCTGATTACCTCAGCAAAACAGAAGGAAAAATCCCATACTTCTACATTGTGCCAAAAATGCACAAAGGAAAAATTCCCCCACCTGGCAGGCCCATTGTGTCAGGCATTGGATCACTTTTGGAACTCTCTCTCTCTTTTACTCTCCAGACTAGCCGATATAGGTATTACTGGCTCCGCATTTGACTGGCTGACCTCATTTTTAAAAAACCGCACGCAACAAGTTTGGTTGCCTCCCTTTGCTTCTACTCCTAAACTGCTTTCTACTGGTGTGCCTCAGGGGTCCATGTTAAGCCCATTGCTTTTCAATATCTATCTTACCCCTTTGATCTACCTGGCTGAACAGTTAGGGGCAAAAATTATGGCGTACGCCGACGACACGCAACTTTTGTTTACTTGGCCCAAAGATAATTTAGATACGTCGGCGGCCCAATTATGCCTATCTTCTGTCTTCCAATGGTTAGCTAATGCCCAATTAAAATGTAATGAAAGCAAATCTGAGATCCTGCTATATGGCTCCTTTCCTGAGGATTTTAGTGACTGTCTTTGGCCTACCGACCTACCCCCTCCAAAAGCTGCTTCGGGCCCAGTGAAAAATTTGGGGGTTTGGTTCGGTAAGAACCTTAAGTTTGAGGACCATATAAATAAAGTCACTGGAGTCTGCTTTTTCACTCTAAAAACTTTGCGTAGGTTTTTCCCTCTATTACCGAAAGAAGCTAAAGAGACTGTCATTCGGGCATTAGTACTTTCCCGGTTAGACTACGCTAATGGACTGTTTTCTGGCCTACCGGCTTTCTTGATTCACCGCCTTCAGGTCATTCAGAACGCCGCCGCCAGACTTCTGTTTAATGTCCCAAAGCGTTCCAGTGCTCGACCTCTTCTTCGTGCTTTGCACTGGCTCCCTGTTGCCAACAGGATTTTGTTTAAAATCCTAGTGTTGGCGTATCGAGCCATCCACCACACTGGTCCTGTCTACCTGAGAAAAAGGTTTTGCCTGTATATGCCTAATCGCCCTCTGCGCTCAGCTAATCTGTGCCAAATGACTGTCCCCAAATTTAAATATTGTAGACTTGGCGGGCAATCAATCTCAGTGAGAGCAGCGAAATCCTGGAATACTTTACCTCTCCATTTAAAAACTGCCCCGACTCTTGGTTCTTTTAAGAAGGGTCTTAAAACCCATCTTTTTAATATTATAGTTTAAACCTTCTTATCCTCCGTATTCCTTGTTATTTACGCCCCCCTAGTCTGCTCTGCCTTCAACGCGCCAGGATACTATTTTTTTAGTAATAGAGCGCGATATAAAAGCCTTTAATAATAATAATAATAATAACCACTCTCGAGGTATTGTGACTTATTCCTTAAAACCATAGGACAATCCACACCCACATACCTGAAGGACACTAAAGACCTACTGGTACTCCTGAAAGAGATCAAAGTTGACGAGGAGACCATCTTACTCAGCCTTGATATAGAAAGTCTGTATACAAGCATACCACAGGATGCCACCATCAATGTGCTAAAAACTATCTTAGAGAATAACAACTGGGAGTATCAGACGCCAGTATCTTTCATCCTTCAATGCGCTACCCTAGCGTTAAAAAGGAACTTTTTTGAATATGAGAGATCTCTGTACCTCCAGATTGGTGGGACTTCTATGGGCAGTGTCTTTGCCCCAAGCGTGGCAGGACTTTACGTACATGATTTCGAAGAGAAATTCATCCGATCTGAAACTAACCCCTTTGGCGACCACATCAAATTTTGGCGACGTTACATTGACGACGTCCTAGCCATCTGGCAAGGACCAGAGGAAGTACTCATGGAGTTCATTAGTTGGCTAAACTCCTGCGACTCACACTTGAAATTCACCCACTGTTTTGACAAACAACACATTGTGTTTCTGGACTTAGAAATCTCAAAAGATGGAAACAGCCTAACATCCAAAACTCACTTTAAACTAACTGCCAAAAACAACCTCCTCAGATATGAGAGTTTCCACCCTCGTCCTCTCAGAGAAAATCTACCCTACGGGCAATACTTAAGACTCCGGAGAAACTGCAGTAACCTCTCTGACTATAAAGGTCAAGCCCGCGATCTAACCAGTAAACTTCAACAACGTGGGTATCCTACCAGAATCATCGAAAAATGTCAAAAGAGAGCTAGGAACCAACCAAGAGAGGGGCTCCTTGAAGAAAAAACTGTGGGAATAGACCAAGTACCACTCACCTGCGTCACAACATATAATACCATATCCAACCAAGTGAGTAAATGTATTAATAAACACTTGGCAATAGTGAACACAGGTGCATTCAATTGGGACAAGCCATTGTTTTCTTACAAAAGAGCACCAAGTCTGAAAAACAACCTAGTTTCCACCAGACCTAAACTGAATCCTGTCAACCTCAACCCGAGTATTACCACAGCATGGAACCTACCTCCAGTCACAGGACACTTCAAATGTGGAGACTGCAGTGTCTGTCATCTGACAGAAAACACCAAGACACTGAACCTAGAGGATGGTAAAGTATGGGAACATCGTGCACACACTAACTGCAACAGTGCCAATGTGGTATATCTAATTAAGTGTGCATGTGGAAAATCCTACGTGGGCATGACGACCCGCAAAGTCAAGCAACGGATCTGCGAGCACCGCAGCACCATACGATGCAAGAAAAATGCAACAAAACTCACTGACCACTTTCTCGAGGTTCATCACACACCCAACGATATGAGATGGACCATCATTGAGCAAGTCCCACAGGGACCCAATACCCAGCGGCTCCTATATGAAAAGGAACAACGTTGGGTCTACAGACTGTCTACCCACAGAACAGGGCTCAACGATAATATCCCGTGGCATTCAGTACTACAATGACTCCAAACGAACTCCTCTCTTCACTCTCAGACCTGAGAGGGCCCCTCATCGTGAAGCAGCCGCTCACCTCCAGCATTATCTGACACCATCTGCCGTCAAACTGTCCCATCATTAACAGAACACCAAGCTGTGGGTTGACTTGCCATTCCTCCACATAAAGTCTAATAGCCTTTTCCGCAGGGCCACTCGGCTAGGACCCTGGATGTAACTCCATTAAGTCCTCATCCGGGTTGACATCCTGAGCTGAATTTGAAACCAATACAGGCTTCAACCAGCGTTGAGCCTAGTACCCCCAGCCTAATCTCCTCTCCCAATGGTCTTAATATGTTCATACTTGTGCTCCCCAGGGTTTTTAAACCACCCCCCCCGTAGCAGCGCAATCATTATTATTTACTTTCCAAGGGTGTCCAAATTCTTACCCTCGCAGCAGCGTAATTACCTTTAATTATTTAATTTTATTGCTTTAATACCACCCCTGTAACAGCGCTAACATTATTATTCAATTTCCAAGGGTGTTCAAATTCTTACCCTCGTAACAGTGTAATTACCATTAAGTATTTAATTGTATTGCTCCCAAACTGATCGATCCCCCCCACGGGAATCGTACCCTAAAGTGTAGGGCGAGTTTGAGCTACTGCGGCCACCATTCTTTTCTCAGCGCCCATGACGACATTGACGCCGACCCACGTGACCGGCAGCCAATTCCGCCCACCGCGGAAGTAGAAAGCCTACATACCGGCCCAGACGCCCGTTCCCACTGTAGCAGGGCGGAGGACCGCAGTAGGTATATGGCAAGCAACCTCTCCACTAAACTGTAAGTAATTTATGCGCCGGGTCCCGCGGGCTGCACAGACCTCAGCGCCCGGTCCCGACTTATTCGTAATCAATTCTCTTAACCCACTGTTCCGAGTCAGACGCTATTCTTGAAACATAATATCGATCTCTGTTTCAGAATACGTTATTCCTGACGAGGCTAGCCTTCCCCGCCCTACGAGGTTTCTTAATACCCCAATACGAGTAAGCTTAACCCTTGTGTCTCTTTAAATGTTTTGTGTCTGTGAGTCCGGTACGAGTGACGCATGTAGAGCATGGCAGCCTATGCACTTTTAAAGAAAAATTTTGCCCTCCCTGTAGGCATGCAAGATTTGTTCACGCCACATAAACTGGAAGTCTGGTGTATGCATCTAATAGATATTGACGCACGCAAAATTAGCGTTTCTGAACTCGAGTGGTTAAGCAGCACACCACTTATAACTTAACTCAGGTACCTCCACATCATGGCACTGAGCGAAAGTACCGTGTACACGAACATAAGGTACCTGTCCTAATGGGATCATCAGCATGCAGACACGAATGTGAGACACTGCACGACGTTACAGGCTTGTATACAAACCGATTATCTGACATTGCTCCCCAATTTCTTTGCAGGTATTTTGATTTTTCACGCTAATCCAACCGGGTTACAGCGTTTACCACAGACAATTACTTTTTTGTCAATCAGTGTGGTCCCAGAGAGTAGGACTGGGTGCGCCTTTTAGGGGACGCACACCACCCACTCTCCGGGCAACGGTCCTGAAGAAAACCTGGTGAACTCACCCCTTTATGGTTGAAACATGTAGACCTGATAACACATAGAGATACAAGGGCTCATAATCACCCTCACTTTATCTCGCACTTCTGTTTTTAACATTGTCCAGTTGCTTATAAATAAAAATTCAATTTCTTAAGTTAAACCAGGACAATTTTTAACACACATACCCTTTTTCGTTTCACGCATCCTCACTCACAACCAGCTCCACTGTAATCAGGTGTTGTAGCACACCCTGATGACGCTAGGTCATTAGGGTGGACCCCGATGATGAAGCATGTCACCACCAGGTGGTGAGTGAGGGGTTTCTAAACAAAAGGAAATTTCCCCCTTTTGTTTCAGCCTGCACCCCATTAGGAACAGCCGTTTCCGCTGGGTGGTACTCCTTCTTTTGTTCTTTATCGATATACCCAGGGGTAAAGGAGTATTCCCCCGTTCACTTGGTGAACCAAATACCTTGCTCTCCCCTCTGTTTTTCATGTCCTGGCAGCGCACAGCTGTGAGAGCTGAGACATAGCAACCTAGCCTACCTCGCAGCTCACCTCACCACTGGACACACTGTTCAAACATGGCAGACAACCAAGGCCTCACTTACTCGACAGAAGAAATTGACTCTATCATGGGCAACCTCGCTGTCTTTGCAGATGCCAACATAAGTAACACAATCGCCCAGACATCCGACTGGGATAAACTGACAGAGATGAAGAGAAACCGTATTAGAACTATACTTCACCGCACAATCCTCAAGGAATACGTGACCAACCAAATGGCACCGAAAGGACTATTGGTCACCAACGCCCCACGCATCTTTCTAGATGATCATGAGTTCAGAAGGGACTGGGCACGTATAGCATGGCACTGCACACATGATTGGATCATGTTGATCCTTAAAACCGCACTACGTCTGTCTGAAAAAATACAGATAGACATTCAAGTCACGGAAGCCCAAATCAAGACGACCATCACGGGATACAAGAAGAAACTAGATGATCTCAATAAAGAGATCAACGAATACAGGGAGAATCTAACCCAACAAAAGGTTCAAAAATTTCAAAAAGACCTGAAACATTTCTCTTTCGTCAAAGCTTACCCTTACTCGGAAGCAGATTACAAAGTGACACCAGGAACTGATCCTGACTCAGATGTATCTAGCAACAGCTCCAACAGTTCAAACAATAGTGGAGGCTCAGCAAGCAGCAACCAAAAACAAAGACAACAAGGAGGATTCAGAGGACAATATCAATGGCCACAATATGGCCAACCTCCATTCCCCCCACCGTTCATGCCAGACCAAGCATACCCGATGTATGGATGGCAACCACCGTTCCAACCACAAATCTTCCAACCACACCAATTTCGCCCTCCTTTTTCGAACAGAGGCAGGCGCGGGAGGGGAAGAAAAAAACCCGGGAACAATGTCCACTGGGAGGAGGAAGACCCGGTAGGCAACAACACCAGGAGCAGAGCAGGAACGAACAAAGCAGGTCCCAGCAACATGAGGAGCTAGTGACTAATCTATCCTCAAGAGCCTTAACCGACATCGAAACTAAAGTCCTTAATAAAGGTCTGGGTTTTGTGCCTACAACTCGACTCGACAAATTCAAGCTACATTGCGAGTTATCCGCCTTCTTCCGCAAATTGAAACTGAAAGCCTTCTTTGAGAAACACCCTAGCCAGGACATGGACGGGAAACCAAATGAAACAGGACTAAGAATAAAGTCCACATTCATACCCCCTCCTCACACTATCCCAGTTGAGATCAACACATTCGAACAGGCAGTATTCAATGATATTGAACGGATGAAAGAAAACAAACAGTTTCAAAATAACAGCAGAGCTGAACAAAGTGCTATCCTGAACCTGAAAACAGATAACAACATCATAATCAAGCCAGCAGACAAAGGAGGAGGCCTGGTCATCATGAATAAAACCGACTATGATACAGAGTGCAGAAGACTCCTTGGAGACGTGAGGAACTACCAACCGTTACCCAGAGATCCCACAGAGGATCTGAAAGCAGAAATCCTTCAACTAGTGGAGACGGCAGAAGCTACAGGCAACATCTCTAAACAGAAAGCTGGTTACCTCAGCAAAACAGAAGGAAAAATCCCATACTTCTACATTGTGCCAAAAATGCACAAAGGAAAAATTCCCCCACCTGGCAGGCCAATTGTGTCAGGCATTGGATCACTTTTGGAACCACTCTCGAGGTATTGTGACTTCTTCCTTAAAACCATAGTACAATCCACACCCACATACCTGAAGGACACTAAAGACCTACTGGTACTCCTGAAAGAGATCAAAGTTGACGAGGAGACCATCTTACTTAGCCTTGATATAGAAAGTCTGTATACCAGCATACCACAGGATGCCACCATCAATGTGCTAAAAACTATCTTAGAGAATAACAACTGGGAGTATCAGACGCCAGTATCTTTCATCCTTCAATGCGCTACCCTAGCGTTAAAAAGGAACTTTTTTGAACATGAGAGATCTCTGTACCTCCAGATTGGTGGGACTTCTATGCGCAGTGTCTTTGCCCCAAGCGTGGCAGGACTTTACGTACATGATTTCGAAGAGAAATTCATCCGATCTGAAACTAACCCCTTTGGCGACCACATCAAATTTTGGCGACGTTACATTGACGACGTCCTAGCCATCTGGCAAGGACCAGAGGAAGTACTCATGGAGTTCATTAGTTGGCTAAACTCCTGCGACTCACACTTGAAATTCACCCACTGTTTTGACAAACAACACATTGTGTTTCTGGACTTAGAAATCTCAAAAAATGGAAACAGCCTAACATCCAAAACTCACTTTAAACCAACTGCCAAAAACAACCTCCTCAGATATGAGAGTTTCCACCCTCGTCCTCTCAGAGAAAATCTACCCTACGGGCAATACTTAAGACTCCGGAGAAACTGCAGTAACCTATCTGACTATAAAGTTCAAGCCCGCGATCTAACCAGTAAACTTCAACAACGTGGGTATCCTACCAGAATCATCGAAAAATGTCAAAAGAGAGCTAGGAACCAACCAAGAGAGGGGCTCCTTGAAGAAAAAACTGTGGGAATAGACCAAGTACCACTCACCTGCGTCACAACATATAATACCATATCCAACCAAGTGAGTAAATGTATTAATAAACACTGGGCAATAGTGAACACAGGTGCATTCAATTGGGACAAGCCATTGTTTTCTTACAAAAGAGCACCAAGTCTGAAAAACAACCTAGTTTCCACCAGACCTAAACTGAATCCTGTCAACCTCAACCCGAGTATTACCACAGCATGGAACCTACCTCCAGTCACAGGACACTTCAAATGTGGAGACTGCAGTGTCTGTCATCTGACAGAAAACACCAAGACACTGAACCTAGAGGATGGTAAAGTATGGGAACAACGTGCACACACTAACTGCAACAGTGCCAATGTGGTATATCTAATTAAGTGTGCATGTGGAAAATCCTACGTGGGCATGACGACCCGCAAAGTCAAGCAACGGATCTGCGAGCACCGCAGCACCATACGATGCAAGAAAAATGCAACAAAACTCACTGACCACTTTCTCGAGGTTCATCACACACCCAACGATATGAGATGGACCGTCATTGAGCAAGTCCCACAGGGACCCAATACCCAGTGGCTCCTATATGAAAAGGAACAACGTTGGGTCTACAGACTGTCTACCCACAGAGCAGGGCTCAACGATAATATCCCGTGGCATTCACTACTACAATGACTCCAAACGAACTCCTCTCTTCACTCTCAGACCTGAGAGGGCCCCTCATCGTGAAGCAGCCGCTCACTTCCAGCATTATCTGACACCATCTGCCGTCAAACTGTCCCATCATTAACAGAACACCAAGCTGTGGGTTGACTTGCCATTCCTCCACATAAAGTCTAATAGCCTTTTCCGCAGAGCCACTCGGCTAGGACCCTGGATGTAACTCCATTAAGTCCTCATCCGGGTTGACATCCTGAGCTGAATTTGACACCAATACAGGCTTCAACCAGCGTTGAGCCTAGTACCCCCAGCCTAATCTCCTCTCCCAATGGTCTTAATATGTTCATACTTGTGCTCCCCAGGGTTTTTAAACCCCCCCCCCGTAGCAGCGCAATCATTATTATTTACTTTCCAAGGGTGTCCAAATTCTTGACCTCGCAGCAGCGTAATTACCTTTAATTATTTAATTTTATTGCTTTAATACCACCCCTGTAACAGCGCTAACATTATTATTCAATTTCCAAGGGTGTTCAAATTCTTACCCTCGTAACAGTGTAATTACCATTAAGTATTTAATTGTATTGCTCCCAAACTGATCGATCCCCCCCACGGGAATCGAACCCTAAAGTGTAGGGCGAGTTTGAGCTACTGCGGCCACCATTCTTTTCTCAGCGCCCATGACGACATTGACGCCGACCCACGTGACCGGCAGCCAATTCCGCCCACCGCGGAAGTAGAAAGCCTACATACCGGCCCAGACGCCCGTTCCCACTGTAGCAGGGCGGAGGACCGCAGTAGGTATACGGCAAGCAACCTCTCCACTAAACTGTAAGTAATTTATGCGCCGGGTCCCGCAGGCTGCACAGACCTCAGCGCCCGGTCCCGACTTATTCGTAATCAATTCTCTTAACCCACTGTTCCGAGTCAGACGCTATTCTTGAAACATACTATCGATCTCTGTTTCAGAATACGTTATTCCTGACGAGGCTAGCCTTCCCCGCCCTACGAGGTTTCTTAATACCCCAATACGAGTAAGCTTAACCCTTGTGTGTCTTTAAATGTTTTGTGTCTGTGAGTCCGGTACGAGTGACGCATGTAGAGCATGGCAGCCTATGCACTTTTAAAGAAAAATTTTGCCCTCACTGTAGGCATGCAAGATTTGTTCACGCCACATAAACTGGAAGTCTGGTGTATGCATCTCATAGATATTGACGCACGCAAAATTAGCGTTTCTGAACTCGAGTGGTTAAGCAGCACACCACTTATAACTTAACTCAGGTACCTCCACATCATGGCACTGAGCGAAAGTACCGTGTACACGAACATAAGGTACCTGTCCTAATGGGATCATCAGCATGCAGACACGAATGTGAGACACTGCACGACGTTACAGGCTTGTATACAAACCGATTATCTGACATTGCTCCCCAATTTCTTTGCAGGTATTTTGATTTTTCACGCTAACCCAACCGGGTTACAGCGTTTACCACAGACAATTACTTTTTTGTCAATCAGTGTGGTCCCAGAGAGTAGGACTGGGTGCGCCTTTTAGGGGACGCACACCACCCACTCTCCGGGCAACGGTCCTGAAGAAAACCTGGTGAACTCACCCCTTTATGGTTGAAACATGTAGACCTGATAACACATAGAGATACAAGGGCTCATAATCACCCTCACTTTATCTCGCACTTCTGTTTTTAAGATTGTCCAGTTGCTTATAAATAAAAATTCCATTTCTTAAGTTGAACCAGGACAATTTTTAACACACATACCCTTTTTCGTTTCACGCATCCTCACTCACAACCAGCTCCACTGTAATCAGGTGTTGTAGCACACCCTGATGACGCTAGGTCATTAGGGTGGACCCCGATGATGAAGCTTGTCACCCCCTGGTGGTGAGTGAGGGGTTTCTAAACAAAAGGAAATTTCCCCCTTTTGTTTCAGCCTGCACCCCATTAGGAACAGCCGTTTCCGCTGGGTGGTACTCCTTCTTTTGTTCTTTATCGATATACCCAGGGGAAAAGGAGTATTCCCCCGTTCACTTGGTGAACCAAATACCTTGCTCTCCCCTCTGTTTTTCATACTCTATAAACTCCCCAAAAATGCTCTATTTAAGTATATACAGATACGTGATTACTTCGTGAATAAAATTAAATTGAAGGAAATTTTAGATTCAGAAATATGGACCTGCATTTACGGGAAAAAAAATAAAGATATAATTAGCTTAGGGTATAAATGTTTATGTCAACACAAACCTGATGACTGTATTAAACTTGCACAAAAATGGACTACTAATTTAGGTACGCTTATCTCTCCGCTTAACATATCCACTTTTTTTCATAACAGTAACTCTTTAACCCACTCTTCTAGCTGAAAACTCCAATCGTATAAAACAGTATGTCAGTTATACTACACGCCACTTCACTTTTATAAATGGTCTGGGAATAACGCATCTTTTGAACGCACAAAATGCCCAAAATGTGACTGACTAGCTGCTTATTTAGTACATATAATTTTTTCATGCCTGGTGTTGCAAAAATTTTGGGATGACGTAGAAAATGTGTTCAAATTGAAAAAAATGATCTTCGCTAAACTAACTACCGAGATGATATTTCTGGGAATACAACCAAATATCACCGCCCACAAAGACTTAATGTTAATTTTAATTTCCTGTGCTAGATTGATAACTGCTAGGGCTTGGATCTCAGATAAACCACCACTGGTAACTGAATGGTGGCTCTTGATAAATGAGATACACAATATGGAATTTTCCTCTGCAAGATTCCGTGGGAAACGATCCCTGAAGAAAGTGAACAAAATATGGGATATTTTGTTTCCTCCTACCGAATGAACGATTTTTCTTTGTTATACAAGATTTTGGAAAAGTTCCTATTTCTACATTTTATTATTTAAGGATTTGGACTTACATTCTTTTCGCGCAAGATTTTAATTGGCACTAAACTGATTATGTTGCTTAGTAAATCTGATGGATGATATTTGCCGACTAAGGTCTTTTCCCGGCTAGGAAAACAATGAACTTGGCTACTAATATTGGGGAACCCTTATTCAGTTGAATGACTTTTTGGTTTTGAAGCTAGCTGCGAGCACACTTGATGATTCTTTAAAATGAAAATGATGTATTTTTTTCTGACCTATTGTATATTCCTTGTCTATTGCTATTTAATTAAGTCTTTAAGGAACTGTACGTACTATAACTTTTTTGAAAGTGCTTTATTTCTGTAACGAATGATTGCTTGTGCTGTCAATAAAAAATAAAATAAAAAAAAAGAGGATTGAGAACGGAGAAGTACAGGGAGTGAATTCCAAAGTCTGGTTCCCGCAACTGTAGCGGACCCACCTCCAAGGCACAAAGAGCAGTATCTTGGAGAAAGAAACAGGAAGGCAGAGTTTATGAGAGGTCTTGACAGAAGATAGGCTTTAAACAACTTTTGTAGGCTAAGAGGACCTGATTGGTGAATGGCCCTATGTATGTGTGAGAGAATTCTGAATTGTATCCTCTTATGGATAGGATCAGTATATTTTGTGCAAGCTGCAGCAAGTGCTTATGAAGGTGTTCTTTGGGTAGCCTGCTTGGTTTCTAATGCAAGTCAGGAGGTCTCTACATCAGCAAGTGACTACTCTATGATGCAGCGTTCACCTACTGTTGCGCCTTTGCAAAGACCTTGAATCACCGAATCACCACTTTTAGTGCTTTCCACTCAACTGTAATAGAGGAGGCCTAATGTAATTCAGCTCAAAGTATTCAGTGATATGTTCCTATATTGACTCCATGAAAGAAGGATCTGCCAGCACAGCTGGTTGCATATGTCAAGTAGGTATCAAGAAAAATGAGTGATCTAAGGTCAGCATGTACGTAATGGGTTGGGATCAGAAACCATGCAGCATCAATAATCAGTGTGTGTTACAAAGGGACAGAGAGCTGAACTGCACTTGCTCCTGTCCAATCACACATGCATTTTGTGCAGTGGAAAGTGAAAGGAGTAAAGATTGAGAAGAGGATTGCAGTGTCTCTAAGTATCATAAAGCAAAGCTGGAGGTCATAAAATTGGAGGTCGCTCATTCTCCTACATCGTTCACAAGGCATAGAACAACATTCCTCAACACATCAGAGCCTCTTCCTCACTTATTGCATTCTGCAAGAAGCTAAAGACCTGGCTCTTTGTATAAGTACCTTGGGGACGACACACATACACATCTTGCCCAAGGTCCTGGCTACCCTCTCAGAATATTAGTGCGCTATACAAATCAACATAACATCATTGAGGTCCCAGTGTGGGAGCCAGTGTGCGAAGTTTCCATCAACGTGCGCTGGAAGGGCTTGAGGGAGAGGTGGGAAGGACCCACCTAGTGTGATATCCAGGTCGCAATTTAAGTCCCCTCCAAATGAACCAGCAGATTTGCATCCGTTGCACTAAATGTCAGCATAATGCATCAAGGAAATAGGACTAATTGACATTGAGGCATACATACAGCCCAGCGCAACGTGGGCTCCATCGAGGTATCATTGGAGTAGTACATAATGGCCATCAGTGTCTAGTACACTAGACAATACTTGGAAGGGAACTTTAGACAAAACCTATATCAGCACGCCGCATGCAAATGTGGAGTAGTTAGTGCATAAAACATGTTCCCGCCAGTGGTTTTTCAGTCTCTGTGCTTCTAGAGTTATCAGGTGCATCTTCTACAAAATCGCAATGTGCACCTCTGCACTTTAACTTGGAGTACATAGAGTAGTGCCTGGTGACTGAACGTATGCTATTAATGTTCCAAGTGAATTCACGGTAGGATCTCGATACTCATTGTAGCCTTCCCTGCCATGAACATATGGGGAGAACATATGGGGTTGCCAGTGACCATCATCAGAAGAACAGAGAAGGTTAGGCATGCCTAACTGCCAATCTGTCGTGAGAGACCTTGAGGGTATCTGAGACCAACAGAAAAACTGGAAATACCCCAACAGTGAGGGACAGGGAGCAAACGGCTCTCCATCTAAACAGCAAAAATCTGATCTAGAATGTGTTGCAACTGTGGCAGTATGCATAGCTGTCAAGTAACTGAGAGAATGTGAGATACCGCTGGCAGGCCTTGTACATAGGGATGATATTGCCCCACCTGCAAGTGACAGATAGGGATAGGCGTGTGTGCTGCAGGCACAGCATACCCCGCTACAAGGGGTATGGTGCAAAGAACGCTACCAGTGGGGGATATATACCGCCTTGCATGGTTGCATTTGCTGCGCAGTAAACAGGGGGAAGGATGTCCCTGGCCTCTCAGCGAGTGGCTACTTCAAAAAGAGGAGGAGGCATGGGGGCATCTAAAAGTGTAGTAATGGGAGTGATATAGGTGCACTTTGTGCGGAGGGACAAGCTCAAATCAGATCATCTGCTGCTTTTGGGGCTCACAAGCTCAGAGCAGACATTTGCAATTAGGCAGGGTCAGTGTCATTGGAAGAGTCTATTCACTCAGAGTCTTCCGTATTGGCATCTGATCGGGAACTTGCGGCAGCCTCCCGAGCTCATTGTTGACTCTCCGCTGCCTGACTCTCGGATGTGGTCACCTCACCCCATGTTGATGTAGTGGTGTGCGTCTCATGAATTTCTGATGTGGCTGCTCTCAGCCCCCTCCTGAAGGCAAAAGAGCTGGGGCAGCAAATTGTTCTTCCCCTCCTCATGCGGTCCTGGGGTCATTTAGGACATGTGATTTGTTCATGGCTATGGTGCAGAGTTTTGCTAGAAACAAAATAGAGTACGCCATCCCCAGTTCTCGTAGATTGTTCTAGATGCTGGGAAAGGACACTATTTGATGTTGGACTGCTGCGGTGTAGTCCAGAAATAGTCGACAGAGTGTGGACCTGTTTTGTGGGCCTTTTACAGTATAGCATCATAATCTTTGTAGTGAAGGAACTTGGCCAGGAGCAATTGTGGTGCAGGGCCTGGGGAAAGGGACATCCCGGAGCTCTGTGGGCCCTTTCAATAGAAAAGAATGTGGTGACCACTTGCGGTGGCATGAAGCTTTTGATCCAGGATTCTAAGTATGAAATAACATCCTGGCCATTAGAGCTCGAAGAAGGCTGGCAATGAGTAGATTGCTCCTTGAAGAGCGTCCATCTCCATCTTCAGCTCTGCACTCCAAGTAGTGTACTCACGATCTGTGAGTGCCTTTAGTTGAAATGAAATGAAAATGGGTTTTATAAAGCGCATTACTACCCGGAGGCCTCGTAGTGCTGTAATGCATATCTCTGAGAGTCTACTGATTTATTTAGCAAAAAAGAAAAGTTTTAAGAGTTTTGCGGAATTTTAAAAGATTGGACTCGTTGCGGAGCGTATAGGGTAAAGAGTTCCACGTCATGGCCGCATTCAGGGAGAAGGAGCGTCCGCCCAACCTGGCCCGTTTGATTTTGCGTGTTGTTGCCAGAAAGGCCGTACTGGAGCGCAGTGATCTTTGGGGATGGTAAGGGGTGGCTAAGGAACAGATCATTGCGGGGGCGTTTCTCCACATGGCCTTGTGCATTATGCACATAGCCTTGAATTTTATTCTGGCTTGGATGGGCAGCCAGTGTAGATTTCTGAGGGCAGCGGTACCCGAGTGACTACGGGACAGGCCTAGCAGTAGACGTGCTGCTGCGTTCTGGGTGACTTGCAGCTTTTTAAGTGTGCTGGTCGGTGCACCCAGATATAAAGCATTCCCATAATCGAGACGAGACAGGATGATGGCCTGGACCATTATCCTGCGGGCCTGAAAAGGGAGAAGTGGTAGAATTTTCCGCAACATACGCATCAGCCCGAAGCAGGTGGCGGAGAGTATTGTGGCTTGTTGATTACAGCTAAGGGTACTATCCAGCCACATGCCCAGGCTTTTGATTTGCTTTTTTGATTCTGGGGGGGACCCATACAGGGAGGCCATTGTAGAGTTGGTCTAGGGCCGGCTGTGTTCCCCAGGAACATCAGTTCAGTTTTGTCCCCGTTAAGTTTTAAATGGGAAGAGGCCATCCATTTTGTGACTGCTACTAGGCAGCTGTTCAAGTTAGACGGGGTGTGTCCTGGCTGATTCAGGGCCACCACAAGCTGTGTGTCATCAGCGTAGGTCACGATTTCAAACCCGAAAGGGTGAACGACCTCCGCTAATGGTTGCATATAAATGTTAAAAAGTGTGGGGCTCAGGGAGGAGCCCTGAGGCACACCTTGATTGAGAGGCCAAGTTTTGGAATGGATGTCACCCTGCACCACCTGGAAAGTTCGATTCTCCAAAAAAGACTGTAGCCATAAGATGGCGCTTCCCGTCACTCCAAGCTGTTTTAATCGGGAGATAAGGATGTTACTGTTCACGGTATCAAAGGCGGCACTTAGGTCCAACAGCATGATTGCTGTGATGCCGCCTTGATCCATGTGCTTGCGGGCTAATTCGGTGACAGTCAATAATGCCGCCTCTGTCCCCAGTTTTGGGCGAAAGCCAGCTTGAGAGTCATGGAGCAGATGGTTGGTTTCCAGATAAAACATAAGGCTAGTGTTGATATGTTTCTCAAGCAGCTTACCTACCCAAGGAAGGAGTGAGATGGGGCGGTAATTAGTCATTTTTCCAGGGTCAAGGGTTTTTTTTTTTAACAGAGCCCTGACAAATTTACGATATTTAAAATTACTGGTCTAAAGGTGTCCGCGACTTTCAGAAGATAGCGAGGAGGGGCAGGATCTAAATATGAGCCTGATGTAACTTTCAACATAAGAGTGTTAAGCGAGTCTTCTTCGAGCAGTGGGAAATCAGCTAGTTGGCAAACCGTGGTTGGAGGAAGGGTGTCTGTTCCCACTGGGTATTGACCGACCGGGTCAAATGATGAAGAGATAGCTTGGATTTTTTGATAAAAGTACTCTGCCTGATTGTCACAGCGAGTCTGGGCTTCACGGGGGTCCTGCAGAGTTGGGGGGGGGCTGATCAAGGATTTCGCTATCCGGAATAGTTCCCTGGGGGAATTGGCGGACGTTGTGATTTTTTCATCATAAAATAAAGCTTGTGCCTATGTAATTTCAGCTTTATATTTTTTAATTGCCTCTCGATGGCTGCTTCTGTCCTGTTCCTTGAGAGTGCGTCTCCAAATTCTCTCAAGCTTCCGGCAGTTTTGTTTTAGCTTTTTTAGCTCTGGGGTGAACCAAGGGGATTTTTTGGACTTGGATTTCACCTTGAGGGGTTTCTGGGGCACGAGTATGTCTAAGGTGGTCTGTAGCCAGTTGGCATAATGAATGTAGAGTGTATCTACATCGGCCCCGGTCTGCCGAGGAGTGGTAGAGAGGGAGTCTACCCACAGGTCTGTGGATAGTTTCGCCCAGTCCCTTCCTCTTAATGTGGCTCGAAGGGGCGCAGAGAGGGGACTAGGGATGTGCCAGAGGAGTGGGACCAAAAAATGATCGGTCCATGGGAGAGGGACTGGGTTCCCAGTCTTGAGTCTCTGATCATTACTTAGGACTGCGTCTAGCAGGTGACCTTTGTTGTGTGTAGGTTCGAAGCCCTTCTGAATGATTTGTATGGCTGCAAGACTGTTTACAAAGTTGGTAGCTAGAGGATCCAAGGGATCGTCTAAGTGAATATTCATGTCACCTAGAACCGTAAAGTGAGGCAGAGAGACGGCTGATTCAGCAACCTTGGAAGGAAGAAGGTTCAAGAAATCTCCCATTTGGCCTGGGGGGCGGTAGATAAGTATGCCAGAAAAGGTTAAGGTGGGGGATAGGTCGAGTGCGAAATTCATACTTTCGCAGGTAGGACTTGTCGCAGAACTGGTCCTGCATTGGTAACAATCCTTAAAAAGTATGCCTAATCCTCCTCCTCTGCCCTCTACCATGTCGACCCTTTGTAATCCGTATCCCTTCTGTAATATGGCGGTAATGTCTGGGTCCGCTTCTTCCCTTAACCAAGTTTCTGTTAAGAATATTGCGTCAGGGTTAATATCCTCGAGGAGGATTGACATTTCCACTGCGTGTTTAGTCAAAGAGCGACAGTTTAGAAGGAACATTCTAAAAGTGGGTCCGACAGTCTCAGACTGCTCCAGTGTGGGGCAGAAAGTGTATTGACAGTGGGAGCACTTTTTCACAGGAAAGTCCGGATGTATGGAATGGCGACATAAGGCCTCTAAGTTGGGCATAAGCTTTTTTAGTAAGTCAGGAGCATAGCTTTTCAGAGTGGGCAAATCCTCCATAGGTTGAGAAGGGGGCCTGGCCCCTGGGCGCTGCAGGGCGCGGACGGGCGCAGACGGGCTTGCCTTTGGCGCGCCGTCGGCGCGCCGTTGGCCGCCCGCTGCGCCCGCCCGCTGCGCGGACGGGATGGCCCACTGTTTTTATCCATCCTCAAGAAAAGTGGGAGGAGGGTGGGAGGGAGGAACAACTCGACCAGCAGCCTTACCCTACTCAAGATGGCGGCCAATATGGATCGAGCAAGCTAGTATTCCAGCGCCTAACAACAGCAGCGCTGTGGCAGGGTGGCTCAAGGAGCAGCCTCGGAGCGATGCAAGTCTCGCGCCGAGGTCGAGAGGTATTTAAAATATTCAAGCTAAAATATATACAGATTTTAAAAATGTTATTTGTACATCAATAACGAGCTATCAGTGAGTTTTAGCGTTTAGTACATAGAGGACAGCAAAGAACCCCCGGCTTCCACCTCAGGGGAGAAATTTTGCACAGTGTCAATTTGAGGTAGCAATTCTTGCAGCGTGCTTTCAGCTTGGGACACTCACACCACAAGCTTACATTGGTTTTCTCAGAGTAAAGACACCTCAATCGATGCCACTTCAATTCTATTTTCAGGACAGACACAGATTGTTCAATTGCGACCAATAATGAATCTTGTGTGTCCTCTGTTTCCAGCTGCGTAGGGGATCAGAGGCGCCTTTCAATGAGGGTGAGTATCATGTATCCTGCAGTGTTTGAATCAGTGGTGAGCTTTCTCTCATGGTCAGGCAATTCACCTTGTCCCGATCTGGGCACTCTGTACGTACGGGAGCATTACTGGTTGATCACCAGGAGCAAAAAGAACAATTGATGCACAGAATGCAGAACAATGTCATACATTCACACCAGTACAGATATCTGGGCCTAAATCCATCTTTTTTTTGCTCACAATGACATTCCAGTTTGTACACAGCCATATGCAAATCAGTCTTGACCCTGCACCCAATGGGAACGGTCCAGCCCGAACTGCCGGGCCAGGTCCTCCCTGGACTGGAAGCAAGCATCCTAGGACCGGTTTCGGGCTTTTAGCCCTCATCAGCCAGGATAGCTTGACTCCAGTGGCATGGAGAGCACGGGACCCACATCTGGGCATACCCGTCCCACTCGGGTGACAAATGCGAAAAGAACAGTTGATGGACAGAATGCAGAACAATGTCATACATTCACCCCAGTACATAGAACTGGGCCTAAATCCATAGTTTTTTTGCTAACCATGCCATTCCAGTTTGGAGCCTGCCATATGCAACTCAGTCTTAACCCTGCGCCCAATGGGAACAGTCTGGCCCGAACTGCCAGGCCAGGACCTCCCTGGACTGGAAACAAGCATCCTAGGACCAGTTTGAGGCTTTCAGCCCTCATCTGCCAGGATAGCTTGACTTCAGTGGCATGAAGAGCACAGGACCCACAACTGGGCATACCCGTCCCACTCGGGGTGACAAATGTGAAAAGAACCCTTGATGGACAGAATGCAGAACAATGTCATACATTCACCCCAGTACAGAGATCTGGGCCTAAATCCATCGTTTTTTGTTCACCATGCCATTCCAGTTTCGACCCAGCTATATGCAAATCAATCTTGATCCTGTGCCCAATGGGAACAGTCCAGCCCAAACTGTCAGGCCAGGTCCTCCCTGGACTGGAAACAAGCATCCTAGGACCAGTTTCGGTCTTTCAGCCCTCATCAGCTAGGATAGCTTGACTCCCGTGGCATGGAGAGAAAGGGAGCCTCGACTCGGGGTGACAAATGCGAGAACACCAGGAAAAGATATATTTGCTGGGTAGCACTATGTGCCCACCATTGGTGCACTGCACCCAACCGCAGCACAAGCAGTCTGCACTTGTGTGTGTCAGATAGCACAGGGAGATGTTGCATTGCACACCCCAGAACAGAAGGATCCTGGCAGAGTGGAGTAGGAACGTGGCTGGCTTTTCAGTTTCCAGGTCTGTCAAGTGAGCAGGTGAAGGGCCAGGGTCACCCAGAAATTGTCTGCTTTAATTGAAAGTCCCTATCAGGCAGAAGATGGTCAGCTACCCTAAAGAAGGTGGAGGTTTCATGGGTAGTAAAAAAAAGTCAGATGCTTTGGGAGCAATGCAAGCTCAGTCTTCGCAAATGCTTCTCCCCTCTGGATGAACACCTCCTATCTAAGTGCAGCCCTGCTAACAATGTGCATCAGAAGGCCATTTACTTGGGCCATTTTTGAGGTGTCAGCTTTGGTGGCCTGGTTAGGTCCAGTCAAAGGATGGGAGGGTACCGGGCCAGGCAGTTGTGGTTCCACTACAGGCCGTTCCAGCTCATCAGGCCCGTCACTGAGGACCACCACAAAGTGACATTTTGGGCACAAAGTGCAGCAATACGGAGCCCGGCAGCGCATTCGTAGGCACACTAGAAAGATGCACAATGCTGTCAAGAGGTGTGGCCTGGGTCCAGCATGGTCAGAACACCGCAGGCGGTAGTGCATACCAATCTGTGCCTCGACGCAACCCAACTGCAATTAGATCTCCACAGAGTCCAGGCAACGCAGCCATGAGATCACTCTCCAAGGCCGGAGCAGCTCGGAAGGCTGCCACCCTAAATCATGTCTGTACTTGTGGTGTCAACCCTGAAAGTGGGAGCAATAAAATGGTGGAAGAGGCTCGGACTTGCTGAGATGGGCAATCTAGGGTTCATATTTTTGAAGGATTAAAGGTTTTCATTCCATAGTATGGGGACTAAGCATCTGCCATCTTGGCCTTACAAGCCACACCCCTATATCTTTGTTCATGCAGGGTAATGTTACTTCTAAAAGCAAAACACATGGGTCAGGCATGTGTTAATGTTGGATTCTCTTATCTTTTTCTCAGCTAGAAATCCATTTAGGTGTTATTTGCGAACATTTGGAAATACGTCTAATATTGTCATATAAGCTGTGCCATGGGGAGCTTGTTAATCTTGAATGGTAGTCAAGATGTTGAAACAAAAAAAAGATAGTGAAAATTCCTCAGCTAACAAATGTATGTAGTAAAATCATCACTACCACCATTATAACCCTTTAAATCAGAGTGCTCAATTGTCTGCTGTGTATGCTCATTCTTGTCTCCCTCTAAATCAGGTTAGTATCTTTTGCGCTCTGTTCCGTGGAACTGAACTTATTTTGTGGAAAATTACATCAATGGTTCATTGTTCTATCTGTCCCTATAACCCCCTCTTATAAAAAATGAAAACATTTGAGAACTGACTACCTTAACTGGGTGTATAGTCCCCATTCCCAATGAACATTTAGCTTGTAGGTCTTAAAGTGGCATAATAGATAAACGTATTCCTTTATCCTCAAGAACTCTGTTAAGCCTTACTTCATCCTCACACTCCTGTAGGTCACTCCCCTCTGTAATTTATTAACTTCTTAAAGTAATGTTAGCAGAACATGAACTAGTTTGAGAAATGAGTGGAGTGCCTACAAATGCCTCCTACTCTACAAAAGATGCTGTGTTATCTACCACTGACCCTTTCCTGACCGTACCCACTTTCCTGGAGTACTATCTATGAACGGATCATATGGGCCATATGCACAATAAACTGGCAGAGCGCATGTTAGCTCCAAAATTGCTAACGCCGTACTCCGTCAGTTCAAAAACGCAGGGATGCACAGTGCTTACAATGAGACGGCGCACCCCTGCATTTCCCCTAGCACTGCCACTAAATTAAGCTGCCTAGCGCCAATCCACCACAGTACAAGTGTGCATGCGTTGTGGGGAATGATTGTTTATGTGCTCGAAAGTGTACCTTTCTGCACATAAATAATCATTCATGGTGATTTGTTTCTATGTGTGTTGCACAATGCAGAACACAAAGAAACAGCACAAAAAAAAATCTCGTTTTTCCATGTTAAGACCAGGGTTTATATGGTGTTAATTTTGGCACTGCAAGCAACACAAGATTGATAAGCAGTTCCTCAAAAGGATAAGAGTAAAAAGTGACTAATGTGAGAAACTGACTGATGTACAGTAGCCCAAAAAGTAGGAAGGGGAATTCCTCCTTTTGGATATAATGCCCTCACACACCCAGCCCGTTAGGTGTCATGCTTCATCATTGGGCGTGCTCCCGGAACCAGCAACACGGGGTAGAGATCCTTGAAACGACACGTTACATCCAGGTGCTCTTCTGTTGCCAGTTGACCGATGTTGCCAACAGTGAAACCCGTTTAGATTGATTCCAGCACCGGGGACGTTGACCGCTCTTGGTGCTTCAAAACTGGTAAAACCTAGGTTATTGCACCTGATAACCAGTAACTAGTGTAGTTCACAAAACCTTGATTTTCATCTTTTTTGGTCCTGAAGAATTGCTATTTGACTCCTTGGGACTATTAGGCAAGAAACATGTTGACCACATAAGTGCAACTACCCACCACATCACAGTGGTTAGTTGCCATCACTTTTTTTAATCAGGGTAGGAGGCAGTATTATTAAAGTAGTGGCCCTGACCACCTTCCCCTGTTTTAACTCACTACTAGTTCACACACTACACTTTCACATCTTGGGACCCAACACACGCACTCACCAAACGGCAAGGATAAAAGATCTCCGCCAAAGAGTCCCCACTGAGGGTGCCCGTCGGGAATTGCACGCCGTCCCAACGAGGAGCACGCCCAATGATGAAGCATGACACCTAGCGTGCTGGGTGTGTGAGGGCATTATATCCGAAAGGAGAAATTCCCCTTCCTACTTTTTGGGCTACTGTACATCTACTTTTTGGGCTACTGTACATCAGTCAGTTTCTCACATTAGTCACGGTTTACTCTTATCCTTTTCAGGAACTGCATACCAATCTTGTGATGCTTTCAGTACTTGGGCGTGTATGCTGGACCGTTGTTCTAATAGCCCTCTCCTGTCTCTCCCATTGTTTACACAATTTTGGCACTGCCCCATATTAACGCCAACCTTGTAAATAGGTGGCAGGCAGCATCAAAATCAATAGGTGTTGCGGTGCAAAGCCCACCCCAACACCCATTACCCGCCGCTATCACGTTAAGTGTAGTGTGAAAGGGGGGCTCATTTAGAAGGCGGCGTAAGCCAAGTTAAGTGGCTTAACGCCGCCTTATAATTAAGGCGATGGACTTAACACCACCAGAACGCCTTAAAACGTGACATCTTAATAAGTGACATCTTAAAAGGTGGCGTTAAGTCCTTCTACGTATGCCCCATCAGTTCTGTACCGTTTCTTAAAAAAAATCCTTACGGGTTTCATCCCCCTCCCACACTTCGGTGTCCCATCTGTCTCCACCATCCCTGGAATCGTAGACCCCCCCTCCAGTAACGTTGCAATGCATTTTGGTGCACTTAGAACTCAGTCCAGCCTGGCCTGTAGATCAGTGACTTGTCTTTTGCTGTGTTATCTTTGCAACCCTCTCTGGTTTCTAATCTATCTCCCATCTATTCTTGACAAATTGATGCTTCAGTATGCCAACCTGTGAAGTGATTTGGTGTCCTCAACTAAAATTCTCTGGAGAGGTCTGTGCGAATTCAAAGGCTAATAAGCCGTTACATGTACATTTTTGTTTATAAATGTCACCTTTACAGTGCATCAAAACTACGCATAAAGAAAAAAAATGGAGCGACCCTATTGTTTCATAACAATTACAATTCAATTTGCAGTTAGATTAGGCACTTTCTTCAACACGAGAAAGCATTTTCTGAATACTTAAGTGAAAAGTTGTGGTTTTCCATTTCGTGGTCCCTTTATGGAGCTGCTTGATTGAGATGAAGTAACTTTGTTTGTGTGCTTCTTCTGAGTGAACAATTTAAAAACCATGTCATTGTCTAGACTCCCTCCGAATTCCAAGAATAATGGGTTTGTGTGAGGGGGGGCAGCTGGGACTGGCACCCTTAAATTCATAGCACATTGTTGATGAAATCTGCTATTAGAGAACAGTAGTCAGGGGATCGTTGCATTATCTGAGCATAATGGTTTACCAAGAGCGTTAAACATTAGTTGTAAATGCATTCTCACTCGTGAGCGACCACTTTCCTCCCTCAAACGTCTAAACCACAAGAAAGGTGTCTGCAAACCTGATTCTGCAAGTTATTGTCTCTCCTTTATCTGACATATTCCCTCATGGTAGTGCACGACTGATGAGATGTAACATTAGTAATACACAGCACTGACATAATACTAACAATCTGTTTAAAACAGTTCTGCAGAAACGTCCCTCAAAACGTAATGAGGTCATGAACAACTGAACAAATTTCATATTTTGTACACTAAAAACATACCTGCCTACTCACACGGTACTACCACAGTGTGAGTATCAGCTCCCATCACACAGTCTCCCGGTGAGGAGCTGATTTCACATGGTGGCAGGAAAGACGGTGGATTTCCAGCTCGTTTTTCGAGGCTTGAAATGCCGATGTGCATTGAGGGGCGTGAAAACACCTGAGGACATCAACACCAACCTCGCAAGTTCTTTTTTCTCAAGAGGAAGGGGTTTGGGGGCGGGCGGGGTGGGGTGGGTTTCAAAAGTGCCTCATAGGCTCTTCTCAGGCACGAGGCCACGCCCCTTTCAAGGTCCCGTTCCCTCCTCGCACAGTGAGATTGCTTTCAAGTTGACGGGTATGCTAAAACAACCCCTGGCCCCAAACGCCTGCACATTATAATGCTGCTTGCATTCAACTTCAGGGCTGATGTGTACAATGGATCTCTTATCAATCGACCTGTGCTTGTGCTGTAACACACATAGGGGCATATTAGCAAGGGCCATAACGCCGCTTTAGTGACCCTTTTTGCAGCCAAAGCGGCTATATTTTTATTAGCAAGCTTTTGCTAACATCAGTTAGCGACAGTTTTTAGGCGATAGCGACTGGTTTGGGGCCCGCTTTGCATGTCAGCGATATTTATCGCTAATGACATGCAAAGTGGGTATACCCAAACTGTTAGCGATTGAAAGCAGTCGCTAACACAGCTATCGCCTAATAGCAAGGTAGTCTTAGCGATAAAAAAAATTGCGCTAAGCACGATTATCGCTATAATCTAACGTCTACTAAAAACATGACATACCTGTTTATCCAATGGGAGGTGGATTCTCAGGTTAAGTCCCCATTGGCGTTAATGCGTGAATATCGCTGGATTTCCAGCGATATTCACACATTTCGTCACTATAGCTGGATATTTTAGCACAATGGAGAAAAATGTTGCTAATAGCATGTTTTCTCCACTAACATAACCAGCGATAGGAAAGCGATAAAAAACAATGCGCTAATCGCATTTAGCGATAAATATCGCTATTTCTTGCTAATATGCCCCTAGGTGACTGTGTTAATATTGTGTCCGAGTGACATTGCCCTTCCCCCAGAGTACAAAAATACATGCAAGATTTCAAGTTTTATGTTATGCACAATGCTATCATCTTACAAACAGATTCAGTGGCACTGCAACAATTGTGATACTGTTGGTGCTGTCATCAATCTTACACCACTGTACTCCTAGGAATTCTGAAAAACTCCAAGAATTACACAAAGAACAAGTGTCGTAAATGAGCCATGCACATTCAAGAAGAGAGTGCTAAGGGTGCAATATGTAGCTGGTGTTGCATTTTGGGGCACACTGTCACAAAGCATTACTATAGCATGGTTGCGTACTCGCCCAATTTTTGTCTAATCTTTATCTTAACGGCTTGGGAGACACCCTAGCAAACAAGTGCACTGACTTAGCCCAAGTAGAACAGCGTGTACTAGACGAGTTTGTCCATTTTATGCGGGGTTTGGGGCTAAAAATAAACATCAGCAAAAGTTTTATTATGAAGTTTGGGAAGAAGTGTTTAAATTGTAGAGAAATTTACATAGAGGGTTCGAAGGTCCTATCTACACCCACATTCTCTTACCTAGGCATTCTATTTAATAAAGATGGTAGTTGGTACAATGCTATTAAAATAAGGAGGCTTCATTTTGTGAATGTACTACAGCCTTGTTGAACTTTGCCAGGAAATTAAGTATAAAATCCTTGAGGGAAACGATGCATGTTTACAAGTCCAAGTGTAGATTGACTTCTATGTATGGGTCTGACCTGGGGGGATATTTTAATGTTGATGCAATACAGCGTGCAAAAAATGATTTTTCAAGCACTCTTCTAGCACTGCCTAAAAGCAGTCCTATTTACGCATGTCACGCTGAACTAGTAGTGCCATATCTTACAGATATGATCAAGGTACAGCCAGTTCTTCTCTGGCACAAGATCTGGACATCGGAGCATACCACTCTTAATCGCTCTATTATTAAGGACTATCTTACTTCTATATCAGTCTTGAAAATCTCTTGGCTCTGATTCGTATGTGACTTCTTGGTCCACATTGGTCACTCTGAGCTTTTCGTAAATCCAGAGTGCACTAGCAATATTCAAAGAAAAGCTCTCAAATTAAAATGCTTTTCCCTTCTAGAGGATCTGAGGTTATCCCCCGAAATTATGAAACCTTCGGTGATGAAGAACCAGTTAATTTTGACTAGCCATGACATGCAGCTTTTCCTATTATTTTTTTATTTATTTTTTGAATTTATAGGGCACACAGCTACCCGGAGGTTTCCTGGCGCCAACGGACATAGGCAGAAGGTGGAGCTGCTCTATTGGTTGAATAACCAAGTTTTGAGATCTTTTTCGAAATTTGCAGTAAATAGTTTCGTGCCGGAGTTGAAGGGGGAGGGACTTCGACAAAGAGGGAGCGAGACAGGCAAATGATTTACCACCCACATGTACCTATTTAATGTAACCAATCATCGGGACAGATTTGTCCTGACCTTAGTTTCGGCTGGACATTTTCCATCATTTAACGACCTTTCCAAACACTAATAACTGGCCTCTGACCTTCCCTTGTGTCCCTGTGATAATGTTTCCAAGCAAAGTACTATTCACATTTATTCTTCTGTTTGATAAAGAGTTGAGAATGAATCACTGACGGAATATCGACTCACAGAATATCAACCTATAGAAACATCGACCCTGGTATATCGAAGGCAAGTATATCGACATCCTATCTACAGCAAGGTAAGTACAAAAATATCGAAAACAAAATATCTATGTTAAAAATATCGCAATTAAAAATATTGTTTTTTTCTGTTAAAAATAAATGTGTCAAATAAAGTAAATAATACTAATACATAAAATAAACATTGTTAAAAATATTTAATAATGTTTAAAATTAATAAATAATACACATATAATAATAAAACATTAATTAAACTTATACATAAAATATATAATAAATACTTACTTAATAATACATTTGAATAATTATTTTAATTACTTATACATTGTTTATCAATACTATAAATTACAAATACATCCACACACATAAACTAATAACATAAATAAAAAGTAGATAATTATTTTAATAAATTAAACAATTAAATGTACTTTCAAAATATTTAAAATTAATTAAATACTACATTATCTAAAATAATACAAAAAATATTAAATGGATAAATAAATAAAACTACTATTTAAAGTCCTAAAAAACTACAGTAATGAAAACATTGGATAGCGTAGAACGTAAAATTACTATTCCCACTCCAGAAAATGAAACAGTAGGGAGAGCGTTGGATAGCGCAGGGTTAAAATTTACTATTCCCACTCTAGAGAGTGCAACAGTAGGGAAAATGTTGGATAGCGTAGGGGTAAATATTACTATTCCAACTTCAGAGAGTGCAACAGTAGGGAAAGCGTTGGATAGCGGGTGGGTAAAAATTACTATTTCCACTCCAATGAGTACAACGGTGGGGAAAGCGTTGGATAGCTTAGGGGTAAAAATTACTTTTTTCCACTCCAAAGAGTGCAACAGTAGGGAAAGCGTTGGATAGCGGGAAGGTAAAAATTAATATTCCCACTCCAGTGAGTGCAACAGTAGGGAAAGCGTTGGATAGCGGGTGGGTAAAAATTACTATTCCAACTCCAGAGAGTGAAACAGTAGGGAAAACGTTGGATAGCCTAGGGGTAAAAATGACTTTTCCCACTCCAGAGAGTGCAACAGTAGGGAAAGTGTTGGATGGCATAGAAATTAAATATAACATACTTATAAATAATGTTTGTATTTAAAATAATTAATAATTAAAATTTTAAATAACTCCACATCATTTACAAATACCCATTAATAATTATTAAAAACATAATTACAATTGGATAATTAATTCAAAATAAATTAACAATAAATACCAATAAATATTATTTGATTCATATTAGTTACCGAATAATAATTATTGAACAATAAAATATTTTTCAAAACAAAAAACATATTTATTATTAAAAATTGATTAGCAATTAAAAAAAATGAAACAATAAAATGATTTGTTATACCAAAAATACTTTTTATAAAACATTGATTACCAATTATGAATAAATAATTTCCAATAAAAGAAATACCTTACCAATTAAAAAAATGAATTACCAATTAACAAAATGAATTGCCAATCACAAATATTAATTACCAATTACAAACATTAATTACCAATTAAAAAAAAATTACCAATTAAAAAATATGAATTACCAATTACAAACATTAATTACCAATTACAAACATTATTATCAATTTAAAAATAAATTACCATTACAATAATTAATTACCAATTAATAATGAATTAAAAATGAATTAATTATCAATACCAATAAATTAAAATAAATCATTACTTAATTACAATTAAAATACTTTCCACCCAATTTCCCTATAAACCCACTACCTGCTACAAAACTTAAACGCAAACATTAATTTAAATTAATTTGTAATTCCTAAATAATAATAATTAATTTAATATATTTAAATGACTTCCCACCCTATTCCCCTATAAACATACAACCCGCTCCAGTACTAAAACATAAAATTGACTAAAGAATAGCATTATTAATATATAAAAATAGTACACAATTTAAAACAAGTAAAATACTTAACAAAAAACATCTAACACATACATATTAAATATGTAATATAATACATAACAATAATACAAATATCGATATTAGTAACATCGAAATTAGTAACATTGATACATTTGATATCGGTATTACGGACTTCGATATTACTTACATCGATATAAAAAAATTCAATATTACTTACCTTAGGGTCGATATTCTGTCCAACGATATTCTTGACCTCGATATTCTTTACCTTCGAAATTCCAAACTCGATATTTCTGTAGGTCTATATTACAAACTCGATATTTAGACTGTGTACCGTTGAGAACATCTTTTATCAAACCTCTGCTAAAACAACTTGGATTTGTGCAAGGCACTGTGTGCGGTCAGAACATCACTTTTAATGACAGCCCGGTGGCGCACACTGTAAGGCCATAGCTACAAGGCCACGTAAAGCCACCCTGCATGGCTGGCTGTACATGGCCTTGTGGATATTGTCTGAGACAATGCAGGACAAGTCGCTGCATTGCCTCACCCTGCAATAGGGAGTCGTGCCATGGGAGTTGTGGTGGGTGTTCCCATGTAACACCTATGGCAATTGACACATTCTCATATTTACAAGATTTTGCAAACCTGGGAATGCATCAAAAGCCTAAACCACCCCAAGGGAGCCGTAAGGGAGGCCCAATGAGGAAAATACCTTTATTTCTCCTTGTTTTTCTTTTTTCTTTGTGTGCTGCATTTTGCAGCACACATAGGAAGAGGAAAAAGCTTCTTGTGTTTGTTTTTGTGCAAGGAGGTCAGATCATGTATCTTCACATATTCACACCTATGCAATCATTATGATGTGCGAGGAAGGGTTTCAAAGAAAGACAGATTATCATCACCAGGCGAAGGTCCACATCCACTACACAGCCACACTGTATGTTTCTCATGTAACCCTGGTGGGGCTTCCTCCCTGTCTGTCATCATTTCTTCTCCTAAAATCCTGCAACCTACCAACATTGCAAGTCCTGATGCCTCACTCCACCTATACCTTGTACACTTTATTTTCCATAATCCTATCATCATGGCACCTCTATAATCAAAACACCCAATTAATGAAAAGGATTCAGAATACAATGCGTTTGAAGTCATCGACCCAGTAGGCAGCTCTAAGAATGCACCAAAAACCTTCAACCATCTCCCTAGTACAGCATATCAAGAACTCATTATTAAGATGAGTATATTAGGTAGGTAAATAGCATAATAAACACTGATCTACTGTTTTTCAGCAATTACACTAACGCCTATATCACTTACCTCTCAAACCTTTTTATTATAAGCAAAGTTTGTTCCATAGCTCATGGCTATAAATTCTCTATCTCTGGCGATGAAAACAAAAATTAGAACTGCTTATTACCATCTATGACAATGACATGATCATGGTTTAATCCCCTCAACCATATTTTCTCCAAAGTTTATCTTCAGCTCAAAGACGCAATCCACCTTATGAATGGACCATCTAGTCAGCCTAGCATTATGTGTAACTCACACCACAGGTCATCCATCATCCCTTCAATGGCAAATAAGATTCTCCTGCTCATAGGAAATTCTCCTAATCAAAGTACAGCAAACTCATCACACAGAACACACTTTCACTTACGCCATCACAACACCTGATATCATTCACAACACAGGTCCATCTCTATAAGTCGCCAGACCTATTACAGACACATGTAGATCACTTTACCCCACTACTCTCGCAAGCAATAGGAGAACTAAATTAGCCAACATAAACCATCCCTCTCCTAGTACTCTCCTTCGGGAGAATCAAATATACTTGGGAATAACAAGTCATCTTCCTACCTGGCTCCTCTTATTGATACTTTCCCTCTCCACATTTTCACTTTGCAAAGTCAACCTACACATCTACCACCTTCGCTCCTCTATAGAAGCCCGAAGACTACAGATCTCAATCTTTCATCAAAAACTAAACTTCATCTATGATGCAACTCCTAATCTTCAGAACTCCCTCTAGACCTGAAACTCATGTTCTTTTGTCCTATCACATGCACCAAATAAGCATTCCCATTTCTCACATTGATACTACTTTACTACAGGTACTACAACCTACTGTTCCTTATACTTGCCAAGCATACAACAAAGCCAATACAACACTCACAGATTGATTCAGTAATATTTCTCTACACCACACAAAAATTAACTACATAACTATATCTCTCCATTGTCATCAATAAACCCAAAATGTACATATTTTTATAACAGATCAATATGAAGGATAACTTGAGAAACAACTCTATTCCCACATCCAACACACTCATTCATTTGAGTTATCATTTAACATGTCATGAGCAATGTAAATTATAGGGTCTTAATCAGTGCATGACAGGAGCACTAGTTATGGTTAGGTTACTTAAGGATAACTGTCTAATTTCAGTAGTTTTTAGGATTTCACCTCAATCTTTTTGACCCATTCCTGACTTACATACTTGGGCATATTGCCCCTTCTTGCCACACTTAAAACATGACCTTACAACAGCAGGGCAAGTCTTACTATTACTCAAATGATTTTTGCTACCGCACCGAAAACAAATCAGCTGACTCTTTCCCTGAACGAACTTGCCCTGTACACCCATCACTCAGGGTGATCTATTAACAAAATTCTCTTTCTCTCGTGGCAATATTCAGAATGTTTAATACTTCTGGCAATCGTAAGCGCCCTTTCTAAATCCAGATTTTTAGTAGACAAATACTTCTCCTGTATCTTTTTATTGTTAGTCTTTTCTATGAGTTGATCCCGAATAATTTCACCCTTAAACTCCCTATAATTACATGTTGTTGCAAGTGTGCGTAACGCTGCAACAAAGTTGTCGATTGGTTCACCCAGAAGTTGCTATTGTTGAAAAACCCTGTGCCATTCCAGTACTGTATTTTACTTTGGGTTGAACCTCTTATCCATAGTTTTCAACACAGAAAGGTACTCATTGATAACCTCCTGAGAACTTTCAACCTCTTCCCCAGCCTCTGTATGCACACTCACAGTTTCTAAAGGAAGTGTTTTCAACACATTTCTGCCATCAGAACCTACATTGTAGACTAACAGGGCTTTCTTTTTTTCCAAAGTGAAGATGTCACCATCAATGGCCACTAAATACAACTCCTTCCATTGCTCCCAATACATAGGAGGAGTACCTGGAGCTGCTAAGAAGAGTGGAGGTGCAGCCATTTTATCCATGTTTCACTTAAATTATAGTAATCAATATGGGTGAGTTGCTGCCCTAAAACAAAAAAGGTGTGTCAATCAGTGTCAAATTTGGTGTGCCAATCACCGTTCATTTAAGCACAATACCAGGATGTACATGAGGATTGATGTAATAATATTATCAGACTTACACTATTTCCCAACCAAGCCAACCAGCATAATTCTTACTTCCAAGATGGCTGCTGGTTTCTGTAGCCATTTCTTGAAGAATTAAAGCTTATATTTAGCTTTGCAATTAGTTAGTAATGAAACCTCGGTGTAGCACGCACTGAATCCAGCCACACACTTAAAGCACACTTAATAAGCGCAGAATATGCAGTTACACCATCAACATGGCACAACCGCTGTATATAATAATGTTCAGTCCAGGAGTTGCTATCTGAATGCACCTAAGATGGCCATTGAGTAAGCCCCGATGACATGTGGTTGGGAGAGATATGAACTCAATATGGCCATCGACTGCCGCACTTGCACACCCCACATCACCTGAATGGTGAACCAATGAGAGTCCCATAATGAGGAGAGCCCTAGAGGAAAAAGGTCCTATGACGAGTCCACAGCGAACCATGGCACAGTCAATTGTCCAGTATCGAAGCGCTTCATGCACCGTCACATCTTGTAGCGATTCTGGGTAACAAGTACAGGTCAGGGCTTCGTAGTGGCAGCAGCACTACATCTCCCAGAACGCCCTGGGCTCTAGCAGTCTGGAACCGACAATTAGGAATTGGTATTTAAGCACCTCCCAGGAAGTGCGAGGTGCTTGTCAATCTTACCCGATTCCTTGCCTGGACTTGATCTTCATTATTCACCGACGCTGCTGGTTCCGCGGACGCTTTCTTTCCCGCTTCCTGGAGGACGCCGCTGCTGGGTTCCGCGGACGCTTTCTTTCCCGCTTCCTGGAGGACGCCGCTGCTGGGTTCCGCGGACGCTTTCTTTCCCACTTCCTGGAGGACGCCGCTGCTGGGTTCCACGGATGCTTTCTTTCCCGCTTTCAGAGGACGCCGCTGCTGGGTTCCGCGGAAGCTTTCTTTCCTGCTTCCTGGAGGTAGGAACTAGCTGATAGCATGGCCGTGCTATCCAAACTATTTCTTTTGTTCGTTTCCCTCACTTTTACCTCAGGCGTACATTACCAGGTTAACAATTCCCGCTCTGCAAGAAACAGTGCCGGCTCTGTGGGGATTGCATTTCAAACTCAAAAACGCCTTGCAAACACCAATAGACCTTACCTTTCTTTGAGTACTGTGAAGAAACAGCCATAGGATCGTTAAAGGTTTGCAACACTTCGGATATTATTCTCGCCGAGGGTTTCCCGAATATAGCGTTGTGGGGCATCTAGTGAGTATCCCGTAGTTCATCTCATATGTAACAGTCTAGCGCCATCTACAGTCCTGGGTAATCAGTTTCCTTTTGTTTTCCTAGCTACGCTGAGCCATGAAGAATCCCTACTCTAGACCAGACCTAGACGGGTGCCCTATCGACAGTGTCTTTTCTTATTTTGTCCCCTTCCCTTTTCCCCGGAGTGCGATCTGTCCTGAGTGTGTGTTTTCCACATTGGGAGCGTTGGCACTTGTGGGAACTGGGAGGTCTCTCTTCAAGCTGTGGTCCCCGCTGGCTAGAAGAAGACAGGTTAGTGGCATGTACATTACTTGTTTGGGCTACTAATTGTCTGTTCCTCGTGACAGATCGTGACAGATTGACAAGCCCAAGATAGTCGCCCAGCCTGGACCATGGACACCGGTGCGGTACGAGCCTCATTGCTTGAAAGCTTTAACACTCTACAGCAAGAGGTGCATGTCTCTAGGGTAGAAAATCAAGAGCTGAAAAGAGACATGAATACTATGCGCAGAGAATTCGCAGGCATAGTGCGCAAAAGCCCTGGAGCAGGGTCGTACATTAGGGAGGCTACGCTTCTTCCACCAGGGCACCCAGCACCCCCCGATCGCATCGGGAGGAGGGTTCTTTACTTCCACTGCCATTCCTCCCACCTCCACGGACCATACCCCTACCATCCATGTAATAAAAAATACAGGTATTCCTCTAGCCCCTCCAGAACGATTTTATGGGGATCCTAAGAAGTTCGAGACATTTCTGAACCAATGTAGGCTCCACTTTCTTTGTAAACCCGCTGTGTTTCAGGATGATGCTGCGAAAACCGCTTTCATGATGTCCTACATGGGTGGGAACGCTGCAAGCTGGACCATACCCCTGATGGAAAAAAATGATCCTGTGTTACACCAATTCACTGACTTCTGTTCTGCATTGAGGAAACTGTTTGACCACAAGTCCCACATGTTGACCCTGGATAAGGAACTGCTTACTCTGCGTCAAGGGTCACAGGACCTGTTATCCTACATCACGTCCTTCAACCGACTCGTGGTCGAAACAGACTGGTCACAGGAAAAGAGAACCTCCTTGTTCTACCAGGGCCTGAGAGGAGAACTGAAAGTCGTGCTTTCCCAGGTAGTCCAGCTACCAGCAACCTGCGAGGAGTTGATCGACCTTACGGTACAGTTGGACCATCGGTTGCTGGAAAGAAGAGGGGATCGGTATAGGGGTGAGATACGAGGATGGTATCCGAGACCAAAACCCCTTGCGGAAGAAACCCCCAAACATACCGACGGGACCGAGCCCATGCAGATCGGGGGAATCAGGGGCCCCCTTACAATAGAAGAACGTGAATGTAGGAGGAAGATGAAGCTTTGTTTATACTGCGGCAAGAGCGGTCACTTCATAAGGGAGTGTAAAGCCAGGGCCCAACAACCAGAGAGAAACCCGGTTCCACGTAAAAACGCTGCTCTGGGAACGAAAGAGTCGTCGGAAAACTGAAGAGTCCGAACCAGAATGAGATCACTGGGTTGGACGAAAGACATACACCGATCTCCTCACTACTAGCTAATACGTTGATGCCAGCTGTGGCCCACATCAATATGACCGTATCTTTGTGGGTTTCTGCAGGTGATGCCACCCAAGTGGATGCCCTGTTGGATTCAGGAGCTACCGGTAACTACATGGATATTGAATACGCAACCTCCTTGGGGATCGCATGGGAGAATAAGGAGGAACCAGAGTATGTGAAGGCAGTGGACGGATCCGCACTATCCTCTGGACCAGTAGTAAGGCATACCCTGCCTCTTCGAATGCAAATCAAAACAGAACACTCCGAGTACATCCAGTTTGATTTAATAGCTGCTCCGCAATTCCGCCTAATCCTCGTTATGCCATGGCTGACCCTACATGACCCCGCTGTGAGCTGGACCGCTCGCACCGTGTCCCTGAACTCTGCCTATTGTAAAAATACATTGCAGTCTACCTCTCCCCTTCTTCGCAGAGGCTAAGGAAGAAGAAACCACCAGTGCACACTTCTTGGCCGCAGCATGTGTAACAGAACTGACGTGTAGCGCCACCACCCTGCCAGACGACTATGCGGAGTTCCAGCCTCTCTTCAATAAACAGAAAGCCACTCGTTTACCACCTCATTGGGTCTATGATTGCTGCATAGAACTATTTCCTGGTGCGGCCATTCCCTGTAGTAGGGTCTATGCCCTCACCGAAAAAGAAAACCTATATCTGAAGAACTATATAGACAAGAATTTGGCCTCTGGTTTCATTCAACACTCCACGTCACCTGCTTCCTCGCCCTTATTTTTTATTCCGAAGAAGGATTGTGCCGATTTAAGAATGTGTATTGATTACAGTGCCCTGAACAACATCACGGTAAAAAAACGGTATCCCCTTCCTTTAATCTCGGTCTTGATGGACCAGTTACACGGGGCTCGCTACTTTACGAAGTTGGATCTACGGGGGGCCTACCATTTAGTCAGAGTCAAACGTGGAGACGAATAGAAGACGGCCTTCCGGACCAAGTTTGGCCTTTTTGAGTACAGGGTAATGCCGTTCGGGCTTTGCAACGCCCCGGCAGCCTTCCAGTATTTTATGGACGAAGTATTGAGAGGATTGCTAGATACCATCTGCATGGTTTATATCGACGATATCCTCGTCTACTCTCGTACTCTACAGGAACACATCGAACACGTCAGAGAAGTACTGGGTCGATTGCAGCAACACGACTTGTATGCCAAATTAGAGAAATGCCTTTTTCATACGCAAGAAGTGTCCTTTCTGGGATACGTTTTCAGATGGAGAACGGTAAGGTGGAGGCCATCACGAGATGGAAGACCCCTCAGTGCGTGAAATCCATACAGAGCTTCCTAGGCTTTGCGAATTATTACCGGCGTTTCATCAAAGACTTCTCCAGGATCATACATCCCTTGTCCAGTCTGTTGGAGAAGAACGCACCCTTCATCTGAGGTGAAGAAGCTGAACATTCATTTCAGTACTTAAAGAAAAGATTCACCCAAGCACCGATTTTGCGTCATCCTGATGCACAACTCCCCTACATACTGGAAACCGATGCGTCCCAATACGCTTTGGGAGGGGTCCTATCCCAAAGGCATCCCTCTACAGGAAAAATCCACCCTGTGGCCTACTACTTGAAGAAATTAAACCCTAGCGAAATAAATTACTCTATCACAGACAAAGAGCTATTGGCTATCAAGAGAGGGTGCGAAGAGTGGAGACACTACTTGTTGGGAGCCCGTCACACTATTGAAATCTACACGGACCATCGGAACCTGCTGTTCCTAAAGACAGCCAAGACCCTGACACCGCGACAACTCCGTTGGACTCTCTTCTTCTCGGACTATGATTTCGTCATCAAGTACTGCCCCGGTCCACAAAACGGAAAGGCCGACGCTCTCTCCCGGAACCAGGACACTCAACCACAGCAGACAGCTGACGACATCGAGCCACCCTCCATCTTGTCGGAAAAAGCCTTTCCGGGATGCGCGATAGCCTTACTCACGACCCCAGATTTCCTCGAGGATCTCAAGGTGTCAGTGGCGGATATAGATGACAAGGCCTGGCTCCAAGAAGAACCCCTGTGGCGATCATTGAACGACGGACTCCTGTACTATCGTCATGCCATGTATGTACCTGACCCAGGTCTACAGATGCAAGTACTGAACTGGGCACATGACTCCGTGTTAGGAGGCCATTGGGGTGTGTACAAAACCATCGGCACAATAGAACGCTCCTTCTGGTGGCCATCCATGAGAGACGACACAAAGAAATACATCAGGAACTGTTCTGTGTGTGCTCAGGGTAAGGCGCGACACTCCAGGCCGATGGGGCTCCTCCGTCCCATACCTATTCCACCCAAACCATGGCACACAGTCTCCATGGATTTCATAGTGGAAATGCCCTTGTGTCAAGGAAAAACAGTGATCTTAGTGTTAATGGACCACTTGACCAAAATGGGGCACTTTGTACCGTTAGAAGGATTACCGACATCAGCAGAACTGGCACTGGTGGTATTTCAACATCTTGTCAGGGCTCACGGTGTTCCGAGTGTCTTCATAACGGATAGAGGGTCGCAATTCACTTCCCTTTTCTGGAAGGCCCTATGCGAGACTATGAACGTCGACGCCAGGCTCTCAACAAGTTACCATCCCCAGATGGACGGCAAAACAGAACGCCTCAATCAGACCGTGGAACAATACCTGTGTTGTTTTTCCTTGCAAAACTCCACGGATTGGGTCACTCTCTTATGCTTGGCTGAGTTCACGTATAACAACACCGACCATTCGACCCTGGGTTGTGCACCGTTCTTCTGCCTTTTGGGTTATCAACCAAACATCCTTCCCACGAATGGCCTGTTACCTCCAATCTGCCTAGCGTACAGGAACATCATGCACATCTACAAGCGGTCAAACTCGATGCACAACGCCAATTATCGGCTGCTCAAGCTACGCAGAAACTTTTCGCTGACAAGAAACGCAGTCCGCAACCGGACTACCAAGTGGGAGACAAGGTGTGGCTCTCTACCAAAAACATACACCTCAAGGGTATTAACAAGCTGAAGCCTAAATACATAGGCCCCTATAGCGTGGAAGTAGTCATCAATCCCGTGGCACTGAGACTGGCTATCCCCCGCTCGTGACACATACATCCTGTTTTTCATGTGTCTCTGCTCCAACCCTGTCCCTTAGACACTAGATTGCCCGTCCATCCCCCCCCTGTGCTAGTGGAGGGATTGGAGGAGTACGAAGTGCAGGAACTGTTGGATTCTAGGTTGCATCGGGGTAGGGTCCAGTACCTGGTGGGTTGGAAGGGATTTGGGATTGAGGACAGGTCCTGGGAGCCTGAGCAGAACCTCCATTGCCCTGACCTCTTGGCACAGTTCCATCGGGCCCATCCGGGGAAGCCCGGTCGACCGCCGAGTCGGCAGTCCTTGAGAGGGGGCTCTGTAGCGATTCTGGGTAACAAGTACAGGTCAGGGCTTCGTAGTGGCAGCAGCACTACATCTCCCAGAACGCCCTGGGCTCTAGCAGTCCGGAACCGACAATTAGGAATTGGTATTTAAGGACCTCCCAGGAAGTGCGAGGTGCTTGTCAATCTTACCTGATTCCTTGCCTGAACTTGATCTTCATTATTCACCGACGCTGCTGGTTCCGCGGACGCTTTCTTTCCCGCTTCCTGGAGGACGCCGCTGCTGGGTTCCGCGGATGCTTTCTTTCCCACTTCCTGTAGGACGCCGCTGCTGGGTTCCGCGGACGCTTTCTTTCCCGCTTCCTGGAGGACGCCGCTGCTGGGTTCCGCGGACGCTTTCTTTCCCACTTTCAGAGGACGCCGCTGCTGGGTTCCGCGGACGCTTTCTTTCCCTCTTCCTGGAGGTAGGAACTAGCTGATAGCATGGCCGTGCTATCCAAACTATTTCTTTTGTTCGTTTCCCTTACTTTTACTCATTTATTGTTCCCAGGCGTACATTACCAGGTTAACAATTCCCGCTCTGCAAGAAACAGTGCCGGCTCTGTGGGGATTGCATTTCAAACTCAAAAACGCCTTGCAAACACCAATAGACCTTACCTTCCCTTGGGTACTGTGAAGAAACAGCCATAGGATCGTTAAAGGTTTGCAACACTTCGGCTATTATTCTCGCCGAGGGTTTCCCGAATATAGCGTTGTGGGGCATCTAGTGAGTATCCCGTAGTTCATCTTATATGTAACAGTCTAGCGCCATCTACTGTCCTGGGTAATCAGTTTCCTTTTGTTTTCCTGGCTACGCTGAGCCAAGAAGAATCCCTACTCTAGACCAGACCAAGACGGGTGCCCTATCGACAGTGTCTTTTCTTATTTTGTCCCCTTCCCTTTTCCCCGGAGTGCGATCTGTCCTGAGTGTGTGTTTTCCACATTGGGAGCGTTGGCACTTGCGGGTTACTGGGAGGTCTCTCTTCAAGCTGTGGTCCCCGCTGGATAGAAGAAGACAGGTTAGTGACATGTACATTACTTGTTTGGGCTACTAATTGTCTGTTCCTCGTGACAGATCGTGACACCTCTGGAGCACGGCTTTTCCTCCCGACATCTTCACGGATGACAGAGGTGTGGCCAAAGGAACTGCTCTGCCACACAGCTGAACTCAGTGTCATTGGCGCTCATTGACACATGAAAAGGAAGGAGATACACAGGTGAGGAGTAACTCCTTTTGCTGCCAGCAACACCGAGCCCCAGGCAGTAACTGCCAACTTCGAACCCCATACAAATTCCAACTATCCGGAATCCATTAGAACACTCCATATCCACATCCCCAGGGAAACCACACCCAACACTTTTGTAAATAGAACTAGTTTACCAGTGTTTTTTCCAGTGAATTTCTGAAGATTTTTTTTAACATACGTTAAGGACTTATACCAAGAGGTAGACATAGGTTTACTGGTAACCTTTGATATTTTTTTGTAAATCGCTACAATATTTTGATCATCCAACTGCTCCTTGTACCTATCCTGCTGTCTTTGACAACCTCCACATTGCAACGCCTATGGCGATGTGCAGCGAGAGATGGTGGTAAGGCCTGTCCTGCGGCCTGTTCCTGCACACAATCTGACATGGATGGCAAACTCCAACTGCACATGGCATGTGGATGCGAGCAGTAGGTGTGACCCGCAGGGCCTAGCCTTCTGCCAAGCTCTGTACCACACCATGGTATGGTGCCAACCCCGACAGTGCACTGCCTTTGGCTGCACACAGAAGGGAATAGCAGCAGGTCCTGCTCCTAACCCACCATAGGTGGCCAACCCCTACTGCACAGCCTTTGGTCAAGCACATTGGTGTTTCGTCATAAAGCTACGGGTGAGCACCCCTCACTGAATATGGCTGCCCTTCTGTGGAGTAGCTCCAGGACTTGATCTCTGGCCTGTCATAGACAGCCAACCCCACTGCAAGCAGTCTTTGACCGAATGCTGCAGGGTTTGGGCACAGGGTCTGGCCTGTCCTAGTCCCCAACTCACCGTGGATTGCTAACCCTTGCTGGACATGAACTTTGACTGCACATAGTGGGGTTGGCCACAGGTGGACAAGCCTTACTCTCAATTTGTAGATATTTGTGGAGGCGGGGGGAGTTTATAATGAAATGGATCATTTTTTAAATTAATTTATAAAACTATTTTTGTTATTAAATGTGTTTTTTTTATTCATTGTCAGAACTTTTTTCAGTGTTTCAGATCAACTTATGTTTTTGCACTTATTTGAATAGATGGGGAACTTTTTCATAACAAATACAAACTTTTTCACAATTTAGACATTGTCACAGCTTTTTTTAAACTTTTGAACAAAACTGTTGTGGAAAACTTAGTTTAATATTGTTTCTTAATATTGCTACTATCTATTTTTTAATACAGTTGAATGTAATATATATTTTTTAATTATGTGATATATTATTTTTTATGTCAATTATGTGTAATTAATGTTAGCATAGTTTATGTTAGTTTTTGCTTTGGTAAAATAATGATAATTTTTTACATTTATTTGAATTTTTTTATTTATTGATGAGTTGTTAGTCTTATAGGAAAGTAGGATGGGAACTTTTTTAATACATAATTTATAATTGTGTATAGATAGCTTTATTTAGTTTATAAATTTTAATTTGTTAACATGATAACTATTATGGAAAATATTATATTTATGAATTATTTATTAGATAATTCAAAATAACTGTTCTAACTCTTACTTGGTTCCTTTTTTTTTTTAAATCTCTTTATTTGCATCAGATTGGTCCACAGAAGCTTACAAGCACATGGCGTGAAAATAACATCAGAAACTTAATTAGCAAGCATACAAAATAAACATCTGCAAGGCATGACCAATAATATGACAAACAGTGTAACGCATTATAGAAACTCCATTTTCCGTTTTCTAGTTCTGACAGTGATTCGCACACATGCGAGGATGATGCAAAGAGATAAACATAATTCAAAACACATCAAAAAGAAAGATGCCAACGAAAGAGAGAGAGCGACGAGCAACACATCAATCATGACAAGGTGGCAATAGCGGTTGCATAGGCGATCATAGGACACCGGTGTAACATATGAGGGAATGCAAGCGGAACAGTCTGGGCACTCTGGGACCAGTGACCAACAAGACAGGGGACCACACATCTCGTCGCCAGGCATCCCCAGCAACGGTGTCTGTAGCACCCCTCTACATTCCTGCCGCAGCGCAGCAATACTGCAAAACAGCCCCGACTCAGCAAGCAGTGCACCCATGTCGGGCGAACAGCATCTATCCCACCCCCTCTGGAACAATAGAGCTCGCAGCCGAAGACTGCGAAACTTGTGTTAACTTGCTGATGTACTGTCTGTATAGGCCCCAGATATCGACAGGGCGCGAGGCCGTTGGGATCTGTGCGGAGTACTCCACGCTGTTAATATTACACTGGGCCAGGCTGCGGAGCAATGCTTTGGAGGTGGGAAGTCGTCTGGAACCCCAGAGTATAGCAATTTCCCGCTTTGCGAGCAGAAAACCAATGGCAGCAAGCTTCCGCGTGGTGTGGGGAAGCTCAACAACATATCCCAACAGCGCAATCTCAGGTATGGGACGTAGGACACACTCTAGAATGTCACCCAACACTCAGCGCACCTGCAGCCAGTAGTCCTGTAGTTTGGGACACGTCCAGGTAAGGTGTGCAAAGTCGGCATGTGGGGCCCTGCATTTGGGACAGCAATGTGGCCTCGATGGGTCGAGCCTGTGAGCCAAGGCCGGTGTGAAATACAGCCGCCGCAAGAACTTGAAATGTATCAGTTTGTGCCTGCTGTTGACAGAGACGTTTTTGGTGGCCTGGCAGCAGGCGGACCATTGGTCATCAGTGATAGGGCCGCCCAGGTCAGCCTCCCACGCTGCTCGAACTCGTGCGTCCGAAGCAGGAAGAGCTGCCACACAGATTCTGTACAGCCTAGAGACCGCATGCGCACCATTCGGGGATTGTATCAAGAAAGTCAGGGCCTCCATCTCGTCCGGTGGAAGCGGGAAAGAGGGGAACTGTGCTCTGAGCATGGATCTCAACCGGGTCAAAACAAATGAGTCCATGAACGTCCGATCGGTAAATCGGTGGTCGTCCGTCACCGAAAAAATGTGCCCTTACTTGGTTCCTTAGATTATTGATTAAGTAAATAATTTTTCTAAATCTTTTAATATTCATTATTTTTATTATGTTTCAGTATTTTATATATATATTAGTTAATGGTAATTAATTAATAGTATTCCTTTTTTAAATAGTGTGTACTATTAATTTTTGTTCAGTATTATTTGTGTTTCTTTTTGTGGGTGTTAGGTGTTCAGTGTAGAAGAGTGTGAAGGGTTTTAAATATATTTATTGTTTAGTGTTTTCAATTGATAAATGTTTTTTAATGTAATTCTGTTTATAAATCTTCATTTTTAATGTTGTAATCTTTTTATTTATTATTTATGAAATATTTTTATTTGTCAGACAAATTACATATTGAATTTATTTGTGGAAATATATTTTATGTTTTTGTACATATATTTGTTTTTATTCTTTGAAAACTAGGAAACTAGATAGTAAATCAAGCCCAGCCAATGTCTGACACTTTCCCTACTGTTGCTCAGTTTAGAATGGGAATGGTACATTTTACACCTCCAAAGTCCAACACTTTCTCCCCTGTTGCTTAGGTTGAGATGTGAATTGTAAAATCTAACCCCTCCAAAGTTCTACACTTTCCTTACAGCTGCTTAGCTTGGAGTGGGAATGGTGAATGTGACCCTCTCCAAAGTATAATTATTGATGGACTTGAATTTTTGTTTATTTATTTTCTTTCTAATATATGTTCTGTGATTTAGTCGCAAAAAAGGCTTTTTGGAGTAATATAATTATTGTTTCATTTTTATAATTGCAATACATATGTTAATGTTTTAATAATTTTAACAGGTGTTTTTAATTATTCCTAAATATTATTAAAATGTTGATTTCTATTCATGTTTTTTTTATATATCTTTATCTATCTATCTATCTACACATATTCATATATGTATATGCATATTAATATATATGTGCATGTCTGTGTGTGTATATATTTTTATAAACAAGCCTTTCTCCATGCCGTATTATTTTCCTCCAGAGCAACGGCTCTCAGACTGTTATGAAGAAAGGGCGGCACAACCAGCACAGGCATTTTTAACCTCCATAGTGCTAAAAATAAACAAGTCAAGACACATTTCAGTCAAAGCCTTCAACTATCCATAAAGATTTTACATGTGCAGAGTGTTTTAAAAGTGGAAGAGTCACCTCCCCTGCTTCCCTTACAATTAACCACAGGATAAAATAGTATGTTATGGAATGTAGACTGCATGGTGATTTTCTCCAAGACATTCCGTCAATTCTACCATCACTTATTGTGTAACACCATCCTGCACTGATTTCATTTTTGTATTTTCATATCCTTGCATCGTTTATATGCAAATTCAGAGTGTTGCTGGTGTTGCAGGGTGCTCTACACAGGAGCTGCTCTCCACCTGAACTTGGGAACTAACCAGAGATCTCTGCTTCTTTTTTGCACATATATATATACACATATATTTGCCTATTTAATGACAACATTTGGTACTCTATATTTTTGAAGTCCATATATATTTTTTGTACTTGACTTAGAAAGTTTGTAAATAAAAAACATCAAGCCTGATTGAAAGAGGAAGCTTTTTTCTTCCAGCAGCCATTTTGAGTCAGCGGATCCAAAGCTAGGTTTGCAGACTTAAAGCTCATTGATTGGCTGGTTAAAAAAAAAATGTTGTAGACACCAAAAAGAGACCTGTGGAATTGAAAAGGGCAAAAAGGGGACCGAAAGTAAGATACTCATCCTCTCAAAGCTACCTTCTAAGCTGACTCTTGCCTAACCATTGAAGAATCTCCTATCCCGGCACACATGTCAACCATGTACCTTATTTGTATAGTCAGTCATTTAACTCAACTGCATAGTTGAAGTACTTTGTGTAAGTGTCTTTATCCATAAATACCACAGCACCTTCCAACTGTCCCTTGAAGTAATCCTAACTCCCTGATTAATGGTCTTTATCATAGTTTGAAATGGCAACCTCCATCATGGAATTGAAGAACCTTTTAATCTCAATGCATCCCACTCATCAGACTCCTAGCCCTCTGGAAACCCAACATTTCCAAATGTACCAGTTGTGCAGCAAATAGTTAGAAGCGAGAAAGCAACGTTCTCCCAAATATAATAGCATGATGATATAATTTTTTTTTTTATATCAACCTGATATACTTTGAGCTTTGGGTGGATATAAATATTTGTTATGTTTTCATGTAACAGTGGTTCTACTACTAGAATGAATATCATTGGCTAGAATGGAATTCCCTGCCATTTTCAGAGACCAAAACTCATCATACCAAAGCACAATAGACTCAATCAAATACGTTCTGCTAAGAGTCAGCACTGTACTGGGGAGACTGCAGCAATCATTATAATTCTAAATACTGCATGGGTGGTACCATTTTAGACGTATAGGCTATCCAGGTACACATCTAATTTAGGGGCTCATTACGATGGCGGGCGGACCTGAGTCTGCCTGCCATCGTTGCAGTGTTTGGGAAGGCCCACCAGTCATGCGGCCGACTCACCACTGCAATAACGATGCGCCCGCCAACATGGCGGGCGCACCCAAGGTATTTAACATTGCAGTTGGTCCTGCTGGCGGCAGCACCGTACCGTACGCAATGTCAAAATGTCATGCTGTGCATTTCCTTGTACTACAGGGCAGGCACCATGCAGTGCCTGCCACACAGTGCAGGGACATGCAGGGGGGTACCATGGGTACCGCCACAGTGCACACCCCTCCCCAACACAGAGGTGGCCAGCAACGGGCCCCTGAATCCAACCCCTGACAGCCTTCCCATGGCGGTTCCCCCCGCCATCCTAATGTGGCTGGGAAAATAGGCAATCAGATGGCGGAGGGCCCGCCACTGCACGGCTGACGGTGGCGGGCCTTATGCCATCCTAATGAGCCCCTTAGTTCTTATGTATCCATGATAAAAGCAATCAACATATTCTCCTGCCAATGACCTTAGAAAGTATTTTAATAACAGAATATTTTAATGAAATAGTGCCTTATGAAAGGCATTTGCAGGAATTAGTCCCTGACCTAAATCTGAGTACTTCAAAGGATTTTATCATCAGGCTTCCCCCTATCCTTAACTGTGAGACTGATTATCTAGCAGGACATCTCCAATGGTTATCAGCATATACATAAAATGAACTACAGCGAAATGATTACTAGACATCCAGCTTTGCTCAGGCACTACACCCGGGTTATTACAAATGGCCAAATATTGTTGGAATTGATTTCTCCAAAAACTAAGGAAGGAGTGCTACACGCACCAGTGTTCCCACTACGGTGTTTATCGAACTCTAACATAAAATACATGATCAATTGTACGGAATGGTCCAAGTCACAATACCCAAGGTAGGACAGCTCGACGATTCAGGAGCCCTCATGTCCTCTGAAAAAGTTGGAACAGAGAAGGAGATACTGCCAGGACATTTAATGGCACCTGTAGCCTTACACAGATTGGCCATAATGACATGGGAGAGTGCCACAGCTGGGTCCGAAATGGATACTGCATTACACATGTTACTTACATCGGGTACAAGACATATTAATACTAACATATGTAGATCACTAAGAGAAAATCAGGGACATGATCTGAATATCTTAAAGGGTGGGTGGGAGCAAGACCTCAGGAAGACTTATCAGACACTGAATGTCAGTTAACCATCAAAGCATGTAACTAAGTCTCAGAGAATGTTAGATTTATTTTTTATCTAACTAAATTATTTACATCACCCTTGCCTTACTTCACACAAATTACATAACACATTCCCGGGAAGTTTAGATGAATGTGCCAGATGTCAGTGGCTGCTCCTCTGCTAAGGCAGAGGAGCTTTGCCCCACTGAGCAGGTAAAGAAAAGACAAGAATAAAATGATAATAACTCATTGTCATTATTATTTTATTTTTTCATTGTTGTTCAGGTGGGCAGGGGCGGGCGGGGCTGGGCTCTCACAGAGGAGCTGGAGGAGGAGTGGTTTGCACTCTTCAAGTGCGCATGACAGTTTGGCCAACCGTCTCGGGCTGGCCAAACCGTTATGTGCACTTTGCATGTTCTCCTCCCAGGTTGCATTGCATCCTGCGTGAAGAATATGTCAAGGCTCTCTGTCTCCGTCTGAGCGCCGAAACACAGCGCTGCATTGCATCAATGTGATTGGCTCAGGGGAGCCTGGGTGCTTCCTTTCCTGCTTCCTGCCCTGGAGTCCTGGAAGCCATTGAAGAGGACTAATACGCGGCGGCACACAGGTAAGTGAATGTTTAATTTTCTTTTTCATTCCCGCGCAACCCGTCCCCCCCACCATGTCATTAAATAGCAGCTACTACTGCCAGATGTAAAAATGTAGATACCAACTTTTATCACATGGTGTGGTGCTTTTCCTTGATTAATGGTTTTTGGAGCAGAGTAATGGATTAGATCTCTGTGCTACTCGGAAAGCACTGCTTGCACTGCCCAAAACATGCTTACTAGATTTAATGCCCAGACCAAAGCAGAGAACACCATCAGCAAGTTCATGAACTTGGTTTAAACAAAGGTGGAAATGGCCGTACCTATGGCATGGAAATCAGTCCTGTCATCTATGCTTGAATCTTCTATGTTTGAATCATTTTAAGTGCTTCGAATTTGGCATTATATGAAAATAAATTAACTTCATGTGAATGCTCTCAAGAAGCTATGAACTATTCAATGACCAGTGCTTCTAACCCCTTTTTACTATTTCCACAACAGTTCAAGCTAAATTACGTTAAAATAAATGAAATGTTAGGCATCATTGACTGACCAGTGAAATTTGTTTTTTTTGACCAACCTGTCGAGGCAGTCCGTTTTTTCATTGGTGGCCAGCGCACAGGTTGATCTTGCACGAGTCGAATGGAGCAAATGTTGGAAAAAGATAATTGAGCAACTGCACAAAGTTTTTGTAGCCTGGCTTCGTAGTTATTCTGCCAATGTTCTCGCTGCCGCTTGCTTTCTAAACGCCTCTCTATAATTATGTTCAACGTATTATTTATAGCATCATTGTTGAGAATACATTTAAAGAAGGGTAACTGATCCCTTTTATAATGGAGCCATTCAGACAGCTGTGGATAATTTTGGGGTTTGCTCTGCTCTGTGCATGTTGTAAACTATACATTGAAGACACCGCGGCCTTGATACATATTAATCTTCCTCCAGTCATTGTTATACACTCATGCAACATGCCTGGCCATGTAAAAGAAATGTAGCCATATTAAAATTCTAAAATTACCCTTTTAAGATTAATGGTGGAGTAGCATTCAGCCTGTCCTATAAAAAACTCGTCCTAATATACACTTGTTGGAAAATCCCGAGATAATAGCCTCTTAAAACCTTTAAAAGAGGTATTATTTGTAGACAGCTAAAGAGCAGCTGTGAAGCATTCCAACGGTTGCCTTTTTAAACTCCTATAATGGCTTGTTTATTTCTAATGCTGCTTGAAGTATCCCTGGCTCAAAAATGATCTAAGTTATTGGACCAGCAGCAAAAATACAAACATGAGTTTGTCCACAGGGTTGCCACCTGGCTGCTTTTTTGCTAGTATGGTCTTTTATCTTAAAGTCCAAGCTTGTAAAGGTCTGATAACCGTAGTACAAGCCAGTATTTCTCACCTTTTGAAACGTAAACCTAAAACAGCAAACACATAAAGAAATCAGTTTAAAGCATTTTGGAGATGTCTATATAGAAACATTACTAGAGCAAACCGAGAACTAACTACCATGTTAAAACATCATCTTGACAAATGTACATGATTGGTTTCATCTCCTGGGTACTTCAGTATAGCAAAATATAAACAAATGGCTGGTATTTTTTCTAAGAAATGTGGTGCTCCTATTTACGGGTTTAAGTCTAGCCGGATCTCGTACTTCTGTGATAGCAATATCATAAAGGAGGCATGCTACAAACTACTGTGAAGTCTATTGTGTGAAAGGTGTTAGAAAGGAGAAAACGACATGTAAACACCAATCAGGACAAAGCAGCAACATCACCTCATTCCCAAACGTGAACATACAAGCTACACAGAGTTTCTCAGTAGCTGGAAATTTACCATTATGCTTATCTTTTCTGATACTGCAATCTCACTTCAAAAGCACACAGCATCGCGATGAATTGGTGTAAGAATCTATTTGAATGTAATATGGACATGCATTTCAATCAAGCCTTACCATTAAAAATTGTGAGTTCATGAAATATGTACTTACCTCTTCAACTTCTGGGATGGTTGTGCATCTTTGTGCTCGAGCTTTTTTTTAAATAATTATTAGGTTGTTAAAGCTCATGTACCTTTGGTCTCTTTGCACACCCATGCAAACTATAAGTTATTCATTCTGCACATTTAGGACTATGTATAGGTGCAAACCCTGCACCAGTACCTCATTTTATCCTGAAAATATATTGAAAAATATGGATTTATTTTAAATTGTTAATCAAATTTGATCAATATGTTATTGAATGTTTCTGCCAATATTAAATTTGTGCAGGCTTTTACTAGGGAATGTAGCTTGCAAAATGAATTACGCATTACATCTGCATATCACAAAATTGTGGAAAATTCACTGTGTTGTTGTTGCAGTGTTGTTTTGATGACATATGAAGGTCCGGACAATATGGAAATAATAAAAACTGTTTCTTTTCGAATTTTGTATGACCTAAGGAATCCATTGGTTCAAGCCAGACCTTTCTTGCCCTGACTGATAGGCTGGTAGAACAGTATGAACATGAAATTAGTCAAATTGTTAGCATTTATTTTTCTTAAACCTTGTAATTCCCTCCAGTCTTCCTCACACAGGAACATATATTTCGCTAACAAGTTCTGATCCCCAATTTCAATAGACATGCATAAGTTTTATGTGTTTTGGGTAACACATGCAATAAACTAGGTTCAGCGCATTGTAGATGTTTTCCTGCAATTTGGTCACACATACTACCCCTGGACTATAAGGAAACGTGCCAAAACCATACATTTGTATTATCTACATATCCTAAGGATTCTATCACTACTTGCTAGACCTCTTTCACTCTGATTGGCTGGCCAGCAGATCCGTTTGTCAGACTTTCATCACATATTTTCAAAACATAGCAATTCCCTCGAAGCTCCCTCACATATCCTTATCAGTACTTTGCCCCCATCTTTGTCCCTCTGGATAACCTGGGGGTTGGACTACCAGACATGTATAGGTTTTCTATGGGTTCAAGTTTGCCCAGAGGTAATGCATTGAGTGTAGTACATTATGAAAATTTGGAAAGCAGCGTACAGTTCAGTGTACCTATCTTTTGGTTACAGATATTACCCCTCGTCTGTAGGAAACCATATTGCAACCCTATATTTTCAACAAATACATATTTCTAAGGTTTCTATGTCCAGGTGTCAGGTCACCTGCACCTTTATTGGCTGGCTGGGATATTGCACTTAAAAAGTAATTTCTGTTTCCCCCCCCCCCACTAAAACATGGTTGGTTCCATCATTTTTAATCAAGCAGAGATATAACCCCTCAATGCTTGACCCAAATTGGTGTTCTCTCAAGTTGTCTGAGTGTGGGGTTGCTAGACGTGTTTGTTTTCCATTGGTCTGAGCAAGGATCCAGTCCCCAGACCCCAGGAAATGTTTTACATGGAGTGGTTTTCAAGAGTGATATCTGGAGTATTTGGTCCCATGGTCTGGGTCAACCAGCGGAATCATCCAACACCAGATATTTCTGAAAACTAGAAACAAAGGGGAATTCATGGTGATGTCATGAGGCTTGCATACGTTCCAGCACATTTTATTGCCCAGAATCCGCTGCAAATATCACATTTTGGTTAACCAAACATAATAGCTTCACTTTTCTGTGCCAGAAGACACCAGCATGTCAGGCAAATGTTTTACCATACAATGTTCCGCCATATCTCTCAACACAAATGGTATCCGCACATGTTGGTAGGCCTATTGCATGGTTACAGAATAGGTCAATATTGAGTTCACACTGTTGAATATCTGGCCTGTGTCTATAAGGTTATGATAGGCTCACCCAAACACGTGAAGTATTGTTTTTATTGGTGAAAGTGTGGGAACGCTAGGTGATTAGAGTTGTGCTATTCCCCACACATTCCAGCTTCTAAACTCCTCACTGGGGTACAGAGGTATGTGACTAAGCTGTAACTGATGCTGTTAGAATTTTTTCTTAGCCTAAGAACACATCTTAACAGAGTCCAGCTGCTCACTTGGGCACAGAACTGTGTGTCTACGCCCAGCAAAGTGCCAGGTGCTTAGTGGATTTTAGCTTAAGAGAAGATAAAACCCAAGTAGCATCCCACTCCTTGATGTGGTGCAGAACTGTGTGTATACACCCCAGAAAAGACCCTAACGCTCTTTGATTTTGCCTTGGGATAAGTAAAAATCCACAAAGCTTCCTGCCTCCTTGCGCGAATGCACAGGTGTGTGTGTGCCCTATTAATGAAGCAGAAAATGTTTGGATGTTTTCTAAGGCTAAGAAAAAATCTAAAGAGTGTTTGCCTCTTTGCTGGATACACAATTGTGTTGATGTGTCCCATAAAAAGAGCCCTAGCCTGAGTAGATCTTTTCCTAGGATAAAAAAAATCCCTCACTGGGGTGTATAACTGTGTGCCTGCACTCCAGAAAGAAGTTGAACACTTTTTAGATGTATATAAGAAAAAGATCCAAGCAGCGTCTAGTCCTTGCTGGAGTTCAGACGTGTCTGACTATCAGTGACTCATCAAGGAGCCAGATGATGTTTCGATTTTTCTAAGGCTAAGAAAAAAAGCCAAACAGTGTCTGGCCTCTCGCTGAAGCACATAACTGTGCATCTGTGCTGCAAGAAATGACCGACGTGGTGTGGATTTTTTCTGAAGCGGAAAAAAAGCACCCGGCACCTAGCTGGGATACAGAACTGTGTGTTTGTGCTTTAGAAGAGTCAGAAATTGTTCGGATATTTGATGAAAAAATCAAAACACCTCTGGCTCCTCGTTATGGCATAGGCACAGAGTTCCTTCCTCTCTCAATGCTTCTTTTGGACCGAGAAGCAAGGGGGTGAAGGAACTCTATTTAAGTAAATTACATTAGGAAGTGAGGATTCGAAGGGGTAGGATTATGCAGGATCCTAGTCCCACCCTTTACTGTTCCGACCCCGATGTAATGAAGTTAGCAGTCCAGTAGCTGGGGTGGGCGGAGCTAGGTGGGCAGAGGGGAAGAGGAGGGGACAGGATAGGAAGGGGTGGTTAGAGTAGGGACAGGGTAGGAGCAAGACGTGTGTGTAATAAAGCTCCAGTTAATGCAACCCCACGTGTCTGTAGTTATTGTAGCTGGATGCTACAGCTGGCGACGAGGGTGGGATTGGCATAATCAGAACCCACTCGAAGTGCCCTGTCCCCTGCAGCAGTGAGCCAAGAATCTGCTGCCTGGTGGTGCTGCTGCCGGAAGAAAAGGTCAGCAGCAGGTGACCCTGCTTTCCCCAGCGTCTGTGGGAGCCCAGAGGGAACCAGTCGATCGAGCGCTGAAACGCTCGGGAAGTGAACTGTTTCGCGCTGGAAACGCGCGTCACGCTGGATGCGTGCAACTTAGAGCCCCAGACATACAGGAGTCGGGAGCCCACTCCGACCCTGTCTGGCACCTTGGAGTGAGCCCAGGATCCCCCGACGTCGTGGACGCCGTCCCCGAGAGCCCAGTAACGAGCGCAGCTGAAGGCGCTGAAAACGGAGCCCCGGACGTCGGAAAACCTCACGCCCGATGCGTGAGGTTTGGCATGCCAGCGGAGAGGAAGAGCGGGAACGTAGAAAGTAAGGCGGGAGCCCACCCCAACCTCACCTGGTAGCAGTGGTGGTTGCTGGAAAGTGAGCCCTGATGCGTGCTGCCCCCGAGGACGCCGGCCGGTGAGTCCAGAGTGAGATAGCAGTGCATGAATCAGGAGAGAGCCTCGTGTATGACTGCAGTGACGGCGGCCATCTTTGAGTCAGGCAAATTTCAAGGACATACCCTGTGTAATTCATAGGCGGCCATTTTGGAGTCAGGCAACAGCCAGAAAGTGAACAAGCCTTGGCAAGAACAAAGCAAACGAACATTGTTAACAGGAAAATAACAAGCATTGGTGCCGGCAAGGACAAGCATCAGCAAGAAACAAACAAGCATTGGTAATTACGAAGGGACGACCCTCTGGAAAACGCGCGCCAGTCACTGAAGCCAGGAGCAGACACCGGCCCTAAGACTCATCGCCAGGATGTCTAACCCTCCCGCGCAAACAGAAGTCAAGGGAGGCACCCACCTGCGAGCCCCGGAGCCACTGTCAATCACAACGGGAAGCAGCATGGGCCTGAAATGGCAAGAATGGCTAGAGGACTTTGAGGACTACATTGAGGGGTCCAAAATAGAACCAGACAAAGACAAGATAATAGCCCTTCGCAATCTAGGAGGGCGCGAGCTAGGCAAGATCGTACGAGAGATCCCGGCCGCAGATGGCGACACCTATACCAAAGTGAGAGACGTTCTAAATAACCGTTTTCTGCACAAGAGAAACGTCGACTATGAGAGACACAAATTTCACCAGCAGCGCCAGGGTAAGGAAGAACCACTGAGCTCCTTCATACATCGACTGCGACGACAGTCCCACCATTGTGACTTCACTAACTTCTCGCCGGATGCCGCCATCAAATCTCAAATAATCACTGGGTGTCACTCGGAATCGCTGAGACGGCGGTTACTAAGAAAACCACAGGAACTAGCAGAAATCGAAGAGAACTCCCGACTGTACGACCAGGCTGAAGAAAACGCCGCGGAAATTGAAACCGGACCCGGTACCAGCCGTGAACACGCCAACCGTGTCACTGAACGACGGCAAGGGCGACAGGATCGGCGTGACAGCGGAAGATGTCACCCGCGAGACAGATCACGGCGCTCCAAGTACTCGCCCAGGCGACGCCCGGACTACAGGAGGAAAGTATCTGAAAGGAGAGATCGCCGTCCTGAACGCACGAGACGATGTTTCAGGTGTGGATACGACTACCCTCACATCGACTCCTGCCCTGCCATGGGCCAACGATGCAGAAAATGTGGACGGTCCAACCACTTTGAGGCCATGTGTGGGGACTACCACAAAGAAAAACGCAACGACAGTGACAGACACGATGGGTCGCAGCGACCCTCACGATCGGAGGCCAAGCGTCATCACATCAGAGCGGTTCAAGAAGAGCCTCCTCGATCTCCCACGTCCTCACACTCCAGCCACGACTCTCGACGCTCCAGGTGGGACCGTCGTTCTCCGTCAAGAGACTCAAGATCGTCCTCCTCCAGGCGGTCGTCATTCACCACCGAATATGTCAACTTTGCTGACCATGATCAGTTCAAACGCTATCCACGTCTCAACATCAAAGTGGGCAACCACGCCGCCAAGTTCATGATGGACAGCGGAGCATCACTCAATTACATATCGGTTGCCGAACATGACCGAATGGACCCCAAACCACGTTTGCATTTCGCGCCCGTCCGCGTCTACACCTGGATGGCGAAGAAACCTCTCCAATGCTTGGGCAAGTTTGACACCACCCTCACACATGGCAAACTCTCCATCCCAGCAGTTATCCACGTCATTAAAGGACCTGAGGCCGACTGTCTGCTGAGTCTCCCCACGGCTGAGCGTCTTCAGCTGGTACACATCCTCTTCAACGTCCATGACATTTCGGACTGCGCCGGAAAATTCCCTTCCCTCTTCCGAGGTTTGGGAAAACTGAAAGGCCGCCAAATCCACCTGCATATCAACGAGCAAATCCAACCGGTGGCTCAACACCCGCGTAGAGTGCCGTTTCACCTGCAATCCGCGGTTGAATGTGAACTGCAAGAACTTCTGGACGCCGACATCATTGAGCGCACTGCGGGCCCCACTCCCTGGGTGTCCCCGGTGGTCATCGTCCCCAAGAAAGGGTCTCAAAACAAAGTCCGTCTCTGTGTGGACATGCGTCTACCGAACACGGCCATCGAGAGGGAGAGACACCCAGGCCCCCTCCTGAGTGACATGATCACGGCGCTCAATGGGGCAACCGTGTTCTCTAAACTGGACCTGAACAAGGGCTACCATCAGCTCGAGCTGGATGACAGTTCTCGCTCCATCACGACGTTTGCCACCCATCTTGGCCTATTCCGCTACAAACGGCTCAGTTTTGGCGTTTCATCGGCCGCCGAGATCTTCCAGGAGGCCATACGTCTCGTCATCCACCACATCCCTAACGCCCTTAATTACAGCGATGATATCTTGGTCTACGGTTCGGACACGCAAGAGCACGACACCGCCCTCGATCGTGTCTGCCTCGCTCTGATGGAGGCTGGGTTGACCCTCAACAAGGAAAAATGTGAATTTCATCAGTCGACCCTGAAATTTTTCGGGCACATCTTCTCGGCGAGTGGCATGAAACCAGACCCGGACAAAATCGCCACGCTCAACAACACCAAGAGCCCGGCTGATGTCAACGACCTGCGTTCCTTTCTTGGGATGGCAAGCTACTGCGCCCGCTACATTCGTGACTACGCCACCGTAAGTCACCCTCTGAGGCTCCTCACGAAAGCTGGCGCGCAATTTGTATGGACTCCGGAGTGTGAGCGTGCCTTCAAAGACATTAAACACGCCGTGGAATCAGCCAAGTGCCTCTCCTACTTCAATCCCAAGAGGAAAACGGAAATCACCGTGGACGCAAGCCCCGTGGGCTTAGGGGCCATCCTGGCACAGTACGACCACGAGTCGGATCAAAGGAGGATCATCGCTTATGCCAGTCGGAGCCTAACGGACCCTGAGAAACGATATTCCCAACCGGAGAAGGAGAGCCTGGCTGTCGTGTGGGCGTGCGAACACTTCCACATCTTCATATTCGGGAAACACTTCACGCTCATAACTGACCATCAGGCACTTGTCACGATCTATGGGAATCCCAAGTGCAAGATGCCCCCCAGGATTGAGAGATGGGGCTTGCGGCTGCAAGAGTACACGTTCTCGATTATTCACAAACCGGGGAAGGATGAGAATCCAGCTGATTATATGTCTCGCCACCCCCGAGACTCATCAGAGACTGCACCCTCCATTGCGGAGGAATACATTCACTTTGTGACCAATCATGCTCGTCCACCAGCCATCCCCATGCATGCCATTCGGGAAGCGACCAACCAAGACAGCATCCTACAAGAAGTGATAAAGCGCACCCGAACCAACAGATGGAGATACCACCCGCAGGAGGAAGAGGAAAGCCCTGCTGTCAGGAAAGAACTACAAGCCTTCCGGCATGTCTCTGACGAACTCTCTGTAACCAGTGACGACCTCCTCCTCAGAGATCACAGACTAGTTATACCAGCGACACTGAGACAAGGAGTGATCGATTTGGCCCACGAAGGTCATCGAGGAGTCGTCTCCACCAAAAGAGCACTGAGAGAACGTGTCTGGTTCCCAGCCCTTGACCAGATGGTCGAAGACACATTGAAAGACTGCCACCCATGTCAACTGACCAGCCACAGCAATCCACCTGCTCCTCTACAGATGACCCCGTTGCCTGATGGGGTATGGCAAGAAGTTGCCATGGACTTTTATGGCCCCTTGCAGTCCGGAAAGTATGTAGTCGTCATCCTGGACGAATACTCCAGGTTCCCCGTGGCCCAGTTCATATCATCCACCAGTGCCGCCTGCACCCTCAAGGTGCTTGAGGAAGCTTTCGCTACGTGGGGCGTCCCCAGAGTCATCAAGACGGACAATGGGCCCCCATTCAATAGTCATGAGTTCAGCGACTTCGCGAGACACATGGACTTCCAACATCGCAAAGTCACGCCACTCTGGCCTCAGGCCAACGGCACTGTGGAAAGATTCATGTCCACCATTAAGAGAACATTCCAGCAAGCCACGGCCGAAAAGAAAGATCTTCAGTCAGCACTGAACGAGGTCCTTAGTGCCTACAGGACCACTCCTCACTCTACGACGGGCCAATGCCCTGCGACTCTCATGCTTGGGAGGACAATGAGGAATCGGATCCCCACATGGGACGGAGCCCTGAAAAGATCTCCGTCGGATCAACAACACAGAGACATGGCCATCACAGATCGGCACCGCAAGGACAAGATGAAAGAGTATGCGGACCGCAAGCGAAGGGCCCGGTCCCCTTCCCTGAAAGAAGGCGACAGAGTCGTTGTTAAGCAGGAACAACGCCAAAAGACTGATTGTCGTTTCAAAGATGAGCCCCTGACGATCACTCAACAAAAGGGCACCATGGTGACAGCAGAATCAGAGACACGAAGGGTCACCCGCAACGCCTCTCACTTTAAGAAGTGCTCTCCTGAAGTCCATGCAAGTGCACCCATGGTCCCCACACCTGTGTGCAGGGACAGCCCTGAGACTGTTGCACCCGACATCGGACCCTCACCTACCGAAGAGCCCTCACCTGAAGATGTCGTGTCCATACCGGCGAGACCCCGCCGTCAAGTGCGGCCTCCCAAGAGACTGATTACAGAGATGGACTAATCTCTATTTCTTTCATTTGTTACTTTATTAAGAAAGGGGGAGATGTAATGAAGTTAGCAGTCCAGTAGCTGGGGTGGGCGGAGCTAGGTGGGCAGAGGGGAAGAGGAGGGGACAGGATAGGAAGGGGTGGTTAGAGTAGGGACAGGGTAGGAGCAAGACGTGTGTGTAATAAGCTCCAGTTAATGCAACCCCACGTGTCTGTAGTTATTGTAGCTGGATGCTACACCCCTGCCTCAGATGCTCTGTTTATGGTGTGGGAGAGCTGATAGGCACAGTTGTGGGGGGCTAGGCTACTCCTCACGCCCTCTGTCCTACCTTCCTCTGCCTTCTCCTCTCACCAACAGAAAAAAGTTGCTCGAGCTAGCATGGCTAGGGAGATCTGGGGCAGTATAAGCTGTTCGTAGCTCCTCACATAGCCCTGCCTACCAGCTCAATATCAGGATCGGCATGAGAGGGGCTAGGGAATCATAATTAATTGTAACTAAATCACAAACCTTTTTATGAGTGCTCTTTGAAAGACATTTCAAATCTTTCAGAAGTACTGATATAAATAAAACTCAGAGGCATTTCATAATGCACATTTTTCTACAGTACTTCTTCCTACAGGTAAAATAGCACTTTATTTATTTTTTCTTCCAATTGCAAATATTTACCCCATACCGAAAGGGATTCCTCTACACCCCCACCAGCTGTTTGGGAGTTATTTCCCCTTTCTACCCAGGAAAGAGATATACTTGTGCCTTTTACAGTATACATTTCTGACCATTTTCAAGATAGTTTGTTTTTACAAAGAAATTCAAGAGTTTGTGGGTATGCAAGAGCTTTCTATGACATCCCAGTCCTGGAATTTTCAATCTCTGCCCCTGGAGTAGGTTTTACTCATGCACAATATTGCACTATTTAGAGGTAATGCTTATAAGTAAATGGATTTATAAGTGCAGTACCACTTTTGTGAATACCTTAACATGTAAATTGAGCAATTTGCATGTGTAAGTCTGAGTAAATCATTCCCATTGTATTTAATATTTGCATCTACATCCTTACCTATATTATATATATTACCTACAGGCGGGCGCCAGTAGGTAGTTATAGTTAGGAGTTATTTTCCATAGGAAATCTGCAACATTCTATTTGGAATAACTTTGGTGCCGGTTGACAAATCTTAGTAAAATATTAAAAACTGGTGGGGTGCTCCGGTCCGCTCCTATCCTGAAAGTCTTGGTCTTCGTCAAGTAGGGGCCGAGAAAAAAGGGGGGTCCCAAAACGTGTTTTCTCCATGCAATTTCCCATAGGAACCTTTAATCGCAGGTACAGCCCGAACTGCTGAATGGAATTACACCAAATTTGGCAAAGAGGTAGTCCTTGGTTCACACTCGTGCCTTTAGGTTAAATGGTGTAAATCTGTTCAGTAGTTTTTTAGATATTAAATACATATATATCGGGGCGGAGCCTAACAACACATCTCATTGTGAGATCTGATTGGCTGTCAGCACTTCATCCAAGAAGTGTTGGCATCCACCTTGGGACCAATATACATAATAGCACCTCATTAAAAAGCATTGCAGTTAATAGAAGGTTTTAAGACTTTAGTTACATTATAATCAATTGTTGATGGTACAATTACTCATTTTAGGAATTGTGGTGTGTTCTAAGGTGATTTTACCATGTGAAAAAGCCTTCTGCTGGGATATCATGAATCATGTTTGAGAGAAGACTATTTTCTCATGATTTTCCCACAGAGGTTTGGAAGGTGATCTATAAGCTAAACTGAGAGCATATTTTCTGTAAATTCACATTATCGTTCTCAGTCATGTGAGAATGAAGTCTGACATTCTTAGTAAATCCAACAAGGGCAGAGACTGTCAGTTGATTCCTTTGTGTTCTACTGCAGCTTCCCAGAGTGTTCTAAAGAACAACTATAGTGCTAACAGCCTAACTTATGACAACAGTATAGCACACCTAAAGCCATCTTGATTGGAATAAAGTTGTAACTCTTAAAACATTTAATTTAAAAAGGAACAAAATGAAGGGGTTCATTTTGCCATAGAAAGTATGATTAGTGCTGCAGAAAGAACAATTAGGGCACATTTTGAGTGACTTCTCAAACCCTCTTCTATTTCATTTTTAAAAATTCTGACATGCAGACTGAAACATGCACTTTGAATACCAGCAGCAGACTTCCCTGATGAGCAGTAGCTTTACTACAGTGATCTAATGATCAACTAGAGTGCTAACATTCAGAATTTATGGCGAATGTGTGAAACATATGAATGCCTTCTTGATGGAACCAAAGTAAAACAAACTGAAAGTATTTCCTACTGAGGAGACTGTAGTAAATGAGGAAATTAGGAAACTTCATAACACATAAGTCTCCCAAGATGGCCACCAGAGACAAAAGAGCCCAAATGTAGCACAAATATCACCCAGATGTAGCCCAAGTATAGCCCAATGACAGAATGTCCCAGAGTGTTCTGAAGTACAACAAGAGCGCTAACAGTCTTACTTATGACAAAAGTATGGAACACCTGAAGCCATCTTGATTGGAATAAAGTGGTAACACTTAAAACATTTAATTTGCAGAGGAACAAAATGAGGGGCTTCATTTTGCCATAGAAATTATGATTAGTCTTGCAGAAAGAAAAATTAGGGCACAATTTGACTTCTCAAATCCTCTTCTATTTCATCAAAAAATTCTAACATGCAGACTGAAACATGCACTTTGAATACCAGCAGCAGACTTCCCTGGTGAGCAGTAGCTTTACTACAGTGATCTTATGAGCAACTAGAGCGCTAACTTTCAGAATGTATGGCAAGTTTGTGACACATCTGAATGCCCTCTTGATGGAACCAAAGTAAACTAGCATTGAAAATGCAATAGGTCTCGCCCTCGTTTAAGTTAAAGCAATTCTGTTTGTACTTAGGTGGCTTTTTAGCTTTGCTTTTATTAATGTTTTTCAAACTTTTATGTACATAACATGCATATGTATGCATATATGTATATGTATGTGTGCATGTATATTTGTATTTATATAGATATGCAGATTATATATATGTTTATATATGTGATGTGATCAAGACCGGGTTCCCCCGGTCGAAACGCGTCATGCTGCCAGATACGGAGAAATAAAGCACTGTTCACTTTGAAGCGCTCGAGTGGTCTGTACCTGTTTGTCGTGTTGCCTCAAGTTGCTCCACTTCAGGATTTGGATATGTTTATATATGTATGAATGAGAGGCTAGAGGTGTAGAGGTAGAGGTGTAGAGATAGAGAGGTAGAGAGGTAGACGTAGCGAGGTAGAGAGTAGTAGAGAGAGATGTAGAGAGAGGTAAAGAGTAGAGAGTGAGTAATAGAGAGTAGAGAGTGTGTAGTAGAGAGTAGTAGAGAGTAGTAGAGAGAGTAGTAGAGAGTAGGTAGTAGAGAGTAGTAGAGTGAGTAGTAGAGAGTAGTAGTGCGTAGTAGAGAGTGAGTAGTAGATTGAGTAGTAGAGAGTAGTGGAGTGAGTAGTAGAGAGTGAGTAGTAGAAAGTAGTAGAGAGTGAGTAGTAGAGAGTGAGTAGGAGAGAGAGTAGTAGAGAGTGAGCAGTAGAGTGAGTAGTAGAGAGTCGTAGAGAGAGAGTAGTAGAGAGTGAGTAGTAGAGTAGTAGAGAGTGAGTAGTAGAGAGTGAGTAGTAGAGTGAGTAGTAGAGAGTGAGTAGTAGAGAGTTGTAGAGAGAGAGTAGTAGACAGTGAGTAGTAGAGAGTGAGTAGTAGAGAGAGTGTAGTAGAGAGTGAGTAGTAGAGAGTAAGTAGTAGCGAGTGATTAGTAGAGAGAGAGTAGTAGAGAGTAGTAGAGAGTGAGTAGTAGAGAGTGAGTAGTAGAGAGTAGTGAAGTAGTAGAGAGTGAGTAGTAGAGAGTAGTAGAGAGTGAGTAGTAGAGTGAGTAGTGGAGAGTAGTAGAGAGTGAGTAGTAGAGTGAGTGGTAGAGAGTAGTAGAGAGTGAGTAGTAGAGAGCAAGTAGTAGAGAGTGTGTAGTAGAGTGAGTAGTAGAGAGTAGTAGAGTGAGTAGTAGAGAGAGTAGTGGAGAGTGAGTAGTAAAGAGAGTAGTGGAGAGTAAGTAGAGTAGTAGAGAGTGAGTAGAAAAGAGTAGTAGGGAGTGAGAAGTAGAGAGAGTAGTAGAGTAGTAGAGAGTGAGCAGTAGAGAGTGAGTAGTAGAGAGAGTAGTAGAGAGTAGTAGAGTAGTAGAGAGTGAGTAGTAGAGAGTAGTAGAGTAGTAGAGAGTGAGTAGTAGAGAGTAGTAGAGAGCGAGTAGTAGAGAGTGAGTAGTGGAGAGTGAGTAGTAGAGAGTAGTAGAGAGTGAGTAGTAGAGAGGGAGTAGTAGAGAGGGAGTAGTAGAGAGTAGTAGAGTGAGTAGTAGAGAGCGAGTAGTAGAGAGAGAGTATAAGGGAGTAGTAGAGAGTAAATAGTAGAGTAGTAGAGAGTGAGTGGTAGAGAGTAGTAGAGTGAGTAGTAGAGAGTAGTAGATAGAGAGTAGTAGAGAGTGAGTAGTAGAGCCAGAGTAGTAGAGAGTGAATAGAAGAGAGTTGTAGAGAGTGAGTAGTAAAGAGAGTGTAGTAGAGAGTACTAGTAGAGAGTGAGTAGTAGAGAGTAGTAGAGAAGTAGAGAATGAGTAGTAGAGAGTGAGTAGTAGAGAGTAGTAGAGTAGTAGAGAGTGAGTAGTAGGGAGTAGTAGAGAGTGAGTAGTAGAGAGTGAGGTGTAGAGTAGTAGAGTAGTAGAGAGAGTAGTAGAGAGTAGTAGAGTAGTAGAGAGTGAGTAGTAGAGAGTAGTAGAGAGCGAGTAGTAGAGAGTGAGTAGTGGAGAGTGAGTAGTAGAGAGTAGTAGAGAGTGAGTAGTAGAGAGGGAGTAGTAGAGAGGGAGTAGTAGAGAGTAGTAGAGTGAGTAGTAGAGAGCGAGTAGTAGAGAGAGAGTATAAGGGAGTAGTAGAGAGTAAATAGTAGAGTAGTAGAGAGTGAGTGGTAGAGAGTAGTAGAGTGAGTAGTAGAGAGTAGTAGATAGAGAGTAGTAGAGAGTGAGTAGTAGAGCCAGAGTAGTAGAGAGTGAATAGAAGAGAGTTGTAGAGAGTGAGTAGTAAAGAGAGTGTAGTAGAGAGTACTAGTAGAGAGTGAGTAGTAGAGAGTAGTAGAGAAGTAGAGAATGAGTAGTAGAGAGTGAGTAGTAGAGAGTAGTAGAGTAGTAGAGAGTGAGTAGTAGAGAGTGAGGTGTAGAGTAGTAGAGTAGTAGAGAGTAGTCAGTCAGTGTCAGTCAGTGTCAGTCAGTGTCAGTCAGTCAGTCAGTGTCATTAAGTGTCAGTCAGTATCAGTCAGTCAGTGTCAGTCAGTGTCAGTCAGTCAGTCAGTGTCATTAAGTGTCAGTCAGTATCAGTCAGTCAGTGTCAGTCAGTCAGTGTCGGTCAGTCAGTCAGTGTCAGTCAGTCAGTGTCAGTCAGTGTCAGTCTGTCAGTGTCAATCAGTGTCAGTCAGTGTCAATCAGTCAGTCAGTCAGTGTCAGCTAGAGCAGCTCTGCTGACCTGGTTCTCTGGCTCTAAAGTAGCTCTTCTGACCTGGTTCTCTCCCTCTAAAGCAGCTCTGCTGACCTGGTTTCTCTGTCTCTACAGCAGGTCTATTGACCTGGTTCTCTGGCTCTAGAGCAGCTCTGCTGGCCTAGTTCTTAGGCTATAGATCAGCTCTGCTGATCTGGTTCTCTGGCTCTATAACAGCTCTGCTGACCTGGTTCTTTGGCTCTAAAGCAACTGTGCAAACCCGGTTCTATGGCTCTAGAGCAGTTCTTCTGACATGGTTCTCTGGCTCTAGAGCAGCTCTGCTGACCTGGTTCTCTCCCTCTAGAGCCGCTCTTCTGACCTGGTTCTCTCCCTCTAAAGCAGCTCTACTGACCTGGTTTCTCTGGCTCTACAAAAGCTCTGCTGACCTGGTTCTCTGGCTCTAGAGCAGCTCTGCTGACCTGGTTCTTAGGCTCTAGAGCAGCTCTGCTGACCTGGTTCTCTGTCTCTAAAGCAGCTCTGTTGACCTGTTCTATGGCTCTAAAGCAGCTCTGCTTACTTGGTTCTCTGGCTCTAGAGTAGCTCTGCTGACCTGGTTCTCTGGCTCTAAAGCAGCTCTGCTGGTCTGGTTCTCTGGCTCTAAAGCAGCTCTGCTGAACTGGTTCTCTCCCTCTAAAGCAGCTCTGCTGACCTGGTTTCTATGGATCTACAGCAGCTCTGCTGACCTGGTTCTCGGGCTCTAGAGCAGCTCTGCTGACCTGGTTCTTAGGCTCTAGATCAGCTCTGCTAACCTGGATCTCTGACTCTAAAGCAGCTCTGCTGACCTGGTTCTATGGCTCTAAAGCAGCTCTGCTGGCCTAGTTCTCTGGCTCTAGTGCAGGCAGCTCTGCTGGTCTGGTTCTCTGGCTCTAAAGCAGCTCTGCTGAACTGGTTCTCTCCCTCTAAAGCAGCTCTGCTGACCTGGTTTCTCTGGCTCTACAGCAGCTCTGCTGACCTGGTTCTCTGGCTCTAGAGCAGCTCTGCTGACCTGGTTCTTAGGCTCTAGAGCAGCTCTGCTAACCTGGATCCCTGACTCTAAAGCAGCTTTGCTGACCTGGTTCTGTGGCTCTAAAGCAGCTCTGCTGGCCTAGTTCTCTGGCTCTAGTTCAGCTCTGCTGGCCTGGTTCTCTGGCTCTAGAGCAGCTCTGCTGACCTGGTTCTCTGACTCTAAAGCAGCCCTGCTGACCTGGTTATTTCCCTCTAAAGCAGCTCTGCTGACCTGGTTTCTCTGGCTCTAGAGCAGCTCTGCTGATCTGGTTCTCTGGCTCTACAGCAGCTCTGCTGACCTGGTTCTCGCTCTCTAAAGCAGCTCTGCTGACCTGGTTTTCTGCCTCTAGAGCAGCTCTGCTGACCTGGGTCTCTGGTTCTAGAGCAGCTCTTCTGACCTCGTTCTATGGCTCTAAAGCAGCTCCACTGACCTGGGTCTCTGGTTCTAGAGCAGTGCTGCTGACATGGGTCTCTGGTTCTAGAGCAGCTCTGCTGACCTGGTTCTATGGCTCTAGAGCAGCTCTGCTAACCTGGTTTCTCTGGCTCTAGAGCAGCTCTGCTGAGCTGGTTCTCTGGCTCTAGAGCAGCTCTGCTGACCTGGTTCTCTTCCTCTAAAGCAGCTCTGCTTACCTGGTTCTCGGCCTCTAGAGCAGCTCTGCTGACCTGGGTCTCTGGTTCTAGAGCAGCTCAGCTGACCTGCTTCTTAGACTCTAGAGCAGCTCTGCTGACCTGGTTCCCTGGCTCTAGTCTACAACGGCTCTGCTGACCTGGTTCTCTGGCTCTAAAGCAGCTCTGCTGATCTGGTTTCTCTGGCTTTACAGCAGCTCTGCTGACCTGGTTCTATGGCTCTAATGCTGCTCTGATGACCTGGTTCTCTGGCTCTACAGCATCTCTGCTGACCTGGGTCTCTGGCTCTACAACGGCACTGCTGACCAGGTTCTCTGACTCTAAAGCAGCTCTGTCCACTCCAACAACCATCTTGACTGAAGCATGTCCCTATCCAATCACTCTGCTGAAACATAAGTGCTTATAAACGTATCCTGCTGTCAACTACTAGCCCTCTAGGATTCCAGTCACTGTCTATGCACTTGCGGAATGACTCAGGCATTGAGACAAGCAGTTGTACCGTCAAATGTGCACAATATATGTGGTCCCTTAACCCCTTGCAGACTACTGAGTCAGTCCTGCAAAAGTCCAGGTAATAGACAGTCATGCTTGTCTGGAATCACACTGTGAGTCTGTGTCCACTCCTACAATCATCCTGACAGAAGTATGTCCTTATCTGATCACTCTGCTGAAACATAAGTCCTTATACACTTAACCTGCTGTCAACTACTAGCACTCTAGGAACATATTCACTCTCTATGCACTCGCAGAATGAATCAGACATTGAGACAAGCAGTGTTACAGTCAAATGTGCACAATGTATGCGGTCCCTTAAACCCTTGCAGACTACTGAGTCAGCCCTGCAAAAGTCCAGGTAATAGTCATGCTTATCTTGAATCACACTGTGAGTCTGTGTCGACTCCTACAATCATCCTGACAGAAGCATGTCCTTATCTAATCACTCTGCTGAAACATGAGCGCTTATAAACTTATCCTCCTGTCAACTACTATCACTCTAGGAACCCAGCCACTGTCTATGCACTTGCAGAATGACTCAGGCATTGAGACAAGCAGTGGTAAGTCAAATGTGCACAATGTATGCGGTCCGTTAACTCCTTGCAGACTACTGAGTCAGTCCTGCAAAAGCCCAGGTAATAGTCATGCTTGTCTGGAATCACACTGTGAGTCTGTGCCCACTCCTACACTCATCCTGAAGGGAGCATGTCCTTATCTAATCACTCTGCTGAAACATAAGTGTTTATAAACTTATCCTGCTGTCAACTACTAGCACTCTAGGAACCCAAACACTGTCTATGCACTTGCAGAATGACTCAGGCATTGAGACAATACCTAAGCACTTATAAATTAACTGAGCACTCTGTTTGCAGCAGTGTCATCATTCTAGTTACTAGTGATGTTCTTAAAGAATGACCTTGGCACCAACACAAGCACACGTACAATATTCTGTGCACAATCCCTACAAACCTCTACGCAGATACATACTATTGGTATACTACACTAAATACTGAAGTAGTACTCATTCAGTCTAGGATACCTCCTAATAGTCTCATGCAGTTTATCAATCAGCCATCCAGCACTATGTTCTTATTGTATCTCTCTGCCAATACCTAAGCACTTATGGGGCAGATTTACAAGCCCTGTGCACCACCAGTACGTCACTTTTTGTAACATAGTGATGGCTCTGGTGACTCCTCCATATTTACAAGGAGAGGAAAAGCCACCCTGCGTGGCTTTTCCTCTCTTTAAAAATACGACCCATTTAAACGCAGGACTTTGCGTTGAAGGGGCGTTCCATAGGTGTTGCTGTGTCTGTTCCACAGCACACATTGAAGGAGGAAAATGCCTTTAATGATTGTTTTTGTGCAGGAAGAAGTCCCTTCCTGAACAAAAAGAATCTCCCCACGACACAGATATCCTTGCACCATGGTGCAAGGGTGCCTGCGTCACTGCATGGCTGCAATTTGTGTGCTAGTGCAGACGGAGCACAGAATTGCGATATATTCATGTAAATATGTCACATCCCTGTGCTTCAGAAGTGCCGCAGTGCAGTGCAGCTAAAGGGCTTGCAGTGTCACGCTGCAGCACTTCCTCATAGATCTGCCCCTATAAATTCACCATACAGTACTAATGCATTCTTTCAGTCAATCATGCTCTACACATACATTCAACATAACTTTCAGACATTACCATGCAATTATAGTTCTTTTTAAACCAGATAAGGTAGTACTGGACTTTTTTTTTATTCTGTTTTTTGTTTTTTATTTTTTTGTCGTTTTTAAAAATAATTTTGTACTTTTTTTGGTGTTTTTTTTAAAATTGAACAAAAAAGGAACTAAGTAAACAGTTAGCTTTTGGAATTCAACATCATTCCAAAAACAAAAAAATAAAAGAAATTTGCATTTGTGGTTCCGTTGAGCTGCACAAATAGCGTCCACTGACTGTTCACCATAACAGATGATGGTTTTGCACTTAGTGCAGTGCTACTGCAGAAAAGCAAATTCTGGGCGAGTGTCTACTGGTGGTGCTGAAGCTGATGCTCCGGAGGTGATAGCAGTTCCTGGTGGTGGATTTTTTGCTGCACGCCTCATTTCTTCTTGTGCCAGATTCTTTGAGTGAATGGTCCGAAGATGTTTATACATACTCACTGTTCCACAGGAGTATTTCTTGTCACTGCCTTGCGACATGACCCTGTCACACAACAAGCAGGTGACTTTTCTTGCGTTTACCTTTTTTTCTCCGGCAGGAAAGGGGAAAAATTTCCATACCACTGATTCAAACCTCTGCGTGGGTGGATTTTCCGCCAAGATATCTTCATCTGAAGAATGATGAGGAGCTTGGGAACCAGATGCCATTTCTCCAATGCAATTTTTTAAAACCACCAAAAAAATTCCAAAACCAGCTCTGGAAGAAGTAGAGATGTCTCTCATCAACTGCTCCAAACATAATAATTAAAATGGGTGGGGTCCTTCAAAAGTTACAGTGGGAAATGTTATGAACCAATCAAATCTTTTTTTTTGAGGTCACATGGGATCCGCGCACCATGCGCTCACGAAGCGCGCACCTGACGCGATTTCGCGAAAATATATTAAAAAATAATATAAGTTTATTAAAAGTAGAAATATATTTTTTTTAGGAATACCGTAGATAATCTTTTGCCCTAATATGTACATTAAAGACACGTACATATAATTTTAGAACATAAAAAATTTCAGGGGCGTCGGGCACCCAGCGCGCCCCAGCATGTATATGATGTCACGTGGGGCCCACCACCGCAAAAGCGTTGCGTACCGTAATAGGCATGTGTCGCGAATGCGCGGGAGCAGGAGTCACGGACCAGTCGCATACCGGTCATGCACACCATGCAATATGACGTAACTGAAAAATAACACGCACTCGTCGCTCACCATACGCAGATCCTTCACAACTTTTCCAAAATGGCAGCTAGAATACGCGGACCCGCTGTGGTAGGTGCGCTTTGGGTGTGCAACTCCCCAAAAAATGTTGAAATTTCTTTTTTTAAAAGAAAATTATTTACATTTATTAAAATACAACAAAACTAATAAAAAATATTTTAGTTTTAAATGTATTAATTTTTTTGCAATTTTCAGAAAAATATATAATGTTGTTTAATAAATAAAATATTTATAAATAAACAGTTAAAAAAAACTGTAGAAATTCAGTACAAAAAAATAGGTATAACCCACTATTGCACTTAAAAATTAGCATTTAAAAAACTTTTGAAATTCCCTGAAAAAACCACAGGTTTCAGAGACGTTATAGTTAGAAATTAGCATTTAAAAAAACGTTTACATTCACTGAAAAAACCATGAGTTTCAGAGACGTTATAGTTAGGAATTAGCATTTGAAAAACCTTTGAAATTCACTGAAAAAAACATAGGTTTCATGAGTGTTATAGTTATCTGAACATTTCACACGTACAAAACCATCCGCCGCCGACTACATCCTCCTTAGGGACCTCAACTTCCACCTGGAGAACAACAAGGACCGCAACACCGCCGCCCTGCTGGACAACCTCGCCAACCTCGGACTCAAGCAATGGGTCAACACCCCCACCCACTACGCTGGCCACACGCTTGATCCCGTCTTCTCATCCAGCAAGCACATCACCTTCAGCCACTCCACCGGACTCCACTGGACCGACCACAGCTGCGTCCACTCCAGCTTAAGAAAAACCACAACCCACCACCACCCGCAACAGGCTCCTCACAGAAGCTGGAGCAAGATCACCGCCGACCAGCTCACCACCTCCCTCAGCCAGAACCCACCCACCAGCACAACGGACCCCAACGAAGCAGCCCTCAACTTCACCCAGTGGCTGACCGCCTGCGCAGACGAACTCGCACCACTGAAGAACCCTCCCAGCAGACCCAGAAGCAAGAAGGCCCCCTGGTTCACCGACTAACTCAAGAACTCCAAGAAGACCTGCCGCACCCTAGAGAAAGCCTGGCTCCTCGACCAGACCACTGACAACATGACCGCCCTCAAACACGCCACCCGCAAGCACCACCAGCTCATCCGCACCACCAAGAAGAAATCACTGAAGGAACGACCGGACAACAACGCCCACGACAGCAAGGAACTCTTCACCATCGTCAAGGAGTTCTCCAACCCCAGCACCGGCAACAACGACATCACTCCCTCACAAGATCTCTGCGACTCTCTCGCCTCGTTCTTCCACCGCAAGATGGCCGACATCCACAACAGTTTTGGCGCACCACCCATGCACCCAACCGTCGAACCAACGCCCCCACCGCCACCCTCCGCACCTGGACCACGGTGACAACCGAAGACACAGCCCGCACGATGAACACCATCCACTCCGGATCTCCGACTGACCCCTGCCCCCACCACGTCTTCAACAAGGCCAACTCCACCATCGCACCCCAACTCCGAGACGTCATCAACATCTCCCTCGACACCGCCACCTTCCCGGAGAGCTGGAAGCATGCCGAGCTCAGCGCCCTACTGAAGAAACCAACAGCGGACCCCACCGACCTCAAAAACTTCCGCCCCATCTCGCTCCTTCCTTTTCCTGCCAAAGTCATCGAGAAGATCGTCAACAGTCAGCTTGCCGCCTTCCTCGAGACGAACGGATCCCTCGACCCCTCGCAGTCCGGTTTTAGAGCCAACCACAGCACCGAGACCGCCCTCATCGCAGCAACCGAAGACATCCGAATCCTGCTCGACAACGGGGAAACAGCGGCACTCATCCTCCTGGACCTCTCCGCAGCGTTCGACACTGTCTGCCACCGCACCCTAATACAGCGCCTCAGCAACATCTGCATCCAAGAGAAGGCACTAGAGTGGATCGTCTCGTACCTCGCCGGAAGAACACAGAGAGTCCGCCTCCCCCTGTTTCGATCCGAGGCCACCGAAGTCATCTGCGGCGTTCCGCAAGGATCATCACTCAGCCCCACCCTCTTCAACGTCTACATGAGACCTCTTGCCGCCATCGCACGCCAACACAACCTCAACATCATCTCCTACGCCGACGACACCCAGCTGATCCTCTCCCTCACCAGAGACCCCGACACCGCCAGAACCAGCCTGCACGAAGGGATGAAAGACGTCGCCGAGTGGATGAAGAACAGCCGCCTGAAACTGAACTCAGACAAGACGGAAGTCCTCATCCTGGGACCATCGCCGTCCACCTGGGACGACTCCTGGCGGCCCCCAGCCCAGGGCATCACTCCCAAGCCAACAGACCACGCACGCAACCTGGGCTTCATCCTGGACTCCTCCCTCTCGATGACCAGACAAGTCAACGCCGTCTCCTCATCATGCTTTCACACCCTACGCATGCTTCGCAAGATCTTCCGATGGATCCCAACCGAAACCAGGAAGACGGTCACCCAGGCCCTCGTCACCAGCCGATTGGACTACGGAAACACCCTCTACGCCGGAACCACAGCCAAGCTACAGAAAAGACTCCAACGCATCCAGAACGCCTTCGCCCGACTCATCCTGGACATCCCCCGAAGCAGCCAAATCTCCGGCCACCTGAGAGACCTGCACTGGCTCCCCGTCAACAAGAGGATCACGTTTAGGCTCCTCACCCACGCACACAAGTCTCTCCATGACCTGGGCCCCAAGTACCTCAACGACCGCCTGACCTTCTACACGCCCACCCGCCAGCTTCGGTCTACTAGCCTCGCCCTCGCCGCCGTACCACGCATCCGAAGAGCAACCGCCGGAGGCAGATCTTTCTCCTACCTGGCGGCCAAGACATGGAACTCCCTCCCCATCCACCTTCGGCTGACCCAGGACCATCTCGCCTTCAGGAGACAACTCAAGACCTGGCTGTTCAAGCAGTAGCGGACCCCCTCCCCCAAGCGCCTTGAGACCCTTCCGACTGAGTAGCGCGCTATACAAATGTTATGATTGATTGATAGAAATTCCTCTGTTATGGTTAGTTGTGCTGACTATAACTCACGCACCCGCAATGCACTGCTGATGATGTCACATATTACATCATTCATGACATGGTCAGAGACATCACTGATGACATCACTGATGACATCTCAAATGACATCACTGGTGACATCAGTGATGACATCATACATGTGACAATCTGATACACCTCATCACACACTAGTATAACCTTTGATCACTCACTGTAAAATACAGAGTACCATATTTGAAAGCATTGACACACACATACCAGTTACTACATACGCACTCACTGATTCCTAAGTCTACACACACAACTGTCCATTCACCCACAGAATCACTTATACATGCAGTCACTGATCAATGGTAACACTATCAAATGTACTCATACACCTATATAGACATTGACACATCAGCAGTCATCCTAGTCGGGTTATGCAGTGATGCTACTCACTCATGAAAAGAATCAATCACACTTACATTTACTCACCTACACAGTTATACACACACCTGATTTATACCTACACATAGTAAATCATAGTTACTATGTTAAAAAATCACTATTACAATTATACACTCATTCATACAGTTACTCTCACAATCACTGACTCTTACGTATACTTATTTAAATGCACCAACTCTCATATACAATGCCTTTTGTTTTTCTACTTTATTGGAGATGTACCACTGAGACAGACACCCAAACAACTGTTTCCATAAACACTCCTAAACCCATATGCCTAGACAATCAACCACTCACACATCTATGCATAGAGTTACAACCCCCCCGCCCAACCACAGACAGGGCCGGACTGGCTACCGGGCAGTTAGGAATGCTGCCGAGCTGCTGCCTGATTTTACTTCAGTGGAGGCTGATTTCGTCCATGGAGACCTGCGTGCGCTGCGAAATACTGAATGCAAAACTAATTTCGTTTAGCTCACGCAGGTCCCCATTAACGAAATCACCCCCCAGCTCAGCAGCATTCCTAACTGCCCGGTAGCCAGTCCGGCCCTGACCACAGATACACTAAGTCTCCCTTACAAATACTCAGCCAACTAATCTATACCTAATATAGACACTCATGTAGTTAGTGACCAATTGATGCAGCAGGTTATACAACAACAGAGACAGTGATACACACATTCGCATAGTTTGGTTACTAACCCATATATTTAGTGAGACACATTTATTTACTCACTTAAACAAACAGTCTGGCAGCTACTAAATCCTCCATCCAGTCAGGTATATATCCACTCAATCTTCAATATAGTTGGTATATATATAATAGATATTTAAATTTCAAACAAAACCACATTCACTGGATGATGTCATCGGTGATGTCAACAGTGATGTCATTTAAGATGTCATCAGTGATGTCATCAGTGATATATATATATATATTCAGCCGAGGGAGAAACATGGGAGCTGAGTTAGATCTCACCAGCCCTGAGATTAGAACTAAACCCAATTGGTTAAAACCCAAAGATGGTTTTTACAAATGCTCCTCATGCCGGGCTTGCAAGTTTGGGGTAAGCACAACAGAATACAGTACTCCATTCAGTCCCATACCACATAAGATAATGGGAAACTATAACTGCAAAACTGAGTTTGCAGTATACGTCCTCACCTGTACCTGTGGACTTAATTACATCGGAAGTACAAAACTACAGGTACATGAGAGAATACTTCAACATCTACGTGCCATCTTACATAGTGATCCCAATTATCCAGTGGCACGTCACTTTAAACAAGTTCATGATAACAACTTATCTTGTTTAAAATACTATGTGGTATCAGCAGTCCCCAAACCACGCAGAGGGGGGAACAGAGAAGCATTGCTTAGGAGATTGGAGACGAAATTCATCCTTAACTTCGATAGCAAATGCCCAAATGGTCTGAATAACACCGAAGACATGTACACATGCCTATAATTATGTATTCTGATGGCTGCCCTAAATGAGATAATACACACTGTACAACATTTGAGTTTGTTTTTTGCTTAATCGTGATATTATTATCCGATTTTTTGATTGTGTTTGGATTGTCAAATTCGTGGTCAATACAGAGACGTTGAAGGTCCTTAGACATACGAATTATGACGATTGTTTAGTGTTCACCTCACTTTTTTACACTATGGTAGAGACATTGTATTATGTCTTATCTCAGTTGAGGTCAGGTTGAAAGATGCATCTTTATCTTTCCACCATTTTTAACATGTTCTGCACGTAACACATCATTTGCACAGGGTACATATATTTTTGTAGGAAAATTTGGGAAGCAGCTTTACCATGCACTTATCCTTTTGTATATCCCCCTTTTTTAACTGAAGTCACAAATCAGTTTATAGCTATTTGCATTTATGCAGCTATTATGAATTTTTGCACTTCTCTAAGTGTATGTGGATTTATCCAGGAATATTGGACAAAATGCCGAAAATGAAATTTGCGCTTTGAAATTAATTAAATTGTAATTTCATAAAAAGCTTTTATGACGCTATAATACAGTAAGAGAAATTTCCCATGTATATAATGATGTATTTGGAAACAGTATTAAGGTCATGCAAAAATAATTTATGGCTTGTTGGGTTAGCTAAATTACATTGATTGAGTACAAATCATGTAGTCTATTTGCTATGTCCATCGTTTACTTTCCTGAACACGTGACCTTGGTGGGAAGGGCATATTATTTAAAAACGGCTTTAACCTCATACAGCCTTTATGTGAACAAGGGCGCCTGAGCCCGAAACGCGTCATCTGTTGACTGCTGCTAGGTTAAAATAAAACATCTTGCCTGAGAACAGAAGCGGTTCGTGTCTCTTTCTTCGCCGCCGAGGCTTTGGTGGAGGTGGAAGGAGAAACCAGTTTGTGATATATATATATATATATATATATATATATATATATATATATATATATATATATATATATATATATATATATATATATATATATATATATATATATATATGTTAGAAGCGGCTGTCTCTAGTTGGCAGAGGTATACACTTCTGACAAATAGGGACACACCTTTTCTAGTCAGGGCAAGGAGATCACACACTTAGATAACCCCTGCTCACCCCCTTGGTAGCTTGGCAAAGCAGACAGGCTTATCTCAGAGGCAGTGCGTTAAGCATTTATGACCACATACAGTAATAAAGTGAATACACTACAAATGGACACGACACAGTAGTATTATAAAAATAAGTATTTTTATATAAGGTTTAGCACAAGACCAAATAACGACAAAAATATACCACAGCCTCAATAAATACTCTTGGAAGGAAAAATAATAGTTCAAGCACGGTTTCTTCTTAGCACAAAGTCTTTAGTATCAAAAGCAACTCTTCTTCTCTAAAACACAGTTCTCGGCAACAATGTAACCCACACGGGAGTCACACGACGTCGAGGCAAAGTTAATCCAAAGGTTCGGCGTCGACCGCGAGGAGCGCTACGTCGAGCCCGGAGTCGCACAGACCCCAACAACACAGTACCTTGGAAAAGTGAAGCACTCGATGATCAGCGGCGTCGAGATATCCGGCGTCGCGTCTTCGGCGTCGATCGGGCCTCGGAGTCGGGGCGATCTGCAGCGGCGTCGACCGAAGTCAGGCGGGAGCAGCGCTCACGGGATGAAGCAGGATACGGCGTCGTCGATGTCGATGTTGCAAGAGTGAGCAGCGCTCACGGCGTCGAGAGGGCTCGAAGTCGATGCGATCAGCGGCGGTGCAGACACGAGGTCACTTGGAGCTGGAGCCGAACTCACTACTCACTGGCGTTGCTGCTGGCGTCGATCGGGCCCGGCGGCCGGCGTCGAGGAAGCGGGACACTGGAGCCGTTACTCACGATGTCGAGCTGGATTCGGCGGCGTCCGTCGGCGTCGAGATTGCTGGATTCTTTCAGAGGTGCTGGATTCACAAACTCCAGCAAATAGCACTTTAAGCAGATGAAGTCCTTTAGCCCTGTGACTTCAACAGGAGACTGGCACTCTTCCAGCCCTTGGAGATTTTCTCAGCAAAGAGTGAGAGTACACACAAAGTTCCTCTCTCCTGGTTCCTTGGCAAAAATAAAGAAGCAATGCAGGATTCCCCCAACAACAGCACTCTTGGCAGAAGGGGTAGGCAGTCCTTAGATCAGCAGGCTTCTTGTCCTTGGTTCAGGTTTCCTTGTCAGAAGTGATCTAAATTCTTGGTTCAGGGGTCCTTCTCTTATACCCCTTTTTGGCTTTGATCCCTTTGTCCATGCAGGGGAATTTCCCCCCATCCTGGGTTTGTTGTGGGTGTTGCCAGGCCAGAGCACCTGGCCTATTCACTGGGCAGGGCAGAGTCCTCAGCCGCTCAGCAGGAGCGGAGCCAGCATTGTTACTGGCAGGGGCAGGGCCATCAGCTGCCCGGCAGGAGGCGGGCCAGGAAAGTCCCAGGCAAGCACAGAGTCATCAGTCGCCTGGCAGGGGGGCGGAGCCAACATTGTATCAGGCAGGGCAGGCTATCAAGAGCTACTCTCCCCTACTCTCAATGCAAATGCCCCACTCATCCCACACTGACTCATTCAGACTCTCTGGAGCCACCCAGCTCCTGTCACACACACACCAGAACCAGCAGAGACCGGTAGACAGTTAGACAAGAAAATAGCTACTTTCTAAAAGTGCTATTTTCAAACACAGAGTCCAAAAACCATCCACACAAACGGATGCGTTATTAAACCCTGAGTTCAGGGATACCAAACTCGACATTGCACCATGCTCCCCGAGCCCGCTAGGATTATAACATTAATAATCCTGGCAGCCCATTCTAACTGATGGAGAGCAGGCTACCTTACAATAGTGAAAAACGACTATGGATGTAATTCACTATTAGGACATGCCAACCTTGTCAGGCTTGTCCTACCTTAGGCTTACAATGCACCCTGCCCGTGGGCCTACCATAGGGGTGACTAACATGAAGTTAAGGGAAGGTTTAGGGACTGGCAAGTAGGTGTACTTGCGCAGTCCTCGTGACAGTCAGACTGCACGTGGTCTGGCAATGGCAGACCTTCAGACATACTTTTACTAGGCCGCTCTTGTGGGTGGCACAACATGTGCTGCAGGCCCACTAGCAGCATTTGTATTTACAAGCCCTGGCACTCCTGGTGCACTCTACTAGGGACTGATAGTAAACCAAATAAGCCAAACATGGAAGTAAATCAATACAGCAATTTCACATAGGGAGCACTTGCACTGTGGCACTGATCAGCAGTGGCACAGTGCCCAAAGCATATACCAGCAAAAACATCGTAAACAGAGGAGGCAAACAGAAAAAATGGAGGAGAGACTCATGCCAATGATGCCAGGTCTAACACGTGTCCCCTCCAGCTGAAATGTGGGGAGAACTACCCTTACCCTAGGGAGTCCTCATCACTAAGGCGGAAAAATCTGGACAGACCATCAGCATTGGCGTGATCTGTGCCAGGGCGGTGTTCCACCGTGAAGTCCATCCCCTGTAGGGAAATGGACCACCTCAACAGCTTTGGATTCTCACCCCTCATCTGCATCAACCATCTGAGGGGCCTGTGGTCTGTCTGCACCCGGAAGTGAGTCCCAAACAGGTAGGGTCTCAGCTTTTTCAGTGCCCAGACCACAGCAAATGCTTCTCTTTCTATCGCACTCCACCTCTGTTCCCTGGGAAGTAACCTCCTGCTGATGAAGGCTACAGGTAAGTCTCGGCCCTCTTCATTCACCTGAGCTAGAACAGCCCCCACGCCATGCTCTGAAGCGTCCGTCTGAACAACAAATTCTTTAGAAAAGTCGGGTGCCTGGAGTATGGGTGCTGTGCACATTGCAGTTTTCAGGGTGTCAAAGGCCGTCTGACAGGCGTCAGTCCAGTTCACAAGTCGTGGCTGCTTCCTGGAAGTCAGCGAAGTCAAGGGGTGCACAATGTTACCATAATCCTTGACAAACCTCCTGTAGTAACCCGTGAGACCCAGGAAGGCTCTCACCTGAGTCTGGGTTTTGGGCGGTGCCCATGCCAGGATGGTATCAATCTTGGGTTGCAGGGGGGCCACCTTGCCGCTCCCTACTTGGTGCCCCAAGTACACCACTGAACCCTGCCCAATCTGGCACTTACTGGCTTTGATTGTGAGGCCTGCTCTGCGCAGGGCCAACAACACTTCCTGGAGGTGGCACAAGTGTTCCTCCCAGCTGGCGCTGAACACTGCGATGTCGTCCAGGTAGGCGGCACTGAAATCCTCCAGTCCAGCCAAGACCTGGTTGACCAACCTCTGGAAGGTGGCAGGGGCATTCTTCATTCCAAAGGGCATAACCCGGAACTGGTAGTGCCCATCTGGTGTGGAGAATGCTGACCTCTCTTTTGCCCCATCGGTCAAGGCGATCTGCCAGTACCCAGACGTTAGATCAAACGTACTAAGGTACCGGGCAGCCCCTAACCGATCGATGAGCTCATCAGCTCTGGGGATGGGGTGCGCGTCAGTCTTGGTGACTGAATTGAGTCCTCGGTAATCCACACAGAACCGAAGTTCCGGTGAAGCACCAGGCGCTGCCGCCTTTGGAACCAAGACCACGGGGCTGGCCCAAGGACTGCTAGAGGACTCAACCACCCCTAGGGCAAACATCTTGGAGACCTCCTCCTTGATGTATGCTCTGACCTTGTCAGTCACTCTGTAAGCCTTGTGCTTGACAGGAGTGCTGTCCCCGGTGTCTACATCATGGACACACCACTGAGTAACACCAGGAATCAAGGAAAACAGATCAGGGAATTGCCCCAACAAATGGCGACAATCCTGCTGCTGTTCCGGGGTCAGTGTGTCAGAGAGGACAACACCATCCACTGACCCATCTTGCTCTTTTGCATACAGGAGGTCAGGAAGAGGCTCACTTTCCTCCTCCATTCCAGCATCTGTAGCTAGGAGCATGCCCACTTCGGACCTTTCTAAGTGGGGCTTCAAACGGTTGACATGCAGGACCCGCAAGGGGTTCCTGGGAGACTTTAAATCCACCAGGTAGGTGACATCGCTCTTCTTCTCCACAACCTCGAATGGTCCAGTCCACCTGTCCTTGAGCGCACAAGGTTCCACAGGGGACATGACCCAAACTTTCTGTCCAGGCTGAAGCTCTACCAGAGTGGCCCTCTGGTCGTACCACCGCTTCATCTCCTCCTGGCTGGCCTCCAGATTTGCCTGAGCAAGATCCCTGAAGCGCCTAGTCTGGTTCCTAAAGGCCAGCATGTAACTGTATACATCCTGGGGAGGTTTCCTGGGAGATTGCTCCCAGCCTTCTTTGACCAGACTTAAAGGTCCTCTTACCGGGTGACCATACAAAAGCTCAAAGGGGCTGAACCCTAGAGACTTCTGTGGCACCTCACGGTAAGCAAACAACAGGCATGGCAAGAGGACGTCCCATTTACGCCTCATTGGTTCTTCAAGACCCATAATCATGCCTTTAAGGGTACGGTTGAATCTTTCAACCAACCCATTACCTTGAGGGTGGTAAGGAGTGGTGAACTTATAAGTTACCCCACACTCCTTCCACAGAGACTTCATATAGTTGGAAATGAAGTTGGTGCCCCGGTCTGACACCACCTCTCTGGGGAACCCCATTCGGGAGAAAACACCCATCAGTGCCCGTCCCACCACGGGGGCAGTCACTGTTCTGAGAGGGATGGCTTCCGGGTACCGTGTGGCATGGTCCACCAAGACCAGGATGAACCTGTTGCCCAGGGCTGTCTTGGGGTCCAGGGGCCCAACAATGTCAATCCCCACCCGGTCAAAGGGGGTACTGACCACGGGAAAAGGTTGGAGGGGAGCCTTCTGCTTCCGCCCGCTTTTCCCACTTGCCTGGCAAGTCTGACAGGTCTTGCAATGGACATCTGTGTCCCTTCGCATCTGAGGCCAATAGAAATGGGTGACAAGCCTGTCATAGGTCTTGTCCTGCCCCAGATGTCCAGCTAAAGGAACGTCATGAGCCAAACCCAGTAGGAAGGCTCTGAAGCGCTGGGGTACCACCAGCACACGGGCTGACCCAGGCTCAGCAGCCTTAGGCTCGCTATACAGGAGGTCGTTCTCCCAGTAAACAAAATGTGACCCTGACTGATCACCTGAGGTTTGGGCTGAGGCCTGCTGCCTCATACCCACAAGAGAAGGGCACACTTTCTGTTCTGCACAGAATTCTTCCCTGGAGGGACCACCATCCTGCTGCCAGTGGGTCAGCTCGGGCAGGTCTCCCAGTTCAGCAACTTGTTCACCGGTGGGTTCCAGGGCATACCCCTCAAGGTCTGCCTCCTCCTGGACCACGGGAACTACGGGGGACGGTTTCCCGCGCCCCCTGCCTCTTCTCTTCACAGCTGGGTCCTGGGCCATACTTTCAGGCTCCAGAACCCCATCAACACCCTTACTTGCTGTCATGGATCGAGTGGTTGCACACACCCACTCTGGCACACCCAACATTTTCAAATGTGTCTCCCTCTCCACCTTAGCCCAAGGGGAGTCTTCTAAATCATTGCCCAGGAGACAATCAACAGGCATGGCGGGCCTTACAGCAACTTGAAGAGTACCTGAAACTCCCCCCCATTCAAAGGAAACTTGAGCTACCTCACACTCTCTCTGGGAGTTGTCAGCAGCTATCACAGGGTAGAATGCGTGGGGGACAACCTGCTCTCTGGACACCAAGTGACACTTGACAGCTGTCACACTCGCTCCGGTGTCTCTGAGAGCTTCCACTCTATGGCCATTAATGGTCACCCACTGCCTATATTTTTTAGTGTTACTAGGCAGAGGGGGTGGCGGGACCAATTCCATGTCTCCTAGAGAGACCAGGGACATCTCTGCGGGACCCTCCCCACCATGGGCAACCATCTCCTCCCCTCCCAGAGCTACACTAGCCAACTGGCGGGGTGGTGCACTGGGTAGTGCACCAGAATTCTTCAAGGGACACTGAGGGTCATAAAAACGGTGTCCCACCTGCTTACAAACGAAGCAGGTCAGTGGGCCCCTACGACCAGGTTTACCTGGCGGGGCCTCTGATTTCTTCACAGGGGGAGGCTGGGAACCCTTCCCTTGGTCCCCTTGGGGATTACTTTGGGGCCCTTTCTGGAACTCCCTCTGTTTACCCTTGTCCCCCCCACTCTTCTGCTGGGGACCCTGCCCACCTTTGGCTGAGTCTCCCACTGGACCCTTGTGGACCCTGGTACTGACCCAGCGGTCCGCCTCTTCAGCAAGTTTTCTAGGGTTAGATATCTTGCTATCAATCAGGTGCTGGCGCAGCTCTGGAAAACAGTTATTAGACAAGTGCTCCCACGCAAACAAATCATAAAGAGCATCATAACTTTCCACTTTGCTGCCCTTTACCCAACCATCCATGGCTCTGCAAAAATATGACACATACTCCACCCACGTGGTACCAGGCAACTTCTTACATTCTCTAAAGGCCTGTCTGTACTTTTCTGGGGTTAGGCCATACCTTAACATTAAAGCATCTTTCATATGAGCATAAGACGTCCTATTCTCAACAGGCATGTCTAACAGGGTATCTCTTCCCTCATTCACAAAGCGACCCCACAACCCCGCTCCCCAATCCTTCTCAGGGACCCGGTGGGCCAACAATGCTAACTCATATGCTTTAAACCACTGACCAATATCCTCATTCTTCTGAAAATCTTTGATCACATCTTTGGGAAAATAAAACCTACTTTCTGCAGGCACAGATGGGACGCTGCCACCAGAGGGATTCAATTCTAACTCCTTAGCTTTGAGCTCCATGTCCCTCACCATTTTCTCGCGCTCAAAAGCTAACTTCTCTCTTTCAAACTCTAATCTTTTGATCTCCAAATCAGCTTCTCTCCTGCCTCTTGCATTCTCTATCTCCAACTGCCCATTTATCTTAAGTTTTGCCATTTCCATGTTGTAGGCTCGCTCCTTCGCCCTTTCTTCTCTTTCTTCAGGGGAAAGACCTTTGGAGGAAACACTGCTGCCAGGAGGGGATACAGGCCCAGTCACGGGCACTTCCTCCTCCTCTTCCTCTGTCGGTACCACCACCGGATCAGAGGGATCTCTGGCCGCTAACCAAGCCTCCAATGCTTTGGAATAGTCTCCTTTCCGGGAGATGCCTTTGGTAGGAACTTTAAACTGCTTGCAAAAGTATTGCAGTTGCTTCTTTTCGTATGTCCCTATCTTGGCTCTATCAAATTCCTCCTCAGCAACAACAAGGGGAGTGACTCCGGTATCACTCATGGTTAAAACTGGCAGTGTTCAAAAATCAAGCTTCAGGAAAAGCGGAGAACAAAAATAGAATATCCAATCAAAACAGATTGTGGCTGCGCTATGGTCTGCTTTCACTATGTAGCGCACACTAATCACTGCACATGGGTCATAAATGCAAAGTTCAAATCCCACCGCTGCCACCAATGTTAGAAGCGGCTGTCTCTAGTTGGCAGAGGTATACACTTCTGACAAATAGGGACACACCTTTTCTAGTCAGGGCAAGGAGATCACACACTTAGATAACCCCTGCTCACCCCCTTGGTAGCTTGGCAAAGCAGACAGGCTTATCTCAGAGGCAGTGCGTTAAGCATTTATGACCACATACAGTAATAAAGTGAATACACTACAAATGGACACGACACAGTAGTATTATAAAAATAAGTATTTTTATATAAGGTTTAGCACAAGACCAAATAACGACAAAAATATACCACAGCCTCAATAAATACTCTTGGAAGGAAAAATAATAGTTCAAGCACGGTTTCTTCTTAGCACAAAGTCTTTAGTATCAAAAGCAACTCTTCTTCTCTAAAACACAGTTCTCGGCAACAATGTAACCCACACGGGAGTCACACGACGTCGAGGCAAAGTTAATCCAAAGGTTCGGCGTCGACCGCGAGGAGCGCTACGTCGAGCCCGGAGTCGCACAGACCCCAACAACACAGTACCTTGGAAAAGTGAAGCACTCGATGATCAGCGGCGTCGAGATATCCGGCGTCGCGTCTTCGGCGTCGATCGGGCCTCGGAGTCGGGGCGATCTGCAGCGGCGTCGACCGAAGTCAGGTGGGAGCAGCGCTCACGGGATGAAGCAGGATACGGCGTCGTCGATGTCGATGTTGCAAGAGTGAGCAGCGCTCACGGCGTCGAGAGGGCTCGAAGTCGATGCGATCAGCGGCGGTGCAGACACGAGGTCACTTGGAGCTGGAGCCGAACTCACTACTCACTGGCGTTGCTGCTGGCGTCGATCGGGCCCGGCGGCCGGCGTCGAGGAAGCGGGACACTGGAGCCGTTACTCACGATGTCGAGCTGGATTCGGCGGCGTCCGTCGGCGTCGAGATTGCTGGATTCTTTCAGAGGTGCTGGATTCACAAACTCCAGCAAATAGCACTTTAAGCAGATGAAGTCCTTTAGCCCTGTGACTTCAACAGGAGACTGGCACTCTTCCAGCCCTTGGAGATTTTCTCAGCAAAGAGTGAGAGTACACACAAAGTTCCTCTCTCCTGGTTCCTTGGCAAAAATAAAGAAGCAATGCAGGATTCCCCCAACAACAGCACTCTTGGCAGAAGGGGTAGGCAGTCCTTAGATCAGCAGGCTTCTTGTCCTTGGTTCAGGTTTCCTTGTCAGAAGTGATCTAAATTCTTGGTTCAGGGGTCCTTCTCTTATACCCCTTTTTGGCTTTGATCCCTTTGTCCATGCAGGGGAATTTCCCCCCATCCTGGGTTTGTTGTGGGTGTTGCCAGGCCAGAGCACCTGGCCTATTCACTGGGCAGGGCAGAGTCCTCAGCCGCTCAGCAGGAGCGGAGCCAGCATTGTTACTGGCAGGGGCAGGGCCATCAGCTGCCCGGCAGGAGGCGGGCCAGGAAAGTCCCAGGCAAGCACAGAGTCATCAGTCGCCTGGCAGGGGGGCGGAGCCAACATTGTATCAGGCAGGGCAGGCTATCAAGAGCTACTCTCCCCTACTCTCAATGCAAATGCCCCACTCATCCCACACTGACTCATTCAGACTCTCTGGAGCCACCCAGCTCCTGTCACACACACACCAGAACCAGCAGAGACCGGTAGACAGTTAGACAAGAAAATAGCTACTTTCTAAAAGTGCTATTTTCAAACACAGAGTCCAAAAACCATCCACACAAACGGATGCGTTATTAAACCCTGAGTTCAGGGATACCAAACTCGACATTGCACCATGCTCCCCGAGCCCGCTAGGATTATAACATTAATAATCCTGGCAGCCCATTCTAACTGATGGAGAGCAGGCTACCTTACAATAGTGAAAAACGACTATGGATGTAATTCACTATTAGGACATGCCAACCTTGTCAGGCTTGTCCTACCTTAGGCTTACAATGCACCCTGCCCGTGGGCCTACCATAGGGGTGACTAACATGAAGTTAAGGGAAGGTTTAGGGACTGGCAAGTAGGTGTACTTGCGCAGTCCTCGTGACAGTCAGACTGCACGTGGTCTGGCAATGGCAGACCTTCAGACATACTTTTACTAGGCCGCTCTTGTGGGTGGCACAACATGTGCTGCAGGCCCACTAGCAGCATTTGTATTTACAAGCCCTGGCACTCCTGGTGCACTCTACTAGGGACTGATAGTAAACCAAATAAGCCAAACATGGAAGTAAATCAATACAGCAATTTCACATAGGGAGCACTTGCACTGTGGCACTGATCAGCAGTGGCACAGTGCCCAAAGCATATACCAGCAAAAACATCGTAAACAGAGGAGGCAAACAGAAAAAATGGAGGAGAGACTCATGCCAATGATGCCAGGTCTAACAATATATATTCCTTGGATTCTTCAAATTTCGCCCCTTGCGATAGACGTCACGGCACAGCAACAGGTAGATTTTAACAAAGATTGTTTATTTACATACCATGTGCAAAATAACGTGCATCGATTAGGACGGCCTCCGCGTTTCGGCTTCTACAAGCCTTCCACTGGACCATATATATATATATGCACCGAAAAAAACCATAGGTTTCAGGGGCGTTATAGTTAGTTGGACATTTCACTCTTACAAAACCAAAGAAATTCCCCTGTTATAGTTAGTTCAGCTAACTATAACTCACGCCCCAGCAATGCACTGCTGATGACTTCACATATTACATCACTCATGACATGGTCAGTGACATCACTGATGACATCTCAAATGACATCACTGATGACATCACTGATGACATCATCCAGTGTCTGTGTGTTTCTGTAAAGTTTCAATATGTCTAATATATATAGGGAAAGGTTTATTGAAGAATCAGTGGGTGTATAAGTGTCAGAATGGATGATTTAGTCGGTGCGTGACTGACTCCATAAGTGAGTGATTAAACGTATCTTGCTGAATGCATGGGTTAGTGACTAAATTGTGTGAATGTCTGTATATGTCTGTCTGTTGGTGTGTAAGCGGCCGCATGAGTTTGCGAATAGCTACATGAGTGTCTTTATGGGTTATTGATTTGTTGTCTGGGTATCTGTATGGGTGCCTGAGTGTTTGTGTGGGTGGGGTGTGTGTGACTCTGTGCATAGATGTGTGAGTGGGTGATTCACTGGGTACATGGTTTCAATAGTTCCTCTGTGATGTACTGTATGGGTGGGTGAGTGTGTGTTTGGTTATGTTAGTGAGCGAATGTCAATCTCAGTGGTACATGTGTGAGTAACTACATATGTGAAAGGCAGTATATATGTGTGTTGGAGTATATAAATATCTATAAGTGAGAGTGTGTGATTGTGAGAGTGGCAGTATGGATGAGTGTGTGCTTGTATCAGTGATTGTATAAGAGTGTAAGAATGTGCTAGTATTTATAGGAGTAATTGAGCCTGTGTGTGTATAACTGTATAGGTGAGTAAATGGCAGTGTGATTAATTATTTGCATTACTGACTAGATGTGTGAGTACCTCTACGGATGAGTGGCGGTGTGTGATTGTGTATATAGGTGTATGAGTGCATATGATAGTCCTGAACTGAGTGACCATAAGTATGAGTGACTGTACGGTGAGTGAGTGGATGTGTGTGTAAACCTAAGAATCAGTGCTTGGGTATGTAGTTATTGGTGTTGGAGTGTATATGGTTTTGAGAATGACAGTCTATAATTTAGAGTGGGTGTATCAAAGGTTATATTAGGGTGTGAGAAGATGCATCAAATTATCTACATGGATGATGTCATCAGGGATGTCACTGATCATGTCATGAGTGATGTAATATGTGACCTCATCAGCAGTGCATTGCGGGGGCACGAGTTATAGTTAGCTGAACTATAACGGGGGAATTTCTTTGGTTTTGTACGAATGAAATGTCCAACTAACTATAACACCCCTGAAACCTATGTTTTTTTCAGTGAATATATATATACATATATATGTATATTTTGAAAAAACAAATGCTACTGACCATTAGTTACCTCTTTGCTCTCAGTGCATTATTCCTGAGACATTATAGCCACAATGGAACTGTGGACAACTTTTTACCAAGGTCAGATACTGAGTGGTGGAATCAAGTTTAAGCCCAAAGGAGGAAAAGTGGGCCTTCCATTGGCTTTACAGGACCGTGCCCAGCATTTAGTCTGTAAATGTGGCACCACCGGCACTTATTTCAGGACTCTTTGGCACCCACCATGCTGTCCCAGTGTGTAGCTGATGGATTCACAGAGGTGCAGGAGTCTGTAGAGTTGGTTCTTCCTTCATTTTCACAGAGATCTATAGCAATAGAAGGAGAGCCGCCGGTACAGTGTTCCTTCCACATTGATTGCATTGACAGCCCTTCTTCTATTTCCACAACCACAATGAAAAAGCAGACTGTTTGTTGTATTCCCTCTTGGATTGTGTTCAAGGTCTTCTGTTGTCAGGGTGATTGTCAAAGGAATAGGCTATAAGATGGTTTAGGCTAGTAGTGGCAATGCAGCTGCTATCGTGAAATTATATGAGAGCGAGGAAAGTAGGGCCTGCCTCCCTAGCTCACACCCCTATTTATTGAAGTAATAGCATGATGAGTAGGCAGCAGCCTCCTAGAAATATTTTGAAGATCAACACTATTTATATGAAAATGAAGCACTGGACAGACCAATTAGATGTCCAGCAAGCTTTGTTTAGCAGTCCCTAATTTCAAAACCTGCTTTTCGATAAGTAATACTATGGTCATTACTGAGTTCAATAGATACAAAATTTGAAAATGAATAATGGTAAGTAAATGTTCCACACTTTTACACTTTCTGTGGATATTGCTGATCACTGTGGTCAGGAAGATCTAGATTTGCAAGAAATTACAGATTTGCTAGTTAAAATTGTAGAAGCAAGAGAACGGAGACAGGCAGGTCTGATACTGCCTGCGTTGTAAGCCTTTGTCCCCATACAATTAACTTTGTGGAAGTACATTTAGGGGCATATTTAAGGGGATTTGGTGCAGGGCAGCGCACGGTAGCGGCTGCTTCCAAACTCATAAGTGAGGCGGGGAGCAGCGAGGGCAGCGGGGGCGAAACACACATTTAAAAAAACCACTTTCCTATGATGGCCGGCTGGCCGGTGTCTCTCTCCGTCCTCTTCTTCCTGCTCTGATCCTGCTACAGGATACAGGAAGCAACAGTCTCCAAGGCTCCCGATAGTCAATCACAACGTGTTGTGATTGGTCTGACTGCCGTGGACCGGCGCTTAGTCAGAGGATGGGGGCCTGGGCATGTTCTCCATTCAGGCTGTAATGCAGCCTGCATGGAGAATATGGAAAGTGCAAATGACTGTTTTGGGCGGCCCAAGAGGGTTGACCAAACAGTCATGGGCCCTTAGGAGTGAGCAGACCAATACCCCCTTCTCCTCTGTCCTCGGAGGGAGCAGCCCCTCCCTGCCCAGAAAACATGAGTTATTATCATTTTATGTTTCCTACTGGTGAGCAATGGGGCGACGCTTCTCCACCTTAGCGGACGAGCCACCACTGGCAGCGCAGCAAATCACCTTGCTACACTGCATCAAAGTGAAAGGGCAGGAATGCACGATATCTATGACATACACCACATTCCTGTCCTTTCTCCCTGTGCTGGCACTGTTTCAGCAGGCTATCGCCAATGCTGACACCCTTGCACCATTGTGCAGGAAGAGGCACCATCCTGCACAAAAACAATTCTGGGATGCTTTTTCCTCTTTCCATGTGTGCTGCAGAATGCTGCACACATACAAAGAAGAACAAATGAGGAGCAATAAAGTTATTTCTCCTCGTTGTGACTCCCTTTGAGAGGTATAACATTTTGGCACATCCCCAGGTTTACATGGTCTTGTAAATCTGGGGATGGGCCAAAACACACGGGTGTTGCATGGAAAGCCCCACCACAACGTTCATGCGATGCCTCTCTAGCACAGAGTATGGCAAAGCAGAGATTTGCACAGCCCTGCCTTACTCTATATCTATGAGGCCATTCTATGAGGCCATTCAAAGCCACACAAAGTAGTTTTGCGTGGCCTCATGCATATAATTTGGTGGTTTGCACTCCCATTGCGTCACAAAATGTGATACAACGGTGGTGCAAGGAGCTCATAAATATGCCCCTTAATTTTTCAGGGACAGGAAAGTCCAGTGAGTTCTACTCGCTATATAACTCGTCAAAAACATAGGGCCTTAATGCAAATTTGGTAGTCCTACAATGTACAGTACAACGTGCCGTCTGCTGTTGGACTGCCAACCAGATTGGGACCTTAATCCTGGTCTGGCGGGTGGTCGTGCGACTGTCTGACAGCGGTGGTCTTTTAGTCTCACACAAGAGCCTAACATACATGCCACATCGTGCAGAACTGGGGGTGCAAATCCAGGGAGGCACTACATGTGTGCCTCACATACATTCCCAGACCCAGATGTGGCAGGGGGCCCTTTGTTGCCTCTTTGCCACCCTTTTCATTTCAAAATCACTGCCGGGTCTTTTGGCATTTGATCCCCCCTCCGCTCTTTCCCTTTTCCTTCCAACGATCTTTGTTTTTTCTCCATTTCTAAATTTGGAACTGGAGTTTGTGGTCCTTCTCCTTGGCCGTCCTGGCTTAACAGGGAGATAGTATCTGGAACTACAGGTGACAGCATAGCAGCCTGACTCTTAACAGGTGGGCCAACAGAGACACTATATCAACAGTGGCTCAAGTGGGATACATATAACCGATGGTGATGACACAGATACACTCCTTTTAGTGAGTTCAATTTTTTTACTTATGACTCCCACTGCAGAAAACTGTCCAGGATCATACTTGATGTGGTAGCGATTATCTCCCTAATAATGGAGGGCTAATTGCTTTGGAACCTAGGTGTTAGCAAAGTGGGAAGGGCTTTACTGCGAATCCAGCAGCGCTCTTAGAGCTTCACTAAGTAACATAGGCGCCTCCCTTGTTCATTGAATCCTTAGGTCAGGTAGAATGCTGGGCCAAGAGGCAGGTAAAGCAAGATGTGGGCGGGAACCCACCTGTGTTAGTGTGCCCAATCATGCCCAAGACCTGGCCCAGTCAGAAACAGTAGCAATAGCAGCAACAAAGCATCCAAAAGGCTTGTAGAGTCTATTAAACTGTTAGTCTGTTACAGTCTTTGCATGCAGCGGCAGATAAAATATGTATTTGTGAGGAATAAAAGCAAAGCAGCATAAACCAGGAGCAGCCACTTACTTTCTCCCCTGAACTTGTTGATTTTTGGGGATGAATGCCGCCACAGCATCCCAATGCAGAATAAACTGTTGACACATTAGGAAACTGTAGGAATACCCGTTGGGACACCAGTATTCCACCAGTGCAGACTCTGTGCTCAGGGTTACTCTGAAGTACTCCAAGTGGCTCCAATCCAAGGCGCTTGAAGTGAGATGCGCTTCACCACAGCATCATCACAGGGTCAGGGAGGGTTTTCATGGAGGATTTCCTTCGTTAGTGAGGGGTGCCTCCAGAGGCTTTTGCAAGTTCAAAAATCCAGCATTAGTCCACTTCCCACTGCCCTCAGCTTCCCCGGTTGCAAAAAACTGCCCGCTGCCCTGCCCCCTGCCCGTACCCACCCCGCTCCCCGGATGACTCAAACACAGTGGCGGTATCAGCAGTTACAGCTGAGGCTGAGGGCTGCAAGCTGCAAAGCCTGAAGGACAAAGCCTGGCATGACTAGCGCAGCTGAGTCCTAGAGCCAGAACCAGGCCAAGAACCAGAAAAATGTCCTGCTACAGCACCTGTGTTGGAACAGAGAAGTCCCCACTACAGCAGTGGGTCTACTGCTAGCCTTCGTAAAGTTTCCAGTGAGCTCCATACCTGGCCATTCTGGCACATGACGTTCCGGCGGGCACGAGAACGGTTCACTAGGGAACAGGGGAGGAGGCTCCCTTAGAATAGCTACCAGAGTTTACAATTTGCAGAGTTCGAAGGCATAGTTTTATTATATCCGAACACTCCTACACAAAATTGGTGGATCCCAAGAGGAGGAGTTATGGCTTAGGCTCTGTGGACAGCGTGGCACTTTAATGCACACACTATAGGAGTGCACTAAGCTTGCCACATTCTAAAACGAGGTTATACACACCCTCGTGCAGGTAACAGTGGTCACGACTGATCTTGAGACTGCCCTCACATTGTTGGGTGTTCAGGGAAGCCCAGGCGCCACACTGATTTTTTTAAACTGGTCAACCTGCGGGTGGGGATAAGTAGTCTCAAAAACAGAAACTGACAAAAAATAAGAAAAGTAACCTCAGCCCGCACCTGCGAGATTGGATGGTGACCATGGAAATATGCAGACTTAGGGGCCGATTAGGATGGCGGTTTTTCCGCATCCTCCGGGCCGGCGGAAGTGTCCGCCGGCCTGGAGGATGCGGAAAAACCGCGGCGGAGACTCCAAAGACCCACCGCCAAATTAGGATGGCTGGTGGGTCTGATAATCTGTCCGCCGCTTTTCCGCCGCGGTCGGAAGGCGACCGCGGCGGAAAAGCACTAACATGTCTGGTGGTGTCTATCAGACACCGCCAGGCATATTAGGATGTCTGAAAATATATGCTTTTCCGCGGCGGCTTTACCGCCGTGGAAAAGCATACGGACCTTCACTTCGGGGGCCCGTTGCGGGCCCCCTGGGTGAAGGTGGGGTGGGGGGTGCACATGGGGGGTACCTATGGTACCCCCCTGCATTTGCGTGCACAATGCAGCAGGCACCGCGCGGTGCCTGCCGCTTTGTGCACGCAAATGCTGTGCATGGATTTTTTACATTGCGGCGGGTGCAGCTTGAAGCTGCACCCGCCGCAATGTTAGAGATAGAGGATGTGACCGCCACCCTGGCGGTCACATCCTAATTTGATCGGAGGGAACGCCGCAGCCCATGCGGACGTTCCCTCCTCCTCAGGGGTTGCGGACGGACTCAAGTCCGTCCGCGATCCTAATCGACCCCTAAGTGGGAAGATGGTATACTAGGGGAGGGGATGCCCCCATAAACACAATATGATATGGGGGATGGGGCGCAAAGAGCTAAGCAAACTGACAATGGTGAGTATAGTGCAGCACCTAAAGCCCGATGTTCCTAGCTGGATACTGGATCCTAGTCTGGGTGGAAGGGGAAGGGTATTTGATCATATTAAACCAATAAAAACATTACTAAAAGAAAACACAACTATTATGGCCATGGCCTTGGTGCATGACTTGGCCACAGGCCAACTTATTTTCCAAGAGGTCTCAGTGCATGGCCAAAGGCTTTGCACAGCTAGTTTGGACTGGAAATGGTCTGACACAGGGCCTGACCGACATCCAAGCCCTCTGCCCAGAAGTGGCTGAGCACAGCAGAAGGCTGCGTACATCTTGTTTAGTGTGGTGAGACCTAGCTGCAGGGCCTGATCAGTCAGATCTTGCGTTCAGAGCAGGCTGCATGTTGGTGAAGACCACTAATAGATGGTTCGCTGGGACAAGTCTGGGTGCAGAACCCACTGCATATGGCAGAAGGTCATGCACAATGAGCTGAGTAGGATGGGTTCTATAGGCAAGGCCAGCATAGGCCCAGCCCAATGCCCAGAGTCCGCTGCACACAGTCAAAGGTCATGCAGGGCTGGGTTGTGTGGCAAGGGACCTGAGCATATGGACTGGACATAAGTCAGGACCTGTGCACAGCATCTGTTGAGCAGGTTTACTTGAATGGTTCTGGAACTGACACAACGAGGAGAAATACTTTTATTTCCTCTCATATGTTCTTCTTTCTATGTATGCTGCATTCATGTGAACAATTTCACATGCTTTCATAACATCAGCAATACATAGAAAAAGTGCCACTTACTATGGCATGGTAACCAATAGCTTTGTTGCCAAATGCATGAGTGAGCCATGCATAACAACATTTTCAAGTGGTAATCTCACATCGGAAAGATATACACACCCATAATGTGTTGTAACACTGACACATGAGAGTAGTCATGCACAACAATGTTTAGCATTTTCTGTAACCAGGGGGTCCTGTGCAAACACAATACTTTAAATAGAGATTTGGAATGCCTTGACATTCAGTAAATGGGCAGAATATGTGCACTTTTTAAAAATTCAGTACGAGAGTTTCTGCATTTCGCCAAATAGCTCTCTGCTATTTTTTATGACTTTCAAATATAGAGAATACAGATGTCTTTTACAAGGTGTGAGTCACACAAGATCTCTAGGGACAGAGATCAAGAACCCAGCCGTAGTCTATGACTCTATTCCCAAAGCAGACAATGGTGTTGGAATAGTGTCAATAGTTCCAAAGAAGAAAAAAGGAAACAATGAAAAATATTCCTTTTTTTAGGTGTCCCCTCACTCACCAAGGTTGCCCCACTGTGACATGCTTCATCATAGGGGCCATCCCAGCCCTCTACGGACTGGGGCGTGCTGCGACTTGCGGAATTACGTAGGGGCACTTACAAAGGACTATGTGTGGTGCAAGGAATGTGATGTGAAGGAGTGGAGTATATGTGATTAGTTAAAATTACCTGCCTAGTGAGTTGCAAATACTTTATTCTGGCTCCCAGGTGGTAAACCTAAAAATGGGGTAGAAATGGTAGGGTACCTAAATTGTAATGGGTTTAGGTGTACCTAACAACTCCTGTCTGCCAACATGTTTCGTGTGTCCCCCTAGGACTTCCTCAGGGCTACACAGGGACCAGCCCTGTGTTCGCCACTCCTTATCCAAAGCCTAATAAGCTATTAAATATAAAAATAATAATTCAATGCTGCAAATAAATGAGGCATGCATCTGGTACCTATGCAACCACACTTAATCACGTGGTCCTGTAAAATAAAAGGAAAACAATAGTGATAGTTATGGGGTATCAAGTTCCCCTTGTAATTTCACATGACACACATATTGCATGGACCTTTAAGAATATTGACTGTGTTTCATGTGGCCCATTGATGTGAAGACGTTTTTGAAAACGTGGTTAAGCACCTCTTGGTGAGCACACAGTGAACACACACATAACACAACCACACTGTTGTGACTACGCTCACACAAAGACATTTTTACATACATGAAAAGAGGCTTAACTGTGCCCCATGGAATCGGTAGGGGTACAATATCCTGGTAGATCTGGGAAAAAGAGAATGGTGTCTGTTAGCCTTAGCTGTCTCCCTAGATAAATGTTTCCAAAAGGCTGGTAAAAGAACTAAGAGATTATACCAGTGTCTGTGCCTCCAAAAACGCTACAAAAAACACACTTACTTGCTGCCGGGATACCACAATCGGTCTCACCTAGGCAAACCCCTCCGGTCCGAATGTTAGTGGACCGAGGGCGGTGCCTGCTCATGTATCCTGCTTCCTGGTATGAGAATGGAAAGACTAGCGCATGTACACGCGGTGGTCACGTGTTTAACGGGCACCATCTTGGGTGTATTCCGGGATTCTGGTACAGTTTTTTATAATATTTAACTCGTAGGGGCCTCGTTTTTGAAAAATAAGTATTTACGGATTCACACACTATGGGCTCAAAAAAGTAAAAATCTCTGGGCAATTGTATAAAATCAGACATAATTCCTGATATGTGATAGTATCCAAAGGAGCGGGCGCCATCTTGTGTGTACCCTCGGATCTTCCACTATTAAAAACTATTTTTTCACATGAAAGGGGTCTCGTTTTTGAAAATGATAAATTACTCATTCTCATGTTAACAGTTGGTATATTATGAGTATCTCCCCTTTGTTTGGTTAAAAAACGATTTTTGACCAGTTTCTTTAAATTTCTTGTCGTATATTACTAGGGTATTAACACAGTGTTATTCTGACCGTATGGTGTTTTCAAATACTTGAGTTAGGTGCCACTAGTGGTAGTAGTTGTTGTTTTTCCCTTCATGTATATCTGAAGGGATGGATGCATATATAGTAGTGTTACAACACCTATTATTGGGCCAGTCTCCCAATACATCTAGACAAGGGTCTGTGCCTTCTTTTCTCACTTCATATTTGTGGGAACCTGCTGTCTGAGTGGTTGTCTATGTCAGTTGCCCCCATGGTATGTCATCATTTAGACCCAAGACGTGAGACCTAAGCTTGAAGATCCAGCGTTGCTCTTTTTCCAGTAGTTTCTTTTCTAGGTCATATTGTGGCTGTAGAGTCTCAAGGACCACCCAGTTGAAGTCGTTGGTGGTGTGTCCCTTTTCTAAGAAATGTGAGGTCATTTTGGTGTTAGAATGTTTGCATCTAAAGCTGCTGCGGTGTTCTATCATGCGTGTGCAGACCTTTCTTGTCGTCATACCAATATAGTGCAAATTGCACGCACACGTGATCATATAGACCACGCCTTTGGTATTACAATTGGAGTATGACCTTATGTCCCAAGTGACCCCATTGTTGAATGTCACTTTCTTAGTTGCCTTTGTTAGATGGCAAACGCTGCAATCCGTGCATGGATAGTGACCAAGTGGCAACGGATGTAAAAGACGTACTTTTCCCACCTTTTATCTTGGCCTGGTATGTACCAACATGTCTTTCAGGTTTCTCCCTTTTCGGTGGCTGAACATAGGTAACGCCAGATCTAGGCCCCCGCTGTTTAGGGTACTCCAATGTTTTCTCACATTCTTTGATACCTTATCAGAAGCCATATTATAAGTGGTGATACAAATCGGTCTCCTATCGCTGTCGCTACTTGGTACAGGGATAGTCTTTGGTTCCAGGAGAGCGTCCCGGTTGTTATTGGACGCTCTCTTCTTTGCTTTTGAGACTATGTGTGAGGGGTAGTTTCTTTGCTGCAGTCTCTTGCTCAGATCCTTAGCTTGTTTCTCATAATCACATTTCTCTGTGCAATTCCGCCTTAGGCGCAAGAACTGCCCAAATGGCAAATTTTCCTTCAGTTGTCTTGGGTGAAAGCTTTCGAATTTTAACAAGCCATTCCTAGCCGTGGGTTTAAAATGTGTGGTGGTTACAAGTTTCCCATTCTTTACTCTTATATTTAGGTCTAGGAAAACCAGTTCTGATCTGCTCAGGGTGGACGTGAACTTAAGGAAGGGGTCCTGCTGGTTTAGCCAATTTAGAAATAGTTCAATTTCACTTTCATCACCCTCCCAGATTAGTAGCACATCGTCAATATAGCGCTTCCACATATTTATGTGGCCTGAGTGTGGGTTGTCATGAGTCAAGATCTTCTTCTTCTCTAGCTGGTGTACATAGAGGCCTGCCACACTCGGCGCAAAAGTACTACCCATGCTTGTGCCATGTCTTTGGCGGTACAGGGTATCTTAGAACAGGAAAAAAATCTCCGTGAGTGCCAGGCGACAACACTCAAGTACACAATGCCTGGGTGTCTTGTATTGCCACGTGCTCTCAAAGAGCACTTCCTCAAGACTTTCAAGGGTTTCCATCCTTTTATGAATCTTTGGGATCGTATAAAAGTAGGGTACTCTGGGGTTCTTGTTTTCCAGGAAATCCGCTTCCTTCTTAGTAAGCCAGTCGTTGATAAGGGATTCCTCTATCAAGCTGGTGATCTCTACTCTTATCCTTTCAGTGGGGTCATCCGCTAAGGGCTCATAGTTTCTTTGATCTGCCAGCAGGTGGATGCACTCACGATCGTAGTCCTCTGTGTTGAGTACCACTGTAGCACCGCCTTTGTCGGCGGGTTTGATTGTGAGGCTGGTGTCATTCGATAGCTGTTGTATTGCCTCTTTCTCTAGTCTACTAGTGTTGTAGAATGTATTTGATAAACGGGGATCTAAGTCGGTTACATCTTTGAGAACCGCTTTCTCGAATGCAAGGAGCTCCACTGGCAAACTCGCTGCAGGGGGAGTGAACGTGGATTTTCGCTTCAATCCATTATTGCTTGTGTCCCCTCCAGGTGACGGTCTGTCTTTAAAAAATACTTGCAATTTGATAGTGCGAATAAATTCTTTTAATTCGCAGCAAAATTTGAACTTGTCCAAAGTAGCTGTTGGGACAAAACCCAGGCCCTTCTCCAACACACTTGTCTGATCCTTGGTCAGGATTTTATCTGAAAGGTTTACCACCAAACCTACTGGTTGCTCGTTGATGTAGCACTCACTGGGCCTTGGCTCCGTGTACGTGCCCGGCCGGTCTCTAGGGGCTGTGCCCATTGTACCTGCTGACCTCTCGTCTTGCCTCTTCCCGGCCTGTTGCCTCTCGATAAAAAAGACGGGTGTTGGTTTCCTACTGACTGAGTATTGTCCCAGTATGGGAAAGGTTGTTGCGGATAAGCGTGTTGGAATTGTGGCGGGCCATAGTAAAATTGGGGGGGTGGAGGTGGTCCTGCAAAAGGTGGCCACCCATAGCCACCTCTGTTTCTCATCCTGCCACCTCTAGATCGTCTTGTCCTAGGCTGATTACGGTTATAGTTGGAGTCTGATGAGTCAGAACCTGTATCTGAACCCCCGCTGTCTGTGTTGTAGCCAGCATTTCTTCCCGAGGGGACACAGTCTTCCTTGATATAAGGATAGACCTTCTCATGAGAGAACGCTTTTTTGTCTTTGTGAAATTTCACGTACTTGGTGTCTTTTAGCGAGATTTCAAATTCACTCATTTTTTTATTTAGTTCATCTAATCTCTTCTTGAGCTCAGCTGGTGTCTGGAAAGTTTTTAATTTCACCTCCAGATCTTGAATTTCTATTTTCATATTCTCTGCTATGCGGGCCGCCGTCTTTACAATTAAGACCAGCCAGTCTCGTGTGCAATGCCAGCTGATTAGGGACCAGTCTTTTTTAAAGGCTAGGTCCTTTTGAAAGATGAAAGGTTCATTTTTCACAATTAAACCCAGTGGAGCTGAGTTTGCCCTTAGGTACTCGCTCATCATTATTCCGTGTATAATAGTTTGACAAGGTTCCGTTTAAGTTCAGTAACTTCATCCCAACGTTGGCTGGCCTCGCTAGTATCCCTATTTGCACTGCCAGTGAGTGGAAGCATGGAAGCTATTATTTGGTCTACCTCAGCCTCGCTGAATGTGAGGCCTGTAACTTCTGTCATGATGATATTTGTGATTGTGAGGGTGTGCTTGCAATCGTGTGTGCTACAAGAGAGTGTGCTGGAAGAGGGAAAAAAATGTTTTTATTAATTTTATCTAATAAGAATTTAAGCAAATTCTCCCACAGCTGCACACTGCATATAACTACATTAACAAAAAGGGAGGTAGAGGGAGAAAGGCTAGGGCTCACCCTCCTAGTATTAATAAGTCACACAAGATCTCTGGGGACAGAGATCAAGAACCCAGCCGTAGTCTATGACTCTATTCCCAAAGCACACAATGGTGTTGGAATAGTGTCAATAGTTCCAAAGAAGAAAAAAGGAAACAATGAAAAATATTCCTTTTTTTAGATGTCCCCTCACTCACCAGGGTTGCCCCACGGTGACCTGCTTCATCATAGGGGCCATCCCAGCCCTCTACGGACTGGGGCGTGCTGCGACTTGCGGAATTACGTAGGAGCACTTACAAAGGACTATGTGTGGTGCAAGGAATGTGATGTGAAGGAGTGGAGTATATGTGATTAGTTAAAATTACCTGCCTAGTGAGTTGCAAATACTTTATTCTGGATCCCAGGTGGTAAAGCTAAAAATGGGGTAGAAATGGTAGGGTGCCTAAATTGTAATGGGTTTAGGTGTACCTAACAACTCCTGTCTGCCAACATGTTTCGTGCGTCCCCCTAGCACTTCCTCAGGGCTACACAGGGACCAGCCCTGTGTTCGCCACTCCTTATCCAAAGCCTAATAAGCTATTAAATATAAAAATAATAATTCAATGCTGCAAATAAATGAGGCATGCATCTGGTACCTACGCAACCAAACTTAATCACGTGGTCCTGTAAAATAAAAGGAAAACAATAGTGATAGTTATGGGGTATCAAGTTCCCCATGTAATTTCACATGACACACATATTGCATGGACCTTTAAGAATATTGACTGTGTTCTTGATCTCTGTCCCCAGAGATCTTGTGTGACTTATTAATACTAGGAGGGTGAGCCCTAGCCTTTCTCCCTCTACCTCCCTTTTTGTTAATGTAGTTATATGCAGCGTGCAGCTGTGGGAGATTTTGCTTAAATTCTTATTAGATAAAATTAATAACAACATTTCTTTCACTCTTCCAGCACACACTCTTGTAGCACACACGATTGCAAGCACACCCTCACACTCACAAATATCATCATGACAGAAGTTACAGGCCTCACATTCAGCGAGGCTGAGGTAGACCAAATAATAGCTTCCATGCTTCCACTCACTGGCAGTGCAAATAGGGATACTAGCGAGGCCAGCCAACGTTGAGATGAAGTTACTGAACTTAAACGGAACCTTGTCAAAACTATTATACACGGAATAATGATGAGCGAGTACCTAAGGGCAAACTCAGCTCCTTGGGGTTTAATTGTGAAAAATGAACCTTTCATCTTTCAAAAGGACCTAGCCTTTAAAAAAGACTGGTCCCTAATCAGCTGGCATTGCACACGAGACTGGCTGGTCTTAATTGTAAAGATGGCGGCCCGCATAGCAGAGAATATGAAAATAGAAATTCAAGATCTGGAGGTGAAATTAAAAACTTTCCATCCTGGAGCCCCTTTCCAAGTTCGCGGATACGTTCTTGAGACCTCTTGTACAAAAGACAGAAACATACCTACAGGATACCAAGGCAGTGGTGTGTCTATTAAAAGATCTGGACTTCAATCCCACCACTCAGATCTTGGTGGGACTTGATGTAGAAAGTCTATACACGAGCCTGCCCCACAAAGAAACCCTTGAAATTCTTGAGGAAGTGCTCTTTGAGAGCACGTGGCAATACAAGATACCCGGGCATGTGGTACTTGAGTGTTGTCGCCTGGCACTCACGGATAATTTTTTCCTGTTCCAAGATACCCTGTACCGCCAAAGACATGGCACAAGCATGGGTAGTACTTTTGCGCCGAGTGTGGTAGGCCTCTATGTACACCAGCTAGAGAAGAAGAAGATCTTGACTCATGACAACCCACACTCAGGCCACATAAATATGTGGAAGCGCTATATTGACGATGTGCTACTAATCTGGGAGGGTGATGAAAGTGAAATTGAACTATTTCTAAATTGGCTAAACCAGCAGGACCCCTTCCTTAAGTTCACGTCCACCCTGATCAGATCAGAACTGGTTTTCCTAGACCTAAATATAAGAGTAAAGAATGGGAAACTGGTAACCACCACACATTTTAAACCCACGGCTAGGAATGGCTTGTTAAAATTCGAAAGCTTTCACCCAAGACAACTGAAGGAAAATTTGCCATTTGGGCAGTTCTTGCGCCTAAGGCGGAATTGCACAGAGAAATGTGATTATGAGAAACAAGCTAAGGATCTGAGCAAGAGACTGCAGCAAAGAAACTACCCCTCACACATAGTCTCAAAAGCAAAGAAGAGAGCGTCCAATAACAACCGGGACGCTCTCCTGGAACCAAAGACTATCCCTGTACCAAGTAGCGACAGCGATAGGAGACCGATTTGTATCACCACTTATAATGTGGCTTCTGATAAGGTATCAAAGATTGTGAGAAAACATTGGAGGACCCTAAACAGCGGGGGCCTAGATCTGGCGTTACCTATGTTCAGCCACCGAAAAGGGAGAAACCTGAAAGACATGTTGGTACATACCAGGCCAAGAGAAAAGTTGGGAAAAGTATGTCTTTTACATCCGTTGCCACTTGGTCACTATCCATGCACGGACTGCAGCGTTTGCCATCTAACAAAGGCAACTAAGAAAGTGACATTCAACAATGGGGTCACTTGGGACATAAGGTCATACTCCAATTGTAATGCCAATGGCGTGGTCTATATGATCACGTGTGCGTGCAATTTGAACTATATTGGTATGACGTCAAGAAAGGTCTGCACACGCATGATAGAACACCGCAGCAGCTTTAGATGCAAACATTCTAACACCAAAATGACCTCACATTTCTTAGAAAAGGGACACACCACCAACGACTTCAACTGGGTGGTCCTTGAGACTCTACAGCCACAATATGACCTAGAAAAGAAACTACTGGAAAAAGAGCAACGCTGGGTCTTCAAGCTTAGGTCTCAGTCTTGGGTCTAAAAGATGACATACCATGGGGGCAACTGACATAGACAACCACTCAGACAGCAGGTTCCCACAAATATGAAGTGAGAAAAGAAGGCACAGACCCTTGTCTAGATGTACTGGGATACTGGCCCAATAATAGGTGTTGTAACACTACTATATATGCATCCATCCCTTCAGATATACATGAAGGGAAAAACAACAACTACTACCACTAGTGGCACCTAACTCAAGTATTTGAAAACACCATACGGTCAGAATTTCAGCGCGAGCGCTATCCATGCAGCGTCTGTCTTGTGGCAATCTCAGCTTTTAAAACACCCGTTTTGTATTTTATTTAGAATTTGCTTTTAGAATTTTCCCCTGGTCTTACCTTGCCTGGCCTCGCATTCCCCCACCTCTTCCATCTCACCTGCACTCTAATTGTGGTACCTCACCGCGTTTTGCGGGTCCTTCGCCCCTGACTCGTGGCGGCCATCTTGGGTGAGTGGGTTCCAGCGCACCAGCAAGTCCTCTCTCCATTTCGTTTGGAGACTATTTAGGGAGGCTTGATTGTGCAGCGCGTTCTATTTCAGCGCGAGCGCTATCCATGCAGCGTCTGTCTTGTGGCAATCTCAGCTTTTAAAACACCCGTTTTGTATTTTATTTAGAATTTGCTTTTAGAATTATCCCCTGGTCTTACCTTGCCTGGCCTCGCATTCCCCCACCTCTTCCATCTCACCTGCACTCTAATTGTGGTACCTCACCGCGTTTTGCGGGTCCTTCGCCCCTGACTCGTGGCGGCCATCTTGGGTGAGTGGGTTCCAGCGCACCAGCAAGTCCTCTCTCCATTTCGTTTGGAGACTATTTGGGGAGGCTTGATTGTGCAGCGCGTTCTATTTCAGCGCGAGCGCTATCCATGCAGCGTCTGTCTTGTGGCAATCTCAGCTTTTAAAACACCCGTTTTGTATTTTATTTAGAATTTGCTTTTAGAATTATCCCCTGGTCTTACCTTGCTGGCCTCGCATTCCCCCACCTCTTCCATCTCACCTGCACTCTAATTGTGGTACCTCACCGCGTTTTGCGGGTCCTTCGCCCCTGACTCGTGGCGGCCATCTTGGGTGAGTGGGTTCTAGCGCACCAGCAAGTCCTCTCTCCATTTCGTTTGGAGACTATTTAGGGAGGCTTGATTGTGCAGCGCGTTCTATTTCAGCGCGAGCGCTATCCATGCAGCGTCTGTCTTGTGGCAATCTCAACTTTTAAAACACCCGTTTTGTATTTTATTTAGAATTTGCTTTTAGAATTATCCCCTGGTCTTACCTTGCCTGGCCTCGCATTCCCCCACCTCTTCCATCTCACCTGCACTCTAATTGTGGTACCTCACCGCGTTTTGCGGGTCCTTCGCCCCTGACTCGTGGCGGCCATCTTGGGTGAGTGGGTTCCAGCGCACCAGCAAGTCCTCTCTCCATTTCGTTTGGAGACTATTTAGGGAGCCATGCTTACGCGCAGCGGCTACGCGCAGCGGGGACGCCAGATTGATGCCAGAGTTCAGCCCGTCTGTGCCCGTCCGGGCCCAGACGGGCCCAGGGCCAGTCCTTATGCCCGATTTATTGGAGCCTCCTCGTACTTGTACCATGTATGGGAGGGAGGAACTCATGTCCTGGCGGCCTTTCCACCCTATTACTTGCAAATTCGCCCAGGTAGGATCATTACCGTTTCTGCCTTGTAGGGCTTGTACTGTGGGTCGGAACACGGCTCCCGTTAAGTCAGTGCTCTCCATGGCGTTATTGAATTGTCGGTCTCTACCTAGTCATGCTACTGAGATCAATTCCCTTATTTTGGACTATGACCTGGATGTGCTATTCCTTACTGAGACCTGGATCTCCTCCAGCTCGGGCCCTGACATCGTCAGAGCACTCCCTCCAGGCTTTCTCATATCCCATCGGGACAGGCCTGTGGGGAGGGGAGGAGGAGTCGCTATCCTCTACAGGGACTCACTAGTTTGTAAGGCTCAGGATGGAGGAGTGAGCGACTGTGAGAGCTATCAGTTCTCTCTTCGCTTATCACCTACGGCATCTATGGCGGGTTTGCTTATTTATCGTCCACCAGGAACCTTGGGAAATTTTATCAACTCCCTACTAGAAACAACTGCGCTTCTGGCCTCCTCAACGGGTAACTTTGTCATCCTAGGTGATCTCAACATCCACCTTGACGACCCTTCCAATTCTCTGGGAGCAGATCTGCTAGGTGATCTCAAAACTTTTGGGTTCAACCTGGCCAACTCGGGTGCCACACATGGGAAAGGCCACCTGCTGGACCCTATATTCTCCAACTCGATTGGCCTCAGAGCATTCCCACCGCTGGCTCTGCCTTGGACAGACCACTTTATGGTGCCTGCCCAGTGGCAGTTCGACATCCCAGCTGCGCTGGCCCCTAGGGTTTACACCATGGATAGAACCTGGTCTAGGCTCCCAGTTGATAAATGGGCGGCACATTTGGAGGCGTCGCGGCCTCCCCCTGGGTCCAATCCGCTAGTCGCGGATGAGAATCTTAACACCTGGCTTACCAACTCACTGGATGCTCTCCTCCCCAAAAAGAAACAACTCACTAGGGGTAAGAGAGTGGGATCTGCGCCCTGGTATACATCTGAGTTGAGGACACTGAGGAAGGGCTGCAAGAGGCTGGAGCGGACATGGAGGAAAGATTGGAGCGAAACGAGCCGGAGAGAATATCGGACGGCTCTTAGTACCTACAAATCTGCTATTTGGGTAGCTAAATCTGGATTCTTTGCGGAGAGAATTGGCTCTGCGGCCAACTCCTCGAAGGAATCATTTCGGGTCATTAAAGAACTTTTGAAAGCCCCCGAACCTCAGGTCATTCACGAGGACCCACGTGAGAAATGTTCCGAACTGGCCTCCTTTTTCAAGACAAAAATTGATAACATCCTTGCATCTCTCCCCCGGCTTACCGAGGATGTTGCCTCGGATGGTAGCCCAGGGCTTCAGTCCAGGGTGCGCTCGGTAGAGCTGGTCTCTCTCGGCCCTGTCACCGTGGAAGAAGTTTTCACAGCTTTGATAACCATGAAAAGTGGTTCTCCGAAAGACCCTGCACCCATGAAGTACTTGAAGCAGGTAGCCCCTACCATCGGTCGGCCAGTGACGGACCTTATAAATCTGTCTCTTGCCCAAGGAGTGGTACCCCCTAGCTGGAAGGGAGCGGTTGTGAAGGCTCTTTTGAAGAAGCCTAACTTGGACCCAGCCGACCTCGCTAATTTTAGGCCTATCTCCCTGCTCCCCGGCCTTAGTAAGGTGGCGGAGAAGCTGGTGAATAGTCGCCTATCGGGATTCCTGGAGTCCAATTCCCTTCTGGCCAAATCCCAAACTGGCTTTCGTCCCGGTCAGGGGACCGATACTGCCCTGCTGGCAGTCGTGGAGAGTGCAAGGAGCATTTTGGACTCAGGGGGATCGGTGGCAGTGATCCTCCTGGACCTTAGTGCTGCCTTTGACACCGTAGACCATCAGGTGCTTCTCCGTCAGCTGTCGGGGTGGGGGTCTCCGGGATGGCCCTCAAGTGGTTCACTTCCTTTTTGGAAGGTCGGACATTTGAGGTGTGGGAAGGCCATGAGAAATCATCCTCAGTACCTCTCCACTGTGGTGTGCCACAGGGCTCATCGCTGAGCCCTACCTTATTTAACATTTATATGGCCCCCCTGGAGAGTGTGGTACTGCCTCTGGGGATCTATGCTGATGATACCCAGCTGGTGGTAGGTCTTCCCCAGGTAACTCACCATCCTGACCGGCTGCACACATGCCTGGATAAGATCTTTACGTGGATGTGTAGCTCAGCTCTTAAGCTCAACGGCTCCAAAACGGAACTGATGTTGCTTGGGAACTCCCCTCCCTCTTTACCACCTAGCAGTTGGCCCAGCTACCTGGGACCCGTAGCCACCCCCAAGCAGGAGATCAAGAGCTTGGGGGTGTGGCTTGAGCAGGACCTTTCTTTTAAAACACACGCAAAAAAGATCTCAGGCGTGTCTTTCGGCCTGCTCCGATCAGCCCGGAAGATCCTACCTCTTCTCCCAGCGGCCTCTAGGAGGTTACTTATTCAGGGGCTTATCATCTCGCGGCTGGACTTCAGTAACGTACTGTTTTTGGGCGCCCCAGAGTCCACCCTAAACAAACTGCAGCAAGTGCAGAATGCGGCCGCCAGGCTCCTGACGGACATTCCTAGGCGCCAGTCGGCTCGCCCTGCACTGAAGGCGCTACATTGGCTCCCCGTCAGAGAGAGGGTGAAATTTAAGGCACTCTGTGTAGCCCATAAGATACTACAGGGGAAAGGCCCACCCATTCTGGGGGATATGGTCCAGTCTTACAAGGCCTCCCGCTCTCTCCGCTCTGACCATCAACATCTGCTGCAGGTTATGAGGGCGAGGAAGGCGAGAACAGGTGGTAGAAGATTCTCTATAAATGTGGCCATCCTGTGGAACTCTCTCCCCCTGTACCTGCGCTCGGAAGCGAGCTTTTTACGGTTTCGTAAACTTTTAAAAACTTTCCTGTTCCCTGCCTAATCCTGGTGCTTTGTGTGGTAGTGGCTTTCTCTGGAGCGCGGGGATGCCTAATGGTAACCAGGCGCTATATTAAAACTCGTTAATAATAATAATAATAATAATAATAATAACACTGTGTTAATACCCTAGTAATATACAACAAGAAATTTAAAGAAACGGGTCAAAAATCGTTTTTTAACCAAACAAAGGGGAGATACTCATAATATACCAACTGTTAACATGAGAATGAGTAATTTATCATTTTCAAAAACGAGACCCCTTTCATGTGAAAAAATAGTTTTTAATAGTGGAAGATCCGAGGGTACACACAAGATGGCGCCCGCTCCTTTGGATACTATCACATATCAGGAATTATGTCTGATTTTATACAATTGCCCAGAGATTTTTACTTTTTTGAGCCCATAGTGTGCGAATTCGTAAATACTTATTTTTTCCAAAACGAGGCCCCTATGAGTTAAATATTATAAAAAACTGTACCTGAATCCAGGAATACACCCAAGATGGCGCCCGTTAAACACGTGACCACCGCGTGTACATGCGCTAGTCTTTCCATTCTCATACCAGGAAGCAGGATACATGAGCAGGCACCGCCCTCGGTCCACTAACATTCGGACCGGAGGGGTTTGCCTAGGTGAGACCGATTGTGGTATCCCGTCAGCAAGTAAGTGCGTTTTTTGTAGCGTTTCTGGAGGCACAGACACTGGTATGATCTCTTAGTTCTTTTACCAGCCTTTTGGAAACATTTATCTAGGGAGACAGCTAAGGCTAACAGACACCATTCTCTTTTTCCCAGATCTACCAGGATATTGTACCCCTACCGATTCCATGGGGCACAGTTAAGCCTCTTTTCATGTATGTAAAAATGTCTTTGTGTGAGCATAGTCACAACAGTGTGGTTGTGTTATGTGTGTGTTCACTGTGTGCTCACCAAGAGGTGCTTAACCACGTTTTCAAAAACGTCTTCACATCAATGGGCCACATGAAACACAGTCAATATTCTTAAAGGTCCATGCAATATGTGTGTCATGTGAAATTACAAGGGGAACTTGATACCCCATAACTATCACTATTGTTTTCCTTTTATTTTACAGGACCACGTGATTAAGTTTGGTTGCGTAGGTACCAGATGCATGCCTCATTTATTTGCAGCATTGAATTTTTTTTTTATATTTAATAGCTTATTAGGCTTTGGATAAGGAGTGGCGAACACAGGGCTGGTCCCTGTGTAGCCCTGAGGAAGTGCTAGGGGGACGCACGAAACATGTTGGCAGACAGGAGTTGTTAGGTACACCTAAACCCATTACAATTTAGGTACCCTACCATTTCTACCCCCTTTTTAGCTTCACCACCTGGGAACCAGAATAAAGTATTTGCAACTCACTAGGCAGGTAATTTTAACTAATCACATATACTCCACTCCTTCACATCACATTCCTTGCACCACACATAGTCCTTTGTAAGTGCTCCTACGTAATTCCGCAAGTCGCAGCACGCCCCAGTCCGTAGAGGGCTGGGATGGCCCCTATGATGAAGCAGGTCACCGTGGGGCAACCCTGGTGAGTGAGGGGACACCTAAAGAAAGGAATATTTTTCATTGTTTCCTTTTTTCTTCTTTGGAACTATTGACACTATCCCAACACCATTGTGTGCTTTGGGAATAGAGTCATAGACTACGGCTGGGTTCTTGATCTCTGTCCCCAGAGATCTTGTGTGACTTATTAATACTAGGATGGTGAGCCCTAGGCTTTCTCCCTCTACCTCCCTTTTTGTTAATGTGTTTTTACAAGGTGTGGTCAGGTTTCAGGCAAAATAACCTTTCTTGGAAGTAGTTGCTCTCTCAGAAGCATTACATCACAATCGGAACCATGGGCTATAAGGATGTGATTTTTTTTCTGCTGGCAAATGTGTGCTAAAGTACAGATTAGTCTTGTTTATGTAGTTTTCAAAGCTTCACTTTGACGAAGCGAAGTTTGTATCACTCATTTATCACTATGAAAACTGAACATGCTGCAATAAGCGAAGCTGAAAATGGTTATGGCTAAAACCCAATGTGCAAACGGTAATCCAACATACTATTGTGGAAAGAAAATAATATGGCGAGACATAAATATTGTGTCTTAAATATCATGATGGCAAAAAAATCATGGGTCAGAATTAAAGATTTTTAAATATGATTTAATATTGGTAATATATTGTTGCATTTTATATGATTATATCAGGGAATATAAGGGAATAGTAAACAGTAAAATAACTCCTGAAAAATCCAACACTTTCTCCAATGTGGTTAAGTTTGTATTTGAAATAGAAAATCTGCCCTTTCTCCCCAAAGTTCAACAATTTCCCTTATCTAGATAAGTGTGGGGTAGTAAACGTACTCCCCCCACCCCCCAAGAACTACACAATCCACAATGTGGTCAAGGTTGGAGTTAGAATAGTAAATATGCCCCCCACAGTAAAGCACTTTCCCTAATGCTGGCAAATTTGGAGTTGGAATAAAATCTTAACCCCTTACCCACAAAGGTTAACACGTTCCTCAAAGTGGTTAAGTTTTGGAGTTGTAATAATAAATGTAACCTACCCCCTCTGACCCCCAAATGTACAATGTTTTCCTTAATATTGTAATGTTTGGATTTGGAATAGTAAACTTGAACCCCTCCAGAATCCAACAGTTTCCCAATGTGGTTAGGTTTTGGTTGTCAATACTAAGGGCCTTATTATGAGGTCCGACCACCACCACTTCGGGTCCGCCTGCAGTATTATGAGTGTGTTGGTCAGACCACCACAGGACTCCTACGTCCGCCGGGATCCTGGATCCTGTGGTGGTGACACAGTGGTCAGGAGCAAAAATGTGCTGGCTGTGCCTCTCTGGCACTGCAGAGCATATTATGAGCTGCCTCCCACCGCCCATTTCATAACAATGAACCCGCCATGAAAAGGGTGGTGGAGAGGCAACTAAGGAGGCTGTAGCAGGGCCCTTGCCTCTCCTAGACCTGGGGTGAATGCAGGGGGGGACATGTTGTGCCCCTCTGCATTTGCCCCCGTTCCTGCACTGTGTAGCATGCATGACATGGTGCATGCCACACAGTACAGAAACGTGCAGTCGCCGCTCTCAGGGCGGTGGTCTGCATGTTAGGCTCTCCTATGAGCCTAACAGACCCTTGCCTCGAGACCGCCGCAGCACTTCCCACCCACCATGGATTACACTCCTAATCCAGCAGGCGGGCACATTACGGGCTTGGTGGTCCTCCTGTCAGCGCGGTGGTGGTGGGCTGACAGGAGCACCACCCAACTCGTAATAAGGCCCTAAATATGAAACCAGCACATCCAACACTTTCCCATATATGAGTTGGTTTGGAGTGGGAATAGTATTTCTACCCCCCACACTGTGCTGAAATTTAGAGTGGGAGTAGTAATTTAGACATTCCCCAAATAATAACACTTTCTACAACATGGCTATGTTTCTGTTGGGAATAGTAAATCTGATATACTCATAAACTGTCAAAAATCATTTTGCATTTTCTAATTTTTTCATTAAAAAGTAAGTTATATTAATTTATTTTACTGTCATATACATTTTCTAAACATCACTTTTTTTATATTTCTTATTTCCAAGAAAATTTTTTTAAAACTTGAGAATAATTATCATTAAACATGATATAGTAGAGTTCGTACATTTGCGTTTGTAGTTGTACAATATTTAAACATGTTGTTCAGTAATTTTTTTAACAAAAGTGTAGTTTTTAGCATTACTTACATTTTTAAACACTATGATAAATTAAAGCATACTGATAAATTAGTTTTGTTTTTTCATCAGTTTTCATTATATATTTACACATAAAACATGTTTGAACTTTTTAAACACTGACTTTTTTTACATTATTAACATGTTGTTTATTTTTTTTATAAATATTAAGAAATAAAAAACATTTTATAACACTGACTTCCACACAAGAATGTAAAACATTTTTAAGGCTTCTGACAGTTTCTTTGATTTTGCATTCTTTCTTATTCATTTTGGACTGTTTGTGGAGTTTACAGTGCGGTTTCCGATTGCTCGTGTCCAGCACCATTTTCTAAGGGTGGGTGGTGGGGGGTAATTGCTTAAACTTAGTTAGACTACTCTTTGTTGAATATTGTTTCAGTGTATTGTTTTTAGTGTAACATGTGTTAGTACTTTATGGTATTGCACTGGGCCTTATTGTGAAATCTAATGTTTATTTGCATTTTATATGTGTGTTCAATATGTTTGCATTGATTTTAATGATTTTCTACTTTGTTTTAAACTAGGGTTGTAAATGTTTTTTAGGGGCTGTTATTGTTTTTTCCTTTGCATGTTTTTTTCCGAAGGTCCCACTTTATTGTTACCCTCGATGTATTTTTTTAAACTAAATGAATAAACTATATTAACAACTACTACTACTACAACTACTAAAAAGCATTTAAGTTCGATTTGATAGGTTGTTTGAATAGTTTTGCACTGTCTATGGCACAGGCCAACTAGTGTTTTGTTATTTATTTAATATAAATTAGATTTACTTTGACATATTTCTATATTTATTTCTATATTTAATGTAATAGCATGTGTTTTACTTAGAATTTCAATTTTACGGTGCATGATATATTTTTATTTTATTATTGTTAGTTTTCCTTAGGTTTAATGCGTAGGCAATATTTGTCATTTCTTTGGTTTCTTACAATATTGCTGTAATTTGGATAAGTTGCCCTAAATGTTAGTGTGTTTAATGTTTAGGTTTATCCACAACATTTATGTTTTTAATACTTTCGGAGCAATATTTGTCTGTAATGATATTGGTTTTCTCAAAAAAGTATCATGTAACTGTGCAAGCACTTTGGGCCTTAGTATGACTTGGGCGGTCCTCTTGTAAGACCGCCACGGCAGCGCACACAGAAGGATTGCCAAGGCATTGGGCACCTGCTCGCCGGATTCCGAGTTGAATCCAGGGCAGGAAGGTGGTGCGGTGGCAGTCTAATCGCGGTGGTATGTTGCGGTCAAAGGAGAGCCGAACATGCAGACCGCCAGCTGTATATTCCTACAGGATGTAGCATGCACCATGTCGTACATGTCACACTGTGCAGGGACGAAGGTGCAATTGTAGGGGGGCACAAAAGGTACCTCCCTGCATGCACCCCCATCTCCAGATTCGGCCAAGAGCCCTGTTAGGGCCCCATTACCTCCATCCCCCCACTCTTTTCATGGCAGGCTCCCCACCATGAAAAGAGTGGTGGAGAGACAAGTCGTAATAAGCGTGATGGTGCCAGCATCGGTACCGCCAGCATACTACTTCCCCTATCCGAACTGCGACCACAGCAGAATCCTGGTTCCCGGCGGACACAGTGGTCCTGTGCCTGTGGTGGCGGTGATCGGACCGCCACAACAAGTACAACGGTCCTCAGGAATGCCGTAAACTTAATGAGGCCCTTTGTGTCTTGACTGGTCATACATATTCCACTAAAAGAAATTACTAGGGAAAACAAGGGGGACCCTGTAGGTAGCCGTGGACCAAGGGTTTAAGTCAATTTCAAAAGAACAAGGGTCCAGAGCAATTAGGAGGATATACAATAATAATAACAAGACAAACCGTGGTAGTCTGCTATATATTTATCCAAGTCCAGCCGGACAGGGATTTTATTTTCAAAACAATAGTTGAATTTGGTGTGATCTTATTGCATAGACAACATTAGACAATTAGAGAGCACAGTCCTGTGCTTCACCTCAGAACAGAGAGAGGAGTGAGGAATAAGGAAAAGTTGAGAGAAAAAGGAAATATCGCAGGCAAGAGAGAAATGAGCAAGCTGGACACTTTTAGATCAGTGTTTACAAGTGTTTTGCCAGAGTAGTTCATACAGAATTTAGTACACATTGGTTACACGGTACAACTACTATACAAGGTTGACGTTTCGATCCCGCGCTCAAGGGTACAATGGGATCATCATCAGGACTTTACAAAGTTACTATGCCTGGAAAAATCAATGGTGCGCCTCAATATATGGGGCAGCGTGTCTGTGATCCTCAATGCATCGGGTTCAGATGCGTATGGCCTCTGGGGTGTAAACGGTATATTCTTAATGGAGACCATCTAGTATGGATCGATCTCCGGTGGCTCAGTTCGTCAGTTTAATGGGCCGGCATCCTGGTGGGCAGTGGACCGAACAGGGTAGTTTGGAACTGTTGCATTGGAAGCCAGCGGTCCTCGAATTTGGTGGGATCCGCGGCGTGAGGGAATGATGTCCACGCGTACACGGCTAGCAGGCGCTGGTAGCCCGGTACTACCAGCGCCTGCTAGCCGTGTACGCAGCATTTTCGGTACAGCTTCACTTCACTACTTCCTCCTTCCACATCTCTATTCTTGGTGACTTAGCTGCCTTCCATCTCCTAATTATGTGCCACTTTGCTAGTATTAATGCCAAGCTAGCAAATCGCGCCTGAACCTTTAACCCTTTGGTTGTGGATATATCGCCAGTATGCAGCACTTCACCTCGCTCCAGGACAGCCCGCCACCCACATCCGTTAAGATTTGCGCTATCTGCACCCAGTAGGATGTGAATGCTGGACATGCCCTTAACATATGAACAAACCCTGCGTCTGCCTCCGTACATCTCAGGCAATTTGATGTCGCTGCAGGGTACATCTTATGAAGTCTATTGGTTTTAAATATGCCCTCTGCATGATCAGGTATTGAATACATTTAAATTGCGCATTACGTGGCATTGCTCTTGGGTAAGCAAGAAGAGTCATCCAATCTTTATCAGTCAGTTCTATTTCCATGTCAGCCTCCCACTTAGTCCGCAAAGCTCCTAGTGGAGAAACCTGTGCTTCTCTAATGCCTGTATATAGCCATTTCGGCAAATGCCTACCATTACTCATTAAATGCAGCATATGGACTAGCTCATTTGCAGGTGCCTCTTACCTGCCCGGGGCCCACACCCTTCTTACACAGTGCAATAAGCCTGCATGTAAGAGAAATAGAGTGCCTGTCAAGGCATTAGTATTAACAAAGTCTGCATGTGCCATCAGGATACCCTCTTGAAACATTGCCCCCACTGTTGTTATCCCTCCATCCTCCCATCCGGCCAGCTGACCCTGTGTGACTATACCTGTTGGTATAGGCAACCCCAATAGAGGGGTATTCGGTGCATAGGACAGGTGCTGCTGTGGATACTTTACAGTGTATTCCCAATACTTCAGTGCTATTTGCAATAGTGGAGACTCCTTGCTATTAATTGGATATGTGCTACGTAGTTTTGCATGTAATTTACCCTGCACCAGCATTCTGGGTGTCTATCCAGTTTCCTGCAAATTACGGCTTGCTAACCGGTCTGAGAGTCATTGTAACTGCCTCACCATACAGTAGGCCCTAAAATCTGGAGCACCCATACCTCTGGCTGTTGTCAGGAGTTGTAATTTCTTTAGTGCCACCCTATGCCGACCCACACCCCACACTAGCTCTGTCAGCAGTGAATCCAACACCTGGAACACTTTCAAGGGGATTAGTATTGGGAGCGTCGTAAAATAGTATAGTACCCTAGGTAGCATTACCATCTTTGCGATGGCCAGGCGGCCTTGGCAAACTATGGCAGCATAATCCAGAACGCTATTTGTGATCGCAATGGCGCTATAATGCTCTGTACATTGCCGTCCAGTGTGTCTTCTTGTGTCATAGATATGTGCACTCCCAAATACTTGAACATGGTTGTAGCAGTCTGTATCCTACTTTCACCAAAAGCAATCGTATGCGGCGCATCGGGCTGTTTAAAGGAGGAGGCTAATGATTTGTCACAGTTTACATAGAGCCCCCAAATTCCGCGAAAAGCATTGCGGCTTCAGGAATCCTGCTATATGTGTCCTAAGTGTACAGTATTATATTGTCTGCATATAGTCACATAGAATCCATAGTCGGGACAACAGGTATTTCCCAGCTCTGGGACGACAGCCGCAACTTGTGCGCAAGTGGTTCCAGCGCTAGTATAAAAAGCATTGGGAACAGCGGGCATCCCTGTCTTGTGTTGTGCCTCTATAAATCTTATATGAACTAGATATATATTTGCCAGAACTTAGGCGAGCCATTGGCGCAGTGTATGCAGCCTTACCCAGTTCAGGTATTCAACAGGTATGTTGTACTGGTCCAATGTCACCAACATATACTCCTAACTGTTGCAGGTCTAGGGAGAGACATCCCGCCATTGGAAAGTGATCTAAAGGGCCCCACATTACTTGGTACAGCCTCCTCACATTATGCGCTGTACTCCTGCAAAGCACAAACCAACATTGGTCTGCATGTATCAACTTGTTAAGGCAGGGCAACAGTCGTGACACTAGAATCTTGCTCAGTATTTTGTACTCAGTATTTAAGAGTGACAGAGGTCTGTACGCTGTTATGTCAGTGCTGTCCCTACCAGGCTTCGGCAACGATACCACCAATGCTTGATTTGTGGTAGGGGGTAGCGCACCTTCCTCCAGTGCTGCTGCATATAACTTACTTAATTGTGGCAGTAGCTCTTTGGCATATACCACGGAAAATTCAGTGGGGAGGCCATCTAGACCAGGGGTCTTATTCCGCAGCAGGTCCCGGATAGCCACTTGAATTTCCTCTGTTGTGATTGGTGACATTAGATCATCTTTGTCTGCTTCGTCCAGCTTCGGTAGACTCACTCCGTGGAGGAATCCCCTAATTTCCTGCATGCAGGAGAGCCCAGGAGCACTACTCAATTGCCTTTAGTATTTTTGGAATGTCGCATTTATCTTTAGCTGGGTGTGAGCCACCTCGCCAAGGGGGGAGCAAATCTTAGTTGCAGGAGTTGCTTGGGTCTGGTTCTGTATGATACGTACTGGAAGGGTACCAGGTTTATCAGCCTCCACATGGGCTCTCTGCACATACGCCCTGTAGTCTATTACTCTTAACCTCTCAAGTAGGTCAGCATGTTTTATCCGTGCCTGTTGTAATTTATCCGCCTTATCCGGGGATTCGGCCGCTACTTTCTCCAGGGTTCCTAACTGTCCCTTCACGTCGGTTAAGCTACGTACTATCTCTTGTCTAGCTCCCACCGTTGCCCCGATTGAGGTACCTCTCAGAACCACCTTGAACCCTTCCCATTCGATTGGTGGGGAAGAGGCAGAGCCGGCATTCTGGGAAAGGTAGTCAGTAACAGTAGTCGACAAATGTGCCTTAAAGGCCCCATCATCAAGCAATGGGGGATTAAATCTCCATGTGGGCAACGGGGTAGGGGCATGGCCCCATTCCAGTACCATCTTCAATGGGCTATGATCAGATAGTGTTTTTCCCAAATATGCCATGACTAATACCTTTGGGAGAAGGACAGGGGAACAGAGAATATGATCGTCTAGTGTGCACCACATGTACCGGTGAATAAAATGAGTATTCACACATCATCGCATTTTTACTGCACCACGCATCTGAGAGTTCCAATCCGCCCACCCACGTTGCAAGTGCCTTTGCCTGCCGTACTGCCAAAGCTCCTCGGAGGGGCAGATGCAACCTATTCAGGCATGTGTCCAACACTGCATTATAGCCCCCTCCCAGTATCCAGGGGAAGTGTGCCCAGTCTGCTAGTCCGGTGCTTAATCGTTGCAGGAACCCTTCCTGTTCAGTATTTGGTGCATACATGCTCCCTATCACCAGCGCCTCTCCCTCCATCTCTCCCTTTATTAGTACATAGCTGCCCTCACAATCCACCCTCTGCTGTAGTAGTCTGAAAGGGACCCCTCCTGTGTCCACACCACCACGCCTCCTACAAACACCGAATAAGTTGTGTCATATAGCTGCCCTTTTCACCTTTTCTGTAGCTTGCCCACCTCACCAGTATTCAAGTGCTTCTCTTGTAGGAGAACTATGTGCGCTTTATACCAATTTAGCTGCGCATGAATGCGGTACCTCTTATGTAAGGAGCCCATGCCCTGTACATGCCACGTAAGAAATGTATATGATGCTCTTGATGCCATTTACATTACATGTGCCATGTATAACTGCATGTGTGCCTTGTATATGTTACCAAGAGTAATGTATCACGTGTCCGAAAGTGTACCCTTGTTACTGCATCTTTTAGAACCTCAACTACCCCAGTTTGGCGATCCAACCCCAAAACTGTGCTCAGCCATACAGTTGCTACAAATGACAACAGCTTTAACTTACATTTTACTTTCCCAAGGGGGAAGATATGCCATCCGCGGACCATTTTGCCCCATGCCAGGTCCTTTGTGCCGCACCAATGGCAGCATTGCAGTAGTTACACGGTAGTGAGAGAAAGTTTAGAGCTAAGGAGCAACACAGACGTCAAAAGAAAGAAAAGAAAGGTGAAAAGAAAAGTAAAGGGGGAGAACTGGGTTTGCTGCCCGGGCCTGGGGCACACCCCTCCCAAACAGCATATATTAAAACATAATTGAGCATTCATGCCAATGCAGTTACCATCTGCTGCCAGCTCTCACATCATGTCTTCTTCACGTTTCAGTCTACAATGCTTTTGGCTTTCGACTGTGTAGGTACTCCTCCTCCATTGCCTGTGCTTTGCCGGCATACACATGGTTTTCCCTGCCACTGTAGTCAAATCTCCAGGTCCCTAGCAGTCTGTGGCATCAGTGAGTGTAACAGAGGCTGGCTAGTTTCTGAGTCCGTTGCTGGCGCACCGTCTGAGGACGATTCCTGCCGGCTGGTTCCTCCTGTTGTTCTCCACTCCGCTGCCCTCTTTCTTTTGATCTTCTGTCTAATGGTGGGTGCCCTCTCGTCCCACATCTTCTAGCTGTCCTGTATTCCGTAGCCCTGTGCGCCTCTGTTGTTGACTTATCCTCCTAGGCTGCCGATGCTCCTCTAGTATTGCCAGGTTTGGAAAGTTCACTTCTATCCAGAGCCAGGCTGTCTCGATAGCCTCAAAGAAATGGCTAGCATTGTCGTATATGACTTTCAATTTGGCCGGGAAGAGTAGTGCATAACACAGGTTAAGCTGTTGAAGCTGTTGCATTACTCCATTAAAAGCCTCCCGTTGTCTTTGTACCTGCACTGTATAATCTGAGAACAGTAAAACGTTCGAGTTTTTGTAAAGGAGCTGTGCCTTTTCTCTTGCTTTATGGAGAAGAGTGTCCCTGTCCCTATAGTTCAGGATTTGTGCCACTTTAGGCTGCAGTGGCAGACCAGGGGCCCTCGTTCCTGCAGGTACTCTGTAGGCTCTCTCCACACTAAACATTTCCATCAGACCTTCAGGCGCCACTTCCGTGCGCCGCCAGTTTTCAATAAATCATGTGGGGTCTCTGTCTTTGCTTTTTTTGGGCATCCCGACTATGCGGATATTGCATCTGCGTTCCCGCCCTTCCGCATCATCCACCTTATCGTGCAGCTCCTTGACCTGCTGCTGCAACTGTGGGACAGATGTATGACATTACAACGCATGCATTTACATTGCATGCCTTTACAACGCAAGTATTACAACGCAGTCCATTACAACGCATAGTGCTTTTGGGCGCTGGATAGTGAATAGTTTAATTTACTATTCCAACTCCAGTCCCCGTGGACACTAGGGAAGGTTATTGGATAGTAAATTAACCTATTCCCTATCCTAGAGCGCCCCCCAGAGCAATGCGTTGTAATAGTTTGCGTTGTTATGGTTGCGTTGTAAAGGCTATGGGATGTAAAAGTTGCGTTGTAAGTGTTGTTCACCCTGTGAGACAACCTCATTCTGAGCCTTGCGCCACAGTGTTATGTCTGATAGGGCTGTTGCGTGGGTCTGTACCCTTTCCGCCAGGTTCTTGTGATACGCACAAAGTAGATTCGTATGTGTAGTGAGCGTGCCCAACTGCTGTTCCAGCACAGTTCTAGATTCACCGATTTCCCGCAGGTAAATATCTAATTTATCCGGTGGTTGCTCCGCCTGCATTTAGGTGTCTGGAATTTCCTCCTGCATGGAGTCATGCAACAGATTAGAGCTGGTTTCACCTGGAGGGCCCTGGTCCACCTGCTTATCCGTTGGCCTTCCCATACTTGTGAGTGTACAATCCACAAAGTTGTAGCCTGGCGAAGCTGCGCTGCTGTTCACACAAGGTGCACAACACCTCTTCACTACACACTAGTGTTATGATCAAGTGGGAGAGCCGTCTGGTATACTCATGGGCAAAGCCCGCATCGCCATATGGGGGCTCTGGTGTCCGCAGTACTGCGTCCTTCAGTGTCCGCGCACTTTCCAGCCGCTCTCCCCCTCGCGCAACCACCAACTCCCATGCATCTAGTGCTCTCCGCAACCGGGCAAATATATATGATCGACTATTCCTGGCAGCCCTCAGGCAGTCACATAGCACCTTGTCCACTACCCCGGTCTCCCTGCTAGTATTATGCCACTTCAGGTAACCAAAACTCTGTACTGGTACAGCTGCTGCTCCGGACTCTCCTCGCAGGGGTCACAGCAATACAGCACAGCTTCGTAGGACCAGGATTCTACATATGAAGACTCTTACACTCTCCTAACTTTGACTGCTGCCGATGGCCGCCTTTCAGCCCAATCCCTCTCTTATAGGGTCCAGCACCCTATAGGTATGCTGACTCCATGAGCCGCGACCCGCAGCAACACCCGATCTGGGACTTTATCAGCACCAAGGGCCTGCTACTTTTCTGCCACACAAGTCCACAGAGCTGACTGTGCAGAAACTAGGCCCACATGCTGCACTTGAGCTCCTGGTTAGTCGCTGGTAGGGATGGGGGTCCACATCACATCATTTGCCCAGTGTTCGGTAGCACCCGCATCTAGTAGCTCCCAGGGACTCCGCCAGCTGTGCTTTCTGCACACAGACTATACCGCCAGCCGGGCCCAGCTCCCGGACCCCCAGATGCACTTGTGAGTTCTGGGGGAATGCGGCCCCCAGGGGAAGTGAAGTCAGCAGACCAGTCTACCCCTGGGGAGTTCGCGCGAGACAGGACAGGGTATTAGGTAGCGTAGGGGGTGGGTTAGAGGGGGTGGGGTTAGGCTAGAGGTTACTTAAGGGGGCAGGGGAGGAAGTTCTTCCTCTTCCTGTCCCCAGCGCCTCAGGGTGTAGGTTAGGGAAGCTTGAGTAGTAGGATTAGCGAGTTTAGCAGAGGTTAGGTGCTCACCTGGTCAGTCGGCCGGGCTGGTTGAGGAGCTGTCGCTGGTGCCCCGGTGTGCCTTCCTGTCAGGGCTGTGTCGGTAGTGGAGAGGGCCTCACCGGCATTCGGGGCAGTACAGGGCGCCTGGAGGCGGGGCCATGGCGACACCTGATGCGGCGGCGGTCCGTGCCGCGCTATTGGTGCTGGGCCAGGCTGGGAGGTCCGATCTCCTTCAGCGCCGCGTCTTGGATCAGGCATGGGTCGGGATGACCCGCACGCCGAAGTCCGCGTCCGCGGGAGTGACAGCAGCGGTGGCGGCATGTAAGGAGGAGCAGCCACCGGCCAAATCAGATATGTCGGGGTGGGGAAAGAGGCAGGCAGAGGCCGCGAAGCGTGGTGGCAGGCATCAGAGCCTCCCGCGCGTCCACCTAATGTGCCGGAGCCCCTGGGGAGGGCTGGTAGGGTTGTCACGGATGGCGGGGCGGGGTGGCCCAAATCCCGGTGGCAGCGCCTGTGGAAGTGGTAGATGGCGCAGCACACGAGGGCCTACCGGCTGGTGTGCTGGGCAAAGCAGGCCCCGGGGCCTCGTCTGGGGAGTCTAGTGAGGCCAGTGGGGGGAGGGGGAGAGTGCCAAAGAGGAGCCTGCGGGGGATGAGTTCACATTGCTCCTGTCAGAAGGGGATTCAGAGGAGGGGGGGCCCCTGGGGGAGCAGCCAGTGGATTTGTCCTGTAGTAGAAAAGGAGTAGTCAAGCCCCATAGTTTCAAAGGGAAGGGCCCCTTGAAGGCCCACACTGGGCAGCTTGCCTTGAAGCCCCCAGGGGGCCGGCCCTTCCCCAGGGTGAGGGGGGGTTCCTGGTTTACCAAGCCAGGGGTCCTGGTATGACAGATGGGAGCGCATGTCATTGGAGGAAAGGATTCGCGACCAGCATCGCATTGTGGAGGAATCGGAGAGGACTTGGCAGATTTTGTGTGCTGCCAGGGAGACAGGTTGGGGGGTATGCCTGGGGGCATGGTGCCCCCGGAGCCCGGGTGAGAGGTTGGAGCAGGGAGGGGTCAGGCCAAGGGGACCTCAGGGTCCCGGGGTGAGTGGGTCTGGGTAGAGGGGGCAGGGACTGCTTTGGCGGCACAGAGACCTGAAGGCGCTGGGGCCCCCTCAGGTGCAGACGGCCTGGGGGGGAGCAGGCCAGCAGTGGAAGCTGGCAGAGGCAAGGGTGGGCCGGCGGGGTGCAAAACGTCCTCCAAACGCCGGGGCAAAGCAGCCGGGGGGTCCGCGGTGGCCTGCCCTCCACCGAGGGAGCGGGCAGCAGCTGTTCTCTGGAGTGTGAATTTGTGCCTGGGATGAAAGGGAAAGGTGCAAAGAGAGTGACGAGCGAGGTGCAGAGAGCAGTTGTGGAGGTAGTGGATGAGAAACAACTGGACTATGATGAGGATGGTGAGGAGTTGGAAGAGGGTGAAGTGCGTGAGGAAGGATGTTGGGGGAAGAGCAAGGCGGCGACAGAGAAACTTGGTGTTTTACAGGGGGTGCAGGCCAGCACCAGTCGGGCCCCGAAGGTGTGTCAGAAGCCGGCGGATGCCAGGAGGAAGGACTGGGAGGTGCCCACAATGCTTTCAGGTGAGGGTGCCTGGTGGGATGCGTCGGAGGACGGTCCAAAGGGGGGGTGAAAAAAGGCTTGCCGGTCGGTGGGTGTGGGGGATGGGTCTGTCAGGGATGCGGGGTGCAAGGGGATGCGGGGGAGATGCAGTGGAGGGGCGGACACAGGTTGTGGCAGCCAGCGTGCAGACTGACAAGACTGAGGACCAGGGTGGTAAGGAGGACGGTGGGGACAAGCATCGGAAGAAGTTGCCATATATGGGTATGGTGATGCCACTCGGGTCTCATTTGTCAGAGAAGACGAAAGCTAGGATTTGGAAGCATGAGTACGTGGATGTTTTTAAATTGTTACATAGGGAAATTCAGGCCAAGGAAGGTTCCAAGGAGGAAGAATTGGAGTTGACAAGGCGGCCGCGGGTGCCTGTAAATATGGAGAATTGGACGTCTGCGTTTTTGATTATGCCAGTATTTATTGCAAGAAGCATCTGGACAGGGCAATAGCTCTGTTTAAGTATATGGATGTGATCAGAAAGGCACAGATGCATTTCGGGGTGTTTGCCTGGCTCAGTTATGATGAGGAGTTTAGGGCCAGGATTAGTGTTAACCCGGATAAGGCGTGGGGGGGATATTGATCAGGAACTGTGGCTACAATGGATGTCCTCTATGCAGGCGGCGGCGTCTACGCACACGCCAGTGGCCTCCCGGTCGCATATCGGCCGTTTCAGTCGCGTCCTGTCCAGTCTGGGGCGGGTGGGCAGGGATCTTTCACCGGATCAGGGAGTCAGGGCACTTACACAGGAACCGCTGGTCAGCAGCCCAAGCCTGGGGGAGCTACCACAGGGGCATGCTGGAATATTAATAAAGGTTTCTGCACGCAACACTCTTGCAAGTTTAAGCACGAGTGTTCCAAATGCGGTGGACGCCATCCGGTCACACAATGCTTTACGTTGGCTACACCCTCTGAGCAGTGGAGGATTAGTAAAGGACGAGGGCAAACTGGGCCAAAGGGCACCTACACCGGTTGATGTGGAGGCCATGGGTCCATGGGTCCATGGATCTCTCCGTACCCTGATAGAGAGGCGGCGTTGAAGTTGTATTGGGGGTTTACGGAAGGGTTTCGGGTAGGTTATCAGGGTCCTCGGGAAAGGCGTTGGGCAGAGAATTTGCGTTCTGCGAAGGAATTGCAAGGGGTGGTGGTGGAAAAATTGCGGAAGGAAGTTTTGGAAGGCAGGATTGTGGGCCTGTTTGACATGTGGCCGGTGCCAGACCTCATTGTTTCACCGTTGGGTGTGGTACCGAAGAAGGAGCAGGGGGAGTTCAGGCTGATTCACCATCTGTCCTGGCCGGAGGGGAGTTCAGTGAATGATTTCATTGCGGAGGAGGACTCCAGGGTATTGTATGCTTCGGTCGATGATGCCATTGGGCTGGTAAGGGTTTGTGGTAAGGGGGCGGAATTGGCAAAATGTGACATCAAGTCGGCTTTTCGCCTCCTTCCTATTCACCCGGCTGATTTCTCCCTGTTGGGAATGCAGTTTGAGGGGGCCTTTTTTGTAGACAGGGTCTTGCCGATGGGTTGTGCGATTTCCTGCGCGCTTTTTGAGACCTTTAGTTCCTTTTTGCAGTGGGCCTTTGTGGACAGTAGTGGGCAACGGCTGGTGTCGCACTATCTTGATGATTTTTTGTTTGTGGGGAGGGGACAGACGGGGGAGTGTGGGGCGGCTCTGGGGCAGTTTCAGAGTTTGGCTCATGACTTTGGAGTTCCTTTGGCACCAGAAAAGACAGCAGGGCCCAGCCGCTGCTTGACTTTTTTGGGTATCGGGCTTGATTCAGTGGCATGGCTGGCACATTTGCCGGAGCAGAAGGTGGCGGAGATGCAGGTTTTTCTGTCCCATGTGATCGGAGTCCGCAAGATTGATTTGGGGTCTGTGCAGCGTCTTCTGGGTTTGCTGAACTTTGCTTGCCAGGTGGTAAGGGCCCGGAGGACGTTTTGCAGGCGCCTCTGCATCTCTATGTCAGGGGCAGTACTCCCTCATCACAGAGTCAGAGTCACACTTGGGGTCCGGTCGGATTTGCAGGTGTGGCTAAGTTTTTTGGAGGATTTCAATGGCGTGTCCCTGGATTTTGTACACGATAAGATGGTCTGGCAAGTGCAACTCTATTCGGTCGCTGCAGGTGCGACCGGTTTTGGAATCTCCTGGGACGGGCGATGGTGCTCAGAACAGTGGCCGGCTCATTGGTTGCATCAGGGCAGGAGCATTGCTTTTCTTGAATTCTTCCCCTTAGTGGTGGCATTGAAGGTGTGGGGTCCTGAGTTTCAAAACAGGTCAGTTTTGTTTCATATCGACAACAGGACAGTGGTAGACCTAGTAAACAACCAGAAAGCAAGGGACCTGCGCGTGTTGCACCTGTTGCGAAGTTTTATGCTGCTTTGTTTGCGATTTAATTTGCTGTTTTGCGCGCAACATGTCCCGGGGGTGAGCAATGACATTGCGGATGCGTTATCTCATTCGCTGTGGCATCGTTTCAGGAGGATGGTGCCGGGAGCGGAGGCCTGCAAGACCAAGGTGCCGGTGGGTATCTGGGCTTGGGGGAATAAGAGTAGTGGGTTTGGTGGAGAAATCCATAGCCAAATCTACGAAGCGTTCCTACAGGTTGGCGTGGTCGGAATTTGGTGCCTGTTTGGGTTGGAGCAGGGATGCATGGCCTATGCCCCAGAGTGACTGTGAGCAAGGGGTGGTTTGTTTCGTTTTGGATTGCATGGACAGGGGATTGTCGCAGACTACGATTTCTGGCAAACTGGCAGGGATTTCGTTTTACAGCATGTTATACTTGGGCTTTGTTCTGGCTAGGAATGATTTACTGAGCAGGATGTTGAAAGGTTGGGGACGGGTGAGGGTGGAGGGGGGTGAGGTGCCTCGGGAGGCGATTACGTTTGAGTTGTTGCGGAGTTTGTTGGCTGAGTTGCCATATTGCTGTTATGATGGCTACGAAGTGGCTTTGTTTCGTTTGTGCATGGTTTGGATGTTTTTTGGGGCTTTTATGGTGTCTGAGTTGGTTGGGACAAGGGGGGCACCTGGCAGGATGTTTGAGGACGTGCGTTTGGATGGGTCCCGGCTGGGTATTTGGTTGGGGCGTTCCAAGACGGACCAGGTCGAACGGGGCAAGTGGGTTTGGCTGAGAGAGAGTGGTTGCGCGGACGTGTGCCCGGTGCGTGAGTGGAGTGGGTTTTGTGGAAGGGTACAGAGGTCTGTGGGGGAGATATTTTGGCATGCCTTTCAGAAGCGTTTGACATCCTTTCAGTTGTTGGCAGTGCTGAGGATGGCACTAAGGCGAGTTGGCAGGGATCCAGCTCGGTATGGGACGCACTCGTTCAGGATAGGGGCGGCCATGGCAGCAGCAGGGTTAGGATGGTCGTGCGATGAGATTAGGAGGATTGGGCGGTGGAGGTCTCGCTGTTGCGAACGCTATGTGCGCAAATGATGACAGGAAAGTGTTTTGGGTAGGTAGGGCTGCTGCTGGTGCGTTGTACTGTCTCAGCTGTGGTGCTAATCTCTTTTTCCTTCGTAGGTTGCGTTCTAGGGCCGGGAGCCAAGACGGTTACCTGGATTGTTGGGCACTCCTTTGTTCACTGGGCCTCAAAGTATGCGACAGACAGGTGTACGGTCGTAGCCAGGGCCTGCAGAGCAGCCATCATGAGGTCCATTGGTGGGGTAAGAGCGGGATGCGATGGGGTGCTTTGTTGCCCTGGTTGACGAAGAAGGTGGCTCAGCTGGGCTGCCCGGACATGATTGTTATCCACTTGGGGGAAAATGACTTGGTCAAGCAGTCAGGAGTGTCATTACTACATTTGATGCAACGGGACTTGGAGGCAATAGGGAGCAATCTGGCTGGCGCCTGCATTGTTTGGACTGAGTTTGTGCCACGACAGATCTGGAGGGGGGGCGTTGAAGCCTGCAGCCATTGAAAGGGCGAGGCAAAAGTTGAATAGGACTATGAGACTTTTTTGCGGTGACCATGGGATGAAAGTGATTGCTCATGTGGGGCGGCGGCTCGAGGAGCCCCTTCTCTTTCGTGACGATGGTGTGCACCTTTCATACATGGGGAATGCATACTATTTGAAGGAAATGCGGGATACTATCAGTCTGTTGTGGAATGAGTCTATCTGGTGTCAACGTGAGTGAGAACGAAAGGTGCACTGGTGTTGGGGGTGGGGCAGGTAACCGACCTCCGGGGGTTCCCTGGTTGGCAGGACTTGGGAGGGGTGGGGAGTCCATGACGGGCATAATCACCCTTCCGGGGAGGGAAGTACAGGTGCAGGATGGGGGTGTGGCAGACTGGAGAGCGATGGCTGGAGATGCTGGAGGAGGTTGAAAGAGAAGGGTGGAAGTGAATGATATAAGTGAAGAGGTTGTGGTGTGAATTGGGAGTGAGTAATTGGAGTACGAGAGTGGATGATGGTTGGAAGACATGAGGTTGGTTATTGTTAACTGTTTATTGGCGTTATGTTGAATTTGGTTGTCATACCCTGTCCTAATAAATGGCCTTTTACGCTAAACTAACAGCATGGAGTGGTTATTCTGCGATGTGGCCCCCAGGGGAAGTGAGGTCGGCAGACCAGTCTTCCCCTGGGGAGTTCGCGCAAGACAGGACAGGGTATTAGGTAGCGTAGGGGGTGGGTTAGAGGGGGTGGGTTTAGGCTAGAGGTTACTTAAGGGGGCAGGGGAGGAAGTTCTTCCTCTTCCTGTCCCCAGCGCCTCAGGGTGTAGGTTAGGGAAGTTTGACCTTCCCACCCTACAGTTTTTAGGAGTGGGGAAGGGGTCTCTTTGTGTTTATTCAGCGTGCCAGTTTAGGACGGGTTGACAGGGGGGGTGTTTTTTGCAGGACTTGGGAGGGGTGGGGAGTCCATGACGGGCATAATCACCCTTCCGAGGAGGGTGTTACAGGTGCAGGATGGGGGTGTGGCAGATGGGAGTGCGATGGCTGGAGATGCTGGAGGAGGTTGAAAGAGAAGGGTGGAAGTGAAGGATATAAGTGAAGAGGTCGTGGTGTGAATTGGGAGTGAGTAATTGGAGTACGAGAGTGGATGATGGTTGGAAGACATGAGGTTGGGGATTGTTAACTGTTTATTGGTATTATGTTGAATTTGGTTGTCATACCCTGTCCTAATAAATGGCCTTTTACGCTAAACTAACAGCGTGGAGTGGTTATTGCGCGATGGATCAAATTCCGTCGTCCTCAACTGTCGTAACACTGCCACCCCACAACATTGAGAGTGGCGCTTCAACATAAATGCCCCGCCGCTGTGCAATGCCTCCAATTGCGACCTTTTTTCTCCGACGCACCTCCTCACCGGCGTGTGGGCTGCAGACCGTGGTCTTGCGTGATCGCACAGCAGCGCAGCCAGGTTATCATTCTGCTCCTGCGTGACATCTGCATGTAGCTAGAGTCTTTAGCAGTGCATCCGCCAGTAGTGCGGCACAGATGCTGTCCGATTAGTGGGAGATTGACGGGATATGATGGCCCCGACACGGGAGCTCCCAATTTAGGCGTCCGTCATCTTCCGCAGTTGGCCACGCCCCCCGTGTGCAACTTTGTCAATATGACTTTCTTTTCAACTATGTGGATATTTCCAGATATAGATCCTTTGAGATAATTTCATTTCGGTATGTTTTTTTTTTAGGTGATTTCCTTAACAAATCACAATCTGTTTATATTAATTCTTGCAAATAAAGCATTTTTACACGAAAAAGAACCATGATGCAAGTTTGGAATTAATTGTACAAACAGTATCAATCCTCTCCTATTGTCTATTTGACTCCTCCTTGATTCCTCCTTGGTATTTGGTTACAACCTACGGATTTTTAATTGAGATAATGGGAAAAAAACGTGACATCTTATGCATCATCATCTACATTTGTTCTGAGGCCACTTACATTTGCGTTCATAGCATTGCGTGGAGGAGTGTGGCTCACTGGTTAGAGGCGGCAGACCCGTAAGCAGAGAACGGCCCGGGACCAGGGTTCGATTCCCGATGCGGCAGGGTCGTGGACCAGGGTCAGCGGACTCGATAATTCTCACCTCGGTGCCTACTCTAGTCAGAGACCACACGCGGCAACTCTGGGCATCAGCTTGCCTCATCTTCACAACGGCCCCCCCAGATCGCCGGGGATGCTTGGTCGCACCTTAGAGATACCTATCTGGGACCATCTCTCAGGGTGAGCCAGGACGGGTTCCCCAGCGGTCGAAGCGTGGAGATACTCCTCCGGGAGTCGATTCCTAGCGCTATATAAACCCGCAATTATATGTTAACCATTTCTGTACGCTAGACTAATAGCCAGTACTTTACGGGCATGTATTATGGCTTTTCAATTTACTTTTTGTTTTCTGCTTGTGCGGATTAATACATTCAAATATGGGACAGTCAATGTGCAGGGCCATGGAATGAATCAAGGGAAAGGGCATATGTTTGCACAAGTGTGGCTGCTGGTGTACTGGGGATGTTCACACACTATCTTGAATATTTCTGTTGTTGACATCAAGAGATAGGTTGGGGTAATTTTTTGCCTGTTCTTCCATCAATTTTATGTATAAAGCTCTTCTCCATGTTTGGTTTACTGAGTGTCTTCCTATTGTGATTAGTTTTGGCTGTGGATAGTTTCCAAAGGGATATGATGGACATCTTTATATTATGGAGACCTGATGTTGGGGATAAAAATGCATTGAATGCCAATATTGACTGATATTTTATGAGTTCAGAAGTCTATTACTGATTGTTTACTTAGTGCTAGATGACACTTACTTCCATTGATGTTTCATAGCTTGTGTTGAGGCATTTCATCATCTGTATTGATAAAATGTTATGTGCAATTATCACTACTATTCTTTGAGTCCTGTTTTCTGTTATTACCACAACTATTGTTTGAGTCATCGATGTATATGATTGGTGCAATATGTATGCTATATAAACCTAACAGCTCTCTGTAGTTTAAGCAGTAGCACACAACATAAACCCATAAAATAAATCCTGCTCTGCATTCTGCAGCCTTAGATTTTGGCATGTGTTTAATGTTTAATTTTCCTATAATGGCCCTAATAACTAGATTATATGAATCCACTTACAGGGGGCAGGAAGGAAAAATTAAAGAAAGTAGAATGTTCTCATGCACAATATGCTATATACATTTAGGCACATAATTAAATGTGAAATTATGCATACAGATATGTTTTAATCTGATACTAATACCTCTACTTTTTACATCATGTTTATGGAAGTTCTGTTGAGCCATTTTGCAGCATTACATCAAAGCTTTTTTGAGGATGGTAGACACTCAACTGCACACAAACCTCCCTTCATCACCACTTTAAGGCATGTTAAATGCATTTCACTTACAAAATATATGTCATTGCAGGTAGAGAGCTGCAAAAATGGAATTGATGAAACACTGACATTCCCATGTGTTCCATTTTCTGGTAATGAAACAAAAACATTTTTGTGGGTTAGTAAAGCTTTTTAAATAATAGATAATATTAAGAGGTCAATAAAGGAGTCATTCAGCGGCTGAGAGATTGTCAAGAAATATTTTCATTGAAAGCAATTACACACCATAAACGACTTCTGTATAACTCACATATGCAAATCTTAATTGTAGAACTGGAAAATAGGTGTGATGCTAGAAGTAAATAAGGCTTTGAAAACCTAGAAGCGGAAACACAATTGCCTCACAATAAACCTAAAATAAAACATTAAAGCAAAAGCTATCCTGAAGCAGTTCATATTTCTTAGATAAAAGCCTGTTAATTGTCTTTTCAGTGATGTTACACCTGTTTATATAGCAAACCAGAAACTTCTGTTACCTGTAAGTGCTAACTTAGACGTTTCATAGGAAGAAACTGGGCAATTGTAGATAAAGGATGAGGGTATCGAAAATTCCAGCAAAATTGTTAGTCACAATTATTATTCTTGCATTAGTAACTTATGCAAGATCATTATCTGACAGTCAAATTCAGAAGCATACCAGTGACTTCTAGAGGAATGGAAGTCACTGGGTGAACATCCATACAGGGAATGTATACACTCCTAAAATCCATACACCACGACCATCATCCAACATCTCTAAACTACTCATTGCTTCCTCACCCCAATGATGGTTTAACAACCACTGGAATATGTAGCGGCCAAACTTTTTTAAATGCTCAGTTGACCCTAGAGGCCTAGCCTATATTCAACGTTTGCCAAAACAACATACTTGAAAGGGATTTGTCACAAACCGACAAGATTTTATGGAGACGAACAACAGGCTCAATGACCCTCAGACCAGCTTCAGAACGATCCATAGTTCCAAATTAGTTCTGAACAATATTTATGAGCATCTTTTCAGAGCACTGAATGAGGACCAACAACAGACCCTTATCGTCTTCAACCTGCTTGCAACATATACTTCCAACGATGTTGGATCTACAACCACTGTTCACGGTCCTCTGGGTGTGTATTCATTTGTTCTTGTGTTTTCATTTGTTCTAACATGTTAACTCTCAATTAGACATACATCACAAACCTCTCCACAACTTAGTTACAAAATCCTTCATCCATGCACATTTATGCAAAGTGAGATCAACAGCTTTACACAATACCTGCACTGGGGTATGCATTTCTGAGATTTGTTGGACCCGAAAAAAGTCCTTGGAAATCTGTATGCAACATACAACATAGTGTATCACCAGATTCTCCTAAAATGGCTACATGAATTACCTGTACTTAAGTCAATAGAATAATTTATTTCCAAGGTAAAATCTGTGCAGCTTCTTTAACACAGCAAGTATGATATGGGTGGTCATTATCAATATACACATATACTCATGGCCAATTACTCAATATATGCATGTGGTGCTTAGTACAGCTCATCTAACTACATCGTCTACAGTTACGTTTACATGAAGATGACACTGAGATCCAACTACAGCTGGGTCAGAATCTAGGAGTAATGCAGAAAAATCAATTGCTTGTAACATACATACCTCTATCTACATCAATGGTAAATTTCCCAATGCCATGCAGTGGGTAGGATTAACAAAATCACCATGCCATTCTATTCGCAAAAAGGCACTTGAGAATGGCCGATCCCTGTAGAGAGGGACAGGAACCTGAGTATCGCATCTAACAATAAACTATTATTCTTCCTGCAGAATAATGCACTGATCAGGAGCATAAACCACCAGCTCAATATTGTGAGAAAGCTGTTTACATGTTCGACTTTGACCATCCTATGGAGAATACAATATTGCTCAGACGTGAATACTGTAATGACAACTTCTGAATGCCATAGGGGCAATCAAGCAAAACTGTCTCATATCTACAACACAATGGGTCCTAATGAAACAAATATTTCATTTCAAAAGTATCTGTACCATGCACAAATCTTGTATGGACCTTGTGGACCTGACCAAAGCATCTCTGTAAGCTGGCTTTTAACAGCATGTCTGTCCAATACTTCCACTATAGTCAAGCATACATTATCTACCTGCAGAGTAAGAAGAGATGAAAGCACCGGAGCTTATCTCTAAGTGGTTGAGCACCATTGCAATTCACCTACTACAATGAGGGATCACTGCAACACATCAGCAACAACAGATTTACCACTTCAATGAGTAAAGTTGCAACAAAGTAAGTGAAACTGCATTACCTTTACAATATATTAAATGTGGGAGCTTGGTAGTTGATGGTGTTTAGGGGCATTACGGGGGCTGGAGGTATGTTTCGTTTTGGGGTAGCATGGGGTGGGTGGAATAAAGTGGCATCAAGTTTTATTTTCAGATTCAGGGATGGGTAGTGCATTGGGGTAGCAAGGCTATTTGTTGGGTTTAGGGATGGGTAGCATATAGCAAGGGAATTTTAGAGTTCAGCAGGGGTAGAGGTAAGGAGTACAAGGGCTTGTTAGGTTTCAGAGATGAATGGGGTACAGAGGTAGTAAGCGGTTGTTTGAGTCCAGGCATGGTTGAGGTATGGGAGTAGCAAGAGATTTTAAGGTTTTCTGAGTTGAGAGAGGCATAGGGGTAGTAAAGGGTTTTTAGGTTTCTGGAATGGTAGATATAGGTGTAGAAAGGGATTTTTAGGTTTCATGGATGGGTGAGGTATAGGGTTAGTAAGAGTTTTCATTGTTTTAGGGATGGGTGGATATAGGTATTAAAATAAAACACACCAAGAAGCCCAAAGCAGTGTTTAATGCAAATTAGGAGCACTGTAAAATAATTAACCGATAATTGCCATTCCAACTGACCAGGGTCCTCACTAGAAAAGGATCAGTTGGAGCATAATGCTAAAATACATAACATATAACCGATAATTGCCATTCCAACTGACCAGGGTCCTCATTAGAAAAGGATCAGTTGGAGCATAATGCTAAAATACATAAAATATATGTCAGTTGATATAGGCTATCTCTCAATACAAGTCACACTCTTAATTGTTTCTTGATATTTGTTAAATCGTAGGGGTCCATAAGACATGAACCATAAATCTAACCCAGGCCAGGGATAGTCCCTCAAGGAGCGAAGGTTGTAAGAGGAAGGGCACGCACGTTGGTGATATTAGGATGGGCAGCCATCCTGTGGGTTGCCTCACACTTTCTAAAGCAAAGGTGGGGCTTCGTTCCAGTGTGTATGTGCATTCTGGGATGGTACATGTGTGCACTCTAGACCAATTCAGAATAGTGAAATCTACATCTGACCTGGTTGCTGCACTGCCAACCAATCACATTGCAGCATTTGCTTGTGCATTACTGCATTGTGCTCCAGTCGCCGGCAAATCAGGTGCATCACCAGCTGAAGCTCTGGGCTCATCGGTCAGCATGGGTAACATCGCCAACAAATACTCCTCTCTTGTGTCATGGCTGTCTTGCCTTCTCGGGGGGAATAGATACAGAGGAGGTAGAGCAAACCCTAACTCTGACCCGAAGGGTGGCAAAAATGTGGGATTCCAACTTCCCAGTATCTCTCATGCTCCAAACTTAGGACTCATGTTTATGTTTGTGTGCCTCCTCATGTCTTTGTATGAAGAATGATTGTTCACCATGAATCCTAGTTTTGGGACCCTTGAGTTTTTTCTGGAAATTGACTGATCTTCATATATTGAAGTTCCGGAAAAGGCTCCTTAATGTCCTCTCAATGTGCCCCACCCTCTCTCGAAATATTTTTACGTGCATTTACTATACTCTTGGTACATAGTATAGTCTGGAATACCTTTCAATGAGGGCATGCTGTTTAGAATATGCGTTCTCCATCACTGTTCCTTACAATTAAATCACACTTGAGTAATGGGGATATGGTCTACAGGCCTTGTGCCCACAGCCCATGTCATGGAGGGAGGTAGAGAAGGAAACAGAAAAAGGGATTCAGTTATTAATTCTTTGTGCAGTGAGGGAGGCAGGACGGAGGGAGGGAGTGAATGCATCATTTACTCACACCCCAAGATCTCCTTACATTTGATGGACCTTCAATCAAGATCCAGACTAGAGTGTGAAGGGATCGGGATGCTAGATTACCGAATCTCTTTCTTTTACAAGTTCATCTAGAGCACAGGGTCTGTGCTCTAGGTCCGGGCACTCCTGCCTATTTTACCTGTTGCCACTCTGTTTCTAGAGCCCACATTTTCAATACCATGGGTTCACATGCTTACTTAAATCTGATTTCTTGACTCCTCTCTCCTACTTACCCAAATACTTTTACTTGTATATTTGTCTGTTGGCTCCTATCCGGAAAACATTTGCGCTCACCTTTTTTGGAAATACATTAGGTACAAAACAATTAAAGAATGCAAGCAAGCGACAAGCAAACGGTAGGTGCAGGTATGTTCCATCTAATGTTTTGGTTTGATTCACGCTCATAATTTTATTAAATTCACCAGGTCCAGCACTGGTTCGTTGTCCATCTCAATTTTCCTTGAGAATTTTTATCTTGTTTGTGGTGTCTGAGGTCATTGTGTGGAGCTCGGTCTTGTACTTTCCTGCTTTCTTTCTGTGGCGGGATTTGCCAATGCCAAATGCGCAATCTGTTAAAGATAAAACACAACTCATCCGGAAGCTCAAATTCAAATTTGTTTAAAGCAAAATAGCTACAGCCTAGAAAAATATTTGAAAGACAATTGTCATTTCAACTGACCATAGCTCTAGCTTAAAAAGGGACAGTTGGAACATAATGCTGAATACATAAAATTTAACCAAGTGTATATAGGCTTTCTAAATACAAGTCTATTGAGCTTAATAACATGACGGAAGCTTGTCAATTTCATAATTTTTTTTTATCAAAAAGCAGATGGCAGGATCTTTCCCCAAGGAAGCTCACGATGTCCTTGAAGAAAAGATATAATTTCTACATACAATACTGAGCTCATTATTCTCTTAAAATATCGCGCTTCACAGAAATGTGCAAGCATACAGCCTTAAATATGCTTGAATTAATCTCAGCCACTGGCATTGGCTCGGGCTACATCCCAATCCATAGTTTTGAGCTCAGCATTCCACTTAGTTTGGACCAAGCCATATTCAAAGCTGTCTTGACCGTGCTCAAATCAGAACATTCCAGCTTGAACTGCCAGGCCTCATCCTCGCTAAACCAGAAAACAAGCAACCCAGGACCGGTTTCGCCACTATTATGGGCTCATCCACCAGATATGGCTTAATTCCAGGGGTACAGTGAGCATGGACCCACATCTGGCCATACCTGTTGCACTTAGGGCAGCTACTGCAACAACAACTGTGTGATTGATGGAATGCTTGAATTAATATTAGCCACTGGCAAGAGCTTGGGCCGCATCCCAATCCATCCTTGTTCGCCCACCATGCTACCTCAGTTTGGACCCAGCCATACACAAATCAGTCTTGATCCTGCTTCAATTGGAACAGTCCAGCCTGAATTGCCAGACCAGGTCCTCCCTGAACGGTAAAACAAGCAACCCAGGACTGGTTTCGCCCTTATTATGGGCCAGGTATGGCTTGATGTCATAATAACATGTCATCGGATCCTACTACAATCATGAAATTTAGCAAATTTATTTGAAGCTAAAGGGAGGGTAAAAACAATACAAAACAACATGTGTAATTGCTTATAATATATTAATACACTCTTGGGCATATATGTGTAAAACAGCAATATTGTAATAGATAGGAATATATGATTATAATACACAGCAGCATATGATTATGTTTTCACATATGTGTAGTAAGGTTTTTTAGGTTTTAGGGATGATGGGGAATAGAGGCAGTAAGGGGTTTTAGATTTCAGAAATGGGTAGTGTAATGGGGGAGCAAGGATTTCAAAGTGTGTCGGGTGGGTTGAGGTAAGGGGTAGTAAGGGTTGTTATATATCAAGAATGGATGGGGTTTAACAATGCAGAGGAGCTCTTTTTTCCCTTGGTGGTAAGGGCTTATTTGGCATTTGAATTACACTGTGGAGCATCTCCCAGCCAGGAACCCAGTGGCAACATCTCAAAATCACTGACCAGGTTTCAATATCTCTGTGTTTCCATGTCTTTATGCCAGTTTTGGTGTCCCTGTCTCAGTTTCCAACTAGCAGTGGTATCCTCCTGTTTGCTTCAGGATACATATATGTGTGTAAACATCATTTGTCTGTGTACAAATTCCAGCATGCCTGTGTCAGTGTCCCACTGTTAGGGTTAGTTTCCCTATTCACACTTCAAAGATCCCTTGTTCTAGTGTTAGTGTATTAGTATCCTACTGTCAGTACACCAGTCCTCTTGTCTGTTCTAATTCCTGTGTTACTGTACAAATCCCTTGAACGTGTCAGTGTCCCCATTACATTGTCAGAGTCCATGTGTCAGTGTCCGCTTGTTAGTGTTCCTATTGTTAATAAATCTGTGTGAATGTAAGTATCTACATGTCCTGATGTCACTATGCAGGAGTGTTTTAGTGCCCCAGTTTTTCAATGGCAGTGTCAGTGTCCCTAGGGTAATTTACGTTTGTCAAAAGTAGTGTGGAAGTGTCCATATCATTGTCCTCATGTCAGTGTCACTGTGTCAATGTCTAAGTTACTGTGCCACTGTGTCAATGTCCTCGTCAGGTCGTTCAGGGCTAATGCTGTCTCAGTGGTAGGTCTTGTTTTTTGCTTGTGTAGCTCTAATACTGTCATTTTATCATTTCAAAGCATTCAGCAAAAGGGGCGGGGTGGCTGAGGCAGTAAAACTGGCAGACACTTTCTGATAAACCTGCCGGGATGGAACTTCCTTTCTCCATGTAATCCCTAACCGCCACCCTGCCTTTCTGCCATCAACAACGTGGAGCTTGCTTTCGGTTCACGGTGCCTTAACAACTGCACAACTCCTGCTCTCCAGTCTCTACGAGTCGCCGGTGGCAAAGACCCTGATTGGATTGGCCATGTGGGAATGGTCAGCTGAGCTTCTCTGTGGCTCACCCACTGTTGCCTGCTTGGAGCTGAATGTCTTGTGGGGTCTTGGTAGGTGTAGAGGGCCCCAATGTGTGTGGCCTTAGGTGTCATTGGCCTTTTGGGGGGTGTTGCTGGCTGTGATGAAGTTTTCCGGCCATTATGGAGGACTCTGCTCCAGCGGGCAGTGCAGAGATGCTCCCTGTGACTGACTGTATGGCCTAACTGGGAGCTGAACCTTGCGGCAAGGAAGGTGAGCAAGAGCGGGGCCGGAAGTGGAGGTCTGCCCTAGATGACCCTGGTCTGCCTGCTACCACTGTGCCCACACCTGCAGCTGGGCCCCACTGAGGACTGTCAGCTGTCACCAGCAGTTGTCATCGCCACCCTGTATCGGCTAGGTGGTGTCTCTTCCTCCCATCGAGACCAACCTTTGACCCACTTTGTACACCCACAACCTGAGTTTCTGAACTGAGCTCCCCTTGACCTCATGGGCTCTTTGTTGCTGCATCATCCGGATGCTTGCTTTCCTGGAGCCTTCTTGGATGCCCCTCCCCCAGAGGACTGTGATCAGGGCTCTCTAAACACTAGATCGCTTCATAACGGAGAATCAGTGGTGGGTGTGCCACCAACGCAGATCACCTTCTGGTGTGTAGACCCTGCCTCCTTTATTTTAGACTAGCGGCCCGTCCCGACGTTGTCCGGGTTTGACAGGCATTTCTGGAATTAGAATGCGCCCCAGCGATATGTGCCTCTTGCCGTCCTGTCTGCAATTAGAATGCGCCCCAGCGATATGTGCAGGCACCGACGCGTGTGTACCTGCTCTGAAGTTCTGGCCTCACAGTCTGCCCCAGCGATATGTGCCTCTTGCCGTCCTGCCGTGCACATCGTGCCCGGGCTCCGCATCCACAACACGGCGTGATGCACTGAGACGCCACACGCCGCGTCAACGTCACCCGACGGCGTACTCAGCCGCCGCGATAGAACGCTTTTCACACGCTCCAAACGTCACCCGACGGCATACTCAGCCGCCGCGATAGAACGCTAATCACACGCTCAAAACGTACGCACACGCCCACCTCAGAGCCGTCGCTACTTCCAACGGGCTACTTTGTCACACAACGTGCTTTGTCCCCTCCAAAGTATATGTTGCGCCGGTGTATAGCCTATGTCCATCTGCTTTGCCTCACCTTTCCAATGCTGCATGCGGCGCTCCGGTTGGTGGTGTGGTTCCGGAGCTTACCCGCCTTAAAGGTTTGGTCTCTCTCTTTCTTATATTAGTATGGATAGGGAATGCTATACCAAACTTGGCTAATTGCCTATCCACAGCCTATTTGGGGTTCCTGGTGCCCAGAGTGGGGCCCTACATGCCTCTGATCCCACTCCTATTCCACACCCTGGACATTGTGATGAGACTAAAACGCCCCTTTGAGAGCCCCAGGTGGGGAGAATGGACTGCTCATGCTGCCAAGCCCTCCAGTGGAAGCTGAATTGCCTATAGAGGTATGGGGGCCCCTTGACACCACACTCTGTTTCTTGGGAAGTCTCCCCCTGGGTCGGTCCATTGTTAGGACTCATCATGGGCTGCACCAAAGGGTCCAAACTTGGCCTCCATGCACCTGAGATTAGTTGGGGGTGGCTGACCCCAACTGAGCTTCCGACCTGTGAACAAGATAAATTTGGCATGGTTCTACAAGCTATAGATACATCGAGGGTCTCACTGAAAGCAAAAGTATATGCTGGAGCGATGCACAACAACATTTTGCAAGATGACCACAGCAAGCTCCTGGACCGGGTGGGGTAGTCTAAACAAAATGTTGCTAAAGAGACAGCCCAAGAACTCAGACTTACAACAACATATTTGTGACCTCATTGAGCGCCTCTGCTTCCTTGAGGCGATGCTGAGGTGTGCTCGCATCAAGGGCATTGATCGGCTGCCTTCGCACGGAGCTCTCTTATTCATTCCCATCGAACAAACCACTGATTTATTCCGTGACCGGTTACCATGACTCCTTCCATAATCCAGGTAATGCGGCATTGATCGGCTGCCTTCGCACGGAGCTCTCTGATTCATTCCTACCGAACAAACTACTGATTTATTCCCTACGATGTCTGAACTTACCGTATCCTGATACCTAACAGGACGCTACCAGCGATGCAGCTCCACTGTATTCCAATCCTTAATAAAGACCACACGGCGGACTTTTGACCCTGTGGTCCTCTGCCCCACCCCCTCGTCCTGATGAAGACCCCACAGCAAGGTTAAACTATCCTGCAACTTCAGAGGGTCGAAACGTCGACTGTTTTCTCAATTGCGGCAACCTCACGCCAATATTCTGTATATACATTGTACCTTGTGTTGTATGCCTCTTTCCAAATAATGTCGCCATGTTTGATGGCAGTTGTTGCTACACTTATTATAGCATAAACAGGTCGTTGAAGGATTGATTTTACTGTCACTTAATCCCATCACTTCCCTTACCTACTCACTATCACTTCCCCTTTCCCTCCTTGGGGCACTGTATGACTTTTAATACAGTTGATTGTATTTTATGCACTATATATTCAATATACTGGATCCCACTGTGAATAAACCTTTGTGGATCTAAATACTTGTTCTTGATTAACTCACTTGAATTGTATTTAATTGCTCCCTGTATACACTGGGACCCCTTCCTCTCAGTACGCATCAGAGCAACATCTGGATTGTGGGGGTGCCTAAGGGCCAGTCTATGATTGACTGTCTAGAGATCTGGATTAGAGGCTTAATGGCTGCTCAGGTTTTGACTCCCTTTTTAGGTCTCGTCTAGGCATCGCTTGTGCTATGTCTTCGAGACATGCTGGATAAAGAATATGGGCTAGAAAAAACGCCCATATTTTTAATAGGTTCCTGTTGATGTCCTTTAGAAATGCTGGATTTTCAGTGGTAAATACACTTAGTAGTCCCTCCTTTTGGAATGTTGTACCCTCCCATGAGGACTGCCCCTCTTACATATGTTCCTACTGTTCAGGTTATTTATACTTAGAGCAAACTCTTTTTTTTATTTGGCCTGCCTCTTTCTGTTCTGTTTACTTGTGCAATGAAACTTAATTTGCATTATTTGCTTGCCATTGCTTTATCTCTTGTGCCTTCCCCTCACCCCTCCTCCAACACTGCTTCATTGCTTAATATCCCTTAATGTCCCCATGTCTCCCCCTCCCACAACACTGCTCGCAGGCCTCCACAACCCCTTAGGCCACTTCTGGTTTGCTCGTTTTTTTATTTTACTTTACAAACACTTTTATTTATATAGCACACCTGGCCATGGGCTCAGGGAAATGAAACAATCAACCCATTATCATAGGATATTGAGTCTGACAGCACACTCGAACATGGATCCCCAGCTCACCAGTCGGCAGCCCTCATCGCTGCACCATGTCCTTCGCCTAGCCATGTTGCAGGGTGCAGTACCATATATGTGCAAAAGAGGTCCCAAGGGACACCTAGTGACAGCCTGTGGTACTGCACCCTCACAACACTGCTTGTTTTAACATCTAGTCAGGACTGCTATTTTCAAACCCTTCGCTACGGCACTATTGCAGGTGTACTACATAAAATAAACAAACCACAACCGAGTTCTTCATTTTTTTTAAGGTGGGGAGGGCATATCTATTGCATAGGTAAAAGAAAATTGGAACCTATTGCATTCCCAATGCTTTTTCTCTTTGGAACTAGTGCACTGTCCCTCCTCCCCCAGGAGCACCTCCAAGACCTGTGATCCTCAAAACATTACACTTCAAAGGCCTGGATGCTGTCTTGAAAACTGCTCAGGAATTCGGTCACCTAGAAGAAGATAACCATTGTGTCTTTCTATTTCCAGATTACACACGGGTGATGCATCACTAGGGGTAGTTTCTTGAGGTAAAAAAGAAGAAGCTGCAGGGCACAAATTTGACTACACCTTGCTGCTCCCAGCTAAGCTCAACCACCAATGACCATACTTTTTCTGGACCCTGGAAAAGCTTGGGACTGAACAGCTGGGCACCTCTTTTCAGGGTGATGCACACCAGCACTAGCCTGTCAGCATCCGCTGCAATGCTGCCACCACTTCAGGTAGTGCCGCGACCATTCTGGGTCACACCTTGCACCCCCTTTCGAGTGACCAGGCACAGGATAGTCAATATTCTGCGCCACTGATGGCCACTGCATCACGTGCCCCTCCCAAGATTACCTCATCCACTACATCCAAATACTTGAATGGCGAAGACTCCTTGCAGCTTGATATAGATGATCGCGTCCCCTGTGGTGACCCTGCAGACAGTTGATGAACATTTGTGACACCCTTACTGATTCATGGGAATGTTTTGTTTTTTCTTTAATGTGGGCAAACTCTCTAATGGGCTGACATTCCATCCCACACCTGTCCTTAGCTGAAGGCACCTCCCAACACTAGAGAGAAGCTTTCTGAACTACATTTGCCCTTTATTCTAGGAAACCCCGCTGGTCTTTTGACCCCAGTTTGGCTTGCCTACTCCTGCTACCTCCGAGGACTGCTGGTTGTGGGGCCCTTTGTCGCCTGCTCTTATGGTTGCTCCAGTTAACTTTCACTTTTTTTTCCATCGTAATTTGCACGCTCACAATATGCCTGGGTCAGGGTTATTATGGATCGCCCCGCCAGAGGGGGAGGGTTGTGGATTTGTCTTGATGAGAACTATGTCATCTCACCATGCACCATGTCACCTTATCATAACATGGAGCATTAAAGGAATGCACAACCGGGCCAAATGCTAAAGATTCTGTTGTATTTTAAAAGATGAAGGTTCCAAATAGCCCTGATTCAGCAATCTCGTCTCACGATGTTAGAGGGAGCATACTTCAAAAAAGATGGAGAAGGCAACTTTTTTTTACCACTAATAACTCCGTATATGTCAGGTACACTATTCTGGCTTATGGTAGGCCCCACTTTTGTGGTCCACTCACAGATTTTAGAGGAGGAGGGTAGATTTATATTTTTACACATTTCTCTAGGTGGTAGCTCCTTGATATTGGGTGGGTAGTGTTTATGACCCTAATGTCCAGCAGCTTTCCGAATGCTTGGCGCCATGGGCGCACATTCCATGGGTGATTGGTGGCAATTTTAATTCTGTCCTTGATATGGACTTGAACAGGCCACATGTGTCACTCCCTTCGGCACCTACACGAACCCCAATATCTGTGGATCCAAGTTTATCAAGCTGACCATTATCTTCTTGATAGGAATCTCCAACGAGATACCTAATCTCTCAGCTCACAGGTGGTATTTTGGACAACACTGCCTTCTTCAACTTTGGATCAAGTGGCGATCTCTAAAATGAAAATGTTGCCACACTCATTATTCAACTTTGTTAGCTTACCATTGTTCCTCCCGGCGAGGTTGTTGTAAACTTTAGACATGTTATTTGGGGAGCTCATATGGCACAAGGAACACCGCACGCTGCAACACCAGGTAGCGTTATATGGTGAGGATGGTCCGAAGCCAATTCCTTATCATGTAACGCTCCCTGGAATTCGAATTCTCAGGTATCACAGAGTGGCTGGGAAGAGGCATAAGTGTGAGTAGGAGTCACTGGATAAAGCCAACTCATTATTGTACTGCCATGCTCCATGCTTGAATATCCCCATGAGGGTTCTCGAAATGCATGCTTTAAGCTTATTCATTTTTACATGCTTTATACCTATGCCCACACAAATTTAACTGGTTCTTCGCCATAGCCGGTGAAACGTGCTAGCTATCGGACTCTGTGAGAGGACTTTTGCCATAATCTAAGGACCTGTCCCTGGTTGCATGGCTACTGAGCTTGTATAGTGCAGTAGCTGGTGGACATTAAGGGGCTACCCAGATAGGAAACACGGGAGGGCTGGCCCTTGGTATCATTAAGAGACTCAAAAAGAAAAGCAGGGGATTTGCGCGAGCACGCGATTCAAAATGGTCGCCGCGCTGTAAGCTCTCCTGTTTTTTCGCCCGTTTCTCTATTTAAACAACGAATTCCTGTCACAATATTTTTACAAATGGGGTCGCTGGCTTAATTAAGCTGCTAATTACCTGCTGAAGTGTTTTTAGGTGATTCCAGTCGACGGAAGTGGTGTTTGCAGCCTCATGGTTCCTGCTCCCTGCTCTGTATGAAGGTACTGCCTGGATTGTGTGTCAGGGGGGCGGAGCAGTCTTCAGGAAAGGGCCTGGCTTGGGCCTAGCCACACCCACAGCCATGTTTAGCTGCTGCACCAGTGTTTCTCAGAGGAATTCTTCATATTCTTTTTTCTATTCCTTCTGACATTTGCAAATTAGTTATTTTAATTTTAAATACGTTAATTTTCTCCTTTTTAAAATGGAAAATAAGAATTCTGCCAATAATAAAAGGAGACAGCAGGTTTCACCTCCTCCATTGAAGTCTAAAGTGGTAGAGTCTTCTGAGCCTTCATTGTCTTTAATTTTGGAGGAAATTCAAGCACTTCCTGCTAATACTGAAACTATTGCGACAGAAGTTAAAAGTGTACGAAGAGAAATGGCTAGTTTATCTATGAAAATCTCTGACAATTCCATCAAGATTCAAGATAATAAACCCAAAATAGATGCTATTACTCCGCTGATGTCAAAAATTGCTCCTATGAGTACGCATCTTATTGAGTTGGAAAATCGCCACAGGCAATATAATCTTCGCATCTTTAACTTACCGGAGGAAGTTGAGGGGTCTAATTGCCGATTATATTTGGAGTCTTTGATTCCTGGTCTTTTAAATATTAAATTTCCAGAAAAATTTGAGATTCAAAAAGCTCACAGAATTCCTTCTCACCGCAACCCTCAACATTCTAAGCCAAGACAAATGATATTTAAAGTATTTCGTCATCATCATTTGGTTTTGATCAGGAAAGCTGCAAGAGAAATTCCCTCATTGATGGTCAATGGCTCTAAAATTTTTATTCACCAGGACTTTGCTAAAGAAACTGTGGCAATACGTAAGGAATTTTCTGACCTCCGTCCGCAATTAAGAAGTTTGGGTTTCAAGTACGGTCTCTTTGATCCTTCTATGATGCGCATATGGAAAGACAATTTTTCAAAATCTTTCCACCGTCCAGAAGAACTTCGACATTTTCTTGATCTTCAGTTGCAGCATTCGATGGATACTCATGACCCTGCCACTTGAAATGACTTTTTGTTGACAGCTGTTTACGCTAATTCTTCCATTTTTGGGCTCCAGCGGTTTTGGCCATGCTTGTAACGTGTGTGTGCGTTTCACTCCTCATATTTATGTTCTTTGTTTGTTTGTTGTTTGGTCAGTCTTTCTATGTTCTACCCTCTCTTTTACCTTTATTATTCACTAGAGCTACTCACTTCTTTTCTATACGTTTCTTCTCTCATTCTCCTCTTCTCTTTTTCTTTCTTCTTCTTTCATTATGGCTGACATTCACGTTATTTCGTTAAATGTTAAAGGTTTGCGCCATCCAGTCAAACGTACGAAGATTTTGGATTATTTGGGCAGCTCTAAAGCTGATTTTTGTTTTATACAGGAAACTCATGTGGATGATAAAATATCAGGTTATATGAAAAGAAAGTGGGTTGATAATATTGTTTAGTCTCCTGCTAATGGTAAGAAAAATGGTGTGGCGATTTTATTTGCAAAGAAGACTCATTGTCAAATATTGAATAAGTTTGCTGACTCAGACGGTAGATACTTATTGGTTAAGGTTAAGGTCTATGATTCTATTGTTTACTTACTTAATGTTTATGGGCCCACTGCTGATGATCCTGTTTTTTGGTCCAATCTTGCAACGCAGGTACTAAAAATTGGAAATGTCCCGTTAATTATGGCTGGTGACTTCAATGTAATATCTGATCCTCTGTTAGATAGATTGTCTCAAACGAAATTTCATCCTTCCAAGGCTTATTTTGCATTTAAAACGTTTCTTCAAACTACTAAATTGGTTGATATTTGGCGTCTCCATTTTCCTACTGAAAAATGTTTTACTTTTTTTTGTAACCCACACAATTCTCACTCTAGACTTGATTATATTTTAGTTTCCAGACGGCTTACTTCCTCTATCAAAACCCCTAAGATTGGAAATATTGATATTTCTGATCACGCTATGATATCTTGCATATTAAATCTCAATTATACTTTTCCTAATCACTCTAGATGGAGAATGAACTCTGGCATAGCGCTAAATGAACATAACAAACCACAACTCTTAAATGCCATTACTGATTACTTTCAATTGAACCCAGAAGGTTCTACTTCTTTAGTCACTCGATGGGATGCTTTTAAAGCTTATATTAGAGGAGCTACTATTTCAATTATGGCCCATGAAAATAAAACTTTTAACACCAATATTAAACACTTAGAAAAACAAATAACGAAGTATGAACGGCTCTTTATCACATCTAATGATCCGAAATATAGAGATAAATTACAAAAGTTACGTTATGAGTTTAATACTATTCTCAGTAAAAGGGTGGGTATCCAACTTAATAAAGCTAAAGCTAAATTTAGTTTTAATGCAAACAAGTCTGGAAGACTTTTAGCGAATTACCTTCGTATTAAAAAAGATAAATCCCAAATTACTTCTATTCGTAACCCCTCTGGTAAATTGGCCTTGTCTCATAAAGATATTGTTGCTGAATTTCTACATTTTTATTCTAATTTATATGATAAGCCTGATTTTAATGATGATTCCCTGGTAAATTCCTTCCTTTCCTTGTGTGATCTCCCTAAGCTCTCTCAGTCAGACAAAGCTGCGCTAGATATACCCATTACTATGGATGAACTTCTATCTGCTATTAAATCACTTAAACAAAATAAATCTCCTGGTCCTGATGGGTTACCAGCTGAGTTTTATAAAGAATTCCAATCCCATCTCTCGCCTTTTTTGCTACAACTTTTTACGTCCTTTGCTTCTTCAGGAAGTACGTCTGGTTCTTTTACAGAAGCTTTAATTATTGTTCTTCCTAAACCAGATAAGGACCCCTCTCTTGTTTCCAACTATCGCCCCATTTCTTTAATAAATCAAGATTGTAAACTATATGCTAAAATTCTGGCCACACGTTTATCCCCTATATTAGATTCTATTATTCATCCTGATCAGTCAGGAGGTCATACTTTAGTTAGTCCCGCAGGTGTCATGGCTTTAGACGCGGAAAAAGCTTTTGACAAACTTCACTGGCACTTTTTATTTCATACTTTAACGTCTTTTAATTTTGGTGATACTTTTATTCGTATGATTTCGGCTTTATATTATGCACCCACTGCCCGCCTATTTATTAATGGCCAAGTTTCCAATCAATTCTCCCTTTACAGAGGTACACGTCAAGGTTGTCCCCTTTCCCCACTTTTGTTTTTATTAGGTATTGAACCTTTTCTTGCCTCTATTACAAAATGTAATACTATCATAGGAATTAAGGTTAAGGATGTTATAATAAAAACTTTAGCATATGCTGACGATGTGCTTTTATTTATCAATGATCCAATTTCCTCTTTTCCCTCCGTAATAGATATTATTGCACAATATTCGTTGGTGTCTGGGTACAAATTGAATACTAATAAAACAGAATTTTTCCCTTTAAATGTTTATTGTACTCCTGATATGATTCCCATGCATGAAATTATCTGGCAAAAACACAATCTAAAATATCTGGGTATTTTATTCTCTTCCTCATTAAAATCAACATTAACTTTTAATAGTGATTTTGTTTTAAATTCTATCAAAGATAAAATATCTAAATGGTCTGCAGTACATCTTTCATGGTGGGGAAGATTGGAATCTATTAAAATGAATATTGCTCCTAAAATATTTTACACTCTCGCCATGATCCCCATTCAATTTCCGTTAAAGTTTTATAAAGATATTGATAAACTTCTTTCAAAGTTTCTCTGGAATAATAAAGCTCCACGTATTAGTTACAAAAAATTGAAAATGACTAAATGTAACGCTGGTTTTGGTATTCCTGACTTTCTTCTTTACCACAAAGCGTTTATTTTGAAACAAAGTGCTATTTGGTTTAATCATTCCTGCTTACATAATCCCCCCACGTGGTTCCATATTGAAAAAGCCATTATCAATCCTTTTCCATTTCCTACACTATTATCAATGTCAAACAACTCTACATTTTTTCATAAATCTTTTATCCTAAAATCCTCCAAAATGATTTTCAATGATATTGATTTAATTTTTCAAAATCCTATTTCTGCTACTGATGACTTATCTCTATGGTATAGTAATGTTATTAAACTGAATAAAAATGTTAGTTTTTGGTCTTCAAGTCAAGTCAAGTCAAATAATTTATATAGCGCGCTACATACCCAGAGGGTCTCAAGGCGCTTGAGGAAGGGTGGGGAGTTACTTGTCGAATATCCAAGTTTTAAGTTGCTTTCTGAATGCTAGGTGGTTCTGAGTGAGGCGAAGGTGAGTGGGGAGTGAGTTCCAGGTTTTAGCTGCCAGGTAGGAGAAGGATCTACCTCCCATGGTGGTTTTGTTGATGCGGGGTATGGCAGCGAGGGCTTTGTTGGCGGAGCGTAGCTGGCGGGCGGGGGTGTAGAAGGAGAGTCGTGTGTTGAGGCATTCGGGTCCGAGTTCGTAAAGTGCTTTGTGTGCGTGGGTTAGGAGGCGGAATGTTATTCTCTTATTGACGGGAAGCCAGTGGAGGTTTTTCAGGTGACTGGAAATGTGGTCTTTACGCGGGATGTCAAGTATGAGTCTGGCTGAAGCGTTCTGGATGCGTTGGAGTTTTTTCTGAAGTTTTGCGGTGGTACCGGCGTATAAGGTGTTACCGTAGTCCAGGCGGCTCGTGACCAGTGCGTGGGTGACCGTTTTTCTGGTTTCGGTGGGGATCCAGCGGAATGTGTTTTTTTGAGCATGCGAAGAATGTTGAAGCACGATGATGATACGGCGTGACTTGTCTGTTCATCAAGAGTGAGGAGTCCAGGATGATGCCCAAGTTCCGTGCGTGGTCCGTCGGGGTGGGAGCTTTTCCAAGGGCCTCTGGCCACCAAGAGTCATCCCAGGCGGAAGGGGAGGTGCCTAATATAAGGACTTCTGTTTTGTCAGAGTTCAGTTTCAGACGACTGTGTTTCATCCACTCGGCTACTTCTTTCATTCCTTCATGTAGGTTGGTTTTGGCGGTGTTCGGGTCTTTGGTGAGTGAGAGGATCAGTTGAGTGTCATCAGCGTAGGAGATGATGTTGAGGTTGTGTTGGCGTGCGATTGTTGCGAGGGGGCTCATGTATACGGTGAAGAGAGTGGGGCTGAGTGAAGATCCTTGTGGCACGCCGCAAATGACTTCAGTGGCTTCTGACTCGTATGGTGGAAGGCGGACTCTCTGAGTTCTTCCAGTAAGGAACGAGGTGATCCAATCCAGGGCTTTTTCTTGGATTCCAATGTTTCTGAGGCGTTGTAGGAGGGTGTTATGACAGACTGTGTCGAAGGCAGCGGAGAGGTCAAGGAGGATGAGGGTGACAGTGTCTCCGTTGTCCAGTAGGGTTCGAATGTCGTCTGTTGCTGCGATGAGGGCGGTCTCAGTGCTGTGTTTTGCTCGGAAGCCCGACTGTGAGGGGTCGAGGGATTTGTTGGTTTCGAGGAAGGCGGCGAGCTGGCTGTTGATGGCTTTCTCGATGACTTTGGCCGGGAATGGAAGGAGCGAGATGGGGCGGTAGTTTTTGAGTTCGGTGGGGTCAGCTGTGGGTTTTTTCAGAAGGGCGCTGAGTTCGGCGTGTTTCCAGCTTTCCGGGAAGGTGGCAGAGTTGAGGGAGCAGTTGATGACGTCTCGGAGGTGTGGTGCTATGATGGAGTCAGCTTTGTTGAAGATATGGTGAGGACATGGGTCTGTGGGGGATCCTGAGTGGATGGAGTTCATCAGGCGGATGGTGTCCTCAGTGGAGATTGGGTTCCAGTCAGTAAGGATGTTCAAGGGGGGTGAGGGTACGGCAGAAGGTTGGGTGGGTTGGTCTCCGTGTTGGTTGTCGAAGCTGTTGTGGATGTCTGCGATTTTGTTGTGGAAGAACGAGGCAAGGGAGTCGCAGAGGGTTTGAGATGGAGTGATGTCGTTGGAGTTGGCAGAGGGGTTGGTAAATTCTTTGACGATGTGGAATAATTCCTTGCTGTTGTGGGCGTTGTTGTCTAGACGTTCTTTAAGTGCAGCTTTCTTGGTAGCCCGAATCAGTTGGTGGTGTGTGCGGGTGGCGTTTTTGAGGGCATCCTTAGTGCTTGTGTTTGGGTCTTTTTTCCAGGCCTTTACAAGGGAGCGACAGAGTTTCTTGGATGTCTTAAGATCATCGTTGAACCAGGGAGCGTTTTTGCTGCCTAGTTTGATTTGATGTTTTTTCAAAGGTGCTAGGTTGTCGGCGCTATTTGTTAGCCATTGATTGAGGTTAGTGGCTGCTTCGTTGGCGTTCGAAGAGTGGGCCGGGGGGTTTTGAAGAAGCGATGAGGAGATCTGGTCGATGGTGATTTTGTTCCAGTTTCTTCGCAAAGTGGGTTGAGGAAGGTTGTGGGTTGTGGTCTTTTTGTAGACAAAGTGAACACAGCTGTGGTCCGTCCAATGGAGAACTGTGGTGTGACTGAAGGAGATGTGTTTGCTGGAGGTGAAGATGGGGTCGAGTGTGTGGCCTGCGTAGTGAGTGGGGGTGTTAACAAGTTGTTTGAGTCCGAGGTTGGCCAGATTGTCCAGAAGGGTGGTGGTGTTGTTGTCGTTGCTCTTTTCCAGGTGAAAATTGAGGTCTCCCAGTAGTATGTAGTCCTCGGAGGGGAGGGCATGTGGGGTGATAAAGTCGGTGAAGTCTTCACTGAATTGTGCACGGGGTCCTGGTGGCCTGTAGAGAAGGGTGCCTCGGAGTGTGGTCTTGGGGTGGGTGTGGATCTGGAAGTGAAGGTGTTCGGCGCTAGCGAGGTTGGCGTCTGAGCTGGTTGAAATGCGGATGGAATTCTTATGGACGATTGCGATGCCTCCTCCTGTTTGTTTGATGCGGTCCTTACGTATGATCTTGTAGCCTTCCGGGATGGCAATGGTGATGTCTGGGGCTGAGGATGCGTTCATCCAAGTTTCTGTTAGGAAGGCGACGTCCGGAGAGATGGTGTCTAGTAGATTCCAAAGGTCGATGGCGTGTCTGTGGACCGATCGGGTGTTGAGCAGGATGCATTTTAGGTGGTTGGTGTCAGACATCTGTTTGGTGTTAGTGGATGAGGAGTTGGTCTTGGTGCCGTCATACTTGCAGGAGTTGCATGTGAAGGGTCCATGGGTGAGTCCAGGAGCGGCTTGGGCGCAGTTGGGGAGTCGGCCGGGGTTTAGGGCTAAGAGGGTGGAGGAGTCGTATGTAATGCGGGTGGGGTGGGTGGTGCGGGGGCCAGGGGGTCTGGCGCTGGGCGCGGGCTTGGCACGGACGGGCGCAGACGGGCTTACCTTTGGCGCACCTTCAGCACGTCCGCAGCGCGTGGACGCTGCGCGTAGGGTCATCAGTCCTAAATGGAGAGTGGAGGGGGAGGAGCGTGGGAGGGGCAGCAGGGAGGCGGGAGCGGGGCGGGGAGGAAGGGCTCTGCGACACAACAACAAACAAAATGGAGGCGGGGAAAGGTCGAGTGAGGCTTGGGCCACCGAAATTGTAATCACAGCGCTTTTTAAACAAGCGGCGCTGTTTCAATGGCACAAACTATGCTGAGATACACAATCACCATAAGCGCTATGAGCGCAGTCACGACTAACAGATGTAAGATATTAAAGGCACAGATATACAATCACCGGAAGCGCTATGAGCGCAGTCACGTCTAACAGATGGAAGATATTAAAGGCACAGATACACAATCACCATAAGCGCTATGAGCGCAGTCACGACTAACAGATGTAAGATATTAAAGGCACAGATATACAATCACCGGAAGCGCTTTGAGCGCAGTCACGTCTAACAGATGCAAGATATTAAAGGCACAGATATTCTGTAATGAGTGGGAGAGTAACGATACCACCAGGAGTCAGGAGCCAGGGAGCGTGGGAGCGACCGCGTCTGACGAAGTCAGGACGGTCACAGCTCCGTCCTTCTCAGAGTCTGCCGTAAGGGTCAGTGGGTGGGAGGGGCAGCAGGGAGGCGGGAGCGGGGCTGGGAGGAAGGGCTCTGGGACACAATAACAAACAAAATGGAGGCGGGGAAAGGTCGAGTGAGGCTTGGGCCACCGAAATTGTAATCACAGCGCTTTTTAAACAAGCGGCGCTGTTTCAATGGCACAAACTATGCTGAGATACACAATCACCATAAGCGCTATGAGCGCAGTCACGACTAACAGATGTAAGATATTAAAGGCACAGATATACAATCACCGGAAGCGCTATGAGCGCAGTCACGTCTAACAGATGCAAGATATTAAAGGCACAGATACACAATCACCATAAGCGCTATGAGCGCAGTCACGACTAACAGATGTAAGATATTAAAGGCACAGATATACAATCACCGGAAGCGCTATGAGCGCAGTCACGTCTAACAGATGCAAGATATTAAAGGCACAAATATTCTGTAATGAGTGGGAGAGTAACGATACCACCAGGAGTCAGGAGCCAGGGAGCGTGGGAGCGACCGCGTCTGACGAAGTCAGGACGGTCACAGCTCTGCCTTCTCAGAGTCTGCCGTAAGGGTCAGTGGGTGGGAGGGGCAGCAGGGAGGCGGGAGCGGGGCGGGGAGGAAGGGCTCTGGGACACAACAACAAACAAAATGGAGGCGGGGAAAGGTCGAGTGAGGCTTGGGCCACCGAAAATGTAATCACAGCGCTTTTTAAACAAGCGGCGCTGTTTCAATGGCACAAAGTATGCTGAGATACACAATCACTATAAGGGCTATGAGCGCAGTCACGACTAACAGATGTAAGATATTAAAGGCACAGATATACAATCACCGGAAGCGCTATGAGCGCAGTCACGTCTAACAGATGCAAGATATTAAAGGCACAGATACACAATCACCATAAGCGCTATGAGCGCAGTCACGACTAACAGATGTAAGATATTAAAGGCACAGATATACAATCACCGGACGCGCTATGAGCGCAGTCACGTCTAACAGATGCAAGATATTAAAGGCACAGATATTCTGTAATGAGTGGGAGAGTAACGATACCACCAGGAGTCAGGAGCGTGGGAGCGACCGCGTCTGACGAAGTCAGGACGGTCACACCTCTGCCTTCTCAGAGTCTGCCGTAAGGGTCAGTGGGTGGGAGGGGCAGCAGGGAGGCGGGAGCGGGGCGGGGAGGAAGGGCTCTGGGACACAACAACAAACAAAATGGAGGCGGGGAAAGGTCGAGTGAGGCTTGGGCCACCGAAATTGTAATCACAGCGCTTTTTAAACAAGCGGCGCTGTTTCAATGGCACAAACTATGCTGAGATACACAATCACCATAAGGGCTATGAGCGCAGTCACGACTAACAGATGTAAGATATTAAAGGCACAGATATACAATCACCGGAAGCGCTATGAGCGCAGTCACGTCTAACAGATGCAAGATATTAAAAGCACAGATACACAATCACAATAAGCGCTATGAGCGCAGTCAGGACTAACAGATGTAAGATATTAAAGGCACAGATATACAATCACCGGAAGCGCTATGAGCGCAGTCACGTCTAACAGATGCAAGATATTAAAGGCACAGATATTCTGTAATGAGTGGGAGAGTAACGATACCACCAGGAGTCAGGAGCCAGGGAGCGTGGGAGCGACCGCGTCTGACGAAGTCATGGATGAAAGCTGGTATTTGGTATCTTAAAGATGTTTATTGTAACAATACTTTTATTACATTTCAAACATTGCAAACAAAGTTTGGTTTACCTGATTCTGATCTTCTAAAATACGAGTATTTAAGTAATTCAATTTTGGATTCCTTTTTCCAAGCTATTCCATCTAATATTCATGCTGATTTACCCACATATATTCAAACTCTATCCTCAAATGCTCATTGTGTTTCTTTTTTATATAAAAAATTGTCAAATATTCTCGGCAGTAATATAAATATGATTGCAACGTTTTGGAACAATGAATTATCACTTTTATTATCCATTGATGTGTGGGAAAGTATGTGGACTTCTAATATTTCTGGATGGTTACCTGTCTCACTTTTTCAAACTAATTCCTATATTTTATTTAATTGCTTATGGACGCCATCTCGATTATTTCACGCCAAACTTCTTCAATCTGATACATGTTGGCATTGCAATTTACAACCTGGATCTCTACAACATATGCTTTTTTCTTGTTCTTGCCTATCCAAATTCTGGTCTGAAGTATGGGATACTATTAAGAAAATTCTTCATATTCAAGAAAACATTTTGTATAGAATGTTAAGTTGTAAATCTGTACTCTTGTCCCAAGATTTAGGTAATCTTGAATGTAAACTTTTTAACTTCTTAATTTCTGCCGCGTTAAAATCAATTACCTATTGTTGGAAAGATGTTTCAAAGTTATCAGTTCATGCGTGGTGGTCCTGGGTTATTTTTACAAGAAGAGGTGCACAGTTATCCTTGTCTGGGGTTAGTCAAAATTCTAGATCTTATCATCTATTTTGGACTCCTATTGATACATATTTATCGAATTAATATTACCTTCATTGTCTATCCCCTTTATTGCTATATTATTATATGCTTAGATATTGTATAGTAGCTCTATTTATCGACTTTCATGTATTTGATATTATAAGGTTCCCTCTCCTTCCCTCCCCTCTTTAAGTTTTCTATATGCCTAATTTTTACTTTCTTTTTATTATAACTGCGTTAGCAATTATTGTATCTTTTGTATTAGTATTTCACTAGATCTTTGCATTGTTAATTTTTTCTGTATGTCCTACTTATTGTTTATTATGTCTATTCTGATAAAATTTTCAATAAAATATTTTGAACACAAAAAAAAAAAGAAAAAGCCGGCTTTCCGCCTTCTCAACTTAGCGCTCATAATGGCTAAATGCGCCATCACTGCCAAATGGAAGTCCCCCGAATCCTCCTACGACTGACACCTGGTGTAAGGATGTATTGAATTGGGCGAAGACTGAGGGTGTGGCCCTACACAGCGAAGCCGTCGCCTGATAGGTGGAGACTGGGGTGCACTCTGGCAACTGGCAAGTAGGGGTAACCCCTCCCACTGATGACTCCGTGTCTCCATAGATCAGGTTCCTCCCTGCTGTTGTGCGGCACAGCTATGTGGTCCCCTGCCCTGTTGATTATGGGGCCGAACTCCATGTTGGGGTTAGGACATTGACTGGACAACCTCCCCTCCTGATTGTGTCCGACCTCTTCTGCTGAAGTTCTGTACTCCCGACCCTACCCTGCAGTAGTTGTTTTGTAGGGTTCATGCCCCACCCCTATGTTTCTCGTTGATTGATTGGCTGTTTTTTTTTTGTTGCTTCCGGTTCTATATTATGCATATCTCTCAATTAAGGCAGTCCCTGCGTTTCGTAATGGACGCATTTTAGATATGATACCTTCAGATTTTAGCAAGGCAGCTGTTTGTAAACTTCAGTGCGTTTGTACTTTTCAAAAACCAAACAAAAATGGTGTTAAAAAAAACTCTTGAAAAAAAAGACCAGGTGGGAAGGACGTTGGTTGGGAAGAAATTGAGCAAACTTGAGACAGAGCAGAGCGTAAGGAAGTACACATTTCCGATAGTCTCAAAGAAACGGGTCAGAGGTGAAGAATGCATTTTCGTAAGGATGTTGAAAGAGACACCTTTTACAGCATTTTTGCTATTTCCATGTGCTGAAAATCATATATGTTACAATTTTCAAATGTAATTTTATTCAGTGTAACGACCTCAGCAGGATGGAAGGTTGTGTCGGCCTTGCTGGAATTCAAACTCTCGACCTACAAGTCTCTGACTATCTTAAAGTAAAGCGATGTATTCACTCAGTTACAGTAAGGGTTCAGAGCACATTCTTCACCTTCATGGGGATCTGAACATGCAGGTGATGTTTTACTCCAGGTAGGGAACAATCATCAGTACAATCATACCGAGATGGGTCATTCCCCCTCTAGAAAAGTAGCTGTGGTAGGGGTCAAATTGCACCAGAGCTATGTTACTACTGCTCATTGGAAATACCTGGTGGTGAGGTGAGCGCACTGCCCTATGGTGCTCCTCTACTGTAGTCCATGGTAAATACCGCAGCACTAACTGGGGACTTTCTCCTGCAAGTTACACGTTTTTCAATATCTGCAGTACCATGTAAGTGGTAAATGCTAACCACAACTATTGGAAACAAGACCAGACACTTGACGAGCTATACTAGTCCCCACTGGGCCGGTGCTTTGTTCTAGCAAGAGCATTTAACTGTACACGGTACATAAATACAAATAGATAAATATCAATTGCACAATGTAAAAAAAAAAAAAGATGATTCTTCAATTATTTTGGACCCGATTAACAAGACTAATTGTACATGGAAGGTAGATTTAGGTGTGCAATTGACTTTATTTAAAGAGAAAAGTCACATTTTCAATTCATACAGCTTGAAGTTACACCTGTAAATATATTTATTCTCAAGTAATGTAGCATATCACGATAGCATACGAGTAGGATGAAGTAATTATACTTCCATGGCTGAGAAGCTGCATTCTAGGACAATATTGTTATGCAAAGTTGGCATACCTATACACCAGTGGGATTGTGGGTATTCACAAACGTTTTCATGCCCCATTTTCACTGTGGATACAGCCAGAGACTTGCTCCTGTCAGGGAAAAGAAAAAAAATTCTATCCAGCGAAGCACCGAGGAAACACTCCTGAAATTGTAATTACAAAGGAGAAATCTGCTTGGCATAAGCATTTTCACATGTTCAAATATATATCATGTACATTTATACCTGTGAATATTCCCAGAAAGCTGCAAATGTCTTAGCGTTCATAAATAGTTGTTTCTCAATAGTTGTTCAATAGCTTTTTGTATTTATTTCTTTTCAATGTAAAAAAGGCAAAATCTGTTTCCCTCATTTCCTATTACTTAAGAAACAAAAAACACAGCCACGGTTAATTTGTTGCATTCTTGAATTGATACCAGGTTTATTTAATCTGCCCCTGTGGCTACCATGCCCAGCTGATTTGAAATCGATCATGTTGAATATGTTAAAGGTGTGCGGCGGACGGGGGCGAGGGGGGGGGGGGGAGTTACCATGTTTAGTTATTTTAAATGCTCTTTCTCTTTCAGGGCATGTTGATTGTTAACCGGCTGGGGACAGAAACCATTAACTGTTGTAAATATTTTATTTTAAGTGATTTTTCAGAAGTTATTGGCAGACCTTTAATCCTTTGTATTCTTAAATGAGAAACATTCCTACTAGAAATCGTTTTCATAACCCCTTCTATCTTTGGAACCAGTTTGACAGAACCAGCACATCATTTTGCTTATGTTACAAGAGTTGTACCTACAGTGCCAACACAACACATTAAAACAAAAAAGCATCACATTTGCAAATAGACATTAAACTGAAATCGTTTCCTCATTCACTAAAAAGTAGTAAGCAGCCTCAAAAAGACCTTTAAATTTCAAAAGCCTTTTAATGGTCCTGACTAGTCCTGCAGGACAAGGAACCCCGCTGTGAGGGCGCATTAACAACATAGTGCTCGTAGAACACTTTGTTGGACGCTGGCATGCAAGAACTGGTTACTTGTGGGACTCCCTCTTAAACGATTTAATGATCCCTCACATTAATTTTGCATGGGTAAAGATTCTGCTTCTTTGAATTAAGGGTTTGAGTCCCAGGATGTTTGCTTGGGTGACTTCTGAAATGGTAAGTAATCCAAGTTCTCTTGGTCCATTGTCTTATGAATATATAATATACAAAGACCTTCACTTTGATTTGAGAATTTTAAAGAGCACATTGACCGCCATTTTCACTGTGGCATGTTTACTACAGATAACATTAAGAGTATTTAAGACACTTTTTGTTACTTGTATAAACTACTTGAAAGGTATGCTTGCTACATCCTTCAGTACATTACTACTCTAATATTTATAGATATATTTGCTTTAACTAGCTACCGAAAATCAACCAGAAATAAACTATCGCCAAGACTTGTTTGCATAAAATACCAAAAATGGTTTCAAAAGGTTTTGTTGGCTTTAGAAAAAGACGGTAGTAATGAATATTTTAATACGGTTACATGCTTTCAGGAAATAATGTTGCAGTAGCTTTCCAGAACTGGCGCAAAACAACACAAGGGGTAGTTTACCAACCTTTAAATAGGATAGATCGGTTGCTTCTAATACTGATGATTAACCAGTTGCTTACTAGTGGATTGAAGAGATGGGTGAAAGTATGAACTTCCTGTGAATTCTGTTAAAAAAAATCTTGGTATTCCAGTGAGATTTTGCCGAGGGTAAAATGGATGAGTTTGCATTGAAATCCTGTGCTGGCGATAGGTGACGAGAGAAAATGTGTACTCCTTAAAAAAGCCTGACATGACGTGAGAACGCAATACATTTCTTACAGCTGGGGATGGACTTTCTGTAAAAAGCCTGCAAAAACCTGCGACCCTGATATAGTGAGGAAGATTTACCACTTTTTCACGCAGTACAGTGCAGCAGCCGCACATGGTCAGCGACTAGCTGCCGCCTCCCCCCCCCAACCGGCACCCAACACCCAGAAACGTGGACACGAGACTTCTTTACTTTTTGGAAGGCGGGCGCTAGTCGCCCGGCCGTATTTATTAAGATATGAAATTAAAAAAGGTTTTAATTGCATGATCAACAATTTATACAAAAATCAGCAGGACATTAGATACAAGTTTTTTGTCAACAAGTTTGAGAGCCTGACCTTAACAAAAACTCTAATACATGTTGTTTCCTAACCGAGTCTAACATCCTCATCTTGATTTTTGTACATTTCTGGCCATATGGCAAGGTCACTACCGGTGTCAGGTCCTACAAGCTGCGCCTCCCCTAGAGACGTGCGCATGCGCAGTGTTACCCCGGGAATTGCCCGGTCTACGCCCTGAACTCCATTTACCCACTAAAGGAGGGCCCTTACTCTGCACCATCCGGTGACGTCATGAGTCCACGCGCGCGGGGTGGCTACCAGCCTAAGGAAAGCGTGAACTACTCCTACCCGCGCTCCTTTGCAGCATCAATTACCTTGCCCCTGGAGTTCTAGGAGTGGCCCGCAGGCCCCTCCCCCTGGGCGGGAACCTCCATAGGATGATGCCCGCCCCCTCAGACCTCAAATATGTGCTCACCGATAATGACCTTACCGCATGCCCCATACCTAATAAATACGACGACCTATGGGAAAAAAATTCTAAAGGACAGCTACACTGGCTAATAAATAACAGCATCACCGTACAACTACAAAGGGAAAAAAGGCCTAAAGACACTTGGCATTAAAGACAATTACTTCACACACAGTTTTGCTAAAAGGGGAAACAAATTCCCAAACAAAAGCATCATCAAAATATACCGACAGATCCATGTCTACTACCATGAAAGACATGTGGACAGTACCTTCGCCAACTTACCATTAAACCAGACATAATGAATGCCACAAGACTTTGTTCCAAGGGATGGTGGGTGGGAAAACAAAAAAGCCCAGAGCGCGGGGCACACGGTGCTGTGGGGGAGCGTCCAGGGACAAGGGGGTCTCCTGGGCGCTCCCCACCTCTTTATTCTCAAGGGGCCAGGCAGGGGGGGCACGCCCCCCCCCGGCCCGCCCCTTCTGTAGCCCGCCCCCCCCTGACCCGGACCTTCTTCCTGGTATCCGGGTCAGGGAGGCCGCCGGCCAATCGGTGGTGGGTCGCGCCCACCAGGGCCCGCCCCCACCACCGAGAAGCACAAAAGGAGAAAGGGGGTGAGACGGTCGCCGCGCCGCCATGCGTGCGGGGGGGCCGAGGGCCCCCCCTTTTCACATGGTCAGCGAATAGCTGCCGCCTCCCCCCCCAACCGGCACCCAACACCCAGAAACGTGGACACGAGACTTCTTTACTTTTTGGAAGGCGGGCGCTAGTCGCCCGGCCGTATTTATTAAGATATGAAATTAAAAAAGGTTTTAATTGCATGATCAACAATTTATACAAAAATCAGCAGGACATTAGATACAAGTTTTTTGTCAACAAGTTTGAGAGCCTGACCTTAACAAAAACTCTAATACATGTTGTTTCCTAACCGAGTCTAACATCCTCATCTTGATTTTTGTACATTTCTGGCCATATGGCAAGGTCACTATCGGTGTCAGGTCCTACAAGCTGCGCCTCCCCTAGAGACGTGCGCATGCGCAGTGTTACCCCGGGAATTGCCCGGTCTACGCCCTGAACTCCATTTACCCACTAAAGGAGGGCCCTTACTCTGCGCCATCCGGTGACGTCATGAGTCCACGCGCGCGGGGTGGCTACCAGCCTAAGGAAAGCGTGAACTACTCCTACCCGCGCTCCTTTGCAGCATCAATTACCTTGCCCCTGGAGTTCTAGGAGTGGCCCGCAGGCCCCTCCCCCTGGGCGGGAACCTCCATAGGATGATGCCCGCCCCCTCAGACCTCAAATATGTGCTCACCGATAATGACCTTACCGCCACAGGCCAGCATTGTTAACCGACGATCTGGCCTCCCCCTGCCTTGACCTACCCTAGAAAGTTCTCACTTTAGCAAAACCTTTCAACCAGGCCCTGACATTATCAGACCACAGGACCCTTCCTTCCTCCGTCAAATGGACTCCCCTCACCAGGTAGAATTATGCACCTCAAATACACCCATGTTGGATCGTCTGCAACCGAGGGGGGCTTGAAATAATTTTTCCCACTGTGTGTTGATCCTCTTTATCGAGTGATTCAACGCCCTGACCGAGTCCGCCCCTCGCCCCTGCCACCACGGGATAAGTTGAGACCCTACTACTGTGCCACCCGGGCAAGTCCTGAAGACCCACCCACAGTGGAGATGAACTCATCAATGAGTATTCGCCTCCCAAGTTTGGCCAAGTCAGTCCCCCCTAGGTGAAGTATCACCACTGACGGGGGGTCGGGCTGCTGAGCTAAGAGTCCCTGAAAGAAGTTCCTGAACTGACCAAGGCACAGTCCCCCAAACCAACTCTTCCCTGTCCCGCGTCCAGCCTGTTGCTTGTGCTGGCACATTGTAGCACCTCCACTTCTGGTGATGAGTTCCTCCCCTGCGTCACAGGTTTGAGAAACTGCCAGAACCAGGAAAAGACCAAGAAAACCTGGGTGACAATTCCCACTTCCACCTTAGGGAATGGGTAGCACTTACACCTGCCAGCAATACTTGGGCCCTTGGTGTCCTCTTTCTCGACGTATGCTTCCCTTTTGACGTCCACCCGCTGCTGATGTTGCGGTGTGGAGCACCCCTCCGATATCCGCCCTGGACCCAGCCGTGACTGACGTAAGCTTCCCTTGAGCTGTCCACCTGTTGCAGCTGTTGTGATGTGGAGCACTCCAGATGTCCACCATGGACCCGGCCATACATAAGTGGAAAAGATAAACACAAACCATTAGTGTTTCTGGCGATAACTGCTGTACACGTGCTAGTCTTACATTGCCATCACTTGCTGAGTTTTAGATAAGAGTAGCGCCAGCTGCATACTCATTGACACTTCCGACTGTAAGCGTAAAGCATAGCCTCAGTTTGTGTCCCATGTAGTGTGACCGAATTAGTGTTACGGAGAGTGCCCTGTAGAATGACCTTTTCATTAGGAATAATATCCCGTGCGCAGTACAGTGACCCAGTGGCAGTGCCACAATATCCCGTATGCAGTACAGTGACCCAATGGCAATGCCATGGCACATTTATGGCTACTAAAAATTCCGCTGTAGACCAGGACATCACCTCCTATTCCTTATTTTCCACCCACGCCTTTAGGCCATAGGGTCTATGCTAGAAAAGGCCAGACTGTTTGCCAGTGCAGCATCTAGGGCTAAAAGGATTAGCACAGCCCTAACTATGCCAGGCCGTAAGCTGACCCAAGGGCCTTTTACGCTCGCCACTTTGGCGTCTGGTCAATATCATCCACGGCAACCGTACATGATCCCACGCATCTCCAGAACTATGTGATGCCGCAACCAGGCTCTTGGGCACCTTCTAGGTGTGACAGCAGGGTGTGTCGGATTATCAGGACCCCCAAGTAATCTTTCTACAGGCTCTAGGCCCTGTCTCTATGCCATTTGTTGTTCCCCTACCTCTTTACTTATATATGGCTTTGGTACACCCCTAAAGCTCAATGTATCTGGTGCTAAATTACTGTGTGCTATATAGGTTTACAGACTGTAATTATTCGCCTCTAATCTCATTATAGGCTCCACGTATACTGTGCCAATTTACTTGTGTGTTAAATAGGTTCACTGACTGTAATGTCATGCCATTAGCCTCGTAAAGGAACTAAATGATGTGTATTTGTTATACACCTGTTCTCTTTCCATTTACTCATTCATGAAATTATAGACTGGTAAAACAAGCCGCTCTACATTCCTTCAAGACTTAGCCTGAAGTCTGCACGCGATACAGCTACCACTAGGATAGCTTTCTAATAATGTTGACTTTAACCTATCATGAAGGGTCGTTTGGACTGGTGCAATGTCCCCACTTGAATACTGAACAGCGCCTCAGATGTTGATTACCTCACAATGAAATAAGTCCCTTGCTTGGCTTTCTGCTTTGACTTGCAAAGGAATGTTGGACCTGGGAAACTGGCTTTCTCAGTCTCGACAAGCCCTACCCTTAGATGTGCGTTAATCCCCAGGAGGACTCCAAGAGAAGTGGGTATACCTTATTCGTGACTAGTTCCACTATTGTTCTAACTATCCCCTCAGCAGACACCAATCATTGTAATTCTAGAGTGTCAAATTTGACTTAAGTCACTGGCTGTTCCTTGCGTGAGATAAATAAGCAGGCAAGTGCCTGGAGGACATCAATAAAGAAGCCCAGGAATTTCACAAAACAACCCAATGTAGAATGAGGATTCGAGCGAGCCAATTCGGCTGTCATAAATCCTTTTAGCAAGCGAAGCGGTGTACGCTTCCGCAAGGGATAGTTCATGGAGCAACCATAGGAGTAACCGGTAATATGCTGAATATATACCTTGTGTTTCTTGTGAACCGGTCAAAACTCAATGTAACGGTCAATGGTACTTGCCCAAACGTTTGAGAGAGCCTAGCACAGCTTCAGTTGTATTACATAAAGACCATTGAAATCAGACATTCAATAGGAGTGCCTAGGATAGCACCTGTTGCATTACCATCTGACTTTCAACTGAGAGTGTTTAGCATAGCATCAGTTGTGTTACATGAGGAACATTAAAATTAGGCTTACAGTGAGGGTGTCTAGCATAGTACCAGGTGCCTACAAAGGGACCTCTTCGGGCATTTCTGCCAGAGATTAAATGCTTCACCCAGCATCCCCTGTGTCAATGCCATTGTATGACCCAAAAATGAAGCCTTTGAAGGGGAAGGGCAAGTACCATCCCCCATCTTGGACCCTTATGAGAAGCATTTCCAACAACATGAAATGCCCATAGCTAACCTACTGTGTCTGACGAGTGGAAAATGCAATCAATTACTTTAGTTACAGACAGGCTCATTTCTTCAACAGCATACCATGTACCTGTCCCCCTAAGGTGAACTCCACTTGTGTGCCACCCCACAAATTAAAGAATGGACCTGGAGTATACAGTGAATGTAATAGCGCCTTCATGGTTACCTAAGGAAGGTACGGAGTATAAAGTAGAGTGACATTAGCGCATTCATGGTTACTTAAGGGATGTTGAAGCCATGGCACGAAATACACATTTCTTGCACTCGTCATACACATTCTGCACGCACAATCTGTAAATATGACACTAAGTATTATATACCTGTTGCACATACAGACTATAAACATGGGGGTATGTATGTATGTATGTATTCTGTGCCTAGTGTATACTTAGACTACAAAACACGGTACTGTGTGCTCCCCCCAGTCCCCAGTGTAACACATACAGAGTATGTAATTTAGTATTGTGCCTGGTGCACACACAGACTATGTATACTCCTATATCCTCAGTGCACACTACAGACTATACAAATGTTAGTATGTGCCTCATGTCCTGCTTTAACCAGTCCAAATATACATACATTACTATGTGATTCCTAGCACTTTCTGTTTGCACGCATTCAGACTGCAACATGCCACTACGTATTTATTGCACACATACGCAAACTGTAAACATGGCAGTGATCGCCTTGAGTGTTTAGTGCACATGCCAACTGTGCTTAGACGTACCAGAAACATTACGTAACTAATGCCCACGACTAGATTCTGCAGCGTGTTTATCGTGTACTCAACACATACCCGCTGTAAACTTGACACTGTTCATCCTGTGCTTAGTGCACACACACATAAAAATCACTTTAACGATTTATGCATATCCTGTGTTTAAAACATAAATTGTCAATTATCGACTTTACCCATGATTCTCAGGTGCTTTGTGCACACACAGACACAAAACTGCGTGATATGTTTATCCTGTGCCTAAAACATACAAGTCAACCTCACACGTCTTTATCCTGCGGTTAGTGCACGGACACACACACTGACATACTTTGCATAAAGTGTTGTATGTGTCCTGTGTCAAACATGCAAAAGGACACTCTGTAATTTATAAATTGTGCTTGTCCTGTGCTTAGTGGGCTCCACCTATAAACCCACCATAAACAATGTGTTAAGTTTATATTGTGCTTAAATTTTTCAAGGACACTCTATAAGCTCTACACTGCATTTATCATGTGCTTACCACACACAAAGACACTCTGATAAACCCACCAGAAACAATATATTAAGTTTATCTTGTGCTTAAAATTTACGCATGTGTGTATGTTATTAGCGCATACAGACACGCTCTTAACAATGTGTTGTGTTTATACAATGAATATATAAAACAAAGCAGTTTAAAAAAAAAAAAAAAAAAAAACCCTACAAAGACCCTGCCTCATTACAGAAAGGGCATCTGCAGCAGGTTGTTGTTTCCACAATTTAAAAGAAAGGTCAAGTGTATGCGATATAACAAACAATAAAAGTGCACTGAAGTGGGACTGCCAGCGAGGCAGACCGCGATCAACAACAAGTTTGTCATTGAACTCTGAAGCAGAAACGCGCTGTATACTGCATGCAGGGCGCAGGCTCACCTGGGGAGGGCAAGAGCTTCCTGTGTCATCGCTATGAGTAATTGAGGCAACAGAACTCGACAGTGGCCTCAGTGCAGCAAGGGACACGACTTATATAATTTTTTTTTTTTTTTTTTCAAAAACCTTTATTTGAGCAAGCATAGAAAAATACAAGAATGGGCCCACAACCTCACGGGCTGGCCGCTAATATTAAGGCACAAGGCATGAAGTAGAATGTACACCCGTGGGAAGGGACAAATCCAGCACAAAGCATTACTCCCAACATAACACAGAGCATTTTGACTTTTTATTTTGTACAAAAAGAAAAACAAACACTAAAAAGGCGAATGCATGGTAATTAAGGTCAGCCCAAAGAACGGAGGGGATGGTCCACGATCAGGAGAACATACCCAGAGCCCTGAGGCTCCAACAAGGTCGGGGGGGGGGAGCAGCGGGAAGAATCGGAAATTCAAAAAACAGTATGAAAAGGGTTCCGGGAACGCTCGCCTAGGGAGATAGGACAACCCCAGTAGTGCCCACAAGGGGGGGGGGGTACAGATATCCCCACGATATTCATTCCACTGGCCCCAAATCTTCGTCCACTCCCTGGGTCTGCCCCTGGCCACATAAACAGTCTTCTCACGAAACATGGACCAGTCCATGTTGTCCTCCCATTTCGAGACCTCAGGCCTGGATGCGCCCCAGAGTTGCGCCACATCCCGTTTCGCAATCATGTAACCCAAGGTAGCCCATCTGGTCTGGGCCACAGAGTAGTCAGTGGGCTCCCAAACATTTAACAGACATCGTCGAGGCTCCGGCCGCAGGGCCACACCAGTCACATCAGTCATCACCTCAAGCACAGCAGTCCAGTAAGCCGCTACAACCGGGCACTCCCAAAGAATGTGCAAAAAGGTAGCACTCAACCCACAACCACGCTTACATAACCCATTCAAGGAAAAGCCCATCGTCACCAGACGCGGACCAGTGACATACACTCGATGAAGGATCTTAAGTTGAACCAAACGGAGACGGGCAGGAATGGCTACCTCCTTGGGAGAAGAGAGCGCCGATTGCCAATCTTCATCGTCTAGTTCCAACCCATCGCCGACCCAAGCCTCCCGAAGTCGGACCAATAAGTCCGCCCGATTATTGATCAGCTTCTTATAGATCAGGGAAATAGTGCTATCAGGCAGGTGCCCATCAAGGACACGATCTTCGAGGGGGGAAGACTCGGGCGGGGCCTCATCAGGAGTCAAAACTGAGGCGAGGGCGTGCCGGACCTGCAGATAACGAAAAAATTCCCTACCATCCAAACCATATTCCGCCTGGAGGACCTGGAACGACTTCACTCTACCCTTCGAGCACACATCACCCACCTTACAAATCCCAATCATATCCCAGCGGTCGAAACCCTTGGTAGACCAGAGACAGCCCAAACGTTCCGAGGCATAAAGCGGCGTCGCCAGCGTCAATCGATCCTCCCATCCCAAACTCACATTCGCAGCACGCCACACAGTTACTGCAGTCCTGGACGGGCCCACAAGATGGTGCCCGGCAGATCGAGAATAAAGCGCTCTATTAAAGTCCCCACCCGGCAGCTGGAGTCTATCCATCTCGAATGCAGGATTCCGACCCGGTGAAAACATCACGTGATTAATAGCAGACAACTGGGAAGCCCAGTAATATCGCTTGATATCGGGGAGCGCCATGCCCCCGTCGTACCAAGGGATGGTGAGTTTCGAGAGGGCAATACGTGGACGCCCGTCCCAAATCAATTGCCTTTGAAGACTCTCGATCTCTCGGAAATAGGGCTTGGGGATAGCGTCATAGGAGTTCTGGAGCGCGTAAAGGAACCGCGGCAAGGACATCATTTTAAACAGGGCCGCCCTGCCCAGAGGAGACAAAGGAAGCTTACGCCAACGGGCCACGTCCAGTCGCAATCTAAGTAACGGGGGGAGGAGATTACGCTCAAAGCGGAGCGAGGAGTCCAACCTAATAAAAATCCCTAAATATTAGAAGCCGGATTGGACCACCTGGATAGGAAGTCTGCTCGGCAATGGGGGTAAAACACCCGAAAGAACATACACGCAGGACTTGGCCCAGTTAATAACGAGGCCTGAGTTGGCACCAAAGGAAGCAAGAACGTCAAATAAAACGGACAGAGATTTACGCGGGGAGGTGAGATATAAAAGAATGTCGTCCGCATAAAGCGAAACGCGGTCCTCAAAGTCCGGAGACCAGCGAATCCCCTTGAGCGAAGGTTCCCACCGAAGCCAAGCAGCCAATGGTTCCAGGGCGAGTGCAAAAAGCAACGGAGACAAGGGGCATCCCTGGCGGGTACCTCTACCAAGGGTGAAAGGAGCCGAAACTCTACCATTAACCACTATTTGTGCCAGAGGTTCCGCATATATCAACTTGATCCAACCAATAAACTCAGGCCCGAAACCAAATTTCTCAAGAGCCGCCCAAAGATAAGGCCACTCCACAGTGTCAAAAGCCATGGAGGCATCCAACGATGCCAAAATGGCCGGCTCCGTCAGAAGCCCCGCCCTCGCAATCACACCGTGAAGACGACGTAGGTTCAGAGCCGTGTTGCGATGCGGGATAAATCCGGATTGATCTGGATGGACCAAGTCACTAATGACCCTCAGGAGGCGGGACGCAAGGAGTTTCGCCAATACCTTGGGTTCAACATTTAGCAGGGATATGGGCCTATAGGAGGAACAAAGGTCTCGCGGTTTACCATCCTTGGGGATGACAACTATCGTGGCCAGTCGCTGATCATAAGGGAGAATACCCCGTTCCCGGGACTCCAGAAACATGGCGCGAAGATATGGCGCCACCCTGTCGGGACGCAACTTGTACAGTTCAATTGGCAACCCGTTCGGGCCCAGTGCTTTGCCCGAACGGAGTGAACGGATGGCAGTAGCTATCTCATCAACAGTAAAGGGGGAGTCCAACGCCACACGATCCAAATCGGAAACACTGGGCAGAGCTATATCACGCAGTAGAAGGCGAGAGTCAGCCACATCTCTCACAGACACAGGGGTATACACCACACGGAAATACTCAGCAAAACGGTCAACTATTCCAATCGGGTCCGTCACACTCTCACCACTCGAAGACTGAATCACGGGTACCACACGATTAGCTCTCTCCTTCTTATCCAGCCATGCCAGCAATTTACCCGCTTTGTCACCCACATCATACAAACGACCCTGTTGCTCCCGAAACATCACTTTAGCAGCATCCGTGACCATGGATTTATAGGCAAATTGTTTCAGACCCAGGGCATGGAGTTTCGCAGACGTGACACCAGATTCCAAAGCATCCTCCAATGCAGAAATCTCTCCCTCAAGGCCCACCACCTCCCTATTCCTCGCCCTCTTAGCTTCAACAATAAAGGAGAGGGCCTGCCCACGAATCACCGTCTTAAAGGCCTCCCATAGGGTCACAGCTGAGGAAACCGACCCCTCGTTATCCAGAAAATACGCGTCCAAAGACTTAAGCAGAAGGCTGCGGGTCTCGGGGGAGGTAAGGTACCACGGATTGATGGGAGCCACCCGGCCGACTGCCTCCACTCCAACCTCAAAACGAAGCCAGAGCGGAGAGTGGTCAGAGATACCCCTGGGTAGGTGTACAATCTCACGCACCGCTGGCGACTGAGCCGCAGGCATCAGGAAATAATCCAGCCTAGACAGACTCCCATGGGCCCCAGAATGAAAGGTGTACTGAAGCTGAGTAGGATGTAAAAGCCTCCAGCAATCCACCAAGCCAAAGGTATCCAAAAATCCACCCAACCATTGTTGGGCCGCAGGAGTATCCCTAGGGGGGTGGCGATCGTGGAGACCTGAGAACACCGAATTAAAATCACCAGCCAGAAAGAGAGTACTATCAGGGAGGTCCAACAAGACAAGGCCCAAATCTGAAAAGGTAGAAGTCTGCAAGCCGGGGGGCACATAAACAGTAAACAAGGAGAGGGCACGACCTTCATAGCGACCCACAAGGACAGCATATCGCCCCCGGTCATCCTGAATCACATCATCAATAGCTAGGGGGAGGGAAGCCCGAACAAGGATACCCACACCCCTAGAACCCGAGGTAAACCCCGAATGTGCTACGAGGCGATAGCCCCACCTATTCATTGCATGACAAACATTGCCTATCAAATGAGTCTCCTGCAGGAAAACAATATCAGGAGATAAACGTCGTATACATTTCAACACCACACTTTGTTTGATACGATCTCCCAGACCGTTAACGTTCCACGAAACAAATCTCAACCCGCTACCCCCCATCCCACCCAACAAAGCCAAAACCCCCCACCAATGAGCATGACACCAGAAACATTTTCAAATACAGGATAAAGTCGCCTTGAAAACAGAACACACAAACAACAAACTTCCCAACCACCCTCCCCCCAAAGAACAAGAAAACACCCCCCACCCTGCACCCCTGCAAAAAGCTAAAAAGCCACCCCAACCTGCAGTGTGCCTGTCGCCCAAGAACCCCTATTCTACACAAAGACCCCAGAGGAGGAAAGGCTCCGTACCACCCGCCACCCCGATCAAGACCAATGACGAAAAAAGAACATACATCAAACACATAAGTAATAAAGGAACACAGGCATACACCCCTGGAGAGGTTATTCAAAACAAGGCACCAGGCATGGACGAAATGGTCAGCTCTCTACACCACCTTCAGCACCGCCCGGGTGGGCATCGGACTCAGTCTCAGGAGGTCGGCTAGGCAAGGAGTCCAGCCAGTCATTCACAGCATCCGGCCGATCAAAGAAGAAAGTTCGGTCATTATACTCAACCCGCAGCCTGGTCGGAAAAAGCATAGCGTAACGCATCCCCATGTCCCGAAGACGCTTCTTAGCACCACGAAAGCCCATCCGCTGCTTCTGGACCTGTTGGGAAAAGTCCGGATAAAAGTTCACCGTGGCATTCTCAAAGGCCACCGGGCCCTTCACCCGCGAAGCCTGCAGGATAGCGTCCCGATCTCTATAGTGGAAAAGCTTCGCAACAATAGGTCTCGGCGGGGCGCCTGGCTTACCCTGGCCCCCCGGAACACGATGTGCACGCTCCACTGTGAAAAATTTACTGAGGCCAGATGGAGAAAGGTGGTTCTGGATCAGGTCTTCAACCAGGAGATCAACCGAGTGGGGTTCTGGGTTCTCCGGCACACCAACCACGCGAACATTACAGCGACGTGCCCTGTTCTCAAAATCCTCCAAGCGCCGGGTCATGAAATCGTTCACCCTACGGAGATTGCCAATCTCCGTCTGTATGTCAGAGACGTCCGTCGTGAGGCTGGACGATTTGATATCCAGCGACTTCACCTTCTCGTTCGTTTTGGAGAGATCGGCTCGAATTAGATTCACCTCGATTGCCACAGTGTCAAGTTTGTGGGCCAAGGTTTCGTACTGTTGGCCTATTGACTCCCTCATGCCAGAAATGGCGCCCATGATGTCCTGCAAGGAGGGCTCCGTCGACGCATCCACGACGTGGTCAGACGCACTGGGACCGGGCAGGGCAGCTCCGGGGGACCCCTTAGAGTGGGTATAACGGTCCATAACATTAGATTGGACCGGACCCCCGCGCAGAGGTGTCTTCGTCTTGCGCGTCTCCCGGTCCCCTCTGCCCGCCATTTTGGAGATGCGTCACAAGGAGATTCACCAGGGTCAACGGACCGGGCACCAGAAATGGAGGCCCCGGGACCAAAAGGACCGCAAGAGGGGTATCACTAGGATAGAGGCAGCCAACGAGGAGAGTAGTCCAGCCAAAGGCCGGACAGCCGACGCGTGTCCTGGCACCAGCTCTGGCCCGACTCTCTCACCGATGTCCCAGTCTGAGGCAGAATCGAAACCGAAACTTAAGAAGGGGACCCACAAGTCCAATCCCCCTGCCGTTGTTGTTCAACTCCAAGACGGCCACCGAACCTCACCCAGTCCCGGGCGCCCCTCAAGGGCGGAGCCCAGAAGTTCAATTCACCATAACTCAGGCACCCGGTGTCCAAATCAATTTCTGAAAGGTCCAGGTAGATCAGCCCAACGTCCTCTATACAAATCCTCGCGAAAAATCAGGATTCATGCAGGATATTATGCCGGGAGCGGCGGGGGTCCGGGGAGCGCTGTGCTCACGCGGCCATCTCGGATGCCCGCCAAGCTCCTCCTTCACGACTTATATAATTAAAACAAATAAACAGATTTGTACCTCGCTTTCCTTCATAACAATATAGTTTGACCCTGCATGTGTAAAGTTTATGACTTTCCGGGAGTGCCTGCTCCTGAGCTACATAGGACAATATGCATAAATAAGGAAGCCTGTTGATTGTATGGTAGCTTCTGAAAACACCCATAATCGAATTTTCTAATAGTATATCAGTATTTAGGTCCATACAACAGAAAGATCCCTCAATCCATTTTAAAGAATGGTTATTGAATCAGGACAACAATCCGTGATTGGATTGTGGTAATGTTGCTAAACAATAATAACTATTATACATACTATGCCATGCCTGCGAAAATAAATGTTCCCCTACCACAAAGGGCATGTGGTGCTACTGTATCAATAAAACAGATTGACAATATCATTACTGTGTTGTAAAGGCCACCTTCCGCGTTTGGTCACAGCTAAATACCTTTGTGCACATTTTTCGGCACTTGAAAAATAAAAACATGTGATAAGCATACATGCCGATCCACTGAGTGCAATATGGTGTTTCCTACGTTTGTTGAGGTTTTTTAATGGATTGCAAACAATCCTGCTGCACCAATTTGAAATCGAACACACGCACCCAAAGTGACGAAATCTTTCAAACTACGCGACCACAATAGCTTACAGCGTGATCAACTCGAGAATTACCCTCTCATTAATCACGAGTGAAACTCAAAATACGACAGCGAAGACACAGCTTGTAAAAAGGAAGAGGGAGGATATTAGTTTGCAGCTCAGATGGGACTTGAACCCACAATCCCTGGCTTAGGCAGGCCACAGTGCCTTAGCCATTAAGCCACTGAGGTACACATTTGGAGTATGCTGATCCTTCCCACAGCCTCAACCTTACAAAGCCTCAGGTGACACAATTCTTCAAACCCACTGTGCTGAAACTGAGCGCTCACCCCAAGTCCACACAGCTGTTCGCTCCCCACTTAACTGAACTGTGTAATCCATCCCGTGGCTGGTCCAACACGATCGGATCAAAAAACCGGACCGCTACTCTCTCCACTAATTACGCAAAAACAAAGAAGCCCCGAGCGCGGGGCACACGGTGCTGTGGGGGAGCGTCCAGGGACAAGGGGGTCTCCTGGGCGCTCCCCACCTCTTTATTCTCAAGGGGCCAGGCACCCCACCTCTTTATTCTCAAGGGGCCAGGCAGGGGGGGGGCACGCCCCCCCCCGGCCCGCCCCTTCTGTAGCCCGCCCCCCCTGACCCGGACCTTCTTCCTGGTATCCGGGTCAGGGAGGCCGCCGGCCAATCGGTGGTGGGTCGGTGGTGGGTCGCGCCCACCAGGGCCCGCCCCCACCACCGAGAGGCACAAAAGGAGAAAGGGGGTGAGACGGTCGCCGCGCCGCCATGCGTGCGGGGGGGCCGAGGGCCCCCCCTTTTCAAATGCTACGCTACGTGAAAAGGAGAGGAGGAGAGCACCAAACTTACTGAAATATGACTCTCTGCTCCCCTTTCCCTAGCGCCGGTGATAAAATCAGCTGCCATGTGCCACAGAGACACCTTTGAGCCATGGTGCAAGGGTGTCTCCATGAGTCTAGCATAGGTTTCGTACAGGAAGGATACCCTTCCAGTACAAAATACTATGCTTAGACTAACTTTAACCATTTTCCCTCTTTGTATGTGTGCTGCACAGAGCAGCACACGTACAAAGTCAGAAAAGGAAGGTAAAATGAAAGCATTTCTCCTTCCTTGTGCCTACTTCAAAAGGGCACAGTTTTCTGATACTAAACAATGTCTATTTTATTTTTTATTTAGTAAATTGGGTTTAGCATCAAAAACCTTAGATGGTTGCATGGGAACGCCCGTGCTCCACCAATGATATGCCCCCTTGGCGCTAAGCAATGCAAAGCAGCGCAGCACTGCTGTGTGTTACTGTCACGCTATTTACAGCACTAAACAACTTTAGCGTTGGAAAGTTAATTGGGGAAAAAAAAGATTTCACGCTGATTTGACTCGATTTTATGATGCTAACACGGCGTAAAATCTTAGTAAATCTCCCCCAAAGTATCTTCGTTTTTGCATGCAGTGTGTGGGATTTAGGAAAGATAGTTGAAGACTGTGTTCTGTTTGAGGTAACGTTTGAATTTTTAACTTTGGAAATGCTCTGTTTTTTTCTATTGGCTTGATTAAATTATCTACGGTCATCATTTCTGTGTTTTAAAATCAGTAATTATGCTTATATACCTGATCAGACGCAGAAACTTGGAGGAGCAATTGAACTTTAGTTTTGGAGTTGACCACAGCAGTACCTTGACCACTGCCTCATACACTTGTCACAAGTGCCACTGCAAGCAACAACACCTCCACTGTCCACACCAGCTGCATCTCTCCATATTTGGGCACCTTTACCCCCCATTTGTCCAGTGTTTTTCCTGTAATCAATTGATATGCGTATTTATGCAAACATGATAGTTTTACATTTTGTATAAACAAATTATCAAATAATTTGTTAAAGATTAAGGGGCTGATGTGTGATCAAGCATGTCACAAAGAGTGTGTGCACACTGGGCTTTGGCTTTTTGCAAACTGACTGACATTTTGTGATGCTGCCTGTGTACTAATAGGTTTGTGCAACAAAATGATCACTTGCAGAGGTCGCGGCACGACCTGCCTAATAAATATTAATTAGGTAAGTAACTATTTACAACCCTTTGTCAATGGCTACAGTCATTGGGATGGTGATCTGCAAGACCACCATTTCTGTGCTCATATTTCCAAATGTTAAACATTTTTTTCACTCTCTTGTTATAGCGTGGTCACTATAGATGCAAAAGGCAAAGAAGGATTTGTTTGAATGCAAAGCAGAATACATGGGAGCCTGCAATCTCTGTGGCGATTTGTGACAACGCTAGTCTCTTGTAATAAAGTAACAACATAGCCACTCAATTATAATAACTTATTACAGTTAATTTATGAGGTCACATTGCCTGCTGCAGAAGCCAGTAACCAAGGGAAAAGGCAAGCCAAAGTTCATAATTAAAGCTGAAGTTTCAAAAAACAAAAACAAACCCTGGCTGTACCTTCTTCTGCTATGTTTTCATAGATAGACCGTGATGAGCAGAAGAGAGATATGAATGGAAATATATTTATTTTTCCATGTTTTAGATAAATATAAGAAATACAAAATCTCTGCATGTTTATAAACATTCTGAGCTGCAGCATTTCTTTTGAATCTCACTTTTAATAAACCTATTCTAATAACCTTTTGAAACAAATATCTTCTTTTTGGTGTGTTTAATTTTGAAGTAGAGATTCTAAATTTATTCTCATATGAAAGAGCATGACACAAACGATTTAAGTGGTTTGTGCTAAGGGTAATGATGTGATCATCTGTTATAAGTAATAAAGTACCCCCTGCTTAACACTTAAAAGTATATTATTGCAAGTCACCTCAGAGCTCCATGTCCTTATAAAGGAACTCAGTGGCCAGCCTTGTTCCTCTATATCATGGGTACTCACAAACTTTCTCTCGGGGGCCAAATTTACACTGTGGTTTGTGTCCGAGGGCCGCACCAGTGGGGGCGGGGTCAGTGGGGGAGGGGGCGGGGCTAGAGCAACAAAAGAAACTGACCATGAGGTTGATAACTGGTCCCTACAGCGGACACCTTCGTCCACTGAGCCACCAGACCCGGCATACACACATCTCTCTCTCTCGCTCTCTTTCTCTCTGTCTCCCTCCCTCCCTCTCCCTCCCTCTCTAACTCTCCCTTACTCTGTCCCCCTCCCACTGTCTCCCTCCCTCTGTCTTCCTTTCCCTCTCTCACTCCCTCACTCTGTCACTCCCTTTCCCTCCCTTCCTTTCTCTCCCTCCCTTTCCCTCTCTCACTCCCTCACTCTGTCTCCCTTTCTCTCTCTCACTCCCTCACTCTGTCACTCCCTTTCCCTCCCTCACTCTGTCTCCCTTTCCCTCCCTCACTCCCACACTCTGTCTCCCTTTCCCTCCCTCCCTCACTCTGTCTCCCTTTCCCTCCTTCACTCCCTCACTCTGTCTCCCTTTCCCTCCCTCACTCCCTTTCTCGCCCTCCCTTTCCCTCCATCCTTTACCCTACCTCCCTTTCCCTGCATCCATTTCCCTCTCACTCCCTCACTCTGTCTCCCTTTCCCTCCCTCGGTCTGTCTCCCTTTTCCTCCCTTACTCCCTCACTCTGTCACTCCCTTTCCCTCCCTCACTCTGTCTCCCTTTCCCTCCCTCACTCCCTCACTCTGTCTCCCTTTCCCTCCCTCCCTCACTCTGTCTCCCGTTCCCTCACTCCCTCACTCTATCTCCCTTTCCCTCCCTCGGTCTGTCTCCCTTTTCCTCCCTTACTCCCTCAATCTGTCACTCCCTTTCCCTCCCTCACTCTGTCTCCCTTTCCCTCCCTCACTCCCTCACTCTGTCTCCCTTTCCCTCCCTCCCTCACTCTGTCTCCCTTTCCCTCACTCCCTCACTATGTCTCCCTTTCCCTCTCTCACTCCCTCACCCGATCTCCCTTTCCCTCCCTCACTCCCTCACTGTCACTCCCTTTCCCTCCCTCACCCTCCCATTCCCTTCCTCCCTCCCTCCCTTTCCCTCCTTCCCTCTCTTACTCGGTCACCCGGTCTCCCTTTCCCTTCCTCACTTTGTCTCCGTTTCTTTCCCTCTCCCTCTGTCATGTCACCCTGCCTCTGTGTCAGCCCGGGCTGAGACAGCTTCGGAGCACACACACACACATAGCTGCACCTAGCACATTAACAGGTCTTTAAAAGACCATTAGAATGTTAATGAGGCTGTGTTGTTCACCTCTTAGCGCCCCTGCAGCTCCATTTTAACTATGGCAGGAATCGCCCGGCCGGCCCCCACAGAGCAGCAGAGTCTCGGAGTCGCGCTGCTGTAACTTAATTTGCAGACACTCTTTAAAAAAAAAAAATTAAAACACTGGTATGATGTGTACAAGGTCCGCGGGCCGCCAGGGAAGGCTTGCCGGGCCGCCAATGGCCTGCGGGCCGTACTATGAGTACCCCTGCTCTATATGGTTATGGAACTCCTCGGTGACTTGCAGTATCCATATGACGTACAACAGGAGTACTTTATCGTATACATAAGCAAACCACTTGCTCACATTTTGTTCCGCTCCTTAGCATATATGTTCTACATGTAAAACTGTGCATGTGATGGCACGGCCTGGATAGATCCCTGGTCTTAACTGCTCTGAGCATCAGTCACTGTAAGCTTGTGGTGGCTGTGTGCGCGCACACTCATACTCCACCCATCTCCTAGGCACACTACACTACCCTCATCAGAGTTGGAAGCAATATACAAGGAGATGTGACAGAAGAAGCAACCGCCACCCTCATTTACCCAAACTCATAACCTGCCTACTGGCACTTTAGCAAACACAGGATAAAGTGTACCATTACCCTCCTTTATTACAAGTAGGCTCCATCACTTTCACTGTGTTCAGCATTGGAAACAGATATTATCTGAGCAGCAGTCAATTCTTTGCATGCCCTCCATCTTCTATGTTTCTTCTCATTTACTCGCTCTCCCCGATCACAAAGCTCGTGTGGGCAGCTCTCTGGAGCACAGGTGGACACGTTCATGGCTTAGAAGTCTCTGACATGTGGCAGATGAGTCGACTTTGATGTTCACAGACTACTGTGTTGTTGTCTTCAGGTTTGACATCCTCTAGTTTTCTGATGAACTCCACACCTCAGAACGGCTAAGTTCTCTAAGTCCCAATTTGCCTCTAGAAAATAGAATCCTCTCCTCAACATGCAGAATATTCTCCTGGAATGCTGCTGCTGCAACAGAGACACGTGCATGTGTTCAGGACTGACCAGCAGGCTCTGCTCATGCAGTCCTGCAATGTACACCTCCTGAGAAAATCCACATCACACAGAGCCACCTCAGCGTGCCTGTTGGCACATATCTGAGGCAGCCAGTCACTTTGCATCATCCAGCCCTGGTGCATTCAACTCCCACATTCATCTTTTGGTAGATGGATTTTTAAACAGAAAAGGGTGCAAATGAAAAGCTGGCAATTTATGTACCAAGTAAATTATTGCCTGCAATATTTTTATTGGAATAGTGTACAACCTTGCATAAAGAGCACACCCAATCTTGCATCGGCAGCCAAGGGAACTTCTCATCTAGATTCATGGATCATACAACAGTGGAACTTCAGTCAACCAAGCTAAGATAAGGTAACATTTTACAGAGATGACAGAAAGAGGTGAGTAAACCACCAAGTGTGTGAGGCCAGAAATTGGATATCCAGATATTGGCAATTAAATCCACCACAAAAAAACGCTGTTAAATCAGGGTTAGGGTTGGTCTGCCTAAACCTCTCTATACATTGCATGAAAGTAGGAGGCTCATGTCTCTTACATAAATATGTGAATGAATTTAGCCAATGGCTTAACAAAGTTCTCAAAAAGGCAAGGAGAGAGAGCAGGCACCGCAACAAGTGATTGTTGATGTAAAAGCTCATGTAGTCATTGGCTGCATATGCCTGGTGAAAAAGAGCTGAACCAGTTATAAACAGATCTACCGAAACGAATATCTTGCAAACAGTGTAACAGGATATTATGTTCAATGGTCTCAATACACAAGAAAGAAATAAAACAGATATGCCAATTCTACACATGCAAATACACCCCTTTCGTCTATTAGGAAGTCACTCCTCTAGATGTAAGTAAAATGTAGTGCTCTCCAAGCATATAGCCTCCCTCTGCTCATAGGAGGCTGGATCAACACCCAAGATGGAGAAATCCACTTGAGGTTTAAACAATAAGTACACAAATGCTGAGGCACAAAAAAAGTCCAATAAAGTGTAGCTGGCTGTTAGCCACTCAAGTAGATAAGAAGTCCTTACAGCAACCTTGATTTTTCTTTATGTATCCTTTATTAAAAAATATGATTTTCATAACATCCGAAACAGGCAGCCAACACGTGTTTCGTCCAAAAGGACTTTCTCAAGGCTAAACACCACCATAGACCATTATGGAATTAGGAGTTCTATGTCCATATGAAACGTGTATCACCTTCAGTCGACAGTGTAACACCTGCAATATAGAGAGTAACAGATATCTTCTCTCCCTGAACTTCTATGTATGGTTGAGGTTTTGATAACGGGCTGTCTCGTCACGCGTGGTCCTGGAGTAAACAGGACCAAGCGTGACGAGACTGCCCATCTGAAGGTGATGCACGTTTCATAGGGACATAGAACTCCTAATTCCAGATGACCCCAAGGAAGGCCTTTGGTCACGTGTACAGAGAATAAGCAGTATATAACATCTTCTGATAATTTTCGGTATACCATAGCATTACTAGAATAAGCAAGTGATCGAGTGATGAGATTCATCAAAATAAATGTACTCAACTGCACTGTTCCACAAGACTTTATTATGGCTATCCGAATACCACTTTACATTATTATTATTTTGAATGTGGTGCATTTATTTTGCCAAGGTAGTCCATCACGTTGTATTATCACATATTAAGGAGATGATAGGAGAATTTTAGACAAATATCTTCACTGTTCAAGCTTGCTTATTTATACATAGCAGAAGGTCATAACCAAAAAGAGCCATCCAAATAGGAGCACGCAATGGGCTGATGTGGAGTGATAGGTGTTTATTGACTGACAGCCATATTGGAGAAGGCTCAGAGCTTGACTACATGATGCAAGCCCTAGAACTTCACCACCTGCAGCATGACTGAGAACTCTCCCACCTCCAGTGTACCACAGGCCAGGGATATGAAACAGACCCTCTCAAGTGTCTTGCTTGAAGGTCCACGAACACATATTTATTAGCATACTTCACTTTCACCAGATGTTCTAAATTAATCATGTACAATAACCAAGATAGAAAAAAACATGAATTGTAGCTAAGTTGCCATGAACTAAATATTCCCTTTGTGGTACGATCTATTTGATTCCCAAGCTGCCTATCAATGTTGCCACAGAGCTGGGTGTTACTACAAAGATGGCATTCAAGCCTACATGCAGTCACCTCAGTATCCAACAGTGGTTAATGCTTCAGGGAACTGCAGAATATTTAGATTTTTTTTACGACTTCACCATTAACCTTAGCGACCAGCAGAGAAGAAGGAGGATTCCATGGTACAAGCAAAAGCATTCTCAGCCATCACTCCTTTTAACCCCTTCGATGCTTGTGACGGAACCATTCCATCATCAGTCACGGTTGAGCTGTGCTGATGACGGAATGGTTCCGTCACGACCACACCCTGTTGGAATGTCCAGCACAGGGGGGAAATCGGCGTAGCACGGAAGCGGTTAATGAGCTCACACAGGAAGTGTACCGACAGATCGTCTCAGTGTAGCACTCTTGCATGCAGTCATTATGGAGTCTGTAGTAGTGCAGAGGGCCTTATAATGTCAGTAAAAAAACACAACCACCCCCTTGTCATTATATATAATTCTCTTGCTCTATTTGTCATACAGCAGCCATTACGCAGAATCTCGGATCTTCAGTGCGGGCAGTCTCAATCCTGAGGACCATCCTGGAGCTCTTCTCTTTTTGCTTACCAGGCACTCTTCTTAGAATTGCTGTTTCCATTGCTGCTTTACACCACAATTTCATCGCGTATACCAGCACTCCAAATGCCTTCCAATAAATATCCCAAATGGCTAGACACGCTCTTTAGACACTAATATTCTATTTTTCTCTCAAGAACGTTCATCACAAACGTCCTCATAGTTAAGGTTAGCAACCTTCTCTTGATTATGATCTCTCTCGAGTAACCCTCCTAAAAGATGTACACTCTTTTTTTTATAACATAGCAAGGAACTTTTCATAATTTTTAGTGTAGTACACATATAAATATCAATGAGGTCTTTCACCATCAACTCCCTTAGCTGGCTACCAGAACAGAATCTCAGGTCCATAACACCTTCAAATAGCTATGTTATACGACTAACTCTTGATAGGTTACACTCTAAGGCGCTCTTTGCTAAAAATAGTTCAGCTGGATCTAACAAGCTTCATTGCATGCCCCTGGTTTTTGCAGGATAAATAAAGAGCATTAATTTTCCAATTATTAGGATTTTCAGTTCTGATTACTGCAGGGTTGAACACTTTCAAAATCAACAAAGGATTGAAAAGATTGAGTTGTAAATTTCTGTCTTTCCAGTTTATAATTTGGTGTTCATTAAGTCTGCATATGTCTTGTAGGTCCCTTTAACTTTTTCCACTGTTTTTCAGTATCCAAACACACCCGCTATAATTATGTTGTAATTTCCCCCCACTGGTACTATACTTGTGTTAACATTGTAGGTTGACATCTAGATGAGCCCTCTTCTTCAGTGCAATTAAAACAGTAATATCTTCCATATCTCCAAACCACGTTTAAGGTCTTATGAATTGCTGTTAAAAAATGCATAGTGTTATGCACAAAAACGATCAATTTATTGCTAGGGGTGGGCAGTACACTACACGCCTCCGACAGAGTTCACAGAGCTTGCCCCCTCCAGAAAAATTCCACCAACCTCTTCATGGCACAGTTTATTCTGGTGCGTGACTCACAAACATTAAGTTGGCTGTTGGACTTTGGCCCTTAGGGCAGGTTCACCCCTAGACTTTTTGCTTGAAATGGTGACCTGGAGATGGTGATTTTTGGATACTGCGCACTTTCACTGTGTCCCAGTGGAAAGTGCGTGCGCACTCTGAGTGCATGTGCTGAGCTAGGCCTGCCCGCCCATAGGAATGCATGGGGAATGTATGTGTCCCTGGTAGTTCCTGATGCGTGGGGTGTACAGGCTTGAGTCTGGTATGTGTGAACTCGTGAGAGTGAATGCTGCGAGATGGTGTATGCAGCATGTATGTGTCTAGTAGCGAAGCGCCATTTCTAGACATGGCTGTACGTGTGCTGTGAGGGTGCTGGCGTGTGATTGGCTGGAGCTGGCTGGGATGCCAGGCTCCAGGAAGTCTGTGTGGGTCTGCCCCGGTGGTGAGTGGGAGATTAGCATGAGTGATGTGTGGGAGGAGTGTACCTGTGTCCTGGATGGGCTGGGTTTTCCCCACACAATGCTGGCTCCGCCCCCCTGTGGTGTGACTGATGACCCAAGCCCTGCCAGTGAATAGAATGGGTGGTTGGGCCATCAAGAGTGCTCCAGAACCAGCTGCGACTGGTTCTGCCCCCACCCTGCACCTAAAGACAAAGGGAAAAGGTGTATAAAAGAGGGGCTGTGACCCCATGAAAATGTTCTTGTTTTCTGCTTGAATCTGCCAGGGGCGTGCTGCTGCTTGGGCTCAGGGATGGCTTGCCTCCCTGAGCCCTGCCCAGCCCCTGGCTTGCTGATGGACCCCTGAAGGACTTGCTGTTGCCCTAGCACCTGGGAGCGCTTTGGATTTCCCCTGGAGCGCTTGGGAGCGCTTTGTTGCCCCTCTAGCGCTGGGAGCGCTGTATTTGCCGTGGTAGCGCTTGGGAGCGCTTTTTGCACAGCCGGTGCCCACCCGGCATTTGCCCGTCTGATTTGCTGATTTCGAAGCCCCTGGCGAGTGCCCACCTCGCCAGGGACCGTGCCGCTATTGTCTTGGCCATAGCGAGAGCCCACCTCGCCTTATAGTTAACATAGAAGGTTCACCGCCGCAGCCCGGAGTGTTTTGAAAACGTTGCCGGGCCGCTGCCAAGTGCGACCCGGAAGTGCCCGCCTCCCTGCTCGGGGCCGCGCTGTCATTGGCGGACACCCGAGGCAGGAAGCCAGGCAAGCTGCAGCGTGACGGGGCCAGGCGGAGAAGCAGGAAGCAGCCTGCACGTCCTGCCGAGGCTCCCGAGTGACAGGAGAGCCCCGGACCTCTGCCAGCCGCCGGTGAAAAAGGATGCTGCTGTCCGGAGGAGCCCCCACCAGAGGAAAGAGACCGGTGAGTGGGGCTCTGATCGAGGCGGGTAGGGGTGTGTGTCGGGCACGCTTTCGGTGCCGCCCCTGTGACCTGGGCCCTGTCCTCCCTTTCTGCTGCCCCAGCAGGGCAGCGCTTGGTGTTCAGAGTCCCCCGAGAGGGACTCCAACGGAGTTAGAACACTTTGGGCGGCCCCGGTTGGCAGAGGGCCGCCCCGACTACCTGGGGCATTACTTGCTTCAAGAGCCCCGAGAGGCTCCAGGGGTAGTGTTGATCCTGAGCCCACGGAGGCTCCAACCAAGGGGCATATCTCTATTTAGAGCCCTGAGAGGCTCTGGGCGCCCATTGTTCTCGAGTCCCCCAGAGGGGGGACTCCCACCAAAAAGGGGCCACAGTTGTATTCAGAGCCCAGTGAGGCTCTTGAGAGACAGTCAGTTGGGCAGAGGCTCCAGCGTTGGCCCATTTTTGATGTTGCACCAGTTGCCCAGCACTTTGTGGGCAACTGCCACGTTTAGGCCCTGACCTTGGGACACAGGGACCGCCACAGGTGGTGGCTAATGTGGATTTTGCGCTATTGTGTCTCCTTTTCTTACACCTCTGAATGGGTAGTTTATTCATCATGTGTTCTCTTGTGCTGCACCTCTGAATGTGTTTTTATGCGTCATGTGCTTTGCTTTTACACCGCTGAATGTAGGTTCTGCATCATGTGTTTCCTTCCCCTGCACCTCTGAATGTGTTTTTATGCGTCATGTGCCTTTACACCTCTGAATGAATGTCATGCATTGCATCATGTGTTTTACTCTTACACCCCTACAGGTATTGTGATACATAGGTGGTTGTTTTCTCCCTAGTACAGGTGGTGCTAGTGAGGTCCTGTTACCAGTAGTTACTGGTTGTGTGCTATTTTGTGCTAAAGTACATTTATATTTTACCTTCTAAGTGCTATTTCTGAAAGTGCTACTTCTGATTCCTGACAGTGGTCCAGGTGGCCCTGTCTTGTAAATATCCCCTTGTAAATTCTGCCCGTGCCTCTGGCACATTGTAAAGTGTGTGTTTTATCTAATGTGTTTTGGTGTAATACAAAGGCTATTTTTTATATAACCTTGTGTGGAGTTTCCTTTGTGGTGGGCCTTTGGGTGTTGTTGCTGGGGTGCGTGCGCAAATACTTAGCCTACGTCGCCTCCAAGTTTAGCCTTGCTGCTCGCGCCACGTTACCTAGAGGGTGAGTAGGGGTTATCTTGGCGTGTAACTCCCTTGCCCTGACTTGGGTGTGGTGGTCTCTGACTGACTTTGGCGAAAGCCCTGGCCAGCCGGGGATCCCATTTCCAACATTGGCGGCAAGCGGTGGGATAAGGATTTGTGTTTGCGTTGTACCTTAGTAGCAGCTGGCTGCACCACAAAACTCTGCATTTTAGATAAAAACATTGTGGGGATTATTGTTTTAAGTTTGCTAAAAATGTCATTTCTGTGGAAATGTGTTTCTTGTGCACTTTGAGTTAGGTGTCCCTAGCTCGGGAGGGTAGATCATCCCCCTAAGTGCAGTGTGTTTTCTGGATTCACCAGAAGGGTGGGATCCAGTGGTGGCAGCATAAGTGTGTCCAGTGCATGTGTCCCCCGTCCCTGCCCTGGAGTAATGGTACCTGTGTCAAGTGTGGTCAGGTTGAGAAGTCAGGGGTGGTAGAAACTGCCTTACCAGTCTGGGGAGGGGTGTGTGTGGATGAATGGTGTGTGGCACTGGATGTGTTTGTGAGTTCTCTGGATGGGGAGCTTGCTGAATGCTAGTTTTGCTCAGATATTTAAGTCCTGTGTGTTGAACTTTTCCCAAGAACGTCTGCAGATAGTGGAGCCTGCTTTTTGATTTCTGTGGTCTGTTGAGAGACAGAATTTTGGAGTTGGTAATGTTCTGGGAGGAGAGAGGCATAGGGGATGGAGTGATTCCAAAAGGAGTGTCTGAGGTGTCTTCCAGCCCAGCGTGGTGGAAGAGGTTCAGTGTAGCCCAGCTAGGTCTCGGTGTAGGGGCTCACGTCCTGTCTCAAGAGGAGAAGGAGTGGGTGGGACTGCATGTCTCCAGGTGCCCGAAACCCAGTGTCAGGGCCTGGAGTGTTTCTGAAGGGAACATCAGGTCGGGGGCCTAGGCTGTACCAATAGGTCATTTGAGGAGGATCTTCCAGAGTGTCTGGAGAACGTGGAACCTCTGTAACCAGGGTTCCAGTAGTTCTGGTGTCTGGCAGTACCGCTCCAGTTGGGAGGGTGCAGAAGTCCAGATGGAGGGGTGCGAGGGGGATAGGTTCCCCAGTGGAAGAACCAGTGGGTCAGGGGCCAACCAGAAGGGTTGTGTCGCCAGTGAGTGACCATGGTGATGCCACTTCTGTCCTGAGTGTCAGGCAGACTTGTACACGACACATTAGTTGTGTCACCCTCAAGGAAGTCCTGGTGCGCCAGGCATCTGACCAAAGGGTAGCATCCCTAGGTTGGGGAGCCAGGGTCAGGTGTTGCCTGTCCTGGACGGCAGGGCGACTGTAGCCAGTGTCCTGGCCGGTTTGTCTTCTAGGGGTACCCCTGTGAACACAGGTGGGGCTCATCTTAAGTGAAGAGACCCTGTGTTTCCCAGAAGGGGTGGTACAGGCCTAGCAGGGATCTTTAGGGTTCTTGGCTAAGTGTTGTGGTACTACCCTGAGAGCAGGTGGGGCCTACCTTAAGTGGAGGGACCCTGTTCTACAGTGGGAGGGTGCAGAACTCTGGAAGGGGGTCAGAGGAAGTCTGACCCCTGTGCATCCGGTGAATTTGAATCCCAGGTGGTAAACCAGTTAAGGGAGCTGTGACTCAGTCATGACCACCCTGGTGTCCTGTAGGCACCGCACTGAGCAACGTCCCCCTCGAGCAACGCCGCCTCTGCGCTCACCGACGTCGTCTCGACGCCGTCAACGAGCCATAGGATGCACCGCAACTGGGGGGCACCGCGGCGTGCAACGCCTCGCTACACCGTTCTGGTGGTGGTCTGACTGTGGTCACTGCTGCTGAGGAAGACAGGTCCTAAACTGGTGGGAGAGTTGTGTTCTGGAGGGTGCTTCAGAAATAGAGGTAGGGTGGGGCATTCCTGCCCGTGACCTCTGGTCAGCCTGAGGGTGCGGACCCTAGGTTGAAGGATCAGTGGTAGTTTGGAACTAGACTGAGAAAGGGAGTGGAGAATGGCTATTGTAGGCCAGGGGTTACTACCCCCCACTCTGTGGATGGGCATGGACCAGTGGTATCTGGGTGGCCTAGGGCCTGGTCCTGGCCGTGGACAGCTTGGGAGTACCAGTGGGGTAGCCCAGTTGGTCCAGACAGTGTGTTTAGAAGGAATCCCATGGGTTCACCGTGGCGTAGAACAGGAGGGTGTCCCTGCAGTTGCGGGCCTGCGTCCGTGTTCTATCGCCCCAAGCAGGGAAGTCCATCACGGTGGTGATTGGTCTCCCCTGCGTTTTGGCTGGAAGGGGGTTATGTTGGACTTTGGCCCTTAGGGCAGGTTCACCCCTAGACTTTTTGCTTGAAATGGTGACCTGGAGATGGTGATTTTTGGATACTGCGCACTTTCACTGTGTCTCAGTGGAAAGTGCGTGCGCACTCTGAGTGCATGTGCTGAGCTAGGCCTGCTCGCCCATAGGAATGCATGGGGAATGTATGTGTCCCTGGTAGTTCCTGATGCGTGGGGTGTACAGGCTTGAGTCTGGTATGTGTGAACTCGTGAGAGTGAATGCTGCGAGATGGTGTATGCAGCATGTATGTGTCTAGTAGCGAAGCGCCATTTCTAGACATGGCTGTACGTGTGCTGTGAGGGTGCTGGCGTGTGATTGGCTGGAGCTGGCTGGGATGCCAGGCTCCAGGAAGTCTGTGTGGGTCTGCCCCGGTGGTGAGTGGGAGATTAGCATGAGTGATGTGTGGGAGGAGTGTACCTGTGTCCTGGATGGGCTGGGTTTTCCCCACACAATGATGGCTCCGCCCCCCTGTGGTGTGACTGATGACCCAAGCCCTGCCAGTGAATAGAATGGGTGGTTGGGCCATCAAGAGTGCTCCAGAACCAGCTGCGACTGGTTCTGCCCCCACCCTGCACCTAAAGACAAAGGGAAAAGGTGTATAAAAGAGGGGCTGTGACCCCATGAAAATGTTCTTGTTTTCTGCTTGAATCTGCCAGGGGCGTGCTGCTGCTTGGGCTCAGGGATGGCTTGCCTCCCTGAGCCCTGCCCAGCCCCTGGCTTGCTGATGGACCCCTGAAGGACTTGCTGTTGCCCTAGCACCTGGGAGCGCTTTGGATTTCCCCTGTAGCGCTTGGGAGCGCTTTGTTGCCCCTCTAGTGCTGGGAGCGCTGTATTTGCCGTGGTAGCGCTTGCGAGCGCTTTTTGCACAGCCGGTGCCCACCCGGCATTTGCCCGTCTGATTTGCTGATTTCGAAGCCCCTGGCGAGTGCCCACCTCGCCAGGGACCGTGCCGCTATTGTCTTGGCCATAGTGAGAGCCCACCTCGCCTTATAGTTAACATAGAAGGTTCACCGCCGCAGCCCGGAGTGTTTTGAAAACGTTGCCGGGCCGCTGCCAAGTGCGACCCGGAAGTGCCCGCCTCCCTGCTCGGGGCCGCGCTGTCATTGGCGGACACCCGAGGCAGGAAGCCAGGCAAGCTGCAGCGTGACGGGGCCAGGCGGAGAAGCAGGAAGCAGCCTGCACGTCCTGCCGAGGCTCCCGAGTGACAGGAGAGCCCCGGACCTCTGCCAGCCGCCGGTGAAAAAGGATGCTGCTGTCCGGAGGAGCCCCCACCAGAGGAAAGAGACCGGTGAGTGGGGCTCTGATCGAGGCGGGTAGGGGTGTGTGTCGGGCACGCTTTCGGTGCCGCCCCTGTGACCTGGGCCCTGTCCTCCCTTTCTGCTGCCCCAGCAGGGCAGCGCTTGGTGTTCAGAGTCCCCCGAGAGGGACTCCAACGGAGTTAGAACACTTTGGGCGGCCCCGGTTGGCAGAGGGCCGCCCCGACTACCTGGGGCATTACTTGCTTCAAGAGCCCCGAGAGGCTCCAGGGGTAGTGTTGATCCTGAGCCCACGGAGGCTCCAACCAAGGGGCATATCTCTATTTAGAGCCCTGAGAGGCTCTGGGCGCCCATTGTTCTCGAGTCCCCCAGAGGGGGGACTCCCACCAAAAAGGGGCCACAGTTGTATTCAGAGCCCAGTGAGGCTCTTGAGAGACAGTCAGTTGGGCAGAGGCTCCAGCGTTGGCCCATTTTTGATGTTGCACCAGTTGCCCAGCACTTTGTGGGCAACTGCCACGTTTAGGCCCTGACCTTGGGACACAGGGACCGCCACAGGTGGTGGCTAATGTGGATTTTGCGCTATTGTGTCTCCTTTTCTTACACCTCTGAATGGGTAGTTTATTCATCATGTGTTCTCTTGTGCTGCACCTCTGAATGTTTTTTTATGCGTCATGTGCTTTGCTTTTACACCGCTGAATGTAGGTTCTGCATCATGTGTTTCCTTCCCCTGCACCTCTGAATGTGTTTTTATGCGTCATGTGCCTTTACACCTCTGAATGAATGTCATGCATTGCATCATGTGTTTTACTCTTACACCCCTACAGGTATTGTGATACATAGGTGGTTGTTTTCTCCCTAGTACAGGTGGTGCTAGTGAGGTCCTGTTACCAGTAGTTACTGGTTGTGTGCTATTTTGTGCTAAAGTACATTTATATTTTACCTTCTAAGTGCTATTTCTGAAAGTGCTACTTCTGATTCCTGACAGTGGTCCAGGTGGCCCTGTCTTGTAAATATCCCCTTGTAAATTCTGCCCGTGCCTCTGGCACATTGTAAAGTGTGTGTTTTATCTAATGTGTTTTGGTGTAATACAAAGGCTATTTTTTATATAACCTTGTGTGGAGTTTCCTTTGTGGTGGGCCTTTGGGTGTTGTTGCTGGGGTGCGTGCGCAAATACTTAGCCTACGTCGCCTCCAAGTTTAGCCTTGCTGCTCGCGCCACGTTACCTAGAGGGTGAGTAGGGGTTATCTTGGCGTGTAACTCCCTTGCCCTGACTTGGGTGTGGTGGTCTCTGACTGACTTTGGCGAAAGCCCTGGCCAGCCGGGGATCCCATTTCCAACATTGGCGAAGAAGAAAATCGAGCGCTAGACCACCTCTCGGCGGGATTTCTCAATGCAGGTAGTTGTTTCAGGTGGCTACCCTTCATGTTGAGAAAGCTGCTGCTCACGTTCGCAAAGCTGCCACTGAAGTGAAAAATCTACTCGAGTGCCAAAAAGAAGCAGCGCCTTTTGGTGCATCGCATGGTGCCACCACGCTGATTTTTTATTGCGCGACAAGCTCCAAGTGCAAAAAATCAGTGCAAGAGCAGCATGACGTACTGAAATCCGCCACTCACTGAGTCTGCTGAATCTGGTAACCCGATTCAGAAAAGGGGGTGGTGATGAACAGAGTGTCTGAATTAAGCAGACCACTCTTACCCAGTCCAAAGATCAGGGCTTGATCCATCACCGTTATTTATCTCACTGCCCCATCCCAGCTCAGAACCTGGCTATATGCAAATTAGTCTGTCCCTGGCCCAGTGCATCATGGGAACAGGGCAGACCAAACTACCAAGCCAATTCTTCACCAGAAAGGAGACAAGCTACCGGGGACCGGTTTCTGGCATTTCAGCCTCTTCGGCCCGGCTTGCTTGAATCCTGATGGAGCAGTGAGAAAGGGACTCATGTCTGAGTATACCCTGCCACACCTATAGTGGCCAAAAACGATTCAGAAAAGGGGGTGGTGATGAACAGAGTGTCTGAATTAAGCAGACCACTCTTACCCAGTCCAAAGATCAGGGCTTGATCCATCACCGTTATTTATCTCACTGCCCCATCCCAGCTCAGAACCTGGCTATATGCAAATTAGTCTGTCCCTGGCCCAGTGCATCATGGGAACAGGGCAGACCAAACTACCAAGCCAATTCTTCACCAGAAAGGAGACAAGCTACCGGGGACCGGTTTCTGGCATTTCAGCCTCTTCGGCCCGGCTTGCTTGAATCCTGATGGAGCAGTGAGAAAGGGACTCATGTCTGAGTATACCCTGCCACACCTATAGTGGCCAAAAACTATTCAGAAAAGGGGGTGGTGATGAACAGAGTGTCTGAATTAAGCAGACCACTCTTACCCAGTCCAAAGATCAGGGCTTGATCCATCACCGTTATTTATCTCACTGCCCCATCCCAGCTCAGAACCTGGCTATATGCAAATTAGTCTGTCCCTGGCCCAGTGCATCATGGGAACAGGGCAGACCAAACTACCAAGCCAATTCTTCACCAGAAAGGAGACAAGCTACCGGGGACCGGTTTCTGGCATTTCAGCCTCTTCGGCCCGGCTTGCTTGAATCCTGATGGAGCAGTGAGAAAGGGACTCATGTCTGAGTATACCCTGCCACACCTATAGTGGCCAAAAACGATTCAGAAAAGGGGGTGGTGATGAACAGAGTGTCTGAATTAAGCAGACCACTCTTACCCAGTCCAAAGATCAGGGCTTGATCCATCACCGTTATTTATCTCACTGCCCCATCCCAGCTCAGAACCTGGCTATATGCAAATTAGTCTGTCCCTGGCCCAGTGCATCATGGGAACAGGGCAGACCAAACTACCAAGCCAATTCTTCACCAGAAAGGAGACAAGCTACCGGGGACCGGTTTCTGGCATTTCAGCCTCTTCGGCCCGGCTTGCTTGAATCCTGATGGAGCAGTGAGAAAGGGACTCATGTCTGAGTATACCCTGCCACACCTATAGTGGCCAAAAACGATTCAGAAAAGGGGGTGGTGATGAACAGAGTGTCTGAATTAAGCAGACCACTCTTACCCAGTCCAAAGATCAGGGCTTGATCCATCACCGTTATTTATCTCACTGCCCCATCCCAGCTCAGAACCTGGCTATATGCTAAAGTACATTTATATTTTACCTTCTAAGTGCTATTTCTGAAAGTGCTACTTCTGATTCCTGACAGTGGTCCAGGTGGCCCTGTCTTGTAAATATCCCCTTGTAAATTCTGCCCGTGCCTCTGGCACATTGTAAAGTGTGTGTTTTATCTAATGTGTTTTGGTGTAATACAAAGGCTATTTTTTATATAACCTTGTGTGGAGTTTCCTTTGTGGTGGGCCTTTGGGTGTTGTTGCTGGGGTGCGTGCGCAAATACTTAGCCTACGTCGCCTCCAAGTTTAGCCTTGCTGCTCGCGCCACGTTACCTAGAGGGTGAGTAGGGGTTATCTTGGCGTGTAACTCCCTTGCCCTGACTTGGGTGTGGTGGTCTCTGACTGACTTTGGCGAAAGCCCTGGCCAGCCGGGGATCCCATTTCCAACATTGGCGAAGAAGAAAATCGAGCGCTAGACCACCTCTCGGCGGGATTTCTCAATGCAGGTAGTTGTTTCAGGTGGCTACCCTTCATGTTGAGAAAGCTGCTGCTCACGTTCGCAAAGCTGCCACTGAAGTGAAAAATCTACTCGAGTGCCAAAAAGAAGCAGCGCCTTTTGGTGCATCGCATGGTGCCACCACGCTGATTTTTTATTGCGCGACAAGCTCCAAGTGCAAAAAATCAGTGCAAGAGCAGCATGACGTACTGAAATCCGCCACTCACTGAGTCTGCTGAATCTGGTAACCCCGCAGAATTCTATGGAGTGGAACTCCGCGTGTTCTGCCCACCCCTATTTATTACCATAGGCTCAAAGTCTATGCTCTCAATGTCTATTCCCATTCATTCACTGCATCCATGATGATGAATAGGCATTATTATTGTCACTGACCATGTCATGAATGATGTAATATGTGACATCATAATAATAATAATAATAATACAGATTTTTATAAAGCGCGTACGGTTACCTCATAGGAAGTGTCCCGGCGCTAAGCGTACAGCACGAGAGATGGAAAAAGAGGGGAAGTCCATGGCTCTGATCTAATGGGTAAAGAGCCAAGTTTTCAGGTCCTTTCTAAAACAAGCCTCTGAGGGGGCTAACTGTATGCCAGAAGGCAAAGTGTTCCACAACCTCGCCGCGTTGGCCGAGAATGTCCTGCCACCCAGATGTGCCCTTCTTACTCGCGGAACGAGTAGTTGGAGTAGAGAGCTGGAGCGTAGAAGTCTCGCCTGTGAATATCTGGGGAGTGGAGCTTTTAAGTACTTGGGGCAGCTCCCGTGTAAAGCTCTGAAAGCCAAAGTCAGAGCCTTAAATTTTATCCTACTAGCTACTGGCAGCCAGTGGAGTGCACGCAAATGTGGAGAGACATGCTGCTTGAACGGGATAAACTTTATCAGCCTCGCAGCTGCATTTTGGACGGTTTGCAGCCGCTGGATCAAGTATTTGGACAAGCCAGGTACAAGCCATTGGCATAATCCAGCCTTGAGGTGACCATGGCATGGATTACCGTTTTCCGACAGCCTTCAGGTAGTAGCAGGAGTGGATCACCAGTGGATTGCGGGCGTGAGAGTTACAGTTAGTAAAACTAACTATAAAGGAGGAATTTCCATGGTTTTGTAAAAGTGAAATGGCCAGCTAACTATAACACCCCTGAAACCGATGTTTTTTTTAGTGAATTTCTATGGTTTTTTAAATGATCATTCCTAACTATAACCTGCTTGAAACTTATGTTTTTTTCAGTAAATATATATATATACATAAACACACACACGCACGCACGCACACACACACCCTCCACCCTTTTTTCCAAAAGTGAGTTCCAACACAGTTCCTCACTTCTTTGAACTTTATTGCCAGTTGTTGTTGTTATTGTGCAAGTGTGCTCTTATCTTTAGACTCTTTGCACATCCCTAGCTCTCTTTTGCAGACAATTAGATTTCTCTTTTCTCTAAAGGAATGATTGGTTTCCTTGGTGCTATGTCTGCTGGAGCATGGGATCCTTATGGTCTTGAATGTCAAAAACCTAAAATATGAATTAGCCGAATAAATTTGAATGTTGTATTTGTATCTCTAGAACAGTTCCTAATTAGGAAATGGTATGTATGCAAGAAACTTTCCCTTGCATAAGGATCCCCTGGTTGTTCTGGAAATAATAATACATTAACTCTTACAACTGGAGGTATCTATTCAGAATATATGTTTTCAGATTCCCTGCTTTCTCTAAAACCACCAGCCTGCTAATATTGCAGCATTTTCACCAGATTACTAAAATACTCATGGGTAAGAACACCATTTTCCTACTTGTTAATGTTAGGTCAACAGTTTAGATAATTTCTTGCAGTTCTTTTTAAGGAGATCATGTTTCTTCTTGAGTTGGTATTCCATAAAAAAATATTTTTAAATTCTCTTTAGACCTGAGATTATACTTTTATTGTCAAACATCCATTCTTACATATATATGTTACAGATTGGCTTTATCAACTCTGTAGTCTACCAGGACTGTTGGACATCCCACTGAAAAAGTTTTAATTTGTTTGACTTGCTAATTACTTTGCCACCATTTTACAAATCTGTCCTAAATTTAGTACCAAATTAGCATATCCATCGGAGTTTCTGCATGCTATGTATTTTGGGCAACTTTATCCAGTGTTGGAAAATCAAAGGAGAGCAGAAATTACTTGGTGATTGAAAAAGCAGAGTTTTCCATGTATTTCTCACAGGAAAAAGTACACTCTAATGCCGTAAAAACCAAAGAATGGCTTTACATCGACGTTGGCATAAAAGTAGTGCTTCAAACGGTATGGTGTAAATCCATTAATCAGTCTTTGAGATGTTTGTGCTCTAAAAAGCGGTCAGATTGCAGCTTGAGTGGAGGGGGGAAATGGGTGATACTACATGGCCCCCAGAACTTTTCAGTGTGACAGACAGCACCAGCTCCTTCGCTCGTTGCACTGATTGATCTCTAGGGGAATGTAGTCCAAAGACCTTGCTGGCAGGCAGCATCGGCCCGCGCAGGTAAGATCGGTGAGGCAGTAGGACCTGGTGGGGGGTGCGGTAGGGGGATTTTGACAGATGATGACGAGGGAAAATTAAATAAAGAATTAATACGCCCATGTCATCTTCTGTCGAAATCCCGCGCCCCCAAGGCCCCCATCTAATTTTCTTTCATTATTATCTGTCGAAATCCCCGCTACGGGGCCCCACAACCTCTCTGGGCCGCGGCTGCTGGCGGGGCTGCAGGAATTATGGTATTTTGCAGCTCAGGTGATTTTCACATAATTATAGATTTGCCACATAATCCATCATCTGCCACATAATCTACATATTTAAAAAAATGTTTCTTGCTATAACGGTTCAAAGGTTACAAGATTTGCAGCAATACGTGTTGCCATGTGGTCAAAAGCCTTTTGCAAAACTTGACTGGTCACTTTCTGTTACTTATTGCTATATTTGAGTGTTAAACTGGTACTAATGAGGTGCAAACAATGCCCAGATAGTGTTCCCAAGTTTAAAAATGATTAAATAATGAAGTAATTCTATTGCAAAATGTGCCGCATTATGCCGCATAATATGCCTTTTCTTGCTACATAATTTGCTCACCTCTGTCACATAATTTGGTCCTCTCCAGTGACCCTGCTTACTGGTGACCGGCCTGGTTAAAACTACAACCCATAGAGGACCTCTCGAGGCTGCTTCATCTCCTGCAAGAGACAGTGACATGGAGTTCCACCCAGTCAGACCCATCCCCAGCATCCACCACGGATTAGATTCCTTTATTCCCTTCGGACAGAAGCTGTGTGTAACAGGAGAGCGAGCATGCAGCTGCCTTCCTCTGCCTGCTGCCCTTTAATGAGCTGCTTCTGATCGACTTTTTCATCTGTTTTAGAAGACTGCGATGGAGCGATGCTTGGAAGCTGCATTTCATGGAAGCTTTCAACATCTTCATTCTAAATTAAATTTGTACCTTGCCGTAATACAAACATACGACCCGGAAACTGAATTCCCTAACAGACTTTAAAGACTGCAGAAAGTAAGCAAACATTTTTGTATAAACCAGGAAATTTCGCTCAGTGTAGAAAACTCTGGAACTGCATTTAAAGTTGTGTAAAAAAATATTTTTAAACCACATCGCTTTATACTGAACTTGTCCTTTTTCAATGAAGAACACCAAATGTGTCATTTTTGTTTAATAGCTTTCTTTTATTAAATTATTTAGTTTTTGTTCCATGTTTTGTAATATTATTGGTACAAATCAGGGTGCTATTGGCCAAAAAGAAGAATTGGATTTTCTTTGCTCAAACTTGTAACATGCTAATAAAAATGTATTCTTGTTATGACAGCTGTCTAGGAACAAGAAAGGAGGGAGATGGGGAAAGACAGAGAGGGAGATAAAAAAAGGAAGAAGAGGATGAATAAGAGGGCGACAATAGAAGGGGAGAGAAGGGACAAATGGACAAGTGGAGTTATAGGGGAGAAAGAGAGGGACAGACATATGGACTAGGCAGAGAGGTGAGATGTGCAGCGATAGATAATGAGAGAACAGGGTAACCGGAGGAGCGAGAAAGGGCGAGACAAGGATCAAGGGAGTCAAAAGAAGGAGCGGAAGTAGAAAATGCACAAAGGAAGGAGGCAGTGAGGACAGAAAGAGGGAAAGGCACATGGAGGAGGAAGAGAAGTGCAATGGGAGGACGAAAGAGGCAAAAAGAGGCACGAGAAATAGGAAAGAGAAGAGTTGAGCTAATAAGGTGAGATCAGAGCAAGGAAAGGAGAGAAGATTAAAGAGAAAAGAGGAAAGCTGGAGGAGGGATGAAAGGACAACCCACATGGTGGGAAAAGGATCGCTCACAATCATCCTGAATTTATGCCCAGGTGGGGTATATTTATTTTTTGGGCTGCTCCCTTGAACCTGGGTAACCTGAGTGGCTATCAGCAAATGAACATTTTGGGTGTGGTAACCTTTACAGGATTCCAAGCACCAAAGACTGCATCCTAAAAAGGCAATGAGGGAGCACAATAAGAACGCAGGAGTATTCTATGACCCTATGACCCTATGGAGAAAGTGAGGGTACCAAAGGACAATTAATGTTTCTAGAAGAGAAAAAATGATGCCCAGTTTTGTCATTGGGTTCGAGAACCAATGCCAGTATTCACAGAACTTTTTCTTGTTATGATTCAAAACTGGATCGGAGCGTTTTTGAAAAGGGCTGTTTTGTTTTATTATTTTTTATCGATTCACAAAAACAAAAGTGGAGTTGCAGTTACATCAATGATAGGTGACTGTACTGAGTAATTTAAAAAGCAAGGGCCTCATTTATGAGAAATGACGCATCGCTGCGTGAAAGCAGCGATGCGTCACTTCTCAGTGCGCACTCCATGCGACATTCCTGATGCGTCATATTTAATGTATGACGCATCGTGTCGCAAGGAGTTACAGATACGTCAGTATTTCTGACGTATCTGTAAGCGTAAAAGTGAAGCATTGCTGGAGTGTGTCACAAAAGTGACTCAACTCCAGCAATGCGTCCTTTCACATGGGGCAAGCCCCATGTGAAAGGGCCTGCGTCAGTCTTACGCCTGCTGTGAGGCAGGCGCAAGATTTTGACGCAACGGCGTCCTAAAAGTGACGCAGTGAAATCTCATAGATTTCACTGCGTCACTTCTACGACCCTTCCTTGCGTCAATATGCCCCCCTTGCATACATTATACCTGGCGCAGGTATAATGTGGCGCAGGGGTTTACAAATGCGTCACTTTTTAAATATGGCGCAACAAGGCGCATTTTTTACGCTACTGGTGCGTCACAAAAAGTGACGCACCGGCGGCGTAAAAGTGACGCAAGGCCTGATAAATGAGGCCCCAAGTGTGGCAAAAGTTCCAAATAAATTTAACTGTACACCTTCAGTGGTTCGTCGTCAGTTGTCATATCCTAGCTAATGTAACCCCTCCTTGCCAATAGATTCTCTCTCTTTAAAGACTTAGGGGCCGATTAGGATGGCGGACGGAAATGGGTACTGTCCGCCATGGTGGGGGAAATTTTACTCCCGGCTGCGCCGCGGAGAAACCGCGGTTGGGATTAGGATATTCATGTCACGAAACTCCGACCGCGGCGGACGGATCACAACCAACACCGTCCGCGGTGGACGGAACACAACCAAGTCCGTCCGCGGCGGACGGAGTCCAATGAACAACCACTGCCGCGGACGGAAATGACCGCGGAAAATAAAACATGTACCGCCATACCTGAGAATACTCCGTGGCCGCAATTAGGATAAATCCGCCCGTACCACGGAACTCACAGCCATCCACGTCCGCGGCGGAAACAATGCTACGAGAACCACAGCATCACTGCGGAAGGCCAACACGCACAACATCCCTAGCGCCTAACAAATGTCAGAAAGTGCACCGCAAGTCCTAAGCAAACATACGAACATTGACAAGGCCCCCCCCCCCAAGCACAAGCCACCATGACACGTCCCAATTATCCAATAATGCACACAAGTCAACACGCCCACCTACCACCTGACTCGCAACAACCATTGAGACACGACTACAAAAAGACACCCACACACAACCACAATCCTTTGCACCACAGCATTGCTGCCAGCAAGAGGGCCATTCGAGACACTGCTAACTCACATAAAATCACATAGAAGACACCCACCCACCACCCTACCACACCCACCACACAAACACCCACCACACAAATCCTACACATCACACACCACACACCTGCACCTCCCAACTCACTCAACTCACACACTGAGCACCACACACCATGGCACCCAAAAAAAAACCGAAATTCACGGAGACAGAGTTGCGGGTAATGGTAGATGAAATAATCCGTGTTGAGCCCAACATCTTCGGGGCCCAAGTCCAGCAGACGACCGTGGCGCAAAAGAACCACATGTGGGACAGGATCGTCACTCGGGTGAATGCGTCGGGGACTGTGCCGAGGACGAAGCATGACATTCAGAGGCGGTGGCATGACCTGAAGACCAGGGTCAAGGGCATCCGAGCGAAAAACTTCACCAGAGCCAATCTTACTGGCGGTGGCACACCCCCGGAGCCCATACCCTACACCGATTGGGAGGAGAAGGTGCTGGTGATACTACACCCAGAGAGCCTAGACGGACTTGACGAAGGAGAAGAGACTGGTGAGTACAAACCAAGCACCACGATCAGCACGACATGGTCAGGCTCACACAACTGAGAAGAAACATCCCCCACGCCCCAACCCATGCACGTTGGACACCAACACACTAACATGTCCATGGCTCCCAACAGGCCCCCATGTTCACGGGGAGGGTGGTGGTGGTGGTGGTGGAGGGTGGGGTGTGTGAGAGGCCCAAACTACAACTCCCAACAGGCCCCCATGTTCACGGGGAGGGTGGTGGTGGTGGTGGTGGTGGAGGGTGGGGTGTGTGAGAGGCCCAAACGACAACTCCCAACAGGCCCCCATGTTCACGGGGAGGGTGGTGGTGGTGGTGGTGGTGGAGGGTGGGGTGTGTGAGAGGCCCAAACTACAACTCCCAACAGGCCCCCATGTTCACGGGGAGGGTGGTGGTGGTGGTGGTGGTGGAGGGTGGGGTGTGTGAGAGGCCCAAACTACAACTCCCAACAGGCCCCCATGTTCACGGGGAGGGTGGTGGTGGTGGTGGTGGTGGAGGGTGGGGTGTGTGAGAGGCCCAAACTACAACTCCCAACAGGCCCCCATGTTCACGGGGAGGGTGGTGGTGGTGGTGGTGGTGGAGGGTGGGGTGTGTGAGAGGCCCAAACTACAACTCCCAACAGGCCCCCATGTTCACGGGGAGGGTGGTGGTGGTGGTGGTGGTGGAGGGTGGGGTGTGTGCGACAGGAAACAGAAATGTCTACAAATCAATGTAACCATGTACTGTCCAAATTACTGACCAGCTCGATCTTGTCCCTCAGGTGATCGTCAACTGACTGGGGAAAGCAGTACCCGGCCGCCAGCCTCGCCTCCCACACCTACAGGACTCTCTGGTGACGAGGACACAGTCAGCTCCGGGGCGGAGGATGGAGCGGGACCAAGCACGCAGCCAGGGCCATCTGGCTCACAGGGACTCCCGGGACCGACCAACGTCGCATGTGTGACTCCAGCGGCACCTGTCTCTGTGATCTGCACAGTCCCCACCACCACCAGTACCACCAGTACCACCAGTACCACCAGTACCACCACTACCACCAGCACCACGACTCCTGCCGGTGCCACCCAGCATAACCCAGCGCGCAACGCTGGTCCAACGGCCCCACACACAAGCAGGGTGAGTGGGCCACAAACACAGGCAACGGGACAACAGCCAATCAGGCGAGCCACACACCGCCGTGCAGAGGAAGGACAGCTACCCGAGCCAGTGGCACAGTCCCTACAAGCTCTTGCCAGGTGCCAGGCGTCATACGACCGGTCCCAGGCAAACGCTGATCGTGTTCACCAGGACTCAGTGGACAACACCAACGTCCAGCGCAAAATCTCTGGCATCCTTGGCCAGATGTTGCTGATCATGGGCCAGCAGGCAACGATGTGGAGGGAATGGGTTGCCCGGAACAACCCCCCCCCCTCCACCAAGTGTGTTAGCGCCACCGCCACCGTCACCTCCGCCTCCCCCGTCACCTCCGCCTCCACCGCCGCCACCACCACCTGAGCCCCTGGCGACGGATGTGGCCCATCACCAACCTGCCCTCCCAGCTGACTCTGTACCACCTCAGAGACGGAGGGGGCGGCCGAGGCAGGAAGTGGCTGAGAGCAGTGTTGGAGCGCCAGGCACACGCTCCAAGAGGGGACGACCATGACAATGCCACTGCCTGTGCCAGACATTCACCCTGCAAAGCATCCTGTCCCACATAGACAATCATTGCCACTGGTCTGCTGGACTAGCCTGACACCCCCCAATGTGGTGTCAGCACGGACATTTCATCTGCCATTACCTTCAACTCCAACTCCCTCCCCCCCACTTACTTGTAAATATTCACCAGCACAAAAGCACAACCTGTCAATAAATTGCATTTACTCACACAATGATGTTTTGCCTCCATGTTTATTCACATGATTGCCATCAGATACAGACGTAAACAGGTACAGGGATCATAGTCGCACATGATCATGGCGCTGCGGGAGTGACCTAGAGAAAACCAGAGACAGCAAACACACGTCAGTAAAGAGATTCACACACATCACAACACAATGCACAGCAACATTACACAAACGACAACCATCACACAAGCATGGGATGGGAGCACACACATCATGGACACTCCTATGTCCAAAGACATGAAGACACACATGTGCAACCATCACAAACCACACCCAGCTGATTAACCCCATATCCACACAACACCAGCAAACATACATGAGGCATTGTCAACCGCCACTAGAGGTAGATACTCACATTCAAGGGAAGTAGCGATCTATGAGCTGGCGCCTCTGGTCCACACCTTCCTCCTCACCACTATCCTCATCAGTCGACATGGGTGGGATGGGAGGCCGAGGAACTCCTTCGTCTTCAGGGTCCAACAGCAGTTCAATGTCATTGCGTACTGCCAGGTTGTGTAGCATGCAGCAGGCAATCACGATCTTGCATACTTTTCCTGGTGAGTAAGGCAGGGCCCCTCCGGTCTTATCGAGGCACCGAAACCTAGACTTGAGCAGTCCAAAGGTACGTTCGATGACTCTCCGTGTCCTTCCATGTGCCTCATTGTACCGCATTTCACCCGCCGTCCTCGGATTACGTAGGGGACTGAGGAGCCAGGGCCGGTTTGGGTAAGCAGAGTCGCCTATGTAGGGGGATGACAGAGACAAACATCAGAACAAGATATGGTGGGTACCCCATGCAACACAGAGATCACAAGAGTCCCCACTGCACACTCACCAACAAGCCACGCTTGACCGGGTGGCAGATTTGCCATGAGTCGTGGGACATTGCTGGTCCGCATGATGTGGGCGTCATGTGCGGATCCAGGAAATCTTGCACACACATGGGAGATGATGTTGCTCGCCAGGCACACCACCTGCACGTTCAGCGAATGAAAGTGTTTGCGATTCCTGAACACTTGTTCGCGTGCCCGTGGTGGAATGAGCGCGATGTGCGTGCCATCAATTGAGCCCACAACGTGAGGTATGTGGCCCAGTGCATAGAAACCAGCTTTGACAGCTGGCAACTCTTCCGGCCGTGGGAAATGTATGTACTCATCCTTGTACAGCATCATAGCTGTTAACACATCCCGAAGAACCGTGCTGAACATGGCCTGTGACATCCCCCCGGCACCTCCAACTGTATACTGAAATGTGCCAGTAGCGAAGAAATGTAGTACCGCCATGGCCTTTGCAGTGGGTGTAAACGAGCCAGGATACGTTCTACGTGGCTGCAGATGAGGAGACAATTGAGCCACAAGCTCCAGCAACCGACGTCGATCCAGCCTGAATTTCCGAATCACCTCCTCGTCTACCATATCCTCCAGCACAGTGTATGGCCGAAGCACATTTGGAGCCCTCCTGTGTGGGAGAGAGATGTTACTTTGGCCAACTAACAAACGACGCATACGTGTACAACTCCATCACATGTGTACCTTACTGACAAAACTTCAGTCTTCACCCTAATGTATCGTAGACACATCACAGACACTCATGCAACTGCATGCACACAAACGATAAGTTTACACACGCCATGTCATCAAGCACAAATGCCACCACCAATAATGATGTGCATACGGTAATGACATGCATGGTGACACAACGTAGAAATCACATACACGGAATGCATGTGTACCACCACCACTGTAGTCACCTCGACACAACAAGAAACTGACAACAGATGCATTAATTGGCCACACAGCCGTGATGTACTGTGTAGTTGTGAAGATGTAACAACGTCTGTAGGGTCAAACCCGACGTCAACACGTACAAATGCACATCTGTTGCCCATTGTGTGCCGACCGATGGCCATTGTATGGACACACATGCTATATTGTATGACATATGACCTTTCCCAATCACGCTCACATCCCTCATGACGCAACTGCACACAACACATCACGGTGCAGCGTCTGACAAGATCACATATTTGGCGCCGCCATGGCGGTGCTCAACTTCCGCTACTTCCCAAAGGCCATATGCGGCCTGCGTCCCTCTTCCCATTGGCTGCATGTGCAGGGACCGTCACGGGCACACATCGGCAACCGCACGTGCAAGCCTCAGGCACGGATGCTTCAGTTGCAACAATGTACTATCACTGGCGCCTCCATGGCGGTGCACGTACACAGCGGGGGAGGTGCAGGCCTATACACCCTGCAGATGTACTCAATGGACATGCCAGTTCATGACCCCCCTTACAGTCACCTTGCATCATCCACCGTACACCGGCCGGAGCGGCCGGGCCATGAACAACCGCCGTGCCCGGCCATGAGCAACCGCCGTGCCCGGCCATGAGCAACCGCCGTGCCCGGCCATGAGCTACCGCCGTGCCCGGCCATGAGCAACCGCCGTGCCCGGCCATGAGCAACCGCCGTGCCCGGCCATGAGCTACCGCCGTGCCTGGCCATGAGCAACCGCCGTGCCCGGCCATGAGCAACCGCCGTGCCCGGCCATGAGCTACCGCCGTGCCCGGCCATGAGCAACCGCCGTGCCCGGCCATGAGCAACCGCCGTGCCCGGCCATGACCAACCGCCGTGCCCGGCCATGAACAACCGCCGTGCCCGGCCATGGCGGTTGTGTTCTTGGCCGGGCACGGCGGTTGCTCATGGCCGGGCATGGCGGTTGCTCATGGCCCGGCCGCTCCGGCCGGTGTACGGTGGATGATGCAAGGTGACTGTAAGGGGGGTCATGAACTGGCATGTCCATTGAGTACATCTGCAGGGTGTATAGGCCTGCACCTCCCCCGCTGTGTACGTGCACCGCCATGGAGGCGCCAGTGATAGTACATTGTTGCAACTGAAGCATCCGTGCCTGAGGCTTGCACGTGCGGTTGCCGATGTGTGCCCGTGACGGTCCCTGCACATGCAGCCAATGGGAAGAGGGACGCTGGCCGCATACGGCCAATCGCAAGTAGCGGAAGCTGTGCACCGCAACAACAGGGCCAGTCATTGGCCCATTTCACGATCACGCTTCCAGGGCTGACCAATTGCTGGCGACGTATGCCACTGACACGTGCTGAGGGCCCTATATATGTGTGTTGGCCAAAATGAAACTTCCTACCCTGGGGACCAGTGCTGCCTGTGACCATCACCTCGACCTGCTGCTGCTGCTGCTGAGCTGACCACCGACTGCTGCCTGTGACCATCACCTCGACCTGCTGCTGCTGCTGAGCTGACCACCGACTGCTGCTCTAGTGCCATACTCCGTGATCTTGCCATGTCGAGTGGCAAAGAGATCCGGTCTCGACCCTTCACCGCCGCGGAGCTTGATGTCCTCGTTGACGGTGTACTCCGCAACTATGGACGCCTCTACGGTGCACCGGGACGGGTGGTAAGTGCAGTGTGGGACATGTTGGTGTGCATGAGGGGGCCAAATGATCAGGCCTATTTCTATCTTAGCTGTGTAGTGTGGGCTAGACATATGTTCCTGATTGTGCATGGCTGCTGACAGTAACGTCTTGCCCCTATGTGTGTGACAGGCCACCTGTCCACTGACTTAAACCCTTTTGTCTCCCATCATGGTAGGTCAAGCTGCACCTTCGCAAGGACCTGTGGAGGAGCATAGCACGGGAAGTACGGGCATTGGGGGTGTGCAACAGACGACATACACACTGCCACAAACGCTGGGACGACATTTCCAGGCTGAGCAAGAATGTAGCGGAAGTAACACTGGGCCTGATTCCAAGGACGCCCCGTCTGGCCCGAAGCTCCATGACCCCTCTCATGCACCGTATCATTGCAGTGACGCATCCTGAACTGGCCGAACGTCTGAGTGCCGATCAACAGCAAACTAGCGGTGAGCATACTGTCTGTGTAGGAAACTTGTGAGTGCTATGCATGTATTGGTGCACAGACACACTATTGAGTTCCGTGTTGCGTATGTATGCCTGTGATGCCATTTTGGTCCCATTGGGTGGTACTCATTTGACATCCAGGTCCGCCATGTTGACACGCCACTTGCTTAGTAGTTGAGTGTTAAAGCACATCCCCTAGTGGTCCATGGCCCCATGGCAGAAAATGTGAGGATGACTGGTAGGGGTGGGCCATGTGCAGGATGAGGGCTCCTAAACCTTTGTCTGCTATGTGATTTGGCTATCCTGTTCCTTCTGTACGTGAGTGTGCCCATGACTCACACATCTTTTCTGTGCATTTCAGCTTTGACAGAGGACACTCAGCCACAGACGGTGGAGAGTAGCCGAGGAAATGAGTCCGGCTCAGACTTCGCACACACGCAGACTGACACGGAGTAGGCCAGCGCCGGAGAGGGGGACAGGACCGTCCCTGAGGACTCGCATGTGGAGACACCATCGTCCTCTTCGTCGGACACTCTTGGTGAGCCTGCACTGTTGTCACAGACTGGGCCAGGGACAGACTGATTTGCATACAGCCAGGTTCTGAAACTGGGATGGTGCAATGAGCTAAAAAACGGTGTTGGATCTAGCCCTGATCTCTTGACTGGGTGAGAGTACTCTGCTTAATTCAGAGACTCTGTCCATCACCACCCCTTGTTGTAAATAATTTTGTCCACCCTAAGCGTGGAAGGGTATACTCAGATGTGAGTCCCTTGCTCATTGCACCATCAGGATTCAAGCAAGCCGGGCCGAAGACGCCTGAAATGGCAGAAACCGGTCCCCGGAAGCTTGTTTCCTTCCCAGTGTAAGAATTGGCTTTTGTAGTCTGGTCTGCCCTGTTCCCATGATGCACTGGGCCAGGGACAGACTAATTTGCATACAGCCAGGTTCTGAAACTGGGATGGTGCAATGAGCTAAAAAACGGTGTTGGATCTAGCCCTGATCTCTTGACTGGGTGAGAGTACTCTGCTTAATTCAGAGACTCTGTCCATCACCACCCCTTGTTGTAAATAACAGACTGGGAGTGGGCACTCATCACCTACTGTCGGAAGACAGCACACAGGGCCCACACTTCCGCCAACTGCACCATGTACTGTTCGTGGCCGGAGGAGTAGGGGGAGCAGAGTGGCGTTCGGTGCAGGCACCGCTGCCCCTGCCACGGTGAGCCAAAATGCACTGTGTGCTGAGGCCGTTGATCTGCTGCGACAGCTGTGTGTGGGGCAGACCAATATGACAAATGCTTTCCAGGACCATGATAGGAAGTTGGGGCAGGTGGTGGCATTCATGGAAGGGATGCATGGCGATCTTGCAGGTCTACACAGGACAGTGCAGTCATTGGCAAGCAGTGTGTCGTCTGCAATAGTACAGTCGAATGAACAGGGTGCTACTTCTGTTTCCCCATCTACACCGCTGGATGTCTCATGGGGTAGTGATTATTCTGAGCAGGACTCAAATACAGGTTATTGCACTAGAAGCAGCGTCAGACAGCACGTCAGGGCACGCAGGGCACAGACCCCATCCCCTAGATCAGCTAAATCTGTTCACGTAGACGACGTCAGATGCACTGGAGTACACACACAGGATCCACAAGTGTTGTTGGGGGACATGCCTTCCGGAGCTACACAGGCATTCAACACGAAAGGTACTCCCAAGGCAAGGGATACTCACATGTCCATGGACTGTTCCTTGGACAAGGCCAGTCAGAAGACAAAGGCACCTACTAAGAGCAGGGAGACTCCCAAGAGCAGGCCCACAGCAGAGGTAAGGGACACTCCCAAGGACAGTGAGAAGACTAAGGCACCTACTGAGAGCAGGGAGACTCCCAAGAGCAGGCCCACAGCAGAGGTAAGGGACACTCCCAAGGACAGTGAGAAGACTAAGGCACCTACTAAGAGCAGGGAGACTCCCAAGAGCAGGCCCACAGCAGAGGTAAGGGACACTCCCAAGGACAGTGAGAAGACTAAGGCACCTACTGAGAGCAGGGAGACTCCCAAGAGCAGGCCCACAGCAGAGGTAAGGGACACTCCCAAGGACAGTGAGAAGACTAAGGCACCTACTAAGAGCAGGGAGACTCCCAAGAGCAGGCCCACAGCAGAGGTAAGGGACACTCCCAAGGACAGTGAGAAGACTAAGGCACCTACTAAGAGCAGGGAGACTCCCAAGAGCAGGCCCACAGCAGTGGATAGGACCACTCCCAAGGGCAGGGACACACACAGAGAGCAGGTGTCTGCTGGAGACAGGTGCACCACAGACGACAAGCCTGCTGGCAGGAACAGGGCGGCGAGCAGGGCACAGGCTACATCCAGAGACAACACTCCACCTAAGGATAAGGCACATCCTACGGACAAGGCATCTAGCATGGACAATGGCGCTATCAAGGACAGGCATACTTCACCCCTGGCTGCACTGAGGCTGATGTTTTCTACTAAACGCCAAACTGATGTCTCCGTGGCGGAGTCCCCCATACCTCCACTCCCATCCAGGCCAGTCAGAAGCAGAGGAGGGTGTCCCCTGTTGTTGCATCCCCCATTACACATCATTCCGAGTCCAGGCGGCAGGCACAGAGCAAACGACAAGCAGGCTCCAGCACGTCCCCCGAAACCAGATCCCCGGCAGCAGTTGCTCCACCTATGCTGGGTGGTGATTCTTTGGAGTCCCCACCACTTGGCAGTCCAGTCCTGTCCAGGGTGCACTCACACCTCCCTAAGAAACGCAGACACACACCATTGACACCTGCCAACCCCGATTTGGCTCTAGGTGAGCTATCCCCAGCTCCCAGGCCCACCCTGCCTCCTGGCCCATACAGCCCTGTGGCTCATCATTTCAGTTGTCCCAGTGGCGCTGGTGCAGTTGACTCTCATGTATCAGATGGTGGCACAGTGTCAGTTGTGCCCTCTCCTGTTGCAGATCCTGGCAGGGTATGTGGGTCTATGGCTCACGTGTCAGTTAGGAGATCTGTGGCTGTGTTGCACACTCCTGTTTCTGGTGCTGGCAGTCTGTCTGGGTCAGTGGCTCACGTGTCAGTGACTACATCTGTGGCTGTGTCTCACACTCCTGTTGCTGGTGCTGCCAGTGTGTCTGGGTCCGTGGCCCATGTGTGTGTCACTCGGGCTGTGGCTGTGTCTCACACTCCTGTTGCTGGTGCTGCCAGTGTGTCTGGGTCCGTGGCCCATGTGTGTGTCACTCGGGCTGTGGCTGTGTCTCACACTCCTGTTGCTGGTGCTGCCAGTGTGTCTGGGTCCGTGGCCCATGTGTGTGTCACTCGGGCTGTGGCTGTGTCTCACACTCCTGTTGCTGGTGCTGCCAGTGTGTCCGAGGCAGGTAGTTCACGCAGTCCCCCTGATTCTGTGATGTGAGGTGCTGTACACTTCACTCAAATGTTACTTCACATGGTGTGTCCATTGAGAACTGCGTGGCACTCTTGTGGTCCCTGTGACGGGTTGGTAGGGACACGTAGTTGTGCAGCCTCTGATGTACCTGCTCTGTACTGCACAATGCCCTGTTGATGACCTGATACTGCATGCTGCCCTCTCGTTACCTGCTATGATGTACCTGCTCTGTACTGCACAATGCCCTGTTGATGCTCTGATACTGCATGCTGCCCTCTCGTTACCTGCTCTGATGTACCTGCTCTGTACTGCACAATGCCCTGTTGATGCTCTGATACTGCATGCTGCCCTCTCGTTACCTGCTATGTTGTACCTGCTCTGGTGCCCACTTTGCCCATGCTCACGCATACACTGTGATTTAACCCCTATTTTGTACAATAAAGGTAGTCTATCAAGTCTCGTGGTCTGTCGTTGTCATTCCTGCTTGCGTACTACAAATGTGTATTCGTATTTGCTTCTCATCAGTGGTTTCGGTAACATGACACTCCCCCTCCCTACGTCACGTCCCTTGCTGGTATTCACCTCCAGCCAGCCAATGGTTTGTGCCTTACCTGCGTCGTCGTCCATAGTAGGCCATGACTAGGACGTGGTGGATCGCGAAGAGCATCGGGAAAGCGTGTAGCGCCGGGTCCATGGTGGTGGTCAGCTTGCGGTGGGTATCTCGGCTGTGTCACCTATGTTCGCTGTGGGGATTCCGCCGTGTTCAGACAGGTTGTTTTTCCGCTGCGGTTTTATGGGTGTTTTCCGCCATCTTGATTGGGGGGACGGTCTTAGACGTCAGTGCGTACGGCGGAGCGCCCGGATGTGTTACGTCCGCCGCGTGGTCGTGTGTAGTTGGCCGGCGGAGCGTGCTTTTCCGTCGCGGACGGAAATTTGACACGTTTTCCTATCCTGATATGGCGGACGGAGTATCCGCGGCAGGCGGACACGGAAAAGGCTTTTTCCGCCTACTCACGGGCCGCGGTGGCTCTTCCGTCCGCCATCCTAATCGACCCCAAAATGTGGACAGCACTCACACTGTTTCATACATCATGCACTCCTCAAGCTTGTTCAGACAAGCCTCAGTCTCCCTGTAGGGTAGTACCCTCTTCTCTAAAATCCCATTTACTAAGGTACTCCCTGAGTGTCCACCGTGTGTTTCGTGGCCTTGCTATTGTGTGCTGCAAAGAAGCATAGTGATCTGCAATAGTGTGGCATTCCGTCACGTCTAGCAGTCATACCCCGATTGTAGGGTAGGAAATATGTGCCCAGTGTAATGCCACCCTGTTCTTAGCTGACAGCAGCACTGTTGCTGCCAGCCATCTAGCTCAGGCCAGCATATCATGCACATGCAGGGCATGTTAGGGCACCAGAAGTGATTACAGTACAGCCTTCCGCCAGTGCACTCATACCTTGAAAAATACTGTGCACGATGCATAAAATGGTGTGGTGTGGTGAGGTGCTGCATCTAATGCATTCAGGATTTTTGGGTTGTGTCAAATCTATGTAAGGTTGCTGGAGTGTAATATGTATGCTGTTACTACTTAAAAAACAATAACTTGTGCCTGTACTTCCGGGAGGTCAGTACAGTCTGATTGCAGCAGAATGACCAGGGCTCTTCAGCTGTGGTTAGCCCTAGAGTCACCTCCCATCTCCCTCTAACCTATGAAGTTAATTCCGTCATACCTTTTGAAAATTTGAAGATTATATATTTTGATAATCTTGAAACAAAATTGAGACTAGAAAATTCCAAGTGTGACTGTGCCTGGTTAATAACTGCACGATGATCACTTCGTGGCCAGACCCCTTACCAGGAGTCCGCTGCACGTAACCATATCTCAGCAGCACAGGAACTGGGCTAGGCCTAGACTCATGTCATGCCACAGACTGTGTGCAGTAGGCCCAGTGGCACATAACGTGTGCTCCGGTGATGCTGTGCCCATGACCTCAATTAGCAAGTGCTTGTTTGGGGCCCAGAGTATCTAAACAATGCAAGATATTCTAATAAATGGTTGTCAAAGCTAATCATGCAGTTGGAAGGTTCTGTGTTGGCCAAAGTTGAAACAATGAGGTCAGTTAATGTTGATCAGCCAACAACAGCGGGCCTGATTTAGAGGGTTGAAGGATCTAAGTATGCTACAATTTGTGGATGACCCTTAACCTAGGAGAATTCCCCGACAGAATTTCATACACCATAAAGATGGTATTTTAGGGGGAATTCAGACTGCAGTTTCTACACCGTATTTAGAATTTATTCGAGCTGTTGCATTATGCTCAGTTACTCCATACTGTAAATAAGGGCCACATTTTCGCAAATGTTTCCTACTAGTGGGTGATGTGCCTTCAAAAAATGTTTGACGTGATCATGAAGATATTTCATTATGTTGTAAGGGTTCATAGCAATTATGCCAATGTTGATGTCATTGGTGATGTTTTATGTGATCTCATCAACAGTGGACTATCAGACCTTTGCCTGACTGAGGGTTCTAGTCTGCTTTTCCCCTTTCCATTGTTCCCAAACTTGTACTGTGGATAAAAATGGGATCACCAGACATCACTGAGATAATTCCTTTTGTTGTCAAAAAAATGTTTTTTTCTCTAGTGTAAGAAATTGGGTTATAAGTTGAGAGGGCATGGAAGCCTCACTCAAATAATAAACACAGTCCTTGTCAAGGTGAATTGCAATAGTCACTAAATAAATCTATGCATAACCCTATGGTAGTTTGGCACAAAGCAGTTAGGCTTAACTTACAGGCAATGTGTAAAGTATTTATGCAATACTCAAACAGTAATAATAAGAAAACACAACGAAGGAAAAATACCAAACCAATCTACAAAAAGCAGAGTTAATTTTAATAAATAAAATGATATCAAATTGACAAAAATCCAATCAATCAAACAAGGAATATGAGTTTTTAATGTTTTAAGTGAAAATAGCACCAAAAGCACAAAGGCCCACTAATGGTTCTCTGGTCATGCTGGACTGGGTGAAAGTTGGGCTGACCATGATGGAGGTCGGATACAGTCACCACGCTAGTTCTGCTGAAGAGTTTACCTTCTTGACTCCAAGTCCAAGTGAGGGACTGCAGGTGGAGGTTCCCATTTGCAGGAACCCTGAGGAGGTAATTTGTTGTGCAAGGAGCAGGTCGGACATCGCAGACTGCTGCTGTTTTGATGCAATGCGCCAGTCCTTGCTGGTGGTTTGTGTTGGTGGTTGATGCAGGGTGTCGCTGACAGCACAAAGTGCAGGTCTTGAAGGAGTTTCATGTTGGCAGTAATTTTTTCGCACAAAGAGGATGCTTCGCAGTCGCAAGGAGCCCAATACGTCTATATTTTCACCTTGAGTTCAGGAAGTAAGTAGTAAGTAGTAAGTAATTCTTAATTGTTTTAGGTTAATAAAAACCGTTACAAAAAGAGCAATAAAACAATCTCATAAGAAGTTTAAAAGACCTTAAAAACAGAAATTCATGATTAATCGAATAGTAAAGATAAAAAACAGTAATGCCTCGCAGGGAAAAATGTTCAAGGCACTTGGTCCTGTCCCGGGTTTCCACTTAGGCAAGTGCCTGGGTTATTTGTTTCCGTTCCGCCAGTTTCAGAAATTTAACTAGCTTCCCGTTTAGTGGCGGGAGGCCAGGATCAAAACAAGCGAGGACAGCTTGTCTGCATGAGCGGACTCCTAGTTCGTTGAAAGCTGTTTTCAGCAGAGCTACTCTTTCCTCATTCAGCCTCGGGCAAATGCACAATAAATGTTCCAAATCTTCAATTCCTGTTCCGCAGAGCCGGCATTTGGTCCCATGGTTCTGCCTCAACCATGGTGGTAGATGAGGAATGGCGGGTAGAATCCCCAGCCTGTGTTTAAAAAAGGCCTCTTTTGTTTTCCAGCCATACCCCAGACCAAAATATGCTTGGAGCCCCGGTGATCTGTATGTGCACACGGTCATCCAGGCATGACGCCTATGAGAGAGCAAAGCTTTGTCCTCCACATGCGATTGTCTCTTTAGACTCTTGTTCACTATGCGCTTGAATTGCGCATGTGATACAGGGGTCTCCCAAAGGTCTTTCAGTCCTGTGATGGACAAGGACTCCTCTAGGTATTTTTTCGCCGGCATTCGTGGTGTGGTAAGCATGTCTTGCCAGAGCTGTCGGTTCAGGGTATTTTCGTGAGAATTCTTTAATTTGTGCCAGCACTTGATGTATGAGGCTCTTCGAGCAAGCGTTTGGCACGTCAGCCCGAATTCAAGCCGAATCTGGGCCTGCGAAGTATAGGATGGTAGATTAAAAAGAAGTCTGTAGGCCTTTGAAATGGTTGTGTCCAGAAGTTTAGCATCAATTCCTCTTAGAGCCTCGCTGCCATACGTGATTGATGACTCTATTTTAGTTTTGGCTACTCGTAATAGTGGAAGTAGAGTCTCACCAGTCAGATTGGTCTTTAGCTGTTTCAATGTCACGGCTATTAGCATGCCTTTCCTCTTGATGGCCTCTAATTGGTTTTGGTAGCGGCCACCTTTATCGACTTGGATCCCAAGATATTTGTATTCAGAGCAGTTTGAGATTGCATCCGAACCAAGCGTCCAAGTGTACGACTTTTTGCTTCTGGTTATAGAAAGAACTTTTGTTTTACTAATGTTCACTTCTAGTTGGTTTTCGACGGCATAACCATGAAGCGTGTTGATAAGGTTTTGAAGGCCAACTTTCGTGTGACTGACCAGAACCACGTCGTCAGCGTAGGAGATGCTGGACAGCCCTTTGCCTCCTAACCGCGGAGCATGCGAATTGCAGGCATCTAAGGCAGGTGGCAGGTCGGCTGTAAAAAGATTGAAAAGAGTTGGAGCTAACACGCACCCCTGTTTTAGGCCCTTTGTGGTCGGAATGCGCCTAGAGAGGTGCGAGCTGTTCCCAAGCTTTACCTGGACCCATGTGTTTGTATGCAACTCAATCAAAAGGTTTAGAAGAGGCAAGGGAATCCCCCAGGAGGCCAGTTTTTGCCATAGGATTTCTCGGTTGACATTGTCAAAGGCCGCTTTAAAGTCCACAAAGCAGAGGTGGAGAGCCTGCTTGGTCGCTCTTGCCTTGTCAATGAGCAACGAGATGGCGATCAAGTTGGATGTTGTCCCCATATCTTTGCAGAACCCCATTTGGCTGGATGGTATTAAGCTTTGGTTTGCAGCCCATTCTCGCAGATGGATCAATAGGAGTCCTGCAAAGTATTTGGCCTCAACGTCAAGGAGTGCAATCAATCGGTAGTTTTTTGGAAGAAGTCTGTCCCCAGCCTTATAGATCGGTGAGATGATCGAGCCCCTCCATGAAATGGGAAGGCACCCAGAGTTGGTGACAAATAGAGGGGGATCAATTTGTCGGCCCAGTAATCAGGTTCAAGTTTGAAGAGGGCCGGGGGAATACCATTTGGTCCGGCTGCGCCGTCTTTTCTACCTTTGGAGATTAGTTTCCTGATTTGAGCCGCGGAGGATAATAGAATGAAGTCTTCACTTGGTGAGCGAATTTGCGGTTGTCTGTCACCCAGAAAATTGAGAGGCCCCCTTATATTCCTGTCCTGGCAATTAAAATGTTCATCAAGAAATAATTCCCAAGAAGATTTCGATATGTGTGATGTTATGCCGCTGATTTTTGGATTTAGCAGTTTGTTTATAATCAACCAGAACTGGGCGCTGTTGTTGCCCATGGATGCATGATGGAGTTTGGCCCAGAAGTCGACGTCGTTAGCCCTTTTGATTTCCCATTTCAGTTTTTTGATATCCGCTCGGTGCTTGTGAATCCGTGCTAGCAGCATTACATCCCCCGGACTTTTCTTTAGCAATCTTAAAGCTTTATTAATTGCTTTTTTGTATGATTTCATAGCCAGTTTCTGGGTGCCCGAGATCTTCCTTGTAGCACCCTGTGCTGGTTGTGGGAAATGCCGTACAGTTGTCGAATAATTGTTCCCAAACTCCATCATAAATTGTTCCCAGCCTGCTACTATATTGCCGGAAGGATAGTTTGAGGCGGTCAGTTGGGTTTTTGCCGCTAGAAGTACCTCCGCAGTATTTGCTACTGACGTTTTAATATGTTTAAGGTTGATGGTGTAACTGTCCTGCGGCCCAGTAGCGTTTAGAAGAATATCGTCTGGGAAGGCTCCTAAACTGACCTCTTGCGGGCGATGGTCGCTTTCACCCTTGTCTCCTAAGTTGTAGCCCAAAACGTGATGAAATAGCGTGAGGGAGACTAACGTGTAATCAATAAGAGAGGTAGTAGTGCCTGAGATGAATGAGGCCACAGATGGTGAATCCTTTACGAATCTTCCGTTTAAGACCCTCAGGCCCATGTGTTCTAGGTCTTCCAGTAGTGCCTTTGCTGCCTTCGAAGCCTTGAACTGACTGCTAAATAATTGGTTCGGGATATCCCAATGATAAGACTGCGCCTGAATATCGTTGTTTGCTGAAGTCCCCAGAATGCACTGATTGAAGTCTCCAGACAAAATTAAATTTGGGGATGTTCGGGTGTTCATGACGTTGTATAAATGGTCTGTTAGGAATTTCCCCTCCTTTCCCTTGTTTTTAGGGTTGATGTAGGTGTTAGTCAGCTGTACCCTTGAGTTCAGGAGAAGTGCACTCTTATGTCAGCCAAGGGTCCAGTACCTGGGGGCAGCCATGGCCAGTGTATGGAGTTCGGTGGGGCAGGGAGGCGGTGCGGGGGAGGGGCAGGGTGGGGGGTGGTAAACAACAGAATATTGATAATTGCAGGTAAGTAAACAATTTAATAAATAAAATGAATTTCGTAGCGCGCGATGCATCGCATTTTGCGATGCAAGGGGCTACGAAATTCGTTTTATTTATTTTATAGCGCGCGCTGCATCGCATTTTGCGAAGCAGGGCGCGCTACGAAATTCATTTTGTTTATTAAATTGTTTACTTACCTGCAATTATCCATATTCCGTTGTTTACCACCCCCCACCCTGCCCCTCCCCCGCACCGCCTCCCTGCCCCACCGAACTCCATTCACGGGCCGCGGCTGCCTGGGGATCACCTCTTGGTGATCATGACTCACTCCAGCAGAGGCAACGACTTGGATTCAGGTAGGTTCAGGCAGGTCCAGTTGATACTAGTCAGCTTAGCTATTGCAGGGAGGACTCTGGAAGCTTGCTGTATCCCTGTAGCCCACACGGGAAGTCAGCTAACTGATCGTTGGAGTCCCTTCTGGGCAACCAGGCTTCAAGACAAGCAGATCCAGTATTACTTCTTCAGACAGCAGGGCAGTCCTACTTCTGAACCTTCCATAGATCCAGGAGTGTTCTGATGAGAGGTTCTGAATGTGCCAATTTTATCCTCAGTGCCAACATGCATGTGGGGGTGCCCCTCTTGTCTAAACTTCCCCTTTACCTCGGTTTGGCTCCAAACTGTCTAGGGTAAAGAACAGCTAGCAGGGCTAAGTGTGAGTTGCATTTGTCAATGGCAGGGCAACAGACTGTAGAAGTCAGGAAGAAGTGGACAAATTCCTGAGGCTACTCCTTGAAGCTCAGGAAAGCTGAGTAAAATCCCCAGGACATCCTGCTCAAGAGAGCAACACACTGTCGCACACCCAATGGCCTTTTATCCCTATTTTCAGAAGGAATACACAAAACACCATAAAAGAGTCACAGTCATGTGGCCTTGTCCACTGGCAGGAAGGCAAGTTTGGTTTTGGCAGAAAATGTCGACTTCCTCAACATGGCATTTTCAGAATAACAACTTAAAAACCATCTTTACTATTAAAGAGTATTGTACATTACGATTAATTTGAATGGAAACAGCATTTTTCTATCTGCACCCAAAAGGAAGTTATCACTTATTAACTGTAGTAGGATAACTCATTGTTAGTCTATGGGAGAGATGGCCTTATAAAAGTGAAAAATGACTTCAGGACTTTTGCACCACCAGGACATGTAAAATGTGATAACAAATGTTCAACTTTTTAAATACCATGCCCTATGAGACTTTAAGTCCTACCCTAGGGGTGACTTATAAGTAGAAAAAAGGAAGGTTTAGGCCTGGCAAAAGGTTCATTTTGCAAGGTTGAAATGGTCTTTTAAGACTGCACTACAGGCTGCTGTGGCAGGTCTGACACATGTTTTGCAAGGCTACTTTAGTGGGTGGCACAATGTGTGCTGCAGTCCCACTAGTAGCATTTAATTTACAAGCCCTAGGGTATATGTAGTACCATATACTAGGGACTGGCAAGTCAATTACATGTACTAATCAGGTGTAGGCTATTTTTACCATATTTAGAAGGGGAACACAAACACTTTACCACTGATTTGCAGGGGAGAAGTGAACAGAGTCCTAAAAGCCAGTACAAACAGGTTCAGTGAAGGAAGGCAAGCAAAGTTAAAGATCTGGGGTGAACCTGGAGAGAGAACCCAGTCAAACTCATAGTAAAAGATATAGCATGAAAGGATGGTTTCTAATAATCATATTATTATATACAGCCCTATAAAGGTGTCCTTGCCGTGCACCACCATCTCTGAGATACTTTGCCCATTAGTTTGAAAGTTAAAAGGAGAAGGTTGAAAAAACACTTGCCTTTCAGCTCTCTAGGAGCTCCTGCAACCTGCCCTCATTCCACTACTGACTTTGTTTTTAAAATAAAATGAAGTTCTTTAAAGATAGTAAAATCCTTGATGTTTGAAGCAACTCATTTCTTGCAGTTTTTCTCAGATAGTTTATAGACGCTTCTCCTGTAGTAACAAGAAGAGAACTACAATCCACATATTCTATCAGCCTTGGATAGTTTTCATTAAACAGAGTCATTAGTTCCCCATACTTTCCATATATTTCTGTTCATATATCCTCAATGAGGGCTTGGTTCCACTGTGTAATTTACCTTTGCCTTGAAGGCTCTTTATCACGTCTCTTTGCCTTCCTTACAAGAACTTTAATTTAATGTATTATCTTCCAAAGGCTTGATTTAGAATTCAGTTGTAACTGAAAACCCTACAATTTCTGGAGGACAGTCTAAATTCAGAGTAAAGCCCACTTGTTGAATTTCATCCACAGTACTAACCCTAGGGTGGAGGAAATTCAGTTAGTTCATTAAGACCTTCCACAAGCTTGATACAAGGTTGTTATTCCATACTTATCTTTTACTTGTGACTGTCACCTTAAGTACAGGCTTGAGCTTCATTTATTCTACAATTTGAGAACTTACCTCTGCCAGCCACACAGAGCATGCAGCAACACAGTATGCTGCTTCTGTGGTCTTAGCATTTTTTGTTGCCACAAAAGTTCTATCAAGTGTGCTTGATGATTGTCTTTACATAAAATAAGTGAAGCATGGTAGGCAAACCCTCTTCAAGGCAGTCTCCCTCCTGGGAAAATTTGAAAAGAAGAGTGCTAAATGATGAATTTTAGCATCAAAACTTTCAAAGTAAATTAGTTAAAAATTCCAAGGCACTAATTTAGAGATTTACAGAATAGGAGCCCCCCTATATATTGGGGGTTCTCCCTTCCCAACAAATTCACCGTTTCCCTGCCTCATTAAGAGTCTGGGGAACTGCAGGGTTTCCCGACAATAGGCCTCAGCTGTCTTTGTTGTCTAGATCACTTGATTTGGTGAACCATGCACCAGTGGACCCAGGTTACAGTGATGGCCACCCAACCCTATTGATGCAGAGGTGACCAGCACTGGTTGTGCCTGCACTGGTCTGCCATTTTAGGTATTGTTGACTCTAGTAGAGAAAACAAACAGTAACCCCAATGCCAGGGTGAAAACTCCCTTAGTATCAGGTTCATTGCTCTTGTTCTTTTTCACAAACAAACTACTTCTTCGTTTATGAAAAACAAAATAATTCCTAGAGGGATGGAAAAACATGGTGTCCAGCTTGGCAAAATGCGATGCAGTGCGCTCTACGAAATTCGTTTTATTATTTGAATTGTTTACTTACCTGTAATTATCCATATGCCGGTTTTTAGCTCTCTCCACCCTGCCCCTCCCCCTCCCCGCCTCCCTGCCCCACCGTAACTCCCTCCACGGTCCGCGGCTGGTATTCAGTATGATGGGGCCTGCTTCTTACATTGTATTAGCATGTGGGGATGTAGGGAGGGGCTATCTTGCATTATTCCCTATAGGTAGAATAGTAACAATATGGTGCTGGGTATCGATAAGTTCATAATGGCGAATCCTCTCCAGTAGTAGGAGTGAGTTCGACATTATGGTGGTGGAAAGATCACTTTGTGAAAGAGGGCATTTCAGTGTGCAGGCTTAGCATGCCTGGAGGTCTGTCTCCTAATTCACACTTGGGGGATAGGGGGATAGCCACATCTGTGCATTACTGATAAAGGGCCATAAAATAGGGGTTCACAGGAAACTGCCGATCTCTGACTCCCTTTTTGGGATGGTTAAGTTGGGATGGATTGGCACCTGCATTCCAAGATGCAAGAGACCCCACTAAAGATTGTTATCAAACCTCCTGGGGTAGAATGGCAGACTAGACAACATTTCGAGAGGGCTTGTATATTTCAAAAATGGCCTTTTGAACTGATCGTATCATTAAAGGCCACGGTGGGTATAACTACTGGGGCTTCAGCCTTCGAAAGGAGAGACGTTTGGAATTGGAACCATACTATGCTGGTTTGATACTGTGACATTGATGTGAGGAATCATTAGGGCAAGAGGAACGGCAACTGGACTACCCACAGACTCATGGTGGAATGGAGCTTGTTGTGCTCCAGGGGACTATCACTTGGAGGATTTTGCCTGGACGTTGCTGGTTCACAGCTAGTGCCAACTTATGCGGCCTGGGTCTCGAAGTACTCTTCGAGGGCCGGTGAACTAGCCTTCAGTCCACCTGCTCCCAGGGACACAAAGGATCTCAGTGTGTCCACGAGATCTTAAGGATCGTACTGAGTGCAGCAGAGACAGGTGGAAGTGATTGTGGTTGGGGAAAGGACCGTCCTGACGAATGCAATAATCTCATTGTACAAGAAGAGTATGTGTGCAACGATCAGCAGGCATCAGAGGTGCCAGGAAAAAAGGAATTGAAGGAGTGTGGGAGAAGCTTGCAGAGTCCAAGGGACCCTTGCTTGCAACCAAGACGACCTTTGCTTGCATGTGCTCCAGAGCGTGTGGTGTCATAGGGGTTTTGGGTGAACCTGAGCCGGGAGCTGAGACTGTCTTCGTCTTCCAGATTGGGAGGATGACAGTGCCTGACATTGAGGCCTCTGTCCAAGGTCGTTGGCTCCCTCTCCCTGGACCCACACCACAGGGTGCTTTGTTTAGGAAAACATCGAGACGAGACTCAAGGGGTTTTGTGTGGCTGTTGGCACCTGCAGCTGTCTACCAGGGATCTACAGCAGGTTACACCTTTGCTTGAGGGGAAAACCTTTCTCCAGACGGGTAGCTCACCAGCTTCCTGGGTCACAAACTTTTGTCTACGCAGGAGATATTAATCTTGCCCTTGTGCAGGTGCCGTCAGGTGACTGGAGATCTAATCCAGATGGACTAAACTAAGTAACTCTTTCTTTCTATGTTAGGTGGTTCTGGCTGTCTAGTCAACAATGCACTAGCAGAGGCAATGTATAACGTTGGCTGGTAGAGTTGCAAGACTAAGGGGTGAATGTTTGACCTTTCTGTAATGGGGAAAACTGCTATTGCATATAACTGTGAAGTGCATATACAATGTGTATTTTCCTTTTGATTTCAATAGAGATGATTGACAATTGCGAATAAATGTAGAGTGTATGTACAATGTGTTTTTCGTTTTGATTTCAGAATGTGTGTAATATAAAGACCAGTGTGTTTATACATATGTTGTGCAGTCTTTTTTTGGCAAACGCAGTGTTTTGTGAGGGGAGTGTTGTGACAGCGCTTTACCCTCGAGCCCTGAGGATAAGCCTGACTGCTCGGTGCCAAGCTACCAGAGGGTGAGCTCAGGTTATCTGACAAGTGTATTGTACTCATTTTATTTGGAATAGTGGGATCTGACTGGCTTTGATGCATCTTAGCCAGCCCAAAACCGCTGGGTCTAACAGTGGTGATGTGATCATATTTCTTCAGACCCTGGATAAGACATGCTGCAGCATGTATGGACCGTGTGGAGTTTTGGAGGCCATTGAGCTCGGCATTACCACCATTCAGATGCAAGAGTATGAGGGCTCGAATAACAATTCTAAGTCATTTTCTGGAAGAATCAGTTTCACTTTCTTCAGAAGAGAAAGCTGATACCACACCGTCTTTATTATTGTGGCAATGTGTTCTATGAAGGTGAGGTTGGTGTCCAGGGTGAATCCCCAAAAATTTTTGGGACAGGCAGTCATCAAGGTTCATACCATTGAGCCAGGTTTGTACTGTTTCCCGTTTGTTGCAATAAACAGAAATTCTGCATTGGTAAGATTGCGCATCAGATAGGTGCTGAACATCCAGGTCTGGGTAATGTGGAGGCAGTGTTTGAGGCACGGGATGTCTGAGGCAGAGGAGACCTTCACATAGAGTTGTATATTATCAGCATACTGGTGATTCTTGATGCTCTTATCCATGAGTAGATCCTCAAGTGGCTGTATGTAGAGGCCGAAGATGACAGGTCATAGTATGCAACAATGGGGACTAAACAAGTAAAAGTCTTTTTTTGGGTATTGGGGGTACTAATTTTATCAAACTGGTGTTGGCTGGAATGGTAGACAGAGAACCAATAAAGTATATTGTCAGTTAATCCCACTAGAAACTCCAGAGTGCATTTCAAAGTGGGATGTTTGACTGTGTCACATGCAACTGAGAAGTCTAGCAATATCAGGTACAGGGGTCGTCTCCATCGGTAGTCAGGAGGGCATAATCTCCGATGGGTAAGATAGCAGTCTCCATGCTGCAGTGTGACTGGTGGCTATGCAGGAGATGGTTAGTATTACTGTGATCTTGGAGTTGAGCATGGACTACTTTTTCAGTGATCAAGCAGATAACAGTAGATGAGTGATGGGCTGGTAGTTGGCGAGGCCATCAGGGTCCAGTGTAAGTCTCTTTTAGATTGGGAGGATTTAGTCTGTTGTGAGAACTTCTGGGAAGATGCCTTGTGTGCAAGGAGCCTTGACAATGGTGAGTAGGAGTGAGAGAGCATCCCTAAACAGAGCTTTAGTGAGGTAAATGGCTAAGAAATTACCTTTATAAGAAGTGGCTTTGAGGGAGTTGCATTTGATAGCGAGATTTGCAAGAGATAGGACTTTGAAGGATGACAATTTCGGTAACCTACAGAAATAAGAAATGAAACAGGCTTGGTTTTGTCATTGTGCTGTCAAAGTTTCTGTATTTTCTTCTCTGAACAAGAGATTAATGGCATTGCACTTTTCTGTGGCGTGAGAAGCAGGAGGGCAGGGGGTTGATGCACTTATTGATTGTCTTAAAAAGCATTCTGCTGTTTTCATTCCTTCCACCCATCTCTTCTCAACCGAATGCTAGGTTTGGTCACCAGATGCCGAAGTGAGCACCAGAGGCCAGAGATGGGCGCCATCTGCAAATGGAGGAATATCACACAATGTGCTACTTTGAACAGTTACACATGCCACATATACACCAAAATACATACAGGCAGAGCTGTAGACATAAACAATCCACATGCTCACACATAGACAACTCAATACACACCAAGACACATATAAACAAAAGCCAATATACTCAAATATAAAACCTCCCTTTCTAACTCCCATCACTCCCAGTTTTGCACTTAACAGTCTTCACTACTCCTACTCTTGTGCCCAGGTACATCTAGGCCAAAAATGTTCCTTTCTTTCTATGTTCCCATCTTATTTCTCTGATGACTCAGTTTTCATGCCCAGAGTGTTACTGACTGAAAAACAAGCCACATTCTAAAAGACTTTCAGACTGCCATGGATGTAATGTCTTATGTTCACCCTATTAAAATCTATTACTTACACCACTTGTGACTCCATTCCTCTGAAGAGAACACTGTTTCTTAGCTGATCTCACAGACAAAAACCTTTTTGAGTGCAACGGGGCCGAGTTTGACTATATTTTTGGGTTTGGTTTATTTTTGGGATTGGAGCTTTGGTCAAATATTTTCTAAATTCCCTCTTAGGCATCATGCCTTTGGAAACAGTTGATCATGGAGATAAAGTATGTAATCATCATCAAATTCACTTTATTTCGGTTTGTGAAACCATAAAAGGGTACAGCCACACAGATCAAGTTAAAACATTCTTAATTATAAAACAGTCAATAAAAAAATACACAGTGCATAACGGTAGGTACTCTAGAATACATGGATAAAATGGCCTGTCATAATTATGCTGTCGCCGGCAAGATAGGACTGGGAAATGGGGCCACATAAATAAATTGCTAGTGCATTAGCAGCAATTGCCTAAAACAGTCATCAGATTATTATCCCAAAAGGTGCATTATTGCCCCTTTTATCCCTTAGCAGCACCCTTCCAATCCAAGAGCAGCATATTGCAATACATAGTATAATTCCATAAAATACAACAAATATATACAATTTAAAAACGTACATTTCAGATTGCAAATGAGTCCTCGTTGCTGGGGCATCACAATTGCCATTTTATCTATTAGGGCCAGGGGAGGATTTCAACAGTGTCTTCCTTCTAATTGCCCAGCAGTGGCCTAAATATTTCGCTGTCACACAGGCAAACAGAGGTCTTGCATCTGTTTTTAAAATGTGCATGGCCTCCTCAGAGTTTCGAGTCCCTAATTGTCTGCATGCAGGAGCTAGCCATTTAATCCTTGCTTTCAAATAATCTGAACAGGCAAAAAGGATGTGGCCAGTTGATTCGTATGGACAAGCGCAAGAAGAACAACACTTTGATCGAGTTTTATTGTTCACCCAAGAGTTAGTAAAGGCATTAATAGGGAGATGCCATGCCTAAACTGGATGTACAATTTCATATCAGCTGGGATCTTGATGACATCAAAAAAGCTTTCTAGGGAACAATTGGGTTTCGAATCCATAAAGGTAGCAACTAAGGAGCCCAGTTTGGAGTGTGCAAATATGTTCTGGTCAACCCATCCCCAATAAAGTTGCTTCACATGGTCCCTGATATTGGTCGGTGGATGGCCTATGACCTGTTGCAGCAAGCCAATACTTGTTTGAAGGTTGTCTACATGCTTGATCCAGCTAATCTTATTGTTGGTGTCTAAGACTAAAACCTCACTAAGGCTGCGGCATACAATGCTAATTCTAGCATAGTGGCCAATCTATTAAAAAAAAGCAAAGGCCGATGTCTCACCAGGTCATTGATCGGCTTTATACCCAGGTCCAGTTTAAGAGGGAGCAGGGGGTACTTTGGGTCAGCGATACAAGGTTGCTGAGGAACTTGTTTTCCACTACTATGAGGTCACTTACATTTGTTGTGCCCCATAGCTCCGCCCCTTATAGAGCACTACTCACTGCCTTACAAGTGTACAGCCTACGAGCAGTTGCTACAAGTTTGGTGTATGACAGACAATGCTCCTACCTTAGTGATTAAGTAATCTGAGAGAATTTCAAGGATGCCTTCTTCAAGTGGTTCTTCCAAGCCATTCCCTCAGATAACTTAATGCCCAAGTAGTCGAAAGAGCTAACCCTCTCGAGCGGAACATTATCCAGGAACAATTTCCCTTTGAAAGACTTGTGTGGGTTCATCATCATTAGCTTGGTCTTATCAGTATTGATGACCAGGCCCCTTTCACCACAGAAAGCTTTAAAATGATTTAGAAGTTTATGGAGGCCCATTGGTGTTTTTTAGACCAGGAGTGTGTCATCAGCAAATAGGAGTATAGGGATTTTATGGTTTGCTAATGACTGGGCGTCTTCTGAGATGGAACACAATAGCTCGGCTACTTGGTTGACATATAGGGAGAAGAGAGTAGGGGCTAGGAGCAAGCCCTGGCGGAACCCCCACTGGATTCTGAAGGGCTCTGTATATTGTCCTTGATCCCCCCATCTCACACAGGCAACGTTATCTTCATGTAGCCTGATCAGGAGTTCCAGAATTGACAAGGGCATCCCCAAATCCCTGAGCACTCTCCAACGTGATACCCTGGGTACAAGGTCGAAAACTGTTTTTAAATCTATAAAGGCAAGATATAGGCTGCCCTTTCCCAGCACAACTACCTTCCAATACAATAGAACCTAACGGAACACCTGGTCGATAGTGCCCGTCTTCTGCCGGAACCCCGCTTGGAGTGGAGAGAGGATGTGATTCTCATCCATGCAATCCTTGATCTTAGCTAGGAGGGAGCGGCAGAAGACCTTTTGGGCACAGTCGATCAGGCTGATCGGGAGGTGGTTGGAGGGCTTCAACCTGTCCCCTTTCTTAAAGATCGGTATCACTTCGGCCCCCTTCCATGAGTCTAGAATCCTCCCCCTGTATGCATTTCGTCACAGTTAAAGTACAAAACCTAGCTATTTTGAAAGGAGTTTTTAGGAAATGTCAGACTTCTGGTATTATCTTTGTCAAAGCAGAGATGGGTATGTAAGCGAAATATGCATAATCCCAGAAAAGCAAAAAGAGTTCTAGAGAGATCAGTGGATCCACATGCTTGAGGATTATGTACTTCATGAGCAGGGCTGGATTGGCTATACAGGCCACATGCAAAATCCTCGATAGTTCGAGGAATGAGTGGTGGCATTTAGGCGTCAAAAGACTATGGTATCTTCAGCTTTATTCACTTTGGCAAACAGCACCTAGATAACCCACACAATTTGTATAATGTACATGGCTGTTTTAAGTTTTCAGTCCACCACTGTTGATTAGAAGGCATTTGAAGAGACTTCAGCAGACAAATCTGTAAGTGTTAAAGAAGAGATAAAAATGCTGTCTAGAAGGGAATTATAGGAGGCCATGGAGGTGTCCTGGACAAAGAAAACTGCAACAGAGCACTCAGTCTGTCCGCATCTTCCCAAAAAAACCTATGCATTGTAGTCTCTGATTGTTCACAGGGCTCTCCCCATATCCCATTTCTTGCAATAAAGTGGTTTGAGGTTTTGCTCAACAGTGCAAATCCGACCCATGTTTGCATAAATACAATTTCTACAACCCTTTATCATAAACTGCTGACCCTAGAGTCTTGTTGAAGACGCAATCATAATCATGAAAATTAAATATTTCAATTTTCCTACCATGCCCGACAGCAAAGTAATTGACACCTCCATCTTTAGTGGTACATTCCTAGATCGACTGGAAAAATCAATCATCACTCATTCCTAGAAAAAATATACTAAGGCAGAATTACAAGTGCTATCGAAAACATTGAAAAACACGTTATCCTATTTTGCAGTCCTGCAACCCAACCAACCTCACAAAAAAGTAAAAACGTGCTGAGTTAATTGTACTTGATGACAGAACTTCCCATACCCTTGATCTTGGCATTAAGTCTTGTAAACAAGATCAAATGAGTTTCCAAGTAACACACCCGTGATTCACATCTCGGTATTCCTGGATCTAGTGATAGGATGACGAAGTGGTTGTTTGTGGTGTGAGGTAGTGTACATTGCCAGTACCAGCAACACGACCCATGTCAACAATGTTATCACATAAAATAAAAAACTACCGCCTTTGCCTACTTTGTTTTAACTGATCCCATGTATTCATTTCTAAAGGTTTGTGTATTGCAAAAACAGGAGAGTGCTTCATAAGAAGAACCTACAAATGTTTAGTCGACAATACCGAAAACGCTCAATCATTTAGAACTAAGCTACACAGGGGTATGGTTACCAGATAACGCCCTGTCATTGGGGACACTATTTTCCCATCACGTTGTTTTCATTAACACCGCATTGCACTCTGGGAGTTGTATTCATGGTTCGGCAGTCGAACCTATTGGACTAGGACGCCTGAAAATAATGATCTGAAAAGGGAAAGACAAGGACTGGATCGTAGGACCCCCGATGACATGGAATTATCTGCTAACCATAATAAAACAAGTCTAAATAGTCTCTTTATTTGAACTGCCTTCGTGGGAGTAGCAGACTGAAAGTATGGCATATAAAGATAAAAACAAAACTTGCCAACGGCGCATGTTCTGCAATTTCTTGGAACTGTATTTGAAAAAATATTATATTGCAGTGTTTGATCTGCATGCACATTATGATGGGTGTTTGTTTACAAAGCATAGAGAGATTCCTGTTTGACTGATACAATGCATAGAATTTGAACCCAGTTGACCTCTTTCTACCTGAACAGGTGTCAATCGCATCGACTTAAATGTGTATCTAAAAGTTTAGCAACCCACTGCTGAAATTGAGGCAAAGCCTTCCATCTGTCTGATATATTGCAGCTGTGTGTTCTTTACAGGCCTTTATCTTAGTTTAATGCACGCAATGGCACTCAACAGCTGAGTGTTGGCGTGCAAACAGAAACCCTCCGCTTCGTCTAGGAGGGAACACTTGTTTACCTTTTGAAACAGTAGTGCTCCTTGCTTCATTTCAAGTAAATGTGTTTTCAGAGAAAACGCTCAGAAAAATAGGACATTGTTACCTGTTGCTCTAAAAATTGGCACTGTTTTCTTTAAAGGGGAAGTTAAAAGTCGGTATAATCTATTACTATTTCGTTGATATTTGTTTTTATGATTAGAGAGCGCTCCGTTGCCAATACAGCGGCTTAACTTAAAATACAGCATACAAAATGGGATAAAGCCACACAAATAAAACAGTTTCAGAGGACTTGAACACATACATATTACAAAGACATGCAACTTCAGACCCATAGCACATATCACAACTTTATAAGAACGCTTTACGGTTATCTTAAATACACGTTTCTAACTCATGCTGATCAATACTTAACCAGAAAATGTATTACAGAAATGTAGCGGCTCAATTCAGTGGTGGAATTGCACCCTTGGGGCTTAATTCAACTATACAATACGGCATCACAATTGTCCTTTACATAACAGTCAAGGGGCCCTAATATCAAGAACGGCGATAACATTATTGCCGCTTTAGCGGCAGGAAACTGCCGCTAAAGCGGCGATAAGGGGCTTGATAATATGCCCTTGTGAATTGCCATACAAGGCTTCTATGGGAATTTACAAGGGCGTATTATCAAGCCCCTAATCGCCGCTTTAGCAGCAGTTTCCCGCCGCTAAAGCGGCAATAATGTTATCGCCGCTCTTGATAATATGTCCCAATGAGTCAGTGACTTCCTGCGGTGGCTTATGGACTCACTCGTGGACAGAGAAGTTACCACTTCTTTCTTGGCGAAAGCTTGCTCAGTTGAGCACACAGGTGCACAATAAAAAGCATATCTGACCAGAATGCTGAGCATAAAACTGAGTGCATGATTTTGCCTCAAATAGCTGATTGAACTCAGCTTCCAAACTCTGATATAGAGACACAGTTGGTCTATAAATTCATATTTATGTAGTTATCTATTTATTTATTCATTGCTTGCAGCAAGAGCATTTAGTCTAGGAATCCTGAACATAATCACTCCCCTGCAGAAGAAACCCTCTGCTAACTGATGGACCTCAAGAACTACAGACCCATCTCCGTGCTCCCTTTCACAGTCAAAGTCATTGAGAAGGCTATCAACCAGTAGCGTTCGGTGGTGGGAGTAGCTGACGGGCGGTGACGTGGGGAGGGGGAGGGGCAGGGTGCGGGGTAGTAATCTATGGATTACAGAGGATTACAGGTAAGTAAACATATAAATAAATAAAACAAATTTTGTTGCGTGCACTGCATCGCATTTGGGGATGCAGTGTGCGCAACAACATTTGTTTTCTTTATTTATATGTTTACTTACCTGTAATGCTCTGTAATCCACAGATTACTACCCCCCACCCTGCCCCTCCCCCTCCCCACATCACCGTCCGGCAGCTACTCCCACCACCAACCGCTACTGCTATCAACGCCCAACTCTCTGAGTTCATCAAAACGAACACCAGTCTGGACCACTCCCAATCTAGATTCAGAAGCTACCACAGCACCGAGAACACTCCCTTCGCAGCCACAGATGACATCAGCATCCTCCTCGACAAAGGTGAGACTGCAGCCCTCATACTCCTGTTCATCTCAGCCACCTTCAACACCATCTCCCATGACACCCTCTGCACTAAACTTTATGATGGCAACATCAGCGCCAAAGCCCTTTACTGGACCCCTTCATTCCTCTCCGGCCAAACTCAGAAAGTCAGACTTCCACCTTTTCTCTCAGATTCCACAGAAATCAGCTGTGGAGTGCAGCAGGACTCCTCCCTAAGTTCAATCCTCTTCAACATCTACATGGCCCCGCTTGCACCCGTCATCAGTAACCACGGACTGAACATCGTCTCTTATGCTGACGACACCCAGCTGATTCTCTCCCTCATCGACAAATTTGCTGTCGTCAATAACAACTTCCACAGTGGAATGAAGGCAGTATCCACTTGGGTGAAGGACAGCTGCCTCACGCTCAACTCAGACAAGACCAAACTCCTCATCCTGGTCCCCACCCCCTCTGCCTGGGGCGACTCCTGGTGGCCTGCAGTGCTCGGAACTTCCCCACACCCACGGACCATGCATCACCCTGGACTCTCCGCTCTCAATGAACTACCAGTTCAATGCTGTCTTGTCCTCCTGCTGGCAAACGCTCTGCCTGCTCCGGAAAGTCTTCAAGTGAATCCCCTTTGAGTCCAGGAAAAAGATCACTCAAGCACTTGTCAGCAGTAGACTGGACTACGGCAATGCACTCTACGCCGGCACCAATCAAAAACTTCTAAAAAAGCTGAAAAACATCCAAAATGCCACTGCCAGACTCATCAAGAACATCCCCTTCCGCAGCCACATGACCCGCCACCTCAGAGACCTCCACTGGCTCCAGGTCAACAAAAGAATCACCTAAAAGTTCCTCACACTCGCCTACAAAGCCCTCCACAATGCCAGACCTGCATACCTCTACCACTGCTACTCCTTCCACACTCACACTAGACATATCCACTCCACCCATCAGGCCCTGGCCACCATCCAAAGGATAAGAAGGACCACTGCTGGAGGAAGATCCTCCTACTACCTGGCTGCAAAGACCTGAAATTCCCTACCACCTGTGCATCCCAGGCAATTTCCATCTCAGCCTCAACTCAGTAAAGACCTCAAGACCTTGCTCTTCAACTGAACAGCAGATTCCCCCCGCCCTCCAACACCTTGAAACCCTTACGGGTGAGTACTCACGTTTTCTTAAGAATACTGGTTGATTGATAGATTGCTTGAGGTATACTGTACATATGAACATTTACAGTTCGAATGGCAAACATTAAGAATAAGGTGGATATGATGCAAGCATCTGGTGGTTGAAGGATAGGCATATACTTGGCAATACATTTGGCATACATACATGATCTATACGTGACTACATCATAGGTTCATTGAAGGCAATCTGAGAGGTTGAGAAATGGGAAGAGTGAGAGAATCGGAATTAGACATTAGTTGAAATCACTCCCTGATTTGAGGTTATGATTCTTATGAGAGGTTTTCAAAAATGGGAAGAGAGGAGAAAGGCATAGAATAATTGGGAGATGTTGTCTGAGTGTACACAATGAATGGAACCAAGAGGCTAAATATGTAGATTTGGGGAGACAATAAGGTTTAGGTCTTGGATCTAAGGGGACACAGGGGGACAGATCTAGTTATGCTACAAAATAGGATGCTAGGGAATAAGCTGTTAATAGGCATTAAAATAAGAATTGGAGTGTTTTTTAAATTGATAATTATTTCCTTATTGCATACAGTCAGGAAATTTGGTGACATTACTGAGTAGCAGGAATGTGCATGGAGAGATTTAAGAGAGTCACAATACTGAAGTTAAGAACCTTGTGTAATAGCAAGAAAGAGTATGGAGGGATTCTTACTTAAAGGCTGTTGCTGCAATCTAACTTGCTAAACATTAGATCAGGGATGTGTGTTTTGGCTGTGCGGTAGGTAGTGGAAGGGTGAGTTCCATAAATGTTGACTAGTTGATACCTGACAACCAAAGCTGTGGTTGTAATGCAGGATTCCATGTGCATTGCTGAGTTTAATACATGATTTGAGTATATGAGAACCGATTTTTTCAGATAGCGTTGCCGCTGTGTGGCATTTTAGATTGAAGATTAGTGCTAAGGCCAGAAATTAAAAAAGAAACATTACGAATCATATACATAGAAACATTAAGATAGTTCAAAGAATCTAATAATGCCTTCTAAGGTCATGCTTAAAAGAGAGAGAGCGAGAGCCCAACATTGAGAGTTGGCAGACACCAATAAGTAGAAAGGTGGGGAGTAGAGTCAACAGACTATCAATTCTAGAGAAATGAGGAGAATCTGCACTTGTTTTGTCATGAATAAGGAAGTGAGTGTAGAAAGGAGAGTAGCGTTTCAAATGCAGCATAGTGATCAACTGACACGATGGGTAAAAACACAGGAGTTAGGTTATGATATTTGGGACCAGAACATTTAATGATGAAAAAAAGAAAAAGAACAGCTCTGAAACTGTTTCTTGCCTAATTCATAATGGCGGGTTTTCATTGAAGAAAAAGCATAACAACAAATATTTAGAATTATTATTGATAACAATAAATAATGGATGTTTTTCACTGATTGGTCAGGCTGATATCAAACAGACACCAAGACTGAAGTTCGAGTTGTCTAGAATGTCACTTAGAATCCAGATGTGAAAAACATCCCTATTATTCCCTCTTTATCCATTTATTATATAGCATTATAGCCCATTGCTAAAGGCTACACTGGTTACTAATGGCCCTCATTGAGTTTTTGGTCCAAATTGCAGATGAGGGTCTTCAACGACAGAGAGGAGCTTTAACAATTGGCATATCTTGTGGTACAATGTCTTTAAGGCTATCAGAACATTCCACCCACCGAGCGAGAAAAAGGAAACCAGGCAGACAAATATTGGAATGTTGGACCTGTTACCCACACTAGCCATTATTGACCCAAGTCAGTCTTTTGTCTTCAGTGGAGCTTTCAACAGTCCAGTGTTATAATCCAAATTTACTGGTGGTCCCCAAAGTTATGTTCCCTTGCTTTTAACTGCTATGCAGAGGCAGAAGAGTAATGGGAGAACCGCATAAAATGCCGAAACCTTCCTGTCATAAATGTAAAAAACCAAACCTTTGCTCCTGCCGTCCACCCCGGAGCACCCTGAGCGGCTGGTCACCAGGAGTCATCCCAGGCTGACGGAGTGGGTCCCAGGATGAGAACTTCAGTCTTGTCCAAGTTGAACTTGAGGCAGCTGTCTTTCATTCACAACACACTTAGGGTTCTCCTCACAGGTCTCAACGGCAGGTTCAGTCCTTCTGCTGTCTTTCACAGGTCCAATATTGTCTGCAGGGGTTGACCAGGGGGGCACATTTATGCCTGTCACTAGCCAATGGGTGACGGTGAGTCCTGGCACCTCCCTGTCCAATAGGGAAAGAGTTCCCAGGAGTAACCATTCCAACATTTGCAGCAGAGTCTGCATATTCTACTGCAAACAATTTCACAGCACCCCATCAACTAAATCAAACAAGGTAGCACCTTTCTTCCCTGTGCAGAGGTTCTGTTCCCACTCTATAGGGGAGTCCCGGGACATGAGCAATCCCTCTTAAATTGTATGTTATCCCTCGAAACATAGTCTGAGGGCTGCTCCTCTCTCACTGTAAATGGTGCCTGGCTGACTGCAGCATAAGAGAAGGAGGGGGAGGCTCATATGTAAGATACAGCTGCTTGTGACAGGGTAAGCCCCTTTGAAATAATTATTTTTATGATTACTGCCCTGTTGATCAACTTTTAAGAGGAGCAGAACACCTCCCCACACCCAAGGCCTTTGCCTCAGCTCTGGAAGCAGGTAGGTTGTCTTTTAAGAGAAACAGAACACCTACCCTTGCCCCAAGTTTTTGTCTCAGATCTGAGAGCAAGTTCATACCTCATCAAAGGGGCTATTCAGCAAATGGGTAACAGTTGGACGCTCATGCAAAGAAATGGTCTTCTAGAGGCTTTAGCTAGGTAAAAGGGCACTTTTTAAAACTACCTTTGGGAAAATATTTAACACAAATCTAAATTTGGCACTGAAGTGGACTTTTTAAAAAGTCTAAATATGAACATTGTAGCTATCTCGTAAACAGAGATAACAGTATTTCATTTTAATATTGCATCCCAATGCTTTCCCATGTAACAGCTAACCCTGCAATTGTGAAAATAGCTTTTGGGTCAGTGTAAGGACATGTTAGACATTAAACTTTGAATTTGTGATATGGCTAGGTGCACAGCAGATGGTTTGTCTTATATTTGATTGATTTTGTTAGAAGAATTTTGTTTAAACGAGTTTTGGAAAGATTGGGTGCTCCTTGAGGTAGCGTAACCGTCCGAGTACGCTAGGATTCATAAAAGTTATTTGCACACACACAAATAAAATGCCTTAAAGCGGACACGGGTGGCGCTTTAGTCATAGTTAACACCAGTATGTACACGGCGAAAATAAAGGAACACATCTCTGACAGCAACACTTACATGCCACTTGAAGGGAATCCAACTTCTGAATATAAAATTGAATCGATGAAGCTTCTTCAAAAAGCCACGAATGAAGGGATCATTGACGAAAGAACAAGCAAATATCTAACAGTTGAACACCCACGGAGTCCAACAATAACTATGCTGCCTAAGATACACAAAAATCCAGTTGACCCACCTTTTAGACCAATTATCTCCACCAGAGGTTCTATCCATGAACCGGTGGGTAAGTTCCTGGATTGCCATCTTCAACCATTGGTAAAAAACCAAAAGAGCTACATAAAGGACACAACAGAATTCCTGGTGAAATTATCTGAAATACAAATCAACGAAGGAGAAAATCTCATACTATGTACAGCAGATGTAAGTAGCCTCTACACCTCAATCCCACACAGTGGAGGAATAGAAGCTGTGGAAAAAGCGATTTTAAATAGTGACATTTCTCCCGATCTTCAACCATTCCTATTGGAATTAATGATTTACACCTTATATCACAGTTACTTTTCCTATGACCAACATTGGTATCCACAACTGTCCGGGATGGCGATGGGAAATTGTGCAGCACCGACCTATGCCAACATTTATATGGCAGAGTTTGAGAATACGTTCATTTATGACATTGACACTTGGAAAAACAACCTGAAATTATTTGTTCGTTACATAGACGATTTGTTCTTCCTATGGAAAGACACAAGAGAAAAATTGGAATCAGCACTCATTGAATTGAACACCAAAGATGAAAGGATCCAATTAACCTGGCAAATCAGCGATCACATCATCAATTTTTTGGATGTAACTATTGAGCTTACCAATGGAAAAATAGAAACTGATCTATTCAGGAAAAGCACCGACCGCAATAATACTTTGCACTACACAAGCTTCCATCAGAACTCTTTAAAAAAACATCTTCCCTGTAGTCAAATGCTACGCGTCAAACGTATAACATCGGATTCAATGACCTACAATATACGCATTGAAGAAATGGCCAAAAGATTTCAAAACCGAGGGTACCCTCAAGAAGTTATATCTGAAGCCACTGAAAGAGTCAATACTATCTCACGCAAAACAGCCTTAACCCGCACCACTAAAAAAGTAGACAATAGGATGATAGTGGTCTCACAGTATTCCACTCAGTGTAACCTCTTCAAAAGAATCATCTTAAATCATTGGCGCATACTTGCAACTGAACCTGACTTTAAGGAATTGTTCAAGAGTCCACCAATTTTCGCTTACACAAGAGCATCTAACTTGAAAGAAATGTTATCAAGAGAAACCAAGGAAAACATTACTTACAACGGTACTCGTCCTTGCCATAACTGCAATAGTTGCAATAACATCATAAGGGGAAACACGATCAACCATCCAATGAAAGGAAATAACATCAAAGTGAACGTTAATGCAACATGCGACTCTATGAATCTCATCTACCTATTAAAATGCCCATGTGGTAAAATTTATATAGGAAAAACTGAGAGGAAAATCAAGGTACGGCTCAACGAGCATAAGTCTAACATACGAACCAAAAATGAACGTTCCAACATAGCCATGCACTTTAATGAATTTAGGCATAACATTGCTCAACTTAAATTTATGGTACTCGAAATGGTGGAAAAAAAAGAAGGTAAAGACAATAACAAAGTGCTATTGCAACGCGAGACCACTTGGATTTACCGCCTTCAGTCACTGAAACTGTTCGGTCTCAATGACCGCATTGAACTTAGTTGCTATTTGTAAATATAACAATCTGTAATGCATTGTACCTTTATGTATTTTCATTCATTTTTTTATTCATCTTTTTCGGTTAATCACATGAGACACACTTTCATTGACTCACATCAATCTCACTTGCAACATGGCCGCCACTATCCACACAGCCAGCTCAGTCCGGTTTCCATGTTTATGACATCGCAACCTCCCGACCTGCATCTGGGTTTAAACTTCCCCTCGCGGGTACACACACTAAACCTTAACTCTCACGGACCCTTAGGAACGATGTGAACCCACGACTCAAGACAGCTTTCAGCTTCTCACGAAGTAAGTTAAATCAACAAGCAATGAAATTCAACCTGCACGCACCCACCAACCGCGCACTATCAATGCCCTAACCACCTGTTTTCTTCCACTAATAGATCGAACATTCATTCATTTCCTACATTGTACAGACATAAGGAACACTCTGTACGTTTTTTTTCAAACTCCCATACAATACATAACATGATGCTATTTATTTATGGTTTTTGTTTTTACATTGTTTGCTCATGATACTTAATCCAGTTAATGTTTTTTTCATGTTACGAAAATGTACGATGTACCTCACGTTGAGATTCGTGTATCTGAAACATATTACTTTCTTACCTACAGAGCTTGTTGAAAAAGGGCGTAGCCCGAAATGCATTGGAGCGTTTTGTGCTTCTCATGTACAATGAACTTTTGAAACATTTAAATTAAGGATATGAAATGAAATATCTACAAAATAAAAGACTCGGATATCGATAAACCTATTGAATTTGTGTGATTATCATTTGAATAAACTTCACTGAGTCGGTTCGGATAGACGACCCAAAACGATGTGCCCAACAGTAGGGACACACTCACTTCAGACATTAAACTTTGACATTACCTACTTTTAGTTTAAATTCTATGCGCACTTCCTTTTGACCAATTAAGGCCTACTTAGAGGTGGCCTATTAATATTTAAAAGGAAGGTTTAAGCCTGGCAAAAGAGGTTACTTTGACAAATCAAATGTGTAGCTTTAAAACTGCACAGATAACCTACAGTGGTAGGCCTGCAGTCATGGTTTTCACTGTCACTCTAATGGCGGCACAATGTGTGCTACTGTTCACTAATGACATTTAACTTACATGCCCAGTATTTACTTTGCACCATATACTAGTGGCTTATAGGTAAGTTATTTAAGCCACTTAGGAGTATAGCAAATTATGACATCTGTTACGGGTCAGTGCATATACACTGGGGCCTGGTTATCAGGGTGCCAGTGTACAGAGTAAAACAACAGACCAGCATCAGTAAATTCACAAATGGATGCATTCATGCAAAAAGATGCATTTTCTTACACTCAACATCTTGCATAAGATGGAAAGCTGTCCATTCCCAACCAACTATGACCTAGACACTAATCATTGCAAAAATCAGAAATCGAGAAGAAAGTCGAAGAGCAAGAAGTTAGGTCAGGACCTCGGGAAAAGAACCTGCAAGGAGAAAGAGAATGAACAGGTCTTAACTTATTATGCTTTCTTCTCTAGGCAATTGCCATTGGTGGAGTGTCAGGGAATAGAACCTACATCAACAAGTAGTAAAGAAAGCACATTTACTTTTTACCCATAAACAAAATACATTTGATAAAACTCAAACTACAGATAAAATTGAGCTCCCACCAATTCTGCTGTTTTATCTGAAAGTATAGCTTTTGTTGGTAGCAACAATTCTCTGATTCCAGCTAATAATCTACTTGTCCTGATTCATTAGGGGAAAAGGGAATGTGTAATAAAGACAGACAAAAATATGTCACCTACAGCAAAAAGATATACAAAATATTTAAATGTATACAATCATGCTCACTCAAAAAGGCTGATAATTTACCTGAAAGTATGTGTGACTGTTTAAATTTGCTTACCGCTGCATGGCAGAATTTTTCCTCGGGGTGGCTCACTAACATTAAGGGGTCGATTCTGATTCGGGAAAGTAATCCATACGATGAATCGTATTCGTAGCCGTTTCCGTACGAATCGTACAAATCCGTCCGAATCGCGTAGTACGAACCGTACGAAAAGCAAGGGAGAATCCGTACGAAACAGACCCTCACGGTGAACCGTACGAATCGTAAACTTGCTGTACGACCCGACCAGTACGATCCGGACCGGGGAACTAGAACGCGATTCGTACGGAAAACGTAATATGAGCAATTCGCATGGAGAGCCACACAATCACATACGCACCGTACCCCTGCAAGCATGGGGGTACACACCGTACCCCTATGCTATGTACCTCTACGCACCGTACCCCTACGCACCGTACCCCTACGCACCGTACCCCTGCAATCATGGGGTGCACTCGTGTACCCGGGGGGGGTCCGTTTCGCACGTGGTTCGAGTCGAAATATGCTTTTACGGACATTTTAAACTCCCGTAGAAAAAGAGTTGTACTGAGTGTTGTCTTAACGAATCGTACTTGCTGGTTCGTGAAAAGTTGCTTTAATCCGTACGGACGTCGCGTACTGCGTGTTCCGAATGCGATTTGTACGTATTTTTAAGTCGTATGGTCTTTCGTACAATTTGTGCGGAGATCTGCTTTGGGTTCGGATCGTACTTCATCGTACGTACGGGGACGTTAAAGGTGTACGATTCGTATGGGAAAAATGCTCCGTACGGCGATTCGTAGGGGATTTTACCGAATCAGAATCGACCCCTAGGTGTGCCTTGGAAGAGGATCTATTGGCCCTCTGGGTCTGCCTCAGGATAAATTGGTTTAAATGAGACAACTGGGGACACCCAAATGGACATCCCCTTGAATATGCTGAGTATTTAGACGAATACTGTTGTCCCCTCCATTTCTTTTTCAGTTTGGGCTCTTCTGCCAGATGAGTTTTTTGCAGGCAGGCTATACACACCCCATGTCTCCACAGGAACAATAACATCCTGTATCATTTCACATACCCCTGGATGACCCTGACATTTGAGGTGAGCTGTTTATAACTCTGCTTAATGTTAGTCTTAGGTGCCATCTATAAGGTGTCATCTTGACCCCTTACCCCCACACATGTCAGCTGTCCAACCACCTGGCCTTTGTGTATGTCCATTATGAGCATTTGTGAGTGACATTCATCAGACTTTTATTTTTTAGCCTTAAACTTCGACCACAACAATGTAGAACATTCGTTCATCTCCCTCTGTCCTGTCAACACCCTCCCGGGTGAACATTATCCATCAAGAGAACTTTGTAGTTACCCATGCTTCTTAACCATGGCATCCCATGTGCCCCCCTACTCCCCTATAACACCTGTCTACTAATATTCACAATGTATATGTCCTGAGCAACGTGTGCAAAGTGCAGGAAAAAAGCAACCTATGGTGGGGGGTGTCTCCACCAGGGGCCCTCCTCCAGCTGACCTAACCTCCCTTCTCATGTTGCCCAGTCGTTCCCGTTCATTGTCTAGTTATATCATCTTGTGTGCTCTGGTAGTCATCACCCACCCATTGTCTGGCAAGCCACTCCAGACCCCCCTCACAGCTTACAATTGTCATGTTCCTCGCTCTCATGTTTTTCAGCTGTATCAGTCCTGCTCACGGTTTCACTGGGCCAGTACTACTACTAATGGTTATTGCCTGGATGCTTGAGAATCACCAGGTGTGTGCTCTCCACCATGCGCTATATCCTCCTCCATGGTGGTGTCAGGCTCCCCTTCCAGTGTTACATCCTCTCTGACAATAATCAGGAGTATAAATTGGTCAGTGGATTCAGGCAGTCTTGGCTTAGCCTCTTCATATAGTCATTGGCCCATACTCCTCTCCACTCTGTGGTTTCAAGGATAACTCTGTTTTTGACGTGGCACCTTCGTCCATAGCTCCAGCCAAGACCAAACCTTGTCAAGGTTCTCAAAGATGTTAGTTTTGCCATTAGCTATGACTGTCTTTGGCAGGGCCCAGTACAATTTGGATAAGTTCATATTCTTGAGGTCCGATTGACATCTATAAACAACTTCCTCAGTGTCTGTACATTTCTGTTGTGGTTTTCATACTGCAAGGTTTCTGCTTCTCATATGGCACATAGGATACAATCCCGGTCCCTGTATTTAAAACTTCTGACAATTATCACCCTCAAGGGTGGGCGGGTGGGCAGCCGGACCACCAGCGCTCTATGGTCCCTCTTTACTGTAAACATGTGAGAGAGACCAGCTGGCCCAAGCATTCCAGGATGAGTTCAGCAGGGAATCTCTCAGTATTTTCCCGGAATCCCAAGAAATGCTAGTTATTCCAACATGAACGTCTACCACTTAGCTCTCCATGGTCTTGGTTCTTGCTGTAAGATGAGAAACCTTCAATTGAAGTGTCCACACCTCGGTGCTGAGTACGGTGATTTTTTGTTCCTCCGTTGTTACTCTATCTTCCACCTTACGCAGGTCTGTGTGCAACAGCCCAACCTCCAGGGTGACACTGTCTATTTTGTTTTCCAGCGCAGCTCATGCAAACATGGATAGCGTCCAGTACTTCTGTCCTGGATGGCTCCCCCTTAGGCTTCTGTGCTTTGGAGCCTGCCTGTCAGGAAGTGCGCTGTGCAGCTCCATGCAGTGTCATATATTGGGTGACCAAATTGTCCTGAGGCAGCTTGGAGGCTTTGCCCTGTCCCATGTCTGGGGTTCACCTCTGGTAAACGGGAGACCATCAATGCAAAGAGCTCTGGTGTGGGACTGCCATTCCCAGCAAAGTATCCAATCAATCCACTCTCCACTCACTACCCCCTCCTCCGGATCCACACAACCAGACAGCACATTTGTCTGGTGCCCAGTCCTCCTATATAGAGTCTATCTTTTCGGCAGTTACAGATTCCTCTCGGGAGTATCAGTGTTTTCCATGATGCTATGGCCCATAGTAATTCAGTTGGCCAGAGCTCACAGCTCCATGCTCCCTACTCTGCAACCGCTCACATCTACCCGTTCAGGATAGTCCCACAATACCTGGTGCATGGGGGTGGGGTCACACAGTCGGCTACCCGTCCCAGGCCTCAGTTCCTCTCCAGTCACCAGGACTCTTGCTGCAGGTGCATGGGTTGTTTCTCTCTCACCTCATAGTCAATCAACCAATCAATCAATCAATCAATCAATCCACAATTTGTATAGCGCTCGAGGTGAGAGAGAAACAACCCATGCACCTGCAGCAAGGTGCCTAATCCTTTGCATCAGGTGTTCAGATCACTACAATCCCACTGCTGCTTCAAGGCCAGCGACGGCTCTTGTTAATCATACTCTGTGGTTGAGCGCATCTCCCTCTGTGGTCCTAGAACTGTGGGGTGCCTTCCAGGGTGCTTGATGTCCACCCCCTTCAGCCCTAACAGTGGTTTTTCTTGTGTGTTCCTAGAGGCCCCACAGCGCCAAACCTTAAGCCTTTGGCAGTCAGGTTACAGCAATCTTGCTGCAGCTCCGAGGCAGCCAGCGACTACAGAACACCGCCCTTGGTCTAGCTGAGCTTAGCGTGAGGACAGAGGAGTGCACAGCTTCTACTCCCCGTCTGCAGTGCTATATTTACAGCTCCAAAGCAGGCTCATCCTTGAGCCCTCAGGCCGCTAAGCAAGCTCATCAGCGTCCACCACAGTAGCCCCAGTCGCTCTATGAGTGCAGATGGGGCAACACCTCAAACGCGCACCTCGGGCCGCTGTAAGGCTATGCGTTTTAAGTATGATTGGGCAGTAATTTGGAGGATTTTGTTTATGGGGTTGTGGAGCACCCTAGCATCCATAGCTTCTGATCAACCATCTTGGCAAGCAATGCCCCTCCCCACCCCCGGTAGGGAAAGTTAAATGCCACCTGTGGAGTGCAGCATCTATTGTGGTATACACTACAGTGGCAGTTCATGCTGTGGCCAAAGGCCTGTCCAATGTAGCCTAACTGCTGCACAACATTTAAAAAATAAACCTTTTTTGACAGGTAACGACCTCCTTTTAAAATCTTAATAAGTCCTTCTACATAGGCCTGGTAGCCCACAGGGCAGAGTGCCTGGTATTTAAAAGTGGATCAGGTAATACATATTTCAATTTATTTTATTATGTTTGGCTCTCGGTAAGGGCCGCATAAAATTCAAGAAACAAGTACAGACAAAAAAGACAAAAAATAAATGAATACACTGCATCATACATACAAAACTGACGCCCTGCATGTCCGCCTTGATCGTTACATGATCTCTAGCGAACTCTTGCTCAATATCACAGACACCTGTTACATGGGACGCACACACTCCGACCACAACCCACACCTCCTAGACCTGATGTGGGACCAACCTCGACCACCAATACCCACATGGCGGTTACAACCCGACCTCTTACTGGACGCCACGTTTAGGGGCTCCATCAGCGCGCAGACGGCACAATATTTCGAAGACAATACAGGCTCGGCATCGACACCACAGATTGAATGGGACGCGTTCAAAGTGGTCCTCAGGGGACAATGTCTAGGCACCCAAGCTCACTCCCGGCGACACTTAAAAGCAGATCTCAGGCGCATAGAATCTGACCTGCTACGACTGGAACAGACCGCAGCCGCAGGCCCCACCACAGACTTAATACATGCACGGGCGGAGCATGATAAACTGATTGACAGATTGAAAAATGTCAACTATAGGGCCCACTCAGCCCGCACCCACCATACCGGCGATAAACCCGGCAAGTTGCTAGTGTGGCTGATACAACGCGAAAACCGAACGACACCAGTGGCAGCGGTGCAGTCGCTGGCAGGCCCGATGGTATACACACAGGCGCAGATACACGAGGCCTTTGTGACTCATTACAGCGCGCTCTACAAATCCCGTCTACTGACTACACCACCTGTCATAACCGCGTACCTAGAAGATATCATGCTACCTACCCTGACAGATGAACAACGAGAGGACCTTGGGTCACCGTTGATAGCCGAGGAACTTCATGACACCATCTTTGCCCTCTCGAATGGCAAGGCACCAGGCCCTGATGGACTGCCAGCGGAATACTATAAAGCGTGCTCTGACATCCTAATTCCGGAGCTCCTAAGTGTATATGCAGCGGTGCTAGAAGACTTGGACCTACCCCTGCCTATGAATGAGGCAACATTAGTGTCCCTTTTAAAGCCAGGTAGAGATGATACACTACTCGGCTCATATAGACCCCTAGCACTACTGAACACTGATTATAAGATATTAGCCTCAACTCTCGCCCGGCGACTGGCAGGACTGGTGCCTGGCTTGATACACGACGACCAGAACGGCTTTGTGCCCTCCAGATGCACCTCCCATAACATACGTAGGCTATTCCGGGTACAAACGTATGCAACACAAGACTGGCCCAGGTCAGGCTGCCTAGTCCTGGACCTGGAGAAGGCGTTCGATTCACTCGAATGGCCCTATTTACTGGCGGTGTTGCGCAGATTCGACCTCGGGGAAGACTTTATTGAACTGGTGGGATTACTGTATAGACGCCCAGTGGTACGAGTTCGAACGGGCGGGCTACTATCTGACGCCATTAGAGTACAACGCGGCACCAGACAGGGCTGCCCACTATCCCCGTTACTTTTTTCACTAGCAATAGAACCCCTTGCTGCACTACTGCGCGCTGAGGGCATACACTGGGGGATCCCACTCGCGGATGGCATACACACAGTCTCGCTATATGCAGACGACCTCCTTTTATACGTCAAAGACCTCACCCACATACCACATGGCCTCTCGGAGATCTTTAGATCCTTCGAGACCATGTCAGGCCTCAAGGTAAACTGGGCCAAGTCAGGTGCATACTCGTTCAACCCTGACATCCCTGACCCTGGAATCACGATTAATGGGGAGAGACTGCCATGGCACCACACCACGTTCAAATACCTAGGAGTGTATATCTACAGGACACCGCAAGATGTCCTGGATGGTAACCTGACACGCGCCATCACGTCTATAAGATCCCAGATTGCCTTTTGGAAATCCCTACAGCTCAATGTCCCGAGCAGAGTGACACTGACAAAAATGATAGTACTCCCCAGACTCTTATACTACTTCGCCAACATACCAGTATACGTGCAGGCGCGCACCTTCAGGGAACTGGCCTCCATGATCAGAGACCTGATATGGAACACGGGCCGACCCATAGTGGCCCTCAGAAAGCTATATGCACCAGTCGATGAGGGAGGCCTTGCGGTATCGAACCTCGAATTTTACTGTCTGGCGGCCCAGCTACAATGGGTCACTGCTTGGCTTGCAGGAAACTACTGGAAGACACAGCCACAATCACGGATGTGTTTTCCTCCACGCAAATACATGCACTATTCCACCCCCTGACGCACCCAAGGAAATCCACTCAGTTACACGTCAACGTAGCGGTACGATGTTATGTCAGAAGCCTACGACTCACGAGATCGACCAAGCCATATGCCCTGGCGCTCCCACTCTTGGGCACCCCCAAGTCCACCTCTATAGTCACAGAAACAGCGCTAGAACACTGGACGCGCACTGGAGTAGACACTATGGCAGACCTATATGCCGATGGTGTCCTGATACCGTTTGCAACGCTAGCTGCTGACACAGGTCTCCCGGCAGGACAATTTTTACAACACGCCTCCTTACTTTTAGCATACACGCAGCGGTGGGGTAACATCACTGATGAACTACCGACCCATCAATTGATACAGAGCCTACACGTCATGGGGAATGGCACACACGTAGTGCACTGGCTACAGCAGGCGCTATTGTCGCACACACAACACTCGCTGCAACCACTACGTGACCACTGGGCTACTGACAGGGGGAGGGACTGGACAGATAAGGAGTGGAAAATGATCCTGTTGGGCCCAAGACACGTGCCACGGAACGCGCGCTTCAAACTGATACAGTTCTACATACTGCATAGAGCGTACCTCTCACCCAGTAAGATTAACCGCTATTTCCCAGGTGCTGCAGCCAGATGCCCGAGGTGTGCACTGGAAGAGGCGGACTTGCTACACATGCTCTGGCAGTGCCCACGGATTCAGTCGTACTGGGGGACGATACTGATGATACTGGACAAATGCACAGGCATGACAGTACCACACACATGGGAGGCATGCATACTAGGCCTATATCAACGAACTTCATTGAATAAAGCCCCCTCTCGCTTTTGGGACCTTAGCCTCCTCACGGCAAAAAGACTGCTCACGAAACACTGGAAGAGAGCTACCCCACCATTACCGGAACACTGGCACACATCCCTGGACACCTGGGCAAAGGCGGAAAGCACCACCCTCCATAACGAGGAGACGGCGGGCCTATGTCAGTTCCCGATTGCGACATTATGGGACACAATGCTCAACTCTTTTCACAGGGAATACCTTCTAACACAGACCACGACAGACATCGTCCACCCGGACAATGTCGACGACGCACCCCCTGCAGATATTCCGTGCAGACAGATCTGATGACGTTTCCACCATCACGTCACTCCCCTCCCACCTGATGCTCGTCATGACGGGCACACTGTCCCCCCCAGGCCATGCTCACTTCGTTAGTCACTTTTGAATATCGCCCACGCCCCCCATGACGTCGCACCCGCAAACAGATGCACACATCTTACTCCAGCATCAGTTGACCATGCCCAACCCTTCCCTTTTTCCCCTTTATGTCCCCTGTTCCCTATCCTCCCCTCCTTCCCTTAATGTTTATTTCAGAAGTTATATCCTTGTTGCGCAAACATGGTTTGAAACGTTTGTGATGAAAAATATCGCCATGATGTATGAAGCAAGACAACCAGTGTATTGGGTGATATGCCCCGTAAACATGACAGACATCTCTGAGATGTGATAATGTATGTATTGTACCATTCATGCTTTAATTCTCCTATACCTCTAATAAAGGATATTTAAAAAAAAAAATAATCATACATACAAAACTGATTACATCCATAGAATCATCGACATGAGAAAGCAATATCAGACCTCTCCAGATTTCATTATAAATAGCTATAAAGCCTTTAAAAAAATTAAAAATATAGAAGCAAAACATTTCATTTGGAGGACAGTGTAAAGATCGTAGAAAAGTATTCACATCAAAAATACCCAATTGGAGACATATCGATTTTAACCATTTAGAACGCAATGGACGGAGTGCAGGACAAATCAACATAACATGGATACGATCCTGAATACTCAAGTTACAGAAGTTGCACATGGGAGAGGTTCCATACCATTTAGAAAGAAGTGAATTTAAGGGCAGTAAATCATATCTTAAAAGAAACCATAATCTATGATTACCATGGGGTATATTCCATGTGGCATAGGGTTGGGCCAACTTCATAGTATAAGAATTAAGGAGAAGATCACAACCCCCTTTTTCTTGTATTGTATTCTTATCTATTTGATAGCATAGCTCCCACGATGCCTGTTTTAGCACAAGTTTTAGCTGTGACGATGAATATAAGAATAACACACTTTCATCTAACTTTAAAAGTGACACAGCTCTTCTGAAATTCCTTACTAATCGTGAGAACTCTTTAAAGTTGCCCAGCAATTCCTTTTTGAGGAGGGCCCTCATCGACCCTAATTCGGCTCTAGCCAAGCAGGCCACCCATCTTACCAGGGCACATAGTCCCTGAACCCAGCTGCTCCTAAGGCCAAAGTCAAGCCTACATGCTGCCAAAGAGCACGAGGTATTAAGGGTGGATAGGGATCTTAAGAGTTTCCCCTCGATTTTGTTACAAAAATCCCAATGCTTCAACTCTATAAGTTCTATGCCGTATAGTAACGTAGGGGGAATCTTAGCCCTAAAAACTTCAAGGAGACAAGCAAAGTGTCTCTTTCCAGTAGCAGAATAAAGGGAATTTAAGCCTTTGCCATGCGCAAGTGCTTTGCGTGAGCTATGCTCGATATGGGGCCTCTCACTCAAATTGGCCGCAATAATTTTACCCAAAAAGGTATAGGTTTTAACAACTTCTAGTTTTTGACCACCAATAGACCATCCAAAATTTACAGAACGGCATTTCTTTTTTCCAGCGATGCACATAATTTTGCTTTTAGATATATTAATCTTCATACAATGTGCATCAGCAAAAACGTGTAAAGCTTGCAGCCTATTAGCGAGACCTTTAGGGGTTAAATCTAAAACAAGAATATCGTCAGCGTACATGAGACACGAGATAGGGGTCCCACCTACCACCGGGGCTATACCCACACAAGCTGACAAAGAGGCAGGAAGATCTGCGGTGTATAGTGAGAACAATAGTGGTGCCAGAAGACAGCCTTGTTTAAGGCCGTTCTGGGAGGGAATCTTATGCGAAAGTCCCCTCTCACCCCCCTGGAGAACACTACACCACGTTTCTGAATGAAGAGCTCGTAACAGCTCCAGTAGATATAGTGTAATACATTAATATTACCATGTCCCGACAGTGACAAGGCCCAAAAAGCTACTTTCACTATGGAAGGCCTATGTGCAGATTAGGATTCTACTACTAATGACTCGGGAAGTGGACCTGCTAGAAAAATCATTAAACCACTGTATTTAATAGCTATTAAAATTCAATTCAACGGTGCAGTCAGATTTGAATAAATATTAAAAAATAGTAACTTCTAAAAAGTTATGCTTCAGCTGCCTGAACTTTCAGAAGGCTAATTAGCATTCACATCTGCCAACTCCCAGCCTGTTCTAAGCCCTGAATAAGGTGTGAAAAAGGTGTGACATTCCTCGAAAGAGCTACACAGTGGTTTGCCCTGAATGGCCATAGATGACTCCTCTGAGCTCAATTGAATATGCAGGATGGGGCCTAAAGGGCATTCAGCCGACACCACAGTGTCAAATCCTGTCTGAAAACTGTATTGAGCCATGAAGTGCACTTGAAAGGGAGACAATAGGATGTCAGGAAAATTCATGTGTATCCCCACTGGTTGCTGAATGACCTTGTTTTTGTCTACCAGAAGACTTGCTCTAAGTTTGTCGTGGGCATAGTGTCTGCTTCAATCTCGATTTGTGTTACATGTGGTAGGAGAAAAGTGGTAATCACAATTAACTCCCCATATACACCTACAACCTCCAAGGCCTCAAATGTTGTGTGTCACCATATTGAAAATGCCCGAAACATTTAATTTTGGGCCTGTTTACAGTAATGCATACAGGATTTGCTGAACGTGTGGGTAGGGTTTCCCCAGGGAACTTTTACCTCATTGGTTAGGAAGTGACCAATGGTCACCACTGTCCCACGAGCTAGTGTCAGGCATAAATTGGGCACCTATGGCACCCCCTTCAGAACACATTCTGGACCTGCAGAAGAACAGAAGAGGTCTGAACCTGCTGTCTGTGACCTGAAAGGAGCACTAAAGCACCACTGTACTCAGAACAAAGAAGTGGACTCCAAGGGTCAGATGGCTGATCTTATGTGTGGCTACAGGAACATAACGAGCTGCAAGAGGCCTTTTCACTGGAGTGCCCAGTTGGCCTGAACTGAACTTTGCTGGTAGTCTCAGCTGGATGGAGTTCTGGCCCCTAAATGCTTCCCCTGAGGTCCTTGAGCCTTATAAATGGCTTAAAGGAGGTACTTCTATAACCCTGAAAGTTGGGACTTAAAAGCTTAAGTTAGAAGATAAAATCTTTGACCGGGAGGTACCTGGTTGCTGTTTTCAACCCTTGTCCCATCGTAGTCAACCTGAAATTGTGCCTAGGTCTCAGTCTAATGCAACCATGGACTATCATTGGTGATTAGTGCTTTTTGGAAGCATTTCTGCTTAAACATTTTAAAACTCATGTCTCTGGTTTCCCTTATTGGACTTTAGTCATTTTGATGTCATTTTTTAAAATTAAATAAACTTTATGGGGCATATTACCAACGTTAAGCGATATTTATCGCTAACGATGCTTAGCAACAAATTTTTTAACGCTAAGCATCGTCAGAAATTATCGCAGATAAACCTTGCTATTATCAAGGTTTATCGCAAATGCGATAAAAAACGGCCGCAATGCATGAATATCGCTGAAAAGTCAGCGATATTCATGCATTACCGAGCTAATGCTCTTAGCCATGTTATCCACCTCCCATTGGATAACATGGCTAAGAACTGCTCAGGGTAGGTGTTAGTTTTTGGAGATATTCGCGCTTAGCGCGGATATCTCCAAAAGTTGGTAATAGGAGATAGCGATGTTAGCGACTGTTTCCAGTCGCTAACATCTTGGCACGCCCACTTTGCATGTCATTAGTGATAAATATCACTGACATGCAAAGTGGGGCCCAAGATGGTCGCTATCTCCTACTAGCTGTCGCTAACTGGTGTTAGCGACAGCTAGGTAATAGGGAGATAATTTTATCTCCGCTTTCTTGGCTTTTAAAGCCAAAAAAGCGGAGATAAACCTCCTTGATAATATGCCCCTATGTTTCTTCTTCAGTTTGGGTTTGTATTGCTTACTGTGTGGACTGTATTACTGTTTAGGTACTGAATACATACTTTACACATTGCACTAAGTTTACAATACAACAGACTCATATCTACCTTAAATTAAAAAAGTGCACGTGTGCAATTGGAAGAGAAGATGGAACCTTATCTTTGCCTTTGAGAGGTATGCCTATGCAAACAACACAAGAACCGTACCCACCAAAGTCACATGATTCATCATTGGTTCTGCTTTACATCTTGTAAGTAGACATATTTTTGACTGTATGGGGTCCTTTTTCAGCATTCAGTGTTTGTATGTGAAAAGGAATCCTCCAACTAGAGTGTTACAATTATCTTGAGTTCAGCGTACCTTTATTAAGGTTGCCTTTGATAATATTAAAAAGGTTATGGAAAAGGAATTTTGGGGATTGCAAATGGTCTTATTATCCTCTATTCAACATGTTTTACCAGCTTTTGAAGTCCCATCTGGGGTTTTTGGCTCACTTAAGGACAGAAGGGTCACTATTATCACGTTTTACTTTCTTGTAAAGCTTGTTAAGTACAGGTGTATAGAATGTGGAATGTGTAGGCTAAATAATTGGTCTAAATACTTGCAATTGTAATGAGTCAATCAACCGTTTCTACCTGTGGAAATACCATGGAAATATGACATGCAAAAGTTAGTAATGAGATACTGTCATGTAACCATCAGTCAGTTACAATCCTCACAGGTCTGTACATCACAATATCGAAAGTATGCACACAACCTTTGTGCATTTAATGCATTCAGCATGTACATGCATAACCCTTGATGAGGAACTCCTAGGAGAGAAATGCTGTATCATCATGTAATGACATGGGTGTTTGTCCCAGAAAGGGAGAACGATAGTATCCCTCTATAGTAGAACTCTATCATAAAACAATGATCTAATTAGAGTAATCTGTTAAAGCTAAGAAAAAAATGAAAAAGTACTTTGCTAAAAAGGCTATGAACATATCCCAAATGGTGTTCTAGGCTCTAAATGTTGCATAAGTGTCAGCTGGGATGCTTTTATGTGAAGGGAAAAGGCCCACAATACACATTGTGCATATGGGGAAAAGAAAGAGAGCCAAAATATGAACCAAAGGGCTAACTATTCATGTTTGATGAATTTTTGGATCCATGATTCTTTTTGAGATGATAAAGTCAGCAGTATGCTTAGCTCAGTCTTCCACAACTGCATATGATGCGAGTAATGTTACGTACATTTCTGCATGTTTATGATGCACAGTGTTGTGTCTAATGTTACACGTTCTGTAATGGACGTATGTCCCAAAGGGCGAGAAACATGGCTTGATGCAACTATTGATGGTATTGACATGTTTGGCTCTATCCATGTCATGACTTAGTTGGTGCCTGAATAAATGCTTGGCCTGAAGGAATGCATATTCAAATCAGTACCATTTTTCAGATGGAGAGAACTTGGCAACACTATTAAACAAGCATTGGCAAAACCCAAAAGCCTGAGCAATCCAAGAGCTATTGGTTCTGTCAATGTATTTTAGTCATGTTGAATAGCAGCATTGCTGCTGTTCAGCATGGCTGAACTCCGGATCTCCGACCGACCCCTGCCCTCACCACGTCTTCAACAAGGCCGACGCTGTCATCGCACCCCACCTGCGGGACATCATCAACACCTCCTTCGACACCGCCACCTTCCCGGAGAGCTGGAAGCACGCCGAACTCAGCGCCCTACTAAAGAAACCTACAGCGGACCCCACCGAACTCAAGAATTACCGCCCCATCTCGCTCCTCCCGTTTCCAGCCAAAGTCATCGAGAAGACCGTCAACAAACAGCTGGCCACCTTCCTCGAGACGAATGGATCCCTCGACCCCTCACAGTCTGGCTTCCGAGCCAACCACAGCACCGAGACCGCCCTCATCGCTGCCACCGATGACATCCGAGCCCTGATGGACAACGGAGAAACAGCGGCCCTCATCCTCCTAGACCTCTCCGCGGCATTCGACACTGTCTGCCACCGCACCCTAGTGCAGCGCCTCAGCAACGTCGGAATCCAGGAGAAGGCACTGGAGTGGATCATCTCCTTCCTCGATGGAAGAACACAGAGAGTCCGCCTACCACCGTACAAGTCAGAGGCCACCGAAGTCATCTGCGGCGTCCCGCAAGGATCCTCGCTGAGCCCCACCCTCTTCAACGTCTACATGAGCCCCCTCGCGGCCATCGCACGCCAACACAACCTCAACATCATCTCCTACGCTGACGACACCCAGCTGATCCTCTCCCTGACCAACGACCCCGCCACCGCCAGAACCAGCCTACACGAAGGGATGAAAGACGTAGCCGAGTGGATGACGACCAGCCGCCTGAAACTGAACTCAGACAAGACGGAAGTCCTCATCCTGGGCTCCTCGCCCTCCGCCTGGGATGACTCCTGGTGGCCCCCCGCCCTGGGCACCGCACCCAAACCGACAGACCACGCACGCAACCTGGGCTTCATCCTGGACTCCTCCCTCTCCATGACCAGACAAGTCAACGCCGTCTCCTCGTCGTGCTTCAACATCCTGCGCATGCTACGGAAGATCTTCCGGTGGATCCCCACCGAGACCAGGAAGACGGTCACCCAGGCCCTCGTCACCAGCCGACTGGACTACGGCAACGCCCTCTACGCCGGAATCACCGCCAAGCTCCAGAAGAGACTCCAGCGGATCCAGAACACCTCAGCCAGACTCATCCTCGACATCCCCCGACACAGCCACATCTCCGGACATCTGAGAGACCTGCATTGGCTCCCCGTCAACAAAAGAATCACCTTCCGCCTCCTCACCCACGCACACAAAGCCCTACACGATCAAGGCCCGAGCTACCTCAACAACCGCATCAACTTCTACGCTCCCAAACGCCATCTCCGATCAGCCAGTCACGCCCTCGCCGCCGTCCCCCACATCCGAAGAACGACAACAGGAGGAAGGTCCTTCTCCTACCTGGCCGCCAAGACCTGGAACTCCCTCCCGACCGACCTGCGCCTGACCCAAGACCACCTCTCCTTCAGGAAGAAGCTCAAGACCTGGCTGTTCGAGCAGTAGCAGCACCCCCCCCCCCCCCCCCCCAAGCGCCTTGAGACCCTCCGGGTAAGTAGTGCGCTCTACAAATGTCTTGATTGATCTTGATTGATTGAAAGTCATGGAAAAAGTAATGTAATAAAGCCAGAGTTAGCCGCCTTATAGTTCTACTTTTTAATTTGAAGAGACAGCACTTGCGCTGTTTAGCTGAGACCTATGAGAAGAAGGAAGTGGCTATGACAGAGCTGTTACAAAATAAGTTAATATATTTATGAAAACAGTGAAATGACATTCATAAAATCAACAGCGTTATTGTGTTGTGATGCAAGAGGAGGTAAGTACTTGGGTGAGCAGTCAAAATATCAAAAATAAAATATCGACCTACATTAATATCGAGGTGACAATGTCGAAGGGACATAATATCAATGTTAAGAATATCGATGGACAGAATATCGACCCTAAGGTAAGTAATATCGATTTTTTTATATCGATGTAAGTAATATCGAAGTTAGTAATATCGATATCAAATATATTGATGTTACTAATATCGATGTTACTAATATCAATATTTATATTATTGCAATGTATTTTATTTTGTATTTAATGTGTATGTGTTATATTTGTTTTGTTAAGTGTTCTGCTTGTTTTAAAATATATGTATACAATTTCTATATGTTAATAATATTTATTTGAGTTATTTTCGTTTTTTAGTACCATAGCGGGTTGTGGGTTTATAGGGGAATAGGGTGGGAATTAATTTAATTGCAATTAAATATTAATTTATTTGAAATAATTGGTATTGATAATTATATTATAGATAATTAATCGATAATTGGTAATAAAGTTTTATTAATTGGTAATTAATTTGTATTAATTGAATACTTGATAATTATGTCAAGTTTATTATTTTATTATTGAGTGTGTTGTGCGTTTATAGGGGAATAGTGTTGGAAGTAATTGAAATCTAGTTAAGTAATTATTAAATTTATTGTTGGGTATTGATAATTAATTTATTGGACATTAATTATTATTTGATAATTATTTTAAAAGAAAATGTTTTGGTTATGTAAATGTATTTATTGTTGTTTTATCATTAACTGGTAATTAAATAGTATTAAATATCATTTATGGATACATTTAATTAATATATGAATAAGTAATTATTAATTGGTAATTACTGTTTAATAATTATTATTTTTGGTATAAAAATCATTTAATTGTTCAATAATTTTTAATTGGCAGTTAAGTTTTAATAATTAATGTTTTTCGTTATTAAAAATATGTTATTGTTCAATATTTATTATTTGGGAATTCATATTTATTAATTAATATTTTGGGGTATTTATGATAAATTTATTGTTAATAGATTATTCATTGGTAATTATGTTTTTAATAATTATTTATTGATATTTGTAAATAGTTTAGAGTTATTTAATAATTAATTTATTAATAATTTTTAAAACTATTTTTATTTATAAGTATCGTATTTTTAAACTCTATGCTATCCAACACTTCCCCTACTGTTGCACTCTCTGGAGTTGGAATAGTCATTTTTACAATAAAGTTAAAAATTTCCCTTTGGTCTGAAATATTTTGTATCACTCCATACAACACCTATAATGTCACTAAATGCCACCTTTCACACTTGGAACAACTCCATTAGGAATACAACAATTCTTATAAAAGTTGAGAATCACAATATCAAATCAATACATAAAGTGTATAATAAAAACATATCAAGATCACACAGTGTCCTACAACAATTAAAAAACATAATTAAAATACATGATTCCTACACAGAAAATCTCACGATTAGGACAACAATCAAACACCACATGGAAGGAGCATGAATAAGCCAGTCAAACTATGACTTTGCAGGGTTAATTTGAAGATATTGTGAACAAGGCAAGGAACAATAAACTCTGGCCTCTGTGCTTCTTGTCCCAATTCAAATGCAACACAACTTTCTGCCTCGATGCGTTTCGGTGGGACCAAATCGATAATGCCACCTTATTCAGGACTAACAAGAATATTCCTTCCTTTTTTTCAGTTTCAATCAATATATCTAACTTAAAAACATAAAACATATAACATATAGAATTAAAAAAAATACACAATATACATATAACAAAACTATGTTATATCCAACATTATTTTATCTACCATAACATTTACGAAGTTTATAAAAAAAACGGGGAAGGAAAAAGGGGAAACAGAACAATTACTGTTCACATACCTATACTTCCTATACAGGTGTTCCACTCCACGCATGCTTACAACACACCTCTGCATATCTATCCACACATTGTGGAAAGTCCACAATGTGACACAAAATATATGTTTATATTCAACCTGATTCAGGCTAGTTCAATAAATCCACCCATTTCTATGCGGAGGCAAATGCATATTTGGATAGGTCCTCATGTTGTTCGGTTTTGATATCCAAACAAAATGTATACACTGTATATGGGCCCATTACCTTTATTCAGCTCGTGGTATCTTAATGTATTCGATGGGTCTGATTAGTCGGAGCAGGATATCTTTTTAAAAGTCACATGCCTGTTGAATTAACGGATATAAACCTCAGTCAAAAATACTATTGGAAGTGTAACTACACAGTACTTATCAAAGTAGAACCCTTCCTGTGGTCCTCACCTCGAAATGTATAAAACAAATCGCCATGTTTCAAGCAGCTGCGTCTTCAATTAAAAAAGAAAGACTTTGGTGTCGGGATCTTCTCTGGGATTTCTAGTTCATCTATAAATATAGATCAATAAAAACATGTCTCAATGCCAACATAGATCTTCTATTACTGAATCAACTGAACTAATAAAATGATATGCCTACAGCTCACCTTACAATTGTAGCGCTGTTCTCAGTTTCAATAGTCAGAAGGATAGATATCCTTAAGACGTTACCTCGTATTTCCTGTAGCTAAGAGTGGGCTACGAAGAAGAGAGATAAAGAGGGACTTAAACTTTCAAACCAAACCGGGTGCACAAAAGAACTTTAGGGTTTACAAAGCGAGTGCAACCCACCCAGGTGTTTGTACATCGCTTCGCATATAACATATAACACACGTTTAACAACATGTCCTTAAATGTGGACATCAAACTCTATAACCGCACATGATGGCCCGTTTTTTTGTCCAACGTGTTTTTTGCCCGAGCTTACCACTTTGCAAAGCAAATATAGCCCACCCGAATGATTGAGCACCCCTTAGAGTGTTCAATACACAACCTGTTTAACTACATGTCCTTAATAGTAGACATAAACCCCTATAACTCCACACAGTGGCCCGTTTCTTGACCAATGCGGTTGTACCCACACATATTGCTTCAATCTCAATGAAGTCACAACATTAAGAGAATCTCGCCCGCTAGTGAGCTTCGACTTGTGATGGCGTGCCCCAATCATTATTTTGTGCAGACTTAATGATAATTAAAATACTTAAAATACTCTATGCCCGGCAGAAGCTATTTATTAAGCCCCCCTCATATTTATGCCACCTCCTTACCTATATAGCTCCAAAAGTTCAAGATACGAGGAGCCATGCTCAGAGTCTCTGTTAAGGGCAAGATAAACGCTAACATGGAGAGGCCAGCGCAATATATACACGTCACCAAGTGCGCATCAAATACTAAAAAGTGAAGCGTCTAGATCAGTACCCAGACGGGCTGCCTTGCGTCTGAGATGGCATCGCCATATTATAAAGTGCATCCAGATACCAACAACATGTCTGGAGTTCTTAGAGCAGCACTTAAAGGTTTTAAAGGAGGATATGAGCCTCACAATCTAACCAGCGGATAAGGGGGGTGGGGTGGTGGTTTTCAATACTAAAGATTATGACCAGAGGATGATGGCTCTACTTGGAGTGGCAGGCCACTACACTAAAGTCCCCCACTCTAAATTAGAGGCCCTTAAGAGACAAGTGAAAGAGATCCTCCATTAAGCGGATTCCAATAACTGGGTGAGCGATGCAGAATTATCATTTCTAACTAATGATAATGCCATGACCCCAGCGATCTATGGACTTCCAAAGATCCATAAGAATACAGCATCACCACCTATACAACCAATAGTTGGTGGGATTGGTTCCCCTCTGGAACCTTTTAGTCAATATGCAGGCTCATTTTTAAAGCCCTTTGCAGTTAAACAGAAATCATATGTTAGAGACTCAGCGCATATCATTTCTATGGTCGAGGGCACCTGCTTTGCTGACAATAATCAGTGACTGTGAGGTATCATTTTACTCGGGAGAACAAGGGAAACGCTGGGTGGTGAGACAATTGTGCCGGCAGCGAGATCCCACCCAAAAACGTATGGAAAAGTGGGGTTTTTAACCTAAATTTAAGGTTTGCAGGGATTTCTAGTTTCCAGAACTGTTTGGGTTTGGTAGTTTACAAAGATGCCCGCCAAGCCCCGGGCCAAAAGCTCAGGTGACCCCCTCAAAAAATAAGATAGTTTCACTAAAGGTAATTTTTAAGTCTCCACCGTACGAATTGGGCCTTTTCCTGTTGCAGCCACTATGCCTACCCACGCAAGTGAGGTACCATTTTTATCGGGAGACCTTGGGGAACGCTGGGTCGGAGAAAATTTGTGTGAGCCCAGTGATGCCACGCTTTCCCATACAAAAAAGTGTGAAAAAACTGATTTTTTCAGCTAGAATTGAGGTTTGCAAGGGATTCTGGGTAAAGGAACGTTGGAGGATCCATGCAATCCATACCTCCTTGGAAGCTCCTGGGTGTCTACTTTTCAGAAATGTGTGGGTTGGTAGGTTTACCTAGATGGCTGTCTAGCACGGGGCCAAAAACCCAGGTAACCCCTTTTGCAAAAGCTGGTGGATTTGACAATGGTGAAAATGTCAAGTCCACCAGCTTTTGCAAGAGGGGTTACCTGGGTTTTTGGCCCCGTGCTAGATGGCCATCTAGGGAAACCTACCAAACCCACACATTTCTGAAAAGTAGACACCCGGGGGCTTCCAAGGAGGTATGGCTTGCGTGGATCCTCCAACGTTCCTTTACCCAGAATCCCTTGCAAACCTCAATTCTAGCTGAAAAAATCAGATTCTTCACACATTTTTGTGTGGGAAAGCGTGGCATCACTGGGCTCACACAAATTTCCTCCTACCCAGCGTTCCCCAAGGTCTCCCGATAAAAATGGTACCTCACTTGCATGGGTAGGCATAGTGGCTGCAACAGGAAAAGGTCCAAATCGTACGGTGGTGAATTTAAAATACCCTTAGGCATAATAACCTTGATTTTTGGAGGGGGGGGGGCACCTGAGTTTTTGGCCCGGGGCTCGGTGGTATTCTTTGGAAAGTACCAAACCCGAACAGTTCTGAAAACTAGACACCCGGGGGAGTCCAGGGAGGTATGGCATGCGTGGGTCCCCCAATGTATTCCTACCCAGAATTCCTTGCTAACCTCAAAATTAGGTAAAGAAAACACTTTTCCAAACTTTTTTGCGTGGGATCTCCGTGCCGGCAAAAATGTCCTACCACCCAGCGTTCCCCTTGTTCTCCAGAGTAAAATGATACCTCACTTGTGTGGGTGCCCCAAAGCAGAACAGGCTAAAAATGAATTTAAAAAAAATCTAGTATATAGGTTTGACAAATTAAGCACCCCAACCTTAGTCACAGGGCTTTGGCCCACCCACACAAGTGAGGTATCATTTTACTCGGGAGATCAATGGGAACGCTGGGTGGTAGGACAATTGTGCCGACAGGGAGATCCCACCCAAAAAGGTATGAAAAAGTGTTTTTTTTAACCTAAATTTAAGGTTTGAAGGGATTTCTGTTTAGGAAAACATTGGGGAACCCACGCATGCCATACCTCCCTGGACTACCCCGGGTGTCTAGTTTTCAGAACTGTTTGGGTTTGGTAGTTTCCAAAGATGCCCGCCAAGCCCCGGGCCAAACACTCATGGGAACCCCCTTGCAAAACCAAATTGTTTTGAATGAATTAAGTTTTCAGTTGGAGAACGTGCGATTCAGGGGACAATATCGCATGAAAATTGTGACAGACAATTTCAAGTTTGCAAGAGATTGTGGACAAAAAACAACAATAGAATTCACCAGAAAGACATGACCATATACTACCATGAATTAACAATAATATCTAAATTTAGAAAGTTATTTATAGCTATAATATACACCATAACTGAGTTACTCAAAAGACAAAGAATCAAGCACGGCTATCTATTCCTCAAAGACACACGCATACAGGTTGGATTTGGCACGAGGGCGAGTGATGGTTCAGTACCTAAAATTTTATTAACATGATATTTCAAAAAAATTAAATGCTCTGTCAATAAATAAATGCATAAAAACTGAACCAGTGACTCGCAACTCGTGAGCTGTAAAGCCACGACAAGGCACCAACCGTTTTACAGGCCATTCACGCACCTTTCATACCTGATACAAACCAGACCACTGACACCATCTGGATGGAAAAGCAACACATTACAACAATCACAATAAGGGACAAGGTACACCCTACTGCAGAAAGAGAAAAAAAAAATATTACTGCACAGCCATCTAATCCGCAAGCACACACACATACTGGTTGGATTTGGCACGAGGGTGAGTGATGATTCAGTACATACAATTGTATTCGCAAGTAATTTCACAAAAAATGAAATACACTGCGTATAATTGAAAGTACGATTAACTGAACCACTGACTCACAGCCCGTGAGCTGTAAAGCCACGTCAAGGCACCAACCTCTTTACAGGCCATTCATACACCTTTCGTACGTGTGACACATTCAAAACATTCTCTCCGCCAGCCGCGGACCCATCACATTTCAACACTCACACCAGCAAACAGCGCCATTCAAGGGCCCATCACTTTCACACGCCCACATTTCTGACACTGCAACTACACAAAATGATGGACTGCGTGGAGTGTCACTCAACTAGCAGTGTGTGTAGTGACCAACAGAAAGTAACTACTCACACACCGCCAGCCGAGCGCCAGTCCACCCACACCACCATCCAAGCACCAGACCATGCACACCGCCAGCCAAACACCACTCAGCGCACACCGACAGCCAAGCACAACTCCGTGCACAGACAGCCAAGTACCACTCCACACACACCACCAGCCAAGCACAACTCCGTGCACAGACAGCCAAGTACCACTCCACACACACCACCAGCCAAGCGCCACTCCACACACACCGCCAGCCAAGCACAACTCCGTGCACAGACAGCCAAGCACCACTCCACGCACACCATCCAGCCAAGTACCACTCCACACACACCGCCAGCCAAACACCACTCCACACACACCACCAGCCAAACACCACTCCATGCACAGACAGCCAAGTACCACTCCACGAACACCACCAGCCAAGCGCCACTCCACACACACCGCCAGTCAAGCACCACTCCGGGCACAGACAGCCAAGTACCACTCCACAAACACCACCAGCCAAGCGCCACTCCACAAACACCGCCAGCCAAGCACCACTCCGTGCACAGACAGCCAAGTACCACTCCACAAACACCACCAGCCAAGCGCCACTCCACACACACCGCCAGCCAAGCACCACTCCGTGCATAGACAGCCAAGTACCCCTCCACGCACACCACCAGCCAAGCGCAACTCCACACACACCGCCAGCCAAGCACCAGCCGGCACACACCACAAACACATTTAGAATTCTTTTTTTCAAAATAACACTAAACAAATGGTAATACCTACAAATCAGCTAACACAAATTCTAAAACTAAACACTTTGCACTAATGCCAATCCTTGAAACAAACTAAAAATTTTTACAGAATGCAGACCAGGCAATTCACTTTACAGCTCATTAAAACTCCCAAAACTTCTTTTGTGTGTGGTACGATTTAAAACAAGCTGACAGACACAATCCAGGCTTAGAAGGACAGTCAGGACAGTATATACGAGACTCCTTCCGCACGCCTCTTCGCCAACAGACTCTGCATCTTCTAGTCGGAAATTCTCTTGCGGTAGTGGGAGGAATAGATTCAGGAAAGTGGCGATCTTTCAATCTAGCCACATCCTCCACCACTCCAAATCTAGGAACACTTGCCTGCTCCACAAGTACAAGGCTGCTTATTATAGACTCCTGAAACTTAACAAAAGGCATCTTCGTCTCAGGACAAGACTTCTGGTACACAACAAAAGCATTAAAGGATGCCAAGTGGAACAGATGGATAGCCAACTTCTTGTACCAAACGTAAGCCTTTCGAAGAGCAGCATAAGGTTCCAACCTCTGATCTACTCTGTCAACACCACCCATGAACTTATTGTAAGCTAAAATGCACACAGGTTTGCGCACTTCAGCACCCTGACCCCAAACAGGCACAGGTTCTGTACTTTCATCGTGGATAGTAGTCAGCATGTACACATCTCTCTTGTCTGAAAACTTCACAGCTAGAAGCTCCCCACATCGCAATGCAGTAGACTGTCCCCGCACAAGCCTTTTGCAAACAAGTTCCTTTGGGAAACCTTTACGGTTACTGCGCATTGTGCCACAAGCAACAGTGCCCACTTTGGCCAACTCCTTGAACAACCGCACACCAGTGTAGAAGTTATCAACATATAAATGATGGCCTTTGTTAAATAATCCTGTACCTAGTTCCCACACAATTTTCTCAGTCACTCCAAAAGTAGAAGGACAACCAGGAGGGTTAATGCTGGACTCCTTACCAGTGTACACCCTGAAATTGTAGACATATCCAGTCTCACTGTCACATAGCATATACAGTTTGATTCCATAGCGTGCCCTCTTACCAGGAATGTATTGCCTAAAAACCAAGCGGGGGGGCGTGGCCAAGATGGCGGACTGAGTGGTCGCACTCACCGTGAGCTCCGCCGTTCCTGAACCCTGATCCTGCTCTGAAGGCACGGATTCTCCCCCCGGGACACCGCGATTCAGGGTGCAGGGGAGTGGTGCCACGGAGGAGCAATCAAACGTTTGCTGGCGGACCCCGGAACGTGGGACGGACTCCGGAGGCGGCACCGCTGTGGAGACCGAGTGGGGCCCAGCACACGGCCCGGCGGAGAGGCGGACCCCACCCGGCCCTGGTGATAGCAGCTGCGTTCCTGCATTGCCCGCCTATCCCGGACCGCTGCGCTCCTCGTTGCTGTGGGGGTCGGCACCGGGGTTGCCTGATCCGGGGCCGCAGAGAGTCCGACGTCGGGCCGGCATCGGTCTTCACGCAGGGCCGGGGCTCGGGCCTGAGTCCTGGGCCTCGCCTACCCTAGCGGACTCTAGGCGAGCGGTGACGGACTGTGGGTTTTACCGGCCGGGCCTGGATGGTCCTGCCTAGCCCAGCGGCGCCCTCCCGGAGCGTGGATCAGCTGGAGCGGAGGTGCCGGAAAGGAGGAGCCGGTCTCGGGGGGCCCCCTGCTACGCGAGGTCGGGGCTTTGGCCTGTGCCCCGGGCCTCGAGGGCGCTGCGTAGCAGTGTGCTGCCGGCCTGCCGGTCGAGACTGTGGGGCTTGGAGCGGATCCCCTGACCGACGGAGACCCTGCGGTGAGTCCGGCGACGGAGGGCCCCTGGGGAGGAGAGTTACAATCGACATCCCCTGGAACCGCGGGGGCCTGGGGGCAGGGCTATCGGGTCTCGGGCTTCCACTGCACCTGACCACCGGCCTGGCACTGGACCGGACCCCCTTGGTGGCATCTTGGGTCTGACTGTGGGACAAGGTGGAGATAGACTGGGCGTTGTCGCAGCCCCCACGTGGTCCCCGAAGGCCCGTTGAGACCCAGCCTGGAGGGAGATCCCACATTGGCACTGGTGACGCCGAGCCCGAGGCCGCGGGGCTTGTGGCGTGTGAGGAGGGTGCGCTGCCAGACGGAGTGGAGCTAGGGGACTGGACAGTGGCCAGCAGATCGCTGATCAGTGGGGCATCCCGGCCCCATAGGCCATTTGGGGACGGAGTGGCAGATCATCAGCCCGGCTCCTACGTTGCTTCCAGGGTGAATTGCAGAGCTTCCAAGAGGGACGTTGCGGTGGCTAGCATGTCGAATAACAAAGGGAATCGGAAGGGAGATCGCACGTTGCCGGAGATGTTGCACCGGAACGCTGCGAGACAAGACCGAGGTCAGCCGTCCCCACCCCACCCGAGTACCGCCCAGGGAGCGAATGGAGGAGAACCCCCGGTCACGAGGTCCTTCCTGGAGTCCCTCTTCAGCTCATTGAGGGACGACTTTCAGACGCTCAAACAGGAGGTCGCAGGTGAGGTCCGAGAGATACGGAGGGAAGTGGACGGTTTGGGGGACAGAGTATCCACGGTGGAAGACGCAGGCCGTGCCAGGGACGAGGAAATCACGCAATTGCAGCAGGAGGTCATCCAACTCCGGGAACAGCACCTTGACCTGCAATCGCACACGGAGGACCTCGAAAATCGCTCCAGGAGAAACAACATCCGCGTTCGGGGCATTCCGTCCCGAGAAGAGGGGGAGGATGTGGCGGCCTACCTCGGCGAGCTGTTCAGAGAGGTGCTGGGGGAACCGGCTGATTTCACTATCCGAATTGACAGAGCACACAGGGTGGGCCCGCAACGCCGGGCCTCTGCGCCTCCGCCCGACATCTTGGCTTTCTTGCCGGACTACCCCTTGAAGGAACGAATCCTGAGGGAAGCTCGGAGGAGACCATCCCTGGAGTTCAGAGGCCACCGGGTAGCGCTCTATCAGGACCTGGCGGCGTCCACTCTGCAGAAGCGCAAAGCTTTTAAAATTGCGACCGACTTTCTCAGGGAGCATGGCATTCAGTATTCCTGGGGACATCCCTTCCGGCTCATCTTTAGGTGGAATGGGACCTTGCACCAGCTGCGTTCGCTTCAGGATACGTGTGGTGTGTTGGGGATTACTGCCACTGAGGACAGAGCTCACACGCCGCACAGGAGCCGTATCACCAGGGACGGATGGCAGACAATCCCCGGCCGACGATCGACTGCTCCCATGACGGAGCCGGGTTCTCCCACGGCCCGGGCAGAGTCGGGCCTTGCAGTGCAGGACGAACATGGAACTGCCAATGCATCGGAGGTGGCGCTCACAGCTTAAGTGAACTCCGGGGGGAGATCGACATCGATATGATGGAGCTGCAGGTTTGAGGGTTCTGGGGGGGGTGGGGGGAGCGGAGGGGTGCGAGGTGGCTGGACGTCCACTTTTTCTGACTTTCCGCAGGCTTGTCCGATAAGGACCGGACTGGGACAATGGATCTACAGTTTTTTGGGGGGGAGGAGGGAGGGGTGTTTGAAGTTGTTGATCTGGTCTCAGTTGTGGGAGGGGACAGGATGAAGGAGGATGGGTGGGGAGACCGGGGTTCAGTTGAGGGGGTTCAGGGGAGTTGGGGGGGTTGGGGAAGGAGGGGGGGATCCGGGAGTTGGCAATGGGGAAGGGGGGTCGTCCAGTGCACCCTGAGGTTTCTGGTTGCTCTGGCAGTGTCCGTACTTTTTGGGTTGCTTCCTCTGAGCTACAGCGCCTATGGCTTGGCTTGTCCTCGTGGCTTCTGTGTGACTTGGAGGGGCGGGGGGCATTTGGTGCGATGCATTTCGAGGGCGGTGGGTAGATGGCAGGATGGTGTGCTCACTGGTTTGCATGGCGCGGACTGCTTCTCATGCCCCTGTGTGTTGCTTTATGCTCTACGGCGCCCTGTGCCGTGCTTGGCCTTTGTCCTCCCACTTTGGCTGACGGGGGCCCTTGCTGCTTTTTGCTCCGCTGTTGTCCATGCCTCCCACCACATGTAAGGTGGTGACCCTGAATGTTCGGGGTTTGAATAATCCTGTCAAGAGGCGGGCAGTCCTCTCGCTCTTAGAGAACACACAGGCAGACATTTGTCTCTTACAGGAGACGCACTTGCTTTCACAGGACACACACAGACTCAAGTCCCACAAGTTTCCTACACAATTTTTTTCCTCTTGCACCACTAAAACGGCCGGGGTGGCGATTCTGGTGGCGCGCCACTTCAAAGGGGAAATTCTTCACAAATTCACTGAACAAAAGGGTCGACTGCTGGCTTATCGGTTTGGGATAGGGGGTCTTCCGTTTACGATCGGGTCCTTATACGGTCCCAATGAGCGGCAGGACCGCTTTCTGCAGGCTGCGATCGAAGAGGTCTCTGCTACGCAAGATAGGCATATCATACTCGGGGGGGACTTTAATATTGTCTTTGACTCCGCACTAGATAGGTCGGCGCAGCGCTCCCCCCAGGTCGGGGAACTCTCTGCGGACCGCAGAGCCCAGCTCGCGGAGGTGGACCTCCTTGACTTATGGAGACAGCTACACCCGAATGATAGGGATTATTCATATTTCTCCCACGCGCACAAGACGTATGCACGGTTGGACTACCTTTTGGTTACATCCCCAGTAAAGACGCTGGTCTCGGGAGCGGAGATGGGGGTGATCTCCCTTTCGGACCATGCTCCGGTTGAGGTTCTGCTTGATATGCCTCCGACGGCCCCTCGCCCTCGGACATGGCGCCTTCGTGACACGCTGTTGCACAGGAAAGAGGTAGTGGCTCGCATTGAGACGGTGATTAAAGAATTTCAGTCTCATAATGACAACACTGACACTAGTCGGGCTACGCAGTGGGCGGCCTTGAAGGCGGTTGTCAGAGGGGAATTCATTGCGATCTCATCGGCGGAGAATAGGGCGCGGCAGGCCAAACGGGAGGAACTTACAGATCGGGTGAGAGAGCTGGAACAGATCCACCGCAGGACGGGGACTCCCCGAATTTGGCGGCAGCTCAAGGAGGCCCGAAAGCTTCTGACAGCCCTGGATTTCGACCGGGCCGAGTATGCAGCGTTACGGCTGCGGCACACCTTTTACACCGGTGGGGACCGGTGTGGCCGGTTATTGGCAAATAGGCTCCGAGCGGCGAGGCAATCTCAGCTTGTCAAAGGCATCACTGACCCATCGGGGCGACTGGAGACTGATGACGCGCAGATTGCGGCTGTCTTCCGCGGGTTTTATGAAGATCTTTATTCGGGGACTCCCCCGAGTGAGGAGGCCCTGGATGCATATTTGGGCTCGGTTGCCTTGCCCTCCCTAGAGCCGGTACAGGCGGACCACTTAGACAGAGATATCCGGGTTGAGGAGGTGATCTCCGCTATTGCCAGGCTCAAGCATGGTAAGGCACCAGGGCCGGACGGCTACATTGCACTATTTTACAAAACGTTCTGCACTACGCTGGCTCCCGTCCTGACATGTCTGTTCAACTCCTTTGCGGAACATGGGGCCATTCCACCTGATCTGCTCCGAGCCACCATCTCGGTAATCCCTAAGCCCGGTAAGGATCCGACAAAGTGCGGATCGTATAGGCCGATCTCCCTTTTGGATATTGACCTGAAGTTATATACAGGGATTCTAGCAGCTAGACTGGCACTCCACCTACCCGGACTGGTCGATCCCGATCAAGCGGGTTTTGTCCCCGGACGACAAACGGTGGACAATACGAAACGTGTAGTACATTTGCTGGAGAAAGCATCTCGGCTTCCTGGGGAGCGGATGCTGTTAGCAGTGGATGCGGAGAAGGCATTTGACCGCGTCCACTGGCCTTACTTGGAACGGGTGCTGCTCAAAGCAGGTATCGGAGAGAAATTCCGCTCCATGATTCTCAATTGCTACAATCGCCCGTCAGCGGTGGTCCGGGTCAATGGGTGTGCCTCAGCCTCCTTTAGCATTGAACGGGGCACCAGGCAGGGCTGCCCGCTCTCGCCTCTGCTTTTTGCGCTGTACATGGAGCCCTTAGCCCAGCGGATGCGGGATAACCCAATGGTGACTGGCATACGAATGGGGGGCTTTGACCACGCTATTAGCCTCTACGCTGACGATGTTATTTTGACCATTGACCGGCCTCGCGTGGCCCTGCCTGCGAGTATGGAGGAACTGGCCTCTTTTGGCATCGTGTCCGGGTTCAAGATGAACATGGGGAAATCGGTGGCGCTGGATGTCTCCCTCGAACCGGACACTAGGTTGTATCTGCAGCAACGGTTCCCTATGCTCTGGTCCTCGGGAGCGGTGCCGTATCTGGGGATCCAGATTGCCCCTACCTTGCCGGCCATGGTCTCAGCAAACTACCGGATTCTAGGTGCTAAGATTAGGGAGGAGTTGAGCCGGTGGAACCGAGGCATTCTTTCCTGGCTTGGCAGGATAGCTGCTGTCAAGATGACGGTGTTGCCTCAGGTACTATACCTTTTTCGGGCTCTGCCGCTCCAGCCACCGGTGGGATGGATCTCGCAGCTCCAGGCGGACGTATCTCGGTTTGTCTGGCAGGGTAAGAAGCCTAGGATGCGTCGAGCCCTCTCGTTGCTGGCCCCAGAGGCTGGTGGGTTGGGTATCCCTGACTTCCGCAAATACTTTCAAGCTGCTCAATTGCGCTACCTTGTAGAGTGGAGTAAATGGGATTCTGATAAGCATTGGCTTTTTCAGGATCAGTCGGTAGCGGGGAGGCCCTTGCAGGAGATCCCTTTCCTGCGTCGCCCACACCGGCCTAAAAACCTCTACGCCTCCTTTGTCACGAGAGTGCCTCTGCGGGTATGGGACGCTACTGGCGTTCTGCGCGGTCTTACCACGTTTCCGTCTCCACTCACCCCGCTGGTGGACAACCCGGACTTTACCCCGGGGATGGAAAAGGGGGCTTTTACGGAATGGCGTCAGGCGGGATGTAGGGCCTTATGTCATCTATATGGCCCGGAAGGGGTTCACCCCTTCCTCCAACTCCGTCAGGAGTTTTCGCTTCCGGAGACGGAGCGACTTCATTATCTGCAGGCTCGCCACTGGGCTCTTCAGCCGCAGGTGAGAGGAGCGGCCGACCGGCCTTTTCTCCCCTATGAACATTGGCTCATGACGCGGACTTCGGACTCCAAACTGATCTCTGATTTGTATAAACTACTGCAGCCACCAGCGACACACCTTTATCACCCCGGGAGGGAGCGATGGGAACGGGAGTTGGGGAGGACACTAAGCCATAAAGAATGGGAACACATATCATACAGAGCGAGGCATTCCGCTTATCACATGGGGCTCACGGATACACTAACGAAAGTTTCTACCTACTGGTATTACACGCCTGAACGAGTGCGAGAGTTTGATCGCAGTAAGGATGATGCATGCTGGAGAGGATGTGGGCTCCGAGGTACTCTCACTCACATACTTTGGGACTGCCCGCTTCTGGAGCCTTACTGGAGGGAAGTGCTGGATGAAATTGATTCTAGCTTCGAAATTGAATTGCCCCGCTTCCCTGCCTACACTCTGTTGGGGCTTCCGAACGATCTAATGTACCCCCTTCGATCTCGCAGGGGCAGACAGATTGCGATAGCCCTGGGTTCCGCAGTCCAGAACATTTTAATACACTGGCACACGGCCACGATCCCGTCTATCACTGGCTGGCTTCACAGATTGTGGCACGTGTTGGGTATGGAGAAAATGTCTCTTACAGTGGCAGGGGATGTGGATCAGTTTAGAGAACTCTGGCAGCCCTTTCCCTCCCTGTTGCTTACTGAATTTCGGGAGCTCACCTGTCCCAAGTATCTCCGCCTTCTCAGGCTCCCGATTCCGGAGGGCTCTGTTTCATGATCTCCCTATGGACTGGTCGTCGTTGATACTGAGGCTTTGATGTGTGTCACGATTTAGGAACTGTGCACTGGACGAGGGGTGGGGGGGGTGGGGGTGGTTGGGAGTTGGGGGGGCAGTTGGGAGGGGGGGGTTTTTGTTGGAAATGTCATGGCACATTGAGGCGACATTTGTACTATGCTACTGAGTGATCGGACTTCACAGGGTGTTACTTGTTGCTGCCGCTTTTGAACTCTGGCACTGCGCCCTGCTATGTCTTTTGTATCATCTGTCTGTCTTTATGTGTCGTGCCGAATAAAATACTTTAAACCTAAAACCAAGCGGCCCTTGAACAATAGCAAAGACTCATCCACTGCAATTTCTTTACCAGGGGCAAAGATCTCAGAAAAACGATCAACAAAGTGATCAAGGACAGGCCGAATTTTAAACAAACGGTCACAATCAGGGTGATCGCGTGGCAACGCTAAACCATTATCAACAAAATGCATCATCCGAAGAAGAAGCATATACCGATCACGACTTCTGACTGCTGGAAATATAGCTGTTGCCATCAAGGGACTAGTGGACCAATATGAAGTCATTGATGGCTTCCTTAGCAAGCCCATCAAAAAAGTTAATCCCAAAAACTTCTTCATCTCTTCAACATTTGTGGGAGTCCACCGGATTCCTCTAGAATGGGGCTTAAGGCTGGCACTGTTGGCCCTCAAAAATTGTTCTGCATACAAATTACTTTGATCAACAATCTCTTGCAAAAACACATCGTCAAAAAACAACTGAAAAAAATGTATTGGCAGAAAATTCTCAGTATTCACTCTACACCCAGAAACACCAGTGATCTCTGGCAATGCCGGCTGCACCAGGCCAGGGGGAACCCAGAGGCCATCCCTATCAACGGGGGGAGCAGCCACCCCAGCCTGCAGCCCAGAAGCCTCTTGCTGCTGTTCACCAACTGGAAGCCTAACAGCCACAGATACTTCTGGCTGCACAACACCAACAGAAGACATAGCGTCCCCAGAGGGCTCTTCCTGCACTACACCAACGGGAAGCCTAGCAGCCTGAGATGCTTCTTGCTGCACTACACCACCGGGAAACCAAGCAGGTCCAGATGCCTCTTGCCGCTCTACACCAATGGGAAGCCTAACAGCCCCAGATGCCTCTTGCTGCACTACACCAGCAGGAAGACGAAAAGCACCAGATGCCTCTTGTTGCACCACAGCAATGTGAAGCCTTTTGGGCGCAGGCTCCAGCCCACATGCCTCTTGCCGACATAAAAAGAAAGGAAACCTTGCGACCCTAGGCAGCAGCACAGATGCCTCTTGGCCCACTACCGGCACATCAATGTCCTCCTCTACCATAGGCCCTTCATCAGCACTAGAAGAAGATTCATCATCCGATGATGAGGATTCCATGCGAAGAGAAAACTCACTGCCTGAATCTTCTGCCCCTACCTCTGAGTCCGATTCGGACTCAGTCTCTGAACCATGGTCAGAGGAAGACTCAAAAAGCAAACCAAGAACCTGCTGAGCAGTAATCCTGAGACTAGCCATTATCCTTACAAAGCAAGAAGACTGCACACACAAGTAAACAACAACCTACACTGTGCAAAGTAAGAAGTAAACAAGGTATGACTTTCACAAAAAAAAATACAATCCAAAACAATTTCACTCTTAACAAATATAGCTACACTCACCAGCACCTACTCTGCTGAGACACAGCAAAAATAAATGATATCCCACTAGAAAGAAAAAAAGAAATGACAGATTAGAAAACAAAGTGCACATCAAACACTAATGCTGAAAAAGAAAAAAAAGAAAAAACACAGAGCCACAGAAACTGCCATAAGTACAACCTTTTTCAAAAAGACAAACATCAAGGGAAAGTAGTACAAAATACATTCACTTACCAAGCACAAGCAACTACACAAGCTGCAAACAGACCCGCAACCTACAACAATCCAAACAGCATAAGCCTGGAACAAGACAAAAATAGAGAAGAAAAAAAAATTACTACCACATTTCACAAACAATATGACAATTAAAAAAACAACACACAAATTTGCCCCCCAAATTTACATTCGACCAGATGGGCCATAAAATAGGGCTTAGACCAATTTGGATTAGATGAGGTTTAACATCAAGACACTGGTTAATTTTTAAATTTTTTTTTACAGCCTGACCCCTTTGGGGCCAGTCGGTCTTTTGCTCCTACCAGTACCCCCATCACACAGGGGCAGTAAGGACATTCATACACCTTTCGTACGTGTGACACATACAAAACATTCACACCGCCAGCCGCCAGCGCCATTCAAGGGCCCATCACTTTCACACGCTCACATATCTGACACAGCAACTACAGAAAATGATGGACTGCGTAGAGTGTCACTCAACTAGCAGTGTGTGTAGTGACCAACAGAAAGTAACTACTCACACACCGCCAGCCGAGCGCCAGTCCACCCACACCACCATCCAAGCACCAGACCATGCACACCGCCAGCCAAACACCACTCAGCGCACACCGACAGCCAAGTGCCACTCCACACACACCGCCAGCCAAGCACCACTCCACGCACACCGCAAGCCAAGCACCACTCACCGCCAGCCAAGCACCGCTCCACGCACACCATCCAGCCAATTACCACTCCACACACACCGCCAGCCAAACACCACTCTACACACACCACCAGCCAAACACCACTCCGTGCACAGACAACCAAGTACCACTCCACGCACACCATCCAGCCAGGCACCACTCCACACACACCGCCAGCCAAGCAGCACTCTGTGTACAGACAGCCAAGTACCACTGCACGCACACCATCCAGCCAAGCGCAACTCCACACACACCGCCAGCCAAGCACCACTCCACGCACACCGCAAGCCAAGCACCACTCCACACACACCGCCAGCCAAGCACCACTCCGTGCACAGACAGCCAAGTACCACTCCACGCACACCACCAGCCAAGCGCCACTCCACACACACCGCCAGCCAAGCGCCACTCCACACACACCGCCAGCCAAGCACCACTCCACACACACCGCCAGCCAAGCACCACTCCACGAACACCGCAAGCCAAGCACCACTCACCGCCAGCCAAGCACCGCTCCACGCACACCATCCAGCCAATTACCACTCCACACACACCGCCAGCCAAGCACCACTCCACACACACCACCAGCCAAACACCACTCCGTGCACAGACAACCAAGTACCACTCCACGCACACCACCAGCCAAGCGCCACTCCACACACACCGCTAGCCAAGCAGCACTCCGTGTACAGACAGCCAAGTACCACTGCATGCACACCATCCAGCCAAGCGCAACTCCAGACACACCGCCAGCCAAGCACCACTCCACGCACACCGCAAGCCAAGCGCCACTCCACACACACCGCCAGCCAAGCACCACTCCGTGCACAGACAGCCAAGTACCACTCCACCCACACCACCAGCCAAGCGCCACTCCACACACACCGCCAGCCAAGCACCGCTCTACGCACACCATAAGTCGTTCAGTTATACATAATATCATCTGATTTATAGATAAGGTAACACAAATGCTTATAACAGTTTTATTATAGCTTTGCAACATGCTGCACACAACCCATACTACTCTACAACATCGCCTAGACACATTAGCAAAGCCAGTCACCCTGGCTAAACACTTATAAGGTCCCAAAGGCGAGACCTATTGGCAAAGCCAATGCTTGTTATGTTGGCTCTGAGAGCAAGAGTGTTAAAAACAGAAGAGTGACTGCACCTTGCAAGGTCGATTGGTAACATAATATTCAAAAGCAGAACAAGTAAGCTGTAGAAGCATGTGGCCTGACACTGAACTCGTCAAAATGCAGCAGACATCTTAAAAACATGCTGGTGGTCAATAAACACCATTGGAGACAGATTTTGTGCCCATAGTACGTAACACAATCTGATTTCATTTTGTTTGGTTTCAAAACAACAATAACTTTAATTACAGAAAATTAACATATATGTATTTGTTGTATTTAAAAAATAATTTAGTACAAGATTTGAGTTGCAGCTGTTTTTTAATACAGATCCTGACAAAAATATGGCAAGTTTTGTGAGCAGGCATACTTATACCATCCTACTGCTCCTGTAAGATGGCCGCATTTTCACTTAGCGCCGCTTGTGGTATCTATTTGTAATTCGGGTCTTGCTTGCTGTTTCTGAGGGTGCCCTGCATTTTGCCTTCCCGGCCAAGCAGCGAAGGAAGGGAGGAGGTGGGGGAAATGAAAAGCAGCCACAATGGTAAAAGCTATGACGGGGGAGGGGGTGATCTGTGGACGGGGCATAAGGAGCACAGGGCATGTGAAGCAGTAGCATTTGTGATGAGATAAGAACACGGTTTGAAGCCCTGTTTCAGGAAATAGAGCAACTGAGCAAGTGAAAAAATTAGCGCTTGTGTAAAGTGCTGCAAATAAAAAAAAATGTTGTTCCAAAAACATTTGCAAAAATGAAAGCTGGGGATGGATAGTAGTAATTGATCCATGCTCTCGGGGAGGACTAAACACAGGAAGAGGCTTGACTCATGCATGCATGCTTTGGACGAATGGGGACAAAGAACAGGAGAGCGACGATGGAGCCAGCAAATGGGATGCTTATGGGTGGACTGAAGCTCACAAACATTATACAACATGTCTCTTTGAGACAACACATGCACTGTCTAGAGCAGAGACCTAAGAAAGGAGTGTTAGTTTCCAAGTAAATGATTATTGGAATTAATACGGGAGAAACTCTATTGCTGTGTGTCATTATAAACCTGAGCACTTGAAGCAAGCTCTTTAAAAGTATTCTAAATTGCTGCCTAATAATTCTTAAAGCAGAGGGATAATTTTCATGTTACAAATGAATGCTGAAAATGTTACACTAATTCTTTTTCCCCATCCAGTTCTAGGTAGGATGATGAGGTGTCCATGATTTACCAGAACATTGCCAGGTTTTTTCACCACCTGCACAAGAAAATTTCAGTAAATTTAGCACAGTAAACATCGAGAGAGCCACATTTTCACATGCCCCTTTACAGTCTTTACTCGCAGACACTAACGGAAAGCTGTTAATATAACATAGATGAAATTGTGAGCAAAAGTTGCCTTTTATTCCTTTTAGTGTCATATTGTCAGTGATATCTTTTTTGGTGTGCATTGTCTGTAAAGTCATTATCGCCACTTGAATGATGCACAATTGTAGCCTAATTAATATGTATGAGGAATGTGCTAGTTTTTGTTTTTCAAAATAGGATCCCCTTACATCTTGGCCTTTCCGGAATAGCAAATGTAAATAAATGGCATGAGAAAGGCGGCACCCTTACTGGCCTCTATCTACCCATGCTCATGTAACATGCAGGCCTGGTGGGAAAGAAGCCAAAAGAAGACCACTTCAGGGCACTACCCAATAGACAATGAAAAATGGCTAACAAGCAACAGGCCAAGTCCAGAGAGATGCTGCTGAAACCCACTTGCTTCCATGAGCTTTATATGCTGGCCCAATGGGAAAGGGGTCAGGGGATGGAGACTGTTGGGCCAGCCTGTGACGAGGGCTGAAAATTAAAATGGCAAAACGGGCAACATAGCTGACTTAATGAGAGGCCATTGCAACACTTCTGCCTACAATGGTTCAATGTGCCAGCCCGGTGGGGAAGGCTCCGAAGAAGGATAATGCAGGGCTGGCCCCTGATGGGCAGTGAAAATGGTCCAACTGTCAGCACACCTACCATAGAGAGAGGCCATGGTACTGCCCTTCCACCCATCATTCGTCCAATGTGTCTAACTGGTGAGAAAGGGGAAAAGGGAGTAACGCTGCTAGGCCAGCCCCAGACAGGAGTTAATCCCTTCCGTGCTCATGACGAGCTCAGCTCGTCATGAGTCACGGTGCCGCTGTGCTCATGACGAGCTCGTCATGAGCACAGCGCCACCGTGCTGCGTGACGGGCTGAGCTTGTCACAAGCACCGTGGCGCTGCTCGCTCACCCCCTCCCCCCAGCACAGCGGGGGAACAAGCCCCGCAGGGAAGGGGTTAAAATTAGCCTACTATGGGCTCAAAGTGTACCACACACATTACCAAAGCCATTGCCTGTCCAGGCTAGTCAATATGACAATTAGCCAGCCTCACAAAGAAGGGCACTGCTAGCCCTAGACAGGGGCCTAGGGTTTGACCCAGCCTCACTTTCTCCCAGGTACAGATCAACAATGAGGCTACTTACCACATATGCCCCATTGTTCTACCAGCAGTAGCTGAATAGGCATACAGTCCATCATCAAAACTGCCCAAATAATGAGCCCACAGCTGGCACTCAGCACCATCCCATCGCCAAGTGCATGACTACCCACATTGTCAATCCAACTCTGGGTGTAGGATTTACAATGATGAGGCTCAATCACTGGGTGTCTGTTTCAATCTTCTACCTAAGAATACTGTGTGTGATCTACACTATTCATGTTTATGTTGAGGGTTTTCCTTGGGGGTAGTTCTGTAGGAGATATTTCTATTGAAACTGTGTGATCTAGGTTAACAGTTTCTAGCAATCTCAATCCAGTACGGAAGGGGATGATGGATCTTGCATCCTTCACACTTCCTTCTGATCTTTGTGAATGTGACTCTATATTGTCCAGGTGTGCCATAACTTATATTGGAGCAGTGCAATTAAGGCTCCACCCTTAGGGGGAGAGGCAAAGCCGGCAACCAAGATGGCCGCACAGCATTAAAGCTCTGGGTTTGAGTGCCTTAGTAATAGCTTTTCTGCTACCATCCGCCATCTATGCGCCACATCATAACTGCTGTTGTATGGTGGATGCCCCCCCCTTTGTGGAGATAAATTTTGGGACCTGTGGGGGTCTCTTGATGGCAGCACTGTGCCTGTGTCCCACAATGGCATAACATAACATTCGGAGGCCCGCTGCAGCTGCCAAACCGGCATTATCAGGGGATCCCTGACGGAACACATGCAGCTGCCTGGCCTCGGCCAATGGGGCACTTCCTCTGATGCCCACTCTTTGGAGTAGCCGTGCGCTCTCCAAATTCCAGATAACATAACATAACTTAACATTCTCGGGTCCTTCCATGCTCCTGTTCTGACCTGCATGGGGGATTGATCTCGAGCAGCCCCGACTTGCAGACATAACTAACGGGTGAGTGCCCTCATCTGCAACTTGCTCCCTATAATCCCTAGCCTGCAGCCACAGTTCTCATCACTGCAGTGCTCTCCTGAGTGGCACTACATCCTCCTCAACTGTTAGACCTTGTAGGCCCATTGACTGCTCCAGTGCGGCCCCCCTCTGATTCCTTCTAACGATGCGGCTTGTCCTCTGACCACGGCCGGCCATCTTGCCCAAGCGCATGATTAAGGGTGATTGCATGCTGCACACCCACAATATATAGTGAAATGAAATTAAATGAAATGAAAAGTGGGTCTTATATAGCGCAACTGTCACTCCTAATGGAGTCTCCTGGCACTGTAAATGACAAGGATCAGTTGTATAGAATAAGACCTAAATTAGGTCTCGTCAGCAGGCATCAGATATTCCAAAGTTCCATGTCTTTAATGCCTTTCTAAACTGCCCCTCCTGTTCGATTACTCTAAGTTCCTTTGGCATACAGTTCTAGGCCTTTGCTCCAAGCACAGTAGCTGATTTCCCGCCTCTAGTTACTAATTTAAAGCCCGGCACTTTGAGCAAGTGTGCAGCACTAGATCTTAATGTTCTTGCAGTAATATATGGCCTGAATCTTGCCGAAAGATATATCGGGCCCAAATGACGATGTGCTCTAAAAGTCGTCAATAGTAGTTTGAACAGAATTCTTTTATGGATTGGGAGCCAGTGGAGGGTCTTCAGGGCAACCAAGGCCGACGCCCTACGCGGAAGCCCTAGAACCTGTCTAGCTGCAGCGTGCTGGACTACCAGTAGTCTCCTCAGGATGGTTTATTAATTCCGAGGAGGCTATTACAGTAGTCCAGCCACACTGGTATAAGAGCCATGGCCACTGTTTTCTTAGCGGCCAACGGAATCAGATTAAAAAAACTTTCTCAGGGTTTTTCATGAGCCCAAATAAAATCCCGGTTGTCTTTAGGACATGGGGTTTAAAAGAAAGGGAAGAATCAAACCAAACACCAGATTTTTTGCAACCTCCACCGTTGATGGGGGGGCTGTAGTATTATCTTGCCACCAGTCCTTTGGTTGAAAAAAGTTGTTTTTACCGATAGGTAGAATTTCTGTTTTGTCAGTGTTTTAGCAGAGATGGTTATCTTTCATCCATTTTATAACTGCTGTAAAAAAAGATTTAAACTTTTCTTAAGCATCAATAGAGTATCATCGGCATACAATGTGATTCCGATCCCAATGGTCGAAATCAACGAGATAAGAGGGGCCATATATATATGAAATAAATGTGGACTAAGTGAAGCCCCCTGTGGTACACCAGTAGAAATGGTACGTAGACAAGATCCAGCTGTGGAACCGGCGAGAATGCTCTCCCGGTTCTCCCATGAGTATTGGAATCTTGTCTTGGGTGATTGAGGGCAGAGAAGGATTAGTGGCTAGACGATGCCATTCCCTCCTTGGGGACTCTACATCATTCTTCATTGCCACAGCATCCTTAATAGGGATTGAAAAAGCCAACTGAATGAAACAGTGGTCAGACCAGACCTGTGGAATTGGATTACCTGTAGTGAGCTAAAGTTGGTACAAACAGCATCCAGGGTATGTCCTGCTCAATGTGTTGGTCCCTGGACCATTTGTTTCATGCCCAACAGAGTGACCATTTCCAAGAAGGATATAACCCCTGGGCTGTCACTGCATTCTAGGTGCAGATTAACATCGCCAAGTAACGAGAAATTAGAATATCTGAGCATAGCTTTGCTGAGAGCATCTACCAGTGAGTCCAAAAATGCTTTACTATTGCCTGGGGGCGATATATCAAAGCCCCAAAAAAGGAGAAGGAATTATTAATAGTACATCAAAAGCTAATGTGTTCTGCTCCTCTAAGCCCTGGTAATGTGAAAACTTTCCATTGCCAGGTCTCTCTGTGTAAGATGGCTACTCCCCCGGTTCCCTGCTGCCCTCTCTATCTTTCCTACAAATTGTAAATTTGGGTGGCAGAGCAACCGCAATGCCCGGATTAGAGTCTTCATTTAGCCAGGATTCCGTAACACTTAGGAATTCTAAATTGTTATCCATGATCAGTTCCTGAACATCAAAAGCATGTTGACTTAATGATCGTGAATTACTTAAACCCCCCCAACACCTGCCTGGTGACAGGTTCCATTTACTTCTCTCTTATTTTAATGGACTCATAGAATGGTAACTGTAACTTACATTTCCGGCATGTTATTGGACCTCTAATTGCATCAACTTCTATATAGTGTTCACAATCTTTTTTGAGGTTTAATTCATGTAGATACTTTGCAGAGAATGTTCTACCTGGTTGAAAACTGGCAGCATGACTGGCGCTGGTCGTGTGTCGGGCGCGGACGGGCGCAGACGGCCTTGCCTTTGGCTTGCATTTAGCACGCCCGCTGCGTGTAAGCGCCCATCCCTCCATTTATGGCGTGCTATTGGGTGCTGTGTCGAGAGACTAGACCATCTCCTGAGCAAAAATGGAGGCCGTAATTGTCCCACCGGAAGTGGGGAAAATAACGCGTCAGCGCTCCCTCCACACAATCAGCAAATGCTGTGGTGGACCGGGGAGCAGACGCACAAAATGCTAAAGCTTCAAAACTAAAAGTGAGGTAAGCGTTCTAAACACCCCTTATGTCGCCCTTCCAAGAAGTGACATAAGGGCTATTAGTGACATTAGGGCATATTAACTATGCATTGAAGCAACCTACTTAGAAATACCTCTACAGTGCATCAGCCTACTGCTCATTGCACGCTACATCTCGCCTGGCACCCACGCTCCCTAATCCGCAACCTCTATGGATCATGCTGGGCCATACATAACTGCTCTACTCCGGCTGCATTTCCAAACTGACACTGCGGACGCCACAGATGCCTTCTCTGCTCCACTCCTGCAAAGGGTGGCTAAAATGATGGTTCATCCATGGTCCACAATCTTAAAAGCTTCGCCTGAGTACCACTAGGGAGGCAGTATCTATAACTACTGCCTGTTACTTTGATTAACTTGGCCTCCTATTTTCACCGAATGTCCTCTACTTTGGACAGCGGCCTACTCCACAACCCACATAAGGTATAATCACCCCACGCACACCACCTAGTGCCCTCATTACAACCCTTCCATGGCCCTACAACTACACACAATGGGGCACGCCGATCCCAAACAAAAGAAGCTGGCATATGACCCGGTAAAATTCTCACCCCACCACCACTCCTTATCTAATATTGGGGACCCTTTCCATACTTACTCTGTCACCATATCCTCTGGTGGCACATCCGCCATAATGGTAGATTTGTGCGCTGGATTTCAGGCCATTGACAATCGCTTTGACTCCATCAGCAGCTTCATTTGGCCGCATAGGGGCACATCTGGATCATCACACAACTCCCCTAGCTGGGGCTGAGAACAGAATCTCTGACATAGAATAGGGCGCCTCCTGTATCACGAAATGCCTAGAAAAGGTGGAACACCTGCTCAAAGTCACAATGGCGAAAAATTAAGATCTTGAAGCCAGATTCAGGCAGGGCAACTTTTGAGTTAAGGGGGTAGCCAAAAACACCAATATGTGTCACCCAGATGTCTTCGTGGAGAAGCTACTATCCAAACTCTTCAGCTGCAAGGACTTTACTGACTCTTTCGTTGTGAAACAGGAACATAGGTCATTGGGCCTGTACCCCTCCGCCAGAGCACCACAATGCCCAATAAAAGCATCCCCTGGACCAATTGCCCACTGCCTCTGCTTCTCTACATGACCCACTGGATTGCAGCGACCACCATCAAATCTTGAACCACCATTGCACAGAAACTCACCTGAACTGGGCTCTTAATCAAGCTTTAAATCCCCATCTATCCACATATATGTTCATATATGTCTGCAGTCCACTTCCACTAATGTGTTTTTCTGATCATCTACAGCAGACCCCCACCCCAAAGCATTTTCACTCCCCTTGAGTTGTACACCTAAAAGTTAAACTTTTTGTTCTGCCTTTGTTTGATGGGGATGTGCCAGTTTTTGGTATTACTGGTGTGGGACGGGGTTGGGTTATTGTTCTATTATTTCCTTTTTTTTTTTTTACTGCACCGCTACTATTTTGCATCTCAACACTGCCCAATTCTGATATTGTCATGGCATTATGTCATAACGCCCCACTTGCGCCACCACCCTAGAGACACTCGTGATCTGGTTTTGGCATGTACAGCCTGGAACATCCCAGACTTAAACAACCCTACAAAAGGGAAGCAGGTGATTTCTAATCTTAACATACATGATAGAAAATTGGCATTCCTTCAGGAAACGTACCTTTCTCCCCGGGAATATTGCAGATTTGCAGCCAATTGGGGCACAAATCGATAATTTTCCTATTACATTTCTTAATCCTTAGAGGTATGCTTCCTAATCCACAAGTCCCTTCAATTTATATATCAGAACCCCATTGCTGACACCCATGGTAGCTATCTACTAGTCTCCAGCACCCTAGCAGGTAGAGGGGTGCTTGTCCTAAATATCTACACACCTAACACTGACTTCCCTGAATTGTACTCCTCTCTCTCTGCCCTGATAGGATGCCTACTGACAGACCTAAATCTGTTGGGGGGTGATTTTAATTTAGTTTTCCACCCACCCGCTGACTCCACCTATCCTCCCACCACTACCAAGCCTCGCTCTCTACGTGCACTCCTAGATATTATTGACACGTACCAACTGTCTGACACCTCTTGCACCCACTACCATCATGTTATGGGATACATGTTCTATTCGGCCCGCACAGCACTTGGACCATATAGATTGCTGGTTCATATCTTGGAGTGCCCTCCATTGGTTGGCAGATGTGACCCATCTGCCCCTCACTCTATTTGATCGACTTACACTGACAGTCCCATATCCCGAATGTGCTCTGCAGCAATTACGTTTCCCAGAAAAGACACTCCATGATGCTTTGTTCAAATCTAAGCTCCTTGATGTGATCAATAAGTATTTTGTTTTATTATTTTAATTATTATAATGTATAACAACTCAGAAGTGTATATACACCACAATCTCACATCAGCAAACATTCATACATTACGGAGCAAGTACATCCTACCCCCTCCCTTCTTCCTTTCTCATGTAGTGGGTGTTTACTGCTGCAGTCAATTTGTACAGATCATATCTCAGGGCATTCCTACAGTATGTCATTCCCCGATCCACTGTCTTCCCTTCCCCATGTGCGTAGGTTCCACTGCTAAACTGGTAGTGCATCAACTAATTCTCTATGACCCCTGCATTCCTGGACCCCCAGATCTTCTCATATTTCTTCTTGCAGCCTCTATCGCTGTAGACATCTTTTTCAATAATTTTACAGTGTGTGATTGCATCTTCACAATTTTGAAAGGATGGTGCAATGTCACAACCCACCATTGAGCTATGTCTCGTTTAGCTATTGTAAACCCATATTCACAAAGGTCTTCTGATATCTTGTATGGTCTGAAGGCTCCCATATACCCAGGAGAGCCCTCCAGGTGATACGTCAAGGGTTGCCCCCACTGCCCCTCCAGCAATTTGGTACATTTTCCTAAAATGAGAATATCATAGGGCAGTACCACCAGGTATGAATAAAGATATCCTCAGCCCCGCATTTCCAAAGGCACATCGGGGACACAGCCCTCCTGATTTTATAAAGTAATGAATGGTGTAATACGTTCTGTGGAGCACTTTGAAATTAATTAGTTTAAAACTGGCTTTAATAGGTCCCTCGGCAGGAAAATTCAATGCTTCCTCCCAGTACTCATCATCAAATTCCTCCAGGTCAACTTCCCATCTGTTTTTAGTATTACATATGTTTATTGAATATATGACATGTGAAAAAAAAACAGTGGCGACATGAAAGAGTGGGAGATCTGTCCGAAGACAGACCCGCCGAGCAGTGGCAAGGAGGGCGAAAACCCCCGATTACATTATGGGCAAACAGTCTTATACACAGCAAGCCGCCTACAACCCAACCGGGCCGGCCGCGACAGAAGCAAAATGTAGACGGGGAGCATCTCTAGGCCTTCCCTACTTCCCCTTCTGCATAAAGACCGGTGTCCCAGTTCTCTGTTTTACGGCCGCTGGATCCAACAGACCTTCTTCGAGCACCCTCCTGTGCCGCTATAGGCTATCCGCCACTGCCGGACCCCCTCCCAAGCAATTCTGTAACCAATCCAAAACATAACGGAAAGGAGAGAAAGGGAGGACCCCTATTAAACAGTCGCAAACTCTTCCCAAGCCCTCATCCCTCAACCCCCCCGACAACCCTCCCCCCCCAACCTCCACCGCCCCCCCTCCCTGTGGTCCATGGTCCACTGTTGCCGCCACCTCGGCCTTCTCAGTCTGCACTGGCAAGTCGATGTGTTTTGGGATCTGTGTCGGTGTCTGTTATTCTCAACAGCCGGAGGTACCTAGGACAGGTCACCTCCGTGAACTCAGGCGCTATCAGGGACAGGAATGGTTTCCACAACTCCGCATATCTCGCATCCTCCCCCGCCCTGGACAAAGACAGTTTCTCCATGCCCAGAACCATCCATAGACGATGTAGCCACCCCTGATATGTGGGGATGTGTTTGGATCGCCATTGCGCCACTATGTTCTGCACTGCGGACCCCATTGCGATCGCAATAAGACGACCTCTTCGTGATTTCAGTGGGTAAGTCAGTGCGTTAGGCAGCCCCAGGAGCACGTAGACGGGGAAGCGGGGGATTTCTGTTTCGAAGTGTGTATCTACATCTCCCAGTACCTGGTTCCAGTATTCCTGTAAAAGGGGGCATTCCCAGAGCACATGCACCAGGGTCCTGTTTGCTATCCATTCCGTACAGGCGTTCGGGGGTGTAATACCAGTAAAACGCGACTTTCGTGAGGGTATCTGTAAGTCCCATGTGATAAGCTGAGTGGCGCGTGATGGAGCGAGATAGAAAACAAAATTTTGTTTAAACTCGCAAAGTCACATTTCCATAACATGAATAAAATTATTAATGATTTGTGATATGTCGTGCTAATACAACTTAGATTAAACTTTACACGTGGGGGGACTAACATGTGTGCTCATAAACGTGCATATTTGTTGCATCTTTTTGTTCGTGCAAAATAATAAAATAAAATATTGTTTTCGTTTTTGTCATTACTAACTGCTGCAAACTTAAAAGAAGCATGTGCTTGTTTTGCTTTTCCTTGTCTGTGTGATGTCAATTCTACTATTCTAGGTGCATATGGGTCTCATAGAAAAACGGAGACTGGTAAATATAAACGCTGCTTTATTTGTTTGCAATGGCTAGGTAACATTTTGATTAATCGGGTGGGTTAATTAATTAGTAAACCTTGGGGTGGATACAGAATATACTTTATTTCTTACATTAATACTTTTCTTGTGTTTGTTTTATACTAGAAAACATAAGTTGCCTGCTTTTGGGCCTAGTCATTTGAGCCGCAGAAAAAGAGCTAACCTATAATTCTGCAGAAAGTCACGAAACGCCCATTCTGAATTAAAACGATTATTGAAGCTGCATTCACAAAGCAAAAACTGATGAGCTGACATCATTCTGTCGGACATGGCCAAGGTCGAAAGTGAACATTTTGTCAGTCCTTAACTTGGCATCCGCGGAAGTTGTACCGAATGTCTATGGAAGCTGCGAGGATGACTTAATACAAAGTTGCAATCGCAGGAAGCTTCTGGCTTCACGTGGAAGAGACAATGGTCTTTGTAAGACATGATTTTGTGGAACTTTTTGAGAATCGGGTGACATGTCACTTGTCACTCTCAGCCAATGGGACGTCGAGGATTTCTGAAAACTTTCCTTTGCTAGTTTAGTTAGCGTAGAAAGGTATAAAAAGTCAAGCCCTTAGGGTTGGGCTGGCTGCTGCTTTCTGACTTTCCGATGAGGGTGATGTGCTGCTGGACTTTGCGTGGAGCACGTAAGAATCCTCAAAGAACTTTACTTTAATTTCTGTTTATTTAGCTCAGTTAGGGAAATAGGTTTTAGAAATGCTAAACTTTATATAATTTCTTTAAAAATTGATTCAATTGCTTAAATTGTATTTTTCTCATATTTCTTACCATCATGCTTGCTTTATTGCAAATAAATTTCATTTATAAAACTTTCAACTTATATACCATAATTTAGAAAATAAAATCTTACTTTTGACAAACAAGCTGGTCTTGGTTATTCAGAAGTGTAGGTTACCATTAGCTAGATCACGTCACCTATGGTGGTCGTTTAAATGGTTGGGTTTTATTCTAATGACAATATTCTTTCTGCAAATGTATAAATATGTATATAGTTTATAGATAATGTATATATAGATTTATTCTGACCACCTGATTCAGTAGGCCCAAAATATATCAGGTTCATAAATGGGTCCATATTTAGTATAGAATTTTGTTTATAGGTTATGAAGTTGGGTAGCGTAGTTTATGATATATTTTCTATAGCCCGCTGGATCAATTCTCTGGTAGCAGAAATTGATGGTTGCTAAGAGGTAACCAAGGTAATATGTTGGTTGCTAAGGGTTACGTCATGGTATGGAAATAGGATCGATGTTTTAACACATGTTAAGTTCGTTTTTCGTGCCTATCTGTAAGCTATACCGGTATAGATTGTGTGGCGAGAAATTAGTCACGCAAGCCATCTGTTCTGTTTGTAGTGATATCGCCGAGTATCACAAGAGGTATCGCCGTGTACCATAGTGTTGTCGCCGAGCAGCACAGTTTTAGGGCTAGGTCTGAATCTTGTATAGTGAGGATTTTCTAAGAAATCAAAGCAGCATGAGAATAGGGACAAAGCGCCTTCCATAAAACTCACTGTGATGAGAGTATTAGTTATATCCGAGCTTGAGTGAAGGGTAAAATTAACGTCGGTGCATGATTATCTATAAACAGGTTAGAGTCCTGTACGGGTACATGTTTCATATCTATAAACAGGTGAGAGCCCTGTACGGATAACGTCGTTATTTTGCTAACGGTGCATGATTTCTATAAACAGGTGAGAGTCCTGTACGGATTTCGTGTGTGTTTGAATTTAGGGAATTTTCCGTGTAAAAGTGCGAGTTTGAATTGTATTTTATGTTCAAGTGGAACTCTTAGAACTTTCACTTCGCGGTGGGTTCAGAGCAAAGCGAGTTCATAATTATACGTGTTAGAAGAGTGGGGTAAGGTTACTCTACTGACAATTGAATATTATCCTTAATGTGAATAGCGCCGTCTATTCCGAAGTGTGGATACTTGAATGTATGTAAACTATCCTAATTAGTGAAACGAACAGATGTTGTCTTTATAGTGATTGTTAAGAATTAATTTACACTGAAAAGTGTCCTTAAAATGGCGCTGTGAAAAGATTTTGTGAAGGAGGGGTAAGCGCCTGGAGTGAGAAGCGAGAAACCGCAGCTGTTGTGTACGTCACAGAGCCGCGCTGGGATTGGGTGACCTACGTCATAAGCTGTATTCTGATTGGCTCCTGAGTCTCTGACGGCCTGTGAGCTGATTGGTCCTTCGGAAAATCTCCAAATTTATTGGTCGACCTGAAAAGTGACGTAGCTCAACTGCCATTGGCCTGTTGGTGTGTTTCGCACACGGATTGGTTGTTTTGCGGAACATCCCGGAAATATTTTACGAACGATTTTGTGAATTAAATTTAACTTTTAAAAATGAGTTATCATTTTAAACATGTTGAGAAAAAGACAACATTATTTCAGAAATTTAAGAATTTATTTTCACCTGACAAGAAAATCGAAACGCGAGGTGGTAAACTACTTCATAAGTATAAAACACCCGCAGCGTACATGGAAGGTGAATACGGATATCATACTGTCTTATGGTTCGACAGTTGGAAACGCTATACTAAAAACGACGGTGTTTTAGCTTGGCCTGATGATGGTTCATTTAATGTAAGAGTTTTAAGAAATTTACGAGAGAAAATGAATGCTCTTGTTCCAAAACCGAGACCAACTCAATTTGAAGCTTTAGTTGAGTGGGAAGACGAGATGTATCAGTTACAAAGAGAAGCTAGTGGAATTAAAAGACCTTCTAAAAATCCATCATGGAAAAGAGAAACTCATGAAGATAGATTGCGAATGTGGAGACAGGGAAACATGAGTGAAGGATTGTATTTAATTCATGAAATGGTAATGGGTTCTCCTACAGGGAAATCTATGGAAAGTGAATCTGAGGATGCAGTTATGGAAGAAATATATACAACTGCTAGAAAGAAACAGCCTAATCAGCCTTTGAGACCTCCTAGATCATGGTCTACTCCGGTGGTTTCTACTGAAACTTCACCGAGTGCACCTCCAATTAGTGAAGCTCCTAAACTTTATCCAAATAATAGTGAAATCACTGAAACTCCTAGAAGATCAGAATTTGAGAATGCTCGAAATGAAGGTAGACATTTTTCAATGACTCCAAGAGCAAGGGAACCTCCAAAAGATTATGCAAGAGAGACAAGAAATGTTGAGGATGTTGATTATAATGAATATTTAAGGTCTAAAGAAGAATTAATTAAAAGAATGACAAAAGGCATGGAAGCTGTCACAGTTCCAGTAACAATAGGTCCTGTTCAGCCTGTATTTGATCAAAGAGATACAAACAAAAATGGATTAACTATTCCTTTAAATACAGAAACTCAAAAGGCTACTGAAAATTTTTATTCAGACTTGACTGAATTAAACACTTCTAGATCGAGAATGCCTGATTTAACCTTTAATGAGGATTTATCTCCAAAAACACCAATGGGTGCTATGTCAGATGTAGGAAGTCCTGAAGTCAGGGTAACCACACCAAAACTTGATGTGGCCAAATTAAAAGCGAATATAGAAGAATTAATAATTGGAACAATTGGCCCAGATAGTTTAAATTACTATCGGGATGATGAACTACTATTCATTTGCAAAAGCATTCAGTGGAAAACAAAAAATAAATATGATCAATTAGAAGATCTAGCTGCAGAACTTGACATCGATGTGAGTAAACAAAAGAATTTTGCAAAGCATTACAGATTAGACTTTTCAGAAAGTGACATTGAGAGTTTGAACTCAATGGGAAGAATAGTTCACATTAAAGATTTGATTGTCTATATCAAAAAGCTAGGAGAACTGAACAAATGGAGAGTGAAATGGACCAAAAGGAAGGAAGATGAAAGATTGGAAAAATTGTCAAAACAATTTCCAATGAGAGAAGTTGCAGGTGGAGGATATGTTCATGTCCCGTGGTCGAGACAGGACATTCTATTATTCACAAATGACTTTCCAAAATTGAGGGAGAAACCAGTTGAATGGTACAGGCAAGTCGATAGATTTATCAAAGTGTCAAAAGTTCTGTGGATTGATTTAGATGGATTTTTTGACATTGTAGTCCCATCTGATCTTTGGACAGAATGTAAAATATCTATTAGTTGGCCAAAAGCAGAACCTGAGCGAATTAAAGAAACAGGTGCCCCAAATCCACTTGTAATGGATTTCTATGAAAAAGTAATTGTTTGGATGAAAAACAAAATTCCACCCAAAGAAGTCGATTGGGTTAAAATAGAAAGAACAGAACAGGAAACAAAAGAATCAGTTCATTCTTTTTATGAAAGACTATTGTTAATCTTTAAACAATACAGTGGTTATGAAAAATTAGATGAAAAAGACATGAGTCATTTTATCTATAGATTTGTTTATGGACTAAAACCTGAAATTGGAGAAATGATCAGAACTAGTATTGTCGGATGGCAAGCACTATCTGTAGATGATATTCTAAGAAAAGCAAAATATTGTAGCGATGAATTAGAAGTAAAACAGAAGAAGCTGAAGGAGAAAGCCATGTGGGCTCAGGTAAAGGTGGCTGAGCAACAGATTGCCAGCATGGGAAATAAGAACACTAATTTTGTTCAAACTGGAAATACAAACCAGATACAAGGAAAGTTTAAAGGTAATAATTTCCCAAAGAAATTTAGCCCAAAGATAGAAGAGCTGAAACAAAGATTACCTTGTTTTAATTGTGGCGAAATTGGACATTGGAGGGACGAGTGTCCTCATCCTCCTAAAAACTTAAAGAATCCCTTATTGAATCCACAGATGCAGAATGATGTTAACCTGCAGCAACAGCTACAGATGCAACAGGGGTTAAATGAATTTAATATTCAGCGACAGTTACAACAACAGCAACAACAACAGGTGAATAATCGTCAAGACCAGTTGCCACAACCACCTTTTCCGAATTGTGGGGGAGTTCAAAAATATAATCCAAACGTGGGATTTCAGGGATGTGAACAGGTAATAAAACCACAAAAACAGCAAAAGCAGCAAAGGGTTCAAATGCAAAATGCTTCACAACAATTTTTATTAACAGAAAGTCAAGACAGTGATTCTGATGATTATTGCTGACGGTGCCCGAGAGAGGAGGAAGAGTGTGTTGTTGGAGCCACTCTTGAGGTTGACCAGTCTGGTCCTTATGTAAACGGGAAAGTTAATGATGTAGACATCACTTTTCTAGTGGACACTGGTGCTACCCGTTCTACTGTTAGATCAGTGGAAATTGAAAACCTACCTCTCTCTGGGGATACCATCCAAGTTGTAGGAGTAAGTAATCAACAAATTAAAACAGACTTAACTGATCCAGTACCAGTTGAAATTGGAAATTACAGAGACAAACACAGATTTGTGGTTTGTAATAGTAGTCCAGTAAATCTATTAGGCAGAGACATCCTATGTAAAATGAATTGCAGAATATATTGTTCTCCTGAAGGAGTTGAGTTACAAACAATGGAGGAAGATGGTTTGTACAGAATGACAATGATGATGATGGAAGCAGAAGAAACAAAATTGTTTCCTGCATTTGAAGAAAAGGATTTACCTCAAGAGCTAAAGGAAACAGTGAAATCTGAAATATGGGATTTTACTGGGAATGAGATGGGTCTGATGAAAAACGTAGATCCTGTAAAAATTGCATTGAAACAGGGAATAGAATTTCCAAACACTCCACAGTATAAAATGAAAACAGAGACAATTGAAGGTATTACACCTATAATTGAAAAATTAATCAAGCAAGGCGTATTAAAGGAAATGAAAAGTAGCTCTTGTAATTCACCAATTATGGGAGTTAAAAAGTCTAACGGAACATTTAGGATCGTACAAGATTTGAGAAAGGTTAATCAAATTGTCATTCCATGTTGTCCTGTGGTTCCAAATCCAGCAGTAATTCTATTTCAGATTCCACATGATGCTGAATGGTATACAGTCATTGACCTTTGCAATGCATTCTTTACTGTTCCCTTACACCCAGACAGTTATGAAATCTTTGCTTTCAGATTCCAAGGTAAGACCCTTGGATGGACAAGAATCCCTCAGGGCTATACAGAAAGTCCTTCAATCTTTAATGAATTGTTAAAAAGATCATTAGAAGATTTAGACTTACCAGGTAGGTCTACGCTGGTGCAGTATATTGATGATTTGTTAATAGCTGCAAAGACAAGAGAAAATTGTGTAACAGACACAATAATTCTGTTAAATCGCCTTGCAGAAGAAGGACATAAAGTGTCCCCAGCAAAACTACAGTTTTGCAAACAAGAAGTAAAATATCTTGGTCACAGAATTGCAAAAGGAAAAAGACAAGTAACAATAGAGAGAATAAAAATGATTCAAGCAATGTTACCGCCGAGAACACAAAGACAGGTCAGAATGTTCCTGGGAATGGTAGGTTACTGTCGACAATGGATAAGTGGATTTTCAGTAATTGCAAAACCACTACAAAGACTGACCAAATCAGATGTAAAAGATCCAATTATTCTCAATGATGCTGAGATGGAATCTTTTGAGAACCTGAAAAAGAGCTTATGCCAAGCTCCTGCTTTAGGTATGCCAAATTATGAGAAAGATTTTGAACTGTATTGCAGTGAGAGAGAAGGATGTGCATTATCTGTATTAATACAGAGACATGGAAATTTAAAGAAACCTATTGCATACTTCTCTGCAGTTCTTGATCCAATTGCAAAAGCATTACCAGGTTGTTTGAAAGCAGTTGCAGCTACAAGTATCAGCCTTGAACAAAGTGAAGGAATCATTATGGGATTTCCTGTGAAAGTTTTTGTGCCTCATTCAGTTGAAATATTACTGACAAGAGGTAAGACTCAACATTTAACAAGTAGCAGATTGACAAAGTATGAGAAAATCATACTGGGAGCAGATAATGTTTCGATTTCAAGATGTTTGAATCTGAATCCTTCTACATTACTGCCTGATTCTGAAATTGTTGATGATATTGAAACTGAACATGAATGTTTAGATGTCATGGAATTCTGCACTAAACCAAGAAAAGACATCAAAGACAGACCTTTGTCTGAATCGGATTTTGTCTACTTTGTAGATGGCTCATGCTTAAGATCCGAAGGAGGTGTCTTGAAAGCTTCATACTCAGTTTGTACAGTTGTAGATGTTGAAGAAGCATCATGTCTTGAAGGAGTTCGTTCAGCACAAGTGGCTGAATTAATTGCTTTAATTCGTGCATGTGAAATATCAAAAGATATTAGAGTTACCATCATTACTGATAGTCAGTATGGATACGGAGTTGTGCATGATTATGGACAACTCTGGTCACAGAGAGGATACATGACATCAACAGGATCACCAATTAAAAATGCAGTTTTCATTAGAAGATTAATTGAAGCAATACAATTGCCAAAAGAAATTGCCATAGTCAAGTGTGCAGCGCACACTAGAGGAACTGATTATATTTCCAAGGGAAATGCCTTCGCAGACGAAACAGCAAAGTACTGCGCAAGGAAAAATTATTCATACAATCGGGAGAGGAGTAAAGAAACTGATTCAAATTCATTAATGCTAACAACTGTTGTAGAAACATGGCATGAGATTAGAGATTTACAAAACGAAGCAGATGATGAAGAAAAAGACCTATGGTTAAGATCAGATTGTAGACCACGTGAAGAAGATGGAGTATGGGTTTACAAAGATGGCAGAATAGTCTTACCAAATTGCTTGATTGCTGACATGGCCAGATTATATCATGGTCCTGCACATCTAGGAAGAGATTCTATGGTCAGACTTTTTAGAGAAACATGGTTCAATACCAAATTTAGAACCATTGCTGAATCTTTTTGTCAAAGGTGTTTGTCATGCCAACAAATGAATCCAAACAGAAAATCAGTGGTGGGGACAGGAATAATTGGTCGAGAGGGTGGTCCCTTTACCAGGTTACAAATAGATTTCATTGAAATGCCCTTACACAACTGTTTGAAATATGTACTTGTAATTGTATGCTTATTCTCAAGATGGGTAGAGGCTTTCCCTACACGACATTGTGATTCAATTACAGTAGCAAAACTAATGCTCAGAGAAATCATCCCAAGGTACGGTTTTCCAGTCACTATTGAGAGTGATGGAGGAAGCCATTTTGATAACAAACTGTTGAAGTTAATTTGTGAAGCTTTGAGCATTGAGCAGAAAATACACTGTGCATACAGACCAGAGGCATCAGGTGTAGTTGAACAAATAAATGGAACTATCAAAAACAGAATTGGAAAAATGTGTCTAGAGACAGGTGTTAAGTGGACTGATGCTCTTCCACTTGTTTTGATGTCATTAAGAAGTACACCAGATAAAAAGACAGGTTTGAGTCCTCATGAAATTTTAATGGGAAGAGTTATGAGGCAAGCTTTTGTACCTGTAGGTAAACTGTTGAGCATAAATGACAGTGCAATTTTGGATTACTGTAAAAGGTTATCTGATATGGTAACTTCTGTGTCTAATCAGGTGGGAACTGAAGCTCAATCAAATGAAAAAGTTTTGACTCATGATCTGAGACCTGGCGATTGGGTCAGAACGAAAGTACATCGGAGAAGGAATTGTCTATCTCCTAGATGGCAGAAACCTAGGCAGGTAATCTTGATCACTACTAATGCTGTAAAGTGCAGAGGATTGAAGCGCTGGATTCATCCAAGTCATACTATTCCAGTACCAACTCCTGAGAGTTCTGATGTTGAAAGTGATACCACAGATGATTCTGATTCTGAAGCAGAAGATAGAACAGAAGGTGAAGTAATTCCAGATACTGAAGATCGACAAGAAAGTCGACATCTGGAAACTGTGCCAGTGAATGGAAATCTGACAAGAAAAGACTTAGAAATAATTGAAATAGATTCTGAAGGTGAAGAGAATCTGTTAAAAGGAAAGATAACTGAGGATTCGGTTGTCTCTATTGAAGACAAAGAAGCTGAACCAAAAGAAGTTTCAGACCAGGAGAGTATCGAAAGGCAGAGAACAAGCTCTGAAGTAAGGAACAAAAATCCGAAATCTGGGAAGCTAGAGGTAATTGAGGAAGAAGAGGAGAACGAATTACCAAGTACCAGTGATGGAAGACAAAGTGAAGTTCCTGAAGGAGTGAAATTGCCGAATAGAGAAGTTCCTGAGTCAATTGAAATTTCAGACTACGAAACTGAAGAAAGTGACGTGGAAGGTGGAAGTGAAAACGGAAAGAAAAGGACTTGGAAGTCAGAATCAAATAATTCTGAACCAAAGAAGAAGTACGTGAGAAAAGCAGACTACTGGCCTGGTGGAAGATTGAGAGTAAGATTGATCAAAAAGCCAATAGAACAAGTTGAAGAAATCAGTAGTCAAAAGAGTCCAGGAAAAGAAGTTGGAGTTGGAAGAAAAATTGAAGTGATATCGAGAAAAGGGAAGAGAATAATTAGACCAAACCAGAAATACAAGTCTCCTGAGTGGACTTACTTAGTAATTCCACCTGTTATAGACATATATGATAGTAGTGAAGAAGAAAACGAAATCCAAGAAATTAGTGACAATGATTGAAGTACAGAATTATTAATTTGGCAAAAGGCTGAAGAAAATCTGTTAGTTGACACAAGGTCGAAAAAAAAAACTGTTTAGTAGAAGAAAACTTATGTATGACATAAGGTCGAAGAAATCTTGTTTAGGGTTATAAAAGAAAAATATATTTTAAAAGGGGGGTGTATATAAATTTTAAAATTTATTTTTATTTTTGAGGCTAAAACTAACCTAAAAATGCCATATGTTAAGGAGAACACTTCAAAATGTTCTGTTTTTAAAAGATGCTGTAAGATGACTCTGGTGTGTCTGCTCATTTTAGTTCTGCTCTGGTTGGTACTAGCTGTGATTATCCCTTTAGAAATGAATAGAGAATTACACAAAGTTAACATAACAAGCAAAGCTCTGGTTAGCCAAACTAAACATAGTGCATCTGCAAAAGTTATTGATCATCAGCCTAACATTCATCAAGATAAATCAATAGGTGATTTTTCAAGCAATACATTCACAAAGCTATTGAGTGAATATGTAAAGGTAATGGATGCAAAGGACTGCTATGTCTGTGTTAAGTTACCTGCTTCTGTTTCTGAGGGAGTAACATATAATATGCTTCCTCTCACTTATGCTGTTACATGTAGTGTATTAACTAGTTTATTTTATCAAACTGGTCGTTTAGAATATTACTATTCAAATTATGATGAAATTTTTGCTAATGTTAAGATTGATAATGCTTTAAATAAGCATAAGAAAGCAAAACAATTGAGAGAATATTTCCTTGTTACTAACGAACTCACTTACGAGTATGCTTATAAGAATAATCTAACATGTAAATTAAGTGCTGAAGGAAAGAAACTTTTGAATATGGTTGAGGAGAGAAGAGCAATTTATAAGAGAAATGAATTAGTCAAGCAGACTAAGTCATCCTTCTGGCAAAAAGAGGATGAGAAATTAAATGGCAAAATGCTTGAAAATATTGCAATTCACATAGACAAACCTATTAGTGGAAAACTTTGCATTAGAAGAGATAATACACTTTTTGATAATTATTTTGTAGGTGCAAGTAACTGTGAAGATACTTATCAGATTATGGGAGGTTGGGGATTTAAAGGTGGAAAAGATCCTATCTTCCCTGGAATTTATTTTGTTTGTGGTGACAAAGCTTACTATAACCTTCCAGACCATTGGTATGGAACTTGTTATGTGGGAATTGTTTTTCCTAAAGTGTTTCATGTTGACAGAGATTCAGAAGGATTGTTTAAAATTCATAATTATGTAAATAGAGCTAAAAGAGAAACTTTTACTGAAGTTCTGGGAGATATTTTTCAAGCTGTAATACCTTTTGTTGGTATAACCCTAAATGCAGGGAGAATCAGAAAATTGTCCACTATAGTTGATAGATTATCAACAGACACTGCTGATGGATTTCAATTAGTGAATGTTGAAGTTATTGCAATTAGATCCATGGTAATTCAAGATCGTCTTGCTTTAGACATACTTCTAGCAAAAGAGGGAGGAGTCTGTGGCATTTTACATGTCCAACATTGCTGTACATATATTCCTGATGAAAGTAAGAATATTGAAATGTATATTAAGAATATTACACAAATGCATTCAGAGATAATTCCTTTAGAAGAAGAAGATTTTACAGGGAAACTTTCAAAAAGGTTTCAAGCAATTAAAAACTGGTTTCATAATATCGGAAGTTCAATTCTTGGCAAGATTCTGGCACCTTTGATTATAATAGTATTCATTTTTATTTTGACTAAAGTAGGTTGTTTGTTACATAAAAGAAAGAAACAGTTGAAGGAAAAGAAGAGAATCTATAAACTCAGAAAAGAAGAGGAAAGGGAAATCGAGTTACAGGAGTTACATAGAGAGCGTCATGTTAATTGCAAAGATTATGCTGAAACAGACTTTTAGGTTTACTAATACAAATGAATTTGAATCGATTTCTTAAAATTTTAATTTACCAAAATTTTGAGTGCTGGTGTGGTGATTTGTTAATCACCAGATGAGGGAGTTGATGGAGCGAGATAGAAAACAAAATTTTGTTTAAACTCGCAAAGTCACATTTCCATAACATGAATAAAATTATTAATGATTTGTGATATGTCGTGCTAATACAACTTAGATTAAACTTTACACGTGGGGGGACTAACATGTGTGCTCATAAACGTGCATATTTGTTGCATCTTTTTGTTCGTGCAAAATAATAAAATAAAATATTGTTTTCGTTTTTGTCATTACTAACTGCTGCAAACTTAAAAGAAGCATGTGCTTGTTTTGCTTTTCCTTGTCTGTGTGATGTCAATTCTACTATTCTAGGTGCATATGGGTCTCATAGAAAAACGGAGACTGGTAAATATAAACGCTGCTTTATTTGTTTGCAATGGCTAGGTAACATTTTGATTAATCGGGTGGGTTAATTAATTAGTAAACCTTGGGGTGGATACAGAATATACTTTATTTCTTACATTAATACTTTTCTTGTGTTTGTTTTATACTAGAAAACATAAGTTGCCTGCTTTTGGGCCTAGTCATTTGAGCCGCAGAAAAAGAGCTAACCTATAATTCTGCAGAAAGTCACGAAACGCCCATTCTGAATTAAAACGATTATTGAAGCTGCATTCACAAAGCAAAAACTGATGAGCTGACATCATTCTGTCGGACATGGCCAAGGTCGAAAGTGAACATTTTGTCAGTCCTTAACTTGGCATCCGCGGAAGTTGTACCGAATGTCTATGGAAGCTGCGAGGATGACTTAATACAAAGTTGCAATCGCAGGAAGCTTCTGGCTTCACGTGGAAGAGACAATGGTCTTTGTAAGACATGATTTTGTGGAACTTTTTGAGAATCGGGTGACATGTCACTTGTCACTCTCAGCCAATGGGACGTCGAGGATTTCTGAAAACTTTCCTTTGCTAGTTTAGTTAGCGTAGAAAGGTATAAAAAGTCAAGCCCTTAGGGTTGGGCTGGCTGCTGCTTTCTGACTTTCCGATGAGGGTGATGTGCTGCTGGACTTTGCGTGGAGCACGTAAGAATCCTCAAAGAACTTTACTTTAATTTCTGTTTATTTAGCTCAGTTAGGGAAATAGGTTTTAGAAATGCTAAACTTTATATAATTTCTTTAAAAATTGATTCAATTGCTTAAATTGTATTTTTCTCATATTTCTTACCATCATGCTTGCTTTATTGCAAATAAATTTCATTTATAAAACTTTCAACTTATATACCATAATTTAGAAAATAAAATCTTACTTTTGACAAACAAGCTGGTCTTGGTTATTCAGAAGTGTAGGTTACCATTAGCTAGATCACGTCACCTATGGTGGTCGTTTAAATGGTTGGGTTTTATTCTAATGACAATATTCTTTCTGCAAATGTATAAATATGTATATAGTTTATAGATAATGTATATATAGATTTATTCTGACCACCTGATTCAGTAGGCCCAAAATATATCAGGTTCATAAATGGGTCCATATTTAGTATAGAATTTTGTTTACAGGTTATGAAGTTGGGTAGCGTAGTTTATGATATATTTTCTATAGCCCGCTGGATCACGCGCTCTATAGTAGACTCCCTCCCACTCGTTATGTGTTAGGTTTCTCCCCAGCTCCCGTTCCCAACTCACCTTGCTCGCATTATAGGTGTATTTGTGCTTCTGCATGAGTGTCTTGTAAAGGTCCGAGATCAGTTGTTTGTCATTGGTGCGGGAGATCAGCCAGTATTCGAATTTAGTCAGGTGTCTGTCAGCTGTCAACCTTACCATGGGATTGAGCGCCCAGTGCCTAACCTGTAAGTAACGGAGCCTTTCCGTCTCTGGCAGTTCGAATTCCTGCCTGAATTGTTGGAAGGGAATCACTCCTTCTGCGTCGGAGACATGATGGAGAGCCCGACAACCCGCAGGCCTCCAGCGTGCAAACGACTTCTCGTCCATCCCCGGGTGGAATTCAGGGTTCCCGACAATGGGTGTAAGGGGGGATGGAAGGGTGGTGAGTTCCTGACTGACCCCTACTCGGTCCCAGATCTCCAGGGGCACCCGTGTGATGAAGGATGCGTAGAGATTGAGTGGCCTGTGTTCCCGTCGCATAAAGGGGATTTCCTGCAGAGTCCGTCCTGCGATGGCCTGGTCTTGAAACAACCAGTGTTTCCCGGATTCCCATCGGACCCATTCCACCAGAAAGCGGAGCTGGGATGCTTGAAAGTATGTTGCTAAGTCCGGCATCCCAATTCCGCCCTGGTCTGGCGCCAGCATGGCGATCTGGCGCTTCAATCGGGGTTTCCTCCCGTTCCATATGAACTGTGACAGTTCTGACTGCATGTACTTCAACCAGCCTCGAGGTGGTGCAAGAGGGATCGTGCGGAAGAGGTATAAGATCTGGGGAAGAACCGTCATCTTAACAGCCGCCACCCTACTCAACCAGGACAACGGAAAATATTTCCATCGACCTAACTCGTGTCTGATTTTCTGCCTCAGTTTAGAGTAGTTGAGATCTACAGAGGCCTGAAGAGAGGGCGCCAGGTGAATCCCAAGGTATGGGACCGCGTCCGATGTCCACGGTATGGGGAACAGCGCCTGCAGTTGGGCGCGCGTTGCGGGAACCAGGGACAAGTCGAGGGCCACCGACTTGGTCATATTAACTTTAAAGCCAAAGACGCCGCCGAATTTCTCGAGACCCGCGACACACGCCGGCAGGGAACTCCGTGGGTTTGCGAGGGATATCAGCACATCGTCAGCATACAGGCTTATGGTGTGGATGTCACCCCCGAATTTGATACCCTGCACCTCCAGATCGGAGCGTAAAAGGTGTGCAAGGGGCTCCATATATAGGGTGAATAACTGGGGAGACAAAGGGCAGCCTTGCCTGGTGCCGCGCTCGATATCGAAGCGGGGCGACGTGTACCCGTTCACTCGAACTGTTGCTGTCGGAAATTTATAGCAGTTGAGCACCCTAGCTCGAAATTTCGGCCCCATACCTGCCTTCAGCAATACTTTCTCCAAGTAGGGCCAGTGTATCCTATCAAATGTCTTTTTGGCGTCAATGGCCAGCATCATGTATTCACCCTCAGTCCGCGCAGCTTTTTCCAGGAGGTGGAAGGCCCGTTTAGTGTTGTCTGAGGTCTGACGCTCGGGAATAAACCCGGACTGATCCGGGTCGATCAGTCCCCCCATATATGGTCCCAAACGGGAGGCGAGAATCCCTGTGTAAAGCTTGAGGTCAACATTCAAGAGGGAGATCGGTCTATACGCTCCACACTCCACAGGATCTTTACCTGGCTTAGGTATCACCGCAATAGACGCTTCCAGTAGGTCTCTATGGATCGCTCCATCCTCCGCAAAAGAGGTGAAGAGTCGGGTGAGTAACGGCGCCACTTGGTTACAGAATGTCTTGTAAAAGCTTACCGGGAAACCGTCTGGACCCGGGGTCTTGCCTAGTTTAAGCCGTGAGATGGCGGAGATGACTTCTTCCAGTCTGATGTCTCTCTCCAAGCAGTCTATTTGTTCCTGCGTCAACACCGGTAGGGGGATACCTGCCAGGAACTCAGTCTCCACCTCTGGGCTAGGGGGGTCAGCTGTGTACAGTTTTGCATAAAAATCACTGAAGGCTTCCGCTATGGCTTGGTTTCCGTCTACTGTGACGCCGTCGCTCCTCTTTATCTCTTGCACCTCCCTGCGCTGCGTGATTTCGCGAAGTTTATGAGCCAACAGACGCCCACACCTGTCTCCACCCGTATAATAAGCGTGGCGTAGTCGGAGCGCTGCGTATTCTGCTCTATCGAGATCGAGGGCCGCGAGTTGCTGGCGGACTGCTTTCAGTTGCCTCCATATCCTCGGAGCCCCCGTCCTCCGGTGCATCTGTTCTAACTCCCTGGTCTGCTGTGTGAGTTCTTCCCTCTTAGCCTGTCGTTGTGCATTTTCTGCAGTCGAGAGTGATATAAATTAACCCCTAAGAACTGCTTTCAGCGCGGCCCATTGCGTGGAAAGAGTGGTGTCGTTGTTGCTGTTATGTGTGAGATAGTCAGTGATCGCGCTTTGGATTTTGGCTAACACTGCTTCCCTCTGTAATAGTGAGTCTCGGAGGCGCCAAACCCTACTTGAGCGCTGTGTAGGTGGCATGGAGAGGATGACTTTCACTGGTGCATGGTCGGAAAGTGAAGCCGTCCCTATGTCGGCGCTGGTGGCAAGCGTTTTGGTAGCAGTGGAGACTAGCAGGTAGTCTAGACGTGCATATGTCTGATGGGCAGCTGAGAAATGTGTGTAGTCTCTTTCTCCAGGATGCAGCACGCGCCAAAGATCTATTAAACCTAAGTCCTGCATTCTGGCTTTGCCTGCCGTTGTGAGCGCTCCCACCTGTGTAGTGCGTTGACAGGACCTATCCAGAGTGTTGTTGAAGACCAAATTGAGGTCTCCACCCAAGACAATGTGACGGTCTGTGGTATCGGTGACCTCAGTGAGTGCTCTGTGAAGAAAGTGTTCCTGTCCATCATTGGGCCCATATATCGAGCCAATCGTAAAAGTCTTGTCACCTACAGCGAACCTGTATACCAGTAAGCGCCCCTTGATCTCAGTCAGCTTCCCCAGCACCTTCCCCCTGAACTTTTGCACCACCAGGATCGCAACTCCCGCCTTCTTATCCGGGCATGAGGAGAAAAATTGATGGGGAAATTTACAAGACCTCAGCCTGTAACAATCTTTATTCAGAAGGTGTGTTTCCTGCAAGAGGCATATGTCCGCCTTTGACTGTTCTAGCTGCAGCAGGATCTCTTTGCGCTTAACGGGATTATTCAGGCCGCGCACATTCAATGTGAGTATAGTTAGTTCATCATTCTTCATCTAGAGGTTCCAACCCGTTTCCTGCCCCTTGTGCAGCCCTAGAGTATCCTGGCCCGTTAACCCCCAACCTGCCCCTGCGCCGCGGCTCCAACCACTCTGCCTCTGAGCCGTCTCTACCAGCAATCGAACCATGGACCAAATTCCCTCCCCAACTCAAACTCCCCCCTTGCCCCCCCCCCCCATCAACTGTAAATTGTCATTGTCTCTCATCCAGGGATGAAAAGGGAAAAAGGTTAGTGCAAGGTAGTCTTACTAGTCTGTTCGGGAGCACCCTCCTGCCAACGGCCATGCGGCCAGAACGGACAACCAGATCAGTAGGCGCCTGCAAGTCTCTCATCCCGTGGGACCGGTGCCACTATCCGTGGCCACTGCATCCACTGCGGCTCGTTGTCCTGCTGCAATCTCCGTGGCCGGAGGCTTCTTGACTCGTTTCCGCCTTCGCTGTTGGCTCCATTGCGGCCTCCTCCCTTCCGACTCTGGCGCGGTTCCGTGGGCTCCAGCGTCGTCCTTCGGTACTTCTATTCCTAACAGCGTGCAGGCCTCGGAGACCGACCGGAGCTGATATTGTTTATTCTCCAATCTGAAAATGAGGCGAAAGGGGTGTCCCCAGCGGTATGTAACGTTTACAACGAAAATTTTACAACGCACTACCATTACAACGCAGGCATTACCACGCATACCATTACAACGCATTGCGCTGGGGGGCGCTCCAGGATAGGGAATAAGTTTAATTTTCTATCCAACACCTTCCCTAGTGTCCACGGGGACTGGAGTTGGAATAGAAAATTATACTTACCACTATCCAGCACCTCTAAGCGCTATGCGTTGTAATGGTATGCGTGGTAAAAACCGCGTTGTAAAGGTATGCGTGGTAAAAGTATGCATTGTAACGTCATACATCCGTCCCCAGCTGTATGGAATATTGTTCTGCTGCAGGTAGGATGTGACTGGCTTAAAAAGCCGGCGCTTGTGCAATGTGAGCGCCGCCAGGTCTTGGAAGAGCAACAGCGATGTACCTTGGAATGCAATCGGGTGTTTCTGGCGTGCTTTCTGTAGTATGTCCTCTTTGGTACGGAAGTCCTGAACACACACCAAAATGTCCGGGGGAGGCGCCGTCGCAGCGCGGGGTGGGCCGGTCCTGTGGGCCCTATCTAGCGGTAAAGGAGAGTCCAATGGCCGCCCCAGCACGTGGTTGAAGAGTTCTCTAGCGTAGCGGAACGCATCTTGGGTGGCCTCGGACATGGCCACGTTGTGGATGCGGATGTTATGGCGTCTGGAGCGATTTTCTAAATCTTCCAGGTGAAGTTGCAGATCCACCTGCTGGTCGTGTACTCGAATGATCTCCTGTTGCTGGGCAGCGAGCTCCTTCTCCCTTTCGTCGCTTTTGGTTTCTAGGTCCGCCACCCTTTCCCCTATGCCATCCATCTCACGCCGCACCTCCCGGATTTCGCTGGTGAACTCCATCTTGAAGGTCTGGATATCATCCCGCAGGGACGCAAAGAGGGACTCCAAAAAAGCCTTCGTAATGGGTTCCGCACCGTTGTCTGATCCAATTTCTTCGGGGTCGAGGCGACCACTTCCTTCTGTGGAGGGGTCTGCGACTTTGCGAACATCTCTTTCACTGTTTTGCCTCGGGGAGGTCGGCTCGTGGACATCCCGGGTCCCTGGCAGGCGGATCACCTGGTGTTCCGGTCTCCGTCTGCTAAACCGGTAGGGGCCGACCTTCACCGTGTCAGTGGCGTGGCACTGGGCCTTCACGGGACCGGCGTACACCCCCGGACAATCCAGCGCGAATCTCCCACCTCAGTCCGTTTCCAAGCACAGTCGCTCTTCGTTGCGCGCTCATCTCGGCTCCGCTGTGGGTAGTCACCCCTGCTCCGCCTTGGTGTGCCTCTCCTTCCCTCAGTGTACTGGCTGGCGTCCTCCGGGCCTCCTCTATTTTGCGGCACTCCTATTGTAGTGCCCGAGATGCTTCCTGCCTCTTAAGCTGTCAGGGGGGTGCGGTACTGTGCCCCTGACGTTTCTAGCCTTGTGCCACCAGTCGATGCAACTCGCAGAGGGCCCCACAGGAACGGCTGGGCCCCGATCAGGGACGCTTCAATGTGGGTGCCTCAGCCACCTCCGGGCCGATATGCCCGTCGAGTGAGCCCCCTGCCCTCCAGTAACTCCCCACTGCTGCGCCTCGGGACTCACCGCTATTACGCTCGTGCCCTCCGGTCCTGGGTACACCTCCGGCCTGCCTCCCGGCCTGGCGCCTCCCCCGGCTTCCGGGCTCCGCGACGTCTGTTAGCAGCTCCGTCGTCCACTGGGCCCACACCTCAGCTCCGCCGGCTTACAGGTAGCCTCCGCAAACGCCGTGGGTCTTCTTTCCGCTCTCTGGCAAGCGCTGCTGTCGCCCGCCGCAAGCCGCACTACCCCCGCCGAGAAGGGAGCCTCCTCCCGGCTGCGCTCCTCGTCCGAGGTCGGCTTCGTTTTCGGAACGGCGGGGGGGATGGACGTATCGCGCTCTCGGGGCTGCAAATGTCCGGGTCCGTCGCGCGTTGCTCCTTCGCCGATACCCTCGGGTCCGCTCAGTTTAAAAGACGGTTCCGACAGTCAGAGGCCCCACACTGCGGGCACGGAGGCGCCGGAACCGGTGCTAAAACAGGGCCGTTGGCAGGAGCAGTGGCGATGCTCGTCCGCTCACTCCGCCATCTTGGCCACGCCCCTCCCCCATCTGTTTTTGAGGGACTTCAGTGGCCCCTGAGTATTTTCAAATCAGTGTGCCATATGTTAGCGATATAAATTTATGTCAAATCTGTCCATCCACTAACCGCCTCTCCAATGGGGAATCCTACTGGATCTCCTCATCTGAGTCTATGCTGTGGATAAGAGCATGTCTAAGTTGTTTGTACTTTAATCACTATGTAGATGACATTTTATACTCCCTTCGGAGATGTTCAAATGTGACAACCCCATTGGCATTTAATATATGTGGGCAATAGTGCTGAGACCTATTCTGTTCAAAACAATAAAATGTGCCTGAGTCTCTATTTCTTTCAAGCCTTTTTTTACTTTTAGCTAATAAGCCAAACACATTTCTTTATGTTTGTACTTGCATTTTATTTATACGTTTTTTAGGAACTATTTTCTGCTTTGTCATACATTTTTTTCCAAGGAAAAGGAAAAATAGTGCATACTTTACAAATAATACAAAAAATATGTCAAAAAATCAATCTGCAATCATTTACACTACACATACTGTGCTATACATACTACATTACAATATCTATATAGAAATACAACATTATAACATTTATGACCTTAAGTGAAAGTTATACAATGAATCAATCAATTTTATAGATTCTCAAAATCCATAAGAGCATAGAATCATTGAACATTCAATTATTCCAAATTGGAAAAAATCCCTTATTTATCTGTGCTCTTTTTGATGTGCCGACGTATTTCAAGTCATAGATACCCAATTTCTAGACTCTCATCAGGGCTCTCTGATTGTCTGTGTAGAATGTATAAAAAATAAAGAACATTTTGAGTGAAGAAAGACATTTTTATTAAAGAAAGTAGCTTTGTTTTCTACTTATTTAAACTCACTCTTACTTTAACTCTCTTTGGGGCATATGTAGGTAATTTCCATTTTGCGATTCCCAAATAGCGATTTTTAACCCCTTCCACGCTGATGACGAGCTGGGCTCGTCATGAGGTAGCCTCCTGGTATGCTGATGACGAGCCCAGCTCGTCACGTAAAGTGCGGTTTCGCATATCTCCGCGTACGAGCGGAATTCCGCCCGCACGCATGCGGTTAAGGAATCGCTATTTGAGAATAGCAAAATGGAATGTAGGTAAAAATGCGCAATTTTTTTGCGAATCCCTAACATTCCTTATTTGCGATTAACAAATTGCGAATCGCAATTAAGGAATGAGTGTCCCATTCATTCCTATGGGCCAAAAGGCCCATAGGAATGAATAATCATACATTCTCAAATTGCGATTTTCTGTGTGAAATACGCAATTTGAGAATCGCAATTCCAAGGGTACCAGGGTGTCCAAAGGACACCTGTTGCACCCCTGGAATGTGCCTGTAAGTACATGTGGCGCACATACATGCCCTAAGGGCATGTCTGTGGCCACATGGCACTTTGAATTTTTAAAGAAAATGAATTTTTGAAGGAAATCGCAAAATACCATCTACTTGAAGTAGGTGGTATTTTGAGATTCCTTATGCAAAAATAGCAATTTTTAAAGCACCCCTACATAGCATTTAAGGAATCGCCAAATTGCGATTCCTTAAATGCTATAAGCAAAATAAGGAATCACAATTTTTGCGATTCCTTATTTTGCTAATTGGCACCTACATATCAAAACGCCGTTTGCGATTCGCAAACGCCGAAATTCACAGAATTTCGGCATTTGCAAATCGCAAACAGCTACCTGCATATGCCCCTTTGTACCTTAGGAGATGTAACTATTCCTCATCTGTTGTCCACCAGTGGCTCTCTGCTTATTCCTTTCAGCTGTTTGCTTTTCTTTAAATAGATGATTCTCTGTTAAAAACACAGTGAATAATACCAGTGATATCTACATTTAACGCTTCTACTTATATAGGAACCTATTTTGCCTATAACATAACTATTACGATCCCGTCCTCGAAGTGTGGTGGTCTACTTCATTATTTCAATATGGCTGCAGTAACCTTTTTTTTATAATGTTCACTCGTTCTTCAATTATATTTGGGCACACTCTCCCTCAGTCTGTATTGGGAGAAAACTTTATTTACAATGTGCTGAGCTGAAAGTTCTTACTATTGTATTGGAACAGTTGGAGAAACGCCCAAATATCATTGAAGAACGAGTCAACATTATAAAAAAAGGTTACTGCCAGTTTCCAGCTGTAATTCCTTGACATGCATAAGTTCCCTTTCCCAGATACTTCATCTTGAACCCAGGTCCCCAAAAGGCTAGTCTGCAGGCCTCCTCCTGCTTTGAGCCTCTACAACATAAGGCTCTCCAACCACCTCCTGGAACTAGCTGTGGTGAGTTCCTGACCCCTAAGTGGTGCCCTTCAGGTCCTGGATCCATGGTGTGGCTCAGCACTCTTAAAGGCAAGCTTGTGAGCTCTTTGCAACCGCAAGCGGGTCCAATCTCATTGTGTGACTGCACTGCACGCACTATAAAGATGCATGATCCGTTGCCAGCCTGTCTCTTCACACATGAGCATTGACAGCCTGTCTGTGATGCCCAGCCTTCTCTTCGTGCCACACCGACAACTGCCTGTAACACTCTCCTTCATCCATGTGACCCTCTCCAACATGAACAGGATTCTTTTTTTAATTTTTATTTTTTTTATTGAAGAAACATAAATACAACGAAACAATCAAACTTCACAAGGCAGGGACATAATAATACATTGACATGTGTCCGTGTGGGCGGAGCTCAAGGGCTAAATCAGTATAGCACCATCGGAGAGAACGGAGGGTAGGCGCGGACAAGGAAACAAGCAAACAGAATATAATAGATGACGAGTGAATGCCAATTAGGGGGACAAAGACACGTCAATGGTTACATCGTGTGGGGGAGTACATATAATACCACGGTAAGCATTCCACTGGGACCAAATTCTACCCCATTTCTTGGGGCGTCCCCTGGAAAGGTACACTGTTTTCTCCCGGAACATGCACCAGTCCATGTTGTCCTTCCACGTGGACAGGGTAGGTGGTCTATGCGAACCCCAGAGCTGGGCAATGTCCCTCTTCGCAACCATATTTCCAAGAGTCGCCCATGTGATCTGAGTTGAGCTGTAGTCATTAGGCTCCCAGACATTCAACAGACAACGCCTGGCCTCGGGCAGCAGGGACACACCCGTGACACTCTTCATGACTTCATGCACTCGAGACCAGAATCTGACCACCTTTGGGCATTCCCACAATATGTGGAGAAAAGAACAAGACATCCCACAGCCACGCTTACATAGCCCATCCAAAGAAAAATCCATTCGAACCAGGCTAGGCCCAGTGACATACACTCAATGAAGTATCTTCAGTTGGACGAACCGCAGTCGGGCAGGAATGGCGGCCTCCTTAGGAGAGGACAGTGCAGACTGCCAGTCCTCATCGTCCAATTCAAGTCTGTCAGCACCCCACGAAGCCCGGAGGCGGACCAGCAAGTCAGCTCTGTTATTAATGAGTTTCTTGTAGATGAGAGAGATCGTGCTGTCGGGCATGTGACCATCCAAAATACGATCCTCCAAAGGGGAAGACTCAGGGATATCGACACCCGCTGCAAACACAGACAACAGAGCGTGGCGGATCTGGGCATACCTAAAGAATTCAGTATCGCCAAGCTCATACTCAACTCGCAGCACATCAAAGGACTTAACGGTACCCTTCGACCACAAATCGCCCAATCTGCTAATACCGATCATATCCCATTTATCAAATCCTTTCGTTCTCCACAGATGGCCCAAGCATTCCGAATCATACAAAGGGGTGGCTTGAGTAAATCTACCCCGCCAGCCCAAAGCCGCATTAGCATCATGCCACACTCTCACAGCAATCTTGGTGGGACCGGTCAGTGCTCCGCGGAGACCACCAGAGTACAACGCTCTGCTGAAGGTCCCCCCTGGCAAAATAAATCTATCCATAGAGAATGCCGGGGCAGGGCCCAGTGCGTAGGTCGCGTGGTTAATTGCACTCAGCTGAGATGCCCAATAGTAACGCCTGATATCCGGGAGGGCTATCCCGCCATCGTACCAGGGAAGAGTGAGCTTAGAAAGGGCGATACGGGCACGCCCATCCCAGACCAGTTGTCTCTGCAGGCTCTCCACTTCACGAAAATAACCCGAAGCAATCGGGCCAAAAGAGTTCTGGAGTGCATACAAAAATCGGGGCAAGGACATCATTTTGAAAAGCGCTGCTCTGCCGAGGGGCGACAGCGGCAACCTACGCCAGCGAGCCACATCAAGCTTGAGCCGCTGAAGGGGGGGCAATAAATTGAGTTCATAACACCTGCGGGGTCCAGGGAAACTTAAATCCCCAAGTACCTGAAACCAGTCTCCGTCACTTGAATCGGAAATCTACGTGGCAGTGGAGGGAGATCTCCAGCCAAAACGTAGACGCAGGATTTAGCCCAATTAATAACGAGACCGGAGTTCCTACCGAAGGAAGTAAGAACATCAAAAAGCACATTAAGGGACTTTTTAGGGGAGGTGAGGTACAGTAGGATGTCGTCTGCATATAGCGAGACACGATCCTCAAAGTCAGGGGACCACCGGATGCCCCGCATAGAAGGTTCCCAGCGGAGCCACGCCGCCAGCGGCTCGAGAGCGAGAGCAAACAGCAGGGGGGACAGCGGACAGCCCTGACGGGTGCCCCGCCCCAGCGCAAAAACGCAAGACACTCGTCCGTTAACAACCACCTGGGCCAGGGGGTTCTCATAAAGGAGTTGCACCCACGCTATGAAGCCCGGCCCAAACCCGAATTTCGAGAGGGCCGCCCAAAGGTAGGGCCATTCGATAGTGTCGAAGGCCATGGTAGCGTCAAGAGAGGCCAAAATGGCCGGTTCAGTAAGCGTCTCAGCTCTCGCGAGAAACCCGTGGAGTCTGCGCAGATTCAAAGCTGTGTTGCGGTACGGGATAAAACCGGATTGATCTGGATGGATCAGGTCTCCGATCACGGCTACCAAGCGATTAGCCAGTAATTTGGCCAAAATTTTGGGCTCGGCGTTGAGCAAAGAAATTGGTCTATACGAAGTACAGCGATCCCGAGGCTTACCCTCCTTGGGAATGACGACAATGGTAGCAAGTCGTTGGTCGAAAGGGAGGGAGCCAGAGTCCAGGGCCTCGAGAAACATGTCTCGCAGATAAGGCGCCATTTTGTCGGGTCGCAGTTTGTACAATTCAATGGGCAAACCATTGGGGCCCAGCGCCTTGCCCGAACGGTGGGAACGGATAGCCATCGCGACTTCATCAACTGTAAGCGGAGCATCCAGGAGGTCTCTGTCAGCGCCAGAGAGGCAAGGCAAAGCAATGTCTCGCAACAGTAGACGGGAGTCATCCTCATCCCTGTCACAAACAGAGGTGTACACAGTCTCAAAGTGATCCGCAAAACACTGAACGATCCCAACGGGATCAGTGACACACTCACCATCAAGCTTCTCAATCACGGGGACCACACGATTCACTCTCTCCTTTTTATCCAACCACGCTAGCAGTTTACCCGCCTTATCACCCACATCATACAATCGTCCCTGCTGCTCTCTGTACATCACTTTCGCAGCATCCGTCACAAGAGCCCTGTAGTCAGCTTGTTTCAAAGCAAGGGAGTGCAGCGTAGTACTGGATACGCCCAGCCGGAGGTCGTCCTCCAGAACTGATATCTCGGATTCCAAGCGCGCAACCTCCACATTTGCAGCCTTTTTAGCAGCGACAATCAGGGATAAGGACTGACCACGTACAACAGTTTTAAATGCTTCCCACAATGAAACAGCAGAAGAAACAGACCCCACATTGTCATCAAAATAATGGTCAATGACTTTAACAAGATCAGAGCGGGTCTTGGGGTTCTGAAAGTACCACGGGTTAATAGGAGCTATTCTACCCTCATCGCCCGCCCCTACCACATACCGGAGCCACAAGGGGGAGTGATCGGAAATACCCCTAGTGAGCTGACGAATTTCTCTGATGGAGGAGGACTGGACCGCCGGCATTAAGAAATAGTCCAATCTAGAAAGACTACCGTGTGCCCCAGAGTGAAAGGTGTATTGTAACTGTGTAGGGTGTAGCAGTCTCCAGGCGTCGACAAGCCCGAAGGTCTCTATCAGATCACTCAACCACCTTTGCGCCCTAGGTAATTCTCTGGGAGGATGACGATCAAAAGCGCCGGAGACAACCGAGTTAAGATCTCCACCCAAGATCAGAAGCCCCTCAGGAAGATCCAATAGAAGTCTACACAGATCAGCATAGGTTGAAGCCTGCAGGCCCGGGGGGACGTAGACTGAAAGTATGGACACGGTCTTCCCCTCCCACCTCCCAGTGAGCACCGCATAGCGCCCCCTGTCGTCAAGTCGTACCGCATCAACTGCGAAAGGGAGAGAGGATCGAATAAGAATACCAGCCCCCCTAGACCCAGAAGTAAACCCCGCGTGAGCCACCAACCGATACCCGCGCCTATGCAGCGCCTGACAAGCGTTGCCTATTAAATGCGTCTCCTGTAGGAGGACGATATCGGGGGAATGACGCCTAAGGAACCGCAAAACAACACTGCGCTTAATCCTGTCCCCTAATCCATTGACATTCCAGGATAACAGTCTCAACTCGCCGCCCCCCATCCCCGAAAGGTAGAAAGAGCAGGTCCCACATAGAACACCACAATCAATACAGAAATGAAAAACAATACGATGCCTCGTGAATTAACAAAAACACACACACACACCCCCCCTCACCCCCCAACTGAACCATGTTACTCCCCCCACCCTGCACCCCTGGGTAAGACTAATAAGCCACCCCAACTTGCAGTGTGCCTGTCGCCCCATTACTAACTAGCTGCGCAAAGAACCCAGGAGGAGGAAGAGTCCCCATTCACCCCCGCCACCCCCAGGCTGATCTAGGCCTAACAAAGACCCAAGTCCAGACTCAGCTGACACAGCAAGAAAGTGCAGACGCCGGGATCCACCGGTGAAGTCCTCATTCAGCCACACCTCCGTCGGCTCCTCCAGGGTGCCCGGCACGTTCGTTTCCCTTAGGCAGGGAGTCGAGCCAGTCACTGACATTATCAGGGCGAGTAAAAAAGAAGACACGTTCCCGGTATTCAATCCGAAGCCTGGTAGGGAACAACAAGGAGTATTTAAGACCCAAGTCCCGCAATCGCTTCTTAACTCCCTGAAATCCAAGTCTTTGCTTCTGGACAAGCGGTGAAAAGTCAGGATAAAAGGAAACGGAGACATTTTCAAAGTTAACTGGGCCCTTGTCCCGTGAGGCCTGTAAGACAGCGTCCCGGTCTCTAAAGTGGAACAACCCGGCAACAATGGGCCTGGGGGGGCACCTGGCTGAGCCTTTCCGCCGGGAACACGATGAGCGCGCTCGACCGCAAAGAACTTACTCAGTCCAGCGGGAGACAAATGGTTAGCAATCAAGTCCTCTACCAAGAGATCGACCCCCTCAGCCTCTGAATTCTCCGGGACACCAATAAGGTGCACATTGTTGCGGCGGGCCCTATTTTCGTAGTCCTCGAGACGACGAGCCAGCAGGTCGTGCGAGGAACGTAAATTGGCGATCTCAGTCTGGGCCTCCGTGACATCCGCGGTGAGACTGGAGGTCTTCAGGCCCAATGACTCAACCCTTTCATTAGTCTTCAACAGATCCTCTCTACTCAGCGTAATGTCGACGGCCACAGTGTCGATCTTAGAGGCCAAGGCCTCGTATTGCTGTCCCATAGGGGCCTGCATATTGGCTATGGCTCCCATGACGTCCTGCAATGATGGGTCCGAGGACGTCGGAAAGAGGGTCTTGGAGGTATCCGAGGCACGGCCAGAAGCGCCGGGCGACCCCTTGACCTGTGAGTAGTGGTCCATGATGTTAGTCTGGCTTTGGCCACCACGGAGAGGTTCCTTAGTCTTGCGTTTCTCAAGGGGCTGCCCGGTAGCCATTTTGGAGAAGGGACCCCGAGGGGGCCCTCGCGACCTGGTGAAAATGGCCGGGCGCAAAGTGTCCAGACAGTTGACAAGACCAAATCCGAGTGTCGCAGGGACGAAGGGGCCGAGGCGAGGGCAAATAATCAGGCCAGCACCAGACGAAGAGGAGACTGCAGGGCCGCCCAAGGTGGTGAAAGGCTGCACCCCAATCAGAGCCAGGAGCAGAAATCGAAACCGAAAGTTAAGAGGGGTCGACCCGAAGGGGACCCCGGCAGCTGTTGTTGATCAACTACTCCACGGCGCAGGCAGCAATCGAGCCCCCGGTCCGCCTCGGGGTGGGCCTCAAAAAGTAAAGACGATGCAAAAGTGGACCCCAGCGTCCAAATTCGATTTTTCAAAGTGTCCGAAGATCAGCAAGGATATGCGAACAAAATCCCGTCCTCGAAATCAGGATGTTGCCAGGATAATCGTGAGGGGCGGCGCGGGTCCGGGGAGCTCTGTGCTCACGCGACCATCTTGGATGCCCGCAAAGCTCCTCCCGTGAACAGGATTCTTGGCACAAAACTTGAGAAGGTAAACCTTCAGCTGAACTAACCTGAGACTGTATCCGACCTGCACTCCATTGCAGTTGGCCTGAACTTTTAACTTTATCCTGGTTCAGCACACCCAGATAGTCGCAGTTCGCTCTATTTTTCACTTTACTCTTTAAAAATTCATAACTCTGGTTCTACTGATTGGAATTTTGTCATTTTAGTATTGGTTTATTTACTAAATTAAGTTGTAAGTGATATGGATTCCTTTTTAGCTGGTGTTTTGACTATTTTACTGTTTGAAGTGTTGCACAAATACTTTACGCATTGCCTCTAAGTTAAGCCTAACTGTTCTGTGCCAAGCTACCAGGGGGTGAGCACAGGTTCATTTGGGGTTTGTTTGTGCCTTAGCCTGACAAGGATTGTGGTTGCTGGTTGATCAAGGTTCACACCCCAGCCAACCAACAACCCAACTTCTTACTTTATGTGACACACCAGATGGCCACCTTCTCTTTGAATCTTGTGATCACTTTTTGGTTGTGTGTGAATGAGAAGCATCACGAGAGGCCCTTTTTGTATCCAGTCTCTCATTTTTTTTCTGAAAACATTGAAAGAAGTGTTCACAATCTGGTTTTTGATCTGAAGATATTGAAAGAAGTGTTCACAAGATGGTTTTTGATCTGAAGCTGTGGAAGGAAGTGCGCCCAATAAGGGCACACTGTCCAACTGCTACATATGCAGTGGAAAATCACAGAAACGGTGAAACAATGAAGTCACTTCTTTACCACCATATCCTGTGCTTAACAGAAGGAACATTCTGTAGCTCTGATTAAAACGGGACTGGTAACCATGTTTTTTCTGCAAACTCTTTTTTGAGACCAAACAGTATTAGCAAGCCTGGCACAAATTGCATCTACCGTGAGAGAATTTCATCTCCCATTAGCAGAGAGAATACTTCATGAAAATCGTGTGTACAAATTGTAAGCAGTTTTGGTTTTCGCTCACCTGTACAGCATAAAATAATAATCAAAATTACACGTAATTCCCCATTTTCAGTGTGGCAAATCTGGATGGGGAGTAAATGGCTGTTTAGTTATGCTCATTTGTAGTGGGTCTCAGCAGCTTGGGATTGTGAATAGTACATGTACTACTGTAAAATTTCAGTAGAAAGCACAGTTCATATAGGAAAGAGGATTTTTGTACATTTCATTTCTCCTGGAGTTTAGTAGATTAAGTAAAATAGACCTTTCCCAGGGGTCTGCTTCCTTCAACACTTTAATTGCATGTGAGATTTAGTTCAGCTCTACAGAGTAGTAGTAGTATAAGGCTTTATTTCGATAAAAACATATCTTAAAAGCGTGGCATTATGCAATAATTTAACATCACTACAGAGTAGCCCTGAGATACGTGTAATCATCTACTCCTTTCTCTAGTTCCTAGCATCATAAAACCACACAGTTTAGCATACATATCCAGTGACCCAATGTATGCAATCCTGGACTATTCAGAGTGACTTTGAGTGCCAACCAGTGCTGCATGTCGAGTTACATTTCTGAATATTCGTGTCTTCCATGGACCTTGCTGATTTATAAGACCACATAAGGGACACTGCGTATCAGGATCCAGATTTATCGAAGTATTGTGTTGACCTTGTGTCACGCAGGGTGATGCAAGGACAATGAAATCCTTAACTCAGACTTATCAAGCCAAGCATGGCCAACTTGTGTGGACCTGCATGTCTTGGTATATCTGGAGTAACGTAAGGCAGCACAAGTCACTGCCTTGCATTACTCAGAGCCGGTAGGGCTATACATAGGTGAACAGTGGGTGTTCACACGCGTCCACCCATGTATTTTGATGCATTCCCAGATTTACCAAGACAGGCACACCTGAGAATGCATCAAAATACTATGATTCTTCTTAGAGGAACAACGAGGAGAAATATTTTTATTTATCCTCGTTTTTTCTTCTTTCTAAGTGTAATGCATTTTGCTGCACACTTAAAGGAAAACACCTTAAAGGATTTTTTGTGTGCAGGAATGTGTCCCTTCATGCATGAAAACAATCCTGCGACAACGCAGGCAACTTTGCACTATGGCATGGGGCATGAGTGCCTGTGTTGGCGCTAAGCAGCACATAGTGTGCCAGAGCAGATAAAGAGTAGAAATACTCCATAAGCTGCTCTCTCCATTTGATGCAGTGCAGCAAGCTGTCTTGCTGTGTTCTGCTGCGTCAGAAAATTATAAATGTGGTCCATGGTTTTGTTAATTTTGGACTAGATGGTTTTATCATAGCTGCAACTTTTGTACTTGCGAATCATGCCACTTCAGTATAGAGCACTGTCATTTCACATTTTTTCCTACCTTCTGAGAGCTCTCTGGGTCTACTGTCACTTACTTGTTGCATGTATATATGTATATGCTATTTCTATAGCTTGAACCTCAACAAAAAACAGAACTGTAATGTACATGATTGAAGGCAAGCTTAAAGTCAGCGAGTAATAGGAGAGTAATCTGAGTTGTGGATGTTTAAGACATTGTGGTGCAGTATGCTTTAAAGAGGTGAGTCTTCAACTCTTTCCTAAATAGAAGCAGTGTTGGCCTGAGGGTTACCCTGATGGATATGGGGATATATCCTGGGTGCTTAGATAGAAAATATCTGTTGTCTTGTTTTTCTGTTTTACACTTCTTAGTCTGCAGTCTGATGTTGTCCTGGCAATGGGTGTGCCAAGAAACATTAGAGATGGTGAGCTATTTCGCAAGATAAGCTGGAGTGCTGGTAGAGATGGATTTGCAAATGATGCCGCTGATTTTGAAGGTTGTGCAGGCTGGCAAGGGGAGCCAATGGAGTTCGATCAGGATGGGGTGATGTTGTCATATTTCTTCAGTCCCTGGATGACACTTGCAACAGCATGTAGGATGCCCATAAAGGTGCCAGTGTAGAGTCTGGAAAGCCATGGAATATGGCATTACCATCATCCAGATACAAAAGTAGAAGGGATGGAACAGCAGTTCTGAAGCCGCTCTCTGAAAGAAATGGTTTGACTTTTTTTAAGCATGTTGATGGTTGTTATCCTTGCCGGAAGTGTTTTCCAGAGCTCTGTCATTTTTAATGGTGAAGTAGGATCACCCTATGAACCTCTTCTTGTCAACTCATGTAATCAGTAGTAGTGCCAGTTGAAATCAAAGAGCCGGATTCAAAAAGTTAAACTTATACTTTTGTTTCAGTTTAATATTTGTGGATGTTCACAAACTACAAAGGGGAAATATATGTTGGCAGGATGGGTCATCTCTGACATAATATGGAGGCAAAGCTGTCATCTACCATTCTTCCACATCATAGAGGCTTTACTTGAACACACTCACAAAGGATTTGACTCTAGTCTTTTGTGTCCCCTGGCAAGATGGGAGCAGGGCAGGGAGGTAGCAAAATTCAAGCACCTCTGGGGGTGGAGCCCTCTAGAACCTTCTCCTACTTCAAAGCTGGCATCAAGGATAAATAGTGGACCCCCAGACCAAGCCCTTCAGTACACCTCTGGACCTGTGGAAGACTCAGAAGAATCATATGCTGCTCTGCAAGGAACACTATCTCAAGAACTGGAGGCAAGGGTTGACATCTAGGTTTGTAATTTCTGGATATGAAGCTTGGACGATCGACTCCGGAAGCTGGATGTGCCCTCTAAGAAAACCACTAGGAGGACAAGCATGATCATTAGACCTGTCAGCCTTACAGTGGTCTTTCCCCCAACGTTTTGCCTGCTTTGCCTCACTTTTTGCTGAACTGTTTTGTTGGCCCTAGGACTCTGAGCACTTTACCGCTGCTAACTAGTGCTAAAGTGCATGTGCTCATTCCTCTATAACATGGTAAATTTGGTGTATCCACAGTTGGTATATTTAGTTTACTTGTAAGTCCCTAGTAATGGCACTATACGTGCCCAGGGCCTTTAAATCAAATACTACCAGTGAGCCTGCAACATTGATTGTGCTACCCACTGTCTCAGGCCTGCCACTGTAGAGCCTGCATGTGTAGTTTGACTGCCATGTCAATTTGGCATTTAAAACCCTTTGCAAAAACAACAGTTGATGGACAGAATTCAGAACAATGTCATACGTTCAACCCAGTACAGACATCTGGGCCTAAATCCATCGTTCTTTGCACTCCACATACTCCAGTTCAGACATGGCCATATGCAAATCAGCCTTGACCCTGTGCCTCATGGGAACAGTCCAGCCTGAACTACCAAGCCATGGCTTCCGTGGACCGGAATCAAGCATCCTAGGGCCGGTTTCTGGCTATCAGCCATCATCAGCCAGGACAGCTTGACTCCAGTGGTGTGGAGAGCACGGGGCTCACGTCTGAGCGTGCCCGTCCCACTCGGGGTGACAAAAAAAACAGTTGATGGACAGAATGCAGAACAATGTCATACATTCACCCCAGTACAGAGATCTGGGCCTAAATCCATTTTTTTTGCACTCCACACAACCCCAGTTCAGACATGGCCATATGCAAATCAGCCTCGACCCTGTGCCTCATGGGAACAGTCCAGCCCGAACTGCCAAGCCATGTCTTCCCTGGACCGGAACCAAGCATCCTAGTACCAGTTTCTGGCTATCAGCCGTCATCAGAATGCAGAACAATGTCATACATTCACCCCAGTACAGAGATTTGGGTCTAAATCCATCGTTTTTTTGCACTCCACACCACCCCAGTTAAGACATGGCCGCATGCAAATCAGCCTTGACCCGGTGCCTCATGGGAACAGTCCAGCCCGAACTGCCAAGCCATGTCTTCCCTGGACCGGAATTAAGCATCCTAGGACCGGTTTCTGGCTATCAGCCAGGGTAGCTTGACTCCAGTGGTGTGGAGAGCACGTGACTCACGTCTGAGCATACCCGTCCTACTCGGGGTGAAAAATGCAAAAACAACAGTTGATGGACAGAATGCAGAACAATGTCATACATTCACCCCAGTACAGAGATCTGGGCCTAAATCCACACCACCCCAGTTCAGACATGGCCATATGCAAATCAGCCTTGACCCTGTGCCTCATGGGAACAGTCCAGCCCAAACTGCCAAGCCATGTCTTCCCTGGACCGGAATCAAGCATCCTAAACCGGTTTCTGGCTATCAGCCGTCATCAGCCAGGATAGCTTGACTCCAGTGGTGTAGAGAGCACGGGACTCACATCTGAGCATACCCGTCGCACTCGGGGTGACAAATGCAAAAACAACAGTTGATGGACAGAATGCAGAACAATGTGATACATTCACCCCAGTACAGAGATCTGGGCCTAAATCCATCATTTTTTGCACTCCACACCACCCCAGTTCAGACATGGCCATATTCAAATCAGCCTTGACCCTGTGCCTCATAGGAACAGTCCTGCCCGAACTGCCAAGCCATGTCTTCCCTGGACCGGAATCAAGCATCCTAGAACCGGTTTCTGGCTGTCAGCCGTCATCAGCCAGGATAGCTTGACTCCAGTGGTGTGGAGAGCACGGGACTCACGTCTGAGCATACCCGTCCCACTCGGGGTGACAAATGCAAAAACAACAGTTGATGGACAGAATGCAGAACAATGTCATACATTCAACCCTGTACAGAGATCTGGGCCTAAATCCATCGTTTTTTTGCACTCCACACCACCCCAGTTCAGACATGGCCATATTCAAATCAGCCTTGACCCTGTGCCTCATTGGTACAGTCCAGCCCGAACTGCCAAGCCATGTCTTCCCTGGAACAGAATCAAGCATCCTAGTACCGGTTTCTGGCTATCAGCAGTCATCAGCCAGAATAGCTTGACTCCAGTGGTGTTCAAGAGCACGGGACTCACGTCTGAGCATACCCGTCCCACTCGGGGTGACAAATGCAAAAACAACAGTTGATGGACGGAATGCAGAACAATGTCATACATTCACCCCAGTACAGAGATCTGGGCCTAAATCCATAGTTTTGTTGCACTCCACACCACCCCAGTTCAGACATGGCCATATGCAAATCAGCCTTGACCCTGTGCCTCATGGGAACAGTCCTGCCCGAACTGCCAAGCCATGTCTTCCCTGGCCCGGAATCAAGCATCCTAGGACCGGTTTCTGGCTATCAGCCATCATCAGTCAGGATAGCTTGACTCCAGTGGTGTGAGGAGCACGGGACTCACGTCTGTGCATACCCGTCCCACTCGGGGTGACAAATGCAAAAACAACAGTTGATGGACAGAATGCAGAACAATGTCATACATTCACCCCAGTACAGAGATCTGGGCCTAAATCCATCCTTTTTTTGCACCCTACACCACCCCAGTTCAGACATGGCCATATGCAAATCAGCCTTGACCCTGTGCCTCATGGGAACAGTCCAGCCCGAACTGCCAAGCCATGTCTTCCCTGTACCGGAATCAAGCATCCTAGGACCGGTCTCTGGCTATCAGCCATCATCAGCCAGGATAGCTTGACTCCAGTGGTGTGGAGAGCACGAGACTCACATCTGAGCATACCCGTCCCACTCGGGGTGACAAATGCAAAAACAACAGATGATGGACAGAATGCAGAACAATGTCATACATTCATCCCAGTACAGAGATCTGGGCCTAAATCCATCGTTTTTTTGCTCACCACACCACCCCACTGTTGCTTTTGTCACACCGAGTGGGACGGGTATGCTCAGACGTGAGTCCCGTGCACTCCACGCCACTGGAGTCAAGCTATCCTGGCTGAAGACGGCTGATAGCCAGAAACCGGTCCTAGGATGCTTGATTCCGGTCCAGGGAAGACATGGCTTGGCAGTTCGTGCTGGACTGTTCCCATGAGGCACAGGGTCAAGGCTGATTTGCATATGGCCATGTCTGAACTGGGGTGGTGTGGTGAGCAAAAAAATGATGAATTTAGGCCCAGATCTCTGTACTGGGGTGAATGTATGACATTGTTCTGCATTCTGTCCATCAACTGTTGTTTTTGCATTTGTCACCCCGAGTGGGATTGGTATGCTCAGACATGAGCTCTGTGCTCTCCATACCACTGGAGTCAAGCTATCCTGGCTGAAGACGGCTGATAGCCAGAAACCAGTCCTAGGATGCTTGATTCCGGTCCAGGGAAGACATGGCTTGGCTGTTCGGGCTGTACTGTTCCCATGAGGCACAGAGTCAAGGCTGATTTGCATATTGCCATGTCTGAACTGGGGTGGTGTGGTGAGCAGAAAAACGATGGATTTTGGTCCAGATCTCTGTACTGGGGTGAATGTATGACATTGTTCTGCATTCTGTCCATCAACTGTTGTTTTTGCATTTAAAATCCTTTGCCAAGCCTTCAATTCCCTTTTTAATACATATAAGTCACCCCTAAGATAGGCCCTAGGCAGACCACAGGGCTGTGTGCTGTGCTAGCAAAAGACAGGGCACATACCTTTTAGTTTGACATAACCTGGTAATGAAACACTCCCAAATTAGTTTTTCACTACTGTGAGGCCTACCCTTCTCATAGGTTAACATCAGGGATTACTTAATGCATCTATTAAGAATAATTCTTGTTTGAGAAGGAGTAGTATAGTCATGTTTGGTACCTATGGACTTGTAACGATAAATCCTATTTAATGGTAGCGTTGAATTTTTTATTACAACTTTAAAAATTCCACTTTTAGAAAGTGGGCATTTTCAGCTCTTAAGCCCTGGTTGCCTCTACCTGCCCCCAATACATGTGCGGTTGGGTGACAGCTGGACCTTACACATTCCCTCTAGACAGTCACACACAAAAGGAGCTGAGGTGTGTCATTCACATCCTGACGGCCCATCACCAGGCTGATGGGCTTTACTGAGCTTGATGGTTGGAAGGAGTTGACACTAGCACCTGAATAGGGCTGTGCCTGGCCCCACAAAAAGAGCTGCATACCCCCCTGTAGTGTGTCTGGAGCCTGAACAAGAAAGGGAGGACCTGTGTGCACTTCAAATGACCCTTTCAGAAGCATCTCGAACCTTCCAGAACCAGGGCACCAAAGTATAAATACTGTACCTCTGACCCCACATAAGGAGTACAGTGCTGGACCTGGCAATACTCAGGAAGAAGGACTGCTGTGCTGCTGAAGGACTGATACTCTGTTGGACTGCTGCTCTAAGAGAACTGCTTTTCTGCTGTGCTGCCCTGCCTGCTGCCTGATGCTCTCTACCTGGGTGAGAAGACTGGACTTTCACCACTTGAACCTAGAGTGGCTCATAGGGCTTGACTGCTTGCTTCATGTTCTGTAGTCTCAGGGACATCAAAGACTACCTGCAACTACCCATCCAGCACCTGGACTCTGCCAACTGTGAGTCCTACCCTTGCCTGTGCTGTTTTGCTGAAAAACTCTTGCAGTCTCAACTGTGCGCCTGTCGGACCCGATGCATTTGCCATCGATTATTTATTTATTTATTTAGTGTATTTTGGTATCGCGCACAGCTACCCAAACGGGGTGTCCCAGCGCTTCTGTGTAACTTCATACTGCATAGAAGGATGTTAAAAAATAACAATCAGCAGAACAGGTGGGTTTTTATGGCTCTCCGGAAGGGTCGTTCCTCCTTGATCAAGCGGATGGCATTGGGTAATTTATTCCAGAGAGCTGCCGTCAGTACGGGGAAAGATTTTCCACCGGAACGAGATTTCCTAAATCTAGGAATGGTGAGAAAGTTTTTTGAAGAGGAGCGTAGGGTCCTGGAGTTGTTATAGGGAATCAGGCACGTGGCAAGATAGGCGGAGCCCTTGCCTCGCAAGGCACGATGAGCTAGGATCAGAGCTTTGAATTCTGCCCTTTTTTGGACCGGTAGCCAATGGAGTTCACGACGGTGAGGCGCTATATGCTCACGTAGGGGGATACCGCTGACCAGTCGCACCGCAGCATTCTGAACCGTCTGGAGGCGGTGACAGAGCCCTACAGACAAGCTAGTGTACAGGCCATTGGCATAGTCAAGGTGTGAAGTGACTAGTGCCTGTACCACAATCTTCCTGGTGTTATGGGCAGGAAATGAATGAACTTTTTTATCATTCGGATCTTAGCTAGGCATGCAGCTGAGACTGTGTGAACTTGATGGGAGAATGAAAGGTTAGAGTCCCATCTAACTCCTAGATTTTTCACAGAGTCGTTGGGAAGAGGAGGAGCGCTTAAATCCAGAGGCCACCAGATGTTAGGCTCGAGAGGGGTAGGTTGGTGGAAAAAGAGGACCTCCGTTTTACCTGCATTCAACCTTAGGAAATTGCTATCCTTCCACTGGGCAATTGTTCGTAGGCAGTTTTTTAAGGGATCAAAAGTAGTGGGGGTGATGCTGTTATATGAAAACAAAAGCTGGATATCATCAGCATAGGAGGTGACTTTTATACCAGTTTGGGCAATGATATCATAAAGAGGGGAAAAATATACATTAAATAAAAGCGGACTCAGCGAGGAGCCTTGAGGGACTTCCCACCGAAGCGGGCGGCTTTCTGAGGTAAAAGGGGGGGTGAACACCGCCTGGGTACGGTTGGACAAAAAAGATGATATCCATCCTAAGGCTGTGCCCTGGATACCCATCGAACGCAAACGTTCTAGGAGGAGGGGGTGGGAGACGGTGTCGAATGCTGCTGAGAGGTCCAACAGCACCAACACCGCTCTTGATCCCTCGTCCAATCTCCATCTAACAGCATCAGACATCTCAATGAGTGCCGACTCAGTGCTATATCCTGGCCTAAAGCCGTGCTGAGAGTCATGAAACGCACCGGATGTTTCGAGAAAGCTCGCTAGTTGTTGTTGAGCGAGTCTTTCAAGGACTTTAGCAGGAGCAGGTAGCAGCGAGATGGGTCTGTAATTAGCGGGCTCACTAGGATCAGCGTTGGACTTCTTAATTATAGGAACTAGTCGTGCCTGTTTCCAGGTGTCAGGGAAAAGTCCCAATTTAAGCGAATCATTCCAGATCTTGTTCAGGAAAGGGTTGAGAACAGGGGCTAAAGATTTGTACTGCTTAGCGGGCCAAGGGTCAAGCGGGGAACCGGATTTAATTTTAGAAAGTTCCGCCAGGGATTGTTCCAAAGTGATCTCTGCAAAGTCAGTGAACAGGGACTCTGGTCCCGTGGAAGGAGGTGGAGAGAAACTTTTTGTAACCTGAGTATTGCTGGGAAAGGAGTCATAAATGGTGGCTATTTTATTTTAAAAAAAGATAGAGAGGTTGTCACAGAGAGTCTGTGAAACCAAGGGGGGACGTTTTAGGGCTAAAGGATCCGTAAAAGATCGCACTGTTTCAAATATTTCCCTAGATGACCCTTGCGAACGGTTGATTTTTTCTTCTAAAAATGTTCTTTTGTGTTCCATGATCTTCCTCCTATAGTTTTTCAAAGCATTTTTATAAATGCTTTTACGGTCAGGAGAGAAGGTAATTCTCCAACGTCTCTCAAGACGTTTACATTCCGATTTAAGCTCTCGGAGATTGTTCGAGTACCATGGGGCCGTAGGAGCTGAGCGATAGGTTTTTATAGGCCTGACAGGGGCGATAAGGTCGATTACCGAGGTAATCCGATCATTAATGTTGATCAGCCGTGTGTCAAGATCTAGACTTGTGTCTAAAAAATCAATCGATAAAAGACGAGGAGCAAGACTCTCAGAGGAAATCTTGCTCCAATTTCTGCCTAGTTGTTTGGCCGGACGAATGTGTCTATTTATAAGATGACAAGGGAATGTAAAAGGGACAAGCAAGTGATCTGACCATACTATTGGAACTGGTTCAGAGACCTCTACTCCTTTCAAGTTGGTACAAATAAGGTCAAGGGTGTGACCCGCTTAGTGGGTGGGGCCGCTGATATGTTGATTCAGTCGGCCATCTGCCAAAGTGGATAAAAAGTTGATAGCGGTAGTATCCTCAGGATTATCAACATGGAGATTAAAATCCCCGAGAAGAGTGAAATTGGCGTATCGCAATGAGGCTTGTAGAATGAGATCTAAAAAAGCAGGAAGGTGAACTGGTTTAGAGTTCGGTGGTCGATAGGCCAAGAGACCCGAAAAAGTAAAATTGGGAGAAATTTTAATACAAAAAGGGAGTGTTTCGATACGTTCTGACTGGATAAAGGGGAAGGAAGAGATGGTCCACTGGGATCTGTATATAATGGCCACTCCACCCCCAGGGTGTGAGCTTTGTCTGTTGGCACATAGTATACTGTAGCCAGATGGAATAGCTAAGTGTATCGCGGGGTTAGTATCGTCTCTAAGCCATGTCTCGGTAAGAAACAATAGATGCTGATGTAATGTTGATTTGACGATGATGTGTGTCTCGACTGTGAATTTCACAATGACAGAGTGCTGGTCCAAAGATTCTGCTGTGAGGCTCAACTGCAAAGCAGTGCCGACCTTTCATACCAACTACGGGGCTCGACTCTGACACATTGACCCGACTGCGTGAATCGGATACAATGTGGAGAGTCCTCGACGTCGATGTTTGCTCCATACAAAGGTACTATTTTAACTGGGCCTGCAGGGCTTTTGTATCTGAGCAGTGCTCCTTCGTAGTCAACTTGACTTTTCAGATTTGACCAGGTCCACTCTGACCTCAAGTAACCTTTTGGCACTATTGACTTCTAAGCACTGTTTTGGGATTTCATCTTCAAAAATTCAAAACTTCAGTTCTATTTATTGATTTTTGGTCCTTTTGGTCTTGTTTTGTTCAATAAATCCAGCTCTATTGTTCTAACCAGGTGTGGAATATTTTTGTGTGGTGTCTTTCACTATTTACTGTAATAAGTGTAGTACAAATACTTTACATATTACCTCTTAATTTAAATCTGCCTGCTCTGTGCCAAGCTACCAGCTTGGCTGATGAGGGTTATGAACCTGAAACCGGCCCCAGGATGTTTTTTTCCGGTCCAGGGAAGACATGGCTTGGTAGTTCGGGCTGGACTGTTCCCATGAGGCACAGGGTCAGACTGATTTGCATATGGCCATGTCTGAACTGGGGTGGTGGAGTGAGCAAAAGAATGATGATGGATTAAACCCATATCAGTTGACTGGGGGTGAGTGTTTGATTTGCTCAAGCGCTCCGTCCATCATCCCTTTTGGTATGGCTTTGTTCGCCCTAAGTTGGCAGGGTTTGCCCCGACATGGGCCCCTTGCTCACTTTGCCATTGGATTCAAGATAGCCTGGCTGATGAGGGTTATGAACCTGAAACCAGTCCCAGGATGCTTGTTTCCGGTCCAGGGAAGACGTGGTTTGGTAGTTCGGGCTGGACTGTTCCCATGAGGCACAGGGTCAGACTGATTTGCATATGGCCATGTCTGAACTGGGTTAGTGGAGGGAGCTAAAGAATGATGATGGATTAAACCCAGATCAGTTGACTGGGGGTGAGTGTTTGATTTGCTCAAGCACTGCGTCCATCATCCCCTTTGGTATCACTTTGTTCGCCCTAAGTTGGCAGGGTGTGCCCAGACGTGGGTCCCTTGCTCACTTTGCCTCTGGATCCAAGATAGCCTGGCTGATGAGGGTTATGAACCCGAAACCGGTCCTAGGAGGCTTGTTTCAGGTCCAGGGAACACATGGCTTGGTAGTTCGGGCTGGACTGTTCCCATGAGGCACAGGGTCAGACTAATTTGCATATGGCCATGTCTGAACTGGAGTGGGGAGTGAGCTAAAGAATGATGATGGATTAAACCAAGATCAGTTGACTGGGGGTGAGTGTTTGTTTGCTCAAGCGCTCTGTCCATCACCCCCTTTAGTATGGCTTTGTTCGCCCTAAGTTGACAGGGTATGCCCAGACATGGGTCCCTTGCTCACTTTGCCACTGGATTCAAGATAGCCTGGCTGATGAGGGTTATGAACCCGAAACCGGTCCCAGGATGCTTGTTTCCGGTCCAGGGAATACATGGCTTGGTAGTTAGGGCTGGACTGTTCCCATGAGGCACAGGGTCAGACTGATTTGCATATGGCCATGTCTGAACTGGAGTGGTGGAGTGAGCTAAAGGATGATGATGGATTAAACCCAGATCAGTTGACTGGGGGTGAGCGTTTGATTTGCTCAAGCACTCCGTCCATCATCCCCTTTGGTATCGCTTTGTTCGCCCTAAGTTGGCAGGGTTTGCCAAGACATGGGTCCCTTGCTCACTTTGCCACTAGATTCAAGATAGCCTGGCTGATGAGGGTTATGCACGCAAAACCGGTCCCAGATGCCTGTTTCCGGTCCAGGGAAGACATTGTTTGGTAGTTCCGGCTGGACTGTTCCCATTAGGCACAGGGTCAGACTGATTTGCATATGGTCATGTCTGAACTGGGACGGTGGAGTGAGCTAAAGAATGATGATGGATTAAACCCAGATCAGTTGGCTGGGGTGAGTTTTTGATTTGCTCAAGCGCTCCGTCCATCATCATTGGTAAAGCTACCATAGGGTGAGCACAGGCTATTTTGGGGAGTGTATCTGACTTCCCCTAACTAGAGTGGCGGTCCCTACTTGGACAGGGTGCATACCTCTGCCACATAGAGACAGACCGCATTTCTTACAACAAAGCTGAAAAAAACTCAGGAATTACTACTACAACAATAGTACTCAGCACATGGAGAAGTAAGGCCATGAAAAACCGGAACAGGGGCATCCATGAGCATTGCAATGCACCAAAAGAACATTACTAGAGATTTACATAGGCAATGACCTGGAAGGGAAGCAGGTATCAAGGAAGTAATTCCCTACACCCTGGTTTGGGAAAACACCATAGAAATCAATGTGAAGGCGGCCATGATGGATTGAGCTTCAGAAAAAAGGAAGTTCCAACCAATGGCACCATCACTTCCTTCCAAGACCTTCCTACAGGAAACATGATGCTCCAGGACCCTAGCCCTCCACCCCTGCAAATGGTTGCCAAGAGGGAGCACCCAGAAGTAACCCTAAGCACAACAGGTAAGGAAGAATGTGGGGTTTTTAAAGAGTGCATCCATTCTTGCCAATACAATGTACCCAACTGGCGCGCCCGACTCTTTAATAAGGCGTGCCCCATGGGTGCATCAACCACACTACTACCCTCTGCCCTGCTGCCCTTCTGTCCTGCTGTCCCAGTGAAAAGGACTGGACCTGCATCTTGAACACAGGACCACTAGAGTGACTCCAAGGGTTAGTTGGCTGGTCTCCTGATCAGAGTCTCAGGGACAGAAAAGGCTCTGGCCACCTTAAACCTAGCACCTTGACTCTGGTCCTACCCCCTAGGTGGCGTCACCCCCGTCCTGGACCCTTGAAAGTGGTCCTAAGGGTTCTGTGGTAGCCCAGCTGCGGTACTGTGAGCAGAACTATGCATTTCATTGCGGCAGCCACAGAACTGTTGCTGTGTGATGCATTCCCGATGCAGGAACCCGCATTGTGGCCCACAGCTTCCTCAGAACCACCTCTGCATGACTCATCCTCAACTCAGGCCTTTGCATCACAACTCCCTTGTTGACCACATACTTGATGACAGTGCAGGACTTCAAATCGCAGCCGCTCAGCTTCCTCGGAGCTGCTGTTGCACGACGCATCATTGACGTAGGACTTTGTATTGCAACTACCTCATCAACTGCATCTTCAACTATGGCAAAGGACTCCGCATCGCAGCCCCACAGCATTCTCCCAATTGCAGCTGCACAATGCATCCTCAATGCAGGATCTCGCAACACTCCGTAAACCAGAATTATGGTACTCTGTTCAGAGAGCCTAAATGTGTCCCTGTATCCTGCCTGCACTCCATCGCTGTCAGCCTGAACTTGTGACTTTGACCTAGTCTGGTGCAACCATTTACCACAGATGGCGCTTTGTGCTTTTAGGTGTTAGTTTAATTTAAATCTTTCAAATTGCATATCTCAGGTGCTACTGTTAGTATTGTTGTTGTTTTGGTGTAAAATAATTATTTTCTAAGTTGTTGTGGGATTTTTCTTGAGTTGTGTTTTCACTGTTTGAAGTGCGGCATACATACTTTATACATTGCCTCTAAGATAAACCTAACTGCTTTGTGCCAAGATACCAGAGGGTTAAACACAGGTTAATTTGGGGTTTACATATGTATCACCCTGACAAGATTGTGGTTGCTGCTTGAGAAGGGCTCCACCCTTCTCAATCAGTAACCCAATTTCGCTCACTCACTGTCACTTCCTATTTCTCTGTCTCACTTCACTGTCTACCTCTGTATTAACCTCACCTCTATTTCTCTAATTCATGTCTCTTAACTTCCTGTTTTTCCTCTGCTGCATATTACTCTGTCTATCCTTCACTCATCATTCTACCTTTCTCTCTTCTCCAATACTATCTGCATCTGACCAGTTTTCCTATATCATTTCTCCTTTCTCTTTCTCTCTATCATGCATCTATTTGTTTTTCCTTCAAGCTCTCCATATATCAGCCGCTAGCTATCGTTATCTTTATATCTCTCTAGATCACCTCTTTTTCTACATTACTTCTCTCTCTATCTCACCGCCTTGGAGGCCTTGGAGTACTGTACTCTTATGCCTCTCTCTCTCTACATTTCCTTCCACTAGCACTATTTCTCTATAGCTTACTTTGAAGACTTGCCTATTTCTTCACCTCTCTTTCTCTACCTGCTTCGTCCTCTATCTACCCCTCTTTATCTTTACTCCTGGCTACCTCAACTTTCTCTGTATACTTTGCTTCCCGCCCCACCTTGCATCTCTTTCTATCTCATCTCCAGCGCTATCACCTTCTCCCTCTTCTAAGTCTCTTGCTATCCTGTTCTCTTTAGGACTCTGTCCTTCTCTGGTATCTTGCCTTTTCCATGTTCTCTTACTCAGCAGCGTCACAGGTAACTGTCTATCCAGAAACGTGCACACATCTAAAGAGGAAAAGAGAGACAAGACAGGGGATGAGACATTAGGAGCAAAGTATCAGATTTTAACCAATATATTGGTGAAAATCGTTAGAGCAGCACTTTCACTTTCACTGTTTGCAGAAAGAATGCTAGTAATGAAGGGGGATATATTTCTGAATACAAATATCCCACAACTAAGGCAACCATTTCAAGTGCTATATGCATACGTCTTATTTTAATATTATGCACAAGTCCACTAAACCCGACCAAGGAACCCTTAGCTTTTTCATAAATAAAGAAATAATGAACTGATTCGAGAGTGGACTCAACATAAAGGGTTGTTGCAAGTAAAATCAATCTAGATCGGGGATTTGGCTGGAGGATACCAGGGAGCTGGAGCTTTTGGCTGTTTTTGTATGCCTTCGTTTCTAATGGTTTGACATATAATTCAATACATTACATTACAAGGGCATTGTTAGAAATGGGATTTCTGGTTGGCTAAGGCTTTTGCCAAAGCCAGGCAGAAACCACCATTCCCAAGTCAGGGTAAGGAAGTCACGCGCCAAGACAACCCCTGCTCACCCTCTTGATAGCTTAGCACCAGCAGTCAGGCTTATCTCATAGGCGATGTGTAAAGCATTTGCGCACGCACCCACCAGCAACAACATCCAAGCCCCCCACAAAAGGAACTCTACACAAGGTAAAAGGTAAATAGCCTTTGTATTGCAAAACACATTAGATAGAACCACACACTTTACAATGTGCCAACAGGCACGGGCAGAATTTACAGGGGATTATGTACAGGACAGGGCCACTGTCAGGAATATGCACTTTTAGACTTAGTACTTGGTAGAATTAGCACTTGTAGATTTTAGAATAATAATCACTGTAGGACAAAAAATGAAACATAGAGCACACAACCAGTAACTACTGGTAAGGTAAGTACCACCTACGCAACCCTAACCACCTTAGGAGAATATTACGCAGGGAACCAGGACCTCACTAGCAACACCTGTACTAGGAGAAAACAACCACCTAAGTATCACCATACCTTTAGGGGTAAAGACATGGGAATATTACACATGATGCATCACAACATTCAGAGGTGTAGGGAAGGAAAACACATGATGCATAAACATACACTCAGCTGTGTAAGAACAAGGCACATGACGCATCAAAAACAAATTCAGAGGTACAGGAGAAACACATGATGCCTAAAACATTCAGAGGTGTAAGGAACAAGGCACATGACGAATTAAATCACATTCAGAGGTGCAGCACAGAATAATTCACAGAAATCACATTAGCACAGAACTTACATCAAAGTCCAGGTTGCGCCACTGCGCCAAAACCTAAACGTAGCAGCTGCCCACTACTTGCTGGGCAGCTGAGGGACAAGACAGGGCCTAAACGCTGCAGCTGGCACTAAGTGCTGCGCAGCTAGGGAAGGCCAGGGTAGGGATGAAGGGGTGCGTCTCACTCCTAAGTCCAAAGTACAAGTCCCTAGGAGGAAAGAAAACCAAAACGGTGCAGCTGCCCACTAATTGCTGGGCAACTGGAAAACTACAAAACTGCGACAGGGCCCTCACCGACCATAGAAACCAAAATGTGGAAGAGGTTGGAGCCCTCTAGGCTCTGGAGCCATACTACTGCAGCACAGGTTGGAGCCATCTGGCTCTAGAATAGGTAATGTGCCTTTTTGGGAGCCCTCTGGGCTCTGGAAAAACTTGTGCACAGCATTGGAGCCCTCTGGCTCTGGGAATCATGTCCCCTGGAGCACACGGCTCCTTAACTAAGTATGCGCCGGCAGCAGAAGGAGAAGAACGGGCCCCCAGTCATGGTGGAGCCATCTGGAAAACTAATGGGGGTCGGGGGGAGCCACCTCGGCTTCCTAAACGAACATGCCCCCAGCTGTGGGAGCCACGGGCTCAGGAGCTACTAACCAAAAGTTGGGGTGGCCCACTGCCATCCGGGGCCGCTCTAGCTCTGTGCTTCCCGTGGGGGCGGGAATCACTGGCACACTCTCCCCCCTCCCCTCCGGGCAGCCTTACTCACCAGCTGCTTCCCGGAGGTCACGGGGCGGCTCCTCTCTCGCCGGGGGCCATTGGGGGTCTCTCTGTCTCCGGCCGGCGGTAGCGCTCGGCGGGGCTCTCTCTCCTCATGGGAGCCCCGCCTTCCTCATGCACCCGCTTCGCCAGGTCTTCACCCGGTCCCCCATCTTGGGACTGGGACCTAGGGTGGAGCCGCCAGGCTCCCCGGCAAAACAGTATCCGGGGCTCCCTCCTGGTCACGGGAGCCCCGCAATGCTCGCGCCACTTCCTGCTTCTGTCCCGCTCCACGGCGGGGGCGGGACTTCGGGATCTCCTCGGGCCGGCAGCCAATCACGGCGCGGCCCGGGGAAAGACGTCATTGGGTGTCCCGGGCCGGCAGCCAATCCCAGCGCGGCCCGGGAAGAAGGTCACAAGGGGTCCCAGGCCAGCGGCGGCGAACTCGGGGATAACACGAGGGGTGGCTCTCTCAATAATTGTAAATATGCAGCGAGGTGGGCACTCGCTTGGCGGCCCAAAAATCGGCAAATAAACGGGGCAAATGCCAGGTGGGCACCGGCTGAGAGCAACAGCGCTCCCAAGCGCTAGGCAGAATAATGCGCTCTCAAGCGCTAGGCAAAATAAAGCGCTCTCAAGGACTAGGCAAAAATAAAGCGCTTCCAGGCGCTAGGGTCCCAAAAGAAAGCAACAAAGTCCTTCAGGAGTCCAGGACATCAGCAGTCCAGGGGCTGGGCAGGGCCCAGGGAGGCAAGCCTTCCCCTGGGCCCCAGCAGCAGCACACCCCTGGTAGATTCGAGTTGGAAACAAGAACATTTTGTAAGGGGACACAGCACCTTTTTATACAGTGAATTCCTTTGTCTCAGGGTGCAGGGTGGGGGAAAAACCAGTCGCAGCTGGTTTTGGAGCACTCTTGATGTGCTCAGCCACCCTTTCTATTCACCAGGCAGGCTAGGGTAATCAGTCGCACCACAGGGGGCGGAGCCAGCATTGTGTGGGGAAAGTCCAGCCCTATTCAGGTCTCAGGTGAACCACTCCCTCACATCACACATGCTGATCTCAAGACTCACCACCGGGGCAGACCCATCCAGACTCCTGGAGCCAGGCTCACCAGCCAGCACCAGCCAATCACACGCCAGCGCATTCACTGCACAGACAGGCACACTTCTAGAAGTGGCACTTCCATATTAGACACAAACACGCTGCACACATCATTGCGCAGCATTCAATCACACGAGTCCGCACATACCAGACTCGAGCCTGCACACCCCACGCATCAAGAACTACCAGGGACACATACATTCCCCATGCATTACTATGGGAGGGCAGGCCTATCTCACCACACGCACTCAGAGTGCGCACGCACTTTCCACTGGGACACAGTGAAAGTGTGCAGAAACCAAGAATCCCCATCCCCAGGTCACATATAAAAAGCAAAAGGTTCAGGGGTGAACCTGCCAGAAGGGCCAAGTCCAACAGGCATCAAAGAGCTGAAAAGGGGTAATAAATTCAAAATGACTCCAAACAAGGCACAGTAATATATCTTGCCTGCACCCCACAAAACTTTGATATGTCATTGGTGTGGTAGTGGGCTGAGGCAGACATTGAAAAGCAGTGCACAATGATGCTGCAAGTATGCCTGACTTGTTTTAGAAAGGTCGGGATGTGAATGGAGGAAACCAGGTAATGTTTAATCTGCTTGTGAGGTAGAATGATAGCAATTTGAAGATTCTTCCCTTTATGCCAGTTTTCTTTACTCTGTCTAAAAAAGAGTGCTGGTGAGCTGTGTCAAAATTTGACAATTTGGGGTTGTATGTCAGAATATTTAGATCAAAAATATCAAGCTACAAATTTCATGATATCATCAAGATTTAATATACTTTCCTTGATGACACAGTAGTAGTCAATATTCTTCAGTCGCCATTGTTGAAGCTCAATAGTGAAACCTCAATAGTGTTTCATTTCCGAATGGGTCCACTAAAAGTACTGCAACCTCAATGGTCTTCAGATCATCTCAGGTGGAGACTCGGACAGATTCTGTGTATCTATCAAGGCAGAATCCAGTTTGATATGCTGATAGGAATTTGTTGTTTTCAACAAAGTTGCATATCCCAGAGAAGGTGGCCTGATATAGCTGGCTGGATCTATTACCTTATGTGGAGTTATATTATGTTATGTCATGTTGGTATGCAGATTTGTAGAGCACACTTTCACCTGGGAATGTATCCTGGCCTGAGCAGGTGTGAGTCTAGCCACACCTAGGGCAGAGTGGGACTACTCAAAAAGCCAGGATTTTATCTTCTTTCGGAATTCAAGAAGTGAGGAGGAGGCTCTCATGTGAAGCGGCAAGTCATTCCACACTTTAGGAACGAAGTAGGAGAAGGTTCAACCACCGATTATGGCTTCCCATATGCCTGGGATTTGTGTAAGTAGGAGTCAAAACGTATAGAGATGTCTGGATGTTTTTACAAAAAGCAGATGCAATTGTTGAGATATGCTGGGCCAGTGTTAGCTAATGCCTTGAAAGTGTGAGTGAGGAGTTTGAATTGTTTTTGCTTGTGAATAGGGAGCAAGTTGAGCTACTTTGGGTGTTCTGTGATGCGAGTATGGTGTGGGAGGCTGACAGTGACTCTGGTTGAGTTCTGAATGGTCTGCAGACTTCTGGTGAGTTTTTTGTTGATCCCGGCAATAGAGGGTACTCCTGTAGTCCAGATCGCTTGTGACCATGGCTTGTGTGACAGTATGCCAGGTGATGATTGGGAACCATTTGAAGATCTTCCTCAGCATCTTCAGGATATGAAAGCATGAGGCGGTGATGGCATTGACTTGGGGGGGCAATTTGAGTTTGCTGTTGATGATGATTCTGAGGTTCTTTAAATGAGTGGTGTGGGTAGGTGTCTGTCCTAGCTCTGCGGACCACAAGGCGGACTCCCACATTGATATTCTCTGCCTGAAGATCATGATTTCGGTCTTATCAGTGTTCAGTTTAAGATAGTAGGTTTTCATCCAGTGGGCGATTTCAGTCATGAAGACAAATAACTTGATGCGGGTACTGGGTGTCATGAGGGAGAAAATGAGTTGCATGTTGTTGATGTAGGGGAGGATGTTGATTTTGTGAGAGCAGATGATGCTATCCAGAGGGATCATGTATGTGTTGAAGAGGTTTGGGTTTAGAGAGGATCCTTGTGGAACTCTGCAGATTAGGTTGTGGGCATCCGAGGTGTATGATGCCAGGTTGACTGGCTGGGTCCTTCCAGTCAGGAGAGAGCAGATCCAGTTGATTGCGTGTCCTTGGATTTCAATGTCATGTAGAAGCTGGATGAGGTTGGGGTGGGAATGTGTCAAATGCCATGTCTCTTCTGTCCAGACTGATGCAGATACTATCAGTGATAGTGATGAGTACAGTTTCCGTGCTGTTCTTGGGTCTGAATCCAGGCTGATTGGTGTCAATGAGTTGGTGGTCATTGAGGTATTCTGTAATATGTCTGTTAATTAGGAATGGAGACAGGGAGATTGGTCTGTAGTTGGTGAGTTTTGATGGGTTTGCAGAGGGTTTCCTCAGAAATGCGAGGACAGTTGCGTGTTTCCAAGCATCTAGGAAGGCCACAGAAGAGATGGAGGCATTCAGAATGGGTGTGAGCATGGGGATTTTAGGTTTCAGTCCTCTGGAGTAGGATTGGTGGGGGCAGGTGTCCGATGAGGCTTCTAAGTGGATGAACTTCATGAGGTTTTGTGTAGGGCGATAACATGCCATGTCATTAGCATTGGTTCTGTGGATAAGATAGATAGGTGTTTGGTGACGTCTGTTTGGTCTGGTTGTGGGCTGAAGTTGCTGTAAATGGCAGGGATTTTGTTGCAGAAGAATTGACATAGATTGTTGCAGAGGTCCTGTAAGGGGATGAATTATTTGGAGATGGCCGATGGTGAGGTGAAATCCTTCACGATGGCAAAGATGTCTTTGCTTCAGTTGGTGCTGTCATCAATGGGTGGTATGGTCATTTGGTGATAGCGTCTTAGGGTGGATTTAAACTGTCCTGCCACATTCTCCATTTACTCTCTAGTTGTTTGCAGTGGCATTTTATCAGTCTGAGTTCCTCCATGTACCAACTGGCCAGGGCTCTGGCTATTGTCATATTGTTGTGTTTGAGGGGGAGCATTTAGTCAGCACAGGAGGTGATCCAATTGTTGAAATACTTGCTGCCTTTTGGGAAGCTGTTTCTGTGTTTGGGTTGTTGGATGTTGAGAACTGTGTTCTAGTCCTTGTCAGTGATGTTGTTCCAGTTTTGGTGGGCTGGTATGGCGGTGATGCATGTGCATTGGACCAGGACTGGGATGCTGAACTTGACAAGGGAGTGGTCTGTCTATGAAACAGATGTTGTTGAAGTTGTTGAAAATAGGGTCCAGAAGGTGTCCAGCGATGTAGGTATGTTCCTTTACTCATTGGGTGAGGTCCAGGCTTCTAAGGTCTTCAATCAGCACCCTTGAGTTGGGGTCGGAGTGGTCTTCCAGGTGGAAGTCGACGTCTCCGAGTAGGATGTAATTGCTAGCATCAAGATCCATGATGGTGTCAGTGAACTTGGTGCGTGGTCCCTTTGGCCTGCAGATGACAGAGCCGCTTAGGGTGAAGTTGACTGTGATGTGGCGCGTGAACAACAGGTGTTCCGTGTTGGAGGACGGTGTTTCAGTGATTGTGGTGCAGCTGATGGTGTTCTTGTGGATGATAGTGATTCCGTCTCCGGGCCTATGAAGTTTGTGTTACCTGACAGTTTTGGAGCTGGGGGGATGGTTGTGGTGATCAGGTACAAAAGCAAGTTTCAGCCAGGTTTCCATGAGGAAGAGTATGTCAGGGGCAATGTTATGCAGCAGGTCCCAGAACTCTGTGGTGTGTTTTGTTGGTAAGCGAGTGTTGGGGAGCATGAATGTCAATGTGAAGTGTTTTTTGGGTGGTTGTAGGACTGTGTGAGTGATGGAGAGTGGGGTGTTTGGTGTTGTCAGTACAGTGAGTGTTGGGTGTGGGTAAGTACATAAAAACCAACAGGAAGCTCAGGTAAATGGTTCCTCAGTTTTTTGTGGTGTGGTGAGGCTACAGTGCGTGGGTCGGTGGCTGTCGTAGAGGGTTGGGAGAGTCACAGCATTGTAGCAGCGGGAGAGGGAGGACATGGGATCCTGGTCCTGGGTGTGGTCCAGGTGCGGAGTGGCGCAGACAGGCTTGCCTTTGGAGTGCCAGCTGCATGCCCGCTGCTCTCGTCCGTTCATGCTGTGGCAACTATTCAGTATGTCCTGGGAGGGGAGAGGAGTGATGCCACTTCCTATGCAGATAGGTGATGGGAAATCCAGTGATGTCACTTCCTGTGTAAATGGATGATGGAAATGAGTCCTTTTGCTTTGCTTCTTCTTTTATAGCTGGAAAACAGTGATGTTATTTCCTGTGCAGATGGATGATGGGAAATCCAGTGATGACACTTCTTGTAGAGTTGGATGCTGAAAAATCAAGTGATGTCACTTCTTTGCTCATGAATGAAGAGAAATCCAGAGATATTATTTTCTGTGCAGATGGGTGATAGGAGAACCAGTGATTTTACTTCCTGTGCAGATAGATAATGGGAAATCCAGTGGTCACTTCAGGTACAGATGGATGATGGGAAATTCAGAGATGTCATCTCCTGTGCAGATGGATGATAGAAATGAGTCCTCTTGCTTGGCTTCTAGTTTTAAAGACAGTTTTAGCTGGGAACCAATGCCATCACTGCCTGTACAGATGGAAGATTTATTTATTTATTTATTTATGGGGTTATATTGCGCTTGAATCGACTACCGGAGGAGTATCTCTGCGCCCAAAAACACCCAAAGCATAGTTTGAAAGAACAATCATCATAGAGAGGGGGTAGTTCTGAAACAAGAAGATTTTCAGCTTTTTTCTGAAGATCAGGTGTTCTGGACATTGCCTGAGCATCAGGGGGAGCCTGTTCCATAATGTTGGGCCAAACACTGACACAGCTTTGCCACCCTGTCTTGTCCTTTTTACAGTAGGCACTCGAAGGAGAAGCTGGTTGCTAGACCTAAGAGAGCGAGTGGGAATGTAGGGTACAAATTTATCTGTCAGATATGAGGGACCTAGTCCATTTAAGCTTTTGTGAATTACACGATTCAGAAAAGGGGGTGGTGATGAACAGAGTGTCTGAATTAAGCAGACCACTCTTACCCAGTCCAAAGATCAGGGCTTGATCCATCACCGTTATTTATCTCACTGCCCCATCCCAGCTCAGAACCTGGCTATATGCAAATTAGTCTGTCCCTGGCCCAGTGCATCATGGGAACAGGGCAGACCAAACTACCAAGCCAATTCTTCACCAGAAAGGAGACAAGCTACCGGGGACCGGTTTCTGGCATTTCAGCCTCTTCGGCCCGGCTTGCTTGAATCCTGATGGAGCAGTGAGAAAGGGACTCATGTCTGTGAATTACACAACAGATCTTGAATTTTACCCTTTGGCGAACTGATAGCCAATGTAGTTTGTCCAAAAGGGGTTTTGATGGAGATCTAGGGGGGGGGGGCGTTCAGGACTAGCCTAGCAGCTGTATTTTGGACTACTTGGAGTTTGGCTAATACTCCATCGTTGGATGGGGAATCCAGTAATGTCATTTGCTATGCAGATGCATGATTAATCAATGTTTTTCGACCCTACCATGGGTCTTGCTGATGCTATCAGTTGACACAGAGAAACAACATGGATGTTTATATGCATATTATAAAAATAAGCAACCATTATTGTTAGAAGGTGCTTCTGACCCTATGGGCCGTCCGGATGTTTTGCTTTTGGAGCACCTAATTGTTGAGCTTTTACTGTGGGGGAGCCTTATAAATTGGGACTCACCCACAGTGAACTCAGGATGTAAGAAACTGCATGGGGATTTTACTGGTGTCCCCCTTGCTTTCCCAGGCCACTGCGTAGCAGCTTGTGTAAGGGACACCGGGCTGGTTACATGCATGCACATGTGTACATGTGTGTGCACATGTGTAGGGGCTGCGCAGGAGAGATTCCTAGCGTGTGCAGTCCGGGAGCAGCTACAAGATGAAGGGTGTGGCAGGACTTGTGCAGAATTGGGTGGTGACATTGAATAGGCTTTATACACTGGAAAGAAACATGCCAAGGAAGGTCAGTGTGTTTTACTGTGTTTTTCGCTTCATTATTCCCTTATGGAGATGTGGAGCCCATGAGCTAGAGTAACTTCAATAAGGCCTACAGATTCCAGAGACACATTAAAGTCCACTGTAGCGGATGTGAAAAGAAGTATTCTGCAGAGTCCAAAGTCATATTTGTAGTGCTTTTGGGTCATACAGAACTGTCATATTTCTCTGAGCCAACCATAACGAGACCCTGGCTGCGGGCTGACCTCAGCAGGATGGATTGATAACCTTTCTCCCACAAGCGAAGGCCTCCTCTCCAGGAAGAGAAGATGGGTGAGGCTACAGGCTCATCCATCACTGAGTGCCAGGCACCAGGCTGCACCAAGGAGGAAAGGCAGGGTGGGGGGAAGAGGCTTCAGAGACCATGTGGCCAGAGACCCAGGACGACGTCATTTTGAACAAACCCAGAGGCTGAACAAGAAGGAGGTAGCAGGGGCAGAGAAGTGATGTGTCGCTGTTGGATAGGCCAAACAGTGACTTCCTGACAGGCCCCTACTCAACTTTTAAAAAGTGCTTGCACAGGAAGAAAAGCTCTCTCTGGGGTGTGGTCTGCTGAGGCAGAAGGTGCTGGAGCCTGGCAATGGGAAGTTGGAAGGAGGACCCCCCTGACTGCCCCCAGGCCCCTAACAGTGCCAGAAGAAGAGTCCAGAACCAGTGCGCAGAAGCAGGGGCCTCTGTGCAGGGAGAAGAGAGGCCCTGGTCTGGTTGTGGGCTGAAGTTGCTGTAAATGGCAGTGATTTTGTTGCAGAAGAATTGACATAGATTGTTGCAGAGGTCCTGCAAGGGGATGAATTAGTTGGAGATGGCCGATGGTGAGGTGAAAGGCTGGCGAAGGGAGCCAGTGAGGACTGCTCCCTGCTGAATCCCCCCTCTCAAAGACCCAGAGGGCAAAGGAGAGTGCTCCCAGTGGCTGGGGCTGGCCAAGAGGAGCAAGAGGGCACAGAAATGACGCATATCGGACTCCAGGGGGCCGAGATATGCCCCCCAGAAGGTAGGAGACCTTTGACCCCACCTGAGACCGAGGACAAAGCGCGTGTGGCTCCACCACCAGTCACAATCATGCACCCGGCGTGAGTCAAATCCCGGGGGCTGCCCCGCAGAAGAAGGGAAAATGGGGAGCACCATCGCGCTCCCCGTTGAAGTGCCCTGCAGGGGGGCCAGGAGCCCATACTGGTCCTCACTAAAGATGGAGGCGGGGGCGCCGTCGCACCCCCTGCAAAGATGTAAGTCAGGGAGCGCTCCTCCTGAAGGTGCCACACGGGAGTTCCAGGAGCCCACCCTAGCCCCCCTTCGATGCTAAAGTCGGGGAGTGCCGTTGCACTCCCCGTGAAGCAGGGGAAGGGGCCCGGGAGCAGGAAGCAGGGAGCACCGTCGCACCACCGAGAAGAAGGCTCCAGGGCCCGGGACCCCATCTCCGGGCCCCGCAGAGATGACTGGTGTGTGGGGGGGAGTGCTGTCGCACTCCCCTGAAGCCCAGCGAAGACTGACCCGTCTGCCCGCGAAGGGCAATTGGGATCCTCTTCACAACACTTCCAGCTCTCCACTTTGAATTTTGATAGCTATGCAAGGAAACAGATACTCGAGGCACAGTGATGGAGTCCTTCTTCTCCCCCAGTTACGCCAATCTTTTCATGGGCTGGTGGGAGTTGCAGATCACCTAGAGACAATGGGCCATATGTATCAAGACCAAATGGGTTCGCAAACGCCGAAATTCGCAGAACTTCGGCATTTGCGAACTCATTTTCGCAAAATGGTATGTATGAAAGAATTTGGGTGCAAAATAAGGAATCGCAAAATTTGCCATTCCTTATTTTGCGATTGCCTTTAAGGAATCGCAAATTTTGCAATTCCTTAAATGCAATGTATTAAGCAAAAAAAAAATCCAAAATGCCCTTAAGGAATCGCAAATTACCACCAACTTCTAGTTGGTGGTAAATTGCGATTTCCTTGAAAAATGGACATTTCAGCATTTTTCAAAGTGCCATGTGATGCACATACATGCCCTTCGGGCATGTATGTGCACCACATGTGCACCCATGCTTATTTCACGGGTGCAACAGGGTGTCCTTTGGACACCCCTGCACCCTCGAAATTATTCTCAATTTGCGATTAGCAAATTGCGAATCGCAAATTGAATCGCAAATTGAATCGCAAATTGAGAAAAAATTCCCATTCCTTCCTATGGGCCCCCTGGCCCATAGAAATGAATGGGAAAGTATTCCTTAATTGCGAATTCGCGTTTTTCTTGATACATACCATTTTGCGATTCTGAAATAGCGATTTCTTAAAAATCGCTATTACAGATTCGCAAATTGGTTCCTTGATACATATGGCCCCTAGATCTGTAGATCAGCCATGTAGTACTGTGGGTCAGATATATTCTGATTTATTGATCATATGGAGGGATTCTGAAATGTCTGCTGGCAAATTTGTGCAATTGGCAACACTAGTGAGCTTAGTTAAGAGTTTGCTAGCTTCATGAGCCATGCTCATTTAGGCTTACAGTATGCCTTTTTATTATGATTGTTTTTTGACTTGCTACTGACCTTATTGTATAGTTTCCCGTCTTCAGTATCCCTCTCTTACCCCAACGCCCTCAACCTCTTTCCTCATTTTTTAATTTTTTTAACAGAAGAGTATTAGTGTCACTTCTGGTTTTATTTGAACTTTGTGTATTTTCTCACAGGCACAATTACTGATGAATATGTCCAGTTTTTGGAACTGATCACCCAGAGTTAGGATTATTTTGCTAACTGATTTTCTCTAGAATTTTGATTTTTAGGTATCATTTCTTATTGATGTTGTGACCAGTGTAATATTCATTTAGCCCATTTGAGATAAGAAAGTTCGTTATAGCTTAATTGAGGTGCAATACTCGAATGAGCGGCCCACATGCTGTCTAGATATGATTTCTGAGCGACGCAATTATCAGGCAATCATATTCACAAATACAGCTAATTCCTGCAATTCACACATTAATTTATTTGCCAGGTTATAAATATTTAGTCTCTCTTTAGAGTCCGCAGTGAGTAGCAATCTCAGCTTACTACGGCTCTATTTGTTGTTCAGTTGGAGAGAGAACCTACATTTTCTACATCTGAACGGTGTGCCAATATTAATGTTTATGGATTGATGTGAGTATCACGCAACCTATATATAAAAAAGTCCATATGTACAATAATTGTATGTGGTATTAGTATCATGTCTGTGTAGCACTATTTTCTGAGCCTATATTTCAATTTCATTGGAATCATTAGAACAGTTTAAGACAGTGACTGTTATGGACATTGCATGAGCAATACATTAACTGCTCATGCTCAGTATGTCAATTGCCAGAATACTTGATCATGTTTAGTTATGATCACTCTGCAGATACATGCAATCAGTTGATTTATTTGCAGTTTTGATGTATAGTTTATACTGCAGCTGCACATTACAAGATTATGGTTTTGGTACAACTTTTTTTATTTAGCAAATATGTTTTTTATTTATTTTGATAATTTTTTACCAAGACTTACATAACATGCAGCACTTCTTTAAGGTAAAGAGTGCTGGCTGTAGACTTCACAACCATCTACAATACCAACCAATCGCATGCAGGCTGACCACATAGAAAAGAAAGTCATATAGCCACAAACCTTACCATGTTCACTATTTTGTTGAATGTTTTAGTATCTTTGCTCCCTATTTAGCAAACAAGTATTTGAGGAGGAGAGATGGGGCTTACAAGAAAAACATCAACATCCCTTTCATATCCAGGGAAGCAGCCATTGTCAGACACTCTTTCTCACCTGATGTGATCCTTGAAATGTTTGAAAGCAGGAGCCTGAGTCACCTACTGCACTCTCTCAGGCTGCACTCAATTTCATGGCTGCTATCAGTCATGCCAATTGCTTGCTGGGAAGGCTAGCTCATTGGTAAGTAATCTCATTCTACACTGGCACTGTATGTGCACTTCAGGTTGCCATCTAACACATTAAGCATTACAAAGACAGTAGATATACATTACTTATTCTGCCACTGCATATATGTATATCTCATGCATTAATTTAGCCTAGAACTATATTTTATAATAATCACATGCCTAGATTGCAAATGATGCTTGGTATGCTCACTCTTTCTTAGCCCTGGGTGGGGAACTCTGTTCCGACAGCAGAGTTTTGCCAACTCCGCTCTCAGCTGGGAGTGCGAAGTTGGCAAAAAAACTCTGACTCTGCCACGTGGTGGAATTTCCCTCTGCCACCCACCCATTGCCCCTGCCCAAGTCCTCCTCTTACCTGGATCTCGGCGTGAGGCGTTGTCCGTGCCCGGACTGCCTCCTCTGCGCAGGAGGATTCTTCTCCTATAGTGGGCTGTAAAATGGAAACCCCTTCCTGCAGGACTCGTAATATGCATACTCCTCACGAGTCCTGCAGGAAAGGGTTTCCATATTACATCCCAGTGGAGAAGAAGAATTCTCCTGCACCGAGGATGTAGCCCGGAGTCAGCAAGGACCACCAGCAGAAATAAGTTCAGTGTGGCATAGGACGGAACAGAATTCCACAGAGTTTTTAGGCAACTCTGCTGAATTCCGCAGAGATAACAAGGTAACAAGGGCACACACATACACGTCATCATGGAACACACTTTTAGTGATCTAGATGTATTGAGCATACAGAGGGCATGTCGGTGTACTCTCCTAAAGTTGTTTGAAAGACTCTTCTAGCATGTTGTGTGTTGCACAACATCGTCATGCATTAGAGTGTGCATATAGGCCTTACCCCTAATCTACAGAATCATCTGCAAACATGGTGGGGGGTGGCAGAACAGAATTCTGGGTATACAGGTGTGGGAGCAAAGAGTGAACAAATTTAAACTTGAGCTATTAGCTTTGTTGCTGCATTTTTGTGGTTGGACACCATCTTGTCAATAATGAATCATGAACAGCTACACTGTCTATATACAAATATATATATATATATATATATATATCCCAGTAGCGGTCGCAACTGTGTAGTTATAGTTGGGATTGTGTTTCCAGAGAAAATGTCTTTTCTGTGTTGCTAATAACTTTGGCACAAATCCCCTCACAACTTTCCTAAAAGTGCTACTGTGGTATGTAGAGTCTTCAGACCTTGTAGGTAAGCATTAATATCTTTAATGCAGAGCACGGCAGAACACAGACTCAACGCCTGCTGACCAGTTCTCCAACTGGCACAAGAGAACCCCTGGACCAGCAAACAGGCATAACAATTCTAGAACAAAGGCAGACCATAGAGAGGAAACAGAAATCATAGAGAAGAAATAGAAAATACATAATAGAAACAAAGATACAATAGGTTTACAACACATCTTCCCTTCTTATAGAAAAAGGGGGAAAAAAAACACTATTAGTTACAAATATAATCATTTAAATAAGCAGGTGGTTTACGATACCTTGGTACCTTAGAACAAGGAATGGAGAGAGAAACTTGAGAAGAAGAATCAATGATGGTGTCACAAAAACCAGAATCAGAGACATCACCACCACCAACACCAACCCTGTCAGAAGGAGAAGAAAATGAAGTACACTCTTCTTGTGAGGGAGTAAGCATATAACCACTACCCCTCTCTTCACAAAAATCAGAACAAGAAGCATTCTTGCACAAGGAAGACTCACCTTTCTGAAATAAAGCGACCCTCCTCAAATTCCACTTTTCCCCATTGACAAGTACAACATAATGTGGAAACACTTCTTTAACTAAGAAAGGTCCCTTAAACTTTGTCAAACCCTTCGAAACGCCCCCTGGCCTGACTTTCACTAAGTTCCCCCTTGAAATGTGATTTCCCCCACTCACACTTGTAGACTGAATTTTCTCAACGTTCGACTTATCAAGGTGTGTCGTCTTAAACAATTTTTTGATCCAGGAAAGAACTAGTTTAGTCCCAGGAACCCTTCCCAGCATAAGCTCAAATGGAGACTTACACATACCACCATGAACTGTAGTCCTATATCAGTCAGTCAGTCAGTCAGTCAAGAAGCTTTTATTCGATATGCAAGATATCTTATAAGCGTACACAAAATACAGTGAATACAAAGATAAAAGAACATTATATTAAAAAAAACAGTATTTAGATGTACCTTTAAAATGGATAAAAAGACATGTAATGTCAAGATAAATTAAGTAAAAATGAATTAAACCGCAATTGACAATCTCTTGCATCGGATTAGCCAAGACTGCTTTAAAAATTTTGCTATACCACAAACGATAGGGGGGGGGTATCCGTCATTAGGATGCGCAGGGCTACGAGATAGCTACTCGTGCCCATGTTGCGACAAAGGGGTTTTAGCCAGAAACTCCTAGATTTAGCATAGTCGGGGCACTCGAACAGGATATGCGTAATGGATTCTATCCTGGTGGGACAGCATGCACAAAAAGGAGACATGTGAGCACATGATTTCCACTTAGACACCAGTGCACCGACTGGGAGGGAACCCACTCTAAATTTAAAATACAATGCCCGATCAAATGGAATGGTAATAAGGTCCAGATAGGGCTCGTAAACCACGGTATATTTTACTGTTAAAAAGGCAACTGTGGATTTACAATGCCCAGAGTTTGTAACTAACTGGTCCTTAACCCAACTCCAGTACAGTCTTTTCAGGACCTCTTTTGGTGGAGCCGATCTAGATAACCAACAATTCCCCAGTCCCAGATCCTCCAGAAGTTTTTTAATGTCTCTCAGCCACTTGATTTTTGCCCAACCACCCAAGCTCATTATCTGAGCCAACCCTTCAGCATACGATTTTAACTCTTCGCCCCTCCAAATGCGTGCCCATAGGAGTAGTGGGCGAAGGCGGGCTTGATCTTTTATGTTCTTACATCCTGTGTCCAGCAGCACAGGCACTGTTGGCGTACTTGATGGGATGGCGATTAGGGATTTCAGGAGCTTACTCTCTGCTGATGCCAAGGAATCCAGACAGCAATGCCCCCACAATTCAGCCCCATACAAGGCTGATGTTACTACCTTAGCCTTGTAGATGTCGATTACTGGGGCAAGCGACCTCCTGGGTGATGCCCAGAATTCCCTCAGGAGGGCACCTCCAACTCTCTTATGGTTCAATACCATCTTAGCAATGTGGGGCGTCCAGTTCATGCTGTCCGTGATCCGAATTCCAAGGTAGTCAAATTCGGATACTTTTTCCAAGGCAACAGAATTAAGAGTGGGGGGGCGGCCCAATTTCCTTGGAGGATTTAGAACTAGAAACTTAGTTTTGTCCACGTTGATTACTAAGCCTTTTGCACTGCAGAAGTCCTGGAAACTATTTAACAGTTTCTGCAGGCCTTGCGGAGTCTTTGATATCAAAAGCGTGTCATCCGCAAAGAGCAGGGTGGGGATCCTCACTCCTCCGAGACAGGGGGCGTCGGCTGGTTCTTGCTGGAGATATTCCACCACCCCATTCACATATAAGGAGAAAAGGGTGGGGGCCAAAACACATCCCTGTCTCACACCCCTAGACACTGGGATTTTCTCTGTCAGCTCTCCATTTCTTCCCCAGCGAACCTGGGCAAAGGTATGAGTATGAAGGCTTATGAGGAGGGACAAGATGTAAGGAGGCAATCCCAGCCCATATAGCACCCTCCATAGCTCCTCCCGGGGAACTAGGTCAAAGGCAGTCCTCAGGTCTATAAAAGCCAGATATAGGCTTATAGGCTGCCCTTGCCTAGTTCCACCACCTTCCACCCAAGGAGTGCCAACCTAAACGCCTGCTCAATCGTCCCCATTCCTGCCCTAAAGCCTGCCTGAAAATCTGATAATATTTTATTTTCTTCCACCCAATGAAGGATCCTCCCAAGTATTGCTTTTCCTGCTATCTTTTGGGTGGAGTCTATAAGGCTTATGGGGCGGTAGTTTCCCGGGATTTCTCTGCATCCTTTTTTATAAATCGGGACCACCACCGCCCCCTTCCAGGAATCGGGCACTGGCCCTCCCATCATAATGTCATTGAGGAGTGCTGCAATGACCCTTCCCCATACCACTGGATTTGCCCACATAAGATCCCCCGGTAAACCATCTGGGCCTGCTGCCTTGAGGGGGGCTACCGACCCTATTACCTTTTCAATCTCTAAAGATGTAAAGAGGTTATAGGTATGGGGTCCAGATACAACTGGGAAGGTTGCCCTTTCACTTAGGTCCCCATCCGCCGGGAGGTATAAAGCCCCAAAATGGTTTACCCAGCTTTGAGGGGGAATACTACATGGTCTCATAGTTTCCTCTGGCCTGTTCCGGGAGCCTACAAGGTTCCAGAAGCCCCTAGAGTCTTTGCTTTTGCTAGCAAGGAGTAGGTCCTCCCAAAATTTCTCTTCCCACTCCATCCTAGCACTTTTAAGGGAACTATTATAAGCCTTCCTTGCTTCCAGTATAGCACTGTGGGATTTATGTTTCAGTGCCTCTACGAGCAATGTTTTATGTACCCTACATGTTTGCGTGTACCAACCATTACCCTGCTTTTTTCCTCGTTTATTTCCTAACTTAGCAGAGGGGATAGTAAACACATTGGTCAAGGCCTCTACTAAGGAGACAAAGACCCCGCTAGCCATACCCACCCCTGTCGGGAAGGACCCCAGATTTGACTCAGCTTGATTTAAAAGGGTTAGGATTTCTCCAACTCTTTCCTCGGAGAGGACCAGTTTAGCCCATTTTAGGCGCCTACCACAGAGAGAGACCACAGACTCGTCAGGGGAGCTACTGCTGCATTAAAGGGACCCTTTTTAGGACAGCACCACCACTGGGCCAAAGTCAAGGAAAGTGGGTTGTGGTCACTATCAATCGTTGGGACCACCGCCATGTCCCTCGCTTGGCTCCAGAGACACACCTCTGGTAAGATATAATCTATTCTAGAGGTGTGACCTGGTCTATTGTATGTATGAGCCCCCACCCTGTCTGAGGCTGTCCTTCCGTTCACTGCTCTTAGATTTGATTCTAGGGTCAGGGAGTATAATTGTAACGCCATTTCTGTCCATCTCCTGATGGGTGGAATCTCTAAAACTGGGATCCCTAGTCTAGCATCCTCCTCGTCCTGGTCTAGGGCGACATCCGAGCCTAGGGGCTCGAACGTGCAGTTCATGTCTCCCGCGACTAGGATACATGACTTGTGTGGGGTTATGTTCAATAGTGACTCCAGGAGAGATAATACAGAGGACTTCTTCCCGCCCTTGGTTCCTCTAACGTAGACATTGTAGACATTCAGTATAATTCGTCCCCTACGGTCTCTTAAACTAATATTTTGAATGTCCGGGGAACCTGTCTGTATTTCCTCTATTTTGCAGTCTAGGGAAGCTGCTACCCATATGAGCAGACCACCCGAAGGGCGTCCTCTCCCTGATTCAGAGGATAGGGCAGGCACACAATGGGAAGAGAATCCCACCCTATGTACTGGCTCCAAGCTCCAGGTCTCTTGAAAAATGCATAAGGTATGTTCATCCACCAGGGCATTCCAATCTGGAAGGGCCAACTTTCTTGCGATCCCTGCGATATTCCAGCTGAGAACCTTAAAGACCTGGTCCGTCACAGTTGGTGTATCGCCGGTCGCAAGAACACTACTGGCCGGGGTCCTCACAGAAGGAACGTGCAAATTACACTCAGGAGGGGTTGGCAGAGGGACTACCGCCCCACTGTCGCATACTAATGAGGGAAGGGCTGTTCGTAGTGGTGACCTTACCCTAGGGCCTATTCTGTTAACTGATGCCACATCTGTATCTACAATTACCCTCATTTCGCCCTCCTGCAGTCAACAGCTTCCAGGGCCCTGCGGGTTCAACCCGTTGGCTCCAGGACCCCCAGCCCTTTGTGGGTCCAAATTTTGGCAAGAACCCAAAGTACTAGGACCCTCCCAAGGCGGCGTGGCAATTTGCCTAGGGTAGAAAAAAGTTAAGTCCACTACTTTAACCCCTTGAGAATCCATACTTTTTATAGGACCACAAATCGAGCTCACTACTCTTGGATCCTGGAAGTTTATTATTACACAGTCCCCCTCCTGTGTTTTTTTCCCTTGCCCTATCCACCCTACTCTGCGAACACTTAAAATAAGTCCATCCACACCAGTCGAAATAGGCTTGTTTAACTTTAGCCAGTGGGTGCACTTATTTTTAAGTGACTGGTGGTTTTCCAGTTGACCTTCCTTCAGTGGGGGAACATTTACCAGTATTGCAACAAAAGGTTGGCAATCTGGGGGGAGGTTTATGGGGGGGATCTGTCGTCGTGAGTTAGGGCGGACCACTGTGGTAACAGCTGGGGATGTAGTTAAGGGGGCAGTTTTGAGAGCCATTCCTAACACTGATCCCTTAGGTTTATCTTGTTTACCCGGTATTTGACTTTCTTGAGGTTTACCCTTACTTGCCAAGGGCTGCCTTTGTGGAGTTTGCTTAGATGTAGATTTCGCAACCTCTATAGGCGTTGTTGTCTTTCCCTTAGGGTGAGGCCCTGCTACGGGTGGGGTAGAATTTTTAGGGACCTTGACTCGCACTCTGCTAGGTTCAGACTTATTTGACCCGATAAGGGAATTAGAGTCTACCTGTGGTGACGAGGAAGCTAGAGGAACTACCTGGGGCGCACTCCCCTCTAGGCCAATATCCTGGCTATTACTTACTCTATTTAGGTGTTTGAAAGTGGTTTTAAGTGAGTAAAGACCATCTAGGGTTGATTGCTCCAGTTTGTCTATTCTAGCCCCCAGGCCCTTAACCTGAGTCAGCAAGGGCAACAAGAGACTATTTACCCTCTCCAGAATGGAATCAATAGTCGTGGAGACAATATCTGCAGGGGCCTTATCAGTACTATTACTAGGGGGCATGCAGTTATTTGAACCCATTTGAGAGGCTACAGTATCCCCATCCACCTCTGCCTTATCCTCTTGCACTAGCCCCATTGCATTATTCCCGCCCTGCCCAGAAGGCTTTTTTGTTTGTTTAAAGAACACGGCCTGTCTCACCTGCCTCTTCTTATTAGAAATGGCTGCCTTTTTAGATTTGTCCCTTTTCTTTTGCTTACTTGCCTTGTGCATCGATGGCACCCCTTCTAAATTTACTGTGGTAGGGACTGGGGCTACGGATAACGGTGACTGAGTTGCACCATTATTTGTGTGCATAGATGGTACGGGTAAAGGAGGTACAGATGAGCCACCCTCCTCCTCAGTGCCACTTGGAGGATGCGTGCCCAAATGCTCCAACCTGTCTGTGTTTTGCCCTAATTCGAGCAGCGAAGGGGGGTCAATGGGGCAACCCTGGACAGCAACATAGAGGGTGCATTGGTCTCGCTCACAAGCCGGTGTCAATGCCTGTGCTATGGCCCCCAGGGATGAGCGTCTAGAAGGAAGATAGACCTCAGAGAGACGGCGTTCGGAGATAGCAATTTCCTTGTCTATGACTGCCGCCACTCTAGTTATGAAGCGGTCCATAGTTCCAATTACTGGGCTCCCACCGGCAGCTCCCCTGTCGCACTCACTCCTGAGTAATTTACCTGAGCGGGTAGACATGTTGAAGTGCAGACAACCCTAGTGAGCCACACAACCCGCCTAAACACGGGGATGGATGACAGAGATGTGGCCCAGCCCTGCCACCTCCTGCCCCGGATGGCCACTGACGGCCCGCCCTTTGCCCGGGCTTAGCCCGGCGCCCGCCCGCGCACGCGTCCCGCGTGGCCGGAGATAAGGGCTGACTTAAGTAGGCTCCGGTAACAAGGGGGTGTGGCCGCCGCCTCCCGAGTCCTCCCGCTGGCTGCAGGTGCGTCCTTGCACTTCTGTGTGCTCACGCTGCGCCTCCCGCGAAGCGGGAGACGCGAGGTCTGTTTTGTTCTCCCCCGGTAGCAAGGGGGTGTGGCCGCCGCCTCCCGAGTCCTCCCGCTGGCTGCAGGTGCGTCCTTGCACCTCTGTGTGCTCACGCTGCGCCTCCCCTGTAGTCCTATATGCACAGAGCATTTCTTGGACAAGCTCTAGAACATTGCCACTATGAGATAAAGCAAGCTGAATGGTACCTTTGACAAACCTGTTAACCCTCTCGCAAAGACCATTGCCTTGAGGGTTATACAGAGAGGTTCTGTGGTGAGACACACCACAATGAGACAAAAAAAATGCATATCATGCGAAGTCAATTGTGTCCCATTGTCAGTGACAATAACATTAGCAAAACCTTCTCCTTGAAAAAGAGAATTCAGAAACTTAATCGTGGTTTCAGTTGTGATATCCTTAACAAATTCTACAACAACCCATTTACTATACACATCCACACAAACTATTGCGAAACGAAGATTTGCACTCAACTCAGACATGGGTCCAATAAAATCCAGACAAATGGTATTCCACGGTACATTTGACGAAGAAATATTGCCCATGGCAGAACCTACAGCAACTTTAAACCTCTTTTCACCATCTTTGCAAATAGAACATCGCTCAACCCACAATGACACCTGTGAATCCATGCCAGGCCACCAGAAATCTTTTTTTAGCCTTTGCTGGGTCATAGTCGGACCAAGATGTCCCTCGTGAGCAATAGAAATAAGCTTACTTCTAAGTTCAGATGGAGGAATAAGTTTGTCGTTTCGCATTAAAATCTCATCACCACAAGTGGACAGTTCATCTAAAATCTTAACAAAAGGACGAACAGGAACTTGCAAACAACTTTCTCTCCCCGGGCCATGTTTGACCATATGTATCACTTCCTTCAAGGCAACATCCTTTTCCATAGCAATGAGCCACTGCTCTTTTGAAAATGTCCCTTCACCAATAGAGGTCACATCATGAACCCACGCAACACTCTCATCCAACAAATCCTCCTTCAAAACATCCTGATCACCTGTACATGGTAACCTCGAGAAACAATCAGCCTGAATATTCCTCCACCCTTGTACATGCTGAATTTCAAAGTGGAAATCTTGTAGTTTAGCCACCAACCTTGCCAACCTAGGGGATCCCCTGACGGCACCGCCAGGAGCTAAAATATGAATCAGGGGCTTATGATCCATTTTTAGAACTAAATTAATTCCCCAAAGATAAGTGCGAAAATAGTGTGCACCCCACACGGCAGCCAGAGCCTCCTTTTCTATGACACTATAGTTCACCTCTGAAGCAGACAAAGTCCTAGAAGCAAACGCTATGGGACGTTCACAACCACTGTGTTTCTGAAGAACAGCACCTAATACAAATGCACTTGCATCAACCATTAATATGGGAACACGCTTAGTGTCGAAAGACACTAAAATCCCCGCACTACAAATATAATGTTTGATATTGTAAAATGTTGCCTCTTGCTCTGGACCACAAACGAACTTACAGCCCTTTTTGAGAAGAGACCTCATAGGAATTGTCTTTTCTGAAAATGTTTTAACAAATTTAGAATAGTACTCTATGAGTCCCATAAAAGGCCTAAGCTGGTCTTTGTCAGTAGGATGGGGAGCAGATTTTATAGCCAACAACAAGTCTTTCTTAGGTTTGATGCCAGAACCAGAAATGTCATGGCCCAAATACTCTATTTGTACCACTAGGAAAACACATTTCTCCTTCCTCAAAGTAAGACCAGCATCATGAATCCTATGTAACACCTTCCTGAGAATCTGATTGTGCTCACAAACTGAACCTCCAAAGACCAAGATGTCATCTTGAAAATAAACCACTTTTCCTATCCTCCTGAAAATTTGTCAACCATCCTTTGGAAAACACTAGCTGCTGAGATGAGACCGAAAGGCAATCTAGTAAACTGAAAAATCCCCTCGGGGGTGATAAAAGCAGTGAGGTGTTTGCAAGTGTCATCCAAGTTGATCTGGTGGTATGCACTCTTGAGGTCAAGTTTAGAAAAATACTTTGCACCATCAAGAGTAGACACCAACTCGCCAATGTTAGGGAGTGGAAAAGTGTCAGCAATAACACACTTGTTTAATGCCCTGAAGTCAACACAAAACCTCAATTTCCCATCCGATTTTTTAGAAATCACAACCGGAGAGACCCACTGAGAGCCCCCCACCGGTTCAATAACACCATTCTGCAACATATCCTCCAACAAAACCTTTACCTCCCCCCTGATGGCTAAAGGAATCCTCCTCAATTTATGTTGTATGGGAATGGATGCGTCTTTCAATCTTATAAGATGAGAATACCCCTTCAGTTCCCCCAACTCAGTCTTAAATAGAGCACTAAAGTCTTTCAAGATGGAATCCACAAAATCATCCTCTAGGACCATAACTTGTTCCGGTGCCCTAGGATTGATGATGATTGACAAGTCAAATAGGTGTACCCAACCAAGAATCGGAGGACCGTCAACAGACACATAGACTTTGCCCATTTTTGACCTATTTTTAAACCAAATATTGGACTCAAAATATCCCACAATGTCAATCGTCTCTCCATGGAATCCTTTGGGAGAAATGTCACTTTTTAGCAGACATTTGTCACTCCATAACACCTTGAAGATTGAGTTGGGAATAATTGTGTAATGTGAACCAGTGTCCATCATGAGTGAAACATCACGACCATCTATTTTAAAGTCAGCCTTTGGTCTATTCTGTCTCCGGTCATCAATGCAAGTAACATCTGTATCATTGATAACTAACATCCTATTACTTGTAGAAGTATCATAGTTGTAATCTTCCACGACAGCAACTTCTGTTTCCCTTTAACTTTGCACATTTTCGAGAAATGTCCGATGCGTCCACATTTCAAACATTCTTTATTAGCTGCGAAGCAGAACATGGCCTCAGAGCTGTGAGTGTTACTCTCGCATCTTGTGCAAAATTTATTGGCGGAGTGTGGCTTCTTCAAGTTTTGTTTAACTTTACTCTTCACAACCGCAATAGACTCATCTACAGAATCTGAATCCTGTTCATGTGTTTTTACTGAAACCTCTGAGACTTCTCGTTCCACACCCAACTTTCTAGAACTCTCAATGACCTTTATGCATTTCTCAGACTCTTCAATGACCTGAGCGAGTTCAATAGCTACTTTGAGTGTGGGATTCTTTGCAGCCCACAACTTTTCTTGGATCTTGCGGTTGTGGAACTGCACGATCAACTGGTCTCGTATGAGTTCCTCACACATAGCTCCAAATTTACATTTAATAGAAAGTTCTCTCAAACGCTTGACAAAATCATCAATGGGTTCATCCAATCTTTGTTTTTGGGTAGAAAATTTGTAAAGGTGCATCACAAGATTTTCCTCCTTTGCGAATTTTACATCTAACCTTGAAATTGCCTCCTTGTACTCATCTGGAATGGCCTGTCCATTACCCTGTAAGGCAATAGGCAAAAATCTAAACACTCTTTGCCCTTCTTTTCCTAAAGAGCTTAATAAGATCGCCTTTTTCCTTTTAGATGAAAACTTTTGGCCATCTAATGCCTCCAAATAGTTGTCGCACATTATGAACCAGTCTTCCCACTGAACAGCAGGATTACCTGGCTCATTTAGGAATGGAGGAGGCAAGTTTACAATGACTTGTTGAGACATGTTAGAGTCCTATGGACGTGAGTTTCAATGTCACTTAGGAGTAAACAAGTCAGTGTAAATTGTACAAGAACCACAAAACCAAAATGAGCAAAAATACAACTTTTTTAAAAAACAATTTGACTAAGTCAAAACTAGCTAGACATAAATACCTTGAATCTTGACTAGCTAGACGCCTTTTGCTTGGTTCTGTACTTGATCGTATTATAAATATGTTGCAAAAGACTTCCACACGTTGAAAGATAGTTAATGAAAGGAGAATGCGCAACAATTAAATCATGTGCCATACCTTTAAGTTCCTGGTACGTTGCTCCAATAACCCCAAAAAGATAAGAAAATGTCCTTTCATCCAAAACAAGAGTTGAACGTTGCTCCGATAGCTCCGAAATGTCTTTTAAACCAGAACTAGGACTGGAACGCAAGCTTATAGCGCACTTCCCGACAGCTCAAAATGGCCGCCACATCAGATGGAGGCTTGACACGCACGCTACGCACATGTGTGAAACGTCACTTCCGCTCCGATCGGGTTGCTAGGAGGACGAAGCAATGGAGAGGCAGAGATAGAACGTGGGAGGAAATGTTCTACTCACCGATCCATCGTTGACTGAACTCGACAAAATAGTCCGATTTCGCTCCGAATTCTTCCAGCACCATGGACTTCACGAAGACCCAAAGAGACAATGTCGGGTTCGTCTTTCTTTGCCAAGTCGTGTTTCGCCGCAATGTTTTTCTACTGCAGGAATAGCTTTGCACCAACTGAAAAACACAAAGACTCACTGAGCAGCAGGCCACAAGTCGCCAAAATGTGGTAAGTAGAGTCTTCAGACCTTGTAGGTAAGCATTAATATCTTTAATACAGAGCACGGCAGAACACAGACTCAGCGCCTGCTGACCAGTTCTCCAACTGACACAAGAGAACCCCTGGACCAGCAAACAGGTATAACAATTCTAGAACAAAGGCAGACCATAGAGAGGAAACAGAAATCATAGAGAAGAAAGAGAAAATACATAATAGAAACAAAGATACAATAAGTTTACAACAGCTACATTTTAACTAGCTTGCACATGGAAAGTTTCAGGTTGATCCATCAAGCAGGGGCTGAAGAAAAAGGGCAGTCCAAAAATGCGTTTTCTTCATATATTTTTCCATGGAACATTTAGACAACTACAGACCAAACCGCTGAATGGATTTACACCAAACTTGGCAGAAATCTAGGTCTTTGTCAAGAAAGAGTTCTTTTTGTGACTTGGTGCACATCCATTCAGTAGTTGTGGACAAATTAAGGTTTTAAAATGTGCATATATTACGTCGTGATGGATCTGCGGAGTCAGCATCAACCAGGAAGTGGTGACTGCCATCTTAGAGTTTAGGAAATAGGGACAGTAGGAACAAACCATAAGGGGGAAGGACACCCTGACTCCCCTGGTCTAATTATCTCAAGTAACTATAAATTTTGCCCTAAGGTAACTATAACTCACGTCCTTGCCATGCACCCCACATATTTCATCACTCGGGACATCTTCTATGACACCATTGATAATATCACTGCAATGTTTGCAATGAAATTATTGAGCAGAAAACTGTGCATGGCGGGGGCATTAGTTATAGTTACCTAGTGCACGAGTTGAGTTTATAGTTACATGAGATACCTATAACTGTAACTATTGAATTTCTGTAATTTTTAAAGTTAAAAATGTTACGTTATTACTGAACATTTCACCTAACTATAATGTTACTTTAACCGTTGTTTATTTCAGAGAATACATATAGTGCAGTCTCTCACATAGTACAGCAATTGTTTGGAACATATATAGTACATCTCCTCATTTTGTACCACAAATCATTGATGTCCTTTCTCTGTAGCAATTTTTAGTGCCTCCATGCAGAAGTATCTCCTACTAAAGCAGAGGGTTTTATCATGCATGCAAAACCTCTGCCCCCTGTGCAGGGTGGAGATCTCCATCTAAAACAATGAACCGAAAATTGCATATGGGAACAGAAAGTCTGCCATTTTGTGGTAATTTATAAGTCATTCCTTGGATGGATGGATGGATGGGTTTTTATATAGCGCAATATCACCGCCAGGTCTCAAAGCGCTTTGCATTGGGAACCCGTCCTGGTTTTTCCCTGTGAGATAGCCCCTACTGGGTATCCCCAAGGTGAAAGCCAGGCATCCCGCCACGGGGGGCCGTAGTAGAGATTAAGCAAGCTATTGCCCAGAGTTGCAGAGTGTGAACCTGTGATTCGAGTAGGCACCGAAGCGAGAATTACTGAGTCCGTGGACATTTTGGGCTCAAGACCCTGCCGAGTCGGGAATTGAACCCTGGTCCCGGGTCTGATCTCAGCGTCCGGGTCTGCCTCCTCTAACCAGTGAGCCACACTTCACCACAACAACATCCTCCTTCACCTTGCTGTTCCTTTCTGCATCCCAAATCTCCCAAAATATATGAGGGACGAAATGAGTGCCCTCACTACTGAAGAATAGAGATATTCTGTGGGGGGGGGAGGGGTGAGGTCCTCCAAACGTGCTCTGACATATATAGGGGTCTAGATACCCATCTGAAAAATGTAGTGCAGTTCTAAATTTAGAAGGACATCTGCAAATGCTGCAGTGCGGTGGGTGTGAAACCTGGCAAGTGCTGGTAAGAACTTTGCTGGTGGGCCTGCATCAAATTCCATGACATTCTGGGTGTGTCCTCACAGCCACATTCTTGTTAGCCCCGCAAAACACACCATAACAGGAGGGTCCTGAGAGCAGCCTGATGGACCCTCTATGCTCAGCAGGACAAATTTGAGAAAATGACAGATTGAAAGTGTATTATGTTTATAAAAAAGTTAAGCGGTACAAAAGGGGGTGGTGATGGACGGAGCATCTGAATCAATCAAACACTCACACCCAGTCAAAAGATCTGGGTTTAATCCATCACCGTTATTTAGCCCACTCTGCCACCCCAGTTCAGAAATGGCCATATAAAAAATTAAGAGCACATGAGTTTTGATAGTGGTATGAAGTCATGTTTCCAGCTTGAGTTTTTTTTCTAACATTCCTTGTTGTATTTAACCTATTATTTTTGGTTACCATTGGAATGAAAGTTTACAAATACTAACATGCATGTAATGTTGTATGTTTGTTTTTGATGTAATAAACATGTTATCATGACATAGTGGAAATGCTTTTAAATTTGACAATTTGTAGCAGCATAACATATCAAACCCATTTCAAAACACAATTTGTTTATGTAAATCTGACAGCACATACATATCTGTACTTTCAAACCACACTATTTTTGGTTCAAAAGACCCAAACAATCACAGTTATTAAAATGTATTACAAAATATTATTAAAAAAATGAAAAAACGCAACATGATTGTATTTTCAACTTTTTTTAAATGTAATAATACTAATAATATTTGTTCAGTTACTTAAAACCATTGTATTTAAATAATTTGAAAATGGGATTCTGCAAATAAACTATCCCTCTTTACATAAACCTTTCTTCTGCTTTGAATGGCTGATAAGAAAAAAGAATCATTATATTAACAGTTTTACAATATGTCGTATTTAAAAAAAATATTAAACAACACATTAGCATAATAGAAGTGTGTTAAAGAATGTCCAATGTCATTTAGGAATATATTATACATTTTAAAAAATAATCTTTGGGGTATTGAACATATACACTAAACTTTTCTTACATCTTTTACTTTTTCATTTCAGTGGACCCTATGGGCCAACAACCATCAGCAAGGAAGGGGAACCAGACACTAGCTGGGAGAGCACACCCACCTGGTGGCAAATAGGATCTGCTACCAAAACACATGGGCCAAGGCTGTAGAGCCAACAGTGGGAGTGAAAGATGGAGAATACCACCAACCAGCAGGAGGCAGATACTAGGACTTCTTCTGGCAGCGAGGAAGATCAGTTTCTGGTGTCTGAAGAGCAGGCCCCTTTATAATCTGGATCTGCACCTACTGTCAACCTTAACTACTAAGGCCCCCATACTATTGGTGCCTCCAACTGTACCCCCTACACAGCCTTCATCTCCTTCTCCAAGTGCTGGCACAGAACAACAACAGTAACCATGGGTCATTTTAGCCCTTCACACCCCAGAGTTCTTCTACCTTCCCGGAGAGCTGGAAGCACGCCGAACTCAGCGCTCTACTTAAGAAACCATCAGCCGACCCCACCGACCTCAAGAACTACCGCCCCATCTCGCTGCTCCCATTTCCGGCAAAAGTCATCGAGAAGACCGTCAACAAGCAACTGGCCGCCTTCCTCGAGACAAACGATTCCCTCGACCTCTCGCAGTCTGGCTTCCGGGCCAACCACAGCACCGAGACCGCCCTGATCGCAGCTACCGATGACATCCGAGCCCTGCTCGACAACGGAGAAACAGCGGCCCTCATCCTCCTGGACCTCTCCGCGGCCTTCGACACTGTCTGCCACCGTACCCTAGTACAGCGCCTGAGCAAAGTCGGAATCCAGGAGAAGGCACTGGAGTGGATCATCTCCTTCCTCGCCGGAAGGACACAGAGAGTCCGCCTCCCCCCGTTCAGATCGGAGGCCACCGAAGTCATCTGCGGCGTTCCTCAAGGCTCCTCGCTCAGCCCAACACTCTTCAACGTCTACATGAGCCCCCTCGCAGCCATCGCACGCCAGCACAACCTCAACATCATCTCCTACGCCGACGACACCCAGCTGATCCTCTCCCTCACCAACGACCCCGCCACCGCCAGAGCCAACCTGCACGAAGGGATGACAGACGTAGCCAAATGGATGTCGAACAGCCGCCTGAAACTGAACTCGGACAAGACGGAAGTCCTCATCCTGGGATCATCACCCTCCGCCTGGGACGACTCCTGGTGGCCCCCCGCCCTGGGCAGTGCACCCAAACCAACAGACCACGCACGCAACCTGGGCTTCATCCTGGACTCCTCCCTCTCCATGACCAGACAAGTCAACGCCGTCTCCTCGTCATGCTTCAACATCCTTCGCATGCTACGTAAGATCTTCCGATGGATCCCCACCGAGACCAGGAAGACGGTCACCCAGGCCCTCGTCACCAGCCGTCTGGACTACGGCAACTCCCTCTACGCCTGAACCACCGCCAAACTCCAGAAGAGACTCCAGCGGATCCAGAACACCTCAGCACGACTTATCCTGGACATCCCCCGCCGCAGCCACATCTCTGGACACCTGAGAAACCTGCACTGGCTCCCGGTCAACGAGAGAATCACCTTCCGGCTCCTCACCCCCGCACACAAAGCCCTACACAACCAAGGCCCAGGATACCTCAACAGCCGCCTCAACTTCTACGCTCCCAAACGCCAGCTTCGATAGACCAGCCACGCCTTCGCCGCCGTCCCCCGCATCCGAAGAGCCACCACAGGAGGAAGGTCCTTCTCCTACCTGGCAGCCAAAACTTGGAACTCCCTTCCGACCCACCTCCGCCTGACCCAAGACCACCTCGCCTTCAGGAAGCAGCTCAAGACCTGGCTGTTCGAGCAGTAGCGGACCCCCTCCCCCCAGCGCCTTGAGACCCTCCGGGTGAGTAGTGCGCTATATAAATGCTTTGATTGATTGATTGATTGATCTAAGTTGGCCACTCCCTTTTCCCAGAATATGTCAGTTTGTCTGCTGTGTATAAAGTCCTTAGGCCAATCGAAGAGGCTCAGGGATCAATATCTTTGAACATCCAATACTTTATTAGAGATGTTAGGAATATTCCTTGAGTCGGTCACTCAATAGCTTATGTGGTCCATGACCTCATTGATAGCAGACCTAGCATCTTGTCTGCCTCCAAAACCACATTATCTCCGGTTAACCTGTCTTCCTGTTCGAGTGTGATACCAATTTCCATTGCTAACAGCTTCTGTGATTTATTCTTCAACATTGGGGTGCCTGGCCCTGCTACAGCCAGCCATTTAATGCCCACGATGGAATGTTGCAGTGAAACGTGAATCTTAGGATGGCCAGGAATTTTTACCTCCAAGCTATGAAGCTGACTCTGTCGCCCCCTCAGGCGTGGGGTTATGACTTTATTATTGTTTTGGGCAGTGGACTTGGTGTTGAAACTTTGAGTTGTTTGAATTTTTTAATATGTTTATTCACTTTATTTTAGACTTTTTATAGACACTTTGAAAATATTCTGCCCCTTTTTATATTGCCTTGTTCACTTGACATTTCCTGAAGTTTATTTATTATTTGCCCATTCTCCCTCCAAGTTTTTATTTCCCCTCCAAATTGAAACTCCATTTTATTTCCTGTGGGTCATACCCAAAGACAGTTTATATTTTTTAAATCATTATTTGGCATTTCTTACAAATGTAGCATTTATATATATAAAAAAAGTTAGAAAATGTAAATCATTGATGCATTTGATGTATTTGCCGCTAAAAAAAATAATGTCAACACACTTTGAAGATCAGCAAAGAACATGACATAAATAACAGTTTGAAAACAGGTGAGAGACATAGTTTTTTTGAAAGGTTTATCTAACTACTCCACCTATGCAATACTGGTGCTGAGTTTAGTTAAGAGTGTGCTTTTCTTTTGGGTGGCTGAGTTGGTGGTTGTTGAATTCACTTTTCACTTTTGTGGAGATTAAGGTGCTCGAGGTGGTTGTAACAGAGGTTGTAGGTTGGCAGGTGGCATGTCCCCGCCTTACAGTGATGTGCTGCTGCAAAGTCTTTTGCATGCATTGACTGTGAAGAATTACATTGGCATGCGTTTTTATTGTTGTTATCATGTTCATGGCCAAGGCATGTTGCCTTGCACTCTCTTTCATCAAACTTCAAATATGTTCTTGGTGCGTCTTTACCATGTCTTGGTAAAATTTCACCACATTAACCTAGGCATGGGTCTGTCTGTCAGTCATTTAAAGGACTCCTTTAAGAGAGACAGCTATCGCATGGATGGTAGCCTCCATTGCATGAATATTGTCCTGCACAATGGACTTCTGTTGGACAAAATGATCCTCTCTGAGAGTAGGAATAGACCGTGCCAGACCCTCTAGGACCCCTCCATCCATGGCGGTCTTAAATGGCGAGGAAAGTGGCCATCACAGGGATACCTGTTCCTCACCATTGGTGTTTTCTCCCTTAAATGAATGAGAGAAGACTGGAGATGCACCTTCATGGGAGAAAGTGTGTAGGAGATTCCACAGAAGTAATTCTTTAGTTGAGAGCTGTGAGTTGTCTTGCATAGGTGGAACAAACATTAGCTACTGGCTGGGGACTGATAATCATCAGAACTAATCTTGGAGAAAGAAAGCTGTCTAACCATGCAGTGGTATTCTTAGTGATGTTCTGTATGGGAGCAACAGAGTCTTCATCCAGGCCATCCTCCTTGTTGATCAGCTCCTGCTCCTGTTCCTTCTGATCTTCCGGGGTGATTCAGGTGCTCTATAAATGATATGAATAAATAAATAAATAAATAAAATGTCATACATTCACCCTAGTACAGATATCTGGGCCTAAATCTATTGTTTTTTTGCTCACCATGCCATTCCAGTTTGAACCCAGCCATATGCAAATCAGTGTTGACCCTGTGCCCCATGGGAACAGTCCAGCCCGAACTGCCAAGCCAGGTCTTCCCCGGACTGGAAACAAGCATCCTAGGACTGGTTTCGGGCTTTCAGCCCTCATCAGCCAGGATTGCTTTATTCCAGTGGCAGGGAGAGCACTGGACTCACGTCTGAGCATACCCGTCCCACTCGGGGTGACAAATGCAAAAACAACAGTTGATGGACAGAATGCAGAACAATGTAATACGTACACCCCAGTACAGAGATCTGAGCCTAAATCCATTGTTTCTTTGCTCACCATGCCATTCCAGTTTGAACCCAGCCATATGCAAATCAGTTTTGACCCTGTGCCCCATGGGAGCAGTCCAGCCCGAACTGCCAAGCCAGGCCTTCACTGGACTGGAAACAAGCATCCTAGGACCGGTTTCAGGGGCATGTATGTGATGTTCACCAACTATCTGGGTATGGGGAAGTAAAGATATGGGGGAGTGATTTAGGAAGGGAGGGGTTTACAATGTTACCAGGCTCCACATTAATATTGGCTGACGGAGGCAACCACATAGCAGATGTATTGTAGTGAAGATAGCTTCTCGAGTGGGTGAGAAGGAGACTGGATCCAAGTGCCCCTCCAGGAAGACAGTCTACCAAGTGAATCATGGAGAATTTCCCTTTCCTAGCCTTGGTATCACCTATATTTGTAGATTCATGGATTTAATAGATCCCCCCTAGAGTGGAAGGCATGACCTAATGCTTACATTTCAAAGGCCCCAGTGTATGTATCTATCCAAGCCAAGCAGTTAAAGGTTCTCAGATAGCGAGACCCTTCTTTTTCCCCCGGCTTCCCTTTATGGAGAATATGGCCGTTTCCATATGGCAAGTAGAGATCAATTGGGTTAGCCAGTGAGAAAATAATGGAGGATTTGGGTCTATCCAGGATGAAGCGATACAGAGGCGTAATATGGTCATACCCACAAAAATAAGCGCGCCTCCGTTCTTTCTACTGATCTTATCTTGCGTACCTAATAAAACAATTGTGGGATTTAGCTGGATTTTCTGAGAAAGTTCTTCAATGAAGAAGTCTTGTATCTGACCCAGCAGAGATGTAAGTTGTGGTCACGTAGCGAACATATGTATTGAGTCTGCGCTAAACTCTGAACATCTGGGGCAGAGCGTTCCTGTCCCCGTTCCCCATTTAGCAACTCTGCTAGGTGGGATATATAAGAGAAATGAAGTCTTATAAAATTGTGCCTGTAACTTAGCAGATAGTAGATCGCTTCTAGCGGATTGCACAGCCTGGTTAAAGATGTTAAAAGAAATATTCAGTTTCGCCTGCCATTTATAAGATATAACAAGCATATCATAGGGCATTAAGCTAATTCATTTAGCATAAATATACCCAATCCTGGGTAGGGTTGGATTTTTTCATTTGTCAATAAGGTCTACCTTAGAGAAACCAGCAGTCCCCCGGTTTTATGGGTCAGAAAATCTCTTATGGACATGTATTTAAAAGACTCTTGTTCCCTCAGATGATATTCAGTTTTAAGTTCACAAAATGATTTAATACCTTTGGTAGTTATCAGGTCTCCCATTTTTAGGATTCCTGCTCTGTACCATTCATGAAGGTAGGAAGCCCCAAAAATTGCTGGTAGATTAGGATTATCATTAAGAAGAGAGAAGTAATTCAGACTGCCAAGCCCTAAACTTTTACGGATGGTGCAAAAAACTTTATGGTTGGTCATTAACATCTTAAATCTTACCCGTTTATATTATCCAAAAAGGAGCTGCCGCCAGAGACATTCACAGGTCTCTTCCCCCAGTAGCAGTTAATAGGGAGATGGGAGGCCTGTATTTGGAATATGTGAATGTTCTTGAAGCAGCTCCAGGCTATATTGCATGACCGAGGCCCAATAGTAAAATCTTAAATTAGGAAGCGCCCAACCGCCTCTCTCCCTAAGGAGGGTGAGCAGCTTGAAATCTCGCCTTGGTCGAGAATATGCCCAGACAAATTGGGGGGGAAATCTGGTTGAATCTCTGGAGCATTGCTTTACCAATCTCTAAAGTGATAGCCCTAAAAAAGTATAACAGTTTAGGGAAGTAGGACATTTTAATACCATTAAATATGGTTAGATGCAAGTTATTTAGCCGTTTAAGCGCCCGTCTAGTTACTGTCACCGACGGGATCAGGTTTTCCTCTACTATCAGGTCAGTGTTAGCAGCTAAGGTGACCCCCAGATATTTTGCGGTCTGAACCACTGGACCATCTAACCTCTTAATTTGGTTATTTATATTAATCTGAGTTTTGCCTTGATTGAGGTTTTCCTAAACTTTTTGGCCTCTTACTCTCGAGCATTAATGGCGCTAAAAGGGTCAGGGATCACTACCGCCAGGTCGTCAGCATACGCCATGATTTTAGTATCTAGCCCAAGTCTGCTCATCGCTCGAATATATTGATTATTTTCTATTGCCTTTATAAAAGGATCTATATAAAGAGCGAAGAGCAGAGGTGAGCACGGACAACCTTGGCGGGTTCCCCGTGAGATTTTAATTTTCTCTGTCAGCATCCCATTAATAAGCATGGGCGGATTTTGCGGATTCGCAATCTGCGAATTTGCGGATTTGTGAATTTGCGGATTGCGAAAATACGCAAAATACGCGAATTCTCGCGGATTTTGCGGATTTTTTTTGGGGTGTGTGTTCGCACGGGTTTCTGCAAGTTCGCGAGGGTTTTGTACAATTTCGCAAATTGCGAACTTACTTGTCGGGTCACCAGTTTTGCGAACTTGTTGTTTCTACGTGCCCAGCCTGTTTGCAAGGCTTTCTTCATCACTGCCACCCTCTGTCACCACTGGCACTCTCTTTGTTCACCCATGCCACCCTCTGGCTCACCCATGTCACCCTCTGTGTCATCACAGCACCCTCTGGTTCACCAGTGTACATTATTGGGGCAAAGCAAAGCACTGCCATCCTCTGTCAACACTGGCACTCTGGTTCACCCATGCCACCCTCTGGCTGGCACACCCATGCCACCCTCGGTGTCATCACAGCACCCTCTGATTGACCAGTGAGTGTACATTATTGTGGCAAAGCAAAGCACACCTGCTAAGTGCTTTAAGTTTTGCAAACAACAACACCTGCCCTGCCCCAACTGACATTAACGAAGGCTGGCACCTGCTTGTCTGCTCCCTTTCCTTTTTGTTGCAATGTAATTTTTTTTTAACAGGATGCAATGGCATACTTCTAACTATTCTGTGACTGTCAGAGCAGGGTCACACAATAGTTGCAAGTAGGCAACCGGATTCTGGAGGGCCCCTTCAGGAAGCACTACAGGGAAATGGTTACAAATGATGAGCTCGAACTTTTGCACCTGCTCGTTGGTTTTGCTTTTGCAAAACTCGTTTTTCGGTAATTTTGCCCTATTCGCGAGGCGCGGTGTCGTGCGAAATCGACCGTGGAAGCCGCGAACTCGTGCGAGTTACCCCAAGGTTGAGTACGGGCGCCGCCATTTTGTTTGAGTGACGTATTTCCGTTTCCGCCCGCTATGTGTAATCTCGCGGAATGAGCGCCTTGCGAATGCAAGTTCGCACGAGTTCGCGAGAGAAATCGCGTGCGAACTTACTTACGCGCACGTGATCGGGCCGCCATCTTGTTTTTCATTCATTCCTATGTGTCTGGGCATGGTGTTTCTATCCACTCTATATCTCTGCCATCCTTTGCTTGTTTTAATATTTTTTTGATCTATTTAACTTTTTTCTATCCCTCTAGTTTTCTAGGTCTATATTTTTGTGTTTTAGTCTACTTTTGTTTACTTTTCAACTACTTTTTTAAACTTTTATTTCCTTCTTCCCTAGTCTTATTATTTTTCATTTTGCCTCCTTGTTGCTAACACCTGCCCAGACCATGGTGAAGACAGCTGTGAAGCTGCCCAAGACGGGCCCCGCAGCCCGTGCCCGGCTCCCGTGTGGCCGTTTGAGGGCGGAAATGGTGGTGCCCAGGGAGATCTTCAGCCCTGAGGAGGTGGGCACACTCGTTTTCTATGTACAGCGCCGCCTCCCCAGGACCATCGCGGCAGGCGGCAGGATCGCTGGTGGCTACACCAACCGCCAGGAGCGACGGAAGCGGTGGGAGCAGGTGTGCCGGGCCCTGTTTGACATCTCGGGGGTCCAGCGCACCTACAACCAGGTGACCCACCGCTGGACCGATATCCTGGATCGGGAGCGCGACCTGCTCGACCTGCTGGGAGTGGAGGTCCCCGGGCTTGGTGAGTAGTAGTAGCAATTTTTTCATCACTCACTACTCTGTTTTTTCTCCTGCTCTGTGTGTTATATTGCAAATGTTTGCTTTAACTTTTTTACAAAGAGCAATAATGCTGCCGATTACATTGATAGGAGAGGTAAATTAATATTTCAAAATCTTCTGTGCATTTCAGGTGCACTGCTCTCCTTCTCTGTGGCGGTGCCACTGCTTATTTGTTTTCTATTTTGTGTTAATTTAATTGGGCTGAGTAATGTATGAGTGTACTTTACAGAACTGCGTAATGCTAGACACAAAGGGGCAGATTTACAAGCCCCTTGCGCCACGTTTACGCTGCCTTACCTGACGCACAGCGACGTAAACGTGGCGCATCCCTGCGAGTCATGTACAACGTGATGCATCTAGGGAGATGCGCCACGTTAAGGCATGGGCCTGCGCCACAATGGGTGCATTCCCACGCAGGGGGGGGGGTGGCGGTCAGGCAGCTGTGCGCCTCGCAAAAGTGCCTGCGTGAAATCTACAAGATTTAACGCAGGCACTTCCGCGACGCTACTACGTCAATTCTTTATGCCTGCTTGCTTGAAGCAGGCGCAAGGACTGATGCGGTATGTTGAGTATTGGGCAGCCCTGAGCATTGCTAGAGTTGCATCGCGCCTGCGACGCGACTCTAGAGATGCGCCCCTCTTTCGTCACGAGATGCGTCACGCATCTGCCTACCCTTGCGCCAGGGTTTGCCGCATTGTAATTGCGGCGCATCTGCCGTGACGCAAGGTTAGTTTTGCGTTACGCATTTGTTCTGGTGCACCTCTGGAGGTGTGCAGCCCAGAACTCGTAAGTATGCCCCTAAGTGTCAGATTAGCAATTACCTGCGCATCCCTGCAAAGTGTGCGGCACGCCAGCACCACCCATGGTGCGCCGTATTTACAATGCGGCACACCATGGTCCCAAAACGTCACCGAAGCGTTACGCATCGGTGCCGTAAAGGCGGCTCATTGATGGAGTTGCGTTGCAACGATGGCGCAGCTCCAGCAATGCTGCGTCAAGCCTAACGTCTGCTACATGCAGGCGTAGGGTTTCAGTGACGCATCATTGTCCTAAATAACTGATTGAAATTTTATATATTCCCCATAGCCACTTTTTGCATGCGTTCCTGCGCAGGAATGCCCTCCCTTGCGCTGGAACGCTCCCTTATGGCGCAGGGCTTTAGAATGGGATGCATCTCCCATATGCGTCACGTTGTTAATATACGCCACACCATGGCGCCTCTCTTGTTGTGGCGCTGCGTCACAAAGGTGACGCAAGAACGTAGCAAAAGAGCTGCAAGGGGCTTGTAAATCTGCCCCTAGAGTAGAGGCTCAGGTGCAGTCCTTCCTTTGTAGCCCTCTTTTTGGCTGAAATAGTTGGTTCTTGTTCTTTCTAAATGTTTGATTTGGTTGACAAGGACATCGACAAGCAGCAACCATCAATGTTTTCTGTTCTTTCTTTCATGTTGTACGTCAGGTCCGCCCAGGGGCAAGCGGACGGAAAAGGAGGATGCTGTGGCTCCAAAGGAGGAGGATGCAGGCCAGGGCGGCGAGTGCTCCTTTGCTGGCCCCAGTAAGTTTTCATTTAAATATAGAGGACCTATTGTTGTCCAAGCGTTCCTAATTAAATTTTTTCGAAATAGTGTTTAGATAGGAGCAAAATCCATAATACTACTGTTGCAGGGACAATTCTCCACAAACCGAACTATGGACACCAAAGACCAGAGTAATAATATTTCAGAGTGGCGTGTTTGGCACACTGTATAAACCTGGTAGTGTCAGCGGCACGGACTCCTCCTTGCAAAAATTGCAAAACCTTTCGCTCAGTCACTCTAGTCTGGAGGACCAAAAACCACAGAGTCTATTCAACTATAAAAGCTTTATTAAAAGTAAAAGTAAACACATATATTAAAATAAAGTTAGCTGGAAATGGAAAAGTGCTTGGTGCTGAGTTGATGAGTAATGGAACACATTTCTTGTGGTCGAGCAGAGCTTTCACCTGGTTTGAAGTTGATGTTGCTCTTGTCCTTAGAAGTCCAGCTTCTGTCTGTTCAGAGAAAAATGGTGTGTGTTAAAATTAAGCAAGCATTCATCAATTGTGACAAAAAAGTGCAGCAAGACAACAGCCTTCCCTGGAAGGAGGGACATTTTTACTTTAGACTAGAGTAGACAGTCAATTACTTTTTCTGTTGTTTTCACATTTCTTCATTCCTAGACCAAATACTAGTGAGTGGTGTAATCTAACATTCTTAAATCTACTTTGTAGGTGGAACATCTGGTAGCGGGGCCAGCTCGGATGTGGTGGTGGTGATCGACTCCGAGGACAACTCTGGGGAGGAGGCGGCGCAAGAGGGCCAAGAACAGACTGTGAGGAAGCAGACAGTGGTGGTGGCGGGTACAGGTAAGCTGGATCATGGTACTATCTGACTCTTAGATAGCATATGATGTGTATCTACAGAGAGTAGACGGTCACTGGATGAACTACGAAAATACTATGAAATGTTTCCAGGGGGGGGTGCAACATCATCACCATCTCCTGAGTCCTACTCCTGACATGATTGAGCACAAGTATTAAATAAATTTTTTTTAAATCTAACACGACATAGAGCTTAAATAAACAAAGAACTCCATAGGGGGAAGAGAAAAATCTTGTGCGGCACCACAGCAGACGACCTGGCAACTACATTAAAACAGAGGGAAAAACAAAAAATGCCAGAAAAAAACAATTCAATCTAAATCAGGAGGATGTGGTTATAGAGCATGGGTCCTCACAAACTTTCTCTGGAGCCAAATTGACAGTGTGGTTTGTGGCCAAGGGCCGCACCGAAGGGGGCAGGGTCAGTGGGGGAGGGGGGTGGATCTAGAGCAACAAAAAAAACTATGACCATGAGGTTGAACTCATGCCCCTGCAGCGGATGCCTTCGTCCACTGAGCCACCAGAGCTGGCATACACATTACACACATCTTTCTTTCTCTCTCTCCCTCTCTCTCTCTCTGTCTCCCTCCCTCTCTCTCTGTCTCCCTCCCTCTCTCTGTTTCCCTCTCTCTTTCTCTCTCTGTCTCCCTCTTTCTGTCTCCCTCTACCTCGCTGTCTCTCTCTCTCTGTCTCCCTCCCTCACCCTCCCTCTGTCACCCTCTGGCTCCCTCCCTCTCTCTCTCTCCTTCTGTCTTCCTCTCTCTCTGTCTCTGCCTCTATCTGTCTGTCGGTCCCAGCCTGCTGTAATTACCATATTGTAATTTGTCACTGGGCCAGAACTGGATGGACCTGCGATCCAGGGGGGGGGGCAAGCGCCCCCCCTTGCCCCTCCCTGCGGACGCCCATGATACTGGCCTGAATACTTTTGTACTGCGCTGGCTAGTTGCTAGTTGTACTGTGACTCAACTTCCTGCTGAATCATTTTGTGTTAATCATATTCTTAAAGAGCATTGGTTACAGATTATGTCTTTCTTTCTTCATATAGTTGGTCATACTAAAACATCAAAACCAACAAGGAGTATGCAGGCTGTACTGGCCCGGCAACGGAGGCTGGATGCTACTGTTGCCCAATATCGGCGGCTGGTGGAACTGGAGGGGGACGACACGCAGTCCAGTACATCGAATGGGACATCTGCATCCTCCTCCGTGACCCCACGTTCTGCCGGTCAGCGCAGTGCTCCGGCGAAACGGAGCCGTGCTGGCAGACGCCACCGCCGAGCAGCAAAGGCTGCCCCTCACAGTACTCTAAAGGCTCACTTGCGCCGTGCAATCCACAGAGTGTCTGACCTGGAGGCGGAGGTCCGGAAATTCAAAGAATATCAAAATTTGTTGGAGGGCCTCCGCTTAGACCACGCCACCCTCCGGAAGCAGTACGATGCCCTGGCCCTAAGGCATGATGCCCTGGAGGCCAAAGTCAACACCATGCATCCCTAGAGTGTCCCTTGCCCCTTTTTTAGAGACTTTTGGGGGGTGGGAATTGGGAGTTGGGGTTTTTGGGGACTTTTGAAGGACTATTTATTTGTTGGGGTTAGGAAGGGTCTTGCGCGAGATTATTTTGTTAGGGATATAAAAATTTACTTTTTCAAACTTTATCTGAGCATACCTGTTTTTTACTACTTTTGAGCCTGGTGGGTGGTGGTTTTGCAGTAAGTTCGTTTTACTGAACACTGTCATCGTGTTGGTTCACGTGTAATTGGCCAAATGTTTTCCAAAGTAAATGCCTGTCACAGAGTTTGTTAATTCAAGAGTCCTAGGACTTTACTACTAGTACCACTGTCACTCTCTCGCCTCTCCTAATACTCCATTATACTACCTCCCATCCAAACGCTTATCTTACCTGTAATTTGTATTTGAGGGCTGGCTCCACCTGGAATTCACATTGTCCTAAAGCGTTCTGCAGCAGGGCCCCAACTGGAGTTTCCCGGCGTGGATTTTCTGCAAAACAAAAGCAATCAACATTAGAAATGTGGCAGCGGTGCTCACAGACCCCGAAAACCTAGAAGCCCCACAGACAGAACCCCTAAGACAGGCAAGCGAGCAATAATAACGCCTAAACGTTCACGTGTAATTGGCCAAATGTTTTGCAAAGTAAATGCCTAACCAATTTCATCCCTTAATAGACCTTGCCAGCAATGGTCCAGCCAAGACCCGTAAACCCAAGCGCAAACAAGTTTGACACCCCCGAAACAGCCAAAAAGCAACTCCGGGAAAAAAAGTCACACTTAGCAAAATGTATTTAAATGAGGACTCACTACTTCCAGTCCCTCTTTAGGGGACTCGTCAACGTAAGTTTCTTCATTGTGCAGAATCCAGGCATCAGCATTACGGGAAATGGATAGGGTGAGTCTGGAGGAGGAGGATAGACGACCAGGACTGAGTTCTTGTCAACTAACTGTTGTGAACCTGAGGAATGCTGCAGCATCAACATCAAGACAGTTCTGCTGATGGGCTTGTTGTTTGATTGTGTGATTACAGTTTTGTTGTGAATGTGATGAAGCACTTGCTAAACAAAGAAAGACAGACACACAGGAATAAAAGTGAATAAGGACGAAAAATAAAGTTAATGAATAATTGACTCATTTTCAGAACTCGCTGTCAGGGAAGCAGAGCTCGTCCTCAAACTCTGCAAATTGAGTCGGTAGTACTTCTGGTAACTGAGGAGAACTTTCCTCAGGTAGGTCGGTGTCCTCTTCTTCCTGCGTGCATTCTCGTACTTTGTAATCTGGTGGTATGAAGTGCTGGTTCATCTTTATCATGGTGAGCCGCTCCACATTTGCGGGCAAGAGGCGGGACCTTTTGCAAGTCACAATGCCACCAGCAGAACTAAAAACACGTTCTGAAGACACGCTTGCGAGTGGGCAAGACAAGTAATTGATAGCCAGGTTGGTGAGCTCTCGCCATATGTTTCTTTTCCCATGCCAATACGCCAATGGGTCCTCAGTAATATTGACCGCTGTTGAGTCATCCAGATAGGCCTGCACCATTGAAAGAATGTCCTCCCGGATTCCTGTACTTTGCACTTCTGTGTCCTTTCTGGGACAAGGAAACCCTAGCTCACTTAGCCAATCCGCTTCAGACATATCGGCTGGGCCTGGTGCAGATGATACGGTTGCTGGTGTGGTTAATGGCTCAGAGGAAAAGTCACTCACTTCTGCCACAGGCACAGATGCAGCAGTGTTTTTTTGGGACGCCTGATGGCCTGCTGATTCACTAGTAGTACTGTCTTCTCCTACAGTTTCCTTCCGCTCTCTTTCAAAACGAATGGCTGACTGAGCTAGCCAACCTTTGTACTCTGTAACATCTGATATTTCAAAAGGAATATTACTTTGCCAAACAATGGCTTTTTGTAACGTGGATCCAGAATAGTATCACAAATGTAGTGCTGTTGTTTCTTGATATTTACAAGCCGTTTATTGCTAACTAGGCGTTGTAATAATCTCTGCGCCAACTCATATGCTTCATTCTTTCCAGCATCTTTTAATTCTGAAGACACCACTTTGACTTGGTGCTCGAGCTTCAGCAACAATGGGATAGCTTTGCTCAAAGAACAGTCCTCCCTGCTGACGTCACGTGTGAAGACCTCAAAAGGACGAAGCATGTCTGTCAGGCTTTTAACTAGCTGCCATTGCTCCACCGCTAGCATCATTTCTGTCGTATCACCACCCAGGTTGTAGAAATACTCATTGACTACTGGAAACTGCTCATGCAGACGCTCAAGCATGTAGAAGGTTGAGTTCCAACGTGTTGCCACCTCCTGGATAAGTGCTTTCACTGGCATTCTACGTACATTTTGCTGGCGCCTCAGCTCCTTCCGGGCCTTAAAAGAATGGTTGAAATGTGTGCATATTCTTCTGCTGATGGTCAGTATTTTGTCGACTGCAAGTTCTTTTTTCAAGAACTTTTGCACGACAAGGTTCATACAGTGCGCCAAACACGGCACTCTGAAATAGTAACCGTTCTCCATGGCCTTAACTACATTGCTGCCATTATCAGTAGAAACATAACCAACCTTGCAATTTCTTGGGGGCAGCCATTGCGAGACCTTTTTGTTAAAGTCATCCAAAATGTTGGCTGCAGTATGAGTTTTCTCCATGCCAAACATGGCTAATGTTGCATGTTTACGAGCACCCTTAAAAATCTCGAGCAAGTCACCACCTGCATTTATCTGTTTTGCAACCCCTGAAAAAGAGACCCAGTGTGCAGTGATGCACATGTAATCAAGGGCTTGGCAACTGGTCCACATGTCTGTTGTCAGGTGTATAGTGTGAACAGCACTCTTCTGCAAAGCTGCCCCAACCAACTCAAGCACCTCTTTATGTAGTGCTGGAACAGCAACCCTGGCAAAATAGAACCGGCTAGGAACCTTCCATTTAGGGGCCAGTGTTGCCACGAGTTCAAGAAAACCCACACCTTCGACAAACGAAAAAGGGAGAAGGTCCACCGCTAGCATTTTAGCCAGCTTAGTGTTATACAGGCGTACAATTGGGTGGTTGCGTTGATATTGCGCATCTGAGGAGAACATGTTTGTAATGGTGCGCTGGACAAATTTACTGGATGATGCTGATGCCTTCTTCGACCCACTTCTGCTCAGTGTTGACATTTTCCGCATTGGTGTGTCTCCCAGACTCTCAGTGTGCCTCCTATGTGTTCCGGAGGGTGTGGTGCTGCCAGGGGTACTGGGTGCAACCGGACAAATGTCTGACGCTTCTTCTACCTCCCCGTCATCTTCAGATGAAACACCTAGTATGGGTATATTTTGGCCACTTGCCCTTTGGGATTGCTTTCCCTTGATGTTTGCTAGGTGCGCAAACCATTCGACAGCGTGCCTTCTTTTAAGATGACCTATCTGGCCTCCGGTTCCATAGTTGGTACCAGTCTTACCACGGCTAACTCTAGTCTTACAAATGCAACAAACGGCTATGTTATCATACTTTGCATGGACACTAGAAAAGTTCCAAACTTGGGACTGGAAACTTCTGGTTTTGCCGCACGAGATGATACTGCCAATGCCAGATGAAGCAGTGGTGGATGAGCCTTGCAGACATCTACTGGGTTGTGCAATTATTGCAGCAACCCTACTTGAGGGAGTCGAGCTGGATGGAGTCCCCCTCTGGGGAGAAAATATGGGAGCTGTAGGATTTGTTGAACTTGTTGTACTACTTGACTGCGTTGGTGGTGCTACCAGTGCCACGTCGCCAGGGTCACGCTCAGCATGACGTCGGGATAGGGTATAAATGTCTGTCTGCTGCATGGCCGGTGTGGCTGGAATGACGTGTGTGATGACTAGGTCATTGCTGTCATCCTGTTCAACAACATCAGAATGCACCACTTCATCAAGTCCGACGTTCGGATCCATAAGTATGAGCTTTCCGGGCCCTTCCTTTTAACATTTGATACCTTTCGCAGCTCATGGTGTGCCTCCCTCTCAGACGTCGGAGATGGTTCCAATCTAGATCCAGATCATCTGATAGAGCGGGGCTTGAAGAGGAACTTTTACACACACTCCTTGATCTTTTCCTTGCTGGGGAGCTGGGAGAAAATGAATCATCAGGAGGAGTGCCTTCGTCTTCCTGACATGATACCCCGGCTCCAAAGTCAATTTCCTCCTGTGCCCCTACTTCTGGAAGAACAACCATTGTGGGCACTTGCACCTCTCCATGCGCCGCTACATGGGCCTCTTCACTGACCTCTACTTGCAACTCTTCATGGACCTCTCCTTCTCGGCCTTCTCCTTCTCGGCCTTCTCCTTCTCGGCCTTCTCCTTCTCGGCCAGCTCCTTCTCGACCAGCTCCTTCTCGACCAGCTCCTTCTCGGCCAGCTCCTTCTCGGCCAGCTCCTTCTCGGACAGCTCCTTCTCGGACAGCTCCTTCTCGGCCAGCTCCTTGCGCATGTACTTGTGCTTGTACTAGTAGCCCATGCAGTTGTTGTTGCGGCTTTGGTTGTTGAATAGTACTTGTGAGATGAGTTACAACCTGTGTTGATGGTGTGCTGCTACTTTCTTGCGATGAGCCAACATCACTGGTCGTTGGTGATTGAACCACTAAACAGGCTACCTGCGCAGCACTCATGGTGGGCCTTTGTTTTTTCCACAAAAATTTAGTGGTCGAGCCACCAGTCTCCTTGGTAAGTGGTGCCACTTGCTTCTTCTTCTCCTTAGTAGAGACATCTTTCTTGCCAGAGGAGCTACGGGCACCTCTTTTTGGAGCCATCTTCTTCAGATGTCGGAACAGCAGGCCGCAGCAGGACTTCTTCCTGGCACTGATGCTCAACGATGATGCAGAGTTATTGACTTTGTGCACCTAAAAGCAAACGAAGACAGAGGAACATCAGTAAATATATGTTGCATATGTAGCGCTTCAATAAATAGTTTGCAAGTAGGCATTTATGAATACACACGTGCACACCACACAATATGGAAATTTCAAAATTAAGAATTGCTAAATTTTTGGGAAACAGGAATGTAACATTGATCCAAGAGAGCACACACAGAGAGGGTTATAGTTTCATGTACCACTGACTCCCCCTGGGCACAATGGGTGAAAGCAAGGCAAAATGGGTGCAGGCCTATGGCACAAAGCTCACTGCCTGCCTTCAAAATGGCCGCTTGACCCCCATCCACATGGCCAGGACCATGCCTCAAAATGGCCCCCACCAACATAGCCAGCCCCCAACCCCTACTCCAAAAAGTCAAAAAACACGACACCAATCAAATCACCACAATCCAATGCCATCCATCAAGTTTCAGAAGGTTTATGCTGCCTGCTGGTGGTTTTCTGGTGCAGAATTGCAATTTTTGCAATTTCGCGAGTGCGAGATTGTTGCTTCACGACGCGAATGTGGCGAAAAACCAGCAAAATCCGCGAACAGACCGATTCTGGGCCCCCTGGGCATGATAAAATCACAGCACACTGGGTGCAGGCCTATGGCACAAAGCACACAAACTGGCTTAAAAATGGCCCCTTGACCCCCACCCACACGGGACCAGGCAATAAAATGGCCCCCACCCACATAGCAAGCCCCCAACACCACCCCAAAAAGTCGTAAAACACACAAAAATCACCACAATCCAATGCCATCCATGCCCTGGCCAGAATCATGTTAAAATTCAACAAAACAGTTGTATCATGCATGCACCCATAACTAAGCCTGGTAGTTTTCAATTCATGTGCAGAATTGTAATTTTTACAATTTCGCGAGTGCGAGATTGTTGCTGCGCGGGACGCGAGCAGTGCGAACACAGGCCAAATTTTTTTTTAAAAATCCGATTTTCGGGTAATCCGCAGGAGTTCTAGGCCCCCTGGGCATAATGAAAGAAATCAGAGCTTGACCCCATCCACATGGCCAGGACCTGCAGGACCATGCCTCAAAATGGCCTCCCACCAACATAGCCAGCCCCCAACCCCATCCCAAAAAGTCGAAAAACACACACAAAAATCACCACAAACAAACAACATCAACTTATCAACTTACTTGTGAAATCAAATTTCGAATCCAAAAGTAATCCAAAAGGCCTCAAAGCCAAATCTCCAGCAGCATCCACAAAAAGTAATCCTTCCCAGTCAAGATCGAATTCAAAGTGGCCAGGAAATGGACTAAGCAATGGGAGGAACTTGCTGGACAGGAACAGGAAGTTGGAGACTGGGTCACTTCCTTCACCCCTCCCCAATTGTAATTTTTGTAATTTCGCGAGTGCGAGATTGTTGCTGCCCGCGCCGCGGACCGCGAGCAGTGCGAACACAAGCAAAAAATCCGCAGCGCGCGGATTTGCGTATTTTCGCTACATCCGCGAGAGTTCGCGGATTTACCGAAAATCCGAAAAATCCGCGAGTGGAACGGATTTTACGCCCATGCTTACCCATTAATTGATATATTAGCTGTGGGATTGCTAAAGAGAGCTTGTATGGCTTCAATTGCCTTAGGCCCAAAGCACATTTTTCATATGACAACCCAGAGAAATGACCAGAGGACCCGATCAAACGCTTTTTCAGCGTCAAGTAGAATGAATGAGATCGGTTCTCCTGATACCTGAGCTGCGTCTAGCAAGGTGATGGCCCTGCGGATATGTTCCGTCGTGCTTTTTTTAGCGATGAACCCGTGTTGCCACTGTGACACCAGGGTTTCTATTCTTAGGGACTATCTCGTTGCGAAAATTTTTGCATATATTTTAGAATCACAGTTAATTAACGTTATTGGTCGATATGATCCCATTTCAAGTGGAGATTTATCTTTTTTTGAAAATATTACTATCTCGGCGCTGGACCAGGAATCTGGATGAGGTGCACCATTAAAAATAGAAGCTACCAATATAGTAAAAAGAGTATTAAGCTGAGGAGCGATTATTTTGTAGAACTCAACCGGGATATGGTCGGCACCGGCCGCTTTCCCACAAGGAAGGCTTGCCAGGGCTTTAGCTGTCTCGTCCCATACGGGAGATTCCTCAAGTTGGTCATGGTCTTCTACACTAAGCGCCGCTAGAGTGATTTGGTGCAGATATTCCAAACTTTTATCCTCTCTCAGTTTTAAAGGCCCTACATTGTCCTCAGAATAGAGATTCTGGTAGAACTCACAGAATGCCTTGTGAATCTTGGTTGCATCCTTCGTGATCTCACCAGAGCTAAGTTGGATTGATAGAATTTCACTGGCAGACACCTGTTGTCTGATTCGGAAGGCAAGTTGATGGCCAATGTTATCGCCACATTCATATATTTTTTTCTCTAGCAGAAGCCTATTTCATGGCGGTTTTCTCAGCAAATATAGACCCTATTTCTGCCTTACTGGTTATTACTTCTAATTGAGCAGCTTCAATTTCAACACCCGATTTGACTGCCAGGATACATTATTCCTCTGCCTTTTTCATCTTATGTTGCACCCTCAAAAGCTGTTCTTTCCCTTTTTTGTTCTTCCTTATAGAGTACCGCAGGGTTTCCCCTCGGATACCCGCCTTCATTGCATCCTTTACGGTTCTCACTGCTGCGGACCCTATATTAATTTCCAAAAACTCTTTGATCCACCCCTGCATATGTAGTTGATATCCTTCATCATAAAGTAAGGCTTTTTCGAAAATCCAGTTCGAGGTTTTTCTCCTAATATCCAGCCCGCTAATGTTTAAAATGAGAGGATTGTGATCTGACATAAAATGTGGGGCGATCTCTATAGAACCGCTATGGAGTAGTGAAGAGGAAACAAGAACATAATCTAGTTTTGCAAGAAGTATGGATAGCCCGGCTGAGTCCGTTTTAAAGTGGCCCAGACACAAATGAGCCCATGAGTTTGTATTAAGTTAAGTAGGGCTTTATGAACTTTGGGCTTCCTACCTGTATAGGGCCAGTGATCACTTGCTTTCCAATTACTAGGTAGATTGATGTTTAGGTCCCCACATATTGCATTCTGCAATAACCTATCTACCTAGAGGATCGGATTTCACCCTGCTTGAAATCAATGGGTGTCTATTTTGAACCAAAACCCCTACCCCTCTTGTCTTTGCCCCCTGTGTAGTTCATCCAATAACCCTATACTCCAAAGAGTTTAATAAGTGCCTCTGGGATCCGTCCGCATGTGTTTCCTGAAGGGTAATTACTTCAGCTTCCAATAAACGCAGACCCTGAGCTATCATCTGTCTTTTCATGGCATCATTCAAACCACAAATATTAACAGACATAATTTTTAAGGAACATTGATTATTCATACTGAATAACTTTTTTGCTTTCCTCCTGAGTATACATCTTGGACTATCATACATTTTCCGTATCCCACAACATCCTGGTATGTGCTTGTTTGTATATTTTTCCTTTTCCTATTTTCTTTCTCTTTACTTTGTTTTTTTCCCTTCTTTTTCTGTATTTTAGTGCCACCTGCCGGTACCAGATTTTCAAATATCGTGATCCCCACTACCATCATATTGTGACCCTCCCCACCCCCCCCTCCCTCCCCCAAAAAATAGAGCAATCAGGGAAACCCTGAATGATGGTTGTCAGTAAGAGCTCCTTGCCGGTAGGTCGCATCTTATACTTAACAGGAGGAATTATCAGCTTTGGACTATAGTACTATTTATGTTTGAGCCTAAAGGGGGGGAACACAGAGCGTACCTACAAGGTCGAATCCCATAGAGAAAAAAATGAAGAAAGAAAGTGTGTGGGATTCTTTGCAGCCCACAACCTTTCTTGGATCTTGCGGTTGTGGCACTGCACGATCAACTGGTCTCGTATGAGTTCCTCACACATGGCTCCAAATTTACATTTAATAGAAAGTTCTCTCAAACGCGTGACAAAATCATCAATGGGTTCATCCAATCTTTGTTTTTGGGTAGAAAATTTGTAAAGGTGCATCACAAGATTTTCCTCCTTTGCGAATTTTACATCTAACCTTGAAATTGCCTCCTTGTACTCATCTGGAATGGCCTGTCTATTACCCTGTAAGGCAATAGGCAAAAATCTAAACACTCTTTGCCCTTCTTTTCCTAAAGAGCTTAATAAGATCGCCTTTTTCCTTTTAGATGAAAACTCTTGGCCATCTAATGCCTCCAAATAGTTGTCGCACATTATGAACCAGTCTTCCCACTGAACAGCAGGATTATCTGGCTCATTTAGGAATGGAGGAGGCAAGTTTACAACGACTTGTTGAGACATGTTAGAGTCCTATGGACGTGAGTTTCAATGTCACTTAGGAGTAAACAAGTCAGTGTAAATTGTACAAGAACCACAAAACCAAAATGAGCAAAAATACAACTTTTTTTAAAAACAATTTGACTAAGGCAAAACTAGCTAGACATAAATACCTTGAATCTTGACTAGCTAGACGCCTTTTGCTTGGTTCTGTACTTGATCGTATTATAAATATGTTGCAAAAGACTTCCACACGTTGAAAGATAGTTAATGAAAGGAGAATGCGCAACAATTAAATCATGCGCAATACCTTTAAGTTCCTGGTACGTTGCTCCAATAACCCCAAAAAGATAAGAAAATGTCCTTTCAGCCAAAACAAGAGTTGAACGTTTTGCTCCGATAGCTCCGAAATGTCTATTAAACCAGAACTAGGACTGGAACGCAAGCTTATAGCGCACTTCCCGACAGCTCAAAATGGCCGCCACATCAGATGGAGGCTTGACACGCACGCTACGCACATGTGTGAAACGTCACTTCCGCTCCGATCGGGTTGCTAGGAGGACGAAGCAATGGAGAGGCAGAGATAGAACGTGGGAGGAAACGTTCTACTCACCGATCCATCGTTGGCTGAACTCGACAAAATAGTCCGATTTCGCTCCGAATTCTTCCAGCACCATGGACTTCACAAAGACCAAAAGAGACAATGTCGGGTTCGTCTTTCTTTGCCAAGTCGTGTTTCGCCGCGATGTTTTTCTACTGCAGGAATAGCTTTGCACCAACTCAAAAACACAAAGACTCACTGAGCAGCAGGCCACAAGTCGCCAAAATGTGGTAAGTAGAGTCTTCAGACCTTGTAGGTAAGCATTAATATCTTTAATGCAGAGCACGGCAGAACACAGACTCAGCGCCTGCTGACCAGTTCTCCAACTGACACAAGAGAACCCCTGGACCAGCAAACAGGTATAATAATTCTAGAACAAAGGCAGACCATAGAGAGGAAACAGAAATCATAGAGAAGAAAGAGAAAATACATAATAGAAACAAAGATACAATAAGTTTACAACAGCTACATTTTAACTAGCTTGCACATGGAAAGTTTCAGGTTGATCCATCAAGCAGGGTCTGAAGAAAAAGGGCAGTCCAAAAATGCGTTTTCTTCATATATTTTTCCATGGAACATTTAGACAACTACAGACCAAACCGCTGAATGGATTTACACCAAACTTGGCAGAAATCTAGGTGTTTGTCAAGAAAGAGTGCTTTTTGTGACTTGGTGCACATCCATTTAGTAGTTGTGGACAAATTAAGGTTTTAAAATGTGCATATATTACGTCGTGATGGATCTGCGGAGTCAGCATCAACCAGGAAGTGGTGGCTGCCATCTTAGAGTTTAGGAAATAGGGACAGTAGGAACAAACCATAAGGGGGAAGGACACCCTGACTCCCCTGGTCTAATTATCTCAAGTAACTATAAATTTTGCCCTAAGGTAACTATAACTCACGTCCTTGCCATGCACCCCACATATTTCATCACTCGGGACATCTTCAATGACACCATTGATAATATCACTGCAATGTTTGCAATGAAATTATTGAGCAGAAAACTGTGCATGGCGGGGGCATTAGTTATAGTTACCTAGTGCACGAGTTGAGTTTATAGTTACATGAGATACCTATAACTGTAACTATTGAATTTCTGTAATTTTTAAAGTTAAAAATGTTACGTTATTACTGAACATTTCACCTAACTATAATGTTACTTTAACCGTTGTTTATTTCAGAGAATACAAATAGTGCAGTCTCTCACATAGTACAGTAATTGTTCGGAACATATATAGTACATCTCCTCATTTAGTACCACAAATCATTGATGTCCTTTCTCTGTAGCAATTTTTAGTGCCTCCATGCAGAAGTATCTCCTACTAAAGCAGAGGGTTCTATCATGCATGCAAAACCTCTGCCCCCTGTGCAGGATGGAGATCTCCATCTACAACAATGAACCCAAAATTGCATATGGGAACAGAAAGTCTGTCATTTTGTGGTCATTTATAAGTCATTCCTTCACCACAACAACATCCTCCTTCACCTTGCTGTTCCTTTCTGCATCCGAAATCTCCCAAAATATATGAGGGACGAAATGAGTGCCCTCACTACTGAAGAATAGAGATATTCTGTGGGGGGAAGGGGTGAGGTCCTCCAAACGTGCGCTGACATATATAGGGGTCTAGATACCCATCTGAAAAATGTAGTGCAGTTCTAAATTTAGAAGGACATATGCAAATGCTGCAGTGCGGTGGGTGTCAAACCTGGCAAGTGCTGGTAAGAACTTTGTTGGTGGGCCTGCATCAAATCCCATGACATTCTGGGTGTGTCCTCACAGCCACATTCTTGTTAGCCCCGCAAAACACACCATAACAGGAGGGTCCTGAGAGCAGCCTGATGGACCCTCTATGCTCAGCAGGACAAATTTGAGAAATTGACAGATTGAAAGTGTATTATGTTTATAAAAAATTAAGCGGTACAAAAGGGGGTGGTGATGGACGGAGCATCTGAATCAATCAAACACTCACACCCAGTCAAAAGATCTGGGTTTAATCCATCACCGTTCTTTAGCCCACTCTGCCACCCCAGTTCAGAAATGGCCATATAAAAAATTAAGAGCACATGAGTTTTGATAGTGGTATGAAGTCATGTTTCCAGCTTGAGTTTTTTTTCTAACATTCCTTGTTGTATTTAACCTATTATTTTTGGTTACCATTGGAATGAAAGTTTACAAATACTAACATGCATGTAATGTTGTATGTTTGTTTTTTTATGTAATAAACATGTTATCATGACATAGTGGAAATGCTTTTAAATTTGACAATTTGTAGCAGCATAACATATCAAACCCATTTCAAAACACAATTTGTTTATGTAAATCTGACACCGCATACATATCTGTACTTTCAAACCACACTATTTTTGGTTCAAAAGACCCAAACAATCACAGTCATTAAAATGTATTACAGAATGTTATTAAAAAAATGAAAAAACGCAACATGATTGTATTTTCAACTTTTTTTAAATGTAATAATAGTAATAATATTTGTTCAGTTACTTAAAACCATTGTATTTAAATAATTTGAAAATGGGATTCTGCAAATAAACTATCCCTCTTTACATAAACCTTTCTTCTGCTTTGAATGGCTGATAAGAAAAAAGAATCATTATAGTAACAGTTTTACAATATGTCGTATTTAAAAAAAATATTTAACAACACATTAGCATAATAGAAGTGTGTTAAAGAATGTCCAATGTCATTTAGGAATATATTATAAATTTTAAAAAATAATCTTTGGAGTATTGAACATATACACTAAACTTTTCTTACATCTTTTACTTTTTCATTTCAGTGGACCCTACGGGCCAACAACCATCAGCAAGGAAGGGGAACCAGACACTAGCTGGGAGAGCACACCCACCTGGTGGCAAATAGGATCTGCTACCAAAACACATGGGCCAAGGCTGTAGAGCCAACAGTGGGAGTGAAAGATGGAGAATACCACCAACTAGCAGGAGGCAGATACTAGGACTTCTTCTGGCCTTGAGGAAGATCAGTTTCTGGTGTCTGAAGAGCAGGCCCCTTTATAATCTGGATCTGCACCTACTGTCAACCTTAACTACTAAGGCCCCCATACTATTGGTGCCTCCAACTGTACCCCCTACACAGCCTTCATCTCCTTCTCCAAGTGCTGGCACAGAACAACAACAGCAACCATGGGTCATTTTAGCCCTTCACACCCCAGAGTTCTTCTAAGTTGGCCACTCCCTTTTCCCAGAATATGTCAGTTTGTCTGCTGTGTATAAAGTCCTTAGGCCAATCGAAGAGGCTCAGGGATCAATATCTTTGAACATCCAATACTTTATTAGAGATGTTAGGAATATTCCTTGAGTCGGTCACTCAATAGCTTATGTGGTCCATGACCTCATTGATAGCAGACCTAGCATCTTGTCTGCCTCCAAAACCACATTGTCTCCGGTTAACCTGTCTTCCTGTTCGAGTGTGATACCAATTTCCATTGCTACCAGCTTCTGTGTTTTATTCTTCAACATTGGGGTGCCTGGCCCTGCTACAGTCAGCCATTTAATGCCCACGATGGAATGTTGCAGTGAAACGTGAATCTTAGGATGGCCAGGAATTTTTACCTCCAAGCTATGAAGCTGACTCTGTCGCCCCCTCAGGCGTGGGGTTATGACTTTATTATTGTTTTGGGCAGTGGACTTGGTGTTGAAACTTTGAGTTGTTTGAATTTTTCAATATGTTTATTCACTTTATTTTAGACTTTTTATAGACACTTTGAAAATATTCTGCCCCTTTTTATATTGCCTTGTTCACTTGACATTTCCTGAAGTGTTTTTATTATTTGCCCATTCTCCCTCCAAGTTTGTATTTCCCCTCCAAATTGAAACTCCATTTTATTTCCTGTGGGTCATACCCATAGACAGTTTATTTTTTTTAAATCATTATTTGGCATTTCTTACAAATGTAGCATTTATATGTATAAAAAAAGTTAGAAAATGTAAATCATTGATGCATTTGATGCATTGACTGTATTTGCCGCTTAAAAAAATAATGTCAACACACTTTGAAGATCAGCAAAGAACATGACATAAATAACAGTTTGAAAACAGGTGAGAGACATCGTTTTTTTTAAAGGTTTATCTAACTACTCCACCTATGCAATACTGGTGCTGAGTTTGGTTAAGAGTGTGCTTTTCTTTTGGGTGGCTGAGTTGGTGGTTGTTGAATTCACTTTTCACTTTTGTGGAGATTAAGGTTCTCGAGGTGGTTGTAACAGAGGTTGTTGGTTGGCAGGTGGTATGTCCCCGCCTTACAGTGATGTGCTGCCACAAAGTCTTTAGCATGCATTGACTGTGAAGAATTACATTGGCATGCGTTTTTATTGTTGTTATCATGTTCGTGGCCAAGGCATGTTGCCTTGCACTCTCTTTCATCAAACTTCAAATATGTTCTTGGTGCGTCTTTACCATGTCTTGGTAAAATTTCACCACATTAACCTAGGCATGGGTCTGTCTGTCAGTCATTTAAAGGACTCCTTTAAGAGAGACAGCTATCGCATGGATGGTAGCCTCCATTGCATGAATATTGTCCTGCACAATGGACTTCTGTTGGACTAAACGATCCTCTCTGAGAGTAGGAATAGACCGTGCCAGCCCCTCTAGGAACCCTCCATCCATGGCGGTCTTAAATGGCCAGGAAAGTGGCCATCACAGGGATACCTGTTCCTCACGGTGAACAACCTTTACAACGAAACTATTACAACGCACTACCATTACAATGCGGTCATTACAACGCAAACCATTACAACGCATTGCGCTGGGGGGGCGCTCTAGGATAGGGAATACGTTTAATTTTCTATCCAACACCTTCCCTAGTGTCCACGGGGACTGGAGTTGGAATAGAAAATTATACTTACCACTATCCAGCACCTCTAAGCGCTATGCGTTGTAAAGGTTTGCGATGTAAAAACCGTGTTGTAAAGGCAGGCGTTGTAATAGCCTGCGTTGTAACGTCATACATCCGTTCCTCACCATTGGTGTTTTCTCCCTTAAATGAATGAGAGAATACTGGAGATGCACCTTCATGGGAGAAAGTGTGTAGAAGATTCCACAGAAGTAATTCTTTAGTTGAGAGCTGTGAGGTGTCTTGCATAGGTGGAACAAACATTAGCTACTGGCTGGGGACGGATAATCATCAGCACTGATCTTGGAGAAAGAAAGCTGTCTAGCCATGCAGTGGTATTCTTAGTGATGTTCTGTATGGGAGCAACAGAGTCTTCATCCAGGCCATCCTCCTTGTTGATCAGCTCCTGCTCCTGTTCCTTCTGATCTTCGGGGGTGATTCAGGTGCTCTATAAATTGTATAAATAAATAAATAAAATGTCATACATTCACCCTAGTACAGATATCTGGGCCTAAATCTATTGTTTTTTTGCTCACCATGCCATTCCAGTTTGAACCCAGCCATATGAAAATCAGTCTCGACCCTGTGCCCCATGGGAACAGTCCAGCCCGAAATGCCAAGCCAGGTCTTCCCCGGACTGGAAACAAGCATCCTAGGACTGGTTTCGGGCTTTCAGCCCTTATCAGCCAGGATTGCTTTATTCCAGTGGCAGGGAGAGCACTGGACTCACGTCTGAGCATACCCGTCCCACTCGGGGTGACAAATGCAAAAACAACAGTTGATGGACAGAATGCAGAACAATGTAATACGTACACCCCAGTACAGAGATCTGAGCCTAAATCCATTGTTTCTTTGCTCACCATGCCATTCCAGTTTGAACCCAGCCATATGCAAATCAGTTTTGACCCTGTGCCCCATGGGAGCAGTCCAGCCCGAACTGCCAAGCCAGGCCTTCACTGGACTGGAAACAAGCATCCTAGGACCGGTTTCAGGGGCATGTATGTGATGCTCACCAACTATCTTGGTATGGGGAAGTAAAGATATGGGGGGGGGATTTAGGAAGGGAGGGGTTTACAATGTTACCAGGCTCCACATTAATATTGGCTGACGGAGGCAACCACATAGCAGATGTATTGTAGTGAAGATAGCTTCTCGAGTGGGTGAGAAGGAGACTGGATCCAAGTGCCCCTCCAGGAAGACAGTCTACCAAGTGAATCATGGAGAATTTCCCTTTCCTAGCCTTGGTATCACCTATATTTGTAGATTCATGGATTTAATAGATCCCCCCTAGAGTGGAAGGCATGACCTAATGCTTACATTTCAAAGGCCCCAGTGTATGTATCTATCCAAGCCAAGCAGTTAAAGGTTCTCAGATAGCGAGATCCTTCTTTTTCCCCCGGCTTCCCTTTCTGGAGAATATGGCCGTTTCCATATGGCAAGTAGAGATCAATTGGGTTAGCCAGTGAGAAAATAATGGAGGATTTGGGTCTATCCAGGATGAAGCGATACAGAGGCGTAATATGGTCATACCCACAAAAATAAGCGCGCCTCCGTTCTTTCTACTGATCTTATCTTGCGTACCTAATAAAACAATTGTGGGATTTAGCTGGATTTTCTAAGAAAGTACTTCAATGAAGAAGTCTTGTATCTGACCCAGCAGAGATGTAAGTTGTGGTCACGTAGCGAACATATGTATTGAGTCTGCGCTAAACTCTGAACATCTGGGGCAGAGCGTTCCTGTCCCCGTTCCCCATTTAGCAACTCTGCTAGGTGTGATATATAAGAGAAATGAAGTCTTATAAAATTGTGCCTGTAACTTAGCAGATAGTAGATCGCTTCTAGCGGATTGCACAGCCTGGTTAAAGATGTTAAAAGAAAAATTCAGTTTCGCCTGCCATTTATTAGATTTAACAAGCATATCATAGGGCATTAAGCTAATTCATTTAGCATAAATATACCCAATCCTGGGTAGGGTTAGATTTTTTCATTTGTCAATAAGGTCTACCTTAGAGAAACCAGCAGTCCTCCGGTTTTATGGGTCAGAAAATCTCTTATGGACATGTATTTAAAAGACTCTTGTTCCCTCAGATGATATTCAGTTTTAAGTTCACAAAATGATTTAATACCTTTGGTAGTTATCAGGTCTCCCATTTTTAGGATTCCTGCTCTGTACCATTCATGAAGGTAGGAAGCCCCAAAAATTGCTGGTAGATTAGGATTATCATTAAGAAGAGAGTAGTAATTCAGACTGCCAAGCCCTAAACTTTTACGGATGGTGCAAAAAACTTTATAGTTGGTCATTAACATCTTAAATCTTACCCGTTTATATTATCCAAAAAAGAGCTGCCGCCAGAGACATCCACAGGTTTCTTCCCCCAGTAGCAGTTAATAGGGAGACGGGAGGCCTGTATTTGGAATATGTGAATGTTCTTGAAGCAGCTCCGTGCTATATTGCATGACCGAGGCCCAATAGTAAAATCTTAAATTAGGAAGCGCCCAACCGCCTCTCTCCCTAAGGAGGGTGAGCAGCTTGAAATCTCGCCTTGGTCGAGAATATGCCCAGACAAATTGGGGGGGAAATCTGGTTGAATCTCTGGAGCATTGCTTTACCAATCTCTAAGGTGATAGCCCTAAAAAAGTATAACAGTTTAGGGAAGTAGGACATTTTAATACCATTAAATATGGTTAGATGCAAGTTATTTAGCCGTTTAAGCGCCCGTCTAGTTACTGTCACCGACGGGATCAGGTTTTCCTCTACTATCAGGTCAGTGTTAGCAGCTAAGGTGACCCCCAGATATTTTGCGGTCTGAACCACTGGACCATCTAACCTCTTAATTTGGTTATTTATATTAATCTGAGTTTTGCCTTGATTGAGGTTTTCCCAAACTTTTTGGCCTCTTACTCTCGAGCATTAATGGCGCTAAAAGGGTCAGGGATCACTACCGCCAGGTCGTCAGCATACGCCATGATTTTAGTATCTAGCCCAAGTCTGCTCACCGCTCGAATATATTGATTATTTTCTATTGCCTTTATAAAAGGATCTATATAAAGAGCGAAGTGCAGAGGTGAACACGGACAACCTTGGCGGGTTCCCCGTGAGATTTTAATTTTCTCTGTCAGCATCCCATTAATTGATATATTAGCTGTGGGATTGCTAAAGAGAGCTTGTATGGCTTCAATTGCCTTAGGCCCAAAGCACATTTTTCTTATGACAACCCAGAGAAATGACCAGATGACCCGATCAAACGCTTTTTCAGCGTCAAGTAGAATGAATGAGATCGGTTCTCCTGATACCTGAGCTGCGTCTAGCAAGGTGATGGCCCTGCGGATATGTTCCGTTGTGCTTTTTTTAGCGATGAACCCGTGTTGCCACTGTGACACCAGGGTTTCTATTCTTAGGGACGATCTCGTTGCGAACATTTTTGCATATATTTTAGAATCACAGTTAATTAACGTTATTGGTCAATATGATCCCTTTTCAAGTGGAGATTTATCTTTTTTTGAAAATATTACTATCTCGGCGCTGGACCAGGAATCTGGATGAGGTGCACCATTAAAAATAGAAGCTACCAATATAGTAAAAAGAGTATTAAGCTGAGGAGCGAATATTTTGTAGAACTCAACCGGGATATGGTCGGCAACGGCCGCTTTCCCATTAGGAAGGCTTGCCAGGGCTTTAGCTATCTCGTCCCATACGGGAGATTCCTCAAGTTGGACATGGTCTTCTACACTAAGCGCCGTTAGAGTGATTTGGTGCAGATATTCCAAACTTTTATACTCTCTCAGTTTTAAAGGCCTTACATTGTCCTCAGAAAAGAGATTCTGGTAGAACTCACAGAATGCCTTGCGAATCTTGGTTGCATCCTTCGTGATCTCACCAGAGCTAAGTTGGATTGATAGAATTTCACTGGCAGACACCTGTTGTCTGATTCGGAAGGCAAGTTGATGGCCAATGTTATCGCCACATTCATATATTTTTTTCTCTAGCAGAAGCCTATTTCATGGCGGTTTTCTCAGCAAATATGGACCCTATTTCGGCCTTACTGGTTATTACTTCTAATTGAGCAGCTTCAATTTCAACACCCGATTTGACTGCCAGGATACATTTTTCCTCTGCCTTTTTCATCTTATGTTGCACCCTCAAAAGCTGTTCTTTCCCTTTTTTGTTCTTCCTTATAGAGTACCGCAGGGTTTCCCCTCAGATACCCGCATTCATTGCATCCCTTACAGTTCTCACTGCTGCGGACCCTATATTAATTTCCAAAAACTCTTTGATCCACCCCTGCATATGTAGTTGATATCCTTCATCATAAAGTAAGGCTTTTTCGAAAATCCAGTTCGAGGTTTTTCTCCTAATATCCAGCCCGCTAATGTTTAAAATGAGAGGATTGTGATCTGACATAAAATGTGGGGCGATCTCTATAGAACCGCTATGGAGTAGTGAAGAGGAAACAAGAACATAATCTAGTTTTGCAAGAAGTATGAGTCAGTTTTAAAGTGGCCCAGACACAAATGAGCCCATGAGTTTGTATTAAGTTAAGTCGGGCTTTATGAACTTTGGGCTTCCTACCTGTATAGGGCCAGTGATCACTTGCTTTCCAATTACTAGGTAGATTGATGTTTAGGTCCCCACATATTGCATTCTGCAATAACCTATCTACCTAGAGGATCGGATTTCACCCTGCTTGAAATCAATGGGTGTCTATTTTGAACCAAAACCCCTACCCCTCTTGTCTTTGCCCCCTGTGTAGTTCATCCAATAACCCTATACTCCAAAGAGTTTAATAAGTGCTTCTAGGATCCCTCCACATGTGTTTCCTGAAGGGTAATTCCTTCAGCTTCCAATAAACGCAGACCCTGAGCTATCATCTGTCTTTTCATGGCATCATTCAAACCACAAATATTAACAGACATAATTTTTAAGGAACATTGATTATTCATACTGAATAACTTTTTTGCTTTCCTCCTGAGTATACATCTTGGACTATCATACATTTTCCGTATCCCACAACATCCTGGTATGTGCTCGTTTGTATATTTTTCCTTTTCCTATTTTCTTTCTCTTTACTTTGTTTTTTTCCCTTCTTTTTCTGTATTTTAGTGCCACCTGCCGGTACCAGATTTTCAAATATCGTGATCCCCACTACCATCATATTGTGACCCTCCCCACTCCCCCCTCCCTCCCCCAAAAATAGAGCAATCAGGGAAACCCTGAATGATGGTTGTCAGTAAGAGCTCCTTGCCGATAGGTCGCATCTTATACTTAACAGGAGGAATTATCAGCTTTGGACTATTGTACTATTTATGTTTGAGCCTAAAGGGGGGGACACAGAGCGTACCTACAAGGTCGAATCCCATAGAGAAAAAAATGAAGAAAGAAAAAAGAGACATAACGGGGGTGTCCCAACCCCTGACGGTTTGTCAGAGAGCCCCAAAGTATATATATTAGATAAGTAACTTTTCCATCGATCAGGTTTAATAAGGGAAAGGTATTCCATTGGAGTAGATCTAATTCCCTACCTTATCATACTTCTCTCATACTGGTAGACTTCCTCTAGCCTTTACTTGTTACCTTTTTCTTGCCTTAACCTCCCCCAAGTATTCCCCTGCCTTGACCTCAGACACAAAGATCTGAGTAGACCCATTCAGAATACCTTTCAATCTAGCAGGATACATTAAAAACCATTCAGCACCTATCTGCTGAAATGGGGTGATTAGTTGCCATCTGCCCTCTACCAATGTGTGGCAGAAGTCAGGTTTGGCAAAGAACATCACACCATTAGCCCCCTTTAATGAATTCTGACTGGCCTGATCATAAACAAATTGTCTGAGGAAGAAGTTCCCAAAAAAACACAGAAAAAGTCCCTCGGATTTTCTCCGAGAGAGATGCTGCCATTTTGACTTGGTTTTAGATTGAAGGGGAAACGATGTGCACGTTGGACTTCGTAGTCCCAGTTACAATTCGCTTGAGCTGGGAAAGTTTCACGCAACAACTTTACGATGTACCGCCTTGAGTCGTCTCCCTCGTCTCCTTCTGGGATGCCTAGCAGGCGGAGATTGTCCCTGCGCTGACGATTTTCTTGCTCCTCCATTTTCATCCTGATATCCGCCAGGCATGCGTCATGAGCTGACCCTTGATTTTTTGGAGTGGTTACTTTCATTTCTAGGCTCTCTGTTCGGCCTTCAACCAGGCTGACTCGGTCGCTGATTTCAGTGCATATTTTATTTAGCTTTCGCAAGCCCCCTTGTAGCTTTTTTGCAGCCCCCTTAGCTGCTCAGTTATCGGAGCGAACCTCTTCTTGAAATTCTTTAATAGAGGCCAAGACTGAGGATAAGGAGGGTTCTGCCATAGTTTCTGTTGTTGATTTAGTGTTTTCCCAGATTGGAGAATGTTCAGCTTCCTTGCATGGGGGATAGAACATTTGCGAGTCTGAGTAGTCCCATTTAAGTTGGCTGTGTCTCTTAGGAGGATTTCTGTTTTTCTTCAGGCGTTGCACTGTTCCTATATTTGTAGAGAGATCAATACTAATGTCTTCACTAGAGCTAGTTTGGCCTCCATCAGAGGTTGTCAGAGAGCCATTTGAGTAGAAGTTTTTGCCATTGATCTCTGGAGTCCAGGGGGCTCTGAGGCCAGGATTGGGTTCTACTCTAAGAATGTAGTCAGTGATACCTGTTGCTAGGCATTTTGACCCAGTCTCAATTTCAACCACCTGCCTGGTGGAGCTTGAAGCTACAAAGGTTGAGAAAGCAGGCTCCGGAAAATACATTAAACCTAGGTCTAGTGTGGATCTGGCAGCGTCTTCAGTTTGAGGAATAATAGTACACAAGTTAGTAGACAAGTTTGCTGAGGCCACCGGTCTCTCTGTGCTATTTTGATCTTCAAGCTTAATGCTGAGAGATTGAAACACCTCCTTTTGTACAAGCGTGTAGTTGTCTTTTGAAACAGCGGGTTTTGATTCTGGGTTCAGACTCCCCTGTGCTTCTATGAGCGGGCGATCTAGTTCAGGTGCTACAGGGGGAGTAGAGCTTGGAGCACCGCCCAGAGCATTGTCTAAATTAGGTGGTGATGCCTTGGGTCCAGTGAGCATTTCGACAATAGTTGGTTGAGAGCCCTCTCTTGCTCCCCCAGCACCCCCAGCACCCCCAAGTTTCCCCTTGGCCCTTTTGAAGCTGCTACCTTCTCGTTTACCTTTGATTGAACTGTCCGGTGCCTTTGCTTCCCCAGGAACTGTGCTGATTTGCGCAGGCTGGGCTGCCTTTAAGTTGTTGCTTTTCCTGGCTTTGGCGCCTCTAGACGACAACCTTGAGCTCCGCTATCATCTTCGTGCTGGTAACAAAAATACCGGAGCGGGTGCAAGTACAAGAGCAACAAAGTAGCACAGTATCCAGTGGCAAAGGAGAAAGTATAATGCTCTTCCTAGAGCGGCGAGTTCCCAACGAAGGAAAATAACTTTAGCGCTTTCACAGACTTGGAAAGAGAGCAGGTTCACTTGCGTCCTACTCCCTCCCAGATTCAGCATTGCAGGTCAGTCCGCATAGCCGATGGTCGAGAGGCACGGCGTGCGCGTCTGAGCAGCATGGATTCACGCTAACACCATCTTGCGCCTCAACACCACAATGGTAGTAACTACTCCAATCCTTACTTTCAGTGACTTTTTAAACAGAATTGCTACATCTTTTACACTACACTCTTGACTTGTGCAGACATATGCATCCACCCATTTCTGGTTTTTCAAGATTTTTGCCCATTCTTCCTTCAATAGATGTGTTTCTTGCAGTATAATAATGTCACAATCCGTTATTTTCAAGTACTCTAGGATTTTTGACCTTCGCTTCCTTATCCTAAGGCCGTTTACGTTCCATGTCATTATATTAACTGCCATTTATGTTTTGATCAGGATTTGCTCTAAGTTCGCATATCCTTTTTATGTCTCTTGCAGTCTTTTCCTAAGCCCCCTCCTCTCTTATATTGCTTGTTTTGGACTTTTTTTTTCCATTTTCCCCCATTTTGCTCCCCAACCGGTGCCCTTTTTTTTACTTTTAAATTTTTTCTAGGTCATTTTCTTTGCTTCCGCTCCCTCCCTGGAAAAGCCTCCTCTTTCCTTCCTTCATGCATCACTCTGCCCCTTTCAAGATCCTTGCCCTCTTGATGCTCAACAGTCTTGCTTTGTACAGCATAATATTCAAATTACGGGTGTTCCTTTTGTTGCGCTTTGATTCGATCGATAAAGCACTTTCTTGAGGTCCCTTATATTGTGCATCTTATTCTCCCACATTATTCTTAATGAGGCAGGAAAACACATTTGTACTGTTGCCCCAAGCAATTTTAGGTGTTGCATGTGCTGGCCCAACTCCCATTGTCGTCTTGCATTGTTTTGGATATATCGGATCTTATTCTGCAAGACCATTCGTTCTTTGGGAATCAACCCGCTTTCAGACCCTCACTTAAAATCTTCTCTTTCAGTGTGTATGTTTTAAAATTCACCAGGATTTTTCTTGGATTTTTTCATTACTTTCCTTTCTTTGAATGTTGCCAGCAAGATCTTCTGTCCTTGTCCAGGGAATTATCTCTTCCAGTAGCTTAATTGTGAATTGTTTTATCTCTTCCCCTTCAAGGCCTTCTGGAACATTTAGGATTCTGAGATTATTTCTCCTAGCATGATTTTTCATGGATTCGAGTTTGTCTCTAATCTCAGTCCAGGACCTGCATGTTTTGGATGACCTAACCTGAGGGCTCGGTGTCCCGACTGCTTCAAGACAACCCCACAGGATATGTCAGCCATTAGACCAGCTAGCTCTACAGTGCCACTACCACCCCTCTGTACTCTACAGTGGTATAGGTAGTCTCTGGCAACCACTGAACATGACAACCTTGATTCCTTAGGGATCGTGGAAAACAGTAGAGAACTTTTTGCTCAGACACTCGTGCTTGCTTTCTCTCCAAAAATACACGGGATGGCGATTAGGATGTTTAAATAAGTATTTGTTGGTCCAGCAACACCCTTGTATAAAACATATGTGCTGCGACAATCAGGAGACAGACGCATACGAAAGAGATTGCTAGTACCAATATCGTGAATAGTAGATAAATTTCTACCATTGTGCTAAAGTGGAGAAGTGTGGCTCACTGGTTAGAGCGGCAGACTCTGAAGCAGAGATCGGGCCGGGACCAGGGTTCAAGTCCCGACGCAGCAGGGTCTTGGGCTCAATGTCCACGGACTCGATAATTATCGCCTCGGCGCCTACTCTAATCATGGGTCCCACTCTGCAACTCTGGGCAATAGCTTGCTTAATCTCCACAATGGCCCCAACAACACTGGGATGCCTGGCTTCACCTTGGGGGTGCCCAGGAGGGGCATCTCACAGGGAGAGCCAGGAAGGGTTCCACAGCGTTATACAGCGCCGGGACGCCCCGTTGCTGGAGCAGCTTTGCACTTTACAAGTATACAACATTTACATTTACATAAGATGAACAGAAATAGCTCAGATAAAAATAGTAGCACTTGCATATTCCTAAAATGCGTGCCCTAAGTAATTGGCTAAAATGTACCTAGCCTAACCTGGTTGTGTAGGTGTATATGAGTATAGATATGTGTATCTGTAGCCAAGAAACCCTTAGGGTTGAACCAGCCCCCTCACCTGATGGTTGGAAAAGAAGGACCCACCTCTGCATTGAGGATGACAACCTGCGAGGGATGTCAGACTGCTGCTTGTCAGAGATTCAGCATACAGGACTCCCGTCTCAGCGTGGAAGGAATTCTACTCTAATTTGTAGTGAGGGTATTTTATACTAAAGTGGTCACTCCAGGTTTTTTTCTAGAATCAATATGTTTTTAAAACAACCATGGATGTTTTGAAAAGAATCATAAATATTTTGAGAACAATCACCAATGCTTTTCTAAACAAGTGTGATCATGCACATGTGGCTGTTGACCAAGAATGAAAAAAAGTGGTGACCCCTATACAGAATAAATCCACCACGACTGGGGACATGTTTATGGACGTCAGGTACAGGGATTATGATAGAATACTTAGAGCCTGATGTTGAGGAGGCAGGAGCAAGCTACTAGGTAAAAGGTCATTTTTTAGAATCGTTATTGTTTTGTGGATGGGATAATGTATGTAAAAATGGGGCATACAATGGGACTATCCTAAAAGACATGACAAAAGGGAGTGACAAATGTGGTCAGTTCTTGAGAAGTAGGATCAAGCTTGATTTGATGATATGCAGAACTTAGATCAAGAGTGGAGAAATGCTTGGCGACATTAAGAGGACATAACAATTTGTTGATATGAGGCAGTGGATAGTGGTCCACTACCAACGCTTTGTTAAGTTACCTCAAGTCCACACATAACCTGGCCTCTCCAATGGCTTGCCACACGTGCCATCCATTCGGATGCTTGCACTTCTATTATGATTCCATTGTATATCAACTTCATCAACTCAGACTTTACGCTATTTTTGACAGAGAGTGGTATTTTTCTTACTTTTGCCGCTTTGGGTTGGGCATTCTCCTTAAGCCTTATAAGATGTACATAATTTTGTTAACGACCTCAATTAATTGAGTATGCCGCTACTATCCTCACAGACACATTCAACTGCCAGTACATCCTTAACTCTAACAACAGGACTCTCATTAGGATCAAGATAGACATAAAGATCACGTTGATGAAACCAGCTTATGAGTGGTCTCCCTTTAGAGAAATGTATACTTTCCCAAGTATAATGCCGTCTTTAAATTCTATTGTTCCCCAAAAGTAACCCAACAATTTATTGGGCCCACCACCCTACCCTCTGGGTATAATAAAAGGTTTGAAAACGTTACTTTACCTTTTAATTTGTGCTCATAGAAGATTTGGGGGATTAAAGTAATTTTAGCCCCTGAATCAAATAACATTTTAACTAATTCTCCATTAACACAAACAGATTCAATAGAACCATCTAATGTGCTGTCCTTTGTCTGTAACACCAGCACTTCATTGACATCATTATCCGCATTGTCTACATCATGAACACAATGCATTGCTTTTACATTCCAGGAATTGCGCGAAGGTCTGCAACACTTGGAAAAATGACCTTTCCTACCACAGATTTTGCATACAGATTTCCATCCCAGACACTCCTTATAATTTGCCATATGACCAATATTGCGACAATGGAAGCATTTTTCAGGAAAGGTTTTGACAGATGTACTTGGCATTACCCCTCTTTCCTGACTCCAATGCACAAGTAACAGCACCCTCGTCACTTTTGCCCAATCTTGCCAAATCATTGTGAATAGTATCAACACATGCCTTTGAATGCTCCTAAGTTTTTGCCCTGGTTAACACCTCCTGCAGAGAGGAACTGTCTTTCTGCCACACACATTGTTTGGCCTTTCCTAAAATGTACCCCAGCATGAAATGATCTTTTAGATGCTCTTCACTCACACTACCAAAATCACTGGTTGAAGTCAAGCACCTCAATTCAGTTATATATGGATCAACAGTTTCCCCTTGGCGCTGCATCCTCTTCCCAAAGTGATAATGCTCAAGGACAGTTCACACCCTGGGAAGATAATGCAAATCCAAGTTTTAAGGCAGATTTTATATTGATTAATATTGGTTGCGTCCACATCAGACAAATCTGGAAGATGCTCAAAGATATCTTGCCCCTCAGAACCAAGGCATGTAGTAACAAAGACATTTTCCTCTCAGCACTAAAAGAAGTGCCACACACCCACACATAGTGAGTGAACACTTTCTTCCATTTGTTCCACCCTATGGGGGATCACCAGAGCAGTAACATTTTGCATGACTACGAAGTAGAGTGAACTTAAGAATGAGTACCAAGTAATGATTTCTGGGTGTAAACTCTTCTCCTAAATTCTTCAACACTGCATGCAGCAAAGCCTTTGAACTGCATGCAAATCTCAGCAGAAAATACCTTGATGACTTCACTCACAAAATAAATCCACACATGAACGGATGCGAAAGAAGAGAGTAATAAAAAAAAACGAAAGCACCTCCATCAGATAGAAGCTGTGTGCTTATCACAGACGACACGCAAAGTTGAAAGTATCTGTAAATGTGTGTGTGCCAAAGAAAAAAGGACGCTTCGTACACTGTGTGTGTAACGATTTGAAAAATAACTGAAGTACTTCAATAAGATAAATGCTATGTGCGTGTCACAGACAACATGCAAAGTTGCTGGAAAACCTTAATGTTAAACACGGACACACTTCGGCACACAACTAATGTGCGTGTGTGCATATCACAGCGGACATTCAGCATACAAGATGCGGCAATCACTGTTGGGGACCAGATTCAAGATGGCCCCTCTACGTATTCTCCCATCAGCAGGATAGCGTCAGGGCGTTCGCTGTGAGAAGCTAGATCCAAGATGACCCCCCCCCACATATTCTTCTGTCAGTGGAGTGACATCTGGGTGTAGGACCAGGGGTGTCAAAGTGTTATGATCTTCCATGTTCATTATGGAGTGTGGAGCACTGTGTTCAGTGCGTTCCACATTCCAGTTGTGTGTCGATGTTCTTAACTCTGGCAGTTGCTGTCTGGCTGGCCAGGGGAAAGCCACACTTTCTTTGCTCAGGTTATTCTAACTTAAATAAATCATTTATTCAACTTATACTACTTCGTTTGTCTACGAAATTCACTTACCACATTTTTGGCGACATTCTGGCCAGCATTGTGTCTTCTTGAGCAGAGGTGGCGAAAGGATCCGTGCGTGAAGGAAATATCCTTTGGAAAACAGTAGTTTGTTGCTTCTTAGCGTGACCGGTGTATCCCTGCAACCAAGGTGGCTCCCAAGGTGACTCATCGTGAGTAATTATCTTTTTGGATTAATCCATACAAAGGAGTGGAGAGTGGCCGTTACTTTGAAGTCGGCTCGAGCGGGTGGTTTACAGAAGCGGTCTCGAGCTGAGTGTGCACTATGTCACACATGCTCGATTGCCTGTAGAAACAACACCACGCTCACTACATTGCCTAAAGGCCCATAGGAATGAATGGGGAGTTATACCTTATTTGCGATTAGCAATTTGCTAATCGCAAATAAGGATGCGATTTCAAGGGTGCCAGGGGTGTCCAAAGGACACCCTGTAGCACCCCTGAAAAGCAAATGTAGCCAGATGTTGCGCACACACATGTCCAAAGGACATGTGTGTGTGTAACATACCACTCAGAAAAATGCACTAAAGTGCATTTTTCTGAGTTTTCGCTATTTACCACGAAGTTACAATTCGTGGTAAATAGCAGCCAAATATTGCGAATTCACAAATTAAAAATGGTTGATGAATTGCATTTAAGGAATCTCAAATAGAGATTCCTTAAATGCAATTCCTCGCAAATATGCGATTTCGCAATTACCGATTTTTGCATTTGGGATGATGAATCCCAAATGCAAAAATTGCGCTCGCAAAGGGCCAGATTCTGAGAATCTGCCCCTTTGCGGGCGCAATTTCCTTTCATGAATCTACCTGTATATGTCAGACAGTGCTTACTGTTGATGCGAGCGCTACAGGCCTGGGTGCTGTTTTAGCACAAATTCATAAAGGTCAAGAAAAGACTGTTGCGTTTGCATCAAGGACATTAACTTATTCAGAAAAAAACTATTCCGTCATAGAACGAGAGACCTTAGCTGCTGCTTGGGCTTGTGAATACTTTAGGACTTATCTTTGGGGATCTAAGTTCACACTGAAGTCAGATCACAAACCCCTCATTAGAGTGTTGTTACCAGGTGGCGATGCTAAATGTTCAGCTAGGTTAGCTAGATTAGCTTCTCGTCTTTAGGAGTATTGTTATAACATAGAGTACATTCAGGGTTGGAAAAACATACAAGCAGATTGCTTGTCAAGGCTGTCGCTTGATTGGCAGATGGTTGATAAAGTAGCTGTTCTAAAGAAACAGAATGAAGGAGCAGTTGCTTTGTACAAGATGTTTTGGGTGTTTGTGAACCTCAAGCTTTGACAAAGAGTGAGTGGATTAATGCTATGTCTACAGACAGTTCTATTTTAGAGCTTAAGAATTTAATACAAATGGGGTGTAAGAGAGAGAGCACTGTTTCACTCGCCACTAGGCCATTTGTTAAGATTTTGGATGAATTGTCAGTTTGTGAAGATACTGTAATCATGAGGGGTGATTTATTTATTCCTCCAGTCTCTTTAAGAAACAGTTTGATCATGCTAGCCCATGAAGGACATTTGGGTCAAACCAAAACAAAACAGAGACTAAGAGCAAATTGGTGGTGGCCGGGTATGAACTCGGATGTCAATGCTTGGATTACTAAGTGTGAAGTCTGTAAGGAGAGTGAAAAAACTTTTAAGAGTTGGTGTTCATGCTTCCTCAGGACACATCTCTGATCCAGGTCAGCCTTGGCACACCATATGTTTGGACTTCATTGGGCCAATGAATAGCCTTAAAGAGTGTTTACGTTTTGGTATTGTGGTTGTAGATGTTCACACGAAATGGTTAATTGTCAAATTCACTAAAGACATCACAACTTCTACTACGATTAATGCTATGAGGAACATTTGGAGGGAGGAAAGTATACCATTAGTTCTTTTAACAGACAATGGCACGCAACTGACATCTGATGATATGAAGAAATCCCTCTCCACTTGTGGTATTAAGCATAGTCGTACCTCGTTATACAACCCACAGGGTAATGGCATTGTTGAGAGAGCTAACCGATTGATCAAGGGTACTATTCAGATGGCTATCTCCAATGGGCAAGATGTGGAGTCAATGGTGTCAGAGATGCTTTGGGCATACCGCTCAAGTGTGCATAGTGTCACCAGTAAGACAGCATTTGAGATGATGCGTGGAAGACAACCCAACACAAAGCTTGTACCCACTTGGATGAGAGACGTTGTTACAAAAAACTTTATTCCCATTAATTCATCTTTATTTTCTCCTCAACAAAGTATGAACTACAAAAAAAACTTGATAAAAGAATTTGTCCGGGAGATTGGGTCAAAATACGTGCTGGTAGACCTGGTGCTTTTGCAAAATTTGTAGGTCCCTATAAAGTCAAGGTTACTTTACCGTATTGTGTAGTATTAGACAACGGTGAGAAATGGAATTATAGATGGGTAGCCTTGTATCAGAAAGGTAATGCTAATTTGAGTGTTAATGTCAAACCTAAATGTCATGATATTCCTATAAGTAACACATTCTTGTCCATGTCCGATGACGACCTTATCTGCAATCCTCAGGGGAATAATGTTTCTCAAAGTGTTGTATAAGGGGGAGGTGATGCTCCTGCTTCTCTTCCTTCTGGTACTCCTGTTGTGCGTCAGTCAACAAGAGAGGTAAGGGTGTACAGAAATTGTCATCCTCCAGGTTACCTAAAAGATTATATTTGTAAATAAGATGCTTAGTTTCTTTATGTGCATTTTAGTCATGTTAGCAATGTTTTACTGGCTATGTTCTACTGTTATATCTTAATTGTATTCTTTCCATTTTCTTCTTTATTTAATTATATAAGAGAAGAGGATATGTTATGATCTTCCATGTTCATTATGGAGTGTGGAGCACTGTGTTCAGTGCGTTCCACATTCCAGTTGTTTGTCGATGTTCTTAACTCTGGCAGTTGCTGTCTGGCTGGCCAGGGGAAAGCCACACTTTCTTTGCTCAGGTTATTCTAACTTAAATAAATCATTTATTCATCTTATACTACTTCGTTTGTCTACGAAATTCACTTACCACACAAAGGAAGGTCAGGCACCGCAAACTGAAGCCCTGGGAGTTGACATAGCAGGAGCGCGCAGAGATGCACAGGAGGATCCACGAGACGGCTGTCACATACAGGATCGTAACCTCATTGCCAATGTTAAATTGTAATCAATACCTCAGACATCATCAGATGAAGTTAAACAGTTTCTTCTTTATTTAAGTACAGGTAAACCAGAGACCCCATCCAACAACATCTGGTCTTAGCTGTGCCTTCATCCAACTGTCCCCACAATTCCAACAATAACATTCTATTGATAATGTTGCTATTACAATAGCCCCACCATCACTGCATAGAAACAGAACTCCACTTTTACTCATAGCAACATGGGTAAGATACAGAATACCACAGGGGGCCATTCACCATTTTTCCTACCCTTTGTTGACCATGTGATGCATGGCAGACACAAGCAGGGAAAACTCAAGGGCTCTGCAGTTGATAGAACTCTGGTTCTGTGATTACTGTTGATGAAACCACCAGAGGCTCCACTATTATTAACCCATACGCTCCTCCAAACCTTAATACACTGAGGAAAACACAGGTTGGGTGGGGGATCTATAGTTTACGGGATTCATCTTGCTCCACCAACACCTAAATGAGGCCCTAAATCTTACTCCGCCAAATAAGTTTTAAACTTTACAAACGTATGGTGGATCAAAACATTTTAGATCATCCAGGGACACTAAAACTACAAAGACTAATGGCCTGTCCTAGAGTATGTTTATGTTGGGTATGCTGGCCCAACGAACCGTGCACTGTCCACTTGGTGCCAAGCACCTGAACCTATTTTATTGTTCAACAAAAATCAACCTTATTTATTCTCAATCGTATGTATTTTTATTCCATATATACTTGTTTTTTTACTCATGAAAATATTCACTTAGTATTTCATGTCCAAACCATATACTTTGTTTTCAATCACAAACAACAATAACATTATTAATTCATGTTATGCTTTACAATGCTTTCCATTATACATTCTTTGAAAAAAGCCCAATGCATTTCGGCACTGCCAATGTGCCTTCATCAGGGGCAGACCTGTAAAAAATAAACGAAATAACCGTATAATTGCTACATATAGAATGCTCATGGGTTTTGTTGTTTGATTTCTGTGTTTTCATACCTGTATTCGTTGTGTTCAATGTGCGAACCTGTGTGTGAAAATTATATGTCTCTGTTTAATCCAATTAGCAAGCCATTTCCAAACAATCAAGCCATACCATCAGTGCTCAAATCAAATTTAAATGTCCAACTATTTGCTTCCTGTTGTGGGATGAGTGATCTTATTACCCTGTATTACGTTGTTGCAATGCATACAATTCATACAACGACTCATTCCTTTGTCCGATGTTATTGGTGGTGTTGGTGGTTTCCGCTTCAGTCTTTCCCGCAGGTTTTGACCTCTAGTGTATGCATGTATTGGTAAGTCTCTGAATAATCCTTTAAAGTCTGGTTCGTGCATCAGAAGTTCCCATCTGGTATTGATTATTCTTTTAATTTCTTTTGACTGGGTGGTATATTTCGTTACAAACACCATCTTCTCTTTGGTGATTTTTTGTTTAGGTTTCAACAAATCAGCTCTGTTTAATGCAGCCACTTCTGTTATACTTTTGTCTAACACCTTTCGGGGATATCCCCTGGCTTCATATTTGATGGCCTGTTGTTGAATAGTGCTTGTTGATACCTGATGATCAGAACATATTCTTTTAATCCTTATAAATTGGGATTTTGGAAGATTTTGAATTAGACTTCTGGGATGAAAACTGGTGTATCCTAGCGCATTATTCTTATCTGTAGGTTTTGTATACAACTGTGTTGTGAAGCTAGATTTGTCTTTGGTTATTCTCACATCCAAGAAGTCCATTGTTTCCGAGTCTATCTTGTGTGTAAATTTAATCCTAGGATTAACAGAATTCATCATCAAGATTATACTTTCAAGGTGTTCTTTGGTACTACTCCAGATCAAAAAAATGTCGTCTATGAAACGACAGTACATTTTCACATGTTTCCAATCTTCCAAGGTCATAATATTTTCAGCTTCAAACTGGGCCATGAATATATTTGCATAAGCCGGCGCGCCCGCAAATCCCATGGATGTTCCTGTTAACTGAGCATAATATTGTTCATTCCAAGTGAAATAACTGTTGTGTAAACAGAACTTCAACAGTTGTAACAGAAATACTTTATGTGTAGGCAATTCTCCCATTTTCAATAAAGCCCATTCTGTGGATTCAAGTCCTGCTTCATGCGGAATTGACGTGTACAAAGACACAACGTCTATAGTACATAAAATCCATTCTGGCTGAAAATCTTGTTCCGTCCATGCCAATTTGTTGAGAAAATCCGTGGTATCACGTATATATGATCCCCAATTCTGAACGAACTGCTGCAAAAAATGATCTAGAAACCGGCCGAGGGGATCAAACAATGACCCGCACCCCGACACAATTGGTCTGAATGGTGGATTGGTTAGATATTTGTGCACCTTAGGAATCATATATAATTTTGGAGTTCTAGGATACTGAGTTGTCAAATACGCTCTAACTTTTTGATAGATCCATTGTCTGTCTTCTGCTGTTTGCAATAAATCATCCAACATTTTTTGTAGTTTAACAGTAGGATCCGTTGGTAATTGCAAATAAGTGTCTTGATCTGAAACATGTTGATCAACTTTGAATTTATAGAATTGTGCGTCCATTACTGTTAAAAATAGCAATATGTATGTACATAAGCGGCGTTCATTTGTGTTCTCAGTGCCCCTTGGTGTAAACAGAACGAATATCACTAAAATACTGACTGTATTATCCCGCTAGCACAGACCCATGCTCACACGTACACGACAGCCATTTTAGGTACCATGGTCTCCCTGTTCACGATCGCTCATCAGCGCCACTTCCCTGACCTTGCGAGCATCCCCCATGCACCCTGACTGCCCCCGCTCTCTCATGCACAAGTCAGGAGCCCTCCCCTCCCGCATGACTCTGTCCCTAAGAATCGCACCCCACGCCTGACCAACACCTCCTGTCCCTCCATGAATACCCCTCCTTTGATAACCTCTTCCTCTGAGCCTAAACGTCAGCACGGACCGCTGGTCATACTTTAGCCCGAGGATACAGTTTATTGCCCACTACTGTATGCACTCGTCCCTCCTGAAAGAGGCCACTATTGATTATGACATCCCCACCCCCTGAGATTCGATCAGGCACGCACATTCCAAAGGAATCAGCAGAACACTCAGCCGCATGACAGCCCCCTCCTGTTGCATGGAGGATAAGGGCCCTACTGTAGCCACGTGTTGGAATACCTCCATACTATACAAAGTGTTGATTGTAATGAAGGATGCCTGTGTGTCACCAACCTGTGTATAAAAGACGAAGCCTCAGAGAAACTTGTTAGAGCACCTCCCGAAGACACTATGCGAGTGTCCCAAAGGACAGGCTCTCCTCATGAGTAATAAACTCTGTTCTTGTTTTCCTACTTCCAGTGCCCGTCTCTTTATTTGGTAATCATTCAGGATGGAAACGAAGAGTCGCCCTGCGCCAGCAGCCTGGGCATCCGGGGCGTTATGGCTGACTTTTTCTACAATTGGCGCCCTAAACGCGGGGCCCATCAGCGACATAAGGTCCGGTAAGAGAGGTCCAGACGATGGGGTGAACATCTAAATGATTGGAGTATACCTGCCTTGAGAGGGCCCTCGTCCGGCTGCCGATTGAATGAACTTCACCGATTCCGAACGGACCTCTCTCAAGTGACCTGTTGTCCTGACTGGGATCCCACAGGAATGCTGCGGTAAAAACATGGAGAAAAGAGACCGATTGGGCGCTGGAAAAAGGAAAGGCAAAGAACTGTCCACATGGTCCGGTCCGGGTAAGGTCGTGACACACGACAAATTGCGACATTAATTGATTGATTGATTGTTTGATAATACTAGTATTTCCTATTGATTGCTTCTGGGAGATTCTCTATTTGCAAACAAACACAGAATCACCATTCTCTGTTTAGTCTTTGCAGATAGTGAAGGGTATGCAACGCAAAACTTTAACACGTCGTGCCTATTCTTTTTCTCCCCATTGATTGATTGATTGAATCGAGCATTGAATTGTTCGAAGTTGGTTCTCTTAGGAATCTTCTCTGCCTGCAAACGGGGAAGAATAGCAACATTCTCTCTCCCTTTTGCAGAGAGTGAAGGGTAGGCAACGCAAAACTTTAACACGTCGTACCTATTTCGTTCCTCATTGATTGATTGTTTGCCCGAACATTGACTGTTTGGGAGTTGGTTCTTTTTGGAGGTATTCTCTATTTTTGCAAATGAGCACAGAAGTCGCCATACTCTAGTCTTTGCAAGTAGTGAAGGGTAGGTAATGCGGACCTTTGTCCCCCGTTGTAATCTGTCATACCTACCTACTCCCCACTGACTGATACGCCAGTCTCACTCGGACCATTTACTAGAGGAACGTCATCTGACCCGACCAGAGAACACCCCTAGTGAAAAGGACACATACACTAATAACTAAGTGATCACTGTAACCTGTTAACAGAAGCTTTAGCATGAAACAACCTGGAAAGAAAGGAATGGGAAAACGAAATCAGTAGGCCACTGGTGAACATGAACTTTTATTTAAAATAACGAACAAGAAACGATAACAATACGTAATAATAAAAACCTATTAATACCCTAGAAAACAATAAAATAAGAACGGTAAACTGTAGAAGAAGCAAAGTCAGCAGAACATCCGCCCCCACTCTGGAAGCTTCCAGAATGGGGCAGGGCTGCGGCCACGCCCAGCCAAAAGCAACCCATATAAGGCGGGTCCTGCTGCCAACGGTCGGCCAGGAAATCGTAACATAGGGTGGAGCTGGAGGAGAGATAGGGGCCAGCGGGACCCAGCCAGGGGATCGCCTTGACCACGCTGGAGAGTTGCAGGGGGGGGAATGTCTCCTCGACCCTCCCCTCTCTCCCCCAGTCCGGCCACAACGGCCCTTGAGAGTTGCAGGTAGTCCCACCACATGCTCCCCCGGTCCGGCCACCAACGGTCAGGGGCCGATGGGATCCGGCTGCAGCCGATAAACCAAGGAACCCGTTCATGGGGCCAGAGCAAAGGGGGCGTCCGGCCGACATCCACCAGAAGCCCGGCCCAGAGACGGACGGGACATTTTTTCCTTTTCTCCTTTGTAATGGCAGCGACAACACGCCAGGCGACACTTCTTTCTTTTCTCCTCCGTAATGGCAGCAGCAACACGCCAGGCACCACTTCTTTCTTCAAAAATGGCTTTGACAACACTGGGGGGGGGTGTCTTGTACATACCTCCGACCCCCCTCGTCCTCATCGCCTGGTCCGGCCACAACAAATGTCCAGCGAGACGCTGTGGGGTGCGCTGAAGGGGAGAGACGGTGCGAACAGGCCTCTCCCGCCTCCTCAGGCGAAGGCTTCCCAACTGCACCCCCAACGCTCCAGGCGCCCGGAAAGGGTTCGTCCACTATGGCGATGCCGCGACGCCTCATCCAGCAGGTTGGAGCCCATCCGCTCCTTTGACCCCGCGATTGCTGGCGGCTGCCGAACTCCCAAGATGGCGGTCGACCCGGCAAGAGTGGGCCCAGCATGCAGGTATGGCCTGGTCACTTGTTGACTCCACCATCATAGTTCTCCACAACCTTGAAGATTCTAGAGGAGCCGCGGGAGTCCCCGACTCCCGCAAATACCCCCGATGGGGAATAACTGCCATGATTGCCCACGGAACGATGAAAATGTAGCCGCAGGACGTCGGCGCTCCCATACTGGCGCCAGCCTCAGTTTGAATGACTAGAATCCTGCAGACCACATTTCGGATCAGTTCCGGTGAAAGCACAGTATGACCCGGTAGGAACATTGTTGCCTCCCCCCCCCCTTTTTGATTGATGGTTCAAACCACCGATCCTTTCTTTTGCCCTTTAACGGAACTTTGCACTACCAAAGGAAGCTCTGGGCCCAACCACGAGTTTTCAGACATTTAGACTATGCCTGATTCTGCCTGACTACACCCAAGATGGCGCCGAAGCAAATGAAACCCTCAACTCTTTATTGTACCCCGATTGCTCAGCCTTGGTGTCATAGGATATGTATCAAGTTTTAAACTTTTAGATTGATATACGATGAGTACTGATTGTGAGTTCGAAACAATGGATTGATATAGGATGTATACTGTCAGCTCGAACAATGAATTGATATGAGATGGGTACTGATTGGGTGTTCGGACAACGAAGGACAATGAATTTGCGTAAGATGGGTACCGATTGAACATTCGGACAATGAATTGTTGTTGAGTTTGGCGCATCATGGTTATTGAAAATTCGAAATTTCGATGTTTATAACATTCGCTCACGCTAAAAGATTCAATATGATTTCATTGCGCTTTTCGCACTTTATGTATGAAATAAACGACCACCGACTCCATTAAAGCTTTTTTCTAATAAAGTATCCTCACATCTACAGTTTCAGCCTGCTCCGTGGCTGGTCCACTGGAGAGTAGGCCTGTATTTATGCACCGACATTCTTATTAAAGAGTTTTGAGAAAGCAACTATAGTTGTCCGTGTAACTTGATAAAGTTTTGAATGAATGATCCCTATTTTTTCGATATAACTAGAATGAAGACGGAATGACTAAGCTCGATTAGATAAAAGGTTGAAAAGTATAGTACGCAGAAATATTGCAAATAGGAAGGGTCAAATTTTGGTTGTGTATTTCTTCCTTTTTATACAGCCATAGGCAACAGCTAAAGATCCTGGTATTTCGCCTATACTTTATATGCTACCTGCATAAGAAAAGTCACGCTAAGGGTCCACCTGAGCTTAGACGCCCCAGTTGGCAGTGACTGCATCCCGTGGAAAATAGACCGAGTATGCAGTAAGTAAAAAGTCTTTCTGGGTTTGTACGCGCGAGTGCGTATCAATGTAGCCTCCTGCTCTCCCCTTCCCTTCTTTTCTCTCTCTCTGCAGGTCACCTCGGAATGCCGACTAATGTGCGAAGAAGGTGATCCAGCGGACGACGAGACAGGAAAAAGGGTCTAATTATAGTATCTAACCGCGGCAAACCCCGAATAAAGCAAAAAGGAATAATGTACACCCTTGATTAAGCATTCTTACGTTTAACTAAGTAGAAAAAGTTTAGGGTATTTCGAGGTAAGGGTTACACAAGTATCCTCCGCCGAGAGGACTAGGGATATTACCAATATTTGAAAACCTACTACCTCCTTTTTTCGCATCCTCATAGGCATATAACTAAAAGCTGCCCCATTGCCCTCCAATTGACACCAACGGTTGTCTCAGCCTGGAAACGCACTTGCTAAAATGACTCGAATAAACCTCCGTGAGCATTAGCCCGACCAGGTTAGTTTATGACCAGTTGCCAACAGCGTAAGTGTGTACAATCAAAGCCACCAGTAAAAGGCAGCCAACAAATAAAAGATAAGAAACAGGTAAAAAGAGCTCAGGACAATAAGTATGCGCAGCATACAGAAAAAGATAATTGTGGCCAATAACCGTTTTATGTTTTGTCTTGGATCTTTGTATGTAATACCGGTACTGTCTTCCCCGTCTGAGTTTGTGTGTACGTGGTATGTAATACCTGTCAGGGTCTGACTGAGGTGCCTACCTAGAATTGGACTACGTCTCCCAGAATGCTTAGCATGAAGGGGGAGGGCCTCAGAAGGCATATCTTCTCGTGGACGCCATCTACTGGTGCTTGTGATTTGTCCTTTATGAGTCATTGTTGCGGACACCCTGTCCCCGCGGAGTTCCAGGGGAAGAGTGGTTCATTTGCTCTGTGGCTGCGGAGCAAGTTGTAGTCAACTACGAAGACAGGTACCGGCTGGAACTGTCTGAGGTTATTGCTGCAAGACGCGTGAGACGCTAGGATTGCCCCCTCCGCGTTCTTGCAATACTGTTTGGTTCTGATTCTGTGAGTGAGCAGGAGACGCTGGGATTTCCCCCTCGCTGTCACTCACGGGACGCGGATTCTTCTGCGCGGCAGACACCGGCTGGTGCTGCGAATCATAGTGGCGAGGGAGACGCGGGATTTCACCCTCCGCGCTTACCTACACTTAGACGGTGTTCTCTGCTGAGAACACAGGACAGGAGACGCAGGATTGCCCCCTCCTGTTGTTGAGACATTGTTTTTGTTGTTTACACTACTCGAACTGAGAGTAGGAGAAGCCGGCTGGCTTTCTATGGATGTACATGTTTCCTTTCCTGCGTTAATCAGCGGATGCTGTTGTACCTTACAGGAAGCGACTGGGAGAGACCGTCATCTATCCAGACGCCTCTTGAGAACCCCATTTTCTGTTATTCTTTCACTGGCAAACTGGTGAGTGAATGAGGGTTATGCAAGTGGGAGAATGATGTATGTATCTCTAGCAGATAGTAGACAGGCTATAACGTGTAGTTCTTTCCTTTAGCCTGAGGAAGACACCATCAGAGGGAAGGGTCTATTTACCTGAGAGTTATCAGGTGAGGATTCACAACAGCACGTGTGATATACCAAAGGGGTTTAGATTGCAGTGGGCTAACGAGTCCTTCCTTGTCGTTACAGGTCCTTATCCCTGCTGTTCCCTTCCCCTTCCCTGTTTTCCCTCGCCTGACTGCTTTTACACTCTGGAAATACTCAGTCAGAGTGTGGGGACGTCAGGAGGTGGACCCCAATTGAGCATCTTTCCGATCCTGAGGAATAGCAGCCGTGACAGAATCACAAGCCCAAGATTTTACTCCTCCTGGTCGGAAAGTGGCTCAAACCATGGCAACAATGGATGACGTGCTCCAGGCCCTGGTGTTGGTCCAACGGGAGTTAGCAGCATCGAAGGTAGAAACCACTGCCTTAAAAGAAAGGCTAGATCGGCAACAGGCCAATCCTTTCGACGCTGCTACCGGTGGCCGCGCTATTCAAGTAACCGTTCCCCCCCCAATACCTTTAGCTAGCCCAGAGAGGTATTCAGGTGACCCTCAAAAAATCCAAGCTTTCCTGACTCAAGTCACCCTGCACTTTTCATGTCGACCGGCGTCATTCCCTAACAACATGTCCCGTGTAGCTTTCGCCATCTCTTATTTATCTGGGGATGCGGCGAACTGGGCGGTCCCTTTCGTTAGAAACGACGACCCTATCTTGAATGATTGGACGGCTTTTCGCCGTGAGTTCGAACGCGTGTTCGATCGTAGAGCGACAACACTGAGTGCAGACAGAGAGCTGCTGGGACTTAGACAGGGGAAGAAAGATCTGGTTTCTTACATGACCACTTTCAACCGTCTTGTGGCCGAAACAGCATGGCCCGAAGAAAAAAGGATGGCGCTGTATTATCAGGGCCTGTCAGACGAGTTGAAAGACGTAATAGCCCAGATTGACCCCCAACCCACAACCTGTGTCGATTTAATCAACCTTACGCTCTGCTTGGACCATCGTCTAGGAGAGCGAGGAGGTGACCGTAGGAGACATGACGGACCTTCTGGAAGTATGGGACAAATTCCTCCGTCCAGTCCTCGAACTAGTGACAGCACGTCTGAACCGATGGATGTTGGTGCCATCAGGTCCCCACTTACCAGAGCAGAAAGAGAGACCCGCCGCACACAGGGCCTGTGTATGTATTGCGGGAAGAAGGGGCACTACGTTAAAGAGTGTCCCTCTAAGCCTAAAAGATCCAAGACCTTTTTCTCGGGAAAGAAAGTGGCTCTCACCACAACTGAGTCCGAGAGAAACGTTGAAGACGTTCCTTCAGATAAGGGCCGGGAATCTAAGGAATGGAGACTAACATCGTTAGCTTCAGTTGAGAGTGAAGCCCCGGTTACTCACGTAGCCTTGCCCACTTCCCTGCTGTCTCAGGGCAAGGCACATGCCGTGTGGAGCATGGTGGATTCGGGGGCAACAGGGAATTTTGTGGACGACGGCTTGGTGCGTCGTCTAGGGTTGGGAAGAGTGTCCATTGCCAACCCAGAGACCGTGTTGGCTGTGGATGGTACTCCTCTCAAATCCGGTCCCATCATTGAGCGTACGGAGGAACTGGTGCTGGTGCTGGAGAACAGTGCCCTTTCCCATGTCGAGAGCATAGTATTAAACATAATAGAAGCTCCGCAATACGAACTGATCTTGGGTATCCCATGGTTGGAAAAGCACAACCCTTCTATTGACTGGAGAGAGAAAACATTGGCTTTTCGGTCTGAGGAGTGTCAGAGCATGTGTTTACATACCTCTACAGCACATACTGTGGCTTTGACTCAGACGATGTACGTCGCTACTGCGGCAGAAAAGCTAACTGTCTTGCCCAAAGAGTATCTCGAGTACAGCGAGGTGTTTAGTGAAAGTCAGGCCGAGGTGTTACCACCACATCGGGAGTATGACTGCCAAATAGACCTGGTGGAAGGAGCTGTCATTCCTTCTTGTAGGGTATACGCGTTGTCGGAACCCGAATCCAAACATCTACAAGAATATCTGGCTCACTTCAGCGCTATAGGCTTTATCAGACCCTCCCGGTCACCAGCAGCGTCCCCTCTGTTCTTTACGTCGAAGGCCAATGGGGAGCTGCGCACCCTCATTGACTATCGCCAGTTGAACAAGCAGACCATACGAAATCGGTATCCTCTTCCACTCATCCCAGTGCTGTTGGACCAGGTGAGGGAGGCCGTGATCTACACACGGTTGGATCTCCGTGGTGCCTATCACCTGGTCAGAATACGCAGTGGTGATGAGTGGAAGACGGCCTTCAAAACCCGATACGGCCTTTTTGAGTATCTGCTAATGCCGTTCGGGCTTTGTAATGCCCCGGCGGCATTCCAGTACTTTTTAAATGATGTGCTGAAAGAGTATCTGGACCAGTTTGTCATCGTGTATATCGATGACATTCTGGTCTACTCTGACACACGTCAACAACACGCCAGTCATGTCCTCCTGGTGTTACAGAAGTTGCTGGAGCACCGACTCTACTGTAAACTCAGTAAATGTGAGTTCGGCGTGGAGGAGGTGGAGTTCCTAGGGGTTATCCTGACACCAGGAGGGTTTCACATGGCGGAGAGAAAGGTTGATGCAGTGCGTGCCTGGCCAGTGCCTACCTGTGTGAAAGAGGTGCAGTGTTTCCTTGGCTTCGCCAACTATTATAGACGGTTCATCTCCCAGTTCTCTTTGTTGGCCTCTCCCATCACCAAATTGCTGAGGAAAGGTTGCACATTCCAGTGGAATGCCGAAGCCATGGATGCCTTTGAGTCACTGAAGGAAGCATTCGTCACTGCTCCAATCCTGAAACACCCTCAACTGGATCTGCCCTTTATCGTCGAGGCGGATGCCTCCGATTCAGCAGTGGGGGCTGTACTGTCACAAAGAGACAGGGAGACAGGTCAAATGCATCCGGTGGCCTTTCTGTCTAAGAAACTGAACTCAGCCGAGGCCAATTACACCATATCAGAAAAGGAACTGCTGGCCATCAAACGAGCATTTCAAGAGTGGAGACATTACTTATGGGGTTCACAACACCCGATAACCGTGTATTCCGATCATAAAAATCTGTTGTTCATGAAAACTGCTCGCCACCTGTCCCAACGTCAAATGCGATGGATGCTGTTTTTCGCGGAATATAATTTCATCGTTACGTTCCGTCCCGGAACAGAAAATAGGAAAGCAGATTCACTCTCTCGACAAGGGGGAGACATGGTGCCGGCAAAGGAACAAATAAGAGCAATAATCGACCCAGAAAAAGTGGTGTGTCTGGTAACAGCTGACCGATTCATTGAACAAGTGCAAAAGGACAGAGATCAGGTCCAATGGAGGCATTGGGCAAGTCAGAACAACATCCGAACCATCCATCATGAAGTGCCCTTACATGGAGGGAAGTTGTTTTTGCCCTCGCATGAACTGCGTCTCCAGGCGTTCAACTGGTGTCATGGGGACGCTATGGCAGGCCATCTTGGGGTGAGAAAAACAGTCCATCTCGTGAAACGCCATTTCTGGTGGGATACTCTGGTGAAAGATGTAGAAAAATGGATAGGACATTGTGACACTTGTGCGAGAGCGAAGGGGGATCATTCCATGAGTCGAGGGAAACTCAGACCGCTGCCCACTCCGTCACGTCCTTGGCACACCATCAGCCTGGATTTCATCGTGGGTTTGCCCATGGACCAAGGGTACAACGCGATTATGGTAGTAGTGGACAGCTTGACAAAAATGGGGCACTTTATTCCATGCAAGAACCTTCCTACTGCTAGCCAGACCGCTCAACTGCTCTTGACTCAAGTGGTACGGATTCATGGACTTCCACGGGTGATAATCTCTGATCGGGGGCCGCAGTTCGTGGCCAGGTTCTGGCACATGTGGTGTAAGGCATTGAAGGTGGAAGATGCTCTGTCCACTAGTTTTCACCCTCAGACAGACGGTCAGACAGAGCGGCTGAACCAAACACTCAAACAATATCTGAGGTGCTATTCGGAAGAAGCCAATCACTCATGGGTCTCTCTTCTCTGGTTGGCGGAGCTTTCGTACAATAACGCTTGGCACAGCGCCATAAAAGAATCTCCATTCAAGGCTAATACAGGATTCCACGCTAATACCTTGCCTTTGACCGTACCCGGCGAAGTCCAGAACCAACCCAATGTAGCGGCACACGTAAAGGCCTTGTTGGAGACTCATCGACAGATCCAAAAGACTCTGGTTCAAGCAAAAGGCTCGTATAAAAAATGGGCAGACAAACATCGACAGGAGAGCCCTATGTACCAGATAGGGGACAAGGTCTGGTTGTCCACCAGAAACATTCGGTTCAGACACCGCAGCATTTTCCATCCTCGCTTTATCGGTCCCTACGCTATCATCAAGGGAATCAACCCGGTGGCGTACAAGCTGAAGCTGCCCATGTCTATGCGTATACACCCAGTGTTTCACAGCAGTTTGCTGAAGCCTGCTGGTCCGTTGCGACGCAAGGCCGCGCCACCGGTGCTGAGGGACGGACAACTGGAGTTCGAGGTCCGGCATATTGTGGACTCGAAGCTCCGCCAGGGGAAGCTGTGGTTTCTTGTCTCTTGGAAGGGCTATGGCTCCGAGGACGACTCGTGGGAGCCCAGCTGCGACGTCCACGCTCCGCGCCTGATCCGCTCCTTCTTTGCCCGCAACCCGATGAAGCCGGGCGCTAGGAGGCACAGGGCAGGGGGGCGTACTGTCAGGGTCTGACTGAGGTGCCTACCTAGAATTGGACTACGTCTCCCAGAATGCTTAGCATGAAGGGGGAGGGCCTCAGAAGGCATATCTTCTCGTGGACATAATCTACTAGTGCTTGTGATTTGTCCTTTATGAGTCATTGTTGCGGACGCCCTGTCCCCGCGGAGTTCCAGGGGAAGAGTGGTTCATTTGCTCTGTGGCTGCGGAGCAAGTTGTAGTCAACTACGAAGACAGGTACCGGCTGGAACTGTCTGAGGTTATTGCTGCAAGACGCGTGAGACGCTAGGATTGCCCCCTCCGCGTTCTTGCAATACTGTTTGGTTCTGATTCTGTGAGTGAGCAGGAGACGCTGGGATTTCCCCCTCGCTGTCACTCACGGGACGCGGATTCTTCTGCGTGGCAGACACCGGCTGGTGCTGCGAATCATAGTGGCGAGGGAGACGCGGGATTTCACCCTCCGCGCTTACCTACACTTAGACGGTGTTCTCTGCTGAGAACACCAGACAGGAGTCGCAGGATTGCCCCCTCCTGTTGTTGAGACATTGTTTTTGTTGTTTACACTACTCGAACTGAGAGTAGGAGAAGCCGGCTGGCTTTCTATGGATGTACATTTTTCCTTTCCTGCGTTAATCAGCAGATGCTGTTGTACCTTACAGGAAGCGACTGGGAGAGACCGTCATCTATCCAGACGCCTCTTGAAAACCCCATTTTCTGTTATTCTTTCACTGGCAAACTGGTGAGTGAATGAGGGTTATGCAAGTGGGAGAATGATGTATGTATCTCTAGCAGATAGTAGACAGGCTATAACGTGTAGTTCTTTCCTTTAGCCTGAGGAAGACACCATCAGAGGGAAGGGTCTATTTACCTGAGAGTTATCAGGTGAGGATTCACAACAGCACGTGTGATATACCAAAGGGGTTTAGATTGCAGTGGGCTAACGTGTCCTTCCTTGTCGTTACAGGTCCTTATCCCTGCTGTTCCCTTCCCCTTCCCTGTTTTCCCTCGCCTGACTGCTTTTACACTCTGGAAATACTCAGTCAGAGTGTGGGGACGTCAGGAGGTGGACCCCAATTGAGCATCTTTATGATCCTGAGGAATAGCAGCCGTGACAATACCGGTACTGTCTTCCCCGTCTGAGTTTGTGTGTACGTGATGTATGGATCTACGTCGTCTCTCCACGTGAGTTTACGCATTACTTAACCCCTGCTGTTCTATGTTGTGTGCGCACTGAATGGACCATTATTGTACACGTCTCTCTCTCTCCGCGACATACGTGCACCAAATGGTTCATTTAGAAGTGCGACTCTCTCTCTCTCTCTCTCTCTCTCTCTCTCTCTCTCTCTCTCTCTCTCTCACTCACTCTCTCTCTCTCGCTCTCTCTCTCTCTCCAAAAACCCACCCCTGTTTTCCTCTTCTTGTATAGTGACGTTGTGCCCCTCCGGCACAAACATAATTGGGTTTCCTCGAACGCCAAGGTGTTCAACAAAATTGACCAAAACCAAAACGATTGTGACTTGCCATATAACTACCTCTCCTTTCTGCAAAACGATGGAACCCGAGTTGGTAATGAAGGAAAGGACAGGTAAGACGACGGATGTCCCCTAAATCTGGCCTTTTATAAGGGAACTATAACGTCAATGGCCTTCTGTTTCTCAGTTCGTCAGAAATGCGATCCCCATCTGCCCTGATTGCCCCACCCCCTTGCACCTAAGTGCGGATGTCCAGAGTACCCCACTTCTCCCGATCGACCCCGGCTCCCTGTCCAAAGCACTCACGCGCCCCCGATTAACCCTCGCCTCATGTCGAGCTACCCACGAAACGAAATTGACGACCTTGACTAATGGTCATCCCCCAGGAAAGCCATGTTTTACACCTACCACTTCCCCCTTCTTCATGACGATAACGCCGCTGCTTGCACGAGTTAGCCGACCCCAAAGGGGACGTAAGATTGTCGATACTTGGGTTAAAGGGAAGGACGAGCCTCTACATAAGGACTCGATGTTTAATGTGATGTAATACATTGTGTACAAAAGCCAAATTTCTCTTATCATATGTCGCGAATGAATACCAAGCCAGCCTATAAATTCAATATGCAATGCCCTTCTCCAGACTCCATTAGTGACGACCTCTGACTGTGACCGATGAACTTATCCCCCACCTACTCAGGAATGGGGAAGGAATTGAGATGTATATCTGTTCTTTCGACCAGTTTTCACCCATTCAAAGATACAATCACCGGAGGAGAGGAGCTGGACGTAATGCACAGCCTGGCCACAGATCATGGAGCACGTGTGACGACCAAAGGTGGAGCCGCAGAGCAACGTGACGTGGGACGAGGCATAACTTTCAAACTCAGCAGATGGAGGAATGAAGGGCTGCCTTGAAGCCCTCGACTCGCTGAACCTCTTGTGCCTGAAGTCCCCGCCCCCCTTTTTAGTCCGATTGTTGGGCTTGCCTGCTCATCATCCTTTGCTCCCTTGGTCCCTTGGTGTGTTCAAAGATCTGGCCCCACTCCGCCCTCTCTTCCCTCGATTATTCAACAACTTCTTTTATATAAACTTTGACTATGGACTGGGATTTTGCCACGAAAGACAAGAAAGATACGCAGGTGCCCAGCATAAGGCATCCCTAAGAAAATGAGTTAGGAAACAGGACTGTGATCTAACAGCAGAGGACTGATCGCACCCTGCAACGTGTAAGGACGATTCCGAGCTGGACTTATAGCTCCACCGCCGGTGCTCAGCAGCGCCAACAAAAGAAAACGGACTCTGTTAAAAGACATTGCGACAAAGACCCTCCCCCTTTCCAGAACTTTCTATTCACCCCTTGACTGAATTACTTGTATCAAATTGAATACTTCCCTCAGCCATTTTGTATTGGGTTATCCGAAAATTCCCTATAATACTGACAAACCAGAAGGTATCAGAACGTTCTTTCTGTACGTGATGCCACTAGAGAGAAAAATGTGAACTTGGTTTTTATGTATCGGAACATTTTTCCTTGATTCTACACCGACTAAAATATTATGCCGATTTCTAAGCTTGTATAAAAGAGCCCAACAGACGTAGATTGACACGCATTGTATTCTGCCTATCACATCGACTGTGTAGAAATTGAACGTGCTTATGTAAAAAGTGGGGACTGTTAAAAATAGCAATATGTATGTACATAAGCGGCGTTCATTTGTGTTCTCAGTGCCCCTTGGTGTAAACAGAACGAATATCACTAAAATACTGACTGTATTATCCCGCTAGCACAGACCCATGCTCACACGTACACGACAGCCATTTTAGGTACCATGGTCTCCCTGTTCACGATCGCTCATCAGCGCCACTTCCCTGACCTTGCGAGCATCCCCCATGCACCCTGACTGCCCCCGCTCTCTCATGCACAAGTCAGGAGCCCTCCCCTCCCGCATGACTCTGTCCCTAAGAATCGCACCCCACGCCTGACCAACACCTCCTGTCCCTCCATGAATACCCCTCCTTTGATAACCTCTTCCTCTGAGCCTAAACGTCAGCACGGACCGCTGGTCATACTTTAGCCCGAGGATACAGTTTATTGCCCACTACTGTATGCACTCGTCCCTCCTGAAAGAGGCCACTATTGATTATGACATCCCCACCCCCTGAGATTCGATCAGGCACGCACATTCCAAAGGAATCAGCAGAACACTCAGCCGCATGACAGCCCCCTCCTGTTGCATGGAGGATAAGGGCTCTACTGTAGCCACGTGTTGGAATACCTCCATACTATACAAAGTGTTGATTGTAATGAAGGATGCCTGTGTGTCACCAACCTGTGTATAAAAGACGAAGCCTCAGAGAAACTTGTTAGAGCACCTCCCGAAGACACTATGCGAGTGTCCCAAAGGACAGGCTCTCCTCATGAGTAATAAACCCTGTTCTTGTTTTCCTACTTCCAGTGCCCGTCTCTTTATTTGGTAATCATTCAGGATGGAAACGAAGAGTCGCCCTGCGCCAGCAGCCTGGGCATCCGGGGCGTTATGGGCTGACTTTTTCTACATTACTACTAGGGCTCCCCCTTTGTCTGCTGGTTGAATCATTATCTCCGTGTTGTTTGATAGGTTATGCAAAGTGGTCCTTTCTCGTTTTGTTAAATTGCTGTTCTTAAGTTTGTTGTAATCCAATTTCTTCAGATCTTTTTTAACCATTATCTCAAAAGTATCCAACAATTTGTGTGAAATAGGGGGTTGAAATGTACTTTTTGGTTTAAATTTCTCCAGTTGGCCTTCTGAGGCAGTATTTGTGAGTTCAAGTGGTTCCATCACATTAGTGAAATAGTTTTGTAGCCTGAGTGTTCTCATGAATCGATAAAAGGCTCCCTTGGTCTCCATTTCATTAGTTTGTGTGGTGGGGACATATGTGAGTCCTTTGTTGAGCAATGCTAGTTGTTGATGAGTAAGTTTAATGGAAGATATATTTATGATCAGATCACTTTCCTTCCGCTCCGTAAGGCCTTTCCTGCCTCTTCCTCTCCTTGTTTTGCACTTTCCATTGTTGTTATTGACTGTTGCGTGGGCGGTCGGTCTTGATCCTGTACCTGTGACAAAAAAGGTGCACTTCCTCTGCTTGTTGATTGTTCTGCTATTTCTAGTGTGACTGATGCTCCTTCAGTAGAGACCCGAACCGGTCCTCGTCGTATTGATGTTTCCTTATCCGTAACTATACTTTCTTCAGATGAATGTGTTGTCATTGTAGTCTTTTTTGGGACAAATTGTCGTCGGGCGTAAATGTCGGCCCAAGTATAAACTTCATTAAGTTTGTAGTCTATGGTGTCCCGTTTATACTTGCGAAGTTTTCCCTCTTGCAATTCCTTTTCATATTTATCCAATTTCTGATTGATCCCTTCTAAATTAATCCTCCAAGTGTCTGCCTCCATCCTCATTTCCAATTCTGTTTTTAGATTAAATATCTCCTCCTCAAGGTCTCGAATTGTTTTGGCTAGTTCTTCAATGATAAGCAGAATGAGATCTAATGAGCACTTATTCAAGATGCTGTACCACTTTTCCATAAATTTTGGGTTCAGATTGAAGCGAAATAACATTGGCTTGATCGCTAGTCGTAGTCCTCTCGGTATCCTTTTGGCCTTATGGTATTGAATTAACGTTGACGCATGCATCCTTTGGTTCAATTGTCGTCGCGTTATATATTCCAATTGCTTCAGCTGCTGGCTGATTGAACCCCCATGAGCATCCATATTTCTAACTTCCTTGATTAAAGTATATATTTGATCAGCTTGTTCCGTGGTGTAAGCCATAACTGTGACCCTGTTTTCCGTTATTCCAATAATATTATCAAACTGCATTTTGCTTTTGGTTTTGGTGCCTCCCTAAATTTGACAATGAGTAATCAATATTTATTCAGGGGTTAGGGAGCACTCCGTTATACAACGTTATAAGTTTCTCACTTTGGTGCTACGGTTGACCGGGTTTGTCAGTCCCTTGCTGTGAAAAGTTTGTTTATGTTGGGTATGCTGGCCCAACGAACCGTGCACTGTCCACTTGGTGCCAAGCACCTGAACCTATTTTATTGTTCAACAAAAATCAACCTTATTTATTCTCAATCGTATGTATTTTTATTCCATATATACTTGTTTTTTTACTCATGAAAATATTCACTTAGTATTTCATGTCCAAACCATATACTTTGTTTTCAATCACAAACAACAATAACATTATTAATTCATGTTATGCTTTACAATGCTTTCCATTATACATTCTTTGAAAAAAGCCCAATGCATTTCGGCACTGCCAATGTGCCTTCATCAGGGGAAGACCTGTAAAAAATAAACGAAATAACCATATAATTGCTACATATAGAATGCTCATGGGTTTTGTTGTTTGATTTCTGTGATTTCTGTGATTTCTGTGTCCTAGAGTATGGCAGGAGTCCCACTTTATATCGGGGTTGAAGAGGTGATAACCTCCACCAGCCAGACTACCCCCCACCATATATTGAGATCACCACCAGCCCTAAAAAGATCTCTGTGCCTTCAGAGGAGAGGCCTCCACGGCGTCTCCTCTGAAAGCACTGAACATTTGGTGATTAGACTCCATGTTTAAGCCAGGTACTCAGTAAAAGAATGTATGATGTTACAGCGCATACATTTACAACGCATGCCTTTGCAACACAGTTGTTACATCGCAACATCCTTTACAACGCATACATTTACATTGTATACCACTACAACAAAGTTTTGAAAACTACACTTACAACACATTCCATTACATCGCAATATACCTTTCCAACGCATACCAGTACATTGCATTTAAGGTAATTGTTGGATAGTGAAGGGGTAAAAATTACTATTCTAACTCCATGGGGTGCAACAGTAGGGTAAGTGTTGATAGTGCAGGGTTAAAAATTACTATTCTAACTCCAGGAGGTATAACAGTAGGGTAAGTGTTGGATAGTGTAGGGGTAAACATTACTATTCTAACTCCAGGGGTGCAACAGTAGGGTAAGTGTTAAATAGTGTAGGGGTACTATGCGTTGTACTGGTATGCGTTGTAATGACATGTGATTTAGTGTCATGCGTTGTAGTGACATGTAATGCAATGGATGCGTTGTAGTGACATGTGTTGTAAAAGATGTTGCGATGTAATGACTGCATTGTAAATGTAGTGCAATGTAATGGTTGCGTTGTAAAGGTTGTTTCCCCAGTAAAGTGGGAGTGTTTTTTTAAGAAACAACAAAACTAATGACCCGATACCTTGAGAGTTTTCTTCCAGGTTGTGGGGGTCATTTTAATTAATTTATTTCAGTTAATGACCAACACGGTTCACATGTCCATACTGGACTGAAATAAAATCTGATAATCCACTGTAAGTTTGGCAGATGGTGTGATACACGTACATTAAAAGCTCCAATTCTGCCCTGCTGTCTGTGTAGGGTGCAGGTTAAGAAAACAGTAAGTTGAGGGAGTACTGAGAAATATTATGAGGATGAACTGTTATAAATGCACAGATAAATAAGTTAATCAAGAAAGTCAAGTAGACATTACGCATGCAAATGTGATGGTTACGTCAGGGAGGCCCTCTCCGTTACGCAAAAATAGTAAATTAAATCCAAACTCTAACGATTTTGCACTCTTCTCAAAAAAGGTTATATGGTGCATGTGAGCCTAGCTGTAGCAGTGGCTTGTGTAGGGCAGACCTATAGTGGTATTGAAGTAAGATTTATTATTAATAACTTAAGTTGTTGTGATTAGAGGGAACACAAATTGCTCCTGCAGGTACTAATCCTCGATTACTCATACATACACACAGGTTGTACGGAGGTACATATGGCAGCTGAGTTGACAAGCAGTGAGGATTTGCCTCAGGTTGAATGCACCACCAAATATTTTTTTTTTCTGCCCTGAATATAAGACCAAATACCAATATATTATGGTTTACATAAGCTCTCTCAGAACTTAATCATATTAACTAAAGTGATGTTGCAATGATACAATTCATGGATTATAGGTGCGTTGGGCAATTGTAATATCCTGGGAACGTTGTGGCATTGTTAAGCAGATTCTGAAGACGAAAATAACGATCCAGGCTTGGAGAATAAAAATAATAAAACTGCCCAAAGAAGTGTATTCAACACTTAAAGGAGTGGCGGTCTAATAAGTCTTAGGTCATTCCCAAAGAAAAATCAAAGGTTAATCATCGGTTCTTAAAAATGCACCAGGGCAAGGGCTGGGTGCAGATATCAGCCGTGCAACTGTAAAGATCACTGTGAGCCCCCAAAGAGGAAGTCACCTCTATGTAGAGGATCTGGAGTGCAATCACCGTATTGAAGATTGGAGCTGGGTGGCTACTGCCTTTGCTCTGTGAAGCCCCTTTTCACTAGCATCAAAATATAGCAAGACACGTCAAAGAGAAATAGTAAACAAAATTTTATACTACTTTCATGGAATGTGGCCTCTTTGTTCCACATTATTTCGGACCCCAAATCTTTCCACTACCTAATTAAACATAGCCTCCTGTGTCTTGAAGAAACTTGTGAGATGAATTGCTTTCTATCGCAAGGGTTTAGTGAAATAAATAATGTGTGGGCTGCAGGGTCATTAACTGTCTACATAATATGTTAATATGAGATTCTGGTATCACAGCTCCCAAGGCATTACTCTTTATTCTGGTTGTAACGTTTTAAATGGAAGTCTACAAAAATATTCGCATAGAAATGTGTTTATTAATCCCCTTCATAAGAAGCATTGGTAAAGCCAATCAGATTGGCTTTGCCAATGCTTGTTCCCTGCAGTATGGGATTTGACAAGGTTTGTAGAAACATGGCTCAAGAATTGGCAAGGCGAATAGCGGTCGTGTTGATTTTTATATACTTCCCATCTAGCATTTAATTAGTGTCTAAATGCAAATTGACGACCATTTTCGAAGTACGCAAAATAACATTCCAAGATGACCAACTACTACTATTAGCATCGCCAATGCGTGTGCTGCAATTTTTCATGTGATAACAAAGACAATATTGGCGGTGGTGGGTGGAATCTTGAGGGGGCAGCAGAATAAACAGCAGGCGGAGTAAAGCATCAGTAGGGAGTGAGAAAGAGTTTGGGCAGGGAAAAGAGATCGAGCCAGGGGGCAGGTGTTATGAGGTAAAGGGGCAAATGGGAAACTGGCGAGATGCTGAGGCAGGAGGAGAAAGAAAATCATCCATTCAGGAGCAATAGGAAGGTACCCCTTCCTGCATATAAACAATCTTTAAATGTGGTTTTGTAATTTCTATGTGTGCTGCTTAATGCAGCACACACAGAAGTTGCAAAAAGACATTTTAAACAATATTATTGTTTATGTGCAGGAAAAGGGACCTTCCTGCACATAAACAATCTTAGGCAATTTGCCTTTTCTATGTGTGCTGCACAAGGCAGCACACATAGAAATCGCAAAAGCGAGGGGTAATAAATAATTTCTCCTCATTTTGCTTGTTTAAGACCAGGTTTTCCCTGGTCTTAATTTTGGCGCTGCCTCCTATTTACGCCACCCTTGTAAATAGGGAGCTGCATCAAAATCAATGTGTGCTGCAGTGGAACCCCCACCACAACACCCATTGCCCTCCCCTTTCACCCTAAATACAGCGTGAAAGGGTGCCTTATATACAAGGAAACATTAGGCCACGTTAAGTGGCTTAACGCTGCCTTGTAAATAAGGCAAGGCTTCTCTCGCCATCACAATGTCACTGAAACTGACGTTGTGGTGATGATAGGTGCTTGTAAATTTGCCCCTGGATGAGATGAAATTTGAGCCATTGAAGTGCCTGAATATAAGGTTTGCCGCAGACTCCACAGCTAAATGCACTCCTTCTTCCATATACGTACATATACATATATATATATATATACATATTACCTACTGGCGGTCGCCAGTAGGTATATATAGTTAGGATTTTTTCTCTATGGGTTTTTTGAAAATTCTATGTCTAATAACTTTGGCGTTTGTGGACGGAATTGGCTGAAATTTTCAGGAAAATGGCACATTTTGTTTCTGAGCAGCCCTTGAAAATTCGGGGGGGGTTCGTCAAGGGGGGGCCAAGAAAAAAGGGGGGTCCCAAAACGTGTTTTTAACATTGAGTTTTCCATAGGGCGGTTGGCCTCACTTTTAGCCCGAACGGCTGAATGGATTTGCACGAAACTTGGCAAAATTGTAGGGACTGGTAGCCCGATGTGCCTTTTGTAGGTCTCAATATATGTGCTCCAGTGGATTTTGAGAAATTAACGTTTAAAAAAAGATATATATCTGTAACAGCGGACCGGGCAGCGCACTGGTTCGCGGACCTTTCGCGCAACGGAGCTTTGTGAAGCGAAGCTGATTGGTTCTCCGGCGTCTGTCAACATTCCAAACAGTCCGTAGCGGCCGCCATCTTGTCTCTCGGTAGGATCGAGAGACAAGAGGAGGTCAAAACAAAGGGGGAAATAACTATAAGGGGGCATAGTAGATCCTCGCTGACCCCCTAGTTTTGATGTGGAGGTTTTAAAAGGGCCCCGCGGGGCAAAAAAAACCAAAATAATAATAATCGAACGGGTGAATGAATTTGCACGAAACTTGGCAAAATATTAGGGACTGCTAGCCCGATGTGCCTTTGCTAGGTCTCAATATATGTGCTCCAGTGGATTTTGAGAAATTAACGTTCAAAAAAAGATATATATCTGTAACAGCGCTCCGCTTCGCGTACTTTTCGCGTTACGGAGCTTTGCGAAGCTGATTGGTTCTCCGGCGTCTGTCAACATTCCAAACAGTCCGTAGCGGCCGCCATCTTGTCCCTCGGTAGGATTGAGAGACAAGAGGAGGCCAAAGCGAAGGGGGAAATGACCATAAGGGGGCATAGTAGATCCTTCCTGACCTCTTAGGTTTGATGTACCATTTTGCCAAGTTTGGTGTAATTCCGTTCAGCCATTCAGGCTGTAGACGTATGTAAATGTCCTATGGAAAATTGCATGGGGAAAACACATTTGAAAGTGTTGAAATTTAGAACCAATTAAAATGTTACTTTGGTTTTGTATTTGTGTGTGATGAAAGTTAATTGGTTATGTATATATGTCAAATGAGAGGAAACCACAGCCATTTTGTGATACTACTGTCTGAGGTACATTTGTGAGGAATTTTTGGTGGTGAATTTCTGGTGTTTGATTTACACAGTACTAACACTTCTGCTACTTTTAAAAAGGTGAGTTGTTAATTTGTAAGGGGAACTATGTTGTACACTTGAAGATAATTTGAAAAATGTTTTCTGTTATTTATTTGCAGTCCTTCTGTTATACTAAATACTTGATAAAGTTAGTTTTATATTATGTATTACTAAAAACGATAAATGAAAGTGATTATTTTTTTCTGCAATTTACAGCAAGCAATTTCAAAATAAAATGGCTCACAATGAAGAGACCGTGGCAATTTCTTTTGAATTGTCCAACACATTGATTGAAATTGAGAGCACCAATAATGAAATATTGTCACAAGGAGGACATGACTTGTATGATTCCATTAGATTGATTGAAATGGACAGCACCAAGAATGAAATATTGTCACAAGGAGATGACTTGAATGATTCCACTACATTGATTGAAATTGAGAGCACCAATAATGAAATATTGTCACAAGGAGGAGATGGCTTGTATGATTCCATTAGATTGATTGAAATGGACAGCACCAATAATGAAATATTGTCACAAGGAGGAGATGACTTGAATGATTCCACTACATTGATTGAAATTGAGAGCACCAATAATGAAATATTGTCACGAGGAGATGACTTGAATGATTCGACTACATTGATTGAAATTGACAGCACCAATAATGAAATATTGTCAGAAGGAGATGACTTGAATGATTTTTTTGATCAATCTCTTGATGGCGAATTTATCGAGTGTTTGGAGACCATAGAGTTACAAGAATCATTATTGCAGACTTTTCATGAGGACATTGCTGATGAGGACATGTTAGTAGTTCTTTCAAATTTAGAAAATTCTGAAGAATAAATTTATATTTAGAAATCAAAAATTGTTTGAGACATTATTCATTTTTATTTTTAATTTATGAGGTTGTAGCGAAGTGATTGTAGTATAAAATGAGACTTATAGTATAGAGTGCAACATTTTTATGTTACATGGTAAGTTTACTCATATTTACTTCCCTTCTGCCACTATATTATCTCCAATGTGTATTTGACATGTCTTCTTCATCTCCGGCCTCCTTTCTCTCACTGTGTGTCTCCGATGCATCTTATCGCTGGTATTTTGTGTAATTACAGAAGAGAGTAAAATAAAATAGTTCGGAACGTGAAAAGGGGGCAAAGTAGAGTACTCCTCACCCCCTAGGCCTTTTTAGGCGGTCCCAAAAGGATCAGTTTCTGCTTTCCTGAGAGATTATGGTATGAGTTCCATATACCACAATAACTTGCATTACAACATGCAAGATATCTATCTCCTATTACCAACTTTTGGAGATATTCGCGCTAAGCGCGAATATCTCCAAAAAGTAACACCTGCCCTGAGCAGTTCTTAGCCATGTTATCCAATGGGAGGTGGATAACATGGCTAAGAGCATTAGCTCGGTAATGCATGAATATCGCTGAGTTTTTAGCGATATTCATGCATTGCGGCCGTTTATTATCGCATTTGCGATATACCTTGATAATAGTAAGGTTTATCTTCGATAATTTCTGACGATGCTTAGTGGTAAAAAATTGGTTGGTAAGCATCGTTAGCGATAAATATCGCTTAACTTTGGTAATATGCCCCAACGTCTGTTAACGTTCGATTCGAAGGAAATGAGGAAGTGTTGAAAAACATTGTCTGCGCCATCTTGCCTTTTTTGAAATGCCACACTTTTGTCGTGCACGGCAGCCATTTTAGGTGTCTTGACCAGACCCACTCTCTGCACGCTGTCGATTCGTAGCATGGCTCCTCACCCACGCAAGCATCTTCCCTAGGCACTGGTCACCACCGCTCTCTGTCTTATGCATGGGCAATAAACCTCCCCCCATCTGCGCTGCTCTTCCCTGAGAATCACACTCTGTGCCCGCCCGACACCTCCCTTTCGCCCTATTCACTACCGCACCCTCTGACACTCCTCTTTCTCTGTGTCCGATTGTCCAGGCTATCAGCTAGCCCTGCAGATGTAGTTTATGGCCCCAGCTGTAAAGAATCACCCCTCTTCAAAGGAGTTATAGTAGATCAAGGCCCACACTCGATGAGATCCGTCACACCACACGTGTTCCTACTATCTGAAAACCATCCTGTATTGTGATTGGGGAGGGGACCGAGCCTGAAGCGGAAGATTCCAGGAATGACTCTTTGTACATCAAAGTTTTTACAATTATGTGTCACATTAAAAATATATAGCACTCCAACAAAGTAGTAGGTATATAAAACTTTAATAACATATAAATATATACAAAAAAACAAAAACAGTAAAAACATTTAAACAACGAAGAGACCGTGGCAATTTCTTTTTAATTATCCAATAGATTTATTGAAATTGACAGCACCAATAATGAAATATTCTTGTCAGTAGCGGTCTGTTGTGCGAATAGTTCCAAGGCAGCAGAACGCGCTGAAATCTAGATGGCACGAAAGTGATGTCTAGTAAGTTGCCGCCCAGCAAAAAACGGCGTGGGGCGCCGCGGGGGTGAGTGAGTCCAGTAGGCACCACAGCTATTCTTACCGGCATTGCAGAATTACTGCTGGGGACAATGCCTGTGCTGTAGCAGGGTCACAGCAGAAACAAAAAGGATTCTGTTGAAGATGTTGTTGGTTTTCAATTTCAAAACAGTTCTGGTGTCAACTGCTATGCTAATGTAGTGGTTAATGTTTTGTTTTCTCTAGAAAATGTAAAAGAGGGGGAGGCAGTCCAAAGTTCCGTTAAAAGGGCAAAGGAAAGGATCGGTGGTTTGAACTATCAGTCAAAAAGGGGAGGGGGTGCAATAATTTTTCCTACCGGGTCACACTGTGCTTTCACCGGAAGTGAGGTCTGCAGGATTCTAGTAATTCAAAGTGAGGCTGGCGCCAGCATGGGAGCGCCGACGTCCCGCGGATACAGTTTCGTCACTCCACGGGCGATCATGGCAGTCATTCCCCATCGGGGGTCGGAGACTCCGGCGGCTCCTCTAGAATCTTCAAGGTCGTGGAGGACTACGGTGGTGGAGTCAACCAGTGACCGGGCCATTTCTTTATGCTGGGCCCGCTCTTGCCAGGTCGACCGCCATTTTGAGAGTTCGGCAGCTACCGGCGATTGCGGGGTCACATGAGCGGACGGGCTCCACCCTGCCGGGCGAGACGTTGCAGCATGGCCACAGTGGAAGAACCGTTTTCCGGGCGCCTGGAGCGCTGAGGGTGCAGCTGGGAAGTCTCCACCTGGGGAGGCGGGAGAGGCCTGTTCGCACCGTCTCTCCCTCCCAGTGCACCCCACGGCGTCTCGCTTGAGATTTGTTATGGCCGGACCAGGCGATGAGGACGAGGGGGGGGTCGGAGGCATGTGCAAGACATCCCCCCCCAGTGTTGTCGCAGCCATTATAAAAGAAAGAAGTGTCCCGTCCGTCTTCGGGCCGGGCTTCCGGTGGATGTCGGCCGGACGCCCCTGGCTCTGGCCCCATGAACGGGTTTCTTGGTTTATCGGCTGCAGCCGGATCCCGTCGGCCTCGGCCCCCCGACCGTTGGTGGTCGGACCGGAAGAGCATGTGGCGGGACTACCTGCAACTCTCAAGGGCCACCGCGGCCGGACTGGGAGAGAGAGGGGAGGGTCGAGGAGACATTCCCCCCCCCCTGCAACTGTTCAGCGTTGTAAAGGCAATCCCCTGGCCGGGTCCCGCTGGCCTCGGCCTCTCCTTCGGCTACACCCTACGTTAGGATCTCCTGGCCGAGGCGTGGCAGCAGGACCTGCCTTATATGGGCTGCTCCCGGCTGGGCGTAGCCGGAACCCTGCCCCACCTTGGAAGTTTCCAGAGTGGGGGTGGATGTTCTACTGACTTGCATTTTCCCTAGTCTATCGATTTTTTGGGCGTGGCAGGCGGTGGGACAGCGAGGGGTGATTTGGTTTCTCTTACTGTTTTTCTGGTCTCTCACCACTGGCATATTTTAACGTTTTCTTGTTTCTAGGACATTAATAGGTTTTATCATTACGTTATGTTATCGTTTCTTTGTTCGTTGTTTAATAAAAGTTCATGTTCATCAGTGGCCTACTGATTTTCGTTTTCCTATTTTTTTCTTTCCAGGTTGTTTCATGGTAAAGTTTCTGTTAACAGGATACAGTGATCACTTTGTTATTATTGCATATGTCCTTTTCACTAGGGGTGCTCTCTGGTCGGGCCAGATGACGTATCACTAGTAAATGGTCCGGGTGAAAAAGGTGCATCAATCAGTGGGGAGTAGATAGGCATGACAGATTACAACGGGGGAGAACGGTCCGCATTACGTACCCTTTCACTACTTGCAAAGATTTTCCTACGTTTATTTGCAAACAGGGAATACCTCCAAAAAGAACTAATTCCCAAACAGTCAATGTTCGGACAATCAATCAATCAATGAGGAATGAAATAGGTACGACGTGTTAAAGGCTTGCGTTACCTACCCTTCACTATCTGCAAAGGGAGATAGAATATTCCTATTCTTCCTCGTTTGCAGGTAGAGAAGATCCTTAAGAGAATTAACTTCGAACAATTCAATGCTCGATTGAAACAATCAACAAGGGGTACTGTGAACACAAATGAACGCCGCTTATATACATACGCATTGCTATTTTCAACAGGTTGTTCCTAATGTTTCTATTTTAGCGAGGTCAAAAGAGATCCCATTAGTGGCCTACTGATTTTGCTCGATTCCTTTTGTTTTTTTACACGATTTTTCGCTATCTGCAAAGACTAAACAGAGTATTGCGACTCTGTGCTTGTTTGTAAATAGAGAATGAACCAAAGAGAACAATCAATCAAATGGAGAGAGAAGCAGGCACGACGGATTACAAAGGGGGCAAAGGGCTGCGTTAACTACCCTTCACTATCTGCAAAGAGAGAGTACTCCTAATAGAAATGAGGGGTGGGGGGCAGCAATCAAAGCAGATCAGTGTGCATAAACACGAAAATGTTTTTACTTACCACGTACTTGACATTCGACAGCTTATGATATTTGCTATTAAAAAACCATTGAAATTCACTGAAAAAACCATAGGTTATAGACCATATATAGTTAGGAATTAGCATTTACAAAACCTTGAAAATTCACTGAAAAAACCATAGGTTATAGACCATATATAGTTAGGAATTATCATTTACAAAACCTTGAAAATTCACTGAAAAAACCATAGGTTATAGACCATATATAGTTAGGAATTAGCATTTAAAAAACCTTATTTTACTCACACAAAACCATTGAAATTCCATATATAGTTAGTTGCACTAACTATATATCGCGCACCCGCAATCCACTGCTGATGATGTCACATATTACATCATTCATGACATGGTCAGTGACATCACTGATGACATCACTGATGACATCTCAAATGACATCACTGATGACATCACTGATGACATCTCATTTGACATCAATGACCACATCACTGATGATATCATTCATGTGACAATACAATGCATCTCCTCACACTTTAATATAACCTCTGTTACACCCAGTGTTAAATACAGAGTATAATTTTTGAAACCATTGACACACCAATACTAGTTACTACATACGCACTCAGTGATTCCTATGTTTACACACACATTCACTCATTTACCCATACAATCATTCATACATACAATCACTCATCTTTACAACACTATCATATGCACTCATACACCTATACAGACTCTCACACTCTGTCACTCATCCATGGAGTTACTCACACACCTAGTCAGTCCTGTAAAGAATCAATCACACTTCCATTTTCTAATCTATACAGTTAAACATAGAGCACCTTACATTTGAAACATATACTAACACATAATTACTCTCTTATACAATCATTGATACAAGTACACATTGATCTGCACAGAGTCACACACCTCCCAGCCAGCCACACACACACTCAGTCTCCCATACAAATACTTGGGCAATCAATCAATAACCCATATAGTTACTCATATAGCTACTGATCAACACATGCAGCAGTTTACAGAACAACAGACATAATGATGCACAAATTAAGACAGTTTAGTCACTAACCCATGCACTCAGTGAGACACATTTAATCACTCACTCATACAGTCAGTCACGCACCTACTAAATCCTTCATCCAGACACTTCTACATCTACTCATTCTTCAATATGTAAAACATATTTAAACTTTACAGAAACACACAGTCACTGGATGATGTCATCAGTGATGTCATCAGTGATGTCATTTGAGATGTCATCAGTGATGTCATCAGTGATGTCACTGACCATGTCATGAATGATGTAATATGTGACATCATCAGCAGTGGATTGCGGGTGCGCGATATATAGTTAGTGCAACTAACTATATATGGAATTTCAATGGTTTTGTGTGAGTAAAATAAGGTTTTTTAAATGCTAATTCCTAACTATATATGGTCTATAACCTATGGTTTTTTCAGTGAATATATATATATATTCACTGAAAAAAACCATAGGTTTCAGGGGTTTAATAGTTAGCTGAACATTTCACTTGTACAAAACCATTGAAATTCCCCCGTTATAGTTAGTTCAGCTAACTATAACTCGTGCGCCCGCAATGCACTGCTGATGACGTCACATATTACATCACTCAAGACATGGTCAGTGACATCACTCATAACATCACTGATGACATCTCAAATGACATCTCTGATGACAATATACAGTGAATGTGTGTTTTTCTGAAAATTAAATATGTTTTATATATGTATATCTCAAGGCTGCAATGCCAGAAACCGGTCCTCGGAAGCTTGTTTCCGGTCCAGGGAAGGCATGGCTTGGCAGTTCGGGCTGGACTGTTCCCATGAGGCACAGGGTCAGACTGATTTGCATATAGCCATGTCTGAACTGGGGTGGCAGAGTGGGCTAAAGAACGGTGATGGATTAAACCCAGATCTTTTGACTGGGTGTGAGTGTTTGATTGGTTCAGATGCTCCGTCCATTACCACCCCCTTTTGTACCGCTTTTGGCCACCATAAGTGTGGCAGGGTATGCTCAGACGTGAGTCCCTTGCTCACTTTGCCACTGGATTCAAGCAAGCCGGGATGAAGACGGCTGCAATGCCAGAAACTGGTCCTCGGAAGCTTGTTTCCGGTCCAGGGAAGGCATGGCTTGGCAGTTAGGGCTGGACTGTTCCCATGAGGCACAGGGTCAGACTGATTTGCATATAGCCATGTCTGAACTGGGGTGGCAGAGTGGGCTAAAGAACGGTGATGGATTAAACCCAGATCTTTTGACTGGGTGTGAGTGTTTGATTGGTTCAGATGCTCCGTCCATTACCACCCCCTTTTGAACCGCTTTTGGCCGCCATAAGTGTGGCAGGGTATGCTCAGACGTGAGTCCCTTGCTCACTTTGCCACTGGATTCAAGCAAGCTGGGCTGAAGACGGCTGCAATGCCAGAAACCGGCCCTCGGAAGCTTGTTTCCGGTCCAGGGAAGGTATGGCATGGCAGTTCGGGCTGGACTGTTCCCATGAGGCACAGGGTCAGACTGATTTGCATATAGCCATGTCTGAACTGGGGTGGCAGAGTGGGCTAAAGAACGCTGATGGATTAAACCCAGATCTTTTGACTGGGTGTGAGTGTTTGATTGGTTCAGATGCTCCGTCCATTACCACCCCTTTTTGTACCGCTTTTGGCCGCCATAAGTGTGGCAGGGTATGCTCAGACGTGAGTCCCTTGCTCACTTTGCCACTGGATTCAAGCAAGCCAGGCTGAAGACGGCTGCAATGCCAGAAACTGGTCCTCGGAAGCTTGTTTCCGGTCCAGGGAAGGCATAGCTTGGCAGTTCGGGCTGGACTGTTCCCATGAGGCACAGGGTCAGACTGATTTGCATATAGCCATGTCTGAACTGGGGTGGCAGAGTGGGCTAAAGAACGGTGATGGATTAAACCCAGATCTCTTGACTGGGTGTGAGTGTTTGATTGGTTCAGATGCTCCGTCCATTATCACCCCCTTTTGTACCGCTTTTGGCCGCCATAAGTGTGGCAGGGTATGCTCAGACGTGAGTCCCTTGCTCACTTTGCCACTGGATTCAAGCAAGACGGGCTGAAGACGGCTGCAATGCCAGAAACCGGTCCTCGGAAGCTTGTTTCCGGTCCAGGGAAGGCATGGCTTGGCAGTTCGGGCTGGACTGTTCCCATGAGGCACAGGGTCAGACTGATTTGCATATAGCCATGTCTGAACTGCGGTGGCAGAGTGGGCTAAAGAACGGTGATGGATTAAACCTAGATCTTTTGACTGGGTGTGAGTGTTTGATTGGTTCAGATGCTCCATCCATTACCACCCCATTTTGTACTGCTTTTGGCTGCCATAAGTGGGGACGGGTATGCTCAGACGTGTGTCCCTTTCTCACTTTGCCACTGGATTCAAGCAAGCCGGGCTGAAGACGGCTGCAATGCCAGAAACCGGTCCTCGGAAGCTTGTTTCCGGTCCAGGGAAGGCATGGCTTGGCAGTTAGGGCTGGACTGTTCCCATGAGGCACAGGGTCAGACTGATTTGCATATAGCCATGTCTGAACTGGGGTGGCAGAGTGGGCTAAAGAACGGTGATGGATTAAACCCAGATCTTTTGACTGGGTGTGAGTGTTTGATTGGTTCAGATGCTCCGTCCATTACCACCCCCTTTTGAACCGCTTTTGGCCGCCATAAGTGTGGCAGGGTATGCTCAGACGTGAGTCCCTTGCTCACTTTGCCACTGGATTCAAGCAAGCTGGGCTGAAGACGGCTGCAATGCCAGAAACCGGCCCTCGGAAGCTTGTTTCCGGTCCAGGGAAGGTATGGCATGGCAGTTCGGGCTGGACTGTTCCCATGAGGCACAGGGTCAGACTGATTTGCATATAGCCATGTCTGAACTGGGGTGGCAGAGTGGGCTAAAGAACGCTGATGGATTAAACCCAGATCTTTTGACTGGGTGTGAGTGTTTGATTGGTTCAGATGCTCCGTCCATTACCACCCCTTTTTGTACCGCTTTTGGCCGCCATAAGTGTGGCAGGGTATGCTCAGACGTGAGTCCCTTGCTCACTTTGCCACTGGGTTCAAGCAAGCCAGGCTGAAGACGGCTGCAATGCCAGAAACTGGTCCTCGGAATCTTGTTTCCGGTCCAGGGAAGGCATGGCTTGGCAGTTCGGGCTGGACTGTTCCCATGAGGCACAGGGTCAGACTGATTTGCATATAGCCATGTCTGAACTGGGGTGGCAGAGTGGGCTAAAGAATGGTGATGGATTAAACCCAGATCTCTTGACTGGGTGTGAGTGTTTGATTGGTTCAGATGCTCCGTCCATTATCACCCCCTTTTGTACCGCTTTTGGCCGCCATAAGTGTGGCAGGGTATGCTCAGACGTGAGTCCCTTGCTCACTTTGCCACTGGATTCAAGCAAGACGGGCTGAAGACGGCTGCAATGCCAGAAACCGGTCCTCGGAAGCTTGTTTCCGGTCCAGGGAAGGCATGGCTTGGCAGTTCGGGCTGGACTGTTCCCATGAGGCACAGGGTCAGACTGATTTGCATATAGCCATGTCTGAACTGCGGTGGCAGAGTGGGCTAAAGAACGGTGATGGATTAAACCTAGATCTTTTGACTGGGTGTGAGTGTTTGATTGGTTCAGATGCTCCATCCATTACCACCCCATTTTGTACTGCTTTTGGCTGCCATAAGTGGGGACGGGTATGCTCAGACGTGTGTCCCTTTCTCACTTTGCCACTGGATTCAAGCAAGCCGGGCTGAAGACGGCTGCAATGCCAGAAACCGGTCCTCGGAAGCTTGTTTCCGGTCCAGGGAAAGCATGGCTTGGCAGTTCGGGCTGGACTGTTCCCATGAGGCACAGGGTCAGACTGATTTGCATATAGCCATGTCTGAACTGGGGTGGCAGAGTGGGCTAAAGAACGGTAATGGATTAAACCCAGATCTTTTGACTGGGTGTGAGTGTTTGATTGGTTCAGATGCTCCGTCCATTAACACCCCCTTTTGTACCGCTGTTGGCTGCCATAGGCGTGGCAGGGTATGCTCAGACGTGAGTCCCTTGCTCACTTTGCCACTGGATTCAAGCAAGCCGGGCTGAAGACGGCTGCAATGCCAGAAACCGGTCCTCGGAAGCTTGTTTCCGGTCCAGGGAAGTCATGTCTTGGCAGTTCGGGCTGGACTGTTCCCATGAGGCACAGGGTCAGACTGATTTGCATATAGCCATGTCTGAACTGGGGTGGCAGAGTGGGCTAAAGAACGGTGATGGATTAAACCCAGATCTTTTGACTGGGTGTGAGTGTTTGATTGGTTCAGATGCTCCGTCCATTACCACCCCCTTATGTATCTTAGTGAATACATGGGTTAGTGAGTAATGTTTAAATATTTAAATATCTGTATCAGACTCTCACTTTGTGTATACGTGGTGCCATGGATTGGTGAGTAGCTACATGATTGTCTATATTGGGTTATTAGTTGGTTTTTTGAGTATCAGTATGAGTGTCTGAGTGTCTGTATGGTTCGGTGGGATGTATTACATAGTGCATAGATGCATGAATGCGTGACTCTCTGTTTGTATGTGTTGAAGACAGCATGTATGCAGGACTGTATGGGTGGATGAGTGTGTGTATTGGTGTGTTAGTGAGTGAATGATAGTCTCAATAGTGTCTTTATGAGTAACTACATATGTTTTAAACTAGTATATGTGAGTATTGGTGTATATAAGTGAGTATATGTGAGATAGAGAGATTGGAAGACTTCCTGTATAAATTAGTATGCGTTTCTATAAGTGATTGCTTAAGAGAGTATGTGTAAGTAAGTGTGGTGGTGTGTGAATAACTCTATATGCAAGTAAATGGATGTTTGATTCTTTATTAGCATGAGTGACTATGTATGTGAGTAACTATGAGTGAGTGGTGGTGTGTAACAGGATGTATGGGTGTATGAGTACATATGATGAGTGAGTACATGTATGAGTGACTATATAGAACTCTTGGTGAATGAGTGGATGTGTATGTAGTTCTTGAAATTACTGAATATGTTGTTGTAACTGGTATTGTTATGTCTATTTTTTGAAAATGTTAGTTTCTTTTTTTGAATGTGTGTATCAAAGGTTATATTAGAGAGAGAGGAGGTCTGCCTCTCTATTACAAGGATGATGTAATCAGTGATGTTATTTGAGATGTCATCAGTGATGTCATGAGTGATGTCACTGACCGTGTCATGAGTGATGTGATATGTGACGTCATCAGCACAGTATCTTCTATGAAGGATGGTAAAATATAAACATGTAGCTTGAGGAAAGTGTCAATATATTAAGATAGACGTTCGGTAGGTCCACCAATGCCGGAAACAATCGGCATACCAGGCGGTCTGTCCCGGCATTTGTGGACCTTGGGTAGAGTATACATACAAGGTGCCCTTGGAGATGTAACTAACAAATATAAGTACTCATCATAATCCAAAAGGGATTGGTCATACCATTCCTTTATCTTTCTGTTTATCATTAAAGTAAGTTCCCCCATAGGATTAGAGGATAGTTTCTCCTAGTACTGTGTATTATCTAATTGGGAGTAGACCTCATTCTTATAGTCACATGTATCTAAAACCACTATGTTTCCGCCCTTTCAGCACTACGTATAGTTATTTCTTTATTATTCATTAATTCTTTAAGGGCAATCCTTTCACCAATAGTAAGGTTGTCTTCCCTAATCCTCAGGTGCTTCTGTCGTTTCATATCTATTTCCCTATCAATGTCTGCATTGACAGCTTTGAAAAATACGTCAATAGTATTACCTGTTACCAGTTGAGGTGTCCACTTTGATTTCACCCTCAGTCCACTCCCCTCACTCTGAAATCGATCTACCTCTAAATCTTCCAACAGTTTTGAGATCGTCACAGGGTCATCCTCTTTCTCAGTAAGTGAGGTAAGTAACTGTGGGGCATATTATCAAGGGGGTTTAGCTCCGCTTTTTTGGCTTTAAAAGCCAAGAAAGCGGAGATAAAATTATCTCCCTATTACCAAGCTGTCGCTAACACCAGTTAGCGACAGCTAATAGGAGATAGCGGGGCATATTATCAAGGGGGTTTATCTCCGCTTTTTTGGCTTTAAAAGCCAAGAAAGCGGAGATAAAATTATCTCCCTATTACCAAGCTGTCGCTAACACCAGTTAGCGACAGCTAATAGGAGATAGCGACCATCTTGGGCCCCGCTTTGCATGTCAGTGATATTTATCACTAATGACATGCAAAGTGGGCGTGCCAAGATGTTAGCAACTGGAAACAGTCGCTAACATCGCTATCTCCTATTACCAAGTTTTGGAGATATTCGCGCTAAGCGCGAATATCTCCAAAAGCTAACACCTGCCCTGAGCAGTTCTTAGCCATGTTAACCAATGGGAGGTGGATAACATGGCTAAGAGCATTTGCTCGATAATGCATGAATATCGCGGACTTTTCAGCGATATTCATGCATTGCGGCCGTTTTTTATCGCATTTGCGATAAACCTTGCTAATAGCAAGGTTTATCTGCGATAAAAATCGCCGATTTGCGGCGATAAGTTTTGTCTCTAAACAAGTTAGAGACAAAAATTATCTCTATTGGTTGGTAATATGCCCCTGTGTATCTTTCAACTCTTGGATAGTAAGATTACTCAGTGGTTTTATTTTAGGTTGTTTCACTTTCTCAGGTACATTAGAAAATAACTTTTTCAATTTGAGTCTCCGCACAAATTTAAACAAGTTTGTTTTAGTCATAAACCAGTCTTGTTTTGTCGTAGGACAGAATCCTATACCTTTCTTAAGCAATAGTACCATATCATCAGAAAGCTCAAACTTTGACAAATTGATAACCTCTATATCACATGCATTAGAATCCTCAGTCATTGTTGTTATTTCCATGATCTCAATCTCATCCCTACTCTTATTCCTGGATCTCCTACTCCCTCTCCTCCCTCTCCTGGTCTTTTTGCATTTAAATCTCGATTCCTGTTCTCCGTGTCCCGGTTCCCTCTCCTCAGTCTCCGCATTTATACATTTGCTAAAAGATTTGACTACCTAGTGAAGAAAGGGCCTGTGACGAAACAAAAAGGTAGCACCGCTTCCATTAGTGACAATGATGCCTCCTCGAGTAATATCTCAACTCAAGCAGTGAAAATGAGGATACATCTGATCTTACTGTGCCCCCGACCCCTGAGATTAATTTTTTAGAGGAAGTTCGGAGACTGAGGAGAGGGAACCGGGACATGGAGAACAGGAATCGAGATTTAAATGCAAAAAGACCAGGAGAGGGAGGAGAGGGAGGAGGGGATCCAGGAATAAGAGTAGGGATGAGATTGAGATCATGGAAACAACAACAATGACTGCGATTCTAATGCATGTGATATAGAGTTTATCAATCTGTCAAAGTTTAGGCTTTCTGATGATATGGTACTATTGCTTAAGAAAGGTATGGGATTCTGTCCTACGACAAAACAAGACTGGTTTATGACTAAAATAGACTTGTTTAAATTTGTGCGGAGACTCAAATTGAAAAAGTTATTTTCTAATGTACCTGAGAAAGTGAAACAACCTAAAATAAAACCACTGAGTAATCTTACTATCCAAGAGTTGAAAGATACACAGTTACTTATCTCACTTACTGAGAAAGAGGATGACACTGTGACGATCTCAAAACTGTTGGAAGACTTAGAGGTAGATCAATTTCAGAGTGAGGGGAGTGGACTGAGGGTGAAATCAAAGTGGACACCTCAACTGGTAACAGGTAATACTATTGACGTATTTTTCAAAGCTGTCAATGCAGACATTGATAGGGAAATAGATATGAAACGACAGAAGCACCTGAGGATTAATGAAGACAACCTTACTATTGGTGAAAGCATTGCCCTTAAAGAATTAATGAATAATAAAGAAATAACTATACGTAGTGCTGATAAGGGCGGAAACATAGTGGTTTTAGATACATGTGACTATAAGAATAAGGTCTACTCCCAATTAGATAACACGCAGTACTATGAGAAACTATCCTCTAATCCTATGGGGGAACTTACTTTAATGATAAACAGAAAGATAAAGGAATGGTATGACCAATCCCTTTTGGATTATGATGAGTACTTATATTTGTTAGTTACATCTCCAAGGCCACCTTGTATGTATACTCTACCCAAGGTCCACAAATACCGGGACAGACCTCCTGGTAGGCCGATTGTTTCCGGCATTGGTGGACCTACCGAACGTCTATCTCAATATATTGACACTTTCCTCAGGCAACATGTTTATAATTTACCATCCTTCATAGAAGATACTAAACATGTACTAAACCTTTTGAATGACATTATTTGGGAAGATGGAATGATATTAGCAACACTTGATGTAGTATCGTTGTATACTAATATTGACCATGATCTTGGGATAAAGGCACTAGATTACTTTCTCAGTCGTAGACCGGCAGACTTTTATGATCACACCCAGATGGTTCTGCAAATGACAGAGATGGTTCTCAAAAACAATGTATTTTTATTTGATGGACAGTGCTTCAAGCAACGTCTTGGGACTGCAATGGGCTCCAGATTTGCTCCGTCTTTTGTGAACCTCTTCATGGGGTGGTTCGAGGCGGAGCGGATCTGGGGGCATGAAGGAAGGAATTGGAAGCAACATATACATTACTGGGGTCGTTTTATTGACGATTGCCTACTAATATGGACAGGAACCGTGGAAGAACTGAAAGGATTTTTTGATTATTTAAATGACAATACTCTAAATTTGAGATTTACTACACAATATGACAGTAAATGCATCACATTTCTGGATATTGAGCTGTTTGCTGAGAATGACAAATTGAGGAGTAGAATGTACAGGAAACCAACGAGTTGCAATGCGATTCTACATGCGGGGAGCTGCCACCCTAGCAGTCAGATCAATTCTATACCATATGGTGAGATGGTAAGGACACGACGCAATTGTACTTTAGATGTAGACTTTGAGTCTAACCTAAGGACATGTCACGCAGATTTATGGATCGGGGCTATAAGGGTGAAGTGATTGAGGCTGCAGTAACTAGAGCTAGGAAGTTGAACCGTAGCAAAACCCTTATGAAACAACACAAAAATGAGAAGGAGAAGGAGAGGGATGATAGGATCAGGATGATAACAAACTTCAGTAAAGGGAGTACTAGATTATTTACTATTTTGAAGAAACACTGGTATTTACTTTTACTGGATAATGACTTACGACCATACCTTACGAATAAACCGGGCTTGACCTTTAAAAAGGGTCTTACTCTGTCCAATATGGTGAGCCCAAGCTATCCAAAGAAACCTGATAGTACGAACTGGTTGACTAGATTCAAAGGGTTTCATAAATGTGGGAGATGCAGCTCATGTAGGTGGGCCAGAACTAAGGTATTGAAATTTAATTATAATGACACAGGGGAGAACACCATTGAAATGTTTATTAACTGTGATACCACCTATGTGGTGTATGTGATTGCATGCTCCTGTGGTAAGATATATGTTGGGAGCACCATAAGGAGACTGAAGGACAGAATGATCGAACATTACAGAGCACTGATAAACGGGGATACGCGTTACCCCATTGCGTCTCATATGGTGAAGAATTATGAAAGAAAAGAGCAACATATATTCACCTTTCATGGGATCGATCACATCAAACAAGACCCCCGAGGGGGGAACAGACTTTTGACATTAAGGAGAAGAGAAGTACTGTGGCTAATCAAACTTAAATCTGTTGAACGTGGTCTTAACATAGATCATGAATTTGAATATTATTTATGTCAAGAATGACTTATCTTATTGTTTATACTGTCAGGATGTTAAGACGTTAACTGTATAAGGTAGCAGCCTAATGATAGAATGTGATGTATAAGACCTGTCATGTAAGACATTAGGCATGATATTGTATCTATCTGTAACTGTGAGTGATGAGATTTTACGTGTTGATTTATTAAAGGAGGGATCTATTATTTATTTATGTTTATTCTCCTATCCCTTGACAACAAAGGGAGAGGTAGGGAGAAGGAGACACTCTCTCAGTCCCCAATCAATTGCGTATAAACAAGAAAAGAGAGGTCAAATCAATCACTCGCTCAGGCTAAGTGAGATTTCTAGAAACCACAAACTAAGGAGACAAAACAAGATTACCACACCCGGTTTGGGTGGTAAAGAAAGCCCTCATACACTGACCTGGTCAGTGTCATGCTTCATCATCGGGCCCCACCAAAAGAGGCCGAATGCCTCTTTGGTGTGCTACGACGCCAGAAAGACTGCGGAGCTGGTTTGTGTGTGGAGGGCGTGTTCTAGTTTACAGTGAAAAATTAAAAGTGCCTAAAAAAAGGGTATCAAAAACAAATTTTAATGAATGATCCCTAAGGCACACAGCAAAGAGTATTATGTGTCTGTATTTTAAAGCCAAGGTTCAGGGTTGGTTAGATACAGAAAATACTCAAATATCTCATAGTCAACATGTTTCAGCCATAAGGGTGGTTATTACCAAGGCATTCGTCAGGACTAAACCCCGGCGGTATGGGCTCTCTAATCACCCACCCTAACCTGGGGACGTGAAAGTGAAAATTACAAAAGTGAAAAAAGTGCCTAAAAATGTGGATAGAGTAAAATACTCATTCCAAAAATACTCCGTAAATTTGGAGTGTCACAGCACCTGTAAAATGGAAAACAAAGACAAACAGAAGACAAACATGAAAATTATTGCTATGAGCCTTCCTAAGTTGTCAAAGTGCTCCAAGAAATGTGGCTCAAGTGGTGTTCCCAATATAAACATAGATTTTATGCACCATCCAGCTAGCCCCTAGAGGATGATAGCAAATAACATTGGGAAGTGATGTGCTAGAGGTGTGCTATTTACAAGAAAACGATATTGAATGGGGGGGATTAAAAACACGAATGTGTGTACTCCTTAGGAAGGGATCAATGGACCTCAAAGGTCTGTGCCCCTCAAGTTGATATTAAAAGATATAGCTCTCACTTTCAAAAGGGGCGCTACTAGCACCATGGGTCTCGGGAGGGGGTCGGAGCGACCTGGCACATCCTAAAAGAAAGAAATGGTACAGTTGCAACAGCCTGTGCACAAGCGGATACTTAGCTCTGTTAGCAGACGAAGCGTCTTCGTTTACAGTGGTTACTCACGCCCTCAACGCTCACGACCCGCTGCAAACCTAGTTGGTGCCTCAATACCGGACCCCGTGGATGGAGAGCCGGGGCCGGTAAGCTTGTTTTAAAAGAGGGTCGGTCGCGTATGCGACCTGCTTCCGGGTGGGCGTGTCCAGCCGAGAGCGAGGCTTGAGACGCAACCGCCCACCCCGGAGTGCTCCGTCTAAAGTCAAAACGAGGCTTGGATATCGGTGGGCATAAGTCCCTCGGGGTACTGAGAACAAACTGTTTTTACCGCGCTATTGCCACAAACAATAGTTGTTACAAAAGCGCCAGATTGTTATGATATTTTAAATATTCAATATTCCGATATTTCCAATAGTTTGATATTTTGAATAATTTTAATGTTTTGAATATTCCTTAGATTTAATTCCGTAGGCATAATTCACAAATCACTATGTGGAAGGTTCACAGCTCTACCTTCGGGCAGGCGCTAATGACACTGTGATGATATTCTCCTATCCCCCCATATTCCCATTTCTATCTGGTCTTTTGGATTTAACGTTTTATTTTTGTCCTTTGTAAATAATATGGAGGCACGACTCAATACCTAATATGAACTTAATATTTTAGAGTTTTCTACTATTGGAAGTATTATATACTGGATAGTCGTGTACAGATGACTACCCAACTAAAGATGGCGCCTATTCTCCGTACGGCGATTTCGGTCTTAGATAGTGTGCATTACAGGCTGATATTGACTTAATGGGCAGTAGGGAGATAGCGTCACATTAGGAGTTATTTATCCTTATTATGGATAGAATAGACAGTGTAATTATGATGCATTTGAAGAGTTTGGCAGATATCTAATTAATGATTTAAAATGTATTAGGGCAAGGGAAGTACTTAGATATTTATTACCGTTGAGTGACTTGAGCATTATGTCTTGATTTATCTGGAAATCTGGTGAGATTTGTCCTCCCCTTTTTTAGGAAGGATCGTATACTAGATTTGTGACTTACAGGTGACTACCCAACTTAAGATGGCGCTTACTCTTCATACGGCGATTTCGGTTTCAGACAGTGTTTATGAGAGATTTGTAGTTACTGTAAGGATAGTAGGGAGACAGCGTCACATTAGGAGATATTTAATTTCATTTGTAACTAACAGACGGCTTAATTTAGATTTATTTGAAGAGTATGGCAGAATACTGACTATTGGTTTTAATTGCAAAATGATAAATGAACTTTACATTTGAATATTAACATTGAGTGGTTTGAATAAAATTGATTTGATATATTTGGGAAATTTAGAGATTTGTTATGGTTCAGACACTACGATATGACCCGTCACAAGATGGCGCGGGTTTTTATGGCCGATAAAATTACCATTCCAAGATGGCGCTGTTGTAGAACGCCACAACCGTACAGGTCGAGTTGCGCTACGGATGGTAAGCTCCACGATTAGAGGTGTGATTGTGAACCTTGGAGTCTTAACATAGTAACTACATAGTGAGTGAAGGCTGACTGTTCTTTAATTTGATTACAGGACATGTACTCGTGGCGCAAACAGTGGGGATTGAACATTTACCTTATGACCATAGCCCGGCTTTCACCGAATTACATAAGTGAAGGTGAGGGCCTTTACAATTGAAGATAGTGGTTTGTTTGTTATAAATTGAATATTTGGATAACGTAAATGTGGGTCCTTGTATGTTTCCTTAGATGGCATCATGCCGGACTAGGAGGATAATGTATTGCGACGCTTATTTTGATTTAGGTGAGTTATGTTTGGAGATAATCTGTACTTGATATCGACGAAATATGAGATAACGGCAGAATTGTAATTAGATATACTTTTCTATAGATCCAGTGAGGAACGGATGGTATTACTGAGTGAGAAATTATAAGGAGTATATTATCTGATGAACTGGTACGTCATTGCTGCCTCCAATTTTCTATTTTACTATATGCCTTGAATTACTGCTCTTGGCTTTTCTAGGTACACTGGATATGCCTTGAACTACTGCTCTTGGTTTATCTAGGTATACTGGATTCTGAACCTATAAGACTTACACTTCTTAGCATGACTATGGCACTAAATCTATTGATGTACTTTTACACGGTTTTTTTCAGGGTGACCAAAGTATGAATTTGGCTGAGGCTATTCTCTTTCCTTTACACGTCCATTTGGTCAATCTGATGGTGTCAGGGTGTATCCCTAAATACCAATCTTTCAATTTAGAAATAAGTGCTGATAAAGTAGCCTCCTTATGTTGGAGTTTATTTATTTTACTATTGTTATTTGGGTTGCAGCCCTGAAGAAGTCATTAGTCTAACTGACTTGACGAAACACTTGTTGGCTGCGTCTGGAAAATGAGAAGAATTGTGGAATGAAGTATGTTAAACTTGGATATTTCATGGAGAACTACTACATCTGAAAGACTGTTAATTTGTGACTTCTGAGTGCTCGAATGAAAATCTTTCTGTCTGCTAAGCTACCTATGGTGGTTTATTCTGGAGTTGTGGTAACCGGCCCTGCTTCATCCTGAGCTCCAATTTTTGAACTGGGACATTCTACTGACCTTAATTTGCTGTGCGCTCTATTCTAATTGTTACCCTTCTTTTGTATTGTTTGAAATACAATGTACAAAACACAACTGGCATCAAAAAGGTAAATGTGTCTAGAACATAGTCTGCAGAGTGAATGCTAGTTACACACTGGAGCAAATTAGGTTCTGTGTATCTTTCTGGTGGAGGTCTTGCCATCCTCTCCTGCTGGTCCGCATGAACGTCCCCTCCTGAGTTGGACTGGTGGCTCCACTGTTGCAGGGACTGAGGTGGGCGCATGGGTTTCCTCCTGTGGCAGACCCGCCCTTTCTGTGGCTGAGGAAGTTGTAGTAGGCCCAGATGCTGTTGAACCACAGAAAGGAGAAGATGTTGCAGGAAAGGCTCTACACATATGGGTAAAACAATCCTGCAGCACCCCAGTCAAGAAACCCAAATTTGAGTTGAGATTTTCTATCTGAACATTGTGCTCTCTCTGTAACTGCTTCATCTCCCGGAGCTCTGCAAGGACTTGGCTCATCATGTCTTGGGACCAATTGAGGGAGCCGGTGACTTGGTTGATGATGGCCTGCGTGACAATGAACTCAGTGACCTAATTTTGCTGGCCGACACATTCCCTCCCATTAACCCTACTACCACTACACTGTGCACTGTGACTAAGTGTGCTTCATCCCTCTGGGTCCTGGCTGAACTGGAGGTGGTGGTGGTGGTGTTGGATCAACAACAGCCTGGATGGGGGGCACAAGATTGGCATGATGTTCTTTGGGACCGAGGAAGTGGATGTATCCAGAGGCTGCGGTGTGGTAACAGCTGGGGTGGGAGGTGTAGGTGTGGGCCAAGTCTGACTCACCGGAGCTGTCTGCCTAGGCAGGCCAGATGGCCAGCCTACTCCTCATCATACAGACTTGCAGGAGTGCATTCCTCACTCAAGGCTTGTTCCTGGTTTGGAGTGGAGGTAGCATCAGTAGCAGTACCAGATTGTTGTCCACATACTCTGGGTGTTGGACCTATTTTTAATTACAGAAACAAAATATTTTAAAAGTCTTTAATTATTATTATTTTTTTTTACCATAGGTTTACTTTATAATAACTTAAGATACAGTGAAAAAAGGGAAACATCTCATTTCACATGTTTAGACATACATAACCTAAGAGGAAGTGACTAAATATAAAATAAGAAAACTATATCATTAATTAAAGCTTAGATAGATGGAAAAAAGAATGCCAAACAAGCCAGGATATCAGTCAGCAATAAATTTCAATAATCAATTCCATTAGAGACTGGCCCATATCTTTTTAAATATAGGCCATGATCGTGGACCTCTAGCATTAGCAACAGCTAATTCCATTTCATATATTTGCCTAAGTAAAACCCAAAATTCATTAATACTTGAACTCGTATTTTGAATCCACACTCTAGCAATACATAATTGTGCACAAATTATAAAAATAGAAATAAAAGGTCTCATACAGCTGTCCATATCTCTAATAGCCCCTAATACTATTTTCATCTCGCCAATGTGGACATTGTGCCCTATCACCTATACAAGTGCTAAAGTTACCTCCGCCCAAAATGAATTCAAACTTGGACATGTCACAAACATGTGCTTTAGGTCTGCAGCGTACGTTTGGCATTTGGGACACTGTGTTTTGGCCAGTGATTGAGTAGCAGCCAATTTAGATATACGTTCAGGAGTGTAGTATAACATAAATATTGTCCGATATTGTTGGAGTTTCAAATTTACTGATGATATTGCTGTATCTATGCATTCCAGCGAATACTGTACTTCCGCCTTAGTTATCTCAGTTTGAAAAATCCGACTGAGTTTCTCTGAGGCCTGTAACCCATCGTCCTCAGCAGCTGCTAACAGCTTGTTATACACCTTGCCAATAGTTCCTCGACCATCAGTCATAAACAGTGTTTCTACTACTTCTGGGGTATTTGTCAGCTCTAAAAGCCTCTGACCACGTGTGAAAAATCTCTTATTCACAAATATTTAGAAAATGTATTCTGTTGCAAACCAAACTCCTCTTTCAAAACTGCAAAGGATCGAAACCCCTGTTTATGGAAAAGTTGACCCATTTGTAGTAGTTCGGGTATGCCGTTTTATAAAGAAGGAATCCAGTATTGGGCCCACAGGCCAGTTGATATTAAAGCCAAAAGTCTTTAATGAGTTTGAAGCAAATAATTAAGCACCTTAAAAGGAAAAATAAAAATAATATAATGATTATACCTTCTAGTAGTATATTAACATATTGCAAAAACAGTTTTAATTACAAACACAAATATTTCCAAAATGCAGCTCAAATGATGTCATGAAATGAGAAAAAAATTAGGAAGTATACATGAAAATAACATAAGGAGAAATGTGAAATAAACGTCCAAAGGAATCACTGACAGAATATCGAGGGGAAAATATAGGCCTGCAAAAATATCAGTGACAAAATATCGACTACCAGAATATTGAATTCCTATCTACAAACAGATAAGTATAAAAATATCGAATCCAAAATATTGTTGTAAATAATATAGGGGCCGATTACGATGGTGGGCGGATCGCCACGGCCGGGCCGGCGGTGAGGACGGCAGGCCCGGCGGTGGCGATCCACCCGCAATGAACCTGAATATTCCCACCACCAAATTAGGATTGCGGTGGGAATGGGAATGGTACCGCAGCGGACGGAAAGACCGTCTGCTGTGGTCCCGCAAGGTGGTCCTTTTCCGCCCACCTTGCGGAACACGGTACAATGGGGTAATGTCAGCAGTGCCATGCAGGCACCGCCGAGGGCATTACGATGCCTGTCTGTTTTGGAGGAGATCCCGCTGCAAAAGACAGGTGGAGAATGCCTTCGGGGGCCCGTTGTGGGCCGCTGGGGTGGTGCCTGTCACCTTGTACATTCAAATGCATAAAATGTATTTTTACATTGCGGTGGGTGCTGCTTGCTGCACCACCCACTGCAATGTAAAAATACGGGATGCACCCGCCAGTGTGGCGGGCGCATCCTAATTTGTGTAGCCGGACCACCCCACCTATGGCGGGCGGTCCCTTTTGCCAATGCGATGGTCGGCAGACTTTGCCCCATAGTTTGTTAAAATATCAAATTTTTTAAAATGTTTTAAAAGTAATGTAAAATTATTGAAATAATAAATATAATTAAGTAAAACATACTTACAAATACTTAAATAACCTTAAAATTTATAAATAATAAATGTAAATTAAAACAATAAACATGCATTTTTATTTTTTAATTCATATACATTAACTTAATAATATTAAAAAATATTCATTTTTTTAGCATAGGATAATGGGAGGGTAACATTTACTATTCCCACTCCAGTGAGTGCAACAGTAGGGAAAGCGTTGGATAGCGGGAGGGTAAAAATTACTATTCCCTCTCCACTGAGTGCAACAGTAAGGAAAGCGTTGCATAGCGTAGGGGTAAAAATTACTATTCCCATTCCAGTGAGTGCAACAGTAGTGAAAGCGTTGGATAGCGGGATGGTAACAATTACTATTCCCACTCCAGTGAGTGCAACAGTAGGGAAAGCATTGGATAGCAGGAGGGTAAAAATTACTATTCCCTCTCCGGTGAGTGCAACAGTAGGGAAAGCGTTGGATAGCGGGAGGGTAAAAATTACTATTCCCACCTCAGTGAGGGCAACAGTAGGGAAAGCGTTGGATAGCTGTAGGGTAAAAATTACTATTCCCACTCCAGAAGGTGCAATAGTAGGGAAAGTGTTGGATAGAGTAGGGGTAAAACTTGCTATTCCCACTCCAGTGAGTGCAACAGTAGGGAAAGCGTTGGATAGCGAAGGGGTAAAAATGACTATTGCCACTCCAGAGAGTGCAACTGTAGGGAAAGCGTTGGATAGCGTAGGGGTAAAAATTACTATTCCCACTCCAGCGAGTGCAACAGTAGGGAAAGCGTTGGATAGCGTAGGGGTAAAAATTACTATTCCCACTCCAGTGAGTGCAACAGTAGGGAAAGCGTTACATAGAGTAGGGGTGACAATTATTATTCCCACTCCAGAGAGTGCAACAGTAGGGTAAGCGTTGATAGTGTAGGGGTAAAAATTACTATTCCCACTCCAGTGAGTGCAACAGTAGGGAAATTAAGGATTTATTAATTAATTATTTTTTTATCAATACCAATAAAATATTAATTAAAATTAATTACAACATATTTAATAATTAACGAATTATAAATAGCAATAAATATTATTTATTAAAAATAATTACCTATTAATGATTAATTAACAAATTAATGTTCAATGCCTACAATTAATAAGTAATACAACGCTATTAATAATTAACAGTAAATTAATTATCAATACACAAAAAGAATTTAAATAATTATTTAATTACAACTAAATTACTTCCCACCCTATTCCCCTATAAACCCACAACCCGCTCCGAATAATAAATGAATAGAAATATTATAATTATCAATTAATAAATTGATAAAACTTAATTACCAATTAATAATTCTTTAACAATTCATTATTCATCAATACACACAAATAATTTCAATAATTACATAATTACAATTAAATGACTTCCCACCCTATTCTCCTATAAACCCACAAACCGCTGCAAATAATACATTAATACAATTAATATAATTCTCAATTAATCAATTAATAACAATTAATTACCAATTAATACAAATTAATTACCCATTAATAATTCATTAACAATAAATTAATTATCAATACCAATAAAGAGGAATAAATAATTACTTAATTACAATTAAATTACTTCCTACCCTATTACCCTATAAACCCACAACCCGCAACAGAACTAAAACGCAAAATTAAATTAAAAATAATTAATAATTCCTAAGAATTAATATTTAATGTAATATAATTAAATTACTTCCTTACCTATTCCCCTATAAACCCACAACCCACTATGGAATTAAATTACACAAAAATTAAATAACATAAAATTCATTACTTTAAAAAAATTCAATCATATATTACAAAAATAATACATACTTTTAACACATATACTAACACTAAAACACTGTAAAAAAATCGATATTTTTAACAACACAGGGGGTCATTAGGATCCCGACGTGAAGAGGGACCACCCGCCATAAGGGCGGGGGACCCGTGGGGGCTATTAGGATGCGCCCGCCACAGTGGTGGGCACATCCCGCATGTTTAACATTGCGATGGGCGATGCTGAGAGCACCGCCCACCTCAATGCTAAAAATGCATGTCACGCATTCTAATGCACAACGTGACAGACACTGCACGGTGCCTGCCACGTTCTCTATTGAAATGCAGGGGGGTACCATAGGTACCCCCCATGTGCACCCCCCAGAGTCCCTTGGGGCCCACAACGGGCCCCCGCAAGCACTTCCTGCATGCCTTTCCGTGGAGGCAATGCCGCCACGGAAAGGCATGTTTCTGCCCCCATATTAATATGGCTGGCGGTGTCTAACCATATTCAACTCTTTTCCACTTTTTCGACTTGTTGACCGGGCGGAAAAGCGGCAGACGGTCTTTACGTCCGCCTCGGTCCCCCACGCCAGAGTAATATGGCAGGGGAAAATAGGTGGCGGGCGGGGACGGATCTCGGGCGGATCGCCACCACCATGCTGGCGGTGGCGATCTGCCCGAGAGCCTAATGACCCCCTATATTATGACTGTCGATATTACTAACTTCGATATTATAAAAATAGATATTTCTTACCTGAATTCCGATATTCTGCACCACTATATTTTTGCACTTTGATATTCTATCCATTCTAAATGAAAAACTCGATATTCTGTCAAGTCGACATTTTTTTTCGATATTGTGACTGTTCACCATTCCGAAGCCTAGGAGAGTAAAATCCTGAAAAGGGAACTACATAGAAGGATAAATAGCTTTAGTCATCATACAAAGATAGCAAAGTACATTTCTTAAAAAATAAGCTTATATTCAGTATGCTAAATAAGATGCATTAACATTTTTAAGACAATAAACTTTGATTTGTGAAATAAGTAACATCAATTCAATAAAATAAAAAATAAAAACGACGTGAAAATTATACAAAAACCAGTTCAAAACATAGCATAAAATAGAGAATGATAAATACATTACACTTTAACATTTGAGAAAATATGAAAGAAAAGAGAGAATGACCAAAATAACATTGCAATAATATTTTGATAAAACAAAAACCAGGCTTGGTAGCTGTAGTCATTTCAATTAAGAATTAACAACACTTGCAAAATTGTATGTTAAACATACCTAGTAAAAATATGCAATAGAAATTAACAGACATTTACAATATAAAACACATATATGAAATATGTTATTTGGTGAAACAAACACTTAAAAGCATCATAACATCATATGAAATGTAATCAAGATTGTAACCTGTAATCTTAAATGCAATAAAATACATTCAAACCAATAAACAAGGCAAAAAACAAATATATAACATGAAGAAAAACACACATATATTGACAACACATATTGACAATTAGTAAAGCAAAGGAAACATCAATAATGCTCCAAATTTCCTAAAAAAAAAAAAAAAAGCAAACACAATTATATAGAGATTTATATGTTTACAAAGGTGCACAACACATTAGCAACAGCTAAACTCAAAGCAAACATTACATTTAGGTTTAGCGACACATTCAAACGTATAACTTACCAGTCTCCACTTCACCAGGCATTTCTGTCAAGCCTTCAAGATGTCGGACCTGCAAGATCTTCTCCTCCCAGGGATATAGTTGTAAGGAGGGGAGGAGAACTGCCACCAGTCTTCTTGGCCTCCAGGTGATGCTTGGAGGTGAGGGAATGCACTCTACCCCGCAGGTCATGCCACCTCTTCCTAATTTCCTTCTGTATGCACAGGATGCTTGCTACTGCATTCACTCTTTCAACTATTCTGGCCCACTAACATTTGCGGTATGTACTGCACCCTTATGAAAAGAGTGGCAAATTGTATTTGAAGATGCCAGCATCTGGTCAGAGCATAGACAAATGAATTAGGTCAAGATAAGATTCCTCTTAAGCCATATGAGAGAATTAATGTAATCCTCAAATAATTTAGCCTATGTTGAATAGCTTTGTCTTTTATGTGTATTTAACAGCATAGCCCAGAGAAGATTAAAATATATTTTTTATTAGGATTGCAGTGTTCATTTGTGTATGGTTTGGAGGCATTATTCAGCTTCTAGTTTAGTTTGTAAAGTTAATGTGGGTGGCTAAGAAGCTCTTACAGGAAAGCTACCTTCATTGTGCATTATTACAGAACAATCTGTAATTAGGACCGCTACTGTTGAATGTAAATCAGTTAGTGCCTTTGAAACCTTTTGTGATTTTTATATTGTATTTAATCTGACACCAACTGCTTCTTTGCTCACTTTTTTGTTTCTGTAGTTTCTGTATTTTAAAGTTACACTGCTTGATGATCTATGTTTTAATTATCGAATTTGCTTGCATATTAATGTATGTCAATAAAATTATGAGTTGAAATGATTTCATTTTGGAGGGGTACTGGAGCAGGTTACATGGAATCAACATCCCAGTAGTGGAAGTTATGGGTAGTGTTTTGGGTGCTGACAATACATGTCAATACATAATGGCAAGACCCATTGATGGACTGACCTACGGTTGTTAGCAGTATTTTTGAAATTATGCTCCTGTTGGTGTGGTCCGGTGGTCAAGTTCCCCCATCCTCTTTCTCTCTTATGGTTTAGTCTAATGGAATCTTCAAATGGAGCTCATTTAGAATGCTCAGATTCCTGTGGGGGCATTTGTGGCAAGAGAGGAGATACATCTGTACTGGTCCTCGACCACCACCGCACCTCCACCACGGGTTCATCGTAATCAGGCCCTAAATAATATTACAGTCAAAGGCAGCCGTGGCCTGTGGAGGGAGTTACGGTGGGGCACAGAGGCGGGCGGGGGAGGGGCAGGGTGGGGGGTGCTAAAAAATGGAAATGGATAATTGGAGGGAAGTAAACAATTTAATTAATAAAACGAATTTCGTAGTGCGCGCTGCATCGCATTTTGCGTTGCGTTTGCCTCAGTGTGAACAGTATATTTCAACAGCGCAGTTAGTGCGCCCAGCCTCCACAGCAATACTCAATGGTGCATAACTCTAGCAGCAGTATTTTAAAAGAGTTGTCTTTGAGAGGAATAGAAAAAAACATCATGTATTTTATTTATTTTTATTTTATTAACTTTTAAAGTGCTCTAATCACACCCAAAGGGGTAGCTCCATGCTACAGAGGTGCTGCAATCAAGGCAGATTGGAAGCAGGTACTTTAGAAAAGCTCGGTTTTAAGGAGCTTTCCTAAAAAGACGGTATTCTGGGCATTTCTGGAGATGAATGGGGAGAAGATTCCAGTAATAAGGGGCTAGTCGGAAAAATGCTTTCCCACCCAGGAGAGATTTCTTAAAACACTGGACAAGGAGCAGGGGTTTAGCAGCTGAGAGTAGAAGTCTAGGTGGCTGGTATTGAGCAGGTTTTTCTGCTAGATAGCCAGGACCTTTGCCGTTTAATGCTTTGTGCACAATGCAACATATCATGTGTTTCCAACCATTGCCCAGTGCAGCCAAAATTCGTAGACCTCTTTTTCGAGATCGGGTACCTTTCTGGGCATTAACAGCCCTTTCTATGTGGTAAGTTGAGATATGCAGCACCAACCATTGATTTAAAGATGGAATAACAGGGTTGATCTAGGCTGTCGCCAAACACACCTAAATACTGCCAAAGCAAGAAACAAAAAGGATTCATAGTGGAAACTCCACCCCATTTACTAATTTTAGCCGGTGTAATATAAAAATTGAACCAGGTTTTGTAGTGCTAAATTTGCAGATCAGCAGATAAAAGCATTACATGGGCTAGATCTAGAGAAGACAGGCAATCCACCTCTGCCATTTGTAGTGCCCCCTGCCATCGGGTAGTATGCTTCACAATATCGTCCCCCATCCTATCATTTAACATCCTTTATAAATAGATCCAATCAAAGACTTACTTTCAGTTAACAAATCCAAGAAATTAATCCTGTTAAAGCTCTTACACCCTCCTATTTTCTTCCCTACAGAGTCCATAATTTGCAAAAATGTGAAAAACTCACTGTTTCCTAAATTAAAGTTAGTCTTCATTAACTCAAAAGTGCTAAAGCCTTTATCATCAAAAAAATCACCAAGGGTGGATGGACCTTAGCTTTTCCCCAACGCCTAATGTAGGGATCATGGAACCTATCCGATATGAGGAGGTTGTCCCGAAGGGGTGTATAAAAACTAAGCTGCCAATCCTAATTTTTGTCCAAATACTGGTCCAGACTCGATGTGCATACAATAGGGTCTTGAATCCGACTATTTTTAAATAACCAAATTCTAATTTATGAAACAGGCACCCCGAAGCCATGTCACAAAGTGGCAATTCAGAACATGATGGAATAGTATTGACAGCAGCCAATTCCTTTGTTGAACCTAACAATAGGACAGTCATCTGTTGCAGCGCCGAGGCCCAGTAGTCCTGGTGAAAGTTTGATGCTGCCCAGCCCCCTCGCTCTCTTGGAAGAGGAAGGAACTTCAAAGCCCTCCATGGTCTCACATAGGCCCATAAAAATCTTAAACCATATATTATTCACCTCAAGGGGAATGGCCCTAAAAAAGTATAAAATTGGAGGGAGAAACATAATTTTAATTAGATTGGTCCTCCCAATCAAGTTGAGTCTAAGATTATTCCACCTATACAACTCAATCTTAGTTTTATTAATTAGCGGGCATAAGTTATCTTCTATCACTTTGTCAGTATGCACTAATATTAACCCCCAGATAAACTACATTCGGCACTACCTGTGTATCGTCAAACTACAGATGAACATTTTTAAGTATCTGTGTTTAGTCCTGATAGAGTCTATAGCCAGAGATAAGGCCAAATTGAACAGCCTCCGATTCAATTTCATTAACTGCTGAAGTGGGGTCTGGGGTGACTATAGCCAAATTGTCTGCATATGCCAGAATTTTGGTATCCCAGGAGCTTGTAGACATTGGCAGGATAGAAGCATTACCTTTAATTTGCTGGATTAAAGGATCATTGTAGAGAGCAACAAGTAAGGGGGAACACGGACACCCCCGCCTTGTCCCCGCTGGATCTTTACTATCTCCGACTCTCCTCCCATTAACGAGATCTTAGCCAAGGGATTAATATATATTGCTTTGATCCACTTGATGTATTCCAGCCCCAACCCCTTCTTCTCCAATATTGCCCCTAGATATGACCAGGAGACCCTTTCGAACGCCGTCTCTGCGACTAGAAGTAACAATGCCATAGTGTCTCCCTGGATCTTAGCCACTTAAAATAAGGTAATTACTCGACGAATATGGTCTGTTGTTCCCATTCCGGGAAGGAGACTGTGCTGTACAGGTGAAAAAAATTCATAAGTATCCCAGATAACCTTGTGGCTAAGATTTAAACATACATTTTAGTATCAAAATTGATTAATGTGTTTGGTCGATATGACCCTAACTCCAAAACATGTTTTCCCTTTTTAGCAAACACCACAATCTTGGTGGAGGCCCCTTAATCCGGAGGAAGAGTACCCATTTGCATAGCTAAAAATACCTCAAGAATATATTTATGGAGGCTAGTAGCAAAAAAAAAAAAAAATTCTGGAAGGTCTGTTCCTACAGCATTTCCTGACGCTAATCTAGAAATCGTGAGTGTGACTTCTCCTGCTGAAATAGGTTGATCAAAAAGATCAATCTCCTCTGCATTTAATATTTCCAAGACCTCATGACCCAGATATGACTTTATATCTCCTAAATCTACGCTCGCCTCAGCATAGGTGGACATACACTTAATGATGGGCTGAATAACCAGGATCCATAGGTTCTTTATCAGCCCATACATCATAAAGCCCATGAGTGGTTACAAGCAGCATCAATGACCGGAAAACCTTGGGTTTACATCCTTGATAAGTTGTAGAACCCGCCCGCAGGGTGTTCCCTTTAATATTGATATTAAAATCCCCACAAATCACCACTAGAAGGGCCTTTCCCGCTAATTCAACACAAAGCCAGTGCAATAATGCTGAGTCGTCAGTGACAGGACCATACATGGAGTACAATGTAAAACAGCCTCCCATGTAAAACATTCTACGATAGCCCATCTACCATAACTATCCGCCCAGGCACTAGTGAATCATATATTGCCCTTTCATGTGTGTATCGCCACACAGCAAGTGCGGGTTCTTTGTAGGGTCCTAGATATAATTTGATACCCTGTGAACTTGAATAGATGTTATTGAGTCACCTCAACATGGGTTTCCTGAATACAAACAATATCAGCTTTTAAATATTGTAAGTCCAGATTCACCCTTTGCTTCTTTCGAAAATGATTCAACCCACAAATGTTAATTGAGGTTATTATTAACTTACTCATCATTTATTACAATGCAGTATAACCTGACCACCACTTGCCCACACAAACAAAATCCTACAGATTGCTTGGATACCCCACCCAGAGCCTCCTCCAAGGGGCCCCCTTACTCTCCCCATCCACCCCCTCCACCCCCACCCTTCCCCCAGCCACAAGCATGAGGGTCAATCCTGACCCTGGGGATGGCACTTACCAGCAAGCCACCCCCACCTGACCCAACCAATCCAGCCCTAACAAAGCCCAAGAAAAAAAAACAAGGAAAGACAAAATGAGAATGAGAACCGGCCTACTGAATGCCACATCTTCAAAGCCCTCACCAAAAACATAAGTGTCCCATGCGAAAAATCCCCAAAATATACCCAAACGGAAAAGAAAGGATATAGAAAAGCTAGATCAGGGCACTAATCCACGCAAAAAGTGAAGCGTCCCGGGGTTTATCAACCCAGTCCAACCTCATCAGTCATCTCTTTCAAATATTCTTGAGCTTTAATCTCTGACAAAAACATCCAAGTCCTTTCTTTGAATATGAACTTGAGGCAAGTGGGACTTAACAAAAACACATCATTGTCGAGGCGCTGAAAAGAAGGAAACAACTGCCACCTTTTCTCCACAGTCACATTCATGCACCCTCAGGTCAATGCCTTGCTGAAAGCGTTGTGGTGGTCCCTTTTAAGGCTCACATACGAGCCTCTGAGAGTCACTGCTATAGGAACACCGGAGGTTTGCTAGACTAACAGAAAACTCCCCATCTGGTGGGCGGGCATCTGAGGGCTTTGGTGCTCTTGTAGCAGGGGGGCTGGAGTAGCGGCCCGTTGCGAGACCACTAAAGTCATAATCATGCTCTAAGTAATAGAATAAAGGAACTACAAAACCCAGCAAGCATGTGTGCTTGACTGCTCATGCCACAGGTGTATCATCCATTCCCAATCCTCGAGGAGCCTTTAAGATGATTATAGGACTTAGGACTAATGATTGTCGAACTTAAATGGACAAGGAAGCATGTTCAATAAAGGAAATGAATGTATTGATTTTGAAATTAATCATTTACAGAGGTGAGGTAATATTTGCCTCTGTGTCTTTAATAAAACTGTGACTTACTTCGTAATACTTGGAAAATCTGCATTTTATGTCTAGACCATAGGCTCCTATTATACTATTTTAAAATGAATCAATGACTAAAGAGATGAACGAGAAACATGTTTACAAAAAAGACTTTAAAAGTAGAGGCTAACAACAGATCACCTGCTATCTGAGTATCCTCAAGTCCAGCTCTAGTCCATAAGGGGCTTTTGAAACGGTGGTGTCTGGAAGATTGATGATGGAAATAACAACCTTACTATAAGATGTTTAGAGATCAGTTCTGGACTCATATTCTTTTACACACTGTAAAGCAGGATACTTAATTGCAGATATAAGAGTTTTTGTCTTTCTTGAAACCGAAGAAAACACCTGTCATAGTAAACTGCCTAGCCGAAGGATCAAATGCCTCAGCATTAGAGGCACTTTCAAATTAAATTATACATAATAAAATAGTTAATTTTCCCACAGAGCTTTCAAAGTGAAAGAATACTTATTTGACCAAGAAACAAACATCTTTAAAACAAGATTACCAACTCATAAGGAAATATATTTAGGTATTGGATTAATACTCATTTTCATCCCACAGAGTAATCTGCACATCAAAAGATATTCTCCTAAAGATTTTCTTCCAATATACTGCAGATGCACAGAAAGTACCAACCTTTATGAATTTACTATCTATAATACTTCTCTAAAACTTCAAAATATCCTAAGACATTTGCTATTGAAGTACATTTTTCTAAAATGAGATCTTTATTTGATTCCATACGCCAGCATGCCAAAGAGGCCCCAGCTGACTTCTAGAGCCTGGAAATCCCTAGGCCCCAAGTTTTGCCTATGAATTCAAATGTATCTGTTGAAAGTCCTGGGACAGACGAAAAGGCCTGACACCTTTCTGGACATGAGTGGAAGGTTGCCTGAAACTTCCAGATTATGGTACTTACCACAGGGGTCCTGTATAAGGTATCAAACATTGAGAAGAAGAACTGGAACGTCTATTGACATTTGTAGGGGATCCGGTAACCAAATGTGGGATGGCCAAAAAGGAGTTACTATGACTATTGCCCTTCTCTTTGTAGGACATGGCGAGACCGGAAGAGCGGCCACTTTGCCAGGTGAGCGCACGAGCAGTTTATGGGCACAAGCGATTTAATGTGCCTACCACCGCGGCCATGCAGAAAAAAGTAGACTACCTCCTAGCTATTATATGCAGCATTACCGCATTTCTGACTGAGCTATTGTATATTGGGATCTGCTGGGAGGAATTGTTTTAAATGCCTACCTGAATCTGATTTTGTTTTTAAATGTGACATTGCTGTCAGCGGTGCTATCTATTTTTATAATATCAATTGAGAAAGTTTCTTTTTTTGTTTGGAAAAAACACAGTTGAGACCCCCTATTGCATATTGGGATAGCCAACATCTGTACTGGGTATTTCGGGCATCACGCACTGATCCCATCTTTCTTTGGGACACGGTGAGACTGGTAGAGAGGCCATTTTGCTAGGTTAGCAGTCAAGCGGTTGACAGTCACAGGTTATTTAATGTGTCCATAACTGTGGTCGCACAGCGAGAAGTAGACTACCTCCTGGCTATTATATGCTGCATTACCACATTTCTGACTGAGCTATTGTGTATTGGGATCTGCTGGGGGGAATTGTTTATAATGCTAACCTGAATCTGATTGTGTTTTTAAATGGGACATTGCTGTTAGCAGTGCTATCTATTGTTATAACATTGAGAGGGTTTATTTTTTGTTTGGAACAAACACTGCTGAGACCCACATTGCCTATTGAGCTAGCCGACGTCCTTACCAGTTATTCCAGGCATTGCACACTGATCCCTTATCTCTGTGGAACACGGAGAGATCGGAAGAGTGACAATTTTTGCCAGGTTAGCACTCTAGTGGTGATGGGCACAAGCTACTTAATGTGCCTGCCACCAAGGCCGTGCTGCTGTGGTGCCAAAGGCAAGCCTGTCTGTGCCCATCCATGTCCAGAACGTGCCCAGCACCAGAAGTGCTGCCCAATTGGAACCAGATATACACCTGACAATGGATCACTTACTTTCTTTTAATCAGTGTCACCACAATTGTGGTTTTTATCTGAAAGTTGGTCAATGGGCAGGCCCCATTTATTGCAATAAATGCAGACTATCAGTGAGCCCATTTACTATAGATTGTGATACTGATGTGGTCTCCCCTAATGTAACGCAGTGTGGGTTGATCAACACGCCCTCCTTGATCAATTACACTCAAACATTTTTTATCTGAAACTTGAAGTCCTTTAGATGTTCGTTTTACAATGGAAACATGGTTTAAAGACGGGTGTAACCACGACATTGTTCAGGCTCTTCCTCCAGGCTGTCTTCTGGAGCACTGATTTATTGTCCACCTGGTCCAAATTCGTCATTTCTGGAATCTTCGGGGGGATACCTTAGGACCCCTCGTTTTAAGATATTCAACTTTTCCATTATTAGGGGATTTTAACCTCCACTTAGATTGTTGGAAGGAACCTAGAGTTAGAAACTTCTTGCAGTCTATTGAGACTCTGGGACTTGAACCGCTGGTGTGTACCCCCACACATTGGGATGGACACATCTTGGATGGAATTTGCTCTAATCTATGTTAATTAATTGTCAACTCCCTGATTCCGCTGCCTTGGTCAGACCATAAATGTATTCCATTTAGAATTACATGGCCCTATGTTAATCCCCCACGGCCACCTTCTACTAGCTCCCCCAAGACATTACGCAAATGGGGCCACATGCTATAGCACCCAGATTTAGTTAGTTGTGCATTAGGGTTTAACCCAACCTTATAAGGCATCACCTCTCAGGATAACCAGAGCTTTAACCATTGGATGATCACTCTTAGTGATATATTCCACCCCCTAATTCTTTGAAAATGAAATTGACTACCAAAGTATCAGCCCCCTGGTATACTCAAAAACTAACTGAATTACATCTTCAATGTAGACAATCTGAACATAGATGGCGCAAAATATTCAATTCAGAAGACTTAACTCAGTTCAAAACAGTTTTTAAAGCATATCATAAACTATAGTGGAGAAAAAAGCTTATTACACAAATCTAATTACATCAGCTGAATCAGATCAAAAATGTATTTTTAAAATTGTGAAATCATTCACCCATTCTAAAGTATTGCATCAAGATTTCCCCCTTCTCAAACAATATGTAACAATATTGCTAACTTTTTTTTAACAAAAAAACCCAAAAGTTACAAATATGGGATATATTCCTACCATAGACATTTCTCATGTATCTCATAAGGTAATCTTCAAACCATTCATACCATTAGCCTAGAACAGTTACGCCAAGCCATCCTTTCCTGCAAGTCTGGGTCTCCCTTTGATGCTTGCACGCCGGAAGTGCTTCACGCTATCATTGATGTTGTCAATTTGGTTATCAAAGATATAATCAATTCTTCTCTGTTAACTGCAGATGTTCCCACTGATTGGAACATTGCTGCAGTGAAGCATCTTAAAAAAAGCAATGAAAGGATCCTACTATTCTCTCCAATCTTCGGGCCATCTCTTTGTTGCCTTGTCTTAGTAAGATCACAGAGAAATTAATGAATAGTCAATTGACCACTTTCTTAGAAAAGACAAACATTTTGCACCCTCGCCAGTCTGGTTTTCGACCTAACCATTCCACCATAACCGCTCTTCTAGAAATCACTGAGACCCTCAAATTTGACTTGGTTGTTGGAAAAAATGCAGTTCTGATCCTATTAGATCTATTTGCTGCATTTGATACAATATGCCAAGATATTCTAGAGCATTGCCTGAAGACGGGTTAAAAGGAGGGCGCCGCCCTCGCCGAGAAGCAGCGCCGAGGAGAGCCCTGTTATATACAACTGTTTGCATCAACATGGCGATTTGACCGCACACCCCCGCCCACGAAGCCCAGGCTGTCAGCACCTTCGACTGGATGAAAATGAAGAGGAACCCTCCCAAGAAAAACACCGCGGCCGAGTTCGGGCTCTTCAGCCCCGCCGGCACCATGCGCACAAACTTCAGCACCAAGCAGCTGACTGAGCTGGAGAAGGAGTTCCACTTCAACAAGTACCTGACCCGGGCCAGGCGCATCGAGATCGCCAACTCCCTGCAGCTGAACGACACTCAGGTCAAGATCTGGTTCCCTACCTATGCCGACTTAATGGACCTTCACGAAGATCCCAGAGAGGATCCACAGCGCCATCACCGTCCTGCTCACACCACATAGGAGGCACTTTTGACAACTAAGGCAAGTTTCTTTTTTCCTCCACATTGGCTGCCTTGCATTTTGATAACTCGAACTTCAGTCTTTTCTTTTTTACTTTCACTTTATTTATTTTACTGGCCCTGTATGTATTTAAATACTATGGACTCCTCAACATAGTTGTTTAATTTAAAATGGCCACTTGCTGGTGTGTTCCCACTACCCTATGACAACTGAAAGAGGACCATAGTCCCTGCAATCACTAAACAGAGTAATAGGACTCACCAATGCTGGACACTAACAAAGGACTATATATCCGGGCAACAAATCATACTAAGGATTCGGCCATCTTGGAATGCCCTCATTACATTGCTTTAGACTGATCTCTCTCATAGGTACCCCAAAGACTAGACTTTTTGACCACCTCCTGATCCTCACTCTATTCTGGCGGAGTCCGAAACGCATACATGACCGACTCCCGGTGGAGCTGTTCCGACAGCTATAGGGGAGACTGGCTCTGGCACACCGCTATGGCCGTCACCTACCCAGCCAGACTTTGGACATTTGCCTCGTTTTCTTTCCCACTGCTGTCTCCTCCTGTGGTTTACCAGCTTTCCCCGTTCTTTCTCATCTTGATTTTCATGTTCATCTGTGTTTTTGGAACCTTATGTAAAGCCGTTGAGACGACATGGCCATTGCCCGGTGTAGCCGCTTGGTTCGACTATAGAGGAGTCTGGCGCCCGCAGCCGTCGCCTACCCAGCCGGACAGTGGTGCATGGCACTCCTCGTCCCTTCGCTGCTGTCTCTTTATATCTTCCTCCGAGGACCTCCTCTCCCTCTCTCAGAATCCCTTTTCTTGTCCCCATCTTCCTTCTCACCCTCTCCTCTGATCCTGACCTGCCATCTTGTTCCGTCCTTTGTCCGTTCCTTTCTCCCTGCTCCCACTCATTCCCACATTTCCCTTCTCTTCTCCCCCTTTTCCCTGACCCCTATTTTCCCTGGCTCCCATTGCACCTTAATATCTTTTGTTTTTGTAATGATCTAATCATTAGATGTATCTGAATAACCTTGTTTTTCCTCTTCCTCGCAACGATCTTTCATGTAAATTTTGTAATGTTTGTAATATGCTAAATGCTAAATTCCTCATGTAACTTGTAACTGGTGTAATTCTATAATTTTGTGGAAACTTATGTAAAGACGTTGGGACGACATGGCCGATGCCCGGTGGAGCCGCTTGGTTCGGCTATAGAGGAATCTGGCGCCCGCGGCCGTCACCTACCCAGCCAGACATTGGTGCATGGCACATCTCGTCCTTTCGCTGATGTCTCTTTATATCTTCCTGTGATGCCCTCTCCCTCTCTCAGAACCCCTTTTCTTGTCCCCGTCTTCCTTCTCACCCTCTCCTCTGATCCTGACCTGCCGTCTTGTACCGTCCTTTGTCAGTTCCTTTCTCCCTGCTCCCACTCATTCCCACGTTTCCCTTCTCCCTCTTTTCCCTTACCCCTATTTTCCCTCGCTCCCATTGCTCCTTAATATCTTCTGTTTTTGTAATGATCTAATCATTAGGTGTATTTGTATAACCTTGTTCTTCCTCTTCCTCGCAACGATCTTTCATGTAAATTTTGTAACGTTTGTAATATGCTAAATGCTAAATTCCTCATGTAAAGCGCTCTGATACCTCGGGTCTAGCAGCGCTATATAAAACTCTTTAAATAAAAAATAAAATAAATACATTTCCCATCTAGCCCTCGTCTGGCAAATGTCATTTATTCCTGATGGCAAGCAAGTGGTTACGCCTGGTCATTACCAGTCAACTGAAAAAATCCTACAGCAAGATCATATTTAGTGAGCGAGAGTGGCTGCTCATGCTGTTATTTAAGTTCTGTTGCATTTAGCCGTATTTTGTTGGCGCAAAATGCATCCTCACGTTCATTCTAGATATGGGGCCACGTTTTGCACTAAGATACTAGCGCTAAATGCCGGGATTATGTTGGGGTAAAATCCCATGTACACATTTAGCTAGCGCAAGTAGCTGCTCATGCTGCTATTCATGTTATGTTGTATTTATCACTATTTCTTAGAGCAAAATGGATCCTTGCGTCCATTGCGCTTCAGACGGGCTCGTCTTGGTTGGCATTCGATCACTGTGAAAGCAGCTGAGGCATGGAAAGCCCTTCTCGTGCACCCACGCGCCTCTCAGGATCTTAATCTTTTTTAAAAAGCATTTAAAACCCATCTTTTTAAAATGTCGGTCTAACCTTTTATCTCCATCTGTCTACTGTTCATCTGCCTCTTTACGCGCCAGGATACTCTTTAGTAATTGAGCGCGCTATAAAACCTCCTATAACATAACATAACATAACATTTTGGACACTAAGGGGCATGCTTATGCTAAAAAATCAATATAACAAAAACCATATGCCTACGCTGATAAATAATTTGACTCAAACAGAAGAACAAACTGTTTCAACTGGAGTTTTTTTAGCTATTTAATAGCTTTTTTACTTCTCTAGAAATAGAAACACGGAAATATTTACATTTTGCAAGAAAAATATTTACATTTCAAAAAACAAAAAAACATTGGACACAGTCAATTCAAAAAGAAGAATATACACTCAATCACTCTATTCAGACATATCACAGTCAATCAAGATAAACCCACTCATACAAAGCCTGACACACTCGTGGATCCCGGTGTGTCAGTGTGCAGGGGAAAGAAAAATAGAAATAGAAATTGCTCTGGGATTAGCACATTGAAAAAACAATCAGTGTAGCACAACAAAATATATTCATTACACTTTTCTACTTTCAACAAAGTCTAGACATAAATATGTACAATATCAAGCGCTGAAGAGTGAAGAAATGTTTCAAATCACTCTACGTTTTTACGTTTCATAACAGAGCAATTACTAGGGTGAGGGCCTACGCGTTTCGAATCCCCGTAGCTTGAAAAGAAGGGATTCTCATCAGGGCCAGCAAAAATCTAAAACAGACAAAGAAATGATAGCCGCTTGTCAGCATGAACCATCAAAATTTCAATGTGCTATATTCTTCTTTTTGAATTGACTGTGTCCAATGTTTTTTTGTTTTTTGAAATGTAAATATTTTTCTTGCAAAATGTAAATATATTTCATCCAGATCAATGAGCGCCAAAGGCCCTTTGATCTGAAGTGTGCGAATATTGGCTTAATCAGCTAGGTGAAACACCAAGACGCAGACGAGAGACCAAAAAGAAGTGCAATTAACCTGTAAAATGTTTCTATCTAAGGAAATTGAAAACATTTCTGATGAAGGGGCAAGATCGGCACCGAAAGGTAAGTATATTTTAAATCCAAGTGCACCATCCGCTTGTTTTTTTTGCAGGTAATCTCACAAATCTAAGATTGTTTCCAACTTGAAATTGCTTCAAAGGTTGAATTGGTTGCATTGATTGTGATGTATTACATGTCTTACTTTCTTGTGCTTTTTCCTTCCCAGAAAATTCTGCCAGAAGCCCCGACTGTTTGCGGCTAGTTGGTTGCATTGTAGCTCTAGCAAGACTTATTTTTTTAGATTGATCAAAGTGGAATCTGCCAGTATTGAATGGGGATATAAACTTTGAATAGGGGTTGAATCAGGTCGCTGAAGAACTCTACGTGATAACCCAGCACTATCTCAAGAACCCATGGATCTGAGATTATTTGAATCAAAAGTTGTAGAAACAACACTGTTTTCTCACCCCATGCAATTCAAATTGGCTATACACTGACAGTTGTAGTAGATTATCTGGTTCGACCTCTAAACTGGTCCCAGCACCTCTCCGTAATTGAGGATAACATGTTGGCCTTTTCATGAACAATATGGTTTGGCCACTAGCCCTGTAAACCTGAGCCTGTTAATAAATTGGAATCAGCCAGCAGTACACCCCCTTCTGCCTGTCTTTGCAAAAACGTGTTGGCCAAAACCCTTTCCTAATTAAATTTGGGCCTTGTCAATGGAACGTAAGTATTCGCATATTTGGATATTTGTTTCATAAAATTATCCCTAAACAAAAGCCCATTTACCAATGGACTCTCTTCAGTAGAAGCTAAATTAGTGAGCTTGTGATCCAATTTTATGAGCAAACCTTTCTTTTGTTCTAGACGTTGGCGCTACCAATCACACAAATTACAGATTAAAAATCCTATTGGACAAATCACTTGGATCAATCGTCCTCCATTTAAAAAATGTGTGTTTTTGACCCATTGTGTCTAAGAGCCTATCTTGACCATCCAACCAGGCTCCGTTAACTATTTTTTTATGGTCTTTATTATACTTGTAGAAAAAGGTTAAGAGTTTAGGATGGATTATGCAGTAGCAAGAATTTGGTCGGGAATGATAGCTCAAAGGCACTCTGGCTTCCTTGTGTTTCCAATTACTTTGTCTAAAGATTGAAGAATTCTTCCACATAGGGAATGGTGGACCAGTCTTTTGAAAGGGGGTCAATAACTAAGACTGACCAAACAAGGATGTCCAGCAAGATGATATATATTTCAATACGTGTTTGTGTATCTTTTTTCTCTTTTGGAAAATTGTAAAGTCTTTTTGATCTGTTTTGTTTGGTCCAAACCAATTATTGTCTGAATCATTCTATTTGTCTGAATCATAGTCATAAGCATAAATGACAATATCTGAGCCATTTGAATGGCCAAGATCAACTTTTTAGTTTACTTTCTATTTTCCTTTCATATTACATTGTTCCACCTCTTTCTTAGAGGGTAATTTGGTAGGCATACATCCAAACTCATCAAAGGGATGAACTATCCCCCTCTCTGGATCTTACTATGTGAGACATTTTAGTGGCAGAATCTCCTGCTGAATCCACTATACCCTAGTTTACCTGAAAAAAAGAAATGTTGTCTTCTTTTATTTAAAGAACCGACAACAAAATTAACAACATTATAATCAAACTGCTCTGAGCTGCATGCTGGACGAAAAGTAACTGCTTCTGCAGGCTGGTTGGGGCTGGGCCAAACTAATATTTTTAACCTTATTTTCAATGTTTTGAACAATTGCCTCTATTAAAGCATTTACCATTGATTCAGTGAGGAAATAATAAACTGTTTTAAATAATCCTTAAAAACCTACTCACATAAATCCATTTCTTCCTCAATATTCATTTTCCTCAGTCCCTTTGTAATGTTATTCCAAAAATATGAGAATTTCCCCCCAAATAAGTAGGAGACCAGTGTAAATATACTATATTTGTGTGAACAATAAACGGTATTCCATACAAATATGAACATCTAGTGAAGGAAATAGATTGGAAGTGACTTGAAACACTTTCTGAAAGGAAGGAAATGAATAATCCTTTGAAAAATGATCTGTGATCTCCGTCATGATGTCTTCAGCGCCTGTGGACATGCAGTGAATAAAGATGAGCATTCGATTATACCAGGTGAGTTCGCGTGTCTAGTTATGGCGGTGCCCAAGGGCCATGCACACAGAAAGTCGCGAGTCCTGGGCACCAACTTCAGAAACACAAAGCTGGCAAGCAAATAAATAATGCCTGCAATAAATATTAAAGTGCGTACACAAGTAGAGTGGCCCAAGGGGAACTCATTGCTACTTTAACTACAACCATGCTCAGGACGCCTCCTGGCCATCATGAGTCACACTAGACATGCGCTCATGACGGCCGGGAGCCGTCCGAACGTTGCCGTTCCACCCACGCGTGATTAATTCCCTGCCTGTATGGGAGAATTAATCAGTGGGCAGAGTTCGGACGGCTCCCGGCCATCATGAGCACACGCCCACTGTGATTTATGACGTCCGGGAGCCGTCCTGAGTACCCAAGCGCCACGCCCAGCCCAGTCCTCCCTCGCACTGCGGGGGAATTTTCCGCGCGGTGAAGGGGTTAAAGCGAGGCACACCCTGGGCGGAGTTTGCAGATAGATGTTAGTATCACATGCAAGATATCTTTATAAAATATCAATCTAATACTGAATTCACACAAAGCTAATATAACATAGCTAAAGTAGTCAAAACCTCAGTGCAACATTCGACAGAGTGGACCGAGGAGAGCTATGGAATAAGCTAAATTCTTGGGGGATATCATCCACACTTCTCTCTATGCTGATGTTACTACACCAGAAGACCTGGGTGAGGATCAAAAACAGTGCTACAACAGAATCTGTAAAAATTCCAACAGAAAACTGATTAAAACAAGGCTGTATACAAGCCCCGCTACTTTTCAATCTCTATACTGCAGACTTACCGAAAGCACTGGCTGATGCAACCTTGGTTGTCCCAAAACTGGGCAATGAGCAGCTCCAGATCATGCAATACGCCGATGACATTGTCATCATGGACCATACCAGAACGGGCCTACAAAGAGCGCTCACTGCCCTTAACATGTACAACATAAAGAAAAAACTCCTGATGAATGAGCCAAAAACTAGTCATGATTTTGGGAAACATCAAAGAAACAAAATCCTGTCTTGGAGAGTAGGTGGGTCACAAATAACCACCTGCACCAGCTACAACTATTTGGGAGTCTGGTTCAATGAAAGGGCAAATCAAGTGGTCCATCTTAAACACCTTAGGTCCAAGGCAGCCGGGGTTATACATAGCCTGAGGCGCCTAAATCGGCAGTTGCACAGCCCTTCCGCCAAGCCATTTTTAAGGGTCTTACACCCCATACTGCTTCCATCATTATCTTACGGCCACCTGGCTTTTCCGGGCAAAACTGACCTATTTCTTGCGAATTATCAAACAATGGCCTATAAGAAAATATTTTCCATTCCCCAGCATGCAAGGAGGGCCAGGCTGAGGCTCGAGTTGGGCCTGGTAAATGCAGACCTTCACTGCTTAGGCGACTTAATGACATTTTACATCCATACCCTGCAAGCCTCAGCTCAATCCTTGAAAGAAGAACTTCAATTTATATTCACGGACAAACTCTCCCCCTGGTACAGACAGCTGCATCTGGCCATTTCCACATTGAAGATTGAAACCACAAACCTCACTAATCCAGCCATTCCTCCGTCAACGTGGAAAAAAACTATAAAAAGCCAAACTATTTTAGTGTCATTTGAGAGAAATATCGCTCGGCTTTCTAAAAATCCACTCTTCACAGCCCTGGACGCCTCGTATATCAAAGGGAAACATCAACCATATTTCAACTATTCCCTTCAACCACAGACTCACAATAAACTTATTTATATGAGGCTTTTAGACCTTCCAATGTATGACTTTAATCCGCTTTGGGCTCGGAGGAATGGACAGCTAACGTGTAGGTTTTGTAACTACCCAGATGAATCTTGGCTACACCTGCTATGCTGCTGTCCTCGCCTTGCTCATGACCGTCGTCGGCTACTGCTCCCAGTCTATCGAGACAAGCTCCTGAGGCATTGCAGGGCAGCATCTGATTTGTGCTTTAGCAACAACTCCGCTCAAGTTCTTGCAAGGGCCGAAAAGTTTATTAACATTATTTTAACCACATTGCACACAGCTCAAAGCTAAAGAAGCATGACAAGGCACCCAGGGGGTCAAATCGGATCATCTTGCAGGGACCAACAACACACTTACAGAGATAGCTCACTAAGAGCTGTTGAAGCATTCTCAAGTCCCTTCTTATATTGCCACTGTACAAAAGTACTTTGCTGGAAGCAAGGTATTGGCAACTGCAACAAAACCTGGGACATTCTGATATTGCCTTTTGCACCTCACACTTCTCTTCTGGCTCTAAATGGCTACATTTAACATTCCTGCCATTAATCAGAAATGCTGCTTGGGAACTGTCATTAATCTTGACTGCTTACTATTATAATGTGCTTTAAAATGTTTCTTGTTTTAATTAAGTATGATGAGATGTTTGTATGTTGCGGTTTTAATTAACTGTATAATAAAGAGAGAGTAGTCAAAACCAATGGAAGTAGAATTTGACTTAACTGAAAGCAGCAGTAAGGAAAAGTAACTAAAGGACTTTTGAGAGTCCAGCCATTAGCCTTGTTTGGCATTGTAGTTCTTTATTGTATCACTCAGTTCTATGGATTTCTTTCTTTTCATCTATCTGCTGTTTATGAAATGGCAAGAAAGACAGCATAACAGAAGCAGCGAGAGCATTTGTGAATCTTCTGCTGTCTGTGACAATAGTCTGTGGCTTAGACCAAACCCCATTAGCCTAATCAAGTGTTTTTGAATTACTGACTGTGATTTTGATGAAGGTAGGATAAATAGCACATGGTTTTGCAACCTTCAAGCTTAACAAACAATTAGTAAACTACAATGTTGGAGTACTATTTGAGACGGTTCGTTTCTTATTTCGCACTTATACTTTCTCCTTTCTGCATTGTCGCTACCCTGAATGATTATTTATGCATTTTTTACGTAGTTGCTTGAGTCAAACAGAAGTGAAATATTCTGACTCCTATTTCCAGGAAATAGCTGAAATGCTGCTACATGCATTTCTAGAGGCTTGGTTCCAAAATGTTAGAGACCCTAAACAAAAGGATGTTCGGATACCTTAACAACAAATTCTTAATAACTTAGGGTCTGGTTTACTAAGGATTATCCTTGCCTCAATTCACATATTTTGCTGCCTAAAACAATCTAAAATGTTCTAATGTCATAGACAATGTTAATAATTAAGGCCATTACTTACTGGCTTTATGGATCCCGGAGAACATCTACTTTAGGAGGTTCAAGTCTCTCCTTCCAATGTTAAGGTGTTGACCTTACCTAAAACGAATATGGAAATTGAGCATAAATTAGAGATACACAGGGTTCAGCAGATGCTCATTCAGACATTTTAACAAAGAAGCAAGCAGAGGTGTATTCTCCTTGTGAATTCATGAAAGGACATCTCCAAAAATAACCTACTGTGATGAATTGTAAGAGTACATGGATTGTTATGGAATTTCAAAGTCTTATAAGAGTTTCTGCGAAATATCCTGCTTGGTGAAACAAATCCTGATAAGTAGTCAGGGCAGGACTAAGCATAGCAAACAGCCCTGGCAGATTGCTGCTAGACCGGCCCTGGGATGGAGTGGGGTGCTAGCAAGGAGCACCACTCCTGCTTTTGTTACAGGGGGGCAATATTGCAGTACTGCTGCAAAACCAGCCTCCAGTGAGAAAATCGGCCCACACAGGCACAAAACCGGCCCCCACCCCTCCAGCCCACCAGTGAACTGCCCGGTGCCTGCTACGGCCAGTCCGGCACTGTAAGTAGTCAAAGCTAGGAAGTGCAGCAATATTGGTTCTGAGTAGCATATGAAAACCTCCTATGACATACAAGAATGCAAGAATGCAATTTCAATTAAGAGAAAGGGCCAGAGTCTAATAAAGCTAAAGAGTATATGCAGCCACATAGGCCTTTCCAGAAAGTTGTATCTTGTTACTTTGTCTCCTTAATTGGAGGTCTTTCTTGCTGGAATGTCCAATTTCAGACACAATGAGAAGTTTTAACAGCTATTAGATAGAAAAGGGCAAAAGGAAGCCTTCTGGCTTGACTCAGTTTCCAAACATCTGGATAAGAACTTTGCGGGAGCTCATCCATCATGTAGGGCTATTTTCAAAGGTAAATTTACATGTGAGTAAATCTACATGTGCAAATCTACTCTTACACTTTGTAGTAAATGTACTACTTTTGGCTTTTCACAATTTACAAGTGTAAATTTACTACATTGGGGCCAATTCTGATTTCGGTCGGAAGGGCTACGAACGATGGTCGGAGCCCTTCCGACCGAACCAGAATATGTGGGTCAGATTCCTTTCCGACCGAGCCATTCTGATGAGCTCGATCTGAAAGGAATCCGATTCGGATTTCCGTATTGCGGAAATCCCTCAGTACTACCCCGATCGCCTATTTACGACCGAGGGAGTACGATGGCAGCTTTTCACTGGGTTTTCATGCCGATGTGTCCGGCACGAAAAGGCATCGTACTCGCAGGGCTGTAACTGGCGACAGCAGGTCGGTCGGTTACAGCTCCTGGCCGATGTCCGACATCGAAATTGGCCCTATAGTGTAGACTTACATGCCTCTGCCACCAAAACATAGGAGTGGAGCCAAATTTAAAGTGTCAAGTTACTACTAATTACTTTTCACACGTAGGAAGCGTTCTCACCAGGGCATAAAACTCCATATGGTAAGGTATAGGGAAAAGTTAAAAAGTTCATGAAACACCTTAATAAATTTGCTATTTAATTTCAAATAATTTATATATTTATTTTAAATGTTGAACAAAATCTATTAAAAGAAATACAAATTATTTCTAAAAGATTTTAACAAAATACATCCTAAAGTGTTCATTTTGTATTAAAAATACTAAAGGTTATGTATAGAAGAAATGTAATTTAATTACCTTTTTAAAATTAATGTTACATTTATTTTTAAATTGTAAAAATATTATTAAAATGTTTTAAAATAAAATCATCTTTATTTTCTATGTATATGTAATCTTTTAACAATAAATGATATTTATATATATTGAAATGTGGAAATAAATTAATTAATTTTAACAATTTTCCTTTGGGATTCTGTTATAAGTCTCTGCCTCTATTATTTTCTTTGGAATAATGATTGGCCAGGGAGCGTGGCTAGCGGGCCTACATGGTGGCCGCGAGCTGATAACGCTCCGTCCGTAAACCCTTTGTTATCCTGAAAATCCTCCTTTATCTGTGCCATCCGTGCCTGTAAAGTGTGGACCTTGGTGTATAATAAGTCGCGGCCCCTGAAACGAAGCTGCATTCACCCGGCGGCTGCTCGAGATTTGCGGCTTACACTTCTAGCTGCAACTTGAGGGAAGAACCCAACTGAGGCAGTCGCTGATCGGGCTGGTCACGACTACTGCCGCTCGGAGGAAGGGTGCACCGGTGGGAGCGTGCGGCTGCCTTATGTCACCAGAGCCACTTTGAACGGGGGTGTGACATGCTTGAAGATGCCCTTCGCTTCCTGAGAACTGAGGTGAGGCGAAGAAAGTGGAATACCTTGCACCACAGCACCATCTGCATGGGTAACTCAGCTGCGGCCTGTGGAGGGCTCACGACCTCCGTCAGATCCAGTGCTCCGCATTGGCTACCCATAAATGACAGGCACGGCGGAGACGGGAGAGTATGCATTCACCCACACGGAGCACTCCCCAAGCACTGCATGAACTCCCTTGCGCCAGGCGCTGATACCTACCACTGCGACAGCAGCTATGAGAGGGGCTGGTCACAGCCTATGAGGAGACTAGGGCCTCCAGCGGTGTCTCAGCATGCCTCCAAACAGTACCGCATGCCGCTTCTCCCTAAAAGGAGCTAATGTTGTGCACCCTAGGCTTTGCAAGGAACATGTGCGCTTGAGGGCCTGAACGCCTGGCAGCAGCCTACAAGGAGAGTTGGGCATAAAAGAGGATCACTGGCTGCCGCCAACCTCACTGTCACCAGAGCCCCTGTGCACGGAGGCGACACAATGACACCCGTTTGAGGATGCCGATCGCTCCATAAGTACTGAGGTAAAGTGGCTCTGCGTGGACCCTGTACACCCCTTGATCACCTGGTAGCGATGAACACAGGGGTACAGCCTACAAGCCCGCCTTCAGAAAAGTGCCCCGCGGGCATAAAGTGGCCTTCCTTGCGCCGGACGCCACCACCTCATACCGCGCCACCATCTGCGTAGGAAACCCAGCTGGGGCCTGTGGAGGGCTCACGACCTCCGTCCAGATCCAATGCCCCCAATCGGCTACCCAGAAGTGCAGTTCGCCCACACGGAGCCCTACTCAAATGCTGTAAGAACCCCCTCACGCCAGGCGCTGATGCCTCCCACTGGACAGCAGCTACGAGGAGGGCCGGTCACAAACTATGGGGAGACGGGGCCTCCAGCAGCGCCTCTGCATACCGCCGAGCAGTACCGCACGCCGCTTCTCCCCAAAAGGAGCAAATATTGCGCAGCCTAAGCGTTGCACCAAACCTGCGCGCTCGAGGGCCTGAATGCCTGGCAGCGGACCACAAGGATGTCTGGGCTTCACAGAGAATCACCGTCTAGCGTCAACCACTGCTGTCGCTGGGGGAGTCACAGCAGACCCTGCTTAAGCCTCGGAGCCCAAATAAGGGATGATGTGAGTGCCCAGTGTTTGTAGCCTCCACAAGACGCTCCCTACCAGATGGCCTCCCACACACAGACTCTCTAAAACAGACTTTTGTGACACTTGGATCCTGGATCGGAGCGGGCTGAGTAGGTCCAGAGATGCTGTAACAAGAGTTCCAGACCCCTCCAGCCCACAAATTCCAACCCTCCAGAAGTGACATCCAGGGCAATGGAAAGTCCAGACCCAACGTTTCCGGGCGCCCCAACAGCCGCAGCTAGTCCAGAGGCCATAACGGGGGTCCTGCGCCTACTGCTTGATAAGGGGCTGACCATTCACCACCCAGCGACAGACTCCAAGAAACACCTGGGCCTCACACACATTACTCGCCATCTGGAGTGCCGACACAAGACGATCAGTGACGGCGTCAGAGAGGCGGCAGTGGAAGACCTTGGTGGTGCACATATCGTGAGGCACCCGTATCAACAGTGCTGGTCCTTGCGCGCTATACTGGGACGCAGGACACGATTCTTTCCCACCACGGACACCCTTGAGAAACACTGTGGGCACATTGTGGATTCACGGAACAGCCAAGACAACTGGGTCAACCGCCAAGAGCGCACCTAAACGCTAAGCTTTGAGTCATGTGGTGTGGCCCGGTGACGTTGGGCAAAAAGGGCACCCATTGGAAGTGAATGCCTACTGCACAACAGCTAGTGATGGGCCAAATACGTGCAAATATGCAGCAGAGCATGCTGTGCGCAGGTGGCTCAGAGCCACTGCGTGCTGTGGGAGAGGTACCTACAGAATCAGCGACCATAGTATTGGCGGTTAAAATGGACTCAGTCTTGGCAGCAGTGGAAAAGATCAGTGACATGCTTGAGTGAACTAAAGCTTCCCTGGAGTCCAGGAATGATAAGGTCACCTCAGACTTTACCTTGCTACATGCGAAATGCTAACTGAGAAGGTCAACTTACATAATCAGTCACTTGCAGAACTAAAGCCTATCACCCAGATTCACACCGCCGTTCGACAGGACATCCTCGATCGTTTGCACACCCTGGAGGAAAGAGTCGAAGATGTGGAGGGGCGCTCCAGCCGCAATAATATATGCGTGGTTGGTCTTCCAGAGGGAGAAGAGGAATGACAACCGGAACGTTGCGTTGAGCCTGGCTCGGAGACATACTGCCTCAAGGAACACTATTGTTGCAGTTTGCAGTCAAAAGGGCTTACCAGCACAAAGGCCCCCACAAGGGAGCCCGGCCACGCCTGTTGCTATTCAGACTCCTGAACTACAGGGACAGAGACACAGTATTGCGCGAAACTTAGAAACTTGTAGAACTCGAGGTGGGCAGAAACTGGATCATGATGTTCCCTGTTTACACAGCGCTGGTACAGAGACGCAGAAGCAACTACATGGAGGTGAAGCGCCAGCTCCGAGATGGGGGGACGCGAGAAACAGGGAAACGCTGCACCGGAAAAGACGACGCTGAGCCTGAGAGGATCAGAATGGAGCAACAGTACATTTTGGACACAGTCGCAGCACTTGGAGCTGAACAGTACCGAGAGCACCGGGATGAGTGCTCGACTGACATAACTGCGGCGAGTGGCGCGTCGTCCCCGGGACCTGAAGATCAAGATGAAGTGCAGCTCCCAGTGGTGACTCCGCAGACTGCTGATGGCATTATAGGAAAATACGTTACCACTATGAACACTCCCAGAGACGCAAGTAGAGACTTATGCATGAAGTTTGTTTGTATATATATCAACGTGGGCTGTTGACTTGGGCAGCGTCTTGGAGTTTGTAAGTACACAAAATGTTCCAAACGGAACCCGTCACAAATGCTTGTGGTAAGAGCTCGAAATAGTGCATACACTGGTGCGTGGACTGGGCATATAAATGGTGAGTCTGTGTAAGGGAGTGCAATCATATTACATGTTGGGAGGTTTAGAAACCAGAGGGTAATGCCCCTACACCGTTCAAGAGTCAGCAACATGATATAATGCCGGAGGGGCTAGTACAGGGTCTGACTACACACATACAGTGAGCAGTCCAATTCCCCCTCTAGAGGCATTCAGCACAGACGCTTTACATACCTATTGTTGTGGCTTATTGCCTGTATATCCTGTACCTATATACGTCCACACACTGACCCGGCTGGCAACCGGATGATAAACCTATTGAACACTAAGGAAGGGGAAAAGCTGTAGTTGAACACACATTACACGTGCACCCCCACCAGGCACTATACTGGATTAGCTACTTTCCTGTCATTGTTCGGCACACAGTTTGTACGGACATCGTCGCAGAGTTCGCTCCAGTTGTTATGTGATTACCGGTTACATTGATGTTTTGGCTACGTGAGACCAGCCCGAACCTACTTATGTATATCACATGTTTGTTAGCAGAATGTTTGCATCTGATCCCCTTGACGGCTGCGCATGTTTGCAATGGCACGAGTTAACAACCTGACATGGATCATGCGCGGCATGCATACACCTGCGTGGCGATATTAAATATTTGCCTTCTTCCAGAGACACTCGGTCGGCATAGCTCTGTTATAGGAGACACATATGTTGCAAATAGAACTGGAACGGCTGCACAGGCATTGGAGGGGACAGGTATTTTTCACTGTGTATTCAGCGCATGCGAGAGGCAGACTAGTTTGGGTGAGAGCAGGAGTCCCAATCACACATGAAGAAACCGTACTCGACATCGAAGGTAGATACACCTTTGCACGCGGAAGGCTAAATGGTCAGGCAGTATTACTAGGCACTATATACGCCCCAAATGTGGACCAGCCCTCCTTTCTCACACATCTATCTCAAATATGGATACTGGGCTCCCTTGTGTGGTGGGAGGGGACTTTAATTTGGTGCTCAATGTTGATCTGGATAGGTCATTCCCCCCGCTCCACAAAACCACCACCATGTCCAATGCCCAGGCACTCCTGAACTTGTTTGCACACTGAGCGATGTTGGATATATGGCGCACTCTTCACCCCACAGAACATGTGTACTCCTATTATTTGGCAGTGCATGACTTACATGTACATCTTGATAGATTAGTGGGTTCCCAATCACTACTTCCTTTAATGATGAACATAGAGTACCTTGGTCGGACACAATTCGATCATAATCCCCTGTGGATGCATCTCGGTTGGGAGGCAGATCGTCCCACCATACCCACATTGGGTCTCCAAACAACTGCGTTAGAAGATCCGGAATTCCGCTCGTCGCTAGGGACGACCATCCTCACATACTTTAAACTAAATGAAGGTACAGCGAGCGATGCACTCATAGAGTGGGAGGCGTTTAAGGTAGCGATCAGAGGGCACTGTCTAAGGGCTGCGTGGAGCATACGCAAACAGCTGACGACTTCCCTCACAAAATTAGAAAACCAGCTGCTGAACTGTGAACAGGATGAGGAGGGGAACGGTAAGGATTCACAGCGCCTGGAACAGTTACGTGCAGAACACACAGGCTTTCCTGAGGGATTACGATATCATAATTACACAGCACATACAGCTCACACCCATGCGTCAACGGATCGAGCGGGCCAACTACTTGCCTGGTTGCTACGGCAGGAAAACAACTACGCTCCGATAGGGACCATACACACGCCGGAAGGGTCGCTGGTATATACGCAGTGAGAGATACACAAGACCGTGACAGGCCACTACACCCAGTCATATCGCTCTAGAGGACATTGTTCGCATCAAGGATTTGAGGGGTTTCTGAACTCTGTGCAATTGACTACAATCTCAGGAGAGCACCAGAAGATTCTTAATGGCCCGCTAACACTAGAAAAGATTGGGGCTGCAATCGGATCTATGGCATCTGGGAAAACTCTGTGGCCAGATGGCCTGCCAGCAGTGTACTATAAGGCATACTGTGAGTCCCTCACACACAGCCTTCTCACCCTATTCACAACATCTCTACAAGAGGAAGAGCTACCTCCCTCATTGCGTGAGACATATCTGGTGTTCCTAATAAAACCGTATAAAGACCCCACTGCCCTGGGCTCCTATAGGCCCTTGGCAGTACTTAATACCGATTATAAAATACTTGCCAACGTATTGGCAGACAGGCTGGCACCCCAAGTTGGTGCATACTGACCAGAACAGCTTTGTACCAGCACGGAGCACCTCGCTAAACCTGAGGTGTTTTTTCAGAGTAGCGACAGATGCTACACAGGAATGGCCCAGGGCGGGGTGTCTAACATTAGATCTGGGAAAGGCATGCGATTCTTTAGAATGGGGTAACCTCTCTGCAGTATTATTAAAGTATGCCCTGGGCCTAGGGTTTCTTCAGATGGTTAACCTACTGTACACAAACCCTACAGTTTGTGTGCGAATGGGGCCGTACATATCGGCCGCTATACCGGTACGCAGGGGCACCAGGCAGGGGTGCCCATTGTCCCCCCTCCTTTTCGCGCTCGCAATAGAGCCTCTAGCGAAGGTGATGCGTACAATATTGGGAGATGGCATACCTTGGGGTGATGCAACACACCAAGTATCACTCTACACGGACGACCCCCTAGCTTATGTTAAAGATATTGAGGGAGTTCCTGAACAATTGGCACACCACTTACAGGCATTTGCCACAATCTCCGGGCTACGGGTGAACGTTGACAAATCCTGCAAATATGCGTTGCGTGAGGGGGGTTGAGATCCGGGCTATACCATTAACGGTGAGTAGTCGCAGTGGAGGGAGGACACCTTCCGCTAACTGGGTATCCGAACCTACCGCCAACCAAAGAATCTACTTGACGGGAATCTGGGAAGGGCCTTAATAGCAATCCCGTCGCAAATGCACTTTTGGTGTTCACTTCCACTGACGGTAACAGGCAGAGAGGCGTTGACCAAGATGGTAATCCTTCCCCGACTCCTATATTATTTTTCCAATTTGCCTTTATATGTCCCAGCATCCTTTTTCTACCACGCTAACTAAGTTCACTAGGAACTTCCTGTGGGGAACACGCGACACAGAATGGTATTGGCAAAACTGTATTTAACCATGGATCAAGGTGGTCTTGCTGCACCTTGCTTTGAGCACTACTACCTGGCTGCTCAACTGCAGTGGATAGCCCACTGGCTCGCAGATAGGAATCTTGCAGACACAGCTACCATACAACCACGCCACTCACTAGAACAAATAGTCCAATTTTTTCACCCTACTACCCGGGCTAAAACGCAAGCACCACTGCTTCTAGCGGTGGCATACACATGCTACTGCAGATGTCTATCTATACATAACCAAAAGCGTCACTCCCTACGTGCCGGCAATACCGCTGGAAGGGTCCCCTAGCGGGCCCGCAGCGCTCACGTCACAGTCGATAGCAGAATGGCTAGAGGGGGGCCTCCACACATTAGGGGACCTACACCAAGATGGAGTGCTAATACCGTACAGGTCTCTAGTGGACGACAAAGGGTTCTACTCAGGACAGTTCCTCACGCATCGTGCACTGATCGCCACATTGACGGCTAAATGGGGAGACATGGCCACTGAACCAAGCCCTCACCTCACCATACAATACCTGCATGTCATGGAACGCTGGTTCGCAGCATCCCTCAGAACCCATGCAGCAATAAGCCTTGACCCGCTCTGCCGTAAAAGGGAATTAGACCTGGGACGGCAACTAGAGGAGAAGGAATGGACACGGATACCAAAAATCCTGGCACGCATACCCAGAAACATGAGGTTCAGACAGATTCAGCTGTACGTCGTCCACAGGGCCTACCTCACACCGCACTTCCACCGCACGGATGCGGTGTGTCCGAGATGTGCTACAACAGGGGCTGGGCTGGTACACATGCTATGGTACTGTCCCCGAATACATGCATACTGGCACATAGTGAGCCGGCTGTTACACACTTGCACAGGTGGCATACTACCTTTTGAATGGACGCTGTACCTATTGCATCACTGTAAGAGGACCCCTCCCACTAAGGTAGTCTCCAGGTTGCTGGACTTGGGGATAGTGGTCGATAAATGGCTTCTGACTAAACTGTGAAAAGTGGAAGATCCACCCAATGCGCGTGCGCGGCGCCATTCATTACTAGCATGGGCCAAAGCAGAAAGTATTGCCATCAAGCGCAAAGAAACACTGGGGCTGCGTACTGAGCCCATAGCAGCCCGCATGGACACCTTCCTGGACGCGCTACAACGAGTTAGGGAGGGAGGATCTGGGGAACCAATAGACTGTGCAGAGGGCGAGCAGATAACGTGAATCACACATATCCTTGTGCAATGTGCTGCGATATTCCATGAACACATATAGATCACTTATATCTCTGTGAAAGCGTGCGCAACACTGACGGGAGATGATGGTTGCTGAAATCGCAAGGAACTGTAATGTACACATGTGCGGGAACATGGGGATAGGGTCACATGGGCTGGTCATTGTTACTGTTTTGTTTTCGTTATTGGCTAGATCATCTGTATGAACTCCAAGGTGAACTAACTGGAAGAACTTTTGCGAGCCGTCGCAGTTGCCTCATTTGTACTCCCTTGTATTTACTGTAACTGTACACAATATGTGAAATTGATTGGAACACAAATATTGTCAATGCATTCTTAAAATAATAGATGTTGACTGCACGCTACCTGTGCACCACCGACTGCGCGCTTGATACGAAACAGAATTTACAATGTACTGATGGCACATGGTTCTGCATGTCTCATAGCCCAACCTCTTACTGTAACTAATGGTCCTACATGCAATTGTTACCTTTCATGAAACTGTAAAAAACAATAAACAGATTTAAACAAAAAACAATGGTTGGCCATGTGTTGTGCTGCACTTACTGTAGATCTGAGCTGGATTACTTTTAAGGCTGTTTTGGTTCCTTCAGTGCAGTTTGTGAAGAGGAATGGGTTTACTTTTTTTGTTGTGGGTGCATGTCCATCCCAAAACCCAAAGCTAGCCCTCACTTAATCCCTCCTTAGACATCTTCAAATCCCTTTCATATAGTTGTGAGCCTTTTCCATTTCCAGCTCCTTCTCCTATCCATCCCGCATTTACTACAAAAATGCATGCGTAAATGTGCCGATACTCTGAATTTGGGGCTGAGATCTCCCCACAGTAAAGATAGAAGAAGCAGAGGAGACATGTGTACATAAGTCTGTTAATAGTATTCTGTAGTATGTGACTAGTAGTATTATAGTATTCATAAAAATACTACAAAATGCCGTTTATGAATAGGCCTCAATATGATAGGCCTCTAGCCACTCTCTTACTCCTTTCTTTCATGCCTGCTTTTTCAAGGGAATGAAGACTGTCATTGGGCAGGGCATGTGAAAACTGCTCGCTCATCTATTTACCCTGGTTGAGTCTATGAATATGAGAGTGAATGAAAACAGATAAACACAAAGATAAAGGGCCTCATTTAGATGTCAGTCGGAAATCCTCCGACCACAGGTCGAAGGCTTTCCAATCATCAAACATGGTTTAAACTCCAACCGCCTTATTACCAAGAAGGCGGTCAGAGTTTAAACTGGATGGTCAAACCGACTGGATTCCGATGGGCTCAATAAGCCTGTAGGCCAGCCGCATATAATCCGGTACGGATGGCATTTCTGCTGTCGGGATTATGATGTTGGTTTCAGACAGCCTTTTCATGTCGGGTTGTCTGACATGGAGAGACTGTCAGAAAGCGACCGTCCCTCTGCGACCTCCGGTTAATGGCCTGGGGGAACCTATGGTGCTTCTCTGTAAATCCCTGCGCCGTGTGGCAAGCACCTTGAGATGCCTATCACACGGTGCAGGGATTTACACAAACTCCCATTTCTATATGGGAGCTTGTGCTGCGGGTGGTTTCCTCCCACACAACAAGCTCCCATAAGGGAAATAAGAGTTTGCAACTCCACCATGTGCGGTCGCATCGTAATTGCAGTTTCAGACCACCGACCCAAGGTCGATTGGTTCTGAAACCGCAGTCTGAGGCAACTCTGACCGATATCATGATCGGCCCCAAAGTAAAAGTATAAAAGGAAACAGAATACGGCTTACCAGAGTTTCAGCCTCCAAAATAGAACCTTTCCAGAATGCACTGCTTATACCTGAAATGAGTGTTGCATTGTGTCTTTTACTATTGTTTAGCTGATGTTTTGATTTGACCATATTCCATGTTATGATGTAGGCACATGGTTGTATATCTCACACATCTGACTGGCAAAACCTTCAGCCAGCTCACTGTGACAAAGTAGATAGTTTAATCTTTCCGGAAACTGATGTTGAATGCATTAGGCCCGATAAAAATCAGGACTGAGTGACAGAACTTTACTACAAGTAGCAGGTTTATTGCATTTTGTATTGAATATATAATCTTCCTTGCTTTTCTTGTTTTTAAAGCTAATGATTTTTATTAATTACTAGCTTACCCGTCGCCCGTTGCTGCAATCTCCGAAGAAAGGAAATTCAAGGAAACTCGTCATGATAACATTCAATTTACATTGTGTCATTTTTATTGAAACGTATTCATTTTAATATGGAAAACATTTCATTGTCGTTTAAATTCTATTTATTTTTTCGAGTGCTTGTGGATGCATGATTTTTTGTTTTTCCGTCTGGTGTGTACATCAGAATTCGAAAGATTATGAGGGCCGATATTTTAAAAAAAATGTAAGCCAGAAACCTTTGTGGGAGTGTACTCAACAACTTCCCAAAGTTTCCTGGCGATTGGATGAATGGTGTTTTAATTCTATTTATTTAGTGCTTGTGGATACACGATTTTTTGTTTTTCCGTCTTGTGCGTACATCAGTATTTGAAAGATTATGAGGGCCCTGGGGGGGCCGATATTTTTTAAAAAATGATGGCAGAAACCTTCGCGGGAGTGTACTCAACAACTTTCCAAAGTTTCATGGCGATCGGATGAATGGTGTGGTAATGCATAAAGGACAAACTGACAGACAGACAGACAGACATACTTTCGTTTATATATATATAGATGAGAGTAAGTGTACGAACATATCATAACAACAAAATAGACTTCGCCTGTATATTGTTATATGAATAAGTATGATAACATGTGACCAGAAAGAGCCTTGAACAATTTTGCTATGCAGTGTATAGTTCCATGATCACACTAATGATTTGAATGTATGATGTTTTACACTTGCTGTCTTTAAAGAGACTCTTCTTCCCAAATCACACTGACATCAATCTGCTAACTCTCATACAGGGGTCACATTACATAAAGTGCTTTTGGGCACAACAATGTCATGTTATGTTATGGGAATTTGTATGTCGTGCATATCACCTGGGATGATATACTGGTGTCTTGGAGGTGCTGCTGCGGCCGCCTGAGGGCGGCCTATTCTAAGAGAAAGGTTTTCAGTTTCTTCCTGAATTCAAGGACTGAGCTGGCTGCTCTGATGGAGAACATGAGCTCATTCCAGGCCTTTGATGCGATGTATGAAAAAGTGTGTCGTCCCACCTGTTTTTGCATAGTAACTGCAGGGTACATGGGAGAGAAGTAAGCTGGCTGAGCAGAGGTGTCTGCTTGGGCTATGAAAGCAGATGCAGGTGTTTAGATAGGTGATGCCTGGTTGTGTATTGCCTTGTAGGTGTGTGTGAGGAGCTTGAAGGCTCATGCCTATATAGGTAGCCAGTGGAGGTCTGTCAGGTGCTCGGTAATGGGCCGCCTGGACGTTTGGTTGAGTGTGAGTTTGTACCAACTAGAGCCTGTTGGTGAGCTCGGCTGAGATGCCTACATAGAGGGAGTTGCTGTAATCAAGTAAACTGGCTTGTGTCACTATCCTGCAGGTGTCGAGTGGGAGCCACTTCAACCTTTTTTTCAGCATTCTAAGGGTGTGGAAACAAGCTGATGCAACCATGTGGACCTGATTGGACATGGCGATTCAGTTGTAAATCACTATGCCCATGTTCCCGACAGCATTGGAGAGGATGGGGGCTGGTCCCAGTTGAGAGGGCAACAAGGCAAAGGACCCAAGTGAGGTGTCTTTGCCGAATAATACTGTTAGAAATAGTCGGCAGAGGTAGGTACCTTTGTTCAAGAGGAGACCCTTCTTCCTAGTCAGGATAAGGGAGTTACACTCCTAGGATAACCCCTGCTCACCCCCTTGGTGAGCAGGGGTTATCCAGTCAGGCTTATCTCAGGGGCAGTATGTAGAGTATTTTCAGATAACCAAAAATAATAGAATGAAAACAATACAAACGGACACCACGCAAGTTTTAGAAAAATATCCAATATTTTACATAATTAAAACAAGACCAAAATGATAAAAATCCACAATACAGTACATAAAAAGCTATACTTTGCAAGAATACTTGAAAAATACAGTTTCTCGAAGTCGATAGTTCCATCAGGAGCTACCACGACATTGTGAACAACAAATCCAAACAGTTCCGACTGACCACGGAGTCGCAGGCCAGGTACGGTGTCGGGAAGACCCGCAAAACAGTACCTTTAGAAATGTAGGGTGTCGGTGACCTCTCGTTGAGCTCCAATGAGCTGGCATCTGCAGGTGTCAGTTCCGGAAGTCGGTGCAGGAGTTTTTGGGCACATGTGTTGCAGATCGAACTTCTCGCAGTTGAAGTTGGGAGCGCCAACATCGGCAGGCGCTGGGTGCTGTGGTGCAAAGTGCAGCGGTGTGCGGTGTCCACAGGGCGGTGTCAGTGAGACCAGGGCTGTAGTGCGAAGTGATGCGGTGCTCGTCGTGTTGCTGGCAGGTCACGGTGCAAGCAGCGGTGATGTCACTGCTGATGCGCTGTCATCAGCTGATGAACTAGGGTAGATGGCACCGGTGTCGATAGGCCAAGGCTGCGGTGCCGGATGAGGACGGTGCATAGTGTAACTTACGATCAGTGCCCTCAAACCACGGTCCAAGCAGTGGCGTCAATGTCGGTGTGGAGCGTTGTCTTCAGGGATTCCAAGGCGGCATTGTGAATTGAGGCAGTGAAATTGCAATGCCTACAGATCGCGGTGCAAGCAGCAGCTCGGTGGTGGCGGCAGGTGGCGGCGTCGGTGAGAGCAGGTTTGCGGTGCGGCATGCGGAGGTGTCCTCTGCGGTGCCTTCAGGACATGGAGTCGGCAGCGGTGTTGTCGGCAGCACACAACACACAGTCCCCATGAAGTCTTTGCTGTTCCTGAGACTTCTTGAACTGGCGGCAAGCTGTACATCAAGCCCTTGGAGAAACTCAATGGAGAAGTTGCAGAAATTTCAGTCCGGTCCGTTCACTGTCCAAGACAGAAGCAGCCAGTGCAGGTCAACACAGCAAAGCACTCAGCAAAGAGTAGTTCCTTCCCACAGCTTCTTCTGCTCTTTTTCTTGGCAGTCTTTTTGGTCCAAAAGAGTTCTAAAGTGTTGGGGCCTGGGCCCCAATATTTCAACTCAAAATTCCTTTGTTCTCTCAGGCAGAGAGTTTCTGTGCTTAGTTCAAACCAGTTCTGTCCTCTCTGGCCCAGGAGGTCAAGACAGCATTGTGTAAAGCAGACTAGGCTCATTCAGGTGAAAGGGAATCTCCTCCACCTACTCTAAATGCAGCTAGGTATTTTCAGCCAAGCCTTGACCCATCCCGACTCTCTGAGACTACTGAACATCCCCGGCCCCTGTCACTCTAAAGCCAGACAGTCCATACACATCCTGGCAGAGGCACACGGGATGGTTAAGGAAGAAAATACCTATTGTCTAAAAGTGGTATTTTCAAACACAAAATGTAAATGTAAAAATCACCCTCAATCAAAGATGCATTTTAACTTTCTGAGTTCAGGCATACTAAATGTTATTTTCTTACCTTGTTCCCAGGGGTAGTTATGTTTATAAGATGTTATAAGCAAACACCCTATTCTATCCTATGGGAACAGGTAGCCTTGCAATAGTGAAAACAAGGAATTTGGCAGTATTTCACTATCAGGACATGCCACCCACACCAGGGCATGTCCTACCTTTCACTTACACTGCACCCTGCCCACAAGGGTACCTTAGGCCTACCTTAGGGCTGACTAACATGTGAGAAAAGACAAGGATAGGGCCTGGCAAGTGGGTGCACTTGCTAAGTCGGCATGGCAGTACTAGACTGCTCATAGATACTGCAGTGGCAGATCTGAGTTATATTTACAGCCTGCTTATGTGGGTGGCACAATCAGTGCTGCAGGCCCACTAGCATCATTTGATTTACAGGCCCTGGGACACACAGCACACCGTACCAGGGAATGACTAGTAAATCAAATATGCCAATCATGAAAACAACAATCCATAACAACAATTTACAACAGGAGCACTTGCACTTTAACACTGAACAGCAGTAAGAAAGTGCGCTGAGACACTAAACTAGCAAAAACAGAGTCAAAACCCGGTGGTCAGAAAGCAAAAAGACTGGGGAAATATGCCAAACGTTGCCAAGTATAACACATTTCCCTTCCAGCTGAAAGACAATCTGCGCTGGCGTGTTCTTTGCCAGAGCGGTGTTCCTCCGTAAAGTCCATTCCCTGTAGGGAGATGGACTACCTCAACAGTTTTGGGTTCTCACCCCTGATTTGCATCAACCATCTGAGCAGTCTGTGGTCTGTCTGAACTTGGATGTGAGTCCCAAACAGGTAGGGTCTTAGCTTCTTTTTTTTTTCCAAAAACCATTATTGACAAGATTGCATAGACAGATTACATACTTGCACCAAATCAGAGCACCATATACATGAATACAATCGAACATAACGAGGTTGGCCAAAAGCACAAAGTGTCAGAAAGCAATAACATGACAGACACAGCGTAGGCGCACCAGGACAATGTTCAGGAGTTAGTAAGAGGCAACCAAGCTGCGGGAGAGGGGACGGGCCAGGCTGTAGAGAGTAGGGACAGGGGGTAAGCCAATTACTGACCTACACCGGCGGCTGCCGCGGGCACAGGGCCGGCGGGGAGCGCGGGTGAGGCCGTTGGGCTCTGGGAGGTATGACCCAGGAGGTAGGACTCAAGAGGGCCCCATAGGTCAAGTGGGCGGAATCTAGCTGGCATAAGGTCCCAGAATTCAGGCAGTAGAGTCTGGCAGCGCGATGCATCCTCGAGCCAGTGTGCGAACTTAGGTGCAGGTTTTTGGCCCCAGCAATCGGAGACAATATGCTGCACAAGGGCAAGCAGCATGGCAATCAAGTGGTGTCTCGGTAGAACTTAACAAAGCCTAAGAGGCAGAGCGGGGGGTCGGACTGGACCGATGACAAAGTGATCTCGGAAATAGCAGCACAGACCTCTCGCCAGTAAGTGGAGACCTTGGGACACAGCCAGGCAAGGTGGGAAAAGTCCACAGCAAGGGCAGGGCAACGCAGGCATCTATTACTGGATACAAGTGCCAACCTGTGCAGCTGCATGGGGGTACGATAGAGCCTATGCAAATATTTAAAGTGAATGAGGCGCAGGCGGTAGTTTGGGGACAATCGTTTAATCTGGTTGCAACAGTAAAGCGAATCAGCTGGGATGATTTCCACACCGAGGTCCTTGCCCAATGCCACGCGGGCCCGGTCAGTGGAGATGGAGGGAGCTGCCAGCTTGGAGGCATAAAGTTTAGTCACTAACTTCCGTGCGGAAGAAGACGAATACAGAAAATCAAGAGTGGCCATCGAGGGGGGAGGCTGGCGGAATGTGGGATGTAGCTCCCTGCAGATCTCCCTGAGTTGATAATAGAGTAAGGTGTCCATGGGACCAGAATCTCCAGCGAAAGAGAAGAATGTGTCACCCGGGTAGAGATCCACTCCTGTAGTCAACCCCAGACGAGTGGCATGTTTAACCATTCCGGAGGACTGAAGAGGAGGGAAAGCCGGATGGTGAGCGATCGGTATCACATTCGCAGAAAGCAGAGTAGCACAGGAAAAGCGGCGGAGTCCCTCCCAGGCCCAGCATAGGATCTTGACTGTGTCGATCTCAGTGCGAGGGAGTTTTGGCTCGGGCAAACAGGGCGGTGGTAAGCGGCCACGGGGCAGCAAGATCTACCTCTACCACCACATGAGGCTGGAAAGGAGTGGAATGAAGCCAAAAATGCAGAAAACTGGCTTGAGCGCACAGAGTGTAGAGTTTAAAGTCTGGAACGCCAAAGGCAGCGCGCGACATCGGAAGAGTGAGGGTATCATATGCGATCCCAGACTGCCTACCAGTCCAGATCAAAGAGATGAGTAATGAGCGGACCCTGCAAAAAAGTGGGCAGTGAGGGGAACAGGTATGTTCATGAATAGATATAAAAATTTCGGGAGCACAACCATCTTGGGAATTGTTACTCGACCGGCAATCGACAAGGGCAGCCGGCTCCAGAAAGGAATCTTGGACTGGAGCCATTCCACGGCACGACCAAAGTTAGCCCTCCAGAGTTCGTCCACGTCCCTGCACATCCAGATACCTAAATAGCGAGTGGGGCCCCACACTCACACGAAGGGGTAGTCTGGGGTCAAAGCTGTGGTGGCGTCAGTAAGAGGGAAGAGAATAGACTTGTTCCAGTTCACCTGTATACCTGAATAGCCACCGAACCGTATAATCTCGCGCACCAGAGGGCTGAGATTTGCGGACATATAAAGTGACATGGTCTACGTAGAGGGAGAATGAAAGGGTGCGGGCTGCGAAGCTGATGCCCCTCTGGGTATGATGCTGTCGGAGTCCGGCCGCAAGTGGTTCCATCGCAATAGCGAAACGCATAGATGGCAGTGGGCACCCTTGATGGGTGCCACGCCCGATGGGGATGGGATCAGATATTTGGCCATTAATCTGGAGACGGGCAGTGGAAAGGGTGTAAAGGAGTAAGATTTTACGTATGAAGACCGGGCTAAAGCCCAGACATGGAAGAAGAAAAAAAAGGAAGAGCCATTCTAGGGTATCGAAAGCTTTGGTGGCATCGAGCAGGGCAGCCACTGCCGTGATCGCTGGGTGAATTTGGTGGAGAACGGAGAAGATTGTGGGAAGTCGCACGGCCAGGAATAAAACCGTACTGGTCCAGGCGGGCAATGAGCGGCATAAGTAGAAGAAGACACGAAGCAAGAAATTTGCGAAGATTTTGTTATCCGTATTAATAAGGGAAAGGGGCGATAGGAGTCACGCAACTCAGGAGGCTTGTCTGGCTTGAGAAGTAGAGTAAGCATAGCCTCACGGAGCGAGGGGAGGAAGTGACCATTCTCAAAGGACTCGTTGTACATGGCAGCCAGGTGTGGAACCATTAGCGGGGCAAAGGTCTTGTAGAAGGAGACTGGCAGGCCGTGCAGACTGGGGGCCTTGTCGCCAGGCATACCGTTAATGGCGGCTAGGATTTCTTCTTTAGAAAAGGGGTCATCAAGGAATTCCCGGTGATAGTTTTCAAGCCAAAGGAGTTCAAGGGTTTCAAAATATTGGTTGAGGATCTCATGCGAGGGGGGGGGCTCACCATGAGTGCCACTCGTCTCTCCATAGCCTCTCTGATGTGTATCTAATTCCTTTTATGTGTGTCACAGCTCTTTATATCACACTTATATTATACAGAGACAATGAATCATGCAAGTGTGCAAATCGATGTATAGGAAATGTTACGTAAGATAATGAGGACTACAAGGTGTCAAAGTCCCATGTCATTCAGATTAGTAGGCGGTATATCTTAAAATTGTTTGGTCAGGATTTGAAATGTAACACAGTGATGCGGGTTGAATTTATCTCTACCTAAATAAACCCTTTCAGCAAAGAAAGACTGCAGAACAAACATATGGTTCTAAACCTATGCTTTGCAGTTTCCTCGAAGTTAATTGATGTCAGTTTGTAGCTCATTCTGCTGTATCAGAAGGATTGTAATTTATAAACTGCAAATCATACAAGGATCTCTGTGACAAAAGCAGTAACCCACTGAGCTAGCTACATAAAATACAATTCTGCGATCTGCATGTTACACGGGTTTTGCAGCAAGCTTGTAAATTCTCTGCACCACTTCATGAAGAGTCAAAACTAAGGGGCATATTACCAAGCAATAGCGATAATTATCGCTATTGCTTGGTTAGAGACAAAATTTTACCGCTGAGGCGATTTTTATCGCAAATAAACCTTGGTATTACCAAGGTTTATCGCAAATGCGATAAAAATCGCCCGCAATGCATGAATATCGCTGAAAAGTCAGCGATATTCATACATTACCGAGCTAATGCTCTTAGCCATGTTATCCACCTCCCAAGAACTGCTCAGGGCAGGTGTTAGCTTTTGGAGATATTCGCGCTTAGCGCGAATATCTCCATAAGTTGGTAATAGGAGATAGCGATGTTAGCGACTGTTTCCAGTCGCTAACATCTTGGCACGCCCACTTTGCATGTCATTAGTGATAAATATCACTGACATGCAAAGTGGGGCCCAAGATGGTCGCTATCTCCTACTAGCTGTCGCTAACTGGTGTTAGCGACAGCTAGGTAATAGGGAGATCATTTTATCTCCGCTTTCTTGGCTTTTAAAGCCAAAAAAGCAGAGATAAACCCCCTTGATAATATGCCCCCTAGATCTCTCCAGTAAGCACATTAATCACCAGAGTTATCTTGACGTTTTTATCACTGCTTGAAAATTTCAGAGCATACAAGGAGCTCTCTAGCAATTGCTTTTAATCACGTAAAATAATTAAAAATACATTGCCTCTCTAGTTTAGCCGGCGGTGCAATGGTGCCTGTTGCACACCGCAAAACTGGCCCCTCCCATGGGCACATGGACTAAAATTATACAACACCGTTCTCCCTACCACATGCTGCTTCAAGTTATGCGATCTTTGCTGAACCCCCACACACTACTGTATCATGTACAGGACTTCTCATTTGAAACATCTTTGTGCCACCCCCTAGGATACACTCTCAAGCTGTACCTCAATATTTTTAAAGAGTGTTTTTGCATTTGTTGCTTCTATTAGAGTGGAGAGAATAGAGTAGATGAACAACAACTGTCTATACCTGAATACAAATAAAGCGGAGATACTTTTGTAAGGCAAAGATGCCCAATCCTGGGGCGGCTACTGATGGCCTACCGCTCTTGGGCCTCCCGCTAACCCAAGTCATCCATCAAAAACTTAGGAGTCTGGATGGATAAGACACTGGCCTTTGAGGCAAGAGCCAGATCTTTGGCTGCTACTTGTTTTGGACAACTGAGAAGCCTTAAACCTATCCTGGTCCTTTTGGACTCACACATCATTTTTCAGACAGTAATCTTGTCCCAATTAGATTACTGCAACATTCTGTACCAGAGCTGTAGCTCATCCTTCTGCTCCTCCTTTCTTTGCTAGTGCCTGGACTGGAATTTTCCAGTCTGGGTGTGTTCCTAGGGATTTGGAAATGTATAATATCTTGTGTTATGTTGAAGTTGAAGTTGAAGTTAAAATACTTGTTAAGCGCACGGCTACCAGGCGGTTTCTTGGCGCTAGGGATGCGAACCCGGAGGGAACGAGGCACGGACGTTAAGGCGAGAAGGCTTGTGAGAAGAGGAAGGTCTTCAGTGCTTTGCGAAACTCAAGGTAGGAGGCGGAAGACCTAATGGAAAATGGAAGGGTGTTCCAAAAGGACGGGGCGAGAACAGCGAACTTTGTGCCACCAGCTTTTTTTTTCTAAAACTGTGCACAGAAAGAAGGGACTGGGAAGAGGACCGTAAGTTTCTACCTGGGATGTATGCTTTAATTTCAGAGCTGATGAAAGCTGGGGCAGTACCGGTGCGGGCCTGACAAGTAATACATCCCATCTTAAAAAGGGCACGTTCTCTGATAGGGAGCCAGTGGAGGGCTTTGAGTAAGGGTGTGACGTGATGTGATTTAGGGAGACCATGGATAAGGCGGGCAGCTTGGTTTTGGACCAATTGAAGGCGCGGGAGACCGTAAGCCGGGGCACCATTGTAGAAGATATTACCGTAGTCTAGGCGGGACAGAACCATGGCCATAAGAAAAAGTTTCAAAGCAGAAAAAGAGAAAAAGCAGGAGATCTTACAGATTGTGCGGAGAGTCAGAAAGGAGGATGAGACCACTGCGCTAATCGGGGAATGCAAAGTGAGATGGTTGTTGAGTTTTATTCCTAGTGTTTTAACTGTTGGGGGGAGTCAGTCCCTCGGCAGCCATCTCGCCAGGCTGGGCAGACCGCAGCAGAGCAGTAGTAATAAATAACTTGGATTTATATTCTCTATTGTCTGACCGACTCTTCATTTGTTTGGATGGCCGAGAGGTGGGCACGAGTGACCCGGGTGACCCTATTCGGGTTATTTCCTTCAGTTGGCACCCGAACAGGGACCCCATCAGGCGAGTGACCCATTTTTGCCCGCGGACAGGTGAGGAGGAAGGGGCCACATCAAGTTGGATGAGCGGATCGGGGATCCCTGCACAAGAGAGCCTAGTACTGGCTGATTGGGCAGTGCTTTGCCCAGCGGTCATCCCGGCTGGGGTGCTAAAAGGCAAAACCCTTGGATCTGACCGTGTGGTCCAAAGAGTCGGCATGGGTAATAAATTTGTTTGACCTGTGTGCACCAGGTCAATTGTCTTGGTTCTTTGTGAGTACGGCGCCATTTTGAATAATCTTTGGTATGGTCTGAAGACCATTTGATTTGACCTTGATAGGTCTGCGGACTGCTTTAATACAGAGCGTCTATGGACAGTCTGCCAGGCAGCAAATGGATTTAGTTTGCTTTAGAAAAGGCCTGGGATTTGTTTGGGTTTTGGCTTGTGGAACCAATTTTGACTTGTCTCTTTGGTGCAGTCTGAGGACCTGGTTTCCTTCGTTTGCTAGGGTCTGAAGACCGACCTTTTTGGAAAATATTTGCGAGCTATTTTTCTGGCACAAATAGTGAACTTGTTCCCTGTTAGGATACCTCGCTTGAGCAAGTTGTGTTGTTTGGGGTGCCGTTGTTGTTCCGCTGAGGCTCGATTAGAGGAAATGCAACCTGCATCTCCGGAAGGCACCTCGAACTTTGATATGTATGTTAAACATGGCCTTGGTCCTATTATGTTTAGTACACTATGGCACAAATATATGAGGGGCAATGCCGAGTTGCAGTGGCCGCTAAAAGGTACTTTAGATGAACAAAAAATGATTTCCTGCAGGATAAATTACTTGCAAAACGAAGTAGACAGTCGATGTTTGCTTATCTTTAAGTGTGGTAGAAGGAAGATAGAAAATGGTGAATGAAAGCAGAAAAAGAGGCCCGAAGGGTAAAGATGCAAACAGTGATTCAGAAAGCAGTAGCATATGATAGAGAGAAGGTGGAAAATGATATAGAGTGTGATTACAGAAAGTTTAGGTTGCAATGTGACAAGTGTTATGTTGCCCGAGAGGAAGGCGATACATTTGTAGAAGAGCTGTTAGATGCTCACCCTCCACCTCCCTATGACCCGCAGAGGATATACCCTGCTGTCCCACCGCCCGAGTCTTCCGCCCCTCCCGCTTTCACCTCTGCTCCTTCTGCTCTTGATCTGGCTGCCTCAGCTACAGCACCTTTGGCTCTTTCTCTAGCCTTGCATGCCATGACTATGACAACTACTAGTCTCCCTGCTACACCTATTGTTTCTGCTTACACTCTTTCTCCATCCCTCTCACCCTCGTTGCAGCCATTAATAACTTTAGTGCCTACTCCTTCATCTATTGTGTCCCCCTCGGATATATCCTCCTCAACATTGCTGAGTGTTAGGACCTCCATGCGTGGACTGGACGAGGTGAATTGGGTGACCGCTCGGGAGCAAATGGGGCGAGTATTGATTCGATCTGATGTGGGAGATGCAGAGAAAAAGATGGTAGCTGATCAGGCTGCGCAGTGGGCTCACAATCTGACTTATAGCATGGAGGATGTGTGGAGTGTGTTGAAAGATTATGAACCGTTTGTACAGCAGCATGTCCTCAAACATATGTCAGCTACATTGATAGGGTTGTGGTAACTGTGTTTTAATGGTGTCCCACCTCAGATAACATATGACATTCAGGATCTTGTGTACGTGGCCGACATGGCCCCTAATGATGTTTTCAGTAATGTTGCGACACTGATTGGTTATCGAGGTAGGTTACATCAGAAGAGTCCAACAACAGTGTCCCAGTTTCCGATGAGCGAAGTGCATCCTATTTTTCACCCTGAAATACCGAATTCTCTAATCCCACCTAGAAGAGTAGATTGGGACAAGTTAACAGCAGGTCGTCAGAAGAATGATGAAAGTGTATCAAATTTCTTTACTAGGTTTTAAGTTGTGTTTTTGGACTTCAGCTGCAAGGACTTGTCAAATGAGGGAGGTGTCTGACTGTTCGTTAACTGATTTGTTATGAACCTGCTTCCCGAGATCACGACTCGGTTCCAGGCTTTGGAGAGCACATGGACTACTTCCTCCCCATCTGTGATATTAAGTATGGCCCAGTATTATGAGCATAGAGATAATGAAGAGAAGGAGCAGGTGGAGAAGAAAAATAAGGAGTTGAAGACGAAGGTGTTGATGAAGCAGGTATCTCAAGGGACCGGGAGAGGCTGTGGCATTGGTCCGGCCCGACAGCTGACTCGCACTAGCAAAAGTGCGGTGTATTTGGGGCCGAACCAGTGTGCAAATTGTAAGGCGGAGGGACACTGGCACAGTGACCGCCCGACGTTGTTGCAGAAGGTTGCTGCCCCTAGAGGACGGAGTTCTCATGGACGGGGTTGTGGAGCAGATGGTCATGAGGGAGGCCAGTACAATGAGGAACAGCATGGACGCCCTGATCGGAACTATTTTGATGACCATCAGGGCGACAGTACTATCATGATGACTACGATTTGGATGAAGTGACTGGGTTGGCCCATTATTATTACAGCCAGGGACAGGGAGAGGGACCAGTTCAGATACCTGTATATCAGCGTAGAACTTATGTTACTGCTGACTTACATGGATCAGCTAAGCAATTTTTGTAGATACAGGAGCAATGAATATCTCTGTTTCTCGTGCACTGGTCCCCGGGGCAGCCCTGTCCAGCCAAAATAACGTTTTAGTAGGTTTTTCAGGTGTACCCGTTGTGAGCCCCATTTCCAAGCCCCTTGCCGTGACTATTGGTCCTTTTACTGTGGACTTGCCTTTTCTATTGACATCCAATTGTAGAGAAAATGTGATGGGTCTGAATTTGTTAAAGAGGTTGCACGCAACCATTTCTTTCTCCCCGAATGGTGTCTATATGACACTAGTGATGTATGTAGTGAGTTCCAAGCAGTGTTTGTCCAAAATTGAGCCCCTTCCTGCTGAGTTTAAAGATGTGCCAACCACTTTGTGGGCTACCGACGATACTGATGAAGGGCTGTTACAGATACCCCCAGTCTCTATTAAGGTCAAGGGCAATGCTGTTCTGCCTAGCACTCCCCAGTACAAAATACCACAAGCAGGGGAGTGAGCTCATCTACAGATCATTAAGGACTTAATCAAGTCCGGGGTTGTCGAAGAGATGACTGCAAACGTGTGCAATAGCCCTATTCTTCTTATTCTTAAGAGGGCACCTTCGGGTTTCTCCGATGATCATCCTGATGTCTATCCTTTTGTGATTGACCTTTGTGATGTTAACAAGATAGTGGTCCCTCAGTTCCCAGTGGTCCCCAACATCACTGCCCTTTTGACAATGATTCCTTCCGCTGCCAAATGTTTCTCAGTGATTGATTTGAAAAATGCTTTCTTTAGCATTCCCATTCATCCTGATAGCAGGGACCTGTTTGGATTTGTCCTGGCCGGCATATCTTTCGATTCTGTTGCACTCCTCAGGGCTGTACTGAAAGTCCTAGTATATATAGTCAAGCTCTGAAAGGCCAATTGGATTCTCTCATTCTTCCCACAGGTAATGTGTTACTGCAGTATGTGGATGACCTCTTGATCGCTTCTGACACTGAAGAGGGTTACAAACATGTAACGATCAAATTATTGCAACATTTGGCGCAGCACGGACATAAAGTGTCCCTTTCAAAGTTTCAATATTGTCAACAAGAGGTCACATACCTAGGTAACCTACTGTCGAAGGAGGGAAGGCGACTAACACCTGAACGTATTAGTGCTATTGGTAAAATGCCCATCCCTAAGACTCAACAGGATATGCGAGCTTTCATAGGCATCCCTTCATAATGTCACCATTGGATTCCTAACTTTTCTTTACTAACTAAACCGCTGTTGCAGCTAACCACTAAAGATGTGCATGAACCCTTTCCCTGGACGCCTGATTGCCAGCAAGCTTTTGAGCAATTAAAGGTTGCGCTTTGCTCTGCGCATGTGCTAAGTATGCCTAACTACCAGAAGCCGTTCGTGTTGTATGTACACGAGACGGCTTGGTTGAGAAGTACAATGGTACTCTCAAACTGCAATTAGCAAAAATTCAGGAAAGCACAGGATTGAAGTGGCCAGATGCTCTACCATTAGCCCTTCTGTCAACAAGGGCTACGGCTCATTCTGTTCAGTCGCCCAGAAAATGTTGGGGTGTCCCGCAAAGCATTTCTCTGATGTTGAATATCCTTTGTTAGTGGATTATCTCTACAAATTGACTAAGAATTTGCGTTCTATTCATCAACAGATACAAGAAGATTTACCACAGCAAACAGAGGAGCCCGAGCACACAGTCTGACTTGGTGATTTTGTGCTGGTTCGGCACTTTCAGAGACGAAGGAGACTGGAGCTTAGATGGAAGGGACGCCTGCAGGTACTCCTTGCTACCAGGAGTGCAGTGAAAGTGACAGGTCGGACTAACTGGATTAAAGTGAACCATTGTCGCAAAGTACTGTTGACTCTCCCCTATGACAAGTGGGTGATTGATGGCATAGGTGACCATGAAACTGAGAAAGTGCCACACGTCATCCCCTTTTCGGATGCCCCGCTGACGTGTGTGCAGACAGACAAGGAGATCGATGCTGTGTTGAATGAAGCATTCCGCCAGAAGTGAGTGCCGCCCAGGATACTCCTCCACCTGACCCACAAGTGCTTGAATCCCAGTCTCTTGGCACCTCTGAATTTGAGCCCCTGTTCACTAACTACTCTGTGTCTGGAGTAGCTAGGTACAATTTTCACCCCTGACGGAGGGACAGTGCACCAAAGGAAAAATCAGATTAGTAGGGATGGACTGCATGAATGAAGAGTAAGGTGTATGTACCCTGCCCGTGGTACCAACAATAGCTTAGGGAAAGGGAGATTGATGCATTGTCCGAGATACTGAACAGGATAAGCTGAGAGTGTCTTCCTGGAAGAAGGAGGGTGCCCTATCCTGGACGACGTGGCATTGCTTCAATGGGCCACGACCGCGCTGCGCCACCACTGTGCTCAGTAGCACCACTGTAGATGAACGATAGGAGTCTCCCAGCTAGGGTCTGAAGGACGCTGGAAACCCTTTGCCCATTCTTTTGTCTCCCTGTCACTGACCCCATTGCCTTGTGTTTTCATTCCTTTTTGATCACCATGTATACCTTTAGTAGCCTAATTGTTGAGGAGGAATAGCCTTTTGCAGCACCACATTTGGAGGAGAATAGGATTGGGTGGCCCAGCTGGTCAAGAAAGAGTACATTGGTTTTATGCTAATTGTTCTGATATCTCTCATAGCAATGTTTGGAATAATGTGGTTTCCTGAAGAAAAATATCCTTTGCATTCCTTAATTGTCACAACTCCTGCTCCCCCTGGACACATGTTTGTAACGTTGGCACCTCATAAAGGGGAACACCGAAAGTCTTATAAGGATAATGCCTTCATACAAATGTTGCACCAAACACATAATGCATCTAACACAACCAACTGTTGGGTGTGTGGGTTACTTCCCTCGGTGACTCATAAAAGTGAGAACTTATTGTCCATGCTGTTGTCTTATATTAGTAGTTGTGAGGGGTGGTTTGCTCTGCTTAGTATGGTGCATTCACCATCCCCACTCAATACCTTAGACAGAAGGAGTATTGGTTCCTGCACCATGATACAAAATGTACGCTCACAGCATAGAACACCTCTGGGTGCTCCTTCAGGTGGAGAAGCCTTTCGGTAGGATGTTCCTTAGCTCCTGCATGCGTGCATACAACTCTTAACTTAGTCTGTATGCTCCATTTTTTCAACTTTCTAGTGTTTATTGCTTTTAACCTCTTTAGCTTAGTCTTCTCTAGGGGTATTTCCAATTGGATACTTGGTCTCTTGTCTCTTCCCTCTCTTCCTCTACTTATCTGGGTATGTCCTTAATTTCTCATCACATGATCAAGGTTTGACTATGTCTCTATTGAGCACATTTTCTTCTGCTTGTTTTATATGGGTTACTTCAGCATTCTAGTTGTATGTGGCAACATTTGCATGAAGTGGTTGACACTGGGAGAATTATTTGCATTTCCCTAAACTCAGTGATTTTTAGTGGTGTATTGTGTATTTTTACCATAAGCCTTGAGAAAGTCTTCTACACGACTAAACACGCGTCGGCTGTCTGCATTTACGCTCCAACTACGTTTCAATGAACCAAGAATGTATCTATTTTTATACTCTTATTTGGACTTTACCACTTTGTCTGCTTTCTTTGGTGTATTATTGAAATTAAATTTAACTGACAACTGAGTCAGTTTGAATTGTACTTTGATGCTATGCTCTGTATTGTAATTCTAAGTGCATACAAAGGGGTAAGGAATGGAACTTGTTCTCGTACGGAGAAAGATGATGTCTTGGAGTTCAACACGTCAGAATATTCCCAATCCTTCCAGGCTCGTAATGTTACTGAGGATTACCCAATGCCGCTGTTGGTGGTTAACACTACAGCTGCTTTCTCTGTCGAGGAGAGTGGGAGGATAGAGGTAGGGGAGAGCAGATACAACACTACATATAGGCTGAGAGCAACGGATAGTCCTCCACTAGTACTACCCCCTAGCGTCTACTTGATTTGTGGGTCCCAGTGTTAAGTTTGGCTCCCTGAGGGATGGTCGGGTAGGTGTTATCTCTCTTACCTCTTGCCCCCCATATATATATCTCCACCCAGTTACCATAAAGGCCATCGATTGCAACGTAGGAGCACATAGCTGTCCCGAGTTCTAGAGGGTCATTAACACTGAAGATGTAGATCAGACAGACACCACCCTGCAACAGTTCACCGATACCATGAAAGGCATTGTACCCTTTTGGAGTCCTATGTCCAATAGTCTGAATATTCGTAGACTCAACCGGGTGGTTGAAGGAGTGATAAATGCAACAGCCGGTATCCTGACTTATATTACGGCTGATCTCTAAGCTATGAGACTCGTTGTCCTTCAAAATCAGATGGTGTTAGATGTTGTCCTTGCTGATAGGGGTGGAGCTTGCCGCTTCATAGGTAGTAGCTATTGTGTATACATACCGGACCACGCTCCGAATGCATATGCCACTCTACAAAAGCTTCATAGGCTTGCCTCTGACATACACCAAGAGAATGGCATATGGTGGTTTTGGGGCCTGTTTGCATCTTGGGGGTGGAAGATTATCATCTTCCTGAAGTCATCCTGTCACGTTGTCTGTGCATACACTGTCTTCCCGCTTGTTGTGCCAGCTGTGTACAATTATTGACACCTCGTCCTAAACATTCGGAACATGACTCTAAGAACAAGGACATGATGATGCAGGACATCCAAGATATGATGTGCATAGACAAGGGCATTTTTTAATATTAGTGATTTATTCCTATCTCCTGCAATGTGTTTATTACATATCGCACAGAGTTTTCGCTTTCATTGGTAGCTGAATGAGCTAATAAAGGTTGTCTATGCTTGAGCATTTGCGTTCTGTTTTAGAATTGTAAGGCCTTTACCTGATGGCAATAATAACATTTAGCAATGAATGGTAAAAGGAAGGTCTGTTAGAATTGAACATGTTATGATCCCATTGCTCGTGTTTTATTTTGTGTTATGTTAGCGTTCATGGCGCCATTTTATTAGTAACCACCTTTCTATTTCATAATCGAAGCTAGGCCTCTGCCTCGTACTGCTTGCCTCAGCAGAAAACTGTCTCCATGCACATATGCTCGTATTTTTCCAAGGCAGAGTTCAGCTGCGCTAATAAATGTACTCTCTACTGTGGCATACCTTTGCTGTTAGATAGGCTCATTCACACCTTTTAGAATGGCGGTCATGGGCAAAATAACCTTGGAGCGAAGATGACATGTACCCGGTGCCAGAGCTGTAGCTCATCCTTCTGCGCCTCCTTTGCTTGCTAGTGCCTTAACTGAACTTTTCCAGTCTGGGCGTGTTCTTAGGGATTTGGAAATGTATAATAGCTTGTGTTATGTTGGGGGTAGTCAGTCCATCAACAGCCATCCCATGAGGCTGGTCAGATGGGGCTCCGCTGCAGCGCAATACTAATAAATAACTTGCTTTTATATTCTCTACTGTCTGACCGACTTTTCAGTTGTCTGGACGACCAAGAGGTGGTCACAAGTGACCCAGGTGACCCTATTCGGGTAATTTCCTTTGCAAAGTCTGCTCCATTTCCGGCCTTCTTCGTAAGCTACATTGGCTGCATGTAAACAAGCAACTTCACTTCAAGACCTTGTGCATTGCCCATAAGTCCATGCACTCCCAGGGTGCCCCCATGCTGTTCAACCTCATATTACCATGCCTGCGCTCATGACCCTTGCACGTGGAGGATCTCAACTTGGCCATTGTTTCCCAAATTCGGCCCGCTCCTTCTTTGCTCTCGCCCCACTTCTCTGGATCTCACTCCCTCTGTCCCTCAGGAACACCCAGAATCATCTGCTTTTTAGGAAATCTCTCAAGGCATGGCTCTTTTCCAATCCAGCTCCCCCCCCGCCCTAGGTCTGTAGGTGGTGCAGGCAGTTGCACCTCCATGCCCGCTAGGGCTCAGCGCTGGGAAACTTCATTGTTGGAGCAGCTATGCACTCTACGAGCTATAACATAACATAAAATAATATGCCAAGGACTGCACTGAGTGTTATGGTTGCGATTTGTTTTTATGGTCTAATTTTGTGTCTTTAACCACGGCTCAGCAAACTGGTTACTGCATGCAGTTCTTTATAAGAAGCACTGCCCATCCTGGCTGAAAGTGTATTCTTTAAGGCAATATGTCCACAGTCAGACATGTTTAAAAATACAATGCAAAGCCTGGGACGGTTTTCTTCCATCGTTTCGAAGGCTCGAGCCAATCTTTATTACAAATTGAATCTTTTATCTGTTATGTGTGTATAAACATAAAAAGAAGGAGATGTAGAAATAAAAGTGAGGGAACGAGAGATAATAAATCGTCCACACGGGTAGAATTGGAGCATTTGCTCTCTGGCCCTCAGAGGTGATATTGAGTTGGCCCTGTGCCAATCCGATGTCAACACTGCAGACACTCTTTTTGGTTCAGTCAGAGATTTATTGACTCCCGCTGTTTTACTCAATTACCATCACTCGTCGGCCTTATCTGATTAGTCTTTAACAACTGTTTACAAGGGTACAGGAATTACTGGAATGTGCGGACGGGCACGCGCCAGACTTGCCCTTGTCGATCACCAGCCAGGGCGCTCATTTTAGAGGAAAAAGCGTAATACCTGCTCACTCGAGAGGACAACAGCGGAGAGTGGAAGTATTGTTCTCCTGCACTTGTGTCGTGTTGTTCAGGTAACTGGAGGTGGGTTTCCATAGCGACCCGATGCGACTATTGATACTATTGTTTTTCACCTTCCAGACTCCCTCTCCCCCGCAGCGACGCACATGCCCTATTGTCCGCCTCGCCCGGACCTCCGAGGAGAGCGCCTCGTGACCCCGCTCGGAGTGTGCGCCTGCTTTTCAGCATGTGTCCTCGTCAACACAATCCGCAGCCTCATTTTACAAGGCGGACGGAGGAGCAGGGATTGTTCGATGTAAGAGAATCTATCCTCTCAGCAGGAGAGACACCATTGTGCAATGTTGGAATGCACAATACACTGCTAGGGTTGCAGTGAGACTGCTCGGAGGCATTCAATGTAGGAAAATTAACTACTGCAGCACTGGCAGAAAAGCGCGTGGCCATGCTGCAAGGAACAAATGCAGCAGACCGCCAGTTTGATTGTGATGCTAGAAGGATGAGGGTGACGTCCCTGTGTTCACCCTACTTCTGCAGTGTTTGCACTTCTCAAAAATCTCTTGTGTATGGTGTTCAAAATTGTAGCTGTGGTAACTTTTGTCTTTTCTGCTGTTACCAAGGTCATAGGAGCTACTCTGGGAGGGCTTGGGCAGGCCTGGGGAGATCCGAGCATGGATTGAGCCAAAGGACGAGTCGAGCCTTGAATAGATTTAAATCAGGCAACAAATGTCATGGAGAATATCACAAGAGGGGCAGATTTACTAACACTTTGAGGCAGGTTTAAGTCACAGAAGTGGTGCAAAACGTTACAACATGTTGTTTCTGGATTTACTTTCCAATGCAAACACTCATTACATTGGAAAGTAGGTCTAGAGTAACACACAGCGGCACTTTGTGCTACTTTGTGTGAAGGGAGCATTTCATACGAGGTGGTACGTAAGCGTTCCTTTGCAACCACCCACAGATTTTCACACAAAGCATTAGCTACTAAAATGGCAGGCAGGTCTCGGTGTTTCATAGGACATACGTGAGCGTTCATTTGCAACCACCCATGGGTCTTTACGCAAATCACTACCTACTAAAATGGTAGGTAGGACTTCGCACCAACAATTAACACCTCCTCAAGGTAGGCGTACATTTTGAGAAAAGTTTTTTTTCTCAAAACTTTTCCAACTTTGCTTGCATGCTACACTGTAAACCACACATACAAAGTAAAACAAATGTAAAATTATGCCTAAACAAAGCATTTTGTAGTGGAAGGATATCATCAAAGACACATTGATGCGAGCATGTGTGCAGTGGATCAAGGCAGCCAAAGTGTGTCAGCAAAGGTGGAGAAACAAATAGCCCCATAACTTAGTAGCTATGGCACTGGTCTGCTCTCTCCCTTTTGTGCAAATGAAGGGCAGCCAATTTGATTTCTGCATTGCGTGAAAATGAGCAAATCTGCTCCTGACTTAAAAATTAAAAATATGTTTGAACATTTTCAGTGTAGCAATTAAGTGCATAAGAATATAACACTGAATAGAGTGACATTTATTAAAAGTCCTATTTTTTAAATATGAAATAATCAAGGATACCGTCCTGTCATGACTACTTTGCCACAAGTTACCAAAACGTGTCAGGTTTTCATGTTCTCTTTCTCTATGGCCTACATTATTCTTAAATGTGAAGCAAGGGTGTTTTATGTTAACTGTATATAAGTGAGGTGTTTGTAGGGTGCAGATCCTGATCCAAATTCCTTCAATGTGCTCTCAAGCTGGTTTATTAAAGAAAATGATATATAGTGAATGAAACCGATTGGCCCTACCTAGATCACACACTTTGGTCAAGTGGGTAAGCTGGTATTTAAGCCCGGGTTTCCTAGCTGTACATTGTGCAATTCGGAGAGTGTAGGGTTACATCATTAACTCCTCTATTACCTCAACATCCCCTGCCTCACACCATTCCTTACATAATGTGACATCATCCTTGTGCAACCAGTCAGACCACCACCTTCCAAGCTTTTTAAAATTTTCAGTGAACCTTGCCGAGGACATCCTTCATTTATTTATTTATTTATTTATTTATTATATAGTTTTGTATAGCGCGAACAAGACCCGTGGGTATCAGAGCGCTTAACATGAAATATGAAAAGGAAAAGGGTTAACATATATATGAGCAGCTAACAAGCAACCGCAGTGAGGTAGATGATATAAATATTCATAACACATGTTATGTTAGCGTAAGTAAATATGCTATGATTAAATTAATAACAACGACATGTATATATAACAACTATGAGGTAGTTCGGTATAGGTTCATGAAGGATGTTGTTCTCATGTTCAGTCAAAAACACCATTGCTATTAGCCTTTAGGTTATTCTTATATCATAGGATACATATTCCATTATAATATTGCAGAAGCCTCCCCTTATAAAGGTGTACATGTTCTGTACTAATGCAGTAGTATAACAGAGCCAAGATCACTGATCTTCATTAAGTAATGTATCTCTTCATCAGCAGGCTCTTCACTTCTCGTTTGAATGTTACCAGATTCTGGATCTTCCTGATGTTTGGGGGGAGTGAGTTCCATATTCTGGGGGCCGCTCCTGAAAACGCTCTGTCATAGGTTTTCTTCTTACGGAAGAGGGCTGGCCGTAATAGCAGCTCCCCCGCACTCCTAGCTGGTCGGTTGCCACCGGACAACTGAATTTTCTTTGCTAGATATCTTGGGGTGTTGTCATGTAAAGCTTTGTGTGTGATACATGCTATCTTCATTTTGATTCTTGCTTCGTATGGTAACCAGTTTAGTGCTTTCAAGTGCGGAGATATATGGTCATATTTCCTGGTTCCAGTGATGAGTCTCGCTGCAGCGTTAAGGCAAGCTTTCAATGGTGCTGTGGACATTTTTGGTAATCCAGCCAAGGTAGTGCAACCATATTCAATCCTCGAGATAACTAGGGATTGGATTGCCAATTTGAGGTCCGATTCTGTGATGTATGGTTTCAATTTTCTTAAGTAGTTCAAGTGAAATCGGGCACTTTTCGCCATTGTGTTAATGTGGGCTTTCATGTCTAGATTCTCATCTAAGGTGATTCCTAGAGATTTTGCTGAGTTGACGAGGGTTGGGGTGCAGTTTAGCGCGGTCATGATTTTCATCCATTCCTTTATTTCTGTATTGCTCCTTGGTGGAGAAATTAATAGGAACTCTGTTTTATGTGCATTCAGCTTCAGGTGGTTTGCAGTTAACCATTGAAGTGCCATTTTTAGTGTCTCATTCAATAATTCCAATTCTTTTATGGATCCCACCTTCAAGTATATTTGCGTGTCGTCCGCATACATGTGATAGGATATTTGAGATTTTTTGAGAGTTTCTGTGAGTGGTTCGACGTACAGGTTAAACAGATCTGGGGATAGGGTCGATCCTTGAGGGACTCCAATTGAGATAGGGCAAGGAGGTGAGATTGATTGGTTAACCAGGAAGCGCTGCTTTCTGTTCTGTAAAAAGGAATCGAACCATTTCAACACAATTCCCGATATTCCCATCCTGTCCCGTAGTCTGGTCAGCAATGCTTCATGATTTGCCGTATCAAATGCCGATGACAGGTCTAGGAGAATCAGTAAGCATGCTTGATTTTGGTCAAGGGCCTGTAATGCGTCATCAGTAATGTGGAGAATCGCTGTTTCCGTGCTGTGCCCTGCTCTGAATCCTGATTGGCATTCATCTAACAAGGAGAATTTGGTGATGTGTTGGCTCAGTTGATTCTGCACACATTTCTCAGTCTACTTGGCCAGTAAAGGGATGTTGGTCACTGGGCGAAAGTTATTTGGATCTGAGGCATCCGCTGTTGGTTTTTTGATTATGGGAACGACTTGACCTGTTTTTAGGCCGTCGGGAAGGATCCCTTGTGACAGTGATGCATTTATTATTTCGGTCCATATTGGAATCAGGATGTGATTGATTTCTTTTACGCATTTTGCAGGCAGAGGGTCTTGGTAGTGGTTGTTAGGTTTAATTCCTGAGAGCGTCTTGGCAATCATGTGTTGGTCGTACAGTTCGAATTTTTCCCAGCTCGCCTTGTTTTTTGCCATAGTGCAATCCGTTGTAGATTCGGCATTGATAGTAAATCCAGGTTCGTTGGGAAGGTTCAGCGCAGAGTTTCTAAGCTCTATTTCGAGTGCTTTGGCCTTTTCGATGAAAAATGTGGAAAATTCATCACAGCTTAGAGGTGTTTTTGAATTTTCTTGTACTGTTTTGGCTAGTTTGTTTGATTGCTCCTTTAGGATTTCAAATAGTTTTCGTGGTCTGTTTTTGGCATTATCCAGTTCTGCTCTTATAAAATCCTTTTTTGAGTCGATGATCTTTTTATTATATTGTTTCCTTATTTTTCTGAGAGCTTTCAGTTCAGGAGATGATGGGTGTTGCCTCCATTTTCGTTCTGCCATTCTCAGTTTGCGTCTATCTTCATTTAGTGCTTCGTTAAACCATGGGTTTTTCGTCTTCTCTGAGACTCGTTTCAATTTTAATGGCATGGTGTTATTAACGATATTTTCGACAGTTGCGATGTAGTGTTCCGTCAGCTCGTTAACTTTGTCCAGGTTGTTGGGTGGCTTTAGGTCTCTTTCACAACTTTCGACCAGAAGTTCCATATTTGCTTCTTTTGTGTCTCGAGTCCATTTTTTGGTCTTGAGAGGTTGTCTGGTCCTACCTTTTCTCGCTGTGGGTATCATGAATGTTATGGCGTGATGATCAGACCAGTCACATGGTGTTATGGAGTGGATTGTTGCAACTTTGTTTCTTGAGATAATCCAGTCTAACGTCGCTCCTTTAGAGTGTGTGGGTAGTGTGCACGCTTGAGTGAGGTTTAGTTCAGTGAGGAAACCTTTAAGCGTGTTGACCAGTTTGTCATTGCAATTCTCCCAGTGCAGGTTGAAGTCGCCTAGAAATATATTATTGGCAGTATTGTTAGAGTTGGCTGTTATGATCTCCATTAACTCTGCTATAAACTTTTCGTTATCTCCTGGTGGGTGGTAAAATGTATGCAAGTTGCAGCGTTGAATGTTATTTGATCTTATGTTAAGACCAAGATACTCACAGGATTCTAGCGGGTCGGCCTGAATTTGTTTAACCTCTATATCAGATCGATGAATACAGGCTATCCCTCCCCCTAGTTTTCCATGTCTATCCAGTCTCAAAACGTTGAATTGTGGTGGTACTAACAGATCCATGGTTGGGGATGAAGATTCCGTAAGCCAGGTTTCTGTAAGGATTGCCAGGTCGATGTCCTTGTTGAGGATGAGGTCCGCTATGTCCGATGCATGTTTGTTTGCAGATCGACAGTTGAGTAGTAGACAGGTTAGATGTTTTTCTTTTTTGCTAGCATTCCCGTTTTCGTCTTCGTTTGGTGTTAGCTGTATGTGCTGTAGGTTGTGGGGGTTGGATGTTCTATCGTTTTTTCTCGCTGTTCTGTTAGCGTCTAGTGGAACTGTTTTGATTCTCTCCTCTTCCTTGTAGTCCGATAGGTCATATGTTCGGATTAAGGCCAGTGTTTCCTCTTTGGATATTGATTTGGTCCTGTCTGGTCGGTTGTCTCTCTGTTTTAAACGCATGTCCGCCTCGTTACTCTTTCTATGCGAAGAGTGTACCAGATTTTGAATATCCGTGACTTTAGCTTGAATGTTCACCGTCATCTCTTCAATTTTTTCTATCGTCTGTATGGTATTAATGGTGGCTTGAGCTAGCTTGCTCACTAGTTTCTGAAGCTTACTAACGTTCTTCATGTTCTGGTGAGATTTCTTAGGGGCGGCAAATCTGTACATCCGCTCAACTCTTCTCCTTTTTGGAATGGTTCTTATTTGCGCTGCCATTATCTTTATCTTTTCTCTATGATTGTCCGTTCCAACTCTATTAGGTTTGTCGTTGGTGCTGGATATGTTCTGAGTTGCTAGGAGCATGTTTGAGGGTGAAAGTCTACAGGTCGCTGGTGTTGTACTAGCGCGTGGTAAAGGTATGATCACCTCACTTTGATTGTCGGTCCCAACTCTATTTAGTTTGTCGTTGGTGCTGGATATGTTCTGATTTGCTAGGAGCACGTTTGAGGGTGAACGTAACCCACTACATGTTTCTTTTTCTGCCTATCTTTAATTTCCACCTTTCCGGTCTTTCAGGTGTTGCTAGAGCACTCATGCATTGCTGGTTTTGTTTCTTTTTGCTTAGCATTGAGGAGTGCATGGGCCTGTTCAAACTTTCTTGACACCCGTGCGGGCACACATTATAAGCTATACTCAACATGCTGCAAATTGTTTTTTCTACAAAGCGTCTCTCTATAAATTATCATGACATTTCCTTTAACAGTGGTTATGAGTTTTCTTTTCTGTTTGACTTGAGATTGTCATAATAATTTTTTTACTCTTTGTTATCGCACCGAGGGGTGGCTATTTCGTTTTCAGTATGTCTTTGTGAGATTTATCAGATTGATATGAAGACATACTGCTTGGCTATATTCTCATTATGTAAAGAAAGGGACTTGGAGTAGATGATGAGGTAATATCTGGAAAACTTACTGGTAAACTTCATTATTCTGATACTTTCTCCCTTGTCCCAGTATATACAACCCGCCCTACCCACTATTCCTGGAATTGTGTTATGAGAGTGGGTGGTTTATAGGAGCCTGCCCAAAGTAAGGATCAGGGAAATAACAAAAGGTTTGGAAGGTGTTAGTCAAATTGGTTGCACGAAGGTGGTACCTCATTATGCAAGTACTAGGACAAGCGAAGAAGAACTGACGTAGTGAAGAATACCAGTAAGTAATCTAAACATTTCACACCAACGGTTAGTGCTTTCAGGGCCGGATTGGCCGTATCGGGCACCAGGCATTTTTCCCGGTGAGCTGGATGGGTGGGGCCAGTTTGTTACAATTACCTGGTTTTGCAGCGGGGTGGAATATCGGCCACCTATAACAAAAGCAGCAGCAGGAGTTGCAATTAAACACCGACGCTCCACCATCAAAGACTGGTAGTCTCTTACAAGAGTGCTTTGACCACAATTTTGAAAAATAGAGCATTCTGAATGGCCTCTGGAGTTTTCCTCCCAAATGGATCCCGGGGACTCCATGCCCCAAAAGCCAAATACTTTCTCATAGGGGAGAAGGGCCTCAAGGCCCCTCTTCCTGAACCTTAAAAGGACCCGGAGACCCCACCCCCCAGAGATGAAGTAAACTTAAAGGGGAGGGCCCCGCTCCCTGAGCCTCTTAAAGCCCCTGGGACCCCAATCCTCCGAGGCTATCTAACAGACTGTGTCCTGCGGAATCACCTCAATACACAGTAGTTTCTCTGTCCGCATCATTGCAGGCAGGGAAACATATGTTAGCTCCCTCCCGAAGGGAGCATTCATGCCTTCCCTGACAGCAGGAATGTGAGCAGGAAAGGCAAGTCTGCTCCTTCTCGGCAAAATATTTCAAAATTCTCCCACCGGGTGGGAGAAGACTTTTGTTTCTTTGCCCACAAATTCTTTGTTTCTGCCTGGCAGGAGCAATCATAATCAGCTGCTCCCATCGAGCAGGAACAATGCCGGTTCCCGCAATATGCAGGTAGGCAGTTGGGGACGCAGGGCCCTGGGCCTCCTCCTTGTGGCTCCAAATTACTGATTGGTGCGTGCCCCGGGTGGGTACCCGGGTACCCATCTATAATTACGGCAGGCCTTGGTGTCCCAGGCCACAATTGGGTCAGTGAGGTGAGGCTCCCCTCTCTTTTATTATTACAATCAGCCACGGGGAGGCTGTCCCCAGAGTCCATTTGGCTTGGGGATGGAGGCCACATCCACTTCCCCTTCTTTAAATGTTATTTGTCCCTGGGGATGGGGTCCTCAGGGCCCTTTAAGGCTTGAGACAAGAAAATGTAGTCTCTCCAGTTTCCATTGTGTATCAAGAAACCATCAGGTACCGTCACCGTAAACAACAGTGTGGTCAAGAGCGAGTTCTGCAAATTGGCATCTAGCTAGACAAGACTACATTTTCTTGTCTCATGGATCGGGACTTTGATAAATTATTGGAAATATGATAAATATATATACTTATCATTAATTTAAATTTTGCTGTTAATCTTTGAACATTGTGAAATATTAGCCCTGAAGAAGTCTGTGGCTTACACCACAAAGAGACTAAACACGTGTTGGCAGCTAGGACTGTTCTTGGAGATGGTTTAAAGAAATAAAAGAAGACTAAGAAGACTTTTTTTGTGTTGATTCATTAAGAACTTTAACCGATTACTGTGGAATATGCTCAGGATATATCCTCTTTCTTTTGTCTAAATGGTGTAGAGTTTGCCAACACCTTCTGGTATATGGTGGGTGGCCGTTACCATATCCTTGGAGCAATCAGATTTTTGAATTTTGATTATGTCACAACTCCGCACAATTGATACCCAGCCTTCCGTTCCTTGTAGTATTGCTAAAGTAATGTTATTGTTAGGTGAAAAATTCAGCGATAACGTAAAGTTTTGAACAAAATAAAAACACAAAAATTCACCAGTTATAGTTACAGTTACCTCAACTAAGTATAACTTGTGCCCTAAGATAACTATAACTCACACCCTCACCATGGACTGCTATTTATTCCACATATTACATCACTCATGACATCTGGTAAAATACCTTTGCAAATAAGAAATGAAAGTAAACTTACACAAAAGTGAATGCCTACCTTCGTGAATTTGGCCATGTAACTTTAAAACTAATGAAACCATTTAGATCTACTAAAAAGGACCCTGTAGACCCCATAATCTATATTGCTGTCAAATTATACATACATCTGCTCAGTCATTTTCATGCTATGTTTGCTTAAACATTTCTCTACAACACGCCACTCCACTCTATTGTACCAACACACTGCTCCTCTCTCCGACACGTCACTCCATTCTAAGGCACTACACCCTGCTCTACAATAGTCCACTGAACTCTATGACACTCCACGCCACTCCACACTAGACATGCCACTGGACTCTATGACACCCCACTCTACTGTATTAGACACCTCTCTAACCTATGACATGCCACTCTACTCCACAACATGCCACTACACTCTACAACATTCCATGACACTCCACACCACCCCACACTATGATAGAGCACTCCACTCTATGACATGCCACTCCATTCTACTACACGCCATTCCACTTCACAATATACAAAACTGAAGACATAAACCTTTCACCATGAATGTAGAAGAATACTACCTTCCTGGTATGAAGAACATTTGCTTGACCCAATGACCACCCAAAGGTTACTTTTTGCCTTCTCTATCCCTCCGCTATCCTTCTCAATCCAAATAACTGACTAACATATCCACCACTCAAATTACTTTCATATTTTTACTATACTAATTCAACATTAATCCTTTATGGGTTTGGAAGTAGCGTGCTACTCGCCGAAAAAGTGATTTAATACCCCATCAAGGGTAGCAAGCGCTATATAAATGCAAACCTTTATACCTCTTCTAACCCTACACTATCCTTCTCAATCCAAATAACTGCCTAACATATCCATCACTCAAATTACTTTCATATTTCACTATACTAATTCACCACTAACACTGTATGAGTTCCAGAGTAGCATGCTATTCTCTGAAAAAGCACTTCAACACCCCATCAGGGGTAGCAAGTGCTATATAAATGCAAACTTTTTTTCCCTTCTCTATCCCTCCACAATCCTTCTCAATCCAAATAACTGACTACCAATTCCATCACTCAAATCACTTTCATATTTCACTATACTAATTCACCTAATAATACTTTATGGGTTTCGGAGTAGCGTGCTACTCGCGGGAAAAGCACTTCAATGCCTCGTCAGGGGTAGTCAGCACTATATAAATGCAATTACATTATAATACATGCCACTCCACTCTACACTACCCCATTCTACTCCACTATATGACACTCTACTCCACCCTATGACACTGTACACTCCTCAACTCTACAACATTTTACACCGGTCTATGTGACTCTGCAACATTTTACTACATTCTGCGCCACTCAATGGCTCTGTACATCACTCTAAAACACTGTAAACCACTCCCTCTGTGCCACTCCACACCACCTTATTTCACATGAGTCTATTACACACTACTACACTTCACTCCACTGTACTAACCTACTCCACTCTATACCACACCACTCTACACCACTGTATGCCACTCCATTCAATGGCAAGCTGTGCAACTCCACTCTAACACACTGTACAACACTCCACTCTATGCCACTTCACTCTCCAACATTCTTTTCAACTCTATGCAATTCCACTTTACTCTACTCCACTTTATGACACTATAAGACACTACTCCACTGTACAACACTCCACTTCACTCTACGACATGCAACTCCTCTATATGACATTCCACCTCACTCTATGACACTCCACGCCACTCCACTCTAGATCATGCCAGTGTTTGAGATGCCAAATCTCTCTAGGACACATGATTTTACTCAGTACCACTCCACTCAACTCTTTATATCTCCACTCCACTTTATGACACAATACTCTACACACTCTATGACACGCTACTCCACAGTTTGACACACCACTCGCTCTACTACATGCTACTCCACTCTACAACATGTCACTCAACTCTACTCCACTCCACTCCACTTTATGCCGCTGAATGACACTCTACGCCACTCTTTGACACTCTACGCTCATCTATTCTACAAGACTGTATTTTACTGTAGGCCATTCTGTGAAACTGTACTCCACGCTCTGCCACTCAGCGACACATTTCTCCACTCTACAAGACTCTATGCAGCTCCCTGTATGCCACTTTACTCCACTCTACACTATGACACACTACTGAACTATATCCCTCTGTATTACACTACTCCACTCCACTCGCTGATAGTCTATGCCGCTCCACTCTAATACACTGCACAAGGCGCCACTCCACTCTAAGTCACGCCACTCTACAACACTCTTCTCTACTCTATACCCCTCCATTGTACATCACTCTACTCCACTGTACGACACTTAACAGCACTCCAGTCTATGACACTCCACTCTAAGATACGCCACTCCACTTTACGTCATTCTACCCTATGGCATGCCACTCAACTGTACACCACTTCCATCTACACCCCTCTAATGTAAGTCACTCCACTGGACAACACTCCACCTTGCAGAGCAACACTCTATGCCACTACACTGTATGCCACAGCACTCTATGCCATGAAACTGTGCACCACGGCACTCGAGAACACAACAATGTATGACATTCCACTTTACACCACTCAACTGTATGCCACTCCACCGTACGCCATTTAACGTGCCACTCCAACATATCACACGCTGTATAACACTCCACTTCACCCTATGACACTCCATGACAGTGCACTCTACGACCCTTCACTGTGTGACACACCACTCCACTCTACTACATGCCACTCCACTCTACAGCAGTCCACTTTATGCACCTCCAGTCCAAGACACTTACCGAAACTCCATTCTATAACACACCACTCTCGTCTACTCTAATACCCCTGACTACATTCTATGCCACTACAATCTACTCTACAACACACCACCCCACTGTAGACCACTCAACTTTACCCTACTCCAGTCTATGGCTCTCCATTTTACGCCATTAAAATCTACACCTCTCTACTGTACACTATGACACTGTAAGCAACAACACTTCACTCTACGGCACTCTACTCTATGCCCCATGTTAGAACTGGGGGTCTCTAATTGGCAGAGGTAAGTACCTTGGACCAAGTAGGGACCCTTACTTCTAGTCAGGGTAAAGGGATACACACTGTAGATAACCCCTGCTCACCCCCTAGGTAGCTTGGCACGAGCAGACAGGCTTATCCCCAAGGCAATGTGTATAATATTTGCACTTAACACACACAATAACTTCAGTATACACCACAAACTGACACCACACAGGTAAGTATATCAAAAATATATCTTTATCTAGTTTTAGGCAGATTAAACCAATGGCAATATAGGTACAACTCAATTAACTCTTCTTGAGGCTTTGCACTGGGTTAGGAAGCTATCTGTGCTATCGCAGTTCAGTCTCAGTCTTTTAAAATAGTAGGAAGGGAAAGATATCAGTAGGAGCTGTGAGTACTTTAAAAATAGCCGAATGCCGTATCTTTAGCGCTGTTCTGAGGCGCCGGTACCATGTTCACAGAGAAAAGTCTCCCCACATAGGAAAGGCCTTCCCGCGGCCTCGGCCGGTCCCATTAGCTCTCCGCCCGCTCTCGACAATCCAACGAGCGGCGGGGAGCCAGAATGCGACTTTAGGGCTGGGACGGCCGCTCGGGGACGAGGCACACACCCACGGATCCCTCGGCGAGGACGGGTCTTCTCACGGACTCGAGCGCGGCTCCTTCACACCGCCCAATCAGTGCGCGGCCCTTCAGGCGAGCCCCTCATGACGTGGAGACTCCTCACGGTGATAGCCACTCGCAGCGCGGCTTCTCTGGACGAGCCCCTCGTGATGGACCAATGGGAGCGCGAACCTGGCGATGACGCGGCGGCCCGGGGACCAATCCCAGCGCGGCCCTGCCGGACCAGGCTTCAGAGTTGCTGAGGGGGCTCGTTCGCTTTGAGCCAATCAGGGCGCAGCTCCTTCGATTTCTTCTCCGCGGCCCCGGCAGAGTCCGGCGAAACTTCAGGAAATTTCAGGCTCCGGGCAGCGGCGGTTTTAGAGCACAGGTCGTGAACAGACCGCCCACAAGGCCACCAGATCGTTTGGGGTGATTCTTTACGCAGGGAGGCACCACGATCCTCCGGTCACCCTCAAGAATGTGCCGATGAGCACATCGATCTTCTCCCACAGCCAGCAGTTAGAAACACGCACTGAGGGCAAAACACAGCACGATCTTCACAGCGTTTTGGGAATGCTTGGGAACCTTTTTAAGTTCAGTAATTTGTTTTATTGAAAAAAAAAGATATATATTACTAACCCTGGGTTCCAGGCCAGCTCTTCTCAGGCCCTTGGAGATTCGTTTGCAGACACAGCACACAGCAAAGTCTTAAGGTCCAGCAGGCAGGGGTCACAGCACACAGCAAAGTCCCCTTCTTCTCTCCTTCAGATGAACAGCAAAACAGGTCAGCCCCAGAGCACACAGCAAGGGCAGTCTTCCTCAGTTTCTTCAGCGGTCCTTCTTCTGGCAGAGGTTCCTCTTGATTGTAGAATCTAAAAATCTGTTGTCAGGGGTGCTTCTCTTATACCCCTAAAAGTCTTTGAAGTCTTTGTGCACGTGGGCCCTGAGCCCGGTGTAAACCAGTTCTGGGTGTTGTTGGAGTACTTGGGCTTCCTGGCTTCTTCCTTTCTTTCAGAGTGAGGGGCAGGGTCATCAGCCGCCCAGCAGGAGGTGGAGTCAGCATTGTGGCAGGCAGGCACAGCACTATTCACTCCCAGGTGCTATCTCCTCCCACCACTCTAGTTGCAGATGCAGTCATTCAACCAAGGGCTGACTCAGACAACCTCCTGGGGGCTCCACAGCCCCTGTCACCCTCAAACCAGACAGTCAATCCACAAGCAGGCCCAGGCACACAGAAAGGTAAGACAAGAGAACAGCCACTTTCTAAAAGTACTGTTCTCAAACACAGAATTTAAAAACAACCTTTCCTAAAAGATGTGTTATTAAATTCTGAGTTCAGGGATATCAATCACTTATGTCCCATCTTGTTCCTGTGGGAAGATAGGCAGGTATCCATTGGGACCAGTCTCCCCAGGTTAGTCTATAGAGAAAGATAACCTTGCAGCAGTGATCACACAAAATGGCTGCTGTTCACTACCAGAGCATGTTACCTGCACTAGTACATGTTGTACCTTTCATATACACTGCACCCTTCCCAAGGGGGTACCTTGAGCCTTCCATAGGGATGACCAATGTGTACACAAAGGGAAGGGTTAGGCCTAGCCAGTGGGGACACTGACCAGGAGGACATGGCAGTTCACTGACTGCACACAGGCACTGCGGTGGCAGGCCTGAGACACCATTTTAGGGCTGCTCATGTGGGTGGCACAATCAGTGCTGCAGGCCCACTAGTAGCATCTGTCATCACCAGCCCTGGCACACCCATTGCACTTTACTAGGGACTTCGTGGTGATACAAATATGCCAATCAGGTACATCCAATCAATATGATAATTTCCATAGGGAGCACTTACACTCTGGCACTGATCAGCAGTGGCAGAGTGTCCAAAGCATCTAAACCAGCAAAAACGATATCCAGCACAGCATCAAAAATACAGGAGGCAGAGGCAAAAAGATAGGGGAAAACCACGCCAAGGGTGTCAGGTCTAACACGTGTCCCCTCCAGCTGAAAGTGGGGAGAACTACCCACCCTCTTGGGAGTTCTCTTCACTAAGGCGGAAGAATCTGCACAGACCATCAGCGTTGGCGTGTTCTGTACCAGGGCGGTGTTCCACCGTAAAATCCATTCCCTGTAGGGAGATGGACCACCTCAACAGTTTTGGGTTCTCACCCCTCATCTGCATTAACCATCTGAGGGGCCTGTGGTCAGTCTGAACACGGAAGTGAGTTCCAAACAGGTAGGGCCTCAGCTTCTTCAGAGCCCAGACCACAGCAAAAGCTTGCCTTTCAATCGCACTTCATCTCTGTTCACTGGGGAGTAGCCTCCTACTAATGAAAGCTACAGGTTGGTCTCCGCCCTCGTCGTTGATCTGTGAGAGTACTGCTCCCACGCCTTGCTCTGAAGCGTCTGTCTGCACTATGAACTCACTGGAAAAGTCAGGTGCCTTAAGCCCCGTTGCTGTGCATATGGCAGTTTTCAGGGCATCAACTGCAGTTTGACAGGCCTCGGTCCAATTCACTTTCCTGGGCTGATTTCTAGAGGTTAGTTCTGTCAAAGGGGCAACAATGGTGCCATATCCCTTGACGAACCATATGTAATACCCAGTGAGGCCTAGGAAGGCTCTCACCTCTGTCTGGGTCTTGGGGGGTTCCCAAGCCAGAATGGTATCAATCTTTGCCTGTAGGGGCGCCACCTGGCCGCTCCCCACCTGGTGTCCCAAGTACACTACTGATCCCTGCCCTATCTGGCACTTACTGGCCTTGATAGTGAGGCCTGCCTTTTGCAGGGCCTTCAACACTTCACAGAGGTGTTACAGGTGTTCCTCCCAAGTGGAGCTGAACACAGCAATGTAATCCAGGTATGCGGCGCTGAATTGCTCCAGCCCGGCCAGTACCTGGTTGACCAGTCTCTGGAATGTGGCAGAGGCATTTTTAACCCAAAGGGCATGACGCGGAACTGGAAGTGCCCCTCTGGCATTGAAAATGCTGACCTCTCATTGGCCCCCTCAGTTAAGGCAATCTGTCAGTACCCTGAAGTCAAATCAAAGGTGCTGAGGTACTGAGCAGCTCCCAACCGATCCACGAGCTCATCAGCTCTGGGGATGGGGTGTGCGTCAGTCTTGGTGACCACATTGAGCCCACGGTAGTCCACGCAGAACCGGAGTCTCTGGGGGGCCACCGGGCATAGCAGCTTTCTTAGGCACTAAGACCACTGGGCTAGCCCAGGGGCTGCTGGAGGGCTTAATTACCCCTAGCGCCAACATCTTGGAAACTTCTTCCTTGATGCTGGCTCTGACCTTGTCAGCCACCCTGTAAATTGTTTGCTTCACAGGCAGACAATCTCCAGTGTCCACATCGTGGACACACCAGTTGGTGACACCTGGGGTCAGGGAGAACAGGGAGGCAAACTGACCCAAGACCTGGCGACAGTCCCTCTGCTGCTCTGGGGTCAGGGTGGGCGAGAGGACCACACCATCCACTGACCCGTCCTGCTCCTTGGCTGCCAGGAGGTCAGGGAGAGGATCACTATCCTCTTCCCCTCCAGCATCTGTAGCCATGAGCATAGTCACTTCAGACCTCTCAAAGTGGGGTTTGAGGCGGTTCACGTGCAACACTCTCAGGGGCTGCCTGGGAGTCTTCATGTTAACCAGGTAGGTAACTTCGCTCTTGCGCTCTACCACCTCATATGGCCCGGTCCACTTGTCACGGAGCGAGCAAGGCTCCACCGGCGCCATTACCCACACTTTCTGACCAGGGTGGAACTCAACCAGAGTGGTATTCTGGTCGTACCATCTTTTCATTTCCTCCTGGCTAGCCTCCAGGTTCTCTTGAGCGAGCTTCCTGAAGCGCTTTGTCTGGTTGCAGATGGCCAGCACATAGCTGAACACATCCTGGGGGGTTTTCCCACGGGACTTCTCCCCCCCTCCTTCATCAGTGTGCGAGGTCCTCTAACAGGGTGGCCATACAGCAATTCAAAGGGACTGAACCCTAAGGACTTCTGAGGTACCTCCCTGTAGGCAAACAACAGGCATGGTAACAAGACGTCCCACTTCCATCTCATGGGTTCTTCTAGGCCCATAATTATACCTTTTAGGGTGCGGTTGAACCTTTCAACCAACTCATTTCCTTGAGGGTGGTAAGGAAGGAGTGGTGAACTTGTATGTCACCTCACACTCCTCCCACAGAGACTTCATGTACCTAGAGATAAAGTTGGTACTCCGGTCGGAGACCACCTCTCTGGGGAACCCCACTCGGGAAAAGATCCCCCTTAAGGCACGGCCCACCACGGGGGCTGTGACTGTCCTGAGAGGGACTGCTTCCGGGTACCGGGTGGCATGGTCCACCAAGACCAGGATAAACCTGTTGCCTAAGGCTGTCTTGGGGTCCAGGGGCTCCACGATGTCGATGCCCACCCGCTCAAAAGGGGTGCTCACCACAGGAAAGGGTTGGAGGCGTGCCAGGCACTTCCCTGGCCTGACATGTTTGGCAAGACCTACAAAAGGCACCGACGTGCTTCTTCATCTGAGGCCAGTAAAAGTGGGTGACAAGCCTGTGATAGGTCTTGTCTTGCCCCAGATGTCCTGCGAGAGGCACGTCATGAGCCAGACCCATTAGGAAGTTCCTGAAGCGCTCGGGTACCACCAGCACACGGGCTGCACCGGGCTCAGCGAACTTAGGCTTACTATAAAGTAAGTCATCTTCCCAGTAAACAAAATGCTCCTTGGACCCTAGACCTGCTGCCTGATCTGCAGCCTGCTGCCGCACACCAATGAGGGAAGGGCATTCCTTCTGCGCTTGGCAGAACTCCTCCCTGGAGGGACCACCCTCTTGCTGCCAATGGGTCAGCTCAGGTAATTCCCCCAGTTCGGCCACCCGCTCCCCTGTAGGTTCCAGGGCATCCCCCTCAGGTTCTGCTTCTTCCTGGACCGTGGGAACGGCGGGGGCTGGTTTCCCACGCCCTCTGCCTCTTCCTCTCCTGGCAGGTCCCTGGGCCATTGTTCCAGGCTCCAGTTCTGCTGAATCACCCCTACTAGCTGCCATAGCACGTGTGGTCACACAGATCCACGCAGGCAAGCCCAACATCTCCAAATGAGTTCTGTGCTCTACATCCTTCCATGGATAACTCTCCAGGTCGTTACCTAACAGACAGTCTGCAGGCAAGGCATCACTGACAACAACTTCCAAAAGACCAGAGACTCCCCCTCTTCAAAAGGAACACGTGCCAACTTGCAGAGGTGCACTGAACTGTCAGCTGCCACCACAGGACGGAGTACATTGGGAATGATCTGCTCTTCAGACACCCACTGACACCTCACAGATGTCACGCTGGCCCCTGTGTCTCTCAGAGCCTCTATCTCCTTTCCATTGATGGTCACCTTCTGCCCGTATTTTTTAGTGTTAAGGGGCAGCAAGGTTTCCTGTACCATCTCTTGGTCTCCTAAAGGGACAAGGGTCATCACTGCTAACCCCTCCTCCCCACTGGAAATCAAATCCCCTCCCAAAGCTACACTCGCTAACCCTGGGGCTGGAGCACCAGTGGGTGCTGGAGGTTTGTTGGGACATTTAGGGGCAATGTGCCCCACTTCTCTACATGCATAGCAAGTAGGCTGAGTTATGTTGTCCTGTCTGCCCTTAGGGGGCCAAGACTTCTTAGGCTTGGGGGGTTGGGACTCCTTCTCCTGGGAACTATTTTGGGGCCCTTTAGAGAACTCCTTACGGTTACCCTTGTCCTCCCCACCCTTCTGCTGGGGAACCTGTCCACCCTTGGCTGGGGTACTTACCACCCCCTTGTGGACCCTGGTGCTAATCCAGCGGTCCGCCTCCTTAGCAAGCTCACTGGGGTCAGTTAACTTGCTATCTAAAAGATGCTGGCGCAGCTCTGGAACACATAGACTACTCAAGTGCTCCCAACTAATCAAGTGACACAACCCCACATAATCAGTTACCTTGCTGCCCTTTATCCAACCTTCCAGTGCACCCGTGTACATACTCACACACTCCACCCAGGTACTAGAATCAAGTTTCCTGAAGTTCCTAAACTTCTGGCGGTACTGTTCTGGAGTAAGCCCATACCTGAGGCATAAAGCCTCCTTCATAGCGGGGTAGGGTATGGTACCTGCTGCTTCTAAGGGTGCCAAGACATCCCTCCCAGAGGCCTCAAAATGTTTCCACAAACCTGCCCCCCAACTCTTCTCAGGCACTTCATTCATCTTCAAGGCAAGCTCATAGGATCTAAACCATGCATAGATATCCTCTTCCCTCTGATAATTCTGCACCAAATCTTTGGGTATGTACACCTTACCCGCCTGCACTGGCTGTGTGCTGCCACCATTGGAACTGGACTCTGCCTGTTTGGATTTAAGGTCCAGTTCCCTTAGACTCAACTCATGAGCCCACTGAAGTTTCTTCTCTTCCAAAGCAAGAGCTTTCCTGCTCTCCTTCGCCCTTTTCTCAGTGTCAAGGCGTAGTTTCCTCTCTTCTGCCTGGGCCTTGAGTTTAAAAAGCTCTAACTCATGGGCCCTGATCCTCTGATTCTCCTCCAGCTCCTCTGGAGGAAGACCCCTACTGGAATGGGCGCTGCCAGCCCTAGAAGCTGGCCTATTCACGGGTAAATCCTGGGATAAAAACCCATTCTCCAGTGCATCCGCCTCTCCAGTAGCATCCTCTGGCGCAACTCGTTTGGCCTCCCACCAGGCCCTTAGAGCTTTCTGTAGCTCTTCCTTGTTTGCGCTGCCCTCCTGGGACATCCAAGCTTTTTGCAGAATTGTTTCAAGAGCTCCTTCTTGTATGTGAGCAAATCCTGAATCTCAGATTCCACTTCCACCTCTTCACCTACTTCCTTCTGGGACATGTGGCTTCCTAGGCTTTCCAAAAATAGGATTCAAAACATTTAGGCGCAGTGTGTGGCTGCGCTAAACAAGACTAGTGGTGTACACAAAATCACTGCAGGTCAAGTGCAAATACTAGTTCAAAATCCTCACCGCTGTCCAACAATGTTAGAACTGGGGGTCTCTAATTGGCAGAGGTAAGTACCTTGGACCAAGTAGGGACCCTTACTTCTAGTCAGTGTAAAGGGATACACACTGTAGATAACCCCTGCTCACCCCCTAGGTAGCTTGGCACGAGCAGACAGGCTTATCCCCAAGGCAATGTGTATAATATTTGCACTTAACACACAATATAACTTCAGGATACACCACAAACTGACACCACACAGGTAAGTATATCAAAAATATATCTTTATCTAGTTTTAGGCAGATTAAACCAATGGCAATATAGGTATAACTCAATTAACTCTTCTTGAGGCTTTGCACTGGGTTAGGAAGCTATCTGTGCTATCGCAGTTCAGTCTCAGTCTTTTAAAATAGTAGGAAGGGAAAGATATCAGTAGGAGCTGCGAGTACTTTAAAAATAGCCGAATGTCGTATCTTTAGCGCTGTTCTGAGGCGCCGGTACCGTGTTACACAAAGAAAAGTCTCCCCACATAGGAGAGGCCTTCCCGCGGCCTCGGCCGGTCCTGTTAGCTCTCCGCCCGCTCTCGACAATCCAACGAGCGGCGGGGAGCCAGAATGCGACTTTAGGGCTGGGATGGCCGCTCGGGGATGAGGCACACACCCACGGATCCCTCGGCGAGGACGGGTCTTCTCACGGACTCGAGCGCGCCTCCTTCACACCGCCCAGTCAGTGCACGGCCCTTCAGGCGAGCCCCTCGTGACGTGGAGACTCCTCGCGGTGATAGCCACTCGCAGCGCGGCTTCTCTAGACGAGCCCCTCGTGATGGACCAATTGTAGCGCAAACCTGGCGATGACGCGGCTGCCCGGGGACCAATCCCAGCGCGGCGCCGCCGGACCAGGCTTCAGAGTTGCTGAGGGGGCTCGTTCGCTTCGAGCCAATCAGGGCGCAACTCCTTCGATTTCTTCTCCGCGGCCCCGGCAGAGTCCGGCGAAACTTCATGCAATTTCAGGCCCCGGGCAGCGGCGGTGCTGGGCGGCCTGGCGGTTTTAGAGCGCAGGTCGTGAACAGACGGCCCACAAGGCCACCAGATCTTTTGGGGTGATTCTTTACGCAGGGAGGCACCACGATCCTCCGGTCACCCTCAAGCATGTGCCGATGAGCACATCGATCTTCTCCCGCGGCCAGCAGTTAGAAACACGCACTGAGGGCAAAACACAGCACGATCTTCACAGCGTTTTGGGAATGCTTGGGAACCTTTTAACCCTGTGGTCCAGGACAGGAGGCCAGCTCTACTCAGGCCCTTGGAGATTCGTTTGCAGACACAGCACACAGCAAAGTCTTAAGGTCAAGCAGGCAGGGGTCACAGCACACAGCAAAGTCCCCTTCTTCTCTCCTTCAGATGAACAGCAAAACAGGTCAGCCTCAGAGCACACAGCAAAGGCAGTCTTCCTCAGTTTCTTCAGCGGTCATTCTTCTGGCAGAGGTTCCTCTTGATTGTAGAATTTAAAAATCTGTTGTCAGGGGTCCTTCCCTTATACCCCTAAATGTCTTTGAAGTCTTTGTGCAAGTGGGCCCTGAGCCCGGTATAAACCAGTTCTGGGTGTTGCTGGAGTACTTGGGCTTCCTGGCTTCTTCCTTTCTTTCAGAGTGAGGGGCAGGGTCGTCAGTCGCCCAGCAGGAGGTGGAGACAAGCATTGTGGCAGGCAGGCACAGCCCTATTCACTCCCAGGTGCTATCTCCTCCCACCACTGCAGTCATTCAACCAAGGGCTGACTCAGAAAACCTCCTGGGGGCTCCCCAGCCCCTGTCACACTCAAACCAGACAGTCAATCCACAAGCAGGCCCAGGCACACAGAAAGTTTAGACAAGAGAACAGCCACTTTCTAAAAGTACTGTTCTCAAACACAGAATTAAAAAAAAAACCTTTCCTAAAAGATGTGTTATTAAATTCTGAGTTCAGGGATATCAATCACCTATGTCCCATCTTGTTCCTGTGGGGAGATAGGCTGGTATCCATTGGGACCAGCCTCCCCCATGTTAGTCTATGGAGCAAGATAACCTTGCAGCAGTGATCACACAAAATGGCTGCTGTTCACTACCAGAGCATGTTACCTGCACTAGTACATGCTCTACCTTTCATATACACTGCACCCTGCCCAAGGGGGTACCTTGAGCCTTCCATAGGGGTGACCAATGTGTACACAAAGGGAAGGGTTAGGCCTAGCCAGTGGGGACACTGACCAGGAGGACATGGCAGTTCACTGACTGCACACAGGCACTGCGGTGGCAGGCCTGAGACACCATTTTAGGGCTACTCATGTGGGTGGCACAATCAGTGCTGCAGGCCCACTAGTAGCATCTGTCATCACCAGCCCTGGCACACCCAGTGCACTTTACTAGGGACTTCGTGGTGATACAAATATGCTAATCAGGTACATCCAATCAATATGCTAATTTACATAGGGAGCACTTACACTCTGGCACTGATTAGCAGAGGCAGAGTGTCCAAAGCATCTAAACCAGCAAAAACAAAATCCAGCACAGCATCAAAAATACAGGAGGCAGAGGCAAAAATATAGGGGAAACCATGCCAAGGGTGTCAGGTCTAACACCCCCCCCCACTCTAAGACTCTGTACACAACTCGCTCTATTCTACTGCACGCCACTGTACGCCACTCTACTGTGTGATACACTACTCCACTCTACTTTACTACTCCACTCTACACTACCCCACTCTAACATACTGTACAACGTGCCTTTCTATGAAACAGCACTCCACTCTACTCCACTCTATGCCATTCCACTCTATGACACTCTACTCTACAACACTCTCCTCCACTCTATGCCAATCTACTGCACTCTATGACACTGTACACAATGTTGCTCTATGACACATCACTCACTCTACTGTACAATATGCCACTCCATTCTACACCACTGCACTCTACAACACTCTATTCCACTCAATGTTCCTACACTCACACTACTTTACTCAACTCTTCGACACTGTATGACACTTCCACCCCACTCCACTCCACTCCACTCTACAACATGCAACTCCACTCCATGGCAAGTCACTCTATTGTACTGCACAAACCCTCCACTATACGGAACTCCACTCCACTCTACGACACTCACTGTCACTCCACTGTATGACACACCACTCCACTCTAGGACATGGCACTACACTGTATGACACTCCACTGTATGCCCCTCCAGCCTAAAACATACCACTCCGTCTATGCCACTTCCCTCTACTTTATGCCACTCTACTGTACTCCACTCTACCCTATGGCACACTACTGCACTCTATGATACTGTACCCCACTATACAACACTCTACACAACCATCTGTAAGCCACTTCATGCCACTTTACTCCAATGTACTCTATGACACACTACTCAACTCTACTCTGCTCTACTCCACAACTCCACTCTATGCCACTGCACTGTGCCTCACTGTAGAACATGTCACTGTATTGCATACAACTTCACTCCACTTCAGTCCTCTGTACTCCACAAGATGCCACTTCACAAGATGTCTCTCTACTCTACAATGCTTCAGTCCATTTGATCCCCTCCACTCTATGCCATTCTACTCCACTGTACCATACTTTATTCCACTTTACGATACTCCAGGCAACTTCACTCTATGAGATACCACTCCTCTATGTGACATGGCACTACATCATACACTACTAAACTCTAGGTCCCTCCACTGTACTCTAAGACACACACTCTGCAGTTTGCCACTCCATCCAACTTTACAACACACCACTCCAATGTATGACACTCCACTTCACTCTACAACACACCACACCACACCACTGCACTCTATAATACTTTACTCCACTATATGGCACTCCACACCACTCCACTCTGCGATACTCCACTCTAAGCCATTCCACTCTACCGCACGCCACTCAACTGTACTCCACTCCACTGTATGGCACTCCACTCTGAGGACCACATTATAATACACTGTAGAACATGGCACTCTATGATACGCCACTTTACTGTACTCCACAAGATGCCACTCCACTCTATCCCACTCAACTCTACAGTACTCTACTCAACTCTAGATCCTCCGCTCTATAGCAATCTACTTCACCGTATGACATTTTATGGAACGCATCTCTATGACACTTCACTCCACTTTACTATGCAAGACGCCACTGCACTCTTCAACACTCTACTTCACTCTAGACTCCTACGCACTATGCCAATCTACTCCACTCTATGACAATGTATGACACATCACTCCACTCCACTCTATGACATGGCACTCCACTCTAGGACACCTCACTCCACTGCACGGCACACTGCTTCACTCTATAACCCTACACCTCACTATAAGATGCTCTATGCGCTTCAGTCTACAAGATGCTTGTCCACTGTATAACATACCACCACACTTGAAGCCCCTCCACTCCAAAACACTCTATGTGATGCCACTCTATGATACAGCACTCCACTGTACTCTTCAACATGCCATTCCACCGTACGCCACTCTACTGTATGGCACACTATTCTACTGTACAACATGCTACTGCACTGTATGACACTACACTCAATGACATACCATACCACTACACTCTATGGCACTTTGCCTCCACTATACGGTATGCCACTTCACACTACTTCCACTCAACTCTACTCTACGCTTCAACACTCTACTGTACAACACTCTACTCCACTGTACTCTGCGAAACTCTAGTTAATGACACTCCACTCGATGACATTCAACTCTACAATTTGAATCACATTTTTATATTAAATAAAAATCATTGAAATTCTATGAAAAAAACAAAGGTTAAAGGTTAGTTGTAGTTAGGAAAGCTTTGTAAATTCTTTCTGTACAAACCCAATTTAAGCTACACAAGCATTAGAAATTCTAATTTTATAGTTGCAACTTAAATTTATAATTTACTTTTTAAACACAAACACAAATTAAACTACACAAACATTAGAAATTCTTAAGTTATATTTAAAGAAATTACATTTATAATTTACGCACCACCTCCAAATGACTATTACTTACGCACAGTGTTGTCAACTCACCAGACAAACTACATTAACTGTAACTCGGCACTCTAGCATGCACAGTGTTATAGCAAATGAGGTCATGATGTCATTTGAGATGTCATAAGTATTATAATGAATAGTATGATATCACATGGTATAAGTGATATAATATGAAAGGGTATAAGCAGTGTATCGTAAAGGCGAGAGTTATAGTTAATGTAGTATGGCTAGCGACTTGACAGCACTGTGTACAGAGGCGCGCAAGTCATAGTAATTTGAAGTTGGTGCATAAATTATAAATTTAAGTTATAACTATAACTTTAGAATTTCTAATATTTGTATATTTAAGTTGGGTTTGTGTGGAATCAGTTAATTAGGCAATTATAGCTAAATAGTAGGTTTATATTTTTCCTACCTATTACCATGTTATTAAAGTGGTAATAGGTAAAGAAAATTATTTATATGTTTCTATATATTATAAACAAAAGTTTATGGGATGCCAGTGTTAGAGAGGAAACAAGGGGTTTATTTAATCCTATTCCTCGTTCCTAAGGCAGACGGAATGGCTACACTCCAAGAAGTGATTACAGTAGTGGCGAAAGGAGATTACTTGATGACAACTAATCTCCAGGACACTTATTTCCTTGCTCCGTTTAAAAAAACAAAAAAACAATCTTGACTGGTATTTGCAGCATCAGGCAAGCATTTTCAAGTCAGAGTTCTTCCATTTGGGCTAATGACTTAGCAAAAGTCTTCATAAAGTCACTGCGCTTGTGGAGAGAGTGGTCAATTGCCTTCAACATCTGAGTTTCATCTTGAACATGAAGATATCACTGCTGGTAAATCACAGAAGAGACTCGTAATCTGATACAACCAAAGCAAAGGTGTTCTTGCCAGACTTGAGAGCCCAGGTGTTACAAAGTATGTTGACTTATCTTCTCAGGTGCTGCGATGCTCCTGCTAGAATGTTTTTGAAAGAACAAGTACTGATGTCATCAAGAAAGATGGTGGAGCTTTGAGCTGTCCTTTTCGAACCATGTGTGCATCACCTATTAGGCTGAAAGGGCTTAGGACCCCTTTCTCAGTCGTCTGCCATAGCCCGGACTAAGGAGTATGAAGGCAGTTCTTGAACTGTACTGGACTAGGGCTGGGAAGGGGCTGACGACTCAGACTCAGCCTCATCCAAAGCACGTTACAGATCTTCAAAAGACCATGGGGCATATTATCAAGGGGCTTTATCTCCGCTTTTTTGGCTTTAAAAGCCAAGAAAGCGGAGATAAAATTATCTCCCTATTACCAAGCTGTCGCTAACACCAGTTAGCGACAGCTAATAGGAGATAGTGACCATCTTGGGCCCCGCTTTGCATGTCAGTGATATTTATCACTAATGACATGCATAGTGGGCGTGCCAAGATGTTAGCGACTGAAAACAGTCGCTAACATCGCTATCTCCTATTACCAACTTTTGGAGATATTCGCGCTAAGCGCCAATATCTCCAAAAGCTAACACTTGCCCAGGAGCAGTTCTTAGCCATGTTATCCAATGGGAGGTGGATAACATGGCTAAGAGCATTTGCTCGATAATGCATGAATATCGCTGACTTTTCAGCGATATTCATGCATTGCGGCCGTTTTTTATCGCATTTGCGATAAACCTTGCTAATAGCAAGGTTTATCTGCGATAAAAATCGCCGATGTGCGGCGATAATTTTTGTCTCTAAATAAGTTAGAGACAAAAATTATCTCTATTGGTTGGTAATATGCCCCCATATATTAGTTCACGAGTCTTTGTGCATTTTAATTTCTACTGGCTCACTGCTGCCCACACTCTTGTTATGAGCTGGTGCTGCCAGAGTGGAAGAAGGGTGAACGGATTCCATTTACAATACAAACGTGTCCATGTTGCACATTAATATAAAGTGCCCAGCCATTGGTCTGGTTTGACTCCGACCTCCAAAACAGGAACTGAGCCCTCTACATGGTATATAATTCCTTATTTTAAATCTGCCAAGGACTCACATTTCAAACAGTATATTTCTTTAACTTGAAAGCATTTCACTTAAGAACACTAAAATGTATTTCTGCATTGGCTGACATTTATCAGGATTCACGGTTTCCAAATGTAAAGCGTGAAACATCCATGCCTGCGCTGATGATACTATTAGCAGGGCCACTGGAATTATGCAAACTAAGCCTTTTTGAATAATATTGGATTTGCCAAAAATTCCTTTGTGTGCTGCATAATCTGGAGATTTTGATAAACAAAAATATTTTCTAGTTCATTGAGGCAGTTTTGTTCTGTTGGCTCTCCCTAATAGCAAGGTGGTTAGACTCACACCAGTTGTGGTGTGAGGAGTTGATCCATAGGCCCGGAGAGACTGTGACATAGCTTTGGTCAGATCAATTCCCTCCGTCGACACTTACTTGTTGAATCACCCTCTTGAGGGTGTGCATGAATAATCATACTGCACATTGAGTCAGGCAAGAATTTCTTTGAACTCTTTGCTGTTAAAGATAGGGTCATTATCATATTTGAGGAATGCGGAGACTCCCCACATTAAATAGATTTCATCGAGCTGTCATAGGTTAGCGAAGATATGTATTTCACCAAAGAAAAATGTGAATGTTCAACTACGACTACCATGAGATGGTGTCCATTTCCTAAAGGCCTAAAAAAAGTAGACTGCAACCATCTACCAAGCATGGGCAGGAAAGTCAGACATTGTCACTGGGTGCTGTGTCACCTTGAGGGTCAAACAATTGCAAATGAGGCACGCCTTTAGCTCCTTCTCGATTTACTCATCTAGCCAAGGGAACCACACTCGATCTCTTCAGGCTCTTTTGGTGGCTGTGATACCACTGTGTATTTCATGGGCCAGCTCGATGACCCTCTGTCTTAGGGTTCCAGGTATGATGATCCTCGAGCCTCACAGTATTACATCTCCTTGGGTGACTGCTAACTCATCTTACAAATTTTTGAACTTTGGAATTCAACCTCATATCAGGCTCGGCTCCCAACTTCCTCGGGGCTGTGATGAGAGTCCAAATCCCGGCCCTACCGAACGACCTCAGAGTTCATATACTAAGAAACGAACAACTAAGATAGTACAGCGGGGCGCGGGAAAGGAAGGGAACAGCAGGGAGGGAGATCTGCTACAACAAAGAACAAGATATTAGAGCACCCTATCTCCCTAACCTATAACAGTGTGTTCTACATTCCTGTTAGCCGGGGACCCGGAGGGTCGGCCGAGTACTGGGGGAGAGGCCTCCGATGAGGGCCGTCTCCGGCGATCGTACAGACAAGTCACTCCTCCCCCCAAAGATAGACACCACACCAGGATGAGATCAACACTCTTTATATAGGGTTCTTGCGGCAAGGTTATCAGCGATACAGGAGATTCAGGACTCGAGGGTCCCCTCAATTCTAGTCTCTGTAGGAAAAGGGGGTAGCGGGACAGTCTGGGTACCGGATCGGCACCGGGGGTGGCAAGAGGGAAGCTCACAATCCTCGAGCTTAGGAGTCTGCAAGGTCGGGCCGCGGCAGCGCCAGCCGGCTAGGATGGAGGTCTACAACGAAGGGGCCGCGGCAGCGCCAGCAGGCCAAGGCGATGGTTCCCGTTGCAGAGGGCCGCGGCAGCGCCAGCAGGCCAAGGCGATAGTTCACGTGGCAGAAGGCCGCGGCAGCGCCGGCAGGCCAAGATGATGGTTGCACGAGGTGGAGGGCCGCGGCAGCGCCAGCAGGCCAAGGCGGTGGTTTCACGAGGGTAGGCCGCGGCAGCGCCAGCAGGCCAAGACGAAGGGTTCACAGGGCAGGGCTGCGGCAGCGCCAGCAGTCCGTCAAGGATGAGTTCTTCTCGGTGTCTCTCGACTCCAGGATACAACTGCCTTCCTGGTCTGGCGCTGCCCCAGTTATAGGTCTGGTCCCCTTTGATGTCCGGACCCTCGCGCCTGGAGGTCGGGAGGTCCGGAATGAGGGAGTCCAGACACCCAGCAGGGGGGTGGAGCCAGCGGCCAGGGAGGCCGGGGGTGATCGACACCTGGCGGAGGAGAGCCGTTGACGACTCCTTCTTCCATTGACCTGCCAAGTGGTCTCTTTACCCCCTGTGTGGAGGTTGGTGCCTCGATGTCGGGGCCAGGCCAGGCCCAGGGTTGGGGGCGAGTCGAGGCCACGCGGCCTCGTGCTGTAGTGTCCAAAGATGGCGGCTGGTCCGGGGCCATGGTGCTGACGGGGACCAGGGCCAGCCGGTACGGGAGGGTTCAGGAGCTGGCGTCCCGTTGTGGACGGGTTGTGGGTTGCCGGGGTGGCTCTTGCTGGGGATTCAGGGAGAGCCGGGGTCCGGGCCCCGTTGTGCGGAGGGGGGACGGCCCAGCCACGAGGCCTGTCCAACATGCATCCCCCCCAGCGGAAGGCAGGGAGAGTCAGCCATCCTCTTGGGGACTCTCCCCGCCGAGGCGGAAGAAGCGTGACAGGCCGTCTGCGTTGGCGTGGTCCTGGCCTGGACGATGCTCCACAGTGAAGTCCATCCCCTGCAGGGAGATGGACCAGCGCAACAGTTTCGGGTTTTCCCCCCGCATCTGCATCAGCCATTGCAGGGGTCGGTGGTCTGTCTGTACCCTAAAGGGGGTGCCGAAGAGGTAGGGCCGGAGTTTCTTGAGGGCCCACACTACGGCGAAGGCCTCCCTCTCGATGGTGCTCCAGCGCTGTTCCCGGGCCAGCAGGCGTCGGCTGATGAATGCCACTGGCTGATCGACTCCCTCGGTGTTGAGTTGGGAGAGGACGGCCACCACGCCCTGATCGGAGGCGTCCGTCTGTACAATGAATTCCCGGCCGTAGTCGGGAGCCTGGAGCACGGGGGCAGTGCACATGGCGGCCTTCAGCTTCTCGAAGGCCGATTGGCAGTCCGGAGTCCAGTTGACTGTCTGGGGGTTCTTCTTGGATGTGAGCTCCGTGAGGGGCCCCACGATACTGCCATAGTCCTTCACATAGTCCTTCACAAACCGCTGGTAGTACCCGGTGAGTCCCAGGAAGGCCCGGACCTCGGTTTGGGTCGTAGGGGGTTGCCAGGCCTGGATGGCAGCGACCTTGAGCTGGAGGGGGGCCACCAGACCGCTTCCCACTTGGTGTCCTAGGTAGGTCACGGACCCTTGGCCAACCTGACATTTGCTGGCCTTGACGGTGAGCCCGGCCTGCCGGAGGGCGTGTAGAACTTCCCGCAGGTGGCGGAGGTGGTCGGTCCAGTGGTGACTGTACACAGCGATGTCGTCCAGGTAGGCGGCGCTGAATTCTTCGAGGCCCGCCAGTACCTGGTTCACGAGTCGTTGAAATGTTGCCGGAGCGTTTTTCATGCCCAATGGCATCACCTTGAAGTGGTAGTGACCGTCCGGGGTAGAGAAGGCGGATCGCTCTTGGGCCCTGGGGGTGAGGCCGATTTGCCAGTAGCCCGCTGTTAAATCGAAGATGCTCAGGTAGCGGGCGGCCCCCATACGGTCAATTAGCTCATCTGCCCGGGGGATAGGGTGAGCGTCGGTCCTGGTAACGGCATTCAGTCCCCGGTAGTCCACACAGAACCGGAGCTCAGGGGCAACGCCCGGGGCGGCAGCCTTAGGGACCAGGACAACTGGGCTGGCCCAGGGGCTGTCAGAGGGTTCGATCACTCCCAGGGCCAGCATCTTGGATACCTCGGTCTGGATGCAAGCGCGCACCCGATCTGGTACGCGGTACGCCCTGTGTCGAATAGGGGGGCTATCCCCGGTGTCGACATCGTGAAGGCACCAGGGGGTGACCCCGGGGGTGAGAGAGAACAAGGATGCGAATCGTGTCAGGAGAGCTTGACAGTCTTGGCGTTGCTCTGGGGACAAGGCCTCGGAGAGTCTGACCCCTTCCACTGAGCCATCCTGCTCGAGGGTCCTCAGCAGGTCAGGAAGGGGCTCGGAGTCCTCTTCCGCCCCATTATCCGTAGCCATCAGGAGGCTGAGTTCTGAGCGTACAAAATGGGGCTTGAGTCTGTTGCCATGGAGGACCCTTAGGGGGTTCCGGGAGGTTTCCATGTCGATTAAGTAGGTGACGGGCCCCTTGCGTTCGATCACCTTGAAGGGTCCGGACCATTTGTCCTGTAGGGCACAGGGTTCGACCGGGGACATCACCCAGACCTGCTGTCCCGGCTCGAACTCGATGGAGGAAGCGTGTTGATCATACCATTTCTTCATGTCTTCCTGACTGGCTTCAAGGTTGGCTTTGGCGATCTCCCTGAATCGCCGGGTCTGGTTGCGAAGGGCCAAGAGATACTTGTATATGTCAGGGGGAGTTTTCTGGGGGGGCCTCTCCCAACCTTCTTTGACTAGGCTGAGGGGACCCCGGACGGGGTGTCCGTACAGGAGTTCAAATGGGCTGAAGCCGAGGGATTTTTGAGGGACCTCTCGGTAGGCGAACAGGAGGCACGGGAGTAGCACGTCCCACTGGCGACGGAGGGGTTCTTCTAGGCCCATGATCATTCCTTTGAGAGTGCGGTTAAACCGCTCGACCAATCCATTTCCCTGCGGGTGATAGGGGGTCGTGAATTTGTAGGTGACCCCACACTGTTGCCAGAGAGACTTCATGTATTTCGAGATGAAGTTCGTGCCCCTGTCGCTGATGACCTCCCGGGGGAAGCCCACCCGGGAGAAGATCCCCATCAGGGCTCGGCCTACCACGGGTGCTGTCACGGTTCGAAGAGGGATGGCCTCGGGATAGCGGGTGGCGTGGTCCACCAGGACCAGGATGAACCGGTGTCCTTGGGCTGTCCGGGGGTCCAGGGGCCCCACAATGTCTATTCCCACCCGTTCGAACGGGGTGGTGACGACGTGAAAGGGCTGTAAGGGTGCTTTGGTTTTTCGGCCACTTTTTCCGCTGGCCTGGCAGGTGGGGCAGGCCCTGCAGTGGTTGGTGACATCTTTTCGCATTCGGGGCCAGTAAAAGTGGGTCACCAGGCGGTCGTACGTTTTGTCTTGTCCCAGGTGTCCGGCAAGGGGTACATCGTGGGCTAAGTTCAAGAGGAAATCTCTGAAGCGAAGGGGCACCACCAGCACCCGACTGGCCCCCAGTTCTGCAATCCTTTGCTCACTGTAGAGCAGGTCATTGTCCCAGTAGATCCAGTGGGCCCCCGAGGTGTCCCCTGCGCTCTGGGTAAGGGCTTGCTGCCGGAGTCCCTCGAGGGAGGGACAGGTTCTTTGTTCTTGTCGGAACTGTTCCTGGGTGGGACCCCCCCCTTGACGCCACTGGGCCAGGTTGGGGAGGTCCTGGAGCCGACCGAGTCCTTCTTCGGTTCGGGCCGGAGGACTTGCTTCTGGGGTGGCCTCCTCTGGGGCAATCGCGGGAGGAGGCTCCGGCCACTCGGGTTCCCCTGGACGGGGGACGGCACGGGCGGTCAGGGACCGGGTCGTGACACAGACCCATTCGGGGAGGCCCAGCATCCCCAGGTGCTCTCTCCGTTCGACTGCTGCCCAGGGAGAACTTTCGAGATCGTTCCCCAGGAGGCAATCCACCGGGGCATCATCGCGGACAGTCACTTTCAGCATCCCGGATACTCCTCCCCATTTGAAGGGGACGTAGGCCATTTGACATAGACTTTCTGAGTTGTCGGCCGACCGGACAGGGCAAAGAATGTTCGGCAAGATCTGGTCCGGGGCCACCAGATGACAGTGGACTGCGGTCACACTGGCCCCGGTGTCGCGGAGGGCTTCAGCCCGGTGGCCATTAATGTTGACCCACTGGCTGTACTTCTGCGTGTTGGCGGGAAGGGGGGCCCGAGGGATCAGGTCCCATTCCCCTAAGCAAACCAGGGACATGGCGGCCGGTTCCCATTCCGGCTGGTCGGTCTCGTACTCTTCTTGGTCTTCCGGGGTTGGCTCTTCCCCCAGGGCGGCAGCAGCGACCTGGCGGGGTATAGTGTTCGGGTTCTTTGGGCAGTTGGGATCATTGGCGTAGTGGCCGGGTCGCTGGCATCGGTGGCAAGTAATGTTGGCTCGGAAGCCTGGTCGCATCGGAGGGTTTCCCCGGCTGGCCGGGGGCGGGGGGTTGCTTGCGGGAGTCACCGGGCCGGTGTCTCTACCCCGACCCTGGCCTCCTCTTCCCCCACGGGGGCGATGGGGCCCTTGGGCAGTTCTGTTCGGTTCGCTGGGCCCGTTTCGGCCAACTCGGTTGCTTTCCCATCGGTCAGCTTCGGCGGCGAGTTGCCGAGGTTCCGTTAGTTTACTGTCCAGGAGGTGCTGCCTGAGTTCGATGAAGCAGTTGTTAGAAAGGTGCTCCCACACAATAAGGTCAAAGAGTTGCTCGTAGGTGGTCACTTTGCTGCCCTTGATCCACCCCTCGAAGGCCCGGCTAAAAAAGTTCACGTACTCCACCCAAGTTGTACCCGGGATCCGTTTGCAGTCGCGGAACCGCTGGCGGTACATCTCGGGTGTGAGTCCGTATCAAGTGAGGAGGGCGGCTTTCATGTGGTCGTAGGATGCCATCAGATGGTCCGGGAGTTGCAGCAGGGCGTCTCGCCCTTCGTTGACAAACCTCCCCCATAACCCGGCTCCCCAGTCGCTCCGGGGAATCCGGTGGGAGGTCATGGCTACCTCGTACGCTTTGAACCATTGCTGGATATCATCGTTCTTGTAGTACTCTCTGAGGACATCTTTGGGGATGTGGACCTTGGGGTCTGTAGTGGCAGGGGTGTTCGTGCGCTCGGGGGTCCCGAGCTCCTTGTTCTGCTTCCGAATCTCTAGTTCTTTGAGGTTGCGCTCATGTTCGTAGGCTAGCTTCTTCTCTTCTAACTCTCTCTGCCTTTGTTTCTCTTCCCGCTCCTCTCGGAGCCGTAAGTGTTCCAATGTTATTTTTTGTTCCGCCAATTTGAGCTCTAAATCTAAGCGAAGTCGCGCCAGTTCTAATTCATGGAGCCTGCTTTTTTCCCGTTCTCTGACCTCCTCTGGGGAGAGACCCGATCTTCTTTCTTCCGTCGGCGTGGGGCTTGTTTCGGGTGTCTCGTGGCTTCGTGTTTGGGGTACGGTCATACCCCTCTCCGCCCAAGATTCCAGGGCTTGTTTGAAGTCCTCTTTCGTGCTCAGTCCTGTGGTTGAAATGCCTAGTTCTATGAAGAATTGTTTCAGTTCTCTGTGGTTGTATTCTTCTAGCTTTTCCATCTGGAATTTTTCCGTTGTTCCGCTCTCTTTTGTTGTCATGGTGGTTGTGTGTCGTGGGGCGAGTTACCCTCTGTACGATTATGCGTTGGTTCGGATCGCGCCACTGGCCACCAATGTTAGCCGGGGACCCGGAGGGTCGGCCGAGTACTGGGGGAGAGGCCTCCGATGAGGGCCGTCTCCGGCGATCGTACAGACAAGTCACTCCTCCCCCCAAAGATAGACACCACACCAGGATGAGATCAACACTCTTTATATAGGGTTCTTGCGGCAAGGTTATCAGCGATACAGGAGATTCAGGACTCGAGGATCCCCTCAATTCTAGTCTCTGTAGGAAAAGGGGGTAGCGGGACAGTCTGGGTACCGGATCGGCACCGGGGGTGGCAAGAGGGAAGCTCACAATCCTCGAGCTTAGGAGTCTGCAAGGTCGGGCCGCGGCAGCACCAGCCGGCTAGGATGGAGGTCTACAACGAAGGGGCCGCGGCAGCGCCAGCAGGCCAAGGCGATGGTTCCCGTTGCAGAGGGCCGCGGCAGCGCCAGCAGGCCAAGGCAATAGTTCACGTGGCAGAAGGCCGCGGCAGCGCTGGCAGGCCAAGATGATGGTTGCACGAGGTGGAGGGCCGCGGCAGCGCCAGCAGGCCAAGGCGGTGGTTTCACGAGGGTAGGCCGCGGCAGCGCCAGCAGGCCAAGACGAAGGGTTCACAGGGCAGGGCTGCGGCAGCGACCAGCAGTCCGTCAAGGATGAGTTCTTCTCGGTGTCTCTCGACTCCAGGATACAACTGCCTTCCTGGTCTGGCGCTGCCCCAGTTATAGGTCTGGTCCCCTTTGATGTCCGGACCCTCGCGCCTGGAGGTCGGGAGGTCCGGAATGAGGGAGTCCAGACACCCAGCAGGGGGGTGGAGCCAGCGGCCAGGGAGGCCGGGGGTGATCGACACCTGGTGGAGGAGAGCCGTTGACGACTCCTTCTTCCATTGACCTGCCAAGTGGTCTCTTTACCCCCGGTGTGGAGGTTGGTGCCTCGATGTCGGGGCCAGGCCAGGCCCAGGGTTGGGGGCGAGTCGAGGCCACACGGCCTCGTGCTGTAGTGTCCAAAGATGGCGGCTGGTCCGGGGCCATGGTGCTGACGGGGACCAGGGCCAGCCGGTACGGGAGGGTTCAGGAGCTGGCGTCCCGTTGTGGACGGGTTGTGGGTTGCCTCGGGGGGTTGCCGGGGTGGCTCTTGCTGGGGATTCAGGGAGAGCCGGGGTCCGGGCCCCGTTGTGCGGAGGGGGGACGGCCCAGCCACGAGGCCTGTCCAACAATTCCCTTAACCCAAAACCTCCCCACTGCCACCAATCAATACCTGTAAAGAAAAATACACAATGATCAAATCCAATGGAGACAGGGGTCTGATGAGGTATGAAGAACTGTGCCCAACTGTGAAAACAAAACGAACACGATTCAATTCCCTCTGCTCTAAGTTCACGGTATTGTCGTTTGTTGTTCAAAATAGGGATTACTACACATACCATGAACAATGCGTTATGTTCTATAAATGGGCGATTTCACAGTTCCCTTTTTTCCAATACCCCTCCTGTCTCCTGTTAGAACGAAATAAATAAACAATAATTAACACTGCAATCTTCGGAATCACCTCCGTAAGAAACAGTGTGGGGAACCTCTTCACGTTTGGTTCTCAGAGTTAATGCTCACTCTGTAACGCTTTCTTCATTATGCTTGCGCCCTAGAAAGTTCTGAGGGATTGTACTTTGAGAGGGCGTGAAATAGCGAGGCTCAATAAATGCTCCAGGTGAGTCCTATCGCCACTGTGCAAGCTTACAAGTATTTACAATATGTACAATGCTAGTATACCAGGGTAGGCTTAGTTTGGCTCAGAATAAGCAACAGGTCTTTTCCCCAACGACCAAACGTAAAGCCACCAAGGTCAAATACTGAACGCGAAGTTAATGAACTTCCGAGTAACACTCATCCGAGTGAAACTCCCAACGAATGACTAGGCTTTGGGTGCGTTGTTGGGATCGAAACTACCAACGCCACACACCCCAACGATTTCAGGATACTCACGATTCCGGAGGACTTGGAACCATAAGACACCTCTTACCGCTTCCAAACCAGGACTCAGGAAACGCCACCGCAAGACGGAATTATCGGCGTCTCACCGCCGTTCGAATCCGACCTTTATTTCCTGGCATGCGCGCGCAGCTCACGTTGGTACGCGACGTAAGCACGGCATGCCGGGAACTGTAGTTTATATTCCTGTTGGCGGCCCGTGATCGTCCGGCGCCTTGGAACCTGACAGTACACCCCCTTCACAAAGGGGCCCACACCCCCCCGCGGCTTTCCAGGAACCAAACGGTGAAACCGGGCCACCAACCGGGGAGCCCGAACAGCATTCGCCGGTTCCCAAGAATCCTCCTCCGGACCGAACCCCTTCCCATAGAGTAGGTATTGCAAGCGACCCTTCACCCATCTAGAGTCCCGGATGCACCGCACCTCATACTCCATATCCTGCAACACCCAGATAGGCAACGGGGACCTACGAACTGGACATCTGGAGGGTTTCAAGAGGGAAACGTGGAACACAGGATGTATGCGAAGCTGCGCAGGCAAACGCAGACGCACAGCTACCGGATTCACATGCTCCACCACCCGGTAAGGTCCTATGAACCGAGGGTTAAACACGCTGTGCTTCTTGAATTTGATGTTCTTGGTAGATAACCATACTAAATCACCCTTCCGATACACCGGATTGGGTCTCCGGTGCTTGTCGGCCTGGTGTTTATAACTAGCTTTGGCCTTCACAAGGTTCTTGCGTGTGCTCAAAAGAATTTTGCGCACCCGCAACAACCTTTCCCTTACCTCTGGCAGCTTCACATTATCAGAAGGCAACAGCATGGGGGTGAACCTGGGATGGTGCCCATAGGAGCAAAAGAAAGGCGTAGGTTGAGTGGATGCATGTTGAGTGCTATTATAGGCTATTTCTGCCACCCACAACCAATCAACCCATGAATCGCTGCTTTCTTGCACATAGCATCGGAGATACTGTTTTAAGGATTGGTTCAGTCTCTCCGTCTGTCCGTCCGTCTGCGGATGGAAACTGGTGGACACAGACGAAGTTATGTGCAATGCCGTACACCAAGTTTTCCAAAATCTAGCAGTGAACTGTGCCCCTCGATCGGACACGATGTCACGGGGAAGGCCATGCAGTCTTACTATGTTCACTAGGAGTAGATGGGCCAATTGTCCTGCTGTGGGTACCTGGGCACAGGCAATGAAGTGGCCCATTTTCGTCAAAAAATCCACTACCACGATTATGGCTGTTATGCCTTGGTCTTTCGGAAGTCCCACAATGAAGTCGACTGAGAACCTCTCCCACGGATTCTCCGGAGTGGGCAGAGGTTGTAACATTCCTTGAGGTCTTTGTCTGTCCGTTTTCATTTGACTGCAAGTGGCACACTCCGCCACCCATCTGCTCAAATCAGGTCTGATGGAAGGCCACCAGAATTGCCTCTGGGTTTTCTCCAACGTCTTGACGAAACTCATGTGACCGGCACACGGAACCTCATGGCACCAGGAGAACACTGTTTTGCGTAAAACGTTTGTGGGCACCAGGACCTGTTTTCCTCTCATTGGAACGCCATGTTTTGGTTTCCATTCTGGATGATGTCTGAGCCAGGTGCGCCACACACAGGTTTGTACTCCCCTCCTGACACGGGACAAAAAGTCGTCGGTATGGGTTACTCCTATGACTTTTGCAGGCTCAATGATTGACCGAACGGGTTTCTCCGATGGTATCAAGAGATTCTCTCTCCTTGTTAGCGCATCCGCCTTCCTGTTGTTGGTACCAGGCCGGAATGTAACCACAAAACGGAACTCTTCGAAGAACATCATCCACCTTAATTGCCTGGGAGACAGGTGTCTAGCGGCCCGTAGAAACTGTAGGTTTCATTGATCAGTATAAACCGTGATCTGGTGTCGAGCCCCCATTAGCCAGTGTCGCCATTCCATGAAGGCATCTCGAATGGCAAGCAGCTCCTTCTCTGCGATGGTATAGTTGATTTCCGCAGAACTGAGCTTCCTAGACATGTATGCGATCGGGTGAAGGGTGCCTGTTGTTTCCTCTTTTTGAGACAACACTGCCCCCAGAGCTATTTCAGAGGCATCCGCCTCGACTATGAACGGGAAGTCCGGATTGGCATGTGTTAAAACCGGCGCGGAGGAGAACGCTGTCTTGAGATCATCAAATGCGTGTTGGGCTTCTTCATCCCACACAAACGGGGTGTTCTTTCTCGTAAGCCGTGTGAGGGGTGAAACCATTCCTGAGAAGCCAGATATGAATCGCCTGTAGAAGTTGGCGAACCCCAACAGGCTCTGGATGTCTTTGACGTTGTTGGGACGCGGCCAATCCACAATCGCTTGGACTTTTCTCTCGGCCATCACCTGTCCTGATGGAGTAAGCATTACACCCAGGAACTCCACCGTTGTGACGTGAAATTCACATTTGGTGATTTTGCAGAAGAGGTGATGTTCCTGGAGCGCTCGCAGCACTGATTTTACGTGTGTGATGTGTTCCTCTGTTGAGTTCGAATATATGAGAATATCGTCTATATAAACGACCACATGACGATCCAGGTATTCGCGAAGGACTTCGTTTAGAAAAAATTGAAAAGCGGCCGGGGCATTGCAGAGCCCAAAGGGCATCACCAAGTACTCATAGAGTCCGTACCGCGTTTTAAAGGCCGTTTTCCACTCGTCACCCCGTCTTATGCAAACAAGGTGATAGGCCCCATGCAAATCCAGTTTCGTATAGATGTGTGCCGCCCGGACCTGTTCCAGCAGCACCGGGATCAACGGCAGCGGGTATTGATTCTTCACGGTGATGGCGTTTAATGCTCTGTAGTCTATGCAGCATCTTTTTTCACCATTTGCCTTGGGTATAAAAAACAAAGGGGATGCTGCAGGGGATCTAGATGGTCGGATATATCCTAAAGACAGGTATTTATCTAGATATTCGCGCAGCGTCTCTGTTTCGGGTAGAGTAAGAGCATAAATCCTCCTGTTAGGGATCTCTGAGCCAGGGATGAGGTCAATGCGGCAATCATACGTCCGGTGGGGTGGAAGCACCTCTGCCTCTTTATCACTGAAAACCGTCCCAAACTCAGCGTAACACGAAGGCAGGGTCACGTCTTTTTCCGCTGCTGTGGCTATTGAATGCATAGACTCTACAGTTTGTGCCGGCTTCCTTTTCGTTGAGAAACAGTGTTCACGGCAATAAGGGGAAAGGAACTGGATCGTTTTGGTAGTCCACCGTATGTCAGGATCGTGTTTTTGTAACCATGGGAGACCCAGGATGATCCCATATTGCGGGACTTCAATAATGTTGAAGATCAGGTTTTCATGGTGGGAATTATAACAAATGACTTCATACTCCCTCGTATGATATGTTATCGGACCTGCTTGTAGTTCATTTCCATCAACAGCGTAGACTGTTTCGGGTCTTTCTTTGGGGACTAGTTTCACTCCCAATCGGCGAGCCATTGAACAGTCCATAAAACACCCTGTAGCCCCAGAATCAACCATCACTTGCACTTCATGTCTTTTGTTGTTGATGGTTATGGTCATGTTCACAAAGAGGTGGTTCCGCTCGTCCACCGGATTCGGGGTGAGTGAAGGGATGATGTGTATGCCTGAGGGTTTCCCTTCGTTCACCATCAAGCCGTGTAGTTTTCCGACTCCTTTGCTGCAACTCCTGCTAGGCTCTGTCCTCCCCAAACCCGGTTGTTTTTTGGCTTAACCGGGCACTCACGTAGGAAATGGCCTTTCTTCCCACAATAGAGACACAGTCTTTGTTTGCGTCTGTGTTCTCTTTCGCTGGCAGTTAAGGAGGCTCGCACCGCCCCTATCTCCATTGCATCAGAAGAAGGAGCCGGCTTGTCACTGCTACTGGCTTGTTCATAAGGCATCACGGCTCTATCCTTCTTCTTATGCTCTCCTTTCCTTTCCTTCATGCGATGGTCTAAGCGCAAGGTAAGGTCTATTAAAGCAGAACAAGTACGGGGCTGGGGGTCTATCTGGGCTAATACATCCTTCATGTCTTCGTTAAGGCCTTGATAGAACAAGGCTGTTCTTTTTGCTTCAGGCCAATCTGTTTCGGCCACGAGTCTCCTGAAGTTGTTGAGATAGGTGACAAGATCGACCTCTCCCTGTTTCAACTTCAACAACTCTCTGTCCGCCGTGAGGGTCTCTGCCCTCCTATCAAATGTTTTTTCTAATTCTTCCCTGAAATTGTCCCAGTGGTATAGGAGTGGGTCATCCCTTTTGACTATTGGAACAGCCCACTGTGCAGCTTCCCCCCCTAAGTATGAAATAAGGAAAGCTACCCTCGCTTGGTGTGTGGAAAACATCTTGGGTTTGCACATAAAGTGCATCTGTACCTGTGTCATAAACACTTGAACCTTTTTTATGTCTCCATAGTATCGTTCTGGTGGTGCTAGAGGGATTTGTGCAGGCATTTCCACCACCACGGAAGTGGTAGGGGAAGAGCTACTTGATGCCCTGGTTGTTGCGGTAGTGGTGGGCAATCTATCCAACCTGGCTCGTAACTGTGCGTTCTCAGCCCTTGAAGCCGCTACCTCCCTATTGGAAGCTGCCAGCTCCACCTGAACTAAGGCCAAAGCAGCCATGACATCCTCTAAGGTGGTCATGGCGAACTCCCAACACAGCCAAGAGGAGGCAAAATCCGTGGGCCGATAATTCTATCAGGCTCGGCTCCCAACTTCCTCGGGGCTGTGATGAGAGTCCAAATCCCGGCCCTACCGAACGACCTCAGAGTTCATATACTAAGAAACGAACAACTAAGATAGTACAGCGGGGCGCGGGAAAGGAAGGGAACAGCAGGGAGGGAGATCTGCAACAACAAAGAACAAGATATTAGAGCACCCTATCTCCCTAACCTATAACAGTGTGTTCTACATTCCCTTAACCCAAAACCTCCCCACTGCCACCAATCAATACCTGTAAAGAAAAATACACAATGATCAAATCCAATGGAGACAGGGGTCTGATGAGGTATGAAGAACTGTGCCCAACTGTGAAAACAAAACGAACACGATTCAATTCCCTCTGCTCTAAGTTCACGATATTGTCGTTTGTTGTTCAAAATAGGGATTACTACACATACCATGAACAATGCGTTATGTTCTATAAATGGGCGATTTCACAGTTCCTTTTTTTCCAATACCCCTCCTGTCTCCTGTTAGAACGAGATAAATAAACAATAATGAACACTGCAATCTTCGGAATCACCTCCGTAAGAAACAGTGTGGGGAACCTCTTCACGTTTGGTTCTCAGAGTTAATGCTCACTCTGTGACGCTTTCTTCATTAAGCTTTCGCCCTAGAAAGTTCTGAGGGATTGTACTTTGAGAGGGCGTGAAATAGCGAGGCTCAATAAATGCTCCAGGTGAGTCCTATCGCCACTGTGCAAGCTTACAAGTATTTACAATATGTACAATGCTAGTATACCAGGGTAGGCTTAGTTTGGCTCAGAATAAGCAACAGGTCTTTTCCCCAACGACCAAACGTAAAGCCACCAAGGTCAAATACTGAACGCGAAGTTAATGAACGTCCGAGTAACACTCATCCGAGTGAAACTCCCAACGAATGACTAGGCTTTGGGTGCGTTGTTGGGATCGAAACTACCAACGCCACACACCCCAACGATTTCAGGATACTCACGATTCCGGAGGACTTGGAACCATAAGACACCTCTTACCGCTTCCAAACCAGGACTCAGGAAACGCCACCGCAAGACGGAATTATCGGCGTCTCACCGCCGTTCGAATCCGACCTTTATTTCCTGGCATGCGCGCGCAGCTCACGTTGGTACGCGACGTAAGCACGGCATGCCGGGAACTGTAGTTTATATTCCTGTTGGCGGCCCGTGATCGTCCGGCGCCTTGGAACCTGACACCTCATCGGCAAGGGGGCAGTACTTCTCCAGGATGATGTGGTAATAGGTTTGTTGAATATGGTCCTGTCTTTACCTGCATTGATAGCAGCAATGGTTTGTTCCACATTCAGTGCAGCTGCTGTGCTGGATCTCACAATAAAGTTGAGATATGCTTCAGCTTTCTTTATAGTCGAACTGTGACAACATAGCGACACTCATGAAAAGTAATCTGCTAGGTTTTGATCCTTCTTCGGGTTGTGCACCTTGCATTCGTAACCCCTACCTCTTAATACGAGGGGGTATCTTAGCCTTCGGGTTTCCAAAAATTGTTAGCAATAACAGGTGATATGTGATGACAGTGAATAATTTTCTGTGGAGGAAAACATGAACATGTTTGCAGGCCCTCAACACAGCCAGACTCTCCTTCTCTGGTTGAGAGTTGGCACGTTCTGTTTCAGACAGGCTTTGACTGGCATGGGCCACAATGGATATCTGAGCATTCAGATGGCCATTGTATTGTGCAAGGTTTGCCTTTAGCACTACCAGGCTCATCTCAACCGCTATTTTGGTATGTAACCTGGGGTCAAAGTTGGCAACTTCCATTGCATTCTCAAATGCACATTTAATATCTTTGAAATTGTGGTTTCATTCCAGAGACCACTGAAATGGTAAATATTGCTTTGCCAAGTCTCTCAATCGAGCACTCACTGTAGCAAAGTTGCAAATGTATCTTTAGCATTAACTGTCCATGCCTAGAAAAGATTGCAGGATGGTAACATCTTGGAGGAGGGCAAATGGATGACAGTACTTGCACCTTGTCTGGGTCTGGAGTCATTCCCCATCAGACAATATGTGCCCAGAAAACATGAGTTTGGTTTGGTGAAAATCACACTTTGTGGCGTTCAGAGTGAGACTTGCACCAGCGAGTAACTTTCATACTTGGGTAGGGGCTTTTCTGTGTTCTTCTTGTGTTCGCCCAAAAACCAGCCGTCATCACTGTAATTGAAAGCATGAGTAACAGGTTGGATTACTCGGTGAATAACGTCCTGAAATATCTCAGTAGTCAAAGGTATTCCATTGCTCAGTCTCTTATATGTGAACAAACCAACATTAGTTAAAATGGTAGTAATGTGCCTGCAATTCTCCTCCAGCTCGAGGTGATGTATCCTTTGTTCAGGTCAATATCGGAAAACACTTTGGCTCCGTTTAATTGCATGATCATGTTCACGATTTGGGGATCAGGGTGTTTATACCTCTCAGTGGCTTTGATTGCCTGTATTAAACTGAAGGGGGGTGGCTGAGTGACACTCGCCCACAGTTGTGAAACAGTAAAAACAATCCAAGTAATTATAGCTCAAAGGATAAGGTGATGGCCATCCACCATTCAAAAGATGGTATAGATAACCATACCAATTTAAACAAAACAAAGAATATATCCTGAGCTAATAATTCAAAACCAGAGTCCTCAGACACAAGATGACCTTGATTTGATTTATTTGATTTGATTTGATTTGATTTATCATTTTATAGAGCGCGCGAATGTCTTGGCGCTATGACAGTCAGAGAGATTCTGGGCCGACCGTACAGTCTAGCAGGCAGTGAAAAGCCAAGTTTTCACTGCTTTTCTAAAAGAGAGCAGGGAAGGACTGTTTTTTATAGAGATTGGGAGAAGGTTCCATACCTTTGCTGTATGTAGTAGGAAACTTCTGCCTCCCCATCTGGCCCGTCTGTGTTTCGGAACCATGATTAGTTTGGCTTGGCTGGATCTAAGAAGCCTAGTAGATTCGTACAGTTTCAGATGGGTTTTTAAGAACTGTGATCCTGATCCGTGAAGCGCCTTATAAGCAAGGCATAGCGATTTAAACTGCACTCTTTTGGCAATAGGGAGCCAATGAAGGGTTTTTAGTGTATGGGCGATTGGCTCATATTTGGGAATGTCCAGCACCAGCCTTGCGGCTGCATTCTGCAAGTGTTGTAATTTTGATAGAATTTGTACCTTGGCTCCAGCGTACAGGGCATTCCCATAGTCTATCCTTTACAAGGCCAGTGCAGTCACCACTGTTTTCCGTGTGTCTGCTGGAATGTTGGGCAGCAGTTTTCTAATCATTTTCAGAATGTATCAAACCGATGAAGCCAATTTACTGGCCTGAACATCAAATGAGAGTTTGATGTCTAGAGCCATACCCAGATTTTTCACCTTTTCTACTGGAGCCGGACAGTTGCCAAGGCTGTCAGGCCACCACTCCGGGGACCAAATGTTTGGATCGCCCCCCAGCATCATTACTTCGCTTTTATCCCCATTTAGCTTCAAGCAATTATTCAGCATCCATGTCTTACTTGCGTCATACATTATCTGAATTTATCCGCCGTCTCTTTGGCATCCTTGCTAATAGACACCACTATCTGGGTGTCGTCGGCATAGGAGACCGGGGTAAAGCCGATTTCCCTTATGATTCCTGCTAACGGGGCTAAGTACAGATTAAAAATGGTAGGGCTTAAAGAGGACCCCTAGGGCACCCCACACGGCGATTTGAATGATTTGGATCTTGCCTCCTCCAGCTCTACTGAGAAACTTCTGTTACACAAGTAGGGAGCCAGGAGAGCACGTGCCGAGCTATGAACTCTGGCTTCGACCAGGCGGGTCAGGAGTGTCTCATGGCTAACCGTATCGAAGGCCACCGATAGGTCCAGAAGTACCAAGGCGGCCTTCCCTCCTTTATCCAGAACACTCCTGAGTTCTTCCACAGCCGTTAGCAGTGCCGTTTCTGTTCCATGTCCCTCTCGGAAACCAAATTGTGAGTGATCTAGTATATTTCCCTCCGAGAGGAATTGTGACATCTGTTTGTTCAAAAGTTTTTCCTGAATTTTCGCGGCGAAGGGTATCCTGGCAATGGGTATGTAATTGCCCGGCTCTAAGCAGTCTAAATTAGATTTTTTTAAAAGTGGTATCACCAAGGTGGTTTTCCAGGCATCTGGGAAAGTCTCCAATTTTAATATTTGTGTAAACAGTTTCTCAAGTTGTGAACTCAGCAGTTCCGGAAAAAGCTGTATCACCTTGGGCGGACAGGGGTCCGTTGGGCTGCCTGATCTAGTGGTTTTCACCACTTGCAGAATATGATCTGCTGAAGGCGGTGCGAATTGAAACCATGGACTCTGCGATAACAACCTGGCTTCTTTGATTGATTCTAAGGGTGCCTGCGCGGGTGTAACTGTATTGAGGCTTTTGAAGGAATCATATACTGATGACACTTTGTTGAAGAAAAATTTGCCCATATTGTGGCAGAAGTCCGATGTCATTGCTGCTGTACCATTGTTCTCTATTTTTGTTAGTTTTTTTACTGTGGCAAAAAGAGCTTTGCTGGAATTTTTTGTCTCATTAATTTTTTGGGCAAAAAAGCTGCTTTTTTCTGCCAAAATCATGTTTTTATAAACGACCAAGGCAGCTTTATAGTCTTCTTTTAGCCCTGTATCATAGCTGGTTCTCCATTTTTTCTCGGCTCTTCTGCAATTCTGTTTTTGTGCCCTAAGGGCTTCCGAGAACCATGGCTGAGAAGGAGTTTTCTCAGTCTTCTTTTTATTTTTCTAACACTTCTTCAATGCAAGGGTCTAGCCGCCAACACGTGTTTTGTCTTATGAGGCGTAGGCCAAAGACTTCCACAGGGCTAATTTATCATAAAATCTTCTCAAATGACCAGCAGTAACAAGCAAGTGTAATGCAGTGTAAGTAATATGTGTCCAAATTATGTAGATTCCCAATACGAGTACGGCAATATACGCTCTCTCCAAGTATCATCGCCTATTCATAGTTGCTCCAAAGTCAACAGCGTGGCTCGATAATGCAGGATCGGCGAGGTGGCGTCTCGCCGATACTGCATTATCGAACCACCTAATAAGAAGTATATGTTCATAAATTAACCATGTATTTGTTAAATCAACTATGAATTGCATCAGATAATATTAGGAAGATCATATACATTAATATAATCTGCTAAATGTGGTATGTGTGTGTCAGAATGAATGATGTTAGAATGTTAGTTATGTGTCAATCTCTGTAGGACTTACGTTTTTCTATTCTCATAATATATGTTTTATACACAAATAAGATTATGTATAATTGAATAAATATATGTTCATACTTTTCTAATTATTAGTGTCACTATTGATTTTTTATACACATGTTTTGAGAGCATCATTAATGCTAACCCATCTTCTTCACTGATACTTGATAGTGACGTTGAAGAACCTTTGCACGATAAGCTTGACGACAATTGATTTTGCCTGGTTTCTACTTTTTGTTGCTGATGTTTTGTGGAATTAGGGGGGTGGCGAGAATGCATCTGGAAAGTTATTGCGTACCTCTTTTCTTACCATTGTGACGCACTTGATTTTTCTTTAGCTCGGATCACAGTTATGAAATGGTTCTCTTTCCCACAACCTTTGCATACTTTTCCTATGGCTGGACATACAACTTCAAGGGGAAATGAAAATCCAAATCGGAAACATAGATTTGTTTTCTTTGAAGACGTCGACTTACTGGAATATGGTTTATGATTGTGCTTGCTTTTCACAGTCAATGCCAATTCATTGTGTGGTGTTCCTGCTTCCAGGTCAGCAGCTTGTCGGTCTGCTTGTTCTTCTGCACTTGCAGCCATCAGTAATGTCTCTAGGCTGTGTGTCTCCCCAGCATGCGCCTTCCCTTCTAAACAAATCTGAAAGGCAGCCGTAAATTACTCTAAGGCACATGGCTTCTTCGTCAGTGAAGTCACAGAATTTGCAATGTTTAATGAGTTCATGTAGTGTTTCAACAAACTCATCCATTTTTTCACCAACCTGCTTTCATGATTGGTTGAATGTATACTTTTCATAATCGACATTCAGCATTGGATTGAACTTGGCCTCCAACTCTTCTTTTACCTTTTGGTACGTTTTTACATCAGACTGTGAGATTTTCTTTAGCACTTCTTTCACTCCATCACCTGCAAGGTTTTTCAAATATATGATGATCTTCTTGTCATTGTGTTTCTCTAGTACATCTAGTGAACTCGTCAAAGGTTTCGATCCACACATCCCACCTGGCACCAATATTCTGTTTCTTAGAAGTGTCAAAAGGCGGTGGTGGCTTCAGTAACCCGGCTGCTATATACTTCGTGCTCCCTTCTGTTAACATTGTGTTGGCACGTGCAGGCTGGCACCCACTGACAACTTCTGCAAGCAGAAGTCACCGGAGAGCATGTTATGGTGACTTATAAAGCACGTGGCTGCCCCAGCGAAGGGGCGTCCCGGCGCAGAAAACAGAAAACTGCACAGCTTGTAGAACAAAAGCTCATAGTGGAGGGAAGAGGAATGTTTTTGCAGCTTTACCGAAATGCAAATAGGCTTTTTCTGCTGAGGATAGCAGTTGGGAGTGCATTCCAGAATTTCAAAACCAGCACATGGAAGGAACGCCCTCCAGCACGAACCCTCCTCACCCTAGGGACAACTACAAGATTCTGTTCCATGAGGCGAAGTTGGTGGGAGGGTATGTAGAAAGTGTACAAGTTGGCCAAAATAAATGGAGATGCAAAACTAAGAATTTTAAAAGTAATTCAAAGGGCCTTGAACTCTAAACGCTTGGCCACAGGCAACCAGAGGAGGTGACGGATGGCATTAGAGGTAGGGCACCTTTCCATTTAATCCAGGTCCAAGTAATGAAATTTTAAAGTTGATTTATTCCAGCACGGCAATGTAAGTCCATTCATGTGAATATCAAGATGCAACTGGCGACAGAAAAGAATCATCAGGTTCATTCAGTAATACAGAATTTACAGACATGCACTGGAGGTGGGAGAGGTGGGTGGGGGTCCTCGATGACGATGATTGGCGGGAAGCATGTCTAGCTCCCAGAGAATGGGCCATCCCCGTGTGACTGCACATGATCCAACTCAAATATTTACACATTACCCAGCTGACCCCCAAGCACTTACATGGAGCAGGCAGGGCTCCCCATGCTCAATGTGCAAGATGCTCCTTACTACAAGCAATTTTTTTATAAGGTCTAGGCTTGTCTGGCCCTGGCCTAGTTTTGGGAGGGGGGTGGTAGGGAACTGTCCCTGGTCCTAAACCGACCAATCGCCCTTAGCCCTAGGATTGCACTGCTCGGTCTACTGGAGGAAGTTGAGGGGTGGAGGATGGAACGGTCCTTTGTTGGGGTGACCACGCTGGTGGCAAAACAAGACACTGCATGCAACTGGAGATCGCCAAATGCACCCTCGTATCGATTTATGAGGCACAAGGGTCCCCACGGAAACATGACAAAATCTGGGGCAGGTGATGGGAGTATCAGGGGCTGGATGTGTGACACGGGTGTGTGTCATTTGATTCTGTGCTTTCTTCATAGACATGCAGAACTATTTACTATGTTTTTTGATGTTTTCTCCTTGAAAATAAATACAATTCAGTTCTTAAAAAATTACACAAACATTTTAGATCTACTGCCAAAAAAGACCTGTGGCACATTAAATTCTATATTTCTGGCACATTTCATCTTTAAACAATACTCTATAACACAAAATGCCACTCCACTCCACTGTACGACCCCTCACTCTACTCTATGACAGTCCAGTCCCCTTTATCACACTTCCTGCCACTCAACTCCATGACATGCCAGCCCACTCTATAACATGCAACTCCACTCTAAGACACGCCACTCCACTCTACAACACTTCAGTCCACTTTACGACTCTCAATGTCACTCCAGACTATATCACGCCAATCAACTCTACTACTCAGCCCTCCACTTGACGACATACCGCTGCACCCTATGCCACTCTACTCTACATCAATGTATGATACTCTTCTCAAATCTATGACCAGTAGTGGCTCCTCGAGGGAGTGCTGCGGGGCGGTGAGGCGGGGGTGGATGAATTACATTGCGCGCGCTGCATCACCATTTGGCGTTGCAGCTTGTGCAATGTAATTCGTTTTACTTATTTATTTATTTACTTACCTCTGTTCAGCCGTATGCCCGAGTTTACTACCCCCACCCTGCCACTGGACCACCCCGTGCCACCCCCTGCAGCACACCCTCGAAGAGCCGCTACTGTCTATGACACACTATGCTCTTCCACTCTATGAGACTGTAATACAGTCTATGCCACTCTGCAACACTCTACTCCACTCTATGATACTGTAAGACACACCTCTCTATAGTATGGCACTGCACTCTATGCCACACTTCTTTACTCTATGCCACTCAGCTCTACTCCACTGTACAACCCTCTGCTCTACAACACTCTACTACACTCTATGCAATTCCCTGTACATCACTCCCTGCAACTTTTGCTTACAGTACTCTATGACACTACTGCACTATACTCGGCTGTACTACACTGCCCCACTGTTTGCCACACCACTCCGCACCACTGTATGACACTCCACTGTAGGACAATGTACGCATTCCATTCTAGCACACTCTACAGCACGCTATTCCACGGTATGCCACTCCACTCAACAACATTTTACTCCACTGTATGCACCTTCACTTTGTGGCACCCTACTCCAACATACGACACTCTACGGCACACCACACCACTCCACTGTACGACACACCACTTTACTCTACAACAAGCTACTTCACTCTATGCCACTCCACTCTACAACATGCCACTCAACACTTTGGAACACCACTCAACAGTACACCACTCCACTCTTCTCCACTCCACTGTATGCCACTCCACTTTATGCCACTCCACTCTAGACAAGGACACTCTACACCACAGCAGACTACGCCACAATACTCTATGCCACAACACATTATGTCAATCCACTGTACCCCAGTTAACGACATCCCACTCCACCTTATCACATGCCTCTCCACTCTACCTTATCCCACTGAACTGTACACCACACCACTTCACTGTACGATACTCCACACTAGTGCACTCTGCAACAAGCTACTCCACGCGATGAGATGCCACTCCACTTATAGCACTCAAGTTTACACCCCGCTACTCTAAGTCATTCAATGACATACCATTGTATGACATGCCACTCCACTCTACGCCACTCCAATTTATGCCGGTCCACTGTATGCCTCTCAACTGTATGCTATGACACCATATGACTTGACACTGTACACCATAAAACCCTACTTTGCGGCACTCAATACAACTTCACTCTATGCCCCTCCACTCTACAACACTGTACTCCACTCTGTGCAGCAATATACCCCAGTTAACAACACTGTACGCAACTGCCTCAATTACACCCAGGGCCACTTTTCTCCACTCTTCTGTATGACACACCACTACACTCTACTCCACTACTCTACTCTATGCCACTCCACTATACGCAAATGCACTCTAACACACTTTACAACATGTCGTTCTAGGACACAACACTCCACTCTACTCAAGACAATCCAATGTATGCAACTTCACTCCACTGTACAACACACCACTCCACCCTACAACACTCCACTCTATGCTATTCCACTCAACAACACTCCACTGTAATCTACTACACTCTACGGTACTCCATGCTACACTACTCCACTCAATGCTATCACACTCTGTGCCACTGAAGTCTATGCTATTACAGTCTAATCCACTCCACTCTATGCCAATCTATTGTATACCACTCCACTGTATGCCACTACACTCTACTCCACTGAAGTCTAAGCGATTGCACTTTACACTACTACACTCTGTGCCACTCTACGTCACTCTGATCTACGCCACTGCAGTCTGTGGTATTCCACTTTATGCGACCGCAATCTATGCTATTCCACCCTATGCCAATACATTCTACGCCACTTTAATGCACCCCAGTCCACTTTATGCCACTCCACTCTATGATATTCTACTCTATGTCACTCCACTCCATGCTATTCCACACCACACCACTCCACTCTATGCTACTCCACTCTATGTCACTCCATTATTCCACTCTACACCACTCCACTCTATGCCCCTCCACTCCACGCTATTCCACTCTACATTATTTGCCACTCAACACTGAGCCACTCCACTCAATGCCACCTCACTGTACCTTCTTCCACTCCACGCCAATTCAGTCTATGCTATTCCACTGTTTACCCTTACACTCTATGTCATTCCACCCTACACCACTCTCCTTGATGCAATGTTATACTGTGCCACACCACTCAGTTCTCCTCCACTCTGTGCCACTACGCTATTCCACTGTGTGCCACTCCGCTCTATGCCACTACAATCTATGCCACTCAAGTCTATACCACTCCACTCTACACCACTCCACTCTACGACACTCCACTCTACGCCACTCCACTTTACAACACCCCACTCTATGCCATTCAACTCTATGCTATTCCATTCTACACCACTTGGCTCTACATCACTATATTATACCCTACTCCACTCTATGCTATTAGACTCAATGTCACTTGACTCTATGCCACTCTACACCACGCCACTCTAAGAAATTCCACTCTATGCAATGCCACTCTATACCACTCCACTGTACTTCACTGCAATCTACACTATTACACTCTACGGCACTCCACTCCACTGTACATTATTCCTCTCTATGTCACTCAACTCTATGCCACTCCACATTATTACACTCTACTCTCCTCCACTCCACTCTGTGCCACTCTACTCTACTCCACTTATGTCTACGGTACTCCACTGTTTGTTACTCCACTCTGCACTATACTCTATGCCACTCCACTCTATGCTATTCTACTTTAAACTGCTCCAGTTTATGACACTCAATTCTATGCTATTCCACACTAAGCCACTCCAGTCTATGCCACTCAACTTTATGCTACTCCACTTACACCATTGCACTCTAAGCTATTCAACTCTACACCACACCACTCTATTCCACTGTAGTGTATGCCATTGCACTTTGCCCTGTTTACTCTATACTACTACACTTTATGCCACTCCACTCTACGCTACATAACTTAACTCTTCCATCATATGTGAGTCAACTCTACACCAATCCACTCTAAGTTTTTCCACTCTACTCCAGTCCACTGTATGCCATTCCACTCTCTGTTATTCCACTCCACTCTACTCCACACCACTCTATGCTATTCCACTCTACACCACTCCACTGTATGCTACTCTACTGTACGCCACTCCAATCTATGTCTCTCCACTCTATACAATTCCACTCTATTCTATTCCACTCTACGCTTCTTCACTGTATGCCACTCCGCTCTACGCTATTCCACTGTGTGGCACTCCACTCTAAACCACTCCACTCTACCCCTATCCACTGTACTCCACTCTATTCCATTCCACTGTATGGCACTCCACTCAAACCCACTCCAATCTATGCCACTCCACTCTACACTATTCCACTCAATGCCACTCCACTGTACACTACTCCTCTCTACACCACTTCAGTCTATGCTATTCCACTCTACACCACTCCACTATATGCCACTCCAGTCTATGCTATTGCACTCTACACCGCAGGACACCATACTACTTCACTCTATACCACTTCACTCTATGCCACTCCACTGTACACTATTCCACTCTACACCTCTCCGTTCTATGCCACTCTACTCTGCTCTATTCCACTCTATGCCACTGCACTATATACCATTCCACTGTGCGCCACTCAACTCAAAGCTACTCTTCTGTACGCCACTCCACTTTTTTTCACTCCACTGTATGCTGCTCCACTCTATGCTATTCCACTCAATGCCACTCAACTCTAAGCAACTTGACACTGCTCTGCTCTATGCAGTTCCACTCTGCACCACTTCACTGTATGCCACTCCAATCAATACTATCCCATTCTACGCCACTCCACTATGCACCATTCCACTCTATGCCATTAAACTCTGTTACTCCTCTCTATACCACTTCACTCTACACAACTCTACGCTATTCCACTCAATGCCTCTTCACTCTATGCCACTCCACTCTATGCCACTTCACTATACGCCACTCCACTCCACACATTCCAACCTATGCCACTCGACTCTACCCCAATCTGCTTCACTTCACCCTATGCTATTCCTTTTTATGCCACTCCACTCTATGCCACTCTAATGTAAGATACTCTACTTTACACACTCTCCACCACTGTACTCTATCACGCTTCACTTAACAGCACTCTGCTGTATAATTTAGAACACTTTTTTATTAAAATGTAAAAAATGTTGAAACTGGATAAAAAGAAACAAAAGGTTAAAGCTTAGTTATAGTTAGTAAAACTTAAACTATAGAAGCATTAGAAGTTGTAAATTTATAGTCGTACTTGAAATTTATAATTTATGCAACACCTTCAAATACTATGACTCGTGCACCTCCGTACATACCGTACACACCGTTGTCAACCCGCTAACATGAAACCCAGAAGATACTGTGTAGGCTCCAGTTCCCATGACTTCCTGGTAATCCCAGTCAATTTCTCAAGAGCTTTCTGCCAGTTTTGCTTTATCATAGTACAATGCCACATCATATGGTAAAAATCAGCATCTTCCCTATAGCAGTGGGGCTATCTAGAGCTTGCTCCTTCAAACATGCGTCCAAATGATTTGAAGGTCAAATAGGTCTGATGTAGATAATTAAATTAGGTGTATTTCAGCTTAATATTACAAGAGAGACTCTTTACCCCTTCCTGACCATTGCCCAAGTTTTATCAGTGATATCCCTAGTGGTGCAGCATTCCCATCATTCATGGGTGGAAGTGAGTGAGGGCAAGCATTGGGTTAGAATTGCAGCATATAGACCAGTAAACATCTTTCTCCCCATACCAGGAGTCAACAATGGCTGTAATGTATCTGAGATGATTGTCTCAATTCAATCATGAGGCGATATCTGATCTAGTGTATGTACTAAAGCATAATATGTAGGCAAGTGCATTGGGCCCAAGTTAAACGTATCTTGAATATCCTGCCATACCAACAGTGTATCATGAATGTATTGGTCTTCCATTGGCAGCATTCCATCCTTTTCCAACAGTTTTAATCATGTGTTACTCATTAGTCTAATTGCTGGTATAGCCCAAAGTGAAGTGCCTGCTGCATAAGGGAAGGTGCGTAGCTTTGACAGAAAATAATGTGTCCAACAGTATCTTGCTAGTTCAGCCAAGTTTTGCGAGTACTTCTATTCCATCCTCCCTAACATCAGCCAATGCAGCATGTCCGCATCCCCTGTTTCCCAATTACATCCTCCCTCAACCTTCTCATTATCCACTGTAGTTGGGGAGCCGCGAAATACATTTCATATCTGGGAACTTCAAGGCACCCACACTCTATAGGTTTATATAATATTTGCAATACTACACTTTTCCTATCTAGTTCCACATATCAAGTCAGAGAGAATACTATTGAGATCCTTAAAGAATTAACAAGGGGGCACATTGGATGCGCTTAGAAAAAGCCTAAATCAACCATTGTAGCATGAGCATCTTCGCTATGGTAATCCTGTCCATTGGGAACAATGGTAGTTTGACTCTAAATTTACTTGACTATCTCGTCAACATCACTACTCTCCCCAAAATACCTTCTATTAGTGCAATATCATTGTGGTGCACATTCAATCCTAGGCATTTAAGAGTCACAGCCTCATCCTTGAGGTCGAAGTACATTTGACTTTGCGTGATTGGAAACAAACAGGACTTACTCCGGTTTACCCTCAAGCCAGATTGTTCTTCAAAATTGTCCAAGACGTCCATGACCTCCTATAGTACCACTAAATCGTTCCTCAGAAAAATGAGGGCATTATCAGTTTAAAGCAACATAATGCCCCAGCCCCTTTCTCTACTCCTCAACAGACATGCCTGTAGTTCCATGGCAACAGAAAAAATGAGGGGCCATAATGGGCACCCCTGTTCAGTAACTCTGCTTTTGGGGAATTTGCCCGATATAATGTTTTTCCTGGTGGTGCTGCCTCATCCAAGAAGTTTGTGCACAAACTGGCAAATAAAGGACACATTTGTGCAACCCACCAGGAGAATTATTTCCCGAACAAATGGGAAGAATATCGCTTATGTATGCGGGGAAATAACCCAATCTGGCAACACTGAGCACATGGGTGTTTCTAAAGCAGCAAGATCTTGTGTGGTGAGGTCTCATTTCTATAGAAACCTTAGAGATTCTGGATACCACTGCTGCTAGAGTGTTTTGATTCAGTGTCAAAGCTTGTTACTGTCCTAACTATGGAAAATCCAAAGGCTGCACAAAAATGGCAGCATATTGAGGAGGATAAGGTGGACAGAGACAAGCTGACCAGGTGAAAGGTGGACGTGAAGTATTTAACCCGGGAAGGGGTAACTACTACCTTAAATGAACGTGCTACAAAAAAGCAGTTATTGGACTGCTCTAATGATGAGCAGGAAGCAGCGCTCAATGGAGAAGTAAGCGCAAGCAGTACATTACTAGCTAATGCATTTTAGAGAGGTTTTGGGATTTTAACCTGAGGGACAGACATCAGAAGTTTTTTCCCCCACTATGAGAAACAGAGTAGAGATCATCTTACGTTTCATGCTGTGAAGAACAGAGTCGCCGTTAACAGATCCCTGTGATAAAAAGGTAGAAAGTGCCATAAAGGTGCTTATAGAGCATACAACTTTGCAATAAAAACAAGTTAATATGTGAAAATTGCAGACTTTTTTGAAAGACTTCAGTCTCTGTATGACCTCAAGAGGGGAAAGCATATTAGGATAAATGTAATTTCTTTTTGGCTCAACTTTTGACTCCTTGTGGTCAACTTCAACAGGGGTCTCAGTGGGGGACAGAATGTTACTATGACTTAAATCACGGAAACTAGATCGTTGTTGGAGCAAAACCTCTGGCTTATTATGACAAATGGAAACAGTAATCAAGGACAAGTACGAGCTTGCTGTAATAAGAAATGTCTATTTTATAGAGCTGGAAGGGATGCAACATCGTTGTTTTCGAGGAACTCCAATACCCAAGGATCTGACAAAAAGGAGGCACCTTTTAGAGGGGATGGAGAGACTGCTAGTAAAAGGAGCAATAACGGAGATGCCAGTGTTAGAGAGGAATCAAGGTGTTTATTTAATCCTATTCCTCGTTCCTAAGGCACACGGAATGGCTACACTCCAAGAAGTGATTACAGTGGTGGCGAAAAGAGATTACTTGATGACAACTGATCTCCAGGACGCTTATTTCCTTGCACCGTTTAAAAAAAAAAAAAAAAAATCTTGACTGGTATTTGCAGCATCAGGCAAGCATTTTCAAGTCAGAGTTCTTCCATTTGGGCTAATGACTTAGCCAAAAGTCTTCATAAAGTCACTGCGCCTGTGGAGAGAGTGGTCAATTGCCTTCAACATATGAGTTTCATCTTGAACATGAAGACATCACTGCTGGTACATCACAGAAGAGACTCGTAATCTGATACAACCAAAGCAAAGATATTCTTGCCAGACTTGAGAGCCCAGGTGTTACAAAGTATGTTGACTTATCTTCTCAGGTGCTGCGATGCTCCTGCTGGAATGTTTTTAAAAGTACAAGGACTGATGTCAGCAAGAAAGATGGCGGTGCTTTGGGCTGTCCATTTCGAACCATGTGTGCATCGCCTATTAGGCTGAAAGGGCTTTGGACCCCTTCCTCAGTCGCCTGCCGTAGCCTGGACTAAGGAGTACGAAGGCAGTTCTTGAACTGTACTGGACTAGGGCTGGGAAGGGGCTGACGACTCAGACTCAGCCTCATCCAAAGCACTTTACAGATCTTCAAAAGACCATATATCAGTTCACGAGTCTTTGTGCATTTTAATTTCTACTGGCTCACTGCTCCCCACACTCTTGTTATGAGCTGGTGCTGCCAGAGTGGGAGAAGGGTGAAAGGATTTTATTTACAATACAAACGTGTCCATGTAGCACATTAATATAAAGTGCCCAGCCATTGGCCTGGTTTGCCTCCGACCTCCAAAACGGGAACTGAGCCTGTATATGGTATATAATTCCTCATGTAAAATCTGCCAAGGACTCACATTTCAAACAGTATATTTCTTTAACTTTAAAGCATTTCACTTAAGAACACTAAAATTAATTTCTGCATTGGCTGACATTTATCAGGATTCGCGGTTTCCAAATGTAAACCTTGAAACATTCATGCCTGCTATGATGATGCTATTAGCAGGGCCACTGGAACAATGCGAATTAAGCCTTTTCGAATAATATTGGATTTGCTAAATAATCCTTTGTGTGCTGCATAATCTGGAGATTTTGACAAACAAAAATATTTTCTAGTTCACTGAGGCAGTTTTGTTCTGTTGGCTCTTCCCAATAGCAAGGTGGCTGGACTCACACCAGTTATGGTGTGAGGAGTTGATCCATAGGCCCGGAGGGACTGTGACATAGCTTTGGTCAGACCAATTCCCTCCGTGGACACTTACTTGTTGAATCACCCTCTTGAGGGTGCGCATGAATAGTCAAACTGCACATTGAGTCGGACAAGAATTTCTTTGAACTCTTTGCTGTTAAAGATAGGGTAATTATCATATTTGAGGAATGCGGGGAATCCCCACGTTAAATAGATTTCATCGAACTGTCATAGGTTAGCGAAGATATGTATTTCATTAAAGAAAAATGTGAATATTCATCTACGACTACCATGAGATGGTGTCCATTTCCTAAAGGCCTAAAAAAAGTAGACTGCAACCCTCTACCAAGCATGGGCAGGAAAGCCAGACATTGTCACTGGGTGCTGTGTCACCTTGAGAGTCAAACAATTGCAAATGAGGCACACCTTTAGCTCCTTCTCGATTTACTCATCTAGCCAAGAGAACCACACTTGATCTCTTAAGGCTCTTTTGGTGGCTACGATACCACTGTCTCCTTCATGGGTCAGCTCGATGACCCTCTGTCTTAGGGTTCCAGGTATGATGATCCTTGAGCCTCACAGTATTACATCTCCTTGGGTGACTGCTAACTCATCTTGCAAATTTTTGAACTTTTGGAATTCAACCTCATCAGGAAGGCGCCAGTACTTCTCCGGGATTACGTGGTAATAGGTTTGTTGATTATGGTCATGCCTTTACCTGCATTGATGGCAGCAATGGTTTGTTCCACATTCAGTGCAGCTGCTGTGCTGGATCTCACAATAAAGTTGAGATATGCTTCAGCTGTCTTTGAAGTCGAACTGTGACAACATAGCGACACTCATGAAAAGTAATCTGCTAGGTTTTGATCCTTCTTCGGTTTGTGCACCTTGCAGTCGTAACCCCTACCTCTCAATACGAGGGGGTATCTTAGCCTTCGGGTTTCCAAAAATTGTTAGCAATAACAGGTGATATGTGATGACAGTGAATAATTTTCTGGAGAGGAAAACATGAACATGTTTGCAGGCCCTCAACACAGCCAGACTCTCCTTCTCTGGCTGAGAGTTGGCACGTTCTGTTTCAGACAGGCTTTGACTGGCATGGGCCACAATGGATATCTGAGCATTCAGATGGCCATTGTATTGTGCAAGGATTGCCTTTAGCACTACCGGGCTCATTGCTATGCTATGCTATGCTATGCTATGCTATGGGCATTTATAATGCGCGCAGCTGCTCCAGCAAAGGAGCGTCCCGGCGCAGAACAAAGTAGAGCACAGCAATGCTAAAAGCAAAGACAGAAAGGGGGACAACTGGAGAAAGAAAATTTAAAACAGAAGAGTTTTAATGGCCTTACGAAACAGCATAAGGTCCTCCAACAGGCGGACCTCAACCGGTAAGGAGTTCCAGATGGCCGCAGCCCTCACTCGAAAAGAACGGCCCCCGGCCCGACAAAGTTTGAACCGGGGAACCACGGCGAGAGCCTGGCTGGCGGATCTGAGAGAACGTGTCGGAACATAGGAAAACAAAAGGTTGGTGAGAATCTGGGGGGCAGAGCCTTTCAAGATTTTAAAGGCCAGACATAGCACCTTAAAGTGAATTCTCATCTTGACCGGAATTCTCATTTCAACCACTATTTTGGTATGCAACCTGGGGTCAAAGTCGGCAACTTCCATTGTATTCTCAAATGCACTGATGGAGCAAGGATTCGCACGTAAAGCGACTTGCTTGTATTCATGAACCTCAAATAACAATAATCAACTAATCAACCTGTTTGTCTTATTAATTTGCCCCTTTTCCGACATTTTATGGGTATCCGAGAGAAGCTTGCTTATGTGTTCTCTAATCCTAATACGCTTGCAACCTAAAATGGCTGCTGCTACGCGGGAATTTCTACTGCGCATGCGTCGGTCATACCCATGTGACGTGACGTACTCGCAGTCTTGGTGGGAATCTGTTGCATCTGTGCATTGGAGCTAAGATGGCTGCTTTGTGTTCTCACAAGCGAGAAGCTCGCATTTCTGCTTTTGCTAAGCTGTTTGTTCTGCTTAACCATAACGCTATAGTTTATTATAAAGTAATAGGAATAGTGTAGAGATTCATGGTATACAGTGCATTCATTTATTCTGTTTTCTAAAACTGTTTCTTTTCCATTTCATGGTACATTACGAAATATGGCCTATTGTTCCTTGCCGCACTCCATCTTGCTTGAAACTGAGTCTGCGCGAGATCTGCGAGTCTCCACAGCAGTCACCTTTGAATTGCAGCCAAGGAGCTAACTGACTGAGAAGATGCTCCTGGGAAATTCACCTTACGAACTTTAGACAAATACAATGTATTTGTAAATAGAACATTCATTGTTATATGAAATGGAGACATCATGAGAAAACCAAATTCAATGGGCGGGGACCTTAATTTGAATAGGAGACGGCAAAATTCTAAAATATTAGGTGGTGTGATGACCTGTCCCTTTTCCTCTGTCCAATCAAAATGGGGGATCCTTACACTTGCAACATTGGGGGGTGGTACACAGACCTGGAAAACAGTATAACTAGCCTAAGTTTAGCTAGAGAAATTGTCCGACTTGTCCGAATAGCTGACCTGTCACTGACCCAACGCACTCAATAGCTGATCAAGAACAGAGGTGCTGCGGAGCACTCTGTCGGAAGTCTCACAGACCCAATCGGGGTTTTGAGAACCTTAAGTGCTGGCGAAGCACTTTGCTGGGGAATTCGATAACCCAATCGGGGTTCTGACTGATAGCTGCAGAGAGGGGGTAGCGCAGGCGTTGCAACTGAACTGCAGGTGCTGGTCTCAACTTTGGTGGTCAGGTTCTGATCCAAATCTGGTTTTCCTGTCCTGACTCTGACCTGCATCTTGCTGGCCTACTGGCGTTTGCAACTTCGGGGTTTCTGTCCTTAACTGACCAGTGGCCAGGGTTGGTCTCCACACCGTTCTAGGTAAATATAAATCTGTGAGGGAAACACACTTGTGTCCTTTTCTTACCCTTTCCTTAAATCTTGCTAAAGTTATAATTGCATATGTTCCTTTCTTTACCCTTCCCTTGTGACAAGGTACTAAAGTCGTAAAAGAGCCTTTATTAGCATGTTCCATTTTTCCCCTACCTTATAGTTGAAATATTAAAGATACTGTCTTTGAATAAATAGATGATCCTTCTCTTTACCCTTCCTTTAGCCAAACTAAAGTGGTTGCGTTGGTTTCATTAAGAAATTAAACTGTGACATTCTAGTATGTCCCTTATTTTCCCTGTCCTTTAGAAAGTACCAACATCCAGTTCTAATTTCTGATTCCCAGTATGTTCCTTTTTCTTACCTTCCCTTTAGACTTCTAAATGGTTGGCATAATCTATTTTCTGCATAGTTATACTCCTTTCATGATTTTGGTTATTGATAGCTTGCTTGCTGTAAATCTTTGGTTTACAAACTTTGATGAAGATTAGATAAAGGTTTTCAAAACTTCCTGAGTCTGTGGTCATCACATGAGTGCAAATGTTATTGTATTATTGACTGCTTATCTCCACACTACCTCCCTGATCCATTGTGGTCCTAGGTACCAGTGACAAGGATTGGTAAATCAAGGATATAGGAAACAGTTCGAATTAAATTGCTGGTAGTAGAGTGTAGGTTACCCGATTAAATAAATATGGTGAATTGAATTATGGGCCAAAGTGTGCATATGGTAAAATTATAGTTGGGTGACCTGCGCGCGCTATCAGGAAGTTTAATGTCTTTGAAACTGTGGTTGCATTCTGGAGAGCACTGAAATGGTACATTTTGCATTGCCACGTCCCTCAATCAAGCATTCACTGTAGCAAAGTTTCAAATGTATCTTTAGCATTAACTGGCCATGCTTAGAAAAGATTGCAGGATGGTAACATGTTGGAGGGGGGCAAATGGATGACAGTACTTGCACCTTGTCTGGGTCGGGAGCCATTCCCCATCAGACAATATGTGCCCAGAAAACATGAGTTTGGGTTGTGGCTTTGCTGTGTTCTTGTGTTTGCCCCAAAAACAGCCATCATCACTGTAATTGAAAGCATGAGTAACAGGTTTGATTACTCGGTGAATAACATCCTGAAATATCTCAGTAGCCAAAGGTATTCCATTGCTCAGGCTCTTGTATGTGAACAAACCAACATTAGTCAAAATGGTAGTAATGTGCCTGCAATTCTCCTCCAACTCGAGGTGATGGTATCCTTTGTGCAGGTCAATATGGGTAAACACTTTGGCTCAGTTTAATTGCATGATCATGTCCACAATGTGTGGACCAGGGTGTTTATACCTCTCAGTGGCTTTGTTTGCCTGTATTAAACTGAAGGGGATGGCTGAGTGACACTTACACACAGTTGTAAAACAATAAAAACAATCCAAGTAATTATAGCTCAAAGGATAAGGTAATGGCCATCCACTATTCACCAGATGGTATAGATAACCATACCAAGTTAAACAAAACAAAGAATATATCCTGAGCTAACCATTCCAAACCAGAGTCCTCAGACAAAAGATGATCTTCTCAGTTTTCTTTTTATTTTTCCAACACTTCTTCAATGCAAGGGTCTAGCCGCCAACACGTCTTTCGACTTATGGGGCATAGGCCAAAGACTTCCACAGGGCTAATTTATCCTAAAATCTTCTCAAATGACCAGCAGTAACAAGCAAGTGTAATGCAGTGTAAGTAATACGTGTCCAAATTATGTTGATTCCCAATACGAGTAGGGGAATATACGCACTCTCCAAGTTGAATCGCCAATTCATAGTTGCTCCAAAGTCAACAGCGTGGCTCGATAATGCAGTATCGGCAAGGTGGCGTCTCGCTGATACTGCATTATCGAACCACCTAATAAGAACTATCAGCCTGATTCATCAAGCTGATTTGCGGTCGCAAAGGGCCAGATTCTGAGAATCTGGCCCTTTGCGAGTGCGATTTTTGCATTTGGGATTCATCATCCCAAATGCAAAAATCTCTATTACCGAAATCGCATATTTGCGAGGAATTGGATTTAAGGAATCTCTAATAGAGATTCCTTAAATGCAATTCATCAACCAATTAGAAATTGCGAAATCGCAATATTTGGTCGCAATTTACCACCAAGTCTGACTTGGTGGTAAATTGCGAAAATAGTGTAAAAAGCACTTTAGTGCATTTTTTTCTTTTGCATGTTAGCTCGGAACACATTTATGAAATGGTTCTCTTTCCCTCAACCTTTGCATACTTTTCCTATGGCTGGACATACAACTTCAAGGGGAAATGAATATCCAAATCGGAAACATAGATTTGTTTTCTTTGAAGACGTTGACTTACTGGAATCTGGTTTATGCTTGTGCTTGCTTTTAACAGTCAATGCCAATTCATTGTGTGGTGTTCCTGCTTCCCGGTCAGCAGCTTGTCGGTCTGCTTGTTCTTCTGCACTTGCAGCCATCAGTAATGTCTCTAGGCTGTGTGTCTCCCCAGTATGTGCCTTCTAAAGAAATCTGAAAGGCAGCCGTAAATTACTCTGAGGCACATGGCTTCTTCGTCAGTGAAGTCACAGAATTTGCAATGTTTAATGAGTTCATATAGTGTTTCAACAAACTCCTCCATTGTTTCACCAACCTGCTTTCATGATTGGTTGAACGTATACCTTTCATAATCGACATTCAGCATTGGATTGAACTTGGCCTCCAACTCTTCTTTTACCTTTTGGTACGTTTTTACATCAGACTGTGAGATTTTCTTTAGCACTTCTTTCACTCCATCACCTGCAAGGTTTTTCAAATATATGATGATCTTCTTGTCATCGTGTTTCTCTAGTACATCTAGTGAACTCGTCAAAGGTTTTGATCCACACAACCCACCTGGCACCAATGTTCTGTTTCTTTGAAGTGTCAAAAGGCGGTGGTGGCTTCAGTAACACGGCTGCATTATACTTCGTGCTCCCTTCTGTTCATTCATTCATTATCTTTATTTCGGCTTGAATTGCCATAAAAGAATCACGAAACAGTTCCATATAAAAAATACATTCAAGTCACAATTATCATTTCATAAAACAGCCAACACTGTTGTGAAATATTAAAATCAATACAGTTATAAAAAATGTTTAAAACAAAACATCATCACATTGACCTATTTAACATTACTCGGAAAGCGCATCTTAAAACGCACCAGTTAGCCCTTTGTCATTACAGCTTTAAACCCTTTTTCCTACGCACAAAGTAAATAGAAAGCAGAAATCTGCTGATGCTAAATACTATAGTTTGAGTTGTGTCTGTCTTAAACATTCTTAATGCCATTTCGCAAGACCTTAGTCCCAAAAGGTTACATATGGGTTTAATCCATTTCCTTCTGGCCGACACATAGGCTGTGCAGAAGAAAAAGATATGGAGATCATCCTCCTTGGAATTGCCCTCGCACATAGTGCAAATTCCATCTGTCGTTATTACCCCATCAGCCCTTTTTCTTGCCCAGCGCGCCAGATTTGATTTGGTCATAAGGTTACCGTATCTCAGTTTCATATAAAGGGTTTTGGCAAGTGGGGGCTCAATTTCATCAAGGAAGGTCTCAAAAAGAGGCTCATCCTTGAAACGTAAGACATTTTTTACTAGGGTCCCCCCATTATTCCTGTTAGTTGTTTGATTGTAAATGAAACCCCATAAAGCCCTTTTCACAATCAGTTTTGAGTTCGGCTGTAACCCTTCCGGGTTTTCCCAAAATTGCAATAGTCCTATTTTAGTAAAACACAATCTAACATGTTTTAGCCATAGATTGGTATTAGATATGTCCAGACACAGTATCTCTTTTAACCCATTCCTATAGTCAAGCAATTCAGGTGTCTGCCATAGTCTCACCCAACACATTAGTGGCCGGACAATAGTGTAGTGGTCAATCCTTTTGACATTTAGGTACAACTGGAGAGGTACCAAAGGAGTACCTCCTGGATCCCTTACCAAACTTCTCATAAATTTATTATCCATATTAGTAAATACGTCCTTTGACATGGGGCCCCAGATCTCAGCACCATAAAGGGCTGCTTATTGGACTTTGAATTTAAATAACTCTACTACAGGTGACACAGCTTTACTAATGCTTAAACTTTGCTTCTTAAGAATAGGTTTTATATTCTGTGTATATATTAGCTTGCTTTTTTCAACTTGAGGGCTCCATGTAAAGTTGGAATCGAGCGTGACCCCCAAATAAGAAACATTTTGAACCGATTCCAATTTTACGCCATTTAAAGTTAAACAACCTTTTTCTGGTTTGATGGGATTTAGGGCCATGCATTTAGTTTTTTTCCGTTGATTTCTAAGCCTTTCTTGTTACAATAATCACTAAAAGAATTAAGCAGTGCCTGGAGACCTTTCTTAGTTTGCGAAATAAGAATAGTGTCATCCGCGAATAGTAACGCGGATACCTTTTCTCCATTTAGTTTTGGTGAGTCATTTTTACAACCCTCTAAGTGTGCTGGGATGTCATTCACGAAGAGGGAAAATAATGTAGGGGCCAGAACGCAGCCTTGGCGAACGCCGCGCTCAATGGATATTTTCTGGGTTAATTCCCCATTTGGGCCCCATCTCACTTTGGCAAAGTTCCTGGCGTGCACCTCAATTATCTGGACCAGAAGACTACTAGGGAGCCCAGCCTTATATAAGGTCCTCCACAGAAGATCTCGTGGCACTAGATCGAACGCCGCTCTGAGATCTACGAAAGCAACGTATAAATGGCCCTTTTTGATATGTACATATTTCCAGTAAAGACAGCAAAATCGAAAAACTTGGTCAATGGTGCTCACTTTACTCCTGAAACCAGCTTGGTCCAACCACTCGTTTACACGAGCTAAAATGTGTCTCGAATACATTTTTTGGAGTATGTCCATTAAACTAATTGGCCGGTAATTTGAGGGTTCCGACCGGTCCCCCTTTTTACAAATTAAGACAATCTCGGCTCCCCTCCAACTCTCTGGAAAATCTACATTACGGGACAGCGTGTTACACAAATAATTTATATACGGTGCCCATACCTTCAGGTCATGCTTCTAGAGGTCCCCAGGTATTTTATCTAGACCAGGCGCTTTACCTCTTTTTACTGCGTTAATTGCCGCCTCAGTTTCCTCTATTGAGAATTTCAGATATTCTTTGGGAGGTGTAAGCCATAGTGCATCCTCGCCAGTATTTTTGAGGTTTGTATCATACTTTTTGTATAGGGTCATGAAATGATTGACCCACGTGAGTTCGTCAAGGTAAATGTCCTTTGCAATTCTCCCTTCATGATTACCATTGGCGACTAACCTCCAGAACCCTGCAGTGTCCCTTGCTTTGGCAGCCACCAACAAGTCCGCCCAGCTATCTTCCTCCCAAGTCTTCATTGAGACATTTTGCACCTGCTTATAAACTTTCCTTGCTATTTTAACATCTTCTGCGGATTTAGTTTTAATCGCCAGCAAAAGGGACCCCTTAGACTCCCTGCATAACTTGCCATACCATGGCTTGCTGTGAGACAAATTATTCAATTTTTGTTGGCTTTTCTTTGTCATTTTTGTGACTAGTGCTTTCAGTGTTTTAAAAAAATCATTGTGAAGTGCCATAAAATGATCAGGGTTGTTATCCTCGACAAAGGAACCTGTAAAGACCCCAAAAGACATCGCAAATTGTAAATACATTTCTGCAAGGATCTCACCGTGCTCCAATATATGGGACCATTTTAATGCCCGTCTGTTGTTACTGACAAGGATCTCATCACGCGAGCCACTGTGTACATCTGTTAACACACCATTCCCAACCCCCATGACCAAGCAAGATTCAAACATTAAAACCAGGGGACATTGATCACTCTCTATCCTATCTTCTACCTCGAGATCGATCATGTGCTGCCAGATAATCAATGACACAATTACAAAATCTAGATTACTTTTACACTTGTTTCTAGAAAATGTTGGTTTTTTGGAAATGTCAGATGGGAGACGTCCATTACAGGCCCTAAGACCATGCTCCGCAGACAACTTCACCAATTGAACTGCCAAGACTGTACATGAAGCAGGTTCGCTATTGTCCAATGCAGGAATATTATTAGCTTGGTCTTCTTCCTCGAAGACGTCGCTGAGCCCTATGACAGGTTCATAGTTGCAGTTTAGGTCACCACCTATAATAAAGGCTTCCCTGCTAACTATTTTACCTAGAAAAGAATCCAGTTTAACAAGGGTAGGGGATACTTTGGATGCAGAGGCAGGTCTGTTATAGACATTAATTAGATAAAGGGATTTCCCTTCGCATGTTGTAATTTTCAATGCTAATATATCTAGTGAGCTCGTATCTATGATTTCAACCTGGATCCTTAGAGTTACCTTGACCCATGCAATTAAACCGCCTGAAGGTCTTCCCCTCGAGGAGGGTATGGCACCAATTCCAAAGGATTTGCAGCCTCCCTATGTGGGGTATCAAGTGACCATGATTCTTACAGAAGGCAAATATCACTAGAGTCAATATACTTAGCCCTTTCGGGGTCCCTCAATTTCTTGGCTACACCAGCTATATTCCATGATATTAATTTCAGTGTCTTGATATTATGGCTGCATGTAGGGAGTGGCTCCAAGGTTGGGGGCCTTGTATTTAATATCACGGCTCTCAATGCATGTTTTCCCAGTGTGTCCAGATCTTCATATGTTCTTCCTCGCTCTCCCTGCATAATAGCACTATTTGTACTCCCAGACTCTAATGTTGATGGACCTAGCTGTCTCACCTCTTGGGCACAAGCTGCCACCATTGCTCCAACACTACTTAATGACTTAGCAGCACTTGGGTCCCTAGGGTTAGCGCGTGCCCTGTGGCTGTTTTTACTTTCTGCACCTACATACACTTCTCCATTTACCTCCATGTATCCTCCCTAGTTTTATTGGTGGGAATGGGCCTCAGCCTGCGTGGTCTAGCTTTGGTACTAGTTACACAACCCGCTGATGGATTCAGTCAGTCGACTGCTTCTAAGCAGCTAAATCTATGAAAGGTTGGTACTCCCATCCATTGTCTGGGATTGCCCAAATTCCCACCACTTGTCCCACCCTGAATGTGCTGGTTCACCACTGTCCAACTTCCACCACCCTCGGAACACATTTTGGATGGATAAATAAACGAGAGTGGTCTGATTTCAATTATGGTGCTTCCGTCATGAAGACGGGGATTCCATGAGCATAAGTGGTGCACAGTACGTGGATCTTCAAACGTAACAACCACACAGTCTCCTGGGATTACTTTCCTTGGTGGTCCTACCCATGGAACTCTACGAACCATTAGTATTTTTACTTTTTATATGTTGTGGGAATGGCCTCTTTTCATTTAACCAATGTGAGACTTTATTTTGTCCAAAAAGTTTCCTCGGGTTGATTGTTTAGCTCAGGAATCCCTATCAAGACGATTGCATCTGGACTAACATCTGGTGGGAGATTAATATAACCTCCCCTAGGTTTATTTCCTGGTTGGTACCCTTTCTGGCTCTGCTGGATGATGTTAGTAGCGTTGGTGCCCCTTGCTGGGTTTTCTTTGGCTATTGTTTCTTTGGCTATTGGAACACTACCTACTGGATTTATCATGTTTGCGTTTGTGTGGTTAGCACTAGTTCCCTGGAGGGGTGGTTGGGATTTATTGTTGTCTAATAAAGGCACCGAAGGTACCGTAACGGCACCTACAGTGTGATTAGACGCTGGCACCACTATGCTGAGGCTTGCCAGTGTTATGATGCTCTTTTCAACCTCAAGTAACTGGTTTTTCATTCGTGTCAGTCTTAGTTTCAATGGGTTTAAGAATGATTTTAAAAGGTCCCCTATGTCCCTTAGAAGAATCACATTACCCTCATCAACATTCCCAATTATACTATCCCCCGTCTTGCCTTGAATTACGGGATCTTGCACCCTTTCTATTATATCTGGACTTGCAGCAGTTCCAGCTTCACCCTGCTCACTAAATACAGCCTGTGTCACAGTTCCTGCTCCATCCCCTTCTTTACCTGATCTATTCTTATTCTCCTGTACCTTTGTAATTTTTACCTTCTTCCTTGCATAAGCAGAAGCGGTGGGACGTTTCCGTTTTGGTATGGCACCCTCCTGCCTCCCGCGTAACTGTCTTGTGCTAGCCTCGTCTTCCGAAGTCTCCAGCTCTACAATTTCTGGTGTATTATCACCCACCACAGCTAGCCCTAGACAGGATGTAGGCTCATTGGGCAGTTGCAGGGGCACCTGAATAGGAGGAGTTGGTGACTGAAGGAGCGGTGAACCCTGTAGTGTGGTGCACGTCGACTTGCAACTGTAAGGGAGCAGCGCTGTCGATGCGTTCTGGACTTCTAGCTGATGCAATTTTCCCCCCACGATGATCTTTTCGCCATTACTGCGTCTTGTGACATTCTTCTGGCTATTGCTAGATCCAGTGAAACCCAGTGCTCCATTAAACTTATACCCATATCTATTACCGAGTTCGTCCTAGTAATACAATTGTCAAGGGTACCTGTTAACTGGATTCTCCCCTTCGCAGCCTTACTTCTACTTTCTCTGGTGGTCATCCTAACTAATACACAATCAATTTACAATCTATAAGTAGGTGTAAAATACATACGGTTTATAAGCGCACGGGATGCAAACACAAGGGAGGTGGCCCAGTCCAGTCTTACTCGGTCTGGAACGGGCTAGAACGGGCCCGCCCTTGGCCCGGGCTTAGCTCGGCGCCCGCCCGCGCGCGTCCCGCATTGCGGGAATAGAGAGAAGGTTATATTACTACGGGCAGGGGGCGGGAACACCGAGGGAAGAGCCAGCAGCTGTGTGTGAAAGAGCCTGCTGGACCTCGCAGTCCTTTGGTGTTTGTAGTTCTTAAGTTTTCTCCCCCTCTGACAGCGCTCGGGAAGCGGCAACCATAAAGTCACAGATTGGTCCCACGAAGTCCTCTTTATTCAGGCACAGGGAATGTCTGCAGAGATTCCAAATAAAAGCACAGTGAGCGGCTCCCGCGAAGCGGGGGCGGCGAAAAGTATTTCAAGGGTCCGGGCGGGGGCGGGAACACCGAGGGAAGAGGCAGCAGCTGTGTGTGAACGAGCCTGCTGGACCTCGCAGTCCCTCGGTGTTTGTAGTTCTTAAGTTTTCCCCCCCTCTGACAGCGCTCGGGAAGCAGCAACCGTAAAGTCACAGATTGGTCCCACGAAGTCCTCTTTATTCAGACACAGGGAATGTCAGCAGGGAATCCAAATAAAAGCACAGTGAGCTGCACCCTTTCACTCCATCACTTGCAAGGTTTTTCAAATATATGATGATCTTCTTGTCATCGTGTTTCTCTAGTACATCTAGTGAACTCATCAAAGGTTTCGATCCACACAACCTACCTGGCACCAATGTTCTGTTTCTTAGACGTGTCAAAAGGCGGTGGTGGCTTCAGTAACATGGCTGCATTATACTTCGTGCTCCCATATGTTCACATTGTGTTGGCACGTGCAGGCTGGCACCCACTGACAACTTCTGCAAGCAGAAGTCACTGGAGAGCATGTTATGTTATGTTATGGTGACTTATATAGCGTGTGGCTGCCCGAGCGAAGGGGCGTACCCGGCGCTGAAAACAGAAAGCTGCACAGCTTGTAGAACAAAAGCTCATAGTGGAGGGATGAGGAATGTTTTCACAGCTTTACCAAAACACAAATAGGACTTTTCTGCTAAAGATAGCAGTTGGGAGTGCATTCCAGAGTTTCGAGACCAGCACACGGAAGGAACGCCCTCCAGCACGAACCCTCCTCACCCTCGGGACAACCACAAGATTCTGTTCCGTAGAGCGAAGTTGGTGGGAGGGTATGTAGAAAGTGTACAAGTTGGCCAAAATAGATGGAGATGCAAAATTAAGAATCTTAAAAATAATGCAAAGGGCCTTGAACTCTAAACGCTTTGCCACAGGCAACCAGTAGAGGTGACGGATGGCATTAGAGGTAGGGTACCTATTAAAATTAATCCAGGTCAAAGTAATGACATTTTAAAGTTGATTTATTCCAGCATGGCAAAGTAAGTCCATTCATGTGAATATCAAGATGCAACTGGCCACAGAACAGAATCATCAGGTTCATCCAGTAATACAGAATTTAGAATGTAATACAAGGATAAACATAGCGCATGCCAGGGTTGACAAGCACAATATGACAGAGTAAAAGAGAGAGAAGAAAGTAGTGAGAAGTATGTAACATCAATAAAAGAAATGTAACACATCCCCCTCACTAATGACAAATAAACAAAATAAGAATATCAATTTACAAAATCATTAAACTTCTTTGATAATTGTCTTACACGTTCAAAAAGTTTACCCCTAGAAGCCACAGTACCATTATTTAGTTCATCATCAGCATTAGTTGTGGAATGACGAGCTTCACCATAAGTGTTCAATTGATTAGCACCCATATGTGGACATTTAGCCAACCTCTTAACATTTCACAATTTACCATCTTTAGTGATAATACTATTACTAAACATTTTCTTGATTTGAATGGCTTTCCCAAACTTGTTGGATCCTTTATTTATTAAACTTGGTTTTAGATTTTTAACCCAATCACCAACTTGAAATGTGTGTGCATTAGTATTCCACTTGTCATTATACCATTTAGCAGTTTTAAACTGTTTCATTTCAACTCTGTTTGCCGTATCATGCACACATTCTTTATTGGTAAATGTATTTTGACATTTGTTCCTGAACCACCATGGACACACACTGGACTCTTCCTTTGAGAAGTTTAAAAGGACTGACTTCTGTTGTCGTATGAGGCGTAATGCGATAATTCCACAAACGTTCTCTTAACGCACTCATCCATCTACCCCCACATTTTAAAGAATCAGTAACAAAAGTCTTGAGAACCCTGTTAAAGCATTCCACCTGTCCATTCCCATGTGGTTCATACAGAGATGTGAGTTTATGCTTTATATCACAATCTTTAAGAAGTTTTTTCATTTCCATGGATGTAGGTTGTACCCCATTATCCGTGACTAGAATGGAAGGACAACCTTCACAAGCGAAAACTTCTTTATTAAACACAAATAACAGCATTTGTGGTGGCCTTGGGAACAAAATTTACCTTTGGCCATTTAGAATGGTAATCTATTATGACCGGAGCGAAACGTGAATTCTCAGGCAAGAAATTGAACGGACCAGAAATATCAATCGCACCTTTTTGCCACGGTTCTTGAGGCCACATAACAACTTTCAATGGAGGAACATGAACCCTTAACATCTTATCACAAGACACACATTCATTGCATTCTCTAACCACACGATCAATGAACTTATCTATGCCTGGCCAACAAAAAAAACTTCTGACCAAGCGTTTCATAGATGAGACACCTGGATGGGTTTTATGAGTCATATTAAGTATAATATCTTGCATACCTGTTAGAGGAATGCACTGACCAGACTTAAACACTAAACTTCCTTCTAATTCAAGTTCTCCTGAAACATTAAAAAATGGAACCAAGCCCGGCCTTACCAAATTCCTCCTTGGCCAACCTTCAATAATAAACTTCTTCAAATCGCACCACCTGTCATCCAATTGCTCATACTTACACCAAGATTCTTCTGTTATTCCTTGAAACTGTTCAGGGACCACTTCATTAAAGGTAACAATGAAATCACATTCCTTGACAGCAGATACTATACCCAGGTCACAAGGTAACCGAGAAAGAAAATCAGCTGTGACATTTATTTTTTTCCTGGTACACACTCTGTTTTGAAATTATACCCTTGCAATTTCGATGTCAGTCTACCAATTCTAGCCGCAGAGTTCCAATCACCTCCCGTAGATAAAATATTCACTAATGGCTTATGATCCATTCTATGAGTGAACTTACTGCACCACACATACAGTCTGTAATGCCCAACATCCCAAACACAAGCAACAAGTTCTTTCTCTATAACTGCATATTTGCACTCACACTCATTTAACGTGTGAGACGCAAAAGCAGCATTCCACTCTTCTTTACCATATCTCTGTGAAAGAACATCTCCAAGACTATATAAACTTGCTTTTACCGTGATGCTACATTCTTTCTTTATACGGAGCAGTTTTAATGTAGGAGCATTTACGATTTTATGCACTCAAAGGCTTTTTGTTGTTCTTCCTCCCATTCATATTTCACATTTTGTCTTCAATCATTTTCTCAACGGTTCCATTTTAGTGGCAAAACCTTCTACAAATTTGCTATAGTATTCGCAAATACTAGAAAAGGACAGGAATTGTTCCTTGTTTACTGGTGATGGAGCTTTAACAGTGGCCTCAATGTTAGACTTTTTAGGTATCACCCCACCCCCAGACAATGTGTGTCCTAAATATTCAACTGACCGTTTTAATAATTTACACTTGTGTCCCTTGAGAGTGAGTCCATGACTCTCTAATCTCTTACAAACCTCATTTAAATGTGTAACATGTTCTGATTCATTTTTGGAGAATATCAAAATATCATCTTGGAAACATTTGACATATCATCCACATCCCTGAATATGTGGAACATGACACTCTGAAACACTGACGCCACTGACGCCAAACCAAAAGACATTCTGGTATATTGGTACAAAGCAAATGGTGTCATAAATGCTGTATATTCTTCCATCAATACAATTTGGTGCTATGCCGATCGCAAGTCTAGCGTTGAAAATATCTGTGCACCATCTAACATGCTAACTACCGCATTAATATTGGGTAGAGGGTGACAATCAACCACGATATTTGATTTTAGTGCCCTCATGTCCACACAGACTCTAAATTTTTGGTCAGGTTTACGAACAAGAACAATGAGGGAAACCCATTCAGAGGATTCAATAGCTTCAATTACTCCTTCATCAGACAACTCTTTTAACATCTCCTTCAATTCTTCCCTAATGTTGATTGGAACACCTCTGATTTTTTGTTTAACAGGAGCTACATTCTCTTTTAATACAATTTTGTGTGAGAAATTTTTTAATTTTCCCAACCTGTCACCAAAAACTTTTTCAAAAGTGTTAATTAATTTGGTTTCTCTTCCACATAAACTGTTATCTCCAGTATTAATCATCGCAACTTTACTTATTAAATGTTCTTCACATAAGGAAACTGACTCAGAATAACAAGGATTCAATACCACACCTAGTTCCCACTGATCACACCAACCTAAAACATTCACACCTTTTTGTGTTATGTATAATTTCACACACGCACACCTACTCATGAAATGTAATTCAACATGGAAGAACGCATCAACTTCAATTTTGGTTCCCTCAAAACTCTCTGCAATTATATCAGAGGGTAGTAGTTTGTCATAACTAATGACCTTACTTAACTTCTCTTCATAGTATTATTGTGTGATGATTGTCCATGGTGAGCCAGAATCCATCATGAGCATCAATTGTTCACCTAAAATTTGAAATTCACATTTTGGAGACGTCATTTGATTGTTAGGTACTCCATCAACGATAGACACAACGAAACCTTTGTTCCCTTCAGTTGTGTCATCAACCTCAATGGTATCATCTCTATTAGATACATAAGACATAGCGCCATGTGTTTGTGAAAATTAAGGCCTATTGTCCCTACACATACTCTAAAAAGTTCAACTCTGCCACAATTCTTGCATATTAATAGTTGGACATCCTGGAAAGGAAGCAATATGAGATCTATTACCACATCTATAACACATGTTATGATTGTATTTGGAATAATTAGCATTTCTTTTATGAGCATGAGACGAATTTAAGTTATTACATTTAAACTTTGTGTTAATCTGAGGTAATGATTGATGATGTTTATTCTGAACCTCATTTTTGGATTTAACAACACAAATCTCTTCTCTTCCTTAACAGTTTTGGTAGCATTTTGTTTGACAACTTCCATCCATTTCTCTGATTGTTCTAACGCTTTAGCTTCAGGAATTGCTTTAGTCAAATTTGGATCATTCATAACCCATAACTTCTCTTGTATCTTCTTGTTTTTGACATGGACAATTATTTGGTCTCTTATCATATTGTCTGTAATTGCACCAAAATTGCAGTGCAACGATAGTGCCCTTAAAGAGATCAAAAAGTCATCAAAGGATTCTTCCTCTTTTTGAGCTCTACTGTAGAACATAAACCCTTTTCAATGCAATACTCATGACATATTTGAATCTCTTTTCCATTCTCATTAAAGCCTCTGTATAGACATTCATGTTATCTCCACCTCCATCAATAGGTGCAACAATTTGATGTAAAGTTCTGAAAACAACTTGTCCCTCGGATACTAAACATTGTAAGAATATATATTTTTTCCATTTAGAACCCATACGTTCCCCATCTATAGCTTTCATGTATGTAATAAATTCTTCTTTCCACCTTGTCCGCGGCATGGGTGGATCTCCTTTTTGTTGAAGAAATGTTGCTAGTGGATCAAATTGCATTGTGGTTAATTATAGTATGGTAAAGTAGTACTAGAAATTATAACATTTCTCAAATAATAAAAAAAAAAATGTTGTCTTTTGTTACTAAGTAAATATAAATATATATTCAATTTATGATAATTAACACATACATATAATAATTGTATTAATGGCCCACTCACTAGTTTGTTTGAGGAAGAAACCCTTTTCAAAACTGTAGGTGCGCAATATATACACGTTGTTAGATTAAATTGATTTAAGAACAGCTCGACTGCTTCAGCTTCGGTGAATGTTAATTTGGTAACTACAGCAACCAAAATGGCCGCCACTGAGGTAATGCATACTTGATGTTGACTGTGCGTGAGCGTGATGAAGTAGAGCTTGTTTTCGTGACGTTTGAAAAAGAAAGCCCTGACGAGTAGAATGGGTGCTCGAGAAATGCAGCCGTGAAAGAAGATTTTGCTGAGTTTTAAAAGATGCCTCCAACAGCGGAATTACAGTACAGGTCTTGATTCTCTTGAAATATGCACGATATCCAAAGAAATGCACAAGGTTGTAACAAACAAAATCTTAATAATAAATGTGAGCGCTGTTTAAGGTTTTCTGAACTCCCGCAGGTGCAATCAAATCACTTTGTGCATAAGTTAACAGCCGCGGGTGCAATCACATCACGTTGAGGAAAATTGTGAGAATAACTATCATAGCGGTATGCAGGGAGCGCTGCAATAAAATAGTTTGAAGTGTAAATATAACCAGTCAGTACCTGAAAGTATTTCCATTCAGTAGTAAACTCGAAATTCAATCCATGGGTCCAAGAAACACCCTGTACCCATGATGATAAATGACAGAGCGGTTCTTCTCCTCGTCGCCAATATTAAAATGAATCCAGATCCGAGTAATGACATTTTAAAGTTGATTTTTTCCAGCATGGCAAAGTACGTCCATTCATATGAATATCCAGGTGCAACTGGCTACAGAATAGAATCATCAGGTTCATCCAGTAATACAGAATTTAGAATGTAATACAAGGATAAACATAGCGCATGCAGGGTTGACAAGCACAATATGACAGAGTAATAGAGATAGAAGAAAGTAGTAAGAAGTATGACATCAATGAAAGAAATGTAACAGACACCTCCTCAGCAGGCCAAGTAGAGCTCGATCTGCTGCGATGTGAACCATTTGTAGTCTGAAAATCTCAGATTGGTTAAGCCCCAGATAGAGGGAACTGGCATAATCCAGTCTTGACAAAATCAAGGCCTGGACAATAACCTAATTGGGGGGCAAACAAGCCCAACAAAGGCTTGAGCCCCAGCAATAGCCCAAAACAAGTCCCTGCCACCTTCTTGGTTTGGGCACAAAAGCAGAGGACGATATCAAACCGAACCCCTAGGTTTTTTACCACCTGCTTAGGGGCAGGTGCCGGCCCCAGCATGGCAGGCCACCAGTGCTCACTCCACATCTGTGAGTTTCTCCCCACCAGTAGCACCTCGGACTTGCTGGCGTTGAACTGGAGACAGTTGGCAGTTATCCACTTCGAGACAGCCTCAAGATCACTACAGAACTTACAAGCGTCCTGAGTAATGTCATCGGAGAATGTGACTACCAACTGAGTATCATCTGCATATGACACTACTGTGAGCCCTCTTTCCTTAGTCACCCTCACCAGTGGTTGAACATACAGTTTGAAGAGGGTACTGCTCAACGCCGAGCCCTGTGGTACCCCCTGCTTAGTGGTATAGACTATAGAAACAAAGGGAGAGGCCGCAACCTGGAAGATCCTCCTGGAGAGAAAGGAGGCAAACCAGTCCAGGGGGGAACCAGCTGATCCCACCTCCTCCAGACGCCTCAATAGGATCTGGTGGGAAACCGTGTCGAACCCGGCACTGAGAACAAGCAAAATCCGTGCCCAAGTACTACCCTCGTCCAAGGCCAATCTCAGATGTTCTGCGACAGCAAGGAGGGCAGATTCCGTGTTGTGACCAGAACGAAAACCATTCTGAGAGGGGTCTAGTATGTTATTTTTCTCCAGATCCTCTGTCAGGATAGTATTGACATAGACCTCAGAAATGTTAGAGACCCAGGGAAGGAGGCAGATGGGATGGAAACTATCCAGTATGGCCCTCATCAATGTTAGTTTTTTTTAGCAGGGGAACCAGCCTAGCATATTTCCAAGTGCTCGGTACCACAGCCGTAGAGAAGGATAAATTAATCACCTGGCTCAACGGAGGAATGAGAACAGACAAAATGTTCATCGCATAGGCCGGCTTAAGAGGATCGGACGGGGAACCAGAGTTAACTTTACTGCATAACACAGACAACATCTCCTGGGAAATGGGTGGGAAAGTAGTCAAAGTGTAAGCAGTAGCAGGCCGATCCACTGGGACAGAACCTGATACCACTGGAGGGAAGGATTTATAAATCATCTCCACCTTCTCCACAAAGAACGAGGCAAGAACATCGCATTGTTCGCCAGAAGATATCGGAGTAGTAGCCAGAGCTGTAGATGATTTTGGCTCTTTCAGTTTCGAAAAGATACTTTTAGATGGATTTGCACTACTCTTAATCTCCTCAGCATAGTAAGTGGCATTTTTTGACTAGATAGACCTATGATATTGCTTAATTGCTATGTTATAGGGCTTCTTCAGATTAGGGTCATATTTCATTCTCCAGGTTCTCTCCAACCTCTTACGCTCTTTGCGGAATGGAGGTAAGCTTATCATTGAACCAAGGACTAGATCTGGTACTGCGACTATTAGACCATTTTGCTGGAATAAGAGAGTTGAGAGCACCAAAAATCCAATTGGACAAAGATTTATCGGCAGAGTCGGAGTCTACTGGAAGGCTGGGCACAGATGAAGAAAGAAGCTCTTGAAACTGTGCAATATTAAGTCTATGCCAAGCGCGCCTAAGTATGCGTATCTGGGGCACCCTTCTCATAAGCACAACCCCAAGAAGTAACATTGTTATGAGGCAGTGATCCGACCAATACATCGTAGAGGGAGAGTGAACAGTCAGGAGGGCAAGATTAGTAAAAACTGGATACAACAAGTGGCCGGCAGAGTGTGTAGGCCCTTGCACCAGTTGGAATAGCTGTCTGTCTCAAGATCAGCCAGCAAGTTGCCCATACAGGCATCCTGAGGGTTATCCAGATGCAAATTCAAATCCCCAAACATACTGAAATGTGCTGCTCTCATGGCTAAAGGCCCTACATCATCAGTAAGAGCCATTCTGAACTCTTTGGAGGGTCCAGGTGGGCGATAGATCAGCAGATCCGACAAGGTGTAGTTAGTATTAACAGATATACCAAAGTGCGCAGCTTTGCACACAGCAAGGGACTCCCTCACAAAGGATTATGAGTAGGAGGATTTAAAAATGACTGCAATGCCACCCCCTCGAGACCCTCTATTGAGCGCCTTGATACTAAAACCCGGCGGAAGCACCAAGCCCGGTTCAGACACGTTGTCATCAGACAACCATGTCTCAGTTAAAAAAAGGGCATCCGGGGCTTCATCCAGTATCAAGTTATAAACATCTGCATGATGTTTGACTAGGGAGCGGCAGTTTAGGCTAAGAGGTTTTGTGTTGAGGCTAGTACTAAGTACATAACCTGGGGAGCAGGAGCAGAGGACACCCTGGAGTTGCAGTATGCTTCAGTCGTCCTTGATGGTGAGTAAGTTCTCTGTTTCTCATACCTTGTTGGTGTTATTGTTATTTCTTGCTTCATCTGACTAATGGCTCAGACTTCGGAGTGCAGTGCAGCGTCCCTGTCGACCACCTCACCAGCGGTTTTGGCAGGTGTTTTAAATATGCTCCTCTGCAGGGCTTTCAACTGTTTCTGCGTCCTTGTATGGGCTGGAGCAGGGCTTAGACTCCACATGTGCTGGTAGCAGACCACTCTGCATCAATTCTGGGCACAGGCGGCATGTAGGAGCAGTTTGCTGTATTACAGCAACCAATAGATGTGAGCATTATTGGTGATTGTACGCAAGCCTCCACTCCTACCAGTCCAGATTTCGTAGCAACCACAGCACCAAGACCGCCCTCCTCGCTGCCACCGATGATATCCCCATGCTACTCAACTAGGGCCACACTGCAACTCTCATCCTACTAGACCTCTCGGCAGCCTTTGACACCGCCTCACACCGCACTCTCGCAGCCAGACTCACCAACACCGGTCTACGAGGAATCACCGCAATGGCAAAGAGCAGTGGATAGAATAGGCATCCTAGTTGAGTGCCCCACTCTACGTTATATGCATCTGATATCACTCCCCTTATTCTAATTCGCACTGTAGGATGTGAGTACCCTGTCCCAGTCCCAACCGCTACTTCACTGCATAGAGGTACACCCAGTTCAAGATATCAAAGGCCTTTTTCATATCTATGGCCATTACCAGTGCATCAGAGGAAATGTTGGGGGCAACCAGTTATATATCCATCAGGCGTCTTATATTTAAAGCAGAAATGCGGCCCAGTATAAACCCCGCCTGGTCCGCACGGATGAGGTGGGTCATATATTATGACAATCTAGTCGTCGATATCCTAGTCCACGCCTTGTAGTCCACATTCAGAATCAACATGAGTCTCAATCAATCAATCAGTGTTTTTTTGTAAGCGTGCTACTCACCCGTGAGGGTCTCAAGGTGCTGGGGGGAGCAGCTCTGGTTCAGTCGAAGAGCCAGGTCTTGAGGTTCTTACTGAAAGTGTGGATGGTGGGGGAGCGTCTGATGCTCACTGGGAGTTCGTTCCATTCTTTGGCAGTGATGTAGGAGAAAGTGCTACCTCCTGCTCTGGCTCTGCGGATGCGGGGGATCTCTGCGAGGGCGAGGTCTGCGGAGCGAAGGTTCCTATTGGGTACGTGGAAAGAGACTCTCGTTGAGGTATTTAGGTCCGATGTTGTGGAGGGATTTGTAGGTGTGGGTGAGCAGTTTGAAGGTGACTCTTTTCTCGACGGTGAGCCAGTGGAGGGTACGCAGCTGTGGGTCATGTGTTGGTGCCGTGGGTTCCGAGGACAAGTCTGGCTATGGTGTTCTGGATGGTCTGCAGCGTGTGTAGGAGATTTCTGTTGATTCCGGCGTAGAGGGCGTTGCCATAGTCCAGTCTGCTGGTAATGAGTGCGTGGGTGACGGTTTTCCTGCATTCTGGGGGTATCCATTTGAAGGTTTTGCGGATGATCCGAATGCAGTTGAAGCTGCTGGAGGCGATGGAGTGTATCTGGCGGGTCATGGTGAGGGTGGAGTCGAGGATGAAACCAGGTTCTGTGCGTGGTCTGTCGGGGTGGGTGGACTCCCGATGGCGGTGAGCTACCAGGTGATGTCCCATGCACAGGTGGAGGGTCCGAGGAGGAGTACCTCTGTCTTCTCTGAGTTGCACTTCAGGCAGCTGCTTTTCATCTAGGCATCCACGTCTCTCATTCCTCCCTGGAAACAGAGTCTGGTGTCTTCGGGGTTCTTCGTGAGGGAGAGGATGAGCTGGGTGTCGTCGGCGTAAGACACTATGTTGAGGCCGTGCTGTCTGATGATGGCAGCGAGGAGAGCCATGTAGATGTTGAAGAGCATGGGGCTGAGTGATGATCCTTTGGGAACTCTGCAGTTGATCTGTGTGGGTTCGGAGATCAAAGGATGGGGTCTGATCCTCTGGGTTCTGCTGGACAGGAAGGATCAGATCCAGGCAATGGCGGATCCTCGTATCCCTGCGTCGTGGAGTCTGGCTGTGAGGGTGCGATGAGAGACGTGTCAAACGCTGTGGAGAGGTCTAGTAGGATGAGGGCTGCGGTGTGCCCCTGGTCCAGAAGCATGCGGATGTTGTCGGTGGCAGCGAGGAGGGCCGTCTCAGTGCTGTGGTTGCTGCGGAATCCGGACTGGGAGGCTTCTAGTATGGAGTTTTCTTCAATAAAGACGGACAGCTGGATGTTTACGAGTCTCTCTGTGACTTTGGCAGCGAATGAGCAGAGAGATATGGGCGGGTCGTTTTTCAGGTCTGTCGGGTCGGCCGTGGGCTTCTTGAGGAGAGGTCTGACCTCAGCATGCTTCCAGTCGCCGTGGAAGATGCCGGTTTCAAAGGAAGCGTTGATGGTGCGTCCAAGTTCAGGTGCGATGGCAGCGGCGGCCCTGTGGTAGATGTGCGGTAGGCAGGGGTCGGTGGGGGCTCCTGAGTGGGTGTTCTTCATGGTCATGGTGGTGTGTTCGACGACGGCAGGAAACCAGGAGGTGATTCTCAGCTCTTTGTCGGTGGTGGTGGAGCTTGGGGTGGGGTCAGGTGTTTGTTCTCTGAAGTTGTCGTAAAGGGCCTTGATTTTCAGATGAAAGTAGGAGTTGAGCTTGTTGCAGACTTCCTGGGACGGTGTGATATCCATTGCTTAGCTAGGGGGTTTGGTGAATTACTGTATGCCGTTGAAGAGTTCTTTAGCGTTGGTTGCGTTGGTGTGGATCTTGCTCCTGATAAAAGTCCACTTGGTGTCTCTTACCCGCTGGTGGTAATCCTTCAGGGCATTCTGGTAGCTGTTCAAGTCTTCCATGGTTTTCCGGCTTCACCAGTTTTTCTCGAGGCATCTACAGGAGCGCCTGGATGCTTGGAGATAGGAGGAGAACCAGGCTGCTTTCAGGGGGCGTTGTTTGGTGTGTTGGCAGAGGGGAGCGAGCTTGTCTGTGCAGTTGACAATCCAGCGGTGCAGTTCTCCAGCTGCGGCATTGGTGTCGGTCATGGCACAGGAGGGGTCATGGAGGAGGGTGGCGTTGAGGTGCTCCTCTGTGATCTTGCTCCAGTTCCTTCGAGGTGAGTGTGGAGGGGAGTTTGGGTCCGGTGGATGTGTTGAAGGTGAAGTGTACGCAGTGGTGGTGTGGACGTACGCGGAGGCTGCCCGCCACTGAACCGATGCATTTTATGCGCTCCTTCACTGAACAGGACAGAGCGCCTCTGGGATCAGTGACTTCTCGACCAGTAATGTTCCATTTTTAAAGAAACAACCACACGCGTATTCTTACACGCTCCCAGGAGGGTACCTTTTAAGTATTCCATCTTGCAAATTCAATTCAACTCATTAGGAGCATACCAGAACCAAGCCGCACACCAAACCGAATTCTCCGAACTTGTTTCAACACCATTAACAGAAACATGAAACACTGTCGTCTGCCTATCACCATTCCCAGAATCTCTGTATTTTGTGGAACATCTTCTGGATAATTGTCCTTGCTAAAATCTCAAACTAAGGTCAGCAACATCTAACTTAGAGATATGCTTTGTCAGCCCTAAATTGAGACTGTGAACCAATTCCCATACTGACTTTGTTCTGTAAAATTGGATCTTAAAAGACCGCGCAGATCTATGGATTGAGTACATGCGCAGTGATGAAGGACTTTCTTAAATTATTTTCTTTCTCCGAAACGTGCGTCGGCGCTTCTCCCTTACTGTATGACGTTTTGTTGCTTTGATTGAGTGTGAATATATGGTTTGTGTGATAGAAAGTTTGCGGATGATTGATAGAATGGCTGAACTGTGTGTCATGCTTTTAGTGTCTTATTAGAGTTTGGGCTGATGTTTATCTATGACTGTATAATTTAATGAATTTTCATGTACAAGAAGATTACCTAAATTAATTATGGTTTTGAGAATCTTATCAAAAATGACTATTTAAAAATACATTTTTCTAAAATAATTTCAGCTGTTCTTTGGGTGTCTTTGGTTGATTTCATTAGCATGGTCTTCTATCTATTGGGGATGCCCCTTTTCATGTTTTGTAATACTTATCCTCCCTGGTGGGTTGCTCCCCTTACCTATTTTCAGTTTAGGTTTACAGGGTCCCTCCATCGTATTTTCGCAGTGGTGGTCTGTCCATGGGGACTGCGTGGTGTGGCTGAAATGGATGTTTGTCACTCCTGCGAAGACGGGGTTGATGGTGTTTCCAGCTCTGTGCGTCGGGGTGGTGACGAGCTTCTTCAGTCCGAGGTTGGAGAGGTTGTCGAGGAGGGTGATGGAGTCAGGGTCGCTGTAGTTGTCGAGGTGGAAATTGAGGTCTCTGAGTAGAATGTAGACCGTGGAGGCAATGGCGTGGGGTGTGACAAGGTTGGCTATGGTGGTTGCAGATTGTGTGTGTGGCCCAGAGGGTCTGTAGGCGAGGGTGCCCCGTAGCATGGTCCTGGGGTTGGTCTGAATCTGGAAGTGGAGGTGTTCTGTGTTGGAGTGGGGGTCGCTCCTAATGGATGTGTAGACTCGAAGGGAGGTCTTGTGTGCAATGGTGAGTCCACCTCCTGGGCGGTAGGGGCGGTCCCTTCTCTAGATCTTGTATCTGTCGAGGATGGCAGTGGTGATATTGGGCCGGAGGTGGCGTTCGCTCAGGTTTAGGTGAGGAAGGCGATGTCGGGAGAGAGGGTGTCGAGCAGGTCCCAGATCACTATGGCAGGTCTATACACTCTGACATCATGCTGTCCCTGCCTTGGTTTTAGCAGCAGCACTATTAACACCTCCCTAGCTGTAGGTGGTAAGGATCCCTCCTGCCGTGCTGTACTAAACACCTCCGCCATACGTGGTGTTGGGATCTCTATGTAAGCAGCGTCGTACTCCACCGCGAGTCCATCACTGCTTGACATCCTCCCCCTAACCATTCCCTTGACTGCTGCTACAATTTCTTGTGGTGTAATGTCACCCCCTAGGTCCCTCCCCTCCTCACCTGTAAGTGACGGGAGTGGCAGATGGTGCAGGAAATCATGAGTCTCCTGTGCATTGCCAGATACCGGGCAGGTGTGTAAGTATGCTTAGTATTGCTGAGAGCCTCATTAATAGCATCCTGTCTAAATATCCTGTCCCCCCTGAATCATTTATTTCCAGTATAGAAGGGCCAACCTTGTCAGTATTAGCTAACTGTGCCAATTAAGCCCTGGGTTTTTCCCGCTCCACACGAGTATGTACCATGTATCCTCTCCTGAAGGAGCCTGATCTGTAGGTCCGGGTGACCTGGTCTATCTCTACTCTGCATGGAGCACCTTCTTCTGGCCATTTACCTTGGACACCAGCGTGCAACGGACCCCCACGGACGTCACTATACATTGGGGAGCGTGGGGGAAACAAGCAGCAAAAGTTGATCTAATAAATTGCCAGATCTCCACTGACACCCCTTCTATTCACTGCTGAGCTCACGGCTCCCCCTTGCATCTTCCACCAGCTGCCATTTTGCTGCCTCATGGCCACAATAGTCACCCTCGCCTTACAAGGCTCCTACCACGTCCCAGTCTTTGCCGCTGGCCGCGCGACGCGAAGGGGAGCTCAGCGAGACAGCCTCTTAGTCCCACATTCCGCGCGAACCAACGGTGCACGCAGCCCGTGGCCGCCCCCTTTTTCAAGCGCGTCCAATGGGCGCGAGTCACCAGGTGGGAGGGGCGGCCCTTAAGGGGCTTTAAGTTTGGCGCGGCAGCAAGGCTCGGTCTTTTCTGCCGTCGCGTTCCTGGCTGCTCTGCGCTGTTCCAGGAAACAGCGCCGGCGCCCCGTTAGTCCTTCGGGCGGTCGGGGGGCCTGAACCGGCCGGGGGTGAGCCTCATCGCTCCGCCCTGACAGGGGGGGCGGGAGTGAACGAAAGGAAGTGATAATGGACTGCACCGTCAGAGCATCGACTCGCCGTGCAAGAATGGCTCATTAGGCATGCGGGTCAGCGAGGGGCTGCCGCATTGGATAGCCCGTAAGATGACCCACCTTATTTCCACTTGTTGTGCAAAATAAACCTGCACCACTGCTTTCCCACTAATTTGTCTCATGCGTTTCCTTGGTTGTAAGTGGTATGGGGCACAGAGTGAGTATGCGCTGGGAGTGTGGGCACTATGCTGGCTTCACAAGAATGGCCTACACCCCCATCTCTAGCCAGGACAGTACATTGGGATCAGGGCTGTCGGATTACTGCCAGGATTGGGCCAGATGATGGAGCAAAGGCAGGAGTACTGACAAGATGCTCCTCAATACATCGGCATCAGGCCACACCCCCTTTTGAGACTTTAGACTTCGCATTATTAAAGTAGGTTTTCTGGTGGCTATAATGTCAGTCAGAAGATTGGAGGAACTTGGAGCCCTATTGTGTTCATACCCATACATTAGGCTTTTCCCAGGTAAAGTGATTGATCCAAATGTACTTCCACAATTCCATAAAAATCTGGAAATATTTCTTCTTGTATATGAATCTGGGCATGATGATAGTGTCCCTCTAGGTCTGGATGTCTAAAGGGGCTCGCTGATTTACATATGCGGGACAAACGAGTTTTCAATATCCAAGTTTAATTTTTTCAAACTTTTGAGCAAGCAAAGAGAGGAAATAAACCATCCACATGTAGTACCAGTAAATGGGTAAGTCAAGCCATTAGTTAAGGTTGGATTTTGATGATTCTGTCAATTTTGGCTTTGGGGCAGTTAAATCAGCTATGAAGTGAATAGCAGTGTTCTGGTTGTACCATGTTTATTATTAAAAACAGTTATGTTTGACAACATCGAATTCTGAGTATTGGTTTTGTCACTGATGAATTTGATCAATATCTGGGGTATATGCTCAAGGAGTAACAGACTAGGAAAGGGAGGGCATGGTTTTTGGGTAATGAAGATTACCAGAAAGTAAAATGTTAACCTCTGGAAATCATGGGTTACAAGCCTGGTCTTAAAAGAGATTGTATATACAGCGGACTGTGTAAGGGTGGGGTGAAAGGACTTCATCACATCATAATGGTCTGCCCTAGAAATGGAGGGTTGAAAGTATGCGTCAGATGACAAGTAGCATAGAAGCCAGTGCCTTATCTCAAATTGCAATGATCCAACACTTAAATTGAAAGGTTTTTTATGTTTTTACCTGTCCCTATATGTTTGCATTTTTTTATTAACTGATGTACTTATAGTTTTAGTAGAGTTAAGCTGGTCGGATATACAACAGCAGAGAGCCATTTCGTAAGACTACATTTAAAGATGAAAGTTAAGTAATGTGTTTTATGGGACACGTCCTGTTCTCCTCATATGTTAATTGCAAAGAACAGCCCCAGAGCAGTTAAGACCTCGTGAATGCCAGTGTTTACATGGTAAACGCTTTCTTAACACAAATCTGGCTAGTCACATGACACCTCTAAGTGCTCTTTCATCCTTACCCCTTTTTTCAGTTAAACAGTTGGTTTGGCACAAAGAACAATGCAATTTTATGACTTATCTGCTGCACTGTGAAAATAAATCGTTTGTTTGTGCAATACCTCAAAGTAGCCGAATGTAAGAAAATCTGAAATTAATTAAAAGATCAAGGGCCACATATATGACATTTTTTGCATTAGCAAATGGTACAATTCGGTAAAAATCGGCAGTTTGAGGATGCAAAATAGCCTTTTATAATTTATGAAAGGATTTGTAGTCGCAATTTTAGGTAATTTAAATTTTTTTGCGATTACTTAAAATTGCAAATGCAAATAGGGAATGTGATTCCCTTAGCACATGTATGAAGCATTTTCAAATGCAAACTGTGTATTTAGGAAAATGCAATTGCCAACAACTTCAAGTCGATGGTTACCATGTGCAAACTTTAAAAAAAAATGCACAAAACTGCATTTTTCAAAGTGCCATGTAGTGTGTGCTTTACATGTGCACATTTTCTGTTGGGGTGCTTCAGGAGGGCCTTAGGGTCCCCGGCACCCTTGGCTTTGCATTACCTAACTTGCGATTACCCATTAGGTAATCACAATTTAGTTAATGCAAAACCATTCACCTATGGGTCTTTCAGCCCATAGGAACAAATGGAGTAATATTACCTAATAGCGATTCACTATTTACCAAATTGCTATTAGATAATATTAAGGAATTGCGAAATCTTTGGCAATTCCTTGCATACATAGCATTTTGAAATTACCACTAGAATGACATACAAGTGGTTTGAAAATGTAAACTGAAATAACACAACAATTACTGTGGATTGATTTATGTTTTTAGGTAATCTCAATATTTTGCGATTACTTTAAATTGCAAATGCAAATAGGGAATCACAAACTGTGATTCCCTTAGCACATGTATGAAGCATTTTCCAATTGCAAACTGTGCATTTAGGAAAATGCAATTGCCAACGACTTCAAGTCGATGGTTACCGTGTGTAAACTTTAAAAAAAAAAAGCACAAAACTGCATTTTTCAAAGTGCCATGTAGTGTGTGCTTTACATGTGCACATTTTCTGTTGGGGTGCGTCAGGGGGGCCTTAGGGTCCCGGGCACCCTTGGCTTTGCATACCCTAACTCACGATTACTCATTAGGTAATCACAATTTAGTTAATGCAAAACCATTCGCACATATGGGTCTTTCAGCCCATAGGAACAAATGGAGTAATATTACCTAATAGCAATTCACTATTTACCAAATTGCTATTAGATAATATTAAGGAATCGCAAAATCTTTGGCAATTCTTGCATACATAGCATTTTGCAATTACCACTATAATGACATACAAGTGGTTTGAAAATGTAAACTGAAATAACACAACAATTACTGTGGATTTATTCATGTTTTTCCCTGTCTCATTAACACTCTCCAGTCTGATTTAGAAAGCGTAAGAGAAATTTGGTACATGTGAGCATGTATAGAGAAAGGTAGAACCATGAATGACAAGTGAGTGGTACTTAGGCAGGAAAAGGAGGTTGTAAGTTTTAATCAGGTGCAAATGCATGTTGTTGAGGTTGCAGAGAGCCTAATGTAGGCCAAAGTCATGACCTGGGTAGGGGAGTTGACTGGGCTGAGAAAATGATCACTGTATTGTGAGTCAGTTAAAATGATGCCAGAATATGGGTAGGAAATCTTATCCTGTAATGTGGTTGATGCATCACGTGATTTATGTTGGCAATGAAAAGTCTGATTGAACAGATTGTTTCCCAAACTTTTTCCAAAGAGCCATTGATTTAGGGTGTGCTCGCAAGGTTGAGATGAAAAGTATTCTGATGCCACGACCCTGTACTCCAAGAGACTTGTCCTTGTATTTTAAGACTTAGAGATCACATGCAAAATTGTCCACGCGTTGCTTAATTGAAGGTTCCTACTCTGTTGTTCATAAAACAAAGTGAACCAGATTAAGAAGATGCTGCTTGGCAGTGGCTACCAACCCTACTTGGGCCTGGTCCTCTGTCTAGGACTGGCCCTTTTGGACCTGCTCTACAGCAACACTAAACTAAGGATCCAAGCCTCACACTCTTGTCTCTCTCCTCTGCCTTTTGCCTCTCGTTCCACTCTCGCTCTTTCACTCTTGCCTCCCTCTTTCTGCTCTCTCACCTTCCAACCATTTGTTCTCATATCACTCTTGCACTGTCTCTCTTGCTTTCTTCCTCAGCTTTGTGCCCTTTTCCCTCTTTTCCATTCACTCTTGCACTCTCACTGTTGCATTATTTTTCAGACTTTGCCTTTTGACCGCTTATTACATATCTGCTCTTATTCTTGCTTTCTTTGACCTTTTTGTCTACACCCTCCTGTTTTTCACCATCTCTTGCATCCTGATCTCCACTCCCCTCAAGGACCTACTTAACGTTGGCAGCAGTGCAAATACGCCACTGAAGTGCCTAGGGTGCCAGTCCGTGCCCAGCACCAGGACCCTAATCCCTCCTCCCACCACACAGCAACCTTACATACTACTCAGCCACTCGCCACTCTCTGTACCCTGAACACCAGGTGACCCTCAGCTTGCTGTTCATGCACTTCCAACACTGAACCTGCATTCTCTTGTGCAACCTGCCACATCTCCTGAGCGTCCCAGCCAGCAACCTTCCCCACCCCCTCCTTCGCTTCCCATGCTCACCTCCACCCCCACACAACACCTCCGTGCACTACTCACACTCCACCCTGACTTGACTCTTCCTTACCCCTTACTCGATCATCAGAAGGTCATCAAAATATGAGACCATCTGCACGACGTTTCCCCAGATCTCCTCTTCCTGAATGAAACCTGGCTCAACCCGACTTTGGCCCTTGACATCACAGTGGTTATCCCCCCTTCTTTAACAACACAAGACATAACAGAACCTGCAAACCCAGAGGAGGACTAGCCATCATCCATAAGAATACATCAATTGTGTCATCACTTCTGCAACTTCCATCAACCTCCTGGAACACCGACCCTTCATACTCCACATCTTCAGCAACACCATTCCAGGGGGCCTGCTTTCCTGACCTTCAGTCTTGAGGTCCAACTTTGGAAACACCATCAAGGAATTCAGCGCCCCACTGGTGCTTAGCTCATTTATGCTCCTTTGGGACCACAGTTTCCCCACTAAGCAAAACACCAACAACCTCCTGGAAGATTAGAACACACTAAGACTGACCCAATGAGTGAATGCCCCCACACACACCACTGGACACCTACTTGAACCTGTATTTTCCAATTTCTCCAGCATCACGGTGGACAAGCACACCCCCATCACCTGGACTGACCACTGCCTCCCCCATCAACATGGAGCCACACCTTCCCCTCCACAGCCGTTACATGCAACTGGAACAGGATTCCCCAGAAAACAAGGACCTCAGAGCTCAACACCAAGACCAAGACCTCTCCCAATCCATCATAAATTTCAAATGTCTGGATCAACTCCTATGCAGGCTCTTGGGCCGTTTCAAAACCATCATCACCCTGAGGACCAGAACGCAAGCTAGCTAGTACATCAAAGAAATGCAATTCTCCAAACACCATTGGAAACAACTAGAACACCAGTGGAGAAACTTTCAAGAGGAAAATGGCAAAAGCACCTACAGATCTGCCCTCCTGCTCTACCCCCAACAGCTTAGATCCACCAAATGCTTAGTGCTGATCCCCCTCCATCCTCATAGCCGTTTAGCACGTTGAGATGAGCACAGTGGTAACCCAGATTATCTGCTGGCCCACCATCACCTCCACTGACACCACTACCACCATCTGCCCCATCCATTCAGAAGACCGTCTGACCCTTGCTCACACTTTATCTTCATCAAAGGACTGAACCTCATCTGTTCATAGGACAACAGCCCGGTCAGCATGCAGGCTTTTACAATGTGGAAGAATCTGTGCTGTTATTAAGTGCATGAAGACAAAATTAATTATGACCAGGGCCACTTCAATTATGCAATTGTGCAGCTACAGCGTTTGTTTACATAATTATGGATTTGCTGCATTTGCACTTGATCAATTTTCTGCTACATATTCTGTGGATTTCAACAAAAGAAATGTGCTTTAGCTCAAACGATTCAAAAGTTACTAAAACACATCTACGTGTTGCCGCGCAGTCGAACACCCTTTGCAAAGGTTGACTGGTCATCTTTCTACTGCTTAAAGCCATATTTTGGTTTTAGACTGGTACTAATGAGGTGCAACCTATGCCCAGACAGTGTTAAAAAGTGTAACAATGAGAAAATAATGAAGTAATACTATCACAAACTGTGCTGCATTACACAACGTTTGCACTGCTGTTCTCATTTATATCAATGCTGCTCAAATTGAGAAGACTCTATGAGTTTTAATGATTATCTGTTTTATTATGCTTTTAGAGTGTTATTTAAATTTTATGAAGATGGAAATGTTTAAGAGATTCTATTTAGAAATGACGAAAATAAAGAAGGATGATTTAGAGAAATGGGGAGATAAATGGTCTATGGATCTAAATTTGGATTTAGATGTGGGCAGGGACATTTTTATTGAATCAATGGAAAGGGGCAGGACAGTGTTGTGTTTATCGTCCCTGCAAGCACAGCACTACAAGATACTATATCATTTGTATTACACACCCGCTAAGATTGCTCAGTGGGGTGGTATGACTGGAAATACTTGTTTTAGATGTGGAAACGTAGATGCAGATCTGTTACATATTTTTGCAAGTTGCCCCCACTTGGATAAATTGAAGCAAGACATTGCGAACTTCTTCCAGATTGCTATGACTTCGAATATAGAATTAACACCAGCTGTTATTTTACTGGGGCTAAGTATCGGCGAGCAATCGACTTGTAAATATTTTTTGTTTGTGGCAATGGCGATTCTGAGGTTGATTGTGGCATCGGCCTGGTTAGATCCTAACCCTCCAACATATCATCAATGGTTAGGCAAAGTAATGTCTATACAAAAGTTAGAAACAGCTATATATGCCAGAAGGGGGAAAAAAGGTAAGAAAATGGGAATACAAATTTGGGAACCCTTTATTCGATGGAAGGTAGGCTTAGATCCTCAGGGGGGGATGGTATAGCTTATTCATTTGATTTTTGTTCTCTGTCTGTAATACTATGTTTAATTCTTTGCTGCAAATGGATTGTAATTAATGTGCCCTGCTAATGTTATAAAGAAAATGGGGGGGGGGGGGGGGGGGTAAAGAAAATCAATAAAATATAAAAAAAAAAAAAAAAAGATGGAAATGTTTCATCCTGTGCTTTTATGGTCCTACAATGACCAAATAAAAATTCATTTGAATTTGAAAATTTGAATTTGTGCTGCATTACGCTGCACAATTTGCCTTTTCTTGCAGCGTATTTTAGCCAACCCATCCACATAATTCGGTTGTCCCTTACAGCAATATTGCAGTGGCCCTGATTAAAACCCTCTAGGAGGGCCCTGAATGCCTTCACAAGGGTAGTTGCAATCTAGATTGATATCCACCCTCTAGGGATACTTAAGGCCCACCACCAGGATCTGGGTAGTGTCCTGAAGGCAGACATAGAGTGGCCTCTCCATGTCTGTCAAGTACTCAGGGCCATATGTATCAAGCTAATTAGCATTCGCAAAGGCCGAAATTCTGCGAATTTCGGCCTTTGCGAATGCTAATTAGCTAAATGTTATGTATGAAACATTTTCCAAGCAAAATAAGGAATCGCACATTTTGCAATTCCTTATTTTGCGATTGCACTTAAGGAATCGCAAAATCTGCGATTCCTTAAATGCAATGTATCTAGGAAATATTCATGCAAAAAGGCCCATAAGGATTCACAGATTACCACCAACTTCAAGTTGGTGATAAATTGTGAATTCTTTTAAATAGGCAATTTATTTAAATTCCAAAGGTGCCATATGCCGCTCATACATGCCCTTAGGGCATGTATGTGCGCCATATGCCCACACATGTCAATTACAGGGGTGCAGCAGGGTGCTCTTGTGACACCCCTGCACCCTTGAAAATAATCGTAATTTGCGATTAGCAAATTGCTAATCGCAAATATCCCCTTCATTCCTATGGGCCTCCTGGCCCATAGAAATGAATGGGAAAATTGCGATTAGCAATTTGCTAATCGCAATTTAGGAATGTGTAGGAATCGCTAAATAAAAGCGATTTCCTACATACATACCGTTTTGCGATTTCTAAATAGCGATTCCTTAAAAATCGCTATTTAGGAATCTCTAAACGGTATGATGATACATATGGCCCCAAATCTTCTGCTTATGTGCTAACTGTTGCAGTAAGCATATGCATAGAGTACTGCAGATGTTGCTGCAGAGGTTGTTTGTTAATTTGGTGCACAGTATCAAACCGCCAAGTTACATACAGAGAAGAAGCACCCAGTTATAAAAGAGGGTATTGTGCCTGACTGAAAATATATGTCCTGGTCAGTATGTTATAGAGGTCCGAATTCTGCAGATATACAGACTTCACATTCCAAAATAATATGTACATACTGCGGATAACTTTGAATGAAATCCCTACTTTGGCAGAAGTCAATGGTCAGTTAGTTAAAGCGTGCTCTACACAGTATAATACTTTTGCTCACTTTTTTATCCTTTGTAGAAATCTGGTGATTTGTTTGTAGTGTTTACAATAGGGTTATATGTATAAAAAGGGTGACTGAGGTGTTGAAGATGGTTCTGGTAGTCTGCAATATCTGCCTTTTGGATCTGCATAAGTTTTTCAATATTTGAAATCTTTTGTTTTGCGGGAAAGTATCAATACCCCCTATATTTGAACTTTACAAGACAAAAAATCTATTTCTTCCCCAATTTACAACCAAAATAATGCTCACTTTTTTGAGTAAGTGTGTTCTTATAATATGGCTAGATCTATCATATGTCTGTCCAAGCATGTCAATACTTATCTGTAAGAAATTGGGTTATTATTTTTGGGAGGGGAGTAAGTAGCTATGACAGAGAGGAGACAAGTGTAATTTGTGTAAAGTATTTATCCAGTACTAAAACAGTAATTAAGTCAAAATGGAAAACAATAAAAAAAAATCCCACTACTAGTTAGAAAAATAGAGTAAAATTGTATAACAAAATGACACCAAAAAGACAATAATCCACTAAGAGGAACCTGAGATATGATTTTTTAAACGTTTAGGAATAAATAGCACCAAAAAGCAGAACATACCAACAATAGTCAAGTCTGGTGGCTTAGTGTACTAATGCGTCCACTGTAGGGGCCTGTGTTTCACCTCATGGTCACAGGTTCAAATCCTGGTGGGTCCACTCAGCCTTTCATCCTTTTGAGGTCGATAAAATGAATACCATTGAGTTGGGTAACAATAAACATCTGTATTTTAGTGCCAAGATGCCCACGGGGAATGTGCACTTTACAAATACACGTCACATGTTATAGTTACGGTAGAACAAGACCTAGACATAATTTGAGCTAACCCTGAAAGAGTGCAGGTCGGATACAATCACCACGTTCGTCCTGGTCGAAGATTCTACCTACTGACTTTAGTCCTTTGAGTCTCAATCTACCAGTGGAGAATACTTCTAACGCCCCCAGGACCTAAGTGAAGGTACATAGAGAATCACAGGGTGGCAGACAGAGGCCAACAGGCTGATCAGCTCTCACTGGTAAACTGGAAACTTGCAGGAAAAGGAGTGTAGCAACTTGAACAAGTCTTCAGCCTTATGACCCTTTAAGTTCACTACTTTGTCATGGGTAAAAGCGAAAGAGCACGTCCAATGATACAGGGCTCTTCATTGGTTGCAGAAAGCAAGTTCAGTCCTCTCCTGATCTTCCTCACGTCCAGGAGGGTTGTGAAGTGGGTGCCTAGAGCTCTCACAATTAGGTCTGGCAAGCGTTTGTGGGTGGGAATGATCCCTGGGGATGCCCTAAGCAATGGGTTAAGGTTCCTAGAGCTAACCCTACTCATTTTGCTAATTGTCAAGATTGCTGAAGTCTTCAGCCACACTAAACTTGGGTTTTGAAGGCTAGGGGTGTGTGTGGGGAGTGCACCATGGTAATCCTAGTCTCCTCCCACATCTAACACTAAAATCCAGTTTTAGGCAGTCCCTGTACACCCAACAAACTCAGAGACAGAAGTCTGGTAGGACAGAGCTGATCTTTCAGCAACTAGACTGTGAGTACACACAAATTGTTTATAATCTGACACTGTAATTTCAAGAAGAGGCCCACTTTAATGGACACGGGTCTGACTGGAGGGGCCAAAAGAATGGTGCGTGCCTCAGAGTTTGCTAGATCTGCTTGTGACAGGGTAGACATCTTTGAATTAAATCAGGTCTTTGGTCCCAGATCTGAGACCATCCAGCGAAGGGGACAGCAACATTTCCCCACAATGAAGGCCTTTTATCCCTGTCCTATGGAATAGCCAAAACTGCCACAGTTAAATAGCTTTGAGGACATTTTCACTGTAAGCACATGTTTAACATTGCTTTTACATGTCCTACTTTTAAAGACCATGCACCCTACCTTACGGGCAATACGGCCTACTTTGGTTGGGCCAATTAAAAGGAAGGTTAAGGTCTATCAGAAAAAAGACGTTATTTTGAAAGTATAAATTTGCAGTTTAAAACTGCATTGTCAGGCTACAACGGTGTGCCTGGAAACATACTTTACAATACCACTGCAGTAGCTCGCACAATGAGTGCATCAGTCCCCTGCTAGCATTTAGTGTCCTTGCCCTGGGTACATTTGGTACCATTTACCAGGGACTTACAGGCAAATTAAATAAACCGACCTGGTGTATACCAATTTCATCATGTTGAAATGAGAATCACATGCATTTTCGCTCTGGTTAACAGGGATAAAGTGCACAGAGTTCTATAGCCAGAATAACGAGGGTTCAGCAAAAGGCAAATAAACTGGGCTTACCCTAAAGGAAGGGCACATTTCCATCATCATCTAACCTTCTGGGGATTGTTGAGGCCCTGCACATTCCATGTAAATAGTGACATTTTCTTGCTATGGTTCGACAGACATTTTCCATTCAGTGGAATGAGATAGTTTATTATATGCTGCAATCTAAAGGGTTGCTTTATGTGTGGGCATGTGTGTCACTTCAACTAAAACCTCTAAATGTAAACTCCCAGTATCCAAACCACATTGTTCTTCATAGATTATCAGTGAACTAGCACCTTAACCATTAAACTTGCGTGTAGTTTGTAGTTTCCAATCCAACTATCTGTGCTAAACAATTGTGGGCTTGTGCTATTAGCACACAACCCCTATGTAACGTTTTGGCTCACAATATGATTTGTCTATAGTGATACCACTCCAGGCCACTCTTTAATTTCTGATGCTTCTGACACAGACTTATCAGACCCCAAATTCCATATTCAATCATTTTGGACCTAGAGACACAGGCCCAGAGACATCTGCAAAAGCTATAGAGGCTGCAGGCAATGCTTATCCCAGTTCCCACATACCTGCATCATTCAGCATAGAGAGCAGAAGAATGTTTCCCCAGCTGAAGGAAAAAGGAATCTACCCTCCTTTCATCTGTTACCCCCTTCAGCCTCCCATAGGCACAAAAAAAACCCATTTATAGTTGGCTTCATTGTGCGTGGCTGTAGGGTTGGACCCACTGTTTCCCCAAAAGAGGAAAAAACATGCAAAATTAGATCCAATATTTGTGGGTCTGCCTATTATCCCCCATTCCAGGGGAATCAACTTATAGACCCATTTATCTCATGTGGGGGTACCACCCGGTAACAAAATCCAGCACCCTTATCTCCCCATGGGACGTAATGTGGAACTCTAAATGGAACCCTTAGTGTCAGCCCTGTGCTAATGAATAGGGGCCAGATGTGGGTCGCCAATTACCGGTCGATAATGGACGATTTCGGCCGTTACCGACCGGTAATTGGTTTTTGAGATGTAGGGGGCCCGAATTTTAGCGAATCTGTAAATTTACCGATTCGGTAAATTTACAGATTCGGTAAAATACCGAATCAGTATATTTACCGAATCGTTAATTCCAGATGTAGGTGGCACTTAAAATAGTGCCACAGGCCCGTAGGAATTCTTTATTTACCATGAAATACTATTTCCTCAAGGCCCATAGGAATCAATGCCAATTACCAAATCGGTAAATACCGATTCGGTAATTACCGAATGTTACAGATTCGGTAAAAAATTTGGTAAATATACCTACATCCCGATTGCCAGTTCTTAAATACCGAATCGGTATGATTCGGTATTTAAGAATAGGTAATGGGGGATTACCTACAACGGGCCCTAGGTATTGTGCCACTAAACATTGAGCCTTCTTAATAAAAGCTGTGAATCATCGTTATCATCTAGTCACTGACTCAGACAGAGCCCCAAATGGAATACGCTATTTTTTTGCAAAAGGAGTTGCATGTCTATATCTCTATTATAGTCTGATGAATACTTTTCTAAGGGTGTCATTCCATGTTGATGGTATTGTGTTGATTCCTCCATCACATCTGGGTTGCATTCTACCCCACCCCCTGTCCAATACGTTTCTTCACGAATTTAGCATAATCTTTAGCATCCATGAAGAGGTACGACCTTCCCCGATATTCATTTCTCAGTTTGGCTGGCTATAGCATGGAATATTTAATGTGACATGTAAACTTGGAAGGGAGACTGGTGATTTGTTGAATGTCCCATCTGCTCTGATCAAGTGCACTACCTGTGTTGTCCAAGGTGGAGGAATAATAATTTATTTCCACAATACATGTGGCTATGCCAATGACCTCCAGCTCAGCAGTGAGGGTCTGTTCTTATAATGCATATCTGAGCCTTACTTTTAAACTTCTCATTGCATGTGTTTGTGAGGAGGCATGGAGGAGGATTTTCTGCAGCTGTTCAGAGTGGCTCGGAGCTCCGTATGCGGGGGTATCTCAGTTGGTGGCAAGGCCATATCTTTTATCCCCCACAAGAGGTAAAATTGCAGAGAAACATTTTGTGAACATTTGCCACTGTGCATAGACAACCATTCTAGTAAGTAAACTTGGGGAGACATTCTGTGCATATTTTCCAGCGTCTCTGGTTTCAATCAGCGTGAAAGTTGTCACTATGTGGCAAAACTCTTCAAACTTGGTAACTTTACAAACAAAGGATGGAAATTGCTAGCTTTATAAACCTCACAATTTAATGTGGGTTTAGTGTGCTCATCCTTCATTGTGTCTATGAATAATCTAGCACTTGGTTTTGCTATTGCTGTTGTCTAAACTATTTTTAGTAGGATGGAGTAGGCTATGTTGCAGTGGTGCACAATCTCCATTACAAGGCTAACTCTGGTATTCATAGACCATTGTTGCCTAAAATGAATATAAAGGGCAGTAGCGGCTGCTACCAAATAGGTGTGGGGGGTGGATGGAGGGAGGGGGAGGGAATTAAAAATACATTTAAAAAAAACACTTACCTGGATGCTGCCGGCTGCCGGCTGCCGCCTTTCCGCCATCTTCTCGTCCTCTTCCTGGCTTCTGTGGCAGTAGGAAGCACCCAAATGCAGTGTTGTGATTGGTGAGCACCCAGGGGTGGCTGGTGACATTTGAAAGTGGTGTGGCGTAAACTAATTTGCATATTGCAATGCAGCGATCGAGCGCAGCGAGCGAGCCTGAACCACCTTGCATCCATCCATACATCATTCATGCATCCACCCATCTATCCACCCACCCACCCTGCATCCATACATCATTCATACATCCACCCATCCACCCCGCATCCATACATCATTCATTCATGCACCCACCAATCCATCCATCCACCCATCCATCCATCATGCATCCACCCATCATGCATGCATCCATGCATGCATCCATCCATACATCATTCATGCATCCATCCATCCATCCACCCATCCATCCATCATGCATCCACCCATCATGCATGCATCCATGCATCCATCCATACATCCATACATCATTCATGCATCCACCCATCCATCCACCCATCCTGCATCCATACATCATTCATTCATGCATCCACCCATCCACCCACCCATCCATCCTGCATCCATCATTCATGCATCCATCCACCCATCATGCATGCATCCATCCATGCACCCATCCACCCACCCATCCACCGAACAATCATTAATGCACCCACCCTGCATCCATCCATCATTCATGTATTTTTATGACCATATAAAAATAAATTATGGACTCTAACAAGCCTTTAGGATCGATGTTGAAGGATGTGCCAGTTTACATATTACATCACCCCTACCTTTTTATGCTGGAAACCTTCTACCGCCCATGTATTTGCCATCCTGTAAGCCCTAGGTATGTACTATACAAATTCACATACAAACATACACCAACATGCATGCAATAATAAATGCATATATCATGCTATTCCGCCTCTACCGTTTGCTAACATTTTGAAATTTTATAACCTTAGTTCAAAGAGTACATTATATTTGTGGTGACAAAGTTGTTAACTCATTTTCTGGAAAATGTTTATAAAATGAAATCTGTTGAAGGCTGTTGTTGCAACTATCAAAATAGAAATTCTGAGAATTTTTACATTTCCAAAACCCCATGCCGTGAAATAAACGGGTGACCTGGAATAGACGCACACATTTCTGCAGCAGATGCTTTAACACACTGAACTATCTCAAGTCATTTGTGCAAGCTAGTTTACTGGAACACCGAAAAACACACACTCTTACCTTGCTGCCGGTCCCGGACCGCGCCACTTCTGGGCTCTGCTCCCCACACGTCACAGGCTCACAGCGTCCCTGGCTAATCCTGGCGCCAGGGGCACAGGTACCCTCTCGCCCGCAGCACGCCCATTAGGGCTCCTGATGGGCATGCGCAACGCCGCCAAAACACAAGATTCAGAAAAGGGGGTGGTGATGAACAGAGTGCCTGAATTAAGCAGACCACTCTTACCCAGTCCAAAGATCAGGGCTTGATCCATCACCGTTTTTTAGCTCACTGCACCATCCCAGCTCAGAACATGGCTATATGCAAATTAGTCTGTTCCTGTCCCAGTGCATGATGGGAACAGGGCAAACCAAACTACCAAGCCAATTCTTGTACTGGGAAGGAAACAAGCTTCCGGGGACCGGTTTCTGCCATTTCAGGTTGGAAACAAGCTTCCGGGGACCGGTTTCTGCCATTTCAGGTTTTTTGGAAACAAGCTTCCGGGGACCGGTTTCTGCCGTTTCAGGTTTTTTGGAAACAAGCTTCCGGGGACCGGTTTCTGCCATTTCAGGTTTTTTGGAAACAAGCTTCCGGGGACCGGTTTCTGCCACTTTGTTCATCACCACCCCCTTTTCTGAATCGTTTTTGGCCACTATAGGTGTGGCAGGGTATACTCAGACATGAGTCCCTTGCTCACTGCTCCATCAGGATTCAAGCAAGCCGGGCCGACGAGGCTGAAATGCCAGAAACCGGTCCCCGGTAGCTTGTCTCCTTTCTGGTGAAGAATTGGCTTGGTAGTTTGGTCTGCCCTGTTCCCATGATGCACTGGGCCAGGGACAGACTAATTTGCATATAGCCAGGTTCTGAGCTGGGATGGGGCAGTGAGCTAAATAACGGTGATGGATCAAGCCCTGATCTTTGGACTGGGTAAGAGTGGTCTGCTTAATTCAGACACTCTGTTCATCACCACCCCCTTTTCTGAATCGCCAAAACACAAGGGCGCATGCGTGGGCATGGGTAAAAATTCACCCTCCGTCCCCACGCATGCGTACTTGTGTTGCCGCCTGTACAATCATGTCAATGAATCAACATGACGCCCGCTCGGCGGTCTGACGTCATGTTGATTCATTGACATGATTGTCATGAGGGAGCTGCGGGCGGCGTCGGGCAGGGGGGGCTACGCCCCTACGCCCCAATGGACAAACCGCGCCTGTGAGCACCCAAGTTCCCCTGAGCCAATCTCAACTCTGCAATGCAGTGTTGTGATTGGTGAGCACCCAGACTCCCCATAGCCCTTCCCAACTCTGCAATGCAGCACTGTGATTGGTCGTGCCATGGTCGGCGCTCAGACAGGGAATAGGACCCTGGGCATGTTCTTCACCCAGGCTGTAATGCAGCCTGGATGTAGAACATGCAAATTGTGCATGAATGTTTGTCCGGAACCAGAGGGCCGGCCAAACATTATTGTGCAATTAGGAGGGTGCCACCACTCGTTCCCCAGCCTCTCCACAGCCCAGCCCGCCCCGTCTCAAAACAACGGAGCCAGTACCTTCAAATAAAATTATTACAATGTTAATTTATTATAATTTTTTCCCCATTTTTAATTGCTCACTCAGTGAGCAGTGGGGCGATGTGCCTCTACCTTAGCAAGGAGCCGCCACTGGTAAAGGGGTGCTACAACAAATGTGTCCACCAATAAATGCATGACAATATTCATTGCAAGAGCAGAAGAGTGTAGAACACATTATCTATTTTTCATAGACAGGGGGTGTTAATTGAGGTAAAAGTGAATAAATGGGGTAAAGCTTTACAAGGTCAAGGAAATATGAAAAACACTTTCACAATCATAGGCAGATGACAAATTGAAGGAGTGGTCATAATAATATGTTTTTTGTGAAGCAAGGTATCATATTTACCTCCTCTAAGTTTATTGAGTGTACCCATTAATTGCTATAATTCAGCTGTAAACACAAGAAATTATCAAGAAACAAAGTAACATTTTAGAATGCTAATTGGTGTTGAGTGTTACAGATGCAGGAATGGGAAAAGAGAGATCAGTGTTTTCTCTCTACCCTAGATGGTCCCTTGAATGCTCAAGATGCAAGAGAACACATAACTATTCTGTAGCAACATTGCTCAATAGTTTGATGTATTTGTCAAATAAACAACCAATTAATTTGGATGTACTACATTATTTAGTAATTACATTTACACAGAAATGCAGACTTCCATAAGTGTTGTTCACTATATCTGGTATAAAGTATCCACTGTCGTACATCATAGGGCTATAGCAACTCTTTGAGGAGCCCGGTGACCATATTGTATACAAGGTCATTGATTTCCCTGGGTGGCTTACAAAGTCCTTATAATGTATGGCAGGGTTACTTTATTCCTTTCAATACATTGTCATAACATGGCCATTCCGGCAAACTACTTAAATCTTTGTACCAAAATTTGACGAAGTGCAACACTGTTGCTGTGCTGCGTCAAATGGAGAGGTTGGGAATGCGCCATATTTATAAACCAATGGCGCATTCTTGATTTCTCACTGCGCTGGCACACTATGTGCTACCAAGTGCCAATGCAGTCACTTATACTCCATGGTGCAAGGGTGCCTGCATTGCAGGCATGGTTGTTTTTGTGCAGGAAGGGAAACCTTCCCACACACAAACAATCCTTAGAGGCTCTTGCCTATTTCTAACTGTTCTGCAGAATAGAGCACACACAGAAAGAGGAAACAACGAGGAGAAATAAATATATTTCTCCTTGTTGCACCTATATTGGGAAGGCGTATATTTTTGACGCATTCCCAGGTTAGCTAATCTTGGTAAATCTGGGAATGCAGCAAAAAGCTTAGGTGGATGCATAGGAACACCGACTTCCCACCCATGTAACACCTTCCCGGCACAGAGTAATCCAAGGCAGAGGCTTTTTTTTTATAATTCTTTTTATTAAACAAAGTGTCAGCAAAAATCACAGTACAGAGGTGTTGTCACATTGCCGATAGCGTATCAGGGGCAAAGAAGGATACATAAATACATGATTAGGGACATCATGAGGAAGAGGGTATATCAAGTTCAGCAGTTCTGGGTGGCACACAAATCTCTCCTCTATAATGATTCCAGGGTCCCCATACCAATGACCATTTCTTAGGGCGTCCCCTCGCAAGGTACACTGATTTTTCCCTGAACATACACCAGTCTAAGTTGGTTTCCCATGTTTCCATTCAGGAGGTTGTGCAGCTCCTCATAGTTGGGCAATATTTCTTTTCGCTATCATGAAGCCCAGTGTAGCCCACTGTGTCTGTGCAGTGTTTAGGTCGGTAGGCTCCCATATATTTAGGAGGCACCTCCTTGCCTCAGGCATCAAAGAGACACCCAACAACCTATGTATGGTGTCATGAATTTTGCGCCAGTACTCAGTGATATGTGTACATTCCCAAATGATGTGGAGAAAGGATCCAGTCAAACCACACTGAGGTCTCCACAGACCAGAAGCCGATAGATACATATGCACCAGTCGGGGTCCTGTGACAAAGACCCTATGCAGTACCTTTAGCTGAACCAACCTCAGTCGAGCCGGAATAGCAACCTCTCGTGGGGAGGACACTGCTATTTGCCAGTCCTCATCGTCTAATTCTATCCCTTCTTGGACCCATTTAGCTCTCAAAACTTCAAGGGGAGCAGCTCTATGATTGATTAATTTCTTATAAATTAGGAAAATCGTTTTTTCGGGGAGATGGCAATCTAGGATTCTATCTTTGAGCAGTGAAGCCTCTGGGGGCTCTACATCCCTGGGCAATACAGTCTGGAGCGAATGACGGACTTGCGCATAGCGAAAATATTCAGAGTTGGACAATTTGTACTCTGCCTGCATTTCTATGAACGATTTGATCTTCCCTTTACTCCAAACATCCCTAATGGTGGAGATCCCAATTAGGTCCCATTTGTCGAATCCATTTGTCCTCCAAAGCTTCCCCAGTCTTTCGGAGTCGAAGAGTGGGGTAGCCAACGTAAATTTATCTCTCCATCCTAAGGAACTAGTGGCCACGTGCCACATCCGAACAGTATGGTTAGTTGGCCCCGTCAATTTCAGCTTCGCCGGTTTGGAATACAGCGCCCTGCTATATCTCCCACCAGGGAGAAGCCATTTATCCATGGCATATGCAGGATCAGCCGCCGGACCGTACGTGCAATGGTTAATTGCAGCCAGCTGGGAAGCCCAGTAGTATCTCCTGATATATGGCAGAGCAATACCTCCATCGTACCAGGAAAGAGTTAGCTTATTTAATGCAATACGGGGTCTACCCTCCCATAATAGCCTACGCTGCAGTCCCTCGACCTCGCGAAAATAGCTGGCTGGCACAGCATCTAAGGTGTTCTGAAGGGCATAAAGGAAGTGAGGCAGAGCCATCATTTTGAAGAGGGCCGCTCGACCCAAAAGAGAAAGAGGGAGTCTCCTCCAGTTAGCCACATCGCTCCCAAGCCTCTGCAAAGGAGGAAGAAGATTTCGAGCATACCTAGCCGCAGGGTCCAGGGAAATGAAAATTCCCAAATATTTGAACCCATCCGAGTTAATTTGTATAGGACAGTTCCGAAGGGGAACCGGCGGGTCACCCTTTAACACATACAGTAGGGACTTCCCCCAATTAATCGAGAGTCCCGAGTTTCTACCAAAAGAGGCCTAGACATCAAAGACAAAAAACAGGGACTTCCGGGGCGAGGTCAGATAGAGCAATATATCATCTGCGTATAAGGATATTCGATCCTCCCATTCCGGGGGCCATCGCAGACCCCGAATAGACGGTTGCCAGCGCAGCCAGGCCACAAGCGGCTCCAATGCCAGCGCGAAGAGAAGGGGGGGCAGGGGGCATCCCTGACGGGTGCCCCGATCGAGCAGAAACGGGGACGAGACTCCGTTGTTCACAACTATTTGGGCCATTGGTTTAGAATACAGCAGACGCACCCATCTGATAAATTCGGGACCGAACCCGAACTTTGCCAGAACTGCCCACAGATAGGGCCATTCGATAGTGTCGAAGGCCATGGTCACGTCAAGTGAGGCGATCACGGCTGGCTCACCCAGTGTGTGTGCTCTAGCTATTACTCCATGTAGCCTGCGCAAATTTAGGGCCGTATTTCTGGGGGGCATGAAGCCCAACTGATCAGGGTGAATCAAGTCATTAACCACCTTAACCAATCTGTTTGACAAAATCTTGGCCAAAATCTTCAGCTCCGCATTAAGTTGGGAGATATGCCTATATGATGCACAATTGGTTTTGAGCTTACCCTCTTTATGAATGACCACTACTGATGCCACCCTTTGGTCCATAGGCAAGATCTCCTTGTCACGTGACTCAGCATACATGTTTTCCAAATAGGGGGCTAGTTAATCCGGTTTAAGCTTGTAGAGTTCAATCGGGAGCCCATTAGGGCCTTGTGCCTTCCCGGAGTTAAGGGACCGAATAGCTTGTGCAATCTCGTCAGAGTTCAGGGCACTGTCCATGAAGTCCCGATCCTCCGAGGAGAGACATGGGAGTCATCTTCTGACCGATCAGAGATAGCAGTGTAGACTGTCTGAAAATGGGCCGCAAACCTATCAACTATATCCTGTGGGTCTGTAAGTATGGTTCCCTCCTGCGTGAGGAGTTCAGGGACAAGGCAGCTAGCCCAGTCCTTTTTGTCCAACCATGCGATGAGTTTCCCCGCCTTATCACCCAGGTCGTAAAGTCTGCCCTGCTTTTCCCTGCCTAGTGCCTTGGCCCTGTCTGTTGCAAGTGATTTGTAGTCATGCTGCTTAAGATTCAGGAGATGTAGTGTGGCCTGCATCACCCCCTGCTCCAATTCCTTTTCAAGCATACCAATCTCAGTTTCTAGACCTACCAGTTCCTCGTTCCTTTCTTTCTTCGAGCCCGCTATAAGTGAGAGGGTCTGGCCCCTGATAATGGTTTTAAAGGCCTCCCAGAGAGATACTGAAGAGGATACCGAGCCCTCATTAATGAGGAAGTAGTCATCTAATGCTTTAATGAGGTCCTTACGAATTTTGGGATTGCGCAAGTGCCAAGGATTAATGGGGGCAACCTTGCCAGCCGTGCCTCGAGTGATAGTCATGTGGTTCTAAATGGAGAGTGATCCGAGATGCCCCAAGCGAGCTGTGTGGCCTCAGTCATGTAGGATGCTTGTGAGGCAGGGACCAGACAGTAGTCAAGCCTAGAAAGGCTATTGTGCGCCCCGAGTGGAATGTGTATTGCAGTTGATCGGGGTGAAGTAATCTCCAGCTATCAACCAGTCCCAGTGCCTCCATAAAGTCCGGCAACCACCGCATAGCTCCCCCCATGTCACGCGGGGATGTCTGTCAAGAACTCCAGAGACGACTGCATTTAAGTCGCCCCCCAATATCAGTAGTCCCTCAGGGAAACCAAACAACAGCCTCCCCAAGTCTGCAAATGTGGTGCTCTGCAACCCCAGTGGAACATAGACCGACAGGAGGGTGATGTGTCCTTCCCACGTGCCCGTGACCCCATCATATCTACCCCTGTCATCCTCTCATACAGAAGCAATTGCCATTGGGAACGCCCTACAAATCAATACACCAACTCCTCGGGAACTTGACGTGAAACCTGAGTGTGCAACTAGCTTATATACCATTCTATGTAGGGCTTTGCATGAATTTCCCACCAGATGTGTTTCCTGGAGCAGCGCAACGTCTGGCGAGTGTCTCTTGAGGTACTGCAGGACCACACCTCGCTTAATCTTGTCCCCCAACCCATTAACGTTCCAGCACACAAGCTTGATTTCCCTACCCCCCATCATTTACGTAAAGAATTTGACAATCCTCCGTACGCTGCATAACAATCAAGTGCAATGTGCTGACAAAGCTGATAAGCCATCCTACAAAAGAAACAACCTGCCCCTCCCAACAACCCCCCACCCTGCTGCCCTGCCCATTAGGCTTAGAACTGCCCTTTGAAAACCGCGGAGTGCCTGTCGCCCTAAACATTCAAAAGAAAGAACAAGAAAAATGTACACAGGGGGAGAAAGTCCCTGAACTCCGGTCAGCGCCCTATCAAAGAGAAAAACCAAGACCAAGCCCGGGGCCCTGATCACCTGTGTCAATAGATAGTACCCGACCCCAATCAAATCAAATCAGTGTTACGTCTCGTCCCTTCCCCACACACCACCCGCCGCCCCCAACAATCTATCAAACACTCCACTGGACGTCTATTTAGGAAGTTTGAGTATATGAATTGCCATCATCTCTTTTGTCCGCTGGGGCCTGATGACCCCGGCATTCAAGCCACTCCATCACAGCCTCCGGGTGGTCAAAAAAACACGCTTGTCCCTCTGCCTCGACCCTCAGGCGAGCTGGAAACAGCATCGAGTACTTCATGCTCCTCTCCCTTAGGTCTCGTTTTAGCGACAGAAAGGATTTCCTCTGCTTTTGCACTCTTTGCGTAATATCCGGAAAGAAGAAGATGGTAGAGTTTTCATATTGGAGAGGGGCGCAGGCCCGCGAACTCTGGAGGATAGCATCTCTGTCACGGTAATGGAGTACCCGGGCCAACATAGGCCACGGGGGAGCGCCCGGTCTGGGACGGCCGCCTGGGACCCTGTGGGCCCGTTCAATGACAAAAAACTTGATGAGGCCCTTCGGTTTCAGATGTTTAAGGATGAGGTCCTCCACAAATAGGTCAGGGGCCTGTCCCTCTGTCTTTTCCGGTACACCTAAGATGCGTAGATTATTGCGGCGGAGGTGGTCTTCATAGTCATCCAGCTTCAGGTTGAATGCCATACGGGAGTCCTGCAACTCCCTGACCTCCGTTTGCAGCTGGGAGACATCATCCACAAGACTGGAGGTAGTAAGCTCGACCTGCTTCAACTTTTCATTTAGTTTCCCCATATCTGCACGAATCAGGTTAATGTCTATGACCATGGAGTCCATCTTGTGTTCCAGAGAGGCTTTAACCCCAGTTATAGCGTCCATGACATCTTTCAGAGTGAGTTCAGGTTCCTCACCAAGTGGAGCCCCTTTCGCCAAGTCCTCTGAAAGCCTTCACTTTTGCGTATCCTTAGCAATTGTATATTTATCCAGCTAATTGGATTGGACCGCTTTCAAACCCCTGGCCCCGGCGCCCTCACACGCTTCATTTCCCAAACAACAATGATTAGTTGGGGTTAGTCGCAAGAAACAGTAGGTCAATACGCTCAACACCTCGACACAGACCCCGAGCCCCCAGTAAAGCGCCTCAATACATTGGCAAAGGAGTCATCCAAAAAGGCACAGTCAAGGTGCGCAGCGTCAAGGATATTGGAGTTCGCTGCAGTCCGCCACTGCGGTGTCTCAGAAGCCCCCAAGCGCGGTTCCGCAGCGCCTCAACACCCACTCTCTGCTCCCACGCCTGGGCCAACCAGGGCCCTTCGCCGGAGAAGCACCAGCAATCCCCAGTTGACTGTCCCAAATGTCCGCTGCGCCAACCTCCAGGCCAGAGGAAAGGAATGTGATAGGGCCCCCACCCCTCCTCCGCCAATCAGTCACAGAGTTGCGAAATCTCGGGGTCACACCATTCCATCCGTAAAATGTGCTGCAGTACCCCACCCAAGGAGGCCTCCCCCTCTTCGCACAGGACAACCCCCTCTCCACTCTACTGACGACAGTAACCAGGAATGGACAGACTCACTCTCTCACACTGCAGGGAGTCTGGAGGATCCAGCAGGAAGGGGCAGATACCCCACTGTTGTAGCGGGGAGAGGCCCATGGGACCGGGGATTGGCCCCACGCTAGCAATAGAAGGCAATAGGAGGCAAGTGTGACTCATCCACGTAGAGCAGAACCCACGCATCGGGCTCCAGGAGCAAACTGGAGGCACTGCAGGGGGGCCCCGCTAAACAACAATGTGGCAGGTAGAGGCCCCCTGGGGGGGGCAAAAGTCTGTCCCCGGCACACAATGGCAAATAAGGCTCTCTCTTAGCACAGGGCAGCTCCAACAATACCAATGTCAGCTATTACGTATCACTGTCCCGCTGATGTCTGCTGGGCCAGCGGGGGTGGGGGGAACGGGGAACCTTAGGATTCAGATGGGGGGGGCCACCTGTCCGTTCTCCCGGCTCCGGCACCAATCCGATTAAGCGGCGACCGCCGCCACCGGGGCCGCCGCAGCAACACCGCAGCCGCCGCCCTCCTCACTGCTCACCCCCTGGTATCGGGGGAGCATTGCGCCACACAGCCCCGTGGCGGGATGAAGCCCAGCTGCAATCAGGCACCGTCCCCGGCCGCGACCACTCTCCTCGGGCGAGCCGGAAGTCGCCGTGCCCAGGCCAGAGCGCTCACTGTGGGCCCCGCCTTCAAGGCCTAGCCACGGCCCACATCTCGCCGCGGCCAAAACACCACAGATCTGCCAGCAAATGACTCTGGAGCGGGCGTCCCAGGCTCCGCAGCTCCTCCAGCAACAGGGGCCGAACACCGGGCCACAGGATGGTAATTAAGGATGGATTTAGGGCTTACTGAAAGCGGAGCTCAGTCGCTATGCAGCCATTCCGGATCGTGCTTGGCCACGCCCCCTCTGCAAGGCAGTGACTTTTGCTGACTTGCATTACTCCAGATTTACCAAGCCATGCACGACATGCAAGGTGGCTTTTCATGGCTGGGTGAATCTGACTTAAAGATTGCGTTGCCTTGCAAGGGCAATGCAGTCTTTTGATAGATCTGAACCTTAATGTGTTGCTTTTTCATTTTTCTTATTTTTTATGGTCCTCTAGGTTTTTTATTCAAAGGACAGCAAAGTCAAACAGAACATTTAGATTCAGCGTGCACATGTATCTCACAATAAATAAACTGTCCGGGCACTTATTCTTAATAAAAATGACTATAAAAATAATACAATACGACATGGTTGGTAAACATATTAAAATAGCTCACAATACTCAATGTTTCTCTGTAGACTAAGCAGGGATCTGCAGTAACTCATGTGGTTTAGGTTATGCTTATATGCAAATTTGAGCAGTGCTGTACATCTGGGCTAACTGTAGGCGAAATTAGCCAAAGGTGCTACCAGATGTCTGTAGGATGTTATGTTCACTCAGTCAGTCAGTCAAAAAAATTTAATCGGTTAATTAAAACCATAAAAGCAGTGCATGATACATAAAATAGAATTAAACAGATCACTTAACAAGTGTAAAGAATTGATTGCTACTCCTTTTAAAAACACAATGTTAAAAAGCATTCTTACCAAAGATTATACAGAAAGTCAGATTTGATGATTAGGGGATGCGGCAGCTCTTAGTTTATTCAGTCTGGCGGCTGCTACTAAAAAACAAGCTACACCATATGCCACCGGCACCGAATTCAGCATCTGGAGGTATAATAATGCTGGGCGTACCTGGACGAAATTCAAAGGTTTCAAGATAGGAACAAGAAATGTTTTCCTCGGCGCCAGGTAGTGCTCACAGAACATGACCAGGTGCAGAGTATCCTGCGTTGAAAAACAGTCACATGTACAAGGGGGAAGATTATCAGGGGTACCCTACACTGTATACGAGCCCAGGATAAGATGGATCGAGTTAAATCTAAACCTTGTGAGCAAAAAGCGATGGTAAGGCTTTGTAACATATTTTAAATAAGGTTCCATAGCTGTAGTTGTGGAAAGTTGAAAAAGTAATCTCACCATAGGTTTACTGAGTTGCACCGTTTCTCTTTCGCATTCCAACAAGGTCCGAAAATGCTGCTTTACCCACTTTACATCCTCTTTTTTAAGATTTTGCGGTAGAGAGTACATTTCCGGGCGCCCTAGCTTCACACATGCCGCTCTAATATATGCCAGCCATGGTATAGTGCGGGCTTTGTCCAGAGATATACAATCTTTAAGGATGCAGTGATTCAGGCTGATTTCTTCATTTGTCCAGGTTTTGATCCAGCAAAGCACTGGCGACATTTTTAGAAGATCAGAGACATATCCCATGCCTAGTTCATTATGAATTGAGTGTATGGGAGAAGATTTCGGAAGTGACAGAAGGGCCCGTATAAAATTGTTTTCAGCGATTTGTATGCCTGGAGTTGGGACATAACCCCAAATGCCTGCCCCATAAGCTGCGATTGCCACACATTTGGCTCTATAAATCCTGGTCATTGCTTCCATGGGTTTCGAGCCCAATCTTTTGGAGAAGCTCAAAAGTGCTGTGGTGGATCTAATAACTCCATTTTCCTTGAGTTTCATTTGTGGCTTCCAAGTTCCTCTCTCGTCAAAAGTGACGCCCAGATAACAAAAGGAAGGCACCCTCGATATTGCTGAGTTGTTAGTGCTGAAGGATCTAATCTTCGTATTTTTCTTTCGAGGCCCTACGACCATAACATGGGATTTGGCAGTATTAATTTTTAAGTCGAGGGCTTCCATAAAGAGGCCGAAATGGTCCAAAAGTCTTTGCAAACCCATGCCAGTCCGTGCTATAAGAACAGCGTCATCCGCGTATAGGAGGACCGGGATAGGTAGCCCCCCCATACGCGGGATGTCCGGGGTGGCTGGGTTCAAAGATTTACCCAAAGCATTGATGTACAGTGTAAAGAGGAGAGGGGCCAGGATGCACCCTTGTCTGACCCCTCTCCCTGATCTAAACTTTGCTGTACACCTTCCATCCCTCGTTGCCCTAACGGACGCAAACAAATTTAGGTGAAGGTCGTGCAAAAAACTAACCAAGGTAGTATCCAAACCCAAATTACGTAAGATAAACCATAGTTTTGAACGATTGACCAAATCAAAAGCGGAAGATAAATCCATAAACCCCAAATAAAGAAGCCCCCCCTTCACCACAGTATATTTACTAATAATAAGGTGAAGGTTCAAGCATCTTAATAAAAATGACTATAAAAATAATACAATACGACATGGTTGGTAAACATATTAAAATAGCTCACAATACTCAATGTTTCTCTGTAGACTAAGCAGGGATCTGCAGTAACTCATGTGGTTTAGGTTATGCTTATATGCAAATTTTAGCAGTGCTGTACATCTGGGCTAACTGTAGGCGAAATTAGCCAAAGGTGCTACCAGATGTCTGTAGGATGTTATGTTCACTCATAATTTGTAGTCCTAGTTTTTTTTCCTTTTTTTTTCAAAGAGAGGATGTGTTCCCAACTGAAATCTTGCGTTAATAAACATGGTACTGTGTCCGGACCTGAACAGTTGTATCTCAGGTTGATATATCATAACATTTTAACTCTTAACCAAACCCAACCCCCTGCCCCCCAGGTCACATAAAGGAAAATCCCCCCACACCATTCACTGTAAATTGGACTATGTCTCGCAATTGTGAAGTACCACTATGTTCTCGGACTGTGATTGCCCTTTGATTGCACCACCATCTCTGACCCAGCACAGTCAGCCCCGTCCCCCTCCGTCTCTTGTGTGGTGGCCACCTCTCTTACGGGGATTTCCAAGATCATTGTATACCAGGACCTTGTTTCCTCTTCCAACTGAAATCTTGCGTTAATAAACATGGTACTATGCCCGGGCCTGAACAAGTGCATCACAGGGTGATATATCATAACATTTTAACTCTTAACCAAACCCACCCCCCTGCCCCCAGGACACATAAAGGAAAATCCCCCACACCATGCACTGTAAATTGGACTTTGTCTTGCAATTGTGATGTACCACTAAGTTCTCGGACTGTGATTGCCCTTTGATTGCACCACCGTCTCTCACCCAACGCGTCAGCCCCCATCCCCCTCCGTCTCTTGTGAAGTGGGCACCTCTCTTATGGGGATTTCCAAGATTATGGTATACCCGGACCTCGTTTCCTCTTCCAACTTTTCATCCCTCCGAACTCGCATCATTCGAATTAACTCCACTGTTGCCCATTCCCTTAAGTCTTTAGCCCAGTTTTCCACCGTGGGGGGCATCAGGTTAATCCACCTGATTGCAGTCCTCCTTTTGGCCAGTAACAGCACCAACTGGAGAAACCTCCATGTAAGCTTTTTTCCTTTAGGTCTAGGGAAAAGTCCCAGAGGTATGAGGTAGCATCCACCCTGTTACCTGCCGTAAGCGTTCTAGTACCGACCCCCATAATAGCCGCAGTTCTGGACATTCCCATGTCATATGTACGAAATGGGCATTTGTATAACCACATTTGGGGCAGTGGGCAAGGCGGTATGGGTACATCTTGTGTAGTACAAGTGGAGTCAGATAGGTTTGATGAACAATATTGAATTGGGTTAGTTTAAATCTGGCTTTATATCTAATCTGCTTCACCCCCTATGTACCCTTTTCCACTCCGAGTCCGTTAAATGTTCCTCCAATAGCACGTCCAATTTGGCTTGGACTGGGAGGGGGTTTACAGCAAGGTCCCCTCTTTGTGCCCTGTAAATGTGGGATACCAGCCTACGGCCCCAGCCAATGTCGTGAGAGCCAGAAGAGTGGCCGATATGGGTGGCTCCTCTGGAAACATTAGCCACAGCTCGCGGGCCACCGCCGAGATTTTAGCATACTAGAGGTACTGCCCCCTGCCCAACTCAAACACTGATTCTGCTTCCTCCCTGGTGAGAAACTGCTGGCCTGAGTACAGGTCCCCTATCGAACGGCAACCTCCCTCCATCCATTTAGTAATGGACATGGTGTGACTTATTCATATGAACAGTATCACTGCCCACAATTGGGCCTCCAGGGCATAAGGCGCCCTTTTCACCACGATTTTAATTGTGGTTTCCCAGGTTGCAGCCACAGGCCTAATAACGTATTGGAGTGGTTCGGGCACCTGTGTTCCCAGCATAAGGAGGTCAGGGAAAGGGGTCCCCCGGTGAGCACCCGCCAGTAACTGCTTCTCCCAGTTGTCGTTCTCATCTAGCCAGTGTACGGCATGTTGAAGTTGCGTCGCCATATAATAGAGACCCAACCTAGCAACCTCCAACCCTCCTTGATCCCATGTCCTCTGTAATGTATCTAATTTCACCCTTTTCCGTTTACATCCCCGCAGCAGATCCATCAGTAGGTGGTCCAGTAGGCAGAAATACGATTGTGGTATGCAGTAGAGGGAATTCTGCATGACATACAGGGAGCGCGGAAGGATCACCATTTTTATCAAGGCAATCAGGCAATGGTAGTTCTCGCCAGAACCCAATCGAGTTGCAGATGCCCTCCACACACCTCCCCATATTTTGCTCTAGATAGGCTGCTTGTGTATGTACTAGCCTGACCCCAAGGTAACATACTGTATCTCTGACCCAACTCATTCCCACCGTGGGTAGCTCACCCTCCTCCCTGTCCTCCAGGCTTCCAATGGGGAAGAGTTTAGACATCCCCAGGTTAAGGCAAAGTCCCGATGTTTCACTAAAGCCAGTCAGTTTTCAAAGGACTCTGGGACTGCCGCTTGGGATGCCGAAGGTAGACCAGTGTGTCATCAGCAAGCATTGACACCATGTGGGTAGCAGCCCCCAACTGACCCCCCAAAGCTCCATCCTATGTCTAAGAGTGATTGCCAGGGGCTCCATCGCAAGGGCGAAAAGGAGCAGCGACAAGGGGCAGCCTTGTTGAGTACCCCTCTGGAGCTCAAAGCTATCAAAGCTTTTAGATACCTGATTTTGAAGACGTACTTGAGCTGTTGGTCTGTTATAATGCTATTTCAGCCACCCTAATCCCATCCCACCAAGCACCTTCCACATCTAGTATCATTCAACAGAATCGAAGGCCTGTTGAATATCTCAGGGGCACAGAGCCCAATCCTCCTCCTCCAAGTCAGGGCATGCCATATATGTGCAAGTCTGCGCAGATTGTGTGTGGTGTTCCAAAAAGGAATAAGTCTGGGTGGACCAGTCGGGTCATGTATGGCAAGAGTCGTATGTGTTGCTTTTTCATATGAGAGTGATAGGATGTTTGCAAACATGAAGATTCTGTTGTACAAAATTAAACACAAGAAGCAGCAGCTAGATATTTGTTGCATGAAGATATTAGAATCGGGTATATTTTGTGTAATACACGTGGAGTCAGATAGGTTTGATGAACAATATTGAATTGAGTAAGTTTAAATCTGGCTTTATATCTAATCTGCTTCACCCCTCCATGTACCCTTTTCCATTGTTGCATGAAGATATTAGAATCTGTTTAATGTAAGACAGATTTTGAAAAAGTTATAGTTTAGAATTTGTAGACACACCCATAGAGATTGTCTCTTTCCATTAATTATCTAAAGCATGCAAACATAAACATGTTGCCATAAATATTTATTTTCTGCTGATCACTGTTCATCTAGAAAATAGAGGGCAGTTTTAATTATGAGTCCATGACCTGCCTTTCCTCTTGGCTTCTGGCAGCAGGCATTGTGACATTAGAACTCAACTGTTATAATTAATTACAGTTGAGATACTTTGTCATATGTTTTTTGCAGGCAATAACAGACGGCACACGTCAACTATAAAAGGAATTTAGTTAGAGACGATCTTCCATACAGGTTTTGTAGACTCCCATGTATTATAATACTTTACATGTATCATTAAAGTAAATTTCACTGTGATATAGTTTCTTTTGATAACAGAGAACAAATGTAGGCCCATAGATAAACCGAATAAAACGGGTATTTTCCAACTCTAAAGAAATCTATTTGTGAGTAGCACATCGTACTACTTCTGTGTGATTTATTTATTTATTTATTTTTAGTTCTTATATAACGCCGGAATTCGATCTCCGAAGAGATATCTCCGCGCTTTGTTCTTCCGACAGCACAGCTAGACAGTGAAATCAGGCTGACAAAGCTGAATGGCAACGCTGGGCTACTGACTGGAGAATAGGTGTGTCTTCAGGCATTTCCTAAATGCAGGCAGATTGGAATTCAGCCTAAGGGTAAGGGGCAGGGAGTTCCAGAGGGTGGGGCCTTTAAATGATAGGGCTCTGCCTCCCTGTCTCTCTCTTTTGATCCTAGGGATCTGAAGCAAAGCTTGGTTTTGTGATCGTAAGGTTCGACCTGGTTGATAGGGCTTGAAGATTTCTGTAAGGTATCTGGGCCCGGTCCCAAACAAGCATTTGTGGATAGTACAACAGATCTTAAATTTCACTCTCTGGCGAATGGGGAGCCAGTGTAGCTTATTTAACAGGGGACGGGAAGGAGATCTGACAGGGGCATTTAAGATCAACCTGGCAGCCATATTCTGGGCTACTTGTAGCCTCCCCAGCTGTTCCTCGTTGGCAGATATGAGTAGCCCATTGCAGTAATCTAGTCTGCTGATTACTAGGGTCTGCACCAGAGTTTTCCTATGGTGGTCTGCTAAGTAGGGGAAGACTCTCCTAAGTAAGCCAATCACCCTCATGCAGGTTCCTGTAACCTGTATGGCGTGATCTTTAAGTACCAAGGGTTGATCAAGCTTAACACCTAGATTTTTTACATTTTATTTTGGACAAGGAGCTATACCGAGTTCAGGGGGCCACCACTCAGGAGACCAGAGAAGTGGGGCATCTCCGAAGAGCATGACCTCCGTCTTACCCACATTACACTGTAGGCAGTTGGAGGTCATCCATCCGGCAATCGCTCTCATCCCTGCAGCAAATGAACTTTTTACAGCTGGTGTCATGTTCTGGAAAGGGAATAAAAGCTGAGTATCATCAGCATAGGATATTGGTGTGAACCCATGTTCTCTCACAATATTCGCCAGGGGGGCCACATACACATTAAACAATGTGGGGCTTAGGCATGAGCCCTGTGGAACCCCCTTTGTGAGCTCCCTAAAGATGGAATTGTGGGAGCCCAGACGAACACTTTGTGAGCGGCCTGATATAAAGCTTTTTAACCATGATAGGGCCACTCCATCCACTCCTACCCTCTCCAGACGACTGATAAGGGTGTCATGAGACACCGTGTCGAAGGCAGCGGACAAATCTAATAGCACCAGAATCATAGAACCTCCTCTATCCTGTGCCATCCTGATGGTATTGGTCACGGAGAGGAGAGCTGATTCTGTGCTATGATTTGGTCTGAACCCAGATTGAGAAGGGTCCAGGCTGTCCGCTGCCTCGATGAATTTGGACAGGTGAGAGTTGACATGTCTCTCAGTCATCTTACTCAAGTGGGGTAGGAGAGATATGGGACGGAGGTTGTTAAGGTCAGACCATGGTAACGCGGTGTTTTTTCGAACAGGGTTCACAACTGCCTTTTTCCAGTCACTAGGAATCTTTCCTTCTTTGAGGGAGAGGTTGATCAAAGATTTGAAGCTCGGGGCTAATAAGCTGCCTAGTGAAGCTATCATCTTAGCAGGTAGCAAGTCTGTGGGGGAGCCTGATTTAATTAGGTTAAGTAGAGTGGTAACTTCAGTCAGGCTAATCTCTGGAATCGTGGTCATAATAATCTTGTTATTATCACTCTTGGCTGACTCAGGACTGGGGGAACCAATTGTATCTTTAGTGTTTGAAGCCTTAGTGATTTTTTCATAGATTAAATCAATCTTACTTTAAAAAAATGTTGAGACATCATCACATAAGGTTTAACTAAAATCATCTGGGCTTTCGCAGGTTAAGGGCTTGACAAATGATTGCAGGATTTTATAGAGTTCCCTAGTAGAGTTCCCTGCCTCTGTTATTTGTAGCTCCAGTCTATTTCTCCTGGCTATTTTATGTTTTTAAAATAGTTAGACTGTGCCTCCAGATAGAGTGTTTTACTGGTGGGTGTATGTATTTTCCTCCACTTTTTCTCCAGACTCCTACATTTTTGTTTCTCAGCCCTTAGCTCTTCTGTATACCATGTTTCTTGCTCAGTTTTAGAGCCTTGCTTATATAATTCTAATGGTGCAAGTGAATCAATAGCTTCCAGAAGTGCTTTATGAAACTTAGCAAGACCTTGTTCGATATCGTCCTCTTCAGAAAGAGTGGGTTCTTTCCATACTTTTTGAAATTCTTCTAGAGTTATTTTGTGCCATTTCCGCTTCCATATTGCTGGGAGAGGTTTTTGGTATGGTGGGTGAGGGCCCAGTAAATTGAAAGTTAGCAAGTAATGGTCTGAACAACTAATAATAATGGGAGGGTAGCATATTATTTTAAGGCAGTTGGTAAAAATTAAATCGAGTGTATGACCACCCAAATGTGTTGGGCCCTTATTCTGAATTTTAAGTCCCAAACTTGAGAGGTCTCCAAGCAGAGATATACTGTCAGAGAGATGTGGTAGGTCAATATGAACATTAAAATCTCCAAGGAGAATGAAATCTTCATTGGCTCTAAATTAAGGGGCTAATAGTTCCATAAGAGTAAGGGAAAAATCAGAGCATGGGCCAGGAGGACGATATATTAATGCTCCTTTCCACTGCGATTTCGAGGAGAGGGAGAATCTAAAAATCATTATTTCCATCTGAGCATTGCTTCGTTGATCAAGTACTGAGACCTTTAAACTCTCTTTATGAGCGACAGCCACCCCGCCTCCAACTTTAGTCAAGCGATCTAGATGGAGAATCTTGTATCCGACAGGGATTCCTAGCATGATTGCAGGGATAGTATGAGGTTTTAGCCATGTCTCTGTAAGAAAACAGATGTCTGGCTTGTCTGTATTTATAAGGTCCCATAGGTGTTGATAGTGTTTAGGTAGGGATCGTAAGTTTAGTAGAAAACATTTAAGTCCCGAATATCTCTTCCCGGCAACATAATTAACAGGAGGTATACTGGCTTCGCAGGGCAAGGAAGGTATCGGGCGGGAGTGCCCAGCCGCGGCTGTAGTGAGAAAGCCAGATAAGTTATCCCTTATTACACATGTATGGTCAGCCTGGAAGCGGCAATTCGCACAGGAAAATGGACCCTCAAAATTAGGCCAAGGCTCATGTGTACAATTGGCAGTAGTGGTCGGAATCAAACTAAGAGGTTGTTCCCTTGAATAGGATATAGTAATGCTAACCTGAGAGTCTGGAACATCAGGTGTTAGAGCCATGTCCAATAGTCCCGTCCTGGCGCAGACAGGCTTTTCTTCGGCGCTTCTTAGGCGCGCTCGAAGGCGCCCTCCTGCGCGCAACCGCTGCGCGCTTAGTGGGGAGGCGTGGCTAAATAGCCCTGAAGACGGTGACGACTAGAGCGCTGACCTCCGCTCTAGCGGAAGTGGAATGTTCGTATGCCTGGCTCTTAGCTGTCCGCCCTCCGCTCTACGGCAATAATTGCCGAGTCGGACCGGGGCGGGCAGGCTACAGTATCGAGCCCAGGCAGTGCGGGGGAGAGTGTTAGGAAATATGGTGCAGTTAATAAATGTGGGTTATTAAATCAATCCCAGATTAAAAACGATTTTGAAATCAATCGCCAGTTAAAAGATGCCAAATTTTACTAATTACTTCATAGCTCCTCGCAGCCCTCGCAGTCAGGCCAGATAGACAGTCTAGGGTCTTACACTACAGTCGGGTGAACAGCGGGTCTGGGAGACACTGCCACTGCCTCCCTACCGCAGCCACTCGATGTTCAGACCAGTCTAAATAGCCCTGAAGACGGTGACGACTAGAGCGCTGACCTCCGCTCTAGCGGAAGTGGAATGTTCGTATGCCTGGCTCTTACCTGTCCGCCCTCCGCTCTACGGCAATAATTGCCGAGTGGGACCGGGGCGGGCAGGCTACAGTATCGAGGCCAGGCAGTGCGGGGGAGAGTGTTAGGAAATATGGTGCAGTTAATAAATGTGGGTTATTAAATCAATCCCAGATTAAATAGGATTTTAAAATCAATCGCCAGTTAAAAGATGCCAAATTTTACTAATTACTTCCTAGCTCCTCGCAGCCCTCGCAGTCAGGCCAGATAGACAGTCTAGGGTCTTACACTACAGTCGGGTGAACAGCGGGTCTGGGAGACACTGCCACTGCCTCCCTACCGCAGCCACTCGATGTTCAGACCAGTCTAAATAGCCCTGAAGACGGTGACGACTAGAGCGCTGACCTCCGCTCTAGCGGAAGTGGAATGTTCGTATGCCTGGCTCTTACCTGTCCGCCCTCCGCTCTACGGCAATAATTGCCGAGTGGGACCGGGGCGGGCAGGCTACAGTATCGAGGCCAGGCAGTGCGGGGGAGAGTGTTAGGAAATATGGTGCAGTTAATAAATGTGGGTTATTAAATCAATCCCAGATTAAATAGGATTTTAAAATCAATCGCCAGTTAAAAGATGCCAAATTTTACTAATTACTTCCTAGCTCCTCGCAGCCCTCGCAGTCAGGCCAGATAGACAGTCTAGGGTCTTACACTACCGTCGGGTGAACAGCGGGTCTGGGAGACACTGCCACCACCTCCCTACCGCAGCCAGTCGATGTTCAGACCAGTCTAAATAGCCCTGAAGACGGTGACGACTAGAGCGCTGACCTCCGCTCTAGCGGAAGTGGAATGTTCGTGTGCCTGGCTCTTACCTGTCTGCCCTCCGCTCTACGGCAATAATTGCCGAGTCGGACCGGGGCGGGCAGGCTACAGTATCGAGCCCAGGCAGTGCGGGGGAGAGTGTTAGGAAATATGGTGCAGTTAATAAATGTGGGTTATTAAATCAATCCCAGATTAAAAACGATTTTAAAATCAATCGCCAGTTAAAAGATGCCAAATTTTACTAATTACTTCCTAGCTCCTCGCAGCCCTCGCAATCAGGCCAGATAGACAGTCTAGGGTCTTACACTACCGTCGGGTGAACAGCGGGTCTGGGAGACACTGCCACCACCTCCCTACCAAAAGATGGCGATAATATGGTAAGGGTAAGAAAATATCTTGCCTCTTGTTGCCCTCACACACCCCAGGGGGTGTCATGCTTCATCATCGGGCATTGCTCCTCGTTGGGACCGGCTCTGCAATACCCAACGGGTCCCCCGAAGGGTCTCTTTGCCAGAAATCTTTTGAGGCATGCCGGATGGTGCATGAGGGTGTGTGGGGTGTGGGTCCTATATGAGGGTAGCATAAAGAGTGTGTGCATAATAACTTAAAACTGACAAGGGGTAACCTTAGAAAAGGTAAAAGTGGGTAATAGCCCCCTTTTACAGAATAAAAGGCTCCAAAGAGGAGTGTAATCCCAAAAAGGGCACACTGTGCCTTGATGTCAAAAAACGGTCAACATGTTTCGCGCCTCTGTTGCCGCAAAAGGTAGTTGGCGCTTCACCAGGATTATATAGTTGATGTGAAGTGCACGTGATGGTGATAAAAAGTAATAAGTACCCATTATATATGTCAGGGCGGGCAATGTGCTGCTCCTGATTAAAACCTAGAACAGAAAGAAAAAGACAAAAACACATACATGATGTGCATTAGACTAGCTTAACGCTACATAGTGTGCCATAATTGTGTGCACAACAGACCTGTGACAGAAAGAAGTGGAAGGGCACAAGACCTTAAAGAGGCAAAGACTCCCCTAAATGAGCTAGGGATATATGGCATTACCAAAAATCATTAAGACAGGCAATATTACTCTGGAGGCCTAGGTTCACAGCATCCTACTCCCATAATCGTCGTGCTCTGCAAAATCACAGAGAGAAAACCTTAATCACAGTAGTCTCCACAAGCTCGTAACCTCTCGCATCAAGTCTGTGGGTAGGGCTCTGTCAAGACATGTCTTACCTCCCTACTCGCCGAGAGTTGCTCCAGTATCTGCGATTGTCAGATGCCCATACCTTGCTGGGCTACTAGGAAATAGATGATAGGAAACAACATGGGTAAACATATCCCTGAATGCAATCAGCGGCTGATTAGCCGAGGGGCCGTCTGTCTTTTCTATCTTCCCTGTTTCTTAGCTGTTTTACACACACAAGACGTGGGGATAACTGGGTAAGGAGGTTTGCATGACTCTATCCCTGGGATACACCCTTGGTTCACATGAGGTATCAACCCCCCCCCCCCTTTTCTATACCTCTCCCCGTTTCCAGCACACTATTTTGTCATCACAGCCCGATACACGGACTCGGGTAATGGCTATGTTGCATCCCCCAGACTGTCACCTTATGAACCTCTTAGCGGGATGGACATGCGTTGGGGATCAGCTTTCCCCACTCGCGCATGCGCATTTCATGCCTAACTGCACGCATGCGCTGTTTGCTATGGAACATCCCCGGTAAGAGGGTGCGTCCGGGAACCGATACACACATTTATTTAAAAGCCGCTGCCCCTTCGCCACGAGTCTTAGTCCAGCTGGCGAAGGGACCCGGAAAGTGTAAGGGCGCATGCATCTCTTCACAACAGTGAGTAGCGGATGGGGATGAAGTTGTGCAACCGCTCAGTCACCTAGCTTCTAGTGCGCTGATTGCACTTTGTGATATGTTTACCCATGTTGTTTCCTATCATCTATTTCCTAGTAGCCCAGCAAGGTATGGGCATCTGACAATCGCAGATACTGTAGCAACTCTCGGCGAGTCGGGAGGTAAGACATGTCTCGACAGAGCCCTACCCACAGACTTGATGCGAGAGGTTACGAGCTTGTGGGGACTACTGTGATTAAGGTTTTCTCTCCATGATTTTGCAGAGCACGACGATTATGGGAGTAGGATGCTGTGAACCTAGGCATCCAGAGTAATTTTGCCTGTCTTAATGATTTTTGGTAATACCATATATCCCTAGCTCATTAAGGTCTTGTGCCCTTCCACTTCTTTCTGTCACAGGCCTGTTGTGCACACAATCGTGGCACACTATGTAGCATTAAGCCAGTCTAATGCACATCCTGTATGTGTTTTTGTCTTTTTCTTTCTGTTCTAGGTTTTAATCAGGAGCAGCACATTGGCCCGCCCTGACATATATAATGGGTACTTATTACTTTTTATCACCATCACGTGCTCTTCACATCAACTATATAATCCTGGTCCTGATGAAGCGCCAACGACCTTTTGCGGCAACAGAGGCGCGAAACATGTTGACCATTTTTTGACATCAAGGCACAGTGTGCCCTTTTTGGGATTACACTCCTCTTTGGAGCCTTTTATTCTGTCAAAGGGGGCTATTACCCACATTTACCTTTTCTAAGGTTACCCCTTGTCAGTTTTAAATTATTATGCACACACTCTTTATGATACCCTCATATAGGACCCACACCCCACACACCCTCATGCACCATCCGGCATGCCTCAAAAGATCACCGGCAAAGAGACCCTTCGGGGGACCCGTTGGGTATTGCAGAGCCGGTCCCAATGAGGAGCAATGCCCGATGATGAAGCATGACACCCCCTGGGGTGTGTGAGGGCAACAACACGCAAGATATGTTCTTTCCCCTGTTTGATGGGACCATTCCACCTAGAACTTCTGTTTCTTTCTTTCCTATTTTTGTAGGGATATGGATGACTAACTGCATCCAACCCCTGGAACAGTGTCCTTCTGTTTGTTTTGATATAATATCAGGGAGCATGGACACTGGACCATTAATAGCTCCCAGGCCCCCCCCCTCCTTTTTTTTGATAAGATAATATGGTAAGGACATGTTTTTGCAAGAAATGTAGGAGCACTCTCTCATTTCTTTTCATTCTCCATGCAACAATTTGTCAATAGTAACTGTGGACAGACGGTGTGCTGAGTTGTGCACCTCTGCACGTAAATTGCCGCTCATAAGTCACAAAGTGAGAAAAGGTAATTGTGTGGCAATGCCACTTACCACAATGGAACTTTTGTTAAGCTCATGCATTTTTCTGCAGTAATACCTGACTTGAAGTGGTGAAGAATGGACATTCCCAGGAAAGGGTCAGGAAACATGGCGATGCAAACAATGTGTACAGCCTCAAATTGTATCTGTGTCAGTGCGCACAATTATTTGCTATGTCTTTTCTTAACGTATTTGTCCTTTAAAGTTACACGCAAATTGACCAAGACGACACATTAAGTGAGGGACAGTGAGCATAAGGGCCCATGTTTGCAGGGGAGGCAGATGGTCGAAAGATCGCTGATGGGAAAAAACTTCTTTGTAAAGGAAAAAATAATGAAATTTACTCTGAAATACTACAGTAATGCTTACATATACCCGTAGATCTTATGCAGTTTAAATAATCGATACTCTTAGTGTTAGGGCGAAAAAAGAAGCACTGGTGGTCTCATTCCCAGTCCCTCTGCGATTCCAGTCTGTAATTTCATTGGGGCTGTTAAGCAAAACTTGCAGCACCCTTTAAATTACGAGATTTGCTCAGTTTTGAATCTGTATAGTTGCATCTGAAGATTTTAGTTGCGGAAAGCAACCAAAATATCTGGATGAAACTCTGGAGGAAAAGGAGGACTTACCAATGGAATGGGCCTCCCCCTTCACCACATCAGAGCATCCTCATGGCTTCTCGAGTTCGCAAGAAGCAGAAGACCAGACCCACCTGTGGAGCACCGGGATACCCTCAGGAGTGATGAGCTCGCTATACAAATACACATAACATAACATGCACCTAAGATTACCATTTACCTTCATGAGTCCTCTCATATAAGGGGAGCCCCAGGGCCCTACCGCTTGCATTCCCTTGTACCTTCACATCTGCCCTATGATTTACTGAAGAATAACTGGGAACCTCGTGTTGAGGCCCTATGAAAGCTGTCGTTTTTCCCCCTTCCATCTCTTAGATATTTGAAGAATTGGATTAAAGTAAAATGTCAGTGCAATTCCAGTTACTGTAGCAAGGATTTTGGTCTCTTTCAAGAATCAGGCCCAGAACCATCTCCTCAAATGTCTCTGACATGTAATGACTTCCCTGTAAATGGGTTAGTATCTGGTCACGGGTTTCTCCTAAAGCCCACTGTCCATCGCCCTTATCATGTGCCTCCAGGTTTCATGTGCAGCATGACATACTGTTCTGATAGTAATTATCTAAACTGTTATGACTTAGAGAGTACGTTCCCGCCATTTTAATCTCCTTATCGATGTCCTGCGTGAGAGCAGTTGTGATATGATATCACGTGAGGCAACTGCCAGATAGTCACAGGGCCGAGCTTATCTCCAGTGTCACTCAGATCATATGGACTGTATATAAACAGTGTACCCTCAGACCGCGGTGATGAAAATGTAAACACACAGGTTTAATAAGTCCAGTATTACATATTGCTTTTCTGCATAAACTAATCACAGTCCGTATTTTGGATTACTTATTACATTAAAACGTCAAAGACACATTGAAAAAACTAGACTGCATTCGTAAGCAAGCTTTGTTTAGTAATGAACCTTCTTATGCAAGCCAGAACCACATTTTTAAAATGTATACCCTTCCAGAAAAAACTCAGAAGTAACTTTTTTTTTACGTATATAGTTGACTCTTTTATTTCAATAAAATGGGTTGATTGTGTTAAGATAAATGTATGCTAAAACATTCCCTATTTCCCATGAATAGTCATCATGTAAGTAAATTAAGTTGTATATTAATGTGAGAATGCATATGAAGCCTTAGTGGAATATTAATAAACATTACATCACATTAACTTTATAAGATCGACTAACATATGGGATCAGGAGAGTAGTTCAAGGTTTGTGCACCTTTACATTATGTCAAACATCACTAGAAAGTATCATTATGCAATAACACATTGCAGCCAGCATGTCACCTGTATTCTGCAAGGTCCTTCCCATGATAATAAGTCTTCTGCTCTCACCCATCCAAATTGCTAAACTCATGTTTAATAAATAAAAGGATTAGAAAATGGAAGGCGCGTGAGCACAGGCCTTTTCATCAAAAGTGAGAACTTGTAAGTGAAAAGGACCATTTGAGTAAAACTGAAGCTAGATTTATTATATGATGATTAAGGGCCTATTTTAAGGTGTGGCAAACGGAGTAATGGTAGACAGGGTAGCGAAGGACTTTCGATCCACCACCTTACTTTACTCTGCCTGCCAAACTGAAAGATGTCTGCCGACACTGTAAGCACCTACACATTCACAGGAACTGCTGTCATGGCGGTTTTTGTCAATGTTGGAAAAGTTTGGTGGATGGCAATATCAAACATGATGGTCAGCCATCAAACCTTTCCAAAGTTTTTCCTTTTTCAAAAACAAACTCCCAAAGCAGCAGTTTATTTTTGAAAAATATGAAACTAAAGGCCCCCACTCCATGGGAGTTTTCTCCAATGGTGTGGGTGTACGTTTTCATTTGAACTGTTCCTCACTGCCAGATTTGACATGGCGGTGATGGACAGCAAAAAAAGTAATCCTTTTTGTGAGTTGGTTGGTGACTCCCAGGTCGGGGTGTTTCTGTACTCCAGTCAGCTGGTGATGGGGACTTGGGTGATGGTTTTCCTGATGTTGCTGGGTAGACACTTGAATTTCTTTTTACATCAGCCTCAGGGTGTGGAGGCTGGCAACAGTGACAGCGCTGACCTCGGCAGACATGTCCAGCTTTCTGTTGATAATGATCCTGAGGTTTCTTGTTTGAGTGTTGGGGGGAAAGGGGGCGAGATCTGTAGACCACCAGGCTGAGCCCTGTGGTGAGGCCTCTTCTCCGAAGTTCTCACTTCGGTCTTGTTCATGTTGAATTCATCCAGGTGGCCAATTACAGCGTATTTGAGTTGCTCAATGTTGTGTGCGCAGATGACCTACCAATGGTGTAAAAACAATGTTGAATAGGGTCAGATTGAGCAAGGAACCCTGCAGGACTACACAAATGAGTTTCCAAGCTTCTGAGGAGTATGTTGGCAAATTGACTATTTGTGCCCTTCAGGAAAGGAAGGTACAAATCTATTGGAGGGTGTCGCTAACTGCTGTTAGCGACAGCTTGCTAATAGAGCGATAGTATTATCGCCGCTTATCGGCCGAAAACGGACGCTAAAGCGGCGAAAATTGCCTATCGCCCCCCTTGATGATATGCCCCCAGATTCCTTACACATTATTTTTTTTTGTTAGGCATGGGGAGATTAAGTGATTAGCCCAGAATCACAGGATGTTGAGCATCGTTGCCGAGACTAGAACCTGGCTCCCAAGTTTTGAGGTCGACTGCTTTAGCCGTAAGGCTACATCCTCTCCCCATCCCTTTGATAGAACACTCATTGCAAAATTGATGGTCATATGTGTGCATGCATCATTAAGGGACAGAGGCTGCTTTAAAATATGTTGGCATGCAGTGAATGCAGATATAAAGATGCGCTGTCCTCACAGGCGTCCATTCCAGCATTAACAGCCAACGATTACAATATTTATTATTCAGACTGACTGTTTTCTTTGTTTTAAAAGGTATTGCGTGAACAGAAACGGAAGCTCTCACATGTTTGTTTAATATAATGCAGTGCGTTTAAGTTAATGTGTATTAAATTGTATCAGAATCTTAAAAATTTATTATTAAATTTTTCTAAAACTATACCCAGGTAAAAATATGGCCCCTGAAAATGTGGTCATGAACCTCCCCACCAGGGCTGGCTCTAGGCTGGTGCGATCTGTGCCAACGCACCGGGCGCTGACTTGGGGTGGGGGCATCATTTTTGCTAGTGTATTAACATTTTAAAAGCACCTGCTGCCGTGTTCCTCGCCTTCAGCAATTTTCAGGCATCAATTAAAATGTCTAGATAACTCTGATTATTGGTCTTCCTGAAAAGAGACCAGAGTTTGTCAAGTGGAAGTTTTGACTCATCCTAAGGTAGCAAATAAAGTAAATGGGTCAGTAGGTTACTGCTTCAGTAAGAGAGCTCTTTTTGTAACTTGCTATTTAGAAGTCAAAATCCTAATATAGAACATTGAGCTATTAACAAACTGTCATCAAAGACCTGCATGCAAAGTGCAAGGTATATGTTTGAGCTATGTGTTTGTTTTTTGCTCAGTCTTTCATTATCCTAATCTTGCGAACAGGGTTCATTTGGGTAGAAAACAATTCTTATTATTAAAGAGAAGCCCTAACAATGGAGTTATGTTTTAAATTCGAAATTTGTGCTTTTCCAGGATAAGGACTCTTAAACTTTATTGCCTATGAGTATCGATGACATGTCACTCCTACACCTTGTTGTCCTGTGTGATGTAACATTTCCTATACACTGATTTACACACATATGGATGTGTGATGTAAAGTGCTCTGACACCTTACACTGGTATGAGCGGTGGTATAAAACTAAACGAATCTGAGAGACAGTGGTTATCCAGACTTGAGGGGCACTGTTAAAGGGTGCTAGTGAGGGATTCCGTGCCAGAGGTGGTCATTGGGAGGGCGCCAACAGACAATGTCGCACAGCGTGCCACCAGTGTTAAAGCAGGCCCTGTACCCCCTCACCACGTCCATATTTGTCATGCTTCTAACCCCTCCCATAAGGTGTTCATTGTGGCCATCCTAACTAACACAGACGTTAAAATATGAATTTGCACAAATCTGTAACTCTGATTAAAATGGCATTCGAGACAGTTGGCTTTAAGGTGTGGTGGCTCCCATGGTGCACTTGGTAATTCTGGTTATTTAAAATAGGGCAAGCAAAATATTTACCAAAGTGTAGATAGACGTTTAGGTGAATAAAAGTTCCTATTACTTGTTTGTGTTAAGAACTAAATAGATCTAAAGAGGCATTGCGTATTGCATACTATTAATAAAGGGGTGCGTGCTTTACAATTATAAAACCTACATAGCGTGTAAAAAAGGTGTACATTAATAATAAAGATGAGTACTGTTGTTCTCACTGTACGCTCTGAGAAAAAACTTGGTGGGCAAAGAAATCCAGCAGGCATGAATCTCCCTGTAAACATTGAAACGCAGCTATGGATGGATGTAGGGTCTGAATCTGAAGGTTTCCCACAGTACATGTGGGTTCCTCCGTCCGTCTGTCATTGATTCATTTCACTTCCCAGGGTGGTAATAAAATGCCGGGGCGCCCTCATCAGAAGCATGTCCTCGTCGCCACTGAGGCTTCAAAGCTACTCCGAGCCACCACACACAGAGCCATGCCATCATTTCTGGGGATATGCTGGACATTTGGACAATTTCGATGAATAAGTAATCCACCTATTTAATAATGCAAAAGAATGAGCATGATTCACAATAATAATTTCTCTTTATTGTGCATTGGCACGGCGACAGATGGACTTTCAACTCAATTTCGACCCCCATAAAACAAATCTGACACTTTAGCACCATGAAATGAGCCTGTTAAAGCACAGCCTAAAAAGCTTCCATACGTGTTATGTCATTGTTAAAAAAAAATCATCCAAGGGAAATACGCGGAAGAGGAGAAACGAAAAGAAATCATAAAATGAACTAATTAAAAACAAACAGAAAGCTTCACCACTACACCAATATGCTTTCTTTTTCAATGGAAGTTTTAGAGGTTCAGTTCTCTAGAACTGACTTGTTGTGAAAGAAGAAGAATAAAGTAAGCTTAGAGGTCACTAATAGTTATCAGCTGCAGCATAAGCCTGGGCTTAGAGGTGGTGCTGTCCAATTACCAGAGATAGTAGGGCCTTGCATTTTAAACAGAAATGATTACACTAAGCCCACATGGAATCCTGAAAGCTATGCTATTGAAGCATGAATAGAATTAACCCATATGTCATTTCCGGTTGAAGTTTGTGCAGTGCATCATGGATGACATGAAGACCAATGGGGAACCCCGCGAGCTATTCTACTGGCACTTAAATAGAATTACCCTATGTGTCATTTTCTATTGCAGCTTGTGCATAACATTATAAAGATTCGTCATTTGAATGAAACATTTCCCCTGAAACAAAGAGGGCAGATTAGAAACCCAACCATGGCTAAGGTTTAAAACCTGTAAAAGAAAAGGACAAAGAGCAACAACCATTGCATAGGAAACTCATCTTATTAGTGCAAATACTCAACAAAAGTAATCAAATCAGTTACTTACTGACGTAGGGAGCGATCCAACCACGTGAGTCGTGGTAACTCCAAAGGGTGGGATAATCCTTGACTCTGCGTCCTTAATAGAATTGAAACTTTTCGTTACGATAGCCAGGACATTTTTCATTCTCTGTCAGGACCGGAGGCGAGGATTATGCTAATTCAAAGCTTACTTACCACTATTTGGGCCATATGCAGCACTGCCTTGAAATAAAACCTCTTAAAGTCTGCTGCATTCAAAATATCCTCTAGTTGGGCACCTAGTGTGAAAGCCTTAAAGGCCATCGCACCACGTGTGGAAGGAGCTCCAAACAAACGCAGATCAATACCGGCTTCTTGCATTACCCACCGGGCAATCGTGGGGGAAGACACCGCCCTGTGAGGTTTCCGCAGATCAATCAAGAGCTGGTGCTCCTCAGGTGGTCGAAGCTCTTCTGACATCTCCTCATAAGCCTTAAGGCATGCCACAACACACAATTTTTACGATTCTGGGAAAGCTGGATACAAGATCACCCTTGTGCCACACTAGGTCTGCCTATGGACTGTAAAGGTTACTCCCGAAGGGATAAATATCCAATCAGTGATATCCAAGGCCTGAACATCTGAAACCCATCTACAGGACACCTGACACAGAGGCATGGCAAGTTTTGCTGAAAGCTCTTTCCTTGAAAGCAACCTATTTGGTTGTCACGAAAGGAATAGCTTCAGGACCTGGTTCACGTCCCAGAGGGTAGAATACCTGGGAGGGAGAGACAAATTCCCCACAAAAGACGGCATATCAAAGGGTGCTCCCCCACTTGGGAGGCTCCACCACAGCATGACCTGCTGAAATAGCGGAGCGGAAGGTATTAACCAATCTATGCGGCAAACCTTCCACTGCCAATTAGGCCAGGAAATTCACAAAGTGAATCACATCTGCTGCCACAGGATCGAGAGCCCTTCGCAGACACCAATGGGACCATCTCCGCCACGAAGATGTGTAACCTTTGACTGTGCTTTGGACATAAAGCTTTCAGCTGCTCCTGAAAGGCCCGGGATCGTCCATCGTCCCTGGTAATCAGCCACGCCATGAGAGCAAGAGACCCTTGCAGACAAGGGGATGCGGCTGCTGAGCTTGGTTAAGAAGCAGCTCTGGAAACAGGGGGAGAGGGTTTGGAGAATCCCAAGAAATTCCAGAAGAACTGGAAACCAAACTTGAGACTTCCAAATTTGTGTGACCAGAACCAACTCCACCTCCTGCCGGCAGACTTGCTGCGAGAGTCTCGTAATCATGGCAAATGGGGGAAAGGCATAACCCTCTCCTCTCTACAGTCCTGGAGAAATGCATCTGTTGCCACTGCTAGCGGATCCGACTTCCAAATGTAAAATCTGGGAAGTTGATGATCCAGGCATGATGCAAATAGATCCACCGAGAAAGGACTCCATTCGGCTTGGAGGTCCGAGAATACACCACCGTGGAGCTTCCACAGACTTCCATCTCTGAAATTGCGGGACTGGAAATCCGCTATCTGATTGACCTGACCCGGGAGGTACTCCACCATGAGTGAGAACTGATGCTCCAGGCAGTACTGCCAAAGACTGGATACAAGGTCGGAGAGGACATTCGACCGGGTGCCTCCCAAGTGAATGATGTAGCAGACCGTGTAGACATTGTCCATCCTGAACAGAACGCAAGACTGGACAGAGTTCTTGGTCCAACTCCGAATCGTGAAGGAGCCCGCCAGAAGCTCCAGGCAATTGCTATATAAACGTTGTTTGTGTGGAGACCACAGTGCTCCTGTAGCGAACAAATCACATCTGGCACCCCAACCAGACTTGCTGGCGTTGGACTCTATGACGATGTGCGGGCGGTGCCAAAAATTGCCGGGCCATTCCATACCTCCATGTTGGCCAGCCACCAATTGATTTCCTCCCTGACTTCGCTGGAGAGGGCCACCTAACAGGAGTAGGAGAGACCCTTACACAAATACACCACCTTCAGGCGTTGGAGGGAACGGTAATCGAGGGGACCCTGGAAGATGGCTTGGATGGATGATGAAAGGAGACCCACCAGACGAGCCACCTGTCTCAAAGAGATTTGCTGCCTGGCCAAAACCCGCCTCAACTCATGTTGAAGCTTTGTGACCTTCCGTGATGGGAGGCTGAGAGTAGAAGCGACGGAATGGATTTAGAAAACTAGAAAAATCACCTTCTGAGAGGGAAACAGAAGGGACTTGCGTTGGTTGATTAGAAAATCCAGCTATTGGAAGAGGTTGACTGTAAGTCAAAGCTGCGCCATTAAATGGTTCGGACAATGTGCCATGATAAGGATGTCATCTAAATAGACGATGAGTCTCATTCTCTGAGACCTTAGGTGCTCCATGACCGGCTTGAGAACATTTGTGAAACACCAGGGGGCCGACGAGAGGCCGAAGAGGAGAGTGGTGAATTCGTGAGTCTGGGCCTTCCAACGGAACTGCAGAAACCCCCTGTGAGGAGAGTAAATTGGTATCAACAGATAAGCATCTTTGAGATCTAGATGTACCATCCAGTCCCGGGGGCGAAGAATATCCCCCAACAAGTGGATCCCCTCCATCTTGAAATGATGGTAGACGATCCACTCGTTGAAGTTGCGCAAGTTGATGACTGGCTGGCGACCTCTGTCTGTCTTGTCTGTCTTATCCATTAAAAAGAGGTTGCTGAGAAACCCCCTGGGATGTGCCCTGGTGGGTGATAACATCAAAATGAATGATAGGACAGTGTACTAATTATAGGGGAATTTATAGTCTCCTATCGAAGAGTATCTATATATATATTGATTCCTCCTTACCATTTTGTGAATTTATTATTGTATTGTTCTTTACCCAGGTATAGGAGGGTAATTTGGGTAAACCCCCACAATTTTTTTAACTTAGTGGTGGGTCATATAGCGCATGTGGTAATAATGGTCTCGCATATTAAATAGACCAATAGTTGCCTAGGGATTTTCTCTTGAACAGCGGTACAGAAAGGATGACATGAAGCCCTCTGCAGAACCCTGCAAACTATGCTATGGAGCTTGAATAGAAACAACATATGGGAATTCTTTGATTGCAGTCTGTATGGTTTGTTCGGTACATAAAGGGCAGCATGAAAACCTCTGCAGAACCCTACAAGCTATCTTATTCGTGTTTGAATGGAAGTAACCGAAGTAGATATTCTGCTGCATGCAGTGTGTGCAGTAGATGTGACTCCCCTCCATGGCTGATCCAATGCTTCCATCAATTCTTGAACATGTTTGAGTCTGGAGTGGATGGTCTCTCCTACTATAGGATGCACAGAGAGAAGAGGGAAGAAGCTGCATCATGGTCCTCAGCGAACCAGGTGAAGGCTTCTTTGTAAATGCCTGCCAACATGTTGCAATCCCTTTGGTAGGTCTGGCAACAGACTGGCAATCAAGAAGCAGATTTGTAATTCCACATATGCTTGAGACCTTAATTTCCAATAAGTTGCTCAGGAAATATATGTTAGATATGGAGTAAAAGTTGATAAAATCTTTGGTATCTCTTTTTTAATCTCTTTCATTAACACCCTTGCCCAATGAAAGATACGATTTACTACATCAACATTAATAGCATTACATTTTTGACATTGCATTTTAACGAGCAATATACATCTGTATAAGTCATGATTACAATGTTCAGTCTAGGTGATCTGAAATCTGAAGACTGGATAACAGCATTCAGAAAAATGCCCTTGACAAACCTGCAGGACCCACCACAAGAGTTAGGCCAACCTTGTGGGCTTTGGATGCAAATCTATTCCAGGGCCCAGCGTGCAAAACACAATTACAATCTGGGTTTTGAGCAACACACATTCAACACAGATCGTAATCTATGGCTAGAAAAAAGAGAATATCCACAGTCTTGCTGAAAGATGTTGGTAGCTTCATAATGCCTTCATAGAAGCGAAGGATCAGGTAGGTTGGCTGCTACAACCGGCTGTCCCTTAGCATAAAGGTGCTTTTAACCAGTGCAAAAGCAAGTCATTTGACCACATAAGGATGAATTTACAATAAATAAGCGATTCCAGATCTTTTTAAACTCTTAACAGCCTTCAAGAGATTATGTAACTTTTTGAAAAGGAGGCTCGATTCCAAAAAATAAAATAAAATATACACATTTTTTACAAATCTGCAGATGTATTGAAAATCATCATTATGACATAATTGAATTTTGTTCCATTAAAAATCCGATCGCAGGAACAACGTGAACAAAATCCAACGCGAGCAACTGTTTCTCGTTTCAGACACGATTTTGGGCTGTTCCCCATGTCCAAAATGCAGAAACAAGTATAAAGCACTGATGCATAGTTGTGCAGACCTTGATGAATATTTTGCATAACTTCCACAAAGGAGAATAAGCAAAGTATACCCTTGGTTACTAAATACCACAAGAAATGCTGTAGCACCCTGTTTTAACGAAGGATCCAGCAAGCTCGCAGAGGTCCGGAGAGGCAGAAATAAATGTAGTCGCACATTTATGCTGAAAATAATAGAGTGAACTTAAAAACAGACTTTTTGCAGAATTTGCTGACGGATCGAAACACTGGTTTTAGGAAAACAAATAAGTCCACAAAAGGATTACAGTTTTTTGTGTGCCGCTCCTGATTGGCGCTATGTATCGCACCCGATAAATAACGAACCCCATGGTATTGTTACTTACCAGGTGTGATAAACAGCACATTTACTTGTAATCAGGAACGAGCAAAGATGTGCCTCTAACTTCCCTTTAACAACTAAAGGCTTTTCGTCAGCCATAGTCTTTCACACTCTGTCCTGATCTAGGTATTCGTGGGTAACCTGAAGCAAACATAGTATAAACATGCTTTACTTGCACAAAATATCAAAACTTGCTTGCATACATATCAGTAGTCAACGCATTCATTCTCACCAATTAACAGGTCAAATGCCATCAGAATCTACTGAAAATGTTACAAACATACACCCACCCCTGGAGGGAAGAAGGCAAGTGACAGGAGTGATAAACAGATCAAATAAGAATTATTGCTGCGGTTTGGCTACTCCCTGTTCACTTCAGCAATAAACATTAATAGTTAACGAGTTTTATTCTCGCAGTCCTGTTTGTCTACCGATGCAACCTCGTTATCTAGCACGTGAGGCTGGCAGAGTGGCCCACAGGTTAGAAGAATTATTATTCTGCAGCCCCCCGTATACTGCACTGCTTAGAGGATCGATTCTGATATTGTCAGATTGGCTGTAAATGTGATATATATTAATGCATTTCAGAATCGGTGAGCATGCTTTGTTAATTTTATCATGGGTCAGACCGAAGCTCAGGAAAGGCATACTGCATGTTAAGGGGCCGAAGAGGTTTAGCCACCACATTACACATCCTGTCACACATAAGACTACATGTAATTTTATGAATAGCATCTGTGACAAATCCAATCATTTAAGCATATGCGACTGCATATATAAACTTGAAAGTGGGGTAGTGTAACTATAATGTATACTTAATTTTGTGACCATGTCAAAAGATCGTTTAAAATAGGACTAAGGTGCATCAGTGTGCAATTCCACCGGTGTGCTTCATGCACTACTTACGTTACCATGTGAGGCGCACAATAGACAACGCGGCAAAGTGCATAAAAGCACACACGCTGAAAGTTGTTTTCACCACTTCCCTGAGAGCAGTTCTCATATTGTTACTTAAGTCACATGTGACTTCTATTATGATGGGCTGCTGCATCTGGTTTGTTTCTCTTCCCGCTGTGTAGCAGCATCACCAATTGTTTTTGAGGACCAGCAAATGCTCTCTAAAAATCGAGCTGTACTGTGCTTGTTTACTTCACCTAGTTTTACCTACACTGTTTCACCCTAAATTATTTTTTATTCAGCTGAAAGTCACTCAATCAGATTCTTGTAAAGCGTGACTACTCATCCTTTAGGGTCTCAATGCGCTGGGGTTGGGGTGGGGGTGGGGATGGTGGAGGATCGGCAGTTCAGTCAAAGAGCCAGGAATTGAGGTCTTTCCTGAACGGAGGCAGTGATGGTGATTGCCTGAGATGTAGAGTCAGGTCTTCGCAGTGAGGTAGGAGAAGGATCTTCCTCCAGCCGCGGTCTTACGGATTCATGGGATGGTGGCCAGGGCCAGTTCGGCAGAGTGGAGATGTGTGGTGGGTGTGTAGAAAGAGAGGCTGGGTTGAGATATGCAGGTACGGCATTGTGGAGGGCTTTGTAGGTGTGTGTGAGGAGCTTGAAGGTGATTCTTTTGTTGATTGGGAGCCAGTGGAGGTCTCTCAGGTAACCTGTGATGTGGTTGCGGTGGGGGATGTTCAGGATGAGTCCTGGATGAGTGAAGACATTCCTACAGCATTCTTAAATGTGGCACCAACTGAGGTCTGTTGGTCAGGAGTGTGGAAGGATTTTCCTTTCTCCATATGAGGTTGGCAGTGCTTCCTCTAAAACAAATATTTAGTGTGAGGGAGCTTTGAAGCAATGCAAGCCACTATTTATGCCTTTTAAGGAAAAATGCACAGCATGGAAGAGAGGGGGTTTTTGTGTGATGCTGGTGGAATCAGAGTTAGATATGTGACGTTTATGTGCCACTTAGGAATGGCACGTGTAGATGATTAGGTATTGTGTATGGGTGCCCAAAGTGTTTACAAAGGTGCAGCTGTCCTCATCCATCAGGATCAAAGGACTGATGCTACACCGCAGAGTGGCCGCATTGGCTCTTCCAAGCTCAATATAATTAAAGTCCACCTCATGCACATTCGATAGACTGACTAGTCTGTAGAGCTGAAAACGCTGTGAAGGGAAGATTCTGCCATAAAATCTTTTGAAAACTGCCTGCTCAGTTCAACAAACCCCAAGGGAGAATGTGTTATTGCATTCGTCACATAATAGAATGAACACATTGAGCGAACGTGGGAGAAAAAAAGGAATTAAAAGCTGTGATTTGGAAGATTTAATGGGATGTGTGGTTATGTTTTCAGAAGCTTATAAACAGTTCACATGGGCGTAATACCGGCACCCAACTCTTCGGGGGGTCTCATAAACCTGTCAAATATATGTGAGAGTGGGAGACTCAGCGGACCTCATCACAATCTGCCAGGAATGCCATCATTTTGCCTTATGCCACTGAGTTCACAATAAATCACTTTACATTTTGAGGAAACCTTGGTTAGTTCTATTTATGGTTGATCAAAGTCTCGCCCCAGTAATGAAATTTTAAGCCACACTCAGGCATCAGGCTTACCATAAATGTATGACAGTGCACAGGATATCAAATAAGTATAACATATTTTAAAAAGAAATAACCATTGCAATTGATGACATGTACTCTTTTGCTTCAATAATGCCTTTTAAAAAATATTGGAAAAAATATCAAACATCAGAAATTAACTAATAAATCATTTGCAAAGACGTTCTCTTTGGATATTTACAAATCCTGCAACCCACCTCAGTTTTGGCATTACAAGGCTAAGTCTTTCCTTCATTTCTACTCAGAATAAAGACCTGGTAATATAGCATGCTGAGTTTTGAAAACAAAGCCCCAACATGAAATGGCAGCACACAAAGGGCTCTTTTAAGAATTTAAAGGATGGGAACTCTGTCAAAAATGTGATAGACATTCTGTCCAGCAAAACACACAAGATGATGGACGGAATGTTGCAGAATGGCAAAACATTCACCCCCAGTCTCGGATCTGGGTTTAATCCATCGTTATTTTGCTCAACAAGCCACCCCAGTTCAGACTTGGCCATATTTATTTATTTATTTTATTTATTTATTTAACTTATAAAGCGCACTACCACCAAAAAAGGCATCCTGTCGCTGTTGAGTCAACACAAAGAGGGACATGAAAATGAAAAACACAGGGGACCGGACAACCGACTAAGTTTTTGGAAACAGCCAAGTTTTAAGTCTTCTTCTAAAGGAACACAAGTCACTAAGTTGTCTTAATTCCAAGGGGAGTTGGTTCCAAAGCTTAGCAGCAGCGTACCCAAAGGTTCGCCCACCTGACCTGACTTTCCTAACTCTCGGCATTACCACCAGTTTAGCCGCAGAGGAGCGGAGACATCTCGCAGGTACATACCACTTGAACTTACGCTGCATAGACACATGACCCACCCTGTGTAAAGCTTTAAATACTATACAGAGAGACTTAAACTGGAATCTCTGTGCAAGAGGAAGCCAGTGTAGTTCCGCCATCGCCACTGAGGAGGCAGAGCTTCTAGGCCACCTCAAGGCCAGTTTGGCAGCTGTCGACTGGATCCTCTGCAGCCTTTCAAGCAGAAACTTAGGTGACTCAAGAAACAGGGCATTACAATAGTCGAGCCTGCTAAGAATGGTGCTACGGACTATCAAGGCCAGAGAGTAAGATGGAAGCAGATGGAGGATCTTCCGCAGGGACCTAATAATGGCCAAGCAGCAAGTCACCGTTTTCCTGACCTGTGATTCAAGAGTAGGTTTAGAATCGAACAAGATGCCAAGATTACGCACCATCTTTACCGGTTGAACCATGGTCGTGGTGTTTGCTGGCCAAAAGTTACAAGGTAGAGCACAAGGTAAGGCAGAGGGAATTCTGTCCCTCGGACAGTAGAGCACCTCTGTCTTATCTGCATTAAATTGCAGCGAGTTCTCCTTCAGCCAAGAGGTCGTATCACGCAGGCAGTCATGAAACACTTCTGTTGATATTGATTGGTCTCCCTCAAGGGAGAAGATCAACTGCGTTTCATAGGCATAATTAATGATGTTAATGTTATACTTTTTGATGACCGCAATCAGAGGTTTCATATAGATGTTAAATAGAATAGGGCTGATAGCCGAGCCCTGTGGAACACCATGTGAGATATGTGAATAGGTAGATAGAAAAGGGGGGAGGGATACCGCTTGCTGTCTACCCCCTAGGAATGACCCCAGCCACCTCAGAGCAGTTCCCCTCACCCCAACCTCCCTCAGTCTCTTCAGCAAGATCCCGTGGTTGACCGTGTCAAATGCGGCAGACAGGTCAAACAGTACCAACACTGCTGACTGTCCCCTGTCTGCCCGCGTCCGAAGTTCGTCCATCACGGTCGCCAGAGCAGTTTCAGTTCCACGAGTTGGTCGAAACCCACACTGCACCTCCTCTAGCAAGTTGTGTTGCTCCAGATACTTGGAGAGAGTGCTACTCACCACTCTATCCACGACTTTAGCTGGGAAAGGCAAGAGGGAGATGGGACTAAAGTTCTTAAGGCATTCCGGATCAAACGAGGGCCCACTGGACAATGACTGATTACAAATCCGTCGAAGAGTGGGGAACAGCTCTGCCTTAAATTCACTCCAAATTTTAAAGGGCAGAGGATCCAATGGAGACCCCGAGTGGACACCACCGGCCACCCTCTCAAAGTCAACCATTCCTAGGAGCACAAACTCAGAAAGGCAGTGAGGGACCTCTCCATCTACACAGACGGCGTTATCACAACTACCCATCTCCAAGTCTACTGTCCCCGAGGGATGCTGGCCCCCTCCCAAATCATTAATAATGGTATTGAATTTTTCTTTGAAGAACCTTGCTAGGTCTTCACAGAGCTCTTGGGAGGGAGGTATCACATTCTTCACGCACTCCGGGCTGGTCAGGCTATTTAAGATGTTAAAAATATTCCTCAAGCTATTAGGTGCCTTAAGTATCAGGGAAGAATAGGGATCCGCCTTAGCCATGTTTATCACTTTCTTGTAGCGCGAAATCTTGGATTTCCACTTAGTCTTATCGATATCAAGATATTTATGTCTCCATCTCCTTTCGGCATGCTTACAGTCCAATTTCATACTTTTTAAGTTTTCATTGAACCACACAGCCGAAGGTCTGCCCCTTACCACGATGATTTTTTATGGGGGCTACGACATCCAGGATAGATTTGATCTCACTACAAAAAGAAGCATAGTTCTCAGCAACAGGCTGTGATGGAGAAAAACTGTCATCTACCCTAAACATAGGGGCAACGCCCTTCAATCGCACAAGGGACTTCCAGTCTCTGCTCACGTAGTCAAGGGCCACATTTGTGCCCCGACCATTGTGGGAAGCATCGTTAACAAAAAACTTAATCAGCGAATGGTTAGACCACTCCATTGGCAGAATTTCCCCGATCAAAAGATGATTATCCTCAGAGAAAATTAAATCCAGCATGTGCCCACCTGTATGAGTGGGCTTGGGCACTTGCTGAAAAAGACCCAGGCCCTCACAGGACTGAAGGACATTCGAGTAGGCGGAGTCAAGTGACCCATTAAACCAGAGATTAAAGTTCCCTAAGAAAACTAGTCGGCGGTGACTAACCACCATATCTGTCAGCATCTCCAACAAAAGTTGTTGCTGCAGAACACTGAACACCCCAGGAGGGCGATAACAAATAATCCCAGTTAGAGCTTGGCCGTCATTATTTTTAATGGTGACGCCAAGTAATTTAAATCCTGCGATCCCATCCACATCAAAAATAGTCAGATTCAAACTCTCTTTAAAAATCACCCCCACACCTCCACCTCTTCCATGCGGGCGGGGTTTGTGGCGAATGTTATAGCCTGGAGGGCAAGCCCAGCCTGGATCAACCTCACAGTCGGGAGAGGTCCAGGTCTCAGTCATCAATTTCCGTTTGGTGCTTAGGTAGAGACCTGACATTCAATAGTCCACACGACAGTAGTCCGATGCCAAGAAAATCAGACAGCGGGAGGGCTGACTGAGCAAAGACAAGAGCTCCCTTACCCCTGCCTAACTCACCAATAGAGTGAAGTTCCTCACTGGTATAGCGGCCCAGACAGTGTCCTATAGTTAGCCTCTGATGCCTACAAAAACCGGCATAATAGCTGGTGCTGAGCGCGTCCTTGGTGCGGACGGGCGCAGATGGGCTTGCCTTTGGCGCGCCCGCTGTGCGTTCGTGCCCGTTTCCGGCTTTATGTGCTCCCGGGATAATAGACTAGAGCGCTGGGAACCAAAATGGTGGGTCCGCTCGCACGGACAGCCCCAGCCAGCACTAGCTCAGTGTGCCGGTATCTTGGAGAATAGGCAACAGATCACCGACCACGCTAAACTAAAGCGGTGAGTGAAAAATACATAAAATGACACCGTGAGGAGTGGACAACAATGCTCCGCCTCCGTGCTGCCCACAAACAGTTTAATACATTTTAAGAGCGTATAAAATCTTAGCAGAGTTAATAAAAGTTAATAAAAGCTTTTAAGCTTTTTGAAATCAAAACTGAGTCGGCCTGCTGACAAAACTAATCCCACATCCATGCAGCTCCCAACTCGTATGAGCCAACACTGTAGCAGCGTGCTCGCGCCAGTTTCCGGCTTTATGTGCTCCCGGGATAATAGACTAGAGCGCTGAGAACCAAAATGGCGGGTCCGCTCGCACGGACGGCCCCAGCCAGCACTAGCTCGGCGTGCCAGTCAAGACTGATTTGCATATGGCCATGTCTGAACTGGGATGGCTTGGTGAGCAAAATAACGATGGATTAAACCCAGATCTGTGACTGGGGGTGAATGTTTTGCCATTGTGCAACATTCCGTCCATCATCTTGTGTGTTTTGCTGTTCACCCTATGTGGGAAGGGTATGCCCAGACGTGGGTCCCGTGCTCACTACGCCACTGGAGTCAAGCTATCCTGGCTGAAGGCGGCTGATAGCCAGAAACCGGTCAGAGGATGCTTCATTCCGGTCCAGGGAAGACATGGCTTGGCAGTTCGGTCTGGACTGTTCCCATGAGGCACAGGGTCAAGACTGATTTGCATATAGCCACGTCTGAACTGGGATGGCTTGGTGAGCAAAATAACGATGGATTAAACCCAGATCTGTGACTGCGGGTGAATGTTTTGCCATTGTGCAACATTCCGTCCATCATATTGTGTGTTTATTAGATATTCTGTCCACCTTAATGTAAGTGGCACAGGATATAATGCATTTGAAAATAGGCAGACGGGATTCTGTGGTGGAATAACCCATCAACCAAACTCTAAATCAGACCTAAAGTTAGAACCTGACTACAAACAGGGGACAGAAAGTATCTAAGGGGGCAAGTAAATGAGAACTCTGTACAACAAACAATAATAAAGTAACACAGGCCTTGGGAGGCATTGGACAGAAAATGAAAACATGAACATTGAATAAGGCAAGAGAGGTAAGGATGAAGTATAAATATGGCTAATCTTTCACCATCTCCATGTATAAGTCAAAAAAGAATAAGGGAAAGCATTTGGAAAATTCTATTGTAGATGTGTGAATAACCATTTTTTGTGGCTTTGATTCCTGGAAACATGATTTTATTTTACTTTGTCATACATTATTTAGACAGCAGTTTTAAAGATCTCATTGTATTGCATATTTCTATGTTTATTGGGCAATCAAAGAAAAATATCATGATTGACACTCTCCTCAAAATGCCTGAGGCCATTTTCTGACATAACTGTAGGCCCCAGGGAAGAAGACTCTGGTACTGATTGCTGGTTTCCCATCAAAACTGTCTTTAATAGAAGAAGCCAAGCAAGAGGATTTATTTTTATCATCCATCTGAGCAGGAAGTGACATCAATGTATTTCCCATAATCCTTGTCCAGGGGAAGTTATATCACTCCTCCCCCCTGTCAGCACCTACTTAATGGCTACCACAGCCTGGACGTATCCATCTATTCATTCCTTGCCTGGACTGCATTCATTGCTGGTTTCTCACCAAAACTGTCTTTAAAAGAAGAAGTCAAGCAAGAGGTGAAGAACCGGGTTTTTCAGAACCCAGCGGCGCCAGGGGCATGCCCAAAGTCTTCGGATTCACCTGTCTTGGTATACAGAGACACGGAATACTTCCAGGTGGCGTCAGAGATTAAATTTATTAGCTGCAGCTAGTAACAGTAAACCCAGCAATACAACACGGTGTACAACTCAGGAAACTGCTCAATTTCGTAGAGCAAAACATCACTTTTTATCCACATTTTACTCATTATAAATGCACACCCACTGCGACAAATACTGACGAATGAAATACATTTTCCCACACATTATCACATTGCAAAAAGCTCGATTTGCATTGTACCAACCCACAAGTTAATTATTAGGAATGTCCCAAATTTAATTTCCACAAGCCGGACAAACCCATAATTGAAAGCACTACCCATGTAATGAAAAGTCGTAAGAAAAGAAACAATTCAGATGCTGAATAGGATAAGATATGTGCAAGGAAACTAAAGTTAACGATCTCCTGAACATTGATTGGCAATCTCAGACAACGATCTGCTAGAGAAATTGGCCTCGCAAAAGGGTCAGTTTCAGGTGACGGGGTCAGCATCCTGCAGTTCACTCACAAGTCAGAAAAGGCCTAGTTAATGCGTACATGAACAACGAAGCCCATGCAACTTTGTTCGTTCGGTTACCTCCACGGCCTACGTGAGGGCAACACAAAATGGCGTCACGAACAACTCAAACAAAATGGAGTCTGGTCCCGAAAATCACGGAACCTCAGACCCTCCTTTTGCCATTACGTAGGCAATAACCTAAACTCATGTCAACCTGAATCCAGGTCTATGTCTATTCTCATCAGGTCATCAAGGTGTTGCTGTAGCATCATCTTATTATCCTTTACTTCTCTCGAGATAGGTCTTCTCACACAGATCGTAGCACAAAGATTACAAATGGCGGGACCACACTGGATGCATAAACAACACGAGAAAAGGATAGCTAAAGCCATACCAAGGAACATCAGAATCTTCCATCCCCATCTGGACAACAGTCCCCAAAACCATTCCATCAATGACCAGTTCCCTTCGTCTACATGTATAGGCTCAACGGACTTATGAAACTTCAAGATGGCTTGGTACACTGTCGGGGCATTATCTGGTATGAAAACACAGCAACTAGACCCGATCAATTTACATACCCCACCTCTATCTGCAAGTATAATATCTAAAACTATACGGTTTTGTAATGTCATAAGACGATCCGCTTAAAGCTCAGCTGTAATATTGCTAAGGGCACCAGCAGTTTCATTTATAGTGGCCTCAACCACTCTCGTAAGCTGACGAGTATTCCTACTATTAGCCATAGGACCCCAAAAGGGCACGAAACCCTTAAAGAAGTCTCCAACTTCTTGTGCGACAGTGTCTCTCACATCGATGACACCTCTACCATATCTTGTCTTATGGTAATTGAAAGCAGCAGTCTATGTAGGGGGAAGCAAAAATGCCACATAACATGTGCCTGAAAAATCAGGAGGCAACCATGTATATGCTCTGTTGTAACAAACAAAACACGTGCCTTTGGCTGGCACGAACGGTGGAGATTTCTGAGATGTATAGACATAGGTGTGAACACACACACTCTTACCAAGCTGAGCTCTCGGACTCTGACCATTACCTTGCAGACAAAAATGACCTCGGTGGGGTACAATCCAAATAGGGGGAGACCTTCTTCGTCTCTCCTTCTCTGTCAGACTAATGCTATATCCAGTCTTGTTCCAACCGATATATGCTCGTACCTCATCCTTAGGGATAGCATTATACGCATCAATATCTCTGATCATATCTACTATTCCCCGTATCAAGGCATTATTACTCGCATTATCTTTAACGGAACGTACAGGAGATGCTTCATTCGCATAGATAAACATTGCTTGGAGTGCCCATACTGACCCATTGGGCGAAAAAGGCAAAACTAAATATGGCATTCCCTTATCTGTCGTATGCGGCATAAGACCACACACCCAGCAATTTGTGGTATTTACTACTAACTGATGCTGATGCAACATTTGTATAAATGAATTGTTAACAAATACTGATCTTCGTGTCTGCTCATGTTCAGGCAACGTGTGAAATTCATGTGGAGAAACAGTAGAAAAAGAAAGAGTAGGTTGGGACGTAGATGCAAGCGTCTGTTGTGTAACATAGACAATCCAACCCACACAAGCCAACACAATGTTCAAAAGCATTAAAAAAACACAATATCAAAAAACATTTGCTACGGACCAATGTACACGTTCTCATTTTAGAATCAATTCTCTTAACACCCTCATCAGATTCAAAAGACTCCATCCTTTAACGTGCTGCTCACGGCTATTACCTTCTTCAATTAAGTGTGCGTCAAGATCGTACTAACGACCAGGAACCACAGACCTTTCGTCAATTCGCAGCTCACCCCTTAAGACTGTACCGCGACCCTGCAGCGGAGTCTGGATGGTGACTTGAAAAAGAAAAAGAAAAAAAAGTCTCTTTATCTGAAAAAGGTGTAATTCAAAACCAAAAAAATTCAAGTTTTATTTGTCCATTTATTTGTCCTTTCTCGGTCTCAGGTTGTAACGTTCTTTGCCAGGCACAGTTTGCTCTTGAAAAAGTGTTTCCGGATCCGTGGTATTCAACCTTCGGTGTGATGGCGCGGCAGCTTGCAAAATTTCATCGTCTGCACGTTCTGAATGAGTCCATACCAAATATGCGTCACTAAAAGGTACGAATCTAGGAATTCTCTCACATTCAGAATCTGCTATACCTCCCCTCACCCACTTGTCATACGGTAAGGGCAACGGAACCTTTTTACAATGGGTAGCATGTACCCAATTCTTTTTACTAGCTACTCTAACTGCAGTCCGAGTTGAAAATAAAACTAAACGCGGTCCAGTCCATCTTGGCTCCAAGTTCTTAGTTCATTGAAAATTCTTGGTGAGAACGTAGTCACCAGGTTGAATCGTGTGGCCTGGATCGGCAGTCGCTGTCGGCAAACTGTCATAGACCTGTTGGTGGAGAACACGTAATTTGGCAGTCAAGTCATGTAAGTAATCTACCAACATAGGGTCCTCGATATCGCTGTACTTTTTAGGCCTCGGCACACCCCAAACATTGGCCGGACGACCAAAAACAATTTCATATGCGCTAAGTCCCACACGAGAATGTACTGTCATCCTCGTTGACAAAAGGGCCAACGGCAAGGCATCTGGCCATGTAAGACCAGAGCTCGCTTGTATTTTAGCCAACTTCAATTTCAGAGTGCCATTATAGCACTCGACAAGTCCAGCAGACTGGAGGTGATTCGCAGCATGGAATTTCTGATTGATACCCAAACCCGCACACACTTTCTTCATGATCTGACCCACGAATTCACTTCCATTGTCACTCCATACAATTCTCGGCAAACCATACCTAGGGAAATACTCCTTGAGAAAAACCTTGGCTGTAGACAAGGCAGTATTATCCTTTAGGGGGTAGGGCTCTATCCATCTGGAAAAGGCACAAACAACCACAAGGACATACTTCAGGTTACTACATCTTTCCATGTGAATGTAATCTAACTGTATCACTTCAAACGGATACGTTGGAGGAGCAAAATGACCAGCTGGAGTTAGAGTTCCCTTTCCAGGATTATACATCAGACAAATTATACAATGCTTCATTGCATTCTCAGCACATTTAGGAATTCCAGCATTCTGCCATACTGGAGCCAACAACTTGCATATCCCTTTCGAACTAATGTGAGCCATTCCATGAGCCATACTAACCACTGGGAGCACATACGCATTAGGCAACAACCATCGCTGGTGCTCCGACAACTCAACCCAAAAACCTGTCGAATCCAACATACCCGTACTCTCTCTCCACGTACTCAATTCCTTTTCCGTAGCTTCAGCCTGAATCAACTTCACACTTTCTATTGTGTCTTCACACATTCCACCAGCCATAACCCAGTTAGCAGGGCCTGCAACATACATTCGACTCATCATATCCTTCGCCGTTTCTTTCGCAACTTCATCCGCAAACGCATTTCCTCGGCCCACATCATCCACAACCTTCTTATGTGCACTACACTTCACAAATGCAATCTGCTTTGGTAGAGTAAGTGATTCAAGAAGTTCATTCACTAATTGCCCATGCTGAATTTTCGTACCAAGGGAAGTAAGAAATCCTCTCTCTCTCCACAAGCATCCAAAACTGTGAGCCACACCAAACGCATACTGGCTATCAGTATAAACATTCACTCGCTTCCCTTCTGACAACACGCACCCTCTAGTTAATGCTATTAACTCTGCTGCTTGTGCTGAATTCTGTGCTATACGTGCTGTTTCAACAACTGTATGTAAACTTCTGACAGCATATGTCTGCAGTCGTCTCTCCATTCGGCAGCTTAAAACACGAACCTTCTACCCATAGAGTACCATCAACATTCGGAAGAGGAGTATCTTTTAAATCAACTCTAGCCTTCCTTTCTTCCTCTGTCCGGAGAAGACAATCATGCTGTTCCTGAACATCTGTCTCTACAGAAATCGGCAACAACGTAGCTGGATTCAACACATTGCACCTTTTGATGTGCACATGGCTAGCCAAAAGCGTCAACTCATAACCTGACAAACGTGCACTATTAAGGTGCTGTGTCTTGGTCCTATTCAATAAAGTATCCACGGCATGTGGGACCATCACAATCAGCGTATTATCCAATACCAAACCAGCAGACTGTCGGATAGAAACAGCCGCTGCCGCTGAAGCTCTCAAACAACTCGGCAACGCCCTCGCTACCGGATCTAACGTAGCTGAAAAATACGCACATGGACGCTGCTTATCTCCAAATTGTTCCGTCAACACTGACAATGCACAACCTTCTCTCTCGTGTATATACAGCGTAAAAGGTTTACTGTAGTCCGGGGTACCCAACACCGGAGCAGAACATAATGCATCACGTAATTCAGAAAAACTTTTCTGACATTCGTCAGACCAGGGGAGAGGATGCGGAGTATCTTTAAGAGTCAATGCCAACAGAGGCTTTGCTATCAGGGAAAAATTCGGGATCCACTGTCTACAATACGAAGTGATACCTAAAAAAGCACGCACTTCTCTCTGTGTGGATGGCACACTCATTTGGGCAATCGCTTGAATTTGCTTGAATTCGTTCTGGGGTCAATCGTCTTCCCTCCTTCGACAAGAGATAACCTAAGTAGGTTACTTCTTGGCGGCAATACTGTAAATTTGAAGGTGACACTTTATGATGAAGGTCAGACAAATGTCGTAACAAAGAAAGAGTAGCCTCTTTACAACTCTCTTCGTCATCAGCAGCAACCAGCAGATCATCAACATACTGGATAAGAGTAGCACCAGAAGGCAATACAAAATCATCAAGCTGAGTTTTCAACGCCTGACTATAGATGGAGGGACTTTTACAATAACCTTGAGGAGCACGTTTAAACCGGAAGCTTCGACCTCCTAAAGAGAAGCCAAAATATCCCTACTTTCCTCAGCAATCGGAATACTAAAGAAAGCATTCTTCAAATCGATAACTGAAAACCAAGCAGCTGAAGCAGGGATCAAAGTTAACAAAGCAGTGATGTCAGGGACAACAGGAAACTGTGGCACAACAATTTTATTAACCTATTGAAGATCGATCACAAACCGATACACAGGTGGCTGAGAAGCATCAGTACGCTTAAGGACAGGCAGAACAGGACTGTTACACACATTACCTCTCGTTTCTTCAACTACACCCTTCTCAACCAAATCATAGATAATCGCTAAAAGAGCTCTCTCGCCATCACTAGATATTTTATATTGCGGAATACGAGGTAACCTAGCATTCGATTTAAGGGTAACAACATAGGGTGGAATCTGCAAAAGACCAACATCATTGGGACCTGTAGCCCAAAGTGTATCAGGAAGAGAACGCAATTCCAGTGAAAGACAATCTTTAGACAAATACATCGGAGAAATCACTTTCTTACCCACTGTAAGATGTACTCCAGAAGGAGAACAATGTAATGTCGCATACAATCTTTTCATCAAGTCCAAACCCAACAGATTCTCACCACAACCAGTCGTTAGAATAAGGGGAGCTTCCAATTCACAAGGACCAATAGAAAGGGGCAAAGGACTAGAAACCGGATTACGAACTGGGGCGCCAGAAAATCCTACTGGAACATTGGTCAAGCCAGACAAAGGTGCGCCAGGAAGTTTAGAGTGCATAATAGAACTCTTCGTCGCTCCAGTATCCAAAAGAAAAGGTTCTGCCACACCTGATGAAATCACTTGAATATAAGGTCCACTCTGGTCTACTGGAACTGACACTACTCCCTCACTTTGTTCATGGCTGTCCTAACTATCATTATAACCAGCACTCTCACTCTCGACACAATAATCATCAGCGTAGTACTGGGCAGACTGAACAGTCGGAACATTCTGTCCGTCAAAATAATTCGCAGAATTCTGAGGGGGAAAGGAACGCTCATTCTGGGGAAACACACCACGTCCCCTACCCCTAGGAGCTTGTTGAAAACCACCACAACCTCTTTGACCAGATACACCATTCGCACGCTGTAACAAAATCGGACAACTATTCTTGAAATGACCTTCCTCTCTGCAATAAGCACACTGATTAGGTCCTGGCAGAAATCGCGGAGCGAAAAACTCGGGCTTCTGTAACAGTCTCTTAAACAGTGGGGGTTGCTGAAACTGAGGCTGATTCGGACGAGGCGGATAAGCACTTTCGTCTTTAAATCTCTAGTTTTCTTCTCTACTTTATCCTTCTCATCTTTATCCCTATTCTCGTAATATTGTGCAGTAGCCAATATCTGGGCCGACGAAGAAACAGCCCATGAACTCTCAGAGTCCTTTAACTTATTAGAAAGTTCGGGAAGCAAATTAAAGACAAATTGTCCACGAACAACCTTTGACCACCTTCAGTGCTCATGTCCTGACCACTATGATCGATGAACGTTTCCTCAAACCTAGTAAAGAAATCAGAGACACTCTCGTCTTTCTTTTGTTTGCATGCTGCTAACTTATCCCAATTCACTCGTAAAGGAGGCATCATAGTTTTCATTAAATTAATAATCCTACCAAACCTGAACTAAGGGTTCAGGTTTGGCACCTCCTACCTGCCGACCATCTGCAGCAGTAAAATTATTCCATGTATCTCCTAACTCTGGTGCATGATCCTCATGACGGATCTTCGCCCATAAAGGTTGAGGAACTACATTACCCATCAACATATCTATGTCAGCTAAATTCATAACACACGCATCAACTGTCTGAGACAACTCCTTGTAATAACCAGCAGGATTTTTACGGGGATCAGGTAAGGTCTGCTTAAGAGCCAAGAACTCTGCTCTCTTCCAAGGAACATGGACCCACACTCGCTGAAAATGTGCCGGTGCGGCCGCAATACCCAAATTAGCATTAGCAACAACTTCCTCTCTCCATACAGGAGGAACCTCTCTCATAGGATACTTCTTCACTTTCCTCCTAACAGAGGGATCAGGTTCGCACAATGTCTGAGGCGGAAGCCTAGATCTGAAAGCAAGTATCACCTCTAAGGCATCTGCAACATCAGACTCCACTATCGTCCCTTTAGCAAATTGTGACTGGACATCAAGCACTTCCTGCGGAATCGGACCCAACTCATTATCTTACCATTCCCGACGAAGAAAAGTACACATTACATCAAAAACATACCTTTGCTTAGGCGGCTCCCACTGAAAGAAAACATCCATAATTGCTTGCAAATCATACCTAGAAGCATTTAAAACCCATCTACGAGCCAATAGATCCAACAATGTCCGCTCTTCCGAACTAGGAAGTTGACTACGACTCTGCTTATGTCCCGAAACAGGGGTCATATTCAGTGACCCAAACAGTGGAGACAAAAGATTAGCAACAGTCTCAGTCATTCGTTTTCGAGCAGAAGGAGAAGAAGTGGACATAAAGACAGGAGAATGAATGCTTTGAGGCAAGAGTGTAGGGACAAAAGTAGCAGGAGTCGGAGATACAGAAATGGAAGGCAAAGGAGTTTGAGGCAAAGCTGGTGACAAAGCTGGCGACCCTAGAGGGGGCTGCACCATAGGAGGGAGAACCATCTGTGTAGCAACGGGTGGCTGAACAACAGCAGGGGGCTGAACAACAAGGGTGCAACAACCGGGGGTAATGGAGGTGCAGTAGCACCCTGCACATAAGGGGGTGGCAATCTCAATAAATGAGACATCAGAGGATCTTTTTCATGATCTTCTATCACTTTTGGAGGAGAAGGTGACAAGGCTGGATAACATTTATCGATGGCCATGCAACGTTGTCTATCTAAGACTTCACTCGCACGCTCATCTCCATCTTTCTTAAACTGCCTAGCAGCTTGTAGTACTGACATATTCTTATCTTTTCTATCTCTCTTTGCTTGCTTAATTTCTCGCTGTTTGGCTTCCTTACGCCAAAGGCAGAAAGAGTCAAACATCGCCGGCCGGGCTTTCTTCTTAAATAGCTCAACTTCCAAATTATCTAAAATATTTAATTCAAAACTACCATATTGGGGCCATCGTAAAACACCATCTTTTCTTGTATAGCGGACCCATATTTCGTTATAAGTGATAGGACCCACTCCGTGTTTTGAATAGAGCTCATAAGTCGGAGTTCCAACCGGAGGTATCGGACACGAATCCTACAATCGGGAATCCCTGTTGCAACCACAACTAAACCATTTCCTAATTTTACTAAGACCAGGCATCTTATAGCTCACTAATCTAGTTTCAAACTTCAAGGGGTTATCAACTATCGATACACTCATAAATATACGAGCCCCTGGGCTTCGATTATTGCAACAACCGAATCAAAACCAAGAAACAAAACAAAGTCGTGGGAGCGACCCACTTATACTTAACCAAAATATCTGTCACGCCACCAGAAGACCGTCTATCGTCTAGCTCTATAAAGCATCAATCAAGGGTCCAAGACAGGGCGACAGTCAGGGCAGCAGTCCTTCGTAGCCGTTGGAAAGCGGGAAGCCTCGCAGAGAAAACCTTCGGTCCACGTCGACATGCAGGGGTCAATGAAGTGGCGGCCTCCCTCCAGAATTTCCTCACGTGGCTCCTCACGATCCTTGGGCTTGGACCGGTACTGCTGAAGTCACCCCATGTTGAGCGCCAACTGAAGAACCGGGTTTTTCAGAACCCAGCGGCACCAGGGGCATGCCCAAAGTCTTCGGATTCACCTGTCTTGGTATACAGAGACACGGAATACTTCTAGGTGGCGTCAGAGATCAAATTTATTAGCTGCAGCTAGTAACAGTAATCCCAGCAATACAAAACGGTGTACAACTCAGGAAACTGCTCAATTTCGTAGAGCAAAACATCACTTTTTATCCACATTTTACTCATTATAAATGCACACCCACTGCGACAAATACTGACGAATGAAATATATTTTTCCACACATTATCACATTGCAAAAATCTCGATTTACATTGTACCAACCCACAAGTGAATTATTAGGAATGTCCCAAATTCAATTTCCACAAGCCGGACAAACCCATAATTGAAAGCACTACCCATGTAATGAAAAGTCGTAAGAAAAGAAACAATTCAGATGCTGAATAGGGTAAGATATGTGCAAGGAAACTAAAGTTAACGATCTCCTGAACATTGATTGGCAATCTCAGACAACGATCAGCTAGAGAAATTGGCCTCGCAAAAGGGTCAGTTTCAGGTGACGGGGTCAGCGTCCTGCAGTTCACTCACAAGTCAGAAAAGGCGTAGTTATTGCGTACATGAACAACGAAGCCCATGCAACTTTGTTCGTTCGGTTACCTCCACGGCCTACGTGAGGGCAACACAAAATGGCGTCACAAACAACTCAAACAAAATGGAGTCTGGTCCCGAAAATCACGGAACCTCAGAGGAGTCATTTTTAACATCCATTAGCAAAGGAGGTGATGAAGAAATATAAAGAAATATTGTATAATGTTGGCCTAATGTATCCAATATATTAGCATACCACCTTAGAACCCCCCACCCCCTAGTCAATATACTCAAATCATGCATACATTAAGAATCGGGCCTTGACTGAACAAACGCCATGTTGGTTTCATTTCCCTGTACCTCTTGCACTTGCTAGGAAAACACGTGACCTGCTACTGTGTAGAGAGCAAGCCTGAGAGGTCTGCCTGGGCTATGAATGGACCATTGATTCTAACTTAGGAAACTCAAGGTCCCATCTGCCTTTCTTGTGGGATGAGCACATTCTTGCAGACGCCGTGCCTGCCCTCCCGTGCCCGAGAACGAAAGGGAGGCACCTTTACTGACCTACCCCCGAAATAGTTTGAGCTGTGTTTCGAATCAATCAATTGTGCCTTATATGGGTTTTCCTGCTAGCTTCATGAGAAGTGGTACTTTTCCATGTACAGGGTTTTCATGAGGTATGCTGAAAGAATATATACACCGCTTTGAATGTAATCCAGCACTCTCCTCTGCGCACCTTTGACGGTGAAGACTAGAGAGAGGCTCCCCTATATAGGGTACTTTGCAAAATAAATGATTGAACATTCTCCATTGCTGACTGACTTATTCGAACTGAGGCAGAAGATGAGATAGAGGAATTATTAGAAGCCCATCCGCCACCTTCATATGCCCCTCAAGGTTTATATCCTGCTGTCCCAATAGCTAGGACAGGGATGGCTGGAGCTCCATCTCCCGCAGCGGTGCCCTCAGTCGCTACCGCACCAGTAGCCGTGCCCCCTCCGGCTCCATTGTTTTCTCCTCCTACCCTTCGCCCAACTACCTCAGATTTGATTACTTTGCGACCTGGGCTGGTTGCTGCTTCTCCCTTGCCCCTGGTAATTTTAACACACCCAGCCGTAGGACCAGCAGTCTTCCCTATGGGAATCACCACTGACTCTTCAGATGTTACGCCACAACGCTCCGTAGGGGGTTTGGAAGGCCGACGAGTTTTTACTCGATCGTCCTTAGGATCTGAAGAAAGACGGGCCATTGTGATTCAAGCATCCCAGTGGATGCGGAATTCGATTTATACTTTGGAAGATATTTGGAGTACTATGAAAGATTTTGAACCAATTACGCAACAATTGGCATTAGAACACTTGGCAATCCGATTAATTTCCTTATGGGAACAATGTTTTGAGGAAGGGCTGGCTCCTCAGATATTATGTGATATCAGGGATTGACTTTTTAAGTTCGAATTGCAAGTCGAAAAAGTATTCCAGAAAGTTGAAACCCTGATACAATATCGGGAACGAATGCATAGGAAATGTCCAGACTGGGGGGCACAACATCCCATGAGAGAAGTGCATCCTCTTTTCCATCCGGAGATTCCCGAAGTAAGAGATGGAGGTGGAACAGTGACCAGAAATCGTGTAGAGGCACGTTTCCAAGAGCAGTGGGTTTATACCCCTTGGAAGCGAAGTGAGGTTATTACATTAAAAGCCCATCTTCCTGACCCACGTAAAAATCCTACAGCATATTATACAGAATTAACCGAAGCCGCAAATTCGGCCGTTATGACTTTAGCTGATATTGAGCTATTTTTCGGCCTCTTGATCCCAGTAGATATATGGAGACAGGTACATGACTCAGATCATGCTGCAGAACTTGGAGGGACCTGGGATCAGATTAAAGTATGGGATAAAGATCAGAAGTCGGGTGATAAACCTAAAGATGAGATTTTAGCTATACCCGCTCGAATTATAACATACATGCAAACTCTTATTCCCCCACGAAAAGTGGATTGGGATAAATTAACGGCTTGTAAACAGAAAAAGGATGAAAGTGTATCTGATTTCTTCACCCGGTTTGAAAAAGTATTTATTGACTTTAGTGGATAAGACTTGTCCACGGAAGGTGGCATACGATTATTTGTGAATAGGTTTGTCACTAATTTGTTGCCTGAAGTAATGGCCCGATTACAGGCTGCTGAAAGTACATGGACCACTTTGACCCCTTCAGTTATTCTCAGCATGGCCCAGTATTATGAACATCGAGAAAATGAGAGCAAGGACAAGGCAGATAAAAAGGTTTAAGAGTTAAAAACCCGAGTGTTGCTGCAACAGGTGAGTAGGGGACAATATGCTGGAAGGGGGGGAAGAGGTTCATTTCCAAGAAGGGCAATGATGGGTCGGGGAGGAGGAATGGGTCCGACTCTGGATATAGGGATAAATCAGTGTTCCAATTGTAGACAAGAGGGACATTGGCGAGCTCAGTGTCCATTATTATATGGACGAGGAGCGTTTAACAGAGGAAGAGGACGAGGTGGTAGTGATCGGAATAGTATGAGACGCGTGGACATGTCGGGTGGTGAGGCAGGAAGGAATTATTTTGATGATCCTCGAGGGAGACAATATTATAATGACGATTATCGGGAGGATTGGATATATTAAAGAAATTGCATGCTCGCATTTACTGTTCTCCTGATGGTGTTTATTGAACCATGCAGCCTCCCACTAAATGCACGTCTCAATGTTTTGCCAAAAATTAACCTGAATTTTCCAAGATTCACTGACCCTTTGGGCATCAGGGGACACAGATGTGGGATTGTTAAAAATACCCCCTGTATCGATTACTTTAAAACCGAATGCACATTTGCCACGTATCCCACAATACCGAATTTCGCCAGAAGGCGAACGGGCCTTGTTACAGATTATTCGTAACTTGATTAGGAAAGGAGTGGTAGAGGAAACAGCTGCTAATGTTTGTAATAGCCCCATTTTACCGATTTTGAAAAAGGCCCCACTGGACGGTGACCCTGACTATAAAGATACGTATTGTTTTGTGATTGACCTCAGAGAGGTTAATAAAATAGTGATTCCCCAATATCCTGTGGTTCTGGATATCACTGCAATTCTTACTATGATTCCCCCTTCTGCCCAGTATTTCTCAGTGATAGATTTGAAGAATGCTTTCTTTAGCGTTCCAATCCACCCTGACAGCCGTCATATTTTCGGATTCTCATTATCTGGCCTCAATTTAGATTTTGTCGCGCTCCTCAAGGCTATACTGAGAGTCCTAGTATTTATAGCCAAGCACTAAAAGCAGTACTAGATTAATTAGTCCTACCTCCTGGTAATGTTCTCATCCAATATCTGGATGACATACTGGTGGTGTCAGACACAGAGGAAGGTTGCAAAGAGGCCAATGTTAAATTATTGACCCATTTAGCAGCTAACGGTAATAAAGTATCCTTATCCAAATTTCAATATTGTTGACAGGATGTGACCTACCTTGGTCATTTACTGTCGAAAGCGGGGAGGAGACTAACTCCTGAACGGAAAACTGTTATTACTAACATGTCTGTGCCCCGTACTTAACGGGATGTTCGTGCTTTTCTTTGCATAACCTCTTACTGTCGCCAATGGATTCCTAATTTTTCTCTTCTGGCTAAACCTTTGTTGTATTTGACTATCAAAAATGCATGAACCTTTGCCCTGGACGGATGAATGCCAGGATGCTTTTGATTCTTTGAAATCTGCTCTTTGCTCTGCACCTGTCTTGGGTACTCCGGACTACCGAAAACCTTTTGTACTTTACGTGCATGAGGTGGACGGTTGTTCACTTTCAGTGTTAACACAAGGTTTTGGCGGAAAGCAACGACCTTGTGCATATTTTTCGGCAGTATTGGATAATGTTGCCAGAGCCCTTCCTAGCTGTTTAAGGGCTACTGCTGCTGTGGTGGTTGCCATTCGACAGTCGGAGGGGATTGTTTTAAATACTGACCTCACAGTGATGGTACCGCATGCTGTGGATATATTATTGAATCGAACAAAAACCCAGCACCGTACGAGTGCGCGATTGACTGGTTATGAATTAACTCTATTTGCACCCCACATTACTATTAAAAAATGTGCCACTCTGAATCCAGCCACGTTACTACACCTCCCTTTGAGTAATCGAAAGGACGATGTCCATGATTGTATATTTCGGACTGAAGAAGAAACGAAGGGACGAGTAGACCTCACTGACACCCCTTTATCTGAACCTTAAGGGGAGTTGTATGTGGATGGCTCATGTTTTAAGTTACCAGATGGCACAACAACAGCTGCTTATGCTATAACTACTCTCAGAACAGAAGTGGAGACCGCTCGGGTTTCCCATCACTCAGCGCAGGCAGCTGAACTAATTGCATTATTAAGAGCATGTGAACTGAGCGAAGGTTTAAGAGTAAATACTTTTACAGACAGCCAGTACGCCTTTGGCGTGGCCCATAGTTTTGGGCGGCTGTGGAAGGAACGAGGATGTCTTACCTCCCATGGTCAGAGAATACAACATGGCCCTTTGATTGAAAGATTTATGAATGCTTTAACCTTACCAGAGAAGGTGGCTATTAGCAAGTGTAGCGCCCACAAGAAAATTATTGATACCACAGGGGAGGGAAATGCCTTTACCGATCAGGTAGCAAAAGATACAGCGTGAACTAAAATGTCTGCTATGTTCCCCAGTGTATCAGCCAGATGGGTGTCGGAGACAACAGTGTTTGACAATACTATTGAAAGTGTTAAAGAACTACAGAAAGAAGCTACTCCTCATAAAATAATGAAATGGGAACAGGAAATAGGGAAGTTGGATAAGAACAATTGTTGGATTGATTTGACTGAAAAACAGCGATGGCTTTTGCACAATGCACTGGTGTATGCAGTAGTTGTGATGGCCCATGGTCCCGCTCACATTGGTGCAAAAGGTATTTGTGCATTATTAGACCCTGTGTGGAATAACCCGAATATTCCAAAAATTGTTGCCCATGTGGTTAAATACTGCACGGTTTGCTTACAGCATAATCCTGGAGGGAGGGAGACAGTCCTTAGTGGGAATTTTGCGCCTCCTTCTTTACCGTTTGAAGTAATACAAATGGATTATATTCAACTCGAAAGGGTGAATAACCTCAAATATGTGCTGGTGGTGGTATGTGCTTTTAGTAAATGGGTTGAAGCATATCCTACTAAAGACAACACCGCTATAGCCACTGCAAAAGCTTAATCAAAGAGTTCCTGCCCCGATTCAGTTTGCCTCGAGTCATTTGGACAGACAACAGGGTACACTTTAATGCAGACCTTGTCAAACATATTTGTAATGGTTTACAGATAAAACAGAAATTTCATGCAGCACAACATCCGCAGTCTGCAGGACTGGTTGAGAAATATAATGGTATACTGAAATCCAAGATGGCAAAAATTCAAGAAAGCACGGGCTTGAGCTGGCCTGATGCTTTACCCCTAGCGTTAATGTCATTAAGAGTAACCCCCCATTCAAGAGCCGGGCTGTCACCTTATGAGGTCGTTTTTGGTCGACTGGCTAATTTGTGGGGTGTCCCAAGACCTAGGTCCATCCGTGATATTGATTACCCTATGATGACAGATTATCTGTACGCTTTGACTAAAGATTTGCGTTCCATTCATCGACAGGTGTCAGCTGTATTGCAGCTGCTGCCAGAGGGTCCGTACATCGTTTGGAGCCAGGACAGTGGGTCCTCATCCGAAATTATCAGCGGAAATCGAGTTTGGAACCAAGGTGGAGCCGTCCCTACCAGATTCTCATGGCAACACGGACAGCAGTGAAAGTGGACGGGAAGAAGAAGCACTGGATTCATGTCTTCCACGTAAAAAAATTGCCCCTTTCGCTCCCTTTTGATCAGCAGAACCAAGACAGAGTTCTAACACAAGAGGGGAGGTTGAGTTTTGTGCCTTTCTCAGATGCCCTTGAAATCGGGCAAGAGGAAGGATTGTTGATATCGCAAGGAGACGAATCAGCCCCAGTCCCTGAATCCTTTGATAAGGCTGATTCCTCGGAGGCTTCTGAGAACCTTGGTGCATCGAATGTCCCTGCTGCTGTGTTGTTTCATGACCAGGAAAAACCTGGCCATCTTCGATACAATTTACGGCCCCGAAAACAACGCGGTACCCCAGTTTCGGATTTTAGGAGATAGGGAAAGACTTGAGCTATAGGGTTGGAGATAGCTCTTTACTGGGGTACTGAGCAAGACACTGGACTGAACCCGTTGAGAGCCTGGAACTGTCACATTGCTCTGTTCAGAAAGAAAGAGTGTGTTACATTAAGGGCCTAAATTGCAACGGTGGAATTGAAGTTAATTTGTTCCTTTTTGATGAACAATAGGAGCCTGCCTGCGAGGCTCTAGACGGACACGGGGAGAAGAAACCCTCTGGCAGTTGGCTTGCGCCCTTTTCCGAGTTTAGTTTGGAATTATAGTTAGGATGTACCCCTTTGCCCGATTTGCCCTTGAAGACGAGCGACCCCTTGCTCCCCGACCTTTCTCTGAAAATATTCCCATGTTTTCCGGTTGGCTACCAGAGTGAAGGTAGCCTTTGTAATAATTATTGCAGTAATCATGATAATATTAATGAGTGTGTTTGTATATTTAGAATTTAAATATCCTATGCACAAGGTATTAGGTACTACAACAGCTCCGCCTGAACATTTCTTTTATACTTTGCCTCCCCATAAGGAAAGACATCGAGAAACGTATGCTAAAAATGTGTTCATTGAAATGTTGCATGAAGCTCATAGCACCACAAGTAAGACGAACTGTTGAGTATGTGGCCTTTTGCCCTCTGTAATGCATCGTCATGATTTATTCATTTCTCTGCCATTATCACACTTAGTGAGCTGTGAGGCCTGGGTTAAGTTGCTATCCTTTATGTATCTACATTATGTAGCCGACCCCAAAAGATATACCAAAAAGGATTATGAAGCTGTTTTAAGGTATATAGAACAACATCAGGGATTTGATGCATTGGGAAACCAAGGAGAGGGATCTTTAGACCCAGATGCCTGTATGAATATGTATACCACTTATGAGAATGCTACGTGGTTAAAGGAAGAAATGTTGGATTTTGAGCACTTTAACTCCACGCAATATTTTCAGTATTTCCAAGATCGTAATGTCTCAGATGATAGGGCAATGCCAGTTCCCATTTTAAATAGTACTGCTTCCTTTTGTATTCAAGGTAAAGGTCATGTTAAGGTATGAAACAGTAGATGAAATTACACCTACACTTTGCATACCAATAGCACCCCGCCCTTGATAACTCCGCCTAATGTGTATTTCGTATGCAGCGAAAACGCTTACACTTGGCTTCCCCGAGGATGGACTGGGCAGTGTTACCTGTCATTCCTTTATCCTCCAGTATATATAGCCCCTTCTAATTATCATAAGAATCACCAGCTGACTAAACGAAATTCAGATCTCTCCTGAGCCAGTAGAAGTATCGATACTGATAGTACTGATCAGACTGACACCGCATCACAACAGTTTGTGGACATAGCAAAGGGTCTCTTTCCTATATGGAGTCCTATTTTTACTAGCAGTGATGTTGGACGTCTCTCCAGAGTGGTGGAAAATGTAGTTCACACCACTGCTGGAATTTTGACTAATCTGACGGTCGAGCTTCAGGCTACGAGGCTCGTTTCGCTTCAAAATCGGATGGTGCTTGACGTCATCCTAGCTGATCGAGGAGGAGCATGCCGCGTGATCGGCAGCTCCTGTTGTGTGTATATCCCTGATTGTGCTCCTACTTAGCGATTCAGAAATTACATTGCTTGGCTGCAGAAGTTCATGCTGACACTGGTACTTGGTCCTTAACAGGGTGGTTCTGGTACCTTTTGTCCACCTGGGGTTGGAAGATCTTTATGATCCTGGCTGGAGTAATTGGGGTGGTATTTACTTGTTGCCTGTGCCTACATTGTGGGCCCGCATGTTGCTCTTATTGCGCTGCCAAGCTTACTTCCTCATTGACAGTTTCGCGCCAGGCGAAAATAGAGAAACAGTTAGTACAGAAGGAAGTTACAGGTCTAATGCAAATAGATGAAGGTGTGTTGTTGGATTGAAACCAGTCATTTCTTTAATATGTATATTGGCTACATCACGCCAAAAGGGCGGTCTGAAGAAATATAAATAAATATTGTATAATGTTGGCCTAATGTATCCAATATATTAGCATACCGCCTTAGAACCCCCCCCCCCAGTGAATATACTTGAACCATGCATACATTAAGAATCGGACCTTGACTGAACAAACGCCATGTTGGTTTCATTTCCCTGTACCTCTTGCACTTGCTAGGAAAACACGTGACCTGCTACTGTGTAGAGAGCGACCCTGAGAGGTCGGCCTGGGCTATGAACGGACAATTGATTCTAACTTAGGAAACTCAAGGTCGCATCTGCCTTTCTTGTGGGATGAACACATTCTTGCAGACGCCGTGCCTGTACTCCCGTACCCGAGAACGAAAGGGAGGCACCTTTACTGACCTACCCTCGAAATAGTTTGAGCTGAGTTTCGAATCAATCAATTGTGCCTTATATGGGTTTTCCTGCTGGCTTCACGTGAAGTGGTACTTTTACATGTACGGGGTTTTCATGAGGTATGCTGAAAGTATATATGCACTGCTTTGAATGTAATCCAGCAGTCTCCTCTGCGCACCTTTAAGGGTGAAGACGAGAGAGAGGCTCCCCTATATAGGGTACTTTGCAAAATAAACGATTGAACCTTCTCCATTGCCGACTGACTTATTCTTGGTAAATAAGGTATATGGGCTATTGGTAAGTATAGCTCTATTATATATTTTCTTTAGTACTTCAGTGACATCATTAGATTTTTCATCATCCATCTCCACAGTAAGTGACATCCCTCCTCCTCCATCCCAGGACCTACTTAATGGCTGCCATAGCATGGACCTGTCCGACTGCACCCTTTCCCCCTGGCAGCACCCACACCGGCAACCCTGGTCCTTGCCCCCCCGCCACTACCAGGTTGCAACCCTCTGCCCCCTAAACTTAGACCCCTATTCCACATGCTGTAGCCTTGCCACACCACACAACATAGAGAGAGCATTCTTCTGCTCTTTCAGCAAGTTTCCGAGCCCATGCCAACACCTAACACTTATATTCACACTGACAGCATCTAACACCTGCCTATCTGACACTCACACAGTCCTGCAACCACCCACACAACACTGGACACTCACATGCTCCTCAACAACCACTCACTGACCAAATAGGCCACAGAGATCGGGGACTTGCTGCATGACAATGTTTTCACCTACCTTTTCTCTTGGAAACCTGGCTGAACTCTGCATTGGCACCTAATATTGCCACACCCATCACCACTGGCTACAAGATTCCCAGGCAAGAGAGATCCCAATTGCCATGAAGCAGAATTGCCATCATTCACAACAACACCTTCGGCTGCCTAGTTCCATGGACACGTCATCCTGCAACATGGTACACCTGTCGCTGAAGCTCCACGCCACAGCCAACTTCACCCTAAGTGACACTCTCATGTACAGACCACAAGACTGGGCACCAAATTCAAAGGCACCATCACAGACTTCTTTGCACCACTTGCACTTGATGCTGGCAAGTACAGTGCACTTTGAGACCTGAATTTCCACCTGGAAAACCACACTGACCTCAACTCAAGAGCCCTCATTGAAGACCTTGGAAGCCTGGTCCTCACCCAATGAGTAATTGGACATACCCCATCCCAGGACTCCTCCTGGACCTTATTTGTGCTACAGTTAACAATGTCCAGGTTGATGAGCCCATCAGCATTCTTTTCCCTGTCTAACACTCAGGCACAACTGCCAGACTAGCCCACCACTCGGCCCAAAGCCAAGAAGAGTTTCAACAATTAGATCCCTTGCAGTGCCGACTCTCTGGCTCCCTTCAAACACGGTAACCAGAAACAACAGGGACCCCACTACAACAAGAGACAGGGTTCCAAATATGATTCAATTATCAAGAGAAAATTCTCTTGGAGATCAACCTCATACATCAGTCACACCGATCTCTAAACCAGTCATTAATGGAACCCACACAACAATTAATGTTCATTACTTTTGTCAAAATGTAATATTAAATAATTCATACATCATAATGAAATACATCCATAAAAATCAGTTAAAACAAATAAGAACAACTTTTATCACAGATGGGGAAGAGAAACACATAAAGACATAGACATACGTCATTGACAAAGGTTAATTTGTAGAAGTCAACACACAGGGCATGGTATTAAGAATGTCTTCAATATCCAACACTCGGTTCCACAAATCTAACAATAGTAGGCGTCAATGCGTTTCGGGTTACAGCCACCTTCCTCAGGACAACTAAAAACATATAATTCTTCCTAGTGATTAAAAACAGCCCTTTTCGGTGTCATATCCTAATATATAGTAAGGTACGGCAATATGCAGCCTGTTTTTAGGATTTGGTAGATAACTTTCGATCCTATCTACTTGCTGCTATGACACCATTAATACTTTAATGCTCGTAGATAGAGGTGTTGTTCTTATGTGTTTCTAACTGATTTTTATGGATGTATTTCATTATGATGTATTAATTATTTAATATTAAATTTTGACAAAAGTAATGAACATTAATTGTTGTATGGGTTCCATTCATGACTGCTTTAGAGATCTGTGTGACTGATGTATGAGGTTTGATCTCCAAGAGAATGTTCTTTTGATAATGGAATCCCTTCAAACACAACAATACAACATCCAGACGTCAGGTAAATGGCACACACAGGAATGCAGACTGATGAAACGCCACTGCAAACAACTGGCGCACAAAATAGAGAATGAACCAGGACAATGCAGACAGGAACACATTCAAATCCGCCCTGATATGATACCACCAAATGATTAGGACCACCAAACACGCCACTCTGGCGGACCACATCAATGCCAGCACCAAAACAATACATTTTTACCATTGTGAAAGATCACACCTCACCACCGGCCACCTCCAGCATGATCACTGCATTGCGCAGCCTCCGCAACAATTTCTCTCAGTTCTTCAGCAACAAAATCACTGCTATTGACACCAACTTCAGCCTACCACCGGACCCAACAGACCTTGCCAAATACCTCTCGATCTTATCCAAGGAACCAATGCTAATCACACAGCCTGTCATCACCCCAGAAGAAACCAACACCACCATAAAGTCCATCCATTCAGGGGACCCATCGGACCTCTTCAGCAACCTTCCCAGATGCTTGGAAACATGCAACTGTGCTCCATTTTCTGAAGAAACCCTTTACATATCTTTAAATGCTTGCCAGCTATACAGTGATCTCCCTGCTAATATTCCCAGCCAATGTTTTAGAGAAAATCATGAACAGACAGCTAACAAAATACCTCAATAACCACCAACTCCTCAACACCAGTCAGCCTGATTAGAAGCACAACTACAGCATGGGCGGATGCCATGAGTGACATACGCTTAACTCTGGACAATGGAGACGTGGTGGCTCTCTTCCTCTTGGACCTTTCTGCAGCATTTGGCCAAGTCTCCCACCAAATGCTCATCCGATGTCATTGAAATCCAAGTACATGCACTCCATTGAATCTGCACCTTCCTGAAAGGAAGGACAAGGTCAGTCATCCTGGCACCGTACACCTCTTCCACCTCCAACCTCACCGAGTTCTGTAAGGATCCTCCCTGAACCTACATACATCATCCCTTTAACCACACAATTCGCCCTCACAATATCAATGTCCTCTCATACGCTGATGACACACTACTCATTCTCTCCCTCATAGATAAAACGCCCAGTACCTGTATCAAGTTCAATTCCTGCATGACTGAAATCACCCACTGGATAAAGAACAAATGTTTAAAGCCACAAGACCGAAATCATGATCTCACCTCATCTCCATGGGACTCCACCTGGTGGCCTAGAGATCTAGGGCCAACACAGACCCCAACCACCCACACCAAAAACCTCCGGATCATCATCTACAGCCCAAGTCAATGTCGTCGCCGCCTCATGTTTCCACAACCTGAATATGCTGAGGACAATTTTAAAATGGCTCCAAATCAGCATCTGGAATACCTTCCCACAGACCCTGGTCGCAATAAACCTGGATCACCCTCTATGCTGTGATCAACAGAAAACTCACCAGAAGGCTGCAGACCATTCAGAGCTCCACAGCCGGAATCATTCTCAACGTCCCACACCGCACTCACACTACACGTCCAGAAGCTCTACTGGCTCCCAATTCACAAAAGAGCACAATTCAAACTCATCACCCACACAACACATAACACTAGAGCAGCATACCTAAACAATCCCATTGATTTCACAGACCTTCAAGTCACCTATGTTTGTCCAGACTCCTACTTTTTTTTTAAATTTTTCAAAAACCTTTATTTAGAAATCTCAGAGTAAACACATTACAATTTGTATCAGATCTGAACTCCATACACAAAGAGTTCCAAGTCGGGTTCATATATATAAAAAGGCATTCCCACTTGCCAAACAGAGAATTAGACATAATACTGTGTTGGCAGTAAGGTTTCTTCAGTATGTCCCTCCCCTCCACGGGGGATTGTAAGCTAGGCAATGGCTATAGTAGACAAAGCAGCGCGCAAGGAAGACATGCAGGGAGGGAAGGTAGTCACTGACCAACACCGGGGGACCGCCGCGGGCTGGGCACCAGCGGGTAGCGCGGGAGAGGCAGCTCCGCCAGAGGGGACTCGGGAATGAAGGAATGTCACTAGGGGTCCCCAAATGTCCTCAGGTCGAGACCTCACGGGCATCAAGTCCCAGATTTCCAACAGAAAGGTCTGGCACCTTGAAGCGTCTTCCAGCCAGTGGTCAAACTTGGGCGCAGGTTTTCGACCCCAACACACAGCCACCATACGCCTAGCAAGGACCAGCAACATCTCAATCAAACGGCAGGGGGCATCTGGGCAAAACTTTACAAAGCCCAACAGACACCAGGAAGGGTCAGGCTGCACCGACACAGAGGTAATCTCTGAGATGCAGTGCACACTGCCCGCCAGAAATCAGACACCTTGGGGCATAGCCATGCTAAATGAGCAAAGTCAGCGGCAGGGGCAGTGCAGCGCATGCAAGCGTCACTTGGTATAAGTCCAAGTTTGTGGAGCTGGGCGGGAGTACGGTACATCCTATATAAATATTTGAAATGTATAAAACGTAGCCGATAAATTGGTGAGTTTTTTCGTCTGATTGCAACAATAGAGCCAGTCAGCCTGCGCTATCTCCATGCCCAGGTCTGCAACCCACACCCTGCGGGCCCGGTCTGTGGATATAGAGATGTACGACAATGTGATGGCATATAGTTTAGTGACTATTTTATGTGGGACGAGGATGTATATATCAAATCAAGAGCAGGAATCATAGGTGGAGGCTGAGGGAACGTAGGGTACAGTTCCCGGCAAATAGCGTGCAACTGATAGAACACAAGTTTGTCCAGCAGGCCAGAAGAGTCTGGAGGAGAATAGAAGGTATTCTCCGGGTATAAGTCTGCCACAGTCAGCAATCCAAGTCGCGATGCGTGTTTGGATATACCCGATGTCTGAAACGGATGGAAATCAGAATGACGGACAATTGGGATGGCGTTAGCGGAGAGTTTCGGAAGGTTGGAGAAGCGGGGAGACCGGACCAGGCCCATCGCAGAGTTTCAACCGTGTCCACCTCTGCACGCGGCCGCCCTGCCGGGGCAAATAATGCCGTGGTCAGCGGACAGGGGGATGCGATATTCGTCTCCACAGCCACGTGCGGCTGATAGGGGTTGGGATGGATCCAAAAATGCAAAAAACTAGCTTGAGCGCATAGGGCGTATAGCTTAAAGTCAGGGGCACCCATTCCTCCAGCTGATATGGGGAGGGTGAGAACATCATACCCGACTCTTGACTGCTTGCCGGCTCAGACGAGTGAAATAATTAAGGAGCGTATCTTGTGGAAGAAATGAGCAGTGAGGAGAATAGGGATGTTCAAGAAGAGCTAGAGAAACTTCGGCAGAACCACAATCTTGGCGATGGCAATCCGGCCGGCAAGAGATAATGTAAGTCGGCTCCAAATTGGGATCTTGGTTTCTAGCCAGTCCACCGCGCGCCCAAAGTTGGATCTCCAAAGCTCTTCTAAATCCCTACTCAACCATATGGCCAGGTAGCGGGTGGGGCCAGAGGCCCAGACAAATGGAAAGTCTGACGAGAATGGTGTAGTGGCATCATTGAGAAGAAACAGCACAGATTGGCTCCAATTCACCTGTACGCAAGACAGCCCGTCAAATCGTATGATCTTGCATACAAGAGGGCTAAGGTTATCGCGAGTATGACGAACATATAGAGTTATGTCGTCCGCGTACATGGAAATAAGGAGGGAACGGGCCAAGAATCCTATACCCCTCTGAGTGTGGTGCTGCCGAAGCCTCACAGCGAGAGGTTCCATTGCCATAGCGAAAAAAGCATGGGTCATAGGGGGCACCTCTGCCAAGTGTCACGTTTGATGCAAATGGGGTCAGAGATCTGCTGTTTATATGGAGACTGGCCAAAGGGCTAGTGTTAAGAAGCAAAATCTTGCAAATATATGTAATGCTAAAACCCATACGAGGCAAAAGGAAGAATAAGAAAGGCCATTTGAGCGTATCGAAAGCCTTAGTGGTGTCCAACAGAGCAGCTACTGCAGGGAGGCTGGGGTTAATCTGGTGTAGAACCGAGAAAATTGTTCGGAGGTTGTGCGAGGTGGCTCTGCCAGGGGTGAACCCGGATTGATCAGGAAGGGCAATGATGGGCATTAGTAATAGGAGGTGAGAAGAAATTAATTTAGCAAATATTTTATTATCGGAGTTAGTAAGAGAGAGGGGGCAAAAAGAATCGCGGCAGTCGGCTGGCTTGTTGGGTTTAAGTAGTAGTGTTATTATGGCCTCGCGTAGAGACTGAGGGAAGAGTCCATTATCAAATGAGTCGTTGTACATGGCCGCCAGATGTGGTTCTAATAGAGAAGCATATGTTTTGTAAAAGGAGGCTGGGAGACCATCCAGGCCGGGGGGTCCTTGTCTCCAGGCAGGCTGTTGATGGTGGCGTCAGGCATCGTAGAGCAAGTTGTCCGTGATTATGGACATAAGAGTGGCGGTAGCGCGCGGATAAGAAGAGTGCTGGCTAGAACAATCGAGCGTCTCCTAGAGCGTGACATTAAAATCTCCCCCCCATATAATCGCTTCGGGGCCAACGGAAGAGCCAAGGTGCCAGGTGTTATTAAATAAATCTGGGTTGTCCGAGTTTGGACCATAGACCGCCGCAATCGTGACAGGCTGGGACAGCAGGGAGCCATGCAGAATTACGTATCTACCGTCGGGATCAATAAGCGTCTGAGTAGTCTGCCAGAGAAGTCCCCTGCGTATGAGGACAGAGACCCCCTTGCGTATGAAGAATAGCACGAGGAGTGCGTTACCCCCAATATCGTGCGTGTAGTCTGGTAAGGGACCCGGATAAGAGGTGCGTCTCTTGTAGGAGACATATGTCCACCTTATGTCGCTGTAGATGGGAATGGATGAGCCTAGCCTTCCCGTGGTTGCTCAGACCACGGATATTCCAGGTCCAACAGATGATGTCAGTCATGTTGTGGTGGGTCTGAGCGAAATGCTGCGCAGCAAGAGTGGGAGACATTTTGAGCGGACTCAGATGATGTACAGCTGTGTGGTGGTGCCCGCTCGCACAGATGCATAGGAAACATCAACAGAGAATGTGAGTGACAGGGCGAGTAGGGCAAGTAAAAACAGGGCTGGCCCAGTGACAGCAAAGACCCACAGTGAGCAACAGCTGGGTGAGTGTAGCAGTTCAATGGAGTGAGGGACCAGCAAGCCATTTTGTACAGAGTGAAGTATCATCAGCATGCACATTTCAGAGAAGAACAAGGAACACAGTGCAATGTGGTAATCCGAGCATAAAGAAACAGTGTGGGTTGACTAAACAGTAGCAAAAGAGAACCCCAACACGACAAGGAGTGCATATAACCAAAAAAAAAACACACCCCAACCCGATCCCTTTTCACATGGGGAGATCAGCAGAAAGCGTTCATCCCCAGTGCCACCCCCCCAAGCCCGACATTCAAAGAAAAACATCAGCAAAACCCTCCACCCCACACCCTCACCAATCCCCCAATTAGGCTGAGTTTCAAGCCCACCCCACCCCGGGAACCCACAACTGGGAAGGGAAAGAACAGCAGCAGAATAGGGACCCTCCACCCCCGCACCCACTCCAACCTCCCAATCAGGCTGAGAGACCTCCCTTTCCCACCCCACTGGCCTACAACTTGGAGAAGAGAAGACCATATGAGGATTGGGAATCATCCCGTTAGGGCATGGCAAGGCTCGGTGGTCACCCCTGCAGTTAAGCATGGTGGCCAAGCATAGGAAACTTCAGACAACGATCAGTGGGAAGTAACATCAGTCTTTAAAACCAGTCAATCATGACCACTCAGGCGATCAGCGTCAACCAGCTGGGAGCTGGATGGTGAGGAGCGTGACACTTTGTCGAGTTTTTTTGCAAAAGCGAGAGCCTGCCTGGGATCGGGGAATACCAGTGTCTTTGCTCCCTGTCGAACTCTCAGTTTTGCTGGGTATGCCAAAGAGTAGGGCACCTCGTGTTTCTGCAAGATTCGCTTTGCAGGGAGGAATTCACATCTTGCAGCTTGTACAGTTAGCGCATAGTCTGGGAAGAAAGAGAGTGAGTTTCCTTGATGTTTTATTTTTCCCAGGTCCCGTGCCGCATGAAGAATAGCATCCCAGTCCCTGAAGTTTAAAAATGTTGCGATGCTAGGGCGTGGAGGTAATCCGGGACAGGGCCTTGGACCGAGGGAGCAGTGTGCTTGTTCGACAATGAAGACTGTGGAGAGTACATCCCTGATGAGTTCCCTGACCAGCTGCTCAACGTGGTCCTCCATGCGGGCTATATTGGTGGATTCCGGTACACCAATTATGCGGAGGTTGCTCCGACAGGAGCGGGCCTTCAAATCCTCATTTTTATCACAAATCACAGCAAGGATTTTTTCCATCTGCAGATGTTTCGGATGGTCCTGAGTGGCCGCGTCCTCAGCGTCCGGACCCTGGACTCTACGTGAAGGAGGCGGGTATCATGGGAGTCGATGCATGCCTTTACAGAGTCAAGTCTGGCGGACAGCTCATCCAATTGGGTCGCTATCGCTGTGACCGTAGATTTAACATCCAGCATAATCGCTTTTAGGTCGTCGTCGCAATTTGGAGGTGCGTCCATGGTGGAATCAGGGACACCACTGTCCGAGCTGGTGCAGTCCTGGTGGGTGGACCTGCGTGGATCAAATGTGATTTTGGGCTCTTTTGGATCAGACCTTCCCATTGCTAAGGAATCTCACAGCAGTGCCACCGTCGCCAAATTGCTAGTGCAGACGCAGCTCAGCAGCTGTTATGTTGTGGTACAGAGTCCGGTGCATCCTTGGTGGTGGGTCTGATATTGCAGGTTAATGTATATAGCTGGGAAGGCGAAGCACCCAACCATGGGGGGGAACGGAACCCAGCACCACAATCAGCTGGAGCAGCCCAGACCCCCCGCCGGGCCAATATGCAGGATGGCAAAAGAATCTCTTGGTCCAGGCATCAGTAGCATTCGTGGTAGTGGAGAGGGAGCGGCCGCAGGTTGCACACAGCTCATGTGGGACACACTATGGAGTCCGAAGCCCTCCTCCGCCTCCCCACCAAGGGCAGTGCATCCACTCAAGGCCGCTTTCCTCTGCGGGCCAGCAGGGGTACAGGGCTGTCGAGAAGCACAGGCAGGAGGCGGGACACTGTAATAGTATGGAGGCCTCTGTGAGGACCGGCTCCGGAGGCCCCGTGCGCCGGTATTAGCAGGAGAACCTCAGCACTCCAGACGGGTTCTGGGGATCGGCTCGCCGCACCTCCGACACATAACTGGGAGTGCACACCAGCCCCGGTCCACCGCAGTGAGGAAGCGCGGGGGCGCACAGCTAGTGCCGCCAGGCTCGGGTGCCGAAAGCAGGCAGAGTATGCAGCAACAGGGGGAGAAAATGGCAGCAACGTTTCTGGGCCTGAGCCAGGCAGCCCGCCACAAACGCCCCCAACTCCGCCACGGAGACCCTAGGCCGCAGAACACACTCACCGGGGAGCAGCAGGTATCATCACGTCCCTCCAGCCGCACACTGTCCCAGGCAGCCCCGCCAGCAGCAAAATCTGGGTGGCCGGGATCCCGCAGGGCCGCAAGGCACAAGCCCCGCACCTGAGACAGGCAGCGCCCAGATGGCCGCGGCAGACCAAAACCGCTCAAGGGGTGCCCCAGGTGAGGGGAGGGCGGTGGACACCAGTTGTGACAGGTTAGGAGGCCATTATCTGCAGGATGATGACGGATCTTTCGCTTGGCTGGCAGAGCCCACTTAGAGTGCATCCATCCTGCAGCAGGCCAAGCCACGCCGCCCTGTCAAGACTCCTACTTACACAAATCTCATAAATACGGAAACACAGATATGGCAGTGAGCCTTCTCCTACATTGCTCCTAAAATGTGGAATGAGCTGCTGCTACATATAAAAAGCTCCTCTTCAGTCCTTGAACTCCACAAGAACTTGGTAATCTGGCTTTTCCTGCATCCCACAAAGTCCTGCGTGTGCCTACACTCACACCTGCTCAGTGCCAGGATACCCTCCAGGGTGATCGTATGCTCTACAAATTTGCATAACATAACATACCTGGGGCTCTGTGTGTCAGGACCCAAGACTCTCAACTAGCAGTAATCTCACACCACGGGTACTGGAATTCAATTCCGTGCCAAATTGGAAGCTCTTGGACGGAAAGGGTAGGATTGCGGAACTCCAAGATGATGTTAGCGGTCTAGTGTTTGGGGACTGTCACCGGCCGAGTCCAGTTGAAGTGCGCGCTAGCTGTAATCTGCGCACTTCACCTGAGAATCGACCCGGTGAGGAGACATTTTGTCGACGTCCGTAAAAGATAATAAGGCCTCAGTTATTTGCATTTAAGAAAACTTCCGTAGCAGGCTTAATAAGCTCTTGGAAGTAACTAGTTTGTTTATCCTTGAACGACCGCGTTCGTGAATGCAGTGCGTTATCGTAGTTATTGAAATAACCTTCTAGAACTCTGAGGAAGGTTTCAATTCCCCTAAAGTAAGTCCGTTTGAGCACAAGCTCAGAGAGAAATCCCCTGAACCCCTTGCATTTACCGAAGAAGAAGCGACGACACAGCGTCTCGTCGGAAGGAGTAGAACGACGAGTGAGGCAGCAGATTAAGGAGCACCTGAGGAAGAAGAGAAACGATAAGTGACATTTAAACAATTTAAAGTCTAAAGAATCTGGAGGAAAGTTATGTTGATCTAAATACTCACCTTGTGAATAGTCTAAGAAGCGGAATCTACGCCGCAAATCCTTGGCTTAATAGTTATTCAGTTGTGTTCCCTCTAGAAGACAAGAGTGTCAAGAACTAGTGAGAAAAATTTAAAAAGAAAAGACAACTACATTTACAACAAAGAACAGAGTACAAGAAAAGTAAGTCGGAGTAATTAAAAAAGAATAGATACGAATAGAGGGAAGAGTTAGCACTAGTAACCCTTTGTGTAATTGCCATTTTACAGATAATAGAAGACAGAGGAGATATAAACAGGCACCTAGGATAAAAGAACAGAAGAACAGAGAAGGAGTGAGTAAAATTAGAATAAATAGCGTAGTAGTAGAATAGCTAAGCATTAATAAAGCAAAGACGTTGATTCTGTATTACAGGAAAAGGAATTAAGAACTCTGTTACCAAACACCAAGAAAAGAAGCTTAGAAGAGAGGGCAAAACTCTTGGAAGCAAATGGTAGGTGAAGTCAGGAGAGGTGGGTAGAGTAGGAAGAGTAGGGGCTAGAGTTGAGAGTAACGATTCCTATTTCCTTTTAGGGTCCTAAACAAGTAGCAGTCTACAGGTCGGACTAACGAGAGGAACCATCCAAGAAAGTCTCTTCTCTTGTTGTTTATTATTTTATCCACTTCCCCCTTCCCCCTAAGGTAATGATTCAAAGACTTGTGTTCACGAGGTTTGGGTGATTGCCTGGAGGGATTCGGGAGCTAGCATCTCTGTTCCTGTGCAGCTACGCAAGAAGTATCCTTTGATAGTCTGACAGAGTGAAGTGCCCAAGTTACACCTTGCACCCGAACAGAGATGGCCGAAGGCATTGACCTGCAAGGGTTAGGAGTAATCCTAGATACTATTCAGAAGGATATGAGTGCAGGTAGGGATGAAAACCAAAACCTTAAGTTAGAAAGTGAATTCCAGGAAAGAAACAGCAGACTTAGTACAGAGATTTAGACAACCCTTTGGTTCAGGACAGGACGCTCAAAATCCCTTAACGGAGAGTGCAAATAGAATGACCACCCAAGTGATTAATTCCGGTTATTCCCTTAGCAGCCCCAGAGCGATTTAGCAGGGATCCTCAAAAGGCTCAAATATTCATAACCCAATGTTCATTACACCATATGTGCCGCCCTTCAATTTTTCCTGATGCGCAATCCAAGGTCGCTTATGCCTTATCATACTTGAGCGGAGACACAGCGGCTTGGTCTTTGCCGCTCATAACCAGGAATGACCCGATTCTAAGGAATTATGAGGAGTTTAAACGAGAATTCTTACGGATCTTTGACAGGAGGAGAATATCCCAAGTGGTCGACAACGAATTGCTGGATTTGAAGCAAGGGAATTGGGATCTGGTCTCGTACTTGGCACAATTTAACAAACTCGTGGTGGAAACAGACTGGCCGGAAAGCAAGCGGACTGCAGTCTTCTACCGTGGGTTGAAAGACAGTTAAAGGATGCCTTGGCTGGAATTCCTAACCGACCCACCGAAATTTCGGTATTGGTGGATCTTGTGTTGGAAATAGACTTTCGGCAGGGAGAAAGGAAAGGTGAAAAGAGAAAAGAATTCAGACCATCAGTTCCCAGATTTGATCGTGTCAGAGCTGACGGTAGTCGCGGTACTGAAGGTTCCTCGGGAATCGAACCCATGCAAATCGGAACTATACGTGGACCGTTGTCAAAGGAAGAGAAGGAGAAAAGGCGGAGTAGTAATTTGTGCCTGTACTGTGGAGCTGGGGGTCATTTTGTCAGAAATTGCCCCAAAAAACCTAAGACAAATTACAAGCCGAAGGAAAACTAATAGCACCACCTGTTGGAGGAGTTAAACAGGTGGGTGCGATCTTAGAAAAAACTCCCGATGAACATAGAGTGGCCAACACTCTACAATCCACGGCTCCACACTTAAGTTTATCAATGGAAATCAGGATCAGAGACTCAACCTTGACTGGAGTTTCGGTAATGATAGACTCCGGAGCCACAGGAAAATTTTGTGATCTGAAATTTGCACGAAAGGTGGAAATACAAGCAATTATGAAGAACAAAAGTGAACCCGTGAGAGCAGTGAACGTAACCAACCTATCTTCAGGTCCAATAGTGAGCCATACAGAAGTCATCCAACTTATTTCAAACAATGGTCACGAGGAAAGAATCCAGTTTAACCTAATTGACGCTCCCCAGTTTGAGTTAATTCTTGGTATACCTTGGCTCACCGAGCATAATCCGAAAATCGATTGGAGTAACAGAACCATAAAGATGGATTCCAAGTATTGTATAGAAAACTGTTTGGAAGTAAGGAAAAGATGCAAGAAGTCAACCTGGCTCACTCGTTGTGCTACAACGGAGGATCAATATGTGTAATAAATGCACCAAAACTACCAGAAGAATAGGCAGAGTTTCAGGATGTGTTCAACGAGGTGGAAGCGGAGCAATTACCCACACACAGAGTCTATGACTGTAAAATCGAGATCGAACCTGGCTCAAATCTACCTTGCAGTCGAGTGTATGCACTAACTGAAAAGGAACATAGTCACTTGAAAGAGTATTTGGACAAATACCTTGCAAATGGGTTCATCCGGCCATCACAATCCCCTGTATCGTCGCCCTTATTTTTTGTGCCAAAGAAGGAGGGAGATCTGCGGCCCTGTATAGACTACAGAGCGATCAATCGAATTACCAAGAAGAACAGGTACCCTCTGCCACTTATATCCGAGTTAGTAGACCAAGTAAAAGGAGGCACAGATAAATGCAAAACTTGATTTAAGGGGAGCATACCATCTGGTCAGAATGCGAGAAGGCGACGAATGGAAGACGGTCTTCAGAACGCGATTTGGACTGTTTGAGTATCAAGTTATGCCTTACGGCCTTTGCAATGCCCCTGCAGCCTTTCAACATTTCATTAATGACGTATTAAAGGAATATATAGATCAATGTACCATTGTATACATTGATGATATCCTTATTTATTCGGCAGACAAGAAAAGGCATCAGGATCAAGTCCGTGGAGTTTTACAGAAATTAAGAGATAACAGGCTGGAAAAGTGCGCATTCAACTTTACCCAGGTGGAATTTTTGGGCTTTGTCATCTCCCCAACTGGCATACTGATGGATCAGCGGAAAATTGAGGCAGTGTTGAATTGGAAATCACCAGTGAGCGTTAAAGAAGTTCAGAGCTTCATTGGTTTCGCGAACTTTTACCGAAGATTTATCAGTGAGTTCTCCCACAAAATTCTACCACTCACGAAACTGCTTAAGAAGGGAATTCAGTTTGAATGGACTGAAGAAGCGGAGAAGGCTTTCAATCTGTTGAAGCAAGATTTCACATCGGCTCCAATCCTTCAACATGCGGACCCAACCGAGCCCTTTTATGTTGAAACTGATGCTTCTGACCAAGCAGTTGGTGGAGTCCTATCCCAACGAAACAAGGTAACTGGGCAACTACATCCTGTAGCTTACCGATCTAGAAAGTGTCTCCAGCAGAACGTAACTATACAATCACAGAGAAGGAACTATTGGCGATAAAAGACGCCTTTAAGGAATGGAGGCACCATCTCATGGGAGCCCAGCACCAGGTGACAGTCTTTACGGACCATCGGAACTTAACATTTCTAAAAACGGCAAGAACATTGACTCCAAGACAGTTGCGGTGGTCACTGTATTTCTCTGATTATGATTTTGTAATTACCTATCGACCAGGAACACAGAATGGAAAGGCGGACGCCTTGTCTAGAATTGATACAGAAAATCAAAAGACGCCCTTAGAAAATCAATATATCATTCCAAAGGAGAAGATAATAGGTGTTATGACTTCGGTTAGTTTGGAAACCAGCATTTCAGAAGTTATGAGTCCTGAAGCCATGCAAGAGTGGGCTGAGGAAAAAGAGGGTAGGAAAGTTATTCATCAACTTCCATATTTTCAAGACCACCTGTACATTCCCACTAAGGAGTTAGAACAACAAGTTATGCAAGAATGTCACGATGCAAAATTAGCAGGGCATAAGGGTGAAGCGAAGACGAAGGAATTGATAAAACGTCACTACTGGGGGCCGAGTATGGCCAAGGACATTGAGGAATACGTTAAGACTTGCGAGATTTGCGCTCAGGGAAAATCCGAACGGCAGGCCCCAAAGGGGTTGTTGCAACCCTTGCCTACACCACCTTATCCTTGGCACACAATCACCTTAGATCTCATCGTAGATTTACCACTTAGTCAGGGCCATGATACCATATTAGTGGTGGTGGATTATTTTTCAAAGATGGCGCATTCTACAGCATTACGAGGGCTTCCTTCAGCTAAGCAGTTAGCCACACACTTCAGTACAGAAATAGTAAAGATCCATGGTATTCCCAAGGTTGTGGTTTCCGATAGAGAACCACAGTTCATTTCACGCTTTTGGAAATCTTTTATGGAAAGCTTAGGAACCGAATGGAGATTTTCTACCAGTTACCATTCAGAAACCGATGGTCAGACAGAAAGGGTGAACCAAGAACTTGAACAATATTTAAGGTTGTTCCTTTTGAAGCAGGATGGAAACTGGTCAGAGTACTTATGGGCAGCAGAGTTTGCTTATAATAATGCTAAGAATGTGTCCACGGGTTTCTCTCCCTTCTACATGAATTATGGAAGACATCCAAATTCCAACCCCAGACAAATAGACATCTCGGTCTCAGCTGTTAAGGATGTAGTGTCTCATCTAGCGCAGATTCATCAGAAAGCAACAGAGAGTCTGAAGGTAGCTAAGGAAAAATACAAGCACTATGCAGATAAGAAAAGGCGAGAAGGTCCCATTTTAGAAGAAGGGGATAATGTCTGGTTAAGCACTAAGAATCTAAGATTGAAAGGGAATAGGAAGTTTCAGCCCAGATTCATTGGTCCTTACCCAGTAAAAGAAAAGATTAATCAGGTGACTTATTGGCTCATCTTGCCACCAAAGCTAAATATTCGCCCAGTTTTCCATATTCCTTTGCTAAAAAAGGCTCCAAAGGACTTGCGAAAGACACTACCCCCAAGGCCTCTTACCCTAGAAACTGGAACTGAGTATGAAGTTAAGAAAATACTAGACTCAAAAAACTTCAAAGGACAATTATTCTATTTGATAGACTGGAAGGGTTGTGATCCGGAAGAACGGTCTTGGGAGCGAGAAGAGGACGTTCATGCTCCGAGATTGATTAAATCCTTTCATCAATGATACCCTTCAAAACCAAGACGGAGAGAATCTACCTTGTTGGGGGGTACTGTCAGGACCCAAGACTCTCAACTAGCAGTAATCTCACACCACAGGTACTGGAATTCAATTCCGTACCAAATTGGAAGCTCCTGGATAGAAAGGGTACGATTGCGGAACTCCAAGATGGAGTTGATGTTAGCGGTCTAGTGTTTGGGGACTGTCACCGGCCGAGTCCAGTTGAAGCGCGCGCTAACTATAATCTGTGCACTTCACCTGAGAATCGACCCGGTGAGGAGACATTTTGTCGACGTCCGTAAAAGATAATAAGGCCTTAGTTATTTGCATTTAAGAAAACTTCCGTAGCAGGCTTAATAAGCTCTTGGAAGAAACTAGTTTGTTTATCCTTGAACGACCCTGTTCGTGAATGCGGTGCGTTATCGTAGTTATTGAAATAACCTTCTAGAACTCTGAGGAAGGTTTCAATTCCCCTTAAAGTAAACGTTTTGCTACTAGAATAGTGGTAATTATACTAGGTTGACGGCGCCACAGGGAGATGTGCACTTTTCTTGTATACAAGTAAGTGGATTCCAATTTTCTCACGGTGCTACAAGGAGAAGAGAACCACTTTCCCTCTTCTAGTTAGGCGATGCCACAAAATGTTTGTTACTCCTTAGCACACGTTTTGGTATTATATGATATTGTTACATACAAGTGTTTCCACAATACAGTTCATACACCAGCAAAATAAAATGTCTTAATCCTTTTGTTCAGGGTTTGTCGCTGTTTATTGAAGGAGACGTCACAGCCAACACGTGTTTCGTCGTACTGGGGAATGTAACCCCCGACTTTTTCAAGGCTATTCTCCGTTGCTGTTTCACGTTGTTAGTTGAGGTGATACTTCCAACCCTCAAGGGGTTCTGGTGTGGATATCGTGGGTGCTATTCAAGCTTTGATGATGTGATGACCAAAATAATGGTTCACTATCTTTTCGTTGTGTTCTTACGGGAGTAAATCCGTCCCGTCTGCCTCACGTAAGGTGCAGCTTACGTGAGGCAGACGGGACGGGCACCCACGATATCCACACCAGAACCCCTTGAGGGTTGGAAGTATCACCTCAACTAACAACGTGAAACAGCAACGGAGAATAGCCTTGAAAAAGTCGGGGGTTAACTTCCCCAGTACGACGAAACACGTGTTGGCTGTGACGTCTCCTTCAATAAACAGCGACAAACCCTGAACAAAAGGATTAAGACATTCCCCTTAAAGTAAGTCCGTTTGAGTACAAGCTCAGAGAGAAATCCCCTGAACACCTTGCATTTACCGAAGAAGAAGCGACGACAAAGTGTCTCGTCGGAAGGAGTAGAACGACGAGTGAGGCAGCAGATTAAGGAGCACCTGAGGAAGAAGAGAAACGATAAGTGACATTTAAACAATTTAAAGTCTAAAGAATCTGGAGGAAAGTTATATTGATCTAAATACTCACCTTGTGAATAGTCTAAGAAGCGGAATCTACGCCGCAAATCCTTGGCTTAATAGTTATTCAGTTGTGTTCCCTCTAGAAGACAAGAGTGTCAAGAACTAGTGAGAAACACTTAAAAAGAAAAGACAACGACATTTACAAGAAAGAACAGAGTAGAAGAAAAGTAAGTCAGAGTAATTAAAATAGAATAGATAGGAATAGAGGGAAGAGTTAGCACTAGTAACCCTTTGTGTAATTGCCATTTTACAGATAATAGAAGACAGAGGATATATAAACAGGCACCTAGGATAAAAGAACAGAAGAACAGAGAAGGAGTGAGTAAAATTAGAATAAATAGCGTAGTAGTAGAATAGCTAAGCATTAATAAAGCAAAGACGTTGATTCTGTATTACAGGAAAAGGAATTAGGAACTCTGTTACCAAACGCCAAGAAAAGAAGCTTAGAAGAGAGGACAAAACTCTTGGAAGCAAATGGTAGGTGAAGTCAGGAGAGGTGGGTAGAGTAGGAAGAGTAGGGGCTAGAGTTGAGAGTAACGATTCTTATTTCCTTTTAGGGTCCTAAACAAGTAGCGGTCTGCAGGTCGGACTAACGAGAGGAACCATCCAAGAAAGTCTCTTCTCTTGTTGTTTATTATTTTATCCACTTCCCCCTTCCCCCTAAGGTAATGATTCAAAGACTTGTGTTCACGAGCTTTGGGTGATTGCCTGGAGGGATTCGGGAGCTAGCATCTCTGTTCCTGTGCAGCTACGCAAGAAGTATCCTTTGATAGTCTGACACTGTGCAAGTGTAGCAGAAATCAGATCCATGAAGAGGAGGAAGTTGATTGATATCCTATCAAGGATTCTTTGTGACAAATCCTATTCTCACCATTAGGAAATTACTAGGTCACCTACCATTTAGAATAAGGTCCAATCGGAAAATAGCATACAAATATCCTTAGAGTTTTCTCCACTCCATATGCAAGGTTAGTATGCCTTTGTTCCTTGAAACCAAAAGGAATATCACAGAGGGGACCAAGCTTTCTTGGCAATATGACAATATTTGCCTTTAGATACAAAACAATAATTGAAAAGGTGCATCAAATAATCATCATTCGGTAAACAATGCAAATTGACAGAAGCAGTCCATTCAGCCCAGCTGGACTGAATGGACTGCGTCTGTCAATTTGCGTTTTTTGAATAAAATTAGATTCTAAGAAACCCACAAGACGCCTGAATAACCACTGTATACCAAATGATGATTATTTGACTTATAGCTGGAGAAGAATATATTCATCTGTGATTTTTGAATGGAAAATCTTTTATATAATTTGACGCTCCTCTTCAATTATTGTTTTGACCTTGTGTTTGGGTGGCTCCTTTGAAGTGGGGTTGCAAAAGTAGAGCGTTGGATGAAACAGAACCCTAACTAATCACACGCCAATGTGCCATTTCAAGCCTACATTGCCAGTGTGCTGTTTTATAGTATATTTGCCAATAGACCCTGCCCTAGAACCCGAAAATGTCTTATTTTAGGACCTTACTTTCTGCTGCTGTTTTTGCTACCTGGTGTGTCTGATTTATTCCCTGCTCCTGCTCCTACACATACCACAACATTATTCAGAAACAGACAGTAACAGGTGGAATTGCTTCCCTCATGTACAGTAGAATATACATTACATTCAATAACTACAATTGAAGACATATAGTAAACCATAAGTTGATTTCATATCTGTTTTTTCATGATTACAAGACGAAAAGAAAAGTTCCATTGGATCTCTTCACTTGGCTACGGGGAATATTTACACAGACCTGGAATAACTGGGTGCTCTTCTGTGTACTTGTTAATGTCAATGTTAATGTTAATGTTGCTTTTAAAGCGCAATCAATCATCCTGGATAGGATATCACTGCGCTATGATTTCTGTGGTAAGCAGTGGGTTAATACTTTAGTTATATAGAGTTAATCGGGTTTATGAAAAAGAATGGTTTTCAGTTTTTTTCTGAAAGTCAGGTGGCAGTCCGTGAGTCTGAGATTCTTGGGCAGGTCATTCCATCTGGTTGCTGCCATGTAGGAGAAGGCACGTCCTCCCATCCTGGCTCTTTTCACTCGGGTTGTTGTTGCTCTTGCTGCTGATTGAGAGCGGAGGTTCCTAGTGGGTGCATAGAACTTGATCTTATTTTTTAAGATATGGGGGCCGATGTTATACAATGCTCTATGTGTTATGCACATCATTTTGAATGTAGCTCTTTGTCTCACTGGGAGCCAATGGAGCTCTCTTAGGCAGCTCTTGGCTGGGTCATATTTTCTTCTATTGCAGATTGTCTTTGCCGCTGCATTCTGTACTAGTTGAAGTTTTGTAAAGAGGTAGTCTGCCATACCCACAAACAAGGAGTTTCCGTAGTCCAGCCTGCTCATCAGCAGTGACTGGACTAGAATCTTTCTACATTCAGTGGGGATCCAAGGAAAGACTCTTTTGAGCATTTTCAGTAGTGCGAAACCTTTCCCGCAAATTATTGATACATGATTTTTCATAGGAAAATCTCGCCAGCCCCATCGCTGTGACCGTCCTAACTCTGGCAGTAGCGGTCGCTCCCCTGGCCAGCTGGTATCGTAGCGCTTAGCTGCTTTGCTGCTCTCTGCCATTTACCTCGATCAGCGCTCTGTGCCTCATTCTAAGCGTAGCGCTTGTTGCTTATTTAGCGCACATTACAATCCGTGCCTGAATCATTGTTGTTTGCTCGTGCTGGCATATTATATATGTACCTGAATCACTGTTGTTTGCTCGTGCTGGCATATTACTGTAGCGCTTTTGTAAGAAGTCCGCTTTGAATGTTGTGAAGATCCTTGCCTGCTTGCACATACATACTCGCCCCGTTTTCACGTTTGTTTTTGCTGCCATTTTGTGACTGTGCCTCCCGGCCCGTAGCTCCGCCCTGCTCCCGCCTCCCAGCTGACCCTCCCTCCCACTGATAGCAAAGGAAGATCTCGCCAGCCCCATCGCTGTGACCGTCCTAACTCTGGCAGTAGCGGTCGCTCCCCTGGCCAGCTGTTATCGTAGCACTTAGCTGCTTTGCTGATCTCTGCCATTTACCTCAATCAGCGCTCTGTGCCTCATTCTAAGCGTAGCGCTTGTTGCTTATTTAGCGCGCATTACAATCCGTGCCTGAATCATTGTTGTTTGCTCGTGCTGGCATATTATATATGTGCCTGAATCACTGTTGTTTGCTCGTGCTGGCATATTACTGTAGCGCTTTTGTAAGAAGTCCGCTTTGAATGTTGTGAAGATCCTTGCCTGCTTGCACATACATACTCGCCCCGTTTTCACGGTTGTTTTTGCTGCCATTTTGTGACTGTGCCTCCCGGCCCGTAGCTCTGCCCTGCTCCCGCCTCCCAGCTGACCCTCCCTCCCACTGATAGCAAAGGAAGATCTCGCCAGCCCCATCGCTGTGACCGTCCTGACTCTGGCAGTACCGGTCGCTCCCCTGGCCAGCTGGTATCGTAGTGCTTAGCTGCTTTGCTGCTCTCTGCCATTTACCTCGATCAGCGCTCTGTGCCTCATTCTAAGCGTAGCGCCCGTTGCTTATTTAGCGCGTATTACAATCCTTGCCTGAATCATTGTTGTTTGCTCGTGCTGGCATATTATATATGTGCCTGAATCACTGTTGTTTGCTCGTGCTGGCATATTACTGTAGCGCTTTTGTAAGAAGTCCGCTTTGAATGTTGTGAAGATCCTTGCCTGCTTGCACATACATACTCGCCCCGTTTTCACGTTTGTTTTGCTGCCAATTTGTGACTGTGCCTCCCGGCCCGTAGCTCTGCCCCGCTCCCGCCTCCCAGCTGACCCTCCCTCCCACTGATAGCAAAGGAAGATCTCGCCAGCCCCATCGCTGTGACCGTCCTGACTCTGGCAGTAGCAGTCGCTCCCCTGGCCAGCTGGTATCGTAGCGCTTAGCTGCTTTGCTGCTCTCTGCCATTTACCTCGATCAGCGCTCTGTGCCTCATTCTAAGCGTAGCGCTTGTTGCTTATTTAGCGCGCATTACAATCCGTGCCTGAATCATTGTTGTTTGCTCGTGCTGGCATATTATATATGTGCCTGAATCACTGTTGTTTGCTCGTGCTGGCATATTACTGTAGCGCTTTTGTAAGAAGTCCGCTTTGAATGTTGTGAAGATCCTTGCGTGCTTGCACATACATACTCGCCCCGTTTTCACGTTTGTTTTTGCTGCCATTTTGTGACTGTGCCTCCCGGCCCGTAGCTCCGCCCCGCTCCCGCCTCCCAGCTGACCCTCCCTCCCACTGATAGCAAAGGAAGATCTCGCCAGCCCCATCGCTGTGACCGTCCTGACTCTGGCAGTAGCGGTCGCTCCCCTGGCCAGCTGGTATCGTAGCGCTTAGCTGCTTTGCTGCTCTCTGCCATTTACCTCGATCAGCGCTCTGTACCTCATTCTAAGCGTAGCGCTTGTTGCTTATTTAGCGCGCATTACAATCCGTGCCTGAATCATTGTTGTTTGCTCGTGCTGGCATATTATATATGTGCCTGAATCACTGTTGTTTGCTCGTGCTGGCATATTACTGTAGCGCTTTTGTAAGAAGTCCGCTTTGAATGTTGTGAAGATCCTTGCCTGCTTGCACATACATACTCGCCCCGTTTTCACGTTTGTTTTTGCTGCCATTTTGTGACTGTGCCTCCTGGCCCGTAGCTCCGCCCCGCTCCCGCCTCCCAGCTGACCCTCCCTCCCACTGATAGCAAAGGAAGATCTCGCAAGCCCCATCGCTGTGACCGTCCTGACTCTGGCAGTAGCGGTTGCTCCCCTGGCCAGCTGGTATCGTAGCGCTTAGCTGCTTTGCTGCTCTCTGCCATTTACCTCGATCGGCGCTCTGTGCCTCATTCTAAGCGTAGCGCTTGTTGCTTATTTAGCGCGCATTACAATCCGTGCCTGTATCATTGTTGTTTGCTCGTGCTGGCATATTATATATGTGCCTGAATCACTGTTGTTTGCTCGTGCTGGCATATTACTGTAGCGCTTTTGTAAGTAGTCCACTTTGAATGTTGTGAAGATCCTTGCCTGCTTGCACATACATACTCGCCCCGTTTTCACGTTTGTTTTTGCTGCCATTTTGTGACTGTGCCTCCCGGCCCGTAGCTCCGCCCCGCTCCCGCCTCCCAGCTGACCCTCCCTCCCACTGATAGCAAAGGAAGATCTCGCCAGCCCCATCGCTGTGACCGTCCTGACTCTGGCAGTAGCGGTCGCTCCCCTGGCCAGCTGGTATCATAGCGCTTAGCTGCTTTGCTGCTCTCTGCCATTTACCTCGATCAGCGCTCCGTGCCTCATTCTAAGCGTAGCGCTTGTTGCTTATTTAGCGCGCATTACAATCCGTGCCTGAATCATTGTTGTTTGCTCGTGCTGGCATATTATATATGTGCCTGAAACACTGTTGTTTGCTCGTGCTGGCATATTACTGTAGCGCTTTTGTAAGAAGTCCGCTTTGAATGTTGTGAAGATCCTTGCCTGCTTGCACATACATACTCGCCCCGTTTTCACGTTTGTTTTTGCTGCCATTTTGTGACTGTGCCTCCCGGCCCGTAGCTCCGCCCCGCTCCGCTCCCGCCTCCCAGCTGACCCTCCCTCGCCCCTCGCCTTCCACTATCCACATATGACTGATGCCCATACGCGCAGCGGTCACGCGCAGCGGTCGCGCCGAAGGTGCGCCCGTCTACGCCCGTCTACGCCCGTCCGCGCCTGGACCGCGCCCAGCGCCAGATCCCCTGGCCCCGGCCACCCGCACTCCTCCCGCTTAACGTATAACACCGCCACCCTCCTAGCCCTTAACCCTGGACGCACAGCAAAAAGCTACGAAGCTGCCCCAGGACGTACCCACGGTCCCTTCGCCTGCCACTGCTGCAAGTTTACCAGCATCAAGACCCACACCAAATCCAAGAACCACGAACACAGCTCCGACTCTAACCACCTGAAGTGCATCCTGCTGAACACCTGCTCGGTCCACAGACACGCCACTGAACTTTGGGACCTACTCGATACTGCATCGCCGGACGTCGCCTTCCTTACAGAAACCTGGATGAACACCTCATCAGCACCAGACATCGCCATAGCCATCCCAGACGCTTACAAGATCATCCGAAAAGACAGCGCCAACCAAACAGGAGGAGGCATCGCCATCATCCATAAGAACACCATCAGAATCACGACTAGCTTCGACGTCAACCCTGCAACCGCCGAACACCTCCACTTCCAGATCCACACCAACCCCAGGACCACACTTAGAGGCACCCTCATCTACAGGCCTCCAGGAACCCGTAAACATTTCAGCGAAGACATCACTGACTTCATCAGCCCATATACCCTCGCCTCCGAGAACTACATTCTACTAGGAGACCTCAACTTCCACCTGGAAAAGAAAAACGACTGCAACACCAACACCCTTCTGGACAACCTGGCCAATCTCGGACTCAAACAACTTGTTGACACCCCCACACATGTAGCCGGACACACGCTCGACCCAATCTTCACCTCCAGCAAACACATCTCCTTCGATAGCACCACAACTCTCCATTGGACGGACCATAGTTGTGTTCACTTCAGCTACAAAACTACCTCAACCCACAACCCCCCACAACCTATTCCTCGAAGAAACTGGAACAAAATCACCACCGACCAACTCCTCACATCGCTCAACCAAAACCCTCCCACCCTCTCATCGGACCCAAACCAAGCTGCCACCAAACTCAAACAATGGATCACTCACAGCGTTGAAGAATTAGCACCCTTGAAAAACCACCAAACCAAACAGGGTAGCAAAAAGGCCCCCTGGTTCAACGACGACCTTAAGAAATCCAAGAAACTATGCCGTACTCTCGAGAAAACTTGGAGAAAAAACCCAACCACTGACAACATGACCACCTTCAAGACAGCCTCCCGTAAACACCACCAATTGATCCGATCCACCAAAAAATCAGCATTCAAGGATCGACTCGACAACAACGCCCATAACAGCAAGGAATTATTCAACATCGTCAAAGAATTCACCAACCCCACCGCAGCCTCAAACGACATTACTCCCTCCCAAGACCTCTGCGATTCGTTATCCTCCTTCTTCTACAACAAAATCGCCGACATTCATAACAGCTTCGAGAACATTTCCAAAGAACAATCCTCTCCACCCACCTCCGAACCTAAACCGCCCTCTAACAACCTCAGCGCCTGGAACCCAACCACCACTGCAGACACCATCCGCCTAATGAACTCCATCCATTCTGGCTCACCAACCAACCCCTGTCCCCACCACATCTTCAACAAAGCAGACTCCATCATCGCACCCCATCTCCGAGATGTCATCAACTGCTCCTTCAGCTCCGCTACCTTCCCAGAAAGCTGGAAACACGCCGAACTCAGCGCCCTCCTGAAGAAACCCACAGCAGACCCCTCTGAGCTCAAAAACTACCGCCCCATATCCCTCCTCCCATTCCCTGCCAAAGTCATTGAGAAAGCCGTCAATAGCCAGCTCGCCGCCTTCCTTGAATCCAACAACTCCCTCGACCCCTCACAGTCCGGCTTTCGAGCCAAACACAGCACCGAAACCGCCCTCATTGCAGCGACAGACGACATCCGAACACTACTGGACAACGGAGAAACAGTGGCCCTCATCCTACTCGACCTTTCCGCCACCTTCGACACAGTCTGTCACAGCACCCTCATACAACGCCTCAGCAACATAGGCATACATGGAAAAGCCTTGGACTGGATCATCTCATTCTTCTCCGGGAGAACCCATAGAGTTCGACTTCCCCCATTCAAATCAGAGGCCACCGAAGTCATCTGCGGAGTACCACAAGGATCATCACTCAGTCCCACCCTCTTCAACGTTTACATGAGTCCACTCGCATCCATCACACGTCAACACAACCTTAACATCATCTCCTACGCTGACGACACCCAGCTGATCCTTTCCCTCACCAAAGACCCTAACACCGCCAAAACCAATCTTCTCGAAGGCATGAAAGAAGTAGCCGAATGGATGAAAAACAGCCGCCTAAAACTTAACTCAGACAAAATGGAGGTCCTCATCCTAGGATCATCCCCCTCTGCCTGGGACGACTCATGGTGGCCTTCGGCTCTGGGCACTGCTCCCAAACCCACAGACCACGCATGTAACCTTGGCTTCATCCTAGACTCCTCACTCTCGATGACCAGACAAGTCAACGCCGTCTCATCCTCCTGCTTCAACGCACTTCGTATGCTCAAAAAAATCTTTCGCTGGATCCCCCCCGAGACAAGAAAGACTGTCACCCACGCACTGGTCACTAGTCGACTGGACTATGGAAACACCCTCTATGCCGGAATCACAGCCAAATTACAGAAAAAACTCCAACGCATTCAAAACGCTTCAGCGAGACTCATTTTGGACATCCCTCGCCAAGATCACATTACCGGTCACCTGAAAGACCTCCACTGGCTTCCCGTAAACAAGAGAATAACATTCCGTCTCCTCACCCACGCACACAAGGCCCTCTACAAACTAGGACCCGAATGCCTCAACACTCGACTGTCCTTCTAGACTCCCGCCCGCCAACTAAGATCCTCCAATCAAGCCCTCGCCACAGTTCCGCGCATCCAAAGATCCACCATGGGAGGAAGATCCTTCTCCTACTTGGCGGCCAAGACCTGGAACTCACTCCCCACTCACCTCCGCCTTACACAGAACCACATCTCCTTCAGAAAAGAACTTAAAACCTGGCTATTTGATAAATAATGAACCCCCTCCCCAAGCGCCTTGAGACCCTCTGGGTGAGTAGTGCGCTATATAAGTTCCTGAAGTTGAACTTGAACTTGAACTAGACAGGGTGTTATCAATAATGACTCCAAGGTTCCTTGCTATCAATGTTGGATTGGGGGGGTTCCCAGGGCAGTGGGCCACCAGCTGTTGTCCCATAACTGTGTATGTCCACCGAACAGCAGTATTTCTGACTTATCTGCGTTAAGCTTTAGACAGTGGCTATGCATCCAACCAGATAGTTCGGTGAGGCAATTTAACAACCTGTCCTTCGGGTTATTTTCCCCGTCTAGGGTTACCATTAGTTGGGTATCATCTGCATATGAACAGATATCGATACCCCACTTCCTTCCTATCTCTGCCAGGGAAGATACAAACACGTTGAATAAGGTTGGGCTCAATGAGGCCCCCTATGGGACCCCATATTTGATGTTCCGGAGGGGAGACGAATAGTTTCCCATGCGCACCGATTGAGTTCTGTCTGACAAAAATGATTTCAGCCAGCCTAGTGCTTTTGCATGGATTCCTTTTGCTGCGAGGGTTCCTAATAGCAGGTTGTGTGGTACGGTGTCGAACGCCGCCGAGAGGTCTAATAATATCAGGGCGACTGTTTTCCCCCGATGTACCTGTGCTCTGATGCTATCCAATACGGCCAGGAGTGTTGTCTCTGTGCTATTATTGGCCCTGAAACCCGTCTGAGAGACGTCCAATAAGTTGTTTGTTTCAAGGAAATTAGAAAGCTGCCTATTAACCAATTTTTCCAGGACTTTCGATAGATAAGGTAGTTGTGATATGGGTCGATAATTGGCGGGGTTATTGATGTCTACACCTGCTTTTATTATCAGTGGGGTGACTATCGCATTTTTCCAGATTGTTGGGAATTCCGCAGTTTTTAGTGAATGGTTGAGTACTTGTGTTACTGCTGGACAAATTATTGGAGTTAATTGCGAGAAAATATGATGCGGGCATGGATCCCATGGGGAGCCGGATTTGACTTCTAACATGACTCTACCCACTTCTTCTTCTGAGAAAGGTCCAAAACTGGAACAGCCAGGCAGCGAGGTGGGTAACACATAGTGCTCTATGTGCTCTATGTGTTCCAGTTCTTTGTTGGAAAACGAGGTGTAAATTTTGTCTATTTTGTCACAAAAAAAGTCACTTATTTTATCACAACCTTCTTGTGATGGAATCAGATTTAATGAGAGACTTGTGGGACAGCAAAGTTCTTTGACTATTTTAAACAGTTCTTTGGATGAGTCTTTTTTTTCTGTTATTCTGCCTGTGAAGTATTCTTTTTTTGCTTTCCTAATGGCTTTATTGTAGGTTATGAGTTATTTTTTATATATGAGTCGGGCATCTTGGGTTTTGGTAAGTCTCCAATTATGTTCAAGAGTTGTACATTTTCTCTTTAGTGTCTTTAATTCTGGCCCGTACCATTTTTATGACATAGTACGTCTGGGTTTATGATTAGAGCATAGCACTGAGCAGTGTTCTAGTGCATTCATGATGTTGTTCTGTAATTGGTCTATTTCATCGTCAATGGGAGTTCCTACAGTATTTGTGTGGATGAAATGCTGTTGGAATGTCTCTACTGAGAACTTCTTCCAGCTCCTAGTTTTTGCCGCCTCCAGAGCTGGTGGTCTGGTGTTTTTGACGGACAGATTGATGGAGAACTCGATCATATAATGATCTGTCCATGTCAGAGGTTTTATCTCTTTAATGAGAATGGGTCCTATATTGGAAAACATGAGGTCTAGCATGTGTCCTGCCCTGTGTGTTGGTTGTTCAATTTTTGTAGTCAGTTGTAATATTTCCATATCCTCTGCTAGATTTTTAGCCAGGGGATTATTGCTATTGTCGTAGTGTATATTAAAGTCCCCTAGTAGCAGGATATTTTTGTTGTTAAGACACACCGGCATGATTTGTGCAAGGAGCTAGGTGCTGAAGTCTAACGTGCTCCCTGGTGGGTTATAGATGATCACACCGCCAAATAATATGTTGGTGTTTATGGACACTGAAAATGCCATTGCTTCATGGTGATCAACCTGTGTGATGGCTTCCTGTCTACAGGTGATAGAGTCTCTGAATAGTATGGCTACCCCTCCTCCTCTCTTTTTTACTCTATTCAGGTTGAGTATTTTGTACTCCGCTGGGAGGGCTGTTGCGATATCAGGGGTACTATGGTTGTCGAGCCAGGTCTCGGTAATAAAGGCTAAGTCGGGTTTCTTTTCATTCAGGGTATCCCATATCTCGATCGCGTGTTTTGGGAGGGATCTTGCATTAACATAGACGCAATTAAGGGCAAGGTTTGAGGTGTTTATTGGGGCGGGGCAATACCAGGGATAACTATCCCATCTGCAGTTCTGACAGCAGAAGGGGCCCATGGTGTTTAAGGGTCCTGCTTGTGCACATAACGCTAAGCTTCTTACCGGTGTGGTATTGAATTTTTTCAGCTCACTGCTGGAATATGTGATGGGGATGGAGGTCCTTGGCCCAATGGGTGTCTCGCTAGGCAGTTGGGCAGGGGTTGAGGCCCCTGGTCCCGGCCCGTCGCCGGGTTCATTTCTAACCCACAGAGAAAGCGGCTCCTGTTTCCGACCTACTCAGACTGGGAAACAACCTTTACAACGCAACTTTTACAACGCACTACCATTACTACAAAACTTTTACAACGCAACATCCATTACATCGCATGCCATTACAACGCAACCATTACAGCGCATTACACTACAACGCATACCATTACAACGCATGTCATTACAACGCATACCATTACAACGCATACCATTACAATGCATACCATTACCATCCAACACTTACCCCACTGTTGCACCCCCTGGAGTTAGAATAGTAATTTTTACCCCTACACTTTCCAACACTTACCCTACTGTTGCACCCCCTGGAGTAAGAATAGTAATTTTTACCCCTACACTATCCAATACTTACCATACATGCAATGTAATGTTATGCGTTGTAATGGTATGCATTGTAAAGTTAGTATGCGTTGTAATGGAATGTGTTGTAAAGGTAGTTTTTAAAATTTTTTTGTAATTTCATGCGTTGTAATGGAATGCATTGTAATGGATGTTGCGTTGTAAAAAATGCGTTTTAAAGGTATACGTTGTAAACGTCATACAACCCTCGGAGTAGTCAGAAAGTGTCAGTGTGAGGGCTGATGAGGGACAGGACAGTGGAGTGAGGGGGATGGCAATGCAAGGCAGAGTTATGCCTGTCCAGAGGGGAGCATTGACTACTCCATTGTATGGCTATAGGGGTAGGGTTGTTAAAAATAGCAATATGTATGTACATAAGCGGCGTTCATTTGTGTTCACAGTACCCCTTGGTGTAGACAGAATGGATATCGCTAAAACTCTGACTGTGTTGTCCCACTAGCATAGACACACGTACACGACAGCCATTTTAGGTACCATGGTCTCCCTGTTCACGATCGCTCATCAGCGCACTTCCCTGACCCTGCAAGCATTCCCCCATGCACCCTGACTGCCCCCGCTCTCTCATGCGCGAGTCATGAGCCCTCCCCTCCCGCATGACTCTGTCCCTAAGAATCGCACCCCGCGCCTGACCAACACCTCCTGTCCCTCCATGAATACCCCTCCTTTGATGACCTCTTCCTCTGAGCCTGAATGTCTGCACAGACCGCTGGTCATCCCTTAGCCCGAGGATACAGTTTATTGCCCACCACTGTATGCACTCGTCTCTCTTGAAAGAAGCCACTATTGATCACGACCGCCCCACCCCCTGAGATTCGATCAGGCACACACATTCCAATGGAATCAGCAGAACACTCAGCCGCATGACAGCCCCCTCCTATTGCATGGAGGATAAGGGCCCTACTGTAGCCACGTGTTGGAATACCTCCATACTATACAAAGTGTTGATTGTAATAAAGGATGCCTGTGTGCCACCAACCTGTGTATAAAAGACGAAGCCTCAGAGAAACTTGTTAGAGCACCTCCCGAAGACACTATGCGAGTGTCCCAAATGACATGCTCTCCTTGCGAGTAATAAACCCTGTTCTTGTTTTCCTACTTCCAGTGCCCGTCTCTTTATTTGATAATTATTCAAGATGAGAATGAAGAGTCGCCCTGCACCAGCAGCCTGGGCATCGGGTGCGATATGGGCTGACTTTTCTACAATTGGCGCCCAACGTGGGGCCCATCAGCGACATAGGGTCCGGTAAGAGAGGTCCAGACGATGGGGTGAACATCTAAATGATTGGAGTATACCTGCCTTGAGAGGGCCCTCGTCCGGCTGCCGATTGAATGAACTTCACCGATTCCGAACGGACCTCTCTCAAGTGACCTATTGTCCTGACTGGAATCCCACAGGAATGCTGCGGTAAAAACATGGAGAAAGAGAACAATCGGGCGCTGGAAAAGGGAAGGCGAAGAACTGCCCACATGGTCCGGTCCGGGTAAGGTCGTGACACACGACAAATTGCGAAATTGATTGATTGATTGATTGATTGTTTGAAAATACTAGTATTTCCTATTGATTGCTTCTGGGAGATTCTCTATTTGCAAACAAACACAGAATCGCCATACTCTGTTTAGTCTTTGCAGATAGTGAAGGGTAGGCAACGCAAAACTTTAACACGTTGTGCCTATTTTTTTCTCCCCATTGATTGATTGATTGAATCGAACATTGAATTGTTCGAAGTTGGTTCTCTTAGGAATCTTCTCTGCCTGCAAACGGGGAAGAATAGGAATATTCTCTCTCCCTTTGCAGAGAGTGAAGGGTAGGTAACGCAAACCTTTAACACGTCGTACCTATTTCGTTCCTCATTGATTGATTGTTTGCCCGAACATTGACTGTTTGGGAATTGGTTCTTTTTGGAGGTATTCTCTATTTTGCAAACAAGCACAGAAGTCGCCATACTCTAGTCTTTGCAAGTAGTGAAGGGTAGGTAATGCGGACCTTTGTCCCCCGTTGTAATCTGTCATGCCCATCTACTCCCCACTGGTTGATACGCCAGTTTCGCCCGGACCATTTACTAGAGGAAGATCATCTGACCTGACCAGAAAGCACCCCTAGTAAAAAGGACATATGAGATAATAAAGTGATCACTGTAACCTGTTAACAGAAACTTTAGCATGAAACGACCTGGAAAGAGAGGAATAGGAAAACGAAATCAGTAGGCCACTGATGAACATGAACTTTTATTAAATAACGAACAAAGAAACGACAACGATATGTAATGATAAAACCTATAAACTGTAGAAAATGCAAGTCAGCAGAACCTCCGCCCCCACTCTGGAAACTTCCAAAGTGGAGCAGGGTTGTGGCTACGCCCAGCCGGAAGCAACCCATATAAGGCGGGTCCTGCTGCCAACAGTCGGCCAGGAGATCGTAACGTAGGGTGTAGCCGGAGGAGAGGCCGAGGCCAGCGGGACCCGGCCAGGGGATTGCCTTGACAACGCTGGAGAGTTGCAGGGGGGGGAATGTCTATGTCCTCGACCCTCCCCTCTCTCTCCCAGTCCGGCCGCGGTGGCACTTGAGAGTTGCAGGTAGTCCCGCCACATTCTCCCGGTCCGGCCGCCAATGGCCGGGGGCTGGGGCCGACGGGATCCGGCTGCAGCCGATGAGCCAAGGAACCCGTTCATGGGGCCAGAGCAAGGGGCGTCCGGCCGACATCCACCGGAAGCCCGGCACAAAGACGGACGGGACATTTTTCTTTTCTCCTCCGTAATGGCAGCAGCAACACGCCAGGCGCCACTTCTTTCTTTTATAATGGCTGCGACAACACTGGGGGGATGTCTTGCACATGCCTCCGACCCCCCCGTCCTCACCGCCTGGTCTGGCCATAACAAATGTCAAGCGAGGGGCCGTGGGGTGCACTGGGAGGTAGAGACGGTGCGAACAGGCCTCTCCCGCCTCCCCAGGTGGAGGCTTCCCAGCTGCACCCTCAGCGCTCCAGGCGCCCGGAAAAGGGTTCTTCCACTGTGGCGATGCTGCAACGCCTCGCCCGGCAGGGTGGAGCCCGTCCGCTCATTTGACCCCGCGATCGCCGGTAGCTGTCGAACTTTCAAAATGGCGATCGACCTGGCAAGAGCAGGCCCAGCATGAAGGAATGGTCCGGTCTGTTGTTGACTCCACCACCATAGTTCTCCACAACCTTGAAGATTCTAGAGGAGCCGCGGGAGTCCCCGACTCCCGCAAATACCCCCGATGGGGAGTGACTGCCATGATTGCCCACGGAACGATGGAAATGTAGCCGCAGGACGTCGGCGCTCCCATGCTGGCGCCAGCCTCAGTTTGAATGACTAGAGTCCTATAGACCACAGTTCGGATCAGTTCCGGTGAAAGCGCAGTATGACCCGGTAGGAACATTGTTGCACCCCCCCCTTTTTTTGACTGGTGGTTCAAACCACCGCTCTCTTCTTTTGCCCTTTAACGGAACTTTTTGACTGCCAAGAGAAGCTCTGAGCCAACCACGAGTTAATAGACATTTAGACTTAGACTATGCCTGGTTCTGCCTGACTGCACCCAAAATGGCGCCGATGCAAATGAACCCTCAACTCTTTATTGTACCCCGATTGCTCAGCCTTGATGTCATAGGATATGTATGACGTTTTTTTTAAACATATAGATTGATATAGAATGTGTACTGGTTATGAGTTCGGACAATGGATTGATATAGGATGTAAACTGTAAATTCAGGAAATGAATTGATATGGGATGGGTACTGGTTGTAGGTTCGGACAATGAATTGATATTGGATGGGTACTGATTATGTGTTCAGACGGTAAATTGACATCAGATGGGTATTAAATTGAACATTCGGACAATGAATTGTTGTGTGAGTTTTGCACATCGTGATTATTGAAAGTTGGAAGCCCAACACTTATGACACTCACTCACACTGAAGTCTCGACATGATTTTATTGCGCTTTTTCGCACTTTATTTATGAAATAAAAACCACCGACTCCATCAAGTTTTCACTAATAAAAGTATCCCCACATCTGCAGCTCCAGCCTGCTCCGTGGCCGGTCCACGGGGTTGTAGGCCCGTATTTATGCACCGACATTCTTATTAAAGATTTTTTTGAGAAAGCAACCATAGTTGTCCGTGTAAATTGATAAAGTCTTGAATGAATAATGCCTATTTTTCGATATAACTGAAATGTAGGTGGAATGACTAAGCTCGATTAGATAAAAGGGTTGAAAAGGTATAGCACATAGAAATATTGCAAATATGAAGGGTCGAATTTTAGTTGTGTATTTTTTCCTTTTTATACAGCCAAAAGCAACCTCTGAAGATCCAGGTATTTAGCCCATACTTTATATGCTACCTGTATGAGAAAAATCACACTAACGGTCCCACCTGGGCTTAAACGCCCCAGTTGGCAGTGACTGTGGAAATAGGCCGAGTACGCAGTAAGTAAAAACCTTTTGGGGTTTTTATGCGCGCGAGTGCGTATCAATGTAGCCTGCCCTCCCTTCCCTCCTTTCCCTCTCTCTGCAGGTCACCTCGGAATGCCGACGAAAATAGTGATCCAACAGACGAAGAGACGGGAAAAGGGGTCTGATTATAGTACCTAACCGCGACAAACCCCAAATAAAGCAAAAAGAATAATGTACACACATGATTAAGCATTCTTACGTTTAACTAAGTAGGGAAAAGTTTAGGGTATTTCGAGGTAGGGGTTACACAAGTATCCTCCGCCGAGAGGACTAGGAGATATTGCCAATATTTGAAAACCTACTACCTCCTTTTCCGCATCCTCATAGGCTCATAACTAAAAGCTGCCCCATTGCTCTCCAATTGTTCACCCAACTGTTGTCTCAGCCTGGAAACCGCACTTGCTAAAAATGATTCGAATAAACCTCCGTGAGCATTAGCCCGACCAGGTTAGTTC